>NC_073643.1:17390000-19890000 GCF_029407905.1 Bubalus kerabau
GACCGGATGCCATGATCTTCATTTTCTGAATGTTGAGCTTTAAGCCAACTTTTTCACTCTCCACTTTCACTTTCATCAAGAGGCTTTTGAGTTCCTCTTCACTTTCTGCCATAAGGGTGGTGTCATCTGCATATCTGAGGTTATTGATATTTCTCCCAGCAATCTTGATTCCAGCTTGTGCTTCATCCAGTCCAGCATTTCTCATGATGTACTCTGCATATAAGTTAAATAAGCAGGGTAACAATATACAGCCTTGACGAACTCCTTTTCCTATTTGGAACCAGTCTGTTGTTCCATGTCCAGTTCTAACTGTTGCTTCCTGACCTGCATACAGATTTCTCAAGAGGCAGGTCAGGTGGTCTGGTATTCCCATCTCTTTCAGAATTTTCCACAGTTGATTGTGATCCACACAGTCAAAGGCTTTGGCATAGTCAATAAAGCAGAAATAGATGTTTTTCTGGAACTCTCTTGCTTTTTCCATGATCCAGCGGATGTTGGCAATTTGATCTCTGGTTCCTTTGCCTTTTCTAAAACCAGCTTGAACATCAGGAAGTTCATGGTTCATGTATTGCTGAAGCCTGGCTTGGAGAATTTTGAGCATTACTTTACTAGCGTGTGAGATGAGTGCAATTGTGCAGTAGTTTGAGCATTCTTTGGCATTGCCTTTCTTTGGGATTGGAATGAAAACTGACCTTTTCCAGTCCTGTGGCCACTGCTGAGTTTTCCAAATTTGCTGGCATATTGAGTGCAGCACTTTCACAGCATCATCTTTCAGGATTTGAAATAGCTCAACTGGAATTCCATCACCTCCACTAGCTTTGCTCGTAGTGATGCTTTCTAAGGCCCACTTGACTTCCCATTCCAGGATGTCTGGCTCTAGGTCAGTGATCACGCCATCGTGATTATCTGGGTCATGAAGATCTTTTTGTACAGTTCTCCTGTGTATTCTTGCCACCTCTTCTTAATATCTTCTGCTTCTGTTAGGTCCATACCATTTCTGTCCTTTATTGAGCCCATCTTTGCATGAAATGTTCCCTTGGTATCTCTAATTTTCTTGAAGAGATCTCTAGTCTTTCCCATTCTCTTGTTTTCCTCTATTTCTTTGCATTGATTGCTGAGGAAGGCTTTCTTATCTCTTCTTGCTATTCTTTCGAACTCGCATTCAGATGCTTATGTCTTTCCTTTTCTCCTTTGCTTTTTGCTTCTCTTCTTTTCACAGCTATATGTAAGGCCTCCCCAGACAGCCATTTTGCTTTTTTGCATTTCTTTTCCATGAGGATGGTCTTGATCCCTGTCTCCTGTACAATGTCACGAACCTCATTCCATAGTTCATCAGGCACTCTGTCTATCAGATCTAGGCCCTTAAATCTATTTCTCACTTCCAGTGTATAATCATAAGGGATTTGATTTAGGTCATACCTGAATGGTCTAGTGGTTTTCCCTACTTTCTTCAATTTAAGTCTGAATTTGGTAATAAGGAGTTCATGATCTGAGCCAAAGTCAGCTCCTGGTCTTGTTTTTGCTGACTCTATAGAACTTCTCCATCTTTGGCTGCAAAGAATACAATCAATCTGATTTCAGTGTTGACCATCTGGTGATGTCCATGTGTAGAGTCTTCTCTTGTGTTGTTGGAAGAGGGTGTTTGCTATATCCAGTGCATTTTCTTGGCAAACTCTATTAGTCTTTGCCCTGCTTCATTCCGTATTCCAAGGCCAAATTTGCCTGTTACTCCAGGTGTTTCTTGACTTCCTACTTTTGCATTCCATTCCCCCTCTTTAGAGAGTCACAAAAGATTTTTTTTTTTTGGTGAGAATGAAAATAATTAGGAAACCAGGAGATCACGCCAATTATTTTTTATATTAAATAAAAACCTTTATTTAACCGTCTACTTTTTTCTATTATGATTTATCATAGGATGTCAAAAATAGTTCCCTGTGCTATATGGCAGAACCTTGTTGCTTATTTATTCTATATGTATGAGGTTACATCTACTAACCCCAGCCTCCCACTCCATCTATTCCGCAAAACTCCTCTCCCTTGGCGACCACCAGTCTGTTTTTCTACCTCCAGGAGTCTAATTCTATTTCATAGATAAATTCATTTCTGTTATATTTTAGATTCCACATAAAAGTGATATCGTATGGTCTTTGTCTTTCTCTGTCTGACTTAGTTCATGTAGTATGATAATCTCTGATTTCATGCATGTTGCTGCAAATGACAGTGTTTCATTCTTTTTAATGGCTGAGTAATATTCCATTGTATATATGTTGCTGCTGCTCAGTCACTCAGTTGTGTCTGACACCAGGATCCTCTGTCCTTGGGATTTCTCAGGCAAGAATACACAATTGAGTTGCCATTTCCTCTGCCAGAAGATCTTCCTGACCCACGGATCAAACCCACATCTCCTCTGTCTCCTGCATTGCAGGCTGATTCTTTACCCAAGGAGCCATCAGGGAAGCCTATCCATTCATCTGTCAATAGACATTTTGGTTGCTTCCATGTCTTGACTATTGTGAATAGTGCTGCTATGAAAATGGGTGTGCATGTATCTTTTTGAATTACAGTTTGGTCAGTAGGATGTGGTTGTACAAGTTTTTAAAAGCAGGCTATGTAAATACATAATCAAAATCATGGCCCGATAATGAGCCTGGCAGTGATTCATGATTGTACCAAATGTCTTTGGGTGACCACGGAGGATATGAATATATTTTTACAAAGCTCAATCCCATCCAGCCTCTCCTTCCATTTGTTGATTTGTGGCAGGGTTTGAAGCCCTGGCACTGGCAGGGCTGTCCCCTCAATGCCACTGGCAGGGCTGTCCCCTCAATGCCACTCAGCCCACCTACTCTAGCAGGGTGATGTGCAAGCCAGGGAGCTGGTAGGCAAGCCAATCACTGAGTCTGCGGAAATGGGGCAGGCTCTTCTTTG
The DNA here is from genome assembly GCF_029407905.1 of Bubalus kerabau. Classification (NCBI taxonomy): domain Eukaryota; kingdom Metazoa; phylum Chordata; class Mammalia; order Artiodactyla; family Bovidae; genus Bubalus; species Bubalus kerabau. The sequence continues at coordinate 17,392,929 of NC_073643.1, forward strand.
AAAGAGTGCCTCTTGGCTGCACAGAGGAGAACTTGTGGGCTTCCAGGGTTGGGAAGGAAGCTTTTTTTCTCTTCCTCAGCCCTTCAGTCTTCCCACTTTCAGGAAATGACACCTCCACTAGAGATCCCAGAGCCTTCTCTTTTGCCCTTCCCTTCCTGCGTCATCCCATCACCAAGTCCTGCCCACACGCTTCAAACTAGGGCCCCAGTCTCTCCCTGTCGTTCCTTCTCACCTTGGCCACAGCTACCGTTGTAGTTTGCCTGGATGACCAAAGTCACCCTCCAACCGGCTCCTCCACTTCTCTAGCTTCTCTCCAACCCAGTTTGCACTCTATGGACTTAAAGTTATTTTTTAAAAAACAGATCAAATAGTACCATATTGTTAATTTATTTTTAAATTTTATATTAGAGTATGTTGGGTTAGTTTCAGGTGTACAGCAAAGGGATTCAGTTATACATATATCTACTCTTTTCCCAGATTTTTTCCCATTTAGGTTACTGAGTAGAATTCCTGTGCTATGGGATTTTCCAGGCAAGAGTACTGGAGTGGGGTGCCATTGCCTTCTCCTGTCTTTGTCTAACTTTCTTCAATTAGTATGATAATCTCTAAGTCCATCCATGCTGCTGCAAATGGCACTATTTCATTACTTTTTATGGCTGAGTAGGAAAATTCCATGGACAGAGGAGCCTGGTAGGCTGCAGTCCATGGGGTCGCTACTAGTCGGACAGGACTGAGCGACTTCACTTTCACTTTCACTTTCATGCATTGGAGAAGGAAATGGCAACCCACTCCAGTGTTCTTGCCTGGAGAATCCCAGGGACGGGGGAGCCTGGTGGGCTGCCATCTATGAGGTCACACAGAGTCGGACACAACTGAAGCGACTTAGCAGCAGCAGCAGCAGCAGTATTCCATTATGTATATGTACCACATCTTCATTATCCATACATCTATCAATGGACACTTAGGTTGCTTTTATGTCTTTACCGGTGCTAAATAGTGTTGCTATGAATATTGGTGTGCATCTTTATTTTTCTTTTTTAGTACAAAGGACTTTTAATGAAACATCAAAGTCTTCCTCTCCATTCCATTTTCATTCCCCAGAGGCAGCTACCTTTTGTTATAACTGAGGTTACATGCAAAACTTTGAATAGTATGCATGTATCTCTGGCTTTTATTTTACTAACTTCAGATAATATGTGCATCCTATATAGACTTAACTCACTCATATTACCCCCACTTCTTTTCTTACCAGTTTTTGATAAATTATATTTTAATTCTTCTGTTGTTTACTTTTATAATTTGTTTATTTAAGCCTCCAGTTCTTATTGTCAGTTTCAACATCAACTCTTAACTTCCTGTTATGTTAAATAAGGGTGTTACCATCTCAACTCTTCTCCTTTTCATCCCCCTTGTCCACCTCCCAACTTTCTTTTTACTTTTTTTTTTAAAGGCTTGGTTGAGATATAATTTACAGTCCGTAGGGTTTACCCATTTAAAGTGTACAACATAATGTTTAAAGTGTACAACTCAGTGGTTTTTTGTAGATTTACAGTTGTGCAACTATCACTATAATCTTAACTTTAGAACATTTTCATGACCCCTCAAAAGAAACCCCATTTCCATTAGCCATTCCTCCCTGTTTCTGCACAACCTTATGCATCACTAACTTGCTTTCTGTCTTCATAATTGACCTGTTCTGGACACTTCATGGACATGAAATCATACAATATGTGGTCTTTTGTGACTAGCTTCTTCTTTCACTTTGCAAAATGCTTTGGAAGCATGTACGTTATTCCTTTTTATTGCCTAATAATACCTCATTGTGTGGATATACCACATTTTGCTTTTCTAATTTAGTTGATACACATTTTGGTCATTTGCACTTTTGTTTTGCTATTGTGACATTATGACAACATTTTGCTATAAACTGTTAGATTTATTTTTCATTTTATTCTGTAACCATATTCTGTAATCATCTCATATGTCTTTAACCATATTTTATAATCATCTTGTCTGTCTTGACTATGGTTTGATTCTAAAAATTGGAAAACAACAAATATGATTATGCTATTTTGTGCATGTTGCTTACTACAGGAGCCAAGTGGTGCACTAGAGTTATATTAACTTCTCTACAAAATTGACATCACAATGTCTTTTCCCCCTGAAGCATCTCTTCTAGAGCCTTCCACCTTCTCCCCCAATGTAGACTGACTGCAAGAGGTAATCTGGGGATTGACAATTCCTGGTTGGATCCCACATATTTCTCTTTTTTGTTTATTCCTTTTGTTTTAAGGACATTCATCCTCAGGTAACTTCCTCAGAAATAGTTCATGGAGGTAAATATTTTACATCTTTGAATGTCTGAAGATATTTTTTATTTTAATTTCATATTAATTTGGCCAAGTGTAGAATTCTTCATTCAAATCTAGAATTCAGAGAGTCTTGGAATCACTTGATTATCTCTGACACCTAATATTACTGATGATAGTTCCTGTGACAATTGGATTCTCGTTCCCTTGTTTATCACCCTTCCGCTCTGAATCTTTTTATGATCTCTATAAATGTGGTGTTCTGAACTTCATGATGATGGTCTCGAGCATGAATCTTGCTTCATTCATCATGTTAGACAGGCTCATGTCTCTCTTCAGATCTTGGCAATATTTTGTCCTTTTTTTAAAAAATAATTTCTTCTCCATCTTTTTTTTTTTTGCTTCTGTTTTTTGGCAAAGGGTCATAAATGTTGAACCTTGGATGCTACTTTTCATCTCTTGTCTTTTTTTTTCTCTTAACATTCAAGGAGGTTTTGCTTTTTTTTTTTTTTTTTTTTTAACTTTATCTGTTGTTGTTGTTTAGCTGCCAAGTCATGTCCAACTCTTCTGACCCCATGGACTGCCAGGCTCCTCTGTCCATGGGATTTCCCAAGCAAGAAGACTGGAGTGGGCTGCCATTTCTTTTCCCAAGCATGTATCTTTTTGAATCATAATTTTCTCCAGATACATGCCCAGGGGTAGGATTGCTGGATCATATGGTAGCTCTATTTTTAGTTTTTTCAGGAACCTCCATACTGTTCTCCATAGTAGCTGTATCAGTATATATTGCCACCAATAGTACAATAAGGTCCACTTTTCTCCAGCATTTATTGTTTGTAGACTTTTTGGTGATGGCCATTCTGACTGTTGTGAGGTAGTACACCTCATTGTAGTTTTTATTTTTAAATTTTTATTTATTTATTTTTGGCTCTGTTGGGTCTTCATTGATATATGGGCTTTTTTCTAGTTGCCACAAGCAGTGGCCACTCTCCATTGCAGTGCGTTGACTTCTCATTGTGGTGGGTTCTCTTGTTGCAGAGCATGGGCTCCGCAGGCTTATGTAGTTGTGGTGCATGAGCTCAGTAGTTGCAGCTCGCAGGCTCTAGAGGACAGGCTCAATAGTTGTGGTACACGGGTTTAGTTACCAGGGATTGAACCCATGTCTCCTGCATTGGCAGAGAGTCTTTACCATTGAGCCACGAGGGAAGCTCCTTCATTGTAGTTTTGATTTGTATTTCTCTAATAATTAGTCATGTTAAGCCTATTTTCATGTGCTTTTTGGCTATCTGTATGTCTTCTTTGGAGAAATGTCTATTTAGATCTTCTGCCAATTTTCGATTAGGTTATTTTTTTTATATTGAGCTGCATGAGCTGTTTGTATATTTTGGCGCTTAATCTCTTATCAGCCATATTGTTTGCAAATATTTTCTCCCATTCTATGGGTTGACCCAAGGCAATCTGCAGATTCAGTGCAATCTCTTTCAAAGTACCAGTGGCATTTTTTGCAGGTCTAGAACAGAAAAATCTTAAAATTTATACAGAAACACAAAAGATCCTAAATAGCCAAAGCAATTTTGAGAAAGAAAAACAGCTGGAGGGATCAGGCTCCCTTACTTCAGACTATACTATAAAGCTATCATAATCAAAACAGTATGGTATTGGCACAAAGACAGACTTATAGATCAATGGAACAGAATAGAAAGCCCAGAAATAAATCCACACACCTATAGTCTATCTACAACAAATAGGCAAGAATATACAATGGAGAAGAGACAGTCTCTTAAATAAATGGTGCTGGAAAAACTGGACAGCTACACATAAAAAAAATGAAATTAGAACATTATTTAACACCATACACAAAAATAAACTTAAAATGGATTAGAGACCTAAATGTAAGACTAGATACTATAAAACTCTCAGAAGCAAGCATAGGCAGAACTCTGACATAAATTACAGCAATATCTTTTTTGACCCACCTCCTGGAGTGATGAAAATAAAAATAAACAAATGGGACCTAATTAAGCTTAAAAGCTTTTGCACAGCAAAGGATAACATCCCCTGTTTAAAAGCTACCAAAGGTGTCCCATCCCATGACACTCAGGACAACCTTCAGACTCCTCATTACTGCTCATTCTGCCCTCCAGTCTCCACCCCTACACTTGGCCGAGTTTGTCCTTCCCTTCTTCCCCTCAACTCCTACCCTTGTTGTGACCCCTTGAAACAACCAGCTCTGGGACTTCACAAACACAAGGACCAGCCCTCCCCAGTAGCACCTACTAAACTCTCCTCATTCCTTGGATGTGGGGAGATTTCTTTGGCCTTGGGCCCACCCCCAACTAATTAGGGTCCCCTGCTTCTCTCCCGTAAAACTTAAGCTTTCTTCCTTGAAAAATTAGGGCACACGGTATTTACATGTGTAATTGAATTGATTCATTTAATATTTGCTTCCCCTTCTAGTCTATAAGCTCCAGAAGAACTAGCAGTCTCTGCTCATAATAAATAACCAGTAAATATATATTGAGGGAATAATTTAATGGGATCAAGGTGCTGTTTCCTTCTACCTGGACATGGAAAGCAGATTTTTCCCATCAAGACACCCCTAACAATTTCTTCTTCCAGTCTTATTAGCCTGAACACTTAATTTATAACCCTTTAATAATCTCCCAGACTGCTGTAGTTCCCCCCTGACAAAATCACCAATCTCCTTTTAGCTGAGAAGCCCAGCCTGGCATCTTATGTTTTAAAATATTTCTGGTCAGTGCTGAGAGTCATGGAAGATAGCCCATGATTCTGACAGGCAGCATCCTTCTCAAACTCCACCACAAAAATCTCAAACTAATGCTGGAACTGACAGATAATTCAATTTTGCTCAAAATCATGGCTCATGCTGCCTTGAAAATGTTCTGGACTTAGGAGTTTTGTTGCTCATTCCCTCCCTCCCTTTCTGTATTCCTCCATTACTTCCCTGCCTATCTTCTCCCCTTTATTCTTTTGTCTCTCTCATTCATTTAATGATTCACTCATTGTTTTGTTTTCAATCCTGAATGGAGTATTTCCTTTCCTGTCTTGAGATCAGAGCTAGAAGGCAGTAAATGTACTTAGAATGAGGATTCAAAGCCATTCCTCTCCCAACATCTAAAGTGAATTTGTTCCTTGTGACCCTGTTTGGACCCTCTGCATGATTGCTGAGTTGGCTGTGTAACAACAAGTCAGTGCCCTCTGCAGAAGGCAGCACCTGTGAATGGGGCAACAAAGACCCAAGCTGGGTGGGGGCCCTTGGCATTCACATCAAAGAGGAGGATCTGACCAATGAAATCGATGAAGTGTGAAATGCTGTTCCTCACGCCGAGGCTCCATTTAGCACCTCAGCCCAGGGTTTCAGCAGAGAGAAAATCTTCTGGAATCGATACTACTATCATTTCACAAAATTACAGTATTGTGTCCTGAAAATGAGCCATAAATCAACTGCAGGCTTCACTTGCTGGAGGAAACAGCTTTGCTGTGAGAAAGCTGGTGACGGGAGCACATTTCAGGAGCTCAGGGGGTCTGGGCCTCTCCTACGGCTATTACCCAGCTGGGGAGGCAGGTGATCTGGAGGGAGGGTCCTGAGCTCACAACATCGCTAGAGGCAGGCCACGGGTCTTGGGTGTGCTGGAAATGCAGCTCGGCTGAAATCAAACAAAATCTCAGAACCGTCATATCCAGTCAAGCAGAGACTGCTGAGAGGAAATCGGGAGCTTCTGGCCTCTCAGGTGATCCGCAGCCCACTCACGGGCCCAAATTTCATTCTTCCTGGCATGGCTTGCCTTGGTGAGATGTCGAGCATGTAGATCTCAATTCCAGAAGCTGCCTGGGAGGCTGGTGGAAGGGAATTCTTATTGGCTGTAGAGCTCCTGACCCTCCACCAAACAGGGTCGTGTTGGGGTCTTGCTTTCTTCTCTTTGGTTCCTGTTTGATACATATTCACAAAAGGCCAGAGGACTTTTGTGAATATGTATCACACTGCTATCCTGAATATGAACGCTGCTGTCCTGGTTACAGGACTCAGGAAGTCTGTGGAAACAGTGGGCATGAGGGCCAGGGGTTATCACAAGCCCCAGTCCAGATGCCTTAAGATGAACCAGGCTGACCAGCCTAGGAAGGTCCCACGTGGCATCCACTGGGTGGGTCTTGCACCGTCACTTTGCTGTCCCACAAAATTGCAGCTGCAGCAGAGCACAAACTCTGCCTTTCACTTCTCATAGTCTTCCCTGGTCCTAGAAGAGTGCAAAATACCAAAATATGTAACTAGTGAGATCGAGAACTAAATAGTCTTCTGATTGCCAAGACAAAAGGGAAAAATAAATCCAGGTCATAGAATTTTAATTATCTGGGCATTTATCTGCCACTGAATTTTAAAAGGAATTTATTTTGATGGGTAGTTTCTGAGGGACATTAGAAAGCCAAATGAAAACTATTTCAACAGGGTTTCCATGAAAGATTAAGAAATATTTTTCATAAGCTATACCGTTGACCTTCTCTGGTCCTGTTTCTTCACCTATAAGTAGGAACAGTAATAAAGACATTCTCATCATTGTATCATATAATATCATTTATTAACATATATGTTCTTGTTCTATAATACAATTGAGATATCAGAGTATGGTTGTGAATTTTTAAAAGTTCATGTAGAAGAACACCTTTTTCAAATGGCAAAGTGCCATGTGAGCATCATACTACCTTGACACAGGATCATCATTACCACTCCCCACAGTGTGTGGTTAACAAGGAAGTTCTGCTTTTGTCCAAAGCAGTGGGGTCCCCCTCAACACCGCATGCCACCCCCACACAAAGGCAGGGAAGGCTCTGTTCAAATACTCCAGAGAGTCTCGTGTAGGAGAGCCTGCCTTCCCCCTAAGTTAAGCTGCCACTGTTTCCGCTGTCTGTGAAAGCAAAAATAATTACAAATGGTCTCTTTCTTGAGTGTTTTCCATGTGACAAGCACGTGTTATTGCATTGAATCACCTGGTGCAATGGAGATGGTGCCGTTAGCTCTCCATATTTCACAGGAGAAAACTGAGGAATGTAGAAATTAAGTGACTGGCTCAAGGTCCCACTGAGGGGGAGATTTGAACCTGGGTTGGCTTGACTCCAGAAACTGCATTTCTGTTAATTGCCAAGCTGTTTTAAGCATGCAAGAGACAGTTTCTGGCCCCTCTCCTATGATAAGAGGGGCTGTCCTTTGACTAGTGGGTACTGTGATTTGGGCCTGTGAACACTTCTTAAATGATTGTCAAAGAGGTTTTCTCTATTAGTAAAGAAGTAAAATGTTCAGTGTCCGTGAGAATGGAGGGAAATGGGCTGTCGTTCCTGGGAGGACTGTAAGGTGAACAGTCTCTAGGGGCGCTGTGGAGCATACCGCTGTACGGAGTTCCTCTTCTTGGGATCCATCCTGCATAGGTGCTCACACGTGAGCACAAAGCTGCCGGCTCTTCATCACCTCCATTTTTGGGCGATGACTCCCAGGATCCCTGGTCAGGGGATCTTTGAAGAGACATGACCGGTGGCTCTGGGGACCCACCGTTAAGTCAGCCTCTGTGTGTGTCACTCTCTGACTTCATGCATCTTCTGGATCATGTCCTGCCTCTGCCTTATGAGTCAGCCTCCACCTTCTGCTGCCAGGAACTGATGAGGTGGAAACAGTCATTGAGCCTTCGTGTTGCCCTGCTGGCCCCTGGACCAGTGCTTGCCTTGTCACTCTCCACTGAACCTAGTGGTGTGATTTTGCTTCCCTCCCTCGAGATTGCAGAATGTCTTGGATGGGTCTCATGTCCCTGCAATGGAAAGTACCGGCCAGGAGAGCGAGCTTAGTGCTTCTTGACAGCATCAAGGCCACACTGGCATTTCTGTGCATTTCAAGCTGGAACTTGGCCACACGGGACCACTGCAGGTCCCCTGAACCCAGACAGAACTCTTTCCATCCATGACCTTGAGCATTTGGTTCTTGTCATTCCCTTCAGCCTTCCCTGACCTCTCAGGGCGGGCTTGGTCCCTGCTGTGGTCTTCGTCTGTGCCCTCCTGTGCATCTGTCAGAGCTTCCAGCACCTTACCTTCTGTCAGGTATTGCTTTGCTTGTTTTCCTTTGTGATAGCGTTAATCCGCCAGCATGTGGTCAGAACTGTGTTTGTTGACGGGATGGATGAATGATGCCATGTCACTGTGGGCTTTGCCCTCAGCACTTGGCCTTCTCTTCTCTACCAGCTGAAACTTACTTAGGGCAAGTGACAAAGATGGGAGTTTGGATCCAGCTTCCCGTGGCCTCTGCTGTGGCCTCTCTGTGTCTCTTGTGTCTGCCTCCCTGCGTCACTCTCCAGCTCCCTGGCTTGGAAAATAGGTCTGAAGTCCAGTTGGAAAAGGGGCCTTGTCTTGACCAGACTGTAGGAAGTCTCTGACATTTTTCAGTCACTGTCTCACTGTCACTTCATTTGCTGCTTGTCTAGGTGACCACTTCCTCCCCCTGTGAACCAATGGATCACAGAAGATAGACAAAACTGGAGGCGTTCAACCCAGAGGAAATGTTCAAGTGTCACTTATCCCCAGTCTCTCATTTCTGCCCTTCTTGCTAAAGATAGTGCTCCCAATTCTGTGTTTCTCTTCCACAGAGTTCTCCAACCTGACACATTTCCCCCTTGCTAGTCCATAGCCTGGCCCTCCAGGAAGCCCTAGGGATGTTTGGTGGCCTACTTTTCTTTCCTCCCTTTGACTTCCCAGGACATCCAGGAGAGTGCCAACAGAGCAGAATCACAGAAGCCAGAATTAGGGGTCTTCCAAGCATTGCTCCCCACCCTTCCCCATGTAGCTGTAGGAAAGCCAGGGGGAAGCATGCATAGCTTCTGGCTTGGGTTCTGTTTTGTTTTTCTTTTTTCACCTTTACTTTTTTTAGATTTATGTATTTTTAATTGAAGGATAATTGCTTTACAATATTGCATTAGTTTCTGCCATACACCAACATGCATCAGTCATAGGTACACATATGTCCCCTCTCTCTGGAGCCTCCCTCCCATCTCCCACCCTTTCCCAACCCTCTAGGTTGTCACAGAGCCCCAGTTTGAGTTCCCTGAGTCATACAGCAAATTCCCATTGGCTATCTATTTTACATATGGCAGTGTATATGCTTCCATGCTAGTCTCTTCATTTGTCCCACCCTCTCCTTCCTTCCCTCTTCCCATGTCCATAAGTCTGCTCTCCATGTCTGCATCTCCATTGCTGCCCAGCAAATAGGTTAATCAGTACCATCTTTCTACATTCCATATAGATGCATTACTATATGATGTTTGGTTTTCTTTTTCTGACTTGTTTCACTCTGTATAATAGCCTCTAGGTTCATCCACCTCATTAAAACTGACTCAAATGCGTCACCTTTACTTTATGTTTTGATTGAAGTATAGTTAATTCACAATGTTGTGCTAGTTTCTGGTGTACAGCGAAGTAATACATCTATATATATATTCTTTTCCATTCTTTCTATTATAGTTTATTATAGAATATTAAATATAGTTATATAAGTTATATAACTATATAAATATAGTTTATAGTTAAAAAATTTTTTAATTGGATTACAGTTGATTTACAATGTCATGTTAGTTTAAGGTGTACAACATTGATTCAGCTATATATACATGTATATGTATATATATATATACATTCAGGGAACAATATCTTGTTATAAACTAAAATGGAAAAGAATCTTAAAAAATGTGTGTGTGACATTTTAATTTGTAACAAGACTTTGTTCCCTGTGCTATACACGGCTGCCTTATTTTTCGATTTCTTAAACGTTAGTTTGATTCTGCTCATCTCAAACTCCTAATTTATCCCTCCTCCCTTGAGCTATGTTTTTCACATTGGCAGGTTAGACAAGTCTTGGGCAACTTTGAAAACAAAAATAACAAGTGTAGCTGTGAAGGGAAACAGTTACTAATGCACTCCTCCTCGCTGTTGTCTGCACTACGGATCCCATTCTTTGAGATGAATGGAGAGAGGAGGCAGCCACACCAGCCTCCACGAACGTTTGATGAGTCATCATCGAGATCAGGGGTCCAGAAAGTGGGGAGGGGTGTCCACTCCACTGATGGCCTGGTTCTGGAGCCACCCCACAGGCTGCTTTGACTCCTCCCCCGATCCTGTGTTGCCCCACATACACCCACTTATTTGAGCATCCTCTGTCCCTCCCAAGGCTGACAAGAGGCAGCCCACTGGAATCAGTAGGTGGAACTTGGACGGGGACAGCACATTTTCTATCTTGATGTTCTACCAGGGTCTGTGGGAGTGATGACAAGAATTTCCTTCTGGCTGTCTGAGTTCATGGCTCTCTGAGGCCAGGGACAAGGCAGTTAATCTCCTAGAACCTCACTTAGCTCATCCATACAAGGTGGGTGTCGCAGGAGTGGCCATCTCAAAGGGCTTCTGTTGTTGTAGTTGTTCAGTCACTCAGTCGTGCCTGACTGTGGAGTCTTACTCCCCAGCGTGCCTTCTGGTGACAGCTGTTCTAGGCCGAGCAGGTGCTCCAACCCCATCTTTCCTTCGAGGTGCCTGTCTTTAGAATTTGAGTTAATTCTTTAACCAGAGTCCTCAGTTTTCTTATGGGTTCAAGGGAAGTTGTGGGTTTGCACAATGTTCTGCTTTTTTCTTGTTGTAAGGTGAGGAGTGATGTTTTCCCAGCTTTTCACATCTGAAGTGGAAGTCAGAAGTCCATCTTTACTTTTTTCATTTGGCAATGGCACCCCACTCCAGTACTTTTGCCTAGAAAATCCCATGGACGGAGGAGCCTGGTGGGCTGCAGTCCATGGGGTCGCTAGAGTCAGGCATGACTGAGCGACTTCACTTTCACTTTTCACTTTCATGCACTGGAGAAGGAAATGGCAACCCACTCCAGTGTTCTTGCCTGGAGAATCCCAGGGACGGGAAGCCTGGTGGGCTGCAGTCCATGGGGTCGCACAGAGTTGGACACGACTGAAGCGACGCAGCAGCAGCAGCATAGTTGATTTACAAAGTTGCTGGTGTTCAGCAAAGTGATTAAGTTATATGTATGTATCAGTGCAGTTCAGTTCAGTCTCTCAGTCGTGTCCAACTCTTCAACCCCATGGACCGCAGCATGCCAGGCCTCCCTGTCCATCACCAACTCCCTGAGCTTGCTCAAATTCATGTCCATTGAATTGGTGATGCCATCCAACCATCTCATCCTCTGTCGTCCCCTTCTCCTCCCACCTTCAATCTTTTCTATCATTAAGGTCTTTTCCAATGAGTCAGTTCTTCACATCAGGTGGCCAAAGTATTGAAGTTTCAGCTTCAACATCAGTCCTTCCAGTGAATATTCAGAACTGATTTCCTTTAGGATGGACTGGTTGGATCTCCTTGCTATCCAAGGGACTCTCAAGAGTCTTCTCCAACACCACAGTTCAAAAGCATCTTCTGTGCTCAGCTTTCTTTATAGTCCAACTCTCACATCCATACATGACTACTGGAAAAACCATAGCCTTGACTACATGGACCTTTGTCAGCAAAGTAATGTCTGTGCTTTTTAATGCACTGTCTAGGTTTGTCATAGCTTTTCTTCCAAGGAGCAAGCCTTTTAATTTCATGGCTGCAGTCACCATCCACAGTGATTTTGGAGCCCAAGAAAATAAAGTCTGTCACTGTTTCCATTGTTTCCCCATCTATATGCCATGAAGTGATGGGACCAGATGCCATGATCTTAGTTTTTGAATGTTGAGCCTTAAGCCAGCTTTTTCACTCTCCTCTTTCACCTTTATCAAGAGGCTTTTGAGTTCCTCTTCACTTTCTGCCATAAGGGTGGTGTCATCTGCATATCTAAAGTTATTGATATTTCTCCCAGCAATCTTGATTCCAATTTGTTCTTCATTCAGCCTGGCATTTTGCATGATATACTCTGCATATAAGTTAAACAAACAGGGTGAAAATATACAGCCTTGACATACTCCTTGCCCAGTGTTGAACAAGTCTGTTGTTCCATGTTCAGTTCCAACTGTTGCTTCTCGACCTGCATACAGGTTTCACAGGAGGCAGGTATGGTGATCTGGTAAGAAAGAGCTTCTGAGAGAACCAAAAATGATATTTATAAGAAAATACTTTATTAACCATAAATCAGACTTTTGCTTCTCCCTTTCATGCATTGGAGAAGGAAATGGCAACCCACTCCAGTGTTGTTGCCTGGAGAATCCCAGGGACGGGGGAGCCTGATGGGCTGCCATCTATGGGGTCGCACAGAGTCGGACACGACTGAAGTGACTTAGCGGCAGCAGCAGTGGACCTCGGTGTATGGTCTGTGAACACCAGTGGGCTCTGAAACCCTTGTAGAGTGTCTCAGAGGTGAAAACAATCTTTATAAGCACACTGGGACCTCATTTGCCTTTTTCACCAGGGCTGCCATTTTCACTGTTGGCGCAGATGCAGTAGTGGGTCACGCGCTGGCACTTTGGTGCGAGTCAAGTGAGTGCAGCGAACTATGGCAGCGGTGATCACATTCTTCACCACTTGAACCTGAAGAGAAAAAAAGGCCAGCTGCAGTTAAGAATATTTTTGATGAAAACAAGAATATCTTTGATGAATCAGTGAAAATATTAATTTTATTGAATTGTAATTCTTGAATACATACCTTTTTAATATTCTATATGATGGAAAGGAAACTATACATAAAGCACTTAAAGGACATTCTAAAGTTCATCTTGAGGAAAAGTGTACAGTTATTTGAGTTTTGAGATGAACTAGCCACTTCTTTTATGCAACACCATTTTTACGTAAATGATCAACTTAACATTCATAGGTATTTGGCAGATGTTTTCTCCAAGATAACGAAGTGAACCTGTCACTTCAAGAAAAATAAATCACAGTTTTTTTTTAATCAGTGATACAATCTGAGCTTTCATGCATAAACTAGAATTTTGGAAAATTTGTATTTGCCTTTGTAAGCTTGGCAGTGTCCCAATGCTTTAACATTTTCGTGATGCTGTTTTAACATACATAATGACATCTTTCAAGGTTTGAAAGATCTGCACTGAGTTCATTAAACCGATCATGTCTCAAGTGACTAATGCATGGTGCTATGGTATGTGAAAGATCCATTGGAAATGGAAGATTTCAATGAAAATGTATGATTTTACAATTACTTGTCGAGTTTTAGTATAGTATCAAAGAATAGCCAGAACTTTCTGAAAAAGCTATTTTAATACTCCTCTCTTTTTCAACTACATGTGTACCTGAACCAAAAGAACATTTTTGCAGTAGATAGAAGGCAGAAGCAGACGGGAGCTGCTACTGAGCCAGATAGTAAGAAACTGAGAAATGTAAAACAATGCCACTCTTCTCTCTATATTTTTGTTTTCAGAAATATGATCTTTTAAAAAAATATTATTTCATTTCAACATGGAATATTTTATGATATTTTAAAAGAAATTCGTAAAGTAAATATTTTAATTTATATTATGGTAAATATTTGTAGATAAAACCCATATTAAAAATGTTCTATTTGTGTCTTAGGAAATTTTAAGAGTATAGTGCTCCTGACACTAAAGGTTTGAGAACCATTGCCACAGAAAACAGTATACATTTCAGGTCTTTTTAATCATTTATCTCCCAGTTCTTAAAATGGATTTCTAATGGTGACCTCAGGCTACAGCTTCTCTTCTCAGGGAAAGAGTCACCTGCTTGCTTTCATTTTACAAAGTAAGGCTGAGGAGCTTTCCTTGAGACTGAGGGTTCCAGTAAAGTCTTCCGTAAAGGGGGCACTGTCGTGAGTTCTCCTCAGGCCACACAAAGGCAGAGGAGCCATTCAGTTTTGTAGCAGGTAAATTTCCTTAGCTGCCATCATGGGCTCAAGAGTCCATCTTCAAATAACATACAAATGTGGCCATTCCAATCCACATCTTCATTATATTTAGGCTGGGCAAACTTGGTGACCTGCTCCTCCCCCTGCCCCTACTTCTGCCTCTTCCACCAGCTGCATGATTACTATGGGGACAGCCACTTTGCAAACTGTGACCTTCCCCTGTGGCTACAGTTGTTTGGCCAATTGAAGTATATCTCTGTGATTTTTGGACACGGGATTCAGAGGGTCAAATCAGCCTCATTCCAGTTGAGTAAAGATATAGCACGTAAAACTTGAGAGCCTTTATTGTCCATGTTTGCTGCCACGGACTGAGGAGCAGAAGATGGGGACGAAAAAGATTTGCAAGGAAAAGTCAAGACAAGAGATAGCAGGAGTAATGTTCTGCATCCTAGCCTAGTTGCAGTGTTTCCTCAGACCCAGCCACATCCCTGTGAGTCACCCACCGCCCCCGCCACCACTCCCAAGCCCCAGCTTTTGTTTGCTTAAGCAGGGCTGAGTTGCTAATCAGTACCAGAGAATACTGTCTTAGTAGCCTCAGCATGGCACACACTCAGGAAACAGTAATTTGCTGTGCTAAATGGATGACAGATAACTTTGCATCCAATGGAGGCAGCAAATCAATTGTCCTTGGGTTTAAGCAGAACCTGCTGTCTGGCATGTTGTGAGCTCGTCTGAGTCCAGGGTGATGCTACCTGACTCCACACAGTAAAGTCCTTGGAGGCTGGAAAGTGCAATTATCCTAGAACTTTCCGAGGAGTCACGTGTTTCCTTGTTCTTATGAAATTCTGGCTAATGAGCGGGTAGACGAAGGTTTGTTGCCCTTACCACTTCTACCATTTCTTCATGCTTTCGGAGAAAGATTATTTTCAAACTCAGAGGCTTTACTGAGGAACACAGAGGTATTCTATCACTATACAACTGGCTGGTTCAGAGTTCTTAATCTGAGATATGAGAATAAAATTTAGGAATCTGGATATGAATGGGAAAAAAATTACTTCTACATTTTCACTAATCTCTAACTGTAAATTAGCATCATCTTCAATTATTCATGTCAGTAGCAAACCACAGCCATTTAAGCAAGATCCACCTATAATAATTAAAATGAGTCCAGACCACCTGATCTACCTCTTGAGAAATTTGTACGCAGGTCAGGAAGCAACAGTTAGAACTGGTCATGGAACAACAGACTGGTTCCAACTAGGAAAAGGAGTTCGTCAAGGCTGTATATTGTCACCCTGCTTATTTAACTTATATGCAGAGTACATCATGAGAAACACTGGACTGGAAGAAACACAAGCTGGAATCAAGATTGCTGGGAGAAATATCAATAACCTCAGATATGCAGATGACACCACCCTTATGGCAGAAAGTGAAGAGGAGCTCAAAAGCCTCTTGATGAAAGTGAAAGTGGAGAGTGAAAAAGTTGGCTTAAAGCTCAACAGTCAGAAAACAAAGATCATGGCATCCGGTCCCACCACTTCATGGGAAATAGATGGAGAAACAGTGGAAACAGTGTCAGACTTTATTTTTGGGGGCTCCAAAATCACTGCAGATGGTGACTGCAGCCATGAAATTAAAAGACGCTTACTCCTTGGAAGGAAGGTTATGACCAACCTAGATAGCATATTCAAAAGCAGAGACATTACTTTGCCAACAAAGGTCCGTCTAGTCAAGGCTATGGTTTTTCCTGTGGTCATGTATGGATGTGAGAGTTGGACTGTGAAGAAGGCTGAGTGCCAAAGAACTGATGCTTTTGAACTGTGGTGTTGGAGAAGACTCTTGAGAGTCCCTTGGACTGCAAGGAGATCCAACCAGTCCATTCTGAAGGAGATCAGCCCTGGGATTTCTTTGGAAGGAATGATGCTAAAGCTGAAACTCCAGTCCTTTGGCCACCTCATGCGAAGAGTTGACTCATTGGAAAAGACTCTGATGCTAGGAGGGATTGGGGGCAGGAGGAGAAGGGGACGACAGAGGATGAGACGGCTGCATGGCATCACTGACTCAATGGACATGAGTCTGAGTGAACTCCGGGAGTTGGTGATGGACAGGGAGGCCTGGCGTGCTGCGATTCATGGGGTCCCAAAGAGTCGGACACGACTGAGCGACTGATCTGATCTGATGGGTATGAAATGTATAGTGTATAATGTATATAACCTGTAACCATGTGATACATTTATATGGTGACATATAACTAGACTTGTTTTGCTGATCACTTTGAAATGTATAGGAATATTGAATCACTGATGGTAACATGAAGTAACATAGTGTTGCAGATCAATTATACGTCAAACAAACTCATAGTAAAGGAGATCAGATTTGTGATTACCAGAGGCAGAGTGAGGAAGGAGGAATTAGATGAAGACAGTCAAAAGGTATGTCAGCTTAAAAAATAGTCACAACCTAAAAGTTGAGAGTTATGTTTTATTCAGCAGAAATTTTTAGGACTTAAATCCAGGAGGCAGCATCTCAAGTAGCCTTGAGAGAACTGCTCCAGGGAGGCAAGGGAAGAAGCCAGGGTTATATAGAAGTCTTACAACAAAGGGCAGGTAGACAGAACATCAAAAGATTGTTGTAAATAAAAGAAACCAGTTATCCCAAGTTAAGGACTTTAGTGCTTTTCTATGTAAGGGACAATACTAGAGTCTGGGCTCACTGAAATCATTCTTTTCATATGCACCTCAGCTATCCTGGGCCAGTATCCTGAATTGTTCCTCTGTGCTCCCAATAGGGAGTGGCTGCAGCCTGATGGCTGCTGCAGCTCAGGTATTGTTCTCCTTCCTGATTGCCATTGGGGCTCAGAGATTCACATTTGGAGGGCTAAAATTTCTGATGACTGTGACATCCTTGTTTACTGATATGGCAGGAAATACTTCATTTCTCAGGCATGAAATTCCACCTGTAAAATAAGTACTAGGGATATAATGTACAGCATGATAAATATAATTAACACTACTGTATGTTTATATATGAAGTTATTAAGAGAGTAAATCCTGAGTTCTCATCACAAGGAAAAATTTATTTTTCTATTTCTTTAATTTTGTGTCTATATGAGATGACAGATACTCACTAAACTTACTGTGATCATCATTTCATGATGTGTGGAAGTCAGATCATTATGCTATACTTATACAGTGTTGGAACGCAAAGTCAAATGGGCCTTAGGAAACTTCACTTCAAACAAAGCTAGTGGAGGTGATGGAATTGCAGTTGAGCTATTTCAAATCTTAAAAGATGATGCTGTGAGAGTGCGGCAATCAATATGCCAGCAAATTTGGAAAACTCAGCAGTGGCCACAGGACTGGAAAAGGTCAGTTTTCATTCCAATCTCAAAGAAAGGCAATGCCAAAGAATGCTCAAACTACTACACAATAGCACTCATCTCACACACTAGCAAAGTAATGCTCAAAATTCTCCAAGCCAGGCTTCAACAGTTCGTGAACTGTGAACTTCCAGATGTTCAAGCTGGCTTTAGAAAAGGCAGAGGAACCAGAGATCAAATTGCCAACATCTGCTGGATCATCAAAAAAGCAAGGGAGTTCCAGAGAAACATCTACTTCTGCTTTATTGACTATGCCAAAGCCTTTGACTGTGTGAATCACAACAAACTGTGGAAAATTCTTCAAGAGATGGGAATAACCAGACCACCTGACCTGCCTCTTGAGAAACCTATATGCAGGTCAGGAAGCAGCAGTTAGAACTGGACATGGACCAACAGACTGGTTCCAAATAAGAAAAGAAGTACGTCAAGGCTGTATATTGTCACCCTGCTTATTTAACTTATATGCAGAGTACATCATGAGAAACACTGTGCTGGAAGAAGCACAAGCTGGGATCAAGATTGCTGGAAGATATATCAATAACCTCAGATATGCAGATGACATCACACTTATGGCAGAAAGCATAGAAGAACTATAGAGAGTCTTGATGAAAGTGAAGGAGAAGAGTGAAAAAGTTGGCTTAAAACTCAACATTCAGAAAGCTAAGATCATGGCATCTGGTCCCATCACTTCATGGCAAATAGATGGGGTAACAGTGGAAACAGTGACAGACATTTTTTTGGGCTCAAAAATCACTGCAGATGGTGACTGCAGCCATGAAATTAAAAGACACTTGCTCTTTGGAAGAAAAGTTATGACCAACCTAGACAGCATATTAAAAAGCAAAGACATTACTTTGTCAACAAAGGTCTGTCTAGTCAAGGCTATGGTTTTTCCTGTGTATGGATGTGAGAGTTGGACTATAAAGAAAGCTGAGCACAGAAGAATTGATGCTTTTGAACTGTGGTGTTGGAGAAGACTCTTGAGAGTCCCTTGGACAGCAAGGAGATCCAACCAGTCCATCCTAAAGAAAATCAGTCCTGAATATTCATTGGAAGGACTAATGTTGAAGCTGAAACTCCAATACTTTGGCCACCTGATGCGAAGAACTGACTCATTGGAAAAAACTCTGAGGCTGGGAAAGATTGAGGTCAGGAGGAGAAGGGAACGGAGGATGAGATGGTTGGATGGCATCACTGACTCAATGGACATGAGTTTGTGTAAACTCCGGGAGTTGGTGATAGACAGGGAGACCTGGCGTGCTGTGATCCATGGGGTTGCAAAGAGTCGGACACAACTGAGTGCTGAACTGAACCGAACTGAATACAGTGTTGTATATCAATTATATCTCAGTAAGACTAGAAGAAAAAAATAAAATCTTTTCTATAAAGGAATGCAAAGTAATAGGGGAGGTGAGTCAAGAGAAAGTTAAGATGGAATGTAATTACATTATATTCATATTTTCCCATTTTTAAACATTAAAAATGTAGGGGAAAATATTACAGATACTTCCATGTCACATTAAAATGCTGCAGATATCAGGAAATTTGCTGGTGGTTCAGTGGCTAAGTCTTTGTGCTTCCAATGCAGGGGATGCAGGTTCAATCCCTGGTCAAGGAACTAAGATCCCACATGCCACATGGCATGGCCAAAAATAAAATTTAAAAGATAAATAAATGTTGCAGATATCTGGGAAAACTGAATTCATCATACTCCAAATTTATGGCATTTATTAGACCTTCCACTAGATTCTATTATCTCACACATATATTTTTTTCATTAAACATTTTAGTATTTTGGTTGACTACATTTGTTTATTTAGTGCATTTTGTTTCATCCAGTAAAAAGCCTAATTCTAAGAATGGACTGATGGAATTCTTTCAGCTTCAAAAATAGAACAAACAAAACAGGAAAAAACCCCAATACCCTAAACTAGACACTGGTTTAATTTACCTTCTTAGAAGCAGAATAACACATAAGAAGTAGAGATATGGTAGAAATACTACAAATAAGACTTCATGACTACATAGGGTGGATTTCATTCATAGTAGTATTCTAGTTATTTAATACTGGGTAATAAACACTGAAGTTAAGTGTCTTAAATTAGCAAGAGTCATTTATTTTGCATATGAATTTTTAATCTAGGAAGACCTTGGAGGCAGTAGCTCCTCTCTGCCCCACATGGCAGCAGCTGGGGAAGCTTGACTGTGGCAGGAAGTTCCACTTCCAAGATGAGTCAGTCAACTGGCTGGCAAGTTGATCTGGCTGTTGATGGAGAGGCCAGACGGGGCCGTCAGCCAGGACCTCCGCTTCCCTCAATGGAGGTCTCTCCATTGGTCCCTCAGGCTCCCAACTGCATAATGTCTGGATGCCAAGAGATTATTTGAGACATTGAAGGCTGCTGTTGCTCAAGACCTGAGCCTGGAAATTTGAGCAGTGTCCCTTCCACTACATTTTCTTGCTAAGTAGTCAGAGGGCCCAGTCAGCTTCAAGGGGGCTGTGGGGGATGTCAAATAACTTGTAGGCAGCTTTTATCTGTCACAGATGTGAACTACGATTTCCCTTGGAACTTCTTTGTAAGCCATTTTTTTGAATTGAAGTATAGTTAATTTACAATATTGTATTAGTTTCAGGTGCACAACAAAGTGATTCAGTTATATATATGTATTATATATATGAACTCAGTTATATAATAAATTCAGTTGCATATATATTCAGTTATATATATGTATATGTACATATATATATTCTTTTTCCGATTCTTTTCCATTATAGGTTATTACAAGATATAGCTCCCTGTCTGTGCTGCATAGTAGGTCCTTGTTGTTTATTTTATACACAGTAGTATGTATATGTTAATCCCAAACTCTTAATTTATCCCCCTCCCTTTCCTTTGGTAACCATAGTTTGTTTTCTGTGTCTCTGAGTCTATTTCTGCTTTGTGAGTAAGTTCGTTTATATCTTTTTTTTAGATTTCATATATAAGTGATACCATATGATCTTTGTCTTTCTCTGTCTGATACTTCACTTAGTATGGTCATCTCTCTCTTCTGTATTGCTGCAAGTGGCATTATTTCATTCTTTTTTGTGGCTAAGTACTAATCCTTCGTATATATATACTACATCTTTTTCCATTCATCTGTTAGTGGGGAATTCCTTCCTTTATAACATAAGATTTCAACACATTTGAAAAGTGTTTAAAGTGGCTAGTTTAGTAGTCTTTGCAGATGAAATTCTCTCAGGTGGGAGTGGAGGGAGGGGGACATTTTTATTCCTTTTTTAATGGAGGTAAATGCTTTCTTGGTAAGCTCTGTTGTAGGAGGCAGGAAGCATTTGGAGAAGGGATCAGGGGAATAAACTGGGTCAGAAGCCACTTGGGTTTGGGTGGATGGTTTCTAAATACTTTTTCACCAGCTCTCCACCCAGGGGAAATGGGTTTGCGAGGTTAACAGGAAGTCCTCCCTGTTTCAGGTGGAAACGTGATGCCTTTCTTGCAATGACCAAGCTCCTGTCTTCACCCAACTGACATGATCAAGTGCAGGGCTGCCTGTTTGTTTTTAATCCTCTGCCCTACAGTCCATGGGGTCACAAAGAGTCAGACATGACTAAGTGACTAACACTTTCACCTTCTGTCCCACTTAGAGCCTGGTTTTTGCAGAGATAGAGGGTGTCCATTAATATTTTATGGAGCAACCCAAGGCCAGTGAGGGCAGATGCTGAGGATAAATACTGCCCTCTTCCATTCCACAGTCACACCAATTCTAAAGCACATTCCTCCTGTCCCATTTCCTCCTATACCTGTTCCATCTACATCATCTGATATAAACTCATTCTCTTGGGCTCCCATTTTTTAAAATATTTATTTGGCTGTGCTGGGTCTTCACTGTAGCATGCAGGATCCAGTTTTCTGAATGCGGATCGAAGCCAGGCCCCCTGCATTGGGAGCTCGGCATTGTAACCACTGGACCACCAGTCTGTAAGCTACCATTTTTAAAGAATATGGTTTGGAATTTGGGTTATTCTTTTTTTTTAATCAATGATGTGGCTTTCTTGTCTGTCCTTTTTCTCTCCATTCTTTATGTGTGGTTTGAGAGGAGAGTGGGCACACGGATGCCTCCATTTTTAAATTTTTTTTTGTTTTAAGTTTCCCCTACTTATATCTTATCTATATTTTTCTATCTGTGAGGAAGCAAATCAAGTCCTTGCTTTCCAGGTCGCTATGCTTTGGACCAGCCCGCATTGTTTTCTTTCTCTCCAGTGATGTCTCTGTGAAGTCCCTGAGTACATGAAAGCAACATTTATAAGAAATCCAGGTCATCACAAAATCACTACTTTTGAGAAGCATATATTCTTCTCTGTCTCACACTCACAGACACATATGGACACAAACACACACACATACAAAGTCAAAGTACATTAGCACACTAGCAGTCGAACGGGAAATGCAGTAACCCAGTTTCATTTATGGCCTCCCCCTGAGTCTAACCCAAGGTCACAGTCATGTCCTGAATTGTTTTACTCTTTAAAACCAGGCTTTGACTTTTCAAAACTTTTGAGTTATTTTCACATAGGTATTCATATCAGATGGTACAAAGGGCTTTTCTCCAGTCAGCGCAGACTCACCCTGGTCCCACTCTGGCCTCTCCATGAGGCAGTGTCTCTGCCCAGCAGGACCTTGGGCTCGGACCTTCCCTCACCGCAACATTGGTGAGCCAACTTCCTGGCCTGGGTTCTAGCCCCTCCAAAGGTAGAAATCACCTTATAAACATCCACTGCTCTGCAGTGAAGGAGCCTTTCCCCAGACAGGAGGAAATAGTTTAGTTTGGCACTTCCCAGGACAGGGGCAATGAGGGGCTCTTCACCCACCCAGTTTGGAAATCATCATCCCCATGTATCTAGAACATAAAGGATCCTAGGATATAAAGAGACAATTGTCCAGGGCTTTCATTTTCCACTTTAATAAACAGAAAGACTAAGGAGGCCTGTCTCTCTCTCTCTCTCTCTTTTTTGACTGTACAGCATGTGGGACCTAGTTCCCTGACTAGGGCGTCGAACCCCTGCCCCCTGCATTAGAAGCACAGAATCTTCACCACTGGACTGCCAGGGAAGTCCCGAGGAGGCTACCTTAACAGGCAGTGGTTGCTGCTCTCACTCGGTGCAGGAGCCATTTATGGGGAATGAGAAATATTCACCCAAATCCAGAAAACTCTTGGAAGATCTGGTTTTCCATCCACACCCCATCGGCCATATATCTGGGAGACAGAGTGGATAACAAGCTGCAGCTGAGACTTCCCTGAATCCATCAGGCCCTCCATACAGGCATGGTGAGGCCTGTGTCAGTGCCCAGAGTTCTTGCCCCACGTGGGGATGTATTTCTTATGTCTCCAGCACACCTGAGATTCTCTGCAGGAGCCAGGAGTACATATCAATATTACGGTGTCCCTCCTTCTGTGGGGGTAAAAACCATGCCATAGCACCAGGTGAGGACCAGGGGTAGGACTCTGTGTTGGCCCACCGGGGTCAGGGTGCTGACTCTGGCACTTACTTCCTGTGCGATGGTTAAAGCACTCTTCTCTCTGCCTGTTTCCTCCTCAGTAAAATGAGGACTGTCACAATAAGACCAGCTCATAGGATTGCTGTGATGGTTGATGGGAGCCAAGGCAACATTTCAAGGCACCTTGTCAAGACAAGACAGAGGCCGGGGGGACTTTGGGGGGAGAAACAAGGCTAGAGATGCCTGGACATGTTGGAGGAGCAGAAGGCTGCACACCTAGGCCCGTTTATCCGTTACAGCCCAAAGCATCTGCAGCGCCACCGCCTGTTTGTATGGTTCATGGTGGAAATGGTCATTTTTGCTCTGCTCTCCGCTACCTGCTCTACACACTTGTGGTTATAGTCCCAGAGCTGCATGTTGGCATGTGTTTGGGCACATCCTTGTGGAGTGAGGTTAGAAGTAGTGAGTGGATATTTTTTTTTTTTTTTCAAATAACTTTTTAAAATTAATTATTTATTGGGCTGTGCCAGGTCTTAGTTGCAGCATGCAGGATCTTAGATGATCATTGCAGCGTTGTGGGATCTTCAGCTGCAGCAGGTGAGATTTTTTTTTCTTTTATTTTCTTTTTTCAGTTGTGGCATGTGGAATCTAGTTCCCTGACCAGGGATCAAACCTGGGTCCCCTGTGTTGGGAGCATGGATTCTTTCTTAGCCGCTGAACCACCAAGGAAGTCCCAGTGAATGGATGGTTAAACAGCCCATCAAACCTCAGACAGAGCCTGCCCTCGAGGAGGCCAGGCAGGCAGGGAGAGGACAATAATAATGGGGAGTGGCGAGAAGCAAGGTGAACCTGGATTTTGGTTTTGAGACAGATGTAAACTGGAAGCGTCATAAGTCTCATCCACCCCCATACTTCTCCTGCTCGAGCAGGAGCGGGTTGAGGGACTGGCCTCTGCCTGTTGAAGAGGTGGTTCCTCAGCATTTCAGATGGCGAAGGGGTGGACACTGCTAGATTTCAAGCTGAGAACTTCCCCTGGGAGGGGAGGGAGGGGCTGGGAAAGGAACCCTGCCATGGTGGAGGAAGCTGAGTCTGTGGAGCAGCACTTGAGTGTGAAGAGTCCAGTATTGGTCTCTACTTTGATCCATCTACACTTCTCCTTATTCAGGGCATCTGGCCTTGTTCTCTCTGTAAGGTGCCACCTTGCTGGGTTTCTGGGTGCAGGCCTCAGTACTGCAGAGGCCAGTACTGAATGTCCTAGATAAGTTTCTTCCCCCTTCTCTCAACACCCAACACTGTGCCCCTGGACTTCTCCCTGAATTATTCTCCAGCCCACACACCTTCTCCTAATTATTCCCACTTATTAATCAAGTCTGAGATGAGTGATCCTTCTTCATCAAAGCCTCCCTGATGCCCAAGCCAGCTCATGGTCCTTTGCTGTAAGCTTTCTGAGAACACTGCATTCTCCTTCAGGCAAACAGGGCCTGCTTCCTCCTGGGTCGTTTCTGTCTTCTCAGGTTATTTTGGGCTGGACTGGGAGCCCTCCTTTGTGCAACAGGGCACTCTGTAGGTCCTTCCACTCCATTTTGTCATTACACTGGGTTATAATTGGCTATTCATGTTACACATTCATCTATGAGCTCCTTGATAGCAGGAACTACATCAGTCAGCTATTGCTGCAGTAATGCTGAGTAACAAACCACCCTGAAAAGTCAGTTCTTAAAACAAGTTTGGTTTTTTTTTTTTCTTTTTTAGTTTTGCAGGTCAGCTGGCTTGGGCTGCATGCTGCAGGTTGAATCCAGGTCTACTCCACGTATCTTGCATCTCCTTGAAACCAGTGGCTTGAGATCCCTGGAGCATGCTCTCCTCATAGTGAATGGCTGGAGCTCAGGAGAAAACCATCCACGAGGGCACCCAAAACTTCTGCTCACATCATACCCACTCATGTTTTTCTGACCAAGGTAAGTCACCTGGGCATGTCCCAACTCAGTGAGACAAGGAGGTATCTTGCCCCCAAGGTAGAGGAGGAGAAGAATGAGTACAAGCTATTAAGACACAATAATTAACTCATCACAGGAGCCACGAAGTAGGTGTCTTTAAATCTCCAGTATTTAGCATGGGACCCACCACAGGTGGGTATTCTGTAAAGGTTGAATGAATGAATGGAGACAAGCAGAGGGTTATGTTCTCTTTCCTGGGGGTAATAAGGATGTTGGGGCTCACAGATTCCCTCACAGAGAGATGATATCACACAGAAGTAAGAGGTCAGCCTAGAGAGTAAATTTCCTCTCTTCCTCTTATTGACTGTGGCCTTGGCAAGTTACTTACTTAACCTTTGTGAGCCTCATTTTTTTTCCCTATAAAATGGAAATGATGCTGGCGGTCTGGAAATGGTGCCTGCCTCAACAGGTTATTGCAAACATTAAATGAGATTATCTATGTCCAACACTGAGCACCATGCCTGGAGTTGCATAAACATTGTAAACGCTAGCAGATGTTATTACCAGTAGTATTATTACTGCTACCATCTTGTATTCTGCCAGTCAGCGAGAAAATCAGCTGAGTTGCTGTCAATTAAATAGAAGAGAATCTGCTGGTCTGGGCATTAACATTTCCAATGTGGCCCACGTTTGCCTTCAGTCTTGAGTAGTTCCCATAATAACCTAGACCTAGGAATTGTAGGAAAGGAAGAATATACAAAAGAATGGGTGATAGGCAAGAACCTAAATTCTCTCCCTCATGCCTGTGTATAGAAGGGTGGGGCCCAAGAAGAAGAGCTCATCTAAGGACATCATGGCAGCCCTCTGTCCAGCATGTCATGCTGTCCTGCAGGGAGCAAGAGAATGGACCTCTTAGGGGCGACTCAGTTAGAGGGCAGCTCTGGAGTGGACATGAGGATGAGGTGGTATTCCCCATCATGTCCCTGGTGCTCCAGGTTGTGGGCAGGGTGACATTTCCGAGCCCATAGCTGGGCCCCCTAAATGGTGGGGGTACTCTGTACCTGTAGCACATCCTGCCAGAAAGCAGAATCCAGGGGGGGTGGGGACCAAGGACCAAGAGGGAGCTTCGTGGCCAGCGTGGTAGAGGTATGTGGGTGCTGGCAGGCAGGTGAGCAGGGCGGTCTAGATGCTGCTGTTGCCACAACGTCCTTAGAAGACTGTGCCCCTCAACCAAGGTGCCATGACAGGTGTGGAGAGAGCGTTGAGCTAGAGGCGCTGGGGGTAGAGAAGGGGCAGGTGGGGCCGTGGAAGTGGTGAGTGGGTGGCTTTCTTCTGTCCCAGCCACGGTGCCGTGGGAGACAGGGAAAAGCAGGCGTGTGGACATGGTCCCATGCCCGCCCCTACCAGCTATGTGGTGAGGGCATGTTGTCTCCTTTGCCTGGGCTCAGCACCCTTTTCTGTCATTCAGGGAGGTTGGAGCCCACTCTTCCACTCAACAAACACTAGTGGAGCTTCCACCAGGAGCCAGGTGCTGTTCCAAGGCCTCGGAGATACACCTAGGGGAAAGATAAAGGTTGTCAGTGAAAATTAGATTTGGCCTTAGAAAGTCCAAAGAACAGCATCGTAGATGAAACAGGGGAGTCACTTATTTATGTCACTTAAATCAAGTCTAAAGACCCCAGATCAGAGCTGGCACAGTGGCCTCATAGTCACCGGGGACACAGGCTTCCTTCCCGTAAATCCTTGAAAACATTTGAGGTAATTGATGTAAAGATCTTGCTGTTAATTCCACCATCACTATCCCTCCAAGCCTATTTCCAATGAATTTTTCCCAGACTTTGGGTCACACTATCCTATTTCTTCATATATCTAGTAAGTTTCACACTGGATGTCATATATTTTGAACTTTACATTGTTGAATGCTGAATTTTGTTTAAAAAGTGATGAACCTTTCTGGACTTCCCAGGTGGCACTCAGTGGGTAAAGAATGCCTGCAGTGCAAGAGACATGGGTTTGATTCCTGGGTCAGGAAGATCCCCTGGAGGAGGGCATAGCAACCCACTCTAGTATTCTTGCCCGGAGAATCCCATGGACAGAGGAGCCTTGCGGGTTACAGTCCATAATGTTGCAAAGAGTTGGACACAACTGAAGGGACTGAGCATGCACGAACCTTTTTATGGCAGGCAGGTAAGTTACTTCCTTCTGAAGCTTGTTTTTAAGCTTTTTAATTTTCTTAGGGTGAGTCATATTGTTGTTTAGTTGCTGAGTTGTGTCTGACTGTTTTGCTATCCCGTGGACTGTAGCTTATCAGTCTCCTCTGTCCATGGGATTTTCCAGGCAAGACTACTGGAGTGAGTTGCCATTTCCTTCTCCAGGGGATCTTCCCAACCCAGGGATGGAACCTGCATCTCCTATATTGGCAGATGGATTCTTTACTACTGAGCCACCAGGGAAAACCTAAGTTGGGTCATCAGATCAGATCAGTCGCTCAGTCGTGTCTGACTGTTTGCCACCGCATGAACCGCAGCACGCCAGGCCTCCCTGTCCATCACCAACTCCCGGAGTTCACTCAGACTCACGTCCATCGAGTCAGTGATGCCATCCAGCCATCTCATCCTCTGTCGTCCCTTTCTCCTCCTGCCCCCAGTCCCTCCCAGCATCAGAGTCTTTTCCAATGAGTCAACTCTTCGCATGAGGGGCCAACGGACTGGAGTTTCAGCTTTAGCATCATTCCTTCCAAAGAAATCCCAGGGCTGATCTCCTTCAGGATGGACTGGTTGGATCTCCTTGCAGTCCAAGGGACTCTCAAGAGTCTTCTCCAACACCACAGTTCAAAAGCATCAATTCTTTGGTGCTCAGCCTTCTTCACAGTCCAACTCTCACATCCATACATGACCACAGGAAAAACCATAGCCTTGACTAGACAAACCTTTGTTGGCAAAGTAAGGTCTCTGCTTTTGAATATGCTATCTAGGTTGCTCATAACTTTCCTTCCAAGGAGTAAGCATCTTTTAATTTCATGGCTGCAGTCACCATCTGTAGTGATTTTGGAGCCCCCAAAAATAAAGTCTGACACTGTTTCCACTGTTTCTCCATCTATTTCCCATGAAGTGGTGGGACCGGATGCCATGATCTTCGTTTTCTAACTGTTGAGCTTTAAGCCAACTTTTTCACTCTCCACTTTCACTTTCATCAAGAGGCTTTTGAGTTCCTCTTCACTTTCTGCCATAAGGGTGGTGTCATCTGCATATCTGAGGTTATTGATATTTCTCCCAGCAATCTTGATTCCAGCTTGTGTTTCTTCCAGTCCAGCGTTTCTCATGATGTACTCTGCATATAAGTTAAATAAACAGGGTGACAATATACAGCCTTGACGAACTCCTTTTCCTATTTGGAACCAGTCTGTTGTTCCATGTCCAGTTCTAACTGTTGCTTCCTGACCTGCGTACAAATTTCTCAAGAGGCAGATCAGGTGGTCTGGTATTCCCATCTCTTTCAGAATTTTCCACAGTTTATTGTGATCCACACAGTCAAAGGCTTTGGCATAGTCAATAAAGCAGAAATAGATGTTTTTCTGGAACTCTCTTGCTTTTTCCATGATCCAGCGGATGTTGGCAATTTGATCTCTGGTTCCTCTGCCTTTTCTAAAACCAGCTTGAACATCAGGAAGTTCACGGTTCATGTATTGCTGAAGCCTGGCTTGGAGAATTTTGAGCATTACTTTACAAATAGCTGTGAAAAGAAGAGAAGCGAAAAGCAAAGGAGAAAAGGAAATATATAAACATCTGAATGTAGAGTTCCAAAGAATAGCAAGAAGAGATAAGAAAGCCTTCTTCAGCGATCAATGCAAAGAAATAGAGGAAAACAACAGAATGGGAAAGACTAGGGATCTCTTCAAGAAAATCAGAGATACCAAAGGAACATTTCATGCAAAGATGGGCTCGATAAAGCACAGAAATGGTATGGACCTAACAGAAGCAGAAGATATTAAGAAGAGATTGCAAGAATACACAGAAGAGCCGTACAAAAAAAGATCTTCACAACCCAGATAATCACGATGGTGTGATCACTGACCTAGAGCCAGACATCCTGGAATGTGAAGTCAAGTGGACCTTAGAAAGCATCACTACGAACAAAGCTAGTGGAGGTGATGGAATTCCAGTTGAGCTATTTCCAAACCCTGAAAGATGATGCTGTGAAAGTGCTGCACTCAATGTGCCAGCAAATTTGGAAAACTCAGCAGTGGCCACAGGACTGGAAAAGGTCAGTTTTCATTCCAATCCCAAAGAAAGGCAAGGCCAAAGAATGCTCAAACTACCGCACAATTGCACTCATCTCACACGCTAGTAAAGGTTGGGTCATAAACAGGTTTAATCCTAAGATTAGTTAGTACTGCTGCTAATATGTGACTCACTTGGAGTCTCCACACAAAGACCTGAGAATCTGAGACATTCTTTATAAAAGCGGATCAGAATTTGGTCATCTCTCAGCTCTGAAAGCTGTTTTGCTTACAGCTCCCTGATTTTTCTTTCCATAGCTTTGTGGGTCTTCAATTCTCTTTTTACATGATTTAACAATCAGCAACAGATGCAGGGGATCCCTGTACATTTTTCTGGAGCTATTTATTTAAGCAGAATCTCTCTGCCCAGTGCCATGTCTTGAATTTCCAGCTCCTTCATCTTTTCTGAATGGCAACCCCTGTCTCTTCAGCTGAGAAAGAGCGCTGCTCTGCTTGGATTCCCTTCTCTGCAGAAAGCACCTCCAGACAGAAAGCCAGGGTGATAAGAGGCTCATTTTGTTTGATCTTTTTCTCAGAGATGAGTGTTGCCTAATGTCTGAAAACTGTTGCCTTGAATATTTTGTTCGGTTTCATAGTTCTTAACAGTGAGAAGATAAGTCTGATCCCAGTTACTTCATCATGGCCAGAAATAGAACTTCGTAATATCTTTTTAACACCCATATCAATTAACATTAAACTGGCTACACAGTTTAAAATTTTGAATTAAAAAAAATGAACCAAACATCGATCTACTGAATTATTACTCATAAAAATTGCATGCATATGTACCTTCTTGACATGGTGCTAGGCCCCAAGGAAGGTGGTAGTTTATGGAACAGTCTATTCCTAAGAATTCCATCTCATTAAAATGCACGATAGATTAAAATATATTCATGAGAAGCACAAAATAAGATTAACTGTGCATACAAGTGTGGTTTTAAATGCATTTAAAACAAGTCACACTTTCACAGGCATTTAAATAAGTCTGATGGGGTCCCATAAGAGGTGAGAGAAGGGAATGGAAACAAGTCATGTTGATAGCAGAGGCGGAAACGGAGTCAAGAATTTTTACTCATTTTCATAGATTGTCATCTAGGGGATCTGGGAAAAACTAATCTGGAAAAATCAGTCTACTGTATTAAATGTTTTTTCACAGATTCTGTCAGGGCGTAGCTTTATCTGTTCTGAGAGAACTGCCATGAATACAGCATTCACAAAGAAAATCTGTTTACATGTTCCTGGAATGTTTGGAAAGTTTTTAGTTTTTGCTTTGTCTGGAAGTGAACGCACAGTATGCTAGTTTTTCAAAAGCTTTCAAAACCTCTTCTTTAAAAAAAAAAAATATTGGGGTATAGCCAATTAACAATGTGATAGTTTCAGGTGGACAGCAAAGCGACTCAGCCATACTTACACATGTATCCTTTC
This sequence comes from Bubalus kerabau, assembly GCF_029407905.1. Taxonomy (NCBI): domain Eukaryota; kingdom Metazoa; phylum Chordata; class Mammalia; order Artiodactyla; family Bovidae; genus Bubalus; species Bubalus kerabau. Next base: position 17,423,574 of record NC_073643.1, read on the forward strand.
TCCCCCAAATTCCCCTCCCATCCAGGCTGCCACATAACATTGAACAGAGTTCCCCGTGCTGTATAGTAGGCCTTGGTTGGCTGTCCATTTTAAATATAGCAGTGTGTACATGTTGATCCCCAGTTCCCTAACTATCCCTTCCCTGGGTAACCATAACTTCATTCTCTGAGTCTGTGAGTTTTATTTTTTAACTAAGTTCATTTGTATCATTTTGTTTTAGATTTCTCATATAAGGGATATCGTATGATATTTCTCTTTCTATATCTGACTTCACTCAGTATGACAATCTCTAGGCCCATCCATGTTGCTGCGAATGGCATTATTTCATTCTTTTTAATGGCTGAGTAATATTCCATTGCATACAGGTACTATATCTTTATCCATTCCTGTGTTGATGGACAGTTAGGTTACTTCCCTTAGTTGGTTACTGTAAACAGTGCTGTAATGAATACTGAGGTGTCAAAATCTCTTTTCTGTTGAAAGCAATTGCTTGTGAATTTTTCCTTCTCTGAAACTCCAAATCACCTGGCCCAATGACATCTCCATTCTCAACTCTCCATACTCTTCCCTCTACTACCACCTACAGCTGGCCTCAGGGCCTTTGCCCATGTCTGGAAATCTCCTCCTCTCCTGACCACCCCTACTTTGCTTGAATACTTCCTTGTCATCTTTTATGTTTCAACCTAACTGCCTCAATGAGGCCTTCCACCATCATCTGCTTTAATAACGCTATCCCTTTAATTCTCCCCATGAGATCTTGTTCTTTTCCTTCAGAGAATGAGTGCTGGTTTGTTCCCCGGGGCTGTTTGTTCTCGGATCCATCCCCCCATCCTTCCTCTGACCCCACTCTTACCTCTAGGGGACTGACTCCTGTGAGTTGTACTTCCTAGACTTCCCTGCTTCCTGACTTCTGCCGAGGCTCAGCCTTTGGGAGGTACTGATGGATGTCCAAAAGGCAGGAGGAGGGGGCAAGGTTGGATTTTCTCCCTTCTCTCTTGGCATTGATTTCTCTATATGCACAACGATTGAAGTTTCCCTGTGTCTTCCATTAATACTAGGCATCTACTCATTCTATGGTCCCGGTCCTCCTTGGGCAGCTCCTGTCTCAGTTCCCCTCTCCCAAATGGCCCCGGGTTCTGGACTCTGACAACACCCCCGCCACCTTCCCTCTGACCCTTTGTTGAATGGCTTCGTGCTGCTGATAATCTTTGGGTTCCTTCTCTGTCCTAGATTTCTCGGCATTTCCATCACTCATGTGAGTAACAAGTCCCCTGCATTCAGTTGTCTCTGATCTGTTTACACTGAGTGGCTTCTCTCTTCCCTCATTGGACCCTGACTGATAAAGCATGCATCTCAAATTGTAGATACAAATGTGTTGACTGCTGTGTTTTTGTTTTGTTTAGTTTCTTTGCGTCGGGTCTTAGTTGCGGCACATGGTATCTTTTTTTGGTTTTTCAGTTGCAGCATGCGGGATCTAGATCCCTGATCAGGGATGGAACCCAGGCTCCCTGCATTGGGAGCATGGAGTCTTAGCCGCTGGACCACCAGGCAAGTCCCTCAACTGCTGTGTGTTTTTAATCCACTTTCTGAATACGTCCCCCTCCCCCTCCACATACTCTATGAAAAAAAGAACAATGTCTGTTATCTTCACTACAGGATCTCTAACACCCAGAACAGTGCTTGGTTTTGGGTGCTTGTCCAGTTAATATTTGTAGAATAAATGCTTAAAAGGGAAGGCGGCAGTGATGAGATTAAACATACCATCAACCCCAGGTGACCCAAGAATTTTCTTACCTTGGCTCAGGTCCTATGGATTGTCGAGAGCAAATCATAGTGAGCCATCCCTCATGGTTATGCAAAGAGAAAGTTTTACTGTGGGGAAACCAGAATGATGAGCCTTGCTGCTATTATTGTTTTTGCTTTTTCTTTTCTTTTTTCAAATTCCACTTTAGTGGAGAGAAAACTTTCTCATTTCCCATTTCAGCTCACTGAATTATTCATCAAAAATGTTCCGCTGGTATTTCCTCCTCTGTTAGAGTTTGGCAGTTCCAGAAACACTCTGCCCTGGAGTTGCAATCAGAGCAATTAGCAGCCCCTTACGGGACCCAGCCTGTTCATGCCCTCAGCTTCCCAGCCTGGGTGGTGTGGAAGGAGAACCAGCCCTGCCTGGAGTCGGATAGATTTTCCTGTAGGGGTGAGGCTGGCCTGAACTTGAAACCCGATTGAACCCCTGCAGGCTCCCCACTCTCCTTTGTTGGGACCAGCAGGTCAAGTAACCATCCTGCTAAGAGCTTAGGAGTTCTGCTAACACCTCCCCTTGTCTGACGAGCTGATTCCTTTGTGCCTCAGGTTCTCTGGCTCTAGAACGGGAAAGGCAACCTTTGCCTCATGGTGTTGTTGGGGCAGCATGGGGTCCACTTTGGCCCTGAGCAGTGTCCACCACAATTGTAGAAGGTTTCTCCAGAAGTCAATTTGCCTGGAAGGATGATTTCTCTCCAGTCAGCATTCCTATTTCATTACAAGCTTTTCGTATTACATGACTTCCATCCCTGCTATCTCTCATCTGCATAAATCCACCCTTGTGGATTCACATCTGTGTCCTGGTCAGAGCAGTGAAAAATGAAAGAGCCGTACAATAGCTCTTTGCACAAAACAGGAGATGGCATGCTTCCCACCATCATAGATCTCTTTGGGGGTCCTGTGTGGTACTGTCAGCAAGAGGACACCTAGGTGCCGGCATGAAGCTATGGCTCAGTGATGCTGGGCCCCACACTTCTTTGCCCTGGTGGCTCTGCCTGCAGGAGACGCTGGTTAGATCCGTGGGTCGTGAAGATCCCCGGGAGAAGGGAAAGGCAACACGCTCCAGTATTCTTGCCTGGAGAATGCCATGGACAGAGGAGCCTGGGGGGCTACAGTCCACAGGGTTGCAAACAGTTGGAGGGGACTGAGCAACTAACACTTTCCCTATTTTTGTCTCCTTTGCCACAAACTTGCAAGCCACCGTTCTACTTTGCCAGCATCCCTGATAGGCTCTGCCACCAGGGGGCACTGGAGAGACTGGAAGGTTGTAGAAAGAGGATGCTTGTCCCTGTTTTCTGCTCCCATGAGAAGCGCCTCACAATCCTGCTTCTTCTCCTCAGCACCAGCAGCTGTTTCCCAAAGCAGCCTCTAAATCCACACTGCAGTTTTCCCATTTTCCAAATCTAGCTGCGTTGCTCACTACCAGGCCAGAGACACTGCACAAGCTGTCTTGCCCTCTCAGAGTCCTGGTCTCAGCCCCAGGGGCAGGCAGCCTTTGAGCTCAGGACACCCGCTGGCTGCTCCTCCACCTCCTCCCAAGATACCAGGGTCCCAGTTCCACCAGGTACCTCCTCCAAACTCCTAAATGTTTTAATAATTCCAATCTCTTGCCTTGGTACCCCCAGCCAGAAGGGAGATAGCTGCTTCTTGCGCTTGCTACCCCTCGCTACCTTCTTAATGCTACGGTGAACAGTTCTTCCATACAATGTTTTATGTAAGTTACAGCTCAGTAAAACTGGAGGAATATGAAGATTCCCATTAAGTCATTTAAAAAAAAATTCTTCATAGTAAATTCTCTGTGTTCAAATACCTGGTGCTTCCCGACTCCTCACAGGACCCTAACTGATCCCGAAATGGGAAGCAGGGCAAGCAGTGCGCAGCCCATGAGGATGTGGGTCAGGGTGGGAGGGCAGTGGCAGACCACCGGTCAGCTCTGGGTGAGCCACGACCAAGATGCCCTCTGGGGACCGCAGAAGCACATGTGCGGGGAGTCTGGGTCTTGAAAGCACAACACGAACCTGGGAGCCACAGGCTTAGAGGCATACTTGGCCAAAGGGGCTTGGTAGCCAGGAAGCCCTCCCCACCACAGTCTATCTGAGCAAGCGGGGGAGCAAATGAATGAGTCCTCAATGGGCTGGCCTGTGGAGAGAGGAAGAGACGCCTTTTCTAAGGGTGCTCTGGTTGGACCTGTCTCCCCATGACCCTCAAAATGTCCTGTCTGCTTCCGGTCTCAGGGTTTGACAGAGTACATGGTCTAGGTGGCCCACTGTGGACCAAGCACGGGCTCATGACTTCTTCAAGGTCAAGCTTAGGTGCTGCTGCATTCATGGGGCTCCCATTATATGTATATAACACCGCATAAGCATCTCTCTCGTCTCTGCACTTACAGCAGGATGGTCGGCAGTACTTGTGGGGCCTGGGGAAAAGGTCCTGGGGAACAGAACTGTTCTCTGTGCACACTCAGTGAGGTGTCAGTGTGAAAAGAAACCCAGTAGTGACTAGCTATCTACCTGCCTATTATCTACCTACCTATCTATCTAAAGTATTGGTTCCTCGTAGGTGTTTGATAAGTAATAACTGAGTGAGTGAACGGATGAATGAATGGACATCGCCCCTAAGACTGAGAGACGGGCAGTCTGGAGCGGGGCCACCTGTCGCTGCTTCCCTCTTGCGCTCTTGATGCCCAGGGATACATGTGATGGTCACTTATCCTGGGTGAGTTTATGGCCGAGGAAATGAGGTAAGGTAGAGAGGAGGGACACCTAGAACACAGAAATGGCCCAGAGACGTGAATCCTAAGCTGCTGGCCCGCCCTGCCTCCACCTCCACGTGCCTGTGACAGGTGTTTGCAGTCTGGCCCTGGAGAAGCCTCTCCCACCTCAGGCCACCCTCCCCTGGCCTCCCGGCCTCTCTCCTTCCCTGCCACCACCCGGCCCGCACCCCTATGACTCTGCCTGCAGCCCCACATCGCATTAGCAGCTGGCTGTTGCCGTCAGAGTCTCCAGGAAGATCATCTATCCGGAAAAGTGCGTGCGAATTACTAAATCAATAAGCACTGCTAACCTCTCCGTTCACTGCCTCTCTGCAGACATCACTGCAGCCCTGCAGCATCTTGAATGAATATGAAGGAAGCAGAATAAGCTTACTGGGCATAACTCACAGGTCCAGGGAGGGGGCAGCCACACTCCCCTGTGATTCCTCGGATAAGCGCTACCCCACCTCCACTTTTGTTCTTGGCATTGTGTTTTAGCACTGACAGAGCTAAGTTGTAAGAAAGCACAGGTCTTGCTGTGTGCTCAGCCTTTGAAACCTCAGCCCAAGCCAGAGGTCACCTTAAAAGGCCCGCCTCACAATCCATCTATGTCATGTCTTTCTCTTACCAGTTCAGGGAATGGCAGTAACTTTCATTTGTTTAGGGCAGAAAGTTTTGTCTGCTCATCCAAAACCATTTTAAAGAAGAAGAAAACTATTTATAACATGAACATTCAAAATTAAAAGAGGCTATTCTTTTGGGGTTTGTTTTTTTTTTTTTTTTTTTTTTTTTGGTTGCACCAAGCAGCATGTTGTATCTTAGTTTTCTTTTGTTGTTTCACCAAGCAGCATGTTGTATCTTAGTTCCCCGATCAGGGACTGAACCTGTGCCCCCTGCATTGGAAGCAGGGAGTCTTAACCACTGGACTGCCAGGGAATCCCCCTATTCTTTCTGTTTAAGCTTTTATTGGAGTATATTTGCTTTTCAATGTTGTGTTATTTTCTGCTGTACAGCAAAGTGAATCAGCTATACTATACACATATTCCCTCTGTTTTGAATTTCCCTTCCTTTAAGGGCAGACTGTTCTGATGATTAATAATGACAGCTAGAACTTGCATTGCACTGATTGCTTATTTCAGATAGAGTGTGGTTTAAATCCTCTACATATGTTAATTCACTTGTTAATTCAACTATTCTATGAAGTGGTGATTATTATTATTGTTGTTGTTATCCCCATTTTGCAGATGATAAAACAGAGACATAGATATGTTAAATAACCAGCCTATGGTCACACAGCTAGAAAGTAGAAGAGCCAGGACTTTACTCCAGGGCTCCTGCTATAATAAGTCAGTTCAAATCTAACACATATTTGTAGCAGAAAGACTTAGAGCTATGCGTTTTCTCCTCCCTCTCCACACCTCAAGAAGGTAACCGAGCTCTCTGTGTTTCCTCTCCTGTGCCTTTTCCAGTGCAGATGAGAGAAACTGCTCAGGGACACCCATTCCTTCTGCTCCTTGGGTGAGGCTGCATTATTCTGGAGACATGACATGAAAACTTCCTTCCTGCTCCCCTCTGTGACTGCTTAGACTGGGAAAACAAAAGGTGGAGGAGGGGTGTCCTGAGTGAGGATTCTCATGAGTCCATGAGTTTGGTCCTGCTTCCAGCACCTGGTCTCTCTACCAGAGGGCCAGCTGCCTCACCATCCAGCTTAGCCACTGCATAGGGACAGGCAGGAGTGTCCCCTGGGCTGGGCCTTGGCCAGGGGCTGACAGGCAGTGGGGTTAGGGGGGTCCCTTCCCAGCCCTCCTGCTTCTACTGGGCTTCCTTCCCTTCCTAGTCTCATTTCCCCCTCCCCCCGTGGAGTTCCCGGTAGCACTTGCTAATATAGAGCATCCACTCGGATCCCCATCTCTCCCTCTGCTTCCGGGAACCCTGCCTAAGATACCACCTTCTGGGCTAATGCGCCAGAGAGGAAATGCTTCTTCTGAGTGTGGTAGTGCTTGGAGCTTGGAGGAAGGGCAGCCAGGGCAGGGTGGGAGGGGAGCAGGCACCCCCCTCCTCTCTTCTCCTGCACCCTGGTCTGCTGGTGCTGCCCATTGGCAGGAGTGGGCTTCTGTCACATTCTAGTGCCCAGAGCACCTCACACGGCCTGCCCAGATTCAAGGGGTGGGGAAGGAGACTCCAGAGAGAGGGGTGAAGTTGGGCCACTTGTATAATGCACTGTCCCATCCATGCAGAGTACCCCCAGAAAGGCCTTCTGTTCTCTGGATGTCATCCTTGGGACCAGCATGGGGCCTGCCACCAGGAAGTAGCCAGCACACAGTAAGGCCCCACACACAACTCTGAAAAAAGGAGTAAGAGGCCAAGCCTCTGAGCCCTTTCCTCCATCACTGGTCTCAGTGCTGGGCTTCTCAGCCTTTGCAGAGCAGGGGGAAACCAAGGGCTCAAGGTGCCACATCCCGCCCCAGACGGGCCTGCTGAACCGAGGGAGGTTTGACTGGCTGATAACAGGGCTGACCCTAGAGCCCTGGGAGGAAATGCAGAGAAGGCAGAGAATCCTTACTCCGGGATGGCCGGTTCTATGAGCAAGGCATCTGATCCACCCCCCTATCCTGACTCAGGGTCCCTCCCTGCTATCCGGAGTGTCTCAGGTTAGATTTTGCAGACACCACCTCTCCTAGTGATGCCGTTACTAAGCTTTCATGTCTGCAGAAGTACTCTTCCAAGAGATTTTTGTTGTCTGGTGGGACTTTTTCTTAAGGTATTTTTTGTCCCTGTCAGTTCATCTAGAGAGTTGTTGACAAGACTTTGTAAGAATAAAATTGTTTCAGAAAGAAGGAGGAGGAGAATGAGAAAGAGAGAGGGAGAGAGAATGAGGAAGGAAGGGAGGGAGAAGGGTAGGGTCCTAAACGGCTGGATCTTCAAGGCTTGAAGAAACTGTTCCAATTCTTTTTTTTTTTTTTTTTTCTTTTTGCAAAGGAATAACTAAGGCCCACAGTGAAAGAAAGTGAAAGTGTTAGTTACTCAGGTGTGTCTGACTCTTTGGGACTCCATGGACTGTAGCCCACCAGGCTCCTCTGTCCATGGAATTCTCCAGACAAGAATACTGGAATGGGTAGCCATTCCCTTCTCCAGGGCATCTTCTTGACCCAGGGCTTGAACCTGGGTCTCCTGTATTGCAGGTGGATTCTTTACCATCTAAGCCACCAGGAAAGCCCCAATAGAAAACACACACACACACACACACACAAAACTGGTTAGTTTTTCCTCAGTCAGCTAGTGACACAGCCATGGGGACACAGTGACAGAGCCCCAGCCATGGGGACACAGGAGGCAGCCTGATGCCTGCGATGGACTGATCGGGGGCAGGGGAGAGTCACGTGACCCTCGAGTCCATCCCTCCCTCTGGAGTTTTTTGCAGGTGAAGGCATGCGATGAGGTCTCCACATTCCTGTCCCCTCTCCCCAGTAACCAGGTCAGGGTCCGCAGTCCCGCCGTAAGCATGCAGTGAAAACCTTACTCCCTCTCTGCCTGCCTCCCTACTTTACACGGGTCCCCCATCACCCAGCAGACCCACCCCATGGCCCAGAGCCTGAGGTCCACCAGCTCTCTGAGAAAATAAAGAAATAAGGTTAAGAACAAAGAGCTCTCAAGCTTCAGCCAAGGTGTGGGCTGGAGTGGGAGCTGTCTTCTGCCAGGAGGTAATGGCTGTAAATCAGACCACACTGGATGGAAATTCTGCTGCGTTTTGAAGTCCATTTGGTCTTATTGCTTGTTCAGCTTCTTAATGCATTAATGATAAAACATCAGGGTGAATATGTATTCCAAAAAAAAATTGCATTTAATCAATACTGCACTTACTCCATTTGGCCACGCTGAAGTGGTAAACAGGACTTAGGCGGACTCCAGGGCACAAAGCGTTTCACCATCTCAAGGCCTTTCCCAGCACAGGGAGGATCTGAGGGGCGGCAACTCCCAGGAAGGAAGCAGCCAGCCCGGAGGCCCTATGGCCAGATAGCTGGAAACACAGACAGGCCTTCCAGGGAGAACCAGCCGCCAGGGCCAGTGCTGAAAAAGGCCAGGTCCTGCCTCAGTTGCATGCCCTCTGCCCCCTCAGCTGCATGTCCTTCCCTCTCTTCCTGCAACTCTCCTGCCTATGAAATGGGGTTATGGCATGAGCATCACTCCCCCAGTGCAGGTGTTAACAACATCTCTGGGATGAGAGAGGTGCTTGATAAACCAGGTGTCATTGTAAGAAGCAAGCAGGTTAATAGGTGTTCAGGGCTCCTGTGGCGCTGGCTGTGGGAAATGCTCCGTGAGTGTTAGTTATTGTTTACATTGGCGCCCGCTCCACCCCACGCCCACCTCTTGGGATCCCAAAGCATCGTCTTCAGCAGGAGCTACTTGCCTGGTTTCAATAAGGGCTTCGAGTCCAAGTCTAAGCTCCTTATTTTATAGAGAAGGAAATGAAAGTCCAGAGAGGCTAAGTGAGTTGCCCAAAGTCACACAGCTGGCAAGAGACAGAGTTTACTCTTGTCATCCCTGAACTCGGACTTCTGACTGTGCCTGACTTAAGTGATCTGGAATGGCAAAGAGGAGGGATCTCCATGAATAGGATACTCTATAAGTATTTATTCAATACCGATATAGAGAAGGGGCTGAGCTCTCTGGGGGGAAAGAAGCTCATAAGCAGGAACCCACTTTGCCCGTCCCACTCAGCTAAACCAGGGCCCTTCATTAAAGGAGACCCACCTGCCTTGGGAGGCAGACTAGAGACCCGTTGTAGTGTTTCTCAAGCATTTCTTCAGCAAATGCTTACTGAGTGACCTCCTGTCAGCCACCAGGCCACTGCACCGTGTCCCCAAGCGGCATACTTTCCCTCAAGCAGCTTATCAAAGGATTCCTTCCAAACACATGCTGCTCAGGGTCTCTGCTCTGAGAAAATCCTGCAAATACAATTCACCCCTTCCTGTTCCACCTCTGAGAGCCTGACTCCCCGGAGCTGCCATCATCTGCCCCTTTACCCAGCTTCACCCCCGGGCAGCAGCTCCCTGGTATATAAACAAAAGCACATGAAACAATGGCAATTTGAGCAGGCTGTTCTTGGGTCAATACCATGTATTCTGGAAAATTCAGTGAAGTCAGCAGGCCTAGGGTATGCCGATTACCAAGGTAGACACTTGATAGCTGCTCACTAAAGCTAAAACCTCTTTGCCCACAACGGTGGCCAAGGACTGGACCCACGTCCCCTCGGAGCCAGGCTTGCCCCATTTCCTGCTTCTTCCTCAGGGAATGTCCTGTGTTGTCTTTGTTCTTTTCTTCAAAACAGCCCCCAGCCAATCCACCTCCAACCAAGAGGCTTCTGTCTCCATTCTCAGTGCCGTCGACCGTGGGGGGACCGCAGTGTCACAGATCAAGTGCCCCCAGATCCTGGGCACCAGAGGCGGGTGGGTGGGTGACCATTCAGACTAGTGGGCATTCCACACCCAGGTCTGCTGTGTCCACTATACCGGCCACTTCCCCACATGCCTGCCAAGACCTGTCTCCTTGCCTGACTTCATGAGGTAGACCGTGGGGCCCAGCCACCCCAGAGCTGGTCACAAGACCAGGGTGGATTTTTTATTTTATGTTGGAGTATAGTTGATTTACAATGTTGTGTTAGTTTCTGCTGCACAGCAAAGTGATTCGGTTATACATACACGATGATGTTGTTCAGTGGCTAAGTCGTGTCCCAATCTTTTGTAACCTAATGGACTGTAGCCCGCCAGGCTCCTCTGTCCATGGGACTTTCCAGGCAAGAATACTGGAGTGGGCTGCCATTTCTCTTTCCAGGGGATTCTTCCTGATCCAGGGATTGAACCTGCGTCTCCTCAATTAGCAGGCAGATTCTTTACCACTGAGCCACCTGGGAAGCCCATACATATATGTATATATTCTTTTTCAGATTCTTTTCCATTATAGTTTATTGCAAGATATTAAATATAGTTCCCTGTGCTAGACTGTAGGACCTTGTTGTTTATCTATTCCATAAATAGTAGTGTGTATCTGGGCTTCCCAGGTGGCACCAGTGGTAAAGAACTCTCCTGTCAGTGCAGGAGACATGAGAGACACGGGTTCGATCCCTGAGTCAGGAAGATCCCCTGTAGCAGGGCACGGCAACCCACTCCAGTATTCTTGCCTGGAGAATCCCATGGACAGAGGAGCCTGGGGGGCTACAGTCCATGGGGTCACAGAGAGTCGGACCCGACTGAAGCAGCTCAGCAAGCACACATGCACGGGTGTATCTGTTAATCCCAACTCCTAATTTATTCTTTCCTCTTTGGTAACTATAAGTTTGTTTTCTATGGGCCAGGACACAGTTTGAACTGCCCACAGGCCTCGTGAGGAAGCAGTGCTCGGCATCTGGGTGCTGCCCTCAGGACTCGGCAGAGCTCTCCTCCTGGGCACACCGTCCCTCTCACAAGGGGGGCACACAGCTCAGTGCAGGGCTGAATGTTGCTCATGCTGAAAGGGCCCAGCTCAGGGCGGCCAAATCCATTTGCGGAGGAGGGGCTGTCAGAGTCCCTATTTGTCTTCTCGCTGCCCTGCAGCATCCTGCATTAAAGTCTCGGCAGCCTTCCAGCAGAGTTTTGCTTTTAACTTTATTATAGTGGTTGGGCAACTTGGGAAATCTGAATTCCACTGACACATTTACAATCGTCTTGCCTGTCAGCCCGTGGAAAAAATCCATCTCATAGATACAGGGTCCTCCTGAGCTATGGGCTTCTTAAAAGATAAAGACTCCATCCTGTTGGATGAGAAAGGGGAGGGTCAGTGGGCGAAATGGTTCTGACGATGAGCACCTATCCTGGAGCTGCTTCTCCTCTTGGCTTTTCACTGAGAGAGCCACTGTCCTTAGCACAGTCCTTTGCGTTTGCTTTTTGGGACACTTGGTTCCTTCGGTCACCACCATCAGGTTCCCAGTGGTCACCAGCATTTTTTTCACAGGGCTTTCCAAGGGCTGCAAAAAGTGTTCCAAGGGCTGGGCATGGGGGAGCGGGCGGCTGTTGGCTACACAAAGGGGAAAAAAAAGTTTATTTGAAATTAAAATTAAATAGCTACAAAATTTTACATTTTGTTGGCAAGTCAACCACCACTTAACTCATGTGGGATTGGCACATGTGAAGTCCATCTGTGTGAGGTGTGGACAGGTTGTGTGCAGCCTGGGAAGAGACCCTAAGAAAGTCAGGAGGCTGTACTACACTGTCTGCAGGGGAAACGGCTTCCCACGCGGTGTAGTGGTAAAGAGTCCTCCTGCCAATGCAGGAGATGCTAAGGATGCAGGTTCAATCGCTGTATCGGGAAGATTTCCTGGAGGAGGAAATGGCAACCCACTCCAGCATTCTTGCCTGGAGAATTCCATGGACAGAGGAGCCTGGCGGGCTGCAGTCCATGGGGTCACAAAGAGTCAGACATGACTGAGCAGGCACGCATTGTTTGGGAAACAGACCCCGGCCATGCAGTTGAAGTGAGAAGATGGATGGGGGCGGCAAAAGGGGCTAGTCACAAAGGCTGGAAAGTCCGCTGCCAAGGACACTGGAGAGAGTGAGGCAACCCAGGGTTTAAATGCAGCTGGAAGGCAGCCCCACCCCTTGGGACAGAGGGGTAGAGGGAGGAAAGGATGTTCCCAGACTGGGGTCCAGGAGCCACCTGCCAGGACCAGGGAACACAGCAGGAGGGCCAAATGGGGGCAGGGCTGGAGCAGTGAAGGGACTACAGCCGTCACCCAAAGAAGGGAGGGGAGGTGGGGAGCAGTACCCTGGCTTTCCCCTCCAGTCTTTGCCCAGGGCCTCCCTTCCCATTAGTACATCTCATCCGGAAGCTCATAAGAGCTCCTGGGACACTTATTTGTAGCATTCATCCCCCTGCCCAGTCCAGAGAAGAATAGGCAGGACAGGGATTGGAGAACAAAGAGGCAAATGGCCCTGACCACTGTTTAAGAGGGACTTTGGGCCTCCCTGGCGGTCCAGTGGTTAACACAAGGGGCGGTGTGGGTTCCATCCCTGGTCGGAGAAACTAAGATCCCACATGCTGCACAGCACAGTCAAAGGTTAAAAAAAAGGGGGGCATTAATAAATAGAGGCATCCTGTTGGAGAGTGATGGATGTCATGGGGGACTCGGATGCTGATCATAGAGAGAAAAAGAACTGTTAGTGTTAGCTGAACTTGGATCTTGAGGGCTCAGTGTAGGGAAGCCTTTTGAGAGGAGGTGGGTTGCCTTAGGTGGCAGAGAAGGGTGGTTTCGTGCCCAGGGTGTGCTGCTGGGCCGAGTGGTTTGGCTGATCTTGGCTGGGCTCAGCTGCATCTGGATGAATCAGGCTGAATTCAAGGCTTCAGGCTGGGGTCAGAGCCTATCCACAGGTCTTCATACTGAGGTTCAAGCTGAAAATCAAAGGCTTTATGAACAAGCCTTCCTGGTGGCAGAGTGTGGATGTTGCAAGAAGACTGGCAGAAATGCACCACGGCACCTGTGGCCTAGCTCAGCACGGCACTTTCCCTTCCATCCTCACCTTATCAGCCAAGGCAAGTCACATGGCCAAGGCTAGAGTCAAGGGTAGAAAATCCATCCATGGAAAAGTCATGTCAAGGGAAGGAAGGAAGGAAGAAGGAGAAATTTCAGGACAAATAACACAACCTGCCTCAGATAATGAGAATCTTTTCAGAGTGAGGTGATAGTATATAGCATGGTGGTTAAAGACACAAAACTGATATGGGTTTAAGTTCCAACTCTGCTACATCTTGGCAAATGACCCTGGGCAACCTCTCCGGGCTTCAGTTTCCTCATCCAGAAAATGGAAACAGTAATGTGCAGACCCTCCAGTGTGGGTGTGAGAGTGAGTGGGGAAGGCAGACGTGCTGGCATCTAGTAAGTCCCTGATAGGTGCTGGCTGGGATGCTGTTGGAAAGAATCTATTGAAAATTATGCCTTCTGGGGACAAGGCATGCAGCAAGATGAGGGAAGGGACATTTCAGGGAAATAATTTGAGAATCTCTGCATGGGAGGTGCATGCAGAAAGGAAGCTGCTCAGTAACTGAGTCATCCACTGAGCTCTGCAAACAGAAAGCCTGCAGGCTGGCGCTGTTCTCCACTGCAGAGCTGGCAGCTTGTTGGAGAAGGGATGGCAGTAGGCGGGGAAGGGGAAGGGGGCGATTTCCTCTCCCATTCACTCACCCGCAGCCCGGTGCACGCAGAGGTGCGATTCCTGGATCAACCTCAGCTGGCTGGGAGAAATGCTGGTTCCCAGGAACTGCCACCCTGCAATTGGAGAATGTAAATATATGCGTTTGCTTCATCTCTTCTTTTAAAGAAAGACACAAACCCCTCCCCAAATGCATGGTTCTACATCAATTTTTATTCCTGCGCCTCCCCAGATTAAGCCCTCGGCTGTTGAAAGGGGGGAAATAATACAGAGACCAACAAAACCAAACTAGCAGATCACAAGTCCCGGCAGTCGTGAGATGCCCTCTGCCAGGTGGCAGGGGAGTGGGTGTGGGTCTCTCCATGGCACAGTGGTTGGGGGACAATCAGATTGCCTGAGTGCAAATTCCCTCTCTTTGCTTCCCAGATACGTGACTCTGAGTAAAGGAGCCCTGATGATTCAGAATCCACATCAGCTAAAAGCAGTGGTGATAGTTCTTAACACGGGTTCTTGCGAGATTCACATGAAATACCCAGCTCTTGAAGCACTTGCTGGACTGTAACTACACACATTGCTTTTCTTTGTGAATATCCAACACAGTTGATAAGTACTCCATTAGCCAAGGTCAAGCATAGTTTTTATAACGATTTTCTAAATTAATTCGTTTTTGGCTGTGCTGGGTCTTGGTCGCTGTGCGAGGTCTTTCTCCAGTTGCAGCAAGCGGGGGCTACTCTTTGTTGCGGTGCGCGGGCTTCTCATTGTGGCGACTTCTCTTCGTGGGCCACGGCTCTAGGGCGCATGGGCTTTAGTAGTTGTGGTGCACGGGCTTAGTTGCTCTGTGGCAGGTGGGATCTTCCCGACCCAGAGATAGCACCCGTGTCTCCTGCATTGGTAGGTGGATTATTAACCACTGCACCACCAGGGAATTTCCAAAGCCAAGAATTTTATTCCCACGTGGAAACAGTGTTTGCTTTAAGGGGGTGCAGGGAGGGATGGGAGGTGCATGGAGCAAAACACCCCTGCAGGCCAAACTCAGCTAGGTGGCACCTGTCTGCTGACCTGCAGCTCCGGGGGCTCAGCACTTTGATTAGTTGATATATCTATCTTAGTTTGGGATCTCCCAGAGTCAACCCTGAGATGAGGATTCATATAGAAGCAACTGATTAGGGAATGATTTATTAGCTAGTGTTTTTTCCTAGAAAAACTAGTAGGGGAGTGGGAAAGTGGGACCAAGAAGCAGGGGTGTGACCCTAAGCCTGGAGGTAGTTTGGCTCAGTCCCACTGGGGACCGTGCACATCATATTTCAGAGATCTCCACTGGGGTCAAAGGAACTGGGAGGGTTCATCAATCATTGGTCAGGGATGGCCCCAAGAGGGTACAAATTCCCAGGCATTTCCAGCTGTCCACACCCGCAGAAAGAGTGGGTTTCAGCAGCCTGCAGGGTGTCTTCAGGTGCTGGCTGTTGGAGAAAAGGCAGGAGGGGTCCCAATGCACACAGACATGGAAAGGAGACTCGAGGGGTTTGGGGATAGCAGCTGGTATAACACCCAAAGGTGACTGGGTGCTGGGAACTGGCTCATGTGAAGCAAAGTCCCAACAGATGGCCACGTCTCCTGGGAGAAGCAGAAGCAGCAGGCACTCCCAGTATTCATGTCCAAGGATCAGCCCGTGTTCCCCAGTTAGGAACACCTGCCTTGAAAACAGACTGCAGGCTGAGGATGCGCTCTGCTGGAGGGTGGGCTGGACTTTATGACGGCCGAGTGCTGGCACTTCAGTGGTGATAAGAAAAGGGTACAGGGTGTGCGTGGGTCAGGATCCCACCTTGCCCTGATGGGACTGGACGCTAACACTTCTGGTTTTGTAGCAGCAGTATAGGATCATAAGAGGCATTTTGCATTTGGAAGTCAGAAGGAGCCAGGTTCGAATCCTGGCTCTTTCCTGTACCAGCTGTGTAACCCGAGGCAAAGTAACTGGCCTGTCTGAGCCTCATCTCCTAAGATCTGGCTGAAATGACTGTCCTCCCACTCTTTGTGGGGGTGGTCTCAAAACCAGCATCCCAGGTCACTTCCTTCCAGAGCCAAGGGATTACTGCTTGATCTGAGGGGACATACTCAGAAAAGAGTAGTGCTTATGGCCTGTGTCTTCCTCACGTCTGTGTGTTAGTTGCTCAGTCGTGTCCAACTCTTTGCAGCTCCATGGACTGTAGCCCTTCAGGGTCCTATGTCCATGGGATTCTCCAGGCAAGAATATTAGAGTGGGTTGCCATGCCCTTCTCCAGCGGATCTTTCTGACCCAGGGAGTGAACCCTGATCTCCTGCATTGCAGGTGGATTCTTTGCCACCAAGGAAGCCCTCCTCATATCTGTGCTTAGTCACTCAGTTGTGTACGACTCTTTGCAGCCCCATGGACTAGCCTGCTAGGCTCCTCTGTCCATGGAGATTCTCCAGGCAAGAATACTGGAGCGAGTGGCCATTTCCTCCTCCAGGGGATCTTCTCAATCCTGGGATCAAACCCAGGTCTCCTGCATAGCAGGCAGATTCTTTACTGTCTCAGCCACCAGGGAACCCTCACGTCTAGCCTCCCTGGTTTTGAGGCTCACCTTCTCCTTCATCTCAATCCACTCCTAAATGAGTCCTCCTTGAAGCCTATCCCCTGCTGCCCCAGGCCAGGCCGCTGCCTCCTGTCCTCACCCCCTCCCCCATGCACCCATCAGCCCTCTGCCTGCATTCCCCCAAATGCCACCAACAGGATGTTCCTGCATGCCAGGGAATTTTATTCAAGGCTCAGGACCGATGCGGGGATCATGATGGAACACAGCACAGGAAACAACTTTCATGTGGTCCTGGAGATCCTGGACTTGAAAGCTGTCAGTTCTCCCCCAGCTCGGCAGCTTTCACTGGCCCCTCCATCTCCCCAGGACTCTGTCCCTCAGCACTGCTAATTCCCTCTGCTTCGAGATTCCACCCCCACCCCTTCCCAGAGCACACCCCCACCTCCCACCACACTGGGCCTCCATAGCGGGCAAGTCTCAGGGCCTGTGACCCCATCGTACCCCTCCCACCCCCCCGAGGCATTGTCTTAACCCCTTTCCTCCTGGTCTGGGCCCTGGAGCTGCAGTTTTCTCAGTCATAAATAAACAAAAACACCTCCCCTAATTTTTTATTTTCTTTCTTTCACAAAAACACAGCACACCCAAGAGGCTAAGAGGGACCTTTTTCCAAGAAGTCTGGCTGAAATGTCAGCTTGTTTGTAACAAGAGCATCCTTTCCCATCCTCTGATCACTGCCACCACTCCCACCTGCCTCTGAGGTCCCCGCTTCCCCAGCTCCTGAAGCTCGCCCCACCGTAGACACACACACACACACCCACACACACACCCTGACTCTTCTTCCTCCAGCTCTTGAATTCCTCCAATCAAATCAAGTCTGGGCTGGAGCCCTCCTGCCTCTTTAAGGTGACTTGGCATTTCTCTGGGTGGATCCATTTTGCTGGCTTTATGGCTTAACTGGCAGAAGGATGGCTTATTTCCTGATTTCTGAATTCTCCCAGACACATCTCTGTGACCTATCCCTGCTCCCCTGCACGGGGTGGTGGGGGGGGCAGGGGGTGAGGCGGGCTACAGAGTTTATCCACGGTCATCGGCACCCATGCCCCCGCTCCCACTGCCCTCATGTTCTGACAGGCTGCCCCTAGGCTTTACCCCATCACCTGCCAGGCTCTGGGATATTTTAAGGTATTTTTATTACAGTAAGAATGCATGTTCATTGCAGAAGAAAAATAGAAAATATAGATAAGCAAATATAAAAATCAATCTCAATCCACCAGAATTAGAAATAGTCTCTGCTAACGTTTTGATGGGTATTCTCCCAGGTTTTGTTCCCCATGAATATACATACATATTTTGAGGACTCTTGGTTGCATGTGACAGAAATTCAAACCCCGTGGTAGGGCTCAATATTTTCTGCCCCGCCCCGACCCCCAACCCCCATTCATGTGTTGAAATTCTAACTCCCTGTATCTCAGGAGTAAGGTATTTGGAGACGGGGCCTTTGTAGAAGTCTTTAAGGTTAAAAGAGGTCCTTGGAGTGGGCCCTCACCCAATATGGCTGATGTCCCTTAAAGAAGAGATTAGGATCCAGACGACCACAGCGGGAAGCCAGGGAGGAAGCCTCAGGAGATACTAAGCCTGACACCTAGATATCAGACTTCCAGCCTCTGGAACTGGGAGAAAGTACTGTTCTGCTGTTTCAACCCCCAGCCTGGGGCTGTTTGTTAGGGAGGCCCTTGCAAACTCATGCACCTCTTGTACTAGCTGCAGCCCCAAGGGGGATTTTTTTTGGTGGGTCATACAACCGGACGAGCGAAGCTGGGGAGCAGGTGGGCCACATGGAAGGATGGGGACCCGGGATCTGAAAACCACTGGGAGCAGGGAAGGAAGCAGGCCTTTCCCTGTTCCTCCCTGGCTCTGCTCCCAGAGTCAGCTCCCTGCACCTGGCAGAAGCAGCTCCCCGGTCTCTAGTGTACAGCTTCACCCCCAAAGAGGGACAGGTCTTTGGTCTCACTGCTAGATTGCAAGTCCTAGGGACAGGTTTTAATTTGTTTTATTTTGGCCATGAGGATTGTGGGATCTCAGTTCCCCAACCAGGGATTGAACCCAGGCCCTCAGCAGTGAAACCCCAAGTCCTAACTGCTGGACCACCAGGGAGTCCCCTAGGGATAGGTTTGATTGGCCTGGCTTTGGTCATAGCCCACTCCAACGCTATTCAAAGTTGTACAGGGCAGCAGCGCCACCTTGTCAGCACTTCCACGCCAAATTCTGGTCCTGCTGGTTGAACTCTCCTCGCACATATCATTCAGGTCATGTTGCCGAGGAACCCAGCTGAAACTAGGGTGAGGCAAGCAAGGTCAAATTTACAGGGTACCAAAAAAGTCTGTAAGCACAGGATATAATCTACTCAGGCACTATTAAAAGAAAATCAAATCAGCAAAGTATGGGCCACAGGCTGTCTGCCTGTTTTACTGAGTACAGTTTTCTTAGGACACGACACTGTGGGTTCAGCCATCATGCAGTACTTTGCTGCAGTCACAACAGAGTCTGCCAAAGACAGAATGAACTTCCCCGAGACCCCCCTGACTTTGGGGCTGTGTTAGTCAGGATTCTGCAGGGGAACAGAGTGAATGGGTTGCATATATATGTAGGGAGAGAGAAAGAGATTTTAAGGGACTGGCTTATACCATTGTGAAGACTTGGCAAATTCAAAATCCACAGTGAAAGCTGGAGGCCTAGGAAGGAGTTCTAGTCCAAAGATGGCTGCTGGCAGAATTCCTTTTTCTCCCAGGGAACTCAGTCTTTTTCTGTTAAGGCCTTCAACTGATTGGATGTGGCCCACCCACATTCTGAAGGGTTATCTGCTTTACTCACAGTCTACTGATTTGAATGTTAATCTCATTTACATCTCAAATAATGTTTGATCAGATATCTGAGTATCATGGCCTAACCGAATTGACACCAAATTAACCATCTCAGATGCCTTCTATTATTATGGAATTCATGATTAGCACTTTATTTTCTCCAGGAACATATTCTTTTTCTCCACAAGAGAGTCCTACATTTGAAAGAAGAGGCTATGTTTTATGTTTCTTTGCATGCTCTGATGGTTTCTAGAATGTCTCCTTTATACAAAGGAGACATCATATGTTTGTTATTTGAGGGGGGGGGGTGTGTGCACACATGCACATGCTAAGTTGCTCAGTCATGTTCAACTCTTTGCAACCCTATGGATGATAGCCCACCAGGCTCCTCTTCCCCTGGAATTTTCCCAGCAAGAATACTGGAGTGGGTTGCTATTTCTTCCTCCAAGGAATCTTCCCAACCCAGGAATCAGACCCACGTCTCCTGCAACTCCTACAGTGCAGGCAAATTCTTTACCACTGAGCCAGCAAAGAGCAGCTTTGTTATTTGATGGATAACTATTAATTTGGCTAGTTTTTTTGAGGGGGGGGCGCCTCAAAAAAGTTTTTTGGTCAAAAATTTGTATGGCCTTAGGAAGAAATAGATTACTTTTCAAAATCCGAGTACAAAGTTTGTACTTGATACCAAAGTACCAAAAATTTGTACCAAGTTTAGGTACAAATATCAGAAGAAGAGTCTTTCCAAGAATATTTTTTCTTCTTCTTCCAACTCATGCCTTAAAAGTACATCCAGCTTTTGGCCCTTGAGAGAACTCTGTATATGAGAAGTCCAAAGCCCTGGCAGTCCCTATCCCTGGAATGTAGGAACTATTCCTCTTCCAGTTTCTTTCTCAAATCCTTAATCCTAATAATAATGAAAATGATTTATCAGATTAAGACACAAATTAATCCTGTCTGAACAACTTGATGTTATCATGTTTAATTTCAAATTTAATTATTTTGGTATTTAATTACAAAACAGTTAATTACCTTATTGTAATTATGTGTCTTTTTCAAGTAGAAAGAGGCCAGAAATCCCTGATAACGGGCCACCCTTAGGCAGAGCCATTTTCTACTTTATCTCCAACACGTATCAGCCCTACTTATCCATTTTCCTGCTTCTTAAGCACATCCTATTTGTGCCTGGTTTCTTCTTTATGCTCCCAAACCCAAATATCCAAAGCCACGTCTTGCTGCTTGTGTAGATTGTTAGAGACAGGGCCTCCAAAGCCTTGTTCTTTGACAATACCAGCTTAAACAGCATTCCTCTGCCCACCTCCACCTTCTCGGTCCAGGAGCTTGTGTGTGATCCTTTTAAGATGGGGGTTGCTAACCTCAGTCTTTTTAGTGTCTCCCTGCCTGTGGGCACCTAACACCAGAATGGGGCGCTCATCATCCGGTGCAGGTGGATGCTGCTCCTGGCTCTGCTGCAGGGCTGCAGGGATTGCCCGCTTCATCCTTTGGAATGAAGGGTCCTGGGGGAGGTGCCAGCATGGCTGCTGTGGTGGTGGTAGGGGGGCTTCTCTGGGGCCTCGGGGCACTGGCTATTTGCCCACTGGCACAGAAGAACAGCAACATTTTTCACAACTGAGACGACTCTCCCAGTGCGTCTGGGCTCAGCCCCATCCCTGCCACAGGATCAGGCAGGTTAGAATATGCCTGAAACAGATGGAGGGGCTCACATGTGGTGGGGGTGGGGGTGGGGATGGGCCTGGAGAGCCACACCCTGCATCCAGGAAACAGCATGGTGATGGCCAGGATGGGCAGTTTCTTTACAAGAGAAACCACCAAATTCAAACGTTTTTATGAGAAAATTTCAGATTTTAAAACATGGGAAGTCAACTCGTTTTTCTTTTTTCCCCCATATAGCTGTGGGCCAACCTGTGTGTAACTGGGGACTGGCGCCATCCCCTACTTGGAGTCACATCTACTCCATCCTGCATGGGGCTTCTATTTTCCCATCTTCTGTTTAAAAGTGGATGATAAACCACAAAGTCCTACTGTGTAGCACAGAGAACTATATTCAACATCTTGTTATAACCCATAATGGAGAAGAATCAAAATGAATATACATATTCATATGTGTGTGTGTGTGTGTGTGTGTATGGGTTTCCCTGCTAGTGGGAAAGAACCCACCTGCCATTGCAGGAGACAAAAGAAACATGGGTTTGATCCCTGGATAGGGAAGATCCCTTGGAGGAGGGCATGGCAACCCACTCCAGTATTCTTTTTTTAGTTAAATTTATTTATTTTTTTTTAGCTGAAGGGTAATTGCTTTACAGAATTTTCTTGGTTTCTGCCGAACATCAACATGAATCAGCCATAGGTATACATATTTCCCCTCCCTCTTGAACATCCCTCCCATCTCCCTCCCCATCCCCCAACTCCAGGTTGTTACAGAGCACTCACTCCAGTATTCTTGCCTGGAGAATCCCAAGGACAAAGGAACCTGGCAGACTATAGTTCATAGAGTTGTAAAGAGTCAGACACGACTGAAGCGACTTAGCATGCATGCATATGTGTATATATGTGTGTGTGTATACATACATTCAAATGGGTATATCTTTCCTTTTCTCCTTTGTTTTCCGCTTCTTTTCTTTTCACAACTATTTGTAAGGCCTCCCCAGGCAGCCATTTTGCTTTTTTACATTTCTTTTTCTTGGGGATGGTCTTGATCCCTGTCACCTGTACAATGTCACAAACCTCCGTCCATAGTTCATCAGGCACTCTATCAGATCTAATCCCTTGAATCTATTTCTCACTTCCATTGTATAATCATAAGGGATTTTATTTAAGTCATAGCTAAATGGTCCAGTGGTTTTCCCTACTTTTTTCAATTTAAGTCAGAATTTGGCAATAAGGAGTTCATGATCTGAGCCACAGTCAGCTCCTGGTCTTGTTTTTGCTGACTGTATAGAGCTTCTCCATCTTTGGCTGCAAAGAATATAATTAGTCTGATTTCGGTATTGACTATCTGGTGATGGGCTGTCTGGGGAGACCTTACAAATAGCTGTGAAAAGAAGAGAAGGGAAAAACAAAGGAGAAAAGGAAACATAGACCCATCTGAATGCAGTCTTCCAAAGAAAAGCAAGGAGAGACAAGAAAGCCTTCCTCAGTGATCAGTGATCAGTGCAAAGAAACAGAGGAAAACAATAGAACAGGAAAGGCTAGAGATCTCTTCAAGAAAATTAGAGACACCAAGGGAATATTTCATGCAAAGATGGGCACAATAAAGGACAGAAATTGTATGGACCTAACAGAAGCAGAAGATATTAAGAAGACGTGGCAATATACAGAAGAACTGTACAAAAAAGACCTTCATGACCCAGATAATCATGATGGTGTGATCACTCACCTAGAGCCAGACATCCTGGAATTTGAAGTCAAGTGGGCCTTAGGAAGCATCACTATGAACAAAGCTGGTGGAGGTGATGGAATTCCAGTGGAGCTATTTCAAATCCTAAAAGATAATGCTATGAAAGTACTGCACTCAATATGTCAGCAAATTTGGAAAACTCAGCAGTGGTTACAGGACTGGAAAAGGTCAGTTTTCATTCCAATCCCAAAGAAAGGAAATGCCAAAGAATGCTCAAACTACCACACAATTGCACTTATCTCACATGCTAGCAAAGGAATGCTCAAAATTCTCCAAGTGAGGGTTCAACAGTATGTGAACCATGAATCTGCAGATGTTCAAGCTGGTTTTAGAAAAAGCAGAGGAAGTACAGCCACTATGGAGAACAGTGTGGAGATTCCTTGAAAAAATGGAAATAGAACTGCCATATGACCCAGCAATCCCACTGCTGGGCATACACACCAAGGAAACCAGAATTGAAAGAGACAAGTGTACCCCCAATGTTCATCACAACACTGTTAATAATAGCCATGATATGGAAGCAACCTAGATGTCCATCAGCAGATGAATGGATAAGAAAGCTGTAGTACATATACACAATGGAATATTACTCAGCCATTAAAAAGAATACATTTGAATCAGTAGTTCTAATGAGGTGGATGAAACTGGAGCCTATTATACAGAGTGAAGTAAGCCAGAAAGAAAAACACCAATACAGTATACTAAAGCATATATATGGAATTTAGAAAGATGGTAATGATAACCCTGTATGTGAGACAGCAAAAGAGACACAGATGTATAGAACAGTCTTTTGGACTCTGTGGTAGAGGGTGAGGGCGGGATGACATGGGAGAATGGCATTGAAACATGTAAATTATCACATGTGAAACGAATCGCCAGTCCAGGTTCGATGCATGATACAGGATGCTCAGGGCTGGTGCACTGGGATGACCCAGAGGGATAGCATGGGGAGGGAGGTAGGAGGGGGGTTCAGGATGGGAAACACATGTACACCCATGGGGGATTCATATCAATGTATGGCAAAACCAATACAATATTGTAAAGTAAAAATAAATAAAACTGAGATAAAAAAAGAGAGAAAAGGCAGGGGAACCAGAGATCAAACTGTCAACATCCACTGGATCATCGAAAAAGCAAGAGAGTTCCAGAAAAACATCTATTTCTGCTTTATTGACTATGCCAAAGCCTTTGACTGTGTGAATCATGACAAACTGGAAAATTCTGAAAGAGATGGGAATACCAGACCACTTGACCTGCCTCTTGAGAAACCTATATGAAGGTCAGGAAGCAACAGTTAGAACTGGACATGGAACAACAGACTGGTTCCAAATAGGAAAAGGAGTACGTCACGGCTGTTTATTGTCACTGTGCTTATTTATCTTACATGCAGAGTACATCGTGAGAAATGCTGGGCTGGATGAAGCACAAGCTGGAATCAAGATTGTCGGGAGAAATATCAATAACCTCAGATATGCAGATGACACCACCCTTATGGCAGAAAGCAATGAAGAACTAAAGAGCTGCATGATGAAAGTGAAAAGAGGAGAGTGAAAAGTTGGCTTAAAGCTCAGCATTCAGAAAACTAAGATCATGGCATCTGGTCCCATCACTTCATGGGAAATAGATGGGGAAACTGGAAACAGTGTCAGACTTTATTTTGGGGGGCTTCAAAATCACTGCAGACGGTGACTGCAGCCATGAAATTAAAAGACACTTACTCCTTGGAATAAAAGTTATGACCAACCTAGACAACATATTAAAAGGCAGAGATTTTGCCAACAAAGGTCCATCTAGTCAAGGCTATGGTTTTTCCAGTGGTCATGTATGGATGTGAGAGTTGGACTATAAACAAAGCTGAGCGCCGAAGAATTGATGCTTTTGAACTGTGGCATTGGAGAAGACTCTTGAGAGTCCCTTGGACTGCAAGGAGATCCAACCAGTCCATCCTAAAGGAAATCAGTCTTGAATATTCATTGGAAGGACTGATGCTAAAGCTGAAACTCCAATACTTTGGCCACCTGATGCGAAGAACTGAGTCACTGGAAAAGACCCTGATGCTGGGAAAGATTGAGGGCGGGAGGAGAAGGGGACAACAGAGGACGAGATGGTTGGATGGCATCACCGACTCAGTGGACATGAGTGTGAGTAAATTCTGGGAGTTGGTGATAAACAGGGAGGCCTGGCGTGCTGTGATCCATTGGGTCACAAAGAGTCCATCACGACTAAGTAACTGAACTGAACTGCACTGATACATACCTATAACTTAATCACTTTGCTGAACACCAGCAACTTTGAAAATCAACTATACTTCAGTTAAAAATGAAAAAAGTAAAGATGGACTTCTGACTTCCACTTTGGATGTGAAATGCTGGGAAAACATCACTCCCTACCTTACAACAGGAAAAAAGCGAAACATTGTGCAAATCCACAACTTCCCTTGAACCCATAAAGAAAACTGAGGACTCTGGTTAAAGAATTAACTCAAATTCTAAAGATAGGCACCTCGAAGGACAGATGGGGTTGGAGCACCTGCTCGGCCTAGAACAGATGTCACCAGAGGGCACGCTGGGGAGTAGACTCTGCCTTGACTCCGCAGTGACCCCCACAGGCTACATGTGGCTATTGTGAGATCTTGGAAGCCCTCCTTGGGAGCCATAGACACAGGGACTCGCCCCCCTACCCCCTCACAGGCTCCTATCCTTTGTCCTGGCAGGTATTTGTAAAAAAGGTACAGGAGCAGAGAGAGAGTCCTGATAAAGTGTTCCCATGGCTCTTGGGTAGGGGAGCAGCAGCTGCTGCAGGAAAGGCCAGCAGTCTTTCCCCACCAAACAGCGTTAATTTATGTTGTGGGAAGGACAGCAAGCCCTCCTATGTTCAGATCACCCATGGCAGCAGGAGGAAGAAAAGAGAAAAACAAAAAACAAAAAAACCCCCTGCACTCCTAAGAGCCAGAGATCCATCCTGGACCCAGCTTGTGAAAGGTCTCCTACAGCCAGGGCACTGCAGAATCCCCTGGAAGACCTCACTGCCCAGGCACAATGCCCCATGCCTACCTAAGACTGAAGTCAAAACACAGCAGTGTCCATCTCCCTCCCATGTGCTATGATGAGGACAAGTGTCAAGTAACAAGTCACAGCGTCTTATTGCTAGGAGAGACGTCTTCTCTGAGGGGCAGGTGCAAAGGAAATCCTGAAGCTGAGGATGGACAAATATTGAGAAAACCCTCTGGAAACAATTCAAATGTCCTGCACCTGGGGAACTCATCAAACAAACTGTAGTACATTGTACAACGGGCTTCCCAGGTGGTGCTAGTGGTAAAGAACTCACCTCCCAATGCAGGAGACAGAAGAGACAGGGGTTCGATCCCTGGTCAGGAAGATGCCCTGGAGGAAGGCATGGAAACCGACTCCAGTATTCTTGCCTGGAGATTCCCGTGGACTACAGCTGTGGGGCTACAGTCTGTGGGGTCGCAAAGAGTCGGACATGACCGAAGCAACTTCGCATGCAGGCACATTGTACAACAGGATGCTACATGGCAACACAAAAGACTAAACCCCTGAAATATTGCATCACTTGGATGAATGTCATGTGCATTGTGCTAATTCCTACATACTATAGGATTCCATTTCCATGACTTCCTGCAAAGGCAAAACTGTAAGGATAGAAAATATATCAGGCTCCTCCCTCCATGGGATTCTCCAGGCAAGAATACCGGAGTGGGTTGCCATTCCCTTCTCTAGGGGATCTTCCCAACCCAGGGATCAAACCCACGTCTCCTGTGTCTCCTGCATTGGCAGGTGGATTCTTTACCACTGAGTCACGTAGGCTTCTTTTAGGTGTAAAAGACAGAAATTCAACTCAATCTAGCTTGGGTCCAAGAGGAATCTGTTGAGAGGGCTGTGTCTCTCACAGATTGGCAGCCTGGGCACCAGGGGTGATGGGAACCAGGGACTCATTTCTGTCTCTTGACCCCCTCCCCCTTCTGGGGACCTTCTCTCCCACTGCACACTGGCTTCCTCTGAACACGGCCACCAGCATCACATTTCACCAACAAAGAGAAACTGCATCCCTTATTCTAATTCCAGCTGAAAAGTTCCCATGAAGCACTCTGATTGGTCCAGCCGAGGCCAATCAACACTGGCCAAGGAGCAGAGTCTATGATGATTACCTTCCTTTCCATGTGGTGGGAATGGAAAACAGATGCTCCCCCCAGAAAGCGGGATGCTAAGCAGACAAGACATTAACTGGCTATTGCAGCTTCTTATCATCTTATGGCAATTAATTTTCTTCTTTGTTCTCCAAAAGAGGTTGGAGTTCTACTTGTTGATTTAGTTCATTCCAGCTTCCTGAAATAGACAGGGGGCTACTGTGAGGAATGAAAATAAGACAAGATCCTTCCTCTCAAAAACAAAACAAAACAAACAACAAAACACCCTGCATCCCAGTCTAATGAGGGAGACAAACATATAAACATTTCATTACAAAATCCCATGATAACTGCTCTGAGAGCACAGTAGAAAGCAGCCACATCGCCAAACCTGGGGTTTCGGACAAGGTTTCCTATAAGAGATGATTCCAGTGCAATTTGAAATTTGAGTAAGAAGGGGAAGGGCATTCCAAACAGAAGTGTAGGATGCATGAGTATAGGGGAATTGCTCTTACAGTGGATGGATTATGAGTCCCTCAGTGGAGGGTTGTCAGGTCTTTTTATGAAAAGGACAAAATACCTTTTTAAAAAAGCTCTTAATAGTTTTCAGAACACTTATACCCCATTTTTTTTGGCCTGTCCAGCAGCCACACCTAACATAAACATAACCAAAAATGGGGAAATAACACAATAAATGTCAGAGAAAAGGATGAAAACAGATTTTCTTCAACAGTGCTCAGCTCCCACACCACTCCCAGGTCTGGGACTGGGCTGCAGGTAGGCTGATGCTTCAGAGTTAGTGGTTGGTGAGATGGATGTGGGGGAAGCAGAAAGTGGGCAGAAATGTCCACGTTGCTAAGCAGTGCCTTACGGGACCTGAACTGGGTAGGGAATGTGAATGAGAAAGTGTAAGAAATGGGACAATCAAGGAAATGAAGTTGAAGAACCAAAACACTGGGGATAAGCTCACAAAGTATTGGAGGGGTAGAGACTGAAGTCTGAGATTGAATGATATCTGAGATTGTGCGGTTCTGAGAGGTGGGATGTGCCACAGAATGTAGTCATCGTCAGTGGTTTGCTGAAGAAGAAGGCAGAGTAGCATCACAGGCGCCATCAGAAGAGGCCCAGGATCTTTGAGACAAGATATTGTATGTATCTCAGCGTGAAAGCTGAAGCCACGAGGTATACAGATGAGTTTGGAGTAGAGAAGAAAAACAAGTGGCAGATGCCACACTTTTTTAGGAAAAGAGGGAGTGAGCAGGAGGTTGGTGTAAGATGGTGACTGGGAGGGGAAAGGAAGGTGGAGCCTGATGACAGGAACTTCAAGAAGGAGGTGTCTGCATGGGAATGGAAGATAAGTGTCCATGGGCAGCTGTGGAGTCAGGGGGAGGCAGCCGCTCCTCCACTGACTGCAAAGTCAAACAGGAGAGCTGGAGACAAAATGAGCAGCCCACACCTAGGAAGTATGGCGCAGCCTGGGCCAGGGTTGAAGGCGCCAACGCAGGGGATATTTAAAAATTAATTAATTTTTCTTGAAGTACAATTGGTTTACAATATTGCATTAGTTTCAGGTGTACAGCAGGTGATTCAGAGTGACTTTTTGCAGATTATGTTCCGTTAGAGGTTATTACAAGAGACTGAATATAACTCCTTGAACTATGTAGTAAATTCTTCTTGCTTATCTATTTTATGTAAAGGAGTTTGTATCTGTTAATCCAATACACTTGATTTGTACCTCCTACTCCTCTTTGGTAACTGCAAGTTTTTTTTTTTTTCCTCATCTGTGAGTTTGTTTCTGTTTTGTAGATAGACACATCTGTATCATTTTGTACATTCCACATATAAGTAATATCATATAGCACTTGCCTTTCTCTGACTCATCTTACTAAGTACAACATTCTCTAGGTCCATCCATGTTGTGGCAAATGGCACTATTTCATTCCTTTTATGGCCGAGTAATATTGCATTGTATATACACATGTCTTCTTAAGCCAATCATCTGCTGAAGAGCACTTGGGCTATTTCCATATCTTGGCTACTGTAAATAGTGCTGCCATGAACATTGGTTATACGTATCTCTTCAAATTAGAGTTTTCATTGTTTTTTTTTTTTTCCTGGCTATATGCCCAGGAATGGAATTGCTGGATTGTATGCTAGTTCTATTTTTAGTTTTTTAAGGACCTTCTATCCTGTTTTCCATAGTGGCTGCATGGCACCCCACTCCAGTACTCTTGCCTGGAAAATCCCATGGACGGAGGAGCCTGGTAGGCTGCAGTCCATGGGGTCGCTAAGAGTCAGACACGACTGAGCGACTTCACATTCACTTTTCACTTTCATGCATTGGAGAAGGCAATGGCAATCCACTCCAGTGTTCTTACCTGGAGAATCCCAGGGACGGGGCAGCCTGGTGGGCTGCCGTCTATGGGGTTGCACAGAGTCGGACATGACTGAAACGACTTAGCAGCAGCAGCATCCTGTTTTCCATAGTGGCTGCACCAATTTATATTCCCACCAGCAGTATAGAAGGGTTCCATTTTCTCCACATCCTGTCCAGTATTTGTAGACATTTTGCTGATGGCCATTCTGACCAGTAGGAGGTATGACGTACTCACTGTATGACCCCTCACTGTTGTTTTGATTTGCATTTCTCTAATAATTAGCGATGTGGAGCATCTTTTCATATTCCTGTTAGCCATCTATATGTCTTTAGACAAATGCCTTTTAGATCTTCTGACCTTTTTGATTGGGTTGTTTGTTGTTTAGTTTTTATATTGAGATGTATGAGCTGTTTGCATATTTTGGATATTAACCCCTTATCAAACATATTGTTTGTAAATATTTTCTCACATTCTGTAGGTTGTCTTTCTATTTTGTCAAGGTTTATGGTTTCCTTTGCTGTGCAAAAGCTTGAAAGTTTGATTAGGTCCCACCTGTTTATTTTTGCTTTTATTTTTTTTTTTTTGCCTTGGGAGACTAACCTAAGAATATATTGCTACAATTTACATCAAAGAATGTTTTGCCTATGTTCTCTTCTGGGAGTTTTATGGTGTCATATCTTACAATTAGGTCTTTAATCCATTTTGAGTTTATTTTTTAAAATATTGTGAGTGAATGTTCTAATTTCATTGATTTACACATATATGTTCAGCTTTCCCAGGACCGCTTGTTGAAGACACTGTCTTTTCTCCATCATATAATCTTGCCTCCTTCATCATAGATTAATTAGCTGTAGGTATGTGAGTTTATTTCTGGATCCTATTCTGTTCCATTGATCTGTATGTCTGTTTTTATGACAACACCATGGGATTTTGATTACTGTACCTTTGTAGTACAGTCTTTTGCACTGAAGTATTTTAGATGTTGAGCTTCCCTGGTGGCTCAGATGGTAAACAATCTGCCCGCAGTGTAGGAGACCAGGGTTTGATCCCTGGGTCAGAAAGATCCCCTGGAGAAGAAAATGGCTACCCACTCCAGTGTTCTTGCCTGGAGAATCCCATGGACAGAGGAACCTGGTGGGCTACAGTCCATGGGGTCACAAAGAATCTGAGACTAAGCACACACATTTTAGACATCGGCCTGATTTATTCTAGAAAAAAATATATATATACATATACATATATATTTAAAAAAAAAACAAACAAAAAAACAGCCTCACTGTATCAGACACCTATGTGCCTCCTCAGATTCTCATAAGTGGCCATCACCATGCCAGCCTTGGCCATGATGAGCTCTAAGAGGCAACTTGTTCTGCCACCTGAGGTCTTTGGCTGCTCCCATGACATTCAGACTCCGAGGACCCGCCATGCTGTTGGGTATGGGACCATGCTTCCACAGTGGCTCCTGAGGGAGGCAGGTGACACAACCCAAAAGCACAGGGGAATTAACTCTGTGTGGGGAGCCTTGGCCAATAAAGGACAAGAGATGGTGGAGAGCCAGAAGACAAATCCCTTCTCCATTCCTCCATCATGGACTCTTTCTAGGCACGGTGTTTCTATATCATCTGTTTGGAGACACCCTGCATATCATCAAAGGACTGGCTGTGTCTCTTCTTGAAGCAAGACCTGCTTGGGAATGAACCACCTTGTATTTTCTCCCCATCCTTCATGGAGCCTTCCTCTCCCCTCACTTTTGCTGCCGTGGGATTGCACCTTCCAATAAAGCAGTGACACTTACCTCTTGCCTCATGCTGTCTATTCAGGGGACCTGAGCTGGGTGAATCCAAGTAGGAATTTTTTTCAATTCCCATCCATAGATAGCAACTTTTAAACATATATGTATGTATGTATATATTTGTTTGTCTGCACTGGGTCTTAGCTGTGGCATGTGAGATCTAGTTGCATTCCCTGACCAGGAATTGAACCCAGGCTCCCTACATTGGGAACGCAATCTTAGCCGATGGACCACAGGTCAGTGTCCCATTGGTGAAAGCATCACATGACTGAACCCATATTACAAAGTAGAGAAATAAATGCCACCTCTTTCTTCTTAAAAAAAACAAAAACAAACAAACAAAAAAAGTTTATTCATTTATTTGACTGCACTGGGTCTTAACTGCAGCATGTGGGATCTAGTTCCCTGACCAGGGACTGAACCTGGGCCCCCTGCATTGGGAGCACAGTGTCTTAGCCACTGGACCACCAAGGGAATCCTCATGTGTAGCAACTTTAAAGGTTAATTTCAAACGCATAGTGGGCTACTCCCCTTACCTGAAAAGACTGCCCAGAGGAACAGAGCGACTCACTGGAGGAAGTTGGGAGGTGAAACACCTGAATGGGTGAAGGGGTAGAAGCAGCCACCATGCACCTGTAGATGCTCCGCATTGGGGCACAAGGTCCAGCTCGATAGCCCAGAGTCATCAAATGTGCATAGAGATGGCAGCTGAGCATGAGCAAGCCACGGTGAGCACAGAAGGCACGCGCGCCTTGCAGCCTCACCACGCCGGGGCTGTGGCTCGCCCTGCCCCTGCTTGCTGGGCTGTGGGCTAGTAGGAGGCCTCTGGAACATTCCTGCCAGGTGGAAGAGGGGCAGCACCTTGCAGAGAGGGAACTTTGAACTGGATCGTGATTGAATTCCTTGATTAGACTAACATTTTTATTGAATTAGACTGGTCTTTGCCTGAGTGGACTGAATTCAGTGTTTCTGCTGCCAAGTGGGAATGAGAGCTCATTAAAGAAAGTACATGCAATTATTATTATTTTTAAGAACAGTTGGACTCTCCCAGGCCCACTTTAATTTGGCCAAGAGCCCTGTCCTTGACTATGAACTCTGAGGAGAGCCAACCAGACTCCAGCGCTTGAATAAACAGGGTTTGTGTTTCTGTGGCTGGAATAATGAGGCCGGGGCAGACTACCAGGATGCTCTGCAGTGGCAGAGTCTACACGAGAGGCCGGCTGTGTGCTCCTGGCCACGAGGATTGTGGGGATGAATGAAATGTCAGCACATCAAGTATATTTTCATAACACACATTACTGTCTAAATTCATGTGGACACCGTCCAGATTTCACCATTTGCTGCTTGTTGGGTAAGTGGGATATGTGTGCAAGGTTTGTGTCTGTGTGTGTGTGTGTGTGTATGAGTGCATGGTGTGTACAAAGTCATGGCTGAGAGCCCTGGCTCTAACATCAGACAGATCTGGCCTGGAACCCAGCCCTGTCACTCACCAGCAACGCAAATTTGGGTAAAAACTGAACTCAGTCAGAAAGGTGCTTTTGAGGGCCGTCACGGTGAAAGTGAAAGTCGCTCAGTTGTGTCCAACCCTTTGCAACCCCATGGACTGCAGCCCACTAAGCTCTGCTGTCCATGGGGATCTCCAGGCAAGAATACTGGAGTGGCTTAGGCGTGGCTTTCTCACCTGAAAAGTGAGGATAATCATACCAAATTTACTGGTCTGTTGTGAGAATCCAAACTCCAGCCATCACGTACCTTCACAATTCCTGCCACATCCGTATCCCACTTAGGCTGGCTGTTCTCTGCTTCAGCCCTTTCCCAACCCAGATCCAGTTTCCACCAAAATCTATACCCTGTGGACTCCCCCCAGGCTCCTAGCCCACTGGCCTCAGGTGGCTCAGCCCTTGGAAGGCGCTGACAGATGAGACCTCAGAGGGAGAGAGGCTGGGGTGTTCCTCTCCTGGCCTCCTTACTTGGGTGCCTTGGCTCTGCTCTCAGCTGTGCCCCCTCAGTGGTTCCAACTCTTGGGGAGGGGGATGGTTCCCGGCTCCCTTCCTTGACTCTTCAGGCTTCGGGTGGTAACAGCCAACCCCCAGGACTGCCCTCGGAGACTTCAGCGTTCTTTAGGGTTCCTTGTACCCTGTCCTAGGAATTATGCAGATTTTCTTCAAGTTTTGCATGGAGACTGGAAAGAATTCTTTTTCCCACCTAACCCTGGGTGATAGACTCCTGGATTAGTGTTTACATGGTGTTTTCTTATCAAACTCACATTTACAAAATCTAAATAATTTTTAATGGGAATTTTTTGTCTCCATGTCAGTGTGGACTTGATGCGCTGGCTTTAACCTTTCTAATCACAGTAAAATAAACACATACCTTTAAAAATAAACATGTTCAGGGAATTCCCTGGCAGTCCACTGGTTAAGACTCCACTCATTCACTGTGGAGGGCCCCAGTTTGATCCCTGGTCAGGGACCTAAGACCCTGCAAGGTGTGTGGCACAGCCAAAAAAAAAAAAATGTGTTCACTATGTCCCACCTAAAGTCAGCTCTGGTACCCTGGTAGCCTTTGGAGGCCCCTTTGGGAAGGATTGAGTCATTCTGTGGAGTTGCTCAGCTCAGAGACACTCCCTTTTCTGTGTGAGTGTTCTGAAAATAAGAATCCACAGAGTCACACACAGCAAACACACACCAGGCAGGACCGTGTTCCTCCTCAAACTATCTCTGCTATTCGCATACAATACAACAGAATTGTCCTGTTGCTAATAAAGTCTGCATGCCTCCTGTTGTGATGGTTCTCTGTACGAGAATCATCTTCCCTCTCCTGCAGAAAGGGCAAGGAGTTCATTTTGAAAAAAAGAAACTATCCGCAAGCACCCCCAGTGCAAACAGAGTCTTTCTGAAGTCTACCTTCAAATGACAAGGATTTAAAAAATAAATCTGGTGGAATCTTGCTGGGATTTTCAGACCGAGAAGCTGAATAGTTAAGACAGAATATATCACTCTTTGTTAAAAAATAGAATATGCCCAGAAAGCTGGATTCAATCTCTTAAGCATCTTTTCTCCTTCCTCCTGCCCCCTCCTGTGTACTGTGAGTTTCTTCAGCTCCACCCACCACACCTTCTGGCCACACACACACTTGCCAACTCACACGTGCACACTCATACACGAGCATATATGAATACACACACACATTCACACCTGCACACCGCTCCCAGGCATAGTGGCAGGATGGCAGTTCCTGCCCTCTAGCATCAGGGAGCTGGCAGCTTTCTGCACAAATTGCCTCCGGAACAAAGCAAGCTGGCCTGCGAGAGGACTTCTGTCATGTCTGCCGGAGTGGTGCTACTCAGGATCAAGCAAGACTGATGACAAAACTTTTTTTTAAAGTGGTTTTTTTTTTTTTTTTTTTTTTTGCTATTTAAGTCACAGTAGATGAGGAGCTGACCGGAGATGTGCAAAGGGGTACCCTGTTGAGTGTCCTATAACTTCAGCTTGGTTATAGGAATGGAGACAGGGAAAGTGACTTTAAGAAGTGCTATGGCTGATTCATGCTGAGGTTTGACAGAAAACAGCAAAATTCTGTAAAGCAATTATCCTTCAATAAAAAATAAATTAATTAAAAAAATAACGTTCTGAAAATCACAGGAGATAATTTAGGGACTAAATAATAAAGGTAAGACTACATTTCTTTAAAAAAAAGAAGTGCAGTTTGGTCACTGGAATCTTCCTCCCTCCCTCCATCACTTCCCTCCTTCCTTTGTTGAAAGTAAGCCTCTTTCCCACCCAAATGCCAGTCCCTCCTCTTCTCCACAGAGGTGAACACAGCTCTGCAGAAGACTGTGCTAATGCAACAGAAAAACACAAAAATCTCCTATGAGCCTGATGTCAGCTGGGGTTCTCTGGCCCTGCTACGTGGAGGTAAGAGGACTGAAGACCTCCAAGTCCACAGTGAGGGGTCAAGCCCCATGTCCTCCGTAGATGTCTGTAAACTCCCAGCACTGAGTCCCCTCCTCTGGACCCCTCTGCTTCTGGAATTCAGGGTATTGTCTCATACACCCCTGGGGAACCCAGATGCAAAATACCAGCCCTTTCCCTGATTTCCATATAATAATCCACTCTTACTAAGTACAACTTCCCACAACCTACCCCCCCGACCCCCCCCCCCCACCATCCTCATATAACATCTTCACTTCACCCACCACAGGGCATAATGGGTGTTTGGCCAAAGATCCGAACTCTCTTTCAAGGGGAAACCTTGAATCTATCCATTCCACCACTCCAATAGACAGTCTGATGTTTCACATATAAAAATCCTTATCAGAGAAATCTCTAGTTATAGAGGTGAAACATAGATTTCTTATTTAAAACACCAGTCATGTATTTCAACAACCAAAGCAGCATCAAAAACAGTCTCAAAGTTTCCAGTGCACTGTGAGTTTCTCCAGTGAAGTAGAGTATTAACGTACCTTCTCTTTGAGGGTAAAAGATGCAAAAGAAGAGAAAAAAAAACCCCACAACAGTGCTATGGACTGAATGTTTATGTCCCCAGAATTCACAGGTTGAAGCCCTAATGGTATTTGGAGGTAAGGCATTCGGGAGGTGATTAGGTCATGAGGGTGGGGCCCTTAGTGGGATTAGCATCCTTCTAGGAAGAGAACTAGCCCTTTTGTCTTGGTCACGTGAGAACATAACAAGAAGTGGGTATTCATGTACAAACCAGGAAAAGAGCCCTCACCAAAAACCAAATCTGCCAAGACCTTGATCTTGTACTTCTCAACCTTCGGAATCATGTGAAAGAAATGTTTGTTGTTAAGCCACCCAATCTATGCTCATTTGTTACAGCAGCCTGAGCCAAGACAACAACAAAAATGAACGATAGAGCAAGATCTCTTGAGGGCAGGGGTAAGAGATGAAATTACAAAAATTCAAAATGGCCAATTTTATTGATTTATTTATCTTTAACTTTTTTTTTTATATTGGAGTATAGCCGATTAACAACATCGTGGTAGTTTCAGGTGCACAGCAAAGTGACTCAGCCTTGCGTAAACATGTGTCCTTTCTAAACAGCCAACTCATTGAGAACTCACTTCTCAGAACTTGCTGAGAAAAGCCAAGGAAGCTAGCGACAGGGTCAGTGGCATAGCTTCCCCACACTGGCCAGAACTTAACACGGACCAGGTGCTGTGCTCTGCATCATTTTAAAATTTAATTCAGTTTCTACCAAAGTAATAATACACATTAAAAAAAGGCAAATTGTACTCTAAGGGCAGTAAGAAAAATAGCTTTCCTCTTCCCATGCCTCCCATACCAAGTCCCAACTCTTTAGCAAATAGCTTTTTACGTATATCCATTTTCCTGAGCAAAAGGAATTATACTATTGCATTGATTTTTCCATTTTAAACATAATCCCCTGCCTTCCTGCTATGATGAGGGTTTTAGCACATATACCTTCACCTTATCTCTTTTCTCTCCTACATCCTCCCCATGGAATCATATCACATTTTTGTTAAATCAATATGCAGTGAATATATTATCTTTACTAAATAAACATTGGTCAAGCTGCTCAGGGAAGTATTACATTTCCTTTCATATATGACTTTTTGTTTTCCCTGGAGTTAATCATTGACTTTTTTTTTTTTCACTTGCATAATTCCATATACACATCACTAAATCTCCAGAAGAGATGTAAAATTCTCTTCCATATATTCAAATACATCCGTTTCATCTGTATTTTTGGAGATATCCTTCCCAGAGCTATCCTTCTTCCTGCCCCAGTTTGGATTGGTGGGTCCCCATCCTTGCTGCCCAGTGGTCATTCTAGAGCTTCACTCACCAAATGGTGAATTCCCTTCGATTCTCCTTTGTGTTAAATCCAGTTTCTGGGAAACAATGGCTTCATCTTTCTTTGCTAATTCTTTTATTTTGGTATAGCTTTACTAGGATACAGAGACTGCCTTTGGTTGCTTGGTTAGGTATAGAGTTCTAGGTTGGAAGGACATTTTCCTTGGTATTTTAAAAGTTGTGTTCCCTTTTCCTCTAGATTTCAGTGTTGCTGAGATGATATCACTCTGACCCCTAATGTGTTGCATGTGACCCTTGTTTTGTTATTTCTGTCCCTACTCTCCCAGAGGGTTTTTGTTTTTTTTTTTTTTTTTTTTGGTGTACAGTTGATTTACAATACAGGTGTATAGCAAAGTGAGTCAGTTATACATATACATATATCCACTCTTTTTAAAAGTCTTTCCCCATCTAGGTTATTACAGAATATTGAGTAGAGTTTCCTGTGCTATACAGTCGGTCCTTATTAGTTATCTATTATATATATATAGTAGTGTATATATGTTAATCGCAATCTCCTAGTTTATCCCCTTGCCTTTTCCCTTTGGTAACCATAAGTTTGTTTTCTGCATCTGTGACCCTATTTCTGTTTTGCAAATAAGTTCATTTGTCTCATATTTTACATTCCACATACAAATGATATCATATGATATCTTCGTCTGACTTCACTTAGTATGATAATCTCTAGTGATTATCTCTAGATTATCTCTGCTGCTGCTGCTAAATCACATCAGTCGTGTCCGAATCTGTGCAACCCCACAGACGGCAGCCCACCAGGCTCCCCCATCCCTGGGATTCTCCAGGCAAGAACACTGGAGTGGGTTGCCGTTTCCTTCTCCAATGCGCGAAAGTGAAGTTGCTCAGTTGTGTCCGACTCGTAGCGACCCCATGGACTGCAGCCTACCAGGCTCCTCTATCCATGGGATTTTCCGGGCAAGAGTACTGAAGTGGGGTGCCATTGCCTTCTCCTCTAGATACTCTCTAATCTCCATCCATGTTGCTGCAAATGGCATTATTTTGTGTTTTTTATGGTTGAGTGATATTCCACTGTACATATGTATTGCATCTTCTTTATCCACTCCTCTGATGAAATGTATATTGCTTCCATGTCTTGGCTATTGTAAACAGTGCTGCAGTGAGCATTAGATGCATGTATCTTTTTGAATTATGGTTTTCTCCAGATATATGCCCAGGAGTGGGATTGTTGGATCATATGGTAATTCTATATTTAGTTTTTAAAGGAACCTCCATATTGTTCTCCATATTGGTTATAAATTTATATTCCTACCAACAGTATAGGAGTGCATGTTTTTGTCTACACCCTCTTCAGCTTTTATTGTTTGTAGACTTTTTAAGTAATGGCCAGTGTGAGGTGATAGCTCATTGTAGTTTTGATTTGAGAGGATTTTTTAAAATCTGCTCTTTATCCCTTTAAAATTTCATGAAAATGTGTTTTAGATGGGTCTCCCTCCCTTTTAAAAAAGATTCATTGTGCTGGGTACTTCCTGGGCCTGTTCAATCTGGAAAAATAATATTTTTTAGTTCTGGAATATTTTAAATACTGTTTTCTTTGATAAGTTTTTCTTCCCTATTCTCTTTGTTCCCCATGGAATATCTTTTATCTTCTGTTGGACCTCTTATATTGCCCTAGTGTTCTTTATCCCACTTTTGAGACAGTACTTTGACTTTACCCCATCCTTTTTATTGCTTTTTTTTTTTTTTTTTTTTTCCTTTTCAACACCTCTACTGTCCTTTGAATACTCTTCAGGTACAATTTCTTCTCTGTCTTCAAGGGTTGAACACCATTATCGTGTTTGCTTAGCTCCTTTTCTTCTCTTGTTTGTTTTGATGTTTGCTTTCTGTGTTGAAGGTTTTTCTTGTGATCTTCACCTTTCCCTTTATTCTAGGAAGGTGGCATCCAAGGTTAATGGCGGTGGTTTGACAACTGGGGATGTGGTTTGACAACTGTGGGGGTGGGCTTGACAACTGGGGATTTGCTGAGGAAAACAGCCCTGCTGTTCCTTGGGAAGATTCTCCAAAATTCAGTATGTTGGCTTTTTGTCTGGTTCCTGGCTGGTAGATGTATGCCTGGCAAGCAGCATTCTGGGAACCTACTTGAGAAAGACTGAAATGGGGCAAAGCCTCACGATTAGACTTAACCTCACTTCTGTCCGGGGCCTCACCTCCATCCCCAGTTGTGGCCTGAGTTGGGAGCTGTTCTAGTCAGTTTCTCCAGAGGCTGGAACTCCAGCTTCTGCTGGGGTGGGGCAGGCATGCGCTCAGGCTGTGTGGGGCAGGGACGCTGCTGCTGTCAGACAGATGTATCAGCTTTACAGCTACCTTCTCTTTCATAATTACCATAAAAATGCATGCATTTCAAAAAGGGATCTCAATTCTATAACAAATTTCTTCTAAACAATGCAAAAAGAATATTAATCGGGCAAAGATTTTATGCCTTTTGAAAGTGTATATGTTACTGGAGATTTCATAAGGCAGGTGGGGGCACAGTTTGTACCACCTGTTAGGTTTATAACCCAAAAACCAGATGAGAACACCCCAGGTGTCCCACTCTCAGAAGATCCAGGGGCCACCACTTCCTGTGGCTTTATGTCCACTCAGCTGCTCTAGCCTTATTCCTGCTGAGGCTCCTTCAAAAGCAACACAAAAATCCCTCTCCTTGAATCAAAAAGAATGACCCCCCCTCTCTCCTGAAACCACCTATCTTAATGCTCCAAACACAGATCAATGCCTGTTCCCAAACAAAGACAGCACTGTTTCTTAAAGGAACTTTGATACGTTAAATATTCCTACTTCATTAGACCGTGAGGAGAAATCTGGGTTTACAAAAATAATTATGTTTTTGTGCATTTCTATGTGCTGATTAAAGCATTCCAAATGCACTCTAAGGGGTCCAAGCATTCAGGAAATTTCTGAGGCTCTAAAATGACCTTTATTTACTCATTCCACCTTCCTCCCACCCCCACCAGGCCTCTCATATTCTCACCACTTTTCTCCACCAGCAGACACGGGTATCGAATATCAAAGGCAAAGAATAGTTCAAGAGGAAGTCTGTACTGTCCTTATTTTATAAATTGGGTTTAATAATTCATCTAAAAGAGAATTTTTAGCAACAAGGTTTGCATATGAAAAGGGAACGAGTCTTCCCTAAATAGGCATCTGTTACTCTTGCTGCAATGCTGAGTGGAGAGAAAAAAGGCCAGTCAGGTCCAAAAGCATCTCTTGGATTCACTAAGGACATCGTGGCAAAAGTGATCTTAGAGCAAGCTTTGCAAAGAAAGGAATTTCAACCACACCCTAAAAGTCTTTCCTTTGTTACTGCAGAAATCCACCTAGAGGTCATTGCGACAAACATGTATATTCCAAAACCATCTGCAGACTGTGGGTATTTGCATTTCTTGGTCATAAACCACCACCTGTCCAGACTCCCACTATTGCCTCTAATACCAAACTAATGGCATCTTGTTAAGTCAGATGGTGGTGGGTTTAAGGGTCCCAAGGTTTCTAAGGGAACACACAAAGCTGTTCAGAGTGTCAAGAAACCACTCATTTACACAGCTACGCCACTCATGGGTGGCTGGCGACTTTAAATATTTGTCACTCCAACTTGCTGATTTTGGGGGGGAGGGGAAGCTGGTAGAAAGAAAGGGGTAGAAAATTAACAGAAACCTCTAACTGCCTAGGTTTGCTGCCTGGAGTATTTCTGCAGTAGCTCTGCGGCAGGCAGCACTGTCAGTGTTTTCTGACCTGACAATGGATGAAGACCCAGCAAAAGAAGCAATTAATACTTCCCTCCATCCCCATTTTATAGACAGCATCTATCTTCCTGCCTAGAAAAAAATAATGGCTTGAGAATTAACTTTCCTAGTTTCTTTTTCCAAAATGTCCCTTTTTACCTGGGGTTTCCCTGGCCTTCCCCGGTGGCTCAGCTGGTAAAGAATCCTCCCGCAATGTGGGAGACCTGGGTTTGATCCCTGGGTTGGGAAGACCCCCTGGAGAAGGTAATGGCTACCCACTCCAGTATTCTGGCCAGGAGAATTCCATGGACTGTATAGTCCATTGGGTCTCATAGAGTCTGACATGACTGAGCGACTTTCACTCACTTCACTTTGCAGCGTCCCATTTAGCCAGAGGAGCATCTGAATCAACTGAATTTCCTGAATATTTCAAAAATCTGCAATCCCATAGTCTTTTCTTGAAACCCAGCACATGCCAATGATATCACCTAGATTTTTTTTTCCCTTTAAGGATATAATTTGTTTGTTAATAAGGATTCTCTTGCAGTGACACCCAGACTTGAGAAAGTGGGCATGTTCATTCTACCTGGAGATGTGTGGACTGAGCCCACCTTTCTGGAGGGCATTTGATCCCTTTAAAAGTGTGATGCACTTTGACCCAGCATTTCCATTTGTTCTAAGGGATAGTCCCAGGTTTGTCAATGATGGACACTGCCTTCTGGTGTCCATCATTTATAATAGCAAAAATTGGGGAGCAATCTGAGTGTCAAAAATATGGTTACTGATTAGTCAAGTTATGGCAAAGTCATACAATAAAATACCGTGTAGTCATTAAAAACAATTGTAGAATATCCGATATGGGGTAATGTTCGTGATGTTAAATAAAAAAGAAAACAGAATGTACATTATGATAGCTTTTAAAATTTCTTATTGTAGGTAAATTTTATCATGAAAATAAATATGCTTAGAAAAAAATGAAAACGTTGAAAAATGATGTTTAACATCACATGGTATATAGAGGGCGGAGAAAAGGGAGGATTTTTAATTTCTTCTTTGTGTTCTGCATTTCCCCAATATATTACATCATTTGCATTCAGGAAAATAACAAATCAGAAACAAAGAATCAACTGTGCTAACAAAGTATATGTATTGTTACATTTTAAACTAAAAGATGCTACGAATCAGTTTAAAACGCAGGCGCTCTTCATTTGATCAAGCACCATCTGAGAGACTCCATTTGCCAGGCCAGAGTCAATGACTTTGATGCTTTAGATGCCCGTTGTGAGCTGTCTCGGCGTTTTAGATAAGCTGAAATGACGGTGCTTTAAATAGAGGTGAAAAGGATTCCTTAACCAATGCTTTTCAAACAGGAGTCTGGAGGCTGTCACGTTCAAGAAACTAGGAGGAGTGGGTTAAGATGTAGACAGTGGCTGAGATCGATAGCTGGGCGACTTAACCTCTCTGTGCCTCGCTTCCTCCGGAAATGGGAGGTAATAATACAGTACTTTCCTGGGTTGTTGAGGATGACCTGAGTGAACGGAGTAAACCACCGAGTAAAGTGCTCAGAACGGTGCCTTAACGGAGAGCTAAGTGTCGGCTCTCACTAGACACGGCAGCCTCACTGTCTGCCTGGCAGAGCAGACCCCTGCATGCTGTGCTCTGCGGGTGCTTGGGCGCCAGGCATCAGGACCCAGCGAAAAGCGAACGTGCTTTGACCTCAGCGCGCAGTGCAGACCCTGTGTGAAGCAAACACAATGCGCGCGCGCACGTCTGCCCCGCGCCCCACGTGCACGCCCGCGCGTCCCCGCCCACGCGCGAACACGCTGCTCCGTGGACCCGGCGCGGACCAAGCCCTGCTTGGTGCCTCCGCTTGGGCTTAACAGGCACGTATGAAACATTTCTTGCCCTCTCCAAACACTAGCCGCGGCAGAATGGAAACGAAAACTGAATGAACGAAATAAAACAGTCCTTTCCACATGCTGCCGCCTCCAACTGCACCTCGCTTCCCGAGCGCTTTTTCAGGGTCACTGCGCAGCTGAAAAAGCCAGAAGAGATGGAGGGGAGCAGGGCAGGCAGTGAGGGAGGAATGGGTTAACCAAGGGGAACGGGGGGACCAAAGTCCCCTCCCTGTATTGCCCCCTCGCCATCCCCGCCCCTCGAGGATGACCGGCGCATGAGCTCAGCCCGGGTTCCTGCGGGGTCAAAGCGCAGAGCCACCTGTCCTGCCGCTTAGCCAACTCGCTGGGCTTGTGCGTGGGGAGCTGAGGGCGAGACCGTGCTGGCGACCTTCTGGAGCAGCTGCCAGGGCGTTTGCTTCCCGCTGGTCCGCAGACACACCCTTGGGGGACCGATGGCAACCGGTACTCCAATTCCTGCCCTCTTCTGGACCGTCCAGTCAGCCGTAGGCACCATATCCTTGGTCCATCTCACCCGGTAATTCAAAACGGCCTTTTAAAAAGAAAACTGAATTCACCATTGAGAACGCTTATATGAAAAATCGAACATCGTTTTTGTTTTCATGATGAAAACATCAGGCACAAAAATCTTATGTAGGCTCAAGATTGTTTTCTTTCAGCAACCCAGAGTTGTTAAAAAAAAAAAAAAAATACAATGAAGCCAGTCTTCAAAGTTTTCTCTTAGGCATTGTAGGGAACGTGTGTTAAAATCCTGAAAGCTAAAATTCCGTTGGACTCTTGTTATTATCAGGTAAATCTGAATATTCATATTGAATATTGAACAAACTTTGAAAAAAATAAAGACAAAAGTAAAATAATCAGATAAGAATGCCAGAAGCCCACGAAGTATTCTGTAGCTCTTGGTCCCATGTTTGAAATCAATTTTTTAGCCTTTTACTTCTTCCTGGTGCTTTTTTGTTTTGTTTTTGGTGTGTTTTTAAATCCATGCATTAGAGTCTTACAGATAATGTGGTCTCTCTTTAGAGCTGATTTGACCCACTCCCCTTTTGGCAAAACTTCTCTGTTTGCATTTCTCTTGTGCTCCAAACAGGTCTGTATGTTAACAACATGCCTCAGTTTTGGCGCAGCAGCCTCATTAATTATGTCAGCAGAGAGCTGGCATTAGGACTCCTCAGCGCCTGATAATTCCGCTTCCTTCCTGTTGGCATTTTTGCCTCCAAACCACCAACCTACTATCAGCAGCCCTCATTTTTCCTGTCTTCTCAGTCCCCCTTCCCAGTCGCATGCTCCAATCTGCCCACTTCCCAAGTCAGTGAAGAACAGAACTTGAGGTCCCAGAAGAATGACACAGCAGAACTCTATGAGTATTATCATTATTATTATTATCTGGCCTGAAAGAAATTTTCTGGGCCTACAACCCAGGAGATCAAACTAGTCAATCCTAAAGGAAATTGATCCTGAATATTCATTAGAAGGACTGATGCTGAAACTGAGGCTCCAATACTTTGGCCACCTGATGTGAAGAGCTGACTCATTAGAAAAGACCCTGATTCTGGGAAAGACTGAAGGCAGGAGGAGAAGGGGATGACAGAGGATGAGATGTTTGGATAGCATCACGACTCAATAGACGTGAATTTGAGCA
Organism: Bubalus kerabau; assembly: GCF_029407905.1. NCBI lineage: Eukaryota > Metazoa > Chordata > Mammalia > Artiodactyla > Bovidae > Bubalus > Bubalus kerabau. The sequence goes on from NC_073643.1 coordinate 17,467,600, forward strand.
AGCTCTGGGAGATGGTGAAAGACAGGGACGCCTGGCATGCTGCAGTCCATGGGGTCCCAAAGAGTCGGACAGGACTGAGAGACTGAACAAACAAACAAACAACCCAGATCCTTCTGGCCCTCTTTCATAAACTTTAGATAATGATGTTGATAACAATGGTTACCGTTTATTGAGTGTTTACTGTGCTTTCAAAAAAAAAAAAAGTGGATTATCTCATTTAATCCTTAAAACAAGCCTAGAGGCAGCTATCATTATCAGTACCATTTCAGAGAAGAGAAAAACTAAGGCTCAGTGAATTAGGGGTTCCCTGATGGCTCAGCAGGTAAAGAATCTGCCTGCAAATGCAGGAGACACTGGAGACATGGGTTCGATCTCTGGGTTGGGAAGATAACCCTGGAGTAGGAAATGGCAACCCACTCCAGTATTCTTGCCCAGGAAATTCCATGGACAGAGGAGCCTGGTGGGTTACAGTCCATGGGGTCACAGAGAGTTGGACACGATTGAGTGACTGTGTTTGTTTAGGCCTAGGGGTTAGACTAGTGCACACAGCATGACATGAAGCAGCCCCATATGACACCGTTTGCAAAAGTTGCTGGAGGCTCAGAGGTGTGACATTTAGAAACCACTTCAGAAAGTCAAATAGAATAATGTGGCTGAACAAAAAGGACAGTTTTCTCTGAGAGTGTTGAGTCCACTCATGTGCATGCATGCATGTGTGCTAAGTTGCCTCAGTCATGTCCAGCTCTTTGCAACCCTTGGACTGTAGCCCACCAGGCTCCTCTGTCCATGGGATTCTCCAGGCAAGAACACTGGAATGGAGTGCCGTGCCCTCCTTCAGGGGATCTTCCAACCCAGGGGTCAAACCACCGCATTGACAGGCAAGTTCTTTACCACTAGCGCTACCTGGGAAGCCCTAATTCCACTCACACAGCCCATCAAATACTATTATCAAACAGAAAACTGAAAGCCCTGATTTTCTTTTTATTTTTGGTTATGCAAAACTTGCAGTAAAAGTGTAAGATTCTGGCCTATAATTTCCCCTTGAGGCCTAACATGCCTTGCCTAGTGACTAGGAAAATAGGGTATAAGCAGTTGTTTTCACAAATACTACTCCTAATTTTAGTATTACACCATCCTTCAGGAGGCCACAGCCTCTCCCCAACCACATCTGGCATCTGAGTGAGCAACCCAGGGAAAGTCCTTTAAAGAGTTGAGGGCTCGCTCGCCCGCCATATTGAAACAGATCAGTGGTCATGGCAGGAGTTCTTTGACTAACCTGAGGGCTCGGCCATTATTCAAAAACATTTATAACATGTCAGCTTTATACCAGGCACTGAGCCGAGGCACTGCATATCCATAGACGTGGTCTCCATTCTAATTTTACTTAAAATTAAGGTTTTAAATAAATCAGAACAGCTGACTCATGGAGCAGACAAAAACCAGGCTGGAGGGACATTTCCTTTCATGTTGGAGAAGGGTGACAGCAGGAAGGATGCAAATGCATTCCCAAGAGAGAAGAGCAGGCTGTGAGGATCAGATCTGTCGTCAGTTACCAAAGATGAAGAGACCTTCTCAGAAACAGAAAGGCCAGGAGCCTTGTCCATACCACAGGGCAAGGCTAATGGCTTGTAAATTATAAAACTTGATGTGCTTTATATGAAAAATCCAAACTCTCTAGAGCTATAAAATGTGGCAGTGCCCTTCTCCTGCGCCACCCCCGACCCCCTCCACGCACACACACCTACAATCTTACTCTCTAGGGATAGACAGTACTGTGAACAGTTTAGTGTTGAATCAAAGGAAACTAGTGCTTCTTTCCTAAATGTGACACAAAAAGAAAATATACCAAGGAACATAGCCCAGAGTATTAATAAAATGAGGCCACAGAACTTATGCTAACTGGGCTACAAGATCCTTCCTGTGGAGTAAATTATTTGGGCTTTATCCTTTCTGCTTGGAAAGAAAAGCCTAAATATTTGCTTGTCATATGGAATTCAGGACTCAGTGGCAGTCACTACATAAAGTGTCATTCCATCCTCTGGGTAAGGCATCACCAGGTTTTGGTTAGAGGCCAAATGTGTTCGCCTGGTTGCTGTCACAGTCAAGGCTTAACCAACCTAAATGTCTTTATATGAAATTAACTTATCAAACTAGTAACGTGCAGAACCTTAGAGAATGGAACCGGAACGTGTTAAGGCGAGAAGGAGAAACTTGGGCTGGTGAAGCAATGCCCAGGGTGAGACATTGTAATAAGGACTCTGGGTAGGTGGGATTCTGGGAGGAATTTGAAAAGGAAAGAAGGGAACATGGCTCAAGAGGTGGGTAAGGCTCAGGGCAGAAACTTCACTCACTTTGCACTTTTGCTTTGGTGCAGACATAGTATATAGTAGTCATTTCAGTAGCAAGTTCGATTGGGATTTTGTTGTTGTTCAGTCGCTCAGTTATGTCCAACTCTTTGTGATCCCATAGACTGCAGCATGCCAGGCTTCTCTGTCCTTCACCATCCCTTGGAGCTTGCTCAAACTCATGTCCATTGACTCGTGATGCCATCCAACCATCTCATCTTCTGTGGTCCCCTTCTCCTCCCACCTTCAATCTTTCCCAGCATCAGGGTCTTTTCTAATGAGTTGGCTCTTCGCATCAGGTGCCAAAGTATTGGAGCTTCAGCTTCAGCATCAGTCCTTCCAATGAATATTCAGGATTGATTTCTTTTAAGATTGACTGGTTTGATATCCTTGCAGTCCAAGGGACTCTCAAGAGTCTTTTCCAGCACCACAGTTTGCAAGCATCAATTCTTCGGCGCTCAGCCTTCCTCATAGTCCAACTTTCATATTCATACATGACTACTGGAAAAACCATAGCTTTGATTACACAGAGTTTTTTAGGCAAAGTAATGCCTCTGCTGTTTAATATGCTGTCTAGGTTCGTCATAGCTTTTTTTCCAAGATTGGGATTAGTTTTAATTAATTTATATCCACACAGAGTTATCATAGTCTCTGCCTCTACACATCCTGCTCCAGAACCTTGACTTTGAAGGGATCAGAACAGGTTTTGAAGGCTGAATAAGGAGGCGTGGCCACAGTTCCAGAAGCCCCACACCATCCATTCTCCCCTGCATGGTCATCACAGAAGACACTGTATGTCCCAGCCTCCCTTGCTCAGTGTAGCCCTGTGACAAGATTTTGCTCCAGGGTGATGAGTGAGAGTGATGTATGCATTCTCTCTGTAGTGCCCTGTGGTATAGGCTGCCTCCCTCAGAGGCAACCTGGCCTCTTCTGCAATCATTATACAATAGGGGAAGGTAGATACCCAGGTGGAACTGACACGCAAGGATTTTATTAGGGGAAATGTCATATGAGGCTGGGAGACATATCTGGAAATCTTCAAGCCAGGCCAGCATCAGAGGTGTCCCAGATCTCCTAGGAGCCTGTATTATAGTCCCTGCTCTCCCTGGTCATTGACTCAGGCAGCCCACAGAAAGCACAACCTTGACACAAACACAGCAATGGGCTTCAAGTATAGCAGTCAGCCCAGGTCACAGCACCCCTCAAGTTGGAGGCAAGTCTGCTATATGCATGCTTGGGCCATCACTGAGGCCAGCGAGGAAGGAGGCGTCAGGATGCTCCAGGGAGCAGTTGACCACCACGGGGAACAGCCACAGTCTTGTTGGCCCTATCTGGGAAACTAGGGAACACCCCTCTTCTCCACCTGAGGGACATGGAAGGTCGGAAGTATACTCCCGTCATCTCAAAGCTGCTGAGATGCTGGCCTTCACTGAAGCAGCTAAATGTTTGCGGTAACTAGCCCAGGTTCAAGCCCCTGAAGTTGCTAACAAACTGAACGTATAATTGATCGGAGTTTTGCTTCCTCTCTCTCCACACTCGTCTCCCACCTCCCCACTCCTCACCTGCTGGAGAATGGAGAAGTATGAAATGCCCCCAAACTGAGAAACACAGAGCAGAGGATTCTGGAGAACAAACAAGTGGAACTATCTACCCCTCCCCCAACCCAAGGGCATACTGCCAAGGCCCTGATTATAACCACCTCTCTTCTTTACAACTCTGTGTGAAAACATATGATCAAGGTGGGGAAAGTCTAGAAGGAAATATCATAGCAATAACTGAATCATAGATATTTTTTTTAATTCCTCTTGACAATTTTCCATAATGAAATGTGCCTTTTTACCTCTTTAAATGTTTATATTAAAAAAATTTTTTTCTGCTTTTCTCTATGCTTAAACACTTCCATAATAAAAATCATGTTTTAAATTTCAAAACAATTGTTCCCCTTACCCTTTCTACCTTTTTTTACTTAATATCCTCCACTTCCTTGTCTTTCCTTCCTTCTCCCTGCCATCTGAAAAAACCCCAAAAGTACCATCAGCTCTAAATCTGTGGTGGTTCATTAGGACATGTGATCTTAGGCAGATGGCAAGCCTTGGTTTCTCCTGGCTGAGCAGTTCACAGAGTCTAAGGGGAGATGGTGGTGGGGTCTCTCTTGAGGGGAAGCTGGCAGATGAAATCAGGTCTGAGTTTGTGTTCAGTCCTCTGAAAAAAATGTCACTACCTACAGCCAAACCAACTAGTTAGTTATCAACTCTAGCTCCTCTGCCCCCTGGCAACAATAGCCGGACCACATTTCCCAGATTGCCTTGAGTCTGCCACATCCACGTGATAATTGCAGTCCACTGGATCTGAGTTAGTCACTCAGTTGTGTCCGACTCTTTTCAATCCCATGGACTTGCCAGGGTCCTGGTAGCCCTCCAGGCTCCTCTGTCCATGGAATTCTCCAAGCAGGAATACTGGTGTGGGTTGCTGTTCCCTTCTCCAGGGGATCTTCCTGACTCAGGGATCAAACCCTAGTCTCCTGTATCACAGGTGGATTCTTTACTGTCTGAATGTGCCATTTCCAGAACTCAGGATGGAAGGAACCTGATCCCTAATCACCTCTTGGATGGGAGTTGCCCACCCAGCAGAAACACCCATGCTGGACTTGATTGGGCAGAGAAATAATTGTGTTAAACCACAGAAAGGTGTGTGTGTGTGTGTGTGTGTGTGTGTGTGTGTGTTTTATAGCAGCAAGCTTACTGCAATGAGTATATTTTTCATCTCTCTTGCTAAAGTGGCCTGATCACCATGTTCTAAATCCAGTTAGTCTGAGGTGAATTTGATTGCAGAGAGCAGTGGATGGAGCTCCCCCTTTTAAGACTTGCAACCTGGCCTCTTCAGCAATCATTATACAGTAGGGAAATATTGCCCTTGATGTTCCCTATGAAATCTTATAACGCCCTCCAAATTTACTGTAGTTTTCTTCAGTGGAAGCAGCTCTAGATGGGGAACCTGGATTATCTATTCCCAATTATTAGCAGGATGATGTAACCCCTGCAAGCCTCAGAGAGTATCCAGTTCATTTTAGAGATAGGCAGTCACAACAATGCTAATAACTAGCTGTGGCCGAGTGGAGGCCAAGCACCTTGAACAGATTAACTCAGGGAGGTGGGTGATAATATTAGCATTTTGAACATTGGAGAAACTGAGGCTTCCCAGGTGTCGCTAATGGTAAGGAACCCTCCTGCCAATGCAGGAGATGCCTGAGTCAAGGGTTCCATCCCTGGATTGGGAAGATCACCTGGAGGAGGGCGTCTCAATCCACTCCAGTATTTTGCCTGGAGAATCCCTGGACAGAGGAGCCTGGTAGGTTACAGTCCATGGGATGGCAAAGAGTCAGACACAACTGAAACGACCTAGCAGGCATGGACAAGGCACAGAGAAATAACACACTACCCAAGGCCACAGCTAGAAAATACCATATTCAAACATAGGCAATCTAACTCCGGGGCCAGAAACTGAATTCTCAGGGTTCTAAAGTGCTGAGATATGCCCCATAAGGCAGTCTCTCTGTGGTTGTGATGCTCTTGGTGCTGGCCTTGTGATGTGCCTGGACTTGGTGGTTTCTGTATCCCCCAGCTGTGTTCCCACCCTGCTCTGGACAACCTTCTCCCACTGACAGCTCCTGCTCTGGAAATGTACAGCCTTGCAAGGGATGACAAGATCTCCCCTCTTCCTTGATCTCCTTAATCTGATTAGACACAAATTGTAATAGGCCTTGATTCAGAGAACTTCCTTTTGCCAAATTAAATCTCTGGAGATCTCACACACAGACCTTGATTTATGAATACCAGACTCCTTCAGTCCTCTGTGATTTTCTTTATTGAAACCATGCAAGGCCAGCTCTTAAGCAAAAGAGAGCTGGTGATCAAATCTTGGTTTCCGATGAATTCAGGGAACATCGGAGGTTATGTGATTCAAATACAGAGTAAATCACCCTGACTTTACTCACCAGAAGAGCAAGTAGAAAATGACAACCAGGCAAACCCTGGGCTTTAATTAGACTGATTATTGAAATGCGAATACAATTCTGTTATGACTATCTTCAGTAATTCAGCATTTCTCTTACAAATTGACTCATCTACTCTGAATTTCTCCAACTGTAGTATATGGTGCACCTTCCTGTACCATTATGAGGATAAAAAAAAAAACGTATTTAATACAAGTTATTAAGGACTCACTCTGTTCCAAACATTATGCCAACAAATACCACCTACTTATCATTTCATCCCCAATTTAGAGATAAGGAAAGTGGCACTCAGAGAGGTTAAGTTACCTGCCCAAAGTGTGGTGGGCAGAATAATGGTCCCCCATAAAAAAAGAAAACTGAGTATGTTCTAATCCCCAGAACCTTTGACAGTGTTACTCTGCAAAGCTCAGGGACGTGCAGGTGTAATTAAGGTAAGAACTTTAAGACGGAAAGATTATCTTGGATTATCTAAAAGTAGACCCAGAATAATCACAAGAGACCTTAGAAGGGAAAGAGGTAGGCAGTGGAATCAGAAGAGGAGATGTGACGAGGGAAGCAGAGGGCAGAATGTGAGGCCGAAAGTCAAGGAATACATGAGCATCCTAAAGAAGATGGAAAGGCAAGCACATGGATTCTTCCCAAGAGCCTCCAGGAGGAACATAGCCCTGTCAACCCGGTTTAGACTTACAACCTCCAGAACTATAAGATTTGTGTTGCTTTAAGTCTCTAAGTTTGTGGTGATTTATTATAGCAGCCTTCAGCAGCTGTGGGAAACTGCTACATGTTATATAGATGCTGAGTGGCAGAGGCAGGATTTGAATCCTGCTCCCTGTGGCTGCACAGACCATGCTCTTTATGTATAGGTTCAGTGGTCTTGAAATTTAAATAGATGACCTTTAAAATACGGTTTTCATATTACAGCAAATATGATATTAAGAAACAAAATGTAAAACCCAAAAGATTTTTTAAAGATAAAATGTCAGATATCAAAAAAAAAAAACAAACCCACCACTACTGAAAGAATCCGCTTATCTTTTCTGGGAATTAGGACTCATAGCTCTGATGAAATCTGCAACACATAAATTTAATTTTTAATTAAAGACACAAACCAATATTCAAACTAAAGTACAAGAACTCTTTGTTTGTTCTCTTTTTGATATTCTACCACATTGCTATTCTTGAGTTCTAAAAATTATCCTGTATTCTTGAAATCAATATTGTTGCTTCTCTGCTTGTTAAAAAAAATGATAGAGCAAAAGAACAGAATAAAGGGTACAATAGAACCAGGTTGTCTTTCTGTGGTAAGCTGGTATACTAATGAACATACTATTACAAGGGCACAGGAAAAGGATGGATTGTTTGGTTGATGATGTTAAGGAAACTGGAGTTTTAAAAAATAATAACTTATGGGCAATAAAGTAAACCTGGAGCCCTATCTCATACCCTGATTGATTTAAGTTTCAAATCTGAAAGGAAAAATAGTAAAGCCAATAGAGAAAAATACACAAGAATATCTCTGTAGCCAAGAGTTGGGCAACCATAAGACTTCCCCCTCCAAATCCATAGATTTAATTATATTAAGTGAAAAGATTTCTGTTCAATAGATAGATAGGATAAACAGGTCTCATCTGGGAAAAGACATGTGCAACGATTTAAAAAGTTAAAAAAATAATTGTATGCTCTTTAAAGAATTCCTGAAAATTAACAGGAAAAAGACAGGAAACCCAGAAAAAACAGGCAAAGAATATGTAGAGTGAATTCACAGACCAGATTCTCAAACTCATTTATAATCAGAGGAATGCAATTAAAACATGGACAAAATATATTACACTCACCAGAAGAGAAGAAAAATAGAAAGGTAATTAACAATAAGAGTTGATGAGGTTTTGAGGAAATGGGCACATTTATGCACCGCTGGTGGGAGGTAAAGCAGGACAGTCATTCAGGAAGCCTGTCTAGTACATGCTCTAGGATCAGGGACCCTTCTACTGGATCTGTATTCAGTCTGTCAGGGGGCACATATAAGGTGGTCATGTCTGTGCTGACTGAGTAGCAGTGAGCGGGAGGCAATCCAGGGGCCCATTCTCAGGGGAAAGAGTAAAGTGATTGGGACACACACCGTGGCATAATCTGCAGCAGCTAGCAACACACCAGCTGTACAACATGTGCATGTCTTAAAACACAGTGTTGAGTGGGAAGAAAGAAGGAAACAGCAAGTTCCATTACCTGATACTATATATACCAATTAAAACACAAAATGACACTATATATTCTACAAGGAAACATCCTACCAGAGGGCTTTTATCAAACACATTGAAGTGGATGCCTGTGGGAAGAAGGGAATAGATCATGGATAAAAAGGAAAATACCTCAATTGAACAAGAGTGACAACTCCTACGGAGCAATGATGCCGATATGCTATAACCTGAGATCTCTCAACACCTAAAATAATAGAAATAATAGGCTTTCTTTGGGGAGGAGGGACATTTTTTTGCAATAAGTCACGCCAAACTACAGGAGTTTATCCCAGGGGGGAGCCACTTTTCCCTGTCATGTTGGTTAGAAAATGTGAAGTGTTGACAGGTACCTAATATTTCTGAATCTCTAAAATATTCTTGGAGTTAAGAAGAATGGAAACAGGGTAACTCATGTCTGGGAAAGCCCTCTTAAAGTCAACTCACTTAAAATGAGAACCAAACTGTCATTTCAAGTAGTGAAAAAAATCAGAATGTCATCTTTTTAAGCTTGAAAAGTAAAACTAAAATTTAATAAGATATGTTTTGTCTCATGTTTTATAAAATCATATTTTCAATGCAACCCTGATCTGCTATATTACTAGTATTTAGGGCCAGCCTAAATACTTCAATAAGTATTTGAGGAATGAATGAATGAACAAATGATGATCAACTCAGAAAGAACAAAGAATGAGTTGTTACTTTCCCCTCAGAGCGTTCTGCAATTTTCTCAGTTTTTTATTTTAAGTATAATTGATTTATAATATTATGTTAGTTTCAGGTATACAGCTAAGAGATTCCATTATATATACTTTTTCAAATTATTTTCTATTATAGGTATTATAAGATATTGAATATAGTTCCCTGTGCTATACAATAAATCTTTGTTGCTTATCTATTTTATGTATAGTCCTTTGTTAATCCCCAACTCCTAATTTATCCCTCTCTCCTCTCCTTCCCACTTTGGCAACCATGCTCGTTTTCTATTTCTGTTTTGTATAAAGATTCATCTCTGACATCATATAATATTTATCTTTCTCTGCTTTACTGCTCTGAGTATAATATTCTCTCAGTCCATCCATGCTATTGAAAATGACAATTTTTTTTGTTTTTATGGCTAATATTCCATTGTGTGTGTGTGTGTGTGTGTATATACACACACACACCTCATCTTCTTAGGCTGATTGTTGATGGGCACTTGGGTTGTTTTTATGCCTTGGCTATTGTAAATTGTGCTGCTATAAACACTGGGGTGCATGTATGTTTTTGAATTAGAGTTTTCATCTTTTCCAGATATATACCCTAGAGTGGAATTGCCCAATCATATGGTAGCTCTGTTTTTAGTTTTTTAAGGAACTTCCATACCGTTCTCTATAGTGGTTGCACTAAAATTAAGAAGATATGTTTTGTCTCATGTTTTAAAAATTATATTTCAATACAACTCTGATCTGAAATTCCCACCAACAGTGTAGGAGGTCTTCCTTTTCTACACATCCTTTCCAGCATTTATTGTTTGTTGACTTTTTGATGATAGCCATTCTGATTGGTTTGAGGTGATACCTCATTATGGTTTTGATTTGCATTTATCTAATAATTAATGATGTGGAGCATCTTTTCATGTGCTTGCTGGCCATATGTATGTCTTCTATGGAGAAATGTCTATTTAGGTCTTCTGCCCATTTTTTCTCAATTTTAAACTGTTTTAACTCTGCATGATTTTCTCATTCTTGTTAACTTGGTGTGTGACTTTACCAATTCTTCAACTTCACTTTTATCAACTTTGTGAAATTCTGTATCTTTGTAGATAATGTGATTTCTCTTTGCAATTCATCTGCCTTGAATTTGCATTCAGTTCAGTTCAGTTCAGTTCAGTCGCTCAGTCGTGTCTGACTCTTTGCAACCCCGTGAATTGCAGCACACCAGGCCTCCCTGTCCATAACCAACTCCAGGAGTTCACCCAAACTCTTGTCCATTGAGTCGGTGATGCCATCCAGCTATCTCATCCTCTGTCATCCCCATCTCCTCCTGCCTCCAATCCCTCCCAGCATCAGAGTCTTTTTCAATGAGTCAACTCTTCGCATGAGGTGGCCAAAGTATTGGAGTTTCAGCTTTAGCATCAGACCTTCCAATGAACACCCAGGACTGATCTCCTTTAGAATGGACTGGTTGGATCTCCTTGCAGTCCAAGGGACTCTCAAGAGTCTTCTCCAACAACACAGTTCAAAAGCATCAATTCTTTGGCGCTCATCCTTCTTCACAGTCCAACTTTCACATCCATACACGACCACTGGATAAACCCATAGCCTTGACTAGACAGACCTTTTTTGGCAAAGTAATGTCTCTGCTTTTGAATATGCTATCTAGGTTGGTCATAACTTTCCTTCCAAGGAGTAAGCGTCTTTTAATTTCATGGCTACAGTCACCATGTGTAGTGATTTTGGAGCCCAAAAAAATAAAGTCTGACACTGTTTCCACTGTTTCCCCATCTATTTCCCATGAAGTGATGGGACCAGATGCCATGATCTTCGTTTTCTGAATGTTGAGTTTTAAGCCAACTTTTTCACTCTCCTCTTTCACCTTCATCAAGAGGCTTTTGAGTTCCTCTTCACTTTCTGCTGCCATAAGGGTGGTGTCATCTGCATATCTGAGATTATTGATATTTCTCCCGGCAATATTGATTCCAGCTTGTGTTTCTTCCAGTCCAGTGTTTCTCATGATGTACTCTGCATATAAGTTAAATAAGCAGGGTGACAATATACAGCCTTGACGTACTCCTTTTCCTATTTGGAACCAGTCTGTTGTTCCATGTCCAGTTCTAACTGTTGCTTCCTGACCTGCATACAAATTTCTCAAGAGGCAGGTCAGGTGGTCTGGTATTCCCATCTCTTGAAGAATTTTCCACAGTTTATTGTGATCCACACAGTCAAAGGCTTTGGCATAGTCAATAAAGCAGAAATAGATGCTTTTCTGGAACTCTCTTGCTTTTTCCATGATCCAGCGGATGTTGGCAATTTGATCTCTGGTTCCTCTGCCTTTTCTAAAACCAGCTTGAACATCTGAAAGTTCACGGTTCACATATTGCTGAAGCCTGGCTTGGAGAATTTTGAGCATGACTTTACTAGCATGTGAGATGAGTGCAATTGTGCGGTGGTTTGAGCATTCTTTGGCATTGCCTTTCTTTGGGATTGGAATGAAAACTGACCTTTTCCAGTTCTGTGGCCACTGCTGAGTTTTCCAAATTTGCTGGCATATTGAGTGCAGCACTTTCACAGCATCATCTTTCAGGATTTGAAATAGCTCCACTGGAATTCCATCATCTCCACTAGCTTTGTTTGTAGTGATGCTTTCTAAGGCCCACTTGACTTCACATTCCAGGATGTCTGGCTCTAGGTCAGTGATCACATCATCATGATTATCAGGGTTGTGAAGATCTTTTTTGTACAGTTCTTCTGTGTATTCTTGCCACCTATTCTTAATATCTTCTGCTTCTGTTAGGTCCATACCCTTTCTGTCCTTTATCGAGCCCATCTTTGCATGAAATGTTCCCTTGGTATCTCTAATTTTCTTGAAGAGATCTCTAGTCTTTCCCATTCTATTGTTTTCCTCTATTTCTTTGCACTGATCACTGAGGAAGGCTTTCTTGTCTCTCCTTGCTATTCTTTGGAACTCTGCATTCAGATGCTTATATCTTTCCTTTTCTCCTTTGCTTTTTGCTTCTCTTCTTTTCACAGCTATTTGTAAGGCCTCCTCAGACAGCCATTTTGCATTTTTGCATTTCATTTGCATTACAAGCTTCAAAAGGGACATTTCAATGGGAACCCATTTTGTAAGTAATCATTCAGAAGTGATTATCTGATCATTACATTCACTTCTGCTTGCCATGCATCCCTGTTCCTCTGAGGATCCAAATAAAGAAAATTCAGGTTACCCAGATGCTCTGGACTATCCCTACTTTGCAGACATGAAAACTGAGACTTAAGGAAGTTAAATGGCTTGCCCCAAATCTGAGGGCTTGACAGTGGCAAACCACAGAAAACGCAATGGGAGAGAGACCATGACATATGGGTCATATCCAAAGAGCTCCAAGGCACATAAAGGAGTGGGGTGCAGGTAGAGGTAGGGTTGGTTGTGTGCTTGCTCTGTTATCAATAATGGCCTGTAATAATAAAATAGTCCTGGCAAGGAAAAGTTAGCTTCTTAATTTCACATTGAGCTATTCTTCCTCATGCACCCTTTCTCTATGAGGCATCAAGGAAAGCTGCACTTGTCAATAAGGGATATTTTGAGTTTCCCTGGTAGTCCAGTGATTAAGACTCCACATTCCCTTATACAGGGGGCACAGGTTCGATTCCTGGTCTGGGAACTAAGATCCCATGCACTGCATGGTGAAGCCAAGAAAAAAAGAAAATGAATATAAAAAAATAAGTGATATTTCAGGGCCCCAGTCTACTTTGAGTTTCTGCTGTCCTCGATCCTCCTCTCCAAGAAGGCTGAGGGATACACTGAGCGTTTACTGTGTCCGGGCAGCAGAGAAGGATGGGGATGGAGATCTCGGTCTGGTTTCCTTGTGCTGAGCTGTGGCTCCTCCTTAGTAGCCTCTGGGGACCTGGTGTCTCCTGTCCACTGGTCACTGCCTGCCTTCTTGGCACTGGTCATTGCTCTGGCTGCTGGAGCCAGGGACCTTCTCTCTCTTCACTGATTCTAAGAGCCTGGTAGTCCTCTCACTGTGTTGCTATATAGCCCCTGAGGCTCAATTGCTGGCTCCCGGTGTCCAGCCTTCTAGACCCCATGGCTGTGACCAAATCTCAGCCTTCTAGGGTATGTGACAACCCAAGGGCTCAGAGAAGCTCAGGGTTTCCTTGCAGAGAGGCATGTGGCACCACAACCTTTTCAGTGGCATGTTCCCTAGGGTTGCTAGGTGAGAAATATTCTGCTCCCACATCCCTACAGCAGCAGTCAGCATTTAACCAGAAAACAGAAGGTACTTTGGGATTTAAAACAGAGGGATTTTAATCCTAGCCAGTGGTGACACAGATGAGGGGAGAATTGAAAAGCCAAAAATGGCAGAGTGAGGCACTCAGAGATCAGCAGTTGTGTGAAGACACCACTGCCCTCAGGAGGGGAGGTGAGCGGAGCTCAGGGCCTGCTGGCCCCTGAGAGATCGGACACCATAGAGACCTGAAGCAGAGAGGCAAGGGAGAAACACCCTGGCCTCTCTCTTCCTCCAGTTGCCAGCCATATCCACCCAGAGCATCTGGTTAGCTGGGAGCCTGGGAGACAAGGACCCCCAGAGGCTGCCCCTCTGAGATGCAGGGCAGGGCAAAGAGTGATGTGGATGGGAGGGCAAAGGACCCAGGACCAGCATGAACCTCCTCCCCAGAGGGAAACAAAGCCCCTCTTCTCTTCTTATACAGCACAGCAAGCCCCATACACGCTTTTGCCTGAAGGAGGCAGGACAGGATCCATGTACCTTGCTCTCTTCTCCTCCCTCTGCTTCCTGCTTCCCATGATCCACTGGGGTCCTGGTGGGCAGCAACCCACTCTCTCTGTCATACTCTGAGCTTATAATAACACCTTAGGGTACACGGGCCTTGCTCTTAGGGGCTTAAAGGTGGTAAAAAGATATTTCTCTCCAAAAGTCCAAATGTCAAGACTATTGTCTTAACATGGACAAGCTTTGAGTCTCAACACTGATCAATAACAGATGGACAAGCTGAGTCTCAATACTGATCAATAACATCCGTTCCTCCTTCCTTGGGGGCAGTAAACCTCATGGTTCATGTCAGCCCTACAGGTGGGAGGCTGCAAAAGGAAATGATAAAGGAGAAAATGAAAATATATCAGCTAATAGCCCAAGAAATAGTATTCCCATGACACTCCCACTTAGGATCACTGCAACTCTGCCTGGAGTGTGGAATGCTCCAGCAAACTCCATCAGGGGATTTCTCTCATTGGTCCCATTCTACAGATGTGCAGCCACTGAGGCTGAGAGATTAATTGCCCATCCAGGCTTTAAGAAACTGGATGAGATCTGAAACCAGGTCGGTTTTGATATAGCTTTTTAACATTTTTATTTATTTATATTTGGCCGCGCTAGGCTTTCGTTGCTGTGCACCGGTTTTCTCGTGGCCAGCGAGGTGCTACTCTCTGGTTGCGGTGCATAGACTTCTCGCTGTGGTGGCTTCTCTTGTTCCGGAGCACTGGCTCTGGAGTATGGACTCAGTAGTTGTGGTGCTCCACAGCATGTGGGATCTTCCTGGACCAAGTTCGAACCCACATCCCCTGCATTGGCAGGCGGATTCTTAATCACTGGACCACCAAGGAAGTCTCCCAGATCAGTTTTCGATTTTCATTTCTGGCTGATTCTTCCGCTGTCCCCACCTCTAGTTTCTAAACTCTAAACTCTTTTTTTTCCCCATTAAAAAAAAAAAGTGGTAAAATACACACAAAATTTACCATATTAATAATTTTTAAGTGTCCAGTTGAATGGTATTTAATAACATTGCATACCCATCACCACCATGCAACTCGATAACTCTCTTCATTTTATAACAGTGAACTTCTATACATGTTAAACAATAATTCCTCCTCCCCAGGTCCCCACAGCTACCACTCTACTCCATGTCTCTATGATTTCTCACTACTAAAAGCACCTCATAGAAGTAGAATCATACAGTATTTGACTTAATAAGTATTTCCTCACTGATTTGAAATGCCACATTTATCATATACTAAGTTCCCATAGACACTGAAGTCTAAATTCTTCATCCTAAACTCAATCTATGCTAGCATCAAACTTTCAATTACTGTAGCTGTTTTTCATAATTTGCTTGGTTTATTTTTTCATATAAATGAAGAACTTTGTCTCTTTCTTTCCCCCGGCTCTACAAATCCATTTTGATTTTATCTATATATCTATCTGGCACTTATCCAGGTCTTACTGGGTAGCAGACACAGTTGTGAAAATGTTAAATTTACAAGCCAATTTAAAAAGACACCTTATAATTGCTATTCTTTTTAACTAGTATTTGTTGTTTTCACTTACTGGCTTATTTCACTCAGCATAATGTTCTAAGTTTCATTCGTGTTGTAGCATAATGCAGAATTCCCTCCCTTTAAGGCCAATATCTGTTTCACTGTATGGATGCACCACATTTTGCTTATGCATTTATCTGTCAATGGACATTTGGGTTGCCTCCATGTTTTAGCTATTGCAAATAACGCTTCTACGAACATGGGTATACAAATAGCTCTTCCAGATCTTGCTTTCAATTCTTTTGGATATATACCCAGTGTAATTGCTGGATCATATGGTGGTTCTATTTTTAATTTTTTGAGGAACCAACATACTGTTTTCCACAGCAGCTGTACCATTTTACATTCCCACCAACAAAGCATAAGTATTCCAATTTTTCCACATCTTCACCAATACTTGTTATTTCAAGATTTTTTTTTTAATGGTAGCCACCATAATGGATGTGAGATAACTCTGTAAATATCATCATAATTCTGATTTGCATTTGCCTAATGATTAGCGATATTGAGCTTTTTTTTCATGTGCTTTGTGACCATTTACATATCTTCTTTGGGAAAATGTCTAATTTCTTTGTCCCTTTTAAAAATTAAGCGTGTTGTTGCTGAGTTATAGGCATTCTCTATACAGCCTGAATATTACCTTCTTATCAGCTATGATTTGCAACTATTCTCTCTCATTCTGTGGATTGCCTTTTTACTCTGTTGTTGCTGGCTTTCCATGAGAAAATTTTTTAAATTTCCATGAAGTTCAATTTGCCTTCAAGTCTCAATTCTCGCTCACAATACTCATTCCAGCCCACTTCTCACCACCATTCCCTTTTCAGCTTGTTGGAAATTTTCACTCAGGAAATACCACAGTTGGTGATCATCTCTCTGATGGTCAGTCTCAGCTTGGCATTCTCACAAGGTCATGAGCCAGGACCACTGTCATTGCTAAGTCTTTATTAACATCCACCTGCACATGTGTTACAGCCTGGGCCCTCCCTCCTCCAAAAGGAGACCCTGAGATGAAGACTTGGGTGCAGGTGGTTTATCTGGGTGATGCCAGGGAGCAGGAGTGAGAGAGAGTGAAACAAGGGGAGAAGAAAAGCCAGTAGAAAACTGTCATCTTGAGGCCATCACTATGAGCAACTAAAGACCCCACTGGCACACTCTTGGGAGCTTAAAAGATGCTTCTCTCAATCGTCCCTGATGGATAGAAACATTTATCCATTAGCTCCCACTCTCCATGGACTGGACCTCTCCTGCACGTTTGGGCTGTACATAGTGGCTGCAATGTGATGACCCCCAGATTCCCCTGCAGAAACAAGAGTTATACTTCCAGCTGCTGGAGGTGTTGCCCAAAGATGGTCCTCAGCTATCAGCCCTCCTGGAGATGGACACATTTCCTTCCAGGGAAGCCCATACTCTGGAATATAGAAGCCCATCACTGGAATATAGAAGCCTGACTCATCCCCCTAAATTGGGCAACTCTGCAGGGCCATCCCAGCTTCAGAGCATCCCGAGGAGCTGATCACGGATGACTTCTTCCTCTGTCCACATCTACCTCCATAACCTCCCTTCCCTCAGGGGCTGATGAGTACTCCCTAATAAGCATCCTGCATGCTACCCTGCTTAGGGGGAGTCTGCCCGACCACAACCTGTGTAGGTGCCTTGTCTGCATGCCTCTCCTCCAGACCAGGAGAACTGCAGAAAAGGAAGTAGAGGACATGCAGCTCATGGAGTCATACTAAAAGCCCAAAGTGCAAGGGGACTTGAAGCTCACTCAGGACTACTCACTGTGGCTAAGACCACAGTCAAGGCTGGGTGGGTGTAAGGCAGGGCTCAAGAGGCATCTGATAAGACATGAATTGGAGTTGGTTCCAAAATCATGAAACAAATCTGGGTTTTGCCCTGCTGCTGCTGCTGCTGCTAAGTTGCTTCAGTCGTGTCCAACTCTTGTGCGACCCCATAGACAGAAGCCCATCAGGCTCCTCTGTCCCTGGGATTCTCCAGGCAAGAACGCTGGAGTGGGTTGCCATTTCCTTCTCCAATGCATGAAAGTGAAAAATGAAAGCTCAGTCGTGCCTGACTCTTAGCGACGGCATGGACTGCAGCCCACCAGGCTCCTCCATCCATGGGATTTTCCAGGCAAGAGTACTGGAGTGGGGTGCCATTGCCTTCTCCGGGGTTTTGCCCTACTGAAGCTTAATGACAGTAATAACCTATTGCCATTATTTCTGAGCACCTTCGTGTGCCCAGGAAAAATGATGTTAATGGAGAGGAAAAGTGGAAAATTATGATATCGAGAACTGTCATAATGAGAACAGACACAGGCTAAGAACGTGTTGGCCACTGCTCTCCACACCCCGCCCCCGTCCCCAAAGAAAAGCCCCGTGACTTTTGTAAGTCCACAGCTGACTTCTGGTGTAGTGTCTTCAGTCTTGAAGGTCTGTCTCCCGCAGTGATGCTGGTAAGAGCCAGAAAACCTCAACACTGTCTTCCAAGTGCCGCACGGAAAATGCCTTGTCATCAGGGAGGGCATGCTTCCAGTTCTTTTTCTCCCAAGTCCCTGCAAGAAGCTGAGGCCTATAGTCAGAGGAAACAAAAATTCTCCTCTCCATACTGCCAACGAAATTGTACCAGAGGATGCAAAGTGGCCTCAGAAGGAAGATTATACAACACTGAGAGTTTGACATGGAGGAAGGGCTAAGAACAGTGGTACTGAACTCATATGTGCTCACCTAGGTCTTTGCTGTGCGTGATGCTCCATATTTTGTTTCCTTTTGTTTTAATCACTGTTTCGTGTTATTCAGTAATTCATTTAAAGGAGTTTTCCAAATAGATGACAAGCCAGAAGAGACTTAAAAGCATAACTGGAAATTCTAATAAAGGATAGAGGAATGTTATTTTACTTACCTGGCTAAGAACAAAAGACAAGGAAAGATCATGATAATGAAGAAAATAATTGCTGCAAAGATAGGGGAAATGCTGACTGGACCAAGAAGATACTGAAGGACCTTCAGAATAACTGAATTGCATTCAAGGTACTTAGTTGCTTGACTGTGGGCCAGTGGCTCCTTCCTAATGGATATTTATGAAGCGTGAGGGTCTGAGAATCCAGAGGTGCTCTCGTTACATCTAGGGAAAGAGAGAGTCTCTTAATAAGACAACAGGTGAATAATTGCAGAGGGGTGTGCAAAATACCTAGTAGCATTTTCAGATCTGTTCATTTGGCACAGAGCCAAACAGAGTGGAATTTTCAGCCTTTCCCCTCTTTCAAGCAAAAATCAAGCTAATAGTATTCGAGAGAAGGGCTTTTGCAGATTGAGTCCCCGGCTTGGCAAAAGTGAGACTCAGAATTTCCTACAGCAAAAACAGTGGAGGTGAAAGCTGCTGGAAAGTAGGCACCGCATGCTGCCCTACTTGGGGAAGTCCCCTGCTTGGGGAAGATTTGACAGTGTCAAGGACCCACTGCTAAAGGGAAGTAAGCGTCATTGAGGATTCTCCAGACCATCCACAAGAAAAAGGCAAAATTATGTGGTTGTCATGTCACCGCTGACTACCTTCAATCTAGTCTTTAGTTTATCCAGCTGGCAGAGGCTTTGACTGGATTCGTCAAGCCATTCCATGACTACCTGATCCTTGTTCTTTGAAGGAAATTAACCTGCCATAAGTCCTTGCGAGACTGCAGTTTCTGGAGGGCAAGGGGTGAGTCAGGTTCTCGCGCGCCTGAGCTGTGCTTAGCACATGGCGCATGCGCAGGATCTTATGGCTGGGTAAAAGGGAGCACGGGTTCTTTCATAATTCCTCTTCTTCCCCATCTTCTCCCCACTCCCTACCCACAAATGACACAGGGGCTTGTTTCTTAAGACCAAATGAGCAACTGTTGAAATTTGCTTTGAGTCTAGATTTTCCAGATAATCATATCCAAGAGCTCTCCAAAATAAAAGGTTAATGGGAAGTAAAGATCAGAAGTGAAAGGCACCAGTAGTCCAACAGAAGAAAACCTAAGCAATTAGAATAAAAATTCAGGAGGCAGGGGGAGCATAGAGCTGAGGGGGATCAGTGACGCTGCGTTTTGTAAAATTTAATAAAACGTATAATTGACCCTCATTAGATTTATTCACATTACAAAGAGAAAGCTGTTTGCTAATGAGAGAAGCTTTATTCCCCAAATTTCAGATCACGAATTCATTTCCCTTCTTCCTTGCTGGCTTGGCACATTTTTAAATGGCTCCGTTAAAACAGTTATTAATCCAAAATTAAATATCCATGACAATTAATCCCCCCAGAGCCAAGAAAAGTTGCCACTGCTTCCTGCTTCATTTTCTCTGCCACCAACTTGTGAATTTGCTCTTTCTAAGTCTACGTGTGAGTTGTATTAAAGTAGAAGAAATATATTCTAGGTTAAAGGGAGGCAAATCAATAAAAAGAAAATAGAGACAGTGGAAACATTTGTTACTTGAACCATAGGTTGGCATTTTTAACTTTGCGGTGTTGCTGTGTTGCTATGTACTTCCTGTTAAGGATTGTATTTAAAGATGAAAGAGCAAAACCTTTTTATTATCAGCTGTATACCTCCTGTAATAAATGAATGATAAGTGTACCTCATCAATGGTCTCAAGGTTTAAACGAGCTAACCTTCGTGAAGGGCTTGGAGCAGGGCAGTTCATCTGTAAGGGCTGGTCCCTGCCAGTCGTGATCGTCATTCTCTTCAGTAAGTTCTTTCCGGGCATTTTGGCTATTATTTTGGCATGATGTCAGATAATATTTTTTAAAAATATCTGTCCAACATTTAATTTGGAGAGGCTCTGAGAAATTAATTTTCTATTAATAAACGTGTATCTTCTTCTATCTGAAATAAAAGTAATTTCACACATCCAGTTACATGCAGTCTTCTGGACCAGAAAACCCCTGGCAGCATTTTAAGTGGTTTAACTCTTGGGATCATAAAACGTTTCTCCCATGATACATTTTTCTGTTCCAAAATTTCAGCAACAGCAGCCAGTCAGTTCAGCTCTGGTCAGCTGACTTACAGTCAGTGATCTTGGCATGTCACCTCTCACAAGTAACTGACAAGCACTTGTCACAAGCACACACAAGTTACACAAGTAACTCACAAGCATACACAGTACAGCCAGTCTTGGTCATATATTTCTGCTCCAGATCCGCCTTCCTTGGCAATGACTTTTTGTCAGTTGTCACAAATCGCAAGAGAGATAAATTGGACTGAGGGTATTTTATTTCTATTTGAGGATAGTCTTTTTTCTTTTATTTTTTTCCCCCAGAACTAAGCCTAATTTACATTTTACCAGTTACACACAATGCCGTGTTTGGAAACCTGAATCAACAGCCAACACATTTTCTGAGGTGTATTTAAGCACTTCTTACTGCTTGCACTTCTAATTAGTGACCCTAATGGTCCACCCTTTAATTTAGCCTCAGAAGACCCCCCAGATTAACTCCTACCTCATTAACACTCTCTTCAAATTCTCCATCCAATTAAGTCTTACTATTTTTGCAAAAACCTTCGAGTTGTTTCAACATAGTATCAGCTGAAAAAAAAAAAATGCATAACCTAAAAATTGAGAATTATGTTCTATTTAGCAGACAAAACTGAGGACTTAAGCCCAGGACATAGCCTCTTAGCTAGTTCAGAAGAGACTGGTCTGAACAGGTGAGGAAGAAGCCAAGTAGTTGGAACATCAAAAGATTATTGTTAATTTTAAAAAATCAGATAGCTCAAGTGAAGGAATTTGACACTTTTCTATGTATGGGAAGATGCAAGGGTTTGGATTCACTGAAATTATTCCTTTGACATGCACCTCACCCACCTGGGCCCAGCACCCTGTGCTTTTAGCATTCTGAGTCTCCTCAGGGCTCACCGTCCGGGCAACTGTAATATGATGGCTTAATGGCTGCAACATCGTTTGTTTACAGCGGTAAAGAATCCTCCTGCCAATGCAGGAGACACAGGTTTGATCCTTGGGTTGGGAAGATCCCTTGGAGAAGGGATTGGCAACCCACTCCAGTATTCTTGCCTGGGAAATCTCATGGACCGAGGAGCCTGGCGGATTACAGTCCATGGGCTCACGGAGAGTTCCGGACATGACTGAGCACCTGAGCACAATGGCGGGCAGCAGATCTTCACTCACTATAGGGCCAGTGCGACCTGTAGGAAAGCCAAGACAGGTAGATGGAGGCTCAGAGGGCCACAGACCAGCAGAATAGGGTTTCTGGATGCAGATTTCATTCTGAGCTGGAAATGACCCATCCTTCGTGTTCCAGGAAAATCTGAGTCATTCATCTGTCAATGTCTCAGATGTAAACTGGAGCATCTCCCTGTAAGTAGTCCTCTTGACCATGAAATGAGCAATTTCTATCCTTGTCTCATATTTCTTTCTCACAGCCACTTTGTGAGGTAGGTAGCTATATGGCTCAGAGACAGTTTAACCAAAATAAAGGTCTTATTTCCCTCATGGGACAAAAAGTCTGGAGAAGTAGCAGCCAGCAGTAGCTGATCCAGCTGCTGGAGACATGGTTAGGAACCCCAGAACCTGCTCCACTATCCCTGAGTATGTGGCTTCCACCCTCATGGTCATAAGATGGCTGCCCCTCCTCCAACAACAGTATTTGTGTCCCAGGCAAGAAGTAAAAGAAGGGCAGAGAGAAAAAGGCATGTGTCAGCTAAGTCTGCTCATATTTATGAGGAAAGCAGTGAATCTCTCTTTGGAGAAGGCAGTGGCACCCCACTCCAGTACTCTTGCCTGGAAAATCCCATGGACGGAGGAGCCTGGTAGGCTGCAGTCCATGGGGTCGCTAAGAGTCAGACACAACTGAGCGACTTCACTTTCACTTTTCACTTTCATGCATTGGAGAAGGAAATGGCAACCCACTCCAGCGTTCTTGCCTGGAGAATCCCAGGGACAGAGGAGCCTGATGGGGCTGCCGTCTGTGGGGTCACACAGAGTCGGACACGACTGAAGCGACTTAGCAGCAGCAGTGAATCTCTTGGGAGCCACCCCAGCAGGCTTGTGGTCACCTCTTATTGGCAGGAAACCAGCTATATGATCACCTCTGGGTGCAAGCGAGCCGGAGAGGGGGAGCACTTTATCTGGGGCATGTCTCCCAGACATGGTTGCGGTTCCACTGGCAAAAATGAAGGGGACTGAAAGTAGGTGGGGAGCAGCATCTGCCTCTATACTATTATTTCTATTTTACTGCTGGGGAAACAGTTTCAAAGAAGCTTCAAGGCTTACTCAAGGCCATGCATCTGGTCAGTAAAAGACGTCTGAGGACTTCCCTGGATGTTCAGTGTTTGGGAATCCACTTTCCAATTCAGAGCCATCAGATTAGATCCCTGGTCAGGGAACTGAGATCCCACATGCCTGCAGTGCAGCCAGAAAAAAAAAGAGTCAGACTCTGCCTCCAGAACTCTCATCTATGCTGGGCATGTGTGCAGTGATGCCGTGAGGAGGAACACGAAAGATGCTAGTTGATATTCCTCCTCCACCATGATACAGACACAGCATAATCACACATGGCAGGAATGGTTGATCTGTTTGTTTATTTGTTTATTTATTCCTGTGTGATTGTGGTGTGCGTCTGTGTGTGTGCGTCCATTCCTGGGTAATCTCTTTTGTTTATTTGCCAGTGATGTGGATATAATTTGTGCTTCACTGGTGCTTTTACCCAGGGAACAAAGTCTAAGTGACTTAATCCAACTGTTTACTTTGTCAGTGGGGGAACGGGAATGGTGCCAGACTTCTGATGACTTGCAGGGGGATGAGCACTCTGCTCTGTTGGACACATGACCCTCCTCCATGAAAGAAATCCTAGAAAAATCAAAGAAGTGGGACACCTCCAGGGTCAATAAACAATATCTCTACCATGTTTCTCTAATGAGGTTGATTCAAGAATTAAAAATTACTTTCGGGAGCTGCTGGATGTGGGTCTGACTAACCACAGAGCTGGGAGCTGCCCTGCAGAATGGACTGGAGTGTGACTTTGCTCCTTCTTCAGGGCCTGGGTACTGCCTGCAGGCTGAAGTGAGGGTGCTGCCATCCTTTTTGGCCATTTCCAAGTGGCTCGGTGGTAAGGAATCTGCCTGCCAATGCAGGAGATACGGGTTAGATCTCTGGATCAGGAAGACCCCCTGGAGAAGGAAATGGCAACCCACTCCAGTATTCTTGCCTGCGAAATCCCATAGACAGACGAGCCTGGCAGGCTACAGTCTATGGGGTCAAAAAGAGTTGAACACAACTTAGTGACTAAACAACACCACCAAGAGTTCATTGCAGTCTCCCCTTTACCTTGTACTATGTATATATATATATATATATATATATATATATATATATATATATATGTTAATAGCTTTATCCCAGTTCAGGTCAGAGTCACAAAATCAAATCCACAGTGGTTGTTGGCACAGAAAAGCAGACCCATAGCCAAAAACACTGTTCTACTGACTTAGCCACTCCCTCTGGTGCCACAGTCACCTCCAATCCTTGGCTTGGGGAGGTTCACTGCTGGACTTGACCTTCCTTCTTCCCATGAGCCCCACCAGATTGGCCCCTTCTCATCCTTCCAGGCTTGGATTAGCTGTATCTGGTTCTCTAGGATAGGATTAGGGTCTCTTCCAAAGGGCCCCCCTCCACCACAATGCTGCCCAGTTCTGTCCAAAATCAGAACCAACCACCCTGTGTGGTTAGTGGATAACTAGAATGACCAGATCATCTATCATCTAAACCAGAACTCTTCAGAAGTTGAGGTAGCACCGTTAAGCATTATACAAAGACAACAAGCAGAAACCAGAGTATGGGCTCAGTTCAGTTCAGTCACTCAGTCGTGTCCGACTCTCTGCGACCCCATGAATCGCAGCACGCCAGGCCTCCCTGTCCATCACCAACTCCCGGAATTCATTCAGACTCAACGTCCATCGAGTCAGTGATGCCATCCAGCCATCTCATCCTCTGTCATCCCCTTCTCCTCCTGCCCCCAATCCCTCCCAGCATCAGAATCTTTTCCAATGAGTCAACTCTTCGCATGAGGTGGCCAAAGTATAGGAGTTTCAGCTTTAGCATCATTCCCTCCAAAGAAATCCCAGGGCTGATCTCCTCAGAATGGACTGGTTGGATCTCCTGGCACACCAAGGGACTCTCAAGAGTCTTCTCCAACACCACAGCTCAAAAGCATCAATTCTTCAGCACTCAGCCTTCTTCACAGTCCAACTCTCACATCCATACATGACCACCGGATAAACCATAGCCTGACTAGACGGACCTTTCTTGGCAAAGTAATGTCTCTGCTTTTGAATATGCTATCTAGGTTGGTCATAACTTTCCTTCCAGGGAGTAAGCGTCTTTTAATTTCATGGCTACAGTCACCATCTGCAGTGATTTTGGAGCCCCAAAAAATAAAGTCTGACACTGTTTCCACTGTTTCCCCATCTATTTCCCATGAAGTGATGGAACTGGATGCCATGATCTTCGTTTTCTGAATGTTGAGCTTTAAGCAAACTTTTTCACTCTCCTGTTTCATTTTCATCAAGAGGCTTTTTGAGTTCCTCTTCACTTTCTGCCATAAGGGTGGTGTCATCTGCATATCTGAGGTTATTGATATTTCTCCCAGCAATCTTGATTCCAGCTTGTGCTTCTTCCAGTCCAGCATTTCTCATGATGTACTCTGCATATAAGTTAAATAAACAGGGTGACAATATACAGCCTTGATGTACTCCTTTTCCTATTTGGAACCAGTCTGTTGTTCCATGTTCAGTTCTAACTTTTGCTTCCTGACCTGCATACAGATTTCTCAAGAGGCAGGTCAGGTGGTCTGGTATTCCCATCTCTTTCAGAATTTTCCACAGTTTATTGTGATCCACACAGTCAAAGACTTTGGCATAGTCAATAAAGCAGAAATAGATGCTTTTCTGGAACTCTCTTGCTTTTTCCATGATCCAGCAGATGTTGGCAATTTGATCTCTGGTTCCTCTGCCTTTTCTAAAGCCAGCTTGAACATCAGGAAGTTCATGGTTCACATATTGCTGAAGCCTGGCTTGGAGAATTTTGAGCATTACTTTACTAGCATGTGAGGTGAGTGCAATTGTGCAGTAGTTTGAGCATTCTTTGGCATTGCCTTTCTTTGGGATTGGAATGAAAACTGACCTTTTCCAGTCCTGTGGTCACTGCTGAGTTTTTCAAATTTGCTGGCATATTGAGTGCAGCACTTTCACAGCATCATCTTTTAGGATTTGAAATAGCTCCACTGGAATTCCATCACCTCCACTAGCTTTGTTTGTAGTGATGCTTTCTAAGGCCCACTTGACTTCACATTCCAGGATGTCTGGCTCTAGATGAGTGATCACACCATCGTGATTATCAGGGTCATGAAGATCTTTTCTGTACAGTTCTTCTGTGTATTCTTGCCACCTCTTCTTAATATCTTCTGCTTCTCTTAGGTCCATACCCTTTCTGTCCTTTATCGAGCCCATCTTTGCATGAAATGTTCCCTTGGTATCTCTAATTTTCTTGAAGAGATCTCTAGTCTTTCCCATTCTGTTGTTTTCCTCTATTTCTTTGCATTGATTGCTGAGGAAGGCTTTCTTGTCTCTCCTTGCTATTCTTTGGAACTCTGCATTCAGATGCTTATATCGTTCCTTTTCTCCTTTGCTTTTTGTTTCTCTTCTTTTCACAGCTATTTGTAAGGCCTCCCCAGACAGCCATTTTGCTTTTTTGCATTTCTTTTCCATGGGGATGGTCTTGATCCCTGTCTCCTGTACAATGTCACGAACCTCATTCCATAGTTCATCAGGCACTCTATCTATCAGATCTAGTCCCTTAAATCTATTTCTCACTTCCACTGTATAATCATAAGGGATTTGATTTAGGTCATACCTGAATGGTCTAGTGGTTTTCCCTACTTTCTTCAATTTAAGTCTGAATTTGGCAATAAGGACTTCATGATCTGAGCCACAGTCAGCTCCCAGTCTTGTTTTTGCTGACTGTATAGAGCTTCTCCATCTTTGGCTGCAAAGAATATAATCAATCTGATTTCGGTGTTGACCATCTGGTGATGTCCATGTGTAGAGTCTTCTCTTGTGTTGTTGGAAGAGGATGTTTGCTATGACCAGTGCATTTTCTTGGCAAAACTCTATTAGTCTTTGCCCTGCTTCATTCCAGATTCCAAGGCCAAATTTTCCTGTTACTCCAGTTATTTCTTGACTTCCTACTTTTACATTCCAGTCCCCTATAACGAAAAGGACATCTTTTTTGGGTGTTAGTTCTAAAAGGTCTTATAGGTCTTCATAGAACCTTCCCCAGTGATTTCAGAGAAGTGAAAATAGGAGCGTAAAAAAGGGTACATCTTACAATCAGCAAAATGTGGCATTTAACGTTACAGATTCTTTTTGGACAAGTGAAAAACATACCTTACATGGTCTTTGTGAGCATTCTATTGTTTCTGTTTGTTTGTTTATTTGTTTCTTAAGTGATAGAACCCAGAATGGGCCAGAGTTTAGGGAAGCAACCACTTTGGTGCACTGATTGTAGGGCTGGAACTTGGTTCAATGTATCTGGAAGATATTTGACACTGTACATCAAAGGCCTTAAAATGATTCATAACCTCTGACTCAGCACTCTATCCCTGGGAATTGCTCCTATGGAGATAGTCAAAGTCATGAAAAAAATTTGTCTATGTTCATCATAGCATTAACAAAAAATGGGAAATAATTTAATAGTCAGCCTATAAATAGTTTAAGTAAATTATCATACAAACCTTTTGGTAGAATACAAAGAGCCACTCAAAAATTATGTTGTAAAAGTAGATGTAATGACATCTTGTTAATCAGAAAAATATTTACAAGGTAATTCATACATAATTTAGTTTTATCTATAAAATATTTGTTAAAAAGAGAGCTATGTATATTTTCTTTTTATGCCAGAAAATTTATCTATTTCTAGTAATTTGTTTTTTTCTTTATTTTTTTAATATTTTCTAATGGTGAATATAAAAAACTTAAAATTACCCCCCACAATGAAACTAATATGTACTTTTATATAAAAGTAAATTTTCAGTGGTGTTTTCATGTTTTTATATTACATCTGACTTTCAGAAAAGAGGTATTTCTGAAATACATTTCCCCCAAGGCTGAGAGCTGGTTTGGGGTAACAAAGTCAAACTGGACAAACATGTTTTTTTGGGGCATACAAACAGCCAATTTTGTAGTAAGCTCATACTTTTATACTGTTCCTCTAAAGAGTTTTTTTAGAGAGATAAAATAGGTTTTCCTGCTTGTCTTTTTTAATGGAGCTGTCTAGATTGGCTTCTCAGCCACCTTAATAAATATCTAGAAAACCTATATGCATCTTCCGGCAGAAATGCTGAGCCCCCAGGCCTTCAGGCCCCAAATTCCTGCTGCCCTGCAGAGTGATGCTGTCCCACTCTGCTCCTTGACGGCAAGGAGAGCAGCTTTGCCAGGGCAGGTCCCAGCCCTGATCCAGGAACACTCAGCATCTTCCCGGCACAGAAGCAGCTGCAGTTTCATGACTTCCAGCCTAGTGGTGTGAGGACTTTCTGATCTCTCAGGATCCCTCTTTTTCCCCATTACTCCTCCAACCCTTCCAATCCCTTGTAAGCAAACTTCTGTATCAAACTACCTCTTTTTGAAATTCCTAGATGGTTTCTATTGTCTGGGTTGCACCATGAGTGATGTACCATCATGGTTCAGATGACTAGATGCAGCATATTTCATATTTTAACATTCTGGTAACTGACATTTCAGCACCCTTCCAAAAAGTTGGAAACCCTAACTGGAGAGTTTGGAAACCTGTCTCCCTCATGCTTTGAATGCTCTTTAAGATGGGAAAAATCCTTGCTGTGATAACTGCCTGGAACATAGAAGCGTTCAGGCCATAAGGGTCTGAGTAACTGTGCCCAGGGTTCAGCTGTCAGTAGTAAGGAAGCCCACCACCTCCACCCCAAGACCCAGTAAAAGCCAGCACAGAAGAAATGACATTGGCATCCAAATGAAATAAGCCTGAGAGAGAGCTGGGAGCTGCTACAGGGACGTTTTATGGAGTCGGGGAGAGGAGGTATGTCCTGGGGGTGGGGGAGAGCAAGGGCTTATTGAGAAAATGTGAAGCTGAGGTTTGAGCAGTGAGAATGGGAAGTGAAAGAACATTCATGGGGTACACTAGATGTTTTTTATGTTTCCTTGTTAGGCCTAGATGCCTAACAAGGAAAGTTAGCTAAACAAATCCTCCAGGTCTCTTTGACTTGCGGGGCTTAGACCAGAATTCCTCCTGGTTAAAACACCATCAGGAGTCACTTTGTATTTAGAATACAGAAAACTAGCAAAGTGGTATTTTATTTATTTAGTTAGTTAATGTGATGTTTGTTTATTGATTTAGTATTTTGGCCATGCCATGTGGCATGCAGGATGATTCCCTGGCCAGGGGTCAATCCTAGGCCTCCCCAGTGAAAATATCAAATCCTAACCACGAAGGAACTCCCCAAAGTGTTATTTCATTATTTTTTAAAATAATTTTAAATTGTATTTATTTATTTTTGGCTGTGCTGGATCTTTGCTCTTGGGTGGGCTTTTCTGTAGTTGCTGCAAGTGGGAGTTAGTCTCTCGTTGCGATTCTCAGACTTCTCATTGTGGTGGCTTCTCTTGTTATAAGCACGGGCTTTAGGGCTCGGGGGCATCAACAGTTGTGGCTTCTGGACTCTAGAGCACAGGCTCAGTAGTTGTGGGGTACTGGCTTAGTTGCTCTACAGCATGTGGAATCTTCCCAGATCAGGGATCAAACCTGTGTCTCCTGCATTGGAAGGCAGATTCTTCACCATGGAGCCACCAGAGAAGCCCCCAGATGAGGTATTTTAAGGGGGGCAACAACCCCTGCCCCCAACACACACACACACACACACACACATTACTGACTTCTGGTGGACTCTGCCCCATTTCTCTAACAGCAGAAATCCCAAGCTGGAGACACCGTTGGATTCCCTTCATTTTTCCCTCCCACCCAGAGGGCAGTGTGGGACTCACCCAGAACCACGGGACCGAATGGATGGGCTTAGAACAAGAGTTGTGGTCATATATGGAGGTAACTGAGAGCCAGTCCTGGGTCTTGGTCATGTCTATATCCCAGAAGAGCAGCATGCAGTCGGCACTCAATAAATATTTATTGAATCAAATTCACACTACCCTTCTGTGCATGTCCTCTTCTCTGCATCTTCTCTACAAGTCTACCAACTGGAAAGCACTTTGCAATTCTGTTTCTGAGCCAAATACACAGCATCGTTTCTTTGAGAAAACTTCTGGGACTTGGATTCTTTTTGAGAAATCCCCAGCAATAGGGAGTCCAACCAAACGGTGTAAGGATAAAGAGAAACAGTGATCAATGTATTTTTGCTGACTGGTGTGCAGCTCGGATGCTAACTAGTACCATGTGAGCAGGCCTCATCAGACATGTAACAGCAACGAAATGGCTCACTTCTTGGGCGAGACTCACTTGAAATCTCTTTAGAAGAAAGAAGGTAGGAGATGCACTTCCCCTTCTGAGAAGTAACTTGGCAGGGCTCGCTAATTAAAGTTAAAAGCAAATGTCTGAGTCACACTTCCTGGCTTTCTGGCTCCTTCCTTTTGGTCTCCCACTTATTTCTGAACCATGTGCCGCTCTGCTGGAAAACACTGTGGGTAACACGTTTGACACTAACATAGACACTAATGATTTTAAGTTTTTCCCACCAAATCTGAGGGTTTGTCTGAGATGCAAATAAATATATGCTTTGGGCTGTGAATTTTCCAGTTGCTATGAATTTTTGAGTTCCACATGGCTTGTTTTCTTTTTTCTCTAAAGCAACAAAGGTTTTCCCAAATGCAGGTGTGTGTACTGGGGGAGAGGGTTAGGTGGGAACTTACTGATCCCAGGATGATAAAGTCCTGTGGAGCCAGGAATGCCATTGTCACTTTTCTCACAGGGAAAGGGAGTGGAAACTTTCAATTCTTGGTTTCACAGCACACGTTTCTAAAGGAAACTCCTTATGGTTTTGTAATTGATTTTCAATTTTTTTGTGTGAGAAATAATACTGCAAGTCTGGCAATAAAAAGCATGGGTTCCTTTCTTGCATGGTACAAACTTGGGGTCCACTCCCCAGAGACAACCATTGAGTTCAGTCGTTTCTCCTGGAACTCACTCTCCTGTTTCTAAATAACATGCCCATGCTGCAGTTTCTTGATTTATTAGTGTTAGAAGTGATCTATTGGCTTCATATTCAATTAAGTTAAGATTTTGCACTCTTACAGATCACTCTGTAAAAGTTTCCATTTCACCCCTTCTCCTAATATGCTACTTCCAGAATTAAACCAGTAGTCAGCGTTTACATTAGTACAACCTAGTCAGTATTGATCACTGCTCAAGCAGAAAGACACTTTCACCTTTTTATCTCTCGTACAAGTTTTGGTTTTCCTGGAGTTTATCCTTGCCTCAGTTTTTATCATTTACTTCATTTTCTACATTTCAGTTTCTATGTCTTCCCTGTATCTCCTAATGGATCTGTCAAGTGTCTACAGATACATTTTCTAAATGAGCAACCATATCAGATGCTTTATGATTTCCTAAAGACTTGCCTTCCACAACTCTCTATCTTTCTCCTTTATTCTGGACTTATTGCAGACTGTATCCCACATTTCCCCTCATCCTTCTGGGTTCTTTTTCTGGCTTGATGGATTTAAAGTTTTCCTCTTTTTCTTTCTGTTTTTTCTGTTATTTTACTGAAGTAAAATCCTCCAGTAGCTTCCCAATATTGCTTGCTTGAGAAGCAAGCTTTTTGAAACAGTACCCATCTAAAAATATTTGCTTTAAAATTTGATTGATAGCTTGAAAATATAAACCCTTTGATTCAAAACTGACCTTGCTTGTATTTTTAAATGGATTGCTTCCATTATGCTTTGAGAAAGCCAATGCCATTATGTCGCCCAGTCCTTTTGTGTGGGACCCATTTATTCCCCTCTGTGGAAGCTTTCAGAATCTTTTCTTTTTTTGTTGCTGATGTGCCTTGATACCGAGCTCTCTTCAGATTCCTGAACTGGATGACATTTATGCCATCTCAACTTCAGGAAAGTTTTCTTGTAATGTTTCTTTAATAACTTCCTCCCCCGCTGCCCTTTCCTTTCTGTTACTCCAGACTGATTATATAATTTTATTATCTTCTTTGCCCTATCACTGGCATATTTACCTTTTTGTTCTGTCCTCTGGGGGAGTTCCTATACTTTATTTTCTACTTCTGTTATTGTTTTTTAATTTTAGTTACATTTAAAATTTTCAGGGCTGGTTTACACTCTCTGTTGCTTCTCTTTCATAGTATTCTGTTCTTGTTTTTCTTTGTCTGTTACTTTCTGGCAGGGCTGAAATGTATTTTCTTCTCTCTCCCTAAGAGGATTAAGCTAGTGAGTAGGAATATTCATGTGGTTGGGGGAAGGGTCCAGGCATCTTTCTCCACTTGGAGCACAGGCAGGGCTTGCAGACTGGTCTGTGTCAGGGGTAGGCGTCCAGGTTGCATGGTCAGGCTTGGCCTTGCCCCCAGTGACCAGGAACAGGATTTTTTTTTTTTTTTAGGTTCTAGGGATTCTCTAGAGAAGAATCTTTCCATCTTTTGCTCATAGTAGAGGTGCCCAGATGCCTGTATTTGGGGACATGCTAAGAAAACAAAAGAGGGATCCACTCAGGACACAGATGTTTACTGTGAGCCCATACCTCTCTGCTACCTCCACTGTGCCCATGTCTCCTGAATCTGAAATGTCTAAAGGGAATCTTTTTCTCTAGAAAAGAAACCTCTCATCTCTTGTGGGTGACATTAGTATCGTACCTGTTTGGGGGTGACAAACTGCATCCATCTAAGATGTTAAATTTAGATGCTTATATTGTGTATAATGAAAAAGGATATAACAAATATCATTTACATATGATCTCAAAAAAATGGCATAACTGTCATATTCCAAGATAAAAAGATGCTAAACTTAGTTGATAAATGTTGTATGTATTATATATATATATATATACACACACACGCATATATATATGTATGTATGTTTGGCTGAGCCGTGTCTTAGTTGCAGCAAGCAGATCTTCTTTTTTGCTCCAGCTATGACATGTAGGATCTTTAGTTGTGGTATGCACTCTTATTTGCAGCATGTGGGATCTAGTTCCCTGATCAGGGGTCAAATCCAGGCCTCCTGCATTGGGAATGTGGAGTCTTAGCTACTGATCACCAGGGAGATCACAATGTTATGAAGACAAAGGAAAAGTTCTTGAAGGAAATTAAAGTGCTACTCCAGTGAACACAGGGATGATAAGAAAGCAAAACAGCCTTATTGCTGATGTAGAGGATAGTTTTAATGGTCTGGATAGAAGATCAAACCAGTCACAACATTTTCTTAAGCTAAAGCCTAACCCAGAGCCAGGCCCAAATTCTCTTCAATTCTATGAAGGCTGAGAGAGGTGAGGAAGCTGCAGAAGAAAAGTATAAAGCTAAGAGAGGTTACTTCACGAGGTTGAAGGAAAGGAACCATCTCTGTAAGATAAAAGTGCAAGGTGAAGCAGCAAGTGCTGATGTAGAAGCTGCAGTAAGTTGTCCAGAAGGTCTATCTTGGATAATTGAAGGTGGCTACACTAACCCACAGATTTCCAACATAGACAAACAGCCTTCTAGTGGAAGAAGATGCTATTTAGAACTTCCATAGCTCAAGAAAAGAAGTTACTGCCTGACTTCAAAATTTCAAAGGACAGGCTGACTCTTCTTAGGGGCTACTGTAGCTAGTGACTTAAAGCCAGTGTCATTATCTATCTAAAAATCCTAGAGGCCTTAAGAATTATGCTGAATCTGCTCTGCCTGTGTTCTGTAAATGGAACAACAAAGCCTGAATGACAGCACATCTGTGTACAGCATCATTTACTGATTACACCCTCTGTTGAGACCTATTGCTCAGAGAAACAGAGATTCCTTTCAAACTATGACTATTCATTGACAATGCACCAAGAACTCTGATGAAGATGTATGAGATTAATGTTGTTTTCATGCCTGCTAATGCAAAATCCATTCTGCAGCCCATGCATCAAAGGGTCATTTCAACTTTCTATTTAAGAAATACATTTCACAAGTCTATAATTGCCACAGAGAGTGATTCCTGTGATGGGTCTGGGAAAAGTCCATTGAAAATCTCTGGAAAGGATTCACTATTCTAGGTGCCATTAAGAACGTTGGTGATTCATGGGAAGAGGTCAAAATATCAATATGAACAGGAGTTTGGAAGAAGTGGACTTCAACTCTCTTGGATGACTTTGAGGTAGGGAGGGGACTTCAGTGGGGGAAGTGACAGCAGATGTGGGGAAATAGCAAGAGAATTAGAAGTGGAGCCTGAAGATGGGACTGAATCTCTGTAACTTCCTGATAAAACTTGAATGAATGAGGAGTTACTTCTCATGAATGAGCAAAGAAATGGTTTCTTGAGATGGAAACTACTTCCAGTAAAATCACTGTGAAGATTGTCAAAGTGACAACAAAGAATTTCAAATACTACAAACACTTAGTTGATAAAGCAGTTGCAGAATTTGAGAAGATTGATCCCAATTTTAAAGAAAGTTCTACTGTGGGAAAAATGCTATCAAACAGCAATGCATGCTACAAAAATAAATAAATAAATAAAATCATTTGTGAAAGAAAAAGTCAGTTGATACAGCAAACTTCATTACCTTGTTTTAAGAAATTACCACAGCCACCTAACCCTTCAGAACCACCACCCTGACTGGTCAGCAGCCATCAACATAGAGATGAGAATTCCCTGGTGGCACAGTGGATAAGAATCCAAGAATCCACCTGCCAGTGCAGGGG
The DNA here is from genome assembly GCF_029407905.1 of Bubalus kerabau. NCBI lineage: Eukaryota > Metazoa > Chordata > Mammalia > Artiodactyla > Bovidae > Bubalus > Bubalus kerabau. The sequence goes on from NC_073643.1 coordinate 17,502,102, forward strand.
GCATGGGTTCAATCCTTGGTTTGCGAAGAGTCCACATGCCATGGAGCAACTAAGCCTGTGTGCCACAACTACTGAGCCTGTGTTCTGGAGCCGGGGAGCTGCACTTACTGAGCCTTCGTGCTGCAGTTACTGAAGCCCACGAGCTCTAGGGCCTGCAAGCCATAACTACTGAAGCCCATGCACCTAGGGTCGGTGCTCTGCAACAAGAGAAGCTACCACAATGAATAGCCCACGCACTGCAAGAAAGAGTAGCCCAGGCTCACCATAACTAAAGAAGGCCTGCGTAACACCAACAAAGACCCAGTGCAGCCAAAAATAAAAATGAATAAATAGAATTTTTTAAAAAATGGAGATGAAACCCTCCACTAGCAAAAAGATCATGTCTCTCTGAAGGCTCAGATGATGGTCAACCTTCATTAGCAACAAATGATTTTTTAATGAAGGTATACACATAGTTTTTGTTTTTGTTTTAGACTTAAGGCTACTGCACATTTAGTAGACTACAGTATAGTATAAACATAACTTTTATATGCATGGGAAGCCACATAATTCAGGTGACTCTCTTTATCGTGACAGTCACTTTATTTCAATGATCTAGAATCAAATCCACAGTATGTCCCAGGTCTTCCTGTGTAACTGTGGTAAGTAATAAGGAAAACCACAGTAAAAGGAGGGCCCACTTTGGCTTTGTGGGGATTGGGAAGGCTTCCTTGGGTAAGTAACTTTAAACTGAGATGTGATGTTTGAGTAGGAACTCCTGGAAGGGTGAGGGAATAGGCAGTGGAAGAGAGTGTTCTAGACAGGAGAAAAGCAGCAGAGGGAGGGATAGAAGAGGGGGTGTTTGAAGAACTCAAAGCAAAGTTGTGGCTTATTCTTCAAAAGTTTCCAGCTTGTTTAAGAATGAGTTGAAGCAAACTGATGCTCCAGGGCCAGAAAGATCCTTGAGGCCACAAATGCGATTTTGATCTTTATTTGGAAAGTGATAGCAGATCATGAAATGGTTTATAGCAAAGGAGAAACATGGTCTCATTTTTGTTTGTTGGTTGTTTTGTGAAAATATCTTGGGTTTCTGAATGCAGGAAAGGTTGGCAGCTAGCAAGCACCAACGAGAAGTAACAGTTGAGTGGTCCAAGTGAGAAAGCCAGTGGGTGGGCAAAACTGGCGATGAAGATGGAGGGAAGTGATATTTAGGGGGTGAGTATTAGTGGGCTTTAGGAAGAGGTGCATTAGGAAGGGTGAGGGTGAAGGAGATGTCCAGAGTTAAGTATTGGTGCCGTTTGGGGAAACTAGGGGAAGGTTTTTGGGGAAGGGAAGGGAGAACATGAATTTGATCCTTGACGTGTCGTGCGTGAGATATTTTGAGCCATCAGAGCAGAGGTGCTGAGTGCAGGGGGGCCACTGGATTTAGAAGCCAGAGGTGGAGGCACTGTGGGCTGGAGGTGTATATTTGGATGCCAAGGGCACACTGACTGTTGGCACCTGCTTCCCGTGGCGCTGTCACACGCCTTAACAAGGGCAAGGTGTCAACGATATAAACAGGCAGAGACCTCAACGAAAATCTTCCCTCAAACGCAATCAGTGAACAGGCTGACAGCTCACGGTGTGCCAGGCTCCATCCTAGAGGCTGAAAGGGAGTTAAGGAGCATAGAATTGGCACTCTAGCTGGAAAACAAACAAGAGGAAACCCAAATAAGAATACGGAAGCCAAAATGCAGAGCGCCATGCGAGGCTTTAAATCAGCAGGCAGAGACTGCTGAGAAGGAAGCAGAAACATGAGCCTCTTGGTTTTTCTCATGGGCTGGAAGACATTCCACCCCAGTGTCCATTCTCCTGCCTCTTTGGGAGCCCTGCTGGCACAATTTATCACTTACTCTTGCTATGTGCACACGTGCATGCTTACCGCTTCAGTTATGTCTGACTCTTTGCGACCCCATGGACTGTAGCCCGCCAAGCTCCTCTGTCCATAGGATTCTCCAGGCAAGAGTGGGTTTGCCGTGCGCTCCTCCAGGGGATCTTCCCGACCCAAGGATTGAACCCTTGTCTCTATGTCTCCTGCTTTAGCAGGCAGGTTCTTTACCACTAGTGCCATCTGGGAAGCCCCATCTCTTGCTATCAGTTCAGTTCAGTGTCTCAGTCGTGTCCAACTCTTTTTAACACCATGGAGTGCAGCAGGTCAGGCCTCCCTGTCCATCACCAACTCCCAGAGGTTACTCAAACTCATGTCCATTGAGTCAGTAATGCCATCCAACCATTTCATCCCATGTCATCCCCTTCTCCACCCGCCTTCAATCTTTCCCAGCATCAGGGTCTTTTCAAATGAGTCAGCTCTTTGCATCCGGTGGCCAAAGTATTGGAGTTTCAGCCTCAACATCAGTCTTTCCAATGAACATTCAGGACTGATGTCCTTTAGGATGGACTGGTTGGACCTCCTTGCAGTCCAAGGGACTCTCAAGAGTCTTCTCCAACACCACAGTTCAAAAGCATCAATTCTTGGGCGTTCAGCTTTCTTTATAGTCCAACCCTCACATCCATACATGACTACTGGAAAAACCATAGCCCTGACTAGGTGGACCTTTGCTGACAAAGTAATGTCTTTGCTTTTTAATATGCTGTCTAGGTTGGTCATAACTTTTCTTCTAAACAGTAAGCATCTTTTAATTTCAAGGCTGCAGTCACCATCTGCAGTGATTTTGAAGCCCAAAAATATAAAATCTGCCACTGTTTCTCCATCTATTTGCCATGAAGTGATGGGACCAGATGCCATGATCTTCGTTTTCTGAATGTTGGGCTTTAAGCCAACTTTTTCACTCTCCTGTTTCATTTTCATCAAGAGGCTCTTTAATTCTTCACTTTCTGCCATAAGGGTGGTGTCATCTGCATATCTGAGGTTATTGGTATTTCTCCCGGCAATCTTGATTCCAGCTTGTGCTTCTTCCAGCCCAGCGTTTCTCATGATGTACTCTGCATATAAGTTAAATAAGCAGGGTGACAATATACAGCCTTGATGTACTCTGTTTCCTATTTGAAACCAGTCCATTGTTCCACGTCCAGTTCTAACAGTTGCTTCCTGACCTGCATACAAATTTCTCAAGAGGCAGGTCAGGTGGTCTGGTATTCCCATCTCTTGAAGAATTTTCCACAGTTTATTGTGATCCACACAGTCAAAGGCTTTGGCATAGTCAATAAAACAGAAATAGATGTTTTTCTGGAACTCTCTTGCTTTTTCCATGATCCAGCGGATGTTGGCAATTTGATCTCTGGTTCCTCTGCCTTTTCTAAAACCAGCTTGAACATCAGGAAGTTCACGGTTCACATATTGCTGAAGCCTGGCTTGGAGAATTTTGAGCATTACTTTACTAGCGTGTGAGATGAGTGCAATTGTGTGGTAGTTTGAGCATTCTTTGGCATTGCCTTTCTTTGGGATTGGAATGAAAACTGACCTTTTCCAGTCCTGTGGCCACTGCTGAGTTTTCCAAATTTGCTGGCATATTGAGTGCAGCACTTTCACAGCATCATCTTTTAGGATTTGAAATAGCTCAACTGGAATTCTATCACCTCCACTAGCTTTGTTCGTAGTGATGCTTCCTAAGGCCCACTTGACTTCACATTCCAGGATGTCTGGCTCTAGGTGAGTGATCACACCATTGTGATTATCTGGGTCGTGAAGATCTTTTTTGTATAGTTCTTCTGTGTATTCTTGCCAACTCTTCTTAATATCTTCTGCTTCTTTCAGGTCCATATAATTTCTGTCCTTTATTGTGCCCATCTTTGCATGAAATATTCCCTTGGTATCTCTAATTTTCTTGAAGAGATCTCTAGTCTTTCCCATTCTATTGTTTTCCTCTATTTCTTTGCATTGATCACTGAGGAAGGCTTTCTAATCTCTCCTTGTTCTTCTTTGGAACTCTGCATTCAAATGGGTATATCTTTCCTTTCTCCTTTGCTTTTTGGCTTCTCTTCTTTTCACAGCTATTTGTAAGGCCTCCTCAGACAGCCATTTTACTATACAAGATAGCAAATGCTGGAGTCTCTTCTGTCCTGATACCCCCAGAAATAACCAACCCTTCCTCCTGCATGCCTTTCCTTTCCTCCCTCACTCTCTCATTCCTTCTCTATCTCATCACCAGACATCTGTTAGGAGGGAGCACAGACTCACAGAATGTGAAGATTAAACCACTGAGCACTGAATTGAGCTCTCTGTTAAAGTGGGGAATAGGGAGAGCCCCAGGCAGACTCATCAAAGTCCTCACTCAGTACATATGCCCAGACTCCCCAACTCGGAGCATCTGGATACTCCCTGGGGGCTTCTGCAACTTCTCTCTGGGGTCACCCCCGTCCTCATGGTCATGTTAAATTCCCTGGTAGGCTCCATGACAGTGGGTTTTCCTGCCTATCCTCCAACCTCCCAAGACAAACCTTCAGGTTCTGACCAAATACTGTTGGCTTTGCTTCTTGGCTCCCACATGAACCTTTCCTGGGCAAAGTGCTAGGGTGGGCACTGCACGACTGCCTAGTCCAGTGGGCTTCTCCTTGAGCAAAGTCAGGGGGAGAGGAGATGCTGGGAAGTCTTGTCACACATCTGTATGTGCACTGTGAATCGTGGGGCCACTGACTGGTGACCCAGAGCAAGACCCTTCCTTCCTGGTGTTTTTGTGTCAGCCTCTCAGGAGAGCCATCATGGCCCTGGGATTTCTCTGAGTGCTGGACTGTAGGGTGTATCTCAAGAGCACTGGAAGCTTCTTTATCTCGAGGGAAATAACTGCTCCTCTGTTCTATGGAACCAATAAGCCGAGACCTGAATTCATGCTAAATCCCACACAACTCAAGCACCCAACAAAAGTCTCTCAACTTGTCATCTAAGTGCCAGGCGTGGTGATGGCTTGGATCCTGGACTGGCATGGGCGGTTGGGGGTCAACACTGCTAAAGAAGAAAAAAGTGGCATTGGGGCAATTGGCAGTTAGAGAAATGTTAATTGCTCAAATTTTTATTTTTGAGTTGTGGTTATGTAAGAGAATGTCCTTTTACTTAGGAGGTACATATAAAGTACTAAGGGGCTTAGGGTTTGAGTCTCTGTGATTTACTCTCAAATATTTAGCAAAAATAAGAAAGGAATAAATAGTGTATATATTTCATATCACCCAACCATATAAACTGAAAGAGAGAAAAGAGTAATAAAGTGAAAAATGGAAAAATGTGAACAACAGGCGACTATACGAAAAATATGAGAGTCCAGGGCAATATTCTTGCAATTTCTCAGCAGGTCTGAGGGCTTTTTTCCCCTTCAATAAAAGTTTTAATTTTTTAAAGGCTCTGCTGCTAACCCTGCTAAGTCACTTCAGTCGTGTCTGACTCTGTGCGACCCCATAGACGGCAGCCCACCAGGCTCCCCTGTCCCTGGGATTCTCCAGGCAAGAACACTGGAGTGGGTTGCCATTTCCTTCTCCAATGCATGAAAGTAAAAAGTGAAAGTGAAATCACTCAGTCGTTTCTGACACTTAGCGACCCCATGGACTGCAGCCTACCAGGCTCCTCCATCATGAGATTTTCCAGGCAAGAGTACTGGAGTGGGGTGCCATTGCCTTCTCCATTTAAAGGCTCTACATTGAATAAATATGCTGTTTTCATGCAGTAGGCATACTGGAGTACTCAGTAGTAAGAGGATAAAGTGGTAGCCATTCTTGTTAAGCTCTGCACGGGTCTTCCCTCCCCTTCTCCAGAAAGCATAGCTCCATGCAGATCCTTGGATCCTGCCCAGATCATTTCAAAATCAGCCACACAATTCTGAATACCTGCATGGCCCAGAAGTATTGCTAATGGGCTCCTCTACTAGAAGTTGCTTTGACATTTGACTTAATGACTTTCCCTCCTTCTCAGTTTACTTTGAAAGACTAAGTGGTTTTCCAAACTTGACAAAGTCCAATTGGCCTTTGAAGGCAGCCTTTAGCATCGAGCTCATGGCCTTGCACTTTGCATCTGAAAGTTCCATTAGATTTTCCCAAGCTTTATCCCAAGGAGTTGCTCCAGCTACTACTACCATTAATATTACATATCTTGGCAAAGGACCCCAGAGTAAGTGCTTCTGGAAACTGGCACATCAGGAGGATCTTCCCTTGGGCCTTTCTCAAGAGTGCACGTTCCTGAGCCTGCTGAACCAACGCCACTCAGAAGGGGTTCACTCAAGCCAATGCTCTAAGACCATCAGTCCACTTAGGGGGAAGCCAAAATTCCCAGAAGCGTTGCCACTCCTATGCATGTGGGGACCTGGGGGAAGGGAAGGTCTCTAGAACTGGGAAGGAGAGAGTCATGTAAAGCAAGCTGCTCTGAGAGAAGCTATGACCTTCAGGAAGGGCCAAGGTCAGCCACAAGCACCCTCATTGAATAAAAGCCCTAAGACTCATACACTCCACCCTCTGACCTCCTGCAGGGGCTCCCCTGCCAAACTCAATCAGAAGTCAGAGGATGAGGGGTCTATGGATACAAGGACCCCTGAGCACAGAGTGTGGGTCTAGAGGGCCAATGGGAACATATCTGGCATATTCCATTTCCTCATCAGTAAAAAGGGATGTTGTCAGGGTTAAATGAGACAGTGAAAGTGGATGGCCTATTGATTTAATTAAATTTCAGAAAGGAAGGCTTTGTGGGGAGGCTCTTCCAGGAGGGAGCTGTATGCTTTTGCTTTGCTTCACCAGGAAGAAGAGGGGTCAAGAGTGCTGCTGATGTTGCTAGTAAAGTACTTTCTGATTTCAAAACTTACTACAAAGCTACAGTAATCAAGACAGTATGGTATTGACTGAAGGACAGACAGCTCGATGGAACAGAATGAAGCATCCCGAAAAAAAAAAAAAAACCTTTCATGTTTTAGTCAGTTGATTTTCAAACAAGATGCCAAGACAATTCAACATGGGAAAGAATAGTCTTTTCAACAAAGGGTTCTAGGACAACTCGATATTTACATGCAAAAGAATGAACGCATACCCATATCTTATATTGCATACAAAAATTAACCCCAAATGAATCTAAGACCTAAAACTATAAACTCTAAGAAGAAAACAGGTATAAATCTTCATCACCTTGGATTAGGTCAGGATATCTTAGATGTAACACTTAAAGCACAAGTAACCAAAGTAAACTATATCACTTTGACTTCATCAAAATGTAAAATGTTTGTGCTTCAGAGGACACCCTCAAGAAATTGAAAAGGCACCCCTAGAATGGGACAATATTATTGCAAATTATATATCAAAAAGGGACTCACATCCACAATACACAAAGAATTCTTACAACTCGATAATCAAAAGATAAATAATGCACTTTAGACATGAACAAGTAATTTGAATAGACTTTTCTACGAAGAAGATACACAAATACCCAATAAAAAACACATATACAAAGATATGTATATCAACATCTTTTTGAGCATCAAACCAAATCAAAAGCACAGTGAAATAACATTTCATACCCACTAGGATGGCTATAATAAAAATGACAGACAACGTAAGTGTCGGTAATGATGTGGAAAAATAGGAATCTCTAAATCGCCCCCCACCATCCCCCACCATGTGCCCTCCCCAGACATGGCAGGGCTGTGATGCTCCTCTGGGCTGTCATGACTTTCTCAGGTATTGCTGTCTACTCGCTCTGCCCCAGCAAAAGGCTGTAGAATAAATTGTTTAGAAAGTAAGGGGAAAACAGGAAGAAAGGAGAAGAAAAGTGGGAAGTGAAAGGAGAAAAAGGAATAGGACAAGTCATTTTTTGGTTTTTAATCAACTCTGTTTCCATCACAAAAAATATTTTGTGGCTTGAATCACAATCTATTTTTTTTAATATCTATTTATTTAGCTGTGTCAGGTCTTAGACGCATCATGCGAAGTCTTTCATTGCAAGGCATGGACTCTAGCTGTGGGGTGCTGGCTCGGTAGTTGCAGCTCGAAGGCTTAATTGCTGCGGGGCATGTGGGGCCTTAGTTCCCTGACCAGGGATCAAACTTGTGTCCCCTGCATTGCCAGGTGGATTCTTACCCACTGGACCACCAGGAAAGTCCCACCGTCTATTTTATTCATGCAGTTCCCTCTATCTGTAATTGCCTCTACCCTTAACTTGCAAAATTCTAGTCAGTCTTCAACACAGAGGACAAGTGTCTCTCCGTGGAGCCTCCTCTGATCTCTCACACATACACACACAAACAAAACTGCTCGCTAGTTCTCCTGGGTTCCTGTAGCACTGTGTACAAGCTTCTGTCACAACACTTAAGAAAGTATACGAGCGATTTGGGTCTGTAGCCCCACTAGGCTTTCTGCTGTAAGAGCAGGACTCTCCCTTTGGCAGCACTTAGCACAAGGCTGGCACATAGCAAGGGTTGAATGAACCATCCAGTTGATTCCGCACATAAAACAAGCCCCTGGTGTCGGACAGCTGGCGGAGTTTTCTGTATTCTTGGGTAGTGGGGTTTCTTTTTTTTATTTAAACATATCCAGGTGGCTTACAGTGAACAATCATGTTAATTTTTCAAGGCGACATGTTCTAAAGGAACCATAGCGAGCTGATTTAACCCAGTCTTCTGGCAACTACAGAAAACTACCAGGAACTCACCCACAGCATTTTCGCGTGTGCCCCAGCCCTTGGCAGCGAATGAGTTACAGTGGCTCATCAGTAACAGCCTGTGCATCTTCAGCTTCTGTTAGATTATAAATAAATTAACATGACAAGACTTTCAATTCAGAGAACAATACCAAAACATAAAGAACAGCAGAAAGTAATCCAAGTGCCATTAAAGGGGAAGAATTCAATACAACTCACAGGATTCTTTCTAAGCCTGAATTCCCTCAGAGGAAAGATCCCCAAGTGTCCAACATGGGAGCCAATTCAAACCTCTGTCCTATAATTGTAAATTCAGGAACTCAGGTGACCTGGCATGCATCGTGTAGCTGGCACAGAGAACTTGTCATCTTTTATCATTTGTATTTGATTTCACAGTTAAATGTAGACACGGGAAGCAACCCCACCGCCCTTCTTTCCTCCTTCTTCCTCCCTCCTTTCTCTCCATCTCCCTTGCTCAGACACCACTGGGTTGGGAGGATCTGGCTCCGTTCCAGATTGCACCGAACATCTGGAACCATTTTCTATTGTTCTTGATCTGAGTTTGAAAAACCACAAATCACTTTGCTAAGCATCATTTCCCCTTCATTTTTAAACCTACCTAGATTTCAGATGTATTTATTTCTTGAGCTTCTGATTCATGTATACCTTACTCATCAAAGTACACTTTTTCCCCCTAGCTTTTTATGAGCCATTTGTTACCCAAGATGCTTAGGCAATCTTTGTAGTCTTTGTCAGCATCTTTCAACCTTTTTTTTTTCCTTCTGGGAAGGCAGATCATTGACAGAATAAAGAAATAAGCTTCAGGAACCCACAGCACTCTCATCCCCGCCCCACCATACCACCCAAGAAAAGTTGATGATCAGGTCAGAATGGAGAAACCATGTGCAAACGAATGCATCCACCTGGCAAAGAGGCCTGTCAGGACACAAAGCCGAGGCTTAGTGCTTTGGAGCAATGTGGGCAGATAAACTAGAATGAGCACATAAAAGGATTTGTGTATATATAACGAGAGGATACATCACAAGCACTCTCACTAAATGATTTTTTAAAACATTTTTTTGTTATGGTAAAATATACATAAGATTTACCACTTTAATCATTTTTAAGTTACATAGTTCAGTGACATGAAGTACATTCACATTGTTGTGCAACCATTACCGCTATCCATCTCCAGAAGTTCATCCTCCCAAACTGGAATTCTGTATGCGTCAAACAGTAATTCCTCAATCCCTTCTTCCCTCCCAGCCCTTGTAACCACTATGGCTCAATGGATCTGACTATTCTAGATACTTCATTTAAGTGGAATCATATTATAAGTGGAATCCTTTTTTGTCTGGCTTATGTTACTCAGCATAATACTTTCACGTTTCAACCATTTTGGAACCTCATTCCTTTTGAGGGCTGAATAATACTCCAGTTGTATGTATAAACCACATTCCATTTATCCGTTTATCCATCAGTGGACATTTGAGTAATTTCCACCTTTTGACTACTGTGAACAGTGCTGCTGTGAACATTAGTGCACAAGGATCCATTCAAGTCCCTGCTTTCACTTCTGTTAGGTATCTGTCTAGGAATGAAGTGACTGTGTCATACAGAAACTCTATTTTTAAGTTTTTGAGCAACCTCCATACTGTTTCTCACAGTGGCTGCATCATTTTACATTCCTACCAGCAATGCTGAATGATGTTTTTAACTGCCTAGGTTATTTACTCCAGTGTAACCTACTCAATAAGAACATAAGGGACAGTCTGTCTGGTCAGGAGAAGGGACAGGAGCCAAGGTAGCTGCTGAGTCTCCTTTGTATGCAGGATATCCATTATTCAAGAAGTGGCCCTTGAAGTGAAAATAGGATTTGAGGTTTCAGAAAGCTTTAGAGAAACTAGGAAATCCATTAAATTTTCAGTGAGGATGAATTTATAGGCACCCAGAATCCACTTTCTAATAGACTCTCTTGTCAGACCTCTGTGTTTAGCACCAAGCACAGAGGTGCTCTGGCTAGACTGCCTGGTATTTTTATTGTATTTGTATAACCAGTGATCATATCCCAACCAAATTCCTCTTTTGATGCACTCTGTTCCCTGCCAGCTAAGCCACCTGGTGAAACTTTCATATCCAGTTAGGAAGCACCTCATTCCCTAAATAGCATGTAGCTCTTGATCCCACACCCAAGTTCTTCTCCAGGCTTCCCCCTTGCTCCTCACCCGTGGAAGGGCCAGTGCTAATGCCCTGGCCTCCAGGAGTCCCCAGGCCGGCCCATGTGGTCATTGTCTCTCACTGGGACCCTTCTCAGGAGGAAGAGGTCACAAATGGAAGAAGCTCAAAGAACTTCCTGGTAAAGCTTCAGTGAGTTTGCAGAGCAAGGCCTACAAAGGCTGTGTACTACAAAGTCAGCTCTGTGTCCAGCTCTTTGGGTCTCTTCATTATCGTCACTGATACCTTATCGCCTCCTCTGGCCCAGGAGCAGATTTCCGCAAAGTGAGGGACAGAGAGGGTGTAGAGTGTCCCGTGGCAGAGAGAGCCCCCAAGAGGGACCACACACAGCCAGTGTGTGAATCAGAGACAAACCTCAGTCCCCATGCATGACATCACAGTGTCCCTGATCCATGCTCCATTTGGCTGCACTGGTGACCCTCGCAGGACCTGCCAAAAATATGACTGACTCCCCTTCTCAGGAATGCCAAGTTCTAGTTTTGATTAGTTTTTCTCGTGAGGAGAGTAGGGGGAAAAGGTTGAGTAGCCGCAGACAGATGAGCCATGCAGACTGTAAACTGGGCCAGGGTGGCCCATTTCAAAGGCATCGAGGCAGCCAAGAAAACAAAGAGGCAATTTCCTCCGGCCACATCACAGAAGGGCTGGGCAGGTTGCATCTAAATGATTGCAAAGAGCTTGGAAAACTCCAGGCCACAGGCAAACCACAGCCACGAGTAATTACACCCCCACAGTCTCAGAGTGGGGAGATTTCCCACGGTCTTAGAACAGGAGCTCCCAGCTCAGCATGTGGTTCCCAAGCAAGGCCAGAAAGTCAGGGTAGGGGGCCACTGGAAACTAGACAGGACCCTGGGAGAAGGGGACAGTGAGTCAGGAACTAAGTAGCGTCATGATATCAGGAGATGCTGGGAACCAAGCAACAGGCAGAAACGCCTGGGAGACCGGGTCAGGGCCCACCCATGGCATGTTGGAAAGAGCATCGTTTGGGGGTGGTCATTAAGACATGGGTTCAAATTCCAGCTCTGCTACTGTCTTCTTTTGAGACCTACCCTCCTCCCTCCACCAATAGCCTTAAAGATGAGGAGTTGGATGCAAGTAGTTAATTTGGGAGATAACCCCAAGACACACCAGTTGGGGAGGAGTAGCAAGGGAAGGCAAAGATACAAAGTAAGTTATCCAGCAGTTAGCATCACAGGAAGTGAGCTGCAGAGCTGTTCCTGGCCAGAGGCGAGGGAGCCAAGGGACATGTCCACCAACACCATTCCATCATCAGCTGAGGGTATTAACTCTCTGGCACTTCAACTTGTCCTCTGTGCCTTGTGGGGATGGGGATGGGGGGTGGCGCTTAGGTAGAAAGTTCAGGGTGGTGCTTTGTGGAAAAATAAGTGTTAGGACACAGGTGGGCTCCAACAGCCTCTAATTTACCTTCTTACTAGTCACGTGACCCTGGGTCTGGTCTCCTGACATGTAAAGTATGGGAAAACCCACTTCTAAGGAAAGTGAGTTTTATTCAGTTGTTCTGCCAACAACCTCAAAGGCTTGGTTTGGCTCCTCAGGTATGGAGGCACAGTGTCCAGGCTGGACTGCTCTGCAGAGTGGATGGAGGAGAGTTGAGTGCTCCTGGGGGTGATTCTGGGGGGTGGGGGTGGAGGGGTGGAAGCAGAGGTGACTGGAAGAGAGAGAAGCCCGTAGCCCAGAGTCTGCAGTGAAGTCCACATAACTCAGCATGAGTGGATGTCTGTGAGGGTCCTGCGTTTTGTGACCAGGCTGATGCAAGGACAGATAAGGATGGCAGGTTTGGGTGGCGAGCCACGAGCAAAGGACACCTGGTTGCTCTAGGGCTTAATGTGATTCTGGGTAGGACTTTGGATCTGTCTAGGCTGTGCAGTTCTTGTTGTTGTTATTCAGTCGCTAAGTGGTGTCCTACTCATTACGACCCCCTGAACTACAGCTCACCTGGGTTCCCTGTCCTTCACTATCTCGTGGAGTTTGCTCAAACTCATGTCCATTGTGTTGGTGATGCCATCCAACCATCTCATCCTCTCCCGCCCCCTTCTCCTCCTGCCTTCAATCTTTCCCAGCATCAGGGTCTTTTCCAATAAATCAGCTCTTTGTATCAGGTGGCCAAAGTATTGGAGCTTCAGCTTCAGCATCAGTCCTTCTGATGAATATTCAGTAGATATATTCAATATTCAATATTCAATAAATATTCTGATGAATATTTATTTCCTTTAGGATTGACTGGTTTGATCTCCTTGCAGTCCAAGGGACTCTCAGGAGTCTTCTCCAGTACCACAGATCGAAAGCATCAATTCTTCAACGCTTAACCTTCTTTATGGTCCAACTCTCACATCTGAACATGACTACTGGAAAAACCATAGCTTTGACTAGATGGACCTTTGTCGGCAAAGGGATGTCTCTGCTTTTTAATACACTATCTAGGTTTGTCACAGCTTTCCTTCCAAAGAGCAAGTCTCTTTTAATTTCATGGTGACAGTCACTGTCCACAGTGATTTTGGAGCCCAAGAAAATATGGTCTGTCACGGTTTCCTATTTTTCCCCTTTTATTTGCCATGAAGTGGAGTTGTGTAGGCTGTGGAGTTTGGGGAGTCCAATTCCCCCAGAGCACCCTTTGAGATAAGGACTTGGGTGTACATGGTTTGCTTGCAGAGGTGATCCCAGGGACAAAGCATGTAGATGATGAAGTGTGTAGAACACACTTTAGGACTGTACCAGGAGGAAAGAAAGTGGCTTTACCTAGAGCTCCTTAGTTGAGATGGGAGATGCCCCTAGGGTGTGAACCCTGAAGCATGGCAGGCTGCTGTGCCCAGGCTGAGCAACTCTTGTGCAGCCAGAGAAGGCTTTGGGCAGGGTGGAGCACACAGGCTCGAGGAGTGGCAGCTGTCACACGTGGGGACTGCCCCCTGCAGCAAGTGAACTCCAAGGAAGGTGGGGGAGGAAGGGGACTTGAAGCTTCTCCTATACCTACCTAGAGCTCTGGAGGAAGGTGGTCTCAACAGCATATGGAACATAAAGATCATGATCCCTCCAAACAGCAAAGATCTGGAGGCTGGTGGCCCTCAGTGACAGGCGAAGGTATAGGCCCAGGTGGAGGCCAGAAGTGCAGGCGTTTAAGAAGGCTGGAGGGGCAGGGCCTGCATGTAAGTCCAGCCATGCATGGGAAATAGGCTGCAGCCCCCCAAACAGGGGCGGGGGAGACCAGCAAGCATTCTTACTCCTTTTTAAAAAAATAAAAAGAAACATAGGATTCACGGGGAAAGAGTAGAACAGTGAGGGACTATATCCACCAGGATGACATTAGTGAGTAACAAGAGACTCAAAACATCATGGCTTAGACAAGATAAAAAGTTATTCCTCTGTCAAAAGGCTGGAGCTTTTCAGCTGGTGGCTCATGTGGCAAGCTCCCCGACCAAGGGTGCAGGGACCCAGGCTCCTTTCAGCTCCCCCAGTGCCACCCAGGGTATTGACCCTCAACCTCCAGCCCAGCTGCAGGATGGAGGATGGGACAAAGAGGAAAGGGAAAAGGACAAAGGGCACCACCAGCTATTTTGATTGAAGATTCCTGGAAATGGCCACAACTCCACTTCAATCCTATTGGCTGATCTGAATCTCGTGGCCACACCCATCTTCAGGAGAGGCTGGGGAATGTAGTCCGGTGACCACGCCCATCTTCAGGAGCGGGTGGGAAATGTAGTCTGGTTTCTGCGTGACCACGTAACCAGCTAGACATCCTATTACTGAGGAACAAGGGAAATGGATGTTTTTCAACTGGCCACCTGGGCTGCAGCAAACTTGGGGATCACCTTTCAATTGCGGACGCTGAGCCAAAGGTGCTTAGAGAATGTAAAATAGATCCTATGTGTGTTCTGGGCTATAAACCGCTATTTAACCCACTCCCATGTCCCCTCATCCTGCAGCGGGCCCATCCCCTCCACCCTCCTGAGTTCACCTGCAGCTGTAGGGGACAGTTCCTGCGTGACAGCGGCCACCTCTGGTGATTCCATGCCTTCTTCTCTCCACTTGAGATTTTCTCCGGACTTTCACCATGAGGACCTCCAGCACAGGCAGCACAAATGAACTTCAGAGAAGTTAATATGCTGGAGCAACTTTCAGAAGAGGGCACCCAACAGGCAGTGTGGTCTTGTGCCCCGGGCTCCCAGCCCTCAAAGGAGAATTTTGAGGGTGTTCAGCGTGGCTCCTCAGCAGACCCCAGTGGCATGGAGCCCCACCTTGCCACACCCACTGCTGTCTTTTCTCCACTCCCCTCTCATTTTCCTCACACCCTTCCCTTGTGGCTCAGCTGATAAAGAATCCACCTGCAATGCAGGAGACCTGGGTTCGATCCCTGGGTTGGGAACATCCCCTGGAGAATTCCATGGACTGTATAGTCCATGGGATCGCAAAGAGTCGGACATGACTGAATGACTTCCACTTACCCTGAGCAACTCCCTGCACCAATGTTCTCATCCCAGAGTCAGTTTTTGGAGAACCCAAATGAAGTCACCTTTGAATGCCCTCCCTATGATCACCCAGATAGTTAGTAGCTACATCAGAATTCAAACTCGGATCTGTAGACTTTGACACGGAACACTTTTTCCGCTGGGCCAGAATAAGAACAAGGGAGCATTTTAAAAACCGTTACTTTTTCAACAAATTGCAATCCTGAAATTGTTGACCTGATTTCTGAATCAAATCATGGGCCAGCAAAGAGTGAATGGAGTAGATTAAAATGCAATAAAGACACAGCCCATGTATTAAAGATAATCACCAGGACTGGTTTTGCTAATGAATGGAGCCTGTGCCTCGTCCTGCCCCAGCAATTCTGGGAATGGCTGTTTGATTTGGTTTATTGTTTTTTTTTTTTTTTTTCCCCTTTATTAGGATGCTGTGCACAATGGTGGTACCCACTGCACTCAGAGGTTAAGAGCTCCACCCTGGTAGACATGAGAGGCTGGACACTCTAAGACCAAGACACACAAAGACACCGTGGAGAGTCAACAAGAGTTATCCCACCTCAGGTCATCCATGGACCGTGTAGCACAGCCAGCCTCCCATAGCTAGGTGCATTCTCTGTTAAACACATGAGCAAGGAAACTGAGGCAAATGACTGAGAACTTGCCAAGAATCTGGGAATGGGGTTCCCGCATAGGAAAGGAACAGAAGGGGGTGACAATCAGGTGGGGGCAAGATGGAGATCCTGTCCCCACCCTGTCCAGACTGGCCCCTCCCTAGCTCCGGCATCCTGGCCCTGCCCTGTTGGACTGAGGCTTACACGCTTGTCCCATCAGATCTGGTGTTTCCAGCATTAATAATAGTAGTAGTAGTATATTATAAGCATTATATCAACACTATCAACTGGTTTTGCTTTCTTTGGCTGAGTGTTTAATGTGACAATTACTTTGCCTTTTTTTTTTTAATTTAATTTAAGATTATAGTTGGTTTGTTGGTTTTCAATGTTGTGTTAGTTTTGGGTATACAGCAAAGTGATTCATATATCTATTATACACATATACATATAGTTATACAGATATCTATTCTTTTTCAGATTCTTTTCCCATACAGGTTATTGCATGATCCCTGCGATTCATGGGGTCGCAAAAAGTCAGACATGACTGAGCGACTGATCTGATCTGATCTGATCTGAGTAGAGTCCCCTGTGTTATCCAGTGGGTCCTTGTTGATTATCTGTTTTATATATGACAACTGCTTTACTCTTAGTATTCCTTTTAGTCCTGACAATGATCTCCATTTTACAGATGAGCAGACTAAGCCCCAGTAAGGCCAGGTAACTTGACCAAGGCCACAAAGCGAACAGTCCAGCATGTCTGCCCCCGGGGCCAAGTTTCTGGCACCATGCCTGCACATCGCCTCCTGGTCTGCCGTATGTGGCCACCAGTTATTTCAGTGCTAAGGCCCTAGCACAAATGTTGGCTTTGACTCTCACCAATGAAAACCAGGGAAACTGAGCCCCGTGTGCCCTCAGAGATTCGCTGCTCTGAGGGGCAGTTCAGAACATCTGCCCTTCCTTGACCCTGAGCTGGACAGGTTCCAATGCAGCAGCAGGCCTGGCTGAGAACAGGGCACTGAGATGGGTGAGGGGAGGATCAGGCTCCCCTCACCCTTCAAACTGTCCCATGAAGCCTGCCTGCTGCTCCGCAGGTACCTTAAGCAAACCTCTGGGAAGCCCTGCCCAGGATCACGAGTGCCTTTGAAGGGCCAGAGTCCCTTCATGCAGGCAACCTGCAGCTCCTCAAAAGGGCAAGGTGGGCCCAGCACCTGAAAGAGAAAGTCGCTCAGTTTGGCTCTTTGTGACCCCATGGACTATGCAGTCCATGAAATTCTCCAGGCCAGAATACTGGAGTGGGTAGCCTTTCCCTTCCATGGGATCTTCCCAACCCAGGGATTGAACCCAGGTCTCCCGCTTTGCAGGCAGATTCTTTACCAACTGAGCTATCAGGGAAGCCCAGCCCAGCACCTGGGCAGCCACAACTGTCCCAGCTCTGGAGCTCTCAGCACTACCTATGCCCCACCTGAAGCTTTCTTCAGAGCATGTTCCAGCAGCGTCTCCTTGGAGAAATAAGGCTTGATGACAGAGAAGGGAGAAAGAACAAAAATGGGAGCAGAAATATTGAAAAGTAATCTGAGATTCATTTCTTGGAGACAACAGACTCCTTAAATTTTCATCCGTGGCAATGTGATGATGAAGTGTTGCTGGGACTAGCGGCTTACGGGAAGCTGGAAAGGAGGTGCGTCCCACGAAGGGGGTGAGAGGATGCAGGCGGTACCTGATGAGCCAACTTCCGCCCAGCCTGAACAACAAGGACATCACTGTGCTCCTTTGGGCTCACTGCATGCCAAATCACCAGTCATAAATCTTCTGGTCCTGCCCTCTTTCCATTTAAGGTGTGCATGTGGGGGCAGGGTGCACTGTGTCCCGACTGTTCTTTAATAAAATAGATAGGCTGGTGAGTGTTCCCAAATATCAAGAACCAGAGGGTGATTGGAGCCAAGGTTTTCCTAATGTTATTAAAAAGGCCAGTGAATGGAGGGCTGGGCTGTCCGCTGGCAGCCTCCAGAAAGTGGACACAGTAGCTAAAGACTCTGTGATGGATGAGGCTGATGTGCTGGCAGCTGGACGTCTGGGAAGATCAGACCACAACCCACAGCACTAAAGGGAAGGTTTCTTGTTTGTTACTGAACTAAGCTTGGCCTTTAAATAACAATGATACTCAGCTTTTAAGCACCTGGTGGCTCAGATGGTAAAGAATCTGCCTGCAGTGCAGGAGAACAAGGTTTGATCCCTGGATCCGGAAGATCCCCTGGAGAAGGAAATGTCAACCCACTCCAGTATTCTTGCCTGGAGAATCCCATGGGCAGAGAAGCCTGGCAGGTGGCTGCAGTCCACGGGGTGGCAAAGAGTCAGACACGACTGAGCAACTAACACTTTCATTAGAGGCCCAGTCTCAGTGCGGGGGTATTTTGCAAGTCCTTGCCTGGAGCACGTTGGTCAGTGTCCCATCCATGAAAGCACCATGTGGCTGAGCCCATATTCCAAGAGTGGAGAAGTAAATCCTTTCTTGATGGGAAGTGGCAAAGTCACGTTGTAAAAGGGTCTCTGTGCTGGGATGAATAGAATGATGTTAGCCGTTTTTGCAAACTGTCTCCTGCTTATCAGCTCTTGCCTCCAAGATTTTAAAGTTCTGTCAGATTATTTCTGTCTGACTGAAGTTCATCATCTACACTGGTTCAGCCTCACAGTTTGAAAGATTAAGTGAATTACAACAGTGTTCCATGGGCTGGGAGTGAGGCATTGGGAACACTCTGTTATAAGGTACCCATCCTATCTGTGAAGTATTATAGTGTTGTTTAAAAGAGTTGCCTTTTAGGAAAAAGGGTCTTCGTTGAGTTAGTTGTAAATGCAGATTGTAAACTCTAGAGCAATCACACACAAAAAAATTTTTTAAAGAAATGAAATTAAATGGGGAGCACATGTATACCTGTGGCAGATTCGTTTTGATGTTTGGCAAAACTAATACAGTGTTTCAGGTTTAAAAATAAAATAAAATAAAAAATATTTTAAAAAAAAGAAATGAAATTAAAAACAAACCAAAAAGAAATGTAATTAATATGCTAAGAGATGAGATAAAATGGAGTCATACAAAATGCTGAATTAAAATCCGAGAAGACAGAAAAAGAAGGGAAGTTTTTTTTTTTTTTAAGCACCAAGAATTAAGAACAACAGATAGGAAAAAGTTATAAAAATGAGGGTCATTATTCCAACTAATGTCAATAATCACTTTAAATGTGACTCATCTAAATACACCAATTAAAACGAGAGTTTTCTCCACTGGCAGGGGGTTAAAATAAAAAGAAGATCCAATTATATATGTTGTGTGCAAGAAGCCCAATTTAAGTGTTTTGAAAGATCATTCTAGAGCCATCACTCCTGTGTTCAGCAAGCTCTGTGACTGCCATAAGCCCGTAGGAAAAAGTGAAAGCTCCTGAGAATGGCTTTTAGTGGGGCTAACAATCTGGCCTTCACCTGCTTAAATCAGCACCACTTACTCTACACCCAGAAATCTAACTAACTGCCGTACGAGTCTGTGTCTCCATGCCTTTCACCTTCTCTTCTCTCCACCTGGAAATCCTTGCCTCTTCTTTGTTGACTGGATAATATCAGGGAGCTCATATCATGTAAGAATTTAGTTGATAAAAGTTGTCTTCCTGAAAGGGAGAAAATTTTAGACACTGCCAATGATGCTGAGAGATTCTGGTATCACGTATGTAAGTGTTTACCTTTTAAGCCAACCCTGGACCCTCCCTCTTCCAGTAAGGCATCTTTCCAGGGTACTACTGATCCTACACAGCTGGTAGACACTCTGTCTCCCCACTGAGGCTTCCCTTGATGCCCTAGCTTAGTTAGCTCTTCTCTTCCCTGTGTTCATATAGCAATTTGTCTCTGTCTGTTCTAGCAGTGCCCCATCGTGTGATTGTCTATTTCAGGTAGACTGAGAGATCCCTGGGGGGAGGAAGAGTATCTTATTTAGCTTTGTACTTGCCTGATTGCCCCCTCTGCAACCCATGCAAGTACAGTAACTGGGACCTAAAAGGGAATTGAATAGCATGGGTGGATGGATAGGGGCTGGGTGGATAAAATGGATAGATCATTCATTTGGGTTCCTGCAACTCAGACCCAATGTGAAGATTTGGATGCAAGCAGTTTCTCTATAGGTGATCTCAGGAAGCAGTAATAATCTGGGAAAGTAAATGAATCAATAAAGGGTGCACAGATGAGCAGGTTGCCTTGTTGGGAGCCTGGGAGCTTTATCCCACCCAATGGGGACTCCCTGAGCAGGAACTTCTTGAGCATGGTTCAGGGGTTCTCACAGCAGACTAGAGAGCCAGGCCTTTGTTTATCTCTTCCCAGCCCCATCAGTTGGTGTGACTGTACTACGCCCCTGCATTTCCGGTTTCCCCTGCTTGCAGCTGAATGATTTCCTGTGGTGTGGGAAAAAGCCCTTAGGCAGGTCCTCAGCAACATCTGCTACAAATGTAAACTCATCGGAAGACGGAGTCATCAGTAATCTTGGGCTTTGGAGAGAAAAGATCTTACCAAGCTCATTCCGACCCAGGCACATTGCTTTCATTGAGATGGTCAACAGTTATTCTCTTATTTGCTATCAGAAGCGATGTGCTTTGCCCACTGCATGCTTAGAGTGGGTGGGCATAGAGTCATCCTCCCGTTTCCCCCTGAGCGATCATTGCATCTCTCACTGTGACCCAGGTGGTCTAAGCCAGTGATATTTTCCTGGTGTAGCTCCATGCTCCCAAATTATAGGATTCTGTTCTGCTGAGCAGATTGAAAGTCTGGTCCCTACGATCACGAGGTCCTTCCCACCCACATCAAGATTCCAAGAACAGGATGGAGTGTCCAGCAGGGAGTCACAGCCTGAGCAATCTCTTAGAAATGGCAAAAGAGCTGACACGTGGATGTCCAGGGAGGAAGTGCCATTTTGTTGCAACGAAGCTGGATGGTTTTGCCGATTTTCTTCCGAGATTCAGTGGTCTTTCCAGCTGTGTAGAGAATACATAAGGGGGAGATAAAGACCAATTTGGGATGGGGGAGGGAGGGAGAAAGAGCTGTCTAAGAACTGATACTAGAATTGCTGGGTTGAGGCATCTTCTATTGTTTTGTTTGTCTTTTGCATTTTAGAATGCAAGAGAGGGGGGGTGCAAGTGTTGCTTGAAAAGGAACTCTTTTTAGCTCTTAGAAGAAAATCTAGTGTTGCTTTGACTGTATTATTCTTGTTAGTAACTGGAAACAGCTATTCACCTGGCAGGCCCTAGACAGGGAAGATCAGCCTGCAGTGGGTGAAGAGGGGCTAATCTCAGAGAGCAGGGTTGGTTTTGTCAACTAAAAACATGCTCGGGTCA
Organism: Bubalus kerabau; assembly: GCF_029407905.1. Classification (NCBI taxonomy): domain Eukaryota; kingdom Metazoa; phylum Chordata; class Mammalia; order Artiodactyla; family Bovidae; genus Bubalus; species Bubalus kerabau. The sequence continues at coordinate 17,523,367 of NC_073643.1, forward strand.
CTGGAACTTAGTATTGAGAGGCTGGACAGAGGCTCAACGGAGCACATCTAAACTGCACAGAACTTTGGAAGACACAGGCATCCTAGCTAAATAGTATGCGGAAGAAAGAGAGCCTGAGAGAAGGCTTCTTCTTTGGGGGTGCTCTCAGAGAAGCAGGATGGAGCGGGGGCGAGGGAGGAGCCAATGAGGATGTGATTTCTTCTGGGTACCCTCTTAGCCTGATCCCTCCGGGAGCTCTGGAGCATGAATCGTATGAGAGCTGCCGCAGCATGAGGCAGGGGGGTACCTTTGTCATGCCATGTCTTTTAGTCATTGCTCAGGTTTGTGGGGGCCAGAGTGACTTGTAACCTTGGGGGGAGTGGCTCATATCCCTCAGGCTGAGGCCAGCATGGGGAGGAGGCAGCTGCGAGCGATTCGCATCTACTGCTTACTGCAGCCAGAGGTCAGGTGTGTTTGTGCTGTGATGGGATCTGCATGGGGTGCCAGAAGCATCCACCATGGGAGGAAGTACCAAACTTTAGCCTGTCTGTATCCCCATGAATAGCTGACACCAAAAAGCATATCTAAAGTCGTAGGATTTATTGTGCGGTCCTTGGCAGTAACACTACCGGTTCCCAGCTTGTCATAAAAGATGGGTTCTCTGCTGCCTGATCTCAGTTCCCTGTGGGTACATATACACTCTTCTAGGTACTTCCCATCCATCTGATTTTGATATTTTAATTATTCTAATCAATAACTAGACTATTTGACTCCATTGCGCTCTCCATGTTGAAATGTATGTTTCTCAGTCAGTGCTTCTGTGCGCCTGGGCCTTAAACTTAACCCACTGAGAACCAGACCCAGAAAAAAACAAAACAAACAAAAAAAACCACTACTTTTCTAAATCCAAATAGAATCAAATACAAATCTTTGAACTGGAACATGAATCAGAAAGAGAAATCAGAAGCTATACTTTCTGAAATAACTGAAACAAAGAAAAGCCTGGATGTCAAAACTGCCTCAAAACTGAAAGTTATTTGTGGTGCAGTTGTATTGGGTCTGAGTCACTCGTGGACATTTGTTCCCCAAGTGAGCAGTTGGTCTGGTTCTGTCATGAGGGACCCACGTCAGTCCTATTCACTCACCATCTCCTCCTTTACCTTTCACAATATTCCCCTTGGAGGTGGAGGAGGAAGGGCGGGGAGGAAGCTATTTTAGAATCTGCCGAAGGTGTAGACAGGAAGCGTCCCTGGGAAGAAGCGGCTGCAAACTGCAGCAAACTTTCCTACTTGTTTTCCCCACGTATTAAGGAACAAAACTCACTCAGCTTCATGTCCACCCTGCCTGCCTCTCTTCTCTTCATCCTTTGTTCCCATAAGTAAATCCTAATGAAGTCATGTGGGCATTGGCCGCGTGTTCAACTCTAGGCATCGTCCCGGAAGCTGCAGTGGAATGGAGCAGAGTCATCTTCTGTGACTTGGTTCCAAGTGCAGCTTCAGGGCCCGCTGATCATTTGCAGGCAGGCGGGAAGGCCACCTTGGTTTCATTTTCCCGAGGACTTCTGGGCTGCACTCAGCCTGCAACTGGCAATCATGAGCGCCTCCCCAGGGGGACAAAGGGACACGGGGCCTGCTGTTCATTTGGGGGTCTGGCAGGAGCCTGTCGATTCTTTTATGATGCTGTTTAAAAATGAGCTTCCCCCTCTTTTCTTTGAAATATTTGCTTACATACATTTTCTCACTTTTCTTTCCGTCTTCCCACCCTTCCCACATACACACACAGAAATAGCTTCACGTCTCCAGAGTGGCAGGCTCCAAGCTCTCCGGGTGGGGCTGCGGAAGCCTGTGGTCTCTTCCTAGAGCTGGCAAACGGCCGAGGAGGCTGAGGGGGCTCTGGCCTCAAACCAAGGACGTAATTACCGACATGCTTAGCATCCATCCACTCTTCTCCTGCGAGGGCTCTGCTAATGAGGCAATTGGCTACACAAGTCTCGTGCAGTATTCATTTTGCAGGGGAGGGGTGCAGTGTGGAGACAGAGAGCGCCAGAGAGACAGAATGGGACCCAAAGATTCAAAACTCCAGGAATGGGCTCAGAGAGCCCTTGGGAAGATTGGTGAAAAGTGTGAGTGAAGTGTAAGCCTTCTGACCCAGCAGGAAGCCAGACTGAACTTCCTACACTCCCAGCACACACTTGTGTCACCAAAATCTCTCCCAGGCCAAAAAAAAAAACAAAAACAGATTAAATATTGGACTCTAAAATTAAACTCAGAGACCTCTAAGCCCTGGCCAGAGACTCATGCTCTGAGATGAGGCGTGTGCTAAATGACATCTGAGGCCCAATAACTCCATGGGAGACATTTGGGGACTCCAGGTGTGTTCACAGCATGACGCCACAGCGCAAGTGCAAATATTCACAGGATCCAGGCACGTGATAAAGTGAGTGCCGTGGGCTGAGTGGGGACCGTGCTGAGTGAGGAACCTGGGCCAGTTAAGAAGGCACCTGCCGATTACCCCAGGTAAGTGTTCAGTTCATTTCAGTCACTCAGTCATGTCGGACTCTTTGTGACCTCATGGACTGCAGCATGCCAGGCTTCCCTGTCCATCACCAACTCCCGGAGCTTGCCATCAGGAAGCTTGCCATCAGAAGTCAGTGGTGCCATCCAACCATCTCATCTTCTGTCGTCCCCTTCTCCTCCTGCCTTCAAACTTTCCCAGCATCAGGGTCTTTTCCAAAGAGTTGGCTCTTCACATCAGGTGGCCAAAGTATTGGAGCTTCAGCATCAGTCCTTCCAGTGAATATTCAGGACTGATTTCCTTTAGGATTCACTGGTTTGTGTAAGTGCAGCCGCATGTAGAATCATGGCCAGAGCTGCCAAAAGACACTTTTGTTCAAGAGGAGCCAGAAATTCAAAATTTTATATGAAATCACTGATTTTTAAATACTGTGTCTAAATTTTAAAAAAAAACTGTTTAGGCCAAACTGTTTAGAGCACATCAGTTATGAGCTGGTTTGCCCAAAGCCTTTAAGACAATTCCCGTAAGTGAGTTAAAAGCTTCACACAGGAAGTCCCGAGGTTCAGTGAACTTTGCAGATCTTGGAAGGAGTGGTCCACATCACTCCAGAGAGGGGCGGGGGCCCTTTTTGTTCTACCTGCCACTGGATACAAACTAAAGGAAGCAAGACTGGCCACGGAGGCTCTGTTTCTCCATGAGGCCAGGATGATTCAGGAAGCCAGCTTCAGCTGAGCCAGGACTCTGCCCACTCCCTCACCCAGGCAATTGCTTCATGCCTGTGGAGGGGGCGCAGGGGACAGTCCTCCACCCACAGCCACCCGCTGCCTGGAGTTTGAGTGGCATGACCTGTAGCCTGTGAGTTCCAAGTGGAACCCCGTATCAGACAGCTGCTTGGGTTAAAGTAGGAGGAGAGGAGATGGACACCCCAGCGGGTCCACCCACTGCCACTCTGACAGGCACCCCAGAACCTCCCACTTCGTGCAAGAGAGCTGAGCACATGCTTCCCCCCCAGTCCTTTGGAAGGCCCAAGCCCTCCCCCGTTGTATTTGTATAGATGCCTGAGTCCCACTTCCTCCATGCCACTGGGTTTGCCTCTGAGTGGCTCCATCTCTGTCTGTTGCTGAGTGTTTTAATAGACCCTCCTCAAGATACAAGCATGGAGGCACCTTCCTCTGCCCTCAGAGCAAAAGCAAATCCCTCCTTGTGTGATGAGCATGGCGACCTGGGGGTGCTCTGGTGCTTCTGTCTGCCCTGGGGGGCCTCACCTGCTCCCTGCAGCTACTTCTATAAGGATCGCACTCAGGACCCGCCTCACAGGTGCCAGACCCCACGTGCTTTTGCACGTGATGTAATATCCTGCTGCCACCATCTTGAAATTCTTCATAATTTTTGAATAAGGGACTCCATATTTTCTCTGCATCTTTCTTCCCTCCATCCCTTTAAGGAGCCAGTCCTGATGCAAGGAGCATCTCATCGGAAAAGACCCTGATGCTGGGAAAGATCGACGGCAAAAGGAGAAGGGGATAACAGAGGACGAGATGGTTGGATGGCATCACCGACTCAATGGACATGAGTTTGAGCAGACTCCGGGAGATGGTGGGGAACAGGGAATCCTGCTGTGCGACAGTCCATGGGGACACAAAGAGTCAGATACGACTTAGCGACTGAACAACAATAACCTGGCTGTATATGCCTAAGCCCCATGGTGCCCTAAGAGGAACTTTAGTGGTAGCAGTGATCCATGGCCTCGGCCTCTCCACCTATGAAATGGTCATATCCATATCATGCAGGTGGCCCACTCCTTCGTCCTTTGCAACTAAAAGCTTCTGGTTCCTTGAGGGGCTGGTGGTGGGTGGGGTACAGAGTCTCCCCAGTGTCTCCACTGCTAAGAGAACGAGATAAGAGACAGAAGAGAGTATATCCTGCCCTGCCCCCTGCAGCTTCTCCATTCTGAGCTGAGGAAAGGGAACCGCCCCACCAGCCAAGGCGCCCCCACTCCAGCTTCAGTGCTGCTTCTCTCCCTCTAAGTTCATTCTCACAGAATCACCCACGACTGCACCAGGATCCTGGCAACACCTGCAGCTTTTCCTATTTGCATGCAGCACCAGATGTCCCAGCAGGGAACCTGACTGGCACCCACCGCTGTGGCAGGGCACTCACCCCACAGGCAAGTTGCTGGATAAACACAACTCTGCCCGGGTGTATTTTATGGTCATGAGAGCTTGCCGTGCACACACAGGAAAGGCTAGGAAGAGAGCCGGTAGTACTGGAAGCAGTCCTGGGCTGAAGATAAGGGGAGTTGGTGGATAACTGTGCCCGCTTCCTTGTTGGCTACAGTGGGACAGCTGTGGGGTGAGTGCCAGACCCCAGTAGGACTGGCCCCAGCTGCCCGTGGTGGAGACCTGCTCTAAAAAGTGTCCTGCTTGGACCTCCCTCCCTTCCCCACTGCCCTCCAGGAGCTTCCTGAGCTTTTGTCCCAAATTAACCACTTGCACGTGAATTTTTGTCTCAAGGTCTGCCTCTAGGGGAATCGAATTCAGAATAATGCCAATGCATTTGCCATTTTGCTACCAAAGTGGATCATTGCACGAAGTGGATGTGCTTGCCAAAGTCGGCTAAGTAGAAGCAGATCACCCAGCTCTTAGACCATGTGCTCCTCGGCTCACCCAGGCCTCATCACTTCTGTGTAAGGTTTGAAAGGAGGCATTTACGTTTGTCAGTTTCACTCTATTACACCCTAGAGGTGCCAGGATGTTAACACCCCAGGAGTGACCCTTCATCAGTGCAGGAGGGGAGTTGGTAGAACACCAATCAGAGTCTGATGGGCTAGTGATAGTGATCAATGCTGGGCTATGATCTTTTGTCCCCCACTCTTTTGTGAAGAGCCCAGTGAAATTTACTCCAGTTGTCCCCCAGGAACTGTTTTGTACTCTTTTCCTATTTCACTCATCCTGGTCCCTCTTCCTAGGATTACCTTGCAAACAGACTGCATGCATGCATGCTATGTTGCTTCAGTCGTGTCTGACTCTTTGCGACCCTATAGACTGTAGCCCACCACGCTCCCCCTGCCCATGGGATTTCCCAGGCAAAAATACTGGAGTGGGTTGCCATGCTCTCCTCCAAGGGATCTCGTCTATCCAGGGATCGAACCCCCATCTCTTATGTCTGCTGCATCGGCAGGCAGGTTCTTACCATTAGCGCCACCTGGGAAGCCTCGCAAACAGACTGCTTTTGTCCAAATAGTTGACTGCAGGTCTGCTTTGGGAAAAACACAAACTAGCACTCCTCCATTTTCCAGATGAGGAAACTGAGGCACGGAGGCCTTGAAGGGTGTATTCGAGGTGAAATGGCTGTGATTGGAGCCCAGGCATTCTGGCTCAGAGCTTGAGTCCTTTTTTATTTTAGTCTGTATTTATTCAGCCAGGTCAGGTCCGAGTTGTGCTCCCGCATCCGGGATCTTTCGCTGCGGCACGCAGGCTCGGTAGCTGCAGCTCAAGGGCCTAGTTGCTAGGAGGCGTGTGGATCTTAGTTCTCTGACCAGGGATTGATCCCACATCCCCTGCATTCCAAGGTGGGTTCTTAACCACTGGACCACCAAGGAAGTCCCTCCAGAGCCTGAATTCTTTATCTGAGTACAGCAATTCTCTATCTGAATCTTGCCTGGGAATCACCCAGAGGATGATTAAACCCAGATCGCTGGGCTCCACCTCTCAGAGCTTCCAGGGTCTGGACCAGGCCCTGAAATTGGCATCGCTAACCAGTATCCTGTAACATTGTGGTTGGTCCATGCACCGCCTATGGGAACCACACCTGTAATGTTTTGTCAGTGCTCAGTAATCGGAGCCCCTGTCATGATCCTGTTGAAGATGTTTGTCGAATGGATCCATCTTATCAAGATGGTAGGGCCTGTCCCAGGGCAAGTTGCCTGCCCCAGGGAGCTGAGTCCCAGTGTGGCTACTCTGCTCTGTAGTCTACTCACATATCTGCCTGCTATGGTGCGTAGTGGATGCACATATAGGGTCTATCCACTCCAGCCTTTTCTGAGTATCCATGTGTCAGGTATTGTACAAGAGGCTGTAGGCATACGGAGACCTATAAGACCAAACATCTGCTTTTGGAAAATATGGGTCCAGCCTAGGGTAGAACATTTGAGACCAGCCCCAAACCATGATACCAGGCAGCTGATTTTAAACACAGTAGAGGGACTTACCTGGCGGTCCACTGCTTAAGACTGTTCTCCCAATGCAGGGGGGTGCAGTTTCGATCCCTGGTTGGGGAACTAATATCCCACTGGCTGTGCAGTGCAGCCAGAAAAAAAAAAAAAAAAAAAAAAACCAAAAAACTTGTTTTTAAATCAAAATAAAAACAGTAACAAGTTTGATGTCTGGGTTAGTATCTCAGAAAATCACCAGATCCGTCATCAGAGGAAGTAGAAGTCAAGCCTTGGCCTGGTGGCCCCAGGGCAGAGGTGAACTGTGGACACTGCTCTTGCTTGTGTAATTCCTGTTTTATCTGCAGATAATGAACACAGCCCGTGGGAGCTGCCTGAGAAAGCACGAGTCTACTGCAGTTTTGATTCCTGACATTGGAACTTATTTCTTCACAGCCATTATTCTGCTGGCAGAAGGAGATTAATTCATGGGATGAAAGGAAACCATATTAATGGCAGAGATGATATAAATTTGTATTCAATGAGGCAAATCAGCAGTGCTCTGCACCTACAGGAGCAGGAGGCAAAGAATGGCATGTTAAATTACTCCTGTCTTGGGCTGTCAATTTTAAACACCTTTTGTGCATTCTTTTCTTTGATCAAATATATGTGCATTTCAGGCGCAGTGTGAAGGCAATACCCGCTAACCTGCAGCGTTCGTCCCTCCCCCTCCCTTATAAAAGGGTTCAGTAGCAAAGGCTTGTAAGTTAAACTAGAGTTGCTTTGATTGGAAGTATTTTTCGTGTATAAATATAAGGTAGCTATAAATGTGTGTGTTGTATATGTGTGTATGTGTGCATGACTTAGTTGCAATTAAAAAAGAATAAAGACTGCAGTGGTTTGAATCATAATGATTTGCAACGAAAAATCCATTAGCCCTGTCTATGGATAATGCTAAATATACCAAATGTCAGGATGTGGTGGACGGGAAGGACAGCCTTAAAATAGTTCCTTTGAAAATAGCCCCTCCAGATGGCTTTTCTCCACAGATCTATCTCCTTGACATATATTCCTGGGGAAACAAAGCCGATGATCGGGTGCAGGGAAGATTGTACAGGGGGAGGAACAGATATGAGTGTTCCACTGTGTAAAACCCCAGAGATGCTGGGCCAGGGCCAGGGGTCCCTGCAATTCATTTGGGGTTGCTCTCCAGCCTCTGGTTGCAGGTCACCTGGATCACATCTGCCCTTGTCCTAGTGAAAGACAGCTGATCAACCATCAGGGGCAGACTTAACAGAAGTCCAGCCCTGGAGTTGTTACTATGCAGCATCTTCTCTGTAGATAGGGTCAAGGAGGAGTTGACAGGCTTCAGATACTGGTCTGAGGGGGGTCCCCCACTCTGGAGGGAGCTGTTTGAAATAGTAGAAGGTTGTGGACTGACTTCCAGCTGCCTGCACCTATCCCACATGACTTTTCCTGGGAGTTCTCTCTCTACACAGCAGACCCTGAGTGCCAGGGACTCCCCTTCTCCCAGGAGCAAGGCTTACCCGGAGGGGTTGTTGCATAAACACAGCTCCTTTGCCGTCAGGTGGGACAGATCCAAGGTGCGCGTTTTACATTTATTTCTAGAGTTTCTCAAAGAGACTATGTTCCAGGTGTCCATGGTGATAACCTGCTGATTCCACATCCTTTACTGACTGACTTCCCTTTCCTGTCTCCCTTCACCACTCCCCTCCGGGAGTTTCTTGGGACCAACTCTCAAATAGACTATCAGTACTTGAGTCCTTGGGCTTCCATGGTGGCTTAGATGGTAAAGAGGCTGCCTGCAATGCAGGAGACTGGGTTTCGATCAGGAAGGTCCCCTGGAGAAGGGAATGTCAAACCAGTCCAGTATTCTTGCCTAGAAAATCCCATGGATAGAGGAGGCTGGCGGGCTACAGTCCATGGGGTGGCAAAGAGTCTGACATGACTGAGCAACTGACACTGTCATTTCCATGTCACTTGAGTCCCTATCTTAGAGTCTGTTTTTGGGGAAACTGAACTGAGACAAACGTATGACTTCTAGTATGGCCTGTTCAGGGCCCTTATTTACTTTCTTTTATGGAAGATGGCCATAAGGGAGAGTGCCAAGTATTTGAATTTTTGATATGCTACAATTATGTACCAACTAATGGTAGAAGCTGGGGATTAGATTAATGGAGAGGAAAGAGATTTCTGGTACACTAGAAGAACTGCCCTCTAAATAGCATTTCTATGTTTTCCTTAGATTGCAAGGGTTGCCTTGGAACTTACTCTCTACCTAGGAAATTCTAGTTGGTTAACCAGGTCACCAGGAAGGTATTTGTGTAATGATACAGGAGTTGAGTTAAATGAAGATTTTGGGACTGTTGGGCCAGATAAAGAGCCAGGCTTGGGTAGGACATAGGCTGCCCCACTGCTTCCCTGTTAGGCTGGCCGCCTCCCAGAAACAGGATGGGGGCCTCAAATTTCTCATCTGAAAACTCAGTCCCCAAAGGAATTAAAATTCTGCCTCAGAACCCAAGTACATATGACTAAGAGGATTCTTTGCCAGCATCTGCACATCCTTACTCAAAGTGCGGTCCATGGTCTAGCAGCATCAGCATCACCTGTGAGTTTGTCAGAAATGCAGACTTGGTCCCACCTATAGACCTCCAATTCGGGTCTGCATTTCAGTAGATCCCTAGGTTCTTTGTGTACACATTAGGCATTTAGAAGTGGTTGCCTCTTGGAGGAGTTAAGGTGGAGACTAGAAGGTGGGAAGGACTAGGCTATTGCTTTTAACTAGGTGATCCTATTACTTTTATAAAAATGTAAAAGTCATTATGAATAAGGAAGCTAGATGTTTTAGCATATCATTTAAAGCTATAACACATATAAAAACAGAAGAACTAAAAATTTCAAGAAACACAATTTGTGTGAATGCAGGGTGAGGGCAGAGAGGTAGAATACATCAGCTAAAAGCTGTATCTTTCATACAGAGAAACCAAAATATACATGTCAAAAAATAGAGGTATAAGCAGTACTTTTTTTTAAATGTGGATAACTACCAGGAAAAAAGTAGAAGCAGTATCATTTGAAAACTGTTGGTCTCAAGGAGCAGTACAAGTGGAAAGGTGTTGGGCCGGAAAGAAGGCTTTTATTTTTATATTGGGTTTTCTGTACTGTCTGAATTTTTATTGGTATGTGTGTTATTTATAAAATTAAATTTGAAAAGGAAAGAAGAAAGCTAGATTAAAGTTAACCAAGGTTACAATGGCAGGAGAGGGCTTTTTAGCATAGAAAGCTCTTGAACATATTTATAGGCAGAGGATAAAAAAAAAAGATTTTAAAGATAGAAGAAAAGAAATGGCCAATAGACCTTGGTCCTTTACTTGTGTCTGTCCCTCTGCCTGACCTTCCAAAGAACTTTCACCGAAACTTAGATTTTCTAAATTCTAGAATATCACTACCCAATTTCTCTTTGTTAAATTTTTTTTCAGTTGCAAAAGCCATCCCTATTCCTCTCCCTTTCTCATAGAGAATCAAGTGTTATGAGTTGGGTGTGTTTTGTTTCTGTAGTAGTTAGATAAAGTTTCGTAACCACACAGAATACATTGTGCAACACACAACAATAGGCTTTTTTTAAAAAATTTATTTTAGTTGGAGGCTAATTACTTTACAATAATAGGCATTTATTGATTGCGTGTCTGGTATGGTCTTTTCGGCAGCTCTGTTCATTTGGGCTGGGTCTGCCCACAAGTCTGAGGGTCAACTATCAAGCAATCTAGGGTGGCCTCGGCTGGGACAACCATGGAGACTGGACTCTCCTCCATGTGTCTCTTGTCTTCTAGCAGGCCAGCGCAGGCATCTTCTCTAAGTGATGGAGAAGGCACAAGAGCAAGGTAGTCCCAGGTACCAGTGTCTCTCAAGCTTACATTTGTGTCCCACTTATAGCATCCCATTGATCCAAAGCAAATCACACGGCTGAGTTCAGAGTTGGGAGGAGAGGGTGAAACAAAGACAAAGAGCAATGCGTATAGACACAGGATGGGGTGAAGAAGCGGGAGCAACCTGGCAATCAGTCCCACTACTAGGTGGCAAGCTATGGACCATAGGTTGAATCCAACCTACCTGATTTTGTAAATCAAGTTTTATTGGGACACAGCCAAGCTCGTTCCTTTATGTACTGTCTATGGCTACCTTCACACTACAGTGGCAGAAGTAAGAAGTTGCAGTAGAAGTGGTAGCGCCTAAACTATTTACTCTCTGGTCCTTTATAGAAATATACCAGCTCTTGTTCTAGACCATTTTCTAATCATTTATATACATATATATTTACCAATATGACATGTTAACTGTTGATTTTTAAAATTTTACATGAAAGGGAACATATCATATATATTATTCAATAATTTATTTTTCTGCTTTAAAATATACCTTGGAGATCTTTCTATATCGGTACATATAGGTCTACCTCATTCTTTTTTTAAAAAAACTTTTGCAGTTTTCTATTTTATGGATTTACCATGCCCCACCACCCAACCCACCTTTTTTTGTTTTTTGTATTTCCTGCTGTTAAAAACAATATCACAATGACTACCCTCCTATATGCCTCTTGGTACATATCTGAAGTGTATTTCTCTAGGATAAGTACCTAGACATAAATGGATTGAGTCAAAGGGTATGCCTATTTTCCTCCACTTTATTATGAAACTTTCAAACAAACAGCAAAGATTAAATAAATTTAAGTGAACACCAGTGTGTCACTATCTACCATTTTACCATTAATATTTTTGTATACTTGTTTTATCATTTATCTATCAATTCTTCTATCCATCCATTAACCTATCTCATATTCTGAAGTCTTTACAAGTAAATACAGTACACTTTCCCCTAAATATTTCAACTTGCATATAGTTGACTAGTGTTAATTATTTTTAGAGTTTTTATTTCTTTTGATGTAGAATTTATGTGCAAGAAAGTGTTCAGACCTTACATGAACATTCATGGAGTTTTGACAGATTGTACGCACGCCCATGTCTCACTGGATTCCTTCAAAATTAGAACATAAACATCACCCAGGGAATTTTCCTCATGCCCTTTATTACCTGTATACACACTGAATCAACTACTTTTCTGACATTTTTCCATCCTTTTGCCTGTTCTAGAACTTCAAATGAAATCATATTGTATATATTCTTTTTGTAAGGATTTTCATTGTTCCATAGCCTCACCAACATTTAGTATTGTTCCTTTCGCATTTGAGCCCATTCCAGAGGTGTGTCAGTTCAGTTCAGTTCAGTTCAGTCACTCAGTCGTGTCCAACTCTTTGTGACCCCATGGACTGCAGCATGCCAGGCCTCCCTGTCCATCACCAACTCCCGGAGGTTACTCAAACTCATGTCCATCACGTTGGTGATGCCATCTAACTATCTCATCCTCTGTCATCCCCTTCTCCTCCTGCCTTCAATCTTTCCCAGCATCAGGGTCTTTTCCAATAAGTCAGTTCTTCACATCAAGTGGCCAAAGTACTGGAGTTTCAGCTTCAGCATTAGTCCTTCCAAAGAAATCCCAGGGCTGATCTCCTTCAGAATGGACTGGTTGGATCTCCTTGCAGTCCAAGGGACTCTCAAGAGTGTTCTCCAACACCACAGTTCAAAAGCATCAATTCTTCGGTGCTCAGCTTTCTTTATAGTCCAACTCTCATATCTATACGTGACTACTGGAAAAACCGTAGCTTTGACTAGATGGACCTTTGTTGTCAAGGTATCGTCTCTGCTTTTTAATATGCCGTCTAGGTTGGTCATAGCTTTTCTTCCAAGAAGCAAGCGTCTTTTAATTTCAAGCCTGCAGTCACCATCTGCAATGGTTTTGGAGCCCAAAAAGGTAAAGTCTCTCACTGTTTCCATTGTTTGCCCATCTATTTGCCATGAAGTGATGGGACTAGATGCTATGATCTTAATTTTCTGAATGTTGAGTTTTAAGCCAACTTTTTCACTCGGCTCATTCACTTTCATCAAGTGTATGTTTAGTCCTTCTTCATTTTCTGCCACAAGGGTGGTGTGATCTGCGTATCTGAGGTAACTGATATTTCTCCCAGCAATATCAGCTGGGATTCCAGCTTGTGCTTCATCCAGCCCAGCATTCCTCATGATGTACTCTGCATATAAGTTAAACAAGCAGGGTGACAATATACAGCCTTGACATACTCCTTTTCCTATTTGGAACCAGTCTGTTGGTCCATGTCCAGTTCTAACTGTTGCTTCTTAACCTGCATACAGATTTCTCAGGAGGCAGGTCAGGTGGTCTGGTATTCCCATCTCTTTGAGAATTTTCCACAGTTTGTTGTGATCCACACAGTCAAAGGCTTTGGCATACTCAATAGAGCAGATGTTTTTCTGGAACTCTCTTGCTTTTTCAGTGATCCAGCGGATGTTGGCAATTTGACCTCTGGCTCCTCTGCCTTTTCTAAATCCAGCTTGAACATCTGGAAGTTCATGGTTCATGTACTGTGGTAGTATCTTATTGTGGTTTTAAATTGTAAGCCTCTGATAACTCCTGTAATCAAGCATTTGCAAGTTCTTACTGGGGAATCATAGTATTTTCTTTTGGAAGGTGTTTGTTCAAAACTTTTGCCAATTTTTCTCAAGTATTTATTTCTTAATTGTTGTCAAAATCCTTTGTATGTGCTGAATACCGGGCTTTGGTCAGTTTTATGTTTTGCGAATATTTTCTCCATCTGTGGCTTGCCAATTTATTTCCTTGGTGATGCTTTTTGATGAACAGATGTTTTCAATTTTGATTAAATCTAATTTATCAATTTTAAAATAATTATTGCTTTCTGTGACCTTCCTAAGTAACTTTTTTTTTACCCTGATTCACAAAGATATTCTTCCAAGTTTTCTTGTAAACAACTGATAGTTTTAGCTTTTATTTTTAGTTCTAAGAGCCATCTTAAATTAATTTGGAACACAGAGTGAGGTGGGCTTCCCTGGTGGCTCAGACAGTAAAGAATCTGCCTGCAATGTGGGAGACCCAGATTCGATCCCTTGGTTGGGAAGATCCCCTGGAGAAGGGGATGGCAACCCATTCCAGTATTCTTGCCTGGAGAATTCCATGGACAAAGGACCCTGGCAGGCTACAGTCCATGGGGTTGCAAAGAGTTCGACATGACTGAGCGACTAATACACAACACAACCCACAATAGGGTGAGGTAGAAATATTATTTAATTTTCTCCAGATGAGTATTCATTTATTCCTGCTCCATTTGTTGAAAAACATTTCCTTTCTGCGGTGGACTATTTTATCACCTCTGTTAAAAGTTAAATGCTTGCATTAACTAGGATGTATTTCTGGGTTCACTCTTGTGTGCTTTTGATCTATTTGCTTATGTTTATCCCAGCACCATTCTGCAAGAAAGGAAGTCTTACAGTCAGATAGTCTAGACTGTCTGACTTTGTTGTTCCTTTTTAGGACTGCTTTGGATATTCAATATCATTTTATTACTACATAAATTTTAAAATCTACTTGTCAATTTCTTTTTTATAAAGTCTGATAGGATTAAGATTGAGATGGACATAAATCTTTAGGTTAATTTAGAAATAGTTAATATTTTAAACCAGTGGATTTTCCAATTAATTAACATGATATATTTTTCCATTTATTTAGGTTTTATTTAATTTAGCTCCAAATGTTTTACAGTTTTTAGTCTAAATTTCTTGTATAGCTTTTGCTACATTTTATCCTAAATATTTTATTATAACTTTTTTAAAACAATGGAATTAATTTTTTATTTTCAATTGTTTGCTGTTGATACATAAAAATACGACTTACTTTAATATGTTAACCTTGTATCCTGTGACCTTACTAAATTAACTTCTGAGTTTGATCATTATTTTATGAAATTCATAGAATTATCTACCAAAAAATCATGTTATCTGAGAATATGGATAGTTTTACTTTTTTCTTTCCAATCTTTGTGTCTTCTATTTCTTTTTCTTTACTTATTGCAATGGCTAGCATCACCAGTACAATGTTGAATAGAGGTGGTGAAGGTAGGCATCCTTGTTTCAGTCCTAGTCTTGAAGAAAAATGTTCAAAATTTTACTATAAAACATGATGTTAGCTACATGTTTTCAATAGATTGATTTTATCAGGTCAAGGGATACCTTCCTATTCTAGTTTGCTGTGGGTTGTTATGTTTGCTGTAGTTATTATGGATGGATATTGACTATTGTAAAATGCTTTATCTTTATCTATTCAGATGATCATATGAGCTTTCTCCTTTATTAATACCATGAATTACCTTGATTGATTTTCTTTAAACAAATCTTGGATTCCTTAAGCTTTATTTGATCATGTTATTCTTTTAATGTGACATTGGGTCTAATTTGCTTACTTTTTATTAAGAATATCTGTATCTATATTCATAAAGGATATTGGCCTGTAATTTTTTCAGTAATAACTATGTGAGATTTTGGTGTTAGGATTCTATTAGACTCATCAAGTCAATTGAAAAGAATTATCTCCTCTATTTTTTGAAAGAGTTTGTATAAAATGGTGTTATTTCTTGCATATTTGATATAACTCATCAATGAAACCATCTGGGCCCCAGTAAAACCATCAAGGCCTAGAATTTTGTGTGCTGGAAAGGTTTATTTTTAATGATTAATTCAATTTATTTTTAGTTATGTGACTATTCAGATATTTTCTATCACCTTGTCTCTGTTTTGGTAACTTGTATTTCTCAAGGAATTTATTCATTTTACTAATTTATTAACTATATTGGCATAAAATTGTTTTTATTTGTAAATTATCCTTTTAATGCCTCTAGGTCTTATACCAATATCCTTTCTCTCACTCATGATACTGATAACTTGCATGTTTTTTTTTCCTTGAACTGTCTAGCTGCAATTTTTTTTTTTAATCTCTTAAGATAACCAACTTTTAGCTCTGTTGGAAGGTGGAAGTGAAGTTGCTCAGTTGTCCAACTCTCTGCGGCCCCATGGACTGTAGCCCACCAGACTCCTCCATCCATGGGGTTTTCGAGGCAAGAGGACTGGAGTAGGTTGCCATTTCCTTCTCCAGAGGATCTTTCCGACCCTGGGATAGAACCTGGGTATCCCGGATTGTAGACAGATGCTTTACCATCTGAGCCACCAGGGAAGTCATTAGCTATGTTAAGTTATTCTATTCTTTGCCAGTTTCTATTTCATTAATTTCTTCTAAATTTTAAAACATAATACCATATGGACTTCCAAAAAGAAGAAAACTATCAATATTCACTCCCAACAGCAAAGTAGAGTTCAGTTCAATTTAGTCACTCAGTTGTGTCCAACTCTTTGCGACCCCATGGACTGCAGCAAGCCAAGCCTCCCGGTCCATCACCAACTCCCGGAGTTTACCTAAACTCATGTCCATTGAGTCAGTGATGCCATCCAACCATCTTATCCTCTGTCATCCCCTTCTCCTCCTGCCTTCAATCTTTCCCAGTATCAGGGTCTTTTCAAATGAGTCAGTTCTTTGCATCAAGTGGCCAAAGTATTGGAGTTTCAGCTTCAGCATCAGTCCTTCCAATGAATATCCAGGACTGATTTCCTTTAGGATGGACTGGTTGGATCTCCATGTAGTCCAAGGGACTCTCAAGAGTCTTCTCCAACACCACAGTTCAAAAGCATCAATTCTTCGGTGCTCAGCTTTGTTTATAGTCCAACTCTCGTATCCATACATGACTACTGGAAAAACCATAGCCTTGACTAGATGGACCTTTGTTCTCAAAGTAATGTCTCTGCTTTTTAATATGCTGTCTATGTTGGTCATAACTTTCCTTCCAAGGAGTAAGCAATGTAAAGAGTATATGTTTCTCCCTTATCTTCTTCAAGTCAGGATATTTATTAACATATAAATAATTGGATGGGTTAGAACTGATAATTCATTGTTTTAATTTTTATTTTCCAAATTATTGTAATTCCAATATTACAATCAAATGAGATTGAGCATTGTCACATATTTACTGGCCACTTGTTTTTCCTTTTTCTGTGAATTGTTTATTCACATTTTTAATTGGACTGTGTTGACTTTCTTCTTTAATTCATAACTTTTATGTACTTAGACATCAATTCATTTATAAATATATATTGCAAATTTTTTCAGGAAAATAGCATGCGATTTTTAAAAATATGGACAATTTTTCAGTATTTTATATTTTGTATCTTGTTTAACAGTGCTAAATTTACTCCCAAAGCTGTAAACTTTCTAATTCATGGCTCCATATTTATCTAAGAATTACTCTGTAATTTACCTGAAATATTTTCATTATGACAAGAGATAAAACCTGAGTTTATTTCTCTCCAAATGACTAGAAAATTTTCTTAACCATTAGTAATCCATACTTTCCTCACTGAGTTAAACATCCTTGATTTCTTTTGTACAAAATTACATGTATGAATTTGTATCTGAACACCTCTGTTTCATTAGTTAGTTTATTTCAAGGCCAGTGTCACAATTTTAGTTACTATAGCTTTACAGTATCTTTTGTATTTGGGATCCTTCATTATTTTTCTTTTTAAAAGATATGTCTGACTATTTTATTCATTTTCCATTGCAGATTAATTTTAGAATCAGCTTGTTAAATTTCAGGACAAATCCTGTTAGGCTTTTGTTTGAGCCTATATAAAACTTACAGACTAATTCATTGAAAGAAATATCTGCATTATACTTAGGTATCCTATTCAAGAACACAGTATGTTTCTTCATTAATTCACATCCTTTAAATATAGCAATGAAGTTTTATGATCATCTACATACTGATTTTATACATCTCTTAGATTAATTTCAAAGCATTTTATTTATTTTTACATTTTAAACTTTTTATTTTATATTAGAGTATAGCCAATTAACAATGTTGTGATAGTTTCAGGTGTGCAGCAGAGTGACTCAGCTATACATATACATATACCCATTCTTCCCCAACTCCTCTCCCATCCAGGCTGCCACATAGCATTGAGCAGAGTTCCTTGTGCTAAACAGTAAGTCCTTGTTGGTTATCCATTTGAAATAAAGCAGTGGGTACCTGTGGATCTCAAACTCCCTAACTATCCTTTCACCCCACCATTTCCCCTGGTAACAAGTTCATTCTCTAAGTCTGTGAGTTTGTTTCTGTTTTTTTAAATAAGTTCATTTGTATCATTTCTTTTTAGATTCTGCATATAGGCAATGTCATATGATACTTACCTTTATCTGTTTTACTTCACTCAGCTTAACAATCTCTAGGTTCATCCGTATTGCTGCAAATGGCATTATTTCATTCTTTTTGTGACTGAGTAATATTCCATTGTATATATGTACCACATCTTTATCCACTCCTCTGTCGATGGACATTTTGGTTGCTTCCATGTCTTGGCTTTTGTAAACAGTGCTGCAATGAACATCGGGGTGCAAATACCCTTTTGGACCATGTTTTTCTCCTGATATCTGCCCAGGAGTGGGATTGCAGGGTCATATGGCAGCTCTTGTTTTAGTTTTTTAAGGAACCTCCATACTGTTCTCCATAGTGGTGTTACCAATTTACATTCCCACCAACAGAGTAGAAGGATTCCCTTCTCTCCACACCCTCTCCAGCATTTATTGTTTGTGGATTTTTTGATGATGGTTATTTTCACTAGTGTAAGGTGAAACTGTCTCATTGTAGTTTTGATTTGCATTTCTCTAATAATTAATGATATTGAACATCTTTTCATGTGCCTCTTAGCCATATGTATGTCTTCTTCGGAGAAGTGTCTATTTAGATCTTCTGCTCATTTTTGATTGGACTGTTTGTTTTGGTGATATTAAGTCTCATGAGCTGTTTGTAAAATTTGGAGACTAATCCCTTGTCAGTCACATCATTTGTGAATATTTTGTCCCAAACTAAAACATTTTATTTTATATATTGCTATTGTAACTGTGGTTTTTTCCTGTTTCATTGTTTAATTTGTTATTGCTGGTTTGAAGGAAAGCTATTGATAATTTTTGCTCCTATTCTATCTGGGAAATTTTGCTGTCACTTTTTAAGTCATGTGCGACTCTTGTTGTTCAGTTGCTAAGTCATGTCCGACTCTGTGACCCCATGGACTGCAGCATGCCAGGCTTCCCCGTTGTCCACTATCTTCTGGAGTTTACTCAAACTCACGTCCATTGAGTTGGTGATGCCATCCAATCATCTCATCCTCTGCCACCCTTTTCTCCTCTTGCCCTCCATCTTTCCCAGCATCAGCGTCTTTTCCAATAAGCTGGCTGTTCCCATCATGTGGCCAAAGTATTAGAGCTTCAGCATCAGCCCTTCCAAAGAATATTCAGGGTTGATTTCCTTTAGAACTGACTGGTTTAATCTCCTTACAGTCCAAGGGACTCTCAAGAGTCTTTTCCAGCACCACAATTAGTTAAAAAAAAAAAAAGAAAAGAAAAAAAAATGCTGTACCCTCTTATTAAATTGAATAAATTTTGAAATAGACATTGTAAGTAAAATAAATGGAAAACTAACTTCTGATATTCATATATAATTTTAGTTGTTTGTGGCAAAAATAGAAAAATAATGAACAATTTTATTTCACTTCCTTGGAACTGACATCAGTATTCACTAGATTAAAGTAGAAAGATACGCACACTTACCCATATCTGTTAGGTTAATTTTTCCAGATCTCATTTTAAATTAAATTTAGGTTTAGAAAGCTTTAGTAATGTTTTGTAAGACCTCAGAGTTCAAATACTGCCTGACATCTCAGAGCTTCGGAGGGTTCTGTGAGTTCCCCTGTTCCCTCTGGATACGCACCCTCACCCAGCAGGAGAGGCTTCCCTCTGGGTTAGTTCCTCTATCAGCCAGACCAGCTGCACCCTGTGGAATCCTCAGTCTCATGGGGTTCACTTCCCTGTCAGTTTGTGGAATTATTCAAACAAACCAATCACATCCTTCAGCAAGAACCTGGCAGCACCCGCAACCTCCCGTGACTGGAGAGCCTGCCTCCCACCTCCACTGCTGGCTCAGTTGCTCTCCTATGGTGCCTTTGTGTGGCCCTACATGGTGTGTGTTGTCCTTCTCCCTGTGCTGAGTTTCCGTGACTAATAAACTGCTGCCAGTCTCATGTATCGGTGTTAGGCACTGCTGCTGCTGCTGCTAAGTCGCTTCAGTCGTGTCCGACTCTGTGCGACCCCATAGACGGCAGCCCACCAGGCTCCCCGTCCCTGGGATTCTCCAGGCAAGAACACTGGAGTGAGTTGCCATTTCCTTCTCCAATGCATGAAAGTGAAAAGTGAAAGTGAAGTCGCTCAGTCGTGTCCGACTCAGCAACCCCATGGACTGAAGCCTACCAGGCTCCTCCGTCCATGGGATTTTCCAGGCAAGAGTACTGGAGTGGGTACCATCGCCTTCTCCGGTGTTAGACACTGGCGTTCAGTGGCCTTGTACTCCTTAGAGCAGGAAATCTCCTTCACCATCACGGTGAATAGAAGGTTATCAGAACAAGTAATCAAATCATTTTCTTGTTCTAAGCATGCTTCTATGACTTAACTGAATAATGATGGTGAAATATATATAATTATTCCTGAAATTCCTGAAGATGGAGGAGCAGTGTTCTTTTTGGACGTCACGTGTCCTTAATTCTGACTCACCAGATTGTAGCACCCATGTGCTCCAAGGGAAGTAATTTGTTTCAGAGGCAGCCCCAGGCATGCCTTAATTCTCTTTTGAAAGAGGATATTGGTTGATGTGTTTTGGGTAGTAGACTAGCTAAACACCAGTGCTCACAAACACTGTCAGCCTCAGCAGTCTTGGTATATACTTGTATACACCCCATGGGAGGTATACACCCTGTATACCCCTCTTTTGTTCTAAAATTCCCTCATTCCAAACAGAAGAGTCTTAGTGTATTAGTTTTCCCTTGTTTAATGAATTACAACAAACTTGTGGCTTAAACAATATAAACTCAACATTTCCTGGGGGTCAGAGCCCAGATACCATTCTACTGAATCCTGTGTTCCAGGTGTGGAATCAAGGAGTTGGCCAGGCTTATAGTCCCATCTGGAGCTTGATGTCATTTTCCTGGCTCACTTAGCTTGTCGGCAGGATTCCGTTTCATACAGTGATAGAATTCATGATGGCTTCCATATTCTTTGAGGCCAGCAGAAAGCCCAGTGCTTGTTAGCTTTAATCTTTCTGACTTCTCTCTCAGATTCTAGCCCTAGATTTAAAGGAGTTACATGACTAGATCAGTCTACCCAAGAGACTCTCCTTTTTGGATAACTCAAAATCAACTGCTTAGGGACCTAAATTACATCCTTGCTATATTGCAGAAGCTAATCATGGGACTGATATTCCATCATGTTCATAAATTGTGTTCACAGTCAAGAGGAGAGGGCTATATAGTGTGTGTACCCACCAAGGGAGGGAAATCATATTTTCTTTGCCTACTCTCTCTCTTTATGCCTTCAACATGGTTTCTTTTCCTTCCAACCCTTCCAAAGCTTCTAGGCCAAAGGCCGCTTGGCTTTATTACCTCCAGTGAGCATCCCTTTGACCACAGAGAAATATGGCTTTAGTCCCTGTTCCTTCTGGAATGGGGTAGAATCTCAGAATCTGTGTATCTCTTGATAGCTACTTGGCTGCTCCAGTTTGAAAACCAAGGGCCTGATGACCTGTGAACCCGAACACCCCACCACCTCACCCTAACTAAAATTCTGGGTTTAATTGATGTTTGTTGCTATCCTTCACAGGGTATTTCTTGAAAAGTGCTCCCATTGTCACTTCACTGCTGATCTCGTCGAAGCCTCTGGGTCCTATTGTCTTCTAGAGCTTAGGAAAACACTTTTCTCTCAGGTGGGAAATGGCTTATGAACATTGACAAAGTATGGTGACATCCTCCCACCCTTTCCTCCTCTTCCTTACACCTGCACATCCTTGGATGGAGCTGAAAAGGAAGACAGGGAACCATTGTGTAATCTAAATGGGCTCCTATTTCTACAGTCACAAAACTGTCTGTGCTTAAGCCTGAGTGTTCACATCAAGCAAATTTGGGGTAATTTTTTACTTTATAAAAATTATTCTGTGTTGTACAAAAGGATCCAATGCAGGTTTTCTTTTAATATCCAAGTTCTCTAGTATATTTCAAATATAATTCAGTTTCTAACAATTCAGTTGACTCTTTTTTTTTTTTTTTTTTAAAGGACTGCATCAATTGTTGAAAGCCAGGTATGTCAGAAAGTTCCTTGTTATTGGTTTTTGGGTCTTTGAAGTTTAAGGATGAAATTCTATAAATTCATAGAAGATATTAGAGGACCTGGGTGTGGTTTCTGGGAATAGAATCTCCTACGGAGTTGTTCAGATGAAAGAAAGCTAAGAAAGAAAAATCATAGTCTACTCTGAGACCCTATAATCTAGCTTCATTCTGGTATTTTTTATAATGTCCCTTTTAACAAATATCATTATTAAAAATTTTCAAAACAGAACTACAACTGTTATTTCAACTTAAACCTCTGGAGTCATCTTACTTTCTAAAGATTCTTGGGTGAACAATACTTTTGTACCCATTGAACAACCCAGGGAACCAAGGTATCAAAGATGGACTGAAATGCCCAGGGTGACAGATCTATCTGCCCTTATAGAACACTTAGCTCAGGGCCAAGTTCATTAGTCAGTGCTTGATAAATATTTATTAAAATGAAGACCTTTTTTTTTTTATATGGCCACTTTTATAGACTTTTCACTTTATTGTGTTGCCTCTCAGCTCAGCAGGGACCACTCATTAGCACACTCTAATTTTGAGGGACTAACAACATGGCCAATTGGAAGATTTGTGTCCTGTTTGTGTTATTTGTATATAAAAATGCAACCACACATGTGGTCTCAATGTGCTAAGGGTGCTCAGTTGACTTAAACATTTTATCAGCAGTCCAGTGGTGGTGGGTTGACTTTTGATGTATGGACAGACAGCCTGTGACCTATGCGCAAAAGGGCTCTGAACTTGGTTTAAGTAACTGGTTTCTCCTGATGGAGATTCTTAATTTTTGATCAAGGAGCCTGCATTTTCATTTTTCACTGGACCCTACAAATATATAGCAAATTCTAGGGGGCAAAGAACAATCCCTGTTTTTTTTTTTTTATCTCTAAAACATTAAGCCTTTTGATAGGAGTGAGACAGGCATTTTATATTTGTGATGCTATAGCCATAATAATAATGAAAGTTAAATAGACTCAGAAAGAAAAAAAAAATGAAGGAAAATTAAGAGTTCAGGCAGGTTTCACTTAGTCCTCATATTTGTCTTTGAAGAGGCAAGTCGATGGGACTGGCAAGGTGGCTGTTGGTCAAGGTCAGTGTTGTTTTCAGTGACCACATAAGTGGGGAGACAGAGGAGAAGATACTTCCTGAGCCAGCAGCATCGATATGTCTTGGCTATTTTCATTCCTGTCATTGTAGGATTGAAAAAAAAAAAGACTCTCTAATTGATGCAGCAGGAAACCTGGGTGAAACAGATGCAGGTCTCTAAAGTAAACAATAACAAAACTGGAGGGGGGTGGGGCGTGGAGGGAACCTCTTGACAGTGAGCCTTTGCAAGTTGCATAGAAACACCTCTGTAGTGCAGGTAAATATTTCTGACAAATCAAACCATTAGCTTTTTTGGATCATTTATATTGCCGTAAAATATACACAATATAAGTCTTACCATTTTAGCTATTGTTAGGTGTCCCATTCAGGGGCGTTAAGTACATTCACAGTGTTGTGCACACGTCACCACTATCCATCTCCAGAACATTTTCATCACCTCAAACAGAAACTCCTTACCTATGAAACAATAACTCCCTACACCCTTCTTGCCCCAGCCCATGATAATCTCTATTCTACTTTCTGTCTCCATAAATTTGCCTGTTCTCAGTATCTCATTTAAGTGGAATTACATAATACTTGTCTTTGTGTATCTGGCTTCTCTGACTTAGCATAATATTTTCAAAGTTCAGTTGTAGCATGTGTCAGAATTGCGTTCCTTTTTAAGGCTGAATAATGTTCCACTTATGAATATATCACATTTTGTTTATCAATCTGTTGATAGACATTTGAGTTGTTTCTATATTTTTACTATTGTGAATAATACTTCTCTGCATACCAATGTGCAATATCTGTTTGAGCCCCTGCTTTCAATTCTTTTGGTTATGTACCTAGAAATAGAATTGCTACATCATATGGTAATTCTAAGTTTAACATTTTAGGAACCACCAAATTGTGTTCCATAGCAGCTGTACCATTTTGCATTCCCACCAGCAATGTACAGGGTCCAATTTCTTCATATCCTTAGAAGCACTTATTATTTTCTGTTTTGTTTTGTTTTTTATAATCCCTGTCTTAATGGGTATGAAATGATAGCCCATTATGATTTTGATTTGCATTTTCCTAATAACTAGGGTCCCATCACTTCATGGGAAATAGATGGGGAAACAGTGGAAACAGTGTCAGACTTTATCTTTTTGGGCTCCAAAATCACTGCAGATGGTGATTGCAGCCATGAAATTAAAAGACGCTTACTCCTTGGAAGGAAAGTTATGACCAACCTAGATAGTATATTGAAAAGCAGAGACATTACTTTGCCAAGAAAGGTCCATCTAGTCAAGGCTATGGTTTTTCCTGTGGTCATGTATGGATGTGAGAGTTGGACTGTGAAGAAAGCTGAGCACCGAAGAATTGATGCTTTTGAACTGTGGTATTGGAGAAGACTCTTGAGAGTCCCTTGGACTGCAAGGAGGTCCAACCAGTCCATTCTAAAGGATATCAGTCCTGGGTGTTTATTGGAAGGACTGATGCTAAAGCTAAAACTCCAATACTTTGGCCACCTCATGCAAAGGGCTGACTCATTGGAAAAGACCCTGATGCTGGGAGGGATTGGGGGCAGAAGGAGAAGGGGACAACAGAGGATGAGATGGCTGGATGGCATCACCAACTCGATGGACATGAGTTTGAGTAAACTCCAGGAGCTGGTGATGGACAGGGAGGCCTGGCATGCTGCGATTCATGGGGTTGCAAAGAGTCGGACACGACTGAGAGACTGAACTGAACTGAACTGAATAACTAGGGATGTTGAGCGTCTTTTCATGTGCTTATTGGCATTTGTTTGTCTTCTTCAAAGAAATATCTAGTCAAATCCTTTGCAAATTTTTGAATTGGGTTCTTTGTTTTCTTGTTGTTCAGTTGAAGGAGTTCTTTATATAATCCCTTATCACATATGTGATTTGTAAATATATTCTCCCATTCTGTGGGTTGTCTTTCCACCTTCTTGATAGTATCTCATGATGCATAAAAATTTAAATTTTGATAAATTGATCTATTTTCTCTTTTATTCCAAATGCTTTTGGTATTATAACCAAAAAATCATTGCCAAATCCAATGTCATGAAACCATAAGCTTTTTATTGGACAAAATGACTTTTAGAATTTCACCAACTGCCATCCAAAAAAAGAACTTTGAAAAAGTGCATGAATGTTCAAATTATATGATAGAGGAAGGTTGAAATTTAAAAGAATGAAAAAAATATATATCATTTAAATATTACTTTAAAAAAAAAAGCAAGTGTGGCTTTTTTTTAAAAGAAAATTATTAGAGACAAAGAAGAAAATTATGTAATGAAAAGGATCAATCTACCAGGAAGACATAACAATCTTAAATGTATATGCAGCAAACCATAGAGCCTTAAAATATATGAAGCAAAAAATGATAGAGTTTACAGGAGAAATAGACAAATCCACAGTTAAAGTTGGGGACTTTTAATATTGTGTTCTCAGTAAATGCTAAAAGCTACTAGCCAGAGAATTATTAAGGACATAGTAGAACTCAACTGCATCTAATCAAAGTAAAGTGACATAGAATAGAATAGAATAGTAGAGAATCTAATTGACATTAATGAAAAACTCCAACAAACAACAGCAGAATACAAGTTTTTCAAGAAGAGCCCATGATACATAGGCCATATCTTTCCTCATAATGCAAATCTCAACAAACTTAAAAACATTGAAGCATATGAGTGTATTCTTTGACCATTAATCAAATCAAACCAGAAATCAATAACAGAAAGATAACAGAAAAAGCTTTATACACTTGGAATTTAAATAACACATTTCTAAAATAAACCCTCATGGATCAAAGAGGAATCTCCAAAATAAATTTTAAATATTTATTAAAAAACTGAGTAAGAATGAAAATATATGTCAAACTTTGTGAGACACAACTGAAGCAGTTCCAAGAGAGAAATTAATAGCACTAAATGCTTACACTAGAAAACAGGGAAGATCTCAAATGAGTAACATAACTTCCTGTCTCAAAAAGCTAGAAAAGGAAAGAAAAATAAACCCAAAGCAAAAACAAGGAAGGGGAAATAAAGAGAAGAACAAAAATAAATGAAATTGAAAATTAGTACACAATAGGGAATGATCAATGAAACAAAAAGCTGGTTCTTCAACAAAATCAATAAAATTGATAACACCCAGCAAGATTTACAAAAATAAAAAGAGAAAAGAAACAAAT
This sequence comes from Bubalus kerabau, assembly GCF_029407905.1. Classification (NCBI taxonomy): domain Eukaryota; kingdom Metazoa; phylum Chordata; class Mammalia; order Artiodactyla; family Bovidae; genus Bubalus; species Bubalus kerabau. The sequence goes on from NC_073643.1 coordinate 17,549,545, forward strand.
CACCTTTATCAGGAATGAGACTAAGGATATCACTATATTGTAATCATTAAAAGGAAAATAGGAAATACCATGAACAACTTCATGCTTAACTTATTAGAAGAAATGCAAAAACTTAGAAGAAATGAATCAAATTCTTGAAAACCCTCAGTTCAGTTCAGTTCAGTTGTTGCTCAGTCGTGTCCGGCTCTTTGCAACCCCATGAATCGCAGCATGCCAGGCTTCCCTGTCCATCACAAACTCCCAGAGTTCACCCAGACTCAAGTCCAAGTCAGTGATGCCATCCAGCTATCTCATCCTCTGGCGTCCCCTTCTCCTCCTGCCCTCAATCCCTCCCAGCATCAGAGTCTTTTCCAATGAGTCAGCTTTTCGCATGAGGTGGCCAAAGTACTGGAGTTTCAGCTTCAGCATCATTCCCTCCAAAGAAATCCCAGGGCTGATCTCCTTCTGAATGGACTGGTTGGATCTCCTTGTAGTCCAAGGGACTCGTAAGAATCTTCTCCAATACCACAGTTCAAAAGCATCAATTCTTCGGTGCTCAGCCTTCTTCACAGTCCAACTCTCACATCCATACATGACCAGTGGAAAAACCATAGCCTTGACTAGATGGACCTTTGTTGGCAAAGTAATGTCTCTGCTTTTGAATATGCTATCTAGGTTGGTCATAACTTTTCTTCCAAGGAGTAAGCGTCTTTTAATTTCATGGCTGCAATCACCATCTGCAGTGATTTTGGAGCCCCCAAAAATAAAGTCTGACAGTGTTTCCACTGTTTAGAATCCTAAACCACCAAAACTCAGCAAAGATGAGATGGATCATCTGAAATGTCCTAGAACCATTAAAGAAATTATTACTTGCATTTCTATATTAACAATGCTCATGTGAAAACCAAAATTAAAAGTACAATATCACTTACAATTGATCCAAAAACGAAACCTTTAGGTATAAATCTAATAAAACATGAACAGGATTTATATACTGGAAATTGCAAAATGTTGATGAAAGAGATCAGTGAAGACCTAAATAAAGGAATAGATACACCATGTTCATGGATTAGAAGATTCAACATAGGAAAGATGTCAATATTCTCCCCAAAAGGATCTACAGACTTAAAAGAATCACTATCAAAGTCACATCAAGGGTGTTTGTTTTTTTTTCTTTTTTAATAGATATAGAAAACCCATTCTACCCCCGGTGCAGAAAGATTCCACATGCCTCGGGGCAACTAAGCCTGTCCACCACAACTACCGAGACCAGCACGCGCTAGAGCCTGCGCTCTGTAAAAGAGAAGCCACCACAAATGAGAAGTTCACACACCACGACAAAGAGTAGCCCCCACTTGCCACAACTAGAGAAAGCACCCATGCAGCAATAAAGACCTAGCACAGCCAAAAATACATAAATAAGAATCATAAAGTAAAAGGAATCACTTTACTTGATATTAAAGCTTAATACATGGCTACACATATCAACAGGCTTCCCTGGTGGCTCAGTTGGTGAAGAATCTACCTGCAATGAGAGAGACCTGGCTTTGATCTCTGGGTCAGGAAGATCCCCTGGAGGAGGGCAAGGGAACCCACTCCAGTATTCTTGCCTGGAGAATCCCCATGGACAGAGGAGCACGGTGGGGTATAGTCCATGGGGTCACAAAGCAAAGGGCCGTACATGAGTGAGTGACTAAGCACAGCAGCACAGAAATCAGTATGGTGTGGTATTGGTCAACTTATAGCTACATAGATCAATTGAACTGAATAGAGAACACAAAAATAGACCCACACATATATGCCAACCAACCTTTCATAAATGTGCAAAAGTAAGTCAATGAAGAAATGATAGCTTTTCCAACAAATGGTGCTAGAACAACTTGGGACCATAGACAAGAGACACCTCAACTGAAACTTCACACTTCATAGAAATGCTTAAATTTAAATGTAAACCTATAAAATTTATTTAAAAGTTGGAGGAAAAAACCTACTGAAAATTAGGGCCAGGCAAATGTTCTTAGACTTGATAACAAAGGCAAGATCCACAAAATGAAAGAATGATAAATTATATCTCTCAAAATGAGAAACTTTTGTTTGTAAAAGCTCGTGAAGAGGATGAAAAACACCAATAAATTGGACAACCTAAAAGAAATGGATAAATTCCTAGAGACATACAACCTACCAAGCCTGAATCAAGAAGAAATAGAAAGCCTGACTAGATATAGTAAAGAGATTGAATCAGTAATCAAAAACCTAACAAAGAACGCCCACATGCCTGCGTGTGTGCATGCTCTGTCGCGTCCGACTCTTTGTGACTTCATGGACTGTAGGCCACCAGTCTCCTTATTCATGGGATTTTTCCAGGCAAGAATGCTTGAGTGGGTTGCCATTTCCTCCTGCAGGGGATCCTCCTGACCCAGGGATCAAACTCACGTCTTCTTCATCTCCTGAATTGGTAGGTGGATTCTTTACCACTGAGCCATCTGGGAAGCCCCCCAACAAAGAACAGTCCAGACCAGATTTCACAGGTCAATTCTACCAAACTTTTAAAGCAGAATTAAATACCAATCTTTTAAAAACTCTTCCCCAAAAATAGAAAATGAGGGAAACTCACTTCATGAGGGCAGCACCACACTGATACCAAAGCAGTTTTGAGCAATTCAGAGGCATCATACTTCCTTATTTCAAAATACATTACAAAGCTACAGTAACAAAAAATAGTATTGGTACTTGTATTAAAGCAGATATATAGAGCAACAGAACAGATTAGAGAGACCAGAAATAAGCACACACGTAAATGTTCACCTGATTTTTGACAAAGGTGGGAAGAATACACAATGGTGGAAGAATAGTCTCTTTAATAAATGGTGTAGGGAAAACTGGATATCCACACACAAAAAATGAAACTGGATCCTTACACCATAAATCAAAAAGTTAAACAGAAGACCTGAAGCCATAAAATTCCTAAAAGAAAATATAGGGGAAGAACTTCTTGACATTGATCTTGGCAATGACTTCTTGGATATAACACCAAAAGCCTGGGTAATAAAAGCAAAAATAAACAAGTGGGAGGACATCAGACTAAAGGGCATCTGTACTATAAACAATCTACAAAATGAAAACCTACAGAATGGGAGAAAATCCTCACAAAACATGTATCTGATAAAGGGTTAGTATCTAAATCATATATGAAATTCCTATAACTCAATAGCAAAAAACAAACAGAAACCCAAATAACCCAATTTTTAAAATGAGCAAAGGAAGTGAACAGACATTCTGAAAATAAGGCATGAAAATAAGAAACAGGTAAATGAAAAGATGCTCAATGTCATTAACCATCAGGAAAATGAAAATCAAAGCTACAATGAGCTATCACCTCACACCTTTAAGGATGGCTGTTATTAAAAAAAAAAAAAAAGTAAGTATTAACCAGGATATGGATAAAAGGGAAGCATTGTACACTGTGGTTGGGAATGCAAATTGATACACCTACTGTTGAAAATAGCATGGTGGTTCCTACAAAAATAAAAAATAAAAAAGTAGAACTACCTTCTAATTCATCAATCCCACTTGGGGTATATCTTTAGGAACTGAAATATTCTGCAATCTTATGTTCAATGCAGCATTTTTCACATAGCCAACACATGGAAACAAGCCAAGTGTTCATCAATGGATGAATGCATAAAAAGATATGGTACATACGGAATATTATTCAGCCTTAAAAAAGAAGGAAATCCTGGCCCTTGTGACAACATGGATGAACCTAAAGGATATTATCCTTAGTAAAAGCCAGACAGAAGGACAAGTACTACAGGACTACTCAACTTACATGCGGAATCTAAACGAGTCAAACTCAGAGAAGTAGAGGGTGTAATGGTGCTTACCAGGGCCTGGGAGGAAGGGAAATGGAGGGTTATTAGTCAATAGATATAAAGTTTTAGTTATGCAAGATGAATAAGCCCTAGAGCTCTACTGTATAGCATAGGGCTGATAGTTAATAGCATATGCCTCGGTTATATATTTAAAAATTTGCTAAGAGGGTAGATCTTATGTTGTGTTCTTACAACAAACTAATCATAATAAAGAAGGTGGGAAGAAACCTTTAGATGTGATGGATGTGTTTATGGCACAGATTGTGGTTGAGAGTTTCACAGGTATATATTTATCTCCAAAATCATCAACTTGTATACATTAAATATGTACAGTTTTTTTTGTATGTCAATCATACCTCAATAATATGCTTTTAAAAAAAACTCTGAAATATTAACAGAAAAAAAACAAAACACCTCTAATTAGAAAATGGGCAGGGACTTCCCTGGTGGTCCAGTTAAGAGTTTGCCTTCCAGTGCAGGGGGTGCAGGTTCAATCCCTGGTCGAGGAACTAAGATCCCACATGCCTCACAACTGAAAAACCAAAACATAAAACAGAAGTAATACTATAAGAAATTCAATAAAGACTTAAAAAAAAAAAGAAAAGAAAATGGGCAAAAAGTGTGAACAAACATCACCAAAAAAGGATATGGAGATAACAAATCAGCCTATGAAAAATAGTAAGTATCATTAGCCATCAAAGAAATGCAAGTTAAAACCACAGTGAAATATTAATACATTTATCAAAATCACCAAAGTAAAAAACAGTGACAACACCAAATGCTGTGGAAGATGAGGAGAAGCTGAATCATTCATATACTGCTGTTGGCACAGGCCTTCTGGAAAAGAGTACGGCAGTTTATTACAAAACTAAAAATGTGCTGATCATATGACCCAGAAATCTGTCCTCTGGGGCATTTATCCCAGAGAAATGAAGCTACTGTCACACAAAATCCTAGACGCAAATGTTCACAGAAGTTTCATTTATAATAGTGCAAATCTGGAAACAACCCAGATGCCCTTCAATACATGAATGGTTAAACAAACTGTTTACCATTATGGTAGCTCCATGGCATAGATAAAAAGAAGAACCCACAATAAAAAGAAGGACCTGAAATAAAAAGAAGGACCTATTGATACAATGACTTGAATGAATTTTAAGGGAATTATGCTGAGTGAATAAAACTGGTCCAAAAAGGTACTAGTATATAATACCATTATACATGACATTCCTGAAATGACAAAGCTAAAGAAAAATGATTAGTGGTGACCAGCCCGTCTCTCCCCCAGGTGTGACTTCAGAAAGGCAACAAGAGGGATCCTGTGTGTTGAAATAGTTCCCTACCTGACTGTGGTGGTGGCTATGGACCCACACATATGTTAAAACTGAATAAAACTAAATACATACACACATGAATACAAGTAAAACCAAAGAAATCTAAGTACCACCAGTGGATCTGCTCAATGCCAGTATCCTGGTTAGGACACTACCATAGTTCTGGGAATTGCTACCACTGTGGAAAACTGGGTAAAGGGCGCGCAAGATGCCTTCTATATTGTTTCTGAAAGTGCATATGAATCTACCATCAGCTCAAAATACTTTGATATTATTTTTAAAGTGCAAATGTTCCTGGGCTATTTTTTTTTATTATAGTTGCCTTACACTGTTGTGCATTTTTTTTTTTAATAAAGGACAATCCTCTTTAAAATGCCATGACTAGGGGCAGAAAGCTATTTCATAATTTTTAAGAAACCACCTAGCTCCTGAGTGCCACTCCCTCACCTTGCTGTCAGCGACGTGATGTGCGCTGCACAGTGCTGGAATTAGGAGTTGGAGAGCGATCCCGGCCTTGGCCTGCGGTGCTCAGGTGTGTGTGTGTGTCTATAGGTGGGCACTGGTGTGGTGGTGAAAAAGAGACAGCCAAGGGAGAGCTGCGCCTCCCATGCTGTCGGGGAGGGTGGCCAGCTGATGAAGGTGCTGCGCTGAAAGCCAGGGAAGGATTTCTGAAAGGTGCTGGCGCCTCAGGAACGCCCTCCTGCTGCTGTCTCCAGGAGGCCGTGGGCGGTGGCTGAACAGCCAGGGTGCAATGACTGAATCCCACCCTCCACAGGAAAAGGTGAGTGCGGGACGCGCGCGGGAGGTGCGGCCTCTGGGCAGCGGCCCGCAGGCGTGCTCTGCAGCCCAGCTGGCAGACGCGGCGCCTGGTCTTGGATGCTGCAGCAAAGGCGCCAAGGAGACTCCGAACGCTGCGAGCGAAGCGTGGTGGCCGGGGAGGGTGGGGCCGCCCAGAAATCCCGGCGGCGCCAGCCGGGTAGCTTCTGCAGGCCCGGGGCGCGCACACGCGGGGCACGTGGGTGTGGGGGAACCGGCGCCGCTGGGCCTCCTTCCTGCAGCGCCGCGGCGGCCGGGTGCCGGCGCTGGAGGAACCCAGGGTGGGTTACCCGCCCCGCGCAGGCGGCCCCCTCAGCCCCAGCCCAGCACCCAGCTGGCAGGCCAGGGGCGGGGACCGCACCAAGCCCGGCGCCTGGAGGCGCTCTCCGCGCGAGTCTCTTAGCCAGTGCGGGGACGAGGAGGGGGAGCCTCCTTTCCGCGCCAGTGCGGGAAGCCCGGCGGCTTTGTCCGGGGATGTCTGGGGGCGCGGAAGGGAGACGAAGGGACTTCCCTACCTGCCAGACCCTGGCATGGAGGAAAGACTGGGATGGACAGAGCCTGGTGGGAGCACCAAGGGGCTCCGAAAGCTGCACCCTCAGCCCAGTCCGGAGACCGGCGCGGGGGGACCGGCGAGGGCCGGTGGGCTCCACGTGGGTGGACCCCGAGCTGGGCGCAGTGGTGGGGTCGCGGGTCGCCGTTGCGTACGCTGCCCTACGCCAGCGCACGAACGCGGGCATATAGCCCCTGACTGCCACCCGCCAGTGGAGGGGCTGGCGCCGGGAGCGCGCGGGGAAGGGCAGGCGGCCGTGTTGGGTGGTTGGCGGTGGGGGGCGGAAAGAGGGGGGCGGTTCGCGACTGAGGTGTGGCTGCGGGGGAGGGGGCGGGAGGCACCGCAAGGCTTTGGCCCTGCTGCCGCAGCAGCCCCGCAGTCCCCGCCCGGCTCTGAGGAGGCTGCGGCGCGCGGCGAGGTGCCTGCCGGCCGCACTGCAGTCCCACTCGGCGTTAACCTGCCCTCGGATTAAAAGCAAAAGGCAAAAAGAGTCCATTAAAGGGGCGTGGGCGGGCAAAGACTTTTGCGGGTTCCAGCCGGCGCTAAGAGGTTGGCCGTAGGGATGTGGGAGTTGCAAGGTACCGCCAGGTGTCATAATGCGGGGAGGTGCCTCCACCTGGGTTAAGCTTCCCAGTGCGCGACCTGAGACGGGGGAGATCTTGAAGTCGGGCATTACCCATCGTAGTCCTAAATCTAGCATTAACCCTTTCCCACCCCCGCTCTACACACCTTCAAATTCTTATTACTCTTTTGAGAGCTCAGTATTACCAGCCTCATTTTATGTCAAAAACCAGGACAAATTCTTTCCTCTATTAACCTCTCCGTGCCGAAGACCCCAGAGGCAGCTCTCCATATCCCAAGACGTGGTCACTCCAAACCCACAGTGAGCGGCTCCTGTGCTCGGCTTTTGCTCCACAAACTCGCTAGAGTGCCACCGGAGGATGCTGAAGGCAATGTCTCGGTGGCCGCCCGGGGCCGGTGAGACTACCGCGCGAGCTCAGTGTGGTCGAGCCTCGCGTCCCCCTCCCCAAGCGAGTGAGTCGGCCCTGCACGGACCCTTGGTCACTCTCTCTCTCTTTCACTCCCTCTTGGGTATCGCGCATTTTCTCAGCAGAGCGTGACCTGGTAGACAATGAACTCGGATTCCCTGAGAACCCGCTCGCTCTTGTCCGGTTGGCCTCCCGACATCTCTGCCCTTCACTGCGGCGGGCGCTGTGTGGGCACCTGGACCGCCCTGGTACCTCGGTTCCCAGCTCCCTCCTCCCCGAGCGGCGGGAGAAGGGCCTTTCCGAGTTACCTGACTCAGGTCAGCAGCCACAATGAGGCCGTCCCTCTCGCTCTGATTCCCAAGGGCAGAGCCCACAAAAGTCCGAAGCGTCTGTGGCACTCACCTCCGCCCAAGCGGGGCGATGCCCTGATGGTGTGTGTGTGTGTGTGTGTGTGTGTGTGAGTGTGTGTTTGTGTGCGCGCGGTACGCATGTAACCGCACAGAGTAAATTTCCAGACGTGCAAGACAAAGCATTTCACGCAAAGATGGCCCAGAGTTCTAGTAAAACAAACAAACAAACAAAGAACAACAACCCTCCGCCCCCAACACCACGTCTCAAGGCACGGAGTCAGGGCTCGCCGCCTGCGGAGGCTTCTAGAACGTCTGCATCCGGGAGAAAGGATTTTAACTCTGCATCTCCGCCGAATCCGCTTGGAAATCACCTCCTCTGGCGATGCCGCAACAAGTGGCCCCGCTGCCTACCCAGAGTTACAGCCTCTCGGTCCCCCAAGTCCTTATGGAGTAGCTGACTGGGATCGGCAGATGGGGGTGAATGCAGGGAGGAAGACTTTATTTTCAATTGTGAAGATTCTGTCTGTCTGCGTCCTGTGGGCTGGGATTCTCCTGTCACCATTAACCTCCAACGTTAATGTAGTGGTATCATTAAGACTTGGAAATGGAAAGCTTACCCATCTTCCTATTAAAAAGGTGTTGATTTTTAACCAAGCATTTTCCTCTCGACAGACTTACACTTTACTGATGGGATTTCCCCCAACCTTTTGCGGTTTGGAGAAGCGGGGTGGTGGGGGACGTAATGGTAGCAAGGCGTTTATTTTCAAAACAGATAGTTCTCTCCCCACGCAATTTACGAGTGAGTAGGCTTCCTCAAAGGTTCCCTCTCTAGATGTGTGCCAGAAGCCTTACGGGTAAAGCCCTTTGGGGGGTTGGTTAGTCTGCCCACCACTTTTTCCCTGCCCAGCGAAACCCAGGTACCAAGGGGTCAAGGTTCCACACTGTCACATTCCTGTTAGAAATTCCCTCGGGGGAGCAAGACGGATTGCCGGGCAGGTCGAAGTGGCGAACAGAGGCGACAGCGTCCAGGGACTAAGGGCCTCGGTCTTCCTCCCGGCGGTTTCCTGGACTCAACTGAGCGCCGCGGCGGCCTCGGCTAGAGACCGCCTCGCCCTAACCGAGTACGAAACTCCTTTGGACTAAAGTTTGAGAGAATCCAGTGTAGAGACAGACCTCCTCCAATCTCGTTATAACAAATAATCTTATAAGTTTACCCACATAACCACGCAAGCGGGGAGCAGGCACCCAGATCCACCGCCCCCACGTGGTGTTGGAGTTGGCGCAGACGCGTCCGTGGTCACAGCGGGGAACGTGACACCGCATTTTCTCTGAATTCCTGCCTTCTAGGGTGGTGCGGCCGGGTGAGAGGGCCTCAGGGAGGTGGGAAAGAGGCTGCGGAATTCATTCGCTCTGCAGAAGCACTGGGGCTCTAGCACAGCGCGCAACTCCGGGGGCTTTCCCACGGCCCCATTCCCCCACTTGAGACAAGCAGTGGTGGTTATGAGTGATTAATAGCCGGGCTTCCCACGACCGTGCGGCGCGTCCTCGCCAGCACCACTAGCTTAGCAGTTTAATCTGACCTTTACTATGAGCCACGCGTTCCCACAGGCTGGAAACTGGATTCGCACCCCAAGACCGTCCTCTAAACCACCCTCCCCCCCTGCTTCCTGAAGAGGATCGGAGACTTGCAGCTCTCCGGTGGTGCCCCTTCTCCAGAGGAAGCAGGCCCCAGCTCCTCTGAGACTAACCCGAGGGCCATCAGACATCCCTGGGGGGTCTCCCGGGCCTCCGAGTTGGACGGTGTCTGCAATGCATCGTCTTGGGTTCTCTCTAGCACATTGTGCCGGTGTGCAGAGAGAAGGGGGGGCGGGGGGAAGAACCACTTCTAAGTGCCACCGGCATCTACGGAGTGGCGATGGTCTATGCAGAGCGCCGGTGTCTGGAGTTGTGGGGGAGGGTACTGCGGCCAAGGGCAGGTTGGGAGGACCGTGAAGGCCGGCTGGCCGCAGGGGAACCTTTCCTCTCCGGGTTCAGGGGCCGGGAGCAAACCCCGAGCTGCGGCAAAAAGGGCTGGTAGGCTCTCCTGCACCCCCGCTTGCTCCCCCGCCTTCCCTGTGTCCCCCGGCTTTTCCAGGAGGAAGATGAGGTACCCAGCGGGGGTGGGGCGCGCCGGGCCGCGAAGCCGGGCTGTCACGTGCCCCCCTCTCCCCACACCCCCCGCCACTGCGGCGGGAGTTCCAATCAGAGCGCGCCAGGGGGCTCCTCCCGGGCAGGAACCACCCGGCTCGGCGGCGGAGGGTGGGCCGCCGTCACCTGACCGCCCGCCCCCGCCCCCCGCGAGTAAGGGGCGGTGGTAGCGTCTGCTCGGTTACAAATGGCCCCTCCCGCCCCGCTCGCCCGCTCGCTCGGGCTCGGCGCGGACCCGCCCGGGAGCGCTCCTCCCGCCGGCTGCCGGCGTCCCGCCGCCCTGCCCGGAGCCGGCCGGCGGTCCCCGCCAACCCCCGAGGGCGCTCCTGGCACCCAGCACGGAGGCTTGCCCGCGGAGGTCGCGCCGGGAGACTGGACCGCGGTGGCGCGCGGCTTGCCTTCCCGCAGGTGAGTGTGCCGTGTGGGCGTGGGATGCTGCGGGGAGAGTGCAGGGGCGACGTGTGAGTCCTCGGCTGTGGACGCGGGTCCGTGCAATGCGCAGGTTAAGTTTGCAGAGCGAGTCCGAGGTCTCTCTCCATCTCAGCCTCCTCTTGCGGCTCCCGCGGGTTGGGGGCTCCAGCGAAAGCCTCGATTTGGGGGCGGGGGGGAAGGGCTTCAGGAAATTGTTGCCTTGAGATACTTGACAAAGGTTGAAAAGACACATCAGGTGGAGCTAGTAGCTACAGCTTATGGGGGTTAGACAGGTGCATTCGAGTTTGCCTGCGTTTGCGTGGCTCCCGGGCGAGTAGGGTGAGCCGGAGATGGGGTGAGCCTCTGCGGTGGGTCATTCCGTCCCCCAGAGCCACTTAGATGCCCAAGAGGAAAATTGCGCTGCTCTGAGGTGGTCACTGGATGTTAAAGCAGCAAACCGGTGACCCCCGTATTTCTGATATGCTCCTGTAGTAACAGAAGAGCAGGTGGCTTCAATAAAGAGTGTATGAAGCTTTAAGGCCCCCAAAGATATTCCATTTACCTTTTAACTTCTTGGCAGGATTTTGAATTAAAAGTGCTGAATCATGCAAAAAGACATGGAACGGGAAAATAATGAAATAATTGAATGAAAAATAATTTACTTCATTTTTTGGTAAAGTTTTTCAAAGCTAGTAGTCATTTTTTAAATAAATGCTATAAGTTTAGGGCGTAGGCACCAGGTATTTTAAAATCATGTTTTAAGACTGCCCTTGGCTTCCTGGCTGTGGGTTGCTCTTCTGTCTTTAGAGTGAGTTGTATCTATTCCTTTATTTCATGCCACTCTACTGCCTCAAAAAAAAAAAAAAAAAAAAGCCAACCCAAGACATGGTTTTTTTTTTTTTTTTGGTGTGTCCATGATTGTAAAGGGAGTGGATGAAACCAGTCCTTGGAAATAAAAAACTCCTTCGTTGATAAATGCGATGATGGACAATTTGATTTGTCATATGCCTCTGAAGGGAATGTCAAGCTGATAACATGCAGGCTGGAGAGAAACAGAAACAGGAGTTGCCCATCGAGGAAGAAATGAGCTCTAATCCAGTTGTGTTCAGTAAAAGAGCTGAAGGGAAGTGATTCCACCTGGGAGCCTGAGTCCGTGATGGTGGAGATGGAAGGGTGCCGTTTTTGATGCAAGTTCTGCAGTCAGACACCAAGTAGCATAAAGATGATAAAAAAAAAAAAATCAGAGTGAGAATGAGCAAAATGGGTGTGTCCAAAGACAGCTCTTGCCCATTTACTCTGTCTGAACTGCTCATGGCCTGCTGACTCATAAGGAAGCCAGCATGCTTCAGGAGGGTTGGATTTGACTTCTGAATAACCATACCTGTTTAAAAAAAAAAAAAAAAAAGAATTTTTTTTAAGGAAAAGAAAATCTTTAACAGAGACATCCATAAACAGGAAAGCTTGTCTCCTCCTCACATCTCTTCTTGAGGGAGGTTTTCCCAATTCCTTGACTTGTCACCTTCATTCCAGTCCCTGTCATCCATACTTGTGCCCGGAACATTTGGGTTGACACCAGAGATTTTTGTCTAAATCTTGACACAAGAAATAGTGGCACTCCTACCAATAGGATTATTTCAAAGGTGTTTGTGAAGGATGCTGAAACCCTGGACTATGAACGATTAATTGAATTTTCTTTGCAGCACCGTCTCCCTTGACATGGCATGCAGGGGCAGGGAGCCCCACCCTGTTTCTGAGCATCTGCATGAAAGGCCAGGAAAGGAATTCGACAATTGCAGTGGTGCAGACAGAGGCAGTTGCTAGACTTGGGTGTGAACGTTTATTTAAATAATCACTAAAAGGTTGGGGGATAGGCTTCAGTTCATAGGTAGGTCTTGGAAAAGCACAGTATTAAGTCCGTGTCGCTTGTCAGCGTGTGAAAATATCCATTTAACTTTGAGAGGTTGGTTTGGAAGAAAAGGAGTCTGAAGTGAATGCTGCTTCCCCATTTTAAGATCCTGGGGTTAGAAGACACTCTTGGAAGGACAAATATCAAAGCATCTGGTGAAGCCCCAAAGAGTTCTTTGTGCTCTGGTATTCTTAATAGAATTTCTTTATCAAAGTAAGTGTTTTAGAGAGGTTTCCTTTTCAGGCAATAAACCTGCTTGTGGAATAGACAAGCACCAGGCATCTCAGAACAGAGATGCACAGCGGAAGCAGGAAGCAGATGAATGAGTTTACCTTTTGCTGCTTGGTCCTTCCATCAGAAGCCAGTCATGTCACGTCAGGTGAGAGGAAAGCCATTCCTGCAACAGAACAAGGCGATTTCAAACCTTATTTCCAATCTATGGGAAAGAAAATATTTTGCGCCGCTCTGAAGAAAGAGGCATTCATTTATTGTCATTTAATTCATTTATTGTCATAGCCCTGCTAACCCGTGTCGTCTACTGCAGACAGCGGGTCTGACCATGAGGAAGAGAGAGAGCAAGATGACCTCTTTCCTTTTCTTCAAAAAACAAGAACAAAATTTTTCAAAAGGATGCCCACTTAATGTTAATATTTATTAATGCAAATCACTTACATAAGAAAAAATTCTACTTTTCCCCTGATGGCTGGAGTGAATGAATGCCTTTCTGAATCTGGATGTGGTGCCCATTTATGTAACAGGATAACTGTATCTCAGTAGTTATTCCAGTCTGAGGTGAGACTCCAGGTGAAAACTGCGTGTTCTGCTCAGATTGAATGTAAGTTCAAAGCTGCTGGGACCACCTTCTGCTTTTTGCCTTCTTCCTCTAATACTATCTTTCCCCTCTCTTAAATCCTACCTAATCCTAGCACCTAGAAGGCTTTGCGGTTTCACCAGGAACACACAATCAGGTAAATTGCCAGTGACAATGGGTCATTCTAAAATCAAAATAGATTTCAGCTTCAGTCTAAACATTCATTGGGAGGATGTCTCTGGCGCTTTGCTCAGACACCAGTGGCCCCAGTAGCCTGGTTTCAAAGAGGGACTTGTCCTAAGATTTGCAAGGATTATTTTGTGGAAGTTAGCCCTTCCCACTTGCATCGTTAATGTCAGAGCAAGAAGGTTCCAGAACACTACCTCCTTGAGTTACAACAGTAATGTGTACACAGCATTGTATGAGGAGCATTCCAGAACTCCCACCTCCCGGTGAAGTGAATGTGCTGCCTGAATAAACACCTGGGCTGCCTTGGCCCACCAACAGATCTCATTTTTTATCATAAGAGATGGTTTTAGTGTACACTGAGCTTTTTTAGGACACTAGAGAGCCTTGTAGGATGGAGAGAGCCATCTGATGTCTGACTTCTGTTAGAACTGGCCTCCAAGGATCTACCTTTTCCCTTCCAGAATGTCAGGTTATATGTGTTTTTCAAGGAAATCAAAGAAAAACACACTTTGCTAAGCCACTTACTATAGGGAGTTGGAAGGTTAGTCATATTAGTAATATCATTGGCTGTAAGCATGTAAAAATTAAAAATTCACAGATTTGTGGATATGTGAGTGTTAGTAGGGAGTTGCCTTTAAAAAACTGTTTGGAAATCGATGCTTTTTAAAAAATCATGTGACGTTAAGTACTTCCACATTCATCTCTGTAATATGAAAGAATATACTTCAGTATGCACAATTTGCCACAAATGCACACATCCTACACAAACTGGAACTGCCCTTTAGAATTATTTATTTTGCAGCAACTTGGGGTAGTGGGGAGAGTTTTTCTTTTTTTCCTGGTGGATGCTGGGCTCTTATTCTGCTGTGCTTAAGTATCTTAGTGCCTACGACCCTCAAGAAGGTGCAGTAGACATATACAGTTGTTCGTATCATGAGTGAAGGAAATTTTGTTTTTTTTTTTTTTTTTACAATATGTCTTCCTTTAGGTTGCCAGTTTAAAAGTAGTCATGCTCTAGGTTTTAGAACTAAAAGTATCACAAGAAACAGGTTTTGTCCAGATGTAGCTCGGATACATTTCCTTTGGTCACATTGCAGTAAATCATCTTTGCTTCTCGGGGCTTCCCAGGTCGCTCAGTGGGTAAAGAATCCACCTGCCAGTGGAGGAGACATAAGGGACATGGGTTTGATCCCTGGGTGGGGAAGATCCCCTGGAGGAGGGCATAGCAACCCACTCCAGTATTCTTGCCTGGTGCATGCATCTTTGTTACTCACAAAATTGGGAAGCTACCTGGACTGCTAATGACCTAAATACGTTGGTCTTACAGATGTCCTTTGATATAGTGGATGGTGACTCTTCTCCTGCCTGCGAGTGGTGGTTCAAACCGTAAGTTCAGCAAACCAAATAATCAGATATCAGTAATTTTGGAGCTCTGTGCAGAACCGTTCTTTCTATTTTCATTCCTTCTGCCCAGGACTCTAGCCTTATAAGTAAGAGTCAAGAAGGAAGTAACATCATCCTGTTGGGTAGGTGGAAGGATGTCCAACTTAGACCAAGTTACTTTGTTCACTGTAGAGCAGTGTGACTGCCATGACAGCCGCCCATTGGCGTTTTTCTCTCCCCGTCCCCGTCGCATTCTCTTTCTGGTAACAGAATATGAACCTTTAGTGTCTGGGCAGTGCTGAATTGATAATTCTCCAGATGTCACGTCTTTCTGTGTGGCCCTGCCCCTTCTGATCTTCTCCTGGCTCAAGCAGACAGATCCCAATATGTAGACACACGTAGGAGCAGCACCAGAAAATGTCGGATGAAATCTTAAGTCCGCTGTCGAGCTGGCTGTCCTACCATATCCATTAAGCAAAATATTTCTTTAGCTCAGCTGACGAAGGTCACGCTCTCAGGACTGGTCCGCTTCAGTTATAAAATGGAAAGTATTACAGTACACAAGAGACCGTTGCTGTTTCATGCAAAGACATTGGATGGTGTTGGACTGTAGATTTCCTGGGGATGGGTCCACCTTCTCCACTTCTGGGTATCAGGTACTTCTAAGTATGGCTCTTTACTGTCTGTTCTCAGAAAGGGACCCAGAGGAAGACCCTTCCCTGCTTCTTCAGAGACCTCAACATGTAATTTAAGATTTTTGGAAAATCCTTAGGCATTTCAGGTGTTTATTTCCTGTATGTTTCATCAGTGGTCAGGTTCTAGAAAGCTGGTTGATTAGGAAAAAAATTTTCCCTGCCTGCTCTTCTCCTTGCTTTTCTGTCTCCCTGTCTCTGTTCCCTTTGCCCCAAATACGGCTTTCCGTGTAATTCAGTTCACTAAATATTTCTCCATTTTTGGTTTCACTGCAGAGTTTATTGCTAGAGCGGGTAATAGACTTTCAACACAAATAGTATATTGATCACTTGAAATCTTGTTTGAGCTTGACTGAATATACATAATGGGGTGTCAATCGGGGAAAAAAATCTCATAATAAATGGCAGGTGACTTATATTCATGAGAAAAAAAAATGTCTTAGGCAGCACACAAAATATCATGTTTACTGTAGCATGACAGACTGATTCCGCCAGTCTCCTCATGTTCTTCGGGTGGCTATTTAATAGCAAAGGCAAGGTTAGAATACCAAGATTTTGGAACCATTCTTTCTTTGTTTATATGGGAAGGCATTTCTGCACACTCTATAGAGTATAAACATCTTCTCGAATCACAGCCAGCAAGAAAGATCTTTTCTACCTGAGGAATTCAGAAATTGCAAACAAATCTGTTGAAGTTGGTGTATATTTAAAATCAGATACTGATTTATGCAGTCCATATTTTTTAACTTTTTACCATGTGTGTATCAGTGCATACCCTTGCTGTATGCAAATATCATTTTCAATGTGTACATGGGAGAGCACGGTATATTTAGAGAAAATCCTGCTTTACATAAATTATTTTTAAGAACAACCGAGCAGAGGAGTAGCCATGCGTTAGGAAAGTGAAATCTTTTTTTTTTTAATTTCCTATCGAATGCTAAGTAAAGGAATCTCAGCTTTAAAGTATTAAATGTAATTCTTCAAAATCGATTTTCTTGATAGAGCAGTGATTATGATGGCAAGTGTTTCTGGGAAAGTAGGATTTTTGATCACCTTCTGATGCTGACTTTCCTCTGACTCCATTGCTGCTGGCTGTCTGTGTGGAATCTGGCCCCAGAGGGAATGTGGGGTGTTGTGGGAGCTGTCATCTGGCTTCCCCCCAAAACTCGGTGGGGTACATTACACTGTCCCAGTCCACGGGGCGGGGTCAGCCTAGCTTCTCTCAGGAATTCTTGGTCTCTTGTAAGTGAATGGAGCCAACATGCTCTTTGCTTATCAGGTTTTAATTTGCCTTTTTTAACGGCAAAAATCAAATAATACTCTTGACAATCAGACAATCGTCTCTTCCAGTTCCTTTATTCTATTCAAGATTTTTAAAAGTGGATTATGGCAGAATTTTCACTTCTTAAATCTCAGGTCATGTCTCAACAACCGGAAGAACCTACTTATCCCAGAGTGTGTATAAAGGACCGATGAGGCTATGAGGGTATAAAAGACGTGACATCAGGCTCTGATCTTATCTGCTGTTTTTCTGTAGGGCTTTGAGCACTTTTGTCTGTTTTCATCTACTTCATTAAAATGCTTCTGATTTGTTGTTTTTTGGTTTTTTTTTTTTTTTTTTGGTAAGGTTTCTGATTAGCAGTAAAAGAGAAATGCAAAGGTTGCTGAGAAAATGGGATTATCTGAGAACTAGCCAGTTGCAGTGATTCAACAGTATATGATTATAGGGGAGCTATGGATTTTAATAATACCTTTCGTAAGTAAAACATTGCCTCCATATCGTCCCTTAGGTACGTATACTGTTTTGTGACAAGTTAGAAACAGTTTATAATGTGTGCTTTTTTGCACAAAGAAAGGCAATCACATTGAGTAGTCAAAGCTTGGGGAAGTACGCTGGTGAGATTTTAGCAGAAACTACCTTATATGAGATTTTAAACTTGGGATTTAGATATTTGAAATACGTTCTTAACTTTTAACCTGCAGAGAAATAAATGTCTGCAAATGTTAAAACTTGAACTTACTGGGTGTCACTAGTAAAAGGGAAAAATAAAATTGCAGGGCAGAGAGAATGGGAAGGAAAAAATTTCTCAGAGAAATTTGAGTCTAAAACCTGCATTTACAGTCCTTGCTGTTCTCTTAAATTTTGGATCATTTTACCGATTTATTATAATCAAGTGAAGGGAGAAAAAGAATAGGAGTGAAGTAGAAGCTTTGTGAGCTATTTTCTGATTAAAAGATATTCAAGATTACATGTTGGTAATATAAATACCTACTTTTAATAGATAGCTTTCTTACCAGTTTGTACCATCTTACAGTGAGAATATTTAAAGACAAGTTTAAGCCCATACCTTTTATAGACCTTGTCAGTAGAACTGAAAACAACACCATATACTCACCAGGTGCTTGCTAAGCTTTTATGTTATTGTTGTTCTTGTTGTTTAACACCTTTATTTAACACAGATTTTTAATATCCAGTTGAATTGGCAGTCATTTCAGAGAAATGGACGTTACAATTTCTGGGGTTTGATTTCTACATACGCTTAGTGAACATCAGGGAGTAACTAAAACTCCTGGATTTTTGCTTGCTTGCAAATACAGCATTTTCAGAAGCAAGAATCAGAGCTCTCTTCTGTTAGAAGCTGCTCATTTAAAGTGATCCTCATTTAATAGAAGAATTGCAGTGGGACAACTTTTCCTTCCAACAATGATTTAAATAATAACTAGGCTGATGCAATGGATTAGAGTAATACTACTTTTTTAAAAATTGTTTTTTTCACTTTAATAAAGAACACACGGAGGCAAAATAAAGATAAATTACAGTGTATTAATTCAGTTATTAGTGAAGTAGTAGTTTGTATATTACTGCTAATAAATCTCACTTTACAATTAATAAAAAGTTTATTTTCAGGTTTAATTGCTCATGTTAAGAGAGAATCAACAGATAAAACTTGCTTAGGGCATAGAACTGCTGCTGAGCTTTGTGTGAATTCAGTTTATTAAACCCCAGAGCCTCTTAAGAATGAAATTTTGCTATTTGCAGCAACGCAGATGGACTTGCAGAGTATTATGCTCAGTGAAATAAGTCAGACAGAGAAAGACAAATACTGTGTGCTCTCATGTATATGTGGAATCTAAAAAATACAGCCAACTAGTGACTATAACAGAAAAGAAGCGGACTCACAGATACAGAGAGCAAACCAGTGGTTACCGGCGGGGAGAGGGGAGGGAGTGGGGCAGTATAGAGTTAGGGGACTAAGAGGTACAAACTGTTAAGTATAAAATAAGCTACAAGGGTATACTGTAAAACACAGGGAGTGGAGCCAATATTTTATAGTAACTGTCAATGGGATATAACCTTTAAAAATTATGAATCACTATATTGTACACCAAAAAAATCCCTATCTGCCACATAAAAGGGGATAACTTGGGGTCACAGTCAGCTGATGACTTACTATATTAATATGTTAATGATATGTTAATATATTCTCTATATCATGTAAATATATACTTATTACAAATATAGTGTTATACTATAATTATTAACAAGCCAGAACCATTTCGGTTTCATTGGAAACCTAATCCTGAGAAATGGACATAGCCAAATGTCCTATAATATGAAAGAATATAGGCTCAACTGTTTGCCCAGCTTAGTGTTAGCTTGAGGTACACGCTATCGCAAAAATCGTTTTCTTAGTGACAGGCTGATCCACCATGGTTATGTAAGAATTTGGTGAAAGGTACTTCATGATGGTTTTTCTGGGATCATTTTGATTTTCGTGTGTATATTTGGGGCGAGGGCACGTGGCTTTCAGGAATGATAGTCTCATTTTTAAAAATAAAAAAAGTGAAACCAGTTAATCCCATTTTCAGGTTAAACTTCTTCATCTTGCTGTGGTCTTTCCTCCCTTAAGACCGTGCTTTGGTCGCACTGACAAGCGTGGACCTGCAAACCCATTGTCTGATGGGCTTGATTTTGTCTCAGCCAAACAGAGGGGGTGGTCAGCCTATGAATTCTATCCCCACACCAGGCATTTGAAATTGATGTTATTCTCCAGCAAGCGGCCACACCCTCTTCAGAGTCATTGTTTCATCCCCGTGCCGCTTGTATGCTCCTACAAACACACCTATGCCTCTCCGAAAGTTCTTCAAAATCATTTTTCTCTCATATTGTTAAAAAGATAAGCATTCAAGATAAGACTTAAAAATATGAAACCTCCTGTAGACATACAATGTCAGGCTCGTCCACTCATACAGACTCTGGAAATAACCTGGAGAGCTTGCATTTTCAGCCTGGGCAGAGCTCTGACTCAGGACTTTATATGAATGCTCCTTAGGAGACGGAGTTTAGCCAAGATTTGCAGAGTTGAGATGCTGGATTAAAGCAGACAGACAGACAATCTCTCAGGGAAGGATTTAACTGGATTGTTAAAAAAAAAAAAAAAAAAAAAAAACCCAGCACAAAGGTGAACATGTATAGAGATAGATGTTCATTCTTCAGAGATGTTAATGAATGCAGGAGAATCAGCCAAAATTCCAGAGTTTTCTTTTTCCTCTTTTGTAACAGTCCAGGGACATCATTGCCAGTGACCACGATGACTAATCATTCTTAATTTTTCTAGCTCTAAACCCAAGGCTGACTGATCCCTTCGAGAGCGGCCTTCTTGAGCAGCATTGTTCAATGGAACTTTCTGCAATGATAGGAATGTTTGCTTTCTGCTCCATCCAGTACAGAGCCACACGCCATGTGGAGCTACTGAGCGCTTGAAGGTGGCTAGTGTGACTCAGAAACTGACCTTCACAACCTTATTTGATTTTAATTAAAATGTAAATTAAAAAAGCCACATGTAGCTGGGGGCTGCATGTATTAGACAGTGTTACCACAGACAGTCAGAAAAGTGAGTCAGCTTTGCATAGAGTCCTCTTTATGGGCGATATGAGCAAAAGGCCCTGCACATTCCAGAAACAGGGGACCACCCCAGTGCTGACCACCGTGTGCGCGCTCTCCGTGTGGTGGCCTCCGCAGGGCTACCGGGCACATCATGGCTGTGCCGTTGCTGTCGTGCTTCCAGGTTTTTATTTATTTATTCATTTAAAATTTTCGTTGGAGTATAGTTGATTTACAACATTGTTAGCTTCAGGAGTACACCAAAGCAAATCAGTTAGACATATAGCTATATCTACTCTTATTTTTAGATTCTTTTCCTCATATTTTAAAATAGAACTGCATCCTCCCAGATCAGACCCAGTGCATGATACTGTTTGTTGTCATTGTTTAGTTGTTCAGTCGTGTCGGACTCTTTGCGACCCTGTGGACTGTAGCCCGCCAGGCTTCTCTGTCCGTGGGATTCTCCAGGCAAGAATACTGGAGTGGGGTGCCATGCCCTCCTCCAGGGGATCTGCCCGACCCACGGATTGAACCCACATCTCCTGGGTGGTAGGCAGATTCTTTACCACTGAGCCATCAGGGAAGCCCCCATCACCAAAAAAAAAAAAAGATGATACTGTTATTGCTCTTTTTTTTTCTTTTTGAATTGTGGAAAGAATGCTTAAAATGAGATCTAGCCCCTTCACAGATTTTTTTTTTCCCCCATGTACAGTATAGTATTGTTATCCATAGGCACCGTGCTGTACAGCACATCTCTAGAATGTATTCCTGTGGCATAACTGAAATTTCATACCCGTTGGTTAGTAACTTCCCATTGCCCTCTACCCCCGGCCCCTGGCAACCACCACTCCATTCTTTGCTCTCCTGAGTTGGACTATTGTTACTCAGAGACCCCGTCCCCAACGGGGTGGTCTCTCCTTGTCCCAGAACCTCTCTGGGTCCTGGCTAGCTTGTTTGGTTGTGACTGTACGTCTGAGGTACTCTTAGAATTCTGGCTTTAGGATATGAGGTTTAGGGGCACACGTCTCGATTTGCCCTTCTAGAAGGTTCTTCCACTACTTCGTCCTTCTTTTTGTTTCTGCACCCTGTTGCCCACGACTAAAGCTTCACCATGTATTTATCAACACATGTATTTATCTCCGTGTCTGAAAGGGTTTTACCTCCAGCGTTCTTCAGTACGGACCCCCTCAGACAAGACTGATTAAGAAGTTACAGCAACTCACATTCTGCAGACACAGGCCTCTTCCTCAAGGCAGTGAAAACTTCCTCTATAAATGGAGAGGGTCTTCTAACTGAATTGCCGGTGACGTTTTCAGAGCCTGTCCTTGAGTAAGTGGACTTCTCCAGGTGGAGCTCAGCTTTCTTTGGCTCCCATCACTCTGAGGTCTTCACAGACGAGGCAAGTGGGAGAGAAAGGGGATGGAGGGTACCTGGCAGGTGTGACCGTCTTGTGTTGCCAGGGAGACCCCATGCGTCCCGGCACACAGAGGAGGCTTCCGTCTGTGCCTGGGAGAGAGCCTGACTGAGGTGTGCATGTTTGGGTGGAGCTGCTCTGTCCTTAGGCAGCCCCCAGCATGCACTCCACTGTCTGCCCCAGACCCGAGGTCCTCCTGTCAGGTCCTGCCGCAGGATCACCCAAGTTTCTTTAGGAAAAACTTATTCCTAAGCAGATTCCTGGGCCACACTCCTCGTTTGTGGAATTAGACCATTTCTCTCAGTACTCTCAGCCCTGTCTTCACAGTTAGGGGGTTTCTAAGACATGCTGCTGCCAGGGTTGCACCCCCGACTGAGAATTTCTGGGGTGGGGTCTGGACATTGATGAATTTCAAGCCGTCCCCCTCCCCACCCCAGCACGGCTGATGCAGCCTGCATCTGGCTTCATCCCGGAGCTGCTCAGGGTGTGCAGTAGGGGTCTTGGCTAGGATGACTCCCTTAGCTTACATGTGCATGTTGTTTGTGCATGCTCAGTCTCTCAGTGGTGTCCGACTCTTTGTAACCACAGGACTGTAGCCTGCCAGGCTCCTCTATCCGTGGGATTTTCTAGGCAAGGGTACCGGAGCAGGTTGACATGTTGAGTACCTGCTATGCATCCAGCCCCCCGCTCTGTGATGCTGGGTTTCAACATCTTTGCTTCATCTGCTTTTCACAGTCTCATCTCTTTGGCTCCGCCCACTGAGCATATGACCTCTGGGCCTGTGTCTCTGCGGTGACCTTTCCAGATCCCATTTTCCAGCTCCTGCCAGCTGTGTCCTTCAGTGACACTGGGCCAAGTCCCCTCCCCCATGCCTGGCAGTCGGGGTGCCAACCTTGGTTGCTCCTCCTCCCCCATTGTGGTCCCCGAGTCCCGCAGCTGTGGTCCCCTAGCAACATCCTGTTCTCTAGTCACTCTGATGCTGACCTAGTTCCAGCCTGTGCTGTCTCGTGCCCCGGTTGATTAGCAAGGCCCCGAGTCGGCCTCTACCGCCTTAGCTGGTTCTTCTCTCCGGTCGTCTTTCCTCAGTGAGGAACCATAGGCCAGTTCACAGAACTCACGTCAAAGCTCCTTAGGACTTCTTGATGAGCAAGGGCCATCCACACCTCCCCCACCCACCCCACCCTGCCTTCACAACCCCTGGCCCCCAGGGCTGCTCCCCCAGGCCTTCGTGTGTGGTCCTCCTGTCCGCCACCCCACTCTGTGTTTGCTGATCTACATCTCCCTCACGGCCTGGTTCACAGGTCAACTGCAAGCTTCCTTCCATGCCTTTGGCCAGACCCCTCATTCCCAAGGCCCCACACCTTCACCTGCACTTCTAGTTGTGGGCTCACTTTCCTCATCTTCCGGGGCTCCTATGTAGCTACTCACAGGGCCCCCACTCCCACAGCCGCCCCAAGTCCATCCTGCAGGCAGGATCCACAGTCAGTGTCTGTACCCGAAGGACAGGGGTCCTGCAAAACCCCTGTCAGCATCACATGCTCCCACCCAGGTGCCTGTGCCATGGGTTCTTTATATATTTTAATGTATCTGGCTACACCAGTTCTTAGTTGCAGCATGCAAGCTCTTAGTTGTGGCATGTGGGATGTAGTTCCCTGACCAAGGATCGAACTGGGGCCCCCCTGTAATGCCACAGGGAAGTCCCTATGGCATGGTTTTTAAGTGCCCCAACTGGATGCTCTCAGCAGTGACCAGGCTTTTGGTTTTCCCCTGCGTGTGGAGGTGCTGGACCCCAAGCCCGCTGACCAGACACGTACACACAGCGTCGTCCTCCCATGAGTGATCTCTGTTCCTCTCCCAGCAGAGAGGCTCACCCCTCCCTGTGTTCTCAGAGCGGCCTCCTAGCACCTTGGTGGTACCTCTGGAAAACACTTCTCCACCAGCCTTCTGTGAAGGAGCGAGAATTTTGAGACGCGGTTGGCAAGTCTTGGTAGTAGAAGGAGAGGGATGCCAGAACCCCTCCCACTCTTGTCGCCTCCCTGTGTCGTCTGTCCCTGCTCCACTCCTGGCTCGGACTTAGCCAACCTGGCTGGACCCTGCACCCCCTTTTTGAGCAGCTGCTTTGAAAGTAACCTCAGATGACTGAGCCAGACCCTTGAAGGCATCTCCCATCTCCCGAGGAGAGCCCGTAGGGTCCCTGGGGACAGCCAGGGCCCCCTACTCTGGACAAATGCATAGAAATGAAGGATGTTTTTCTATCTCGCATTCCCCTGGGGAGAAAGACCGGCAGCCCATCAGAAGAGGGGGAGAAACACTGGCAGGGGTTGAGCCAAGGCTCTGAGGGCTTCATCCAACTAGGCTGAACTGGAGAAGCTTCCAGAGCTCAATGCTGGTGAAGGAGGAGGAGACAGAAGGCATCCTGAGATGCCTGCAGAGGCCTGAGGGAGGGTGCGAAGGCTGGGCTTATTTGAGGAACTACAAACACGTCAAGTATTTCAGTGTGGGGTGGACTTAGGGGTAGGACAGGCAGAGACAAGAGCTCCGGGTCTTAGAGCCCATCCTCAGGGGAGAGGGAGTGGCTGCCCAGCGGGCCCTGCAGAGCCCCTGGAGACCCGCACTAGGGACTTTCCCCTCCCGGCGCCACCACACTGGCTGGGCCTGGGTGTGGCCCCCCTGCGCCCTGCTCTCATCCCACCCCTGAGCCTTGCCAGGTGGCAAGCCTTTGCTGCAGTGGCTGCCCCCGTGGTCAGGCCAGGGGATCCCCAGGCTTACCCCCAGAGGGGAAATGACAGTCAAGCCCCAGGGCACTGTGGCCTAAGGATGAACCACCATGCATTCCAGACTTAACCCTCAGCCCAGAGTCCCTTTGGCATCTTTTATGGGGAAGAACATGGGCCATTTCCCCTTCCCCACTTAGGTTTCCTCTGCTGTGGCCCCACAGGGCCAGGAGCACATGGGCAACCCACCTTCCCAGGCCCCTCCAGGACCACAGCCTGAAAGGATGTGGGTGACTCTGCATGGCCCCCTGGAGCACCTCCCGGCGAACACAGCCAGTGCCTTCTCGGCTCTGCTGTCAGTCACTGGCTTGACAATCAAGGCACTGAAAAAGGACAATTCACAACAAGCCTACACAGAGAAGCCCTTTTATGCGCAAGAATGGCCCCGTCGTTCACTCCAGCACCATTTGTATCTTTCTTGATAGGAGTTACTGTACTTGAGAATGGTTGAGCAGCGTGGCTTTAAGCAGGGTGTTGGGTCATTCGATGTTAAGGACACTGAGAGGGTTCATTGTCCCCGGGCAGCGCAATCGCCTGAGCCAGCATCCCTGGGTTGGATCCGAGTTGGCTGGGTGTGTGGGCAGTGCCAGCAGAGCCTTTGTCGTGGGGTTCGTAGGCTTTGGGGGTGGTGGGGGGCTGCCTTGTGGACACAGGCCTGGGACAGGCCCTGCCAGCCCAGGGTCCCTCTGCAGAATGACACAGGGGCCTATGTGGGCAGTGGGGAGTCGTCCTCACCTACTCAAACAAGCCAGAGAGGAAGCAGGCTGGTGTACGATGAAAGGTCCCTGCTAGAGCTCCACCTGAGAAGGACAGCGGTTACTTATAACCCTGGTTGTTGGCGTGAATGCTCCGTCAGCTGGTGAGGGAGACCCACACACACCCTCTGAACTTGCCCCTGACAGGTGGGCTGTAGGAGGGGTCTGGACTGAGACCCAGTGCAGTTTTGGAAATAGTCCAACATGCAGGAGGATCCAAAGACCCTGGGAATCCTTCTTGACCTGGACGCATCTACCCCTCCACTCTGCCCCCACCATCACGGCGGGACCCCTCCTTCCCAGCTCCCAGGCCTGCCATTCCTGTTCTGCCCAGCATCCAGGGCTCCTGTTCAGGTCAGGACCACAGCCCACAGTTGGCTCGAGCTCCAGGGCCATCATTTGAATTGGGAATGCCCAAGGTGCGTGCTCTCCATCTCGGGGCTAGACCTGAACTGGCCACCTGGTCCCTGGGTACTGTGATCCAGGACATAAAAGGGTCTGCCAGCCTTACTATGACTACCGTCATTAGTTATTACTTGGTAGTGTTTCCTTGGCCCTTGGTGTGGGGAATTTCTTTTTATTTTGCATCTTGATAACCATCCATGTAATAGGTACTGCTCTCACAATTTTTTCAACAAAGAAGTTGGCTCAGAGAGGGCAGGCCAGTGGCTGGAGGTCACACGGCTAGGAAGAGGTAGAGGTGGACCAAGTTGCTGTCCCACCTCTCCAAGGGCTGGACTCTGAGCAGTCTGAGCCTAGGCTCCTAAGCCCAGCTCACCCCCATCTCCAGGTGCTTCTGAGTCATGAACTGTGGAAGAAGCAAAAGAAAGAACAAGTCAGAAGCTCAGATGGGTGCTCCAGGGGCCTCACTTGCCTGCCTCCTCCTCCCAGCTGGGCCTCGAGGCTTCTGTAAACCACCCATTGGCTCCTCGGGGCCCACTTTCTCTCGCCTCCGTACACATCAGTGAGTCATTTCCTCAACTTTTTTTTTTTTTCCTTAGTTGTTTTTTTTTTTTCCCCCTATTAGGAGGAAAAGTTTCCTTCACAATGATGATTTATGTCTGCCTCTGCAGATCAGTTTTTTGAAGTGTTTCAAAGACTTGCAGAATTACTTTCTGTTGGAATATTAGATTTCTATCTCTGTAAAATTTAGAACCATATGCTCTCAACCCTGGATATTGGCTTCTGTGCGGTATCCATCCTCAATTTTTTTTTTTTAATCCTAGATAATGATCCCACATCTGTCTCAGGGCAATTTATACCTTAGCTGGAGGAAGACTGAAAGAATGGGAAATGGGTTCCTGAGCTGCTGGCTGCTCCTGCTGCTAAGTCGCTTCAGTCGTGTCCGACTCTGTACGACCCCATAGACGGCAGCACACCAGGCTCCCCCATCCCTGGGATTCTCCAGGCAAGAACACTGGAGTGGGTTGCCATTTCCTGAGCAGGGACACATAAGGAAGACGGGAAACCCGAGTAGGCGGGCACAGGCTTCAGGGCTGGAGGAGCAGAGAGGCAGGGTAAGCGGCTGTAGCACTCAGCACAGCGCTGAGCTCCTGAGCCTGTTGGTGAGAGCCCTGGAGTACAGGGTTGAATTCAGATCCTGGGTTCAAATCCTGGCTGTGTCATGGGTCAGTGCTGTGTGCCCTTGAGCAAGTTGCTTAAACTCTCTGTGCATCAGTTTTCAAATCTATAAGATAGTGGTACTCCCTCCCAGGGTGGATACAAGGACGGAATGAGTGTGTCCGTGTAGCTCCCTGAGAACTGTGCCCAGCACATATTAGGAGCTCAGCCTTGTTGCAGTGAGAACAGACTGGCTTCTGGAAAGGGCTTTTCAGAACAGTTGGGATGTTTTCCATCCAATGAAAAGCAGGAGTAATTCCTGTTTTTATATAGGCAGAGACAGTTGACAGCTTTAGCAAAGTGCCCACCCAAAATCAGAAGATTCATATCACAGCCGTCCGGGAGCTGATGTGATCTGTTGTTTGTTTAACGTGTCTCTGCCACACCGAGCTCCATGCGGGATCTGGGCTGTCTTCCTCTCTCTGGGTGTGCTGTTGTTTCTTGGTGAATGAGATCAGGTCTGGGATTGGCCCCGGTTCTGGAAGCTGGACTGGTCCTAGGAGTGCCCTCGTTCTTTGTGTATTTGCACTTGATTCATTGCTTTTGCTTGTGACTCCCTGGGCCACCGGTCAGGGGAGAGGGGAGTGTCTCAGTGTCACCTGCCGTTATGTACTTTGCTCTGTCTTTGAAAGACGTGTGCTTACCTGACTCCCGTCTGATTGGAGAAAGCTCCTCTTGCGATCCCAGCCAGGATCGGTTTCATCCAGCGGCGTGGTCTTCTCTAGGCCAGCTGGGGATCTGCGAGCCAACTCAGGTTTCTTATGGGTGCTTCTGCCCCATGCACCCCATGGGTGCTTGAGTCCCACAGGTGAAGCAGACATCCAATGATGGCCTGAGGGGTTCAGGCCATTATGTACAATAAGAGGTGTGGTTCAGGGACCCACCCAACCCTCCCTGCCTCAGATGTTCCCTCTGGGATATCCTTGCCTAGTGGCCAAGAGGTGGGCGCCTGTTGAGGGACCACAGATCTCTCCTGTAGTTTCCAGGGACCCCAGCGAGCTGACTGCATGCCCCAAGCCTGCTGTCATCTCTGGCACCTTTGTCTCCCTGAGGCCTGTACCCACCCCATCTCCAGAATTGCTACTGGAGCAGAGGCCAACACCTCCCTTCTTGGGCCCCCACCCTGGCCTCAAGGTCTGCCTGTCTCCAGCCTCTATTCCATCCCCATTCATACAGCATCCAGGGTGGGCCTGAGAAACACAAATCTGATAACATCATGTCTCCCGTTTCCATCTTGGCGGCCTCGGGCTCCAGCTTCCTGTATTTCTTCATAACACACTGCAGTTTCGGCAATCTCCTTTGTTCTTCTTGCCCCCACTGGCTGGTAAGGGCCCTGAGGCAGGGCCCTGTGTTGTTTATCTCTAGAGTGGGCTTACAACCATGGCTGGGGTGGACAGAGAGGGAAGCCCTAGAGAGTCAAAAGACAGGAATGTCTGGGAACCCATCTGCTAAGAAGCCAGGAGGACCTAGTGGAGGTAACAGGGCTGGTACAGGCAGGTGGAGAAGTAAGCACCCCCGCCCCTCTCCAGCCTACCACCCATCTGCCATTTCTCCTGACAGCCAGCCAGGGGCTCCCCAAGGCAGCTGGTGCACATGCTTCTGGGGAGCTTGGAGGGCGGGTCTCTTCTCACCAGGAAAAAGATGGTGATGCTGGACTAGCTCCTGGTGGCTGAAATCCTGGCTGAGTTAGAGGATGAACAGAGATTTGCCTTTGGTGCCAGATTTCTCACACGTTATCTCAGTTCCTGCTTGTTCAGTCACTCGGTCATGTCCGACTCTTTGCAGCCCCATGGACTGTAGCCTGCCAGGGCTCTTCTGTCCATGGGGTTCTCTAGGCAAGAATACTGGAGTGGGTTGCCATTTTCTCCTCCATATCTCAAGTCATTTCTACTCAGACTTTGTGGGGTGGGTTGTACATTTCCCATGTGACTGATAAGGAAATTGAGACTCAGAAAAGCTGATGCGGCCCCACCCCAACCCCGACCTGGTCTATCAGCCAAGCCTAAGAGGAACTAACCTGCTAGAAACAAGTAAGCAAATCTTCTCTGCCATAATGGGATCAAACCACTTTTTCTCCAGGTCACGGCCAAGACGAGGTCCCTCAGTGAGGACAGCTCAGATATGGTGATGGTCTGTGAAGGCAGGTGGACAGTTTTCCTCGCAAAGAATCTAGGAACTGTCTGAGTCTGTCTAGGAGAAGAGTTGTTTAGTCTCATCAGGATGTCAGTGGGATGGCTCCTCACCTCATCTGGAGCTCTTGAGGTCTGACAACAGGTCAGGTGTGGTCAGTCTCCAGACAGAGCACTGACAGCAGCAGGAAGACAAAGAGCAGGGGAAAGAACAGCAGGAAAAGAAACCTCCCCCTGCAGGGCCTGGCCCTGCCCACGTCCATATCAGCAGTGAGGGTTTTGAGTTGAGATTTTCACCGAGTCCAAGCTTATACTGCTGGCCACGCAACAGATTGAGAGATGAGTTGTTGGGACAAGGAATGGCAACTTTATTCAGAAAGCCAGCAGACCGAGAAGATGGTGGACTAATGTCCCAAAGAACCATCTTGCCTGGGTCTGGGTGCTAGTCTCTATTGTAGAGCAAAGAGAGATGAGGTAAAATAACAAAGGTGATAAACTGTGGCAAATATTTCCTGGTTTTGACCAGAGTCCAGGGAGGATATATAAATTTCTTCTTTCCTACAGCCATTCACAGGTAGGCCTGGTCATGATGTTTCCTCTGACCTTAGACAAAGGTATTGTAGCTGAACACTCAGGCAGCAGGGGCAGGGTTCCTGGAGATGGGCCATTACATATGCCTTAAGCTATAGGCAGCATCCCTTTAGATTAACTTGTAGCAAAAAAAAATCACTTCTTAGCCTTTTGGCTAAGATCAAGCATAGTAACTTGTAGCAAAAGAAATAAAGGGTAAAGTAAAAGAAACAGATTTGATATGGAGTCAGATTTGTTCCTCTGTGTTACAAGACCTTCACAGATGATGGCAGTGGGGTACAATGGAGTTTCAGGCACAGCAGCTGTAATAGTCGGGCCATGATAGAAAGATTTTAAGGTGGTAGTCAAAGGGGAAAAGACCGAAGAACTCAAAACAAGAAATGGAGGTGCTTCTTGACCTTGTCCTTGAGGGAGACCCTCGTGTCTCATTTTGCACTCATGATCAGGCCGCAGTTTTAGATGCTGGCATTGGTCACACAGACTCAAGTTCCATGCTGCACACAGATGGAATCCCAGGCAGATGGTGGCATCACACAGGGGTTACCTTTACCTGTTTGTTGTTATTTAGTCACTCAGTCGTGTCTGACTCTTTTGCAACCCCTGGACTGTAGCCCACCAGGCTCCTCTGTCCATGGAATTTCCTGGGCAAAAATACTGCAGTGGGTTGCCATTTCCTTCTGCAGGGGCTCTTCCTGACCCAGGGATCGAATCTGAGTCTACCTGCATTGCACGTGGGTTCTTTACCGCTGAGCCACCTGGGAATGCCTGCGCTTATGTAAATAAAGGAGCTTCCAGTCCAGGCTCCAGCTGCAGCCCTCCTGATGCTGACAGTGTGGGCCCAGCAGGGGATGAGAGTGGCCTTGAGAGTGAAGGTGAAGGGGGATTAAGGTTGAAAGATGGTGAAGAATAACACGAGGCCCTTGCTTCCAAGAGGAACCACGAGGCAGTCCCATCCCAGTATTAGCTGGGCATTCAGAGCATCAGAGACTCCTGAGGGAGACACCCTGATTTGGTAAACATAGTCCTGGACTGGGACACGAGCCGGCTCTGTCACCTCATCACCTCATTGCTGACACGTTTCCTCTTCTGCAAAATAGCACCACCACATACCCTCACCTGCTGCAGGGCTGCCACACCATGTTTGTATAAACACCACCCGCATTCAGGTCTACAGTATTCTCCTTTCAAACACTGATACTTTAACGGCTTAGTCCACTCTGGCCCCGTAACTCGAAAAGGTAGTGTTGGTTTTTTTTTATAGTTACCATCTTGTGATTCCTCATGAGCAACTCACAAAGCACTTGTGATCCAACTGGACTGTCTCCATGAAAACGTGAGGATCACACACAGCCATTAATGATTAGCACCAGGGCTGAGGAAAGGAATAGCCAAGAGTCTAGACCAGGAGGAAATCTTGGGGCATTGCCGTGAGATGAGGTGTTGCAGGTGGTCCTCACTCCTCCTCTAGGGATGCCCCATTGATAGTCACAGCCCCCAACCCCACCCCTCCCCAGGCAGTCGACTATGCTAACTCTCCATCCTGAAATAATTTGGCCATGAAGCAAATCAAATGGCTCTTCTCCAGGCTGGGGTGGTCCTGACTCAGTCCATTTGTTTTAGGAGTATGGATGGACCAATGCTCCAATAACTTTATATCTGGTACTGTTGGGTGAAAAATAGAGGGGAATCATTAAATAGTCCCAGGGAGGAAAAGGGAGGCTGCCCTGCACTCGGGTGAACAGTGGCTTTGTGCAAGTAGAGTTAGATCCCGTTATGAGAGAGAAAGTACAAGGTGTTTCAATAGCTGCAAATCCTATGAGCAGTGAAAATATCCCCAACATCTTTAAAAAAAAAAAAAAACTTCAATCCCTACAATAAACATTTTTCTATACAAGATAAAAAATTCTAAATTTTACTCTGTAGTCTTACAGTCTGTGATGGCTCTGAGAATACTGACAGTTTCTTTTTCTTCCTAGAACTAGGGGAAAATCGTTTATATTCCACCCGAGATTTTTTTTTTAGTACCAAAGAGGATATTGTTTATAATTAATATGTATTCTCCTGATGAATAATTTGATAAAAAATATTGTTTTCCTATAAAACAATTTATTTAAATGAGACAGGGTGAGGGTTTTTTTCCCCTCCTGCTAACATGAAGTTTTCTCTATTTTCAGTGGCATTGCAAGACAGTTGGGCAGTGGTTTCTATACTGAAAAGAGAAATGACCCCATTATCCCACCTGGTTAAATTTATACACTCTTCAAAATTCTATTAATTTTTCTATTAATACTTGGTTCTGTGGAATCTAATAAGTGCTTCTGGAGAGTCTAATAAGAACCTTGATACAGACTTTTAGGAAACCCAGGCTTAGTTCCTTTCTAAATAATGAATTTATTGAACCCCTTCTCCTGAACATAGAAGCTGTAATATGGATGCCAAAGTTTCATGATAGAAATTTGATGAATATATTACAAATCCCAGCTGCACTCAAAGGAAGTAGTTTGGTTAGATGTTGAAGGCAGGAAGAAAATTCCACCGCTTTGTGAACTCAAGTTAGAATGTCAGTTGCCCAAAAGAGGGATTTTTTTTTTTAATGGGAGATTCACTTTTAAAAATTGGCAGGCTAACTAACCACAGCAGATTTGGAATTCCAGTCCTGACCGGGAAGCAGGGAAAAAACATCCTCAAATGTGCTATTAAGAAGTGGCTGTGTATGGGGAGAATACAAATTGATGATAATGTTAGAATAAACACAGCATACATTTGAAATACCAGTCGATAATACTACATTGTCTCCCCAAACCTATGATAGATTTGGTGGATGAACCCTGATGTTGCATCTTCTGAAGTGTGTAGGTAGGCGAGCAGGGGTGATGTGCATGCCAGGCCCTCACGTTCAGACAGATTCTCGCTGGCAGCCATGTTCGTCTGTGAGTGGTGAAAAAAATAAAGGAATCTGAAGGTGATCGGTCCCATCGTGGGTCTGGTAAATGAAAAATTTACATGTGTGAGACAGTAGTTTTGCAGTCCGAGGAACACAGATAAGAAAGTGCAAGGCATTGAAATTGTGTCGCTTCTAACAAAGCTTTAGAAACAGACACACACAAATGAGAATGACTTAAATTGATTTTTTAAAAAAATCCTTTCTTCTGTGGAGTCGAGTGACCCCAAAGCCTTTGGAGGCATATAGGAGGTGACAGAGGGCTAGCAGCTTTCTGTTTTAGAAGAGCCCGAGCAAATTAGAACAGAAACGTTGCCCGAACAGTTTGTGTTTTCTGGAGACCTGCACAGGAAAACAGCACCCGTCAGTGGGAACAATGAGGCGATCGGCTTTGTTTGCATAGAGGGACTTTGCAGAAAAGCTCCAGCTATAAAATACCAACACCCTCAGCTTGCCCCCAAGTTCCTCATGTCACCCAGCTAATTCTGAAGAACAGTGTCCTGTAGGGGCTCAGTCTGTGTGTGTTTGCTGTACCACAGTCAATGCTCCTTGCCCCTAATTTTCTGAAACTGACCAATACTTTCCTGGGGACAGAGGAGGAAAATGGTGTGGTCCTGGGTATTCATTTTGTGACACTGCCCACAAGGGCACACTGGCCTTTGGGCTGGATGCCAGCCACCAGCCCATCATTTCTCAGTGAAAAGAACCTTTCAGCTCGGTTACCTCCTGGAGAGAGCTGATTTTCCAGCAGTCAGGCTTGATCTGGGTAAATAATTAGAGAGCTGGAGAGCAAAGACATCGCTCTAGTGCTGTCTGTGATTCTGCTAGTATAGCCAGACCCTGAGATTCCATCCTTGCTACAATCTTAACTGTTGTCTTTCTCTAAAGATGCAGAGAAAGAGGGCGGGGGGAGGGAAGGAGGAAGAAACAGCAACAAAGCTGGTTGCTTGCATTTGTCTTGGAAGAATTAATGACATTTTTCATTCTTTGGGTGAGAATAAGAAAATCGCTGCGGTTCTTTATCAGCACATAAGAAGGTGACTCTCAGTCTGCCTCCCTCTCCCTAACCACTCTTACCTCCCAGGCCATGCATGTTCAGTGCAATTACTTTGGCATATTGATTTATTTTTAAAACTATATTACCCCTCGTTTACTGGAATTTGCAGGGCTCTGGGTCATGCAGGAGAATCACATTTCTCATAAAGCAGACCCTGAAGTGGTTAATAGGTTATTCTTGAACTTTTGCAGCTGCTCATTAAAAGCCAAATTAAAATATATATATATTGATGGTTATAGAGCATGTATGTCTCTCTAAAAATTTCCATTGTTCTGAAACTTTATCACATTTTATCCTGTCCTGTGTGAAGAGAATAAGGAATTGATAAAATTATTCCAAGGTTCTAGTGAAATTCCCAATTTTTCTCTCACTTGTGTCTTCTGTTGCAACCTCTATAGTTTATTAGACCATTAATTCTCATTGATTGAGAATCATGGTCACAGGAGCAATCTGATTTGCTGAAAAATAGTAATTATACTAGTGGAGTTTTACTACTTTGGAGGAAGCTATATAGATAAGAATGAAAACTAAGAAATGGGAAAAGGTAGCATAATTAAGAATAGTTATTAATGCACAACAAGCATGTTTAACATGGTTCCATGTTAGCTACAAAGGACCTCTAACAATTTCTGCACCAAGAACTGGAAGACACAATCAAGAAACAAAGGCTGTTAGTTTTGGTGGCTTCCTTTTCCAAGCATACAAGATTCTGAGGGTCAAGAAGGGTGGAAGCCAGGCACTCCCCTACCCATAGCCCACCGCCACAGAAGGGTTTATCACAGCTTGCAAAATTAATGAGTCCTTCCCTGAGTTGAACTACAGACTTTTCTAGCAGATAGCAGCTAAACTGGTAACCTGGCTTGCTTCGGTCACCAACATGGCAGGCCTTGCTGGGTGTTGGGGGTGGGTGTGACAAACCCAGATGGTCTGACCCATCCGGGAGTTAAGTAACCCCACTAAAGGGGCAGACACAATAGTGCCAGGTATGTCTCCTGCTCACCTGCATTCAGACCAACTCTCCTCACCAGAGATTTTTTTTTCCTTTTTTAATTTTTCATCTTTTCAGGGAAACATTTCATCTTGGAACTAAAAGCAGCAAAAGTTGATTGATATTAACTATGGCACTTCTGAACGTTTTAAACCTGATCCCTTCCTCCTTCCTTCCTACCTTTTTTCCTTCTTTCCTTCCTTCTCTTCTTTTTTCCTCCCCCTTGACTCCCTTCCTCCTTCCCTCCCCAAACCCAAGGGAGGCTAGAAGGCTCTTCCTGGCAGGAGAGGGAGGTCCCTGGGGACCCCATGCCAGTAGGATAGGTGTGTCAGGAAAGAACATGGGGTGTCAGGAGTCTGGGGGCCAGGAGCCTCCCAAGTGCTTTCTGGTCTCACACAAAGGGGACGGGGATTTTTTTTTTTTTTTAATCATAGGACATGATTGTCCACAGCTACGGGACAGCCTCCCGCGCGGTCTCGGACTTGAGTATTTTGGGATGTCCTAAAAGAATCCTCTGGAGGTGAACGACATGTAGGACCCCCTCTCTGCAATGCCACTGGCAGGTTACCGCTTTCAAAGCAAAGCCAGACTCCGGCCCTGCCCGAGGTGAAGTCTTTGTCTGCCTGCGCGCCCGGCCGCTCCGGCTTCGGATTGATTTTTGGCCCCCGCGGCAGCAAGTTGGGGGCTGGCTCGGAGGGTGGAGGCGGCTTGGGGGCGGAGTGCGGATTGGCATCCCCGGCTGCAGGGAGCCCACTGCTGCTCCAGGATTTTTTTTTTTTTTTTAACTTGGAATTTCCAGATGACAAGAAAGGGGTTTCTACTGGATCTGAGGGAGCCATTAACATCTATTAGTAACGCCGATGGGGTAAGTAGCAGAGTGGCGCTCGGGGCTCCAGTCGGGTGTGCGGTCTTCGCCGAGCTCGAGCATCGGCCGCCCAGCGCTCCGGCTGGATGCGCTCCGGGGCCGGCGGGGACGTGGCCGGCTGCCTGCCCGTTCCGACCCCTGCCCAAGGTAAGGGGTCCTCGCCGGGGCTTCTGCTGCTGACCTCGGCCCCCGCCCTCCCCACCGGGACTTCTTAGCAGGGCATCTTCTCTGGCGGGTGAATTACTTGTCATTTCTCCCGGGGCACTGCCGGTCGCCTTCCTGGGACCGTCCTTTCAGATTTGGTGATCCGCCCCGACACCCACCGGAGTCTCTCCCTGGAGGTGCTGCTTATGCATATTCATTTTCTCTGGTAGCCGCTCCCCGACTTACCATTGCAGGTTGATTTATCGATATGCGTGTAAAGTGTGCTTTATTTGAGTAATTAGCAATCTTGAATTCGTGGAATCGTCTGCGCGTTCCAGATCAAAGACAAAAGGTGGTCCTGCCACCTCCCCCCACCTCTTCATTTTCTACCTAGTGACCACTGACTTCTGTTGTTTTAGGGAAAGCTCGTTAGCAATGGCAGATCCCCCCCTCCGGAGGAATCACTGAATTCAATATTAGTGTTGGTAAATAAAGCATACGGTTATTTTTAAAAGCCCAGCATTTGAGAACTAACTTCTTCAGGGCTCTGTGTCCACTGAGTGGACAGTGTGTTGTGTTCTTTCAGTTTGGGGTTCATTCCAGGATTGCTCTTACTTCTGTGAAACAGTCAACCGCATGTTCCCATCAGGGTCCATGAAAAGAAATGTTGCCTTTCATTACAAAGGAAACTGCAGTGAAAGGGAGACACGACTTCAACTGTATATTCTATTTTCTTATTTTGTTCTTCAACTGTGGTTTTCATCTTTCCATGCTCCCAGCCCTCTCACATCCATCTATAACCCCATCATTAAACAAAATATTACCTTTGCGGACTTGCTTGTATTTCTTCAGGAGCTCTATTATGCCTATAAATTTGACCTGGGTGATGTTACTAATTTGATAGGTTATTCTGTCATACAGGAAGTCACAGTCTATGGATCAGTAT
The DNA here is from genome assembly GCF_029407905.1 of Bubalus kerabau. NCBI lineage: Eukaryota > Metazoa > Chordata > Mammalia > Artiodactyla > Bovidae > Bubalus > Bubalus kerabau. Next base: position 17,586,123 of record NC_073643.1, read on the forward strand.
GTCCATGTGAACCACCGCCCTCCCCCCAGTCACATTAGCTAAATTGTTTCTAAAAGATATTTTTAGGCCAGTGAACACTTAGCAAAAATGTCTCTACAGATCCTGATAGAACTATTTTTAGATTCAGTACTTTAAAAGCCTGTTCAACCCAACCAGTTCCAATCAATGTAAATGTGCTCCTAACAAAAGATCTTTGTATTGTTAGTGATTAAATCATTACACATTTCCTTTATGGAATTAGCCGATCTAACAATAAAAAAATTCTCACCCCATGAAATATTATTCTGATTTTAAACTCTAGAAAAAAGTATGCATTTCTTGTATTTTCAAGGGAAGAAGTCATGTAAGACTGAATCACTAGAGTATAGAACATTTGTTTGGGTTTTATCTTTTCTGCAGACTTATTGTGTATTCTATTTGATATGCCTCTGTTACTTTTTTAAAATGATCTAAATTTTCAGTGTGTTGCCAATTAGTATTCTGTATAAAATAGATAAATGTGTAGTACATATATACGTGTAGGATTTAATCCATGGGTAGAAACAACAGCCATTAGGGTGAGACTGATGAAGCGTCTGCCTCAATGAGAAACACCACGAGGGAAACCACTCCAGATCAGTAACTTATAGGTAACCCACATGAAAAGGGGCCCCAGAGCTTTTCTCTTCAAATATTAAACAAGCTTTCCCTGTTGGGATCGTATGCATGTTGGGAGGGTTAAGTAAAAGTGGGAGGACCAAATATTAAGTAGGCAATATATTGTTTCTATGTTATTTACTACACACATTTTTGACATGCCTCAATTGCTGAAAAGTAATCATAACTTGATATTCTGAAAATGGCACGAGGCTAGATTTTTAACAGGAACAGCAGAGATGAGCGACTCTGGCATGTGGGCACAGGGTATGTTTGGTGTGTCTTTGCGCCTGCTTTATAGGAGGCACATTACCCTTGTCTGTGAGCTCTGGTACTGACGTATCGAACACAGAATGAATATGTAACGACTTAACACAGCAGTAATACATTTAGCATGTAAGCAGTTACATAGATCTTTCCCAGATCTTGGGAATAACAGAAATTTACCATGGACAGAATGTCAGGAAGGAAAAAATTAGGGTGAGCTGGGTTGACTGTCTAAGCAGAGAGATACTCTGCCTTGAAATGTGTGTTTTTGAGTGAGAACACAGTAATCACCAGCACTGCCTTTCGTGGTACTGTCTGCGTGGTCTTTTGTTCACTGTACGTGGAGTTGGCACTAAATCCCTGGGGAGGATAATGGTGTATCTCATCTTGTACTGAGAGTCTGAATCCTCTTGGTGCTCCTACAAGATATACACAAATGTTTGTTTATTAGACAGTAAGCCATGCAAACATGCGTTTGTGCAGTCTTCTTTTCAATTCATTGAAAAAATTACAGGGAATTTTTTCTTGAAGCTCCATTCAAGGCCATTACCATCAGGTCACTAGTTGTGATTTTTTTTTTAAGCCTAGAAAGTGACCCTCTTCCCTACCAGAAACTCTTAAATATTAAAAAGACAGGTGTTTGATTTGGTTGGTTGGTTAGGCTTCTGTCCTAAGAAAGAACAGCAAATGAAATATTCCTCAGTATCAGAAACATTTGACACAAACCTCCTATTGGATTGATTCAAGGATTCACATATGTATTTTCACCCCCATTTCTGTGAATGATTGAAAGGGAACTGTTGAATATAAAAGCCTGTACTTGGACTACATGATACTATATCTGTCTGTCATGGTTGAATCAGAAGCAAGGGGAAGGTCATTTCCACTCTGCGACCACCATTGGTCCCCTCTTGTTTATCAAGGGTGATGTTGAGAATGAATTTATGGGGAGTATTTCACATAATAGACATTATGTGTGTACTTATTTATTGACATACAAAACTGTTGTTTTTTAAATGCAGCTCGACATAGGATGGAATTCTTTGTACTTTCTGTGCACTGGGGGCAGTTATCCCACTAGGATATTTTGAATTCCCCTAAAAATTAGATGGGATGAAAAAAAAATCTTCTTGTGTTGGTAGAGTTAGGCTCCCGTAGTAGCTGGTATGTGACCTCTAACCACCTTTGAGTCAAAGCTGTCTCTGGTCTCACTTTAACATTATCATTTTGGGGGTTATGATGCCCCCCTAAAAAACCCCACATCTTCTGTATGCTTGAAAAGGACCTGATTTTGGTGTACTTTTGCAGAGCTTAGTTCCAGGGAGACAGTAAAATACCTTAGTGGTTTTATCTTTACATAATTTACGTATTTTAAGCTCTCTATTCCAGGTCAGTGGCCTATTTTGCTACTCTGGATGGTTGACCAATGTTAACAAACCCAGCGGATCTTAGGATAAATGAAGAATGACTGTGGGCAGCCCCAGAGGCCATCAGTAACCAGTTTCTAATAGATTCAAAGAGAAAGCTCTCACCCTTTCTTCAAACTTGATCCTAAAGTCAGTGCCCTCCTGCCTGAGAACCATTAATGATTCACGTGGGATTTGAGTTCCAGTGAAGTTTCTATGTCTGTGCCACAGAGGATTTCCTCATAACAGTCTCTGGATGGCTGGGGGTTAAATAAGCACTTTCCCTCTATGCTTCAAGGATAACCACAGAAAAATCAAAGTGTACAGTAACATCAAGGTATTGTTTAATTTACTATACAGCTGATGGTCTTTGAACTGAAGAGTGAAACTTAAGAAATTTCCTAAATTGCATGGCAAATACTGGATACTAGATATCAGTTCAACAGCCTCAAGATAAACTTTGGTGCCATATTCTCACACAGAATTTAAAGCATCACCTTCACACCAGTGTGGAACTGATTGTCACACGCACCTAAGTAAAACATGGATGTGTTGAAGCGTAGGAATGTGTGGTCATCTGGGCCGGGGGCTAAATCAGGCTGGGCAGTGCAGCAGTTTGCTTAACTGCAAAATCCTTACAACTGGGGCCTGTCAGGATGCAAATGGATGCTCGGCACTGTATGGGACAGGTATGCCGGTCAGTGGTTGTGGTCACCTCTTAAACAGACCCTCTCTCCTGTTCTGAAGACTTTCCCTTCTTCCACAGAAGCTAGAGTAAACATTGGAGGTGCTTGTGTCTTTTCGAATTATGGTGTTCCCTGGATATGCCCGGGAGTGGAATTGTGTTGGTCACCAAAGGGGAAACATGGAAGAAAGTGATAAGTTGGGAGACTGGGATTAATATATGCACTGCACTATAAATAAAATAGGTAACTATTAAAGACCTACTGTCTAGCACAGAGAACTCTACTCAATGCTCTGTACTAACCTATATGGGAAAAGAACCTGAAAAAGAATGGATATATGTGTATGTAATGTATGTAATATGTATATATGTAATGTGTATGTAAGTGATTCACTTTGCTGTACACCTAAAACTTCACACAACATTGTAAATCTACGCCAGTGAACATTTTTTAAAAAGGCTAGAGGCAGTTGGAGAAGTAAGAGCCTGGGAGGAAAGCCATGGCAGAGGCCCTCCCTTGTCTGTGTCTGTGTTGGAGCAGATAAATATAGGTGGTCAAGGACATTGGTGGCAAGTTGGCAAAACATGAATAACCCAATACCCGGGAAGATGATAGACCGGAAACACTAACTGAGGGATCATTTCCTGTGTGCTGTGTGGGTTGTAGGGACCCAGCGAGACCCCTCTGCTGTTCTTCCGCCTCCATACCCCGGGGAGGTTCAGGTCCTCGTCCTGGTTCAGAGCGGTCGTCCCTGGCGCTCCCAGGGAAGCCTCCATGGTGGTGGCGGTCACCGCAGCCTTATTAAGATGCTGCTCTTGTTCTCAGTGACAGTCTTCACAGGACAGGAATCAGGTTGAACCAGTTGAAACCACTAGCATCCAGCCATTTCTGACCTACAAAACCAGCAACTACTCATTTCCCAGTTTCTCACCTTGCTCTCCTTCTCACACAACCAGATCACAGAATTCCCCTGCCTGCAAAATGTCCTACTGGCTTCTCAGTGGGCTCAGAATAAAATCCAGGCTCTTCGCCTTGGCCTCCTCTGATCCTTCAGGACCTGGCCCCTGCCTGCCCTTCTTCCCCTACCTTCCTCCCCTGCCCCCGTCCTGTCCCCCAGCTCCCTCTTCCTCCGAACTGGCATCCTAGACTCGGAGAAGTTCCTGGAGCTCAAGTCAGGATCTTTGTATCTGCCCTGTGCGTTCTGTCTAGCTCCTCATAATTTGAACCTAAACTCAGATGCCACCTCCTCAGAGAGGCCTTTCCTGGGTCTTCTGTCTAAAGAAAGTTTTCCTCCTAACCCTGTTAGCTCATTGTAATTTTTTTTTCCAGGTGATTTATCCCTATCTAAAATTACTTTTTCCCTTGCTTTTTTAAAAAATTGAAGTATAGCTGATTTATGGTGTTGTACCCATCTCTGCTGTACAGCAAAGTGACTCAGTTATACACAAAAACACACATTCTTTTTAATATTCTTTTCCATTATGATTTATCGCAGAATATTGACTATAGTTCCCTGTGCTATATGGTAGGACCTTGTTGTTTATCCATTCTAAATGCAATAGTTTGCACCTACCACCCCCAGACTTGCAGTCCATCCCTCTCCCTCCACCCTAGACAGAGAGAACAGACTTGGGCTTTGCTTGCTGCTTAATTGTCATCTCCTTCACGACAGTGGAGAAGAGAACAGACACTCTGCCTGGCTTGTTCTTTGCTCCGTCTGCCCTGCCTGGCCACACAGCAGGGAGGGGCTTAGTAGGGATTTGTTGAGTGGACACCTTGTGGACGCCTCGCTCACAGCTCTGAACCCTCTGCAGCCCCAGCCACTGCAGAGTCTGGCCCCGAGCTGCCAGTCAAAGGAGTCTCCGCCTTACCCTGTGCTGACTGCCCCGCTGGTAACACCTCGTCCAGGAAGTGGGAGTGAGGGCTGGTGGAGGTCTGTTTCTCCATTCTTTCTTTGCCCGTATTGCATAAGGTTCCCTGGACAGTTCTTGTAAGATCCAGCCAACCTGTGATGCTTCCCCTGCTTGCTTGAGCTCCTTCCTCGTCTCACCCTCCTGCCCCACTCCTGCTAAACCATCCTCCCTTGAACGCCTGTTGCAGGCAGTGCCCTTGGGGGGAACTCAGGCTGATGAAGGTGCAGTAGATTTTGTGATGTTTTTCTAAAATTAAATCTTGTTCAGTAAGTCGCAGTACTACCGGGGTGATCTGGTAATAGCTAACAGTGAATGTGGTTAGGCAAATGTGCTTACCCGCAAATGCAGGACACACACGTTTGATACCTGGGTTGGGAAGATCCCCTGGAGAAGGAAATGGTAACCCACTCCAATATTCTTGCCTGGAGAATCCCATGGACAGAGGAGCCTGGCAAACTACAGTCCACCGGGCCTCAAAGAGACACGACTGAGTATGCACACACTAACAGTGCATACGGACTTGGTTTTAAGTCTAAACATTTAACCCTTACAGCAACCCTATGAGGTATCGTCCCCATTGCACGGATGAGGAAATTGAGGCATGGTGACATTGAATAGCCGACTGCAGGTCATAGCAGTCGGCAGCAGAGCTGAGTGCAGGTGAACCACAGCCAGGCTGTCTTAACCTCCTCTCCCGACCACGGTACCTTGGCTCTTCACTCAGGCTTTTTGCCCACAGCCTCAGTCCCTCCTTTTGAGTCCCTCTGTTCCTGCCTTTTTTCCTTTCCTTGAATTCTTACACCACCTCCCCCCAAAGTGGCATGGGTGCCTCAGAGTGCCAGGAGGCCATGAAAGGTGTTACTGATTCATTTTGCCCCGTGACACAGGCCATTGCACTGAGGCTAGCTGCATGGACTTTGGTCCTCAGGGTCCACATCTGTGATCCAGTGCTTGTTTGTGGAGCTTCCACCCAGCCCTCTCCAGCCCTCAGAGCCAAACACATGCTCCTGCCCCTCTCAGCTGTGCTTCCCTTCTGTCCTCAAAGTGCCCACCTCCCAGGGGTATTCTAAGCATCAAACAAGAGAGCGTTTTTCAAGTGCTGAGAAATCCCGGCTCCCAGTAAGCGCTCAGTGGATATCAAGTGTGAATATTCTTTTTATAGTAGTTGTTAGGAGATGAGGACAGGCCCCACGGTGGGGTAGATCGAGGGGAGGGCTGTCTTCTCTACTGAACCTTTTTTTTTTTTTTCAATTTATTGGATTTTAGTTGATTTACAATTTTGTGCTAGTTTTAGGTGTACAGCAAAGTGATTCATTTATACATATATTCATTTTTTTTTCAGATTCTTTTCTTGTATAGGTTATCACAGCACTGAGTTCCCTGTGCTATACAGTAGGTTCTTGTAGTTTATTTGTCTTATATGTAACACTGTATGTCAATTCCAAACTCCTGATTTATCCCTGCTTGCCACATTTCCGCTTTGGTAACCATAAGTTTGTTTTCAATTTCTGTAAATCTATTTCTGTTTTATAAATGAGTTCATTTGTGTTATTTTTTAAAAATTAGATTCTACATACAAGTGAGATATTTGTCTTCCTCTGACTTACTTAGTATAATCATCTCTAGTTGTACCCATGTTGCTGCAAATGATATTATTTCACTCTTCCTTATGACTGAGTAGTATGTCATTGTGCATGTGGACCACATCTTCTCTATCCATTTCCCTGCCGGTGGACACTTAGTTCACTTCCGTCTTGGCTCTTCTGTTGCATCTTTGCAAAGAGTTAAGCTGCCACTTGTTTTCTGCCATCCTCTGTAAAGTCCAAGATGATGGAGGCACTTTTGTCTCTCCTCTCCTCCTCTCCTTAAACTCCCACTGCCCTGCCTTAGCCTGCCATGGGTTTCCTTTTGTTTTGGGCTTCTAGAACCCTAAGCATCACCCCATCTCTTCTTAAAGCCCATGGCATAGCTACAGAACATATGGAACTGGAGGGTAAGATCAGTTAGAGCAGTGTTGAGTGGCTTCTCCTGCCCTGGGTGCGCCACGTAGCCAGTGAGCAGCGGAGAAGCCAGGGGCTCTGAAGGGTGGGCACACCCCAGAGTTCCCATTTCAGCATTCACCTGGAGGGACTGCCAGTGTTCTTCAATGCTTTGGACTCCTAACTTGCTAGATTATGCTTTTCCTGTCCACACAGAGTCCAGATGCATTGAAAAAAAGAACACTTCAAAGGTGGTTTTTAAGTTATATGCTGTTCCTAGTGTTTGCAAAACCACGTAATAAAAACACCAGGCAAAATAACTGATACTGACAATAAAATATCTCTTCTTTCCAAGCCCTTCTTTTGGGAAATGTAGAATCTTTTACTTGACAAGGGATAAAGCATCCTGGTATCTCTTCTTTGGATTCTTAATGCAAAACACAGTCACACTTTGGTGGCTCCCAATCTTTGTCCTCAGCTTTGATGGAAGGTACAAGGGTCTTTATGGGGCGTGAATGACCAGAACCGTCACTTTTATTGTAGGCATACCATCATGCTCAGAAGAGAGTATTCTGAAAACTGAAATATTATTTCTAAAAACTGAAATGACTTCAGTTTTTTTTCCATTTGGGCCTTGTTCAATCCTACAGACCTGAATCGCCCATTGCCCAGTATTTTAGAGGAATTTAATTCGACTGTGTTCTGAGAGTTTTTTTTTTTTTTTTTAACATTATCTGTAAGATCTCGCTCATAATTCTGTTATCCTCTTGCTTATGAACGTATCAAGTCAGATTTTGCAAAAGCAGGTCTTTCATCTCTCTCTCCTTCTGCCAAAGCACATTCTTCACATACAGAGCTTTGTGTGTTTCTGCCGACAGCTCGCGATCAACGTCTTTAGAGTAAAAATCTGCATGTAGACTAAAGATCGTTTATTGTTCAGGCCAACTCCTCATCTTTTCTAGACTTTATAGCCCCAGTTTATTTGTGACTCCATCCTCCATTTTCTTTGAGGAAATGTCCCTGTGTTTTCTATGTCAAATGTTTCCATCTTTTGCTTTGTTTTCTTAACCATATTTTCACCTTTCTGAAAGCCTAGAAGTGAGAAGAAAGAGCAAGGATGTGACAAGATGGAACTGTTAACTGGTCCTCAAACTGGAAGTGCAAAATTACCAATAACATAACACGTAGGTGTAGATACACAGAATGACCACCACACTGAGTAATTCATTCAAACGTGTTCTCAGTTATTCCTGGTCACTTTCAGGGGGAGGAAGTGGGTTGGCCCTGGACCCTTTGCATATGAACTACTTAACTTCCTTGTCCCTCTTCCATTTGCTTATTTGGCCATGCACAGTACCATTCTGAAATCCATCAGGTCCTCTTGGTTATTTTAAAATTCACATTGATATCTGTGTAATTCAATGAAGTACCTTACAAGTTAGCACTGTGCAGAGAGAAACAAAATAGGTAAGGTTTAAATTTTATGTTGTTGATGGAATGTACAAAACCAGGGAATAAAACCAGCAAAATTGCAGATATTAAAAATTAGTATTTCTTTTCAGACCTTCCTTTGGAAAAGGTAGACCCTTTGACCAGATAAAGTTGCCCCATACAGACTCTGAGTTCTTCTTCTGGCTTGGGTCCCAGATGGTGGTTTAAAATCTGGCCTGAATAGAGTTGCTAGATGAGAATAGTTTATGGTTGATCAAGGGACAGGACACTGGGAGGTAAGTGGGGAGCTGAAGTGAGAACACCAGGGGTGATGCTTATAAATTCAGATCCCCAGGCCAGCCCCTCCCCAAACTTAAGGTTCTGATTCAATAGGTCTGAGGCCGGAGCCTGGGATTCTACATCTTCACAACAGCTCCAGGGGCTGGGGCTAGCAGACTGGTTTGAGTACTTCTCTCAGCTTCAGCTTCCACATCCCTAAAGAGAGGGTAAGAACGTCTGTGTCAGAGCTGTTGGCAGGAACTGAGAGAACATGTGGGAAAGGTCCCTGTGAACCGTGAAGTGAGACAGACTACGATGTTGAATGAGTGGGTTTGACTCTCCGCCTCCTGCTGAAAGTCTATAAAGATTGAGGTGGGCTCTGCCCACACATCCCAGGATGCTAGAAATTACTCTTGTTCCCGGTAGAATCCTCTTCTCTGTCTTCATCTTCCCACATCAAAATGCCAGGAAAGGCTTTATAACCCCCTAACTCTTTCCTTCCTTTAACAAATATTGATAAAATGGAGCATCCACTGTTCTAGTTGCTTGGGACACATTCAAGACTGGTTTCCTGTCTTTCTTGACCAGAGTGGGTAGAGATGTACTATGGTTTTGTCCATGGAAAGAATAAGGTCTGTCTGATTTCTGCTCCTTTTCAGATAACCCTTAAAATAGTATTTGGTCAGAAATGTCTGTAGTTAGTCCTGAAAACACTTGGTAAGAGATGACTCAGAGCCCTTCTGAGCCAGTAGGAAGCAAGGATGGGCTTTCCCAGGTCACATCGTTACAGCTCTGTCACCCAGAAAATCCTGAGAGAGACGCCTCATAGCTGAGCCTCAAATTGGGGGTTTCATCTTGCCTTCCCTCATCCAGAACTCACAGAAAACCTTGACCAACACCTGTCTCTGGGAAAAAAAAAATCCCCAAATATTTTCACTTGCTGGAGACTGTAACTTAGTCTAAAGACCAAGAACTAACACTTTAATATGGTATGTGTTTTCATGAAGTAACTTCTCGGCCATTGTGGAAGGCCGGAGGGTAGTTCTCACTCATGTGACAAAGGAAGTGCTTTCTCAAATACTGTGTGATAATCATAATGCAGTAATAACAGTACATGCCCAGTCAACATATGCCAAAATCCTTATATGAATCATGGCTTAGAGTTGGTTGGAAGATATAAGGAAGGAATGATGGAAATACTGGGCAGTAGCTGAGACAGGAAGGTTAAGTGGCTTGCCTAGGGTCATGCATCTTGTGAGTGACAGAGCTGGAATTTCCACCCAAGTGGATGTGGCCACTGGGCTCTGCTGCCTCCCTCCGTGTGGTAGAACTTCGTGTAAAGCAGTTCAGCCTTAGACTTCCCTGAATGAGCGGTATGGTTACTAAAATAACAAAAGGAGGTTACCAAATACAGTGTGAGCCAGCCTTTCTCAGTCAGTTCGTTGAACGTATTAGCCCCTCAGGCAGGCATGGTGTAATGAGTTAACTGCTCTCTGATGCATCTAGGCGGGTACAGATGATAAACTGTTCTTGGGAGAATTGAGCCAGTGGTCTCTTTAAAACTTTGTTACCTTTAAAGGAAGACCAAAATCCTTTATTGCTCTCGGGGTCTCATCCCATTGGGCCCCTGCCCACCTTCTTTCGTTTCTTCGGGTAAGCCATTCTTCCCCCCAACTTGGAGATCTTACCTTGAAAGATCCCTCTCTTCTCTTTTCTCATTCTTCAGACCTCAACTTGAAAGACTTTTTTTTTTTTTTTTTTGGTCTTGTTTCTCCAGCTTTATTGTGATCTTATTGACAGGAAATAAATACCCCAGTCCAACATCTTAACCGAAAAGATTAAAAAACCTTTGGCTAAAACCCACACTCTGTTACCTGGACAGGGACTGTCTGGAAATTCAGCTGACCCTTTTTACGGGGTCCCTTGCCTCCCTGTCCTTGGAGCTTTGAGGTGTCCCCCTTGCCCTTTCTCCACTGATGGCTCCTGGCGGGTCTCAGTTTGGCTTGTCTGGGTGAGGACAAGGGCAGTCACAGCATCGTTGGCAGCACCCTCAAAGCAAGCTGGTGGGACAGGAGTGGCTGGGGACTGCACGCTGAGCTTTGTTCCAAGGGTTCAGGGGGTTTTCAGGACCAGATGCGTCCCCTGGCAGCGGCTGTGGTCCTTCTCAATCCATCCTGTTCCTCAGCCCCTCTCCACCTCGATCATTAAATAGTCCCCCTTCCCCTGGTGTCATATGGCACATTTGCTGGGATAAGAGGGGATTCACTTTCTTCTTTCATGTTATCCTTTCAGGAACATTAGACACATTGAGATAAAGACCAAAAATCAAAGGCAATATTCTATTTTACATCTTTTTGAAAAGAGAAAAAATGCAAGTGTAAAATTCCACACAAAGTCCTCATTGTTGCAGAGATTTCGTATTCTTTTCCTTTAGAGATAAACTCTAGTTTCTCATCTTTTCAGTTCAAAAATGAAAAGCCATCCTCACATTGCAGACAGTTTACTGTTTTACAAAATCTGATGATAATAGTATTCATGATCATAAAACAAGAAGGTGATCCCTGAATGAGTCTGTCTCTGTGTTACCAAAAAATAATTGTTGAGAAGCAGTCTTTCTCATTGAGAAACTTCTCTTGTGTCTCTTGTAATTGGAACTCTGAAATCACCCTGAAGGTTTTTCCTCTTTCCCTGTTGTCCCCGATTTCCAAGAGTGCTTAAGCAATGCTTTGGGCTTTTGGTTCATCATTTTGGTGATCTTGAAACCCAGTTTCCAGCTTTTCTGCTGGGGTTGGAGTCAAAGGCTCTATATTTTTCCAGTGATAAGATGCCCAAGGTTTTTCTGTTCTGCAGAAAAACCCCAAACAGGTTTGGGAGTATAGTCCGTTAGTGAAAAACCTTATTTCCACAACACCACCACTTCTTATAAGTGCTGTCTGGCACACATTTATCTCTTACTGTGTTTTTTTTTTTTCCCCTCTGATTCTAAAAGTACTACATGTTCATTTTAGACAATTGAGGGAATACAGAAAAGGATAAAAGAAAAATAAATACCACCCATAGTTGTACCCCTCGGGATGACAACCAATAACACGTTCATCAGGTTCGTCTCATCTTGATCTGTGCAGATATGAGCTATAAATTGAAATTGTATTCTACACACAGTTTTCTTATCCTGTTTTCTTCCTACTTTTTTATTTTGAGCATGTTCGCATGACATTAAACATTCTCTGAAAACGTAATTTTAGTAGACAAACGGCATTCTACTGCCTGGCAGTCCCTGAATTTATTTCATTGTTCGACTATGGCTGGATGTTTGTTCCTGTTTTTCACTAGAATGCAGACTACTTCTATAAATGTCATGATTAATAAACCTTCACATCCTATTCTTCCTCCTATAACTTTTAAGATTGAAGTATATTTTACATAGAGTAAAACACACAGATCTGTAGTGTACACTTTTACACATGGACACCATTCATTACATGTTTCAAGGGTCCTTTTACAGTTCTCTTAAAATTAGTTGTGCTTTAGGTTGTTTGTTTGCGAGTCTTCAAACACAGACATTTACTGGGGACTTTTTGTGTCTGATTTCATTTAATGCTGATGGAAATCCTATGATAGGGATGCTACTATTTGAATTTTCTACTAATAGTGGAGAAAAATGAGACTCTGAGCCTCTGAGTTGGTTGCCCAGTCTCACAGAGGTGGAGTTAGGATCAGATCCCAGGCTTGCCTGCACCCAGAGCTTTGGCTCTTTGTGATGTTTTCTCTTAGATAATTAAAAGGAAAAGCTGCCAGCATCTTTTGATAGAACACAAAGCTGTCGGAGTTGGTTTTGTCTATCCCTCCCTTTTAAACTAAGGTTGGGGGTCAGTAACTGATCGCACTGGCTCTCCCATTTATAGCTTATGTTTAAAGTCAGCACAGAGGGACTTTCCTAGTGATCCAGTGATTAGGGCTCCGCACTCCCACTGCAGGGGGCCTGGGTTCCATCTCTGGGTCGGGGAACTAAGATCCTGAATACTGAACACTGCTCACTTTCAAGGTACATTTTGCTCCTGGCTAGAAAAGGGCTATGGGCTTTCATCCGTTAAAAGCCATAACCCACCCACTCGCCCGCCCCCCAACCCCCACCCCCTGCCCAGGCCAATCCTCCTAAGAGGAGAGCAGTTCTGAAGACAGAGGCTTAGGAAAGCAGTGAACAAGTTGTTTCAGGCTTGGCTGTCCAAGTGTGGAAAGAGAAGGCCTCAGTGAAGGTGCACAGTTGATTGGGGAACATGAGAGAAGCCTCTGGGTCATCTTGTCCAGCCCGCCCAGTTTATGAAACTGAAAGTAAGCCCTGCGTCCTCTGCCTGGGGAAGACAGTCTGTCAAGGGCAGGCGTGAGACTGGAATGAAGGACATCTGCCTCGAGACCAAATTACAGCTCATGGCATCAGTGGACACACCAGGCGGTGGGTGGCAGGAGGGATGGCTTAGTCCTGTAGTGAGGCCGGAGTCACTGCCTCCGCCCCTGGACACAGTCTTATAAGGGCAGTCAGCTTGGATGGTCTTCCAAGAGCACTCCCCCTGTAGGGAAATTCAACAAGATGGAAAAGGTTGTCTTCCCAGGACTCCTCGGTGGATATGGTGAGAGGGATATCTGGGGCCTGCCATTTGGGGTAGGCTAGGCGATGACCCTGAGGACCCTCAAAGAGCAGGCTAGATTAACAGCAGATACCCAGCGAGCTGCTGGCCCAAGTCTGTGAGGCCAGTGAATCCCAGAGCTCTGGTTGGCTGGGTGGGCGTGCCAAGTTTGAGGCCAGAACTGTCTGACAGCAAAGCCTCCGACTCCTGGTAATTCAGACAGAGGGGCTGGGTTTGAGCTTCAGTTGTGTGTATCTGGTTGCTTCACCTCCCAGGGCTTCGCAAAATGGGGCTGTTAACAGTACATGCTTGCTTCCCTGCTTGACGAGCATAAATATTAAGCGCTTAGAGCAGCACCTGGCCCAGCAAAAGGACTCGGTCTGTGTGGGGCTCGCTGCTGATCTGATGACCGTGATGATGACCTAGTGCTTCCCGGGGACCCTCGAGGAGACACTGCCCCCTGCCATCCCACCCTCTGCACAACTCCCCAGAGCAGCAGAGAACCTTGCCTCTCAGACGTGCGGAACAATATTTAAAGTTTTGATTTAAATAGGTGGCAGTTCATCACCTCACCTGGGGTACCAGTACACGTCAGTCTGCAACTGGACCCTCTTTCTAGGCCAGCCCCCTCATTCCAGCCCAAGGACCCGTGCATCTCTGGGAGGATATCACTTTTTCTCGGGTTCTTTCTGGGGAAGTGAAAGTGGTGGCTGGGCTTCCCTGGTGGCTCAGTGGTAAAGAATCCGCCTGCCAAGCAGGAGACACAGATTCGATCCTTGAGTCAGGAAGATTCCCCTGAAGAAGGAAATGGCAACCCACTCTAGTATTCCTCCCTGGAGAATCCCATGGAGAGAGGAGCCTGGCGGGCTGCAGTGCATGGGGTTGCAAAGAGTCAGACAAGGTTCAGCGACTAAACAACAGTAAGAACTGGTGGCTAAGAGGCCACCAAGCCAAAGCTGGTCACTGAACCCTGTGTGCCACTTCACACTGCCTCTCTGGGGCTGACGGGGCGTGATACCACCGCCGGGAGGCTGTCAGGAGATGAGTGAGTGGATGCAGAGCATTTACAGTGGCGCCCGGCACCACGGGTAACAACTGTTGGGTTTTCTTTCCTCTTCCTGTGTGTTTCCTTCCTTTTTTTCCTTCCTCCTCTCTCCCTGATGCCTTCCACACCGTTAGACATCTTTGCCAACATTCTTGACAGAAGACTTCAACCATGCCACTCTGTGAAATTCACTCAGCTTCATTATATCTAGAGATAAGCCTCTTCCCTTTTCTTTTCTTTTTTTTTGGAGTGGGGAGGATGTGTGGTTTTTCATACTGCTCTGCAGTTTTCTAGGGCTTAAAATCTTGGTTTAAGTGGGAGAGTCTCCCAGGAGACTCTGTGCTCCTGGAAGGCGGGGCCTGCCGACCCCCAGTGCACAGCCAGCTCCTGGCCCTCGAGCAAACGCTAGCACATGTTTTCCGAGTCCATCATTTTCCTTACAGAGAAGCTGGAGAGAGAGGTCGCTTGTGGCCAAGGGACGTCCTTGGGTAATCCACAGAGACGCTCCTGGTGCCGTGATCTCAGCCCAGCAGCCAACCTGCCTCGCCATCCTTCTAAGCCCTTTACTTAGGATAAGTGACTTTACTCTGGGGCTGATGAAAAAAATAAGTTCTTCCATCTCTTCTGTTTCTCTGTAAAAGCAAGGAGAAGAGAAGATGCCAGGAACAAATGGGTCCCCCGAGGACATCTATTCTCTGTTTCCTGCCTGGGGCTTGAGGTTTTCCCTTTTGGTTTGTGGCATCTCTGAGAAGTGGGTAGAATGTCAACATCTTTTATTTGTTGAACTGGCTCTTAGAATACGGAGGGACTTCCCAGGTGACACTGGTGTTAAAGAGTCCACCTGCCGACGCAAGAGACGCAAGAAACTTGAGTTCGGTCCCTGGGTCAGGAAGGTCCCCTAGAGAAGGGATTGGCAACCTCCTCCAGTATTCTTGCCTGGAAAATTCCATGGACAGAGGAACCTGGCAGGCTACAGTCCATGGAGTTGAAGAGTCAGACATGAGTGAGTGCGTGTGCGTGTACACACACACACACACACACACACACTTGCAGAGTCAGATATGACCGCATGCACATGTACACACACACACACACACGCACACATGAATACAGGCCCCGGGGCACTGTGGGGTTGGTGTGGACAAACCCACCTAAGCCTCCTAAGCTCCTGCCATGGCCCCTGCCCTCACCCAGCAGGTGTGAGGTGTCTGGCTGGCAGATATAGTTACCGGAGCTGAGCTGTTTGGCTGTAGAGTGACAGCAATTTCTGACATGCCCATTAACATTTTCAGATAAAATCAAATGTGTCTTTCTGGGGCATCTTTGGTAATAATCTTCTCTGAAAATAATCTTTAAACTTTTTTCACTACATAAATATAATTTGCTTTCAAAAATTGTCTGATGCTTCAAAAAGTATTCTTAAAATGTTATCCACAGGGGATCATATCATACATGGGGTGTGATATTTTTCACAGTGGACGTATTTTTTTTTTAAACAGCCCTTCTCCCTTCCCCTGTCTCTGCCACTTCCAGAATAACCAGCCTCAGGAGTCTGGTAGTCTCTTTCCATACTTCTCTGCACGGGTGTGTAATCCTGTGTGCATACCATAGAGAAACACGATTTGGTCATTGTTTGAGGCATGAGAAGTCATCCTACCTGTGCTTCTCTGCATTTCGCCTTCGTCCCTTCACAAACGGACTGCTCCCTCCAGGGAATGGTGAGAGCTAACCCCCGCCCCTCCGTGTGGGTGGCGGCCAGTTCCTTGGGGATGCGTGGACCGCAGCGCAGGCAGCATGTTGCCGCAGCAGCCTCCGCTGGGATAGGCGTGCGTGTGCTTACAGCAGGGCCCACTCGCTTTGATTTCAGCGGTATCACACCAGCTGGAGCCCTTGCTCTGAGGAGATCTGACTCAAACTGGCTTAAAAAGTAAGAGCTTAGTAAACACAATAAATGTGATACACAAATCCCAGATAATATATAAGTAAAATGGATCCAGCAGCTTATTAGTAAAGAATACATCAATACAAGGAAATGGAAGAATGGCTTTATATTTGGAAATCTATTAGAACTGAGCACAGATCCAAGGAGAAAAGAGTTCAAGCATCTCAATTAATGCATAAAAAGCAGAAATTCTACTCTTATTCCCAGTGTTTGAAAATTTTTTTTATCCCATGTGAATAGAGGGCCTGGTAAAGGGCATCTGCCAAAAACCTACACTAAACACCTGCTTACTGGTGAAATGTTACATGCAGAAATACTGCAGAGAGGCCCAATTGGACCACTTCTCTTTAAAATCTCCACCGGCAGTCCTAGGCATTAAGGTGCAACCGAAGATAAATAAGGGCTGTTGAGGATTGAAATGTGACAAATTTATCATTTTTTGGAAACCCTTATGGTACTCAGTTTAGAAAAATCCAAGATAATCTATGCAATTAGAACTACTCCATGAATTCAGAAAGTTTTCTGAATACAAATTCAGTAGTATGCCTAAGCACTTGCAACTTCTAAATAGAGAGTGAAATTTAGAAGATGCCGTGAACTGCAAAAACTCAGAAATAAATCTGATTACAGACATATGACATGTGTATGCAAATAATTTTAAAATTTATTGAAGAACAAGAAAGGATGGCTAAATAGACATTAATATATTAATTTCCCCCAATTAATGTATTAATTAAATACAAATTCAATAAAAGCTTTGATAAAATTTTGCTCAGAATTTGATGAGCTGATTAAAAAATTTACATGAAAGAGTAAAGGGTAACAAAACCCAGGACAAAGCTTAGAGAAGGTGGCCTTGTGTAATGAGAGAGGTTTTCTCAAAAAGATAGTTATTAAAATAACGTGTTATTTACAAAGATGTTGTATTTGCATTCTGTAGTCTGTCCCTTTGGTCAAAGTGTGTATTGGAGTTACAGTTCAGAGGTGGCGTTATTTATCAGTGGGAAAGGACGCCAAGTCAGTATAGGATGACTGATTTCTCATACAAGGAAATGTGAACCAAGATTGCTTTCTCACATCTCACACAAAAATAAATTCCAGATGGATCTAAGTCCTAAATATGAAAGACAGGGTTTTTTGGTGTTTAGAAGAAAACCAGGCAAATTATCCTTATGACCTCAGGCAGGGAAGGATTCCTTTCTTTTTCTGCTTCTTTTTAAAAATTTTCCTGCATCACTAAAAAAAAGTGGGCGGAGAACCAGCCCTAGTAACAATGTAACAAAGTATTTATTAGCGAAGACTCTTGAGTCCCTTGGACTGCAAGGAGAGCCAATCCTAAAGGAAATCAGTCCTGAATATTCATTGGAAGGACTGATGCTGAAGCTTCAATGCTTTGGCCACCTGATACAAAGAACTGACTCGTTAGAAAGGACCTGATGTTGGGAAAGATTGAAGGCAGGATGAGAATGGGACAACAGAGGATGAGATGATTGGATGGCATCACCAACTTGATAGAAATGAGTTTGAATAAGCTTGGGGGGTTGATGATGGACAGGGAAGCCCGGTGTGCTGCAGTCCATGGGGTGGCAGAGTCGGACACGACTGAGCAAATGAATTGAACTGAAAGACATGAACCCGTCCGTGGCTTTAAAAGCCAGAGGGATGCTGGAGACAACCTCATCTCACATTCCTTTTTTATTATTGAGATATAATTGAGGTACAGCATTGCATTAGTTTCAGTTACAATGTAATGATTCAATATTTGGATATATTGTGAAATGATCGCCACAATAAATCTAGTTATTTGATACCATACATAGCTATATTTTTTCCCCTTAGGATCAGGATTTTTGAGATCTACCCTCTTAGCAACTTTCAAATATGCAATACAATATTATGAGCTGTAGTCACCATGCTATAGGTTACATGCCCAGGACTTCTCCCTTTTATGATTGAAAGGTTGTACCCTTTGGGTCCCTTCACCCATCTCACCTGCTTCCTACCTGTGGCAGCCATCAATCTGTTCTCTGTATTTGTGAACTGGGTTTTGGGATTCTGGGTGATTTTTTGTTTTGTTTTGTTTTAGACTCCATGTAAAAGAGAGATCATATGATATTTGTCCTTCTCTGACTTATTTCCCTTAGCACGATGCTGATAAGGTCCCTCCATGTTGCCACACATAGCAAGATGTCCTTTGTATGGCTGAATAATATTCCACGTGTGTGTGTGTGTGTGTGTGTGTATATACATACCGTATTATCTGTATCCATTTCATTCATCAGTGGGCATTTAGGTTGTGTTCATGTCTTGCCTATTTGAAGTCATGCTGCAGTGAACATGGGCATGCAGGTATTTTTTCAAGTTAGTGTTCTCATTTCTTCAGATGAATTCCCAGAGGTGAATGGCTGGACCATATGATAGTTCTATTTTTAATTTATTGCAGACCCTCTATACCATTTTCCATAGCAGTTGTGCCAATTTACATGCCGACTAGCTGTGCACGGTGTTCCCTTTTTCCACATTATCATCAATACTTATTATTTCTTGTCTTTTTAAAATAATAGCCACTCTAACAGGAGGAAGATATATCTCATTGTGATTTTGATTTGTATTTGAAATCAAACCCATTCGTGATTAGTGATATTGAGCACTTTTTCATATACCTGTTGGCTACCTGTATGCTGTGTTTGGAAAAATGTATATTCAGATCCTCTGTTCATGCTTCAAATCATATTGTTTAATTTTAGTGTTAAGTTACATGAGTTTTTTATGTCTTAGATGTTAGTCTCTTATCAGATAAATGATTTGCAAATATTCTGTCCCATTCAGCGGGCTGCCTTTTCACTTTGTTGATTGTTTCCTTTGTTGTGCAGAAGCTCTTTAGTCTGATATAGTCCCACTGGTTTATTTTTATTTTTGTTGCCTTTGATTTTGCTGTCAAACACAAAAAGTCACTGCTAAGACAGATATCAAGAAGTTTACCACCTACATTTTCTAATAGGTTTATGGTTTCAGGTCTTAGTATACTTTCAAGCCTTTAATCTATTTTGAGTTCATTTTTGTGTTTGGTATAAGATAGTGGTCCAGTTTTATTCTTTTGCCAGTGGCTGTTCAGCTTTACCAACACCAGGTATCAAAAACACTGCCCTTTCCCAATTGTTATAGTCTTGGCTCCTTTACTGTAAATTGATTGACCGTATATGTATGAGTTAATTTCTGGACTCTATTCTGTTCCATTGATCCAGTGTCTGTGTTCATGCCAATACCATAATGTTTTGATTACTATAGTTTTGTGATATAGTTTGAAATTAGCAAGTGTGATGCCTCCAACTTTGTTGTTCTTTCTTAGGATTGCTTTGGCTATTCGATCTTTTGTGGTTACATACAAATTTTATGATTGTTCTATTTTTGTGAAAATTCCCATTTGTATTTGATAGGGATTGCATGGCTTCTGTAGTTTGCTTTGGGTAGTATGGACATTTTAACAATATTAATTCTTCAAGTCTATGAGCATGTCAGACATGCATGCATGCTCAATCATGTCTGACTCTTTGCAACCCTATGGACTGTAGCCTGCCAGGCCCCTCTTCTTCGTGGGGATTCTCCAGGCAAGTGTACTGGAGTGGATTGCCATGCCCTCCTCCAAGAGATCTTCCTGACCCAGGGATCGAACCTGCATCTCTTATGTCTCCTGCATTGGTAGGCAGGTTCTTTACCACTGATGTCACCTGGGAAGCCCCCTATGAGCATAGAACATCCATTTATTTGTATCTTCTTTAATATCTTTGTTTAATGTCTTACAATTTTCAGTGTACAGGTCTTTCTTCTCCTTTGTTAAATTTATTTCTAGGTATTTATTCTTTTTATGTACTTGTAAATAGGATTGTTTTCTTAATTTCTCTAATAGTTCATTATTAGCATATACAACTGCAATAGATGTTTATATATTGATTTTGTGTCCTGCAACTTTACTGAATTCATCTATAAGTTTAACAGTTTTCTGGTAGAGTCCTCAGTGTTTTCTATGTATATAGTATGTCACCTGCAAATAATGACAGTTTTACTTCATCCTTTCCAATTTGGATGCCTCTTATTGACAGTTCTTTTCCTTGCCTAAGTGCCCTGGCTAGAACTTCAATACCCTGTTGAATAGAAGTTGTGAGAGTGGGCATCCTTGTCTTATTCCTGATCTTAGAGGAAAGCTTCCGCCTTTTCACCATTGGGTATGACGTTAGCTGCAGGCTTGTCACGGCCAGCAGATTAGCACACATGTTGAAGGCTGGCAGAGAGGAGGACGCTTTGGAGAGGAAGCTAAGAAGTAGGAGCTGTCTTACTGGATGGTAGGACTGTGAATGCAGATAACACCTAGTAAACCTCAAGATCCTGCCTCTCTGCAGGGGCTCCACTTGAGTGTTCTACCCTGGAGAGACTCCCCACGAGCACCAGGAGGTGCAGCACCTGTGATTTTAAAAAAATGGAAAACAGGTCAACACCCATCTATAAAAGATGTGAAAAATACTTTTATCATTCATCAAATCAGTGCAATTCTGAGTGGCAGTTAAAATGCCAGGGATCAACATGGATAAACTTCAAAAGTTACTAGAATTGCTAAATTATACATACAGTGATGCCATTTGTAAAAAAAAAAAAAAATTAGGTAGAAATATATAAAATGTAGATAAAATGCATAGGTAAAAATAATTGATATTGATCAATTTGTATAGTCTAATATGTACATAACATAGAGATTAAAAGGTAAAGGGAAGGCAAGCTGCAAGATAGTGATTGCTTTTGTAGAGGGAGACAGAGGAACCAAGTCAGGAAAACCTACAAAGGGAGCTTCAAATGTGTCTAAAGTTTGATTTAACATGCAGAACTGGAGCATATGGCAAAATGGGAACATTTGTGAAATCTGAGTTGTGGGCACTTGGATATACTTCCTTATCCTCTGTACAGGCTTCCCTGGTGGCTGAGTGGTAAAGAATCTGTCTGCCAATGCAAAAGATGTGGGTTCAATACCTGGATCAAGAAGATCTCCTGGAGAGGGAACTGGCAACCCACTCCAGTATTCTTGCCTGGGAAACCCCATGGACAGAGGAGCATGGCAGTCTACAGTCCATGGGGTTGCAAGGACTTAACGACTAAACAACAACTACCACAACCTCTGTACCTCTCTGTGTGTTTAAAATACTTCATAAATACAAAGAAAACCAGTGAAAGAGATGCATTGGCAAGAAAGGTCAGTGGCAGATGGGGTTCAGGGAAGCCTCTGTCCTCTGGCATATTTGTGATTTATTCTCAAACTGAAAGCGAGATTGGTACAGTCTTTCTGGCCTGGTCACTGCATGTGACAACAGCCAAAGGAAGAGAGAGGCTTCTGATGAGTCTCCTTAGAGTTCAGACTCATTTTCCCCAGAAGCCCCTAGAAAACTCTAGCTTCAGTCCCATTGGTCCGGCCAGGAGAAGGCCAGGAGTTGATTGGCTTAGGCCTGTGTTCCAGAGTCAATCACAGGCAAGTTACTTTTGGGGTTACTTTTGGATCATGGGTACTTGAAAGGAGCTGTAGGTGAGAACTGGGGTGAATTATGTGGGAGGCAGAGGTGGATACCCAGGAAACCTGGTATTTTATAATATTAGAAAGAAGGGAGAAGTGAATGCTGAGTAGGAAACCAACCCAACAGTATCTACGAAAGAGAAGTTTGCCAGGAGTGAGATTTGAATTTAAGTGTAGGGCAATGTGGAGAAGGCAATGGCACCCCACTCCAGTACTCTTGCCTGGAAAATCCCATGGACGGAGGAGCCTGGTAGGCTGCAGTCCATGGGGTCGCTAAGAGTTGGACACGACTGAGCGAGTTCACTTTCACTTTCATGCATTGGAGAAGGAAATGGCAACCCACTCCAGTGTTCTTACCTGGAGAATCCCAGGGACGGGGGAGCCTGCTGGACTGCCGTCTATGGGGTCTCACAGAGTCGGACACAACTGAAGTGACTTAGCAGTAGGGGAATGTATTCTTTAAGTTGGAGTCTGTGTTGTCAGATTGCTTTCTAAGCAGATGGAAATACTTAGCATTTCCACCAGTGATTTTTTGAGCCATACCCCACCTGACCCCCAGGATTTCTCACTTATCAGATTGGTAAATTAAAGAGTGATAAGTGACAGCTGATTGTTGCTATGATTTACATTTCCTTGACAACTGCTAAGGTTTAACATCTTTCCCTGTGTTTATTGGCTATTTGAATGAGCGCTTCCATGAACTGTCTACTCACATTGCTTGCCAAAATCATAGTTCTTGTCATCAAGCTTTTGGAGTGCATCCGATTTAAATGTGTTTTAAGGCATTCTCTGAGCTGGGAGGTGGAAAATGATTATCCATTTCCAGAAGCAGCTTGGTGGGTTGGTAATAAGAATCAGTAAGCAGGACACCCAAGATTCTTGTCCCCACTCCTCTGCCCCAGTCACTCACTTACGGTGTCATTTTAGGGATCCAGAGGCTTGGAGAAGAAGGCAATTACCTACCTATACAGTGAGAGGGCTGGGACTTCCCTGGTGGTCCAGTGGTTAAGAATCTGCCTTGCAATGCAGGGGATGTGGGTTAGATCCTTGGTGGGGAAACAGGGACCCCGCACGCCTTGGAGCAGCTAAGCCTATGCCCCATAATTACTGAGAAGATAAAAATAAATAAATACAGTGAAAGGGCTGCATATTTATTTGTAAGGGGCTTTCCAGGTGTGGTATTTGGCTGCAGCTTTAGCCAGGTTGGAGGACCTTGGTACGCCCTTGACCCACCAGAAGTGCCTACCCCTCTGACCTCACGGTTCTCTTTCTCACTGGACACGGTGATCTCTGGGGCTCGTGTCTACCTTTCTGGGCAGACCAGGATCCTCAATTCAGTCTGTGGCACTCTGTTGGGCCTTGGTCTCATCTTGATTCCTCAGCTGGAGGGCAAGCCCTTGCCTGTTTGAACTGTCTGTCACTGCTCTGAGGTGCTTCCTACAGGGCACAGGTGGGAGCTTTGGTTCTGGTGGTAGATCAGACCTTTCTTTCTTTACAAAGCAGCTCTGTAAAAGTAAAGCCTGACCTCGGGGCCAGCGTTTGATGGCAAAGCAGCAAGGCACCAGTCACACATCTCACAAGCAGGACAGACTGAGGAAGGCTGGAAGAGATCACCCAAGAAGGGGACAGAGCAGGTTGTTCCGAGTCATGTGTGTCTCTTGCTCATTCAGATCAAAATCGCTCCTCCGAAGAGCACCTTTCACTAATGAACACGTCTCGCCATCACAGTGGCGCTGGTAACGATCTGCACCTCACAGAGAAAGTGGGGTGCCCTGCGATTGCAGGTATGCCTCAGCCCCTTAGGTGTGGAGGAGGGCAGGTCCCAAGATGTGTGCGGAAAGAGGGGGTGTGTAGTGCTGGGGGAAATGTGTCCTGCTGCTCCCCCCTACCCCGAGGATGAGGACGCCAGGACGCTCCTCTGGTGAGCAAAGGCTGCTGTGCACCCAGAGAGGGGTGTGATGACTGGCTTTCCCATTTTGGCTTCTCAGCTGTGTAGAGAGGCCCCATGCTCAACTCCGCTTGGGCCACCGTGCACCTCTCTTTCTGTGTATCAGCGTAAACTGCTGTTCTGGTGGCCAATGGGATCAGGCAACCCCCCAAATGGTGCTGGTTTCACTGGGGCTTTGTGACACCTAATTTGCCTGCCCTCGTTTTGTTTTAGCAACAGACTTTCATCAGTTTACCTCTAATGTTTACTTCCAAATTTTGAAAGAAGTTCGTCAGTGTGTGACGAGTATAAAAATCCCCTTAGCATCTTCCTCGTCAATGTCGGTACAGCTGGCTGTCATGAGCCACTGGAGCGTTGGGGGACAGGGATGAGGAGGGGAACTGGCCAGCCAGAAGCCAAGGTCAGTGCTCCTGGGTTCCCAGACGGGGCAGCAGAGAGCAGCACCCATCACCCCTTATATGAGCACCCCTGTGGCTGTGCGCCCACAGAACTTGAAATGATGAGGGTGACCCTGTCCCTGGCAGCCCCTCCGTGTGGCCTCCCCACGAGCCCTGGATGCTGTGCCCCTCTTGATACGGTGACTTCACAGAGCTGGGCCCTTTCTGTAGCTTGGAGAACACCATCTCCAAGGTTCCCTACCTGTTATCTTCCTCCCTTCTACAGACTGGAGCGTGTGCTTAATTGCAGTCACACCCAACCTGCGAGGCTCACCCTCCCCAAAGCCAACGCACCAACCTCCTTCCTTACTGTCATGAGATCGTGTCACTCAGGATGGCTGATGGCAGTTTATTCCAGTCAGTAGGCATGACTGTTCCTGTGCAACTCTCTCCTGAGCATCTTCCTGCCTTTTCCTGGGTGATTGTAAAGGACTGAAGCAGACAGAGACTTCGTTTTTGTGGTATCTCATGGACATGCATATTTTCTTTCTTATTTTTTTGGTTTTTAACATAGTAAGATTGGGTCAGCTTAAGTCTTTACTGTATCCTTCTGGAAAAAGCTAAGTCATTATTTGCATGCAGTTGTTTCCTTTGCAACATTGTCTAGCACACATTTCTAGGCAGCCATAGTCAGTTTCTTGAGGGGAGATTCAGGTTTAACATCCATAGAAAGTGGGAGCTCTTTCAGATGGTTCTACCCGATCTGAAGTTCATAACAGACAACCACGAGGTGTACACGCCTACAGTGGCTCTGGTCGGCTCTGCTCCATGAGGCAGACCCCGTTCTGATCAGTCAAAGCGTGCTCTGCCCCATTATTAATGATTGTGAATTGGGAGGGGCCATAATATGGAACAGAAGTGATATTTTAACCTATCTGAGCTCATGAATTATTTTTGGATATTTCCTGTTTTCCCGCTGTCAGAGCTCTCTCTCTCTCTCTTGGTTCAGATTCAGTCATGTTTTCAAAAACTACCAAAGTCTGTGTCCTACTTAAAGTCAACTCATTTCCTTGTTGCCTGCAGGATGAAATGAAAATGCCTTCTGCAAGCTGCTTGCCAAGCAGTCAGCCTCCTCCTTTAGGCCTGAGCATCTTAAACTTGGCAATGTTCCCCATTGGCACGCCCCAGGGAGTGCTTCCTGTGCTGGGGGTCCCCCGACCCCGACCTACCTTGTTGAGCAGCTCCCTGTCCCCCATCCCTACTGGCGCAAGGGCAGCTTCAGGCCTTTCTGCTCACCCACAACCTCCTGCAGTTTGTTCTGACTCTTGTGAGAGCACACTAAATGGACCTTCTGTGCTGATCCTCTTTCTTCCGCACTCTTCTGTTAGCTCTTGGAGGCCAGGAGTCTTTGTGTCATCTGTTTTCCCAGTATATATTTAGTTGTGTTTTTTTTTTTTTTTTTTTTTTTTTTTAAATAGCCTCTGGAAGGCTCCGCATGTCTGTAAAATCTCTGGAGTACACAGGCTGAGACCCACACCTCAGTGATGTACTTTAGAATGTCAGGGGATTATTCATTCATGGTTCGTTGGTTCATTCATTCATTCCGCAGAGGTATTGCATTCCTGCTTTCTGCTAATTCTTGGATGTTAGATGAGGTACTCCAAATCCTGGAGATTCTTAAGAGCCTCCACCTAGCAAACATGGAATTGAGGTTAGCAGACATTTTATGAGATTTTGTTTTGGATTCACAGAGTTTGGGTTTTTTTGTTTGTTTGTTTAACTTCTAGTCTCCATCATCCTCCAGATTTGAACTTGAAAGAGCTCTCCCATGTCACTCAGAACTTGTTTGGAGAAAATAGAGAAGCACACACATTCTCAGAATTTCTTTTTTTACTATTTATTTATTTGTCTATTTGATTGGGCCAGGTCTTCATTGCAACATACGGGATCTTTAGTTGCAGCATGCAAGACCTAGTTCCCTGACCAGAGTTGGAACCTGGGCCCCTTGCATTGGGAACACAGAGTCTTAGGCACTGGACCACCGGGGAAGTCCCTTAGCATTTCTTTTTTTTTTTTTTTTTTTTTTTAAATTTTATTTTATTTTTAAACTTAACATAACTGTATTAGATTTGCCAAATATCAAAATGAATCCGCCACAGGTATACATGTGTTCCCCATCCTGAACCCTCCTCCCTCCTCCCTCCCCATTCCATCCCTCTGGGTCGTCCCAGTGCACCAGCCCCAAGCATCCAGTATCGTGCATCGAACCTGGACTGGCAACTCATTTCATACATGATATTTTACATGTTTCAATGCCATTCTCCCAAATCTTCCCACCCTCTCCCTCTCCCACAGAGTCCATAAGACTGTTCTATACATCGGTGTCTCTTTTGCTGTCTCGTACACAGGGTTATTGTTACCATCTTTCTAAATTCCATATATATGCGTTAGTATACTGTATTGGTGTTTTTCTTTCTGGCTTACTTCACTCTGGATAATAGGCTCCAGTTTCATCCACCTCATTAGAACTGATTCAAATGTATTCTTTTTAATGGCTGAATAATACTCCATTGTGTATATGTACCACAGCTTTCTTATCCATTCATCTGCTGATGGACATCTAGGTTGCTTCCATGTCCTGGCTATTATAAACAGTGCTGCGATGAACATTGGGGTACTCGTGTCTCTTTCCCTTCTGGTTTTCTCAGTGTGTATGCCCAGCAGTGGGATTGCTGGATCATAAGGCATGTCTATTTCCAGTTTTTTAAGGAATCTCCACACTGTTCTCCATAGTGGCTGTATTAGTTTGCATTCCCACCAACAGTGTAAGAGGGTTCCCTTTTCTCCACACCCTCTCCAGCATTTATTACTTGTAGACTTTTGGATCGCAGCCATTCTGACTGGTGTGAAATGGTATCTCATAGTGGTTTTGATTTGCATTTCTCTGATAATGAGTGATGTTGAGCATCTTTTCATGTGTTTGTTAGCCATCTGTATGTCTTCTTTGGAGAAATGTCTATTTAGTTCTTTGGCCCATTTTTTGATTGGGTCATTTATTTTTCTGGAGTTGAGCTGGAGGAGTTGCTTGTATATTCTCGAGATTAGTTGTTTGTCAGTTGCTTCATTTGCTATTATCTTCTCCCATTCTGAAGGCTGTCTTTTCACCTTGCTAATAGTTTCCTTTGATGTGCAGAAGCTTTTAAGGTTAATTAGGTCCCATTTGTTTATTTTTGCTTTTATTTCCAATATTCTGGGAGGTGGGTCATAGAGGATCCTGCTGTGATGTATGTCGGAGAGTGTTTTGCCTATGTTCTCCTCTAGGAGTTTTATAGTTTCTGGTCTTACATTTAGATCTTTAATCCATTTTGAGTTTATTTTTGTGTATGGTGTTAGAAAGTGTTCTAGTTTCATTCTTTTACAAGTGGTTGACCAGAGTTCCCAGCACCACTTGTTAAAGAGATTGTCTTTAATCCATTGTATATTCTTGCCTCCTTTGTCGAAGGTAAGGTGTCCATATGTGCGTGGATTTATCTCTGGGCTTTCTATTTTGTTCCATTGATCTAGATTTCTGTCTTTGTGCCAGTACCATACTGTCTTGATAACTGTGGCTTTGTAGTAGAGCCTGAAGTCAGGTAGGTTGATTCCTCCAGTTCCATTCTTCTTTCTCAAGATCGCTTTGGCTATTCGAGGTTTTTTTGTTTTTCCATACAAATTGTGAAATTATTTGTTCTAGCTCTGTGAAGAATGCTGTTGGTAGCTTGATAGGGATTGCATTGAATCTATAGATTGCTTTGGGTAATATACTCATTTTCACTACATTGATTCTTCCAATCCATGAACATGGTATATTTCTCCATCTGTTAGTGTCCTCTTTGATTTCTTTCACCAGTGTTTTATAGTTTTCTATATATAGGTCTTTAGATTCTTTTTTTTTTTTTTTTTTTTTTATTTTATTTATTTATTTTTTTTTTTAATTTTATTTTATTTTTAAACTTTACATAACTGTATTAGATTTGCCAAATATCAAAATGAATCCGCCACAGGTTTACATGTGTTCCCCATCCTGAACCCTCCTCCCTCCTCCCTCCCCATTCCATCCCTCTGGGTCGTCCCAGTGCACCAGCCCCAAGCATCCAGTATCGTGCATCGAACCTGGACTGGCAACTCATTTCATACATGATATTTTACATGTTTCAATGCCATTCTCCCAAATCTTCCCACCCTCTCCCTCTCCCACAGAGTCCATAAGACTGTTCTATACATCAGTGTCTCTTTTGCTGTCTCGTATTCAGTGTTATTGTTACCATCTTTCTAAATTCCATATATATGCGTTAGTATACTGTATTGGTGTTTTTCTTTCTGGCTTACTTCACTCTGTATAATAGGCTCCAGTTTCATCCACCTCATTAGAACTGATTCAAATGTATTCTTTTTAATGGCTGAATAATACTCCATTGTGTATATGTACCACAGCTTTCTTATCCATTCATCTGCTGATGGACATCTAGGTTGCTTCCATGTCCTGGCTATTATAAACAGTGCTGCGATGAACATTGGGGTACTCGTGTCTCTTTCCCTTCTGGTTTTCTCAGTGTGTATGCCCAGCAGTGGGATTGCTGGATCATAAGGCATGTCTATTTCCAGTTTTTTAAGGAATCTCCACACTGTTCTCCATAGTGGCTGTACTAGTTTGCATTCCCACCAACAGTGTAAGAGGGTTCCCTTTTCTCCACACCCTCTCCAGCATTTATTACTTGTAGACTTTTGGATTGCAGTCATTCTGACTGGTGTGAAATGGTACCTCATAGTGGTTTTGATTTGCATTTCTCTGATAATGAGTGATGTTGAGCATCTTTTCATGTGTTTGTTAGCCATCTGTATGTCTTCTTTGGAGAAATGTCTATTTAGTTCTTTGGCCCATTTTTTGATTGGGTCATTTATTTTTCTGGAGTTGAGCTGTAGGAGTTGCTTGTATATTCTGGAGATTAGTTGTTTGTCAGTTGCTTCATTTGCTATTATCTTCTCCCATTCTGAAGGCTGTCTTTTCACCTTGCTAATAGTTTCCTTTGATGTGCAGAAGCTTTTAAGGTTAATTAGGTCCCATTTGTTTATTTTTGCTTTTATTTCCAATATTCTGGGAGGTGGGTCATAGAGGATCCTGCTGTGATGTATGTCAGAGAGTGTTTTGCCTATGTTCTCCTCTAGGAGTTTTATAGTTTCTGGTCTTACGTTTAGATCTTTAATCCATTTTGAGTTTATTTTTGTGTATGGTGTTAGAAAGTGTTCTAGTTTCATTCTTTTACAAGTGGTTGACCAGAGTTCCCAGCACCACTTGTTAAAGAGATTGTCTTTAATCCATTGTATATTCTTGCCTCCTTTGTCGAAGATAAGGTGTCCATATGTGCGTGGATTTATCTCTGGGCTTTCTATTTTGTTCCATTGATCTATATTTCTGTCTTTGTGCCAGTACCATACTGTCTTGATAACTGTGGCTTTGTAGTAGAGCCTGAAGTCAGGTAGGTTGATTCCTCCTGTTCCATTCTTCTTTCTCAAGATCGCTTTGGCTATTCGAGGTTTTTTGTGTTTCCATACAAATTGTGAAATTATTTGTTCTAGCTCTGTGAAGAATGCTGTTGGTAGCTTGATAGGGATTGCATTGAATCTATAGATTGCTTTGGGTAGTATACTCATTTTCACTACATTGATTCTTCCAATCCATGAACATGGTATATTTCTCCATCTGTTAGTGTCCTCTTTGATTTCTTTCACCAGTGTTTTATAGTTTTCTATATATAGGTCTTTAGTTTCTTTAGGTAGATATATTCCTAAGTATTTTATTCTTTCCGTTGCAATGGTGAATGGAATTGTTTCCTTAATTTCTCTTTCTGTTTTCTCATTATTAGTGTATAGGAATGCAAGGGATTTCTGTGTGTTGATTTTATATCCTGCAACTTTACTATAGTCATTGATTAGTTCTAGTAATTTTCTGGTGGAGTCTTTAGGGTTTTCTATGTAGAGGATCATGTCATCTGCAAACAGTGAGAGCTTTACTTCTTCTTTTCCAATTTGTATTCCTTTTATTTCTTTTTCTGTTCTGATTGCTGTGGCCAAAACTTCCAAAACTATGTTGAATAGTAATGGTGAAAGTGGGCACCCTTGTCTTGTTCCTGACTTTAGAGGAAATGCTTTCAATTTTTCACCGTTGAGGATAATGTTTGCTGTGGGTTTGTCATATATAGCTTTGATTATGTTGAGGTATGTTCCTTCTATTCCTGCTTTCTGGAGAGTTTTGATCATAAATGGATGTTGAATTTTGTCAAAGGCTTTCTCTGCATCTATTGAGATAATCATATGGTTTTTATTTTTCAATTTGTTAATGTGGTGTATTACATTGATTGATTTGCGGATATTGAAGAATCCTTGCATCCCTGGGATAAAGCCCACTTGGTCATGGTGTATGATCTTTTTAATGTGTTGTTGGATTCTGATTGCTAGAATTTTGTTAAGGATTTTTGCATCTATGTTCATCAGTGATATTGGCCTGTAGTTTTCTTTTTTTGTGGCATCTTTGTCAGGTTTTGGTATTAGGGTGATGGTGGCCTCATAGAATGAGTTGGGAAGTTTACCATCCTCTGCAATTTTCTGGAAGAGTTTGAGCAGGATAGGTGTTAGCTCTTCTCTAAATTTTTGGTAGAATTCAGCTGTGAAGCCGTCTGGACCTGGGCTTTTGTTTGCTGGAAGATTTTTGATTACAGTTTCAATTTCCGTGCTTGTGATGGGTCTGTTAAGATTTTCTATTTCTTCCCGATTGAGTTTTGGAAAGTTGTACTTTTCTAAGAATTTGTCCATTTCTTCCTCGTTGTCCATTTTATTGGCATATAATTGTTGATAGTAGTCTCTTATGATCCTTTGTATTTCTGTGTTGTCTGTTGTGATCTCTCCATTTTCATTTCTAATTTTATTGATTTGATTTTTCTCCCTTTGTTTCTTGATGAGTCTGGCTAATGGTTTGTCAATTTTATTTATCCTTTCAAAGAACCAGCTTTTGGTTTTGTTGATTTTTGCTATGGTCTCTTTTGTTTCTTTTGCATTTATTTCTGCTCTAATTTTTAAGATTTCTTTCCTTCTACTAACCCTGGGGTTCTTCATTTCTTCCTTTTCTAGTTGCTTTAGGTGTAGAGTTAGGTTATTTATTTGACTTTTTTCTTGTTTCTTGAGGTGTGCCTGTATTGCTATGAACTTTCCCCTTAGGACTGCTTTTACCGTGTCCCACAGGTTTTGGGTTGTTGTGTTTTCATTTTCATTCGTTTCTATGCAAATTTTGATTTCTTTTTTGATTTCTTCTGTGATTTGTTGGTTATTCAGCAGTGTGTTGTTCAGCCTCCATATGTTGGATTTTTTAATAGTTTTTCTCCTGTAATTGAGATCTAATCTTACTGCATTGTGGTCAGAAAAGATGCTTGGAATGATTTCAATTTTTTTGAATTTACCAAGGCTAGCTTTATGGCCCAGGATGTGATCTATCCTGGAGAAGGTTCCATGTGCGCTTGAGAAGAAGGTGAAATTCATTGTTTTGGGATGAAATGTCCTATAGATATCAATTAGGTCTAACTGGTCTATTGTATCGTTTAAAGTTTGTGTTTCCTTGTTAATTTTCTGTTTAGTTGATCTATCCATAGGTGTGAGTGGGGTATTAAAGTCTCCCACTGTTATTGTGTTATTGTTAATTTCTCCTTTCATACTTGTTAGCATTTGTCTTACATACTGCGGTGCTCCCGTGTTGGCAATATAACAATATAATTGTTATATCTTCTTCTTGGATTGATCCTTTGATCATTATGTAGTGACCATCTTTGTCTCTTTTCACAGTCTTTGTTTTAAAGTCTATTTTATCTGATATGAGTATTGCTACTCCTGCTTTCTTTTGGTCCCTATTCGCATGGAAAATCTTTTTCCAGCCCTTCACTTTCAGTCTGTATGTGTCCCCTGATTTGAGGTGGGTCTCTTGTAGACAACATATGCAGGGGTCTTGTTTTTGTATCCATTCAGCCAGTCTTTGTCTTTTGGTTGGGGCATTCAACCCATTTACGTTTAAGGTAATTACTGATAAGTATGATCCCGTTGCCATTTACTTTATTGTTTTGGGTTCGACTTTATACACCATTTTTGTGTTTCCTGTCTAGAGAATATCCTTTAGTATTTGTTGGAGAGCTGGTTTGGTGGTGCAGAATTCTCTCAGCTTTTGCTTGTCTGAAAAGCTTTTGATTTCTCCTTCATACTTGAATGAGATCCTTGCTGGGTACAATAATCTGGGCTGTAGGTTATTTTCTTTCATCATTTTAAGTATGTCTTGCCATTCCCTCCTGGCTTGAAGAGTTTCTATTGAAAGATCAGCTGTTATCCTTATGGGATTTCCCTTGTGTGTTATTTGTTGTTTTTCCCTTGCTGCTTTTAATATTTGTTCTTTGTGTTTGATCTTTGTTAATTTGATTACTATGTGTCTTGGGGTGTTTCGCCTTGGGTTTATCCTGTTTGGGACTCTCTGGGTTTCTTGGACTTGGGTGATTATTTCCTTCCCCATTTTAGGGAAGTTTTCAACTATTATCTCCTCAAGTATTTTCTCATGGTCTTTCTTTTTGTCTTCTTCTTCTGGGATCCCTATGATTCGAATGTTGTAGCGTTTAATATTGTCCTGGAGGTCTCTGAGATTGTCCTCATTTCTTTTAATTCGTTTTTCTTTTATCCTCTCTGATTCATTTATTTCTACCATTATATCTTCTAATTCACTAATCCTATCTTCTGCCTCTGTTATTCTACTATTTGTTGCCTCCAGAGTGTTTTTAATTTCACTTATTGCATTATTCATTATATATTGACTCTTTTTTATTTCTTCTAAGTCCTTGTTAAACCTTTCTTGCATCTTCTCAATCCTTGCCTCCAGGCTATTTATCTGTGATTCCATTTTAATTTCAAGATTTTGGATCAATTTCACTATCATTATTCGGAATTCTTTATCAGGTAGATTCCCTATCTCTTCCTCTTTGGTTTGGTTTGGTGGGCATTTATCCTGTTCCTTTATCTGCTGGGTATTCCTCTGTCACTTCATCTTGTTTAAGTTGCTGAGTTTGGGGTGTCCTTTCTGTATTCTGGCAGTTTGTGGAGTTCTCTTTATTGTGGCGTTTCCTCGCTGTGTGTGGGTTTGTACAGGTGGCTTGTCAAGGTTTCCTGGTTAGGGAAGCTTGTGTCGATGTTCTGGTGGATGGAGCTGTATTTCTTCTCTCTCCTTTCGAAGAGTTGGGCTGCTTTTCTGGGTGCCTGATGTCCTCTGCCGGCATTCAGAAGTTGTTTTGTGGAATTTACTCGACGTTTAAATGCTCTTTTGATGAATTTGTGGGGGAGAAAGTGTTCTCCCCGTCCTACTCCTCCGCCATCTTGGCTCCTCCCTCCTAGTACAATGAATCTTTGATTGAAGTACCTCTTTCGATTCTGGGGTCCACCGCAACTCTTCTGTTCAACAGGATCATGCAATGCAGTGCAGGGGCTGATACTCAAAAGCCAAAAGCTAATCCTTTTATCATTTAGGCACAACAGTATCTCAGGCTCCAGGGTTTCTTCTTCTTGTCTGAAGCAAGGTTCTGGAGCTACATCCGAACGTGTGCAGAGGAAAGCAAGGAAACAGCGGCAGATTTCACTCCCCCCTTAGCATTTCTTATTGGCTTTTTTAAAAACAGATCTAGATGCAGCCTTGCACCAGGGTGTTTTGACTTTTCGTAATGTCCTAACATCAGATTTTTGTAAAAAACATTTAGAAACCTTTGATATGACTACTCTGACTGCCATCTATTTGTATTTAAGGCTTTCTGAGCAGAAAAAGAATCACTGAAGCTTTTCTGTTTTATCATCTTGTAGACAAGCCATATGAATAAACAGGGGAATGTTTCTCTCTCAGAAATTCCTTGGAGCCTCAGCCAGCTGTGCTGAGGTCCCCAGGCAGAGCTGCTCTGAATGTCGCTGTGGGAAGGGACTTTGAGCCCAGGAAAAAGAGTTCCTGCTGGCAACCTACCAGGTACAGGCTGTTGAGGCCATGCCGCTCATCTGGTTGGAGATTTCCAGTGTGTGGCCCTGCTACATGTGAGAGACCTGAATGGTGGGGTTTTATGGAGCCTCTCAGGTGGCAAAATAACACCAGCCAAGTCTTGCCGACCACTTTTTTCTCAGTTGGCTAAACATGAGATCTCCAAAGTGAGTACACACAAGATAACCCACCGTGAGCACCAAAAATGCGCTGGATCATAGGTCCAGTATGGTAGTTGTCGTTCAGTCGCTCAGTCGTGTCCGATTCTTGGCGACCCCATGGACTGCAGCACGCCAGACTTCCCTGTCCTTCAGTATCTCCTGGAGTTTGCTCAAACTCATGTCCTTTGAGGTGGAGAAGCTATCTAACCATCTCATCCTCTGAAGTTGCAATACTTTGGCCACCTGATGCAAAGAGACAACTCCTTGGAAAAGACCCTGATGCTGGGAAAGATTGAGAACAGGAGGAGAAGGGGACGATGGAGGATGAGGCTGAGTATGTTGGTACAGCAGTGCATATACCTGCTTTAAAAATAAGCACGCATCCATCAGCGGGGTGAACGCGGTTTCCTTATGCTAGTGGGCTTGTGTGCTCAGCACAGATCGGAGGCCACTGTGTTAGCTAGTTACCATTAATCTAGAACAAAGAGGGTCAGTTTTCACATGAGTGTGTAAAAATAAGAAATTTAAAGTAAGCATCAGTTGTATAAATCAAGTATGGTAATTTCCCTCACAGCATTGTATGATGTATTGGTGTGCCCTTCAGAACACTTGTGTTGTTTCCTGCAAAAATCTAAGAGTGTGAGCTGTCATATTTCACATACTCTATTGTTAGCCTCTGGTATGCATAATAGAATGAAGAACTTTCTAGGGGGAGTAGACACAATCAGTGCTGTGATTGTGTATGATATAAAACTTCAGAGGTAGGTGGTAAGGGGGAAATTTGTCTTTAAGTGTATGCTTCATTTGGGGGTTACCAAGTTATGGGTATATTGAACAGTGTTTTATAAACCCCCATGTTTCTACTGTGTTTGTATTTTTTTTTCCTTGTCAAAAAAGTGAGAATAAGACAGCCAGGCCAGGTAATAATCATGAAGGTCAGTGGTGGTGGTTTGGCTTCTTGGTTCTGAGACTTAGACCCTGGAAACCACACCCTTGTTGCTTACATTTCTTGGTAAACTAAAAAACCCATCAGATGCTTTGCAGTGAGAAATACAACCTCCACACACAGCATGATAGACCAGGGAAAGCCTTCTCTTTCCAGCACTAGAAACACCTTAGAAAACCGTATTATTGAGATGGGGAAGCCTTTGGAAGATGCATTGACTTGACTGCACCTGGAAGTCCTCCCCAGCCAGGTAAGATGTTGGACTCCCCAGGGCTGAGCCGTAACCAGCTGCTCCAAGCGACAACCTCTGTTCAGTTCCAAGTTGTCTGTCAGTATCTTTCTGACTGCTTCAGATAAAGTGTTTTTGTTTTTGTCTTTTCCTAGCTGCACGGCTTGGCTAATGGGATCTTAGTTCCCCGATCAGGGATCACACCCGTGCTCCCTGCAGTGGAAGCATGGAATCTTAACCACTGGACCACCAGAGAAGTCCTGCTTCAGAAGGAATTCTTGTCAGCCCACCCCAATCACAGGCATGTTAACATTGACAAGTGAAGTAGACTTCTGTGGGTATCCTTAGATTCCAGCAGAACTAACAGTAAAATCTCCGGCAGGGGAGTAAAGCACAGAGGTACTTAACGATTGCCATCACTATTAACAGGACAAGGTTCATGGGTACTCACTGAGCACTATGGCAGAGACAAGCAGGCTGCCAGCTCCGAAAAGTTCCCTGGCAGTCACCAAAGTCACCCCCTCTCTCCCATTCCAGCATCTCATCGGAATGCAAGGGATGTGGCCATATGGATAGACCTGACAATGCTGTTTTTAAAAGCAAGTCTGATTCTTAAAATGTTAACACCTGACAAACTCTTACTAGTTTCAAGGCACTGCCTTGGAAGTTGAGCTGTGGATCATCCCTTTCTGATCATGCATCTTCTCTGCCGATTAACTAGTGAAACCTCCTCCATCTCTGCAGGAGAGGGCTTATGAACCGTAGGGACCTCGTTGGATTTTTGTATACCAATCAGGGTCCATAAGTGCCTTCAGCATCCACGTTTCTTGTACCCTAGTTAATAGTGTAAATATGTTTATGGAAAGCCATGGAGTCTGAGCCCTCTGTTAAGCAACCAGTTCCCAGGATTAAAGAGGCAGCAGGATATTCTTCCATCTTTAGAGCAGTCTCTGGGCTCCCCCTTTATCAACCGACAGAGGCTTGTGATGGAGGTTGAACAGGTGATCCAGCAGGCACATAAGCGATGTTACAGCCTCTGTGATTTCCTTGGTTATCTTTGGAATGCAGTTTGACAGGAAGGTTCTGGCCTCCAAATAATTCACGTTTTATCGGTCCTTCTCGTGGCCCGCCCTCCAGTGCTAATCAGTTTGGAGCAACCTAAGAGGTCTTTTGGTGAATGGTCATTTCAGCTCTTTGTAAATACTTCTGAATTGGGACATTTCTCTATGAACAGCCCAGATAAACAAAGGGTCCAGGGTACTGGGTTTAGTTGGTATTTTTAACAAGTTTGTTGAGCTGGCCTTCTTCATACCAGTCCATTCTTGGAATTCTAGACATGACTGCTGGGAGCCATCTGAATGCTGTCTTTAAGCCTAAAGCTTTTGTCATCTATTTTCTTAGCAGCTCCACCCTGAGTTTGTGGTCCAAAAGCTCTAGATGAGAAAATTGCTTTCCGGGTTTGGACTAGGGGATTTTCCTTGTCACAGAAGGGGGACCTTACTGAGATGTTAATACATTGCTGCCTGAGTCGGTGTTAGGAGGTATGAGGTTGCAGAAGATTGACTAGTAATGTCTTCCATGGATGCAGACGAGGAGTGGACTAGTAATGTCTTCCATGGGTGATAACCGGCTGTTGGTCTGTTACCCTGTAGCTACCACCCTAAGGTCATTCCACCAATACCTGAAGCTAGATATCCGGGGTTTCACAGCACCTGGGTGAGGTGTCCTATTAATGAAAGCGTCGCCTGAGGAACATCAGGAATTAGCCTCTGAATTCAACAATGTCTAAGGCTAGAACTCCCTCTCTCCCCAGTGAAAAGTAGCTTTTCTGCTATATATAGTGTTCATCCTGCATTTTCAAAGTTTTTTCAGTAGCATAGACTTTGGTTCTGTGAAGGATCTTCCAGATACCGGCATCTGAGCTGATGCCTGTTCCGTAGGCAGACAGGACCTCCCCCACAAATCTCTCCACTAGAGATAAGAACTTTTAATACAGATTAAACCCCACAGTGCCAAACTCACAAAGACTGGGTTTGTCGCTTATGCTAGAACATGAAGGCTTCACAATATTGATTGGGATGTACACTGCTAAACAGAGATCTTCTGGTAATAGTTTTTATATGAGGATTTGATTTGGGGATAAAATTTCATTTACGATTTTTGACCCATTTGTACCTTTGCATGAAATTGTGAAAAACTAGGGTAAATAGTTAGGTACTGTTACTGACTTCTTTTGCCATGGGTATTTTTATGCATCATGGAACAAAGACCCTTTTGGCTCATGGCAGAAAGATTTTTTTTCCCCCTGCTTTTAAGGGAATTTTATCTACCAATTCAATGGATATAATTTTTTAGTCTTCATGTTTCAAGGACGATTTCACTTTCAAGTGTCAAAATGCTTAATCCAGTTTCAAAAATCAACTTCAGTTCTACTTAGAAATCAACATGTCATTAAGTCGCTGAGATTTCACGTGTGAGAATGCAGGGGTGGTGGGCGAGTGGCATGTGGTGCCCTGGGGACCATGCTCAGGGTGGTTACAGGAGTGTAGGGGAGAAGGCCTTGGGCAGAGATGTTGGCATGCTCTGAGTACCACCTGCAGAGGGGCAGTGGGGCCCTTGAGATGCTGCAGAATGGACCATCCTGAGCAGAAAGCAAGAGTGTGCCTATTTATCCCTCCGTGACTCTCAAAGTCCCCAGCTCCCTTGACTCGGGTGAGCGGTTGGACGTGCGGGGACAATGATTGCAAACATCTCTGCTCCTCAATCGGTGCAGCTCGATGCCAGGGGCTCGGCTGACTGCAGCCCTGACACCACCGTCTTGTCTTCTGTCCCTCCCGGCCAGCCTCTCCCCAGGCTGAGCGCAGTGCCTTGCACCTGGTGGGACCTCAATACAGTCTTGTTGAATTGAAATGGGTCCTTCATGCCCGGTCCTTATATCCCGGCACCTGGGAAGGGGCCCATCACAAAGGGCTTTCCATGGAACCATTGACGGCTCTGAATTGGTCCTTAGCGCACCGCCCCCCCGCCCCCCAACATCTCCGGCATTGACGCAGTGGATCTCCCCACCCTTTTCCAGTCAGCACATCTGTCCTGTCACTGGTACAAAGGACAGAGCTGGGGAGGGGGCAGGGGGCCTCGACTGAAGTCTGATATAACTTCCCCAACAAACCCCCACTGTCTGTCTGTGTGACGCTGCTGGCACAAGAAGGCCCGTCCATCTGTGGGTACGGAAGCGTGTTCAGTCGCCAGCTTTGGGTCAGTTTTATATATGTTTTCCTCTGATGAGCTTCTGTAGCGTGTGGGGGTATGAAATCAATTTTAGGCCTATAGGGTTTCTTACAGACTTGCCTGGATCTTACTTTCCAGAGAAGCAAACAGAAGCGTGATCCAAAATGAAATTAGATCTTTCTTTACAGGGTAGAGACTGTGTGTTTTCTGAGTTGCAAAGCAAGCAAGCAAACACAACCTGGTTTCCTAGATAACACGTTCTCAAACTGTTTATCGGGCTCTGCCTTGCTTTGGGGAATCAGAGGAGGAGGGCAAGGCTTCGGGTCTAAGAGGAGGTGGAGGACAGGGAAGCTGGGGGTCTTAGGCCCAGAAGAAGCCTCGTGGGTGAAGGCAGGAGGAGGGGCAGGAGCTGGAGGGAAGCCCACACGGGAGAGTGGTACAGGCTCCCCTCCCCCAGGGCTTCGCTCCAAGTTACACTGATGGGAACCTTTGGGGTTGATTTATCAGTGGGTTCCTAATCCCCCCAAGGAAAGCAAGGAAGCGGTGACCACAGGACACCCACAGAGGGAGAAACTGGAGACTTCTGTTTATCCAGATGAGTTTAGTCTGCGATTAAATGCCCTCAGGCCAGAACATTTGCATTTGTGGTCCAAGGTGCCTGGCGCCCAGGCCGAACGCAAGGCCTAGGGGTGGGCTCTGAGCAGCAGCCCACCTCCCCCGCCGCCGGCCCCTTGGGTCACCATTCCCACGCCCAGAGCACCGTTTGCCCAGCAAGGACCCGTCCTCTCACCCCCTAGGGCTCTAGAGACAGATGCAAAATGTCCAGACCAAGTGCCATGTCACCCCGCCAGCCTCAGGGGAAAGCAAGGCTCATCCTTTCTAGTCCCACCCACCTCAGGCCACTCAGCCAGCTTCCCCAGTAGCGAGACTGGGACCACACTGGGGGTTTTGCAGTTCCATTCTGCCTGAGTCTGGTGCCAATTCTGTGTGCTGACCCCCGCCTTCCTGAGCATCCCTGTCTATCCCCAGCTCATCTCCCTGCATGGCCCAGGCCACCACCTCCCTGGCCGTGAGGCTGCCACTGAGTGGCCTTGTTCATCCTTTCATTCACATCCGTCTCCCTGAGCACTGCTGCGGTCAGCCTGCCACGTCTCAACCCGTCAGCAGTTCAGAGACATGGAGCAAAGAAAAGGAAAGGGGGACCCCATCACTCCACAGGCGCCCTGCCGGCTCCTGCCCCCTAAAGTTGGAGGAGGTCTGTCTTCCTTTCTCCCCCATCTGCAGAGACCAACCTGTAGAGACACAAGCCCCACCCCCACCCCAGGGCCCACCCTTTGAGCCTTCACCCTGCCCCCGCTCTGGAGGTGTGGGATCGTAGTCCACTCCTGGAAACTCGGAAGTTACTTACACCACCCTGGCCTCGGCCTCTCTCCATCACCTCCCCTGGGCCGGTGCCGCTAGCACATGGCGTATTTCTGTAGGAAGGACCTTTTAGCCTGAGACTCTACCATCAACCTCATTGACTGTCACTTTGTAACCCTCTTGTAAGGATGACCTGGCTCTCAGGTGGCCAGTGCATCTCCTGAGCCCAGGATGTTTGGCCATTTGATGTAGGAGAACAGGAACAAAGAGCATCTCGAGGAAAGTCAGTTGTATTATCACACACAGTTCTGTTTAAACGGAATGAGGCAGAATATCGAGGGGAAAAAAAAATCACAGAAAGGAAGAAGGGGTTTAAAAATAAAAGAGGTGACATTAAAACCAGAGAGATGATCCTGCTTTTTTTTTTTTTTTTAAGTGATGCTTTAAAATATCTGGATCTAACAAAGAGAAGGCAAATAGATCCTTCTCTTCCTAAGACTTAGGGTAGCTACTGCCATTGATTGGGTTTGGCATCCCAGATGAAATGTGAGATCTAATCAGTGCTCAGCAGAGAGTCCTGTAATTGATTATTAATGTCTGTCAAGGGCAGGAGGAGGAGGAGGACTGGCTCAAGTGTCATGCATTTGCCATCTTTCCTGACCAGGCTTTTCCACATCCGCCATCTGTCCTCCTGCCCTCAACCCGAGAAGATTATTATGAAGGTGAAACAGGGAAAGCATAGCTGGACCTAACTAAGCTGCAGTAAACTGGCCATTCATTCAGTTGTGCGTGTTCATTCAAAAAGTCACTCCATGGTACAAAAGGCCAGTATACTGGAAAAGGAGGAAAGCAAAGACTCACTTGCTGCTTCAAATCCCTCTGCATCTAACTTCAGAAATAGAACTTGAAATATAACCGATTACAGTACAAGCAACCGCTAGTTATACTGTGTGCTTCAGTGCATGCTCAGTCGGTTGAATCATGTCCGGCTCTTCGCAACCCCATGGACTGTATGTTGCCCACCAGGCTCCTCAGTCCATAGGATTCTCCAGGCAAGAATACTGGACTGGGTTGTCATGCCCTCCTCCAGGGGATCTTCCCAACCCAGGGATTGAACCCATGTCTCCTGTGGTGTCTCCTGCATTGCAGGTGGATTCTGTACCCCTGAGCCACTGGGGAAGCCCCAGTTAAACTATAAGACACACTGATAGGTGATGGCTGTTCGGTACCTGATGAGCAGTTTATAAGTATCGTTTGTTTTCTCGTGTGTGTGTGTGTGTGCTGTCAGCAGCTAAATGCTTGCCCTCAAAAAGCACAAAAAGTAATGTTTGGGGTGAAGGAAGAGGATAGAGAAAAGTCGCGGATGGGTCACCAGATGAAGCTAAACGTATAGCTCTTTAGCAGAGCTTTCAGATACACCCCTAGGATATGTGGGTTGTTTTCCCTGAAACCGTTCATGCTTTTGTGACTTCAGGATTCTGTGCACGGTAACCTTGGGGAGAGACTCTCTGCACTCTTTCAGCTCCTCATTTCATTTCTGAAGACAGGCGGGATTT
This sequence comes from Bubalus kerabau, assembly GCF_029407905.1. NCBI lineage: Eukaryota > Metazoa > Chordata > Mammalia > Artiodactyla > Bovidae > Bubalus > Bubalus kerabau. Next base: position 17,627,768 of record NC_073643.1, read on the forward strand.
ACCTAATTGCAGTAACCTAAGATAGAATACCCTGCAGTCGGGGAATTGATGAAATATTCCACTCAGAAGTTTATGTAAGAAAACCAAGTCTCTTTCTGAAGTGCAGTTGTGGTCTCTCCTCACTTTCCCTCTTTCCTTCTGTGGCAAAGAAGATGGGCAGAGGGAGTCAGCCAGTGCCAGGAAAAGCACGGTGGGAAGATGTCTTGCATTTCCCCCAAAGGTTGGTCGTTTTATTTTGTATCATCGCCTAACGCCGTGGCTGTGGGGTTCCTTTGAGAGGGTTGTGTGCCTCGGCGTCCTCTGTGCAGGTTCTGTGGACGAATGTGGGGTGTGCAGGAGACCCAGGGCTTCCGCTCGGGACCCCCACGGGATACCTACCTCCTGGGGCTGTGGCTTTAACACGCAGGAGGGAGAGAGGACAGCCCATCCCGCTGAGAGTCAGCACTAGTGAATCTCCGTCCACACGTTCACCTAAAAATAAGGCCTGTGAAGTGCTTGTTCCTTCCTGGAGACAGACCCTGTTTTCTTGATCCTCCCTGGTCATTCTGGGGCCAGAGTAACATGGCAGAGCTGCTGCCTGCTGAGGGAGAACCAGCTTTCCGAGACCTGGAAACCGTCCTCGCTTATGTCGGCACTGCCGAAGGGCCAGCCCTCTGAGTCAGGAGGCTGACCAGGCGTTCAGTTTTCTTTGGCTTTTACAGTGGACTCTTGTGCCCCCGTTTCGTTTTGTGACCCCACATAGGTCCCTGGTCCAAGCTCACAAGAGCCTGTATCTTTTAGCCCCATCACTTCAGATAAGGCTGTGTTGTTTGTGATGGCTGACATTGGCCTCTCACTGTACTTGATCCTGTGAGGTGTGCAGGGTTCAGCGATGAAGGCAGCTGCCTGGAGCCCCCTAAACAGGAAGACAGTTCTGCACCGAGATGCTCCTTTTCTCTGTGTATTTCCTGTTCCGGTTCCTCCCCTGCCCTCAAATCCTGAACCCCAGCCACCTACGTCTACTTCTCACTGGCAGACACGTCTCTCTGCTTTGTCCTGCGAGCCCCCGTCCTGTGAGTTCTGCCTTCAGCTTGTGTCTCAGCTCTGACCCTTCCCTTCCACCCCCACTATCCTCACCCGAGTCCCCCTCCCCACCCTGACCGTCACCCCCCACACCGGAGCCGTCATAGGCATCCGATGACCGTCTACTCTCATAGGGGTCTCGGGGAGGCTGCCAGCCCCATTGCCTGCCCGTCATGAACTGCCTGGTGGTCCCAGGTGTCTGGGTGCCCCCAGCACTCCCCTTTGCCTCCTGCTGCCGGGCCATTCTCTGAGGCCCAAATGCCACCTCCACCAAGGCTCTCCCTGGTCCCCCATCATCCTCTGTGTTCCATCATGTTTCTTGGACACCACTCTTCCATCTGTTACCTTATTCTGCAGTTTGATATACAGATGGTCCCCAACTTACAAGGGTTAGACTTAATGGTTTTGTAACTTTGTGTCAGTTTGGAAGTAATACACACTCAGTCGTAAGCGGAGTTCAGATTTTGAATTTTGATCTTTTCTGGGCTAGTGATAGGTGGTACAGTCTTCTCCTGTGATGCTTGCAGGGGTCTCCAGCCACAGCTCCCAGTCAGCCTCTTGGTCATAGAGGGTCAGGCAACCAGCATGCTTACAACCATCCTGCACCCAGACCAGCTTTCTGGTCTTCACTTTCAGTGCAGTATTCAGTCAGTTACATGAGAGACTTCTTGATTATAAAGCAGTGTTTGGGGCTTCCCTGGTGGCTCAGTGGTAAGTAATCTGCCTGCCAATGCAGGAGACACGGGTTCGATCTCTATTCCGGGAAGATCCCACAGCCACAGGACAGCTAAGCTGGAGCATCATGGCTACTGCCCCCGTGTACTGCAGAGCCCGTGCTCCTCAGCAAGAGAAGCCGCTGCAATGAGAAGCCCGCACACTGCAGTTAGAGAAAAGCCCAGGCAGCAGTGAAGACCCAGCACACCCAAAAATAAATAATAATTTAAGACAAGCAGCCAGGCTTTTTTAGATTTTTCCTCATCCAAAGGCTAATGGAAGTGTTCTGAGCATGTGTAAAACACATTAGGCTAAGCGATGATGTTCAGTAGGTTAGGTGGATTAAACGGATAGAGAGGTAACCCGATCGTAAGTTGGGGAAGATCTTTACTTGCCTGCCTGCACCACCACCCCCACCCCCCACCAAGCCATCATCTTCCCAAGGGCTGTTTCTTATGCTTCTCTGAAGGTTTGTGGAGTCAAGTTGAATCTGTTCAGTTGGTTGGAGCCCTAGAAGGTGAATGACCTCAGGATTTTTAGATGAAAGTGACTTCTCAGAGTATCTTAAGCATGACTTGAAAATTTGGGAAACCACCTTCTGTTATCAGTTTTTAAAGATGAGGGACAGAATAAAGGGTGTTCATTATTCATAATAGTTATTACTATTAATTGGACTTCCCAGGTGATGCTAGAGGCAAAGAACCCACCTGCCAATGCAGGAGACATAAGAGACATGGGTTCAACCCCTGGGTCAGGAAGATCCCCTTGAGGAGGTCATGGCAACCCACTCCAGTGTTCTTGCCTGGAGACTCCCATGGACAGTGGAGCCTGGAGGGCTAGAGTCCATAGGGTTGCAAAGAGTCGGACACTACTGAAGCAACTTAGAACGCACTATTGATTAATAATCACACTAACATTCTCTCTCTTACCTCACCTTTTCTGCAAGGAATTCCAGTTATCCCTCCCCCAACATCCCACGGTCCTGCATGGGGCCCGCACTGATGCCCCGGCTGTATGTCGGGCAGCATCATTGCATCCACTCAGCCCCACACGTCTGCCACGTCGTCCTCCTTTCTCGTCCTCCCCACCTGTCTCCTCCTGCTGCCCATGTGCCTGCTCCAGCGGCATGTGGGTCCAGGCCTGAGATCTTGCTTTTCCTTTTGAGGAGAGAGTTGCTCATCCCTGTGGAGGCAGTGAAACAGGAGCTCAGAAGTCAGAGGCAGGCTGTCCATCCCCAGAGGAGTGCTTCCAGGCACACTAGGTGTATTGTATTTTGTTTGTTTGTAAGTGAGACAAATGTGCTTTTCAAAAGACAGCGTGTGTGTGTGCTCGCACCCCCTGAGTCGGCTTGAACATCTAACACCTACCAGCTCCCTGACGGGAACATTCGTGGCAGATAAAAGGCATTAAGAAGTCCTAAGAGTGAAGCGGGATGAGTCACGGGAAAAGCGAGCCTTGCCAGCCCTGGGTGGAGCAGCCGGTTGCAAAATTTTGCTCACACCTCATGCAAAGCTGGGGGTGGGGGGCACCCAGGGGTGGGTGTAATAGTTTCCCTCCCTCGAGGTCCCCCCACCACCACCTCCCAGCATACCCAGGACACCCTCGCTCCCTGCATGCCCTGCTGGGCTCATCTGAGTCCTGAAGGCTTTCTTTGCCAGCTGTGGGCTTCTTTTGCCCCAGACATGTGAGACTGAGCCCTGAGTGTGCGTTTGTCACTCTGCATCTTTCGTCACCACCCTGGGAAAGCAGCAGGAGGGTGTGGCCCTGCCGAGGAGGCCAGAGGGATTAGAATAGTTGCCTGCCTGCTGAAGAGCTGAGAAGATTTGCAACTGGAGATCACAGGAAGAGTGGGTTTCCGGCGTCCCTGGGCATGCAGTGTGTGTGCTCTTCAAGGTTCTCGTGCACCCTGGCCACACTTGCTTTCAGCATTGCTTGTTGTCTTGCACCCCAAGGGGCAGGGAGGAGACTTGCACCCACCCCTCTGTGGGGCTGGGGACTTCTACAGAGCCTGCTGAGTTTTGAGGTCTGCGCAGTCATGCTCAGAGCTCCTCCGGAAACTGTGGGGTTCACCAGACTGGAATGAGCAGGGGAGGATGCCTAGACATTTGGTGGGAGATGGGCTTGGGGAGCAATGAAAGATGGACTTGGTGGGGAACTGGGGATTGGAGCAGCTGGGGAGATCTTGAAACCCCCAAATGTGCCTGGAAGAGCCTCCGCACCAAAGCCTGTTGTTCGTGTGTATCCACATCTCTTTAGAAGCTGTGGCCAGTGCTTCAGGGGCCTTCACAAAAGGGGAACTCAGAGCCACAGGCTTGCCTTTCCCCAGAGGCTAGTGAGAATCCATGGTCACAGCCTCACAGGCCCCTGTGCACACATCTAGGGAAGAGATGATGCTGGCATTCAGTTCAGCATGCCCCATTCCTGTTACTGACGTGAGTTGGGGCCACAGGATTAGCCCATGCTTTGATATAATACTGCTTCGGGGGTGCCTCCTGCCTGTGTTGGGGACACACCTGTGTCTGCCAGGTGCAGCTGTGCTCCAAAGACCATTTTGTATTCTGAGGTCAAGCTCTTCTGCAGAACCCCTGATGCCTTTGGCTAGGTTCTAGGAAATTCAGCCACGGGTGGACTGTTGACCTCTGAGGTTATGAGAACTCCGGGACTCTGGGCCAGCCCTCCGTGCCCCAGCCCGTGGCTTGGAAATTCAGTCAAATATGGGAAGCCGGTCCTTTCACCCTCGGAGTCACAATGTGACTCTTGTGAAGAAATGTGCTTTGAAAACGTGTTTTCTTTTTCATTTATGCAAAAGCAGGAGATGGCAAATTTTAAACCCCAATTACAATCAAACCTGGAAGAAAACTCACAAGATTTGAACAACTCGTTGGAGCCTTGCCTCTGTCTTTTTGTTTCTGTGTAGGTCTGTTTCTTCATAATTACTGGTCTCACTAACAGAACGCAGTGTATTTAGCCAGGGTATAGAGTTCCCATTATTTGTGAGACCACAGTGGCCCCACTGGAAATTCAGAAATGGAACTTGTTTTATTAGAAAGCTTGGAAGAAGGTGTCAAAATGAGGGGCTTCCCAGGTGGCTCAGTGCTAAAGAATCCACCTACCAATGCAGGAGACCTGGATTCGATCCCTGAATGAGGAAGACCCTCTGGAGGAGGAAATGGCAACCCACTCAAGTATTCTTGCCTGGAGAATCCCATGGACAGAGAAGCCTGGCAGGCTACAGTCCATGAGGTCACAAAGAGTTGGACATGACTTAGTGACTAAAACAGCAAGAATCAAAAGGGAAGGAAAGGAAGAAAAGCAAAGAAACTAGCCACAGATCTGCCTCAGCAAACACCTAAGTCACCGTATGCAGCGGCGTAGAAACAGCATTGCTGTAGCCAGCTGGCAAGATTTGGGGGTGTGGACTCCTTGTACCTTATTCATCTGACAGGAGCCCTGGGACCTGCATTCATCATTTGGGGCTTAAACAAGGGATGTCGTTGGGAGAAAGGGTTTTCTTTTTTAACCACTTTTTCAGGTACGGTGTTTTCCCCCACCCCGCCATACTGCAATTTACCCAGGAAGTTAATTGCCTTATTCTTTTCCATTGACCTTGAGAGGATTTCATATCTGAGAAAAGTGACATTTTGGTTTTCTCATTTAGAAGCACAAAGGAAGTTGGGAGAGATAGTGTTTGAACCTGATTCACACTTTGGGAAGCCATGCTTTGGTTAAATTACAGGCTCCTGGAACTGGGAGCAAAGATAATACTGTTAGAGGTGTGCATTAAATATGATTAATGGGGCAATAGGGATAACATTGATGCCCCTTTGTGAAGACAGCGGTGACTCGCATTTCATCTGTGAAAACGCATGCAGGTTGAAGGATGCGAGTCCATACCCGTGAAGGTCTGAGATCGCTTAAACTCCCCACTTCCCTGGCGGGAGCAAGCACTCCTAAAAACCCGTTGCCTGCAGCTTCTGAACATGCTGTTTCAGGAAAGGGAGGGATGCGTTCCCTGAGAAGCACAAGTAGAAATGCCAGCCCTTTGGTGGAGGGTCACTGGGAGAAGAGTTAATAGAAAAGAACAGCAGACATCAGTAGCCTGGGAAGACAAGGGGTTCAAACCAGCCCGAATCAATGATCGTGCTACTTGACGTTGGTGAAGGGTGGCTAGTTTGGTTTTGCCCGTGAAGTAAAGGCTCTGGTTCCTGTCGGATCCCACTCCACCCCGGAGCCGGGCCAAGGCCTGCTCATTTGTGGTGCCAGCAGAGGCTTCTGGAACACATGTGGGTGATGCTTTAGGTAGCCTCATCTCTAGTGGGGAGAATTGAAGCTCTTGTTCAGCTGACAAGAAAAACCCATGTTTAACATGCAGTCGTTCTGGAACGCTAATGATGGCGGGGCGAGGGCAAGATGGAGCTGTCACCTGGTGCTCTCGGGGATTTGTGATGTCTTAGTCTCTTCAAAGATGAATAAAATATAAGGTGGGTAGGACTTTCCATATATATATATGAGACTTTTTGGCCACATGGCATACAGGATCTTGGTTCCCTGACCAGGAATCTAATCCATACCCCCTGCATATGGAGTCTTAACCACTGGACCCCAAGGAAGTCCTTTGATAAGACTTTTCCTGGGTGTTAGGGTGATGGTGGATGCCCCCCCTTATACCCTACAAATTGTTTAGGGGCTCATGCAACAATCTTGAAAGGCAACGCAAACTTGAAATCATTTGTTTTTTCAGCATCAAAGTCAGAGTAGCTTTTTTGTATTTGTATACGTCAAGTAAAAAATAGAAGAGTTAACAAGTTAACCCTTCTGGGGAATTTTAATTCTTCTGTTTCTTAAAAAAATACTTTGTGGAACTTTTCCAGAGGTCCAGTGGTTCAGACTCCGCCTTCCAGTGCAGGGGGCTCAGATTAGATCACTGGTCAGGGAATTAAGATACCACATGCCACATGGTGTGGCCAAATACATAAATAAATAGGACTCTAAAGAAAAGATTGTTTAAAAACATACTTTGTTTCCTTTTTTCTTTGGAAAGCACCACAAGTGACTATTTGCTTTCAATTCTCTCCTAGATTCTGATTTATCTTCTAACCATTAGAACAGAAATAGTTGATATTCACCTGACTTTTAAAATACTTGGCAAAACTAATACAGTTATGTAAAGTTTAAAAATAAAATAAAATTAATAAATAAAAAAATAAAAATGAAATTTACTGTTTTAACCTTTATTATTTTTGTATTACTGTTATCATCACCAGTACCCATGGCTCCTTTAGTGGGGTGTGAAAAACAAAATCGATCAAAATTAGTTCTTCTCCCCCAGTGTAGACCTACCCTCTCTGTTCACCAGGTCCATCAGCTAAAACACTCTGGATAGGTCTTGTTTATGTCTGAGTCCTTTCAAATGACTGATTCCTACCCAATAACTCCCAGGCTGGCTCTTAGGCACTTGTCTGCCAAAATATGCTGACTGCCTGCCTGAAAGTGGATGGTGTGTTAAGAGCTGCTGAGGGGCTCAGCAGGATCTGGGGCCAGGTTATCACAGGATCACAGTCGGGCTGACCGACCCCTGGACAGGCAGCACCGAACGCGGGGGACGATCCACTGAATCAAGATAGGAACCGAGGCAGCTCTAGGTTCATCAAATAAAGTATATTCACACGTATATATGGAGTCTAGAAAAATGGTACTGATGGACCTATTTGCAGGAAAGGAAAAGAGAAAGCAGATGTAGAGGATGGACTTTTGGACACAGTGGGAGAGGGGGAGAGTGGGATGAATGGAGAAAGTAGCATCAGCCTATATGCGCACTCAGGTGTAAGATGGGCTGCTGGTGAGAGGTTGCTCTGTGGCACAGGGGGCCCCGTTTGGTGCCATGATGGCCTGGGGGAGTGGGAGGCTCCAGGGGGCAAGAGGGTGTATGTATAATTATGGCTGATTTGCACTGTTGTATGGCAGAAAACAACACAACATTGTAAAAAAAAATTTTTTTTAGTATTTTTTAATGTATTAATAAAGCAAAAATAAAGGAAGGGAACAGAGGTCTGAGGGCAAGTGTGCTGAAAAGACAGTGAGAGAATTAGAAGGAGCGGAGGTGGGAGGCACTGGGGGCGTGCGAGCAGCAGGGACAAGGCCTCCGACAGAGCGTGAGTGGAAATGTAGGAAAAAGAAGCAGCCAGCCAGGAAAACAGCTGATAGGATGCTGACAAGCAGGCATGCGTTCCAAGCCTATTCCCAAAAGTGGACGTGGGAGACGCTGGGAAATGGGAACACCAGGCATGACCCCCCTCCAGAGGCCTGGCAGGGTTGGCAGACACGGTGGGCAGCTGCTGCTGAGAAGCGGGGAGTCAGTCCTGGAAGGCTTGGGAAGCTGAGAGGGAAGGGGTGAGCAGGATAGACTTGGCGGGGACTGCCCAGAGAGGGCTGGCTGTGCCTTATTATGCAGCTGCTTTTTTAATGATATGTTATCTTTTGATTATATTGTTGGATTCAAGTTGTTAAAAATTTTTTTTTTAATTTATTGAAGTATAGCTGATTTACAATGTTTTGTTAGTTTCTGGTGTATAGCAAAGTGATTCAGTTATATATGTTATATATTTTTCAGACTCTTTTCCATTATAGGTTATTACAAGATATTCGATATAGTCCCCTGTATAACAGATCTTCGTTGGTCATCTGCTTTATGCACAGCAGTGTGTATCCGCAAATTGCAAACTCCTGGTTTATCCCTCCCTCCCCTTTCCCCTTCAGGACCACACGTTTATTTTCTAAGTCGGTGAGTCTGTTACTGATTTTGTCGGTAAGTTCCTTAATGTCATATTTTAGATTTCACGCCTAAGTGATGACATGTGGGTATCTGTCTTGCCCTTTCTGACTTTATTTCACTTAGTATGATCATCCCTAGGTCCATCCATGTTGCTGCAAATGGCACGATTTCATTCTTTTTATGTCTGAGCAGGATTCCATTGTACACACACACACACACACACACACACACACACAGGGTCTGCGTTTGTAGCTGACTGACCTCCGAGGCGTCACCTGCACGCTGTCCCCAGCCTCCTCTGTGACAGTGCCGTCAGCTGTCTCTGGCCCTCCAGGGTCTAACTTTCCTCCAGGGACACAGTCAGGAAGGCGAGGCCAGTGTCGCTGTGTCGGTGATGGGAACTTAGTGAGGTAGACGCGGCTTCACCGCAGCCTCCGAGGTTGGGGAACTGCTGTTGAAGCCAGTACTTGGAAGGGGGGAGCTCCCAGACTGAGTGAAAGAGCCTGAGGCCGACAACACGTGTCTGGAAAGAGGATGTGTGGAGCAGGCTTTGGAATCTCAGAATCTAGAAAATTCTAAGAGTACTATCCCATCTTTGCCTGGTGGAACAGTCTGTTTTTTTTTTTTTAATCCTAGTTTTTCAGTATGTGCTGGGCATACTGTGTGTTCCTAGACAAGCAGCAGCCAGACAGAGTTGAGAAGAATTAGGAAACCAGTTTGGTTCCAGTGACTCCCCAGTGATTGTCTGGCCTCCATGGCGTCAGGCTGGAGGAGCTCAGAGAGGTCTGAGCATCTGGGCTCGTGTGGCATCAACTGCGGCCCCTCAGGCAAACTACAGGTCTCTCCACATGGTCACTTCCTTTAACTCTAGAATGTGAATGGCCAAATCCCAGATCACAGTAGGATAAAACAAAAGTGGGAGGCCCTTTACCATCGTTTGAGGAACCCAGGAATGGTGCACCCTTGGGATATGGCTCAGAGAGGAGCCCCAGCAGATGTTAGCCGCTGTTACCACATTGTCATACCTCAGCGGTGGCCATGGGGGTGCCACACACCTGCGTGGCAGGCACGATCTCATGCTTCTCATGAATTAACCCACCCCAGCTTCATATTGCAAGTTACCAACACACTGCCTATAATCAGAGATCTGAAAGGTGCATTTTTGTAACTGCCACCAAGGATGGAAGGAGAAGTGGAAAGATGCACAGAAGGAAAGATATAAGGAAATCTGGATGGATGGCTAGATGGTGGGGGGATGGATGATGGCTGGTTGGCTGGATAGAGGTTAGGTTGATGAATTAGGTTAGGTTAGGATGGATGGAGGATGGATGGACAGATGGAGGGAGGGAAGGAAAATGAATCCATAGTCCAACCTCTATTCGACTTTTCGATCCTCCTCCCATAGCAATATAGAGAATTAGTAAGACTTTGTTTCCATTTAAAAAAAAAGTTATCAGGCTCCTACTATCCCTGGTCCATACTCTTATCCCCATAGAGCTCACTCCTAAGAAAGGACAGTGAACATAGCTGGTAATGACTTGAATGCCCAGCGGAAGTGATAAGGGCCCTGTGCAAAGGGTGCATAGAGGAGGTGTAATGACTGCCCACTGGGAGTGGGTGATGGACAACACGCCACTGAAATGCCGCCCTTCCCTTGTAGGAAACTGCAGATAATTTCTCTGGTTTGAGTGTAGTTTCCATTGGAGGTGGCAGGGGGACCTCAGGGAAACAGTAGAAAATGTAGGTTGGGACCTTATTATGAACAGCCCTAAATATCAGCCTAAGAAACATGGTGTTTCTTTTTTTTCTGTTGAGCATGAAATTACTGGATCCATATTTTGGAGATTATGCTGCGTTTACCATATGCACCAACATCGATTGACTTCAAAGGCCAGTCGTCTAATGGAAAATGCAAGTTGCAGAAAAATATGCCCAGCGTGATATCACCAGTAGAAAAATCTCACGCAAAACAGCTCTTGTGAGCTGGTGTTCTCTGTGGATCTGAGGACCCCCTGGTCTTCTAATAGTAGTTGCCTTCGGGGCAAAAAGAAGGAACCAGAGTTTGAGGGCAGAGAGTGCTGAAGGGGGACGTCTGCATTATTTGGTAATCTTTCAGTTTTATTTTCACAAGGAAAATGTTATCTTGCCATTAAAATGTAATTTTAAAATTCAAAAGATAATGGAGTCATTGGCTTACTTCCTAGCTCAGAAATTTTCAATTGGAGCTTGCATATTCTAAGAATTGGGAAGATATTCTCTGAAACCCAACAAAATCCAGGGATGGGAAAAAAAAAAAACAACAACGCTGTCCCCTCAAAGCCTCTTCAGGCCTCTTTTTCACAGGCCCGAGCAGCATCGTTGGTTTGGTTCCTCACTGGTCAGCTTCAGGTGATGAAGGACACTCTTCACCTACGTTGACCTTGTGGGATCATTCAACTTTCCTGCCCATGACTGAATTCCACCCCGTGGCGGGGACCGGCTCCAGGCAGCAGTGGCGAGTGTGTTTGTCTCTTTCCTTGGCACTGGGATCATTTTCTTGGAGAGTCTCTGTGGACGTTGGCAAATAGTTTTGGCCTTCTTCCAAGAGATTGGGTTTATACCAGTCTAAATGAGGCAGGCATTTAATCAGTCACCCAGGGAACAGGCTCGGGGCTCTCTGGTGTCTTCTTTATAATTAATTTTTAACATTTGTTTTCAGTATAAAATTTGGGCCTTTATCCTCTTTGAAATAAAAACATAGCATGCATATTAGACTGGATTGGCACTAAACTTCACACAGCCTCCTTTTATTCCCTTCCAACTATTAACTCCTATTAAGCGAGACAGAGAGATAATAAGATCCCCCTGCCCTCCCCCGACTTGCTGGCTTGCTCCATGTCTCATCCTCTGTAATTGCCCTTGGTGGCCAAGCTCTGCCCTGTCGTTCCTGGGCATCAGAGGCTACCTGTCACAGACCTACACACCTCCCGAGCCCCCTCCGCTGTGTAGCCTCTGCCCGGCCCCAGCTATTCTGCTCCAGCCTCTGGAAGGTCCTGGCTGACCAGAACTCTTGTTAACCAGATGCAGGGGTTATTTCTGGATTTTGAACTCTGGGATTTAAAGTTGGACTGCTGGAGATTTTTTCTTGTTGGTTTGTTGGATTTGCTCTTGGCTCCCAGGAGCCCAGGCCTGGGCCAAAGGCACCAGAGACCTCACAGTGAACCTTGATGTGTGCCGATACCTGGGACTTGATTTAAAATACAGCTTCTACGGCAGCCCTCCCCAGGCTTTGTGGCACCAGGGACCTGTTTCATGGAAGATGATTTTTCCCCAGACCGGAATGTGAGGGGGGGATGGTTTCAGGATGATTCAAGCACATCACATTTATTTCACACTTGATTTCTATCATGATTATATCTGTGACATCAGCTACACCTCACATCATCAGGCATTAGATTTTGGAGGTTGTGGACCGCTCTTCTCAGGCCTGTCCCCAGACCTACTGAATCAGAGTCTCCAGGGTGAAGGGGAAAACCATTGACTTTTTTCTTTTTTGAGTTGTGTGCTATACTTAGTCATGTCCAACTCTTTGTGACCCCATGGACTGTAGCCCACCAGGCTTCTCTGTCCATGGGGATTCTCCAGGCAAGAATACTGGAGTGGGTTGCCATGCCCTCCTCCAGGGGATCTTCCCAACCCAGGGATCGAACCCAGTCTCCCTCATTGCAGGCGGATTCTTTACAGTCTGAGCCACCAAGGAAGCCCTTTGAGTTGTGTAATTATTTGCAAGTTACCCAGTTAAGTGATCTATTTTGTTTTCATATTCTTTCAGAAAACTTTCAGTATAGATACAGCTTTAGCTTTAAGGACACTGGGCTTGCCCTCAAGATTACTGTAGAGCCTTTGTGCAAATTATGAGCAGGGACCCATTTTTCCTGACAGCCACAGGCCACATAGGAGACATGGCCTGGTGTGCAGAGCTTCAGCCCCAAGTCCTTCCTTGGCGAAGGGTTTTTGTGCAGTTAACACAGGGTTTATCTAGAACCCTGACAGCAACTCTTAAGGTTTTATGCTGAGGAAACTGAGTTTCAGAAAATTTGATCTTCCTCAGTTGACACAGTCAGAAAAAAGGTAAGCCAGATTAAGACCTGAGCCAGGCTCTGACAAGGCAAGCAGTTGGATGGATAAGAAATTATTTACAGTCAGTACTTTGCTTCTCCAACAAGGCCATGGGTCATACCTCATCCTTCTCTTCCCTCTGAGAAACCTATTAACTCAGGAGCCTGGGAATGGTGCTCCAGGCCAGGAGTTTGCTGCTGTCCTGGCTCTGGGAGTGATCAGAAGCCTCAGGCCTCCAGATGCTGAATGAGTGAGTGTTTATGGCGCACTCAGGGACCCGGCAGAAGGCATGTGACACAATAGAGCATTAAGCATCTCATGTTTATTATTAGCAAAAGCGTCACACTGTCAGCCAACCACAATGATTAAAAGTTCAGTTTCTCTTTCATTATGTGTAGGGATGTGAGCAGAAGGGATCAGAAAATTGGAGTCAGCGATGACTGTTGGTGGCTTTGTCCTGTCCCCTCAATTAGCGACTTGGTGATTTGTCCCCTCTAGAGTCGGGGGTTGCCCCGCAGAGCACTGACTTGGCAGGCTGAGTGTCTAATGGCCGTTGAGTGTCTCCTTGGTCATCCAGGGCTGCATAAGGAACCATTTCAGAACCAGATGGCTTCAGAAGCACTCGTGTTATCCCATGTCTGCAGGACTGCTGGGACTCAGCTGATGTAGGGTTGGCCCGGCGGGGTCCCGGTGCTTCAAGATGTGGAAGCTGTGCTCTGCTCGTCTCTCGTTCTCCATGGACCAGTGAGGAAGCCGGGCAGCTCTGCTCATGGCAAAGGTAGAGGAGTGAGAGGACAAGTGGAAACACACCAGACCACTTGTGATCTAGGCTCCGGACTGCCTGCCATCACTCCATCTGTCTGCTGGCCAAAGCAAGTCACGGGGCCGTGCACCCCTCCCCCTTTAGTGGGAAGAGTCAGCAAATTCATGTGGCAAAGAGCCGGGGTGGAGGGTCAGAACCAGGTCCATAATGCCCCCTACCCCTCACTGGAGGCTCATCTGGCAGAACCCTCTTCCCCCGCCCTCTCCCACTAGCAGGCAGTGAGGGAGCCTGTAGGACCCCCAGCCTCTATAATACCATCCCCATAGCATGCTCTCACACAGCACAGATCACCCAGCGAGCTGCTCCCATTTTCAGAGAAAATCTGTCCCACCTCAGATGTTTTCCATTTGATTCTCAAAAGCTTTTCAAAGGAGCGTTTTCTTTTTCTTTTTTTTTTTTTTCTAGAAATGCCTTCCTGTACATTCGTTTTGTTCCTTTTCCTCTGATAAATTCGGAATTATCCAGATTGCCCTTCTCAGCACGATGGTGGCTCATCTGTGGCCCTGCCTCACTGTGGGCGACTTTGGTTCTGTTCGGAGAAGGCAGTGGCACCCCACTCCAGTACTTTTGCCTGAAAAATCCCTTGGACAGAGGAGCCTGGTGGGCTGTAGTCCACGGAGTCGCTAGAGTCGGACATGACTGAGCAACTTCACTTTCACTTTTCACTTTCATGCATTGGAGAAGGAAATGGCAACCCACTCCAGTGGTTCTGTTCACAGAGATAGGGGGCAGGGACCCAAGCCCCCACCCCCGTTCCCCTCTGTTAGTAACGAGACAGGGCCTCAACTTCACCCTCCCACCATGAGCCCTTAATCCCTCCATCCCCAGGTGACACGTGAGCCGTCCGGTCTTAGCCCTTGTCTCAGGCTGTTGCACCATCCCAGACTGAAAAGGCAGTTTGAGGGGTCGGCTAAGCTGCTGGTCCCCCAAACTGGTCGGGCGTTTGAATCAGCTGGGGAACTGTCTACACGTTCAGTTTCCTGGATACCCCGGAGGGCAGAGAGGGAGGCCCGCTCATTTGGGAACCAGTGGTCTCAGAGCCTCCGCTCAGGTACACTCAGACTGTTCCAAATCTTGCTACATGCGTGTGTCTGCTTGGTCACTCAGTCACGTCCGACTCTTTGAGACCCCGGGCTCCTCTATCCAAGGGATTTTCCAGGCAAGTATACTGCAGTGGGTTACCGTTTCCTCCTCCGAGGGAATTTTCCCACCCCAGGGATCAAACCCAAGTCTCCTGCACTGGCAGGTAGATTCTTTACCACTGAGCCACCAAGGAGGCCCCCTGATTATTTGTGACCCAGATCAGGAAGACATGGTTGCATTAAAGGATGTGCAGTGTTATCAGATGTCATCTTATTAAGGCAGAAGCCTTGCATTCCCACAGAATCTGTAATTTCTTGTCCTTGTGTGACCTCAGGGGACGGGGCAGCTCTCTTTCTGTGGCCCTAAGAGTGCTGTACTTGATGAAATCAGCCCTCTTGGTTCCTTCAGGAGCCCCAACAAAGAAATGGGTTCAGGGACTTCCCTGGTAGACCAGTGGTTAAGACTCTGCACCTTCATTTCAGCCCAAAAATAAAACAAGGTAAATAATTTTTCTGAAAGAAGAAAATAAAAATAGATTTGGCACTGAGAGGTCATTACTCTGAACTTTATATTCTCACTTTGGGCTTTCACTTGGAGTTCAAAACTCAGCAGCATAGCCAAGCAAAATGCTGTCTAAGACTGAATACGAGGGGAGGGCAGGCCGCTCACCCCTGTTGCTTCCATGGTTAACTAAGTGATTCCTTTGAAGGGATGCTGGGCCAGGAATCACAGACCCAGAAAGATTCAGCTCATTTCTTACTCGAACCATCTTTCCGAAAGTAATTGCCCCACTCTGGACCTCAGGGTCCTCGTCTAAAAATGCAAAGACTGAATCAGGTTACCTAGAATCTTGCAAAGTGTGGTCCAAGGCGGCTGGTTAGAAACACAGACCTTGAGACTCCACTTCAGACCTGCCCAGTCAGCATCTGCAGGTAACTCACGTGTGCCGTAAATTTTGAGAAGCGTGGTTCTGTAAGGTGCCTACATCAGGTGAGACCAAAGCAAGACCTTTGCATGCTGCCCCCAAAAGCTGGAGAGGCCAGCTGCTCACTGCACCCTGGGTTTCCTGGCGGTTGAGGGAGCTCCTTCTAGCTGAGATGGTCTTTCGTGGTGCCGGCTTAGGGGATGGCGTGACGCAGGCAGAATGAAACTCTCTTCCTGACTTCTTGTGTGGTTATTCTCAGGGCTTTTGTTGCACTGTGTTGCTGAAAGTTCTTACATGGACTCTGGACTCTCCCAGAGCTGTTCTGTTCATGGCCAGCCGTCTCATAGTTGATCTCGTCAGAGACAGAGAAACTAGGTCTTCCTCCATCACTGTTTTTCTGTAGGCTTTAGTGTAAGGGACTTTCTAGAAGCCTCGAATTCAGTGCCTTGGAAACCACTTTTATTCTCCTATACCTTCTCTGTTGTTCTCCCCCCAGTTCCTTTTGTGAAAATCTGTCTCAAAGACCGTTCTGGTTCCTTGTGCCACCAGAGGCAAGGCCACTGCTCATTCATACCTCTGGGTTTTTTTGGTACCAAGGACCAGAGGCCAAGAACACAGGAGAAATGGATAAGCTAGAACCAGTCAAGAAAAGAGCTGTGGTTGCACAATGAAATATTACTCAGCCGTTAAAAAGAATACATTTGAATCAGTTCTAATGAGGTGGGTGAAACTGAAGCCTATTATACAGAGTGAAGTAAGCCAGAAAGAAAAATACCAATACAATATACTAACGCATATATATGGAATTTAGAAAGATGGTAACGATGACCCTGTATGCAAGACAGCAAAAGAGACACAGATATATAGAACAGTCTTTTGGACTCTGTGGGAGAGGGCGAGGGTGGGATGGTTTGGGAGAATGGCATTGAAACATGTAAATTATTGCATGTGAAATGGATTGCCAGTCCAGGTTCAATGCATGAGACAGGGTGCTCGGGGCTGGTGCACTGGGATGACCCAGAGGGATGGTACAGGGAGGGAGGTGGGAGGGGGGTTCAGGATGGGGAACACGTGTACACCTGTGGCGGATCCATGTCAATGTATGGCAAAACCAATACAATATTGTAAAGTAATTAGACTCCAAAAAAATTAATAAAGTGAAAAAAAAAAAAGGAAAAAGAACTGTGGTTAAAATTCTAAGCGAGCCTCAAGCATGCCTGGGTCACTGGACAAGTCAGCATCACAAAATAGATTGAATGTTGAAAGAGCAGACAGAGGCAGAAAGCAGGTTAGAGAAGCAACAGTCAGGAGAGTAGGAGCGTGCAGGAAGCCTATTTTCCATTACCGCTTGTCAGGAATATAGGCTGATATATGTCCAGGAAAAAAGATTGTAAATTTCCCTCACTGCTTTTTCCTGCACTGTTTTGAAGAGGACTTTGCCGGTGACTTGGAGCTGTGTTGATTGGCAATTTATTTGTGGATTGTTTTCTGCAACAGGGGCCTCTCTTCTGGGCTTTCTGCGGTTCACTGCAATTAACCGGCTGTTTGGTGGAAATTTCCATTCACCTCTAGCCAGGTTCTACATCCCATTCCACTGCACGGTACCACCTGCAGAGACTATGACCATTTAAATAGCAGGAAGGGGGAAGGGAGAGTTAGGGAGTTGGGGATGAACATGTATGTACACACAGCTGTATTTAAAATGAATAACCGAGAAGGACCTGCTGTATAGCACAGGGAGCTCTGGTCAGTGTTATGTGGCAGCCTGCATGGGAGGGGAGTTTGGGGAGAATGGATACATACATATGCACGGCTGAGTCACTCTGCTGTGTACTTGAAACGATCGCCGCGTTGTTAATCGGCTGTACTCCGATATAAAATAAAAAGTTTAAAAAAAAAATAACAGGCCCCAAAAGCTGATGGAGGCTTTCTTTGTCCTGTGCTCTGTTGGAGCCTGGTGAATTTTCTCCTCTTCATGGTAGTGTGGCAGCTATTATGTGCTCTCCTATATGATTCTACCCAAGAATACTGGAGTGGGTAGCCTATCCCTTCTCCAGTGGACGTTCCTGCCCCAGGAATCGAACCAGGGTCTCCTGCATTGCAGGTGGATTCTTTGCCAACTGAGCCATCTGGGAAGCCATGATTCTGCCAGGAAGCATGGTCTGCAAAAACGAAAGGGTCAACTTTTATTCACGTTTCAAGCTCTGGTTCAGGAGCCAGGGACGCTGCCAAACTCTGAGACATTGGATGACGGGCGCATCCCGACCTTTGCTAGACCAAAGTGACTTACATAGTTGTGGTAGAAAATAAAGTGACTTCTTCATGCATCATTTGAATAAGCAGGTGATTGACCAGGTGCTGGGTGGGCTAAGGATAATGGTGAGGAGTAAATGAGATGGTGTGTGCAGTCAGCCTCCTCCTGGTGAGGAGACACGTGGAATCTTTGGTCAAGGTCCAGGCCCAGTAGGTGGGACCAAGGGTCCACATGTGGACCCTTGGGAGCCTCCAAGCTCCCAAGCTCCCACCTCCACATCCCTGACTAGGAAATGCCCTTCCTCCTTAGCCCCTTGTCCTGCATCCTTTTTTTTTTTTTTAATTATTATTAACTATAAATTACTGCTATTTGGTGTTCAAGACCCCGCCGTCAGTTTCCTTCCTGGGGGCTCTCCCTGACTCCCTGTCACCCCTACCTGACTCCTGATAGGATCAGTGGCCTCTCGTGTAACCAGCGCTGTTATCATAGCATCCTTTTTTAATTTTCTTTTTTTAAACCTCAAGACTTAGGCAGAAATAGTTCTAGAAATTAGGAGTCCTCATTCCCAACCCAGGGCTTCAGTTCACTTCAGCCACTCAGTCATGTCTGACTCTTTGCAACCCCATGGACTGCAGCATGCCAGGCTTCCCTGCCCATCACCAACTCCTGGAGCTTGCTCACACTCATGTCCATCGAGTCGATGATGCCATCCAACCATCTCATCCTCTGTCATCCCCTTCTCTTCCTGCCTTCACTCTTTCCCAGGGTCAGGGTCTTTTCCAGTGAGTCAGTTCTTCGCATTAGGTGGCCAAAGTATTGGAGCTTCAGCTTCAGCATCAGTCCTTCCAATGAATATTCAGGACTGATTTCCTTTATCTTCAGTTTTATTTATTTATTTATTTATTTTTGGCCTCACCGTGCATCACAAGGGATCTTAGTTCCTCAACCAGGAATCAAACCTGTGACCCCCATGAGTTGGAAGTGTGGAATCTTAACCACTAGACTGCCAGGAAAGTCCCTATCATAGCATTTTAAAGTGAATTCCCTGGTGGTCTTTCTCATTAGACTCTGAGAACCTCAGGTCAGAGACCATTGCATCCTTCCAGGTACCCGCCACACTGCCTGGCATAAATGTCTGTGTCTTTTCCGCCATCAATGAGGGATGGGTGAGTTGTTTGTGTTGAAACAACCCAAATGCAAGATGTGGTGGGGGGGGGCCAGGGCTTGCATATGTGCATGGGTATGTCTCTATGCTTATTCCGTTGTGTCATAGTCTATTGTGATTATCATACTTTAAAACATTTTTAACTTGGCAGAGGAGATGGGATGAGGCTATTTCAGTGACTCATGAAAGCAAGATGGCAAGACCTTGTCAAGCGGCTGCCCTCAGTGGTGGGAAGGCCTCTGTCAAAAGTCAGAGCCCTGACATCCTGGTGAACGTTTCATCAGACGTCTATGGCTTGTTTCTCTCCATCAGAACCCTGACTTTAGCCACTAGTCACACAGAGCTGCTCTGAACGGGGCTCAGAAGAGCCTAGGACATTCCAAAAGGTGAGCAGACTTTGTTTTCACACGTGGATTCCCTGTGGAAGTGAGACGGGTCTATCCCGAGGCTCAGAAAAGGAGGCAGCACAGACAGTGACCGTGCGAAATGCCGAGGGCTGGGCACAGGGGTTCAGAGTATGGTGCTGGGACCTGCTGTCTGGGTGGGACCCCGGCCCGACCCTTGACGGCCTGCTGACCCTGGGTGAATTGAGGCAGTGGGGTCCCATCGCCTCCTCACTCCATGATGAGCACAGCATAGTACGTCCTTCTTAAAGGGCTGCTGGAGGATAGAGCAGATGGAAGCTTTTGGAAAGCTGTGGGACATTTTCAGCACTTGTTACTATGGGTTCTGACTGGTCTGCCCCTCACTAGACAGGAGGCTTGGGAGGGCAGGTCTCTTCTCACTCAGGCTTCTCTGTGCGTCCCCCAACCCAGCATCATTTATCAGAGAGGGTATTCAATAAGTACTTATAGAATAAATAGGATTGCTCCTGGCCTTGGTGGGCAGGTTGGACTAAGCTGACAGTGGATAAAGAAGGAGAGGAACACATGGACTTTGTGGAATTTAGTAAGTTTCATTTTTATAATCAGTGTTTTGTTTTGTTTTTTAATTTATTTGGCTGTGCCAGGGCTTAGTTGCTGCACGTGGGATCTTTAGTTGTAGCATGCAAACTCTTAGTTGACGCATATAGGATCTAGTTCCCTGACCAGGAATCAAACCTGGGCCCCCAGCATTGGGAGTACAGACTGTTAGCCACTGGACCACCAGGGAAGTTCCAGTGTTGATTTCAGCCCTGCAGCCACGCAGGTCCATTCCAACTGGATCTGTGAAAAGCTATCATGCTCCCAGTGCCAGCCACTGAATCAGGAAAGAAGGGCGCAAGATCCGTGACCTTAGTAACGACAGGATGTCCACTTACGATTGTATCGGCAACTGCAGACAGGTATGGGAGCTGGCTGCTGCTTTAGAAGCCCTACACTCCGGCTCTTGCCTTTTTGGCATCAACAGAGCACAATGGCTGTGTCACTGAATCTTTTGCTGTAGTCAGGAAAGGGTTAGCATAGCTGAATGAGCCTTGAAAAGGGACAGGAAGGCAGCTGGGAGGTTTCGATGACTGAGTAAAACCCAGTCCTCGGCTCCTGTGGTGGGCAGAGGCTTGGTGTCTGGTCTGGACCCACCCCTCTGCTGGCCAGCCCCTGCCTAGACATCTGAGTGTTGGCACAGAGGGCATGACGAGCCCCCGAAGGAAGGTGGGCTCCCGGCTACAGGAGCGAGGTGTGCTTGGGGCCTGACTGCACTTGAGTCCTCCCTGTGTGGGGGAGACACTGCTCAGCTTGCTGGGTGGGGAGGCCCGGAACCGGCGGAGAGCAGCCGCTGTCGTGAGCCTGGGGTGGGCAGAAAGGACCCCCTCGCCGCTTTCCCAAGAGGCTTTCCCGGGTGACTTCGGTCAAGATCCCTCTACGGGGAGCTGCTGGGCGGCATGACCGTGCTCCTGTGGGTGACAGTAGGGTTCTCCATCCACAGAGCGCACCCTGCTGTGGCCGCCCGGCTTCTCCCCCCATTGTGGCCTGTGTGTGCGAGGGAGCCTGGTGCAGCCCTTAATGTGGATTCCCCCTGAGGCGGACACTGCGGGCGGATTCAAGAGCAATTGGTTTATCTGGGAGGCGAGCGCAGGCTGCGCTGTGGAGCAGGGAGAGGGCAGATGGGGAGGGAAGGGCAGGTGGGTACAGCCACGAGGGTGAGAGTGTCAGTGGGGCATTCACCCCCCAGCTCCCAGGCCATAAGGGCTGCTCCTGGGGCTGTGTACATACCAGCACGTCCAGCCTGCCCTCTGCAGCCTCAGGCAGAAAATCCAGGGCAAGAAGACTTGGGTGGCACAGCAGGTGCCAAGGGTATGTGAGCAGCATGTTAGCGGCACCTGCTCCATTTTGCTGGGGGAAGGGTTGGAGCCACCCAGGGTCAATGGACAGATGAATGGATAAACGCAATGGGGTCTCTGCATACAGTGGAATGTATTTCAGCCTTAAAGAAGGAACCTGCTACAACATGGGTGAGCACTGAGGTCGTTCTGCTAAGTGAAAGGACAAATACCGTGTGGTTCCTCCTATGTGAAGTAACAGAAGAATCACAGAAACAGAAAGCAGAACGGTGCTTGCCAGGAGCCAGAGGGAGAGGAGGAAAGTGGGGTTTCGTGGGTTCAGAGTTTCAGTGTGGGCAGATGAAAAAGTTCTGGAGGTGGGTGTTGGTAATGGTGAATGCACAAAACTGTGCATTTAGAAATGGTTAACTTTCTGTTACACATACTTTACTCCTATTTAAAAAGGAGGAAAACCAAGGCCCAACATCTGGGTAGCGTCCCCAAGGCTGCTCGGTGGCTGGCCGTCCCCGGCGGGGCCAGTAAAGAGCCTGAGGTGTCTGCTGCCACCGCGGGCACCAGGCGCCTTCACTCAGCCTGTCGCCTCCTCATGGCACAGACAGAACAGGGTGCCCTGCTGGTAGAGCTCTGATCACTTTGAGACAAGGATGAACGTTGGGGCATGTGGCATGGCTCGCCTCTCTCTGAATTCCCCGTGCTCCAGTTGTCTCTTGAGGAAAGTGAAACGCACACATTGGGGACCTACTATGTGCATGAAGTTCCAGATGCTGAGAAAATCGCACCAGACTCTCTGCTGCTTAGTTTATGCCTTGGGGTCAGGAGGGCCTGTAGACAGGGAGTAAGTGACATTTAGGCCAGAAACCTGATGGATGGGTTTACCAGGCTGCTAGAGGGAGGGGCTGAGCTGGAATTGGGGGAAGGGTGAGCCATCCTGACAGGAGACGGTGGGGGGGCATGGGAGTGGCCTTGAGGAACTGAAGGATCAAGGCCATGGAGGACAATGACACAATCAACTTGGCTGTCATAAAACCTTGCTGCAGGGTAGAGCAGATTAGACTGGGTGATGGTTAAGGAGAGGCAGCCAATGGGCAGCGTGTGATGGGGACAGGGTGCTGGCACCTGAACAGCGGCCGTGTTGCTGGTCTCACATGAGGGTCTCGAATGAGGGTCAGAAATATAGAAGCATTTCAGCGTCTTTGGATGAGAAGAATGTCTGGATGTCGTAACCTCTATTTAAATAGAATTGGCAATATATTTAATCAGGTGTAATGAGGCCAGATTTATATAAAACACAGAAGCCACAAACTGGAGACCTCGTTTTAGGTGGTTTGGAGGACAGCAGAGGTTGATGACTGTCCCTGTGCCTCCTCTGGTTCCCAGGGCACTCAAACTCTCCCAGAGGCCTTTGCCTTCTTTTATTCATATATGCCCCCATTGTAAAGTGGAGGAGGGTGGCATGCTGCCTTTCCAGCACCTTCCGTGCGCATCCCACTCTGCTCGATGCTGGGCGAGGCGGAGAGATGCACACGATAAGAGCACTGCGGGTCTAGCTGGAATCGTTAGGCAGGGGCAGCTGAAGAGTTAAGTGTGTGTCTTTCATAGCCGATCAAGGCAGCCAGAAGTAGGACATGACTAATTGTTTAATGATAAATGGGACAGAAAATAAGGGACTGCAGGAAATGAGAGAGGGAGAGCCCCCTAGGGTTTTCCGAGCCAGATCTGAACACTAGAAGGATACCAGGCCTGGGACAAGAGTGTGAACGGGAGCAGCGGGCAGGGTGGGTGTGCTGGGCTGGGCTGTGGTGGGCACACCCAGGAGCCTGCGTGGAGGACTGATGTCTGCAGGTGAGAGGAGGCTGCAGGCTGCCCGGTGTCTGGGAAGGTGGCAGGACACCAGATTGCATGCTTGGGCAAGGGGCTTGTGCAAACTGGGAAGCTGGGAGCCGCGTGGAGCTGGTGGGTAGTATGTTCAAAATGGTATTTTTTGGATGACTTCATTATCCCAGTGGGTGGAAGGACTTAGAGAAGCTGGAATGGAGAAACCATCAAGAGGCTGATAAAGGGTATTTTGGGAGAATCAAGAACTCGAGAGGGTAAGGAGCAGAGGTGCCCATCACTCTGAAGCAGCCATGTCAGGAAAGGGGAAATGGGGGAGATGGAAAGAGCCTGAACTTTTCATCCAAGGACCCATATCCCCAAACAGCCAAGGCCAGACCCTTGGGCAGCTTGCTCACCAAGCCTCAGTGTCCCATTGGGGCAGACCAGGAAGTCTCGGGGCTCCCCCAGCTTGATGATTCATGAAACTCTCAGACAGGGAGGGGTGGTGGAGGTGATGGCAGGGTAGAAGTCTGGATCGGGCAAGTGGTGACGCCCCCAGAAGGGGGTGGGAGGAACACATTTGGGGAGCAGAATGAGTTATTTCAGACATCCTGAATGTGACGTTATGGGTGGGGCTGGATCCAAGAGGAGCCGTCTATCAGATGAAGCAGAAAGGATGAAGGTGAGAGAAACCACCATTGGCTGTTTTGCAGGAGTCCGTGGGGATTGTTTTAAGAATGCAAGGTGTGTCGGATAGCAGAGCTGTGTGTCAGTGGTCAGGGGCCCCAGGAGGAGACAGATGGCCCACTCAGGTTGGGTCATTTGAGGAGAATTTAATCAAGGGATGGTGTGCAGAAGTGTGGGCAGGATGTAAGACATGTTGCAGACGTAGGACCAGAGTAGGGTGCTGCTCCCAAAACCTGAGACAGAGAGTCTCGGCGGCGAGGGACCAGCAGAGGCTGAGCCAAGCATCAATATCTTATCTTCCCCCATCAAGAGGGAAGGGAGCCATCGATGGAGTCCCCACTGTGCATCAGCCTTCTGGATCCCAGAGCTGGGTGACAAAAGGAGGAGAGGGGACCCAGGGGGCAAGCAGAAGACATGGTTCCCACAGCCAAGGATCAGGGAAAGAGGATGATGCGGACACAGTGGCAGGTTAATGGCAATGGTAAGAGCTGGAGTTGGGGTGGGGTGGTGCTGGGCAGCCTAAGCAGATGATGGTTGTTGGCTAGGAGCGGAGCTGTGTGCACCTTTGAGCAGGGGAGGAGTGAAAGATGATGGGAGAGCAACCAAATTGGGAAAGGGCTGCATTGGGGTCCAATAACCAGGCACTGGGAAGTGTCCCTGGTCAGTCCTACCTCTAGAAAAAGCACCATTAAAGGGAAAAGAAAGAAACAGATTAGTAACCCACAAAGACTGAGTAATAGTGATGAAAAATGCAAAGTGAGCTCCCAGCAACTGATGAGCCTTTTGATCCTGGGAGGTGCTTTTATGAAATTGGCAGAAACCAGGATTTCCAAACTGTACCTGCTCTTAATTTCTTTTTCCTGAAAGTTGGACCTACCTGGTGCATGAGAAAAAACATCTTGAACAAACAGCCTGATAGGAAGCCGCCTGTCTCCCACTTTTCACTTCATCAGACTCTGCCCTTGAGCTGGGTTCCTCCAGCTTTCTTGTGCTCACCCAGGGATCTTGTTAAGTGCACATTCCGATCCAGCAGGCCAGGGGTGAACCTAGGGGTCCTCTTTTGCACCAACTCCTCAGTGAGATGCTCGTGGTCTCTGGAGCCACTCTGGGTCTTCAGGTTCTGGGAGGCCTTTTCTGTGATCAGTGGGGGAGTATGGAGCAGCAGCCATGAGTTCATCACAGGTATGAGAACCAGATAGTAAACATCCATACCAAAAACTGCTTTCCAAAGGAATGAACTCACCTGCACCCCCAAAGCCTCCCCACCGCCACCTTTCTGAGCACTTGAAGCTCTGCATGTTCAGCAGATGTATTCCGCTGGTACACACAGCTTAAAAGCAAATGCTTCTGCAGGCAGAACGGCTCCTGCACATTGTAAATTAATTGTTAATTGCAGCAGCACCTTAAATAGATTGGCCAGGGTGGTTTGCTGATTTCCTTCTTCTTGAAATGGTTCTCTAGCCCACACGCTAGATGACTTCTCACCACCACCCCTCTCTCCCTGGCCCCCTGCACACACTAGAAGTGGTTTTCTGCAGCTTCTTGAGATGATTTCCACCCATGGATGGAGGCAGATAGTTCAGGAGCTTCCGTCAACACCTCCTTATCACCACTGTCTGCAGAACTGGCCTCCTGCCCTTCTGACTGCAGCAGTACATTTCAGAAAAGGCAGCTCCCAAGCGTTCATTTCACTCATTAACTGAAGAGGGCGGTTACAGGCTAGTGGATTTGAAAAGCACAGGGCATTGGAGGCTGACGATGTCTCACACTCCCACTGAAGGCCCTCCTTGGCTGAGAATAGGCCCATCCAAGGGCAGCTGGTGCCCTTCTGGCCTCTTAGATCCCAAGGGTTGTAAACTGGGACCCACGTTTCATTTGTTATCCATTATTATTTAGTTCTAATGTTTGGGTGATGAGTTCAGAGCTAGGGTGTACTTATTGTCATGAGACTTTATTTTGAAAATTGAGGCCCGTGAAATAGAAAAATCCATTCAAATTTATCCCTCAGGCACCGTGCCCACCCCTACCCGTTGCACTGCGTCTTCTTGAACTTTTTTCTTAAGAAGCAGAATGCAGCATTTGCCAGCATTTGGGGTCTGGATATACCTGGATATCCAGTCATCATTTTCTTCACTCTTTCCTGATGTCTTCATACCCACTCAGACTCATCAAGCAAAACAGGTTCACCCATAATCTCTGGTTCACACTAGATTGCGTGCACGCTAAGTCACTTCAGTAGTGTCCGACTTTTTGCAACCCTGTGGAGTGTAGCCCGCCAGGCTCCTCTGTCCATGGGATTCTCCAGGCGAGAATACTGGAGTGGGTTGCCATGCCCTCCTCCAGGGGGTCTTCCCAACCTAAGGATCGAACCTGCATCTTGTATCTCCTGTATTGGCACGCAGGTTATTTCTCACTACCCCTACCTGGGAAGTCCTCACGCTAAATTATAGAGAATTCACTTCAAGTGGAATCACCCCTCACTACAGCAGTATTCCAGTAATAGTGATTATTACTGAGTGCTTACTGTATGCCAGGGGTTGTACCAAGCCTTTCCATACAATGGTGCATTGGTGTGCCAGACAGCTCTATGGGGTGGGGGTGAATCACTTTCCAACTTCACAGGAAGGAGACCAGGACATACCGTGGATCAATACCTTTGATCGGGGGCACTCAGTTGGGAATAGCAGTATTAGGCCTGCCAGGAAAGAGAACCCCAGTTCCTAACCCTGCCGTCTAGTGTTAAAGGCAGCTTGAGGGGCTTCCACCCTCATGACATATGCTCGGGGGAAATTCAGGAGGTGCTCTTGGAAGTTGAGGGGATGCACATTTGAACAGCCCCTTCAGTAGAACATGGCACATTAACAGTGTCCGCTGTGTGCTGACCTAGAGCTAACGGTGTGCGTGGTTCCCTGCGTGCTTCATAAGCATCTACCTCCAGGGCTTTTGTCTGGCTGTTATGGGGTCCACGCTCATACTGACTGCCACATGGCAGGTCAGTAAATTGAGAGTTGAGTACTTGGGGACAAGGAAGAGCAACTTTATTTAAAAACCAGCAGACCGAGAAAACGACAGACTAGTGTCCCAAAGAACCATCTTCAGGCTTTTATACTAAAAGTGGGGTGCAGACTTGGCGCTGGAATCCTTTGTTCTTGTAGCTGCCCGCCTAGGTCCAATCACAACCTTCCTAAAGACCTCCAACAAGACAAATGTTATTCTTTGTTCTGTAACTTTTTATCTCTATGTGGATGGACTCTTTAAGGTCAGAGCCTTTAGAATAGGCTACCCTTTGTGTTTCCGGCTGCCGGCAGCATTCTTTTACAAGAGGCGCAGAGTCAGCATGACTCAGCACAGGCTGTCAACAGAGCACAAAGGTTGAGGCTAAAAGAGTAGATTCAATATGGAGGCAGGTCTGTTCTTCTCTGTTAACATACCTAGGATGAAAAGTCCCGTTCCAGCCCCAGCCCACCACATACCTTGGCAGAGACCACAAGGGATTCTTGGTCAGACATCCTTCCCAGTGCCCTGGGCAAGAGGGCTCATGTCAGGTTCTGGGAGGGACTAGCTCTGGTACGTTTGTTTATGTCTGAGTGAGCTGGGCACCTAACACTACATAAACTGTCGGACTCTGATTCGGGGATCTCGGAAAGCTGGGTTACTAAGGTCATGCGAGGAAAGTAACAGTTCAGCCAGAGCACGGGGTATATCTATTGAGTACAAGCCAAGGATGGGGTAAGGTGGAAAAGCCAGAGGGATAAATAAGACACAACCCCTGTGTCTGGGCCCCATGACGACCCGTGTCAGTCCATAACACACACCATGTGACTTCATAACCTGCTAGGGGAGGCCAAGGAAGGAAGGGGAGGGAGCTGGCCAGCAGGCAACCTGGGAGGCCTCAAGGGGGAGGTGGCATTTGAGGCGAGACTGGAATGAGGCAGTAGCTCTCAGATGGGCAAAGCATCCAGGGGGCGGGGTGTTGCCAGTAGAAGCGGGGAGTCCCCCTGTGGGACTTGGAAGAGTGTCAGTCAGTCTGGGTGTGCCTGGGCCTGCAGCCGCATGGCCATGTGGCCTTGGATAGGACTCAACATCCACATGCTGTAACATCAGAGCCAACATCTAGAGTCTTAAACCACTGCACATTTTGGAGGCATCAGTTCAGTTTCTCTCCTCCCCCTCAGAGGTAGGTTTTATTACCTCCATTCACAGATGGAGAAACGGAAGCCCAGAGAGGCTAAGGGACTTGCTCAAGGCCAAGTGAGGAGCAAAACCCCAGCTGGCACCCTCGAGAGGCCCTGGTCCTCACCTGGGCTTCCTGCCACACTGTCGACCCCTATCCGGGGGACCCGATGTGGTCGCAAAGCCACAGAGGCTGGAAGCAGTGAGAGCGGCCCTCACCATGTGTGAATGGAGGTGTTTCTGGGTCACATCCTGCGTGGTGTTAGAGGTGGAGGCACTTTTGGGACCTACCTGGGTGACACAAGCCTCCATAGTGGAACATCCCCAGGTGGCCAGAAGCACAGGCCCCGCAGGCTTGTGCTCCCCCCGCAGCCAGCTGCTTGCAAGAGTGTGTGCCGAGCCCCCATGCACCAGGGAGCTCCTGTCTCTTCAGACCACCCTCCCCCCACCAAGGCAGAAGGAGAGAAGGGCCAGCAAATTAAAACAATCGAAGTCACATCACTTGTGCCTCTTTGAGCCACCCATAAATACATAAATACTCGAGCCTGCTATTCTGACTCCAGCTAATATGTTGTAACCATAGTCTGTGGGCTCTGGAAAGCAGCTGTGAGGAGCAGAGCAATAAATTGGATTGTAAAAGTGCAGGATAGAAAAATGATTGCAGCATTTTTACAATTACCTGGTGTTCCTCGGTGCAGAGGGGTGAGAGCGCTTTCTCGCTGTACTTCGGCGGTTAAAAAATGTATCCAGGTTAAGTCTGTTTCATTATTGCACCATCATCGTCCAGCCTGTATTGATTGCTCCCCACTCACCCACTCACAGGGCATTGCTGCTCATCACCATTACAGCTACTCCAGCCGAGGGCCCTCCTGGCACTACTCTTTTTTGGGGGAGTCAGCCGAGGTTCAGAGAAGTCAAGCAGTGTTCCCAGCCCAGGGGCTGGTGACTGTGGACCAGGACCCCAGGCCAAGACATCAGACACTGGAGCCCATGCCTCCTGAGGGTGAAAGTTTTTGCTTTTCATTCCCTTATTGCCAGGGAAAGGGAAATAGGTCAGTTTCCATCTGTCAATTGCATGTCCTTTTCACAGCCAAAGGGTTGGAACAGTCTCCTCCTTGGTACAGTGGATCCACGATCAGTTCTGTGAGATTGTCAGTTATGTGAGGGGGCCCCCCTCTGACTGGAGAGGCCAGGTCCCCTCATGGCATCCAAGCATGTGGCCATTTTCCTGGTCTCCTTCCACTTCATTAAGAATCTCACGGAAGTGAACTTTGATCCATTGTACCGCAGACGGGCTGCTGTCTATTTTTTGCTCTTCTACTAAAATTTTCAAAGAATCTAAAATAGCAGTTGCCAACTCTTCCCCCCACCCCCCGTGTTCTCTTCTGAAATATTTAATTCTTCCTCGAGCAGTTTAACATTGCTTCACCCAAGGATTAACTTCCATTTCTGAAGAGAGTCTATTAGCCAAGAGAGAGAGGAGACGTATTTCACCGAGTGGCAGAGATGGGAGGCTGGCAGTGCACGTGGAGAGAACCAGGGAGGCCCACGGCTCGCCTTGATGGAGCCACTTGCCCATCAGCAAAGCCGGGACCCACTCCCTTGATTAAACACATACTGACTTTTAAAAAGCAAAGTTTCCCTGCAAAGACCAATTTTAAGGGGATTAGTGCTCAATGAATAATGCATCAGGGAAAGAGCTACAACAGTAGTACTTAATTGGAAGAGGTAAAATCAACTGCGGTGAAGAGCTCACTTCACCTTGTAGACGCCGAGCAAGTTCTGGAGGGTCTTCAGCCCATGAGACAGACGGGAAAGCGGCTCCCGAGTCGAGTCACCGGCCAGAATGGTACTGCTCAGGATTGCAGGCTGCTGCTCGTTTTCTGCTTATTTGTTTCTTAATAATGGCTCAAGAAGAGGGGACGGGGAAAAGCATGCGTGAGATCAAAGCTTTAGTCATTTCTGCCTTTGTTTTTGAAGGTCCGAATCACACACGTAATTTCTCCGTCTTCTGTAATGAAGTCAGATGATGCTGGTGTCAGATGATTCACCCAGCTCTTGCTTCAGTTGGGTCCTTGGCCTTCATCTCCTGCTCCCCTTGGGCGAGACCTAAAAAGTGTGAGGTTTCTTGCCCCATGAGGCAGCTTCTTCCAGCAGCCTTTGATGAATAGCTGGGATGGTTTTACTGCCTCCCTCTCCACATGTCTTTCTGTTCAGCAAACTGTACCTCGTTTAGACTAGGGGGTGGTATGCAGCGTTTTATATCTTTGACCAAAAGTGTCAGACTTCAATCACAGTGGTAGCAAGAGAAAGGGATGGTTCCTCCCTTAATCTTAATCCACTGTAAAAAAAAAAAAAATGTCTAAGCTGTGACGCTGGAAATGTGCTTGCCAGGCACCATGGGAAAATGTGATCCTTAACCGATTAATGATAAGGCTGATTTTCCCATATCCAGATTGGGTAGTGATGAATTACTAACTGTTGTCAACTGTCACTTTTTTTTTTTTTTTTTTCCTTGAAAATGAAAGAGGATCTCTAAAAATTAAAGGGAGATCACAAGGGCCCTACTTTGAGCACATTTTTTATCCTGCAGCTGGCCCCCCATGAGACACAGTGGACACTGCCTATCTTCCACTTTGCTTTAAGATCACTGAATTAAAGCCCAGAGAGACGAGAGGCATAGTGAGCCCTAGAGAGTGTGCAGGGATGCCCAAGCTGCTTCACAGTGCGTTTTGCAGCTCCTGGGAAACCGGGCCCTTTGGCTCCCATGTGGTCAGCTCTCCCGGGGCCCCAGGTTTGCAGTCACCTCAAGATCAGGCACCGAGGGGAGGTGTGTGGAAAAGATGCCCATCGGTAGTATCTTGAGGTGGAGCGTTTTAGAAACCCTCTGACCAGTTTAATTAGCCCCATGCTAATTAAACTGAATTTCTGGGCAATTTAGGGACAGAGGCAGCTGTGCTTTTTTTCAAACAGCCCACTGGAATCCGCTGTGCAGCCAAGTTTGACAGGCACTGATCTCAGGGCATCTCCTGAAACAACTTTGGGCAAGGTTTCATTCAGGGTGAGGCTTCCATGGTGGCTCAGATGGTAAAGAATCCTCCTGCAATGCAGGAGACCTAGGTTCAATCCCTGGGTCAGGAAGATCCCCTGCAAGAGGAAATGGCAACCCACTCCAGTATGCTTGCCTGGAGAATCCCATAGACAGAGGAGTCTGGCGGGCTACAGTCAGTCCATGGGGTCACAAAGAGTCAGACACGACTGAGCAACGAATACTTTCACTTTTATTCAGAATAATGCCTGCCTGCATTCCAGTCCCTCTTACTTCGTAGAATCACCAGGTTTACCATACTTATCCTATTGTGTGTGTGGTTTTTTTTAATCTTTATTTATTTGACTATGCCGGGTCTTAGTTGTGGCATGCAGAATCTAGTTTCCTAACCAGGGGTTGAACCCAGGTCCCCTGCATTGGGAGCACAGAGTCTTAGCTACTGGACCACCAGGAAAGTCCTCCCCACTGTGGGTTTCTTTCTTTCTTTTTGACACATTTCATTCTGTAATTCCGTTATTCCTCCATGGCCGACACAACATTTAATAGTCATGTTTCTCACCAAGAAGATGGTTTAAAGCTTTCAGCAGTATGTGACCTTACAGCCTTTGTCCAGCTTAGTAAATCTGCAGATTTGTGAGAGCCATCGCTAAGATTTCACAGTTGCATTGTTTTACTTATTGAGTTACTTTGTTTTACTTCACCAGTTTTTTTCTAAAGCATAGATGTGTTTTGGCTTTTCCTTGAAAAGATTATAATTCTTTAAAATTAAAGAAGCTCAGGGAGGGAAGAAGATTCTTTTATTCTAGACTTTTCTCAGCATTATTTCTATAGAAAGTGAATTAAGCTCTTCTACCACTAGAATATTGGGTCTCTAAACTGTTAAAGAGTAGAGCTTTACTAAATATCTGCCAATTTTTACAATTTACATCTAAGGAGAGAACAGGTGTAAAGTTGAAGTATTATGTGAAACAGGAAGAACAAAGTGAAACAGCCGTCATTGCAATTAAGCGTTCCTTTTTCACAAGACTGTAACAAACAATGTGTTTATTTCCCCACCAGCACACCTTCCAGAACACATAAAAGCTTGAGATAATGGGAGGCAGAAATCTCTGGTTCGGTTTCTGACTCATCCACTGTCTGAACGTGAAATGTTAGGTATAATATTTCGTTTCTTGAAAATGTTTTATACTGCCTACCTCATGGGCCTATTATGTCGTTTCAAAGAGATGTAGGTGAGCAGACACTGAAAAGCCTAAAGCATGATATGATATAACGTGAAATTAAAATGTTGTCAATTAAGGGTTCACTGTCTGCTATGGCCTTTTTGTACTTGGGTACAAGGCTGCCCTAAAGTAGGCACATTTTAGCCATGATCTAGCCAAAAGAACTGAAGTTAAAAGAGAAATGAATCATACAACGAATAATGTTTCAGTGCTTCTTCCCTGAGGGCAAGGGGAATTTACATTGCCACCTGCAGAGGGCAATTAATTGGTCGAAAGACCACTATCACTCAAGTCACGGCCTTAAAAATGCCTTGCACCGCACATCAAGACAGAAAAGCAAGGGGTGTCGGGAAGAGAGAAGGAGTCTCAAATAGGTAGATTTTATTTACATAAAGTAATTTTTCTATTCTAGCTTCTTAAGAATTTATGAATGTTTTAAGTTACTTGGACTTGTTTCGTATGGAAGGTGCATTTTCCACCCTGAGGTTGACCGGTATGCATTTTCAGAGACAGCCTGAAAGGCAGGGAGATGCTATAGCGGGCAGTTTCTGCTGTGCCCCTGGCCTGGTTGCTGTCGCAGACTCACTCACTGTCCTGTGCTTATGCCACAAGACTCGACCACTTGAGACCGCTCTGGTGGTCCAGTGGTTAAGACCCCACACTTCCACTGCAAGGAGCGCTGGTTCCATCCCTGGTTGGGGAGCTAAATTCCCATGTGTCACACAGCCAAAAAAATGTTTTTAATTAAAAATTAATAAAGATTCCCCACTTGGGTAACCTGGTGGCTCAGATGGTAAAGAATCCGCCTACAATGCAAGAGACCCAGTTCCATCCCTTGCTTGGGAAGGTCTCTGGGAGAAGGGAATAGCAGCCCATTCCAGTATTCTTGCCTGGAAAATCCCATGGACAGAGGAGCCTGGCGGGCTACAGCCCATGGGGTTGCAAAGAATCAGAGATGACAGAGCAACTAACACAGACCATTTGTCATCTGTCAGGACAGTAGAAGGAAGACGGTGGGGTTATTTCCTTATGCTGCTGCTGCTGCATCGCTTCAGTCGTGTCTGACTCTTTGCGACCCCATAGACAGCAGCCCACCAGGCTCCGCTGTCCCTGGGATTCTCCAGGCAAGAACACTGGAGTGGGTTGCCATTTCCTTCTCCAATGCATGAACGTGAAAAGTGAAAGTGAAGTCACTCAGTCGTGTCCAACTCTTCGCAACCCCATGGACTGCAGCCTACCAGGCTTCTGCGTCCATGGGATTTTCCAGGCAGGAGTACTGGAGTGGGGTGCCATTCCTTATATATGCATTTATTTGCTTTTTTTTTTTTTAAGGATAAGCACATATTACAGTTTTTAAAAAATTATTAAGATGAGAAAGATCTTCTTTTAGAATGATGGAGGTAGAAATGTGTGGAAAACATACTTCTACTCTGTATTTCTGCCTTGATTATAAGATCTCCCTTTCCTCACCTCCTGCCAGCTTCATCTCTCCCCGTCTCTGTCCCATCTCTGGGAAGATTCACCATTTGCCATTGATAATCATATGCCTTTGAAAACAAAAGCCGAAAGTGGGACTCTCACACATGAGTATTCAGCCAGCTCCCGGATGTTAATTGAGCAGCTCCTACAGGCAAGGCACTGTTTAGGTGCTAAGTATACAACACCCAAGAATTGTTGCAGTCCCTGATTTTCAGATACCATATAGTTTAACCTTTAGTAGCTTTTTTAAAACCTTTTTCCCCCATAATAATAATGATAGATTCCCAGAAAGTTTAAAGATAGTATAGAAAGGTTCTATGCATACTTTTCCAAGTTTCCCCAGTATCATAGGTCATCGTGCAAACCAGTCTTATATAATAGAATTGCATTTGTGGATTTGTGTAACCATCATACAGTCGAGATGAAGAACTGTTCATGACCATGAAGACCTTCATGTTAGCCCTTTACAGTCACACTCACCCCTCACCCCCCACCCTCTCTAACCCTGGCAACCACTCACCTGTTCTCTACCTCTACAATTTTGCCGTTTTGAGCTTATTATATAAACGGACTCACACTCTGTGTGAGCTTTCCTAATTGGCTGCTGCTTTCCGTTCAGCATAATGCCCCTGAGGTCTGCCCCAGCTGCTGTATCCTTAGTTTGCCCCTCTCTGCTGTGGAGTACTGCGCCATGATATGCATGGACCACAGTTTCTCTAGCCTGTGTAGCAACATTTTGCTTGTTTCCAGTTCTAGATTTTTTTAAAGTAAATCTTTTATGAACAATTGTGTGTACAGGTTTCCGCATGAATGTAAATTTCCATTTTTCCAGGACAAATGCCCAGGAATACCATTGCTGGGTCATATAGCAAATCTGTGTTTATTTTTTGAAGGAACTGCCAGACATTTTCCAGAGTGGCTGTACCATTTCACGTTCCCAAAGGCAATGTATGAGCAATATTGCCACATCCTCGCCAGCATCTTGTGCTGCCACAAGTTTTAATTTCATCTGGACTGAGAAGTGTGTAGTGACGGCTCGTCATAATCTCAATTTGTGATTCCAAATGGATAGTTGTGTTGGGCTTACTTGCTATCCACCTAGCCTCTTTAGTGAAACGTCTGTCTGTTACGAGTCTTCTCGTATCTTGCCCACCTTCTGATTGGACTGAGTTTTTTGGGTTTTTTAATTGGCTTTCTTTTTTGGCTGTGCCATGCAGTGTGGAATCTTCGTTCCCCTAGTTGAACCCACACCCCCCGTGTTGGAAGTGTGGAGTCTTAAGCCACTGGACCACTAGGGAAGTCCTATTTGAGATTTTAATATTGAGTTAGAGTTCCTTATATCGTCTGGATAAAAATCCTTTGTGGACTGTGTGGCTTCCAAATATTTTCTTCCAGCCCATATAGCACAAGGTTTTTATTCTATTAAAGTCCAGTCATCAACCTCTTTTTCTTTTATGGTGTCATGTCCTATCTAAGGATTTTTTGCCTAGCCCTAGATCCTAAAGATCTTCTCTCATGTTTTTTTTTTTTTTTCTCTAAGTTTGATAGTTTTGCATTTTATATTTGTCTGTCATCCCCTTTGAGTTAATTTTTGTATAAGGTATGAGGTTTGAGTTGAGGGGGGTGGTTTTCTTTTTTATCTACGGGTATCCAACAGTCCCAGAATCATTTGTTGAAAAAGTCAGCCTTCTGCCACTAAATTACTTTTGCACCTTTGTCAAAAATCAGTTAGGCAGTAAAGTGGAGTTATTTCTGGGTTCTCTGTTCTTCCCATTGATCTCTGTCTCTCCTTCTGCCAATACCACACAATAGCTCTCCAGTAAGTCTTGAAAGCAGGCAGAGTGATCCTTACTTTATTCTTCCTCAAAATTGTTTTAGCTATTCTAGTACCTATGCTTTTACATAAAAAAATTTTAGAATCATCTTGTCTATAGCTACAAAATAGAGGGACTTTGTAAAGCATTGCATTAAAACCTATATCAACTTAGGCAGAATTGACATCTTTACTATGTTGAATTTTCAAATCCATAAACACAGTATGTCTCTCCATTTATTTAGATCTTTGATTTCTTTCATTAGCATTTTGTGGTTTTCAGCATCCAAGTTCTGTACAAATTTTGTTAAATTTACATGTAAGTATTTCTCCTTTTTTTTTTTTTTAGCAAATGTAAGTGATATCACATTTTTAATTGGGTGTTCATATGTTCATTGCTAGCTTACAAAATACAATTGATTGTTAAATATTGTATTTATCTAACATTCTGCAACCTTGCTAAACTTCCTTATGAGTTCTAGGAGTCATTTGTTCATTTTTCTTTTGGTTTCTTTTTAGGTTCCTTGGAATTTTCTATGTAACCTCATGTTATCTAGAAATAGAGATATCTTTTGTTCTTTATAAATTTGTTTTTTCTCACCTTAGTGCACTGACTGAGAACTTCCAGTGCTGTGTTGAACAGGAGTTTTGAAAGCACATATCCTTACCTAATTCAATTTTATGTGGAAGGCATTCAGTCTTTACCATGAAGTATGTTAACTATACAGCAATTTGTAGGTGCTTTTTTCAAGTTAAGGAGGTTCCTCTTTGTTTTTATTTTTCCAAGTGTTTCTATCATGAATGGGTGTTGAAGTCTGTCAGCTACTTCTTATGCATTAATTGATAACTATCTTGTAATTTTCTTCTTCAGCCTATGAATATGGTGGATTACGCTGACTGATATTTTTGAATGTTGAACTAGCTCGAATCCCTAGAATAAGGCCCACTTGGTCATGGTGTATAATTCTTTTTATATTTTGCTGAATTATATTTGCTAATATTTTTAAGGAGTTTTACATCCATTTCTATGAAGGCTATTGATCTCGAGTTTTCTTATTCATAGAGTCCCTGCCTGGTTTGGATATGAGGATAGTATTGATTTCATAAGATGAGAAGTTTCCTCCTCTTCTAGTCACTGAAAGAGAATGTATACAGTCGTTCTTAATTCTTCCTTGGTAGGCTTTTCCTAGGAGACCATGTGGGCCAGGAGATTTCTCCTTTGGCAGACTTTAAATTACAAATTCAATTTCTTTAATACTTATAAGGCCATTCAAATGATCTATTTTATATAGGGTGAGTTTGTGATAGTTTGTATTTTTGTAGGAATTGGTTCATTTTATCTAAATTGTGAAATTTATGTGTGTCGCATTATTCATAGTAATTCCGTATTCTTTTGATATCTTCAGGGCACATAGTCATAGCTTCTGCTTTAATTCATGATATTTGTAGTTCGTGTTTTCTTTTTTTTTTTCTTTTTTGTTTGATCAGTGTTGTTTTAAAGAAACAGACTTTTGTTTCTCATTTATTTTTCTATTTTCAATATTACCGGTTTCTGGTCTTTATTATGTCCTTTATTCCACCTGCTTTGGGCTTACTTTGCTCTTTTTCTAGATTCTTGAGGTAAAAGCTTAGATTATTATTTGAGACTTTTTCTCTTTTCTAAAATAAGCATTTAGTGCTAAAAAATTTTCTTTTGGCACTGCTTTAGCTGTGCCTCACAGATTTTAATATGTTTTATTTCCATCTTAATTAAGTTCTGTGTGTTTCTATTTCCCTTGAGGCTTCTTCATTCAACCATGGATAGCTTAGAACTCTTTAGTTTCTCTTTGGAGAATTTTCAGTTATCTTTTTGTTATTTGTTTCTAGTTTGATTCCATTGTGGTCAGAGACATACTCTTTATGGTTTCATGGGTGTTGTTTTTTTTTTAATTTGTTGATCACGGGTGTTGTTTTTTTTTTTGTTTTTTTAATTTGTTGAGTTTGGCTCTAGATACTGTTTTTCTTTGACTACTTCCATGAGCGTTTGAAAGGATGTGTTTTCTGCAATTATTACGTGCTGTGTTGTATTGATACCAGTGTTGCTTAATTCCTGTTGCTCAATGATGCTGAGTTCTTCTGTACCCTTGCTTATTTTGACTACGTTTTGGGAAAGGGATGCTGACGTGTTCAACTTTGACAGTGGCTTCTCTGTTTCTCCCTTTGGTTCTGTCAGGTTTTGGTTGTCCTTTTTGCAGCTCTGTTGTTTGGTGCATACACGTTTAGGATTTGCTGTTTTTGTTTGTTGGGTGTTTTTTGTTTTTTTTTGATCCTTTTAAGCTTATGTAATGTTCATCTCTGTCTCTGGTAATCTTCTTTGCTCTGAAGCCTATTTTACCTAATATCAAAATCCCACTCCTGCTAGTTTTCGATTAATGATTACATGATACATCTTTTTACATTCTTTTGCCTTTAATCTGTCTTTAACCTTATGTTTGAAGTGAGTTTCTTGTAGACAGCACATAGTTGGGTCATGTTATTTTATCCAGTCAGCCACTCTTTGACTTTCAGTTGATATAGTTAAATCATTTACATTTAATGTAATTATTGATACGTTAGGGCTTAAGTTGACCATTTTATATTTCCTTTCTAATTGTACTTTCCCCCCTCTCTTTTTTATCTCTGTTTTTTTCTTGTCTTCCTCTGGGTTGCTTGAACATATGTTATAATTCCATTTAATTTATATATAGTATTTGTGAGTGTGCTTTTGTTTAGACTTTTTTTAGTGGATTATCTAGGTACTACAAGCATAAATGCATATATATATGTGTGTGCTTGTGTACACGTGTAATCTATCATTCTGCTGGTATCAACATTTTACTGGTCTGAGTGACATATAAAAACTTTACTTCCCTTTATCTTCTTTCACTCTCTCCTGTTTATATAAACATTTCCTCTACCTACATTTAGAACCCATCAGACAGTTTTGTTTTCAACCATCAAAGATACTTTAGAACATTCAAGAAGAGAGGGATGACATATTATTTGTTGTTCAGTCTCTCAGTCGTGTCCAACTCTTTGTAACTCTGTGGACTGCAGCACACCAGGCTTCCCTGCCCTTCACCATCTCCTGGAGCTTGCTCAAACTCATATCCATTGATATTTTCTTGTTCATCCTAACATTCCAAGATCCCTTCATGTTCATTTCCTGTGTGTTTAGAGAACTTCCTTTATCCATTCTTATGGGATTAATAACACATTCTCTTAGTTTTCCTTCATCTAGGAATGCTTTGAATTACCCTTGATTCCTAAAAGATATTTTCACTAGTATAGCATTTTGGGTTGACAGTTCTTTGAAAAGCACTTGAAGAAGGTTGTACCACTTTCTACTTGGCCTCCCTGGTTTTGGATGAGAAATTCTTTCCTCTTTCCCCTCTGTTTGATGTTGAGCCCATCCACTGAGCATTCTGTTTCATTGAATGTATTTTGCAGTTCTAAAATTTTCATTTGGTTTTTCTTTTATAGGTCTATGTCTTTGCTGAGACTGTTCTTTTTCCATTTGTTTCGAGAGTGTTCCTAATTGTTCACTGAAGTATTTTTTGATGCCTGCTTTAAAACCTTTAATAGATAACTGTAGCATCTCTGTCATCTCAGCATTGGCATCTGTTTGTTTTTTCATTCATTCAATTCATTCAAGCTGAGATTTTCCTACTTATTGGTCTGAGCAAGTTTAGATTGAGTCTAGGACACTTTGGGTTTTATGAGACTTAGAATCTTACTCAAAGCTTTTTCTGTTTTAGGTGGCTTCTTTTAACACTGTTCCGGCAGGGGAAGGGATAGATAGCCTCACCTTGCTTCTGCCAGATGAGTGTAGAAGTCCAGGTTCCCCAGTTCAGCTGCTATTGATACCTAAGGGAAGAAGGAGCTCTTTATTATTGCTGTAAAGGGGTGGAGGGTTCAGCTCCCCACTAAGCCTGGTACCACCTGGCTGGGAAGAATATGGGTGCTTTCTACTGCTCTTCATACGGTCTGCACTGGCAACTCAGTTTGAGGAGAGTGGCTTGCCTCATTAGCACTGTTGAAAGTCTTTATATTCCTAAGGCCTCCCGGACCCCATCCCAGCATGGGGTGGTTATGAAAGATCAGGCTTCCTACTTAGACTACTCTGACACCACCCCGGCAGGAGTCGGGGTGGGGTATATTAGGGGTACCTAGCACAGGCTGGCAAGGTTGAAAGTTTAGCTTTTCCACTTGAGCTTTGCTGGTGGGAGTGGGGTCACAGTTTTTTTCTGCATTGTTTGGCTGGAATGGTTCAGTTATTGTCTAAAAGTTTTCTGTCTTGCTAGGATGCCTCTTTCTAGACCTTCAGCTGTAAAGAGCAGCTTGTTTGGGGGTGTTTTTGCCTGTGGGCTTCCCAGGTGGCACAATGGTAAAGAACCTGCCTGCCAGTGCAGGAGACACAAGAGACGTAGGTTCGATTCCTGGGTCAGGAAGATCCCCTGGAGCAGGAGATGGCAACTCACTCCATTACTGTGGCATTTCCAAGTTGTTGGGTTCTTCACCTCCGAGTCTGGAATATAGGAGGCAAAAGGACAACCCAGGACAGTCATCACGGCGCTCTTCAGCACCCCAGGCCCCGGCCAGTCTTGTCTTCTCTCCGCGTCTCACCTCTCTGTCTCCATGATGTAGAGATGCAAGTATACAGATATAGAGAGCCTCTGTCTAGGCACCTTACCAAACCACTGTAGTGGTTCTGATCATTTTCAAATGATGAGTTGGATTTTGGAGAATGACCGTCACATACTTGGAAAAGAACTATCCTGTTCTCTTCCTGTACAGTATTTATACCTCACTTCCTGTTTCATCACTGCCTTACCCAGGATCACTGGCGTAATGTGGCAGAGTTGTGATGATAGCAGGCACTCGTCCTTCTCTTGCATCTAATCTCTCAGTGTCCAATAGATTGTTTTTTAGGTTTCTGTTTATATCCTTTATCGGTGTTTTCCGCAAACATAGCTTATTAAGAATTTTTATTCAGAATGGATGTGCAGTTTTATGAAATACCTTTACTGAATTTACCAAGATGATCAATTGGTATCATCAAAAATCATGTGTTTTTTCTCCTCCGGTCTATTCATAATAGAATTCTGCTGCTGCTGCTAAGTCGCTTCAGTTGTGTCCAACTCTAGTAACACATTTTTCTAATGTTGAGTCTTCCTTGCATTCGTAGGACAAACCCTCCTAGGTTCCGGTGTGTTACTC
The DNA here is from genome assembly GCF_029407905.1 of Bubalus kerabau. Classification (NCBI taxonomy): domain Eukaryota; kingdom Metazoa; phylum Chordata; class Mammalia; order Artiodactyla; family Bovidae; genus Bubalus; species Bubalus kerabau. Next base: position 17,668,401 of record NC_073643.1, read on the forward strand.
TGTTAAGACACTGCGACTTTGGACTGGTTACTGTATTTAGGGCTTTTGCTTATGTACGCATTCATGAGACTGTTTCAAAGCCCTGCATTACACAGTGGGTTGACCTATTTCAAGTGGGGCGTGTGTTCTGCGTACTGCCTCAGACCACGCCCTAAAATCACTCTGTTAAATGAATACTACATTTCCTATTAAATACTGAGTTTCTTTTTATGAAGTGTCCGGTCTGGCTTTCACAGGCGCTTTGAGCTATCGGCCTGTACTTCGCTGTGTTAGCACCATCCTATCCATTTTTGGTATCTAGGTTACATTAGGTTAGTAGAATGAATGGAGAATCTTTACATATTTTCTACACTGCACAGCAGTCTAGCACAGGAATTAATATGTACTTTAAACTTTAAAGGTGTTGAAAGTGAGAAAAAAGGAAGAGTGAGTAGTAAAACCATCTGGTTCTGGGGCCTGGTTAGTGGGGATTGGAGGTGGAAGAGGGGTATCTAACTACCTTTTCTGTTTTCTTTTCCTATAGTTACTGGTCTTTTCAGGTTTCCTGTCTCTTACAGAGTCATTTTGGTCGTGTACATGTTCCTAGAAAATCATTTTCTCTTTCTTTGCAAATTTAGGTTTCTCAAATCTATTGGAACTCGCATATGTATTCTCTAATAATTTTGAAATGACTCCATGCCTGTAGTTTTTTCTTTTTAAATATTTATTGGCGTATGGTTGCTTTACAATGTTGTATTCGTTTCTGCTGTACAGCAGAGTGAATCGGCCATATAGCCCCTCTATTTTGAATTTCCTTCCCAGGTAGGCTGCCACAGAGATGGAGTGGGGCTCCTCGAGCTGTCCGGGAGGTGCTCCTTGGTTATCTGTTGTATACACAGTATCAGCAGTATCCCAGTACTGTTGGGGTGATAGTCAACCCCAATCCCCCAGCTCATCCCACCCTCCCTCTCACGTCTCTAGTTCAGCCCCTTTATTAGTTCTAATTTTGTTTGGTTTCCTTTCCTTTTTCCCCCACAGGCTGATCTCTTTTGTTGGTCTTTAAATAATCTCTTGGTTTTAATGATGAGGCCGACTTGTTTGTTTTTTGTTTTATCAGTTCCTGTTTTTCTCTTTATTGATTCCCTTCCTTCCACTTTGTTGAGCTCTAAGACATTTCTTGAGATGAATGTTTAGTGCAATTTTAATCTTTTTAGTTTTCCAAATGCACTTGAAGCGTGGAGTCCCTCTTTGATGCATCCTGTCAATTTTGAGCTGAGTGCTCTTATCATCATTCATTGCTACGTGGGCTCCAATTTCTTTTGATTTTCTTTTGTAAATTAACTCTTGGGTTAGAGTTCTAGGAGGCCTGTGCTATTTATCTTCCAGGAGTTGTACTGAGATTTTTATCTGTGGCCAAATGATTGGTCAGGTTTTTTAACTGTTTCATGAAAATTCAAACAGCTGGGAACTGAATTGCCTGTTAGTTGGGAACTGAATTCAAAAAGGAAATGTATTTAGTTTGATGATTGTGTATTGAAATCATCTCTATCTTTACCTCTTTTTCTGTCTACCTGATCTGTCAATTTGTGAGGAAGACATGCTAAAATTTCCCACTATGATCATGGATTTAATAGTTTCTGCTTGCATTTCAAACACTTGTTACGTAATTCCATGCTGTGGCGTTCAGTGAAAAAGCTTTGTGACTATTGTCTTCTAGATTGTATCTTTAATCCATGTAAAATAGTCCTTTGCTTTTGACCTTGAATTCTACTTTTTGTCTAATGTTAATACTTCATATTTTGCCTTTCTTTTTAATAACATGTACTAGGTATATCGGGCTTCCCAGGTGGCACAGTGGTAAAGAATCCACCTGCCAATGCAGGAGATGCGGGTTCAGTCCCTGGGTCAGGAAGATCCCTTGGAGACAGAAATGGCAACCCACTGCAGTATTCTTGCCTGGGAAGTCCCATGGACAGAGGAGCCTGGCAGGCTGCAGTCAGTCCGTGGTGCTGCAAAGAGTTAGACATGCCTTAGCAACTAAACGACGACAATTAGGTTTATCTCCGGTCGTTCTGTTCTGTGCCATTCTGTCTTTTAAAATAACATACAGCTCAGTTCTTAATATTTCTCATCACAAAGTCTGTCTTTTAATAAGGAAGTTAAGCTATTTGTATTTATTGTAAACATCACTATGTTTGACCTTGCCTCTGTCATTTATTTTCACTTTCTATTTAACAGAACTCCCTTTTCTTTATTGCTGTACTCATAATGTCGTCTTTATCTTTTTTTCTTTTGGTGCTTTGGAATTTCTACGTTCTGTTCTTTAGTTGTTTCAGGCAGAGCATCTAATTCTCATCACTGAGAGGAAAATATCATTTTAATCAGAATTTGTAACCTACCCTTGCCACGATACAAGATCTTGAGTGAATTTTTACCTGTTTTTAACTTCCAAGGACTCTTTCTTGGTCTCCGATGACTGTGTTCACAACAGCCTGTTCTGGTTTTCTCAATGCAGTATTCCTCTGAAGATAGCAATTGCGTGTGTGTGTGTGTGTGTGTAAGTTCTCTTCTCTGCATTGGAATCCCATTTAGGTTATTTTCATCTTTCTCTAGGGTGTAAAGTATTTCCCCAAATGTCTCCTACTTCCTGCTTGTCCATTCATGTTAAAATGCAGAAAGCTGTGGATCGGTGTTGGTCACTGCCGTGTGCTTCCTCAGCATCACATGCTTAGTTTCTACTGCAGATCCCTCTTCTGAGGGGGAGGGATGGCTAAGAACCGCATGTTGGTTCATGAGAGGGCAGTGGTATGACAGCCGATTTCCCTTCCGGGCATCTGGGAAGAAGCAGCCAGGCCAGCTGGGGACCCTCGTGGGGTCCCATTGGGCAGCTTCGCCCTGAGACAAACCAGTTTCCCACAGCTGACTTCCATGCTGAGTTGTGTTTCTCTTTTCCCCACCTTCCCCTCGACTCTGTCTGCTGAGTGCTCTCCACCTGTTGCTCTAGACTCAGCTCCCAGGAGGACACCCCCAACCCCCTCCAGCTCCCAGCCTTCTTAAAGCTGTACGTTCACAGCATGCAGCCTTCTGCATGCCGGGGGAAGGGGCAGGGAAGGGTGGTCCAGGTTATTTAGAGCCCATCTTGTAACTCCTTTCCCTCATAAGGGCCCCATGGTCTGCCTTGTGTCCAGATTTGGAGGTTTTCAGCACACCAGTGAGAAGGCTCTGCTGAACGGCTGTTGTGCTGGGCTTGTTTGGGGCAGCAGTTTTCCCCATTCTCGTTTTTCTGTCAACCTGCCCTTCCTGTCAACATGTCTGGGGCACTGAGGACACCCTTTCAGTGCTCATAAGGATTTCTTTTCCTTCTTGGTGTGGGGAAGACAGCGTATGTGCTTGGTCTGCCATCTTGAAGCAGAAATCTCAAAGAGGGTTTAGGATGACACAGACAGGTGGCTCTTTTGCAATGGCTTCTTTGTTTTTAATTTTATTGAAGTATAGTTGATTTATTTGCAATACTGTTAATTCCTGCTATGCAGCAAAGTGGCTCAGTTAGACACACATGTACTCTCTTTCCTTTTCTCTTCTGTTATGGTTTATCATAGGATATTGAATATAGCTTGCTGAGCTATGCAGCAGGACATGGTTATTTATCCATCCTCAGTATAATAGTTTGCATCTGCTACCCTCAGACTCCCACTCCATCCTGCCCCCCGCCCCCCTTGGCAGCCACAAGTTTGTCCCCTATGTCTGTGAGTCAGTTCAGTTCAGTTGCTCAGTCATGTCTGACTCTTTGCCACCCCATGAACCGAAGCACACCAGGCCTCCCTGTCTATCACCAACTTCTGGAGTTCATCCAAACCCATGTCCATCGAGTCGGTGATGCCATCCAACTATCTCATCCTCTGTCGTCCCCTTCTCCTCCTGCCCTCAATCTTTCCCAGCATCAGGGTCTTTTCAGTGAGTCAGCTCTTCTCATGAGGTGGCCAAAGTATTGGAGTCTCAGCTTCAGCATCAGTCCTTCCAATGAACACCCAGTACTGATCTCCTTTATGATGGACTGGTTGGATCTTCTTGCAATCCAAGGGACTCTCAAGAGTCTTCTCCAATACCATAGTTGAAAAGTATCCATTTTTCTGTGCTCAGCTTTCTTTATAGTCCAATTCTCACATCCACATAGGACCACTGGAAAAACCATAGCCTTTGCTGCTGCTGCTGCTAATTCACTTCAGTCATGTCCGACTCTGTGCAACCCCATAGACCAGACGACCTTTGTTGGCAAAGTAATGTCTCTGCTTTTTAATATGCTGTCTAGGTTGGTCATAACTTTTCTTCCAAGGAGTAAGTGTCTTTTAATTTCATGGCTGCAGTCACCATCTGCAGTGATTTTGGAGCCCAGAAAAATAAAGTCAGCCACTGCTTCCACTGTTTCCCCATCTATTTGCCATGAAGTGATGGGACCGGATACAAACAGGTAGCTTTTTGAGTGAAGAAAACAAATCACCTAAAATTTTCTTCCTATAAAGAATTCCAAAAGAGACATCCTTCTTCCTGTACCTGAAAGTCAAATAAATAAAAGGCAAGAATAGAGTCATGTTTGTCTAGAACCAGAATGAAGGGGCGCTTACTACTGCCCGACAGAGACTGGCGTTGGGACTGTGTTTGTATTGGCAGCACCAGTCATGTACACTAGCAGCCTCTATTAAAATGTAACTATTAGCAAATGAAATTAAATACTTCAGTTGCCTAGTAACTAATCTGATCTGAGAAAGAAGCAAAAATAGAATACATAAATTTAGAACTTTTAGGCCATGTGCCAAGCAAGATATTCTTGCTTGAATCCTTTGGATCATCTGCCATTTGAATAGAAGGAAGGATGTTTTTAGTGTCAAATTGGCAACATTTGTGTTGACCTTGCTTGCTAAAAGTGAATCCCCTTTGATGATTAGACATATATGAGAGGTAGGCAGGTTTCTCAAGGACTTCCAGCTCCATGAGCCTCCGAAATTGCCAAGGTAGGGGTAGGAGCAGGAAGAAGCTTTGAGGGGGATTACTAGGAATTTATTTTTCAGACTAATTAAAAAGCCAAAGGGCATTGTGTGGTTTAAGCCACCTGATGCAATTAGGGGGTAAAAATGTATAAACTGTCTGTTTTATCTATTTCCATATAAAAATAAAATATATTTCCTCCCAAAGTGGCTTTTAAACAAGGCAGAAAATTAAGGAACAGTTTATGATTGGGTAGTACATCAAGTAATGACTTGGGTCATATAATATTGGCATTTAAAGAAATACCATGATAAATAAATGGACATTCAGTGTGATGTCAGTTACTTCAGGTATTACTTTTTCCTGCTTCTTTGAAAAAATTGAGAAGAAACTTAACCACAGTTGCCTGTATTTATGGATGACAGATTTCAAAAGAGAAAGAAAAAAAAAATTTTTTAATGGGTCCCTCCAAAATAATTTAAAACTTAAAACAGAATTGTGAGAATAGTGAAATGAATTCTATGTACTCTGGACCCAGATTAATAATTTTTTGATGTGGACCATTTTTAAAGTCTTTATTGAATTTATAACAATATTGCTTCTGTTTTATGTTTTGGTTTTTTGGCCACAAGGCATGTGGAATCTTAGTTCCCTGACCAGGGATCAAACCCACAAACCCTGCAATGGAAATGCAGAGTCTTAACCCCTGGACCACCAGAGAAGTCCCCAGATTAGTAATTGCTTTATCATTTTTCTCTCTCCCTTTCTCTTATATACACACACATGTACATTTATATGTGCACACATATACACATACATTTTTCCTAAACCATTTGAGAGTTTGGTTCAGTAGCTCAGTCGTGTCCAACTCTTTGCAACCCCATGGACTGCAGCACGCCAGGCTTCCCGGCCCATCACCAACTCCCAGAGCTTGCTCAAACTCATGTCCATCCAGTCGGTGATGCCATCCAACCATCTCATCCTCTGTCGCCCCCTTCTCCTCCCGCCTTCAATCTTTCCCAGCATCAGGGTCTTTTCCAATGAGTCAGCTCTTCACGTTAGTTTATCTTAAAATATTTCAGCTTGTATTTCCTGAAAACATAATCAAATACAATATTCAATTCAGGAGATTTAACATCAGTATAATAGTATTATGTGGATGCAACTGTATTAGTACTGTGTTGTGTTGAGGCTGTATCACAATCCATATTCAGATTTTGCCATCTGCCTCAGTAATATTCTTTAAAGTACTTTCATTTTCCATGCATCCAGGATCCCGTTCAGTGGTGCTTGCTTGTTACATGTGGGTGTCATATCTCTTTGATCTTCTGTAATCTGACTCCTCAGCCTTTCTCGTCTTCTGCAGCATTGACACATGAAGAGAGAACAGAGAATGTCCTTCATTGGGGGTTTTTCTGATGTTTCCTCATCATTAGATGAGAGCCTATTTTTCCATTATTAATGGCAGTGTTCTTTTAAATAATCCAAATTCATAAGAGAATCATGCAGTGGCAGATGGTTAGCAAGCCTCAGAGCCCTGTCACCCCAAATTGTGTCTAGATCGGCCGTGGCTTATGGTTGGACGTGGCTGGCAGTCCTGCCATGTGCCAAGGACTCTGCCCTCTGCCCTGTCCCACACAGGAGGCATTTTCTAACAAAGTATCCAGGGACTCTTTCCAAAATAGGAAAGCAACCATTTCAGCCCAAAACCTATTTTTTCCTGCCCCTCTCTGTTTTGTTTTATGTTTTAATTTATCTTTATGTCTGGCTGCTCCAGCATAAAAGCTGTGGCATATGGGATCTAGTTCCCTGACCAGGGATTGAGCGTGGGCTCCCTCCATTGGGAATTCAGAGTCTCAGCCACTGGACCACCAGGTAAGTCCCTCCAAGTGTTTCAGAGATATAAGACGATCATGAAAGAAAAGGCCACATATATTATCAAAAATATTTCAGCCATATAAACGTTCTTCTATTACTGGTAGTTATTAGCAAGCTAAGTTTTTAAACTGATACTGACATTATCTACTAAACTAAAGAAATGTTGGCTGATACCTGGAGGGGCTGGGAACTATGAGTAAACATCATTGGCAAGGCCAAGAAACCAGTGAACAAGACTGACAAGGGATGTTCACATTCAGGCCAGTAAGTGAAATCTATAGCCTTCTTGTCTTCAAGTCGAGACCTACCCCACACCCAGCTTTTGACTAGTGGGTTCGGTTAAGAGAAGTTTTTGCAGGAAATATGGGACATGTGTGTGAGAGTTAATGTTTACCTGTGGTTGGATCTAGAAGAAGAAATAGTCAAAGAGCTGTTTCTTGTCCTTGGAACTGAAGAGGTTCACGTCTGAGTCCTCAGGTTTCTCGGGGTGTGGGCCTGTTTCCCTCGTGCCTGCAGCACAGCACATTCTGAATTCTGAACAGCACCGCACAGTTCTTCTGGGCTTTGCTTTATGACTCTGCTTCGTGCTCACCTTCACTGATGTCTGTAACTTTTTCCTTTTCCTCCTCCCCTTCCTGTTTGTCTGCACTTATTTCCAGTCTTAAAGATGCAGACTGGAAACATCATAACAACTGCCCCTGGGCTGTGATACCAGAATCTTGAGGCTTTTAACCATGGTATTGTGTTGGCCCAAAAGTTCGCTCGAGTGTTTCTATAACATGGTGTGGGAAAACACTCAAATGAACTTTCTGGCCAACCGAATGCTTGGTGCCTCCTCCTGATTTATGATTCTCAGTTTAGTTAGTTCTGAGCTAAGTTTCTCCTTCAGCTTCCACAAGACTCTCCTGAACTACTTTCTGTAGCAGAACTACAGTCCTGCTCTGTGCAAAGCCAGGGTGGAGGGGTGGCAAAGATCAGAGGAGCGTGGGCATCCCTGTGGACTGACACTGCTGCTTCTCATTCATTCATTCAGCAAGCACACCTTGAGCATCTCCTGTATGCCCAGCACTGCTCATGGAGCTGGAGATACACAGATGATGGATCAGATCAGATTCCTACCTTCATGGAGCTCATATGACAGTGAAGAGTCATGTGATACATTAGTAAGTAAAGCCAGGAAGACACACTTCCCGGTGGTGACAAGCACCACGATGACAATCAAATAGGGTAGCGTGAAAGGCAGTGGGAAAGGGTGCGGGCGCTCACCTGGCTTCCCCAGGCACTGTCTCAGCCGGGTGTCCCCACCTTACAGGGAGAACTTGGGGTCAAGGAATTGGACAAGACACCATTTGATAATCTGAGAAATTACCTTCTTCCTGAAGCAGAAGACTGTTTATACCGGGGGAAGCTAATAGAGCATTATCATTTGTTTGATGTTTATATGACAGAGAATCGAGTTATGGACCACAGCTTTAGAATAGGTGTTGTCTTGCTTATGCTTTCTAGACATGATGTGACTATACCACGCAGTTCATTCCAGTGAATCTCTATGACTCTTAGCAAAGTAATTACCATTCCATTCACATCTGCCCTTGAAAACGGGCCATATGCAAGTCTCTCTTATAGTAGTTATCTTCCAAATCAAAAGGTAACAGACTGAAATGATGACTGAAAACCGGGTAGATGTTATTCTTCTCAGATCTTTTCAAAAGGTCACATCTTTGAGCTTTTGCAGTGCATCAGGCTTCCCAGGTGGCTCAGTGGTAAAGAATCCGCCTGCCAATGCAGGAGACATAAGGGACGTGGGTTTGATCCCTGGGTCGGGAAGATCCCCTGGAGGAGGGCATGGAAACCCACTCCAGTATTCTTGCCTGGAGAATCCCTATGGACAGAGGAGCCTGGCGGGCTACCATCCATGGGATCATGAAGAGTTGGACGTGACTGAGCATGCCCACAGGGTAGCCTGGATGGGGCACAAGAGGAAGGAAGGGCTGAATCTATTCAGGGCATGACAGGTAACGAGCCTGCAAGCCGTCATAACAAATGGATTCTAGTCTCTGGGTGTCAGCCTGAGATAGTTGCATTATAAATTTATCAGCAACGGGCTTTCTCTTGTGCATTATGGAAAAGTGCCCGCACACCCTCCAAAAAACGTATATGTGTTCACCAAAACTTGACCAGAGATGCTTACTGCAGGGTGAGGTAGCAAGGCAGGTCTGATGCCTGTGGTGGGGCGGAAAATGGCACCCCGCCCACAAGCTTTCCCCTGGGTGGGCGGCTTCTCCACCACTTTGAAGTCAACTCTCCTGGTTTCGCCTCCCCTCCACACCCCTGAGCAGAAGCCCCCAGGGCCCACAGTGTGAAGGGAAAGGGAGAGCTCCCTCCTGGGAAGAACTGGCTGAGGCCTTGCTACTGCAGCTTATCTCAGCCAGCCTGTCCTCCCCTCTGCTCTTCAGCTGATTCCACAAACCCTGGGAATGGCAAAAGGCCCAGTGGAAGGGCTGAAATGCGCACCTCTTGTGTATTTCCAGTCACAGTGGGGGACAACAGAGGCCACTGTTACCTACATGACCCTCACCAAGGTCAGTAAAGCCAAGCCTGGAAGGTCAGACTTCCTGCCTGGGGTGGTGGTAGCGGGAGGGGTTGTGGCGCTTCAAAGCTTAGAAATAGAAAGTTCATCAAGAAGAAGAGGACCTGGAGAAGCGAAAGGCAACCCACTCCAGTGTTCTGGCCTGGAGAATTCCAGGGACTGTATAGTCCATGGGGTCGCAAAGAGTCGGACATGACTGAGCAACTTTCACTTTCAAGAAGAGGAACTCTGGAAAGGCCCAGTACACAGATTTTATCACAGCCAAACACAAGACAAAGGGTATCCCTATGCCACCTACTCGCCAACAGCACCGTTTCCGCCATCAGAAGGCTCCTGAGCAGAGCGAGCATAAAATGGACAAGCTCAGGTGTCCTTGTGGGTCCCTGCTGACCTGTCCCAGCCCCCAACTGCCTGTGCCAGGGGTCAGCCATCACTCCTCCTCGCCCTGGGGTCCCTAGGCCTGCACTTGGCCAGCCACAGCCTCGAAAGTGGGGACCACTCACCTTGTGCCTTACCCCAAGAGTGCAGCCCCATAATCTAGAAAGAGACTGGGAAAAGCAGGAAAAATAAACAGGCTTCCCTCTCTGAGAGGCTTTAATGACTTCTAATTGTCAACACAATGCAAAATTACCCTGAAAGATAAAAATGTGAACTTGAAGAGTCCCAGAAGGTGAACTAGACCGGCGAGCGCTGTATGTAGGCTACTGCACTCGGCAACCGTCGTCAGCCGCAGCAGCGGGAATCAGGGTCCCTTGGTAATTATGCGCATCCATTAGCATGGCATCCGTTCTTTGTCACAAGCGTTTGGTGACAGTCTCTCTCCAGAGAAGCACACAGCCTTGTGGTCTGCAGCAACGTGACCACCAGGTACCATCCCGAGGGAGATGCTACCGAAAACACCGTCTTCAAGGCAGAGTTTGCTGGGTTTCTGTTCTTGTTTTAAAACCTCAGGTGCTGGTGCAGAGGCACAGAATGTTTATAACAGTTCTGTAGGCCCTGCTAACAAAAGCCACACTCACAGAGGAAAATTCAGTGTTAGGGTTTCGTGGCTGATGGTGGTGGGGTGGGGGTGGGTAAGCGGCAGAAGGTAGGGAAGGATGGGGGAGTGTCGTTGCCTTTCCTTTAGCGAAGGAAAATAGGGGGGCAGGCCATAAACAGAGCTTCATTCCCAAGCCGGCAATTCTTACACTTAATATGTTTTGTCAGGCAAGTCTTCAATACAGATTAAAATGAAATGCCAAGTAATTTCCACCTCTCGGCCGCTCATGTCTGCGAACAATGGAGAGTGTTTTGATGAATGTCAGTTAATGGCACTTGCGTGCTTGTAGATTTAGTCCCAGCAGCAAGGACTAGGGGAGCGGGGGAGGCTGTGTGTGTGTGTGTGCGTGTGTGTGTGTGTGCGTGTGTAGAGGAGGGTTGGGGAACATTGCTCCCTAATCTCCTCCTGACTGAGGCAGTTCATGACAACCCAAACTGAAAGTGAACCCACAACAAAATCGGGATGCCAAGATGAGATGACCTGTTGTTGTTAATTAGGCTCAAAGCAGAAAAGACGCCTGCCAAGAGCTGCCTCCCCCCGGAGTAGGATTTCTTTGCATGTAGGTGGCATTGTGGGGCGGATGCAGCTTCCGTGGAAGGAAAGTGGGCAGCTGCATTGCTGCATGTAAGGCTGCGGTTCAGCTAGGATATTGAAACCAAGCCTCAGTAGTTGTACTTTTTGAGTCTGTCTGCTTCCGGTTGGGTCCTATCCCCACAGAAATCAGACCCTGCCAACCTACAGGTTAAGCTATGATTCCTCATTTCCCGTACATCCCTGCCTTTGCAACTTCGCATTGTAAACTCCCAGTGTGGGATAATCAGAAAAGCAGGATAAAGACAGAAGCTCCAGCAGACTCTGTCCCCCAGGGATTTAAATTCTCATCTTCCTCGTGACTAGTGGAGCTTCCCGGGTGGCTCAGATGGTAAAGAATCTGCCTGCAGTGTGGGAGATGGGGGTTCGATCCCTGGGTTGGGAAGATCCCCTGGCGAAGGGAATGGCTACTCACTCCAGTATTCTTGCCTGGAGAATTCCATGGTCAGAGGAGCCTGGCGGCTACAGTCCACAGAGTCGCAGAGCCGGACACGACTGAGCGACTTAACACTTCCACTTTCCTTCGTCGTGACTAATGTGTGCTGTGTTCTTATTTCTCAGCCTGTTCTTCAGCTGGATTGGGAGGATTTGGTTTCTGATGATTTTCTTATTGTTCAGCATAGGAGCTTTAATGGGAAGTTGCTGACTAATTTTATGGTTGTGTAGGTAGCAATTAATACTTCTGTCCAGAGTCATTGTGAAGGAAGTTTCCATGTTCAAAGTCTAGTAGATTAAATTGGTTTTCTCTTTCAGTACCAGGGACCAGGCTATTAACTGGACTTCGGTGCTGACTTGCTTTTTGAATCATTTGGTTACCAAATTTTTTAGTGTCCAAGCTGATTTTTTTTTAAGACATTGAATCAGAAAGAAATTCTTGCAGGAATGCTTAGGACATGTGTGAAAATTCTCTTCCTGTGACCAGCAGGTGAATCCCAAGGGCAAAGAGACGAGAGGCTGAGTTGTGTTGGGCTCAACTGTTCTCACTGTTAAGTTAATAGCGTTTGGACCCTCTGTTTATCTGGTTTGATCCCTGCAGCAGCCCCCTGTGAAAGGGTTACCATCTGCATTTTATAATGAAGAGACTGAACTCTCATGGTTTCCCCAAGATATCACAGAGCAAAGAATCAAGTTTATGGGTCTGTCTGACCCAAAGTCCCAGCTCTCTCACCAAAGCCTTATCTTTGAGACATTTTCCAACTATTTGGAACTATTATTGCCCACTATTTCCAAGTAATTCAGGATTGAACTGACTTGCTAAAAGATGCTTGGGGAAAGAAGTCATTCTATACATTTATACACTGGCATTGAACTGTTTAAAAAATTTTAACTTGGTATCCTTTTGGTCAGTAATTTGTCTGAAAACATCAAACATGGTGGCTGACAACTGAGTCTATTCCTCAGAGGATTGCTTTGCATGCAGCAGTTCATTCATTTCTCAGGTACATTTCAGAAGTGGCATGAGTTTTTCAGTTCTTAGTCTGAAAAGTTTGTGTTGCTGCCAATTCTGGGCTTTTCATAGCCAACATTTAAGGAGGTACTTCTATAGCAAGAATAAAATGAAATGGCTTGAGTTTTTCCCTTCTGCATCCAGGGAATTTGGGAAAGCAGTAGGGAGTGGGCAGCCTGCCAATCTGTGAGAGGAAGGGTGACAGTTCCTGCCGGTGTCTGGAGGCTGGAGGACTGTGGCCAGAATGCAAGTCACATCCCTTGTGACTGACCCAGAAGCCCACTGTCCCTCTCACTTCCCAAACCCTCCTCCACCGTCCAGCTTTGTTGTCTCACTGTCTGGGTAAGAGAGAGCCAACCTCCCTGTCTTGTTATCACTACCGTTGGGAGCACGTATGATGTCGGGGAAGCACGTGGGTGAGGCCGAGTCTTCATTTCCTCATCCATGAGGGAGTGATACCTCCCTCCCCGGGTTACTGAGTCTTCAACAGAAAACCCGTGGGGCTCCTGGGCCACCCGGCACAGCCAGGCTTGGTGAGAGGTGGTTACTGCAGCAGAAGCATTCCCAGAGCCCCCAGACATGGCTCTCCTCCTCCGCAGACCCGAGCTCACAGTCTGTCTTTGATAAGAATTCCAGATCTTCTGGCATTTGGAGAGAGTGCCAAAGTGAGCGGTTACACTGCTGGGGAGGTCAGCGGGGAGTCCCCGCCTGCAAAGGTGATTTCAGAGGCAACTGTAAAAAGCAGAACTGTCAGGTCAGAGGGCCCCTGGGCATTTCCTAAGACTCAGTCTTCTGAGACTTCTTCCTGATCAAAAGGATTCTTCAGTTTCAAAAATGAAAATAAAATCTCGGGCAAAATGCCAAAATAGAGTTGAGCCTCTCTGTCAGCAAATTTCACTTCCCCGAGAACCGTCTCCACAGGCAGAAACACTGGTGGTGAGTAGGAGCCAAAAGATGTGGGGCCCAGGAGCCCTGCTTCAGCTTAGACCTCCATCGGAAGGTGGACAGGATGGGGTCTGGTCCCCAGAGTACGGGTGTAGGGAGAGGTCAGAAGGGGTGTTCCTCCAAAGGAACTTGGAGATTTTGCTCGTTTATATTGGGGAAGTCTGGGGACCTCGCAGGTGTCTCAGTGATCAAGAATCCGCCTGCCAATGCAGGAGATGCAAGAGTCACAGGTTCGATCCCTGGGTCAGGAAGATCCTCTAGGGGAGGGCATGGCAACCCACTCCAGTATTCTTGCCTGGAGAATCCCATGGACAGAGGAGTCTGGCGGGCTACAGTTTATGAGGTTGCAAAGACTTGGACATGACTGAAGTGACCGGGCACACATATTGGGAAAAACCTGAAGAATGCAGGCTGGAGTGGATTCTGAGCAAATCAAACTAAGATGAAATAGTCTGAATGTAATATGTTCTCTCAAACAGCTGGAGGTGGCTCTCAGAGATGGCTTTGTTGGTGGGCTGAACGTTGGCCTCAGTGGGCCCACGTTGAGTGCAATTCTGGTGTGTCCCTGGCATATCACAGAAGGAGGGCATTAGAGGCTTAGCAAGGTTGGCAGGTTGGAGTGCGTCTATCACGTGTGCCCTGCACACCCACTTGTCACCTTGTCCCCAGGCTAGACTCAGAGGACACTCCCTGCTCAGGCCTGAGAAGCATGTTAATGGTGGGGTGAGGGGCACTAGCCACTCTGAGGCCTGGCTAGCCATTCAGCTCTGGGGTGGCTGAACTCTGCAGGCTGGACGTGCTGGGGCCAGGCAACCATTGAGGTACTGATTTTGATATGGGTGATAGGGGTCACTGTGTGGCAGAAGACACAGACAGCAGTGTTACCAGAACCAAAACTGGGGTCCACTCAGCCGCATGCAGTAAACTGTATCTTAAGGACACGTGGTTTGTGAAGGAAAGCGTGCTATTTACTGTAAGGCACCAGACAGGGAGTCTTGGACAGTTAATGCTCCCAAAGCCCAACGTCCCCGATAGGTTTCAGCAAAGCGTTTCTAAAGGCCAGGCAAAGGAGGGAAGTCCCAGGGTATGTGATTAGCTCATGCACAATTCTAGGATTGGTGGATGGTGAGGTAAAGGAAAAAGGTGGTTATGACCAACCTAGACAGCATATTAAAAGGCAGAGACATTACTTTGCCAACAAAGGCGGCCGAGACAAGCTACCCCACGTCTGAGGTCAGGGGCAGTGGCAGAGACGAGCTACCCAATGGCCGAGGTCAGGGGTGGCGGCCGAGACGAGCTACCCCACGTCTAGGTCGGGGGCAGCGGCAGAGACGAGCTACCCCACGTCCGTCTAGTCAAGGCTATGGTTTTTCCAGTGGTCATGTATGGATGTGAGAGTTGGACTATAAAGAAAGCTGAGTGCTGAAGAATTATGCTTTTGAACTGTGGTGTTGGAGAAGACTCTTGATGAGCCCCTTAGACTGCAAGGAGATCCAGCCAGTCCATCCTAAAGGAGATCAGTCCTGTGTGTTCATTGGAAGGTCTGATGTTGAAGCTGAAACTCCAGTACTTTGGCCCCATGATGCAAAGAGCTGACTCATTTGAAAAGACCTTGATGCTGGGAAAGATTGAGGGCGGGAAAAGGGGACAACAGAGGATGAGATGATTGGATGGCATCATCGACTCAATGGACATGAGTTTGGGTAGGCTCTGGGAGTTGGTGATGGACAGGGAGGCCTGGTGTGCTGCGGTTCATGGGGTCGCAAAGAGTCAGACACGACTGAGTGACTGAACTGAACTGTTGCAGATATTTCCTGATTCGACCAGGCTCCAGAGGAGATGTGTCAATTTCTTTCATTTGATGAGGTTTTTTTAGCATCTGCAGAACAACTCAGGAAACGTGTATCAGGTGCTGTTATCTAGGTACTTCACAGAGGAGCTACAGCACAGGATACGGGGGAGGGGTCTGTACCAGAAGGTCCCAGAGGGTCCTGCTCGATTACAGGCACAAGGTGGCCATTACCTAGTAGCCATCAAAACATTTGTTCAGTATTGCTGACCAGCTCTCCTACCAACATCATTTGTAAAATGTTTCCTTATGCCATTATTTTTCTTTGCTTTTACTGTTGATACCTAAATATTCTGTAGCCTGTTCTAGCTATAAATCAACTGAGTGCTTCTACTTTGATCCCTTTTTCTCTCTATCCCTTCATCTTTGATGTTGGAGAAAACCACGTCCCAAAACATAATGGGTTCTACCAACATGTCATCTCTGGCATACTGAACTGAGTGCAAGAAGTGTGATTGAGAAGGAACGTTCCAAGTGTTCAGCACTCCTCCAGGGCTCCCCAAGGAGGGCTGGAACACCCCACTGCCTTGGCTGGTGAGCTGCCTGCCGATGCCATTCATGATCATGGCTGTGTGTGTGTATCAAGCCCCAGGATTCACTCTTTTACTCCCTCTAGTGGCCAAGGAGGATATGTGCTGCTGTTGTCTTCATTTTACAGATGAGGAAACTGTCAGCTAATCGTTGAAAATCTCTCTCACTGACCTTAACCCTTCCACCCCAGGCAACCAGGGTGTCTCTGTGAGGGTTCCCCCGGACCTCCAGCCACAATGCCCTCTATTTGATGGGCATGAGATGGCCAGACACTCAGAACCAGCCACGAAAGGTGGGCAGTGTTACATAGCTACAGGCTCTTGGCAGAGGTTGGGGGAAACATTTTGTAAATTGCAAAGCCTTCCTTAGACATATGGTCTTGTTCAGTTATAATAACCCAATTTCCTGTTATACGTGATGCAGCTGAAGCTTGGGGTAGATGACTAAGTGGCCAGGGTCACATGGCGGGAAGTGACCAAAATTCTCACCTTCTGACTCCAGGGCTCCCTCTAAAGAAGCAAAGTCATGATCCCATGTCCTTCCGTAAGCTCACCATAGTCCTATTAACAGAGGATTCAAGTGGGAAAGGCAGTAAGTAATGTTGGAAGAGGTCTGTCCACATTCTGGGTGTCACCGTGATGAGCCTTCCTTCCAAGTCCTCAAGGGCAGCCCTCTGCCCTGAACTTCCTGCTGACTCAGTCTGAATTAGTGCTGTGGCCCAAACAAGCTGCCTCATTCTTTATCTCCTTTTCACTTGGCTAGTCTGAACCCATTATAGCAGTAAAGGAAATAGAAAGCATTAACTATTAAAATTTGCTTCAAAGAAAAGTTAAAAAACATTTACAAAATATGTGTGGCCTCCAGCAACCTGTGATTTTCATCAGGGTCAACAGGCTGCCCCCAAGAAAAGTTTGCTTTGGGCCCCATTGCTTCAGCTTTCCCCATCTGCGAAGTGGACACAAAACCATGATTCAGTCCCCTCTGCATTTTTAGTACCTGTCGAGGATGAGGGGAATGAAGGTCAGGTGTATCTTCAGCTGAAAAGACAAGCTTTGCAAAGGGTCTTCTGGTATTCCCCCATTTCTCTCCAGCCTGCCTGCAAAGTCCACCCCCCCCCACTTCTCCAGAGACCCCAGGTCTGCAGCTCTTGCCTCTGGGAGTGAGGGGGCAGAGGAGTGGCATCAGCTAGGTTGCAGGCCTGGTACTTGGTCTACCGAGTGCTGTGTCATCGTCCTGTCTGTCTTTTCTCCCTAATAATGTGGAATAGGGGTGAGGGGAGGTGGGGTGGGTGAGAGTGCCCTGGCCCTAAACCGGAAACTCGTCTACTTGCCACCTATGCTTGAAGACACATCAAAGCATGTCACTAGAGGCGTTGAGTCAAACAGGAGCTAAGAGGCACTTAAGGGTGCTGTGATGATGTTAGCTGTGCCTGTCTCTCTGTCTTAAAAAATACGCATGTGCAGAAGAGAATCCGGCAATGAGGACCCAAGCTGGCAGGATTCCCCACCTTCATGCCCACCCCCCACACACACCCCCACAGTTGTTCAGCCCAGTTAGGAGAGCAGGTCAGTGGTTAAAGGTGGATCAGCCTTTCTTTTTACTTTTGTGAAGCAACCATCAAACTGAGCACATTTATTATACAATGTTACGTGTTCACCTACCAGCTAGTCCCAATCTCTACATCAAAACATTATTTTCAAAAAGTTAAGAACCCAACAATGCAAATATAAGACAAATACATGATGAAGATCTCTGAGCCCATTAATAAGCAATCCAGTAAACGAGCCTTTGGAGCCACACAGTCTCTGTGAAATTCAGCTGAACCCCCAGGTTGCCTTTGCTGAGTCTGAAGTTAGTGTAACGATGAGGGTGACTGTTTTCTGGAAATTTCTTGTGGAATGAAGGAGGCTGGATATCCCGGTTTGTGTCCAGAAAGGACCAGCAGCGCCTCCAGGTCAGTAGGGTTTTTTCTGGGCCTCAGGATCGGGGCTCAGAGTTAACTGTAGCTGTGGCTGAGGGAAAGACACATGTCTGATTTTGAGGTCCAAGGGTCTTGTTCTTGTTTGAGCAGGAAGGAAACTGAGGCACAGAGTGAGGCCAGAGCACATGGACAGCAGTAGCAGGCTGTGCGAATGCCGCAAGCTCCATAGGGCGACAGGTCTGATGTCGGGGTGAGTCTTTACAAACCCATACTGATGGCCACCCTCCCAGGGCATCTACATCCTTGGTGGGAAGGGGTCCTCGATCTTTTCTCTGCTGTGGACCCCTTCTCATCACGCTACCTTTAAATGCTTAAGGTAAAATGTCTAGGGTTTCAAAAGTGCTTTGCTTTGAGCAAAATCTCGGAAATATTTGTCTAGGTGGTTGTTGTTTAGGTGCTAAGTCATGGACTGCAGCCCACCAGGCTCCTCTGTCCATGGGATTCTCCAGGCAAGCATACTGGAATGGGTTGCTATTTCCTCCTCCAGGGAATCTTCCCGACCCAGGGATCGAAGTCGTGTCTCCTGCATTGCAGGCAGATTCTTTACACTGAGCCATCAGGGAAGCCTATTTGTCTAAGTAGTCCTCGTTTAATTTGATCAGTTAAAAAGTTACACAGAGACGTTTTTTAAATAGTATTGCCAAGGAAAAACTGCATGGACCCCCACCCCATCCCCAGATTCTATCCTCTGCCTTGGTCCACACCACCTTCCTGCTCCTCTGAACAATGCCCTACCCCAGGCATGCAACCCTCCACCGGCGGGAAAGCTGCCACGACCCCCAGGACTGGAAGGCACCTTTGAGGTGTGGTCCGTGGGGCCGGAGTCTAGAGGACTTCACTAGCTGGCCTGGGTCTTCTTTAGGGGCTATAACAGAGGTGGACTGTGAGCTGCTCCAGTAATGATGTTTTGCCAGCGTCAAGTCAGTGATGAGCCTAGCTCTAGAATCTGGGGAGTGGTTCCTCCAAGAGGTGACTGCGCCCAGCCTCCAGAAACTGCTTAATAACCACAGGAAATTTGTGATTTGTCCCTCAATTTTGCTAGTGATCTCCCTGAATAATGTTCGGGTGATCTCCTAACAGACCATGAATAGGGGTGGCGGGGTGTCACGTGGCTGTGCAAGCCTAGATGTGAGTGTGTGTGAGAACCAGCATCTCTGCGAACCCTGGGCTACGCAGGTAAGTGAAGTGAGGATAATTCATACATTCTCATAAGCCTATTCCTCATTATCTTGAGTATTTTCTGGTGCATAGAGATAACTCGTTCTGTTCAGAAGCAAAACCTCCCTTAGCTACTGTGTTAAATCACATTTCACTCAAAAGCTTCCTTCCTCCAAGACTGCATTAGTTGCTGTTTTTTTTTAAACTTTTGTTGGAATATAGTTGTTACAACATTGTGTTAGTTTCCAGTGTACAGCGAAGTGATTCAGTTATACATATACATATATCTATCCTTTTTCAGATTCTTCTCTCATATACATTATCACAGAATACTGAGTAGAGCTCCCTGTGCTCTGCAGTAGTCCCTGTAGATTATTTTAAATACAGTGGTGTGTATATGTCGATCACAACCTGATCACTTCGTCACACATTTCCCCTTTGGTAACCATAAGTGTGATTTTGAGATCTGTGTGTTTCTGCTTTGTTTAAAAAAAAAAATGTGTCATGTTTTTAAAATTAGATTCCACTTATAAGTGATCCCTGGGTTGGGAAGATCCCCTGGAAAAGGAAAAGGCTACCCACTCCAGTATTAGGGCCTGGAGAATTCCACGAACTATACAGTCCATGGGGTCACAAAGAGTCAGACATGACTGAGTGACTTTCCCTGTCAGGATAAGTGATATCCTATGGTATTTGTCTTCCCCTTTCTTACTTGACTTAGTATGATCATCTCTGGGTCTGTCCATGTTGCTGCAAATGGCATTATTTCCTTCTTTTCTACAGAGCGAAGAGACTTCAGACCTGTGGTGACAGAGGCCTTAAAACCTCACAGGGAGACATCCTTGGAGCTCCATGGCCAGGAAGTGCGGGAGGAAACAGGACTTTCAAAGCAGAAAAAGTAGGTCTGCTGAGAACCAGAGCTGGCCAGCCAGGCCCCTGAGGTCTCAGTGCCAGTTAAGGTTTCAAACAACACCTTCTTTTCTTCCCTGAGAAAAATGGCTTGGGCACGCTTCCCCGGTGTGCGTTTTGTCTGACAAGAAACGCTTTTGTCCTCTGTCAGTAGAAACGCCAAGAATAAAGCCTGAGGGGCACTGCCGGGAGACAGGTGCTGGAGCCCCGACCCCCTCCGCTGGCACCTCTGCCCGGGGGTCTCAGCTGAGCCCACAGGGACTCTTCCCCAGGGCCTGGGCAGGCGACAGGACAGGAGCCATCAGTCACCCCATGGATGCCCCAGCTCCGGGAGAAAATGGAGATGGGGCTGTCTGGTTCATATATTAATAGGTGTTTGTCACCCACCAGGTTAGGAAATAATCCTCCCATCATCAGCCTGGCTTAATCCTGCCGTTGTCGATATGTCTTCCGGGACCTCGCGGGGAGGGGGCGCTCTCTTGGAAGAAATCCCTTTTCAGAGGGAGAGGCAGATGTACCTCTCTCACCGTGGGCCTGTCCCCGCCGGGAAGTGTGTGTGTCTCATGCACGGTGTTCAAGGCATTGAGGAAACCTGCTTTGTAACGAATGAAATCCTAGATCTCTTGAAGTCACCCCGTAGGTGGTTTTTGCAGAAGTAGAGGCTTCTACAAACTGGGTTTCTTTAAAGCAAGGGTTTTTTTTCCTGCATTTTGGTTGGTTCCTAAAATAGAAGCAAACAGCATGATTCAGGAAAGGGCAAGAAGGCTTAGCCTGCTCTGAAGAAGGCCTATGGGATTGTCACCCAACGATTATCAGCACCCCACCCCCGCCAACACAGCCCTTCAGCCAAACCTAGCAACTGAGATGACCACAGTGTCTCTCTCTTTTTGGCCATGCTGTGCAGCTCATGGGATCTTAATTCCCCAACCAGGAATTGAACCCAGGCTCCCGCAGCGGAAGTGTGGAGTCCTAACCACTGGACCACCAAGGAAGTCCTCACAATTTTTTTTTTTAATTAACCCTAAAGTGTTTTCGAATTCAGTGAAGAATGAGAAAAGCAGTGTCCTGAGAGCAAAGTCAAAAGCAGGTTTCTGTCAGTTGTATGAAATCATCACAGTGAAAACCTTTTGAGTAAAGAAACCCAAGTACGTTCTTCTGTCCTTCTGACAGGACGTGAGTGCTGAGGGCAACCCTAGAACCACCCAAGAGGCAGGAATGAGCCAACTTGGATTTGGCTAAAAAAGAACAGGAAACACACACACATCTAAGCACCCAATTCACACAGAGGTAGGCAAGGAGAAATGATAAACTCCCTCTAGGATGCTAAGTCTTTGGGGCAAAAGTGAATTTTTTGACAGTGAATCAACACCTCACAGAAGCTTCCTGCAGCCCGTGGCATGGAGCAGCCTCTCTCAGACTCCGGGCGCTGCTTATTCTGCTCTTGGCCTTTATTTGCCTCCCACCTCTCCCCCAAGAAGGCTGCACTCAGCTACAGCAATCCATCCCGAGGCGGAGCTTCGCCTCTGAGAGATTAATCGAGAGCGGGGATGTGTGATTGATCCTGCCACCCGCAAAGCAGGGGGACGCCGAGGCCGTCTTTTCTGCAGTAAGCAAAGTTCAGAGCTGTTTGAGTTCCGCTAGGTAAGCAGGACTCTCCAGACCCGAGCCAGTAGGCTGCCCTCTCAGCAGGAATTCTCGCCCTGGCCACGCACACGTGTGCCTCAGTGGAGGCTAGAGGGTCAGCAGTGCTCATTTGTGCAAATAGCCTGACTCCATCAGGTTTTAATTAGCGTGAAGTATGGCAAATGAAAATCGGATTAAGATCTGTCCTATAAACTTAGGCTGTATAGGGTTTTTCCTAATCCCAGCTAGAGGCTAGTATATCCTAATTTTTGCAGAAAAGGAATCTTGAGTTTTGTTTTGTTTTGTTTTTTTGTCATATCCTACCCCTCCCTCTAAAAAAAAAAACCTTAAGTACACGATTCATCCAAAAATTAAAGGGAAAGGGAAAATAATTGCATTTGCTGTGGATGTAACTTGGAACAAATAAATGCTAAAGAGAGCTGGTAATTTGGGAGGACCCTTGACTCAGATGCTCAGTAGAAGAAATAGCGTCACATCACAGATGGATTAGGTAGCCTAGTGGTCCAGAGTGCTCACAGGCCTGGGCTCAAACCACAGCTCTGCAGCCACTTTTGAGCTGCAGCTTTGGGTAAGTTCATTGTCATTTCCGAGCCTGTATTTTCTTTTTATTTAAATAGTAGTTTAGTACTTAGGCATTTCTCCATTTCTTCAAAGTAGAAAATCAGTAAAACAGTACTCTCACCTCAACTAGAATTCAACGAGATGATGCCTGTGGAGGATCAGGCCCAGTAACAAGGACAGCATAAGTCCTCAACTTACTGTATTGTTAGACTTGATCAGCAGGTCTAGCGGGACCCAGGAGAGGTAGGAGTGTGTTCAGTGGCTGAGTTGCCAAGGGAAGCATGTAGTAACAGCACTTCCCCGCAGCAGAATTCCCCTTTCACATGCGGGGCAGGAAGTCTGTCCTGATCTACTCAGTATCAGATGGGTTTAGTTCTCCACCCTCAAGGTTATCACGGAAATGGCTAAATGCTCACATACATTCAGCTCCGTCCAAACACCGGGCAGTTTTAAACATGCACACACACTGTCATTTACAGACCAGTCACACACCTTAGGGCTCAGCCTAAAGGCTGAGGCACAGGCTAATGTAAAAGGGATGGTGGAGCTGAGGCTTTGGGATAAATTACGGTTTAATGGCAGTGAGTGTGGGTCATCTTCTGACCTTGTATTGGAAGCCAGACCCTGCGCTGCTTTCCCTACACGACTCTCACAACGTCTCCATGCAAGCTGAGGGGAGATGAGAGGGTAGGCGGATGGAGAGGGAAGCCCGTTACCTCGCAGAAGACTCCATAACTCATAAGAGCCGTTACTTAAGGGGCGATGACTGTTCTTGCAGTGTGCCAGGCAGTTCTCACCTGCTCGTCACCTTGTCCTCCCCAAACCTCACAGCATCAGGATGGTAAGAGTCTCAAAGGTTGAGTACCTTGTCCTGAGTCACATAACAACAGGCCAGAACTGAGTCCCTGGAAATCTAATCACATATCCTGTGCTTCTCCACTGAGAACCCCTCTGACTGCCCACCAAAGCTGCCAGGGATAACTCAAGAGACTAGTGGTGGTAGGGAGACAGGAAAGGGCTTCTCACAGCCAGGTCTCAGTAACTCACTGGCAAGACAGCGAGGTTTACGTTTAGGGTCTGAAGCCCCTACGAGACAGGCTCGCGTGGAACGTGACCATGCTCAGCCTGTGTGCTGCAGGAAGCTGCAGGGCAGTGTGGTGATGGGTTTCGCCGTCTGTGCGAGTACTCGCCTACCTTCACAGTGTCTGCTGTGTGTGTGGCGGCACCGCCCTCAGTGATGAGTGTGTGAAGGCCCTGCACCCTCGCAGCGATCCCATGCGGTAGGTTTTGCCCATCCTGTGGAAGAAGAAAGGACTTGCCTGAGGTCACAGAGGTAGAAGTGGTCTGGCGGGGGTTGGAACTTGGGTGATCCTGGCTCCAGCGACACAGACTAGAAGCGCAGCGTGCTGTGGGGCCTGGAGTTGCTTCTCTTCCCCGTGGTAGGTGCGTGCCTGGCATGGGTGTTTGCAGGTAAGGATGCGCGTTTTGTAATAATTCACGTGAATGATCCCACTGGACACTGAAGTGGTGGCACCAGAGAGGAAGAGTATGATACCAACAGCCTCCGTTCAGTCATCTTCAAGGCCTTGGAAAAGGTGGATCTTTTATCAGATTTTCCTGTTTGAACCCTTCCCACTTAGCATATTCAGCTGCCAGCTGGGTGAGGCTTCTGGAAAGAGTTTGGAGGCCCGCTGAGAGCCTTGACATCCTTGTCTGAAAGGCACTGCCATTGGCAGCTGTCCAAACACTGTGGTTGACTTTCAAACTATTTAATTGAAACCATATTTAAGGGGGGAAAAGAGCGAGAAGGAAGGGGTATGGGGTGCCAGAGCAGGAGAAAGATCTTGGCAAAAAACAAAACAAAACCCTTCTGTGCGCTGTTTGCACCATCGGATTGACCAGACAGGGCCACAAAGCTGATACAACAGGATTAGCAAAACTGCATTGTTGGCCGTGGGCGCGGCGTGACACGTGCTACAGCAAAGGCATTTGGCAGGATTAACCTGCCAGGGATAAAGATGTAGCAGACAAGGGGCTGAATTAATGGACTGGCATGACCGAGGCGGGGAAATCTATTTGCATGCGATATTAACTGTGCTAATAAACTCCAGGCTGGGTTCGGCAGCCCTGTGGGTCCTCTCAGAAACAGGATTTTTTATTTTAAAGCCCACCTGGAGTCTCCCAACCAAGACCAGCTAACGCAGGCAGGCTTCCCAGGCTGCCTTTAGGTTCACGCTTGCTGTCATCCTAGAATAAACAAATGCACATTCTTACATACCCATGGCAGCATCGGCGCCCACTGACTGCAGAGTGATCCTTGTACCCCGGGCTTGAATGCCAAAGGGTCCTCCGTTCAGAGGGTGATTGTCTCTGAAAAACAATGAACGATCATTAAGTATAACACACTTGACAAAATACCTTCTTGGAATGGTTGGTTGTGCCTGATGCGTGTATTCTCATTGTGTGGAAGTCAGGGCGAGAGCACGGTGAGCAAGCAAGACAGGCCAAGGCATAAATTTTCAGAAGGTGCTCCTGGTCCTGGCCATACAAAGGGCAGCATCAGCACCTAAGAGCAAGTGCCTCGTGCCTCTCATCCTGGTCCTGCTGAAAGCAGCGGTGGGAACGAGGAAGATACAGGCATTCAAGATGCAGGTGCGCTTAGACACTCACCCTGTCGCTAATGCATAGCTGAGTGTTGGGGGGCAGCGCCAGGAAGAGGCCAGGCAGGTGAGAGGAGAGGGGACCAAGAAAGATGGAATTACCCTCCAAGTTACTGCTGTGGGCAGCTGGGGACCTCTGCCAGCCTGGGTGGGATGAGAGAGCAGGAATTTTTCCACCAGCTTCCAAGCATCACTGATGAGGGATGTTAACTCCTTGTACCCCACAGGCCCACCATGTTCCTGCCCAAGGGAGGCCGCGCCAGCCGAGGGTACTCTGTGCAGAGGGCCAGTGGGGCTCCATACAGTCAGCACCTGCCACGTGAGTGAGATTTCATTTTCATCTGAAGATGCTCTCTATCAGACTCTCATCACCACACCAGGGTTCATACAAATGTCCATTTTTCACAGAGCCATAGATTTAGAGCAGCAGTCCCCAAATCTGGATTATCAGAATCCCTGGGGGTGGGGGTGGATTCCTGGGCTTCACTTTCAAACCAACTGCAGCAGAAGCTGGGAGTGGGGAGGGAGGGAGCCCTGAATCCCACCTCCCCATCCTGAGCCAGTCAGCCATGTTGGGGGGATGTCAGCTGCTGGAGAAAATCTGCATTGACCCATGGACGCCATGGGAGCTGGTTGATGAGGAAACACACCCTATTTCTATTGCCATCATCTTTTTCCAGAAGGAATGGGCAGGAAAATGGTTTGTTGATTTGAGACCTCTGATGTTATAAAGCTTAGATAAATGTCACGTCCTTCCAATTGCCTTCACCAACTGATCATTACGTGACGTTAAACATACACACGCACACTCACACACACCAGAATTAGCTAGCTTGACCTTGCCAAGCAAATAGTAAAGAGGAAGAAGTAATATAAACAAGCCAGAGTGGGAAATAAAGAGATAAAAAGCTTTGGTTAAAATGGGTGCAGAATTCTGGAACACCAGAAATGTTAACATGCTCGTCAATGCCCCTGGCATGGCTGAGGCACTTCAGAGGCAACAGCAGGTAACTGGGCCCTGAGCGGAGAGGGAGGGGCAGCTGTGATGCGCCAGCCCCCTGTTCTGGGGCATGGGGGGGCTGGGGTCCAGCCCAGGCCACCCAGCAGGTGGCCACCCATATACTCTGTTCTGCATCTGCATCTGCCCAGGGAAAGGGGGACTTTCTTGAGCTCACAAAAGGCTCCGTCCCCAAGATAGGCCAGATTGTTTCCCTTGTAGAAGGCGCTGCGTGCTCTAGCTGTGTGTGTCAAGATCTGAAGGAAAGACGCTGCGTAGATGAGCAGACAAGAGGGAGGTGGGCGGGGCAGGGCCACCGGGACCTGTGTGCTTCTGCTGGACTTGTGTTTTACTCTGGATGGACGGGGGGAGGGAAGCAGGGGACAAACAGGAGAGTGACAGGCTCTGAGTCATCTCTTAGAAGCGTCACTCAGGCTGCAGTAGAGTGAACCACCGAGGGACGAGTTCGATGTGCGGAGCATTGTCCAGGTGAGAGGTGGGGCACCGGCAGGGGTAGAGGGCTGGACTGGCCATGTAGGGTGGCCATGGAGATGAGAAAACGTCCTTCAGTGGCAAGATGTCGGCCATCCTGATGGCTCAGAGCAGACACTAAGGACAAAGCTGTGTCTCTGCCTCTAAGATTGCGGGGACTTCCTCCACAGGAAGAGCGTGGCCGAGCTGCAGGTCCTGCTGTCCAGCGCTGGGCTGTGGGGGACCCCACGATCAGGCTGAGGAGTGGCAGACCCTGGAGCCCACGAGATGGGGGAGGGTGTTCAGAGCCACAGAGGCAGGCACACGGGGTGTACTGGGGGGACGCCAGCTCCACGAGGGAGGAGGGGCAGGTGCGGAAGTAAGGAGCCATGGGATCTGCGACTTGTGGGCGTGATGGGGGCCTTGGAGAGATTAATTCTGATCCGACTGGCCCTCTGGAGGAATCCCCATGGTGATGTTGTGCATCAGGGCACGAGAGCCGAGAGGCGGGGAGGTGAGTGAGGAGGTCTGACAGTCAGCTGTTCATTACAGAACAGCTGTGTGCACGTCCTGAGGACGCTGGGTGCCAGCTTTCTTTTTCCTTTTCCAAACGCTTAGAAAAGACGAGTTGGACCACTCAAGTCTTAGTTTAAATGATACGTTCACTCAACCAGTATTTATCAAGCATCCCCTACATGGTGAAGGCTAGGGACCCGAGAGGGAGGCTGGAGTCGAGTGGCAACAGCTCGCCGCACACTGTGTGGTAAGAACCTTCAGGAAGAGGCCCAGAGGCCTGGAAAGCACGTGACAGCGGAGTTGGGTCTGGGCTGGAGGACGGTGTCCGGGAAGTCGTGTTGGATTGGAAAGCCGAAAGAGGAGTTGGTGTTAAACTATGTGAAATAGAGAAAGAGGCATTCCAGGAGGAGGAAGCAGCTTGTGGTGGAAAGGAGTATGGCATGTTTGAGAAGTCAGAACAGCAGATAAATAGATGGACCTAGCGTCTGTCATACAGAGTGAAGGAAGTCAAAGAGGGAAACAAGCATAGCATATTAACGCATATATATGGAATCCAGAAAAATGGTACAGACGAACCTATTTGCAGGGCAGGAACAGAGACCCAGATGCAGAGAGCAGACATGTGGGCACAGGATGGGAAGGGCAGTGGGCCAAGTTGGGAGAGGAGCACTGACATATATGCGCCCCCACGTGTGAAACTGATCACGAGGGGGGGCTGCCGTGTAACAGGGAGCACAGCTCCGTGCTCTGTGATGACCTGAGGTGGGGCAGGCTGAGAAAGGGAGGCTCAAGAGGGAGGAGATAGATGTGGACATAAAGCGATTCACGTTGTTGTACCGCAGAAACTGACAACATCATAAAGCAGTTATACATCAATAAAAAATTTTAACAGAATTTAAAATATAAACGAAGTCAACGGGGTATAGACAGAGGGGGAGATGAAAGGCTGACTCTGCTGGCATTCTGCTTCTAACCCCTGGCTGCTCTCTGCCCCCTCCGCACTCCAGAGGCAGCACGGAGGTCCGTCGGCTGGCACGGTGCGGTGGGGCAGCTGGTGTTGTGAATCAGGCCGTCGCCAATCAGAGAACGGCTACTTCACAACACCAGGGTCACACCCCACCCCAGGCAGCGCTCCCAGCTCCAGCCCCCATGCAGCCTCCACCTCGGCCGATGGCCATCGCTGGGGCACCGCCAAGCCCCCCAGAACCGCAGCAGGCGGCTTTCCGGTTGACACCTCACGCTGTGCAGACACCTCCGCAAACACAGGAGCCCCGAGGCGGTGTCTCCCCAGACGCAGACAGCTCCACTTCGAAGTGAAAGGCACTCCCACCAGCATCGGCTTCCTGCAGAGAAAACGGAGCCACCAGCTTCCCACGGTGAGAACGGGGTTATGACCTCGGGAGGGTTGAGCACCACCGACCCGCCCGTTCCTCCTGGTGCTAAGAACACAGCCGTGAGCCGGGCCGAGATTTTGATACGTGATGGTGACCGCTCTGACCTGGGCAGAGTGGAGGGAAGGGAGGCCCTAGGGACAGGATGGTGGCTCTGGGGACAGTCCTGGAGAGAGGAGGGCCTTTTGTGGCCACACAGACCGGGGACACATCTATTTCCTAGATGGTCCCGGGTGCCCGCGTCGGAACGTGTCCGCACGCCGGACGAGCCTTACGAGGGCCCTTCCAGCCATCGGTGTGTCTCACACTCCCATCCTGGGTAATGTGATCGGTCAGCTGTGCTGACAGGTGGGTTTCCTCTCCCCAGGACCCCACAGCCAGGGGCCTGGCGGCGGGCAGGGGGAGAGGGGTACTGACAGAGGCCTCCCGAGTTGGAGTGTGGTTATGTTTGAGTACCTAAGTGAAATCTTCTGTATGACACCGCTGTTTCTTAGAGCCAAGGAGGAGTTTAAAGCAGAGCGGCTGGTTGACTAGCATGCTTTCTGAAGCACTAAGCAAAAAGGAGGATGTCCACCTCTTTGGTTTTCTATGGGACAGAGCGAGATCCAGGGCTGGTGCGATGAACCCAGGCTTCCGTCTGTGTCACCTCGGTGCTTGCTGCTGTCCCCAAGGAAGCCAGAGGGAGGGGTAAAAACACATCCGGTGCAGAACAAGGTTACACAGAGCCTGGGTTAATCATGGCCCTTGAAGCTTCTGTGAAGTTCTGTCCTTGACCCCAAACCGCTCAGGCATCTCTGAAGTTTGTAGTGTGTTATGCTTGGGGACAAGCATCTTTAGAGTGAAGCGCCCCAGTTTTTCCCAGAAAGGCTTCCCCCCGCCTTTTTCTTGAAGCATATAAACAGCATGTCTCTAAGAATCCGTCTACTAACCTGTTCTCCTTCTACCTCCAGTGTCCAAGTAGGCACCATTCAGGGTGTGGTCCACGGTGGTGGCATCAGCACACTGGGAAGGTGGCCCACACACACCTGCTACATCACAGTCCTGGGGCCTGGAGCCGAGCCTCGGCTCAGGGACTGGGTGTTAACACGACCAGCTCCTGTTGGCCACCCCACATCCTCTCCCGCTTCCATTCCAACCTCATCTCTTCTGCTTGTTCCAGCCAGAATGGTCTTTTCCAAACACACGCCTATATCGTGGGAACCCCTCCAGTCCGTGCCTTAAAACTGCTCAGGGAGCTGGCCTCACCTTAACAGCACTGGCCCCCCAAGTGGCCTTCCCCCCACCCCAACCACCTCTCCATTCACGCCCTTCCCCCCGCCAGCACCCCTGCCCCAAGACCCCTTTCCAGACCCCCACACCCTCCAAGCTCCCTCCTGCCCCAGGGCGTTCGTACAGCTCATCCCTGTCTGAATGCCCCCAGGATACTCCCCCGATTGGTGACTTCCTGTCCTCCAGATTTCAGCCAGCATTGACTCCGCAACCCGGGAGGCCACGTAAGACAGCTGATGTTCAGAGCAAGCTGAATTCTGCCCCTGCAGAACACTCGTCCCATTTTGTCATGATGCCTTCACTGGTGGCAATCTCTGCTGAATGTAATCCTCCCCGCTGGCTGAATGCTTCCTGTGGGCAGGGACCCTCAGCTGAGTTCAGTGTCTGGCATTGAGTAGTGACTCAATAATGAATTTGTTCAGTCTGTGTTCTTGAGTGTCCTTCAAAGTCAAATGGCTCTCTCTTGCTCATTGGAGCTTTGGGTCCTTGTTTCCTTCCAGTGACACTATAGTAACAGCAGCAAGCACTTAATAGAAACCGGGGCACGCGCTGCTCTGAGCCCTTTGCATCATCAGTTGCCTCCAAGTGGCAGGTCGTGTAGCCGCCTGTCAGGTAAGAAGCGAGGCCACTCCATCCCTACTGTTGGTAGTTGGCGCCACCCGGACCTACTACCCTGTTGCTGAGAAGCCACAGGGGACAGAGCTGGAACCCGCCTTCACTGTTGGTGGGAATGTAAATTGGTGAAGCCACTATGGAAAGCAGTATGGAGGTTCCTCCAAAAAAGCTAAAAAGAGAGTTTCTCTATGATTCAGCAATCCCACTCCTGGGCATATATCTAGATGAAAAGATAACATGCACCCCAGTGCTCACTGCAGCACTGTTTACCAGAGCCAAGACATGGAAGCAGCCTAAATGTCCATCAACAAACGAAAAAGACGTGGTACATACATACAATGGAGTATTACTCAGCCCAGAATGAAACAATGCCATTTGCAGCAACATGGATGGACCTAGAGATGATCATACTAAGTGAAGTCAGACAAAGACAAATATGCTGTCACTGGTATGTAGAATCTAAAATTGGACACAACGGAACCTATCTATGAAACAGACTCACAGAGAGAACAGACTCGGGTTGCCAAGGGGGAGATGGTGGGAGAGGGGGGATGGAGTGGGAGTGTGGGGTTAGCAGATGCAAGCAAGTATATATAGAATGGATGAACAAGGTCTTACTGTACAGCACAGGGAACTCAATATCCCCTGATAAACCATTATGGAAAAGAATATGAAAAAGAGTGTGTGTGTGTGTATATAACTGAACCAGTCTGCTGTACAGCAGGAATTAACACAATATTGTAAATCACCTACACTTTAAAAACAGGAGGACAAGGCTGGACATGAAGGTCCCCAGGGCTTGCTCCCAGGTACCCAGCAAAGCCCACTCCCTTCTCTCTGGTCTCTGAAACCTGGCAGACCAGGCAAGTATTCTTCCTGTTTGTACGTTTCTAAAAGGTTAAATTCCAACCTTGTTTAAAGTACTTCATAATGAAACCTGATTAAAAACCTAATGAAATATAAAATAGGGTCAAGTCCAGAGAGAGAAAACTGCTTAAGAACCAGAGGAAGT
Organism: Bubalus kerabau; assembly: GCF_029407905.1. Classification (NCBI taxonomy): domain Eukaryota; kingdom Metazoa; phylum Chordata; class Mammalia; order Artiodactyla; family Bovidae; genus Bubalus; species Bubalus kerabau. The sequence goes on from NC_073643.1 coordinate 17,699,417, forward strand.
GCTGCTTAATTTTGTTGTTAAGCTGGTGAATTCATTCGAGGTTTGCTCAGTTACCTTCAGAGGTCAGCGCTTCTGGAACAGCAGGGTTTAGAAAGGAAGTTTCCTGAGGAAGTATTTAATGTCAGATTGAGCCATGGTTCTCAAAGTGGGGTTTACCTTCAGAGGTCAGCAGCACCTGGGAACTTGTTAGACACACACATCCTCTCCACGTCCCCACAGCCCTGCTGAACCAGAAAGCCTGAGGGGAGACCCTGCAACCTAGGTGTTAATAAGCCCTCCAGGAGATTCTGAAATGCCTCAAGTTTGAGAACCACTGAAATATGTAAAAGGTAGGGGAAACCCTTTCGTTACCAAATGTAAAAGGGGCAAGGTTGTGGAATACCCATGCGGTCCATTCAAAGCAGTGTGAGAAGCCGAAGGGACTTACTGTGAGAAATGGAGTATTTCTTGACGTATCAGTTCACAAGGATGTCATAGTTATCAACGATTCCAGCCCTCCGTGTGAGCTAGTGAGCCTGAGGAAACTCAGGATGTTAAAATGTAGGGTACTGGCCCCAGATAGATGAGGCACATATCAAAGGCATGCTTTCAGTGAGCCCAGACCCTTGCATCTCCCCATACATAGAAAAGTGCTAAATTCCTTAACCTGGGGTATCTGGTTTTCTTTAAATAACAATCAGCTTTTGGCGTTTTTTGCATAACTTCTATATAACCTGGCTTCCCCCACCGCCCACCTCAGTGCAGTTCTCTCAGTGTTACTTGAGATGCTGTCTCCTGTGCTTCAAGTCCTAAAAATTCCCACCAAATAAAACATAACTCTCAACTTTTAGGTTGTCAGTATTTTTAAGTCCAGACTGATGAAGTGACCGGAGCAGATTCTTCTCCTTTGCCTGAACTCAGCCAGGTTTATATATGTACAGAATTTACAGGTACTTACTTAATAGGAAATTAAAGAAAATCTTGCCCTAAAAATGGGGGGGGGGCCACCTCTTTTATTACATACAGTTAAATTAAGGTTAAAAAACTGGCTTGATAAAAATCTTTTCGAATTCTGACTTTAAACAAAGCCCTTCTAGTGGGGAACTTGCATTTCTCTGTGTCTTGTCTTCTACCCGATCGTCCTAGGACATTCTATGCATGTCAGAGTGTGTGTTTTGCCCTCTGCTATACTATTTTTGAAAGTAAACTCTCCAGGCTTTACTTACATCCTTCCCTACTCTTGTGGAGAAGTCTCCTGCAGGTTTGAATCACTGTTAATATATATTTTATTAATGGCCAAATGATGGATCCTTTTAAAATTGGAGAAACTAACAAACTGGTGGAATCTAGAGGGCTCCCATTATTAAGTAGCTGTTTTATTGGTACTTATAAAAACAAACCAGAGGTGGAAAATAAGTATTTAATGGTGAACCCAAGTACTTCAGTTTAAAACAAGAAAAACTGGTTTGGGAAGCTCCGTCTGTGGTTTTTGCTTCCCCCTCCATGAGTCTTACAGATGGCATTAGAATAATTAATGTTAATAGGAAAAAGACAAAGTCTGGATACTATTTCAGCAAGATAGAAACTTTTAAAGGAATTGTTAAAGGAATTGTCTTCTCACTGATACATAACATATAGTTGGACAAATCAATCTTTTAGTGTTATTTAACTGACAGACTTATTCTTTGAGGGAATTAAAAGCAACTGTCTTTATCTTGCAAATCTCTACAAACCAGAATGTATTACTAAGTACAGGCCACAAAGACCTGAGTCTGAGCCTAATTAGCTCAATCGGTTAAGACCTGAAACCAAGGAGAAAAAAAAAAAAAATGACAAAGTGGCAGCTTTAAAATTCAAACCACTGGAATGCTCCCTCAGCCAGACTTCACAAATAGTAAAGCTTTAGTCATCTGAGCAAGCAGTTCTATTCCAACTGTTCTTTATAAATTAGTAAGTTTATATTATAATACCAGATTCATAATTTTTTTAAGTGAATCTGTTACAGGATGGGGGACCCCTTCTGAGGCCCAGAACTGGGCTCTTGTCTAACACTCGGAAATGAATTGTCCAAGGAGACTCATGCTGACAAAGCAAGAGATTTTATTGGGAAAGGGCACCTGGACGGAGAGCAGTAGGGTAAGGAAACCCAGAACTGCTCTGCAGTCTCGGGTTTTATGGTGATGGGATTAGTTTCTGGGTTGTCTTTAGCCACTCATTCTGACTCAGAGCCCTTCCTGGTGGTGCATGGCTTGTTCAGCCAAGATGGATGCCAGAGAGGAGGATTCTGGGAGGTGGTCAGACATATGGTGTCTCCTTTTGACCTTTCCTGAACTCTTCTGGTTGGTGGTGGCTTATTCCGTGTTCCTTACCAGGCCCTCCTGTCACAGAACAACTCCTGTAAATGGTTACAGTGCTGCCTGGCCAGGGTGGGCAGTTTCAGTCTGTGTGCTTCTCCTAACAAATCCATGAGATGTCTAGTTTTGCCTGTTTATGTCTGTGAACACATTATACATATGAGATATCTCTACTTGTGGATAATCTTATCAAAATTAAATTTTTAAAGAGTGCTTACAAATTAAAGAAACTGGCCAAAATGACCTTCAGGTTCACATGAACTAGGAAGTATTCAATGTTAAGTTGAAACCTAGTATTAAAATTTAGGTTTATTGATCTAGATAATGTAGACACTTCTTTAGAGTCACCAATATTAAGTACAATAATGTATTGTACTTAGGGTTGAAAAGTGAAAGTTAGTTGCTCAATTGTGTCTGACTCTGCGATCCAATGGATTGTAGCTGCCAGGCTCCTCCGTCCATGGAATTGAATTCTCTAGGCAAGAATACTGGAGTGGGTTGCCATTCCCTTCTCCAAGGGATGTTCCTGACCCAGGGATCAAACCCATGTCTCCTAAATTAGCAGGTGGTTTCTTTACCATCTGAGCCACCAAGGAAGCCTAGGTTTAACAGAAGTTAAATAAAACCCTATTCTATCTATTGCAAGGAAAATAACTTGACACTATGAGACTTGATCAGAGAAGGCAATGGCACCACACTCCAGTACTTTTGCCTGGAGAATTCCCAGGGATGGGGGAGCCTGGTGGGCTGCCGTGTATGGGGTTGCACAGAGTCGGACACGACTGAAGTGACTTAGCAGTAGCATGAGACTTGATGAGCTTTTGGGTAAACTCTTTAAAAATATTTTAGAAATGCCTACTTAAAATGATCTTTACAGATATTGGTAACTTACAGTACTATACCTGTGCTAATTGAACTGATGGAAGTTTTATTGACTAGCTAATTTCTAAAAAGAAATAAGATACTGAGACATAAGTTACTAAATAGAAAAACTAAAGGTATTTAGAACTATTAATGAAAATATTTAGTGCTACCTGAAATGCTGTTAGAAAACAAATGTTTTTAGAAAGTATTACTGATATTTATGTTCACCAGTATACAAAATACTAATGTAAAAGACAGTACATATTGCTTACGTCTTAGCTTTTACTAGAAATTAGGGTTTTTAAGAGTTGAGGATTCTAGTTGTAGTTCATATACACAATGGAATATTACTCAGCTATAACAAAGAATGCATTTGAGTCAGTTCTAATGAGGTGGAAGGACCTAGAGCCTACTATTACACAGAGTGAAATAAGTCGGAAAGACAAATACAGTATATTAACACATATATATGGAAGCCAGAAAGGTGGTACTGATGAACCTATCTACAGGGCAGCAGTGGCGATGCAGACACAGAGAACAGACTTGGGGCACAGTTGAGAGAGACAAGGTAGGCCGATTTGAGAGAGCAGCATTGAAACATATATGTTACCAAATGTCAAGTAGACAGCCAGTGTGAATTTGCTACATGACACGGGAACTCAAGGCCAGTGCTCTGCCACAACCTCGAGGGTGGGATGGGGAGGGGACATATGTATACCTATGGCTGATGGATACTGACGTATGGCAGAAACCATCACAATACTGTAATTTACCCTCCAGTTAAACATTTTCTAAATAGCTATTGAAAAACCTTAATCACTGACAGGTCACCATGCAGACACCTTACGTGACATTTCTAGATGGAAGCTCCGAATTTGAATTACTCTAGAAAAACAATGCCTGTAGGCATTTGTAGTTTATACTATGGTGAAATATCCATTTTTAACTAGAATCCCACAGTGCCTAATAGTCATGAATAAATTTATAGACTTGTTTTTCAAAACAAAGTTGAAGATTCTAATTTAAACATGTAATTAAAACTACTAGGAATACTATAGAAACATTTCAATATTGAGTAGGAAATAGAATGTGTTTTCAGTAAAGAAGGTATGAGGAATGGAATTATATTTTATTGAGGAAAATAAGTTGGTTGGTTTTATTTGGAAGAAAAAATATAAGGGACAGGCTCATACAGATACAAAAACTGAAGAAAAATTGTGGAAAAGAAACCTGAGAAACAAGTTTTATGCATGGTTAGGATTAACTAAATTTAGATTGAAGTTAACTAAGTAAATGGATCTTGTTAAGTAAACTAATGCAAGACTGGAATTTGATTTCTCTCTCTGTTAGAAGTGCTCCTCTTTGGTAACATATGGTGTGAGTTTCTGTGCCTGCAGGAGAGGTAAGAGATTCAGGTTCTATCCCTGTGGGAAGATCCCCTGGAGGGCATGGCAACCCACTCCAGTACTCTTGCCTGGAGAAAAATCCCATGGACAGAGAAGCCTGGCGGGCTACAGTCCCTGGGGTCGCAAAGAGTTGGACACAACTGAAGCAACTTAGTGCACACACAAGTGATTCATATTTGTTTTCCTGTTGTGTAAGTTTGGTTGCATTTTAAACCTCTTTGATATTTTTATCAAACTCTTAACTAAAATTCTTTTAGCTTCCAGTTGACTCTGACATACTTCAAAGGAACATCTCTGAAAGATCTTGGAGAGGAATATTAAACTAAGTTTATTTGGTATGTTAAATTACTTCAGAAGTATTGTCAAGTAACTGAAGATGAACCTTAGGTTATAGTCCTAGAACCTAAGACTATATAGAGTTATAGTCTTATAAGGTTATAACCTTAGGTTATAGCATGGATAAATGTCATTAATATATTCCAAAATTTATATGGAATCCCTACCCTCTGATATGTCCTGATATAATGTTATTAATCATAATTCTAGTTATTATCCTAAAATGTTATATCACAAAAATATCCAAGTTTCCTGGTAATTGCATTGTACTTAAATCTTTAACCACAGTATTTAACCACAGTATTTTAAGCTTTGTCCTTTATAGACATAATTATTTTACACTGATGCTTTTACAAAATGAAGATTTTCAAGAAGACTCATAAAAAGAACTTTTTAAACAAAAATTTCTAATAGCTTAGATGCCACTGAACTAACTGGGTAACAAGCGACAAAACAAATGGAATATATCTGATTCCTTCCTCCAGACGAACAGGAGTTGATTAAATAGGACTGAATGGTGAATAGGATTTATAACTATGACTTTTGTCAATGGTACTAGCTGTATTACTTATATATCGTGTCTATTTTGTGAGATTGTTGTCTTTTACAGTGCCCAGTGTACAACCGGGCCTCCAACAAAATTGATGATGGCCAAACATCTTGAGAGTCCCTTGGACTGCAAGGAGATCCAACCAGTCCATTCTGAAGGAGATCAGCCCTGGGATTTCTTTGGAAGGAATGATGCTAAAGCTGAAACTCCAGTACTTTGGCCACCTCATGCGAAGAGTTGACTCATTGAAAAAGACTGATGCTTGGAGGGATTGGGGGCAGGAGGAGAAGGGGACGACAGAGGATGAGGTGGCTGGATGGCATCACTGACTCGATGGACGTGAGTCTGAGTGAACTCCGGGAGATGGTGATGGACAGGGAGGCCTGGCATGCTGCGATTCATGGGATCGCAAAGAGTCGGACACAACTGAGCGACTGAACTGAACTGAACAATCTTGAGGAAATTGATCATATTTATGACTCTTATAACAGTGTGATTCTAGGTATGAGAATAGGCAACAAGGAAAAACATTTCCTGGATCCTACTAAGACAGAAGATCCAAAGAACCTTTCCTTATCAATAGGGCTTAATCTGGAACTTTGCACCTGGAGTGGCACAGGAACTTCCGCCTGATCTGGGATGAGCCTCCCTGTGCTCTGGGATAATAATGGGTCATGAAATGTCTCCCAGATATTGGTCAAATTCTGGTTCAAGAGAAGAATCTGAGAAATAGAATATTTCTGGCCATATCAGTAATCAAGTCATCAGCGACTCCAGTCCTGCAACACGGGAAACTCAGGAAAGACAAGACCACCTGCCATCTAGCTGCCGGGCCTGCAGCCACTCCCTATAGTGAGCCCTGAGAAAACTCAGAATGGGGAAACTGCATACTGGCCCCAGACAGGAGAGGTACATATCAAAGGAATGATTTCTCCTTGCCTCTTTCCATACAGAGCAAAGTGCTAAATTCCTGATCTTGAGATATCTGGTTTTCTTTAATTAACAATCATCTTGTTCTGACTACTTGCCCTTTGTTGAAAAATTCTGTGTAATGTAGCTCCCCCTCATCGCCTCCTTGGAGCAGTTCTCTCAGGATTACTTTAGAGCCTGTCTCCTGGGCTCGAAATCCTAAAAATTCCCGCCAAAGAAAACATAACTCTCAACTTTAAGGTTGTGAATATTTTTTTAAGTCCACACTTTAGTTGAATAATAATTTTTCTTAAACTTACTTTTTTGAATTTTTAAAGTAAATCTCCTGGTGTTCTACGCTGTGGAAACCTGACCCTTCCTTTCCTCACCTGAACAAACATCCCCAGAACATCCTTTTATCCCTCACAGCAGGGACACTGGAAGGTAAAAGTTTCCACCAATTTAAAGGCTTAGATGTTCATTTCTTAGTGACTGAATTATTAACAGAGTACAAGGCACATTTTCAGGGCTTTAGATTCCTTTCATCAGAGCTCACAACAAGCCCATTTATGAAGAGGTACCACAGGCAAGGAGAGGTTAAGAAACCTTCCCCCAGACCCACACACAGACCTGCCTTTGATCGGCCACCTCTGTAATGAACACTTGGGGACCAGCCATGCCAGCTCAGAGTACCCGGGGTCAGTCTGAGGAATCAGAAGCCCTTTAGGATTTGGCAGTTAACTTGGGGAAACTCTTGACTCTAAAACATAACACCATAAAGATGAACACTGGGCAGTCATTTCATTTGAACGTGAAAAATTTTGTTATTTACCTTGAGGTGGGTTTCTTTTTTGATGGTGGAGGGAGGGGAGATTTTCCTGGTTTACCTCGCTTGTAGTCATGACTAAATGTTTACTTAGGTCCCACGGGTGGTGGTTTATGCATTCCTTGTGGAAGCCACAGCCAAGGACATTCAGCCCTTTGTTGAAAATGATACCCCAGGGTAGTGGCTTTTCCTCACTATATAGATACACATATATTATTAGTAATGTATTCGCTGTGCTGCCACAAAGCAAGAACTCCCATGTATCGTATCTTACCTACAGCAGTGAGGCTGCAGGGAAAACTATATACACAGATGTTGCTGAAATTTTAGGAAGAGTTCATGACCTCACAGAGGTGAAGTGGAAGGTTTTCACCATAGTGATGGTTGATGGGTTTTTAAAGAGAAGAGAGGCAATAAACATTCATTCCCTCATTCACTCTGTCCCCTAAACTCAAAGAACCTCAAAGAGTTTGAAATTGCTATTTTAAAAGGCACAGCAGTCCACCCCAATGTCGTAACAGCACTGTTTACAAGTAGCAAGGATACGAAACAACCTAAATGTCCATCAACAGAGGAAAGGAGAAAGAAGATGTGGTGCACACATACAATGGAAGATTACTCAGCCATAAAAATGAACAAATGCCATTTGCGGTAACATGGATGGACTGAAAGTTTGTCATACTGAGAGATGTGAGACAAATATATATTATCACTTCTATGTGGAATCTTTTTTTAAAGGGGGGATATAAATGAACTTACAAAACAGAAGTAGAGTCACGGATATAGAAAACAAACACGTTACCAGGGGATAAGTGGAGGAGGGATAAATTGGGAGATTGGGACCGACATATACACCAAGTGAAGTCACTCAGTTGTGTCCTACTCTTTGCGATCTCATGGACTGTAGCCTACCACGCTCCTCCATCCATGGGATTTTCCAGGCAAGAGTACCAGAGTGGGTTGCCATTTCCTTCTCCAGAGGATCTTCCCGACTCAGGGATTGAACCCGGGTCTCCTGCATTGTAGGCAGACGCTTTACTGTCTGAGCCACAAGGGAAGTCCTGACATATACACACTACCATACAAAAAATAGGTAATAAGAACCTATTGTAGAGCACGGGGAACTCTACTCAGTTCTCTGTAATGACCTATCTGGGAAAAGAATCTAAAGAGTGAATATATGTATAACTGCTGTACTTTGCTGTACAGCAGAAACTAACACACTGTAAATCAACTATACTCCAATAAAGATTAATTTTTTTAAGGCATAGCAGAAAAGAGTTTTGGTAGAAAAATGGATCAAAATAAGTAAGAAAGCCTAATTCTCTCCAGCTTCTGGTATACTGGGGCACTGCTTCTGATTTCTAATGGGTAGCACAGAGTCCAGAAGCAAGGAGAGCTAAGAAAGGTGAAGGCTGGGAGCTGCTTCAGGTCCGAGATGCTCTGCCATCTTAGCAGAGCAGGTGGGCACGTCCTAGCAGCCCATCAGTCACATCTCAGGTGAATGAAATCGGGGGTTGGGGTAGACACCGAGAGGAGCAGAGGGGCTGCCGTCATGGCTTCAGGGGGTGCCTGTGACTGTGGAAAGACCCCACCTGGCCTTGTCCCATTGCAGCTCCATTTTCCACTTGACGAAGCAGAGGCCCAGACAGGTCAAGTAACCAGGCTTAGGCCACACAGCGTGGAGCTCAGTTTCCAGAGCCACAGGTCTCTATGCTCCAGAACCAACATAGTGCCCCCACTCCCCTGCTGCTATGTCCTGCATCCCGGCCCTTGGACGGGGTCATCTCACTGAGGCTCGGGGCCTCTCTGGGGAGGGAAGCAGTGTCGTCATCCCCATCACTCAGGTGAAGAACCAGCTCAGAAAGGCCGAGACACTTGCTCAAGGCCTCACGGCTGGTGAGTGGGTATCAGGCCCCCAAATGTCTGCGGCCAACCCTGCTGAGGGGCTTCATCCTTCCTTCCTGGGCAGCGCCCTCCCCCCCCCCACACACACACCTGCCAGCAGCCTAACGCTATGTGACCGAGTGCCTTCAAGACTGCTTACCTGTCTTCTGCTTGAAACTTGGGAGCTTGGGCAGAGAAAGCACTGGAAATGAGAGGGAAAAGCCATGCCCTCCTGGAGTGTACCTCCAAGTCTGTTCCCTTGAGGCCTGACTTAAGTGGAGGAAGAGGGGTGTGTGGGTGTGTGACTTTACAACTGTGAAACACAATCCATTCACTTTTTACTTTTTACCATTTCTTTTTGTACAATGCTTCCAGGAATGCCCCTCAGTGTTTAGAGCCACAGAACAAAACAGGAGGGAAAAAAAATACACTGTTGCAGAACCAAATCGCTCAAAAATCAAGAGGAGCACAGACACACATGATAGACCGTGGAAGGCCCTTATCATTCTGTCCCTAGAGAGAAACACTTCTTTAGAAGTAATTTGAATACTTTTTTATGATTACCAAAGCCATACACATTAAAAGATACAACAAGATGAAAGTAAACGCTTCACTGTTCAGCTTCCTTGGCGGGCACAGGGGCTGAGACCACAGCCACTGACGCAGCTCACCACCTGGAGGGTTGCCAGGGCCCCCCACCCTTGACCCTCTTGCTATCTGACTCCATAAATTGAAGAGGCAAATGCTGACCTGCAGTCTTTTAAAACACCAGTCAGGTCACAGGGCTCTGGCCTCCACCGCCCGTGGCCACGTGGGATCCACCCCCTTGTCTGCTGTTCCCCACACTGCCTCCCCCAAGGCCTTCACCTGCATCCCCTCGGTGTCACCACGCCCCTCCTCCCCCAGTGACAGCCCCCTGACCGTCCAGCAGACCGCATGCTGCCATCTGCAGCACACCCCTCCCTCCCATCTCCGGACCCTGCCCTGTCTTGTCATCACACGCAGCACAGGTCACCTTTAGACTCATGTTATTTACCTGTGATCTGATCTTCCTCCAGACCCAAGGGCTGGCATAACTGACTCCTGTGATCACTGGTGTATCCAATAGCACTTGGCATACAGTTGGTGTCAATACATGTTTGTTGAAAGAGAGACCATGGACCCCATCTTTGTAGACAGGCCCTTCTCGGCCCAGCTTGGCCAGCCCATCCTGCATGAGTATGGTTCCAGGGGTGGCCTCCGCTAAGGTGTGTTCACGTCACACAAGCTCTGGGGAGCTGAAAGCTCAGATATGGACGGGAAGCCCACAGATGAGGGCTCTTGTCCGAGAGAAGGCCTTCCCTGGGGCACTGTGACCAGAGGCCATCAGAAACAAACCCAGGCATTTGGGAGGCATTCATCCTTGTGGAGCTGAAGGACACACAAAACAGCTTCTAGGCCGCCTTCCCTGAGCTCTGGACTAGGCCAGGATCCCCGTTACTTGCACGGCACCCTGTACTTCAAAACAGTTCAGCAAATAATTAACTATGACTTTGCCATATCCTATTTCTCCATTAGACAATAAGCTTCAGAAACTCAGGACTCGGCACATAGTAGGTATTTTGAGGGACAGCTGACACACTTGCCCATGCAGTGCCCTGCTTTGCTCTGGCTGGGGGGCATGCTTACTGCATTTCTGATCCTTCAGGAGACATTCAGTGCCCCTCTCCTCCCAGAGTCACCAAACAAATTGAGACACTAATGCCAAACAGATGGCACCACCATCTTTGGAAGAAAGTGTCTTGGTGAAGACACCCCTGTTTCCATGGAATCAGTGTGGTGTGGTAGGAGTGACTTAGGACCTAAAGGAAAGACCTAAACTTTGTTACTTGCAGCTAACAGCATTCATAACCTGCCTAATCAGAACTGTTATATCAGAATTATCACCCTTAACATGAAGCCTGGAGGTGAATCCAGGAGGATGAAATAACGATGCCATCAAAAGCCCAGGCTATTGGAGCCCCTCTGCTTTATCACCCTTATCACTTCACCGTCACAAGAGGGCTGCTGCTGTTCAAGGCATTACCTCCACCTTCTGGGAAGAGGAAAAGGGAAGTAGAAGAGCCAATACTATCCCCTTCCTTTCATCAAGAGACATAACCTCTGTAGAAACCTCCACCATCACCCAGCAGACTTCCACTTAAATCTCAATGGCCAGAACTCTATCAGCTGGCCTCCCTACTCACCCTAGAAAGATGAGAATTCAGATAAAGAGTGGGAAAGCTGAGACAGCAAGGGAGGAGTGAGTCAGTAATAGCTATAGACTTAGCCAGAAGTATCTGTCAGAACTATGTAAATTATTTTAATAGAACTGTTTCTGTGGGTTTTCTTATAATAAAAGCAATGAATATATATTACTTTAGAAAATAAAGATTTTAAAACATCTCTCCAATCCCATCATACAGAAGCAATCACTGTGTATCCCACTATTGTTAACCTTTGTAATTATCCTTTCAGATCTTTATTTTTTTTAACGGATGAAATCATACTGTGTGCTGTTCTGTAATTACCCTTTTCATTTGATAGGATGAAAAATCTTACCAAGTCATTAAATGATCTTTGCAGAATCATGTCTGTGTGTTCCATTGGCTAGACTACCATTGTTCGTTTGATCCCTTGGCGTTGGGCATTTTGACATTTATAAAAATAGAATTAGAAACCAACACTAAGGTCTCCCCTTGTAGCTAAGATGCAGCCCAGCTGCTCTGCTCCTAAGAACATGTCACAAGAAATCATCTTGGATATGTAGTTTCTTTGAAGCATTTGAAATACTACCAAATTGCCTTCCCAGATGGATTATTCCAATGTATTATCTCTCCAGCAGATACAAGTGCCCACATATCTCCCCGCAAATTTTCAATAACACTAAAAAAAAAAAAGAAGACTAGAGAAACATGAATGACAGCCTTACCCTGCCCACTCAGTTTCCAGATGACGGGATAGAGGGAAGAAGCTCCTGCTCAAGGTCACTCAGCCCAGCCAGCCTGGGAACCATGGCCTTGGCGCTGCGGGCCAGGCCCCTGGGCACTGCACCCTGCCACCTCCCAGAGCATCCATCAGGGAAAGAGAAGCACCAGATTCAGGAGAATCTGGGGAGCCATGGACAGGTGCCAGAGGTCCCCAAGGAGAGGACCAAGGCCAGGAGACCTCAGAGGCATGATGCCCTGCAGGCTGTGGGCATGAGCAGTCCTCAAGCTGGGGTCACCGTGGGCAGACAGATCTGCTCCTGACTCAGCACTGACTGCCACTCAAGCTGTGGGGCCCTCAGCTGTCCCCTTTCCTGTCTCTGGGGCCAGTACAACGAGGCAAGATGGCTGAGACCAGGTCCACTTGCCAGCTACTCGTGCATGATATGAATTGGACTGTGTCCCCCTAAAATTCGCATGTTAATGCCCTAATGCCTTAGAATGTGATGGTATTTGGAGATAGGCCCTTCAGGGAGGTAATGAACCTTAAATGAGGTTATAAAGGTGGGGCCCTAATCAGAGAGGAAGAGAGGGCCCTCCCTGGTGGCCTAGTTGTTAAGACTCCACACACGCTTCCACGGCAGAGGCTCTGGGTTCCATTCTTGGTCGGGGAATTAAGGTCCCCTAAGCCAGGTGGCATGGCCAAAAAAAAAAGAAGAGGAAGACTCATGCAGAAGGTACACACACACACGAGGCAGGACCACGTGAGGGTACAAGGAGACAGCCGCCTGCAAGCCAAGGAGCATGGCCTCAGAAAAAAACGAAATTGGTCATCACTTTGATCCTGGACTTCCAGGCTCCAAAACCATAAAAAAAAAAAAAAAGGCAATTTCTGTTGTTTAAGACACCCAGTCATATTTTGTGAGAGCAGTGTGACATGACTACTTCAGATGTCCCAGTAAAGGTGAGGATCACTGCTGCTCCTGCATCCTGAGCTGCAAGACTTGGATACCCCCAGACTGGAGGCAGGTTCTTTCCACAAGCCTTGGGTACTCAGTGTGGCCGCTGGTGTGAACGCCCGCCTGGTACCTGGGCTTCCTCAGGCTCCCTGGGGCTGTGACAGACAGGTGACCACATCCTTTCTGAAGCTCTGAACCTGAGGCTGTACCTGCTACCCTGGCATCACCGGGCCCCTGTACAGGTCACAGCCTCCAGGAAGTGCAGGGGGAAGCCAGTGCCACCGTGAGGACAGAATCACACCCGTCCCCACGTGGGGACCTGAGTGGGAAGGAAGTCCAAAAGGGAGGGGGTGTATGTTTGTGTACGGCTGACCCTTTGCTCTACAGTAGAAACCAATGCAACACTGGAAAGCAACTATACTGCAATAAAAGTTCATTTTAAAAATTGTCCAAACATTCTGCACAGCTCAAGAGTCCTCCCCTCAACGCCTGTTTCCTGTGATCCCCTCTCTATTAAACTACTCTTCTCAGCATCTGCCTAAGGCACATGGGGAAGAGAGCTGTGTTTTGAACCCAAGACAGATCCATCTGTGCATACAGCCCTCCCTCAGGATCCAGCAGCCACAGGGGATTGACTCCAGGACCCGGCCCCCGCCAGATACCGAAATCCGAGGATGCTCAAGTCCCACAAATAAAATCATATCAGCATATGATCTAGGCATATCCTCCCATCTCCTTTAAATCAGATTACTTATTATACTGAATCAATGTAAATGCTATGTAAATAGTTGTAAATACAATGTAAATGCTATGTAAAGAGTTGCCAGGGTGCACGGCAAATTCCAATTTTGCTTTTTTGGAACTTTCTCCAATTCTTTCCCCCCAAATATTTTTGATAGGATGCAGAACTGGCAGATACAGAGAGCCAGCTGTACCTACACCACCCCAGAGAGGAAACAGCCTTTGGGGGCAACGAGCAGGCACCGCGGCTGCAGAGCTCACGTCCCTCAGGGGATGATGGCAGCTGGGGCCAGCACCCCCTGCCCCACAACACAGAAGCAGGAATGTTCAAGTCAGAGAGAGACAGGTTCAAATCCCAGTTCTGCCAGTCACTAGCAGGGCAGTCTTGGGTAAACAACTTGCTAGATTAGGGGAACCACTGCCTAAACATCCGCCCTGCCCAGGCCCAATAGTAATGACGTGCATAAGTTATCTTACAACAGGAAGTCCTGGCAAGGAATGCAGAACTAACGAATTAGCACCTACCACAAGAATTCGGGAAAGGTCAAAAGGAGAGAGACCACAATCCATATGTCTTGCCATCCTCCCAGAACCTTCCTTGCTGGAACCCATCCTTGGCAGAGTGATGTGTGCACCACCAGGAAAGACTCTAAGTCGGAATGCTTGATGAGAGACAATGCGGAAACTAATCCTATTTCCATAAAACCCGAGACTGTGAGCCATGTGACAGAGCAGTTCTGGGTTTCCTTCCCCTGCTACTCTTCTCCCACACCCACCCAAGCGCCCCTTCCCAAAATGTCTCTTCCTTTGTCATCACATGCGTCCCCTTGGATAATTCTTTTCTGAGCATGAGACAAGAGTTCAGCCTCGGGCCCAGAATGAGTCCCCTTTCTGCAACATCTCCATCATCCGCGGGAGTGGAAATGACACTGACTTCCCAGGATCAGTGGGGGACCTGAGAACGGCGAATGGAACCTGCCCACCTAGTGTGTGCTCAGCAGAAGGCAGCCGCCCTTTCTTCCCTATACAGCCACGGAGCTGGGAGCTCCCTTCAAGAAAGAGCCTGCCATTCAACTGCCAGGAGTGCAGTGAGCTGACAGCCTCCATGGAGCCTTCAGATGTACCCCAGTCTCAGAACAAAGGTCACGCCCTTCCCGGCCACTTCCTGCCAATGTGGAACTCCTCGGAGGGGAAGTCTTTGCTCAGGAGTGCCCCAGTGACCTGGCTGAGACATCAGCAGACCTGCTTGGCAGCTGGAGGTTCTTCCTGCCCAACCCACTCCCCCATTCCCTGCCCTCAAAACAATTCTCTTTCATTGCTATGTCCCTCTCAGTTGAGTCCTCTGTGAAAATGAGACTAAGATAATCTTTCCATTCCTCTCTCTCTCCTGAATAGATCTCCTGCACCAAATAACAGAAAGGTTTTCACAGGGCTTCATCTGAGAGCCTGTGGAAACAGTGTCAGACTTTATTTTTTTGGGCTCCAAAATCACTGCAGATGGTGACTGCAGCCATGAAATTAAAAGACGCTTACTCCTTGGAAGGAAAGTTATGACCAACCTAGATAGCATATTCAAAAGCAGAGACATTACTTTGCCAACAAATGTCCGTCTAGTCAAGGCTATGGTTTTTCCTGTGGTCATGTATGGATGTGAGAGTTGGACTGTGAAGAAGGCTGAGCGCTGAAGAATTGATGCTTTTGAACTGTGGTGTTGGAGAAGACTCTTGAGAGTCCCTTGGACTGCAAGGAGATCCAACCAGTCCATTTTGAAGGAGATCAGCCTGGGATTTCCTTGGAAGGAATGATGATAAAGCTGAAACTCCAGTACTTTGGCCACCTCATGCGAAGAGTTGACTCATTAGAAAAGACTCTTATGCTGGGAGGGATTGGGGGCAGGAGGAAAAGGGGACGACAAAGGATGAGATGGCTGGATGGCATCACTGACTCGATGGACGTGAGTCTGGGTGAACTCTGGGAGTTGGTGATGGACAGGGAGGCCTGGCGTGCTGCGATTCATGGGGTCACAAAGAGTTGGACACGACTGAGCGACTGAACCGAACTGAACTGAAGGCAATGGCACCCCACTCCAGTACTCTTGCTTGGAAAATCCCATGGACGGAGGAGCCTGGTGGGCTGCCGTCCATGGTGTCGCTAAGAGTCGGACACGACTGAGCGACTTCACTTTCACCTTTCACTTTCATGCATTGGAGAAGGAAATGGCAACCCACTCTAGTGTTCTTGCCTGGAGAATATCAGGGATGGCAGAGCCTGGCGGGCTGCCGTCTATGGGGTCGCACAGAGTCGGACATGACTGAAGCGACTTAGCAGCAGTAGGATATTAATCCCACTGGGATCCCTCCAAAGGAATTAGAATCTGTCAGGTCTCTTCCCATGGCAAGCATAGAGACAGATTCTTATTAATTCCATAGGAAAAGGAAGAAGAATTTATTGAAATGCTATGGATCATAGAAAAAGCAAGGAAATTCCAAAAAAAAGAAAAAAATCTACTTTTGCTTCATTGACTGTGCTAAACTCTTTGACTCTGTGGATCACAACAAACTGTGGAAAATTCTTAAAGAGATGAGAATACCAGACCACTTTACCTGCCTCCTGAGAAACCAGTTTGCAGGTCAAGAAGCAACAGTTAGAACTGGACATGGAACAATGGACTGGTTCCAAATTGGGAAAAGAGTACATCAAAGCCATATGTTGTCACCCTGTGTATTTAACTTCTGCGCAGAGTACATCATGCAAAATGCCAGGCTGAATGAATCGCAAGCTGGAATCAAGATTTCCAGGAGAAACATCAATAACCTCAGATATGCAGATGAAACTACCCTAATGGCAGAAAGCAAAGAATAACTAAAGAGCCTGTTGATGATAGTGAAAGAGGAGAGTGAAAAAGCTGACTTAAAACTCAACATTCAAAAACTAAAATCATGACATCTGGTCCCATCACTTCATTGCAAATAGATGGAGAAAAAGTGGAACTTTATTTTATTGACAGACTTTATTTTCTTGGGCTCCAAAATCACTGTGGATGGTGACTGCAACCATGACATTAAAAGACACTTGCTCCTTGGAAGAAAAGTGTGCAAACCTAGACAACATATTAGAAAGCAAAGACATCATTTTGCCAACAAAGCTATTGTTTTTCCAGTGGTCATGTATGGATGTGAGAGTTGGACCATAAAGGCTAAAGGTCGAAGAATTGATGTGTTCAAACTGGGGTGCCAGATGAGACTCTCGAGAGTCCCTTAAGACAGCAAAGAGAGCAAACCAGTGGATCCTAAAGAAAATTGACTCTAAATATTCATTGGAAAGACTGATGCTGAAAGTTGAAGTTCCAATACTGTGGCCACCTGATGCAAAAAGTTGACTCATTAGAAAAGACCCTGATGCTGGGAAAGATTCAGGGCAGGAGAAGGGGATGACAGAGGATGAGATGGTTGGATGGCATCACCGACTCAATGGACATGAGTTTAAGCAAACTCCGGGAGACAGTGAAGGACAGGGAAGCCTGGCGTGCCACAGTCCATGGGGTTGCAAAGAGTCAAACATGACTTATCAACTGAACAACAATGGGATACCCAGAGAATTTTAGCGCCCCAAGAGCTCACAGTCTCCTGGAATTAGAAAACTCTGTTTCTTCAGGACACTACTGTTGACATCAATAAACTCCAGTCAAATTTTGTCCTTGTTACATCCCACTCAGGAGTCAGATTCCAAGGAGAAGGCATCTAATTGGTTCAGGAGGTGGTGGGGCAACTTCCAGAAGCAACTTGTCTTCCACTGATGGAAAGACCCACTGACTCTGCATCCAAAGCAAGACCAAGGTGCCTGACATTTGAAGGTGAATGGATCTGCCAGATGGTTGTTAGTTTCAATGGAACCTAACGAGAAGGCAAAATGCCTGCCTTGTCCCAATTCATGCCAAGAGCTCAAAGCAATGCACCTCCAATGCATTTCTACCTGTTTGCTCTTACCTAAACCACCATCCATTATACCCCTCAGTGTTTGAGTTAGGTTACCATTTGTTAACTCCCCGCAGGATCAGATATGGGAGTCAAGAAGGATGTACTCAAACTTTTCCAAAACCACTCATTTGGGATTTAATAGGCTGCCTCCTGAGCTTCCCAGATGGTTCAGCAGTAGAGAATCCACCTACCAATGCAAGAGACACAAGTTTGATCCCTGGGCTGGGAAGATCCCCTGGAGAAGGAAATGGCAACCCACTCCAGTATTCTTGCCAGGACAATCCCAAGGTCAAAGGAACCTGGTGAGCTATAGTCCATGGTGTCAGAAAAGAGTGGGACACAACTTAGTGACTAAACAACAACAACAAAACAACCCTTCCTCCACTCTCCAGTGTGATGGAGGACAGTCAGCCTTGCCCCTGGAAACACCAATTTCACCACCTGGCTCTCTGGAATTTTGGCAACCTTTCAAAGGTCCGTTTTTTATTAACATCTTTATTATTACATTCCTTTCACTTTTCAGTTGAAGCTCCTTAGCCCAACTCTAAAGCACTTTGGACAGTTGGGGAAATTCATGGACAGGCTGACAGACAGCTCAGCCAGGAGGCCCAGGACAGGTGACCTGCTGCCCTGCGCGGATCCTCTACATAAGGATTCACCTTCAAATGCTGCAGGCTGCTGCCTGCCAACGCCTGCGATTCTGCCTGATGACTTCGCTGGCGTTTTGTTTTTATTCTGATTTCTCACAGGTAAAGCTGGGAACATAGAGTTATGGCCCCTGGGAAGAGCACTCATTCAAGCACCCAAGGAGTTCGCAAGATAAATCCACCAGTTTCTTTGACCCGTGGGGGGATAACATGGCTTCCAAACTTCCTGGGGGCTGAGCTCCCTGTATGCAGAGCAGTCAACTTTTGATAAGACACCTTCACCAGCTGCCTCCCCTTCCCGCTCCGTTGGAGCTTCTTTGGATGGCCTCCCAGTGAAACTACTCGCACATAAATTCTTGTCTCCGTTTTTGTTCTCCCAGATGGAGATCTCAAGACAAAGCCCACTTTGAATCAGTTGAAGTTTCTCGCCAGAAAGACTCTGAGAACAGCAGCATCCATCCGCCGCTGGCAGAGGTCCGCGGGCGGAAGCACAGGCAGAGCCCTCCGCCAGGTGGGGAAACTGCGCTAAGTTACCTGCCTTCTCCCCAGATGACCCAGGAGGCCCGCCCCCTGCACACAGCTGCAGGCTCTGCCCTCGAGGCCGGGGGTGCCAGGAGGCTGCTGCTGGGAATGGAAGGGATGCAGATGCCAACAGCCTTTCACTGCCTATCGGCTCATTTCACACTGACAGGCTACCGGGGGTGGAGGACTATTTTTATTTAAAACATGGGTTGCCATAGTAACATCCACATGACCGAATACTTATTCTAAGTCACATAGAAAATACCCTTGCGAGGGGAGAAAGAGAGAAGAGAAGGCCTGTGCTGCCCCTGGAATCAGACAGCGAGCGGCAGTTCCTGGAAAAGAGAAAGCCATGCCAGCCCAGGGGTCCAGGCGCTCCTACAACACCTGCCTGAGTCTTCCAGGGCTTTCGATTTGCAGTCACTGAAAAGGTTTAAAGGGGACTCTGGGGAAGGACTGCAATCTGCCAAGGTGGCCTTGTGAGCCATAGTTCCTCCAGGAGGCCAGAAGTTTCCCTTGGTGTGATCTGCTCCACGGGTCAAGATGGGGAGCTAAGAACATGGGCCCTGCCACCAGCTGGTGAGGCCATAGGAGGACCTGCTCCTACCCCACTCAGCTTTCCACAGGTGTGCTCGGAACAAAGGGAGTTTGTGTGGGCCTGGCATGCCCCCCACAGCCCTGGTGCAGAGGAGGCAGAGCTTCAGGAAGGCTGGGAGGACCACACTGCCTGGAAAGCAACCTCCAGGAGCAAAGGAACACATGGAAAGGAATTGTCTTTTCCGGACCAGAGGGAGAACTCATTCACAGCCACCTCCACCATGAGCCTCCCTGAGCCTGGGTCAGATTCAGTTTCCTCAGACCGTCCATGCTTTGTTTATCCCCCATTAGCATAGAGCCCAGAGTTGGTAATGTTAACATCTGAGGTTTTCAGAGGACCCCTGAGTGTCCCCACAAGACTTGCAGGGGTTTGGACAGAAATCATGGGGCTATAAGAACTTCCCCAGTGGTTCAGCAGTAAAGAATCTGCCTGCAATGCAGGAGACATGGGTTTGATCCCTGGGTTGGGAAGATCGCCTGAGGAGGAAATGGCAATCCACTCCAGTATTCTTGCCTAGAAATTCCATGGACAGAGGAGCCTGGCGAGCTACAGTCCATAGGGTCACAAAGACTCAGACATGACTGAGAAACAGCATGCACACATGTATGGGGTATGGTGGCTCAGTGTAATTAGTAATATGCATTAGCAGTAATTATTCATGGTTAATGTTATATTATGGACCATCTTTGGGGAACACCAACTGGACAAACCATATCATGCCTCTCCCTTCCCCCAGGTAGTTCAATTATTGCAAAGCTAACAGTTCACATTGACTGAACACTTAATATATGTGAGGGCCTGACCCACTTGATCCTGGCTCTGCCAGGGGCCATTTGTCACGTACAGTCAACAGATGAGAGACTCTAGTTTCCCCATCACTGAAGTCAGGTAATCTGCAGCTGGCAGGCCATGGAGCAGGGAATTGAATCCAGAGCTGTCTGACTCCTGAATATGTACTATTAGGCACTGTGCTATGAATGTGATTATGTGGGTCCACCTTGTCCAAGCTGAGAGTGGCCACAGTGCAGATGAGGTGTGTCGGGGGCAGGGAAGGGCCAGCTCTGACTGCGTGGGTGATGGTGGGGCTGGAAGGTGTTACAGGCTGGCTGCTTGTCTGTTAGTCTCAGATCTCTGTCTGCTGTTCGCCCCCCAGGTCTGGTCTGGCAGCCATCACAAGCCCTCGAGACTATCAATGTCTACCACTGTGTTACAAGATCTGGAGGAGGGAGCCATGACCCAGGAGGTACAGCTGAGAAGATGCTGCTGTGGCCCTGGGTCAGCAGTGGGGGTTCCCCTGAAGTGACTGCCCTTGTAGGCGCCAGGCTCTGTGGGACAGACAGAGGCACTCATGGGACAGCTCCTGCCTGGGTGTGCTGCCACCAGGAGTGCCACAGAGATGCCAGAGCTTCCAGAACCACAGCAGGGTCATGTCACGGTTGCAGTCGGCTCTTCCTTGCTCTGGCTGCCGCTGGCATGACCTTGAAGGTGGTGATGAAGTTTCAATGGGCCCTGGTCCCACTCTCACTTCATCTTGGAGCACGTTCTCACAGGACATTGAGCAACGTCTAATCCAGCAGATCTGAGCAGGGCCAAGCTGTCTGACGTTGGGAGCTCCTTCAGGTCTCTCATCTCTCACATGAAAGTGATGTGCGCCTGCAGCAGAAGCTGCTGGGATCTCACTCATAACCACTGGGCTTCCTCAGGAGGCTGCAAGAGACAGTTTAAGGAAGCCCATGACTTCCTACCTGAGAGTGTCCTCCGCCCACAGCAGTGAGCACAGCTGAATGTGCAGGGCCATCCACATGTGCCCACAGCCTCAACCAGTGGGGATAGGGGTTGGTGGCAGCTTTCTTGCCCCTGGTGAGGTGACTGTGAGGTTTGTTTCACAAGTTTTTTTCTTGTGGGTCTCCATCAGGGTGGAGAACTGGGTGATCACTACATAACCTGCACTTCCATGCACAGGTATCATTTTCCTCCCTTCGCTGACTCACGTCCCCATACCATCACCACGCTTCCTGGGATCACCTCCCAAATAAACCACCAGGGGCCTTGGCTCAGGGTTTGCTTTGAACAGAACCCAACCTAAGACACCACCTCATGATTCAGGGAAGACTGAATGAGGATGTGGGTCAAGCTCTCATCACAGTGAACACCTTCAGAACCTCTGATACCTCTTGTTGTATCTGATGCACATTTGGAGGTGGAGTGGAGTTTGGCTGTTGGTTACTTTGGACGTTTGGGGGATCTACATTCCCAGAGGCAGAAGACCTCTAACCTGGGATTAAATTTGACTATGGTTGCAAGTGTGCATGCGTGCTAAGTCATTTCAGTCGTGTCTGCCTCTCTGTGATCCTATGGACTGTAGCCTCTAGGCTCCTCTGTCCATGGGATGGATGATCATCCACCAAATGCTGGATCTTCACATGGGTCATTCTCAATAACTCAAGACTCTACCTTCTAGATCAGTTTCTCTAATAAAATGCCCCTCCAGGCCCAAAGAGAGGTTGTGTGGAGCAGGTCAGGCATCAGGCAAAATTATGCATTGTTATCTTCCTCTCACCCTTCAGGATCCTGGTCCTTCCCACTGCCCAAAAAGAGACCCACTTCTGCACAGTAGAGCCCCAGTGCCCCCTAAATCTAACTTATTTCAGCTACCAAAAATAAAACCACACTATGGTCAGATGCATTAAGGTGTGACTGATGTTTTCCACTGAAGTAGGGACTTCAGTCTGAGAAGCAGGATGAGAATGCACCTTGGCTGTCTAAAGGGAAGGAGCAGGGTATTCCTTCCCCTCCACTAGGCTGACCATTACTTTTGAAGATCCTGTTTCAGCGGCAACATTCATGTTCCACTCCATAATGCATCCATTGCTTAGACAAATAGAAATGGGGCCACGCACCTGCCGACATGTTGCATTTGAGTCCCATTCTCTGACCCCCTAATATGAAATATCCTGGTTTTGTTTAAGCTGTTGGCTTTTGTGTCCTCCTGTTCCATGGACTGCTTTGTGTTTTCAGAAGAGAGACAAAGAAATCAGGACACGTGTGATAGAATATTTGAATCATAAAATTAAAGAGAGGTTTGCCTCCTCCACCCACAGCACCCTCTCCTGTGTAGAGCAGAGAGCCTCAAATCTTAGGAGAGATGAGAGCTGTGGGGAAGAGAGGGGCCTCTAAAAGGCAGCTCCTCAGCTCCACCCCAGGAGGCTGATTTTAGGCTTTGAGGTTCTTTTTAATGCTGGGACGCTGGTCATTCTAATAAAGGCCATCTTTTGCATTCTCACTTTGTTCCTCTAAATCACTGGTTCTCAAAGAGAGGTGTCCTAAGGACATCCCTATGCCCACATCTGCCCTAAGCTCACAGAGCATTCAAGCAGATCAGAGAATGCTGCTGCTTTGCCTGTCAAAGGCAAAATGTGATGCTTCACAGAGACTCATGTACCTCGAGGATTAAAAGCTGACAAATGAACCAGTTTGTCCATTTCTACTCTATCCTGTGAACATGATTTTTTAATTCATAATTATATATAGATATTCTGGGTATATGAGCTAGCTATAATGCATACCCACTAAAGAGAAAATATATTACATCAAATAGTAACAGAAGAAACACACAGGCTGCCCCTTGGAGGTGTTGGCATGGACACAGCAGGTATATGTTGTACAGATACAAGTCCTTGGGAGCTTCCTGAGAGCAGAAGGTGAACATCTACACCTCTATCCCATATTCTTGGTTAATTCTCCTCATATATGTTCTGCCTCATACTTCCCAGGCTTCTAGTTTGACACACAATCATCTCCATTTGCAAAGGTCAAGAGTCAGAAAAATTAAAAATACCAGATTCAAATTCAGTTCAGTTCAGTCTCTCAGTCATGTCTGACTCTGTGACCCCATGGACTGCAGCACAGCAGGCCTCCCTGTCCATCACCAACTCCCGGAGTCTACTCAAACTCATGTCCATTGATGCCATCCAACCATCTCATCCTCTGTCATCCCCTTCTCCCATCTTCAATCTTTCCCAGCATCAGGGACTTTTCAGATGAGTCAATTCTTCACATAGGTGGCCAAAGTACTGGAACTTCAGCTTCAGCATCAGTCTTTCCAATGAATATTCAGGACTGATTCCCTTTAGGATGGACTGGTTGGATCTCCTTGCAGTCCAAGGGACTCTCAAGAGTCTTCTCCAACACCACAGTTCAAAAGCACCAATTCTTTAGTGCTCAGCTTTGTTTATAGTCCAACTCTCACATCCATACATGACTACTGGAAAAACCATAGCCTTGATTAAGGGACCTTTGTTGGCAAAGTAATGTCTCTGCTTTTTAATATGCTGTCTAGGTTGGTCTTAACTTTTCTTCCAAGGAGCAAATATCTTTTAATTTCATGGCTTCAGTCACCATCTGCAGTGATTTTGGAGCCCAAAAGAGCAAAGTCTCTCACTGTTTCCCCATCTATTTGCCATGAAGTGATGGGACCAGATGCCATGATCTTCATTTTCTGAATGTTGAGCTTTAAGCCAACTTTTTCACTCTCTTTCACTTTCATCAAGAGGGTCTTTAGTTCCTCTTCACTTTCTGCCATAAGGGTGGTGTCATCTGCATATCTGAGGTTATTGATATTTCTCCCGGCAATCTTGATTCCAGCTTGGGTTTCTTCCAGCCCAGCATTTCTCATGATGTACTCTGCATATAAGTTAAATAAGCAGGGTGACAATATACAGCCTGATGTACTCCTTTTCCTATTTGGAACCAGTCTGTTGTTCCATGTCCAGTTCTAACTGTTGCTTCCTGACCCGCATACAGATTTCTCAAGAAGCAGGTCAGGTGGTCTGGTATTCCCATCTCTTGAAGAATTTTCCACAGTATGTTGTGATCCACATGGTAAAAGGCTTTGGCATAGTCAATAAAGCAGAAATAGATGTTTTTCTGGAACTCTCTTTTTCCATGATCCAGCGGATGTTGGCAATTTGGTCTCTGGTTCCCTCTGCCTTTTCTAAAACCAGCTTGAACAACTGGAAGTTCATGGTTCATGTATTACTGAAGCCTGGCTTGGAGAATTTTGAGCATTACTTTACTAGTGTGTGAGATGAGTGCAATTGTGCGGTAGTTTGAGCATTCTTTGGCATTGCCTTTCTTTGGGACTGGAATGAAAACTGACCTTTTCCAGTCCTGTGGCCACTGCTGAGTTTTCCAAATTTGCTGACATATTGAGTGCAGCACTTTCACAGCATCATCTTTCAGGATTTGAAATAGCTCAACTGAAATTCCATCACCTCCACTAGCTTTGTTCATAGTGATGCTTTCTAAGGCCCACTTGACTTCACATTCCAGGATGTCTGGCTCTAGGCCAGTGATCACACCATCGTGATTATCTTATTCGTGAAGATCTTTTTTGTACAGTTCTTCTGTGTATTCTTGCCACCTCTTCTTAATATCATCTGCTTCTGTTAGGTCCATACCATTTCTGTCCTTTATCAAGCCCATCTTTGCAGGAAATGTTCCCTTGGTATCTCTAATTTTCTTGAAGAGATCTCTAGTCTTTCCCATTCTGTTGTTTTCCTCTATTTCTTTGCATTGATCACTGAGGAAAACTTTCTTATCTCTTCTTGCTATTCTTTGGAACTCTGCATTCAAATGGGTATAACTTTTCTTTTCTCTTTTGCTTGTTGCTTATCTTGTTTTCACAACTATTTGTAAGGCCTCCTCAGACAGCCACTTTGCTTTTTTGCATTTCTTTTTCTTGGAGATGGTCTTGATTCCTGTCTCCTGTACAATGTCCTAAACCCTGGTCCATAGTTCTTCAGACACCCTGTCTATCAGATCTAATCCCTTGAATCTATTTGTCACTTCCACTATATCGGTCATATCTGAATGGTCTAGTGGTTTCCCCACTTTCTTCAATTTAAGTCTGAATTTGGCAATTCAGAGCCACAGTCAGCTCCTGGTCTTGTTTTGGTGACTGTAGAGAGCTTCTCCATCTTTGGCTGCAAAGAATATAATCAATCTGATTTTGGTATTGACCATCTGGTGATGTCCATGTGTCGAGTCTTCTCTTGTGTGGTTGGAAGAGGGTGTTTGCTATGACCAGTGTGTTCTCTTGGCAAAACTCTATGAGCCTTTGCCCTGCTTCATTCTGTACTCCAAGGCCAAATTTGCCTGTTACTCCAGGTGTTTCTTGACTTCCTACTTTTGCATTCCAGTCCCCTATAATGAAAAGGACATCTTTTTTTTGGGTGTTAGTTCTAGAAGGTCTTGTAGGTCTTCATCGAACCATTCAACTTCAGCTTCTTCAGCGTTACTGGTAGGGGCATAGATTTGGATTACCATGGTACTGAATGGTTTGTCTTGGAAACGAACAGAGATCATTCTGTCATTTTTGAGATTGCATCCAAGTACTGAATTTCAGACTCTTTTGTGGACTATGATGGCTACTCCGTTTCTTCTAGGGATTCTTGCCCACAGTAGTAGATATAATGGTCATCTGAGTTAAATTCACCCATTCCAGTCCATTTTAGTTCACTGATTCCTAAAATGTTGACATTCACTCTTGCCATCTCATTTGACCACTTCCAATTTGCCTTGACTCATGGACCTAACATTCCAGGTTCCTATGCGATATTGCTCTTTACAGCATAGGACCTTGCTTCTATCACCAGTCACATCCACAACTGAGTGCTGTTTTTGCTTTGGCTCTGTCTCTTCATTCTTTCTGGAGTTATTTCTCCACTGATCTCCAGAAACATAATGGGCACCTACCCACGTGGGGACTTCATCTTTCAGTGTCCTATCTTTTTGCCTTTTCATACTGTTCATTGGGTTCTCAAGGCAAGAATACTCAAGTGGTTTGCCATTCCCTTCTCCAGTGGACATTCTGTCAGAACTCTCCACCATGACCCGTCCATCTTGGGTGGTTACACAGCATGGCTCATAGTTTCATTGAGTTAGACAAGGCTGTGGTCCCTGTGATCAGATTGGTTAGTTTTCTGTGATTGTGGTTTTCAGTCTGTCTGCCCTCTGATGGAGAAGGATAAGAGGCTTGTGGAAGCTTCCTGATGGGAGAGACTGACTGAGGGGGATACTGGGTCTTGTTCTGATGGGCAGGGCCATGCTCAGTCTTTAATCCAATTTTCTATTGATGGGTGGAGCTGTGTTCCCTCCCTGTTGTTTACCTGGGGCCAAACTACGGTGGAGGTAATGAAGATAATGGCAACCTCCTTCAAAAGGTCCCATGCAGGCACTGCTACACTCAGTGCTCCCAACCCTGCAGCAGCCACAGTTGACCCACGCCTCCGCCAGGGACTCCTGGACTCTCCTGGGCAAGTCTGGGTCAGTCTCTTGGGGGTCACTGCTACTAACTCCTGGGCCCTTGTGCACGCAAGGTACTGTTTGTGCCCTCCAAGAGTCTATTTCCCAGATCCAAATTAGCTACTGACAAAAGAAAAATTTCAGGAAGATTCACTAGATAGAGAGACACAAGGTGATGCAGTGATCACCTAGCAGCGTGACACAGCCCAGCACCACCCTCCACAGAGGCTGCTCTGTCCCACTGGCCATCTAAGCTAAACCTTGCTACTTCACACTGAGACTGTGGAAGAGACCTCAGGGAACAGAAGCCTCTTGTTCTGGATGCTTATTTTAGACTACACTGAAGATTAAACCAACAGGGAAGGGAAGGTCCTTCAAGTCAGGAAGTCTTGAAATTTCAATTAAGAGAAAAGTATCCCAAATGTTGTTGTTTTCATCCACCTATTCTGTCATTGGTGTTGGGGGAGCCATAAACCCACACACAGACATGGCACAGAACCTCTCATTAAGCCAACTTGGTTCCAAAGGAAGGGTAGGTCAAGCCCATTTCCAGGAAGGGTCATTCTTATCATCAGATGATTTGAGCATCTCACTCTGCTTTTCCACCACATTTCCATTGCTGCTACTGATGCTGCTAAGTCATTTCAGTCGTGTCAGACTCTGTGCGACCCCATAGACGGCAGCCCACCAGGCTCCCCCGTCCCTGGGATTCTCCAGGCAAGAACACTGGAGTGGGTTGCCATTTCCCTCTCCACTGCATGAAAGTGAAAAGTGAAAGTGTTGTCTCTTAGTCGTGTCCGACTCTCCGTGACCCCATGGACTGCAGCCTTCCAGGCTCCTCCATCCATGGGATTTTCCAGGCAAGAGTACTGGAGTGGGGTGACATTGCCTTCTCCACACATCTCCGTTGGTTTCCACCAAATGGCTGTCCAGAAGCACTACATCACTATGACTCCACCGACTCCCTCCTTCCCTCCCTCCCTTGATTTCCCAAACCCCATAGTTTTTTCTTCTTCCTTCCCCACTTGGGTCCTGGCTCTATCTGGAGAGGCAGCATGGCGTTGCTGGAGTTCTGGTTCTGTGTATGGAAGAAGCTTTTCCTGTGGGTCACTCAACTCCCTTCAGAGCAGAGCTTAGGTGAGTTATATCTTATTTTAGGTTCTGTCCAGAACCCAAAAGGCAGATCCAGAGATAAGAGTGTGAGGGCAAAAAATTTTACTTGGGAAGTGATCCTAGAAAACACAATTTGGGGACTGGAAAAATGGGATAGGGAAGGGTTCCTTATTAAGCTAGTTACCTCTAAGGACCATTGGAGATTTATGCCACCCACAGGGACACACTGGGAGCTAGCAGAGAATGAACACCTCAGACAACTAGGGCACTGTTTACAACAGCCAGGACATGGAAACATTCAATGACAGATGAAGAGATAAAGAAGATGTGATACATAAACACAATGGAATATTACTCAGCCAGGACATAGAGACCTCCAATGATGTCCAATGACAGATGAATAGATAAAGAAGATGTGGTACATAAACACAGTGGAATATTACTCAGCCTCTAAAAGACCTGCCTCTTGAGAAATCTGTATGCGGGTCAGGAAGCAACAGTTAGAACTGGACATGGAACAAGAGACTGGTTCCAAATAAGAAAAGGAGTACGTCAAGGCTCTATATTGTCACCCTGCTTATTAAACTTATATGCAGAGTACATCATGAGAAACGCTGGGCTGGAAGAAGCACAAGCTGGAACCAAGATTGCCAGGAGAAATATCAATAACCTCAGATATGCAGATGACACCACCCTTATGGCAGAAAGTGAAGAGGAACTAAAAAGCCTCTTGATGAAAGTGAAAGAGGAGAGTAAAAAGGTTAAGATCATGGCATCTGGTCCCATCACTTCATGGGAAATAGATGGGGAAACAGTGGAAACAGTGTCAGACTTTATTTTTTGGGGCTCCAAAATAACTGCAGATGGTGACTGCAGCCATGAAATTAAAATATACTTATTCCTTGGAAGGAAAGGTATGATCAACCTAGACAGCATATTAAAAAGCAGAGACATTACTTTGCCAACAAATGTCCATCTAGTCAAGGCTATGGTTTTCCCAGTAGTCATGTATGGATCTGAGAGTTGGACTGTGAAGAAAGCTGAGCACTGAAGAATTGATGCTTTTGAACTGTGGTGTTGGAGAAGACTCTTGAGAGTCTCTTGGACTGCAAGGAGATCCAACCAGTCCATCCTAAAGGGAATCAGTCCTGAATATTCATTGGAAGGACTGATTCTGAAGCTGAAGTTCCAATACTTTGGCCACCTGATGGGGAGAACTGACTCACTGGAAGAGAGTCAACTTGCTTGATGCTGGAAAAGATTGAAGACGGGAGGAGAAGGGGACGACAGATGATGAGATGGTTGGATGTCATCACCAACACAATGGACATGAGTTTGGGAAAACTCCGAGAGTTGGTGATGGACAGGGAGGCCTGGCGTGCTGTGGTCCATGAGGTCGCAAAGAGTAGGACACGAAATGAACTAAAAGAATGACATATGGTCATTTGGAGAGAGGTGGATGGACCTAGACTCTGTCATACAGAGTGAATTAAGTCAGAAAGAGAAAAACAAATATTGCATATTAATGCATATACGTGGAATCTAGAAAAATGCTACAAACAAACCTATTCTCAGGGCAGGACTAGAGACACAGGTATAGAGTACAGACATGCAGACATGGGATGGGGAGGGGAAGGTGGGACAAACTGGGAGGTTAGCACTGACATGCGCACACTGCCTTGTGTGAAACAGACAGCTAGTGGGGAGCCGCTGTATAGCACAAGGAGCTCAGCTCAGTGCTCTGTGATGGCCTGGTGTGGGTGGTGGGTGGGGAGGGAGGCTGAAGAGGGAGGGGATATATGTATACATAGGCTGATTCACTTTGTCATACAGCAGAAACTAACAACATTGTAAAGCAATTAAATTCCAATTTTAAAATTTTAAATTTAAAAAATAAACAATAAAACAGCTAGGTATTCGTTAGTTAATTCCCTGTTAATTCCCTGGGGCATTGGGCCTGCCCATGGTTAGGAAAAATGTCCTCTGCTGTCAGAACAAGTCCTCAAGCAACAAAATGCAGCTGTGAGCAGCTGGAAAAGTCTGATGGTGGGATGATAAGGGCAAGGGATTGTGGACACCAGCAAAGGGAGTTACAGATTCTTAGGTTAATAGAATTTTCTGCTTCTTTACTCTCTTATCTAATACTACTTCCTATCTGCGGTGAGACTCAGGGAAAGGAAGAAGGAAGGGAAAGAGAGAAAACCCACTCTTATCACAGTATTTCTAATGTAACAAATCTCAAGATTATGAAAATGGCAGGGTGATCTCCAGGGAAAGGAAACTGGTATGAAAGTATTTTAATATAATTCTACATGGGGCTGGCGTGTCCTGCTTTTTGAGAATACCAGTATAGAAAGACAAGTTCAGGGAAATCTCACCATCCGCCATACACAACAAACAGAGCAGTGATCCCCAAGCTGGTGAGTCTCATGTAATATTCTCTTGGGACAGGTAGCAGATCCTGAGAAGTTTAGTGATTACCAAGAAGCAACCTGGGTTTTAAAAAGTTGGGAAACAGTAGACTTCCTGGTGGTCCAGTGGTTAAGAATCCACCTTCCAATGCAGGGGACACAGGCTTGATTTCTGGTCAGGAACTAAGATCCTACATGCTGTGGGGCAACTAACCCTGTACACATCACAACTACTGAGCCCGTGCTCTCTGGAGCCCATGCCACAGCTAGAAAGCCCGAATGCCTCAATGAAGAGCTCTTGAGCCGTAACAAAAGACCCCAAGTGCCACAACTAAGGCAGCCAAATAAATAAATCTTTTTTTTTTTTTTAAACAATAGTTGGGGAACACTGTCAGCATAAGCAAGGTCAAGAGGCTAAACACTATGTGACCAGGGACATGGGGAAGTGGATGAGAGCCATCTCATGGTTTAAAAAGATGAGACACTTTAAAACAGAGTGTGTTGGGAAACCCAGCCTCCCTTATAAAAACATGTCTGGCACCACCTGAGTTTCACCCTGGAGGGAACTTCAGCCCTGTACCCTGGAATGTCACCCCCTTTAGGGAGTTCTCACTCTGGAGCAGTGCCACTGATCCCCAGGAATGCTCAGCTTCTCAGATGTGTTACTCTAAGTAGATTCTCATCTAAGGGCTTGTATGAGGGTGGTTTCTTTGTAAAGTGGTCTCATGAAGCAGAAGGGAAGTTGTGGGAATAGGGGGAAAAAATTACAGCAAAGCGTGGATTAATGAACTAATTAGTATTGTGGGCAATGAGTCTCAGTCCTGTTGGGGATCATCAGAGGAACCATATAGAATCTGCCCCAGACACGAAGCTACACACTCTTCATAGGTCCCCCTCTCCCCTTGCCTAACTGGGCTAAGTGTGTGTAAAAGTCCAGGGATCTTTATCACCTTTGGAGAAAGCTATGAGGCATAAAATTAGAGAGAAGTTATAGGGACCATTCATAACAGCCATGGAGGTTTGCCACTCAAATCACCTTCAGCAGAACCTGCTACAAGGTATCTCCTGATGATGTACCCTTGAATCTGCCTCAGCATTCACCCCAAGGTCACACTTTCTCTGGTTGTCCCCATCAAACAAGAACACAACAGGGGCACTAGACTCAGGCCATTCCTGCCCACTGAAGGACTCCTCTAAAGGGCATCTGTTCACAGACAACCCAATGGCCTAGCCAAGGCTGTCTCGGAACTATACTGTGGTCTGAGGTTCTCCCTGCCTATTTTCACTTCCCCTACCATCAACCCCCAGCCCCTTCAGCCTTCACAGACATCTCCCCTAGTAAATCTCTTGCTCATCTAACTCTTCTTTAGCATTTGCCTCTAGGAGTAACTGAAGTGACAGAAAGTTTGCAGGACACCATCAGTTAATTTGGAACTGTCCACCACTGTGGTGCTGAAATCAGAAGTAGTCCAAGGGAGAGGTGATGCACAAACAAAATTTATCAATATCTGTGTTCTTCCTCCCTGAATGGTTAGCCATTAAAGAGTACAGCATATTCCCTTGGTCCTTCCTAGCCAGGGGAAGTAGCTGGTACTTTAAAAAATGCCATGTGAGGGAGGGGTCGGGCCAAGATGGCAGAGTAGAAGGACATAGAGTTCACATCTCCTCATAGGCTGGGGGTTGGGCCTGAGCCCCTGTAGCAGGAGCACTGAATCCAAGCTGCTGGACTAATAGAGAACTTCAGTCCTCAGGAAATGTTAATAAGTGTGAGCTCTCCCAGAGGTCCTCATCTTGGCACCAAGACCCAACTTCCTGAAAGCTCCTGTGCTAGATGCCTCAGGCAAAACAACCAGCAAGACAGGAACATATCCCAACTCATCAACAAAAATAAGACAACAGAGAAATATGTTCCAGATGAAGAAGCAAGGTAAAAACCTACAAGACCAAAGAAATGAAGAGGAAATAGGCAAGCTATCTGAAAAAGAACTCAGAGTAATGATAGTAAAAAGGACCCCAAATCTTGGAAATACAACAGAGGCATGGATAAATAAATGTTTAACAAGGACGTAGAAGAACTAAAGAACAAACAGTGAACAAAGAGTGAAAAAGAACTGAAATTAAATATACACTAGAAGGAATAAATGGGAGAAGGCAATGGCACCCCACTCCAGTACTGTTGCCCGGAAAATCCCATGGATGGAGGAGCCTGGTAGGCTGCAGTCCATGGGGTCGCTAAGAGTCAGACACAACTGAGCGACTTCACTTTCACTTTCCACTTTCATGCATTGGAGAAGGAAATGGCAACCCACTCCAGTGTTCTTGCCTGGAGAATCCCATGGACGGAGAAGCCTGGTAGGCTGCAGTCCATGGGGTTGCACAGAGTTGGACATGACTGAAGCGACTTAGCAGCAGTAGCAGAAGGAATAAATAACAGAATAACTGAGGCAGAAGAATGAAAAAGTGAGCTGTAACACAGAATGGTGAAAATAACTGCAGAGGAACAGAACAAAGAAAAAAGAATGAAAAGAAATGAGGACAGTCTCAGAGACCTCTGGGACAACATTAAATGCAAAAACATGCAAATTATAGAGGTCCCAGAAGAAGAAAAGAAACAGAAAGTGTCTGAAAAAATATTTAAAGAGATTATAGTTGAAAACTTCCCTAATATGGGAAAAGAAATAGTCACCCAAGCCCAGGAAGCAGAGAGGGTCTGATACAGAATAAACTCAAGGAGGAATATACCAAGACACATATCATTCAAACTGAGAAAAATTAAATTCAAAGAAAAAATATTAAAAGCAGCAATGGAAAAACAACAAAATATATGCAAGGGAAATCCCATAACGTTGTCAGCTGAGTTGTGTATGTTTTGTTTTGTTTTGTTTTGTTTTGTTTTTAGCAGAAACTCTGAAGGCCAGAAGAGAGTGGCAGGATACATTTAAAGTGATTAAAAGGAAGCACGTACAGCCAAAATTACTCTACTCAGTCAATTATATCCTGATTCAACAGAGAAATCAAAAACTTTACAGACAAGCAAAAGCTAAGAGAATTCAGCACCACCAAACCACCTTTACAACAAATGCTAAAGGAACTTATCTAGGTGGGAAACACAGGAGGGAAAAAAATAGACATACAGAAACAAATCCCAAAAAAGAAAAAGGTAATAGGAACATAAATATGATAATTACCTTAAACGTAAGTGGATTAAATGCTCCAACAAAAGACATAGACTGGCTGAATTAACACAAAAACAAGACCCAAATATATGCTGTTTACAAGAGACCCACTTCAGACCCAGGGACACAAATAGTCTGAAAGTGAGGGGGTAGAAAAAGATGCAAATGGAAATCAAAAGAAAGCTGGAGTACCAATACTCATATAAGAAGAAATAGACTTTAAAGACTATTACAAGAAACAAGGAAGGACACTACATAATGATCAAAGGATCAATCCAAGAAGAAGATATAACAACTATAAATACTTATGCAACATAGGAGCACTTCAATACATAAGCCAAATGCTAACAGCCATCAAAGGGAAATCAACAGTAACACAATAATAGTGGGGGACTTTAACACCCAACTTACACTAATGGACAGATTATCCACACAGAAATGTAATAAGGAACACAGTTTTAAATAACATACTAGATGCTGCTGCTGCTGCTGCTGCTAAGTCGCTTCAGTCATGTCTGACTCTGTGCGAACCCATAGACGGCAGCCCACCAGGCTCCCCTGTCCCTGGGATCCTCTAGGCAAGAACACTGGAGTGGGTTGCCATTTCCTTCTCCAATGCATGAAAGTGAAAAGTGAAAGTGAAGTTGCTCAGTCATATCCTACCCTCAGCGACTCCATGGACTGCAGCCTTCCAGGCTCCTCTGTCCATGGGATTTTCCAGGCAAGAGTACTGGAGCGGGGTGCCATTGCCTTCTCCGAACATACTAGATGAGATAGACCTAATTGATATTTATAGGACATTCCATCCAAAAGCACAATATGCTTTCCTCTCAAGTGTACACAGAACATTCTCCAAGACAGATCACATCTGGTTCACAAATCAAGTCTCAATAAACTTAAGGAAACTGAAATTGTAAAGCATCTTTTCCAACCACAGCACTATGAGATTAGAAATCAATTAGAGTAAAAATAATAATAATAATAAAACACACAAACACATGAACGCTAAACAATATGCTACTAAATAACCAAGAGAACACTGAAGAAATCAAAGAGGAAATCAAAAAGTACACACAAACAAATGACAATGAAAACACAATGATCCAAAACCTATGGGATGCAACAAAAGCAGTTCTGAGAGGGAAGTTTACAGCAATACAATCCCACCTCAGGAAACAAGAAAAGGACTTCCCTGGTGGTCCAGTGGCTAAGACTTTACCCTCTCAATGCAAGGGGCCCAGGTTCGATTCCTGGCCAGGGAACTAGATCCCACATGCCACAACTAAAGATACCATGTACCACAACTAAGACCCAGAGTAGCCAAACAAATAAATAATTTTTTTAAAAAAGAAACAATAAAAGTCTCAAATAAACAACGTAACTTTACACCAGATAACCACAATGATGAAATCACTCACCTAGAGCCAAACATCCTAGAATGCGAAGTTAAGTGGGCCTTAGAAAGCATCACTACGAACAAAGCTAGGGGAGGTGATGGAATTCCAGCTGAGCTATTACAAATCCTAAAAGATGATGCTGTGAAAATGCTGCACTCAACATGCCAGCAAATCTGGAAAACTCAGCAGTGGCCACAGGACTGGAAAAGGTCAGTTTTCATTCCAATCCCAAAGGAAGGCAATGCCAAAGAATGCTCAAACTAGTGCACAATTGCTCTCATCTCACATGCTAGCAAAGTAATGCTCAAAGTTCTCCAAGCAAGGCTTCAACAGTATGTGAACCGAGAACTTCTAGATGTTCAAGCTGAATTTAGAAAAGGCAGAGGAACCAGAGATTAAATTACCAACATCCACTGGATCATCAAAAAAGCAAGAGAGTTCCAGAAAAACATCTACTTCTGCTACACTGACTATGCTAAACTCTTTGACCATGTGGATCACAACAAACTGTGGAAAATTCTGAAAGAGATGGGAATACCAGACCACCTTACCTGGCTCTTGAGAAATCTGTGTGCAGGTCAAAAAGCAACAGTTAGAACCAAATATGGAACAACAGACTGTTTCCAAATTGGGAAAGAAATACGTCAAGGCTATACATTGTCACCCTGCTTATTTAACTTCTATCATGTGAAATCCCGGACTGGATGAAGTACAAGCTGGAATCAAGACTACTGGTAGAAATATTAATAACCTCAAACTTGCAGATGTCACCACACTTATGGCAGAAAGCGAAGGGAAACTAAAGAGTCCCTTGATGAAAGTGAAAGAGGACAGAGGAAAAAATGGCTTAAAACTCAATACTCAAAAAGCTAAGATCATGGCATCTAGTTCCATTACTTCATGGCAAACAGATGGGGAAACAATGGAAACAGTGACAGACTTCATTTTCTTGGGCTCCAAAATCACTACAGATGGTGACTGCAGCCATGAAATTAAAAGACGCTTGCTCCTTGGAAGAAAAGCTATGACCAACCTAGAAAGCATATTAAAAAGCAGAGACGTTACTTCGCCAACAAAGGTACATCTAGTCAAGCTATGGTTTTTCCAGGAGTCATGTATTTATGTGAGAGTTCGACCATAAAAAAAAGCTGAGCACCAGAGAATTGATGCTTTTGAACTGTGGTGTTGGAGAAGACTCTTGAGTCCCTTGGACAGCAAGAAGATCAAACCAGTCAATCCTAAGGAAATCAACCCTGAATATTCATTGGAAAGACTGATGCTGAAGCTGAAGTTCCAGTACTTTGGCCACCTGATACAAAGAACTGACTCATTGGAAAAGACGCTGATGCTGGGAAAGACTGAAGTTGGGAGAAGGGGAGAACAGAGGATGAGATTGTTGGATGGCATCACTGACTCAGTGGACATGAGTTTGAGCAAACTCCAGGAGTTGGTGATGGACAGGGAAGCCTGGTGTGCTGCAGTCCATGGGGTTGCAAAGACTCAGACACGACTGAGCAACTGAACTGAACTGAAACACCATATTAACAAACTGAAGAATAAAATTTATATGATAATTTCAATGGATGAAGAGTAAGCTTTTGACAAAATGAACAGCCTTTTATGATAAAATCTCTCCAGAAAGAGGGCACAGAGGGAGCCTACCTCAACATAATAAAGGTCATATATGACAAACCCACAACAAACATCATTCTCAAAGGTGAAAAACTGAAAGCATTTCCTCTGAGATCAAGAACAAGACAAGGATGTCCACTCCTGCCACGTTTATTCAACATTGTTTTGGAAGTCCTAGCCACAGCAATCAGAGAAGAAAAAGAATCCAAATTGAAAAGAAGAAGTAAAACTGTAACTGTTTGCGGATGACATGATACTCTGCCACCAGAAAATTAGGGCTAGTGAAAGAATGTGGTGAAATTACTGGATAGAAAATTAGTGCATAGAAATCTCTTGCATTCCCATACACAAGCAACAAAAGATAAGAAAGAGATATTAAGAAAACAATCCTATTTATCACTTCAACAAAAATAATAAAATACCTAGGAATAAACTGTCCTAAGGAAACAAAAGACTTGTACTCAGAAAACTATAAGATATTGAGAAAAGAAATCAAAGACAACACAAACAGATGGAGAAACATACAATGTTCTTGGAGTAGATGAATCAATATTGTCAAAATGATTATACTCCCCAAAACAATCTACAGATTCAATACAATCCCTATCAAATTACCAATGGCATTTTTCAGAGAATTAAGACAAAAAAATTTACAATTTTTCTGGAAACACAAAAGAGCCCAAATAGCTAAAGTAATCCTGAGAAAGAATAATGGAGTTGGAGCAATCAGACTCCCTTACTTCAGACTGTACTACAAACTACAGTCATCAAGACAATGTGATACTGGCACAAAAATAGAAATATAGATAATTTGAACAGGAGAGAAAGCCCAGAAATAAACTCAGGCATCTATGGTAATGACAGTAATCTATGACAAAGAGGCAATAATACACAATGGAGAAAAGACAGTCTCTTCAGTAAGTGGTGCTGAGAAAACTGGGCAGCTACATGTAAAAGAATGAAATTAGAACACTCCCTAACACTACACACAAAAATAAACTCAAAATGGCTTAAAGACCTAACTGGAAGGCTGGACACCATAAAACTCTTAGAAGAAAATTGAAGCAGAAGACTCCTTGACACACAGCACAAACTTTTTTGACCTGTCTCCTAGAGTAATGAAAATAAAAACAAAAATAAATAAATGAGACCCAATGAAACTTAAAAGCTTTTGTATAGCAAAGGAAACCATAAACAAGACAAAAAGACAGCCCTCAGATGGGAGAAAATATTTGCAAATGAAGCAACTGACAAAGGATTAATCTCCAAAATAAACAAACTGCTCATGCAGCTCAATATCAAAACAACAAACAACCCAATAAAAAAGATGAGTGGAAGACCTAAATAGACTTTTCTCCAAAGAGAACATACAGATAGCCAAGAGGCACATGAAAAGATGCTCAACATCACAAATTATTAGAAAACTGCAAATCAAAACTACAATGTAATATCAACTCACACCAGTCAGAATGCCGATCATCAAAAAAATCTACAAACAATAAACGCTGGAGAAGGTGCAGAGAAAAGGGAACCTTCTTACACTGTTAGTGGGAATGTAAATTGATAAAGCCACTATGGAGATCACTATAGAGGGTCCTTAAAAAACTAAAAATAGAATTATCATATGACCCAGCAATCCCACTACTGGGCACATACTCTGAGAAAACCATAATTCAAAATGACACATGCACCCCAATATTCACTGAAGCACTATTCACACTAGCCAGGACAAGGAAGCAGTCTAAATGGTCATCAGCATAGGAATGGATAAAGATGTGGTACATATAGATGATGGGATATTACTCAGCCATAAAAAGAATGAAAGTGTGCCACTTGCAGAGACATAGGTAGACCTAGAGACTGTCATACAAAATGAAGTCAGAAAGAGAAAACAAGTATCGTATATTAACACATATATGTGGAATCTAGAAAAACTGTACCGATGAACCTATTTGCAAAACAGAAATAGAGACAGACACATAGAGAACAAATGTATGGACACCAAGTGGGGAAGACGGGGGATGAATTGGGAGACTAGGATTTACATATACACACTATTATGTATTAAACAGATAACTAATGAGAATCTATTGTAAAGCACGGGGCACAGGGGGAAGAAGGTACAATCTGTGTATAGCACATATATAAACTCAACCTTCAAAATGCATTCCAATATACACTGCTGCTGCTAAGTCGCTTCAGTCGTGTCCGACTCTTAGCGACCCCATGGACTGCAGCCCACCAGGCTCCTCCGTCCATGGGGTTTTCCAGGCAAGAGTAGGTGCAGACAAATATTGTTTGATTCCACTTATATGAGGTACCTGAATAGTCAAATTCATAGTCAGAAAGAACACTGGTAGATGCTGGTGGATGGAATGGAGACGAGGAATAGGGGTTTGGTGTTTAATACGGACAGAGCTCCAGTTTAGGAAGGTGAAAAATTTGGGAGATAGATGACGGTGAGAGTTGTGCTTAGTGTCTCAGTCGTTTCTGGCTCTATGTGACCCCTTGGACTGCAGCCTGCCGGGCTCCTCTGTCCATGGGATTCTCCAGGCAAGAATAGTGGAGTGGGTTGCCATGCCCTCCTCCAGGGGATCTTCCCAACCCAGAGATCAAATCTGCATCTCCTGCCATGGCAGGTGGATTCTTAACCACTGAGCCACCTGGGAAGCCGATGAATGTACTTAGTGCCAAAATACACAGTTAAATATGGTGAAAATAGTATGTTTTATATTATGTGACTTATGCCACATTTTTTTTAGTAAAGCACATTTTTTTTAAATGCCACAGGGGGAAATGACAAGCCTGCCATCAGACTACACAAACAGGTAGTTTTCAAGGGTGCTGCTCCTAGAAACACGAATGCTGCTAAAATCTGCCAAGTCACCCTCAGCCATTCACAGCTCCAGAACCAGGAGCAGAGTGGTTTCTATGCTTCCTGCTGTTTAGCCTCCTGCAAATGGTTTGCATCAGGAAAGATGGACAGGAACCCAGTTGGCAAGATAAACTAAAAATGCAGCTCCACACGTTCACCCTTCACAGTCCAGACAGGGAAGAGAGCGCTGGAGAAGGTCGGTGGGGCCGAGGACCCACAGAACACCTCCTGGGCTGGAGAGCAACATACCTGTTGGCATCATCAGAAGGCACGCTCTCACTGGCGTCAGATGTCTCTCCCTCCCAGAGGTGACGAGGTAGAGGGCAGGGACACTAAGCTTGGTTCTGTCAACAAGGCTGAAGTCCCACCCCTGCCAGAGAACATCCCTGTGACCTTGGGCAAGTAAGCTGACTTCTCTGAGCCTCAGCAACCTCGTATGTAAAGCTCAGGTAGGACCAGACCAGAGATTTTCAAGCAGTGTTCTGAGGAACCCTAAGGTACCACAACCCCATCAGGGGTTACTAGCAATTAGGGAGAGAAGAGGAAACCAGGCCCACCTGAAT
Source organism: Bubalus kerabau (assembly GCF_029407905.1). Taxonomy (NCBI): domain Eukaryota; kingdom Metazoa; phylum Chordata; class Mammalia; order Artiodactyla; family Bovidae; genus Bubalus; species Bubalus kerabau. The sequence continues at coordinate 17,739,389 of NC_073643.1, forward strand.
TAAGAGTAATCCAACCGTTATCTGATTCCCCTTTGACTGTTTTCCAGGATTTTCTCTGAAGCTTAAAAATAAAAGTTTGAAAATCTCACGCCTCGAAGATCTTTAAGGCCCTTTTCTACCCCTATCTTTTGTAAGTCTATGGGGCTTGAATCAAAGCCTAGGTCCTGCCTCGTAGAGGTGTGTGACCTTGGGAAGCTACCTAACATTTCTTACTCTCTTCTCATCTGTAAAACACCTCATCACTTAGTGGTTATCTGTGATGTGTCGGGTGATTTGCAAACATCCCTAAGTCCATACCCATCCCTCTAAGAGACACACCATCAATACCCCCACTTTATAGCCAAGGAAACTGAGGCTCAGAGAGGCTGAGCAACAAACTGCATTACTCATCCGGCGAATGGCTTTATATATATCAGGCTCCAATATTCATATTGTCTCTGCTCTGCTGTCTGCCCGTTATAGAGTGGTGTGAACAAGAAATGAAACTATAAATGCAAAACGTTTTACGAAAATACAAATCATGATGCAACCATAAAGAATTATAACTTGGTTTCAGAATCAGAGTTATTTTGCACTAGCGAACCTAAACCCCCTTTCACAGGGAAGGTTACCTAGCTCCACAGCCAAAGCTGTCCTCGACCACAGTGGGACACTTGTGCAAGGAGAGCTACCATGGCCAGTGGCGGAAGCTGGGGGCAAGGCCAGTGGGTCAGGAGTAGTGCATGAACTGAGTCTAGAACAAATGCTGGACAAGGATTGCAAATTCTGTCAAAAGTGGGTTTGAATTAGCTCCTCTATTTACAAGTCTTGTGGCCTAAAAGTAAGTTATCTTCTTTGCCTTGGTTAGTTCATAGAGAAAATGGGGATGAAATGTGTTTAACTAGCAGTAAAGTTTGAGGGAAGAAGTCTTTATACAAGACCTCCCTCAGGATTTCCCTGGTGGTCCAATGGTTAAGACTCCCCTTTCCAACCCAGGCAGTGTGGGTTCCATCCCTGGTTGGGGAACGAAGTCTCACATGTCCCATGGCCAAAAAACCAGAACAGAAGCAATACAAGTTCAATAAAAGCCTTTCAAAAAATGATCCACATTAAAAAAAAAAAAATCTTAAAAAGAGACCTCCCTCACTTCTGATATCAGTTGGAAGAGTTCATAAAACCACCCACAAGCTCGATAATTCGTTGAGAGAATCTTCAGAACTCATTGAAAACTATTATACTCCCAGTTTATTACAGGGAAAAGATACAGGTTAAAATTAGCCCAAGGAAGAGACTGAGGGAAGAGTCTGGAAGGGAGTCTAATTGTGGAGCTTCTGAGTGTCTTCTCTTCATGGACTCCTGGATGCTGGTACCTCTTTGCACCCACAACGTGTAACAATGCACGCGGAGCACTGCCAGCCAGGGAAGGTCACCCAAGGCTTTGGTGTCCAAGGCAATGTTTGGAGCTGATCACTACTGCCCAGGTGGCTGATCTGTAGTCCCCAGCCCCTCCCAAGAGTCCAATACCTTTAGTCTCCAGTTCTTCTAGAAATCAGAACTCATAATGCACAGCCCAAAGCCTTCATCGTAAGTCACGCTGTTAGGGACTTTCCTGGTGGCGCAGAGGATAAGAATCTGCCTGCCAATGCAGGGGACATAGGTGCAATCTCTGGTCTGGGAAGATTCCACATGCCATGGAGCAGCTAAGCCCAAGTGCCACAACTACTGAGCCCACATTCTAGAACCCATGAGCGCCAACTACTGAGCCTGCAATGTTGCAACCGCTGAAGCCCACACATCTAGAGCCTGTGCTCTGCAACAAGGGAAGCCACCACAATGAGAAGCCCGAGCACCACAACTAAAGAAGTAGCCCCTGCTCTCCACAACTAGAGAAAGCCGGTGTGCGGCAATGGAGACTCAGAGTAGCCAAAACTAAACAAATACAGCGGTGTGTACATGTCAAAAAGATTAAATCACACTGTTAGACTATCTGGTAACCAGAGCCTCCAGGCAAACAAAGACACTCCCACAGACAGGACATTCCGGGGCCTGAGAGACCAGCTTCTGTAAGCCAAGGCAGAGCCCAGACCACTTGGTGGGAAAGGTTGATTCTTCTCTACACAAGATAACACTTCCTATTTCATGGGGTCATCGTGAGGATTGAGCGACAGAACACGAGTTGACCAGCCCATGTATGCAATCTCAAAATTCCAAATGCTCTGAAAACTGGAGTTTTAACAAAAATCATTTAGAGGGAAACTTACATTGCAGCTAGCGGGAATCGTTACACATTTTCCTACTGAAATATCACTGTGTGTGATCTGCTGGACAGTGCCACAACCCCCCCCCCACAACCCTGCCCACCCCGCCCTGGGGGTATAATGGTAGAGTGAGCACCTACACATTTTGCACTTTCTAAACTCAAAAATGCACCTGGCCCTGAGGGACTTGGACAAGACCTTGTGAGCTGTAAATGTATTAACAGGTACTAGTAACAGCCCCTAGCATATAATAACTGCTCATTAAATGCAAACTTTAATATTTCTCCTCAGACAAATACAAAAGTAGTAAAGGAAGAACACACCACCAAAGTGGTCAAGCCCACTGATTTAATATCCCTTTGGCAAAATTTTATCCCAATTTAAATTATCACAAGCAAATTCCAGGAGTGTATGTGGTGAAAATTAAATTCTTTTTTTAGACCACACCATGGAGAAGACTCTTGAGAGTCCCTTGGACTGCAATGAGATCCAACCAGTCCATTCTGAAGGAGATCAGCCCTGGGATTTCTTTGGAAGGAATGATGCTAAAGCTGAAACTCCAGTACTTTGGCCACCTCATGCGAAGAGTTGACTCATTGGAAAAGACTGATGCTGGGAGGGATTGGGGGCAGGAGGAGAAGGGGACGACAGAGGATGAGATGGCCAGATGGCATCACCGACTCAATGGACATGAGTCTGAGTGAACTCCGGGAGTTGGTGATGGACAGGGAGGCCTGGCATGCTGTAATTCATGGGGTCGCAAAGAGTCAGACACGACTGAGCGACTGAACTGAACTGATCTGATGCAGTATGTGGGATCCCAGTTCCCTGATCAGGGATCAAACCCGTACACCTTGCATTGGGAGTGTGGAGCCCAATCAATGGACTACCAGGAAAGCCCTGAAAATAAATTCTGTAGAAGATTTATCTTGTGTTTATTATCATAAGTATTATATATTATATGCTTTGACATAGTAAGTAAAAATTAAACATAGTCGTGGCACAGTTAAGCAGGGCTTGCTGAGGGTGGGAGAGCAGAGACAGTACCATGGCAGTTTGGAGGATCTGCCATGGGCTTTCAGCCTTTTGTGTACACTGACAAATTCTTGCTGTGTGTTTCCTTCTGAACATCCTGAAACTTGCCACCTGGGGAATTTCTTCGGACTTCCTACCAACTTTTAGACAATTCAGTTTCTTAATGAAGTACCAATTAAGTAATGCCATTATCGTTTTTCCCACTCTAGAACCTTTAGTCAAGCCTATTTGTGTCAAAACACTTGTGCCTGAAATCAGATGCCTGGGAGAAGCAAATTAGGATTTAAAATGTCAAAGAAGAAAGGAAAATTCACAAGAGCCCACTCACACCACAAGCAGGGAGGGAAACCGAACCACCCTGGGAACAGACCTTTCCACGTGCATAGCTCCACCACACTGAGTCATTATTGGAGCCAGCTGAAATGAGTGGATAGACACAGAGACTGTCTCATCACAGGACCACAGCCTCTGATTGCCAAGTCCCCAGTCCAAAGGGCTCTGGAGAGAGAGAGATCTGTATATAACTCACTTGGTTACAAACCTTGCCCTGGACTAATGAGAGGCTATTTTTAGTCTTTATGCTACTCTATATGAATATTCATGGGTTTGGCTGGAGAAATATTAATGTGTTTGATGACAGGGTGCTTCCCAAGGCTCCACTGGGAGTGTTAAGTAATATGATCCACATGCTGAATTGCCTTCCTAAAAAAATCCAAAAAATTATGAATTCAGAAATTCATCAAGTTTTTGGATAAGGGATTATAAACTTACATTGCACAAAATCCCAACAGGTAGGTGTTATCTTCACTTAAAGGATAATAAACAGAGATTTAAGTAACTTGCCCAAGGTCATACAATAAGCAACAAAATATAATACACTTTGATGAAACAACTATGTCAATTGCAACTTCCAACAGCTGCAGTTTTTTTGCAAAATCCAACAAGGTTTTGCATGACATCATCATGGAGCTGATACCTGAAGGTAGTCAGAAAATTATGAAGAGATGTTTTGCCGTTGGCAAAGTTATGCTGTTAAGATTTTAGACCAGCCTCCAGAGAGCCTTCTATTTCCAATTTCAAGGAAACCATGCCCTCTGACTTTAAGGACATACATTTCTTCTCATCCTTTAAAAGCAGAGGAATTTGATAAAGAAGTTGCCCGGTGAAGGAAAAAAAAAAAAAAGCCCACTAGACTGAAATCAAAACAAATCATTTTTTGCATATTAATCAGGCTCCTGATTGAAACTATGCTTGCTACTTCGAGAGAGGAATATTAAAAGTAAAGCGTTGCTAATTTAAGCACAACTTATTTTAAAAGATGTACCTAGAAACAGCCACATGGGAGAATCACTTAGGCTGTATCAACCACCCACTTCATTTGATGGGATCTGCCTGGGTTGCAAGCCCCAATGACATGACATTTGCCTCATCCCTATGGGTAGAGAATGACGTCAGCCATTCCCTATAATGTGCAGGGCTCTGGTTTTCAAGTATCCATGCCAACTTACTCCTGCCTCCCAAATGAGCAAGGGGAGTCCAGAGGGAAGACCCTGATCTGGAGTTAAAATGACTATCGAGGAGCTGCCACCAAGCTTGAGCCCCATCCTTATGGAGTTGGAAGGCCACCTCTCCCAGGGAGGTGTTCCCATAAGAGCAGTTTCTGTAGGACTTCTACCAACTAGTTGGCTCACTAGTCAACCTCATCTGTAGCAGACTGCTGTAGCTCTCCCCCTCTCATACCTATACCCATAGCTCTCTTGGAAAGACTGTGCTGGGGCTATGAGGGCAATTTTGTTTACACACACTGGCAGTTTGTCCACTGAAGCAACCATCAGTCCATACAGAACTAATGTAAGAATACAGAGGCTCAGCTCTCTCGCCTCCTGCAGAATTAAGGCTCCAGAGGTCCTCTGTGGGATCAGGTCAAGGCTGTGACTCCGCCTGAACTTGCCCCTTTCTGGTCTGCTTCTCCTTGTTTGTCAGCTGTTTCCCACTCCCTTACTGACCTCTCCTGGAACCTCACTAAAAAAGTCACTGCTTCTGGGTTATCCCACCTATGACCATTGTACCCAAAGCTCTGAGATTTCAGCATAGATAGTACATGTTACACTTTAAAGTGAGTAACAGAGAACTCCCTGGTGGTCCAGTGACTAAGACACCACGCTCCCAATGCAGGGGGCCTGGGTTCAATCCCTGGTCAGGAAACTAGATTCCACATGCCACAACTAAGAATCTGTATCTCACAATGAAAGATCCTGTGTACCACAGCTAAGACCTAGCAGGGCAGTGTCCAACTCTTTGCGACTCCATGAACTGTAGCCCAGAAGGCTCCTCTGTCTATTTAGTTCTCCAGGCAAGAATACTGAAGTGGGTTGCCATACCCTTCTCCAGGGGATCTTCCCAACCCAAGGATCAAACCCAGGCCTCCTGCATCAAATCTAAGACCTGGGGCAGCCAAATAAATAAGTACATTGTGAATAACCTCAAGTGAATTGTCTAGATTTCTGAAAAGGGCCTACTTACATGACAATCAACTATTCCACAGCTGAACTCATCCTTTGCCACTCTGGGGACTCATCGTTTGCCATGGGGATGAGGGAAAAGGAGAATAAGCTAGAAAAGAACAGAGAACATCACCTGGTAAGGTGTTCCTTTTCTCTCTCTACAGACCTATGGATAGCACATAAGCATATCCATGGCAGAGGGTCCTAGCTATCCCAAGGCATGGTCTCCCTTCTCCCTCACAATCGGGGAGCACAGCATGTTCAGTTACAAACTGAACATACAGCTCCCCAGCCAGCCTCCATTCCAGTTAAATAAGCTCTGGCCACTAGGTTCCAGCCAATGGGTTGTGAACATAAATGATGGGCACAACTTCTAAGACATGCCTTCTCTTCCCTGTCACCCTGCCTGGATGTAGTGGGAAGCCATGGAGATGGAGGCCATACCTGAGGAACGCAGGAAAAATATAGGATCCTGATCCTCAATATTATGGTCTTGCCCACATTGTTTCATGAGCAGAAAGAAACCTCTATCCATGTTCTGAAAGTCACCTGGGGCTCCTGTTAGAGCAATCAAATCAGTATTCTAAAGAATACATACCTTAGAGTGCAGTAGGATTATACATTTCAAACTGTGTCACGGATAAAGAGAAAAGTCTCTCTTATAGGTTGAATTTCCCACAAAAGATCCTGAGATGAGGATTTGTGCCAAAGTGACTTACAAATTATTAGAAAATATTCCCAGGAAAGACTGGTATTGAAGTTGAGGGTAAGAAGAAAAGATGGCCAAGCAATGGTGTAATATCAGATAAAGCCCCACAGTCCTCTAGGAGAGTTCTGGGACAGTATAGGTCACAAGTTATGGATAAGAGAACTGCAGAATTTACACAACCCACACTCACCAGTCAAGGGATGCTTGCAGAAGAGCTTAAATCCCCTGGCACTTTCAGATGCCCAAGCACATAAGAAGAATAGGTCCAGCAGCCTGCAGGAAGCCCTCTAACATGCAGGCACAGGTGCTGGCCGACACCACCCTTATGGCAGAAAGTGAAGAGGAACTCAAAAGCCTCTTGATGAAAGTGAAAGAGGAGAGTGAAAGTGTTGGCTTAAAGCTCAACATTCAGAAAACTAAGATCATGGCATCTGGTCCTATCACTTCATGGGAAATAGATGGGGGAACAGTGGAAACAGTGTCAGACTTTATTTTTTTGGGCTCCAAAATCACTGCAGATGGTGATTGGACCATGAAATTAGAAGATGCTTACTCCTTGGAAGGAAAGTTATGACCAACCTAGATAGTATATTCAAAAGCAGGGACATTACTTTGCCAACAAAGGTCTGTCCAGTCAAGGCTATGGTTTTTCTGGTGGTCATGTATGGATGTGAGAGTTGGACTGTGAAGAAAGCTGAGCACCAAAGAATTGCTTTTGAACTGTGGTGTTGGAGAAGACTCTTGAGAGTTCCTTGGACTGCAAGGAGATCCAACCAGTCCATCCTAAAGGAGATCAGTCCTGGGTGTTCATTGGAAGGACTGATGCTGAAGCTGAAACTCCAATACTTTGGCCACCTCATGCGAAGAGTTGACTCATTGGAAAAGACCCTGATTCTGGGAGGGATTGGGGGCAGGAGGAGAAGGGGACGACAGAAGATGAGATGGCTGGATGGCATCACCGATTCGATGGACATGAGTTTGGGTAAACTCCAGGAGTTGGTGATGGACAGGGAGGCCTGGCGTGCTGCAATTCATGGGGTTGCAAAGAGTCGGACACAACTGAGTGACTGAACTGAACACACTGAGAAGTCAAATGCCAAAAAACAGTACCTGAATCTAAGAGGACATGGGTGGAGTGCAGACAAGACCTGCTTACAGAGGCCTTCTTGTAAATTTTTGCCAGGAACTCAAACTTAGTCATGTGATCCTTTGCATAGGAAACAACTCTCACCCTTACCTGGACATTTCTCTTGGTTATATCTTTATATTTCAAGGGTCTACAATGGCATTCTGTGGCAGCCACAATAATAGACAAGGTTTTATTTCAGAGATCTCTTTCAGTCCTAAAAGAAAGAGTAACAAATTTATAGGAGTCTCTGATGGGGCTCTTTATTACCTACTCAAGCTCAAACAACCCAGCAGCAGAAATCATCATGCTTATTCCAGAAATGACACTGTTGGGAAATGTATTGTATACCTACATAGGAACAAGCAAAGACAATTTATAATATTAAAAGACATTTAACAATGTGACCTGAGATGGACATGCGACTCAAAACAAACTAGAGCTGAAGACTGCTTGCTAGACACACACACGCACATATACCTTTTAAAATCCCATCTAACATTTATATCTATCTAACTAGAGAAGGTTATAAAGAACAGTAAGTACCAGTGATGGGGAAGACAGGCAGTCTCAGGTGCTTCTGACTGGCATGTAAAACATAACAATCCTTCACAAGGCCAATATAGGAATACATATTTAGAAACTTAAATGCATACTCTTTGGCTCTCCAAGCAAAATTCACGTTTAGGAAATTTTGGGGGTGTTTAGTTCAATGAAGTTTGATACATATATAGATTCATGTAACTACCAATACAGTGAGTGAAGTGAACGTCACTTAGTCATGTCCGACTCTTTGAGACCCCATGGACTATACAGTCCATGGAATTCTCCAGGCCAGAATACCGGAGTGGATAGCTTTTCCTTTCTCCAGCAGATCTTCCTGACCCAGGATTGAACAGGATCTCCTGCATTGCAAGCGGATTCTTTACCAACTGAGCTATCAGGGAAGCCCAATACAGTAGGGGTACTCAAAAACTCCTTTGTTTTATTTCTTTGTAGTCACTCTCTTTCCCTTATAGTCCCTAACCACCATTGATTTTTTTTCTTCAATCCCCATAGTTCATCTTTTCAAGAAGCCCCACACCACAGCTGAGGAAGCCACAAGTGCGTGCCCTAGAGCCTGTGCTCCGCAATGAGAGAAGCCACTGCAATGAGAAGCCCGTGCCCCGCAACTAACAGTAAACCCACTCGCCACAACTAGAGAAAATCTGTGTGGAACAACAAAGACCCAGCAGAGGCAATAAGTAAATTAAATGTTTTTTTAGTTTTTTTTTTTTAAATAATGTCATATAAATGGAACAAAAGAGTACATAACCTTCTTTCCCAGCACAATGTTTAAGACGTATCTAAGTTCTCATCAAAAAAGCAAGAGAGATCCAGAAAAACATCTATTTCTGCTTTATTGACTATGCCAAAGCCTTTGACTGTGTGGATCACAACAAACTGTGGAAAATTCTGAAAGAGATGGGAATACCAGACCCCCTGACCTGCCTCTTGAGAAACCTGTATGCAGGTCAGGAAGCAACGGTTAGAACTGGACATGGAACAACAGACTGGTTCCAAATAGGAAAAGGAGTACGTCAAGGCTGTATATTGTCACCCTGCTTATTTAACTTATATGCAGAGTACATCATGAGAAACGCTGGGCTGGAAGAAGCACAAGCTGGAATCAAGATTGCCGGGAGAAATATCAATAACCTCAGATATGCAGATGACACCACCCTTATGGCAGAAAGTGAAGAGGAACTCAAAAGCCTCTTGATGAAGGTGAAAGAGGAGAGTGGAAAACTTGGCTTAAAGCTCAACATTCAGAAAACGAAGATCATGGCATCTGGTCCCATCACTTCATGGGAAATAGACGGGGAAACAGTGGAAACAGTGTCAGACTTTATTTTTGGGGGCTCCAAAATCACTGCAGATGGTGACTGCAGCCATGAAATTAAAAGACGCTTACTCCTTGGAAGGAAAGTTATGACCAACCTAGATAGCATATTGAAAAGCAGAGACATTACTTTGCCAACAAAGGTCCGTCTAGTCAAAGCTACGGTTTTTCTGGTGGTCATGTATGGATGTGAGAGTTGGACTGTGAAGAAAGCTGAGTGCCGAAGAATTGATGCTTCTGAACTGTGGTGTTGGAGAAGACTCTTGAGAGTCCCTTGGACTGCAAGGAGATCCAACCAGTCCATTCTGAGGAGATCAGCCCTGGGATTTCTTTGGAGGGAATGATGCTAAAGCTGAAACTCCAGTACTTTGGCCACCTCATGCGAAGAGTTGACTCATTGGAAAAGACTCTGATGCTGGGAGGGGTTGGTGGCAGGAGGAGAAGGAGATGACAGAGGATGAGATGGCTGGATGGCATCACTGACTCAATGGACGTGAGTCTGAGTGAACTCCAGGAGTTGGTGATGGACAGGGAGGCCTGGCATGCTGCGATTCATGGGGTCGCAAAGGTTGGACACGACTGAGCGACTGAACTGAACTGAAGTTGTTGTGTTTATCAGCAACTTGTTTCTTCTTATTGCTGAGATTATTCCATTGCCAGACCTGCCTGTGAGTGCTTGAGGGTCTCTGGTGGAGGTGTGGGTCAGCAGTGGCCTGCCATGGGGACAGGGGCACTGGCAGCAGCAGTCCTGGGAGGCGTGGCGTGTGGCCTAAGTCCTCTTGGAGGAGGTCGCCATTAGCCCTACCATAGAGCTGCCCGGTGGGCGATCCACAAACTGGAGACCAATTATACCAAAGAAATTCTTCCACTAATGAGAAGATTATAGGCCCCACAACAGACTTCCCAACCTGGGGATCCAGCAAAGGGACTAGGAATCCCCAGGGAATCTGACTTTGAAGGTGAGCAGGTTTTGATTACAGAACTTCCACAGGACTGGGGGAAACAAACTCTAGGAGGGCATTAACAAAACCTTGTGCACACCAGGACCCAGGGGAAAGGAGCAGTGACCCCAAAAGAGACTGAGCCAGACTTGCCTGTGAGTGTCCAGCAGTCTCAGGTGGAGTTGTGGGTTGACAGCGGCCTGCTGCAGGGTCAGGGACACTGAATACAATGATGCTAGGAGCCACGGGGCATGCTGGCATAAATCCTCTTGGAGGAGGTCACCATGAGTCCTACCATAGAGATTGAAGACTACTGGGTGGAAGCACAGCCCCACTCATCAGCAGAATATTGGATTAAAGATTTACTGAGCATTGCCCTGCCCACTAGAGCAAGCCCCAGTTTTCTCCAAAGCTAGTCCCTCCCATCAAGAAGCTTGCACTAGCCTCTTATCCTCATCCATCTGAGGGCAGACTGAAAACCACAATCACAGAAAACGAACCAAAATAATCACATGGATCACAACCTTATGTAACTCAGTTAAACTCTGAGCCATGCCATACAGGGGCACCCAAGACAGACGGGTCATGGTGGAGAGTTCTGACAAAATGTGGTTTACTGGAGAAGGGAATAGTGAACCACTTCAGCATTCTTGCCTTGAGAACCCCATGAACATTATGAAAAGGCAAAAAGATAGGACACTGAAAAATGAGCCCCCTAGGTCAGCAGGTGTCCAATCTGCTGCTAGGAAGGAGCAGAGAAATAGCTCCAGAAAGAATGAAGAGGCTAGGCCAAAGCAGAAACAACACCTACTTGTGGGTGTGTCCAGTGGTGAAAGTAGAGTTTGATGCTGTAAAGAACAATACTACATAGGAACCTGGAATGTTAGGTTCATGAATCAAGGTAAATTGGATGTGGTCTAACAGGAGATGGCAAGAGTGAACATTGACATTTTATTAACCAGTAAACTAAAATGGATGGGAATGCGTGATTTTAATTCAGATGACCATTACATCTACTACTGTGGGCAAGAATCCCTTAGAAGAAATGGAATAGCCCTCATAGTCAACAAAACAATACAAAATGCAGTACTTGGCTGCAATCTCAAAAATGACAGAATGATCTCAGTTCATTTCCAAGACAAACCATTCAATATCACAGTATTCCAAGTTCATGCCCCAACCACTATTGCTGAAGAAGCTGAAATTGAACAGTTCTATGAAGACTTACGAGACTTTCTAGAACTAACACCCAAAAAAGATGTCCTTTCATCACAGGAGAGTCCAATGTAAAAGTATGAAGTCGAGAGATACGTGGAGTAGCAGGCAAGTTTGGCCTAGGAGTAAAAAATGAAGCAGGGCAAAGGTTAACAGAGTTTTGCCAAGAGAACGCACGGGTCATAGCAAACATCCTCTTCCAACAACACAAGAGACAACTCTACACATGGACATCACCAGATGGTCAATATAAAAATCAAACTGATTATATTCTTTGCAGTTGAATATGGAGAAGCACTATGCAGTCAGCAAAGTGGAGCTGCTTGTGGCTCAGATCATCAGCTCCTTATTGCAAAATGAAGACTTAAATTGAAGAAAGTATGGAAAACCACTAGATCATTCAGGTATGACCTAAATCAAATCCCTTATGATTATACAGTGGAAGTGACAAAGAGATTTAAGGGATTAGATCTGATAGAGTGCCTGAAGAACTATGGATGGAAGTTTGTAACACTGTACAGGAGGCAGTGACCAAAACCATCTCAAAGAAAAAGAAATGCAAAAGGCAAAATGGTTGTCTGAGGAGGCCTTACAAAGAGCTGAGAAAAGTAGAGAAGTGAAAGGCAAAGGAGAAAATGAAAGATATACCCAACTGAATGCACAGTTCCAAAGAATAGCAAGGAGAGATAAAAAAGCCTTCTTAAGTGAATAATGCAAAGAAATAGAAGAAAACAATAGAGTGGGAAAGACTAGCGATCTCTTCAAGAAAATTAGACATACAAGGGAATATTTCATGCAAAGATGGGCACAATAAAGGACATAAATGGTATGGACCTAACAGAAGCAGAAGATATTAAGAAGAGGTGGCAAGAATACATGGAAGAACTATACAAAAAAGGTTCAAATGACCCGGATTTCCATGACGGTGTGATCACTCATCTAGAGCCAGACATCCTAGAGTGTGAAGTCAAGTAGGCCTTAGGAAGCATTACTACAAACAAACCTAGTGGAGGTGATGGAATTCCAGCTGAACTATTTCAAATCCTAAAAGATGATACTGTGAAAGTGCACTACTCAATATGCCAGCAAATTTGGAAAACTCAGTAGTGGCCACAGGACTGGAATACGTCAGTTTTCATTCCAATCCCAAAGAAAGGCAATGCCAAAGAATGCTCAAACTATCACACAATTGTACTCATCTCACACGCTAGTAAAGTAATGCTCAACATTCTCCAAGCCAGGCTTCAACAGTATGTGAACCATGAATTTCCAGATGTTCAAGCTGGATTTAGAAAAGGCAGAGGAACCAGAGATCAAACTGCAAACACAGATCACAGAAAAAGCAAAAGAATTCCAGAGAAACATCCACTTCTGCTTCATTGACTATGCTAAAGCTTTGGACTGTATAGAGCACAACAAACCAGAAAATTCTTAAAGAGATAGGAATATCAGACCATCTTACCTCCCCCTGAGAAACTTGTATGCAGGTCAAGAAGCAACAGTTAAAACCAGACATGAAACAACAGACTGGTTCCAAATTGGGAAAAGAGTACATCAAGTTGGTATACTGTCACCCTGCTTATTTAACTTCTATGCAGACTACATCATATGAAATGCCAGGCTGGAAGAAACACAAGCTGGAGTCAAGATTGCCAGAAGAAATATCAATAACCTCAGATATCCAGATGACACCACCTTTATGGCAGAAAGCGAAGAACTAAAGAGCCTCTTGATGAAAGTGAAAGAGGGGAGTGAAAAAGCTGACTTAAAACTCAACATTCAAAAAATGAAGATCATGGCATCTGGTCCCATCACTTCATGGCAAATAGATGGGAAAACAATGGAAACAGTGAGAGACTGTATTTTCTTAGACTCTAAAATCACTGTGGACAGTGACTGCAGCCATGAAATTAAAAGACATTTGCTCCTTGGAAAGAAAGCAATGACAAACCTAGACAGTATTTTAAAAAGCAGAGACATCACTTTTTCAGCAAAGGTCTGTATAGTCAAAGCTATTGTTTTTCCAGTAGTCATGTATGAATGTGAGTTGAACCATAAAGAAAGCTGAGCACTGAAGAATTGATGCCTTTGAACTATGGTGTTGGAGAAGACTCTTGAGTCCCCTGGACAGCAAGAAGATCAAATCAGTCAGTCCTAAAGGAAATCAACCCTAAATATTCATTGGAAGAAATAACACTGAAGCTGAAGCTCCAATACTTTGGCCACCTGATGCGAAGAGTTGACTCACTGGAAAAGACCCTCTGCTGGGAAAGACTGAGAGCAGGAGGAGATGAGGGTGGCAGAGAATGAGATGGCTGGATGGCATCACCAACTCAATGGACATGAGTTTGAGCAAGCTCCAGGACATAATGAAGGACAGAGAAACCTGGCGTGCTGCAGTCCATGGGGTCGCAAAGAGTCAGACACTACTGAGCAATGGAACAACAAGAACAACAATTCCATTATCTAGGTGAACCACAGTTTCTTTATCCATTTGCTAGATGAATGACATTTAGGTTGTTCACATTTTGGGGCATTTATGAGCAGAGCTGCTACAAACATTCATGTAAAGGTTTCATGCGAACATAAATATTCATTCCTCTACGGTAAATAACCAGCAGTGGATTGCTAGGCCATATGATACATACAAGTTTATAAGAAAATGTATTATAACAAACAGGCAAACTATTTTCAATATTTGCATTCCCACCAGAAATGTAAAGAGTTCCAGTTTCTCAACGTCTTCACCAACACTCAGAATTGTATTATTAATTTTTGCCTTCAGATAGATAATTTCAAACTAAAACCATGCTGACATACCACTTATCTAATGGATAATGATATTGAACAAGACATCTTTTCATGTGCTTATCTGCCAGCTATATATCACTGTTAATAAAATGCCCATGCTGTTTTTTTTTTAAATTTTGGTTTTAAGAACTTTTTATATATTTTGGATACAAGTCCTTTGTAAGATTTGTGATTTGTAAATATTTTCTACCAGTCTGTAGCTTGTGTTTTCATTCATTTTGATGGTGTTATTTGCAGGCCTTTTAGTGGAGTCCAATTTATCATTTATCCTTTTATGGATTGTGCTTTTGGTGTCATGTCTAAAAGCTCTTCACCTAACCTCAAGTCATGAAGAGTCTCTTCTATGGTTTATTCTAAAAATTTTTATACAGCAATATTTCTATTTAGATTTATTTTTTTCAGTTAATTTTTCTATAAGGTATGAGATTTAGGAGCAAGCTTATTTTTTTGCCTAAGGATCTCCAATTGTCCCAACATCATTTTGTTGAAAAAAAAAAATTTCACCCATGAATTACTTTGAGATCTTGTCAAAAAATCATTTAGGATGTTTGTCTTCTGCCTTCTGACCACCTCGTGTTTTGCCCTGTGACCCTGCCTGGCATATGGTGACTCTCAGGATCTCCAAGAAGTAGAAGGATTGAGTTCACCTCCTGTTTCAAAAACACCAAAATCACAACTAGCTGTTCAACAACCATTGACAAAAAGTATCAAACCTACCAAAAAGTCAGTCTACACCGAAAGAAGAGGCCACACTAGATGGTAGAAGGGGTGCTCTTGCAATACAATCAAACCCTATACCCCCAGGTGGGTGACCCACAAACTGAAAAATAATTATATCATAGAGGTTCTCCCACAGGGGTGAGAGTTCTGAGCCCCATATCAGGTACCCCAACCTGGGAATTTGACACTTGGGGGAGGAGTCCTCAGAGCAATTGGCTTTAAAGGTCAGCAGGTCTTAAGTGCTGTGAGATCAGAAATCAACTATAGGAAACAAACCATAAAGATAAGAGCAGAAATGAATGAAATAGAGATGGAGGAAACAAACAAACAAAAAAGGTCAGTGAAACTAAAAGTTGAATCTAACAATATCTTAAATGGATCATACACCACAATCAAGTATGATTTATCCCAGTAATGCAAGTATTCTTCAATATATGCAAATCAATCATGTGATACAACATATTAACAAAGTGAAGAATAAAAATCATAAAAAAAAAATCGTATGATGATCTCAACAGATGCAGAAAAGGCTTTTGAAATAATTCAATAAACATCAATGATAAAAACTAGAGGGAACATACAGGGAACCTACTTCAACATAGTAAAGGCCATATATGACAAGCCCAGAGAGATCACTCAGTGATGAAAAACAGAGCATTTCCTCTAAGGTCAGGAACAAGTCAAAGATTCCACCCTTGTCACTATTATTCAACACAGTTTTGGAAGTCCTAGCCATGGCAATCAGAGAAGAAAAAGAAATAAAAAGAATCCAAATTGGAAAGGAGTAAAAATTGTTTGCAGATGACATAATATTATACTTAGAAAATCCTAAAGATGCCACCATAAAACTACTAGTGCTTACCATTGAATCTGGTAAAATTGCAGGATACAAAATTAATGCACAGAAATCTCTTGCATTCCTATACACTAGCAATGAAAATTCAGAAAGAGAAATTAAAGAAGCGATCCCATTTACCACTGCAACAAAAAAGAATAAAATGCCTAGGGATAAACCTACCTAATGAGACAAAAGACCTGTACTCAGAAAACTATGTGTGTGCTTAGTCGCTCAGTCATGTCTGATTCTCTGTAACCACATGGACTGTAGCCCACCAGACTCCTCTGTCCATGGGGATTCTCCAGGCAAGAATACTGGTGTGGGTTGCCATGCCCTCCTCCAGGGGATCTTCCCCACCCAGGATCAAACCCCAGTCTCCTGCACTGCAGGTGGGTTCTTTACCATCTGAGCCACCAGGGAAGCTCAGAAAACTATAAGATACTGATGAAAGAAATCAAAGATGGCACAGACAGATGGAGAGATATGCATGTTCTTGGATTTGAAGAATCAATATCGTGAAAATGACCCTACTACCCAAAGCAATCTATAGATTCAATACAATCCCAAATTACCAATGGCATTTTTCACAGAACTAGGCCAAAAATTTTTACAATTTGTATGGAAATATAAAAGATCCTGAATAGCCAAAGCAATCTTGAGAAAGAAAAACAAAGCTGGAGGAATCAGGCTCCCTTGACTTCAGACTATACTACAGAGCCGCAGTAATCAAGACAGTATGATACTGACACAAAAACAGACAAACAGATCAATGGAACAGGGAGAAAGCCCAGAAATAAACTCAGGCATCTCTGATTACCTAATTTATGACAAAGGAAGCAATGGAGAAAAGACAATCTTTTCAACAATTGGTTCTCAGAAAACTAGACAGCTACATATAAAAGAACGAAATTAGAACACTCCCTAATACTATACACAATAATAAACTCAAATGGACTAAAGACCTAGATGTAAGGCTAGACACTATAGAATTCTTACAGGAAACATAGAACACTCTTTTGACATAAATCAGAGCAATATCTTTTTTGACCCACTTCCTACAATAATGAAAATCAAAACATAAATAAATGAGACCTACTTAAATTGAAACCTTTTTCACAGCAAAGGAAACAGTAAACAAGACAAAAAGACAGTTCTCAGAATGGAAGAAAATATTTGCAAATGAAGCAAATGACAAGAAATTCATCTCCAAAATATATAAATAGCTCATGTGGCTTAATACCAAGAAAAACAACTCAATAAAAAATGGGTGGAAGACCTAAACAGACATTTGTCTAAAGAAGACATACAGATGGTCAAGAAGCATATGAAAAAAATGCTCAACATCAATAATTAGTATAGAAATGAATGAGGCAGCACCTCACACCACTCAGAATGGTCATCATCAAAAAATCTGCAAGTAACAAATGCTGGAGAGGGTTTGAAGAAAAGGGAACGCTCTTGCACTGTTGGTGGGATTATAAATTGATACAGCCACTATGGAGAATACTACGGAGGTTCCCGAAAAAAACTAAAAAGAGAACTACCATATGACCCAGTAATCCCACCCCTGGGCATATACCCAAATAAAACCATAATTTAAAAAGACACTGAACCCCAATGTTCATTGCAGTACTATTTACAACAGCCAGAGAAATGGAAGCAACCTGAATGTCCCTCAACAGATAAGTGGATAAAGGAGATGTAGTACATATAGACAATGGAATGTTACTCAGCCATAAAAAGGAATGAAATTGTGCTATTTTCAGAGATGTGGATGGACCTAGAGACTGACATACAGAATGAAGTCAGAAAGAGAAAAACAAATATAGTGTATATTAATGAATATATGTATAATCTAGAAAATAGTACAGAATACAGACATAGGCATAGAGAAAAAAAGTATGGACACCAAGCAGGGAAGGTGGGGTGGAATAAATTGGGAGATTGGGATTGACATACATACACTACTAGGTAAAAACTAGACAGCTAATGAGACCCTCCAGTATAGCATAGGGGAGAAAAAATGAAGGCAGTATCTGTCTCCAGGACATATATTAAGTTAACCCTAATTTAATCAATATACAATAGGTGCAGACAAATACTGTTTGATTCAATTTATGCAAGATAACTAAAACAGTCAAATTCATAGTGTCAGAAAGTACACTGGCAAATGCCAGTGGCCGGCAAGGGAGGGAACTGGGGAGTTAGTTGTTAATGGGAGACAGAGTTTCAGTTTAGGGAGGTAAAAATTCAGGAAATAAATGATGGTTGAGAGTTGCACAACAATGTAAATGTACTTAGTGCTGCTGAACTATTTAGTTACATGTAGTTAAAATAGTTGTTTTATATTATGTGGCTCTTACAACAACAACAAAACATTTAAAAAAGGACTATAATACCCAAGGCAATTTACAGATTCAACTCAATCTCTGTGAAATTACCAATGGCATTTTTCACAGATCTAGAACAAACATTTTTTAAAATTTGTATGGAAACACAAAAGACCCCAAACAGCCAGAGCAATCCTAAGAATGAAAAACATAGCTGGAGCATTCAGGCTCCCAGACTTCAGAGTATGCTACAAAGCTACAGTCATCAAAACAGTACAGTACTGGCACAAAAACAGAAATCTGCAACAATGGAACAAGATAGAGACCCCAGAGATAAACCAATACACCTATGGTCACCTAATCTATGACAAAGGAGGCAAAAATATACAATGGGAAAAAGTCTCTTCAATAAGTGGTTCCAGGAAAACTGGACACCTATATGTAAAAGAATAAACTAGAATATTCTTTAATACCATACACAAAAATAAATTCAAAATGGATTAAAGACCTAAATGTAAGGCCTGATACTATAAAACTCTTATCAGAAAACATAAGCAGGATACTCTTTGACATAAATCACAGCAACATCTTGTATTCACTTCCTAGAGTAACAAAAAAGTTTTAAATGGAACGTAGTTAAACTTGAAAGCTTCCTCACAGCAAAGGAAAGCATAAACAAAATGAAAAGACAACTCACAGAATGAGAGAAAATATTTGCAAATGAAGCAACTGACAAGGAATTAATCTACAGAATATACAAACAGCTCATGTAGCTCATTTTTTTTAAAAAACTCAACCAAAAAATGTGCAGAAGATCTAAATTGACACTTCTCCAAAGAAGACATACCAATGACCAAAAAGCATGTGAAAAGATGCTTAACATCAATAATTATTAGAGAAATGCAAATCAAAACTACCATGAGGTATGATCTCATACCACTCAGAATGACCATCATTAAAAAGTCTACAATCAATAAATTCAGGAGAAGGTGTGGAGAAAAGTGAACCTTCCTGCAGTGTTGGTGGCAAGGTAGATTGACATAGCCACTATGGAAAAAGGTATGGAGGTTCTTGAAAAAGCTAAAAGTAGAGCTAATATATAATCCAGCAATCCCACTCCTGTATGTGGAAAATGCACAGAAAACCATAATTTGAAAAGACACATTGCAGCACTGTTTATAATAGCCAAGACAGGGAAGCAACAATAATGTTCACAGACAAATGGAAGGATAAAGAAGATGTGATATATTATACACAATGGAATATTACTCAGTCATGAAAAAGAATAAAATAATACTATTTGCAGCAACATGGATAGACCTAGAGATTGTTGTACTAAGTAGGTCAGACAGAGAAAGACATATATTACTTATAAGTGGAATCTGAAAATGGACACAAATGAACTAATTTACAAACACAGACTCACAGACTTAGAAAACTAACTTATGGCTACCAAAGGGAAAAGGTAGAGAGAGGGATAAATTAGGAGTTTGAGATTAACATATATACACATATATAACATCATACATACAAAATAGATTATCAACAAGGACCTACACTACAGTACAGGGAACTCTACTCAATACTCTATGATAACCTATATAGGAAAAGAATCTGAAAAAGAATGGATATATGTATAACTGAATTGTTTTGCTGTACGTCTGAAACTAACACTACATTGTAAATCAACTATAATATAAAATAAAAAAATAAAATCAGTTGCACATATTTATGTGGAGCTATTTCTGTACTCTCTAATCAATGCTTCACTGATCTATGTGTCTATCTTGTAATAACTGAAAGTCTTAAAATCAAGTAGTACAATCCTCCCAACTGTATTATTTTTTTTAATTATTTTACCTATTTCAATTCATCCGTTTTCCATCAAATTTAGAATAGCTGGTCTATATCTACTAAAACTTTTTGGGGATTTTGATTGATAATACATTAAACCTCCACGTTAATTGAGCAAAATTGACATATTTACTTTTTTGAGTCTTCTAACCCATAAAAACAGTCTCTCTATTCACTGGGTCTTCTTTGACTTCCTTCATCAACTTTTTATAGTTTTCCAACACACAGACTCTGTACATAATTTTTTCAGATTTATACATGAGTACTTTTTGAAAAAGTGAAAGCGTTAGTCATTCAGTTGTGCCATTTGCGTGAAAGGAGTATCCTCTGCGACCCCATGAACCCTGCCAGGCTTCTCTATCCATGGAATTCTCCAGGCAAGAGGATGGGTTGCCATTCCCTTCTCCAGGGATCTTCCTGACCCAGGGATCAAACCTGAAAGGGGCTATCTAAAAAATAATTTTTTTTCTGGCCACACCACACATCTTGCTCCATCTTAGTTCCCTGACCAAGGACTGACCTGTGCGCTTAGCAGTAAAAGAGCCAAGTTCTAACCACTGGACTGGCTTGTATTTTTTTAAATTCTTCTTCTCAATTGTACATGGTTAGTGTACAGAAATATGACTGACTTTTGTGTCTTGATCCTGCATCCTGAAAAGTTGCTTATCTTTATTAGTTCTAGAGATATTTTTTAGTGATTCCCTGGGATTTTCAACATACAAAATCATGTTGTCTGTGAAAGGAGATTCTTTGCAATCTCTACAGTTTCTTATTTTTATTTACTTTTTTCCTGATTACTAGCTAAGACTTCCAGTGTGATGCTGAATAGAGGTGACAAGTATGCACATCCTTGCCTTGTTCCTGTTATTAGGGGGAACTCATTCAGTCTTTTTACAAGTATGATGTCAGCTCTAGGCTTTTTTTTGTAGATGTCCTATATAAAGTTGAGATTTCCTTCTACTATTCTACACCCAGTTCCAATGTGTGTATTTTTTTCTACACCACCAAGTAGTTCTGACTCTAGCTGAGTGTCCTATGAGTCAACTCAAGTCTGATCTACCTGAAGACTGTCAGATGCCACAGGTTGCTCAGCCTAACAGGACTACCCTCCCACCCACCCATTTGAGATGTCAATTACAAGGTTGTCACCTTTGTTTCTGAGTGACTAGCTGTAAGTTAGAGGTTCTGACACCCTCCTCCTTGGTTTGATTAATTTGTTGGAGCAGCTCATGGAATTCAAAGAAACATTTTACTTACTAGATTACCAATTTATATATAAAAAGCTGTAACTCAGGACCAGCCAAAAGGAAGACTGCATAGGGCAAAGTATGTAGACAGGGCTGTACCCTCTCCCTGAATATCCATGTGCTCACCAAGCAGGAAGTTCTCTGAACTCTGTCCTTTGGGGTTTTTATGAAAACTTCATTACACAGGCATGATTAGTTAAATCACTGGCCATCAACAACTGAAGCCAACCTGGAGGCCCCTCTAGCCTTCCTAGAAATCTGGGGGTGGCATTGAAAGTTCCAACCTTCTAATCACATGGTTGGTTCTCCTGGCAACCAGCCCCTTTCCCTTCCCTAGGTACTTTCCACAAGTCATCTCATTAACATAACAAAAGAAACCTTCATAGCTCTCATCACAGGAAATTCCAAGGGTTTTAGCTTTGTGCCAGGAAAGAGAATGAAATGAATACATATTTTTTATTGTAATTCATCATTTCATACCTTCTATTCTTGGTTTCTTGAGAATTTTTATCAGGGACGGATGTTGAAATTTGTCAAATTCTTTTCCTGCACCTATTGATATAATCATGTGGGGTTGTTTTTTTCTTTAGACTATTAATATATAATGAGTTACATGGGTTGATTTCTGAATATTGAATCAGCTGCATTCCCAAGCTAAATAAACTGCTTTTGGTCACAGTATATTGTGCTTTTTATATATTTCTTTCTATTATTTGCTTGAGCATTTTCATATTTATATTCTTGAAAATAGTGATATGTACGTTTTTTGTGTGCTAATTTTGTCTGATTTTGGTATCAGGGCAATGTCAGACTCATAAAATGAGTTGGGAAATATTTCCTTCTCTTTATTCTCTGGAAGAGTGTGTTCAGAACTGATATTTGGTATAACTTGCCCATGAAACCATCTGGACCTGAAGATTTCTTTTTTGGAAGGATTTAAACTAAAAAATTCAATTTCTTTAATACTTACAGGTCAATACAGGTTTTCTGTTTTAGCTGAGGTTTGATAGCTTTTGGATTTTGAGAAATTAGTCCATTTCATCTAAGTTATGTGTAGTTCGTAGTGTAGGCTTAACAAAAGCCTGTGAAGTCTGTAGTAATATCCTCTTTTTCACTTATTCCTAATATTGGTAATTTGTGTCTTCTCTCCTCTGTACTATCTCAGTCCTCCTAGAGGTTTACTTTTATTGATCTCTTCAAAATATCAGTCTTTGGTTTCATTGATTTTATCTACTGTTTTTCTGTATCTATTTTATTAATTTCTGATCTTTCTATTGGACTTTCTGTTGTTATCTCACAAGTTCCTGGGATTCTGTTCACTTTATTCCAACCTTTTTTCTGAGTTTTCTGATTGGATACATTTTATTGAAGTAAGTCAAAATTCATGCTTCTGGCAATGGCTCAGCAGTAAAGAATCCGCCTGCAATGCAGGAGCCCTACAGGAGAATGTGGGTTTGATCCCTGGTCAGGAAGATCCCCTGGAGAAAGAAATGGCAACCCACTTCAGTATTTTGCCTGGAAAATTCCATGGAGAGAGGGGCCTGGTGGACTACAGCCCATGGGGTTACAAGAGAGCAACTAAACAACAACAAAAGTCAAAGTTCACCGACTTTGCTCTGTCTGCTACTGAGTCCAGCCAGTGAGTTTCTAAATTTGGTTGTTGTGATTTTCAGTTCTCAAATTTGCATTTACTTCTTCTTTATGTTTTCTATTTCTTAAGAGACTGTTTTTAGCATTTAAGAGTGTTCTTGATTGTTTGAGCGTCTGTATAATGGTTGGCTTAAAATCTCTGTGGGATAATTCTGTCGTGTGTGTTCTCTCTATTTTGGCATCTGTTGATCATCCTTTCCTGTGCAAGTTGAAATGTTTGTGGTCCTTCATGTGCTGAATAATTTTGGTTGTATCATGACATTATAAGAATTATGTTACAAGATTCTGGATCTTGTTTAAATCCACAGAGAATGTCGATATCTTTGTTTTAGCAGGCAATGGGCCTGGTGGGGTTCGGAGTGAAAAAGCATGCCTTCAACCTGGAGGCATGTTTCCAATGTCAGATTGAGGCAGGAAGTAGATGTGCCCATCCCCACTGGGTGAGCAATTGGAGTTCATTCCCTATGGAAACTCCAAAATATCAACAGAAAGACAATCGAGAGAGAGGCAAGGCCCTGCCCTGATAAGAGACCACATATTCCTCATTCTCTAAGTCAGGGAGACCTTCCTGACTAGAAAGCTCCTTGGAGGTCAAAAAAGCATACCCACAGGCCTTTGCACTGGAATTCTTCTTGGCTTAGAGATGCACGAGCACACGTGGGAGGATCCTGTGATGTACCAAATATGGACTAAGAATTGGGCAATTCAAAATGACTGGCTAGAGAAAACCCAGAAGAAATGCCCACATAAGTGATTTAGACTACCATGAGGGTACAACTGTCTGAGTCTGCCCAGGTGGCTATCCACATGTACTGTACTCTTTTTTTCCTCCTGATAAACACTTTACTTGTTTCACTAATTTTCATCTTTGTGGGAATTCTCTTCTGCAAAGCCAAAGGGCCAGGGCCTTGTCATCGGCCAGTGGTCTAGTGGCTAGGACTCAGCACTCTCACCACTGCAACCCAACTTCAGTCTCTGGCCAGGAACCAAAACCCTGCTTCAAGCTGCTGCAGGCTGAGGCCACCTGAGATCACATTTGGTGCTGAAACCTGGGAGGTCAAGGTGAACCATGGACTTCGCCCAGCTGCAGCTTGAGGCCTCTGACTTTCACTTTTGCTTTCTTTCTCTTGCTTTCTACTTTGCTTTCTTTTCAGGACCCACAGGGCATAACCTCTGTCTGTCCACAACCTTATGGCTCCCCCTAACACTGGGGGTGCCAGGGCATTCCCCTAGGTTGTGCAGATTCAAATAAGGTTTGGGTGACAACTGATGTGGTCATTTGGGACATGTGGAAACATGATTTCCAACTGTGAAGGAGCCCACGGGGTCTGTCTCACTGTCCCATATAGAACCCTCCACTATGCTTTTCTTTCTCACCTTACTTGCACAACAAGGTCTCTTTCTCACTTCCTATCTCCGTGCCCTTTTAGGGAAGGATTTCCTGGACACGTTTCCCAAACTGTGTCTCTACCACTGTCAAACTCTGTGTTGCCTGTGTCAGACAAAATCATCAGACGATTCCCAATTCTTTGTTGCCAGACAGATAGGGCAAAGGCTTTAGTGTTCTTCTGCTCTCTAGTCTCTCATCTCCCTCAATGCCTAGAAATCTATCATGAGAATTTCTCTGCCTGCTGGTTCTCAAGCCTTGAACCCCTCGCTGTCTTTCATAGCACCCAACACCAATTTCGGAGAAGGCAATGGCAACCCACTCCAGTACTCTTGCCTAGCAAATCCCATGGACGGAGGAGCCTGGTAGGATACAGTCCATGGGGTTGCTAAGAGTCAGACACAACTGAGCGACTTCACTTTCACTTTTCACTTTCATGCATTGGAGAAGGAATTGGCAACCCACTCCAGTGTTCTTGCCTGGAGAATCCCAGGGACAGGAAAGCCTGGTGGGCTGCCATCTCTGGGGTCACAGAGAGTCGGACACGACTGAAGTGACTTAGCAGCAGCAGCAGCAACACCAATTTAGGTTCCAAGGGTTCCTCTTTGCATCTGTTGAACCCCCTCCACTCCAGGCCTTGGCAGCCTACACACTGCTACAGACAGCCTATTGAGCTAGCCGCAACCCAGAAACTCAAAATTATAAACTTTATAGATGCTCAGTCATGATAAATATACCCAAGAGAGTAGAAATTAAAAGATGCTTGCTCCTTGGAAGAAAAGCTATGACCAACTGAGACAGCATATTAAAAAGCCGAGACATTACTTGGCCAACAAAGGTCCGTCTAGTCAGAGCTATGGTTTTTTCCAGTGGTCATGTATGGATGTGAGAGTTGGACTATAAGGAAAGCTGAGCGCCAAAGAACTGACGCTTTTGAACTGTGGTGTTGGAGAAGACTCTTGAGAGTCCCTTGGACTGCAAGGAGATCAAACCAGTCAATCCTAGGGGAAATCAGTTCTGAATATTCATTGGAAGGACTGATGCTGAAGCTGAAACTCCAATACTTGGCTACCTGATGCAAAGAACTGACTCATTGGAAAAGACCCTGATGCTGGTAAAGACTGAAGGCAGGAGGAGAAGGGGACGACAGAGAATGAGATGGTTGGATGGCATTACCAACTCAATGGACATGAGTTTGAGCAAACTCTGGAAGTTGATGAAGGACAGGGAAGCCTGGCGTGCTGCTGTCCATGGGGTCGCAAAGAGTCGAGCACGACTGAGTGACTGAACTGAACTGAAATAAGGAAGACTTATCATAGTACATAAGCCCTATAGACAAGGGATCCCTCCTAAGGAAAGTCCTGGCAACCAACTGGTCTGCCACTGGTTTAAATATCCTCTCTTGGGCACGTGGGGAGACACCCTGCACAAGGTACCAAGAAAGACCAGAGACACCTGGTCAGGAATCAATGGAAAGTAGAGGACGCTTGAAACTGTATCAGGTTCAAAGGAAAACTGGGGAACGCCCTGAACCCCTTCAGGTTAAAGCCTCCTGGTAAATGTTTCTGGGATGTCAGATTACATTTCTAATAGAACCGTCTTATTCTTGGTTGTAGGTTACTCAACTTTGGAGGGTACCCCTCCAAGCCAGAAGAAACACCTCTGAAGTGTATCCTTAAGAACTGGGAATATTTTAAATAGAAGCGCTAACAAAGGAAAAACTTGAGTGCTATTGTATTTGGTTGGGGAATGGAGAAAAATAGCCTGAAAATGGTCTTTAAATTATAATACCCTTCTGCAATTGGATCATTATTGCCATGGGATGAGAAAGTGGACTGAGGTTCCCTCTATTCAGGTTTTCATGGTCATTTACCCAAATCTCACCCTACGTGGCTCTTGTAATTCAAAACCTAGGGAACCAGAAAACTCTCCCAACATTTTAGGTGATCCCCTTCTAAGCTTTCCCATCTCTCAGGGGGAAACCTAGCCCCCCCTACTCCTGACAGTATCCCTACTTCTTCCAGTCCCACTGATCTGTCCCAAACTCCACTTCCCTATGTCCTTCCTTACTCTCCATTAACCAAAGAGAGACTAGTCCCTCTAGGGTAACTCACAGTGGAGCTTCCTATAACCCAGGATCAGCAAAATTAGGCCTTCTCAGGGAAGTGGCAAAGGTGAAGGGAACAATCGGAGTACACAATGCCCTTCTCTTTAACTGACTTAGTGCAATGTAAACAGAAACTGGGCCAATTTTCCAAAAACCCTAGTTTGTTGAAGAGTTTCATGCCCTCACTCTGGTCTATGATTTAACTGGAAGGATGTCCTAATAGTGCTACCTACTTGTACTTTTGAGAAAAACACAAAATTTCAACAGCAGCCCGGGGGCACGCTGACCAGCTTGCTAGAGACCAGCCCAAACATTATGCTATGAGTGGAGACGCAGTCCCAATTCAGGAACCCTCTTAGCATATTAATTTCTGGGTGGGAACAGAAGTCAGGAAACCCATGATCCAATATGTATTAGAAGGGATGAGAAAGTGTATCAAAAAGCCAGTTAACTATGAAAGGTTAAAGGAGTGACCCAAGAAGGAAAAGAAAATCCAGTCTTCTTCCACAGGCAGCATGTAGAGGGTTTTAGGATGTATACCAACATAGATCCCTCCACTTGTGAAGGTCAGTCATTGTCAGGACAGCACTTTATTAGCCTGTCTACCCCTGATATTAGGAAGAAACCTCAAAAGTTACAATTACAAACCCCCATGCCTCAACTCCTGAGCTGGATGTGACCTCTCGGGTATTTGGGCTTCCCAGGTGACACAGTGGTAAAGAATTCACCTGCCAATGCAGGAGACATAAGAGGCGTGGGTTTGATCCCTGTGTTGGGAAGATCCCCTGGAGGAGGAAATGGCAACCCACTCCACTCCAGAATTCTTGCTTGGAAAATTCCACGGACAGAAGAGCCTGGTGGGCTACAGTCATTCGGTCACAAAGAGTCAGACACAACTGAGTGAAATGAAATAGGATACTCTTTGGACTATTTAATAATGGAGGTCAAGCTGAGGAGGAAGAAAGAAACCAACATGAGAAAAGACAGGCCAGGGCCCATACAAAACTGATAACCATTTCTGTCAGCCTTGCTTTTCGACCTCAAGACAACCCAAGAGGGCCAAGAAAGTTCAACTTTCTGTCTGGAGGTAAGGCCAACAAGGAGGAATGCTACAAATGCAAGTCAACTGGCCACTGGGACCAAAACTGCCAGAAAAAGGTCCCAGGGCCATGCCCAGCCTGCAAACAAACAGGTCATTAGAAGAGGGACTGTCCCAAAGGGAAAGGGGGGGCTCCCGCTCCCAAGATGCCATGACGGATGACAGAGGCAGTGGAGGGACCCTGGCAGTTCCCTCCAATGAGAAGTCTATCTCTATCAAGGAGCTCTGGGTGGTCCTTGACATGACAGGTAAGAAAATAAGTTTTTTAATTGATAGGGGAGCCACTTATCCTGTCCTGATCTCTCATGCTGGGCCTCTCTCCTCCAAAAGCTGTACTGTGACTGGTGTTGATGGAACGCCTCACACCCATTTCTTTACTGGGGCTCTCACTTGCCAATTTGACCAGCGGTTGACTTCACATGCCTTTTTAGTTGTACCTGAGTGTCCCACCCCACCACCTTCTGAGCTCCCTCAGGGCCATACTCCAGTTAAGAGGCCCTGAGTAGCCCCTTATCTTGACTCTAAGACCAGCTGGAATATTAAGGTCCTGTTCCCAGCCATATTCTACAGGCAGTGGACTCTTCAGTATGTGACAAAGGAATCTCTATGACAATTAGCCTTAGACCAGAAGCTGCTTACCCTAACAAGAGATAATATCCCATAAAGTTGGAAGCAAAAAAGGATTTACAACCCCTCATAGATAAATTCTTAAGACATGCCTCTCAGTACCCTACCAGTCTCCATGCAACACTCCTATTCTGCCAATTATTAGGCCAAATGGGGGATATAGTATGGTACAAGGCCTTAGAGCTGTAAATGACAGTGGTCCCTATATATCCCCTCGTGGCCAATCCTTATAACAATATTAATCAAAATTTCTGAGAACACTAAATTGTTTACTGTGCTCAACCTCAAGGATGCTTTCTTTTGCATCCACTTCGTCCCTCATCACAGTATCTGTTTGCCTTTGAGTGGACTCAAGCCAAATGCAATAATACACCTGAACTGTATTGCCTCAGGGGTTTTAGGTCAGCCCACACTTGTTTACCCAGGCCCTAGGAAAGGAACTCAGAGAAGGCGATGGCACCCCGCTACAGTACACTTGCTTGGAAAATCCCATGGACAGAGGAGCCTGGTAGGCTGCAGTCCATGGGTTCACGAAAAGTCGGACACAACTGAGCGACTTCACTTTCACTTTCATGCATTGGAGAAGGAAATGGCAACCCACTCCAGTGTTCTTGCCTACAGAATCCCAGGGACGGGGGAGCCTGGTGGGCTGCCATCTATGGGGTCTCACCGAGTTGGACATGACTGAAGCAACTTAGCAGCAGCAGGAAAGGAACTAAAGGAAATACACCTAAAAGAAGGTGCCATTCTACTGTATGTAGACAATATATTAATATGCAGTCCCTCTATGGAGGACTCAGATCAAAATACCACTGAAGTCCTTATTTCCTTGAGGCCCATGGTTAGCATCTCAGTCTCTAAGACAAAGGTACAAATCTCAAAGCAACAAGTTAAATATCTGGGATATATTATAAATCTCCGAAGTAGACAGTTAACTCAAGATAGAAAAACAAGCTATATTAGGCCTAAGCATTCCAAATACAAAGAAACATATCCACATCTTTTGGAATATGGCAGGATTTTGTAGAATTTGGATTCCAGGATTTGGGCTAATGGCTAAGCCCCTATATAAAGCCACTAAAGCTTTAGATACAGAACCATTACTTTGGAACAGGTAATAGGAAAAGGCAAAAACCATTCATCTTGTCTGTGGCTGAAAAGCAGAAGACAGCTTTTGGGGGTCCTTATACAGAAGCTCAGGGAAGTTCCTCAGCCTATAGGCCACGTTCCCAAGTAACTAGACTCTGTGGCCCTAGGTTGGCTTGGCTGCCTCCAGGCAGGAGCTGTCACCACTTTATTAGTGGAAGAAGCTAACAAGCTCACCTTTGGACAGCCACAGGAAGTGCAGACCTTTCATCAAGTACAAGGGATTCTAGAGATAAAAGGCCACCATTAAACTTCCTTGGTACTCCAGTGGTTAAGAATCTGCCTGCCAAAGCAGGGGACACAGCTTTGATCCCTAGTCCAGGAAGATCCTACATGCCTCGGAGCAACTAAGCCCATGCACTGCAACAAGAGAAGCCACCTCAAACAGAAGCGGGCATGCTGCAACTAGAGAGTCGCCATCCCCATGCTGTCTGCAACTAGAGAAAGCCCATGCATAGCAATGAAGACCCAGTGCAGCCAAAAATAAAGAAATACTTTTTAAAACGTTGTCATTAAATTTACAAAAAAAAAAAAAAAAAAAAAAGGTGATCACCACTGGCTAACTGGAGGCCGCCTCATTAAGTCCCAGGCTCTGCTCCTCGACTCCCCAGAGCTAACCCTCAAAACTTGCCACACTCTTGATCCTACTACATTAATGCCCACCAAAAGCCCATTGCTAACACCTTCTTGCCTTGAAACTCTTGACCAGATCTATGCCTGTAGGTCTGACCTAACAGACTTGTTGTTGTTTAGTTGCTAAGTCATGTCTGACTCTTTGTGACCCCATGGACTGTAGCCCACCAGACTCCTCTGTCCGTGGGATTCTCCAGGCAAGAATACTATAGTGGGTAGCCATTTCCTTCTCCAGGGGATCTTCCTGACCAAGGGATTGAACCCATATCTCCTGCATTGGCAAGCAGATTCTTCACCACTGAGCCACCAGGGAAGACTTGACTTAACAGACTAGGGCATAGAAAACCCCGAGGAAGAATTGTTCACTGATGGCAGTAGTTTCATTAAAGATGGAGTCAGGAGGGCAGGGTACACTACTGTGATCACTCACAGCATCACAGAAGAAAAACCTTGTCACCTAACACTTCAGCCCAAAAGGCTGAATCGATAGCTCTAGCCCAAGCCTCAACCCCAGGGGAAGGAAAGATTGTAAATATACACACAGACTCAAAATATGCCTTACTTGTCTTATATGCCCACGCATCTGTCTGGAGAAAGAGAGGATTTCTAAATGCAAGAAATTTCCCTATAAAATATGCGGCTAACAGTTTATATCTCATAGAAGTGGTTCAAAAACCAAAACAGATAGCAGTCATCCACTGCCACGGGCACCTAAAGGGAACTTCTCTAATGTCCCAAAAAAACAACAGGGCAGATCAGGAAACAAAGAAAGCAGCCCTGATGTCCCTAACTGTAATGGCTTTAATCCCATCCCTTATCCCTTGTAACATTATATCCAGGTATTCGACTTCCGAAGACACCTGGGCACGAGACAGAGGGGGAACTAAGGGGACAGACAGATGGCTGGGCCATATAGATCGGAAAGTGCTCATACCTCCCTCTGACCAATGAGAAATTATTAAAGGGCTACATGATTCTCTCCATATGCAGAGAGAAGCAATGTCTACATTTGTTTTCTGACTTTTTACAGGGAAAGGGCACCCAGAGACAATTAAGAGTGTTACTCAAGCATGTGCCTTTGCACCACCCATAAGCCAGGAGGCAACCCCAAGACTCCCCTTCTTGTTAGCCCAGTACAGTGACATGGGAGACCTATCCCATAAGGATAAGGAAGATGACTGGCAAATAGATTTCGCTCAGATGCCCTTCTTCCAGCGCTTCAAATATTCGATTGGCAAAAAAAAATTGTTCAGATTTTTTCCTAAGTTGTTATAGAAAAACCTAAATGAACTTTTTGGCCAGCCCAATACTTACTAGGCTTTAAGTATTTTCATTGGACAGACAGAAGCCTCCCTCACTAACACTGAGAAGGCAACTGAAATGGCTAAGGTGCTTCTAAAAGAAATTATTCCTAGATTCAGATTGCCTCATCACCTTCAGAATGATAATGGACCTTCATTTGTAGCAAAGATGACCCAGTTTTCTCGGGCTTTAGGAACTAAAAACCATCTCCAGTGGGAGGGAGGTTTAAGAGGGAGGGGACACATGTATACCTATGGCTGATTCATGTTGTTTGACAGAAAACAACAAAATTCTGTAAGGCAATTATCCTTCGATCTCCATTCATTCTGAAGACCTCAGGAAAAGTGGAATGGACTAATGATACTCTAAAGAAAACCTTGGGCAAACTCTGTCAGGAAACATCAGAGTTGTGGTATTACCTGCTGCCAATTGTCCTTTTAAGGGTCAGGGCAGCCTGTAAAACAACCACTAAGTTAATAAGCCCTTTTGAAATAACATATAGAAGACCATTCCTTACTCTGGACATGCTAACTGATCCAGAAACCCAGGCTCATCTTAAATACATTATAAACCTAGGCCAGGTCCAGAGGGCTACATAAGAATATGGCAACAGCTTGGGCTGGCGGACCTCGAGGAGTGCAGATGGGGGCCGCATCGCACCAGGAGATGGCGGCAGCGGTGGCCGTGAGCGGCGCCACGCGGAGCCTGCGGGCTGAGCTGAAGCAGCGTCTGCAGGGGCTGAGGAGCGGCTGCGCCAGTCCCACCTCTTGGCCCAGAAAGTGTTTACTCATAGTGAATGTCAAAAGTCCAAAAGAGTGTCCATCTTTCTGAGCATGCCAGATGAAATTGAGACAGAGGAGATCATCAAGGACATTTTCCGACAAGGCAAAACCTGCTTTATCCCGCGGTACCAATTGCAGAGCAATCACATAGATATGGTGAAGTTAGCATCACCAGAGGAAATCGCTTCACTGCCCAGAACTTCCTGGAACATTCAGCAGCCCAGTGAGGATGAGGTTCTGGAGGAGGCCTTGTCAACAGGGGGACTTGACCTCATTTTCGTGCCGGGTCTCGGGTTCGACAAACAGAGCAACCGTTTGGGATGGGGCAAGGGCTACTATGTCAGTCTACCTGAAGCGCTGTCTGCAGTCCCAGGACGTGAAACCCTACACCCTGGCCTTGGCTTTCAAAGAGCAGATCTGCCTCCAGGTCCTGGTGGATGATAACGATGTGAAGGTAGACGAAGTGCTTTACGAAGACTCATGAGCACCTTTGGCTCTGACGACTGCAGCTGAATAATCAAGGTTTTGTGCCAGAAAAAAGTCAAATATATGTATTTTCTCTTTGTCAGAAATTAGTGGAAATTGCACACTAATGTGAATATGGGCTACATTGTTTTTAACGTAAGATACACCTAACACGAAACCAATTTTAAAAATCAATAGCCGTGTGTCTAATAGAACATTGATTAAAACAGAGGCTATCACCGTGTGATTTTCAATTTAACTTTCTGGCCTTAATGTCCCAGGTTGGTCTGTCTGCTTGGTGGTGTTGGTGGTGGTTTAGTTGCTCAGTCAAGCCTGACTCTTGGCGACCCCATGGACTATAGCCCGCCATGCTCCTCTGTCTATGGGATTCTCCAGGCAAGAATACTGGGGTGGATTGCCGTTACCTCCTCTTGACCCAGGGACTGGACCCAGGTCTCTCAAATCGCAGGCAGATTTTTTACCACTTGAGCCGTTAGGGAATCCCTGGTTCTGCTTTGAAGTGTAAGTTGAACATTTATGAGATGCTGTGCTCCAACTCAGAGTGTGAGGGGAAAGGAAATTTTATGGGGAATGGACACTGTCATGAAGTCCTGTCAGGGGTCTGGGTCAGTCTGGCAGGCACACAGAGACCCAGCAATTACTAAGTGACTTGGAGTTTGCTTTGTATTCAAAGTTCCCCAAGAATATTCTCCCCTTGCATCATGGCTTCACTTACTCAACTGGAAATTATGTCTGACGCTTTCTAACATTTGATGGACAACAGACTGAAACCTTTTATGATTTAAATATTTAAATCTGGCTAATGTGTTCCCATCTATGCTGTTCTGGGTGTCAGTCACTGATGAGTTTAAGATCTGGTATCTTAAAAGGATGCATTTTAATCAGTTCTAATGAGATGGATGAAACTAGAGCCTATTATACAGAGTGAAGTAAGTCAGAAAGAAAAACACCAATATAGTATAATAACACATATAGATGGAATTTAGAAAGATGGTAACGATGACCCTATATGCGAGACAGCAAAAGAGACACAGATATAAAGAACAGACTTTTGGACTCCGTGGGAGAAGGTGAGGGTGGAATGATTTGAGAGAATAGCATTGAAACATGTATATTACCATATGTAAAATAGATGACCAGTCCAAGTTTGATGCATGAAGCAGGGCACCCAAAGCGGGTGCACTGGGACAACCCTGAGGGATGGGATGGGGAGGGAGGTGGGAGCAGGGTTCAGGATGGAGGACACATGTACACCCATGGCTGATACATGTCAATGTATGGCAAAAACTGCCACAATATTATAAAGTAATTGCCTCCAATTAAAATAAATAAGTAAATAAATAAAAAAAAGAATATAGCAACAGAGCACAGCCCTCTCCAGATGACAGTCCCAGTCACTCTGGTGTAAAGTGAGTGACTCACTCACTTTTAAAAACCTGGAAAAATGAGTCACCTGGCAACCAGCTACTCCCAAAATGGAAGAGTCCTTATTGTGAGAAGTTGTGCTGAGCACCCTTACAGCAGTTGAACTCCAGGGAATCACCAGCTGGGTTCAACTGTCCAGGATTAAACCTGTCTCCACTGATATGTTACAGAAACCTGAAGACCCACTTTCTAACCATCCCTATGAATTTGCCCCTCCCTCCGAGTCTCCGTGGGATCTAGAGGACACAGGACAGCCTGAAAATTCCAGGTGGATGAGTGGGCCTCGCCATGAACTGAAGCTCTTCATCAGAAAGAACAAAAAGACTTCTTAGACCCTAGGCTAAGTACCCACAGTCACTTGTCTTCCTTTCTGCCTCCCAGTACTCCAATCCACTTAAAGAATAACTGATATGCTCTGGTAAATTTAGATAACTATTGTCTTCTTTGCTCTCAGAATTTACTAAACTTCTCTGCCCATGCTGAGTGATTCAAATATGACCCTATTATGAAGTTACTAATTGCCTTAGCTTTTCTACACTTCTTTCCCTTATCCACAGGATGGATAGACAACTCCCTGGTTCGCATTGCCCAGACTCCTGTGTCCTCCACTCAGAATGCTGGATCCATCATAGACCACAGTGACCCACTTGTCCATTCTGTAAGGAATTTTAGCCAAGTTCCTGGGGGAAAATGGTCTTCTACCAGAGACTCAAGGTTCAGAACAGTAATGTACAGAGTTGGATTTTTTTTTAATTTTCCTATTGAAGAAAATTCAAATGTCTCTTGCCTAACCCTCCCCTTAGCAACAGAAGAATATTAAATCAAACTGGGAGGATGAAGAACTGGCATTAACGTACCCCAGCACTTTATAATGGCATGTCCCCCCTTCTGCAAGCCAGAACTCCAAATACCTATTTGTGCTCAAACTGAAGCTCACTACCTGATGGAAGAAGGATCCACGTAAGAGAAGCAGATACCAGGATGGAAGCGAATGGAAGGACTTGAGCTTGTAGCTGGAGAATATTTCCATAACAACAAAACTGGTTGGCTAGGCTTTAAAACCTTGGGCACGTTAGTCAATTGTGCCCTGTCAGGTTACATTTTCATCTGTCAGGTAGATAAAAAACCAGGAGCCACTAACTGCCTACCCAAAAACTCCATGCCCACACAGTGCATGCTGGGAACCCTGATTACTCCTTTCTCAATCCACTCCTTAAATGAATCCAAGCACTGAGCAAGTTCATTAAAACTGTACACTCAATTAACTCAAGATTTACCTGGTGGCATCCCAGACAGAGATGCCTATTTCTTTGGGTACGCCTTGTTACCATGGTGGGGAGCAGCTACCCACCAATATGTCAATGAAACTTGTCTGGGATGCCACCAGTACTGCTAACTCTCTTACTGATTTACCAAGGTCTCTAGATTCACTGGCCAAGTTGGGTGTGTGACAACCAACTGGCCCTGGATTATCTGTTGGTAAAACAAAAAGGGGTATGTGCAGTCACCAATACTTTTTATTTAGCTGCGCTGGGTCTTGGTTGCAGCATTCAAGATCTTTGTTGACTGCTCTGGGTCTTAGTTGTGGCATGTGGTATCTTTAGTTGCGACATGTGGGATCTAGTTCCCTTACCAGGGATCAAACCCAGGCCCCATGCATTGCGAGCACAGAGTCTTAACCACTGGACCACCAGGGAAGTCCCAACTTGTTGCATGTACATTACCACCTCTTGCCAGGTAGGCAGTGAGAAAACTTGACAACAAGCCACCTTGAATCAGCAGACAATTAGCCACCAATCCTTGATATTTGGTTTGGGCAGGGAAATTGAAAACCGGTTCTCTAACTTGTTCTCCTGGATCCCACAAGGTATTAAAAACTTTCTGACAGGAGGTTTCCATTTTCTTACAACCATCTTCATTTCAGCCATACTGATTTATGTTATATTTCACCTAATGCTTTGTTGTCTTCTATACTGTTGCAAACCTAAGACCTTTCAGTCCAAGGAGGAGGCCTGGGACCAAAAGGTTCAAACTCCATTTTAGGAAAAGAGAAATATACTAAATTTTAAGCCTGAGATTAACAGAAATGTGCTGACCTTGTATTATCGCACTTCATCTTCCCAATAAAGATTTCTTAGCGTCTACACATCTCAGGAGGAATTTGAGGCAGGAGATAGATGGGCCCTACCGCCCCCACCCCCTCCAACCAGGGTAAGCAATTTGAGTTGGTTACCTGCACACAGAAATTCCAAAATATCAATATCAGGACAATCGAGAGAGGAGACTGGGCCCTGCCCAGATAAGAGACCACATTTTCCTCATTTATTGATGTCAAAGAGACCTTCCAGACTAGAAAGTTCCTCAGAAGTCAAAAGGGGAGTGAGGCTAAGCCACCCATAGTCCTCTTTGGTGGAATGCATCTTGGCTAAGAGGGTGTGTGCACACTTAGGAGGATCTTGAGATTTTAAATACAGACTCAGAATGAGGTAAATCAAAATGAAAACCCAGAAGAAATGCCTTATATAAGTGATTTAAAACTGTCACCAGGGCATAAGTCTCACTGAATCTGCCCATGTGTCTATACATACGTACGATACACTTTTCCTCCTAATAAACACCTCATTTGTATCACTACTTTTATCTTTGTGGGAATTTTTTCTCTGCAAAGTCAAAGGGCCAGGGCCTTGTCACTGGCCACTGGTCTAGTAGCTAGAATTCAGCACTCTTGCTGCCATGACCTGACTTCGATCTCTAGCCGAGAACTGAAACACTGCTTCAAGCTGCTGCAGGCCAAGGCCACTTAAGATCAGTGATGGGTTGCATGCTTAGTCCATCTTACTCAGAAACTCAAAACCAGGTTTAGGAAGTTATCCTAGGGAAATAATGAAAGATATATGCTAAGAATGTATACTCAAGGATTTTCATCACAGCAGTGCTTACAATAGCTATATACTCTGTTGATCTTTGCATGCAACAGAATCTCATTGTTTTAACTTAAATCTGACTGATTTAATCAGAAAACACATTTTTAAAGGGATATTTAGTGGCTTTAAAAAATGCCAAGGAGGACGAGAAACTAGCCTAAGAGGGTGTAGAGTACAAAACAATGACCAAATTCAAGCCAGTGATGACTGGCTCCTAGCACTATTGTACACTAGTCCTAATCACTACCAATCATATTGTTTCCATTAATACTCCCAGAAACCTGATCTTTCTTCCTCTGCCACAATCACCAAGGACAATTTGATAGGGACAGAATGAAGAGAAAAAATAGGTGGTTAAATAATCTCACTAGGGCATTGTAAGTAAAAAAACATATGGGAGACCCTCTGTAAGTTAATGATTACTCAAGATAGCAGGTTTGCTTAACCACAAAACCATGTAATAGAAGTACAAGACATGCCCCAAAACAATAAAACAATGGTATCATGAGACTCACATCTGGCCCAGTGAGCTTAGTAAGTTACTGATCCCTAGGACATACTCTCTGTACACATTAAAAAGTTATTTGTGGACCTAGCTTGACCACGCAGGGACAAGAAAACTCCCCTGCTCAACCTAGAGGAGGAGCTGATGATGAAAACATGACATCTACTCAAGAAAGACAAAGAAGGTCTTCTCCCCCTACCCACTTTGCCCTTGATTAAAAAATTGTAGCCCACTAAGTTCTCAGGGCACAGTATTTCTCACCTACCTTCCTGTAGCCTCACAAGCATCCTATTCTAATGAATCACTTCTTACCTCCCACTTTGCTGTCACTGAATTCTTATTTGCACTGAGACATAAAGAACTATAGTCCGGGAACTCTTCAGAGGCCCCCGAAATGATACCAATTGGTTTCAAATTCTCTGCTATTGCCACTTGTTTGTATCCCTCTGACCCATTCATAGTGTCCCTTTGCTATAAAACTCCCACAAGGCCACTGAGGCTTTGCGTTTTTCAGTTTCTTTTTACTAATACAAGATAGCTGGGCACTAAAAGTATGTAACAAAGGTGATAAAGGCAGCAGGAATTTAGAGGAGAGGGACACTCCAGAGAACATGAGTTGTAGGAGACAGGCTTTTTCTAGAAGGTATGGGCAGAGCTGGGTCTTCAAGTAAAACCTCAGAAAGAGGGTTGTATCAGTCACCTACTGCTGCACAACTCAACTGAGCATCAACAAAGCATCCTTGAAGAATATTTCTCTTTCATAGATTTACAGGGCTTCCCAGGTGTCTCAGTGGTAAAGAATCCGCCTGCCAATGTAGGAGCTGCAGGAGACAAGGTTCAATCCCTGGGTCAGAAAGAGCCCCCAGAGGAGGAAGTGGCAATTCATTCCCATGTTCCTGCCAGCACAATCCCATGGATTACGGGAGGATTACAGAGGAGCCTGGCGGGCTACCACTGAGCAACTGAGTACACAAAGTCATGGACTTAAAGCCAAGTGGTGGAGTTCTGCTTCTGATTTTAATTTCACCCTCTCCACAATTTCCCTAAATTCCTGTGGTTTACATCCTCACCTTTCTGAAAGTTTTCAACCCGGCAGCATACATTGTTCCAAGTTTGCAATTACATCAACCTGGCTTCACTGGTTCACACAATACATCTACTCATGTCAAGTATTTGGGGATTTAGCTGCACTTCACCAAGGATTTGAAAGACGGTGTGACAGGGTCACATTTTGGAACACACGGCCTTCCTAGCTACCCCGCTAGCTATTCCCTCTTTCTCACTCTCTACCATTCATCTCCACTTCTTCCAAACCCAAATCAACTCACAAATCCTTTTTCTTTCACAGACTATTCTATTCTCACCCAGGCCCCTCAGGGTCTCACCTGTTTCCCAATGACTTTAAAAAGCAATTCTTTCAAACACATCCAGGGCTTTCTGCAGAAGAACATTTGGCAAATCATGGGTTCTTTCCAAGCAACCATAATTATATGTTTTTCATCTTATCCTTCCAATCAGTTATTCTTTTCCAGTTCTTCTTACTTGAGAATAACTAGACATGCAACAAGCAAATGATCTGTGGAAAATTTAACCTACTTAAAAGGGGAAGAAATGAGATGTGGCTACCTATGTGTTATCGCTTGAAGAAGCTTATAAAAGTATAGCCCCAGTAGCCAGGATGCTCTGAGGAGAACCCCATTGGGGAGAACAATGGCTAAAAATAGTACTTGACCTTGGGTATCTGAAAGGAAAAGGATGAAAAATGTTGACCAAAGAGTTTAAAGTGTCTTTGAAGAAAAAAGAAAAGCACACCCACTTTTTAAAACTGCACGGAAGTCACCTTCTGCACTTTTTGGAAAGGAAAAGCTATTCAACCAGTGTACGCTGACAGATAGGCATGACCTTCAAAATAGGCGAGGGGCAGCCCTCCATATACCAAGTGGATGGTAGAGGTAACAGGGCAGCAAGAGAGAATCTCAGATAGCTCAAACACTGGAGAGATCACAAAGTCAATGAACAGATCAGGAGGCAGAGATATCATCATGGGATCAAACCTAAAAAGGTCAGCAGTCACCATCAGCAAAGAAATAGATGTCAGATGGGCTGCAGATTCTGGAATGGATGACATTTGTGGGAACTAAATGTTGCCATGGAGAAGGCAATGGCAAGCCACTCCAGTACTCTCGCCTAGAAAATCCCATGGATGGAGGAGCCTGGTAGGCTGCAGTCCATGGGGTCGTTACATGTCGGACGCGACTGAGCGACTTCACTTTCACTTTTCACTTTCACACAATGGAGAAGGCAATGGCAACCCACTCCAGTGTTCTTGCCTGGAGAATCCCAGGGACGGCAAAGCCTGGTGGGCTGCTGTCTGTGGGGTCGCACAGAGTCAGACACGACTGAAGCGACTTAGCAAGCAAATGTTCCCAGAAGGGAATGATGGAGGAAGAATCCCATTACATCTTACTACAAGTGTGTTCACCCATACCAGCTAGCTACCTTGTGATGAAGAGTCTTCTTTAGTGAGAGGAAATGGAAGACTCTGAGAGAGGTTTCTCCTTGGCTCTCACACTCCCCAACTGCTGTCTTCCTCTGATCATTACCTTGGGTTTCTCCCCTTGTTCTGAATGAGTTAAGGGCTCCCCAACTGCTAGGAACTGTGAAGAGCTCAGAAAGGAATGAGACCATAACTATCCAAGCAATCCAGAACCTAGTCAAGGAAATGGGCTAATAAAACATGTTGGGAGGAACGAGATGGTGGAGGATTAGGTGGATGTGGAGTACATCTCTCTCCACGGATACATCAGGAATACACCTTCAGACACAGAAGTGCACACAGGGCACCAGCTGAGGGCAGACAGGAGTACCTGACTAGTGGAAAAGAATATACAGAACCGTGGAAAATTCAGTAGGATGAAGGAACGGGGGTAAAACACGAGTGTTAGTAGGACTGGACCTGCCCTCGGTGGTGGGTGGGGCGGCGGGGGGGGGGGGGCCGGCGGGGAATGGAAGAAGGGGTCTGATCCCGACACCGGGGCAATTATCTGAGTCAGAGGAGAAACATTTAAGGCTGAGAGTGAAACAGCTGATCTGTGGCAGCCTAAATAGAATGAGAATCAGACAGTCCTTGCCACAGCCATACATACCCTGGACAGGGTCGCAGGTCCGCTGGAAG
The DNA here is from genome assembly GCF_029407905.1 of Bubalus kerabau. Lineage (NCBI taxonomy): Eukaryota > Metazoa > Chordata > Mammalia > Artiodactyla > Bovidae > Bubalus > Bubalus kerabau. The sequence continues at coordinate 17,780,086 of NC_073643.1, forward strand.
GCACAGCGACTGCGAGCTGGACTTCAGGGATTGTGGAGCAATCCCAGGGCGAGGGCTGCTGTTGACTGCGGAGACATGGACGAAGGGGACGTGAGCAAGGCGATTGTGGTGGGAAATGCCTGTGGAGGAAAGCCAGGCAGCCGAGGAAGCAAGGCGATACTGCTGAGTCATGTGTAGGGGGTAAAGCCATCACTATAGACTATTTCTCCCCACACACCAGCATCGGCAGCTGGACAATAGAGAGGCTGGCCCATCAAACGCCTGACTCACTGAACTACAGAGTGGGACCCCACCCAGGGTGCCACTTTAAATGCTTGATGCACCAATCTACAGAGTAGAACCTCAGCCAAGGGGACCCCTCTAAGTGCCTGACACACCAAACAACAGAGAAGGACCCCAGGCGAAGGAAACCTCTAAGTGCCTGAATGGACAGAGCTATGGAGAAAAAGTGGCCAAAGAGACCCTCTGATCGCCAGCTACAAGAGGCTCAGAAAAAGACTCTGATAGGGCCATAACTCCTGCAGCGGAAGCAGTCCATGTCTCTACACACTTGGTGCCGCCAAGGGTCCCACAAGCCAAGCAGCTGCACTATCTTCACGCTCAACTGTCACTGGGTCCGAGCTGCCACAACCTTCCCACCAGCTATACAAGCTGCAGATTAAATCCACACAATCAACAATGCAGACTCTCTGTCTATGGAATATATAAAAGGACATTGAGAGCTCTCACAAAAATCTTGCATCTATGCATGCAAGGTTGCTTCAGTCGTGTCCAACTCTTTGTGACTCTGTAGACTATGGCCTGCCAGGCTTCTCCATCAGAGGGGTTCTCCAGGCAAGAATACTGGAGCGTACTGTCCAATACTGGGTGCCATACCCTTCTAGAGCACTATATTTCCTGCTGCTCTAGCCACCAACTCCCCTGAGTCCCTGGTGCTGCCAAAGCCCCTGTGACCCAAGCAGCTGCACCACCTCCACACCTGGCCCTCACAGGGGCAAACCCAAGCCCTCCAGGGCAGCCTCAGGAGCAAACGCCAGTGGATGACCCACATGCTGGGGTGGAAATAAAACTGCAATTGAAACCCAGGGGCAGTGTGACTGAGGAAGAAGACCCAAAACCTTCCCACCAGCTATACAAGCTGCAGATTAAATCCACGTGATCAACTATGCAGACTGTGTCTATGGAATATATTAAAGGTCATTGAGAGCTCCCTCCCACAAAAGAAAACACACTAGTTCTGATAGCTGTGGACGTTGGAAGCAAGAATACACAGGAGTAGGACCAGATTAGAATCTGAGCTGCCCCCAGAGCAGGTCCAGAGATCAGCAGTGTTGGAGGGCATCCTAGGGAGATGAAGTAGACTGCGACTCCTAGAGAGGGAAAGGACTCTGACAGCAGTGACTCAAGAAAAACATTTATTATTCTTATGGTTTGACTTGTCCTGTAGATTCTTTTGGATTTTTTTTTCTTTTTTCTTTCCCCCTCTGTTGTAGTCGTCAATTTTATTGGCACTATGAAATTTAATTAAGCTTTTGAGCTTTTTTTTCCTCCTCAGTCACATTTTTTATTGTTGTTATAAAGCTCTGCCTTGGGCTTTTGCAGTTCTGTGGAGTTTTCCTTTTTTTTTTTTTTTTAATTCTCTTTAATTTTAATTTTCAATTTTTAAACCTATGATATTTTTAATACATTTATTCCTTTGTTTGCTTTTCCTACTGCTCTTTTCCCCTTGAAGTTAATCTTCAATGTACATAAATCTTCCTTATATACCTCTATTTAACTTTGCATATCTATTTATTCTTCCTTTCTTTCCTCTCAACGTGTTAGTTTTGTTTTCATTGCTCTAATCCCCAGTTGGCACTTTAGTTTTGTTTTCCAGTTTGTGCTTTAGATAGTTTTGTTCTTAACTGGTAGATATAATTTTGGTTTCCTTTGTTTGCTGTGTCAATCTATTGTACTTTATTTTTGTTGGACTGTTTTGATTTTGCTTAAGGGTGTATATGTGTATATTCAGTCACACTTTTTATTTTTATTATAAACATCTGCCTCTATGTTGGGCTTTTGCAGTTCTATGGAGTTTTCCTTTTTTCTTTCTTCTTCCTTTTTTTCCCCTCTTTTTTATATTTTTAATTTTTTAAACATTATTTTTTCCCTACATTTATTCCTTTATTTGCCTTTCCTGCTGTTCTTTTCCCTTTTCAGTTAATCTTTAATGTATATAAATCTTCTTCATCTACCTCTGTTTAACTTTGCATGTCTATTCTTTCTTTCTTTTCTTTCTTTCCTTTCCTCTCAACATAAGTGTTAGTTTTGTTTTCATTGTTTTATTCCCCACTTGACACCTTGCTTTAGTTTTGTCTTCCAGTTTGTGCTTTAGTTTTGTTCTTAAATGGTAAATATAATTTTTGATTTCCTTTGTTCACTGGGTCAATCTATTGTACTTTATTTTTGTTGGACTGTTTTGACTTTGTTCATGTTTGTATATTTATATGTGTATATTCCATTATTTTAATTACTCTTTGCCTGATTTTGTAACTGCCATTTGTCTGGGGTTCCTCTTTGGTTTCTTGTTTTTGAGTATTTGTTTTAATCTCACTTAATGCCATAACAAACCACTTGTGGAATCTTTGTTCCTGACCAGGGATCAAGCCCTGAGCCTTGAGAGTGGGAGCACTGACTCCAAGACCCTAGACTTTCAGAGAACTAACCCTCAGAGATCAGATCAGTCTCTCAGTCGTGTCCGACTCTTTGCGACCCCATGAATCGCAGCACGCCAGGCCTCCCTGTCCATCACCAACTCCCAGAGTTCACTCAGACTCATGTCCATCAAGTCAGTGATGCCATCCAGCCATCTCATCCTCTGTCATCCCCTTCTCCTTTTGCCCCCAATCCCTCCCAGCATCAGAGTCTTTTCCAATGAGTCAACTCTTTGCATGAGGTAGCCAAACCAAATAGTGAGAACCGACACAAAGGAAACTACTTGAATCCAAGATCCAGCATCACCCAACCACCAGTAGCACCCTGTGCAGGACACCTCATTTAAACATCAAACAAAACAAAAATACAAACCCTATCATCAGCAGACAGGATTACCACCTCACTCAGCCTTGCCCTTCAAAGGAAAAACAAACAAACAAACAACAACAACAACAAAAAACTTAGCACAAATCTCACCCTATACAAAGCTTACACAAATCACTGGACCAATCTTAGGAGGGCAAAAACCAAAAGGAAGAAAGAATTAAACTTTGAAGCCTGGAAAAAGGAGACCTCAAACACATAAGTTAAAAAAAAAAGAAAAGAAAAGGCAGAGAAATACTACACAAATGAAGGAACAAACTAGAAACACAAAAGTCCAAATAAATGAAGAGGAAATAGGCAAATTACCTGAAAAAGGATTCAGAATAACAATAATAAAGATGATCAAAAACCTTGAAAACAAAATGGAGAAAATGCAAGAATTAACAAAGACCTAGAAGAATTAAAGAATAAACACACAGAGACAAACAACACAATTACTGAAATTAAAAATACTCTAGAAGGAATCAATAGCAAAATATCTGAAGCAGAAGAACAAATCAGTGAGCTGGAAGATAAAATGGTGGAAATAACTTCTGAAGAGCAGAATAAAGTAAAAAGAATGAAAAGAACTGAAGATAGTCTCAGAGACCTCTGGGACAATATCAAACACACCAACATTTGAATTATAGGGGTCCCAGAAGAAGAAGAGAAAAAGAAAGGGTATGAGAAAAATTTTTAAGAGATTATAGTTGAAAATTTCCCCAACATGGAAAAGGAAATAGTCAATCACGTCCAAGAGGCACAAAGAGTCCCACACAAGATAAACCCAAGGAGAAACATGCCAAGACACATACTAATCAAACTAACAAAGACTAAACACAAAGAAAGAATATTAAAAACCACAAGGGAGAAGCAAGTAACATATAGGGAAACCCCATATATTTAACAGCTTATTTTTTAACAGAAACTCTGCAGGCCAGAAGGGAATGGAAGGATATATTTAAAGTACTGAAAGGGAAAAATCTACAACCAAGATTACTGTATGCGGCAAGGAGCTCATTCAAAATTGATGGAGGGAAAAAAAGCTTCTCAGATAAGCAAAAGTTAAGAGAATTCAGTACCACCAAACCAGACTTACAACAAATGTTAAAGGGACTTACATAGTCAAGAAATACAAGAGAAGAAAAAAGATCTACAAAATCAACCCCAAATAATTAAGAAAATGGCAATAGTAACATACATATCAATAATTACTTTAAATTTAAATGGACTAAATGCTCCAACTAAAAGACACAGACTGGCTGAATGGATACAAAAACAAGATCCATATATATGCACTCTACAAGAAACCCACCTCAGACCTAAAGACACATATAGATTGAAAGAGAGAGGATGGAAAAATATTTTCCATGAAAATGGGAAGCAAAAGAAAGCTGGAGTAGCAATTCTCATAACAGACAAAACAGACCTTAAAATAAAGATTACAAGAGATAAGGAAGGACACTACATAATGATCAAGGGATTAATTCAAGAGGAAGACATAACAATTGTAAATATCTATGCACCCAACATAGGAGCACCTCAATGCATAAGACAAACACTAACAGACATAAAAGGAGAAATTTACAGTAACACAATAATAGTAGGAGACTTTAACACCCCACTCACACCAATGGACAGATCATCAAAACAGAAAATTAATAAGAAAACACAAGTCTTAAATGATACATAGGTGAGATGGATCTCATTGATATCTTCAGGGCATTCCATACAAATGCAGAAGAATACACCTTCTCAAGTGCACATGGAACATTCTCCAGGATAGACCACATCTTGAGTCCCAAATCAAAGCTCAGTAAATTTAAGAAAACTGAAATCATATCCAGCATCTTCTCTGACCACAAATGCTATGAGACTAGATATCAATTACAAGGAAAAAACTGTAAGAAACACAAACACATGGAGATTAAACAACATGCTTATACATAACCAACAGGTTACTGAAGAAATCAAAAGGAAAATCAAAAAATTTCTAGAAACAAATGACAATGAGAACATGACAACTCAAAACCTATGGGATGCAGCAAAAGCAGTTCTAAGAGGGAAGTTTATAGCAATACAATCCTACCTCAAGAAACAAGAAAAACATCAAATAGACAACCTAACTTTACACCCAAAACAACTAGAAAAAGAAGGAAAAAAAAACCCAAAGTTAGTAGAAGGAAAGAAATCATAAATATCTGAGCAGAGATAAATAAAAAGGAAATGAAAGAAACAATAGTAAAGATTAATAAAACTAAAAGCTGGTTCTTTGAGAAGATAAACAAAATTGACAATCCGTTAGCCAGACTCATCAAGGAAAAAAGAGAGAAGACTCAAATCAACAAAATTAGAAATGAAAAAGGAGAGGTTACAACAGACAATGCAGAAACACAAAGGATTATAAGAGACTGTTATGAACAACTATGTGGCAATAAAATGATAAACTGGAAGAAATGGACACATTCTTAGAAAAGTTTAATCTTCCAAGATTGAACCAGGAAGAAATAGAAATTATGAACAAACCAATTACAAGCACTGAAATTGAAGCGGTGGTCAAAAATCTCCCAAAAGACAAAAGCCCAGGACCAGATAGCTTCACAGGAGAATTCTATCAAACATTTAGAGAAGAGCTAATGCCTACCCTTCTAAAACTCTTTCAAAAAATTGCAGAGGAAGGAACACTTCCAAAATCATTCTACGAGGCCACCATCACCCTGATACCAAAACCAGACAAAGACAACACAAAAAAAGAAAACTACAGGCCAATATCACTGATAAACTATAGATGCAAAAATCCTCAGCAAAATTTTAGCAAACAGAATTCAGCAACACATCAAAAGGCATATCCATCATGATCAAGTTGGGTTTATTCCAGGGATGCAAAGATTCTACAATATACACAAATCAATCAATGTGATACACCATATTAACAAGTTGAAAGATAAAAACCATATGATAATCTCAATAGATGCAGAAAAAGCCTTCGACAAAATTCAGCACCCATTTATGATTAAAACTCTTCAAAAAATGGGCATAGACAAACCTACCTCAACATGGTAAAGGCTGTATATGATAAGCCTACAGCAAACATTATTCTCAATGGTGAAAAACTGAACTGCTACTGCTAAGTCACTTCAGTCGTGTCCGACTCTGTGCGACCCCATAGACAGCAGCCCACCAGGTTCCCCCGTCCCTGGGATTCTCCAGGCAAGAACACTGGAGTGGGTTGCCATTGCCTTCTCCAATGCATGAAAGTGAAAAGTGAAAGTGAAGTTGCTCAGTCGTGTCCGACCCTCAGCGACCCCATGGACTGCAGCCCTCCAGGCTCCTCCATCCATGGGATTTTCCAGGCAAGAGTACTGGAGTGGGGTGCCATTGAAAACATTCCCCTAATCAGGAACAAGGCAAGGGTGTACACTTTTACCACTATTATTCAACAAAGTTCTGGAAGTCCTAGCTACAACAATCAAAGAAGAAAAAGAAATAAAAGGAATCCAGATTGAAAAAGAAGAAGTAAAGTTCTCACTGTTTGCAGATGACATGATACTGTACATAGAAAACTCTAAAGATAGTATCAGAAAATTGTTAGCGGTAACCAGTGAATTTAGCAAAGTTGCAGGATATAAAATCAATACACAGAAATCACTTGCATTTCTATATACTAACAATAAAAATTCAGAAAGAGCAATCCCATTCACCATCGCAACAAAAAGAATTAAATATCTAGGAATAAACTTACCTAAGGAGACAAATGAACTCTACACAGAAAATTATAAGAACCTAGATAGCATATTGAAAAGCAGAGACATTACTTTGCCAACAAAGGTCCATCTAGTCAAGGCTATAGTTTTTCCAGTGGTCATGTATGGATGTGAGAGTTGGACTGTGAAGAAGGCTGAGCGCCACAGAATTGATGCTTTTGAACTGTGGTGTTGGCGAAGACTCTTGAGAGTCCCTTGGACTGCAAGGAGGCCCAACCAGTCCATTCTGAAGGAGATCAGCCCTGGGATTTCTTTGGAGGGAATGATGCTAAAGCTGAAACTCCAGTACTTTGGCCACCTCATGCGAAGAGTTGACTCATTGGAAAAGACTCTGATGCTGGGAGGGGTTGGTGGCAGGAGGAGAAGGAGATGACAGAGGATGAGATGGCTGGATGGCATCACTGACTCAATGGACGTGAGTCTGAGTGAACTCTGGGAGTTGGTGATGGACAGGGAGGCCTGGAGTGCTGTGATTCATGGAGTCGCAAAGAGTTGTACACGACTGAGTGACTGAACTGAACTGAACTGAATGAAAGAAATCAAAGATGACATAAACAGATGGAGAGATAGTCCATGTTCCTAGGTAGGAAGAATCAATATTGTGAAAATAACTGTACTTCCAAATGGAATCTATAGATTCAATGTGATCCCTATCAAATTACCAATGGTGTTTTCACAGAACTAAAACAAAAATTTCATAATTCATATGGAAACACAAAAAACCCCAAATAACCAAAGCAGTCTTGAGAAACAATAATGGAGCTAGAGGAATCAACCTTCCTGACTTCAGATTCCACTACAAGATACAGTCATCAAGACAGTATGGTACCAGCACAAAAACAGAAATATAGACCAATGGAACAAGATAGAAAGCCCAGAAATAAACTCATGTACCTATGGGTACCTTATTTCTGATGAAGGAGGCAAGAATATACAATGGAGCAAAGACAGCCTCTTCAATAAATGGTGCTGGGAAAACTGGACAGCTACATGTAAAAGAACAAAATTAGAACAATTCCTAACACCATACACAAAGATAAACTCAAAATGGATTAAAGACATAAATGTAAGACCAGAAACTATAAAACTCTTAGAGGAAAACATAGGCAGAACACTAGATTACATAAATCAAAGCGAGATCCTCTATGACCCACCTCTGGAGTAACAGAAATAAAAACAAAAGTAAACAAGTGGGACCTGATCAAACTTAAAAGCTTTTATACATCAAAGGAAACTATAAGCAAGGTGAAAAGACAACCCTCAGAATGGGAGAAAATAATAGCAAATGAAACAACTGACAAAGGATTAATTTCCAAAATATACAAGCAACTCACACAACTCAATACCAGAAAAACAAACAACCCAATCAAAAAGTGGGGAAAAGACCTAAACAGACATTTCTCCAAAGAAGACATACAGATGGCTAACAAACACATGAAAAGATGCTCAACCTCGCTCATTACTAGAGAAATGCAAATCAAAACCACAGTGAGATATCACTTCACATGGGTCAGAATGGCCATCATCAAAAAACCTAAAAACAATAAATGCTGGAGAGGGTGTGGAGAAAAGGGAACACTCTTGCATTGTTGGTGGGAACATAAATTGATACAGCCACTATGGAAGACAATATGATTCCTTAAAAAAAAATAGGAATAAAACCACCATATGACCCAGCAATCCCACTCCTAGGCATATACCCTGAGGAAACCAAAATTGAAAAAGACACTTGTACCCCATTGTTCACTGCAGCACTATTTAAAATAACTAGGACATGGAAGCAACCTAGATGTCCATCAACAGATGAATGGGCAAAGAAGTTGTGGTATATATACACAATGGAATATTACTCAGTCATAAAAAGGAATGCATTTAAGTCAGTTCTAATGAGGTGGATGAACCTAGAACCTATTATACAGAGTGAAGTAAGTCTGAAAGAGAAAGATAAATATCGTATTCTAACGTATATATATGGAATCTAGAAAAAAGGTACTAGAGAATTTATTTACAGGGCAGCAATGGAGAAACAGACATGAAGAACAGACTTACTGACATAGGAAGAAGGGAGGAGAGGGTGAGATACATGGAAAGAGTAACATGGAAACTTATATTACCATATGCAAAATAGATAGCCAATGGGAATTTGCTGTATGGCTCAGGAAACTCAAACAGGGGCTCTGTATCAACCTAGAGGGGTGGGATGGGGAGTGAGATGGGAAGGAGGTTCAAAAGGGAGGGGATATATGCATACTTAAAGCTGATTCATGTTGAGGTTTGACAGAAAACAATAAAATTCTGTAAAGCAATTATCCTTCAACAAAAAATTAATTAATTATGAAAAAAAATTATGTTGACCCATAATTGTGCCCCCAGAATGAGGAAGACTTTGCTTTACACTTGGTGGAAGCTTCATGTTAAGAAGTGGCTTTGTGCAACTCCTTGAAGACTGTACTGACTTAGTTGGGTGGAGTTGAGCTGGGAAGAAAGGCCTTTAATAGGTAAGAGTGCCTGCCTCATGTTAGATACTGATGCTACCTTTGGGCTATTTTAGTTCAGTGTGTTTCAACAATTCATTGAGTGATACCAGACACCAGACCCTGGAGATCCAATTATGAACAGAGGAGTCACGTTCTTTATGGAAGTTGAAGTCTTAAGGTTTGATAGACAGAAATAATGGCCTCCCCCTGTGTCTACATCCTCATCCACAGAACCTGTGAATATGTTATGTGGCAGAGAGGAATTAAGGGAGCAGAAGGATGGCCTTAAAATAGGGAATTCATCCTGGACCAATGTAATCACAAGGGTCCCTAAATGTGGAAGAGTGAAGCAAAAGAATGAGTATCCACATGATTGAGGTGAGAAAGACTTGACCAGTCACTGCTGACTTGGAGGATACCAGAGGCCATGAGCAAGTAATGCAGGCAGCCTCTAGAAGCTGAAAAAGATGATAACATGGATTCTCCCCTAGAGCCTTGAGGAAGGAACACAGCCATGCTGATACCTTGGTTTAGTCCAGTGACATTCACTTGGGATTGCTGACCTCAACAGCCATAAAATAATAAATTTGTGTTGTTCTAAGTCACTAAGTTTACAGGAATTGCTGCCGATGCTTCTAACTGGGGAAGAGTCATGTAGAGGGGACTGCAGAAGATGTGTTGCAGTAAAAGATAGCAGACCAGAGTTTGTGCCAACTCTGCAATTAATTCATGGACTACGTATTCATTCAGCTGGAACTATGTGTGGGGCAGAGTGTCAGATACTGAAATGTAACAGAGAATAAGACAAAGAAGTTTTAAGGTCTTGGGGAACTTGCAGTCTAATTAGAAAGCCAATAAAAAGTCAATAAAAGATAGATAATCCAAATTCTTTGGAATGAAATTAACATGGTGTGGTAAGAAACATAATGGTCAAGGAAGGGGTCTCTGAGAAGATAACATTTAAGTTGCAATCTACAAAAAGAGAAAACCATGTGAAGGATATATGCAAAGCAGACAGAAAAAACAAGGTCATGTGCCTGGAAAAAGTGGTTGGCATGGTCTAGGATTTGACAAATGATTTGTATGACAAGAGAACGGTAAGCAACAGGGAGGGGGTAGTCCTGGGCTAGATTACAAAGGCATTACAAGTCACAGATGAGAAATTTTTCTTGGGACTAATGTATAAACACTAGGAGTTATAAACAAAAGCATGTCATGGCCATCTATAATATTTCACATTACTGTTTACCTTTTTATTTTGAAACAATTACAGATTCCTAGAAAATTGCAGAAAAACATACCAGAAGTCCCATGTACCCTTCATCCAGTTTCTTCCAATAGAAAAATATGACCTAACCATAGCATAATTTGAAAACTAGGATATTGATATTAGTACAAACTACAGAATTTATTCATATTTCACCAGTTTACATGTACTTATTTTTGTGTGTGTACCATTTTATGTTTTTGCCACATGGATAAATTCATGTAACCACAACCACAATCAACAGACAAAACTGCTCCCTTGACACAGGGCCGCATTACACTCTCCTTATAACTGCTGCTGGTGCTGCTGCTGCTAAGTCACTTCAGTTGTGTCTGACTCTGTGCAATCCCATAGACGGCAGCCCACCAGGCTCCCCCATCCCTGGGATTCTCCAGGCAAGAACACTGGAGTGGGTCTCCTTAAAACTACATCTAACTATATCTTCCTTTTCCACCTAACCTCTGGCAACCTATAATCAATCTCTTTTCCATCTTTATATTATTATTATTTCAAAAATGTTATATATACAATGAGGTACCACCTTCCACTGGTCAGAATAGCCATCATTTTAAAAATCTACAAATAACAAATGCTGGAGAGGGTATCTAAAAAAGGGAACCCTCCTACAAAGTTGGTAGGAATATTAACAGGTGCAGCTACTATGGAGAACAGTATGGAGGTTCCTCAAAAAACTAAAAGTAGACTTGCCATATATCTAGCAGTCCCACTCCTGGGTATATATCCAGTCAAAACTATAATTCAAAAAGACACACGCACCCTAATGTTCCTTGCAGCACTATGTACAATAGCCAAGAAATGGAAACAACCTAAATGTCCATCGAGAGATGAATGGATAAAGAGAAGGTACATATATACAATGGAATACTACTCAGCCATAAAACAGAATGAAACAATGCCATCTGCAGCAACATGGATGGACCTAGAGATGATACTAAGTGAAGTTAGTCAGAAAAGGACAAATAGCATATGATATCATTTCTATGTGGAATCTAAACTATGACACAAATGAACCTATCTGTGAAACAGAAAAAGACTCATAGACATAGAGAACAGACTTGTAGTTGCCAAGAGGGAAGGGTAGGGAAGGATGGATTGGGAGTTTGAGATTAGCAGATGCAAAATGCAAACTAGTATATGTAGAATGGATAAGCAACAAGTCCTATTGTATAGCACAGGGAACTATATTCAGTTTTCTAAGATAAACCATTATGGGAAAGAATATGAAAAAGAATGCATATATATGTAGTACTGAATTATCATGCTGTAGGGCAGAAATTAACACATTATAAATCAATTACACTTGAATAAAATAAAATTTTTAGAAAGAACATTATATAAATGGAAACATACAGTAAGCAACTTTTGAGACTGACTTTTTTCACCGAGCATAACACCATTAAAAGCCATCCAAGTTGTTGCTGGTATCAACAGTATGTTCCCCTTTATTGCCAAATAGTATCCCATGGTACAATTTGATTAACCATTCACTTACTTAATGACATCTGGGTCATTCCTAGTTTTTAGCTCTTACAGCTACTATGAACATTTGCAAACAAGTTAGTATATGAATATGTCTTCATTTCTCTGGGATAAACAATCAAAAGTGCAACTGCTGGGCTGTAATGTAGCCGTTTGTTTCATTTTAGAAGAAGCAGTTTTATAACAAACTGTTTCCCAGAGTGGCTGTACCATTTTATATTCCCACCAGCAATGTATAAATGGATCCAGTGTCTCCATATCTTTGCCAGCATTCAGTACTATGACAATTTTTATTTTAGTTATTCTGATAGGTGGATCATTGTGGATTTAATTTGCATTTCCCTAAAGGGCTACCTGCTGCTGCTGCTGCTAAGTCACTTCATGTCGTGTCCAACTCTGTGCGACCCCATAGACGGCAGCCCACCAGGCTCCCCCGTCCCTGAGATTCTCCAGGCAAGAACACTGGAGTGGGTTGCCATTTCCTTCTCCAAGTGAAAGTGAAAGGTGAAAGTGAAGTCACTCAGTCGTGTCTGACTCTTTGCGACCCCATGGACTGCAGCCCACCAGGCTCCTCCATCCATGGGATTTTCTGGGCAAGAGTACTGGAGTGGGGTGCCATCACCTTCTCCAAAAGGGCTACCTAGACAGCATATTAAAAAGCAGAGACATTACTTTGCCAACAAAGGTCTGTCTAGTCAAGGCTATGGTTTTTCCAGTAACCATGTATGGATGCAAGTTGGACCATAAAGAAAACTGAGCACCGAAGAATTGATGCTTTTGAACTGTGGTGTTGGAGAAGACTCTTGAGAGCCTCTTGGACTGCAAGGAGATCCAACCAGTCAATCCTAAAGGAAATCAGTCCTGAATATTCATTGGAAGGACTGATGCTGAAGCTCCAATACTTTGGCCACCTGTTGCGAAGAACTGACTCATTGGAAAAGACCCTGATGCTGGGAAAGATTTAAGGCAGGAAGAAAAGGGGACAACAAAGGATGAGATGGTTGGATGGCATCACAAACTCGATGGACATGAGTTTGAGCAAGCTCTGGGAGTCAGTGATGGACAGGGAAGCCTGGCGTGCTGCAGTCCATGGGTTCACAAAGAGTCAGACACGACTGAGCAACTAAACCGAACTGAAGGGCTAATGATGAACACCTTTCATGGGCTTATTGGCCACTCACTTACCCTCTTTGGTGAAATGTCTGTTCCTGTCATTAAAACCCATTCTCTAATTGGATTATTTCCTTTTTCTAAAGATTTTTTTAAATGTGGACCATTTTTAAAGTCTTAATTGAATTTGTTACAATACTGTTTCTTTTTTCAGTTTTGGTTTTTTAGCCACTAGACGTGGCATCTTAGCTCCTTGACCAGAGATCTAACCGACACCCCCTGCATTGGAAAGAGAAGTCTTAACACCAGGGAAGTCCCTGGATTGTTTTCTTATGCAACTTTTGAAAGTGTTTTACATATTCCATCAACAAACCTTTTATTACCTTTATGCTTTGAAAATGTTTTCTTCAACTCTGTGGTTTGTATTTTCACCCTCTTAAAGTCTTTCACAGAGCAAAAGTTTTTAATTTTTATGAGATCTGATTTATCAGTGTTTCATAAGTTGGGTTTCTGGTGTGAAATCAATTCTTTAGCCCTTGGTGGTCTATTTTTTTCTAAAAGTTTTCTAATTTTATGTTTTACATTTATGTTTGTGATACATTTTGAATAATTTTTCAAGTAAGCTGACAAATCAAGGTTGATTTAGGGTTTGAGGATTTTTCTTTTTGCTTTAAGAGGTCCATTTGTTCCAGCGCCATCTGTTGGTGCTCACTCCACCCCTGCACTAAGTTGCTCTTGCACCTTTGTCAAAAATCAGTTAGGCATAATTTTGTGGGTCTCTTTCTGTGTTCAATACTCTGTTCCATTGATCTGTCTGTCCATCACTCTGCAATATACTGTATTATATAATTATTATAGTTATATAATAAGTCTTTAGACTGATTCTTCCCCCTTTACTCTTCTTTTTCATAACTGTTTTAGCTATCTTAGTTCCTTTGTCTTTCTATGTAAATTTTTAGAATAAGCTCATGTGTACATGACTCCAGTGAAAGTGACAAACAGATTCACAGGATTAGGTCTGAGCGAGTATGTGAGGAACTATGGACGGAGGTTCGTAACGTTGCACAGGAGGTGGTGATCAGAATCATCACCAATAAAAAGAAAAGAAACACAAAAACGCAAAATGGTTGTTTAAGGAGGTCTTACAAATAGCTGAGAAAAGAAGAGAAGTGAAAGGCAAAGGAAAAAAATGAAAGATATGCCCAACTGAATGCAGAGTTCTAAAGAATAGCAAGGAGAGATTAGAAAGCCTTCTTAAGTGAATAACGCAAAGAAATAGAAGAAAACAATAGAATGGGAAAGACTAGAGATCTCTTCAAGAAAATTAGACATACCAAGGGAATATTTCATGCAAAGATGAAGAACAGAAAAGGTAAGGACCTAACAGAAGCAGAAGATATTAAGAAGAGGTGGCAAGAATACATGGAAGAACTATACAAAAAAGGTCCAAATGACCTGGATTTCCATGATGGTGTGATCACTCATCTAGACCCAGACATCCTAGAGTGTGAAGTCAAGTAGGCCTTAGGAAGCATTACTACCAACAAACCTAGTGGAGATGACGGAATTCCAGCTGAGCTATTTCAAATCCTAAAAGATGATGCTGTGAAAGTGCTCTACTCAGTATGCCAGCAAATTTGGAAAACACTGCAGTGGTCACAGGACTGGAAAAGTTTGTTCCAGTCCCAAAGAGAGGCAATGCCAAAGAATGTTCAAGCTACTGCACAATTGCACTCATTTCACATGCTAGAAAAGTAACGCTCAAAATTCTTCAAGTGAGGCTTCAACAGTACGTGAACCGAGAACTTCCAGATGTTCAAGCTGGATTTAGAAAAGGCAGAGGAACCAGAGATCAAATTGCCAACATCCATTAGATCACAGAAAAAGCAGGAGAATTCCAGAAAAACATCTACTTCTGCTTCATTGACTATGCTAAAGCCTTGGACTGTTTGGATCACAACAAACTGTGGAAAATTCTTCAAGAGATGGGAATTCCAGATCACCTCACCTGAGAAACTTGTATGCGGGTCAAGAAGCAACAGTTAGAATAGGACATGAAACAACAAACTGGACGTCAAGGCTGTATATTGTCACCCTACTTATTTAACTTATATGCAGAGTACATCATGCAAAATGCTGGGCTGGATGAAGCACAAGCTGGAATCAAGATTGCCGGGAGAAATATCAATAACCTCAGATATGCAGATAATACCACCCTTATGGCAGAAAGCAAAGAGGAACTAAAGAGCCTCTTGATGAAAGTGAAAGAGGAAAGTGAAAAAGCTGGCTTAAAACTCAATATTCAAAAAGCTAAGATCATGGCATCTGGTTCCATCACTTCATGGCAAACAAATGGGGAAACAATGGAAACAGTGACAGACTTAATTTTCCTGGGCTCCAAAATCACTGCAGATGGTGACTGCAGCCATGAAATTAAAAGATGCCTGCTCTTTGGAAGAAAAACTATGACAAAAATTAGACAGCATATTAAAAAGTTAGAGACATTACTTTGCCAACAGTGGTCCATACAGTCAAAGCTATGGTTTTTCCAGTAGTCATGTATGGATGTGAGAGTTGGATCATAAAGAAGGCTGAGTGCCAAAGAATTGATGCTTTTGAACTGTGGTGTTGGAGAAGACTCTTGAGAGTCCCTTGGACTGCAAAGAGGTCAAACCAGTCAATCCTGAAGGAAATCAATCCTGAATATTCATTGGAAGGACTGAAGCTCCAATACTTTGGTCACCTAATGTGAAGAGGTGACTTATTAGAAAAGACCCTGATGCTGGGAAAGATTGAAGGCAGGAGGAGAAAAGGATGATAGAGGACAAGATGGTTGGATGGTGTCACTGACTCAATGGACATGAATTTGAGCAAACTCCAGGAGATGGTGAAGGACAGGGAGGTCTGGCATGCTGCAGTCCATGGGTTCACAGTCAGACATGACTGGGCAACTGAACAACGGATGCTTGACTACAGGCTTCCCTGATGGCTCACTGGAAAAGAATCCACCTGCGATGTAGGAGACAAAGGGGATGTGGGTTCGATCCCCATGTTGACAAGGTCCCCTGGAGGAGGAAATGGCAATCCACACCAATATTCTTGCCTGAAAAATCCCATAGACAGAGGAGCCTCGGGCCACAGTGCAAAGGGTCACAGAGAGTCAAACATGACTGGGCACACACACTACCTCTACTACACTATGTATGACTACAAATACTAACAAGAAAGCCTTGCTGGGATTTTGATTGCAATTGCATTAAACCTGTAGGTCAATTTGGGCAGAACTGATATCTTTATTGTGTTGTCTTTTAATTCAAAAACACAGTATGTCTCTCCATTTATTTACATCTTCTGATTCCTTGCATCAGCATTTTATAATTTTCAGCATACAGAAGCTGTGTGCTTTGTCAGACTAACACCAAAGTACTTCATTTTCTTTGGAGTGATTAGAAATGGTATTGTTTCAAATTTTAGTTGGCACATATTTGTGATCAGTAAATAAAATTGTAATTGATTTTTGTATGTTTCTCTTGTACCATGAAGCCTTGCTGAAATCACCTACACCTTGAGATTATTTTTTAAACATAGTAAAGCGTTTCATCTGCAAACAGGGACAATGTTATTTCTTCATTTCCAATCTGTGTGCCTTTTAAGTCTTTTTAAAAATTTTCCACTTCTTAATAAATGGGTTGTAGGGGACAACTGATTTTTGGATATAGGAAGTGGGTGGAGAGGAGCCATTTGTTGAAATTGGAAAGACTACAGGAGAAGACTAAGGCAGAAGGGGTTCTGCCTGCTGTTGAGTGGGTGATTAGAGATTTGAGGACACAGCTTGAGAGGAGAAGTCAAAGGTAGAGTTACTGGGAACAGTCTGCAGTTAGATTGCATTGAAATCCAGGAAAGAGAGCAGATGGAGGCCAGAAGAGGACCCATCTTAAGGGCTGAGCCCTTGAGACTGCAGTTATTTATAGATTGTGTATAAAAGGAAGAGCCCACAAAGAAGACCAGGAAGGGTATCCAATGACTTCAGACAAATCATTGCATTTCTTCATACTTCAGTTAACTCACTGGGGAAAAAAGGGGAGGGGGGAGTGGAAAGTTTTGATGAGAGCACTAGTGTACCTCTTCTTTAGCAAAGTGCTAGATGGGAGAAGGTCAGACAAAGAAGCCATTCCCTCATTTGCTCACGTGGCGAGATTTGGCATGTTGGGACTGATGAAGCATAGTATTTCTTGGGACAGGCAGCACTGATCCCAGCTAAGGAGACATCATTTGAGTATCTCCTGCCTGACTCTTTGACCAACCACTACGATAAGTTAATCCTCACAAGTCAACGGCTTCATCAGTCATAAAGAAAAGCATTTTGCTGATAGGAAAGACCAAACAGGTTCTCAATGGTCTGTAAAGCCAGCGACTCATGACCACACCACTGCTTAGATTCTGGCAATTTTGATCTCGTCTGCCCTGTGCAAGTTTTTTCTTTTTTCCCTTCCTTATTACCATATCTTTTAATGTAATAAACAAGATAAATAGATAAATCTGATGATATTTCTTTTTTGTCTCCCACTATAATGTCAACTCCTATCCAACCCCAAAGCCTAGACAGGTGGCCAGATCACAATAAGTGTTCCAACATTTGTTGATGTCTTCAGAAATAACGTAAATGAGCTTCAGATTTTAAGTGCTTCAGGAATCATGGTCCAAAGCTAAATGTCAGTGGTGTTTGTTATTAATACATAGAGAAACTGCTTGAGTATTCCTATTTATGAAAAAGAGTCCTGAATTATGCAGAGTTTAAATTATGTAAGACTGTCATGAATGCATCCTTCATGTAAAGTATAACCAGTTTATAATTAATTACATATTCATGCAATAAATTAATGTGTATTCATTAAGCAAGGTCTAAAATATATGTAATGATGTATGAAAAATAACCTCATGAACAGTTTTGAGTTGAGATGTAAAACTATATACATAATATAATGAGCACATTTTTGAAAAGGGGGAAAAAATGAATCAGAAACACACACACATACCCAACACATAGGCCAAATAGGGCCATGGCCGAGAGTGCCAGGCTGTGATAGCATAGGAGCAGCCAAAAGGAGCTACCCCACGCCCAAGGCCAGGGGCGGCGGCTGCACGGGCACAGGAGGGCCTAGAGGAGCTATTCCACATTCAAGGTCAGGAGGGGTGGTGGTGAGGAGATACCCCTCGTCCAAGGTAAGAGAAACCCAATTAAGACAGTAGGTGTTGCAAGGGGGCATCAGAGGGCAGACACACTGAAACCATAATCACAGAAAACTAGTCAATCTAATCACACTAGGGCTACAGCCTTGTCTAACTCAATGAAACTAAGCCATGCCCGTGGAGCCACCCAAGACGGGAGGGTCATGGTACAGAGGGCTGACAGTATGTGGTCCACTGGAGAAGGGAATGGCAAACCACTTCAGTATTCTTGCCTTGAGAACCCCATGAACACTATGAAAAGGCAAAATGATAGGATACTGAAAGAGGAACTCCCCAGGTCAGTAGGTGCCCAATATGCTACTGGAGATCAGTGGAGAAATAACTCCAGAAAGAATGAAGGGATAAAGCCAAAGCAAAAACAATACCCAGTTGTGGATGTGACTCGTGATAGAAGCAAGGTCCAATGCTGTAAAGAGCAATATTGCATAGGAACCTGGAATGTTAGGTCCATGAATCAAGGCAAATTGGAAGTGGTCCAACAGGAGATGACAAGGGTAAACGTCGGCATTCTAGGAATCAGAGAACTAAAATGGATTGGAATGGGTGAATTTAACTCAGATGACCATTATATCTACTACTGCGGACAGGAATCCCTCAGAAGAAATGGAGTAGCCATCATGGTCAACAAAGAGTCTGAAATGCAGTGCTTGGATGCGATCTCAAAAACAGCAGAATGATCTCTGTTCGTTTCCAAGGTAAACCATTCAATATCACAGTAATCCAAGTCTATGCCCCAACCAGTAACACTGAAGAAGCTGAAGTTGAACGGTTCTATGAAGACCTACAAGACCTTTTAGAACTAACACCCAAAAAAGATGTCCTTTTCATTATAGGGGACTGGAATGCAAAAGTAGGAAGTCAAGAAACACCTGGAGTAACAGGCAAATTTGGCCTTGGAATACAGAATGAAGCAGGGCAAAGACTAATAGAGTTTTGCCAAGAAAACGCACTGGTCATAGCAAACACCCTCTTCCACAAACACAAGAGAAGACTCTACACATGGACATCACCAGATGGTCAACACCGAAATCAGATTGATTATATTCTTTGCAGCCAAAGATGGAGAAGCTCTATACAGTCAGCAAAAACAAGACCAGGAGCTGACTGTGGTTCAGATCATGAACTCTTTATTGCCAAATTCAGACTTAAATTGAAGCAAGTAGGGAAAACCACTAGACCATTCAGGTATGACCTAAATCAAATCCCTTATGATTATACAGTGGAAGTGAGAAATAGATGTAAGGGACTAGATCTGATAGATAGAGTGCCTGATGAACTATGGACGGAGATTCGTGACACTGTACAGAAGACAGGGATCAAGACCATCCCCGTGGAAAAGAAATGCAAAAAAGCAAAATGGCTGTCTGGGGAGGCCTTACAAATAGCTGTGAAAAGAAGAGAAGTGAAAAGCAAAGGAGAAAAGGAAAGATATAAGCATCTGAATGCAGAGTTCCAAAGATTAGCAAGAAGAGATGAGAAAGCCTTCCTCAGCCACCAATGCAAAGAAATAGAGGAAAACAACAGAATGGGAAAGACAAGAGATCTCTTCAAGAAAATCAGAGATACCAAGGGAACATTTCATGCAAAGATGGGTTCGATAAAGGACAGAAATGGTATGGACCTAACAGAAGAAGAAGATATTAAGAAGAGGTGGCAAGAATACATAGAAGAACTGTACAAAAAAGATCTTCATGACCAAGATAATCACGATGGTATGATCACTCACCTAGAGCCAGACATCCTGGAATGTGAAGTCAAGTGGGCCTTAGGAAGTATCACTACGAACAAAGCTAGTAGAGGTGATGGAATTTCAGTTGAGCTATTTCAAATCCTGAAAGATGATGCTGTGAAAGTGCTGCACTCAATATGCTAGCGAATTTGGAAAACTCAGCAGTGGCCACAGGACTGGAAAACGTCAGTTTTCATTCCAGCCCCAAAGAAAGGCAATGCCAAAGAATGCTCAAACTACCGCACAATTGCACACACCTCACATGCTAGTAAAGTAATGCTCAACATTCTCCAAGCCAGGCTTCAACAGTATGTGAACCATGAACTTCCAGTTGCTCAAGCTGGTTTTAGAAAAGGCAGAGGGAACCAGAGATCAAATTGCCAACATCCGCTGGATCATGGAAAAAGCAAGAGAGTTCCAGAAAAACATCTATTTCTGCTTTATTGACTATGCCAAAGCCTTTGACCGTGTGGATCACAGTAAACTGTGGAAAATTCTGAAAGAGATGGGAATACCAGACCACCTGACCTGCCTCTTGCGAAACCTATATGCAGGTCAAGAAGCAACGGTTAGAACTGGACATGGAACAACAGACTGGTTCCAAATAGGAAAAGGAGTACATCAAGGCTGTATATTGTCACCCTGCTTATTTAACTTATATGCAGAGTACATCATGAGAAACGCTGGACTGGAAGAAACACAAGCTGGAATCAAGATTGCCGGGAGAAATATCAATAACCTCAGATATGCAGATGACACCACCCTTATGGCAGAAAGTGAAGAGGAACTCAAAAGCCTCTTGATGAAAGTGAAAGTGGAGAGTGAAAAAGTTGGCTTAAAGCTCAACATTCAGAAAACAAAGATCATGGCATCTGGTCCCATCCCTTCATGGGAAATAGATGGGGAAACAGTGGAAGCAGTGTCAGACTTTATTTTTTTGGGCTCCAAAATCACTGCAGATGGTGACTGCAGCCATGAAATTAAAAGATGCTTACTCCTTAGAAGGAAAGTTATGACCAACCTAGATAGTATATTCAAAAGCAGAGACATTACTTTGCCAACAAAGGTCCATCTAGTCAAGGCTATGGTTTTTCCTGTGGTCATG
The DNA here is from genome assembly GCF_029407905.1 of Bubalus kerabau. Taxonomy (NCBI): domain Eukaryota; kingdom Metazoa; phylum Chordata; class Mammalia; order Artiodactyla; family Bovidae; genus Bubalus; species Bubalus kerabau. The sequence continues at coordinate 17,801,345 of NC_073643.1, forward strand.
TATGGATGTGAGAGTTGGACTGTGAAGAAGGCTGAGCGCCACAGAATTGATGCTTTTGAACTGTGGTGTTGGCGAAGACTCTTGAGAGTCCCTTGGACTGCAAGGAGATCCAACCAGTCCATTCTGAAGGAGATCAGCCCTGGGATTTCTTTGGAAGGAGTGATGCTAAAGCTGAAACTCCAGTCCTTTGGCCACCTCATGCGAAGAGTTGACTCGTTGGAAAAGACTCTGATGCTGGGAGGGATTGGGAGCAGGAGGAGAAGGGGACGACAGAGGATGAGATGGCTGGATGGCATCACCGACTCGATGTACGTGAGTCTGAGTGAACTCCGGGAATTGGTGATGGACAGGGAGGGCGTGCTGCGATTCATGGGGTCACAAAGAGTCAGACACGACCGAGCGACTGAACTGAACTGATGATTAGAAGTGATTTTTGTTTGCATCCTTTTTGTTGTTTTCTACCATTAACACCTTAACCTGTGCAATCAGAAAACACAAACTACCAATAAATGGAGAGTGGTTGGAAGATAATGTTCTCTCAGAATTGAAAGCACTTTTAGAAACAAAAAAGATAGCACCACTGAACTGATCTGAGAGGTCTCAAGGCCTCTTGGAAATCAGTTGTGAAATAAAGGAGGAGCCATCAGCTATGGAAATGCATCACTTTTTTCCAGGAGTGTTTCTGAATTGGACTAGGCATTTTAAAACTTTGAGGTTGCCCCAAAGCTCTTCCAAAAGACCAGAGATTCACCTTCAGCCATACTCCCAAGTAGAATACCTAAGCTATCAGTAACAGATAACCAACTCTGGCTGCAACTACGAGAAAATTATTTCACATTAAAAAAATTTTAATGTAAAGGGGAGCTCCTGGATAGGTTCAAAATGATGGGATCATAGTCTACCCTTTTGATGACTCCAACTCATTCAATTTAACTCTAATTCTCATCCTGCAGTTGCCATCACCATTCCAGGGATCACAAGCTGGTAAACAGCCAGAGTCAGAAGAGGTTTTGCCTCTTTCTTGTAACTGAAGAATTAGTCTTTCGCCATTCACAATAGCCAAGACAAGGAAACAACCTAAATGTCCATCAAGTGATGAATGGATAAAGAAGATGTGATCCAGATATATAGCATTACTCAGTCATAAAAAAGAATGAAATAATACCATTTGCAGCAATCTGGATGCAATTAAAGATGATCATAGTAAGTGAAGTAAGTCAGAAGGAGACAGATAAATACCATATAATCACTTCGATGTGGAATCTAAAATATGACAAATGAATCAATCTGTGAAATAGAATTGTTGCAGTGAAAAGGAAAAAAGAGGAATAAGTTTCTCTTTTTTTCCCCTTTCCTGAGAACAACAAAAAAATAAAGAGAACAGTGAATAGGCCAGAGAAGAAACATAAATGGGTCTGAAAGAGCTAATCTCTATTAGTTTTACTTTAACTGCTTCTAATCTATAGTCCATATATTTTCTTTTCCCAAAACAAACCTGACACTACATCATTTACATCTTGTACCTGTGGCTCCCTTACTCTGCATGAGCTCTATCCTGCTGTTACACTTTACCTCTATGCTAATTACATCCTGTACATGGTGCTTACCTTCACCACACTCCCTTTAGAGACCAATCCTGTAGCTTTTCACATTTCAGGAAGAAGGCCACAGTACAATAAACCAGAGACAAATGGACCCAATTACTGGACTATCAGACTGTTTAAGACTCAATCACCAGATCACTTGACCCCAGATATAACTGTTTTGAAACACTGCAAGAAACAGAAGAATGCAAGGTTCTTTTTTCTTATTCCATACCCCAGACTGTGAACCCCATCTATCAAGTCTCTCAGTTCCCCATGCAAGAGAAGGGCACAGTCCTTGGGGCACTAGTCTGCTGTCTTCTCCCCTCAGTTGTCTGAGGATTAAAGTTATCTTTCTATCTCCTCCAAACTCTATCTCCATATTTTTTTATTTGGCTTCAGTGTGCAGAGAAAGCCAAGATTTTGGCGGTAAGAGAACCATGGACATAGACTGGTTGCCAAGGGGAAGGGGGTTGGGGTTAGCATATATAAGCTATATATAGAGAGAAAGAATGGATAAACAACAAGGTCCTACTGTACAGCACAGAGAACTATACTCAATATTCTATGATAAATCATAATGGAAAAGAATATAAAAAAGAATGTGTATATATATATTGTATAATTAAGTCACTTTGTTGTACAGCAGAAATTAACACAACATTGTAAGTCAACTATACTTCTATACAAAAGAAAGAAAGAAGGAACTTTTAAGAAAGACTCCAGCCTCCAATTTCTCACCTTCACTGTGTCACTCTACCTTTGCTTAATCCTATTACCTTAAGGAAAAAGGAGTTTTCTGATTATATCACTCAAACCCACCCCTGGGGACAAGTGGGCTAGTCTCCTCTGAAACCCAGAATGTATGAACATTAGGAGGTACATATTTGGGAACACCAGAAGAATGTGTGGGAGATGCTGGGGGTGGATGTCAGGCTGGCAGCCGACAGCATCTGCGGTAGCTACTGGATTCTCCCTACCAGTCAACAGGCTGTGTTATTCCAAACTGAAGGAAGCAATGTGCAGTTCTCTTTGGAACAGCCTTGTTTCAAACACGAGGCCTTCCCAGGGACTGATACGGAGCAGGACCCTGCAGGGCTCATGGGCACAAAGGCTTTTCTGTGTCCCCCACTGCTTGGCTTCATTCAGCCTTCATGACTTTCCCTGAGTTCAAATGAGTAGGCAGAAACAATCGCTAATCAGGGAAGAGAGGGGATGGGGAGACAAGGGAGGAACAGTCAAAAGAAACAATAGTGCAACTTTAGGGCAAGGTCTTGTTTTCCCCTCAAGTGACACAAACAACCATCTCTAGCTGTTCTGAAGATACTGAACCCTCACCAGGCTGAAGGTAACCGTATAGTGCTCACAAGTAGATCCCAGATGGGATCTGATGCTGACTCCCACTTGCCTCACCACCAACCAATCAGAAGAATGTCCACACACTGAACACATCGTCTTTGAACCATTCCTATAAAACTCCTCACAATCCCCTCCAGGTAGAGACACACAGTTTTGAGGGCATAAGCCCACTGTGGCCCCCTTTGCCTGGCAAAACAATAAAGCTATTCTTTTCTACTTCACCCAAAACTGTCTTGAAAAATTAATTTGGTGTCAAAGTACAGAAGCTAGTCAGTCAGTTTAGTCACTCACTTGTGTCCGACTCTTTGTGACCCCATAGACTGCAGCACACCAGGATTCCCTGTCCATCACCAACTCCCGGAGTTTACTCAAACTCATGTCCATTGAGTCGGTGATGCCATCCAACCATCTCATCCTCTGTCGTCCTCTTCTCCTCCTGCCTGAAATCTTTCCCAGCATCAGGTTCTTTTTCAGTGAGTCAGTTCTTCGCATCAGGTGGCCAAAGTATTGGAGTTTCAGCTTCAACATCAGTCCTTCCAATGAATATTCAAGACTGATTTCCTTTAGGATGGACTGGTTGTATCTCCTTGCAGTCCAAGGGACTCTCAAGAGTCTTCTCCAACACCACAGTTCAAAAGCATCAATTCTTCGGTGCTCAGTTTTCTTTATGGTCCAACTCCCACATCCACACATGATTACTGGAAAAACCATAGCTTTGACTAGACGGACCTTTGTTGTCGAAGTAATGTCTCTGCTTTTTAATATGCTGACTAGATTGGTCATAGTTTTTCTTCCAAGGAGCAAGCGTCTTTTAATTTCATGGCTGCAGTCACCATCTGCAGTGATTTTGGAGCCCAAAAAAGTCTCTTACTGTTTCCAGTATTTCCCCATCTATTTGCCATGAAGTGATGGAACCAGATACCATGATCTTAGTTTTCTGAATGTTGAGTTTTAAGCCCGCTTTTTCACTCTCCTCTTTCACTTTCATCAAGAGGCTCTTTAGTTCCTCTTTGCTTTCTGCCATAAGGGTGGTATCATCTGCACATCTGAGGTTATTGATATTTCTCCCAACAATCTTGATTCCAGCTTGTGCTTCACCCAGCCCGGCATTTTGCATGATGTATTCTGCATATAAGTTAAATAAGCAGCGTGACAATATACAACCTTGACATACTCCTTTCCTGATTTGGAACCAGTCTGTTGTTCCATGTCCAGTTCTATCTGCTGCTTTTTGACCTGCATACAGATTTCTCAGGAGGCAAGTAAAGAGGTCTGGTATTCCCATCTCTTTAAGAATTTTTCACAGTTTGCTGTGATCCACACAGGCCAAGGCTTTGCCATAGTCAATGAAGCAGAAGTAGATGTTTTTCTGGAACTCTCTTGCTTTTTTGATGATCCAATGGATGTTGGTAATTTGATCTCTGGTTCCTCTGCCTTTTCTAAATCCAGCTTGAATATCTTGAAGTTCATGGTTATTGTTGAAGCCTCACTTGGAGAATTTTGAGCATTACTTTGCTAGCATGTGAGATGAGTGCAATTGTGCGGTAGTTTGAGCATTCTTTGGCATTGCCTTTCTTTGGGGCTGGAATGAAAACCGACCTTTTCCAGTCCTGTGGCCACTGCTGTGTTTTCCAGATTTGCTGGCATATTCAGTGCAGCACTTTCACAGCATCATCTTTTAGGATTTAAAATAGCTCAGCTGGAATTCCATCACCTCCATTAGCTTTGTTCATAGTGATGCTTCCTAAGGCCCACTTGACTTCACATTCCAGCATGTCTGGCTCTAGGTGAGTGATCACACCATTGTGTTTATCTGAGTCATGAAGATCTTTTTTGTACAGTTCTTCTATGTATTCTTGCCACCTCTTCTTAATATCATATGCTTCTGTTAGGTCCAGACCATTTCTGTCCTTTATCGAGCCCATCTTTACACGAAATGTTCCCTTGGTATCTCTAATTTTCTTGAAGAGATCTCTAGTCTTTCCCATTCTATTGTTTTCCTCTATTTCTTTGCATTGATCACTGAGGAAGGCTTTCTTATCTCTCCTTGCTATTTTTTGGAACTCTGCATTCAAATGGGTATATCTTTCCTTTTCTCCTTTGCCTTTCATGTCTTTTCTTTTCTCAGCTATTTGTAAGGCCTCCTCAGACAACCATTTTGCCTTTTTGCATTTCTTTTCCTTCCTCAATCCAGATTAATTTACAGAAGCCACCTCTGAGTCATCCCAAAGTGTGCCTTCCACGTTGCAGAGAATCTCAAAAGGCGAGTCACTCGGCTGGTTCTGAGAGCCTCTTCTCAGAACCTCTTTCCTGCCCTAGCTGCCAGGTACATTTCCACACCGTTTGTGCCTAGGCTTGTGCCAAGTCGCACAGTTTATGCCACTCTCTGTCACACAGCAGGGATCACCTCTCACTGTCAGGTGTGATTGTTAGGACAGTTGGACATTTGTGCCACTAGCCACACCGTGCTTCAGTTGCACTCAGAGAGTTCACTGGGGTGGTTGGAACGCCTTCTGGGCCTGGTGAACTCTCAGGACCTCCATTCTATGGCCTTTTGCCTAAGAATGGGCTTGGGTCCGTCTCAAGACACTCCCTCAGACTCACCTCTAGGCTATATTCTCAGGAACTGGGTAAAAATTTGACCCTGAAAATCTTAAAAAGAAGAGACCGAGATTCTTTTGCAACAAATCTTGGAGCTGGTACAAATTAGGGAACCAAGAAAAATGGCCTGTTAATGGCACACTAAATTATAACGCAATCCTCCAACTTGATCTATTTTGCAGTTTCTTATGCTCAAATCTTTATGACAGTCAGTCAGAATCCAGATCTAACAGACTCATACCACATATATCTTTCTGTTTCCAATATCCCCCCATCCGCCTCGTCTCCCTCTCCATCAAATCTCCTAGCCCAGGACTTTCTCCTATAATCAAAATCCTGAAAACAAAAACAAAAAACAACTCTCCTAACATTCTAAAGAATCCCCTTCTAATTCCTCCTGTCTCTCAGTATGGGAGGCTGGAAGGGGTAGAGGGATGGAGGGAAGAAAGTGAAGCTTCCCCAACTCCTGCAAAGTTCTCTTACTCCTTCAAGTTCTTCTGATCACACTAAGACCCTATGTCTCCAAGGAACAATCCTTGCTAGGACAATCCTATCAGCCCCTGTCATCAGAGCCAGTTTGGGCACTATTTGGTCTATATTTTAGCTACGAAACTATGACCACATAAAAGAGAGATGACATTTTTGACACAGGATGGCCATGATATTCTTTAGACTCCAGAGAAAACTGATTAAAATGAAATCTTTTTGAAATTATGAAACCAGTTTTGTTTGCACATACCATTAGAAAAAGCTGGCTTCTTACACTACTTTTTTTTGGAGTACCAACCCTGAGAAAACAGAAACACGCCTACAAAAAAGCCTGAAGTTAACTCTTACCACATCCTGGAAATCTCCCACTCTGCTGGAGACTTCAGCCTTGGGCAAATTAACAGAACTTCAAGCCAAGGATAAAAAGGGGGCAAAGAGACATTTTAAATCTCAAGTGGAAAACTATAAGATCTTTGTCTGGCTTTATGTGTGTCTTAATGTGTGTCTTTGTATTTGGGTAATATTACTTTGTAAATAAGCTCTTATTTAATTGGCCTAAATAAAAGTAAGTGCTTAGAAATGAAACAATTCTAAATACAAGAGAAATTAAATGAATTTCGGGTTCACATGAATTGGGAAATATTCAATATTAAATTAATACCTGGCATTAATGTTTATTTGTTAATCTAACTAATATAGATATGTCTTAAGGTTCATCAATATTGAGTGTAATACTTTTACTGTGCCTAGGTTTAATAAGATATTATTATATCTATTGCAAATCTATCAGCAATGTGAAGAAACTTTTAAGGAAAGAAAATGCAAATGAAGTCAGACTTTTGTGATTTATGTTTACCAGTCTACAGAGTGCTGATATAAAGGACAGTTCATGGTTCCTTAAGCAAAGTAGGATGTGTGTTTTTAATAAAAAGGTATGAGGAATGGAATTACATTTTATTAAGGGGAAAGTATGTCAAAGCTGTATATTGTCACCCTGCTTATTTAACTTATATGCAGAGTACATCATGAGAAACGCTGGACTGCAAGAAGCACAAGGTGGAATCAAGATTACTGGGAGAAATATCAGTAATCTCAGATACGCAGATGATACCACCCTGATGGCAGAAAGTGAAGAGAAACTAAAAAGCCTCTTAATGAGAGTGAAAGAGGAGAGTGAAAAAGCTGGCTTAAAGCTCAACATTCAGAAAACTAACATCATGGCATCTGGTCCCATCACTTCATGGGAAATAGATGGGGAAACAGTGGAAACAGTGCCTGACTTTATTTTTCTGGGCTCCAAATCACTGCGGATGGTGACTGCAGCCATGAAATTAAAAGACGTTTATTCCTTGGAAGGAAAGTTATGACCAATCTAGACAGCATATTAAAAAGCAGAGACATTACTTTATCAATAAAGGTCTGTCAAGGCTACAGTTTCTCCAGTAGTCATGTATGGATATGAGAGTTGGACTATAAAGAAAGCTGAGCACCGAAGAATTGATACTTTTGAACTGTGGTGTTGGAGAAGAGTCTTGAGAGTCCTTTGGACTGCAAGGAGATCCAACCAGTCCATCCTAAAGGAGATCAGTCCTGGGTGTTCATTGGAAGGACTGATGTTGAAGCTGAAACTCCAATACTTTGGCCACCTGATGCGAACAGCTGAATCATTGGAAAAGACCCTGATGCTGGGAAAGATTGAGGGCAGGAGGAGAAGGGGATGACAGAGGATGAGATGGTTCGATGGCATCACCAACTCAATGGACATGGATTTGGGTGGACTCCGGGGGTTGGTGATGGACAGGGAGGCCTGGCGTGCTGCAGTTCATGGGGTCACAAAGAGTCGGATATGACTGAGTGACTGAACTGAACTGAAGGGGAAAGGAAATAAGTCTGACTTACAGTTGGCTGTTCTCTGAATGGACAAATAGAGTCATGAATACAGAAAGTTTTGGGGGAAAAAAAAGGTTTGTGGAAAACGAACCCCAAGAAAAGAGTTTTATATATAAGACAAGTTTTCGTACGACACTGAGTTGCCTTTGAAGTATTTTACTTTGGCTAAGTGATTAACTACCGTTTCCAACAAATATAAACAAGTACCACACTGGAATTTGATTTCCTCTCTCTATTAACAGAATAAAATTTTCATGAAATGTTGCTTTTGGTAATCAGATCAGATCAGATCAGATCAGTCGCTCAGTCGTGTCTGACTCTGCAACCCTATGAATCGCAGCACGCCAGGCCTCCCTGTCCATCACCAACTCCCGGAGTTCACTCAGACTCACATCCATAGAGTCAGTGATGCCATCCAACCATCTCATTCTCTGTCGTCCCCTTCTCCTCCTGCCACCAACCCCTCCCAGGATCAGAGTCTTTTCCAGTGAATCAACTCTTTGCATGAGGTGGCCAAAGTACTGGAGTTTCAGCTTTAGCATCATTCCTTCCAAAGAAATCCCAGGGCTGATCTCCTTCAGGATGGACTGGTTGGATCTCCTTGCAGTCCAAGGGACTCTCAAGAGTCTTCGCCAACACCACAGTTCAAAAGCATCAATTCTTCGGCACTCAGCCTTCTTCACAGTCCAACTGTCACATCCATACGTGACCACAGGAAAAACCATAGCCTTGACTAGACGGACCTTTGTTGGCAAAGTAATGTCTCTGCTTTTGAATATGCTATCTAGGTTGGTCATAACTTTCCTTCCAAGGAGTAAGTGTCTTTTAATTTCATGGCTGCAGTCACCATCTGTAGTGATTTTGGAGCCCAGAAAAATAAAGTCTGCCACTGTTTCCACTGTTTCCCCATCTATTTCCCATGAAGTGGGGGGACCGGATGCCATGATCTTCGTTTTCTGAATGTTGAGCTTTAAGCCAACTTTTTCACTCTCCACTTTCACTTTCATCAAGAGGCTTTTGAGTTCCTCTTCACTTTCTGCCATAAGGGTGGTGTCATCTGCATATCTGAGGTGATTGATATTTCTCCCGGCAATCTTGATTCCAGCTTGTGTTTCTTCCAGTCCAGCGTTTCTCATGATGTACTCTGCATATAAGTTAAATAAACAGGGTGACAATATACAGCCTTGATGAACTCCTTTCCCTATTTGGAACCAGTCTGTTGTTCCATGTCCAGTTCTAACTGTTGCTTCCTGACCTGCATACAGATTTCTCAAGAGGCAGATCAGGTGGTCTGGTATTCCCATCTCTTTCAGAATTTTCCACAGTTTATTGTGATCCACACAGTCAAAGGCTTTGGCATAGTCAATAAAGCAGAAATAGATGTTTTTCTGGAACTCTCTTGCTTTTTCCGTGATCCAGCGGATGTTGGCAATTTGATCTCTGGTTCCTCTGCCTTTTCTAAAACCAGCTTGAACATCAGGAAGTTCACGGTTCACATATTATTAATTTCTTTGCCTTTAAGTGATTTAGTTTTTAAAATCATTTGTTACTTTGATAAGATGACTAAGCATTATTTCACAATGATCTATGAAATTTATGGCACACACAGATAAAGCTCATTCTGCTTCTACAAAAATTAACCCCTTATCTACTTCTAAATCAAGGATTTAAAATAGATAAGCAATGACTATAAATCAAAAAGTTAGGGCTATGGGAAATCCAAGATGGCCACTTGGCTTTTCCCAGCTCCCTGAAAAAAACCTCATTTTTATTTGATGGAATAAAGCCTTCTCTAGGTGCAGGGTTAATGTCCTCACAGTGGGGAAAAAAAAAATTGTTAAAAATGTATTTCCCACCTGGGGTATACTTTCTACAATCTCCAGTGATCAAGGCACCCACCTCACTGGACAAATCATACAAGCCTTAATCAAAACTTAGCAAACATCTTAAAACTATCACTGTCACTATCATCCTCAATTATTGGACAAGGTCAGACAGAACAAAGATTAATTACATTGAATTAAATAAACTGCTACTTATGGACTCTGTGGGAGAGGGAGAGGGTGGGAAGATTTGGGAGAATGGCATTGAAACATGTAAAATATCATGTATGAAACGAGATGCCAGTCCAGGTCGATGCACGATACTGGATGCTTGGGGCTGGTGCACTGGGACGACCCAGAGGGATGGAATGGGGAGGAAGGAGGGAGGAGGGTTCAGGATGGGGAACACATGTATACCTGTGGCGGATTCATTTTGATATTTGGCAAAACTAATACAATTATGTAAAGTTTAAAAATAAAATAAAATTAAAATAAATAAATAAATAAACTGCTAAACATGATTATAATTTTCATGACTTTTTATCTGACATATTACTGGTTTCTAATCTTTGTTTTGCGATATAAAGAAACTTTTCCCAAACTATGGTTTAAGTCAGTTTGGTAATTTAAGCAAGTAAATAAAATTAAAACATTTTTCTTTTCTCTCTGCCTTGTCCCTCCAGAAATTTGAGACATTTTAGTTTTGAACAGCCTTAATAGGTAAATAAAAGACTGTCTCCTGACAGATACAAGAATCTCAAAATATTTTGAGAACCTCTAGAAGAAAAATCCATCTAGACAAAATATGATGGCTGGTCTTTGGCATGGCTTTCTTGGCCTTGAGATGCCTTTGGGAATTCAATCCAAGACTTCTTCTAAGGAAATACACCAGTCAATGTAAAAGCCTATGTAGTTAATGGTCTAAACTTATTATCAAAACAAATTAGTCTTGGTTGTATTTAAAAAAAAGTGGAGGTAACTTTAGAAAAAAATTACGTTTCACTAAATATTAAATTCTAATTTTGTCAATTAATGTGTCTACTAAGACTCACTTGCCAGATAATTCCTTGTTATTATGTCATAGTGTTTACAAAATTTAACTTAAAGTATTAAAAGGATATTCTAAGTTTGTTCTGAAGCCTAACTTCATAATCAATCTTTGGATAAATATCAGATGCTCCATGATCTACAACCAGGAGATTAACATCAGGCTATAGTCATTTAATGGACTAAGTCAGATGTCATGGGATATACTGGGCAAATATCTCAAGAAAGTTCTTAAATTCTTACTTGTGACCTTGCTGATCAGTCAGTTCAATCACTCAGTCGTGTCTGACTCTGCAACCCCATGGACTGCAGCACGCCAGGCTTCCCGGTCCATCACCAAATCTGGAGCTTGCTCAAACTCATCTTCATCAAGTCAGTGATGCCATCCAACCATCTCATCCACTGCAAACAATGACAGTTTTACTTCTTTTCAATGTGGATTCTTTTTCTTTTGCTTCTCTGATTGCCATGGCTAGGACTTCCAAAACTATGTTGAATAAACGTAGCAGGAGTGGACATCCTTGTCCTTGACCTCAGAGGAAATGCTTTCACTTTTTCACCCTTGAGAATGATGTTTGCTGTGGGTTTGTCATATATGACCTTTATTGTGTTGAAGTTGGCTCCCTCTGTGCCAACTTTCTGGAGAGATTTTATCATAAAATGTTGTTCAATTTTGTCAAAAGCTTACTCTGCATCCGTTGAAATTATCATGATTTTTATTCTTCAGTTTGTTAAAATGGTGTATCAGTTTGGTCGCTCAGTTGTGTCTGACTCTTTGCAACCCCATAGACTGCAGCAAGCCAGGCTTCCCTATCCATCACTGACACCCAGAGATTGCTCACACTCATGTGCATTGAGTTGGTGATTCCATTCAACCATTTCATCCTCTGTCGTCCCATTCTCCTCCTGCCTTTAATCTTCCCCAGCATCAAGAGAGTTGACTCTTTTCCAGTGAGTCAGTTATTCCCATCAGGTGGCCAAAGTATTGGAACTTCAGCTTCAGAATCAGTCCTTCCAATGAATATTCAGGGTTGATTGCATTTAGGATTGACTGATTTGATCTCCTTGCAGTCCAAGGGACTCTCAAGAGTCTCCTCCAACACCACAATTCAAAAGCATCAATTCTTCAGCGCTCAGCTTTCGTTATGGTCCAACTCTCACATCCATACATGACTGCTGGAAAAACCATAGCTTTGACTAGATGGACCTTTGTTGGCAAAGAAATGTCTCTGCTTTTTAATATGCTGTCTAGGTTGGTCATATGGTAATATGATCTAGGTTGGTAATATGCTCCTTTTCTTTCAAGGAGCAAGTGTCTTAATTTCATGGCTGCAGTCACCATCTGCAGTGATTTTGGAGCCCAGGAAAATGAAGTCTGTCACTGTTTCCATTGTTTCCCCATCTATTTACCATGAAGTTATGGAACTGGATACCATGATCTTTATTTTTTGAATGTTGAATTTTAAGCCAGCTTTTTCATTCTCCTCTTTCACTCTCATCAAGACGCTCTTTAGTTCCTCTTTGCTTCCTGCCATAAGGGTGGTGTCATCTGCATATCTAAGGTTATTAATATTTCTCCTGGCAATCTTAATTCTAGCTTATGCTTCATCCAGCCCAGCATTTTGCATGATGTACTCTGCATATAAGTTAAATAAGCAGGGTGACAATATACAGCCTTGGTATACTCCTTTCCAATTTGGAACCAGTCTGTTTTTCCATGTCCTATTCTTACTGTTGCTTCTTGACCTGCATACAGGTTTTTCATGATGCAGATTATGTGATCTGATATTCCCATCTCTTTAAGAATGTTCACGTTTGTTGTGATCCACACAGTCCAAGACTTTAGCATAGTCAATCAAGCAGAAGTAGACATTTTTCTGAAGTTCCTTTGCTTTTTTCTGTGATCCAGTGGATGTTCACAATTTGATCTCTGGTTCCTCTGCCTTTTCTAAATCCAACTTGAACATCTGGAATTTCTTGGTTCGCATACTTCTGACGCCTAGCTTGGAGGATTTTGAGCATTACCTTTCTAGCATGTGAAATGAGAACAACTGTGCAGCAGTCTGAGCATTTGGCATTGCCCTTCATTGGGACTGAAATGAAAACTGACCTTTTCCAGTTCTGTGACCACTGCTGAGTTTTCCAAATTTGCTGGCATACTGAATGCAGCATTTTAACAGCATATTCTTTTAGGATTTGAAGTAGCTCAGCTGGAATTCCATCACCTCCATTTGCTTTGTTCATAGTGATGCTTCCTAAGGCCCACTTGACTTCACATTCCAGGATGTCTGGTTCTAGGTGAGTGATCACACCATTGTGGTTGTCTGGATCATTAACATCTTTTTTGTATAGTTCTTCTGTGTAGTCTTGCCACCTCTTCTTAATATCTTCTGCTTCTGTTAGGTCCATACTGTTTCTGTCCTTTATTGTGCCCTTCTTTGCATGAAATACTCCCTTGGTATCTCTAATTTTCCTGAGGAGATCTCTAGTCTTTCCCATTCTATTGTTTTCCTCTATTTCTTTGTGTTGATCACTTAGGAAGGCTTTGTTATCTCTCCTTGCTATTCTTTGGAACTCTGCATTCAGATGGATTTATCTACTAATACTGCTAGCTATATTATTTTTTTATTGCCTATTTTATAAAACTGCTGTCTCTTATATTACAAAACACGTGACTGAGCCTCTAATAAAATGATCATATGGAGTTCCATATGAGATCAACGATTGTAATAATGTAACTCTAGATATGGGAAGATGCAACAATAGGGAATATTTTCCTGGACTACTAGTAAGGCAGATACAGTCCAGGACTTTTGCTACTTTCATAGCCTAGTTCAAGAATAGCACATTGAGTGGTCTATCAAGGAAAAAAAAAAAACTTTGCCAGGCCTGGGAATTAGTATTCCTAGAACTGTGGGACAAAACAGTCATGAAATGCCCCCCTAAACATGGTCAAATATATAGCTATGACAGCACCATGCCACTGTAGCTGCTGACCTTCAACACCCCCGAAAGGGGTTCAGGGTGGAAGCCAGGAAAAAGGCACTCCCTGCTCTGGGAAAACTGGCAGAGCAGGCCTTCAGATAATGAGCTGTTTTCAGGTGAAGATTTTCATGAGCCCCAGTTCTTACATCTTCTCATACCTAAATAAACACTAACCTCACAGACCAGCATCTCATCCTGGTTCTCCTGGCTAGCCCCTCTTCTAGGCCCCTTGGCCTACTTTCTATTTCTATTCATCTTTGTGCCATGTCTCTAACATTCTTGTTTAGTTTGCTTCTTCTCAGTTCAGTTCATTTCAGTCATTCAGTCATATCTGACTCTTTGTGACCCCATGAACCGCAGCACACCAGGCCTCCCTGTCCATCACCAACTCTTGGAGTTTACACAAACCCATGTCCATCGAGTTGGTGATGCCATCCAGCCATCTCATCCTCTGTCGTCCCCTTCTCCTCCTGCCCCCAATCCCTCCCAGCATCAGGGTCTTTTCAAATGAGTCAGCTCTTCACATCAGGTGGCCAAAGTATTGGAGTTTCCACTTCAATATCAGTCCATCCAATGACCATCCAGGACTGATCTCCTTTAGGATGGACTGGTTGGATCTGCTTGCAGTCCAAGGAACTCTCAAGAGTCTTCTCCAACACCACAGTTCAAAAGCATCAATTCTTCGGCACTCAGCTTTCTTTATTGCTTCTTCTATAATACAACAAATAAATCTCCAGATAGTCCTATAACAAGGATACCAGCCAGGCAACACCCAGACAATGCTGGAACAAGCCACCTTGTCATTCCGTGGACTCTCATCTCCCTCCATAAATGCACCCTGACAGAGAGCAGGCATTAGGACCCAGGACATCATGACATCCCTATCCAGCCTGAAGAAGCCAGAGAGGTCTTCACCTTTCCCCAAGAACCTGGGTCCCCATGACCTGAGATGGGGATAGGCAGGTAGTTAGGAATGAGCAGTGTGTTAAGGGACCAAAGATTTGACCCATAGAGAAAAAGAAAGAGGAATATGGGGTCCTGCCCCAAGGCCACAAGTGCAAGGCCTTGCACCAAGGCCACAGAAATGGAACCTAGAACCAAGGTCACCTCCAAAGCTGACTGAGCCCCTTTGTAGCCAAAACCTCCCCCTGATCATCATCACCAGCAGCCTTCCTGACCCCACATTAGGCAAAAATTGCTCACCCCAGTAATCATCCTATAGTGCCCTAACCAATCACCTAATGCCAACCTTCCAGCAGGCATTTTCTTTGTTTTGAGGATATAAAAATTGGCTTCTAACCCATGAAAAGCATCAATTCTCCCTGGTTTGTCAGGAGCTGACCAGCTGCATTTGCAATGCCTTCATTATCTCTGCTCCCTGCTCTTAATAAACACTCCCTTCTGAAATGCTCTGTGTCAAAATTCTTTTCCAACCCATGCTCAGACTGCCTCAACACTTTTTAGTTCACTGAACGAGGCTCTAGATTGCCAAGTTTGTCATTTCCTCAGTTAAACCACAGCAATATCTCCCAGGAAATAAAAACCTGCATCCTGGCTTTGAAGAGCAGAAGTGTTCATCCAGTTGGACTTGGATTACAGTGAGACAGCACAAGGATGGGATGAAAAAATTATGGGTTTTTGTCTGAAATATCTAGGTTTGATTCCTGACTTTGTTAGTTAATTGCTGAGTGGTTTTAGGCAAGATATCGAACCTCTCAAAAACTACTTTCCCATGATAAAATGAAAATACTGCTACCCACCCAGAGGTCTGTTGGCCTGATTAAATGCCTACTGATCTTTTCTCTAGACTGGTTCTATAAAAGGCAGAGGAACCAGAGATCAAATTGCCAACATCCACTGTATCATGGAAAAAGCAAGAGAGTTCCAGAAAAACATCTATTTCTGCTTTATTGACTATGCCAAAGCCTTTGACTGTGTGGATCACAATCAACTGTGGAAAATTCTGAAAGAGATGGGAATACCAGACCACCTGATCTGCCTCTTGAGAAATCTGCATGCAGGTCAGGAAGCAACAGTTAGAACTGGACATGGAACAACAGACTGGTTCCAAATAGGGAAAGGAGTTCATCAAAGCTGTATATTGTCACCCTGTTTATTTAACTTATATGCAGAGTACATCATGAGAAACGCTGGACTGGAAGAAACACAAGCTGGAATCAAGATTGCCGGGAGAAATATCAATCACCTCAGATATGCAGATGACACCACCCTTATGGCAGAAAGTGAAGAGGAACTCAAAAGCCTCTTGATGAAAGTGAAAGTGGAGAGTGAAAAAGTTGGCTTAAAGCTCAACATTCAGAAAACGAAGATCATGGCATCTGGTCCCACCACTTCATGGAAATAGATGGGGAAACAGTGGAAACAGTGGCAGACTTTATTTTTCTGGGCTCCAAAATCACTACAGATGGTGACTGCAGCCATGAAATTAAAAGACACTTACTCCTTGGAAGGAAAGTTATGACCAACCTAGATAGCATATTCAAAAGCAGAGACATTACTTTGCCAACAAAGGTTCGTCTAGTCAAGGCTATGGTTTTTCCTGTGGTCATGTATGGATGTGAGAGTTGGACTGTGAAGAAGACTCTTGAGAGTCCCTTGGACTGCAAGGAGATCCAACCAGTCCATCCAGAAGGAGATCAGCCCTGGGATTTCTTTGGAAGGAATGACGCTAAAGCTGAAACTCCAGTCCTTTGGCCACCTCATGCGAAGAGTTGACTCACTGGAAAAGACTCTGATGCTGGGAGGGATTGGGGGCAGGAGGAGAAGGGACGACAGAGAATGAGATGGTTGGATGGCATCACTGACTCGATGGATGTGAGTCTGAGTGAACTCCGGGAGTTGGTGATGGACAGGGAGGCCTGGCGTGCTGCGATTCATAAGGTTGCAGAGTCAGACACGACTGAGCGGCTGATCTGATCTGATCTGATCTTTTCTCTCTCCATTTTCCTAGAGAAGTTTGCACAAGGAGTATTCAGACCACATTAGTGGTTAACCAATACACAGGCTGATCTTCTCCTTTGTAATTTTCAACACTTGGCTTAAATGCCTTTTGAATTGAACCAGAATAACACAAAATAAGTTGATTGGCTTTTAGGAATTATACTGTAGAGAGTCGGACTTCGTTGCACACATGGCTAGAGTCAGAAGACAATCCATAATTCAGGGAAGCAATGAAATGCTTGCCTGGCATTTTGATTTTCCTGTAGATGAGGAGTCATGACATTTTCCAATATATCTGGAGGCATTTACAAAATGCAAAGTGATATGAGCAGCAACACTGAACACCATCAAGACTGAACACTGTCAATGGCATGGATAATTTGTGTTATTGCTACTTAAATTATTGCAGCCTAAACACAGGGTATGATGCAACCTAGGCTATCTAAGATATGTAGGAGGAGAACAAACATTTCTATCAATATTCCAAGAGCGTTAATTTCCAGCCAACTTGTCTTTGTCTACATTGAAATCCCAATTGGGAATTTCTGTCCATAATATATTAAAATAAATCTCTCCATCAAAATTTAAAAAAACCAGATAAACCTATTTTCAAAAGCTTTTCAAATAGGTTGTATATTTGATTTTATTCTGCAGTTCTTATTTGACATCAGCTATGCTATCCTGCTTGTGGAATCTAGTGGTTTGCATTATCAGTGGTACTGAGGATTCTGACCTTCATTTTGCACAAACCCTAATTGTGTCCCGGAAAAAAAAAAGTGGAATTCCCCTAAGTTGTCCTCCTTCACCATGCCTATTAGCAAATATCCATCCAGAACCAAGCAAGCCACCACTCTATTGGTCTCACCCTGTGGATCTTGGCTCACTTGCCATGAGGATGAATCAGGTCAATTCCATAGGAAGGAAAACTTAATACAGCTATGAAATAACCCATAGCTGAGAATATGGGGAAGAATGAAATTACAGCTCCCAATTTCTTAAAATAACACTGTTTTATTTATAAACAGACTCACAGACTTAGAAAATTATGGTTACCAAAGAGGAAGTGGGGGGTGGCAGGGATAAATTAGGAGTTTGGGATTAACATATACACATTAATACATATAAAATAGAAAATCAATAAGGACCTACTGTATAGTACAGGGATCAGTACTCAGTGTTTTGTAACAACCTATATTGGAAAAGAACCTGAAAAAGAACAAATATAACTGAATCACTTTGCTGTACACCTGAAACTAACACATTGTAAATCACCTGCCCCCTAATAGAAAATAAAAATTAAATCTAAAAAATCACCCCACAATGAAATAAATGCCTCTTCTTCAAGAGGCAGTGTCAAACATCTTTTAAGTCCTGAAATTCACCTACTGAAATGATTTCAGACCACAATCATTCATTATTTTGTGGTGCAGAGATGTTCACACTCTCCAGGAGGTAAACATGGATACCCCTTCCTGTGCCTGAGGAAGGTGGCCCAATACTCTTCTGCCTGCCAGTCTCACACAGATGCAGGCAGGCATCCAGTCAGGTAAACCTGATGTAAATGCCAGTCACATCACTCTCCCCAGTGTATTTTCATTTTCCGGGTCCATTTCTTTTCCCTGATCACGTGGCCTCTATTTTCAACAAAGGCTGTATGACCTTCCATATATATTTATCAGTCATAGAAATGGCAAGGCAGAAGGCAGTTGGAAAGGACTGAATTTAATGGAAACCCTTTAGCTGACAGAAGAGCTGCCCAGATTCAAGGGCAGGGTTTCTCAGTGGTCGTATCAGTACCATGTCCAGTTTGCCATGTGTCTCTGTCTCCATGTCACAGGGAGGAATGACAAGGAATGGAGAGCAGAGTGTACCTAGAGTTGCAACATCTGCTCTGGAGACCACACTCTAAAAAAGAATTTAGAAGTGCCAAGAGCTGATAACAGTAGGTATCATTTATGTAGTGTGCTCTATATACTATTGATTATTATTAGTTATTAGCAATGGCACCCCACTCCAGTACTCTTGCCTGGAAAATCCCATGGATGCAGGAACCTGGTATGCTGCAGTCCATGGGACTGCTAGGAGTCAGACATGACTGAGCGACTTCACTTTCACTTTTCACTTTCATACATTGGAGAAGGAAATGGCAACCCACTCCAGTGTTCTTCCCTGGAGAATCCCAGGGATGGGGGAGCCTGGTGGGCTGCCGTCTATGGGGTCGCACAGAGTCGGACACGACTGAAGTGACTTAGCAGCAGCAGCAGCAATTAATGATTAATAAATACATATTATGCATGTATGCACATATACATTTGGTATGTATTATATCATTGTGAACTATTTCTCCAGTCTTATGAGCTTGTTCTGTTTTAGAAGTGGGAAAGCTGTTGAGTGTCTTGCTCAATGTCCCAAACTCAGGTCATAGAAATCTATCATGGCATCCTATGAGGCAATGAAGAAGTGTGTTGTGAAAAGCTTTCCACTCAACGAACAGGCTTGTAGCAGGAGCCATCAGTGCCTCACCCAGTCTCTGTGGGCAGCTTTCCAAGCTCATGGGCCAGATTTCTCACTGCCAGTACCTGCTTTGCTTAAGGGCTTTCTTTGGCCACCAGAGCCCCTCCGTCCCTGTGTGTAGGAGCCTGGAGGTGCTGAGAAATTAGTGTCCAATGACAGACCAGGGCACCTCTGATGTGTTTGTAATAGTCAGGGTCCCTCAGAGAACTAGAACTCATGAGGTGTTTGTATGTATACACATACACATATATACACCACACATACATATATATATATCATATATATACTGAGAGAGAGAGAGAGACAGAGATTTTAAGAAAGTAGAGGCTGAAAGATCCACCATCTGTGGGAAAGTCTGGTAGGCTGAAGACCCAGAGAGAAGTTAATGCTATAGTCCAAGTCCAAAGGCAGATTGCTGGCAGAATCCCTGAGGGAAGGTCAGTCTTTCTAGTCAGGCTCTCACCATTAAGGAGAGGAATCTGCCTGATGCAAAGCCTGCTGATTTACACATTAGTCTCATCTAAAAAACACACCTTGACAGAAACATCTTGAATAATACTTGATCAAGTATCTACGTACAGTGGCCTAGCCAAGCTGACGCACAAACTCAGCCCTCACAGTGTTCTGTGCTGTTCCCCAAGTTCCCAGGTGCCCACAGTGATCACTGCCTTGATGACACGCCCTGTGCTGACTCCCTCCCCTACTCTCTCACTTCCCTAGGTCCCCAGCCTAGTGCATTCTCAACCCTATTCTTTGTATCAGGGGCTGTTCTGGGGGAATCTAAACTGAAATGACATGCTTTGTGCGTGGCCCATTTTGCTTCTAGAAGATAAGACCAGACTAGATGTGAATCCTGCTGCAAGGAACAGAGTGACATCAAGGAGCCAGCGGGGACTGAACATCTACAACCTGGTTGGCAATGCGCAATGATTAAGAACCAGCCCTTGGACTTTCCTGATGGCCATCCAGTGGTTAAGACTTAGTGCTCCAACACAGGGGATGCAAGTTCAATCCCTGGTCAGAGAACTAGCATCCCACATGCTGCACAGTGCTGCCAGAAAGATAAAGTTGTTAAAGCTTTAAAAAGAAAAAAAAAAATGAAAGAAGAACCATCCCTGATGAAAGTAGACAGCTCTGCTGGTGGATCTAGCTGCAGAGGAGGAGGTGGGGCTAGCACCCAACCAAAGGAAACAGGCCCAGGCAGAGATCCAAAAGCAGGAAAGAATTTGATGTGTTCCAGAAACTTCTAAGAATGGGCAACTCTCCTGGCTCTGCAGAGGAGGGTTGAAAGGGAACAAACAAGGTTGGGTGTGGGAGGCTGAATGGGAAACTTTTATTCTAGTCTAGGGGAGAAAGGTGAGGACCTGACCTGAGGTGGGAAACACACAGGAAGCAAGTCTACACAGGCTGAAGTGGAGATGTGCTTGTGGAAAGCCTGTGATTCCTACAGTCATGACATAAATAGAGATGTGTATGTTTCTTTTTTTATTTTTGGCTGAGCCACACGGCATGTAGGATCTTAATTCCTACCAGGGATCAAACCTGCACCCCATGCAGTGGAAATGTGGAATCTTAACCAATGGACCACGAGGGAAGTCCCAAATTTGTATGTTTCCATGCTTCATATTCAGGCTGGGGAGGCACAACGTGTGCCCTTCAGTGTATCTTAGGAGAGCCATGCCATCTATAAGAGAAGGGGCCCCTAACTCAGACCACACCCTGAGGATAAACAGCCACTCCCCTGGAGAGGGCTGAGCTGAAATCTATCTGCCTTGGTCCAGGCTCAGAGAGCAGGGACATATCTCTTCTAGGAAATAACCCAGATAAAGCCTATCTGGACTTCCCTGGTGGCCCAGTGGTTAAGAATCCACCTGTCAACACAGGGAACACAGGTTTGATCCCTAGTCCAGGAAGATGCCACATGTCACAGAGCAATTTAGGCCATGTGCCCCCAGCTTAGCCCTCAAGCCCTAGAGCCTGTGCTCCACAACAAGAGGAGCCACCGAAATGAGAAGCCCGAGCACCACAACTAGAGAAAGCCCACACACAGCAACAAAAACCCAGCACAACCAAAAATAAATAAATACATAAAATGTAAAAGGGGTTTCCCTGGTGACTCAGATGTTAAAGCATCTACCTGCAATCCGGGAGACCTTGGTTCGATCCCTGAGTCGGGAAGATCCTCTGGAGAAGGAAATGGCAACCCACTCCAGTACTCTTGCCTGGAAAATTCCATGGATGGAGGAGCCTGGTAGGCTACAGTCCATGGGATCACAAAGAGTCGGACACGACTGAGCAACTTCATTTAAAACGTAAAAACAAAAATAGCCCGCCTGATACAAGAGCCTAAATCCGAAACCTAGCCCTCTCTCTCCAGAAGGCATAGACAGAGACATGGCCTCTCTCAAGAGCCCTTATGGGGAGTATCAGCCCCTCCAAATCAAGAGCTGGGGATAACAATGCTCTCTGTTTTCAGCAGATGCTCCCCTATGTCTTACTCAGTTCGGTTACTCATTTGCCATCTTCCTTTGGGGAAGCTCTGTGAGGGAGCACACCTTGTCCACCATGGTCGCTGCTGTACATGGAGCCCTAGATCTATATTTGGCACCAAGGACACACTCACTTGTTGTTCAGTTGCTCAGTCATGCTCAACTCTTTGCGACCCCATGGACTACAGCACACCAGTCTTCCCTGTCCTTCACTGTCTCTCGGATTATGCTCAAACTCATGTCCCTTGAGTCAGTGATGATATCTAACCACCTCATCCTGTCTTCCTCTTCTCCTCCTGCCCTCAATCTTTCCCAGAATCAGGGTCTTTTCCAAGGAGTCGACTCTTTGCATCAAGTGGCCAAAGTATTGGAGCTTCAGCTTCAGCACCAGTCCTTGCAATGAATATTCAAGATTGATTTCCTTTTGGATTGACTGGTTTGATCTCCTTTCTGTCCAAGGGACTCTCAAGAGTCTTCTCCAACCCCACAGTATGAAAGCATCAGTTCTTCGGTGCTCAGCCTGTTTCATGAGGACACACTTATATGTGATAAATAAAGGGATGCTAGACCCCTTGGAGAAGGCAATGGCACCTCACTCCAGTACTCTTGCCTGGAAAATCCCACGGACGGAGGAGCCTGGTGGGCTGCAGTCCATGGGGTTGTTAAGAGTCAGACACGACTGAGTGACTTCACTTTCACTTTTCACTTTCACACATTGGAGAAGGAAATGGCAACCCACTCCAGTGTTCTTGCCTGGAGAGTCCCAGGGACGGGGGAGCCTGGTGGGCTTCCATCTATGGGGTGGCATAGAGTCGGACACGACTGAAGCGACTTAGCAGCAGCAGCAGCAGCAGACCCCTTGAGCAGTAACCCCTGGCTCCCACGAGTCTATGAAGGAACTTGTCACCCACTCTTTTCTGAACATGTCCCTCTCAACCACTTCTCCTCAGCTACAGTGAGGCTGGGTGGAGGGACTCTGACGTCCTGTGGTTAGATGACTGGATGCCCAGAGGCGTTGGCAATGGCAAATTCCACTGAGGAGTCTTCCAGCCCAGCCCAAGGCAAAAGGAATAGGCTGGATGATATTCTGTCATCTTGGATCCTGAGGAAACAGGATCTACTTACACCACTTTTTACCTAGAAAAAAAGCAGGCATTTCTGCACTCCTTGATTTAGAGATGAGAAGACAAACACCACCAGGAATAAAGCAATGAGCCGACGGCTTCTCCTCCAGCCCATGAATAGCTTAGATTTATCTCAGGAGCACAGTGTCAGTCCCAAGTGGGTCCTCAACAAGTCTAGGTTGAATGCAGCATGAAAGATGGCCATCACAGAGAGACCCCAAGGGCCGCACAGGCCACGTGTGAGTGTGAGAGTGAGCACATGCACACTAGAAATGGAGTCCCATAGGAGGAAGAGCTGGGTCTTATTCTCCTTGTTCCCAAGAGATCTTTGTCTCTTTGAAAATGGACACACCCTCCCCCTTATACCCAAATCAAGAATCTGAAAAAGAATGAATATAGACATGTGTGTGTGTGTGTGTGTGTGCGCACGTGTGTGTAACAGAATAACTGTTGTACATCTGAAACTAACACAACATTGTAAATCAACTATACTCCAATCAAATCTTAAAAAACAAATACATGTATAGCAACAGCAACAATAATAACACCTAGCTCAGATACCACGAGAGGCAACCAATAATCAAGAGGCAAGTTTCCAGGTTTTGCCTGACTGCATGCACAGAGCTGACCTGCAGGCCAGCGTTAGTTGGGTTGCCTCTGCAATGCCTCACCATGATAATTGTGATGTATGTGTAAGCAAGTTCATCCTCATCTGTATCAACACCAGGATATTAGCATTGGAAGAGATCTGAATCAGGAGCATTAGTGATGCTTAAAGCTGGATGGATTAGGAGGCATCCTAGAGAAACTTCCACCTTCTATGAAAATAGCACATGAAGAATTGGAAAGCTCAGTGGCCTGTGCCACCAGCACCCTGACAGTGTAGAGGAGCCTTTCCTCTTGGGGTTGGTCTGTTTTAAGAAGGATCTTGCTACCTCCCAACTTTAAGATGTCCCATCTGCTTGGGAGGGTTTCTTCCAAGCAAGTGCTTTGAGAACTGCCAGACGAGAACTAGAGGAATAGTGACCTCTTCCCGCTCCAGACAGGCTAGGAGACCTCTGTTAGCAGAGCCCGTACACTTGGTCTAATTTGGTCTGAGACTGAGGAAGCAGTGAGGCTGCCAGCTGTGACATTGTCTCACACATACATCCCACACCCTTGACCTTCAACAATCAACCAGACTGGTTCAGGTTGGTAGGTTGGTGAATGACACCCACTTACTCATTTCAACTCCTTTTCTCCCCACTCCTAATGGCTTTGCCATGGGCTTGTCATAGTCCCTGTTCAGTCTGACAGCATTCTCTTCTCACCTCTTTCTTCTACTGTCCTCCTTGGCCTCTGCTGGCTAACTCCATATTCCCCAAAGGGGAATCTGATTGGTTCTACTGATGTTTTTAAATCAGGCCACTTGGGTCATTGAATAGTGTAATGCTGGACTTTCCTTGGGTCAGTTTACTCAACATCCAGGCAGCCGTGCCCAGAGAGATGGGGCCAGATGGAAAAAATATGGCAAATGCCCAACTTCTCCTCAGTGAGTTATGGTCAGAGCTTCCCATCAATAGGAAGAGGGGCAAGAACACCCAAAACTCAAAGTGGACACAAGTCTGTATACTTGGTAGACTTCCTTAAAAAAGAGTTGCTTGGCTAGGATTCATTTTCATGGTTAGGTTATAAACTCTCAGCTGGGGTGATGAAAAATAGTCTATTAATTTGTTTTCCTCTAAAATTCAGTTTTACATTTTCCTTTTTGAAGGGATGCTGACTTGATATGAAAAGTGTCAAAAACTGATACAGCTTTCAGCACCCAGGAGTGATTAAGTCAGCTTTGCAAAGTCTCAGTAATTAAATCAGAGACCAAGTCGGGACCGAGCCTACACCCAGCTAAATTCGTATTTAAAGGCAGAACTCCTGAACCCTCGGGGAACACATGTGTACCTGTGGCGGATTCATTTTGATATTTGGCAAATCTAATACAGTTATGTTAAGTTTAAAAATAAAATAAAATTAAAAAAAAAAAATAAAAATAAAGGCAGAACTCCAACTATACCAAACCTATCATCATTTCACAATGTATACATGTATCAAATCATCACATTTTACACCTTAAGCTTATATATGTTACTTGTCAATAATCACTCAAAGCTGGAAAAATAAATAAAAAGCAATGCAGTTTAAAAAAAAAAGTATACATATATATACACCACAGGTTGGTCAAGTATAGCTCTAATCAAACTCAAAAACTCACCAGCTTTGCCTCTTCACTGACTACACTGCAGATTTTGCTTTTAAGCATTTTGCAATTAATTGTGAGGATGCCTGTATTTCAAGGAGCGTGAAACAAAAGATAGGAAGTGCACTGCAGCATTTCCAAAGATGATAAAGATAATTAATTCCGTTGCACCAACACTGAATGCATAATTAAAATGGCAGCCTGGTTTTCCCTCTGCTCAAGGTCATTCCCCGCACCCTGCTCATGGGAAGTTCTTTCTAATTTAGCATGTTTCACCAGGGTTTTTAGTTAGTGAACACTTCCCAAAAGTGACCGTGACCATTCTGTGCTTTGGGAGGTCAAGCCTGGGTCCATGAAATTCACTGCGGCATCACCAGTGCCCATTGACATTTGATAAATGAATCAGAAAAATACCCAAGATTATAAAAACTCTCTGAAAGATGCAGGGAAACTTACCACACCTGACAGCCAGAGAGCTCAAGGAGGGACCCTGGTAGTCCAGTGGCTAAGACTCTGTGCTGTCAATGCAGGGGCCTGGGTTCCATCCCTGATCCAGGAACTATATTCTACATATGCCACAACTAAAGATTAAAGATCCCACTTGCTGCAACCAAGACCCAGCGTAACCAAATAAATAACTTTTTAAAAAAGAGCAAGAGTGCTCATGGAGAAATGAACCATTCTGTTACTATTATGTGTCTGTCAATTTCTCTCTGTACTTCTGCCATTTAGCTATCACCCCCATTTCAACCTCATTGTTCCCTACCATGAAACCTCTAATCTACTTTCTATATCTATAGATTTGTCTCTTCTGAACATTTTATACAAATGGAATCATGTAATATGTGGTCCTTTGTGACTGCCTGCTTTCACTTACTATCATGCTTTCAAGGCTCACCGTTCATTTCTGTGGCTGAATAATATTCTACTATATGGATTTGGTTTATCCATTCCATCTGCTGATGGACATTCAGGTTGTTTCCACTGTTTGGCTGTTACAAATAATACTGCTACAGCCTTTTGTGCACAACTTGCTGTGGACATATGTTTTCATTTCTCAAGTGAACAGCCAGGAGTAGAATTGCTGGGTCAGATGGTAACTCTATGTTTAACAGATTCCTGCTACCTAATTTTTTTTATTTTTTTAAGCTCGCTCTTTCCTATATCAGTACCACCTACCACCCACACACCTTTTTCTTGCCTTTTGTTGAATTAAGTCTCTTTAGTTCCGATTTTTTTTCTTTCACTAGTTGGAAAGTTATACATTCTACAGTTATTCCTTTAGTGATTTACCTTTACACTTCAAACCTTTAATTTTAATCTGTAAATGTTTAATTCACATACTTTTCTAATGAGGTCCCTCTTTGTATCTTCCCCCCAAGACAAGGCAAGCAGCAGAATGTTGGACAAACAGCCAGGCCCTATTGTATAGCACAGGGAACTATATTCAACATCCTGTAATAAACCATAATGTAAAGAATACGAAAAAGAGTGTATATATGCATAACTATTGCTGTAAGGCAGAAACTAACACAACATTGTAAATCAACTATACTTCAACTAAAAAAGAGGCAGAATGTTTTTATACTGCACTACTCTCCCCCACCACCTGCTGCCCTACTTCAGATGCTGAAATCATCTAGAATTCTAATTCCAGATCACTCTTCTAAAACATTTCCTCAATTAGTACTTATTTAGAGAGCTCTAGATTTTACTCACCACTGCATCTCTCCACTTCCTCCCAAACTAATTATTCTTCTTGCTGAAATACAGCCTCTAGTAGTTTCAGAAACAGTCCTGGGGGTGGGGGTGGGGGGGCCAGCAGGCTTTAAATCCACACATTTAGTGAAAAGAGTTAAGTCACTCGGTCGTGTCCAACTCTTTGCAACCCCATGGACTGTAGCCCACCAGGTTCCTCTGTCCATGGAACTCTCCAAGCAAGAATACTGGAGTGAGCTGCCATTCCCTTCTCCAGGGGATCTTCCCGATCCAGGGATCGAACCCAGGTCTCTTGCCTTGCAGGCAGATTCTTTACTGTCTGAGCACTGAGAATGTCCCATCTGAGCCACTGGGACATTTGAGTGGCTGATGAAAACCATGCAATGGCTCCTGATTTTACTCACAGTAAAAGTCACACTTCCTAAGTGCCCACATGACCTGGCTCCCATGCCTCTCAGCCATATCTCTGGTCCCTGACCCTGCATTTGTCCTGTTCTAGCCACCTTCCTCACAGCTTCTCTAATAGAACTAGAAAGGTGACATCTCACCTTGTGCCTTGGCTTTAGCTCTTTCCTCACTGTAATACTGCCTTCTTCCCCCAAACAGTCATTCAGCAACTCCCTCACCTCAATCCTTTGCTTCAGTGTCACCCTCTTGGTGCAGTCGTCCCTATCACTGCCTCCCTTCCACTTGAAAATCCCTGGTTCCCTTTATTTTTCTCTATAATTTTTTCCCCAAATTAAAACCCCTTAAATTTACCACCTTCTGAACACACTATGCTGGGGACTTCCTCTGGTGATCCAGTGGTTAAGACTCTGTGTTTCCAATGCAGGGGACACGGATTCAATTCCTAATCAAGGAATTAAGATCCCACATGCCTCATGGTGTGGTCAAAAAGTAAAAAAAAAAAAAAAAATTTAAATACATTAAAATGAATAATAAATAAACACACCCTGATGTTCAATGACGGTTTGCTCTCAGCCCATTCCCTTTCATTCTCCTGCTCTGCTCTGTATCATAGGGATCTAAGTTTCCCAGTTTCAGTTGTCCTCTGGCTTCTGGGAGATTCAGCCAAAGGGAGGTACTGGCAAGAGGTTGAAGGATGGGAAAGAAGAAAAAGATTGAGGCCTTTCTCCTGTTCTCTGTTCCTAGGGCACCTCCAACAGCATCTCTGCCCTCTCTCCATGCTTCCATCTCCTTCCATCTGACTCCTTCCTTCCTCTGTGACCCAGTGCCATCCAGCCTCTAGACCCGACCAATAGCCTCAACTCCTAGGTTCCAGTAAAAGTGCCCCTTCCTTCTGGCCCCAGGGCTACAGAAGAGCCCATTTGGCTTACCCACTCTTTTTTAATGCTTATATTAATCCTCTGTATAAAACTCCTTCCATATGAAAATCAGAGTGGTCTGGTTTTCTTGGCTGGACACTGATGGACACCCAACTATATAACTTCCCTATTTCTAACTTTTACAATTTGCCTGCCCATAAACTCCACAAGGGTGGGGATATTGTTTCTTTTTCTTACTGATATAGGGCCTCTAAGTACCTAGAATGGTGCCTGTTACATAGTAGGTACTGAATAAACATTTGTTGAATAAATGTTCATCTCTGTGCTTGACACTGGGATGTGACCCCCAGATCCCTCCCTCAAGACAGAAGAATGTATCCCTCCTCCAGCAGCTAACAGTGTTGTTCTGTTGGCAGACATATTTTAGCTTTTAGCCTTCTCCAAAAATGACTCTCAGCTAGCAAGAGCTGCCTCATCCAACGTTGCACCCCATTCCTGGGAGCATCCTGAACCCAGTACTGGTCCATAGTGTGTTAGTGGCTTAGTCGTGGCCGACTCTATGCAAATCTTTGGACTGTAGCCCACCGGGTTCCTCTGTCCATGGAATTCTCCAGGCAAGAATACTGGAGTGGGTTGCCATTCCCTTCTCCAAGGGATCTTCCCAATCCAGGGATCAAACCTAAGTTTCCTGCATTGCAGGCAGATTTTTAACCATCTGAGCCACCAGGAATTGGTCCATAAGGGAGTAGAAAGACCCCATGCAATACCAGACAACTCTGAAGGCCTTCCCATCTCAGAGTTCCCCTGGGGGTCTGCTGTAGCCTCTGCCAGCTCTTTTGGGGTCCAACTTTCCTTTTTGCTTGACCTTGCTTCCCTATCAGTACAAGTGTTAACTCCTTATGCAACTCCCCTGTGCTAACCTCCATCTCAGCCTCTGCTTCCTTTTGAGCCCAACCTGGAGCAGTTTCACTGGATATAAAGCTCTAGTTCAAAGTTCTTTTCCTTCACCTCTTTAAAGCAGTAGTCCTGTCCTATTATCTTTCTAGAGCTGCTGATTTGAATTTTAATTCGATCTTATTCTAGCTCTTTTAGAGCTGTGGCAAACGTTCTGTTGCCTCCTGCTTTTCCTTCTCCATAAGCAGAGTGTTGTTCAGGTTGCTGACGGCCAGTGTGCAAGATCTTCTGTCTAGCCCCGGGGGTGAAGGTCAATTACTCTTAACCCGTTGCTTCCCATCCTTTTAGATATCAAGGCCCACACAGAATATGCTTTTCATATGACATCTTTTAAGTGCTTCCATTTATCCTGGGAAAAGACTAGGCTGGGAGGCTCTGGGTACCCAAGGTGTCACCCAGGCTGCCCTAAGAAATCCAAAGATCAAAGTCTCAGGACTGTCACCCACTTTCAGCACTGCCCACCAGCCAAGCATTCCATCATGCTAATGCCATTCCCCCTCTGCCATGGTTGTGTTTTCTATGGAAGACAGAGTAGTCTTTTCTAGCCTTTGGTCATTGTGGTATAAATAAGTGATCCAAGTGTTAATAGCTGTACCATCTTGTAACCATCAGGTAACAGCCTAGGAGCAAAAATCAAATAGTCTAGGGGAGGCAAAGCCCAAAAATGGAAATAATCTGGGTATCTGGTAACATGGAGCCACTGAATCAATGCTGGAATTTCTTGCCTCAGAACTTGTATGTAGAGAATTTTCCTCATTTAAAGATTTTTTCCTTTCAATTGGGTTTTCTGTTGTTTGCACCAAAAAGCATCCCATCTGATACAGTAAGTAACTTTGTTTCTAGTAGATTTTTGGATAGGGTAAAAAGAGAAGTCATTAGTTAAAGCCAATGACAAAATCCTTTTGGTCCTTTTCCTGCCATCTTTTTCCTGAGACGGGAATGTACATACCTTGTCTGAAGTTCTAGAAGTCATTTACTATAAGAAAAAGGTCAAGCAAATGAAGGTACTTCAGCCCTGAACCAGGACCAACCATCTCCTCCCTCTGGACCTATTACAAAAATAAACAAATCCTCCAATCTTGAAGCCACTACAGGAGGGTCTCTGTCACAAGCAATCAAACAAAAGTCCTTAAGTGATTCAATATCCTTTGCATATTTGTCTAGCAGGCTGTCTATTTCTTGTCAAATTTTATGAATTCTTTATATATTGGAGAGGTTTACTCTTATCTACACTACAAATACTTTCTCAAGCTGTCTCTTGTCTATTCACTTTTACACTATTTTGCCATGCAAATGTTCCATATTTTCATATAATCAGATTTTTTTGGTCACTTATTTTCCTCTTGGATACTGTGCTGGTGTCAGAGATGTGCCCACAAATTCAGTGATACTCCTCTCATCAAGAGGTAGAGTTTCATTCCCTTCCCATTGAGTGTTGGCTGAACTTCATGATCTATTTCTAGTGCATAGAATATGGCAGAATTGATGAGAAGTCACTTCTAAAATTAGGTTAGAGAAAGACTGAGGCTTCCACCTTAGGTGCATTCATTCTGATTCTCATTCTCTCTATCTTGGCTCTCTCACTCTGGGGGAAGCAAGCTGCCGTGATGTGAGCAGTCCTATGGAGAGGTTCATGCAGGGGAGAAACAGAGACCTCCTGCCAATGACCAGTGAGGAAGTGAATCCTGCCAAGAACCACATGAGGGCACTTGGAAGCAGATTCTCCAGCCCCATTTGAGCCTTCAGATGACTGAAGCTCTTGCTGACTGACTGCAACCTTACAGGAGACCCTGAGCCAGAACCATCCAGCCAAGCCTCTCTGATATTCCTGATCCTTAGAAAGTCTTTGAGATAATAAATGCTTGGTGTTTTAAGCTGCAAAGTGTTGGAGCAATTTGTTACACAGAAACAGATAAGTAATACAATGGCAAACCATGTCCAAGATCCTAAATTATTTCTGAACTCTCCTATAATTTCTTCCACTAAGGGTTTTTATTCTTAACTTAGAGTATAATTGCTTTACAATTTTTTACTAGTTTCTGTTGTACAACAGTGTGAATCAGCCTCATGTATACGAATATCCCTGCCCTCTTGTACCTGCCTCCCACCTCCTATCCCACCCCACTAGGTCATCACACCGAGCTGAGCTCCCTGTGCTATACAGCAGCTTCCCACTAACTATTTAAAGGAGATCAAACCAGTGAATCCTAAAGGAAATCAACCCTGAATATTCATTGGAAGGACTTGGTGCTAAAGCCGAAGCTCTAGTACTTTGGCCATCTGATGTGAAAAGCGGACTCACTGGAAAAGACCCTGATGCTGGGAAAGATTGAGGGCAAGAGGAGAAGGACAGAGGATGAGGTGGTTGGATGGCATCACTGACTCAATGGACGTGAGTTTGAGCAGACTCAGGAAGATCGTGAAGGACAGGAAAGCCTGGCATGCTGCAATTCATGGAGTCACATACAGTTGGACACGACTTAGTGGCTGTACAACAACAACAAAGTGTATATATGTCAATCCTACTCTCAGTTCATCCCATCCTCTCCTCCCCCACTGTGTCCACAAGTTCATTCTCTATTCCTGCCCTGCAAATAGGTTCATCAGTACCTCTTTTCTAGATTCCATATATACATGTTAATATATGATCTTTTTCTCTTTCTGACTTACTTCACTCTGCATGACAGACTCTAGGTTCATCCACATCACTACAAATGACTCAATTTCAATCCTTTACATGGTTGAGCAGTATTCCATTGTATATGTGTACTACATCATCTTTATTCATTCATCTGTCAATCTTGCAAGGTCTTAATACATTTCAAGTCTTGAATCTACCAGATGTTTTTTTAATGTGGGATAAAATAAGTCCACATACTTTTTCCAATATGAGCAGCATTTTTATGTAATCTATTAAAAGTCTATTAGCTCCTTGAAATGCTAAATTTTTAGAAATTAAAAACTCTTGAATTTTCTCCTGGAACTAGTATTTGTCCATCCCTAAACCAGTAGAAATTGTTTGATTGCAGTGGTAATTGGATGGGGTTAGAGGTTCAGTGGGAGCAGCCAAGAGGGGACTGGGCCACAGCAGGAAGAGATATATTATATGGAGGGAGATGGAGCCATGAAGAAGACACAAATCTTGCTGGAGGTATCACAGGAAGCAGAAGTATAAAGGAGAAAGACCCTTGTCCTTTCTTTCCTCCAATTCTCCCAATTTCTGTCAATGCTCCCTATTGCTGGAATTCCCAGAAGGAAAGAAGGAAGGATAGAGAACTGGGGAGAAAGAGTCTAGGACTGTAGTGTAGTTTCAAGGAAGTTTCAACCCAGTCAATAGGGAGTCTTCAAGCAAAAGCTTAGAGGACTCCTCAGTAAGAGGATTCCTATACACACACAAAAAAGAGGAGTCCCACATGCAACTAGGGTGCCTACCATGCTTGGTCAATGGCAGGCTAAGGGAAGCATGATTTTAGTGCAAACACAATGTCAAATCCAGAGGAGCAGCATCTGGAGCTGCCAGTCAACCACATTTCCCATTCCCCTTGGCAAGAGATGAGCAACATGTTTCCACAGTCACCACCTTTGGTTTTAAAACTCAATCTATATTAGAATCACTAGAATGGCATCACTGGTGGTCTCTAACTGCAAAGTATGGTATATATTCTCTGACTAGGTAAGTACTTGGCATCATGCATTTGTCAAGTTACTATGTTACAGGAAAAATGCACACCATACTCCATTTATGTGAACTGTTTTAAACTAATTACATTTTATACCTGAAATCATATCAAAATATACTTGATATGTTCAAATTGAACATTTATCATGTTCCAGGCAATGTTCTTAGGCACTGGGAGGACACAGTGATAAAATAAGACAGATTGTTTCCATCTGAGTTTACATTCTAGAGGGGAAAGTGGCAGGGTATGAAATAAAAGAGGGTGATAAGATGAAGAACCCTGATTTGTAGCATGACAAGTACCCAAATGGAAGGAGCCAGGGAAAGATGTTAGGTCAGTGGTCCTTTTTCGGTTCCTTTTTGGCACCACAGACAGGTTTCGTGGAAGATCATTTTTCCATAGACAGTGTGGGATGGGGGAATGGTTTGGGGATGATCCAATTGTGTTACATTAATGTACACTTGATTTCTATTGTTATTACATCAGCTCCACCTCAGATCAGCAGGCGTTAGATCCTGGAGATTGGGAACCTCCGTGTTAGGTGGAATAGTTCAGGCAAGCCCATGAAGAGGTGACAATTGAGCTGAGACTTGGATGAAATTACTTCTGCTGTCTCAAAATGTTTCATACATTATCCTAAATACTTCAAGTGCTTTTGGATAGTCTTGCTTAGTGACAAACAGAAGTCAATATATTAGAGGTATAGACTTCTTCTGAGAGAAAAATCAACTAGCTTCTTTTCATAATCATCATGATTTTTAAAAATGACTCATTTAGAAAGAAAGTTTGAGGCTGCTATTTGCAAGCACTGCTCTACAAATAACACATTACAGATGCCAGTAGTATTTATTCCCAATAAATAGAAAGTTAAATTGGAGTAATTTTCACCATATTTTCCCTTTAGCACTGGTTTCTTGAGTAAGAGAGATGTATTGCTCTGCTATGTAAAGATCTTTATCAGATAAACATGCAACTTACAGATCTGGGAAGACCATATTAAGACAAATCTGAGGAACTATCATTTATCTGCTTAAACACGTATTTCTTCTTTTTAAAATTTATATTTTATTTTTAATTGGAGGATAATTGCTTTATAATAGTGTTAGTTTCTGTCATATATCAACATGATTCAGCCATAGGTATATAAACATGGATGTCAACATCAGTGTTTCTCAAGTTTCCTGCCTTCCATTACGTGTTTATCACGGTTGTGAAATAAACACTATGGAGGGGGAGTCAAGATGGCAGAATTCGCTATCTCCTCACAACTAGGGCTCCTACAAGGAGCTGATGGGGAGCCTCGGACACCTAAACAGACAGTACAAATCCCTGCGAGAACAAGCAGGATGTGGAGGGAAGGTGGGGAGGAAAAGTGGAGGTGGGACAGGACCAGCACCCCTGAGGCATGGCTGGGGGAGGGGAAGGGTTCCCATGATCAGAGGGGGCCACTCACAGTGTGGGACTCAGTGGGGACAGGAAGAGACTTTCAGAGAATCAGATGGGAATGTGGCTAGCATCTCTCCCACGTACTTGCGCCCTGGTGAGCCTGCTGGGGTCCCAAGCCTGAACCACAGTTCTCTGGGGGGGCCCCCTCTGGCCGTAGGGACCATGGGGGCATGCGAGTGAGGGAATGGGGGAGGAAAAGTGGACACGAGATGGGACTGGCACCCCTGAGGGGTGTTGGGGGAAGGAGAGGTGTTCCCATGTTCAGAGGGGCCTGTTCATGGAGCAGGGATTAGCAGGGATGGAGAGAAACATTTGGGGGATTGGAACGGAACAGAGCTAGTGACTCCCCTGCCTGCTCAGGTCCCAACGAGTCTGCTTGCTACATCATTTTCATTTTTTCTTATATATTGTATTTTTCTAACTTTATTTTATTTTTTTATTCTTCATTATTGTTCTCTTTCTTCTTTGTTGCCTTTTTTTCTTTGTTGGTGACATGGCTTGCAGGGTCTTAGTTCCCAGGCAGGGTGTTGGACCTGTGGTAAGAGTGCCAAGTCTGAACTACTGGACTAACAGAAAACCTCAGACCACAGGGGTCATCAGTGTGAGCTCTCCCAGAGGTCCTCATCTCTGCATGAAGACCCATTTCCACCCAACTTCTTGAAAATTCCTGTGCTTGATGCCTCAGGCCAAACAACCAGCAAGAAAGGAATGCAATTCCACCCATCAAAAAAAAAAAAAAAAGAAGGAAATAACAAAAAAATATGGTACAGACAAAGGAACAAGGTAAAAACTGATAAGACTAAAGAAACAAAGAGGAAACAGGCAACCTACCTGAAAAAGAATTCAGAGTAGTGACAGTAAAGTGAAGTGAAGTGTTAATCACTCAGTCATGTCCAACTCTTTGTGACCCCATGAATGGTAGCCCACCAGGCTCCTCTGTCAATAGGATTTTTCAGGCAAGAATACTGAAGTGGGTTGCCATTCCCTTTTCCAGGGGATCTTCCCAATCCAGGGATCAAAGCTGGGTTTCCCACATCACAGGCAGATTCTTTACCATCTGAGCCACCAGGAAAGCCTGATAGTAAATGATAGGAAAGATAATCCTAAATCGTGCAAAGAGAATGGAGGTAAAGATCGAGAAAATATAAGAAATTTTAACAAGAATCTAGACGAACTAAAGAACAAGCAGTGATAAGCAACACAAT
The DNA here is from genome assembly GCF_029407905.1 of Bubalus kerabau. Lineage (NCBI taxonomy): Eukaryota > Metazoa > Chordata > Mammalia > Artiodactyla > Bovidae > Bubalus > Bubalus kerabau. The sequence goes on from NC_073643.1 coordinate 17,836,730, forward strand.
AACTGAAAATCAAAAATATACTAAAAGGAATCAATAGCAGAAAAACTGAAGCAGAAGAACAAGTAAGCGAGCTGGAAGACAGAATGGTGGAAATAACTGCAGAAGAGCAGAATAAAGAAAAGAAATGAGGACAGCCTCAGAGACTTCTTGGACAAATTAAATGCACCAACAGTCTAATATAATATAATATAATTTGATCCCTATAAGGGGTCAAAAGACTCTGATTCTGGGAAAGATTGAAGGCAGGAGGAGAAGGGAAAGACAGAGAATGAGATGGTTGGATGGCATCACCAACTCAATGGACATGAGTTTGAGCAACTCCAGGAGATAGTGAAAGACTAGCAGGCCTGGTGTGCTGTAGTCCATGGGGTTGCAAAGAGCTGGACGTGACTTAGTAACTGAACAACAACAACAACAGAAGAAGAAGAGAAACAGAAAGGGTCTGAGAAAATATTTGAAGAGATTACAGTTGAAAACTTCCCAAACAATGGAAAGGAAATAACCACCCAAGCCCAGGAAGCACAGGGCATCCTATACAGGATAAAGCCAAGGAGAAACATACTAGTCAAACTAATGAAAGTTAAAATCAAGGAGAATTACTAAAAGCAGCAAGGGAAAAGCAACAAATAACATATAAGGGAATCCCCCACAAGGTTATTCTCATAAGTTGAGTTTTCAGCAGAAACTCTACATCCCAGAAGGGAGTGCCAGAATTTATTTCAAGTGATGAAAGGGAAAAACCTACAACCAAGATTACTCTATGCAGACAATAAGATAATTCAGATTCAACGGAGAAATCAAAAGCTTTACAGATACGCAAAAGCTAAAAGAATTGAGTACCTCCCAACCAGCTTTAGGGCTTCCCAGGTGGCTCTAGTGGTAAAGGATTTGCCTACGAATGCAGGAGATTTAAGAGATGCTGGTTCAATCCTTGGGTTGGAACAATCCCCTGGAGGAGCGCACGGCAACCCACTCCAGTATTCTTACCTGGAGAATCCCATGGACAGAGAAGCCTGGAGGGCTATGATCCATAGGGTTGCAAAAAGTAGGATATGACTGAAGCAACTTAGCACACATGCATGCAAACCAGCTTTACAACAAATGCTAAAGGAACTTCTCTAGCTGGGAAACACAAGGAAGAAAAAGACCCAAAACAATTTAAAAAATTGTAATAGGAACATACATATTGATAATTACCTTGAATATAAATAGATTAAATGCTCCAACAAAAAGACACAGACTGGATAAATGGATACAAAAATAAGACATGTATATATGCTGTCCACAGGAGAGTCACTTCAGACCCAGGGACAGAAGCAGACTGAAAGTGAGGGGACAGACAAAGATATTCCACACGAATGGAAATCCAAAGAAAACTAGAGTAGCAATATTCATATCAGATAAAATAGACTTTAAAATAAAAAGAGACAGGAAGGTCTCTTTTTTACAAGAGACAGGAAGGTCAATACATAATGATTAAGGGATCGATCTAGGAAGAAAATATAACATTTACAAATATTTATCCACCCAATATAAGAGCACCTCAATACATAAGGCAAATGATAAGAGTCAGAAAAGGAGAACTATAACAGTAGGGATTTTAACACCCCACTTCCACCAATGAACAGATAATCCAGACAGAAAATAAATAAGGAAACAAAAGCTTTAAATGATACAACTGACCAGGCAGGCTTAATTGATACTTATAGGACATTTCACCCCAAAGCAGCAGAATACACTGTCTTCTCAAGTGCACACAGAACGTTCTCCAGGATAGATCACATCCTGGGTCACAAATCAAGCCTCAGTAAATTTAAGAAACTGAAATCACATTGAGTATCTTTTCTGACCACAATGCTGTTAGATTAGAAATCAGAGAGAAAAAAATATAAAAAATATAAACACATGGAGGCTAAACAATATACTACGAAATAACCAAGAGATTACTAAAGAAATCAAAGAGGAAATCAGAAAATACATAGAAACAAATGACAACAAAAACATGCTGACCCAAAACCTATAGGATGCAGAAAAAGCAATTCTAAGAGGGAAGTTTTTAGCAATTCAATCTCACCTCAAGAAACAAGAAAAATCTCAAATAAACAATCTAACTTTATACCTTAAGCAACTAGAGAAAGAAGAAAAAAAATTAGTGAAAGGAAAAAAATCATAAACATCAGAGCAGAAATAAATGAAGAAAAAATAGAAAAAAAATTTTAAAAGATGAATAAAACTAAAAGTTGGTTGTTTGAGAAGATAAATAAAATTGATAAACCTTTAGCCAAACTCATCAAGAAAAAAGGGGAGAAGATTCTAATCAATAAAATCAGAAATGAAAAAAGAGAAATTACAACTGATACCACTGAAATACAAAGGATAATAAATTACTGCAAGCAACTACATATGCCAATAAAACAGACCACCTGGAAGAAATGTTCAAATTCTTAGAAAAGTACCACCTTCCAAGACTGAACCAGGAAGAAATAGAAAATATGAACAGATCAGTCACAAGTAATTAAAAATTTTCCAACAGGGACTTGACTGGGGGTCCAGTGGTTAAGAGTCTGCCTTGCAATGCAGGAGATGTGGGTTCAATCCCTGGTTGGGGAACTAAGATCCCACATGCTGCAGAGCAACTAAGCCCATGTGCCACAACTACTGAGCTGGTGCTCTCCAGAGCTCATGTGCCACAACTAGAGAGCGTTCATGCAACAACTACTGAAGCCCACAAGCTCTGCAGACCAGGTACCACAGCTACTGAGCCCACACACCACAACTAGAGAATATGTGTGCTGCAATAAAAAGATCCCACATGATGCAACACAGACCCCACATGCTGCAACTAAGACCCGTTGCAGCCAAAAAGGAAATAAATACTTTAAAAAAAAATCTTGAAACAAAAGTCCAAGACAATATGGCTTCACAGGTGAATTCTATTAAACATTTGAGATGCAGAAAAAGCTTTCAACAAAATTCAACACACATTTTTGATAAAAACTCTCCAGAAAGTGGGAATTGAGGAAACCTACCTCAACATAATAGAGGCCACATGTGACAAACACAAATATTATTCTCAATGGTGAAAAACTGAAAGTACTTCCCTTTAAGATTAGTACAAGGATGTCCATTCTCACCACTATAATTCAACATAGTTTTGGAAGTCCTAGCCACAGCAATCAGAGAAGAAATAAAGGGAATCCAAATTGGAGAAGAAGAAGTAAAAGTGTCACTGTTTGCAAATAACATGATACCATACATAGAAAAACCTACAGAAAGCTACTACAAAACTACTACTACAAAAAACCTACAGACGCCACCAGAAAACTACTGGTGCTAATCAGTGAATTTACTAAAGTTGTAGGATGCAAAATTAATGCACAGAAATCTCTTGCATTCCTATACACTAGCAACAAAAGATCAATAAGAGAAATCAAGGAAATACCATTTGCCATTGCAGCAAAAAGAATAAAACACCTAGAAATCAATCTTCCTAAGGAGGCAAAAGACCTGTACTCAGGAAACTATAAAACACTGATGAAAGAAATCAAAGATGACACAAACAGATGGAAAGATATACCATGTTCTTGGACTGGAAGAATCCATATTGTGAAAATTGGCCCAAAGCAGTCTACAGACTCAGTGCAATCCCTACCAAACTACCAATGGCATTTTTCACAGAACTAGAACCAAAAAATTACAATTTGTATGGAAACATAAAAGACCCCAAATACTCAAAGCAATCTTGAAAGAAAAACGAGTTGGAAGAATCAGGCATCCTGATTTCAGACTTTACTACAAAGCTACAGTCATCAAGACAGTATGGTACTGGCACAAAGACAGAAATACCGATCAATCGTACAGGATAGAAAGTCCAAAGATATACCCATGCACCTATGGTTGCTTATTCTATGACAAAGGAGGCAAGAATATACAATGGAGAAAAGAGAATTCCTTCAATACATGGTGCTGGGAAAATTGGACAGCTACATGTAAAAGAATGAAACTAGAACACTCCCTAACACCACACACAAAAATAAAGTCAAAATGGATTAAAGACCTAAATGTAAGGCCAGACACTACAAGGCTCTTATAGGAAAACATAGGCAGCACACTCTTCGGCATAAATCACAGCAAGATCTTTTTTGACCCACCGCCTAGAGTGATGAATTAAAAACAACGATAAACAAATGGGACATAACTAAACTTAAAAGCTTTTGCGAAGCAAGGGAAACCATAACCAAGACAAAAAGAAAACCTTCAGAATTGAAGAAAATACTTGAAAAGAAGCAATTGACAATGGATTAAACTCTAAAGGATACAAACAGCTCATGTAACTCAGTATCAAAAACACAACCCAATCAAAAAATGGGCAGAAGACCTAAATAGACATTTCTCCAAAAAAGACCTACAGATGGCCAAGAGGTACAAGAAAAAATGCTCAGCATCACTAATTATTAGAAAATGCAAGTCAAAACTACAATGAGGTTTCACCCTTACACTGGTCAGAATGGCCATCATCAAAAAAATTACAAACAGTAAGTGCTGGAGAGGGTATGTTGAAAAGGACCCCTTTGCAACCTTGGTCAGGTTGTAAATTGATACAGACACAATAGAGAACAATAGGGAGGTTCCTTAAAAAACTAAAAACAGAACTACTATATGACTCAGAAATCCCACTCCTAGACATAAACCCTGAGAAAGTTCAGTTCAGTTCAGTTACTCAGTCGTGTCTGACTCTTTGTGACCCCATGAACCGCAGCACGCCAGGCCTCCCTGTCCATCACCAACTCCAGGAGTTTACCCAAACTCATGTCCATTAAGTTGGCAATGCCATCCAACCATCTCACCCTCTGTCATCCCCTTCTCCTCCTGCCTGAAATCTTTCCCAGCATCAGGGTCTTTTCAAATGAGTCAGCTCTTTGCATCAGGGGGCCAAAATATTGGAGTTTCAGTTTCAACATCAGTCCTTCCAATGAACACCCAGGACTGATCTCCTTTAGGATGGATTGGTTGGATCTCCTTGCAGTCCAAGGGACTCTCAAGAGTCTTCTCCAACACCACAGTTCAAAAGCATCAATTCTTCGGCACTCAGCTTTCATTATAGTCCAACTCTCACATCCATACATGACTACTGGAAAAACCATAGCCTTGACTAGACGGACCTTTGTTGGCAAAGTAATGTCTCTGGTTTTTAATATGCCGTCTAGGTTGGTCAAAACCCTGAGAAAACCATACTGAAAAGACACATGTACCCCAATGTTCAATACTGTTTACTCTAGCCAGGACATGGAAGCAACCTAAATATGTCCATCAACAGAGGAATGGATAAAGAAGATGTGGTACATATAGGAAATGGAGTATTACTTGGTCATAAAAAAGGAACAAAACTGTAGAAACGTGGATGGATCTAGAGTCTGTCATATAGAGTGAGGTAGTCTGAGAAAAACAAATATTGTATATTAACACATATGTGTGGAATGTAGAAAATGGTACAGATGAACCTACTTGCAGGGCAACAATAGAGATGCAGATGCAGAGAACTCATGTGGACACAGTGGGGGAAGGGGAAGGCAGGATGCATTGAGAAGGCAGCACTGACATATACACACTATCATGTGCAAAACAGATAGCTGTGGGAGCCTGCTGCTAGTGGGAATGCAACTCTGTGCTCTGTGATGATGTAGATGGGTAGGATGACTGGGTGTGGTTGGTACAAGAGGGAGGGGGTATATGTATACACATAGCTGATTCGCCTCCTTGTACAGCAGAAACTAACATAACACTGCAAAGCAATTATACTCCAAAAAAAAATAAGTAAAACACAAAATGGTTAAGGTAACTGCAACGTCCACTCTGCCCCACCAGCCACAGTGGACTTGGGTTCAGGTAGACAAATTCACAAGACCCAATAGACCCCACCCACCACCAAGTTTACTTAGCTTTACTAAAGGAAACAGGACATCCTATATTGTGGAATGCACAGCAGCAACACAGCAGATGTCCCGTGACTCCCAGGCACGGTCATTCTGAACCTGGGACATGTGTTCCCACAAGAGACAAGACAGTGCACGTGATCTCACTTTAGAGAAGCCATCAGTTCAGAGCCCCTTTCAGCTTTATGCCAGCTGGTTGTGTAGACCCTCAGGCATGTGACCGTCCCTTGCCCATTCTTCAAGGCAGCTGCATCTCATCACTGTCAATTACTCATTACTCAATAACCAGTTTTGACAATGTGCATGTATAGAGTATAATTCTTAACCAGATTCTATTTAATCAGTAGCCTACCATCCCAACAATTCCTTGAGTTGATATTCCAAAGAGAAAGTCCTAGAGTCATATCCTCAGATACCCTGAGGCTAGAGGAAAGACCACAGAAGCAGCTGTTAACCCCTTTTTCTAGTTCACCTGAACTCTGTGAAAACCTCCTTGATCCTTGATACATATTTGAGGCATTTTCTTACTTTTAGCACAGCAACTTCTACAGTGTTTGGTGTACACACAAAAAATAAATCTACTAAAATATAGACAACCACCAAGACCTGTATCCTCCACTGAGGAGTTGGAATTCTCTCCATGAAACAAGTTTACAAGACTCTGTTCTAGTTTCATTTACCAGTTTTCTGATACACAATCTGCCTTCCCCAGATTCTTCCTTCCTCCATCTCCCATTCTCCCCTCTCCCCTCCACTGTTTGCCCTTTTTAGTAGATGTTGATAGAAACATTCATTCAACTCCATAATGTCCTCTAGCAAGTTTCCATGGAAACTACATTAACTGGGTGTCTTAAGTCAAGTTTCCCAAAACATCTCTTCATCCTGAAGATCATCTTCTCCATTGACTTGATTTTCCTTTAGCTCTGTATGTAAAGCTAAAAATCTTTTATTATGTCCTGCAACTATAGCAGAGATTAAAGTCATGCTTAACTTCATGACACACCAGTTAATACTACGGTGACATTTTTCTAACTTTCCAAGCAAAAACACCCTTTTTCTCATATAGCACTTATTTCCCCTAGAGGCCACTGCTCAGTGAACTCGGGGTCCTGTCTGGTCTGGGACTTGATCATATCCCAGCCCCAAGGAAACAAGTTTTCACTAACCCAAACTTCCAGGTTTCACTGTGCAACCCACCCACCTGCCTTTCCAAAGTTCCAGGGCATTTGATGGGGTGTGCATGCCATACCATGCAGATATTCATCTTCTTGGACACTATTCTGATCCTATGAAGGCTTTCCATAGTTTTTATCCACATTCATAATTATGTAGTCAAAAGGCAAAGCAGATTCTGAGATACTGCATAAAAAGCAGGATGTGACTCTTCTTATACTCTTAATATGATGTCATTCTGGCTCACAGCAATACAGGGTGTCAGCTGTCAGACACGATGAGACAATGTGTCCATCCCAGTGCAAAGGCAGGATTTCTCTGAAGGCCAAAAAAGCACCTATATCACAAATGTAACCAAAGCAAGACAAAAACCACTCCAAGCTAGCTTATTGTTATTCAGGGGGTACTGAATGATGCCATGTCTCTAAATCAACCAAGTAGAATTCTGAACTATCTTGTATTCTGACGTCAATCCAAATCTCCTTCTCTAGGGAAAGGAAATCCAGAGGTGTCTCCCAGAATCTGCCATGGTTTGGCACCACAAACGTATACTCTTTCTATCAAATGTAATCTTGGGAAAATATGACATTATCCATTTCTGGTATCATTATCCATTTGTGGTCTCTATTTCCATCTGCCACGATTTTCCCTTTGTCCATTCATTATCTATCTCAAATCAGATCATGAAACTTCTCTGATTCAGCCATACTGTCCACCCAGAGGACAGAGAGCAGGACTGAACTCACCATACCTTCTCCTTTTATTCATTCCAAGAAAGGAGGGGGAATAGGGTTAGAAAAGCAAAGGATGATGGGACTTCCCTGGTGGTCCAGTGGTTAAGACTCTGTGCTTCCAATGCAGGGGGTGCAGGTTTGATGCCCAGCCAGGGAACTAACATCCCACAAGCCTTGAGGTGCAGCCCCCGCCACCCTCCCAAAAAAAGAAAGAAAAGTAAAGGATGATGGAACTGTACTAACAGGCAGCTAGGCAGCATTTAGAGTCATCCTAGTTTAGACATATGAGATGTCATTAGCTAGCCCTGTTGCCTTTGGGGAAAAAAAAATCCAAGACATTGAAACTTAGTGTCCTAAAGCAGCACTATCTTGGTCTTGACCCAAGTTATTCCAAAGATTTGAACTGATTGGCTCCAGTATTTTACCCAGGTGAATTAACCATCTTTTAGCTAGCTGTTGGTATTATCCAAGTTCTCCAATATTCCCTCACTGTTTCTTCTGAAAGGAGACCATCACAACATCACCAGTGTGAAAAAAGAACTTACTTTGATGGCAATCAAATCAAAATCTCAGGACTACCATGGCAGACCAATGGTTAAAATTTGTTCTTCCACTGCAGAGGGTGTGGGTTCCATCCCTGGTCAGAGGGCCAAGATCCCACATGCCGTGCAGCCAAAAAAATTATTTTAATTAAAAAACCCTAAAATTTAAATCTGAATATTCACTGGGAGGACTGATGCTAAAGCTCCAATACTTTGGCCACCTGATGCAAAGAGCCAACTCGTTGCAAAAGACCTTGATGGTGGGAAAGATTGAGGGTAGGAAAAGAAGGGGACAACAGAGGATGAGATGGTTGGATGGCATCACCAACTCAATGGAGATGAGTTTGAGCAAACTCTGGGAGACAGTGAAGGACAAGGAAGCCTGGCATGCTACAGTCCATGGGGTTGCAAAGAGTCAGACATGACTTAGTGACTGAACAACAACATCAAATCTCCTCTTAGCAAGTTGTGACCATATATTGGAGACTTCAATGGATGACAGTGAATGGATCCTGCATTCCTTCCATAAGAAAATGAATTGTGCCTGGCTTCCTTCCAAAATCCATATAGAAAAACAAGCATTAGTTAAATCTGTCTAATTTTAGCCTGCTGGACTTTTTAACAGTTTTCACTGTGTCTAATTTGTGAAAAGCCATGATAGCCAATATTTAGTCTTCCAGAGCCACCTGCTTTACTCTTAAGCCAAATAGGACTATTACAAGGATGGATAGATGATCATTCCTGCTTCTTCCACTTATTAAAGCTGCAATTTGGGGAGACTTCCCTGGTGGTCCAATGGTGAAGACTCTGCACTTCTAAATTAAGATTCAGGTTCAATCTCTGGTCAGGAAGTCAGGATCCCACCTGCCTCATCTCCAAAAGATTTTTTAAAAACCTGAAATTTATTTTTTAATTAATTTAATTGGAGGCTAATTACAATATTGTGGTGGTTTTGCCATATATTGACATGAATCAGCCACAGGTGGTATTATTTAATATTCAATCACTACACTTAAAGTGTGTGTGATGGGAAGGGGGAGAAGAAACTTTAGTATATGGAAAGTGAACTGCATATATTTGATCTCCCCCAGGGTAGGTTTTCTTCCCAAGGATGCTGGAATGGTGAGTGTTAATACATGAAGGGCCTGAGATTTTACCCTATTTGCAAGCTAACAAATTAGCCTACTATAGTTTCATGGTAAAAGATGGGAGACTCTTAGATCACAGGACTTTATTTCTCATGAAACAAAAGCATAACCCGCATGTCTACATAGTTCTTCTCTACACCAGGTGGATGCTTCACTGCAGGTATGCAAGTCTCAAGATGGGCAAGGCATTAGCACACTTAAGAAGAGAAATAATGCAAGTATGCCTGGAGCCTGGTCATCAGGTGAAGAAGTAGAAGGAAAAGATTAGCAAGGTCAACAAGAGCCAGCTTTGCAAGTTCTGTGGATCATGGTAACATATTCTGAATTTGATTCTGGAAGATAGGGAGCCATGTAACTCTTAAAGGTAGGAAATGCCATCATCTGATTCATGCCGAAGGGAGATCATTTTGGCTGCCATGCGGAGAAAAGATAGGAGAGGATCAAGAGTCAAAAGTTCAGTCCATATGAACGGTGAAGATGGTTTGACTGGGAGATGCTAGTGAGATGGAACTCTTGAGAGTCCCTTGGACTGCAAGGAGATCCAACCAGTCCATCCTGAAGGAGATCAGCCCTGGGATTTCTTTGGAAGGAATGATGCTAAAGCTGAAACTCCAGTACTTTGGCCACCTCATGCGAAGAGCTGACTCATTGGAAAAGACTCTGATGCTGGGAGGGATTGGGGGCAGGAGGAGAAGGGGACGACAGAGGATGAGATGGCTGGATGGCATCACTGACTCGATGGACGTGAGTCTGAGTGAACTCCAGGAGTTGGTGATGGACAGGGAGGCCTGGCGTGCTGCGATTCATGGGGTCGCAAAGAGTCAGACACGACTGAGCGACTAAACTGGACTGAACTGAGTGAGGTGGAAAAGTAGAGATTGATTCAAAACAATATGGAGGGACTTCCCTAGTGGTCCAGTGGCTAAGACTCCATGCTTCCAACGCAGGGGGCCCAGGTTCCATTCCCGGTCAGGGAACTAGATCCCACATACCACAACTAAGAGTTCACATGCTGCAACTAAGGATTCTACATGCTGCAATTGAAAAATCCATATGCCACAAAGAAGACTGACAATCTCGCATGCTGGGACTAAGACCTGGCACAGACAAATAGATAAATACTTTTTTTAAAGACAAGATAATATGGAGCTCGAATTAACACTACTTGTGTGTGGATTAGTGGGGAGAGGTTTTGTGCTGGGGGTACAGGAAGAACTGAGAGTGATGTCTAGGTCTTTGACTTAAAGAAAGAACATACTAGGGGTAAGATATAGGAAACAAGATTTGGGGAACTCGAGGGGCATCATTAGCACTTCTTTTGAATAAAAGTGACTTGATATCGACATAATTTTTTAATGTTCATATCAGCTTTTATTTACAAAAACACAAATTTTGGAGTGTTAGTGTCTAGGGTATAATTAAAAGCATAAGACTAGACATGACGACCTAGTGAATGAAAATAGAGAAAAATCAGACCGAAACCATGGATGAGGGCAAAGATTTACCTACAAAAGTGGCCATCATGGTGTTTATCATAAGAGAACAAAACAGTAGCCTCAAACCCTTTAAGAGGAGACTGGTTAAACAATACCATGCCATCAACAGAAATTGTGTTCTAGAATGTATTAGCTCACATGGAGAGAGGTTCATGATATTAAGAGAAAAGAGTTATGAGGCTATTAGTATAACCCGGCTTTTATTCAGGAAATTCACTGTACTTGTGCATAAAACTAAGAGTAAAAAAATATCTACCAAAATACATAAAAATATTTATGGTGGTACTAAAGATTTTTTTTCTTGCTATTTTCTAAATCCTCTTCAATGAACATATATCATTTGTATAACAAGAGAACTGCTATGAAAACTTAATCTAATTCTTCACAGCTATCTCTGGGACTAAATCTTGCCTCTAGAAACTCCAGTGTGGGCCTTAAGCTAGCCTGAGTGGATCAGGATAGTCAAATCTATCTTATTTCTTAGCATCATTACCATAGTAGGCATTTCTGATACTTGGCTGTATGCTAGAATCAGCTGAGGAATTTCCATGTCTATGCCAGGGCACCACGCTGAGAGAGATTCTGATATCAGTGGTTTGGAAAGTGACCCAAGTATAACTATTGGGCTATAAAAAGTTAGCTTGTGTTTTTCCAAAACATCGTATAGAAAAAACGCCAAATGAATTTTTTTGGCCAACCCAATATTTGGGGTCCCAGGTGATCCTGACGGGAAGGTGGGGCTGGAAATGAGCGGTAAACCCTGGCTTGGTCTCTCACGCAGAGGTTGCAAATATTTAGAGAGGAGAGTACAGTAGAAGGTAGGTCAAGAAGGAGGAAATGTGGAAGAAAGGAGACTCGGAAATAAAGAATTTGAGAGAAATTAATCAGGACACAAAATGCATTGAGGAAAAGGTTGAGAACTCCTCCCACCTCAAAATAGCTTTTATTTCACACCAGGCACTAGCGAGCTGCAAAAATCTGATCCCTGCACAGAAGCTGATAATCAGAGGCCATTTCCAAAGCTGCTCGAGCAGGTGTTCCCTCCCAAAAGAGGGTGGGCCAGAACTGTAAATCTCTTTTTGGACGTTTCGAGCCCAGGGATACTACTCTGTGTCACCGCCACCACTGCTGCCATCTGGACTGCATCCCGGCTCCCATTTCTGGGGCAGCCCTCCAGCCCACTCGCAGCCCCATGGTTCGCATTCTTGCACAGTGTGTGAATGGAGTGGGAGAGCCTTCGGCAAGGCAACCCTGGGGTCTCCTCCCCTCAAAAGATTTGCCAGTGCTCCTCGCCCTGCTGGCTTCCTCTTTAATTGGCCCACGCTGTGGGGAGTGATTGAGATTAAATGGCCACTTGCTGGGTGGCTGTGTGACACTGGGCGTGCGTGGCCCGATTTGGAGCATTTGTTGTCTCCCAGGGTTGAATGAGGCAACCGCTGCGGCGGAAACTCATGGCGTGTTCCTTAAAGCCATGTCAAAGCAGTCTCTTAATTTTGCAAAACAGCCTCTAAAGTCAAATCGCTTCTGTACTAGAGCCATTCGAGTCAGAGAGATGTCACAAGCAGAAGCCAGAAGGCTCAGAAAGAACCAGGTAGAAGGAATCCAAAAAATGGGTTATTGTGTAATTGCTAGCGAGCTAGCAATTACACAATAAGAGGTAAAGAATCCACCTGCAATGCAGGAGCCAGAGGAAACGCAAATTCAATCGCTGGATCAGGAAATGGCTACCCACTCCAGCATTCTTGTCTGGAGAATTCCATGGACAGAGGAGCCTGGCAGGCTACAGTCCATAGGGTCAAAATGAGTCAGACACAACTGAAGAGACTTTGCACATATGACAACTCACTTCCAAAAGCCAGCAAAGGAGAGGGAAGGACCCCCTTCACTCCCAGAGGTCCCACACTTCTCTAACAATGCTCTGGGGCAAATTCAGGGGCAAAGATCATCCCAAGAGAGTCCAAAAGTTCTCCATCTTTTAAGAAGAATTTATTTGGCTTATGAAAAGGAAGGCCTATGTACAAAGGTCCTATCATAGTATGTGTGCAAAAAGGGCCCTTTGCATTTATTATTATTATTTTGGCCATGACACACAGCATGCTGGATCTTAGTTCCCCCACTGGACCACCAGGGAAGTCCTAGAAGTTCTGCATTTTAGATGCTAAGGGTCAGAGTGGGCCCTGGCTGACTATGACCTTGGGCAAGGTGCTGAGCTTCCTGAAGCCTTAGATCCCAGGTTCTGCCCAAGGGTGACAGGAAATCAAAGATTGTTTTTCATCTCCTGGGCGTGTTCTCAAAGGTGAGCTTTGAGCCTTGTTCAGCCCCAACATGGAAGATAGATTGGGGACCTCATTGAAATGGAATCAAATGTAAATGCCGGTTCTTTGGCAAACCCAGAAACCTGACCATCTGCTACCACCTGCAGCCACACACCCTCCTTGTATGAAACTTCTGGCCTCATCTCCTACTACTCCCCTCCTTCACTTACCTTGCCCCACTCCCACACTCATGCCCTAGGGCCTTGGCACTGACTTCCCTAGATTAAGTCCATATTGAGTAAACTGAACTTCTGGTAGAGAGAACAAACATTTCTATCTACTAAAGATCTCTTCAGACCTACTGCAAAAAAATTGCAAAGTATATATATCAACACAAGGAGATATATCAATAAGGGAATTGCCGCCTGGGATTATTAGCTATAAATAAATTATAAATTGGGAATTATTTACCACCCAGAACACTTTGCTTATTCAGCAGCCCTTGGATTCTGGGCGAAATTAGCTGACAGCGCCTATTCCACAGCAAAGTGCAAGTGCTAGTCCCTCAGTTGTGTCCAACACTTTGCAACCCCACAGTCTGTAGCCTGCCAGGCTCTTGTGTCCATGGAGTTCTCCAGGCAAGAATAACTGGAATGGGTAGCCATTCCCTTCTCCAGGGGATCTTCCTGACCCAGGGATTGAACCCCAGTCTCCTGCTTTGCAGGCAGATTCTTTACCATCTGAGCCACCAAGAAAACCCATTCCATAGCAATGTTCTTCCTAATTTTCAGTTCATAGATGACATGGTTTGGACTTTCTTCCACTGATACCCAGCTCAGCCCAATGTGCTGGGCAATCATTAAATGCAAAAAAAAAAAAGGAGGTGAGGTAACTACATCAGAAACCAAAGCCGGAATCACAAACAGAGGTCTAGTGGGTGATGAGCAAAAGGGAAGACGGCAGAAGCCAATAGGAGGAAGCTGTCCCACCTAAATGGATAGTGCTGATACGCAGCACTAATTATTAACCCATGGGAAAGTGAGTCGGGGGCTACTGGATATGACTTTTCAATGCAAGCCAGAAGCCAAATTTCTGTGAAATCCTTTCTCTTTTTTTTTAGGCTATGCTGTGTGGCATGTGGGATCCTAGTTCTCTAACCAGGGATTGAACCCATGCCCCCTCCCACTGGGAGCACGCAGTCTTAACCACTGGACCACCAGGGAAATCCACTTCCATTTTTAAACACTGGTAACTCATTCAAATTAAAAATAAAATGGGTCAAACTACATCTTTGGGACAGAATCAGCCAAAAGACTGCCCATGTGTGGTCTCTGAATTGACACAAAGAAGGTTGCAATGAAAAACGAAAGAGATGAAGGCAGCTCTACAAATGCAAAATGAAGGCTGATGACTCCCAAGCCTGAGGTCAGGAACGGTATCAGAAAGGAGACAAGTCTTAGACTGGAAAACATGGCTCAGGAGGAGTGGCAGGCAGGTGTGCATTATATAATAAATCTGCCAAACTTCAGCACAGCGAGCAAAATTAATGTTGCTGGCTGGAGGTTAGATGGACAATGCAGTCTGGCCAACTAAAAGCCCCGAGAGGGTGCTGGGGCATCAGGGTATTCCATCTTTCCTTTTCCCGCCTGTGTTTCCACCTTTCAAAAATTTAGGCAGCCCGGGACCTCCCTGGTGGTCAAATGGTTGGGACTCTGCATTTCCACTGCAGGGGGCCCAGGTTTGATTCCTGGCTGGGGAACAGGGATCCTGCATACCGAGTGGTGCAGCCAAAAAATATTTTTAAAAACTAATACAGTTATGTAAAGTTTAAAAATAAAATAAAATTAAAAAAAAATAAAAATAAAAATAAAACCCCCAATGATGAGTTATAACAAAAAAAAAAAAAGAATAGACAGCCCTGAAGTCCTTGCCTCAGAGCAGAAGTGACAAGCAACTTGAGACTCCACAGGTCCCATTTCCAAAGTCTGAACATCTTGGATCTAGGATAGAACTCTCAAGAAAGGTCTTCAGACCAAAAGAGAATAGCCTAGAATGAACTCTCCCTGGGCTGTGGGGTGAAAAAAGGCAGACGTGTCCAGGGGTTCCCTGGCAGAGGCTACTTGTAATACAGTAGAAAGGACCATTTGGGAAGCAGCCAGATTCTAGAAAGGAAAGGAATATAGTACATCAGGGGCTTCTTAGGTGGCACTAGTGGTAAAGAACCTACCTGCCAATGCAGGCAATGTAAGAGACACGGGTTCAATCCTGGGTTAGAAAGATCCCCTGGGAGAGAGCATGGCAACCCATTCCAGTATGTTTGCCTGGAGAACTCCATGGACAGAGGAGCCTGGCAGGCTACAGTCCATAGTGTCACAAAGAGTTAGACAGGACTGAAGTGATTTAGCATGCACACATGTAGTACATCAAAGCACATGAAATTCTACATGACTGCCCAGGAGTCCCTGCTGCAGTATGGAAGCAGCGGAGAGCTCCAGGAAGATGCTTCATAACCAGGGAGAATTCCTTCCAACACTTTGACTCTACTGAGAAAACGTGAGGTTAAAGTTTCTACAACTCAGTAAAATAGAGGCTCAAAAGTTTATTTTCGTACACCCGGATTTGTGGATAGAGTCATACAAGTCTCCTTACGGAGGGGCTAAAGGTAAAGGTGGAGAGGTCTAAAGCAGTTTCTGAACTTGAGTCCAAGCTCCTCTGCCGATGTTCACGGGTAGGCAGTCTCTTAGGATGGCTCCTAATGATCCTCACCCCGCCCGCCCCCGCCACCCGTGGTATTCACAGCCAGAGTGGTCCCCTCACAACTCTACCAGCACTGGTCTCCTTGAGACCAAGAGCATATGGCAGAGATGATGTGTCACTGCTGGGTTTAGGTTATAAAAAGACTGCAGCTCTGTCTTGGGATCCCTCCCTCCTTTCTCTTTCTCTCCTCCCCCTAGTATCACTCTGTATGGGAGAAGGAAGCTGCCACACTGTGAACAGTTCTAGGAGAGGCCCAAATTGTAAAGAGTAAAAGCCCCTGGACAATAGCTAGTAAAGAACTGAGGCCCTCAATCCAAAAGACTGCAAGTAACTGGGGCTGCCCCTGACCATGTGAGTGAACTTGGAGGCAGATTCTCCAGCCTCGGTCAGTCCTGGAGATGACTGCAGCCCCAGGGGCATCTTGACAGCAATGAGAGACTCTGAACCAGAATCCCCTAAGCTGCTCCCAGATTACTGACCCTTAACAACTGTGAGACAGGGACTTCCCTGGTGGTCCAGAGATTAAGAATTCACCTTTCAATGGGGACATGGGTTCAATCTCTGGTCAGGGAACTAAGATCCCACATGCCTCAGGGCAACTAAGCCACAACTAGAGAGCCTGCATCGCAAGTATGAGAGAAGCCAGGAAGCCTGTGCAGCAACAATGAAAGATTCCGAGTGTCGCAAAGAAGTTCCCGTGTGCCCCAACTAAGACCAGACACATCTAAAATATATATATATATATATACACACACACACACACACACACACACATTTTTTGACAACTGTGAGATAATAAATGTTTGGCATTTTAACTTGTTAAGTCTGGGAGTGATTTGTAACATGAGAGTAGATAACGTATTTAGCCCAACCTCAGTCAATAAACTGGGTGCTAAACCCAGTGAATTAGATGATTGGCCCACAACAAAGCACAGAGGTGTTGCTTTTTTTCTGCCCAGAAGGTGCCATAAACCCTCTGCCAGAGAAGCTGGTTCAGGAGAGAGAAGTGGATGAGACAGATAGAGTGGGATGCAAAGCCATGCTCTGTGCTAGGCGCTCCAGGGTGTTCCAGCTTCTGTACAGGATTTGGTCAGGGTGTCAGAAGAAGGAAGTGTGCCTCCATGGCTTACACCAGTTGAGGAACCATGAGTTCCCAGGCAAGCTTTCAGTCAAAGAAAGCCCCACAAGTTGGGCAGCACAGGAACTCACACCCACTGGGTGATTTAAGGTAAAGACTGATTTTCAAGAGCAGCAAATCTTTGCTAGTCACTTCTTTCCTCCCACTCATTTTTTTTTTTTTTAACACAGAAGGGGAACATTTGCTGTTTTTTTTTTTTTCCCAACTGCCTAGAGCTTTAGCATCTGCCCTCATGTCATTGGGAATTGAGGATTATGGCACTCAATGATTTTTAAAGTAGCCATTAATTCCTCAGCTCTATACTGTTCTATACTTACTTCAATGACACATCAGAAATGATCAGCTGTGATCACTAAAGGGTTAACTCAATACTTCATCTCCTGACATGCCTAACATTTGTGCTCCATAGTCTATGAAGCCCCTAGGACCTAAGAGAGAGGTTGAGGTGGGAAACCTGGAACCCAACCCTCTCTGGAGAGATCTTCCATGGCCTCCCTTTCAGTACCTCCCAGTGCCCAGGGGTACCCTTCTCTCTTGGGAGACATCTCACAGGTGGATATTTCCAGAACACTGCCAGTGACCTCCCTAAATCATGGGATGCAGCCAAAACCACCACAGCTGTTTCCACTAGAAAAGCATACAAACCTCAACAAACTCACTTTGGATCCCAAAACTTAAAGGGACTCCTCCAAATTAACACAGAGGTTCCTCTCCCCTTCATCTTCACTCTGATGGTTCTTCTTTGTAACCTTGTGACAAGGCATCCACTCACAAAGGACTGAGTTTTAAGCCCTTATCTGGAAGCTGGCAAGCTGAGAAGTACTGAAGGTGAGCTTGTGGAATAAGGGCAAGGGCAATTCATGAGTTGTCTTTGTCAAGTGTTAAGAAAGATCGAAGTCAATGACCTGTGACCTTTTATCACTGGGTGTTTACGTGGGCTGAGTTGACCTAACAGCCAAAGCAAAACTTCTTGCATCAATCTCTGTTTGTGTCCACTGGCATGTAGGAGCTTTTGCTTCTCTACTATAGGAAGAGGAAGAGGTTTGGGTGGGCCAGGGAGGGTATGAGAGAAAGCCAACCAAGACAGGAACCAGAGGTGGTGTGGAGACAGGTCTTCTCCTGGCCCCCTGATGGATCTGAACACCTGCAGGTAGGGACATAGGGGCTATCACCTTCCCATTGCATCTAATTTGTGACATATACACTGGCCTTGTCAGAACCTTATTCCACTTATTTCCCAAAAGTCTGCAAAAAAATTGATTTCTGGCTTGTGCTTGAGAACAAATAGATTTCATGTCCCTAGAGTAAGCCTGGTGGCTCAGATGGTGAAGTGTCTGTCTACAATGTGGGAGACCCAGGTTCAATCCCTGGGTTGGGAAGATCCCCTGGAGAAGGAAATGGCAATCCACTCTAGTACTATTGCCTGGAAAATCCCATGGACAGAGGAGCCTGGTAGGCTACAGTCCATGGGGTCGCAAAGAGTCTGACATGACTGAGAGACTTCACTTTCACTTTCTAGGGTTGTGAGGCTTTGGAATTTTGATTCTCTGTAACAGCTCATCTATTTCCTTCAGTCCCCTAATGTGGTGCCTATAGCCCATTCAAAGTTGCAAGTACTTCAGAAAGTGGGAGCTGGCACTTGGTTGGTGAGGCTTAGTCACGCTGCCAGAGCCTCATTTTCATTAATAATGTATCAGGGGCTTTTCCAGAGGTTCCTCTTCCCTCCTTCATGGTCAGACCACACACCTAGCAAAACAATTTTAGGAGCCTCTTGTAGGTTATCAACCCAAGGCCTCTTGACATTGAAGATGCATATTCCCACAGGATAGTGGTTTCTAAGCCAATTCTCAAGCCAAAATTATAAGAATCCCAATGTATAGAATAGCTGCGAATGGAAATTCTGATTAAATGAGGGGCCATGGCATCCAGAGTCCCACCAGACCGAGTTAGAAACCACACAGCGACATTAGATGGTATCTTTAAATGTGGCCAAATGGGTCCCCTTGGTTCTGTTGCCCAGGCTGATATGTATTTTGTTTTTTTAGAATGACATTCAATTTTAGGAATGGCACCCCACTCCAGTACTCTTGCCTGGAAAATCCCATGGATGGAGGCGCCTGGTAGGCTGCAGTCCATGGGGTCGCTGGGAGTAGGACACGACTGAGCGACTTCACTTTCACTTTTCACTTTCACGCATTGGAGAAGGAAATGGCAACCCACTCCAGTGTTCTTGCCTAGAGAATCCCAGGGACAGGGGAGCCTGGTGGGCTGCCGTCCATGGGGTTGCACAGAGTTGGACATGACTAAAGCGACTTAGCAGCAGCAGCATAGCTCTAAGACAAGTACAGTCTCCAGGTCCAGCAAAAGCACCATGGGGAGATGACCATGGGGACCCAGTCTAAGATGCTCTGGTGCCTGTGATGGCAACATGGCAGTGGTTTAAGCCACTGCAAGTTTCAGGGTCTGGTGCAGTACTGCCTATGTTGCCACTTGTGACTCTTTCAGGGGACCAGTTCTGTGATGCTATTTGGGGGTATTGCTCCTGGCTGTGAAGCCTCCAAATCTGACTTTTCGTCTTTCCTGCAAATTACTTTATTTTCTGCTGAGGTTAGCCAGAATCAGTATGAGCAACCCAAAGAACCCAAACCCTGCCTTTCAACAACCACCAAGAGAAAGACAAAGGAAGAGAAGTTACTACTGAAGAAAAAGACTCCAATGTCTCCCCAGACAGAAATTTGCTTGAGGCACCCTTTCCCCCTGGAGGGAACCCTCCATTTCCAGTGGCTTGGGATCCCTGCTTGGTGCATGGTTCTTTCAGTTTGAGCTGTGACCACTGTCTCAAGGGCAGGGCACATACCTAGAGGGGGTGCTCTAGCAGAGACAGAAGAGCCATGGTCCTGAGGGGCTAGCTGCAAGGTGGAGGGAGAGGCCCTACTGCTAATTAATACAATATAAAGAATGGTCCAAAAGAGCCATTTTCCCACACATAAAGCACTTTATGCATCAAGTGCCTCAGATGATCCCCTGCCTGAGGGCTGCTCCCTGAAGCAGAGCTGAGATAGAACTTGCCTGCTGGTTGTGCAACTGACAAGGCTCCTAGGGGATGGGCAGTGAGGGGAAGGGAAGCGTGAGGAGAGGAGGATGAAAAGCCATCCCCAGATGTGTCCTCACCAATGACTGGTCACACTGTGGGCAGGGGTGCCCCACTGGGACCTAACCCCTGCACACTGGATTGCACCTATGGCCACAGGAGGTGGGCTCCCACAGGCCCCCCAGACTGTAGGAGCAGCCCCAGTGTAGGCACGGCCCTGCCAGTAGAAGGTGTTGACTCCTGGGAACTGAATACACCAGCAGTGGCTGGAATCAGAGGCCCCCCAATGGGATGTGAGGCGAGTAAGATATCTAATATCCCTCCACTGCTTCTCTCGTGGCACTCCATGCATTTCAGAAGGTTATACCATGTGCATGTCTGTTAAGAAGGATAGCTGCCTGGCACTTCCCTGGAAATCCAGTAGCTAAGACTCCATGCTAATATTCCACTAATAACTTGAAGCTCTGCCTTATGTTTCAAATTTTCCCAATTATCAGAACTGTTTGCCTTAAGTTTTTTACAGCTAGATTTGAGAGTTGTCTCATCTTCTCCTAGGGAAAGCCCTTTATCAAAATTGCCAGCATAAAAGTAATAATAAAGTTTGGGGGCAAGGGGGAGCAATTGTGACCTCGGACCATACTTATGTAATAATCTCTCTGAATTTATTACCCTTAGCAAAGAATAGAAGTAAATTATGAAAGAAAGAGCTTGAGGTTTGTACATTTCTTTTCTTATAAACAAGTATATATTAATTCCATTCTTCATTCCTAGTGATATTGTAATACTGACACAGTCACTGAACACTTTTTTGTGTCAGCAAAAAACCTCTCTGTACATCTACAAGCTTCACTCAGTTAACCAGTTTTGCTCAAGTCCATTAAGTGAAGGTGAGCTGTTAAAATTTTCTTCCTACAAGGAGAGTGATTCAAATAGCACACACAGATCTGGACGTTAAATATGGTAGCTAGTAGATTGTAACGTCTGTGTCATAGATCTACCCCCCACATAGAAGTTACAAGGTGGTCTCGATACAGGCTGAACTGTCACTCACAAGTAGTGGTGCTGACTCAGGGAAGCAGCAGCCTAATCTAGTGCTGGTGTGCTGCAGTCCATGGGGTCACACAGAGTCGGACACAGCTGAGTGACTGAACTGACTGAATCTAGTACTCAAGTCAGAAACTGCCCATGGTGGTTACCCTGAACTCACCTTTGCTAAGTCGCTTCAGTCGTGTCTGACTCTGTGCGACCCCATAGACGGCAGCCCACCAGGCTTCCCCATCCCTGGGATTCTCCAGACAACAACACTGGAGTGGGTTGCCATTTCCTTCTCCAATGCATGAATGTGAAAAGTGAAAGGGAAGTCACTCAGTCGTGTCCGACTCTTAGCGACCCCATGGACTGCAGCCTACCAGGCTCCTCCGTCCATGGGATTTTCCAGGCAAGAGTACTGGAGTGGGATGCCATTGCCTTCTCCGCTGAACTCACCTAGCCCTTCCAATTATTCTTTTGCCCAGAGACAGCTCTCCACGAAGTCACACTAAACACATCAAAGCATCTTGCATCAGACTTCAGCACTGATGTATCAACAAAGCTCCAAGTTCACACTTCTGCCAGTATATTCTGGTGTCTAAACACTTATAACTTTGTTTTCTCAGAGTAGCCGAAGAATTGATGCTTTTGAATCATGGTGCTGTAGAAGACTCTTGAGAGTCCCTTGGGCACCAAGGAGATCAAACCAGTCCATCCAAAAGGAAATCAACCCTGAATATTCATTGGAAGGACTGATGCTGAAGCTCCAATACTTGGGCCACCTGATGAGAAGAACTGACTCATTAGAAAAGACCCTGATGCTGGGAAAGATTTCAGGCAGGAGGAGAAGGGGACAACAGAGGATGAGATGGTTGGATGCCATCACTGACTCAATGAACATGAGTTTGAACAAGCTCCAGGAGTTGGTGATGAGCAGGGAAGCCTGGTGTGCTGGAGCCCATGGGGTCACAAAGAGTCAGACATGACTGAACAACAATAATAATTTGGGAGAAATAAGGTTATCCCATGTCTGACTTTAAAGAACATGGGCATGCTGTGTGTAACCAACCAACATATGATATAAAAGAGTGCTACGTGGAATCTAGAAAAATGGTACAGATGAACCAATTTGCAGGGCAGAATAGAGACACACATGAGGAGAACAGACACATGTGGACACAGGGTTTGGAAGAAAAGGGAGTGGAATGAATTTGGAGATTGGGATTGACGTGTATACACTACTGTGTGTAGAATCGATAGCTAGTGGGAAGCTGCAGGGAGCTCGGATTGGTGCTCTGTGGTGACCTAGATGGGTGGGGTGGGGAGGGCAGGAGAAGGATATGTATACATATAGCTGATTCACTTTGCTATACAGTAGAAACAATACAACACTGTAAAGCAACTATACCCCCTCCCCCTAAAAAAAAAAGAGTGCTATGGGAAACAGATCAGTGGGCATAGCAGTTGCCAGGGATGGAACAATGAATGTGTACTGATGTTTTGTCATGGAGAGTAACACCTCTCTCCTCTCCTTTTAGAAGATTGCTTCCCCACACCCCTCCAGACTCATGATTCAGCCTGCCAATCCTAGACTGAGCTGATCAGTGATTTGTCACATGTCCCTGCCCTGTCTCAATTCAGGCCAATCTGAGTCCATTCCTGGGATTCTACTTACTGAATTTGTCAAGGAAACGCTCTTTCTCCTCTCTGATCAGATGGCTATGAAAAATCTGTCTGGAGCTGCCTAAAGCTTTGGTTCCATTTTCCTAAGCACAGGAAGCCTGGGAGAAAAAGAAAATCAGCATGCAAAAAGAGTTGGATACAAAAGCAGGGGAATACCAATGACATCCAAGTCTCTCAGTCCTGAGAGATCTAAGGGTGATCTAGTCACCCTTAGATCAGCATCACCTGCACCCCATCTCTTCTTCGGAAAAGGCTGGAACTTGGAACTGACAGAGTCCTAGTACAGAATGCTTCATAAATGGATATATTAATACAAGTTGGGTATGGAGGGCAGGTTAAGGCCCTGGATGCATATTAAGAAAAAGGAGCATGAGGGGACATGAAGAGGAACAATGATCAGACCAAAGAGGCAGGTGTGTAAAGCAACTATGCTCTATCAAAAATTATTTTAAAAATAAATAAATGAATAAATAAAAAGAGGCAGGTGTGCTGTCCAGGAACGGGAGAAATAATTGATCACAAACTGTATACCAGATGGCATACTTCATGGTATTGTTGGAATAAATACATTCTAAGTTGATTCAAATTTTTACAGTAAAGGCTCAAAAGTTCCCCTCTCACACCTGTTTCACAATCACTCAGTTCCCATTGCTAGAGGAAATCATAATGATCAGTCTCATATCACAGAGCCATTTTTTGCATACATAAGCAATATACATAACTATTCTAGAAAGCTTTGAATGCCAAGACAACATACTTGGTCTGCATTTAGTTGGCAATAGGGAAACAGTGTAGTATTACTTTCATGAGGTATAATTTACATATAAAACATATCATGTAGTTTTTAAAAGACCGACACAGTGAGAATCATGTTTGCAGGTGATCTGGCTATCAGAAGGGTTTAGAATTTTACTGGATGGGCTTAATAGCATATTTGAAATGACCCAGAAAAAAGAATATGGCCTGTGGTAAAAATCAAAATGTCTCAGTTCAGTTCAGTCCAGTCGCTCAGTCGTGTCCAACTCCATGCAACCCCTTGGACTGCAGCACACCAGGCCTCCCTGTCCATCACTAACTCAAAATGTCTAACATGGGTGTAATTAGAGTCCCAGAAAGAGAGAAGACAGAGGGCACAAAATATTTGAAGAAATACAAGTCCAAATTTCCAACTCGATAAGAAATGTGAATTTACAGATTGAAGAAGTTTAGTTAGTTCTAAGTGGGATAAGTACAAATAAACCACACGAGGCACATAGCACTAGGAACTGCTGAAAACCAAAGAATTAGCAAATTTTGAAATAAGCCTGACAAAAAGGATATTTTACACACAGAAAAGCAAAATTAAAAATTATGGTTTATGTCTCATCAAAAATAACGGAGGCCAAAAGTCAAAGAAAATGGTCAAACCCAGAATTCTATATCCAGTCAAAATTAATCCTTCAAGAATAAAAGCAAAATAAAGACATTTTTAAATAAACAAAACCAGAAAAATTCAAATTCATCACCAGCAGACCTGTTCCACAGGAAATGTTAAAATAATGTTCTTCATACTGAAGAAAAATAATACCAGATGGAAACATGGATCTTCAAGAAGGAATAAAGAACACCAAAAATAGAAAATATATGGGCAAACATGAAACAGTATTTTGTCTTACTTTTAAAAAGTACATATGACAATATGTACAAAGCAGCAGTGTTACACTGAATTGGGGCCTATAAAACATGTGGATGTGACATATGTACATGCATGTGTGTACATATATACACACATAAGTATACACACATATACATATATATACAGGCATACTGCTGCTGCTGCTGCTAAGTCGCTTCAGTCGTGTCCGACTCTGTGCGACCCCATAGATGGCAGCCCACGAGGCTCCCCCGTCCCTGGGATTCTCCAGGCAAGAACACTGGAGTCGGTTGCCATTTCCTTCTCCAATGCAGGAAAGTGAAAAGTGAAAGTGAAGTTGCTGAGTCTTGTCCGACTCTTAGCGACCCCATGGACTGTGGCCCACCAGGCTCCTCCGTCCATGGGATTTTCCAGGCAAGAGTGCTGGAGTGGGGTGCCATTGCCTTCTCCAACAGGCATACATACATGTGTATATATACACACACAACTATCATATAAAAGATAAGATAGGTAAATGGAAGTACATGACTACAAGGCACAGTTTAGGTGAGATGGTATGATATTAACTCAAATTAGATTGTGAAAGGGCTTCCCTGTGTAGCTCAGCTGGTAAAGAATCTGCCCGCAATGCAAGAGACCCCAGTTCAATTCCTGGGTTAGGAAGATCCACGGGAGAAGGGATAGGCTACCCATTCCAATATTCTTGGGCTTCCCTAGTGGCTCATCTGGTAAAGAATCCACCTGCAGTTAAGAAGATCTATTAATATGCAATCCCTAGGGCAACCACTAAAATAAAAACCAGCAAATAAAAACAGAATTCAAAGAATTATTTAAACACAGATGATAAGAAGGGAAGAATAGAGGAATAAAATACAACTAAGACAAGCAGAATACAAATAGCAAAATGGCAAACCTCAATCTAACCCTATCAATAATTAGATGTAAGTGGACTAAACACTAATTAAAAGGCAGAAATTGTTTGAGAAAAGTAAGATATACCTAACATACTATCTGTAGGAGACATTTCATACATATACACACACACACACACATATGCATGCAGGTTTAAAGTAAACCTATAGAACATATACCCTGGAAACAGTGAGGGTAACAAAATTAGAATGGTTACACATCAGATAAGGTACTCTTTATGACAAAGAGAAATGCCTTTAAGATGAGGAGAAATGCCATCAGTAAAGAAAAATATTTCAAATTACAAACAGGTCAACTCGGGGGGGGGGGGGTGGAAATGTCATAACCATGCATAAACCAAATAATAGAATTTTCAAGTACAGCATATCTCGCTTTATTGCATTTTGCAGATACTATGGTTTATTTTGTTTTTACACAAATAGAAGGTTTGTGGCAACCCTGTGTTGAGCAAGTCTATCAGTACCATTTTTCCAACACCATTATTTTTTTCTATCTGGTAGAAAAAAAAAATTTTAATAGAGCTTATTTTTTTTTTTTTAGAAAAGTTTTAGTTTCACAGCAAAAAAAAAAAAAAAAAAAAGTCAGAGATTTCCCATACACCTCCCCCCACCAAAGTATATTTTCCCCCATCAACTTCTCCCAACACAGTGGTACATTTGAGCCTGAGCTTGTGTTGACACATTATCAACCCAAAGTCCATAACTAACATTAGTGTTCACTCTTGGAGTTGTATAGTCTATGCTTTTGAATTTTTTAATTAAAGTGTGTACATTTTTTAGATATAATACTATTGTATTCTAATACTATTGTATTGTATTCTATTCTTTGGCAATGCCAAAGAACGCACAAACTACCGCACAATTGCACTCATCTCACATGCTAGTGGAGAAGACAATGGCATCCCACTCCAGTACTCTTGCCTGAAAAATCCCACGGCTGGAGGAGCCTGATAGGCTGCAGTCCATGGGGTCGCTAAGAGTCGGACATGACTTCACTTTCACTTTCATGCACTGGAGAAGGAAATGGCAACCCACTCCAGTGTTCCTGCCTGGAGAATCCCAGGGACGGGGGAGCCTGGTGGGCTGCCGTCTATGGGGTCACACAGAGTCGGACATGACTGAAGCGACTTAGCAGCAGCAGCACACGCTGTCAAAGTAATGCTCAAAATTCTCCAAGCCAGGCTTCAACAGTACGTGAACTTACAGATGTTCAAGCTGGATTTAGAAAAGGCAGAGGAACCAGAGACCAGACTGCCAACATCCATTGGATCATCGAAAAAGCAAGGGAGTTCCAGGAAAACATCTACTTCTGCTTTATGAACTACACCTTGGCCTGTGTGGATCACAAGAAACTGTGGAAAATTCTTCAAGAGATGGGAATACCAGACCACCTGACCTGCCTCTTGAGAAATCTGCATGCAGGTCAAGAAGCAACAGTTAGAACTGGACATGGAATAACAGACTGGTTCCAAACAGGCAAAGGAGTACGTCAAGGCTATATACTGTCACCCTGCTTATTTAACTTATACGCAGAGTACATCATGAGAAATGCCAGGCTGAATGAAGCACAAGCTGGAATCAAGATTGCAGAAATATCAATAACCTCAGATATGCAGATGACACTACACTTATGACAGAAAGTGAAGAACTAAAGAGCCTCTTGATGAAAGTGAAAGAGGAGAGTGAAAAAGTTGGCTTAAAGCTCAACATTCAGAAAATGAAAATCATGGCATCTGGTCCCATCACTTCATGGGAAATAGATGGGGAAACAGTGGAAACAGTGTCAGACTTTATTTTGGGGGGCTCCAAAATCACACTTCATGATGACTACAGCCATGAAATTAAAAGATTCTTGCTCTTTGGAAGAAAAGTTATGACCAACCTAGACAGCATATTAAAAAGCACAGACATTATTTTGCCAACAAAGGTCCATCTAGTCAAAGCTATGGTTTTTCCAGTAGTCATGTATGGATGTGAGAGTTGGACTATAAAGAAAGCTGAGCGCCGAAGAATTGATGCTTTTGAACTGTGGTGTTGGAAAAGACTCTTGAGAGTCCTTTGGACAGCAAGGAGATCCAACCAGTCCATCCTAAAGGAAATCAGTCCTGAATATTCATTGGAAGGACTGATGCTGAAGCTGAAGCTCCAATACTTTGGCCACCTGATGCAAAGAACTGACTCATTTGAAAAGACCCTGATTCTGGGAAAGACTGAAGATGGGAGGAGAAGGGAACGACAGAGGATGAGATGGTGGGATGGCATCAGTGACTCAATGGACATGAGTTTGAGTAAACTCTTGGAGTTGGTGATGGACAGGAAGGCCTAGTGTGCTGCAGTCCATGGGGTCACAAAGAGTCGGACACAACTGAGCAACTGAACTGAACTATTGTATACTTAACAGACTACAATATAGTGTAAACATAACTTTTATATCCACTGGGAAACCAAAATATTCTTATGACTCACTTTATTGCAGTGTTCTGGACCAAACCTGCAGTATCTCCAAGGTATGCCTGTACATGAAGCACGAGTAGATAAAACTATAACAGAGAAAAATAATTCCATAGTCAGAGTTGGATTTTTTTTCCCAATACTCCATCCATCAGTGATAGGAAAACTAGACAAAAAACAAAAGTCAGTAAGGGTAGAGATCTGAAAAATTCTATTGGCCAATTTGACCAAAGTGACACGTGTGGAACAGTTCACCAACAGTTGCAGAGTACATGAGATACAGTGATCAACATTGATCATGTGCCGGACCATAAACTGAGTCTCAGTAAATTCAAAAGATGAAAATCATACATATATCCTATGTCTCTGCCCACATGGAATTAAAAATACCTAGAAGGAAAAAAAAAATCTGGAAGCTAAATGGCATACGTCTAAACGAGTCAAAGAAGAAATCAAGGAAATGATGAAATATTTTGAAGTGAATAAAATAAAGCAGATTAGGTATCAAGGCCCCCCATTTTCTTAATAAAACTCACCTGAGGCTGGGTTTTTACTCAAACTACCAATACTTGAATCTTTTTAATTAATTACTTTTGAGTGTGTAAAACACTAACATGATTTTTAAAGCACTGAAGGAGGTTATGAGAAGATATGAACTCTGACCCCTGAGCTGGACCCAAGCAAATGGGAGCCTCCAACCCACTCCCCTGTCCTTGGACTTTACATTCCACTTGCATTCCCCAAGCTAGAAGCTGCCCAAGGAAGACACAGCCTTGAGGAAGTAATGTGTTGTTTGGATCATCTGAACACTACACATGACTGAACCCAGTTAAATCTTCTATATAAACTTTTAAGACTCTGTAAGGCAGATGTGAGGATCTATGCATTTTGCAGCTGCCCAAGACAAGACTCTTAAGTCCCCTTGCTTATGAAACCTGCTACCAGTCAATCAATTTTCTTGTTATTCAGTCATTAAGTCATGTCCAACTCCTTGAGAACCCATGGACTGTAGCCCACCAGGCCTCCCTATCCATGGGGTTTTCCATGCAAGAATACTGGAATGGGTTGCCATTTCCTTCTCCAGGGAGTCTTCCTGACCCAGGGATCAAACCTACATCCTCTGCATTGCAGATGAATTCTTTACCACTGAACCACCAGGGAGGCCAATTAATCAATCAAGCATATTAAAACATGTATGATGCACCTAAAACAGTTTAAGGGCTCAAAGGCAAATTATAGCTATAAATGTTTATCTTAGAAAGGAGGAAACCTCTTAAATCAAAAGTTCCACTTAAATAGCTATTAAAGAATAAAGTCAACCCAAAGCAAGTCGACTATGAGAATAATTTTATGAAATTGAGGAAATTAATGAAGGCTAATAGAGAAAATACAAAAACAGAAAATGAAGATGAAAACTTGGTTCTAATAAAAGATTTAAAAATTGATAAACTCCTAGCTATACTAATCAAGAAAATAAAAACACAAATTACCAATATCAGGAATGAAAAACATTAAAAGGATAAGCAAATACTATGAACTTTATGATAAATTAAACAATTTAGATATAATGAACCAAGTCTATAAATAATATAACTTATTAAAGCTGATACAAGAAGAAATATGAAATGTGAATGCCAATATCTATAAAAGAAATTAACTATTAAAGTTTCTCAAAAACAAGTCTCCAGGTCCAGATGGTTTTATTAGCATATTCTATCAAACATTTAAGAAAAAAAATAACAGCAGTCTTACACAATCTCTTTCAGAAAATGGAGTAGAAATATTTCAGCTTATTTTATGGAGCCAACATTTCTCCAATACCAACACTAAACAAAGATAATACAGGGAAAGGGTACTATAGACCAGTACCTCTAATAAACATACATGCAAATATCCTTAGCAAAATATTAATAAATCAATATATCATGAATAAATGGAGTTTATGCTCAGAATGCAAAGTTGGTTTAAGATTGAAAACCATTCAATAAAATATGCCATATTTACATAACAAAGGGGAAAATCACACGATTATTTAAATATACACAAAAAAATTTAATAAAATCCTACATCAATTCATGAAGAAGCAAACACTCAGCATACTAGTAGTAGAAGGGAATTTCCTCTGTCTGAAAATGCATCAATATAACACCTACAGCCAACATCACACTCAGGAATGAAATGCTAAATGTTTCCTCCCTATAGTCAGTGACAGAGCAAGGATATCCACTCTTACCACTTCCATTCAACATGGTTCTCAAAGCACAAGGAAAAGCCATCATGATCATAAGAAAAAGATCAAACATTTTCTTTTCAAAGAAGACTATGTAGAAAATTTTCCACTGTCTATAATCAATTACTAGAACAAGTAAATTTAGTTAGGTCAGAGAATATAAAGTCAACATTGAAACAGATTAATTGTATATCTACATATCAAATGAAGAACTAAAATGTAAACAACGGTACCATTTACAACAGCTTTCCAACCTCCTTGGCATTAGGTGTGGTCTTTGACCAAGCTTGGCCAATGAGACTTAGCAGAGGCGACTGCACTGCTCTGGGCATGACCCAGATAATCCTCCAGGGAAATCCTTAGTGCTCTCTCCCCTTCCTCATTACCAGAAACTTTGGCAGCCTTGGTAACCTTGGTCTGAAGGTAACAGAGCTACAAAGATCATTGCCTGGATCCTCAGAGCCCTGCCTTAGGAGAGAGGTGCCTGCTCGCAGAAGAAATTTTTGTTGCTAATAATAAATTCATCGTGTTTGGTCCATTAACTCATATTACCTTAACTGATACAGTGAGAATCACTTGGGGATCAGATAAGAAAATACTCTAGAACACCAGGCTGCAGTTATATGCCAGGAATAAGATATATCCACGCAGCTGCGCATACACCTTAAACAAGCACTGAGTGGAAAGACTGAGATCCACAATGTGGCGCCACTTACGTACTTTGGAATGCACTCCACTGTATGTTGAAAGAGTCACGCATATATAGGAACATATTATTAAATGCATTAGAAAGGCTAGGGTGGAATGGGGGTGGATTTTAGGAACAAGGGGGAGAACAAGTAACCATGAAACAATACTCAACTCAGCCACTGCAAGGAGACAACACAAAAAGACAACAGGTTGGAGATGGGGAGTGTGAAAGTACATGCTTATATTAAGAGGCGATGTGAACAGGGAACTACATTCAGTACCAAACAATAACCTGTAATGGAGAAGAAAACAAACACAAACACACATACATATAACTCAATCGCTTTGCTGTATATCTAAAACATTGTAAATCAACTATACTTCAATACAAAAATTAATAAAATAAACATTTTAAAAAGAGGTTGTATGTGGTGAGCATACAAAGTCATGGACTGTTTAAAAATGTTGAGGATTGTTTAATAGCGGCCTGTTTAATAATGTGTTTATATTATTAAACAATAATAGTGATTGTTTAATAATGGCACAGTCTGTTTTTGCAGAAACAACAAATAAAATACACTCAGTTAAGGAAAGCACTTTGATATTCATTGTCACATTTACAAAATGTGTGTATTTTCTGGTAATTGCAAAAACTCATACGTCATAATAGTGCTTATCTATGCTTTTACAAAAAAAGTTTGTTAGCAACAGTAATATGATAACCCAGGTATCATTAAGGGGCACCTCAAAATAGTTTTGTTAGGATTAAGACCATCTGCCACTTAACCAAAACCTCTGCTCTGGATCTGTAAAGGAACTGCGAAGAACCCGGAACCTGTGAATCACATGCAGCGATTCACAGCTGGCCTTTAATCCTCTTCTGGAAACAAACTGCTCAAGACTGAGGACATTGTCAAGTGGCGTGTGTGAGAAGATCCAACCCCTTAATAATCCTCCTGTTTGAAGTTCCCATGTAAGAGAAAAGAGGCACAGTACCAGTTTGGCCATTTAGTCCTTGAATTATATATGATTTTAGATGAGGCTTTTAGACTAGAGACTCATCTCCATGTCTAACTGCTGGAAAGGGTGCTGTAAAAATACACTTAAGACCCCGTGGAAAAGCAACAGCCATTAAAGTTGTACGACTACTTAAAGAAAAACTTGTAATTGAATGAGACTGCAGTGCTCACACCAGGATTTCATATAAGAGGACAAAATGAATGATCCAGGAAAAGATAGTCATAATGTTTTTGGATCATTACTGACTTTGGCAATAAAATGTTTCAACACACTTGCTGGCTCTGCACTACAGTGCATCTCAAGACTTCAATGCATCAGCATCTGTGCACCATGGGAACTTTGTAAAGATGTGAAGATAAAATGCCTTACCTGTGAAACCCTTGTGACTTGATGAGGACACAGTGGTTGATCAACACCCACGGCAAACACTCTGCAGATGAAAACCCAGAATTAGGCCACAGGGCAGAGGCAGGCAGGGAGCACTATTTAAGCCAAAATGTGAAATCTTCCCTTTGAATTGTTCTGGGACACAGTGGATGGGGAGGGGGAAAAGGTTAGGAAAGATTCCTAGCTCCCTCCTAAAACTTTTTTCAAACTGTTGCTGCTGCTACTGCTGCTGCTGCTGCTGCTAAGTTGACTCAGTCGTGTCCGACTCTGTGCGACCCCATAGACGGCAGCCCACCAGGCTCCCCCAACCCTGGGATTCTCCAGGCAAGAACACTGGAGTGGGTTGCCATTTCCTTCACCAATGTATGAAAGTGAAAAGTGAAAATGAAGTCGCCCAGTCGTCTCCGACTCTTAGCGACCCCATGGACTGCAGCCCACCAGGCTCCTCCGTCCATGGGATTTTCCAGGCAAGAATACTGGAGTGGGGTGCCATTCAAACTGTTAAGACTTGTAAACGCCAGAGCAAAACTAGTGCCTAGCATCCTGGTAGGAAATAGCCTTTGGCACAGCACCATCTAGTGGTGTCCAGAAGAACTCAAAGCTCTTTATTTCTTTTTTCTTCAAACTCCTTGGAGGGGAGGAAGGCGAGTTTATGCATCCTGGGAACCTATTTTCTTTGCATTCTAGTCCCTCCTTGAAAGGGGGACCCTCCACTGGACTTCCATGATGGCAGTGCAGACTGCCCTCATTTGAATGAATCTTCCCACTTTTCATCATCTCAGGTGAGGATAAGAGCATTTATCCCCAAGTTTGTTGTGAGGCTAAAAGTGCCCATACATGCAGTGCTCATGTCCATGTCTGGTATAGAACAAGCACTCAGATGTCTTGCCAGCAACCAGCGTTAGAGCCAATGATGTTCCTAGACTGAAAAACTCAACTCACCATGAATCAGCACTCACCCAACCAAGCAATCTAGGCTTGTCAGCTGGCCCTCCCACAACCATCCACAAACGCAGGTGGCTAAGAACACTGTTGGAGGCAGCAGTACTTCCATGGAGCAAGGGCAAAAGGTAGATGAAAAAAGCTTCTATTCTTTCCTTGATTTTCAGGATCATTACAGGTTTGTTTTGTTTTGTTTTTGGCTGTGCCAGGTCTTGGTTGCAGCATGCAGGATTTTTTTAGTTACAGTATGTGGGATCTCATTCCCTGACTAGGGATCGAATCCAGGCCTGCTGCATTAGGAGCATGGAGCCTCAGCCACTGGACCAGGGGAATTCCCAGGACTGTTACTCTTTACAGCATCCCCAAACGAAAGGATGATTTTAGCCATTTTTGGTTTTAAGAACACCTCTGGGAATCCAGTGTTTCTGGCTTACCAAAAAAAAAAACCCCGCACTAACATCTCTAAGATGTTAGTGGGTAGTTCACTGACCCCCAAAGATTATTTCCATGAACCCCAAATTTAACACTGCCTCATTATAGAAGGTGATCTGGAAAGACAGATGAGGGAGCATTTCCCCCGCTCCAGCCCACTTTTGAGCTTATCGCCGGAAGCAAGGGGGTCACAAAGGGGTTGGAGGGGAGAAACGTTCCCTCTCCTTCCTCTCAACCAGGAAAATGTGCTTCAAGGCTGCCCTTGGGCAGTGTGATAGCTCTATGTGGAGGATGAAAGGTTTACGAAATACAGTGACATTAAGACCCCAGCCATCTGTCAGATAATTTAGAATTTTAAACAATAAAATGAACAGCTGCCCAGGCTTGCCAGCAGGCCTGGCCACCCATATCTGCCTGAAAACCACACCTTCTACTAAAGAACTGAGTAAGGTGACCAGAGCTGTAGCCCACTGGCAACCACAAGGCTTTCCCAACCCATCTCCAATCACTCCTGGGCCATGGCTGCTTGTTGGATCATACAATACCTCGTCCAAATTCCAAAGTTGTGCATGGCTCACTGTGATTTTAGGGATGTCACTTAATGTAGTTTACAAAGTTCAGTAGTTTTGGAGATATATGATCTGGTCTGTTTTGTAAGTTCCTAGATGCTACTCTTCTTTCTCCTCTAGGGTGGATTTGAGAGCCCAACTGCCCCCTTGGTTTACATTTGGATTTCACAGGAATCATCTGCTTATTCTTGTTTTTAAAATATTTATGTATGTTCACATGTATTTGGTTATGCTGGGTCTTAGTTGCGGCATGTAGGATCTAGCACCCTGACAAGGGATCGAAACTGGGTCCCCTGCACTAGGAGCTTGGAGTCTTAGCCACAGGATCAATAAGGAAGTGCTCCATGTACTTATTCTGAGGGCAAGTCTCCTTCCCACGTTTGTCATGAGTTTAACTCCTAAAGACTTTGCTCTAGATGACTAAGCAGTATCAGGAATAAAAGGCTTTAGCAAGAATTGAGAAAAATAAGCACCATTGTTTCCTAAATGTAGTGAAAATATGATTTTTAATCTAGAGAAATGAGATCTTCACCATCCCACCATGACCCCAGTGTTATTCTCCTAGGATTTTAAATAGAATTGAGCAGAGAAAGATGATAAGATACAAGCAGGCTATTGTAATAGCCTTAGGTTAGTAGCTATATTTTTGGAGAAACTGAAGGCCTACCTGGTTAGAATGCAGGAAATAAATATCTATACACACATCCTATTTCCTGAAGAAGTGAATCATATTTTGCTTTAAGAACATTAAGATGATCCCCAAATCCCAAGTACACAGGAACAATCTGATGTCTTTGAAGTAAAATTTCAGTCACTAATATATTCCCAAATATCTTTTGGATTCTCCAAAAATTGAGTTTCATTTTCTAAAACATCAGATAAGATTAAGGAAATCATAGGCAAATTGCTGAAAAGGTGACAGGATGGCTGGCTAGCTATGACCCTCAGTCTGTCCACTGCATGGGTAGAAGAAATGTGACTTCCTGTGTCCTGGCAACAGCTTTCTGATTCCACTGACCGTTTCCTCCAAGATGCAGTGACCACCAGCATGGTGGTCATGTGACTACTTCCACACAGCAAGTTTCTTTATGCTGGGCATTTACCAGGGTACCAAATAAATGGTGTGGGTGCTATTGGCAAAAGAGGAATAAACAGTAGGGAGGGAGGATGAAGAACAAAGGAAGGGAAGAGGTGAATAGGAAAACCACTCTGGTGTGCTTGGTTACAAATGCATCTCCCATCAGGCTTTGCGAGCCTTGGGGCCAAGATGCTCTTCATTTTAAGCTCCAAACTCTGCTGCAAAATATATGCTCAGTATGTGCTTGAATATAGGAGCCAACCAGTGCCTGAAGAATTACATCAGCAACTCAATAGTTGGCTACAAATCCTAGCTAACTGCCTAGACAGAGGATTCTAGTCCTCACCAGTTGAGAAGACTCAAAGTTCACTCCATTTACAATCTTGATCTTCATGAAACAGAGATCCTGAAACTGCATTTCAAGATGAACATAAGCTATAGCAAAATGTTCCAAGTCCAGCTCTTAGTGGACTGGTCTCTAGTAAATGCAACTTTAAAACCAGCAACCCTAACAACATACTTCTTGAATAAAGAGAAAGGAAATAAATGATTTGGTTTCTATTTTATGTGCTATTATAATAATATGACACTTTCCCATAACCCGTTTTAGAAATGTAATAACTGCATATAGACTATATATACATATATGTGTGTATATATATAACCATTTCCAAAACACTGTTCCCAGAGGGATGCAATGAAAAGACTCAGGATGATTTCAACCTCCATTAGCCTTAATTGAGAAGACATTTCAGGCAGAGTTTAAAAAACATATCTAGCCTAGCAGTTCTGGAAGAGAACAGGTACTAAACAAGGACTTCCCTTCCATACTGCATCAGTCTTCTTATCCTGCTATTCAGAATGGCCTTCAAATGTCTAGAAAAAAATACCAGGAAATCAAACCAATAATAAAATGAACAGTAATGACCCTGTCATTAGCTGTTCTGTTACAGAGAACTCAAAGGAGAAAACTTGTACATCTCACACATAGTGTTTGCCATCTCCATGGATGCATTATTCATAAGATTATAATTAAAAGGTGATGGGGGTAGATTGAAGCTCCCCACAGAGGTGCCACTCAAAGCTCTGGCTTTAAGTGTGCCAACTGGTTCTTGGAGACCAATGCCAAGAAAGGAGTCAAATGCTTTCTGTCAAAAGCAATGATAATTTAATCAACATGGAAGAGCAGACCAAGCTGGGCTCCTCGACCAACACAGCCTTTAGGATCATGAAGGATTCTTTTAGGATTTTCTGAACCTGTGCCAGGTAGAGACAAGAGAGAGATTGGAGCCACAGCTGAAGGGTGGCCAAAAGGAAAAGACTCCCTCTGAAAGGGAAACTGACCATGTGGAGAAATAAATCAACAAGTTATGCCCCCTACCAGCTTTATCTGTGACTATTAAAGAGCCTAGGAGCACAGGCATTAAGAACTGGAAATAAAATCCAAAAAGAAATGTTCCTCCAGTGCAAGCTGGCAACCTTCTTCTTAAGGAAGGCATAATGTAGATAAGCCCAGCAGTGTGGTGAACTCACTGTATCTCTCTCTGTCAAAGGAAAGTGAATGAGATGGGATGGACAATAATGGTCAGTATCAGGACAGATCCCCCAATACTACCCTACCACTGACTAGTTATGGAAAAGTCTGACATGTGGGTTTCAACGGCAGAGTCTGGAAGGGGAAAAGAGTGTTCTTGTCATTTTGTGAAAGCATAAGAAGGGCAGATACACTAGATCATCACCAAACCCCTTTCAATTCAATTTCCCTAATAGCAAAGCACCTGGTCCCTTAGGTCTATTTTCAGCTCCCTTTCAGCCAGTATCATGCATAGTGTGTTTGCTGCAGTACTCGTCAGCAATTAGGGTCTCCTCACAAGCCTACCTGGAATTTTCTGAAGACCTTCAAACGCCAGAGAACCTGTATCTCATGTTAACCAACACTTTGAGTAGCTTTTTCACTCTAAGCACAGAGTTATTTCAGTGCAAGTCGTGGGAATGTACGACCTGTTTCCTACTGTCAATGTGTTTGGCCATCTGAAGGCAAGGAATTAACTGTGGCTTAAACACTAGGGAAAAAGAATTTCCTTTATCAGAAATCAAACAGCATTAAACACTTTTGATCCATATCCCAAACAGACATGAGAAAAGCCAAGTTCCTTGGCTGCTCCGATCCACACCCCCACCCCACCCCCGCACCCCTCCACTTTTTTCTAATTTGGGTATAGCCTCCTAAGCCAACCCAAAGCTGGGGAAGAAAGACGAGAATATCTTTGGGTTCCAAGTCTTACTGCACATTTCCTTCAGAGCAGCAGTGGCCTACCATGGAAGGGAATGAGAAACGACACACGAGGTCTTGAGGGACAGACAGAGCTGTGAGGCAGGGCTTCAAGGCGCGGTGTCATTCTGGTTTGGGTGCTGGGGCAGGCTGTGTTGCTGACCCAGGCTGGGTGGCCAAGGAGAGAGGTATTCTAGGTTAGTAGGTGACTTAAAACAAGGGCTAACGAACCAGTGCAGATACCCAAGGAAGCACTATCTTTTACTTAATAACACTCAGTCTTGACAGGATTCAACCCTGGCTTATCTCCAGATACATTACAGCCATGAAATAGAATCAAGACCCAACACCTGAACTGAGTTGAAAACAAACGCAGGGATTTACTATCAACCAAAATAGCATCCATCTGGCCTCTTCATAGCCACAACCAAAATTAAAGCAACTGGGTGGTGTTTCCATGGTGATTCAGCTGTCACCAGCGCAGACTGGCCTGTCCCTTGGGTAGACCAAGTAGGTCTCCATGAGGCCCACATGGTCCTGCACTTGACTTCTTTTTTCTGACCACTGCGATTCAATTTCAACTTCTGTTTCTAACCAAAGCCTCGAAAGCCCATAATAGCACAACCTCCCTTCAGGCGCCATTATTCTGGGCAGAGGCTGCACTGCTTAAATAACTTCATGTCCTACACCCTTCTACGGACCCTAATGTTGGATGCAGGCTTTCCCTCTACTTAAGACTTAAAAAGAAAGCTACAATTCAACCTCTTAGTAATTTTAGAAAAGCCCTGAATCTAAAATAGAAAAAAACAGCTTGAAATAAAAACTTACTCTCCTGAAGCAATTGTAAATTACCAGTCCCTCAGGTGGGGCTCTTCAGACACCCCCCCCCAAAACAACAATAACTGGCTTAGGACTCTGCTGTTCCCCTTTCCAGCTGCATGGGGAAAAAAACCAAAAAACCAACCATGCTGCTTCAGAGCAAGTTTGGATGGATGGGGCTGTGATTGGAGGCCGTACTCCAGGGAGCAGATTAAAAGCACAGTGCAATTCATCTCTCTGGAGACAGGGAGTCACAGAAATGACCTAAGCTCCTCTTCACTCTTGGAGACATAGCTTTTCCTACAAACCCATTTGTTCATCCCAGACTTACCTTCTGGAGGCCATAAAGCTCGCATCAACAGCAATTTTCAAAATGGACTCTAGGCCGCAGGCTGGATTTCCCCCACCACCCATGAAGGCAGAGGCTGCAGCTGCCCAGAGAGAAGCTTTTATAACCTATGGCTGGATTTGCTGCTCGAGGAAACCTTAGAGGGAGGGGCACCCATAATTCCACTCCCCTGCCCCTCACCGCACGAGGGAGGCTTCATTTGAGCAACAACGCATTGTTTTACTTCTTTGACTACAAAAAATATGCTAGGTGGGTTCTTAAGAAAACTTGGGGTGGCTATGCTTTTCATGAAATACAAGGCCATTACCTAGAGTCTTACATACCATGGGGAGAAACTACTGCTCAACAGCACTTGCAAGCAGGGGTTAAGCAGGCGGTTCTCAGGCCATATCCTTCATGGGTCACACCTGGAGCTTACTACACACGGTTATCTTTGGGTAGCCTGTGACTCTAGAATCCAGTGTGAGATTCTAAGCTCATTGAGGACAAAGCTTGTGTGCTACTTCTCTTAGTTGCCCCGGGAGAGCCTTCCATGCAGTGGGTGCTCAGTAACTAGTTGGCGAAATTAATAGCTGTACCTTCACATATCCCATAAATCTTGCCCTGATGCCTAGAGGCAAGTGCAGTGCCTTGAACATTAGAAAGCACATCCCAAGTATTTACAGATCTGATTTAATGCTTCAGTTCACTTCAGTTCAGCCGCTCAGTCCTGTCCAACTCTGTGATCCCATGGACCACAGCACACCAGGCCTCCCTGTCCATCATCAACTCCCAGAGGTAACCCAAATTCATGTCCATTGAGTCAGTGATGCCATCCAACCGTCTTATTCTCTGTCATCTCCTTCTCCTCCTGCCTTCAATCTTTCTCAGCATCAGGGTCTTTTCAAATGAGTCAGCTCTTCACATCAGGTGGCCAAAGTATTGGAGTTTAGCTTCAACATCAGTCCTTCTAATGAACACTCAGGACTGATCTCCTTTAGGATGGACTGGTTGGATCTCCTTGCAGTCCAAGGGACTCTCAAGAGTCTTCTCCAACACCACGGTTCAAAAGCATCAATTCTTCGGCACCCAGCTTTCTTTATACTCCAACTCTCACATCCATACATGACTACTGGAAAAACCATAGCCTTGACTAGACAGACCTTTGTTGGCAAAGTAATATCTCTGCTTTTTAATATGCTGTCTAGGTTGGTCATAAATTTCTTTCCAAGGAGCAAGTGTCTTTTAATTTCATGGCTGCGATCACCATCTGCAGTGATTTTAGAGCCCCCAAAATAAAGTCAGCCACTGTTTCCACTGTTTCCCCATCTATTTGCCATGAAGTGATGGGACCAGATGCCATTCTAAGTCCCCCTAAATCAGAGCTGCCACACAAGGGTGTGCACAGCAAAGAAATACCACATGTAAGAAGCTCCCATTTACACTGAAGTCATTAAAGTACTGCTGCTGCTAACTGCTGCTAAGTCGCTTCAGTCGTGTCTGACTCTGTGCGACCCCATAGACGGCAGCCCACCAGCCTCCCCCGTCCCTGGGATTCTCCAGGCAAGAACACTGGAGTGGGTTGCCATTTCCTTCTCCAATGCATGAAAGAGAAAAGTGAAGGTGAAGTCGCTCAGTCGTGTCCGACTCCTAGCGACCCCATGGACTGCAGCCTACCAGGCTCCTCCATCCATGGGATTTTCCAGGCAAGAGTACTGGAGTGGGGTGCCATTGCCTTCTCCACATTAAAGTACTAGGCTGGCTAAAATATTCGTTCAGTTTTTTTCTGTAAGATGTTATGGAAAACCTGAACATTTTGGTCAACCCAATATCTGAACAGAAAAGGGAAAAGTATCTGATACACATTTATCCAAAGAAGATGTGCAGGGACTTCTCTGGGTGGTTGCCTTCCAATGCAGGGGGTACAGGTTCAATCCCCGGTTGGAGAGCTAAGATCCCATATGCCTCACAGCCAAAAAAAAAACACAGAATACAAAACAAAAACAATATTGTAACAAATTCAATAAAGATTTTTAAAATGGTCCACATTAAAAAAAAATCCTTTAAAAATATGCAAATGGACAACAGTCACATGAATAAATGTTCAGCATGATTAGTCATTAGGGAAAGGAAATCAAAATCACAATGAGATATTACTTCACACCCTGTAGTATGATTAGAATCAAAAAGGCAGAGAAATGATGGCAAGGGTGTGGAAAAACTGGAGCCCTCACACACTGCTGGTGGAAATGCAAAATGGTTTAGCTGCCTTGTAAAACAGTCTGGCAGTTCCTCAAAAGGTTAAATATAAGGTTGCCATATAACCCATCAACCCCACTCCTAGCTATATACCCTGGTGACATGAAAACATATGTCTACACAGAAACTTGTGCACAAACGTTCAAAGCCACATTATGCATCATAGCCAAGAAGTGGACCCAACCCAAATGTCTATCGACAAACAAAATGTTGTATAACCATACAATAGACTATTATTCAGCAGTAAAAAGGAATAAGGTACTAACGTACTATACAACATGGATGAATCTTGAAGACATGCTAAATGAAAGAAGCCAGATACAAAAGATCACATATTGTACAATTCCATTTTTATAAAATGTCCAAAATAGGCAAATCCATAGAGACAGAAAGTGGATTGGTGGTTGCCAAGGGCAGCGGTGGTTGGAAGAAATGAGGAATAACTCCTAATGACATTGGGGCTTCTTTTGGGCATAATGAAATGTTCTAAAATCAATTGTGGTGATGGTGCATAAGTCTGAATATGTTAAAAAACAACTCTGTGTTTTTAATGGGTTAATTGTGTGGTGTGCGAATTATCATTAACATTAAAATAAAGCTGTTATTTTTTTAAACCCATTACAATAAAACTAAAAAGTCTAAGGGAACAAAGTTGTTCTATATTTCAAAAATCTTTTTGGGTGAATTTGTTGACAATTCGGAGAAGGCAATGGCACCCCACTCCAGTACTCTTGCCTGGAAAATCCCATGGGCGGAGGAGCTTGGTGGGCTGCAGTCCATGGGGTCGCTAAGAGTCGGAGATGACTGAGTGACTTCACTTTCACTTTTCACTTTCATGCATTGGAGAAGGAAATGGCAACCCACTCCAGTGTTCTTGCCTGGAGAATCCCAGGGACGGGGGAGGCTGGTGGGCTGCCGTCTATGGGGTCACACAGAGTCGGACACAACTGAAGTGACTTAGCAGCAGC
Organism: Bubalus kerabau; assembly: GCF_029407905.1. Lineage (NCBI taxonomy): Eukaryota > Metazoa > Chordata > Mammalia > Artiodactyla > Bovidae > Bubalus > Bubalus kerabau. The sequence goes on from NC_073643.1 coordinate 17,878,719, forward strand.
AGCAGTTGACAATTAGATCTACACAATAAGATAGTCTTCCAAGTGCATTTCATACAAGCAGGGCCACTGGGAATGGTTGGGCAGGTTGTGCACTTAACAAAGTATCAATATTACTACTTAGCAGTGTATAGCAATCATGCCCAAGGGGAACTCCATCTCAGACTGTGTGCTTTATGGAGTGGGAGAGTACAGCTGACCTGTGCCTTTGACCCTTCTTTGTGTCAACAATCAAACAGTAATTATTCTTCATTTTCACTCATTATTCCTTATTTCACATGGCCCAACTCACCTAAATCCTCCAAACAATTCCCTTGAAATGCATGGCACCCAAAAGAAGGCCAGAGCCAGGAACAGAATGGGTGTGAAACCTCAGCCTTCCGGCTGGTTGAATTTAAAACTTTTCTATCTACTTCCTGAGTCTGTACTGACCATCTGAGGACTCCATCTGTCTCCTCCTAGGCCCTGCAACCCTGGATTATAATTCTTGCTAACAATTGATTGCCATGATTCCATTTCAACAACAATGATCTGGAGTTTTACTTTGAGTGTTTAAGAATCAATCCTTCATTATCTCCTAGTGGCATAACAGAAAACACACTTTAACCACTAAAGAAAAGTGAACAACTTGGTATTATTTTGAGAATAAGATGAGTTGACACATGTGAAAAAAAACTTGCAGGTTTATAGAGAACCAATGATTTGATAGAAATAATTAGGGAGTCTACAGTAAAACAGTTGAAGGTATGTGTTAATTATTTTACTGCCCTGGGCCTCAGTTTATCCATTTGTAAAGTAGGCAAAATGGTAGTAACCTTCCCATAAAGTTGTTGTGAGTACCAAATGAATTAATACATATAAAGAACTTTAGAAAAATATGTAGTTCCTGCTGCTGCTGCTGCTAAGTCGCTTCAGTTGTGTCCAACTCTGTGCGACCCCATAGACGGCAGCCCACCAGGCTCCCCCGTCCCTTGGGATTCTCCAGGCAAGAACACTAGAGTGGGTTGCCATTTTCTTCTCCAATGCATGAAAGTGAAAAGTGAAAGTGAAGTCGCTCAGTTGTGTCTGGCTCAGCGACCCCATGGACTGCAGCCTACCAGTCTCCTCCTACTTTGCTTTTATTATAGTGTTTGCTGTTTCATTGTACATTCCCAATTTCCCTTTGAACAAATTTTGGTGGGATTTGCTCCAATGTATTGACTACCAATTTATGGGTTTCTTCTTATCCTGGCTCTAATAATTCTACATAAATAAATTAAGCAACATAATTCAGTGGTTAAGAAGTTGATTCTGGAGCTGATCATCTGCATTTTAAACCTGGTTCTGTCATTTCCCTATAATCTCTCTGAGCCTCAGTCTCACCATCTGCTAAATGGAGATAACAGTAGTACCAGCTCTATAGAGATGTTGTGAAGATTAAATGAACAAAGACTGGTAAATAGTAAGCACTGTGTAAATGTTTGTTATTATTATTAGGTTCAAAATATAAAAATATTACTGATGGTCTTATGATCAGTATTCCTCACTCCTCCAGGCTGCTGCTAAAGTAAAAAAAAAAAAAAAAAAAAAAGATCTCCCATGATAATTAGGTACAAACTAGGTCCACCCTCTCAGGGCAAGGTAAGATAGACCTCACTAGTGGAGAAGAATCCCAGGATATCCATCTTGAGTTTAAAGCCCAGAATTTACATCAGTTTAAACACTTAATCGAGTTAAACACAAAGGAAAACAACTAGTAGGAACCATTCAAGGTGATTATTTCTTCATCCAAATTCAGATTTCAGAAACACACAAATGATGCATGCCTTCAAAGGAGAGCAAATACAATTTGTACCCGTCACAATAGGGCAGTGAGTTTGTTAGCAATGAGGAGGGAGTGCTACAATTGTGACAAAACAATTCATCACACTTTAGAATTGCTCAATGACTGCCATTTTTCCCATTTGCACTTTCCAAGGCCGCAGTCTCACAGTGGTTAAGATGAACATCATCCTGATGCAAGGCCGTAAGCTCTAGAACTGTAAGAGCAAGTACCGCCGGACTGGTTCTGACCTGGTGTACCACCAGGGAGAAAGCTGAAAGCATATACTTGAAAGCAATACTATTTTTTTTTAATCTTCATGATATTATGCTGACTTTTTTTGCTCAGTCGCTAAGTCATGTCCCACTCTGCAACCCCATGAACTGCAGCATGCCAGGCTTCCCTGTCCTTCTCTGTGTCCCAGACTTTGCTCAAACTCATGTCCCTTGAGTCAGTGATGCCATCCAACCATCTCATCCTCTGTCGTCCCCTTCTCCTCCTGCCCTCAATCTTTCTCACCACCAGAATCTTTCCCAGTGAGTCTTGGGAATAATGACTTCTGACTGTTTTTGTTTTTTTTTGTTTTTTGAAAAAGAAAAGAATAACAATAGTCCATACTAAAGCCCAAGTCAGTGTTGGACCCCCGTCCTACCAGAGTATGGTCATGAATCCTGGACTTTAGATCCTAAAAATGGGCAATATTCTCCTGATTAGCTTTGGTTAGATTAGAAGTCAAAGGATCAGAGGGAATTCGACACAATAGTACCCTCAAGGGGTTACTTCTGAAGAATTTCTTACTGATTCACACAGAAATTATTTAACCATTTAAAACATTCAGTGAATCACAAAACCAAGTGATGAATACTAATGTCAGCTAATGATGAAGAAAATGAAGGAAATATAAAAAATATTAATCCTGACATACTGTTATGTGTCTATAGATGCATATGAGAATTTGGACCCCTAAAATTGAATATAAGGGAAGATTCATTACCATCCTACTTAAAAATCTGTTTATTAGCCATAAAATAAATATCCCTCAGAAAGGGGGCCTCTACCTCCATATTCCTCTTCTTTTTAAAACCAACTGTGGAAAGGAAAACATTGACAGATTGAAACAAAAAATCCTAACGCTTTGTTTAACAAAAGATATTGCAGACAGAATTAAAAGACAAGCTACCCGTGTGAGAAAAATACTGGTAATATACATAACCAGGAAAGTAATCATATCTATAATTCAGAGACTCCACAAATCCAAAGAAGAAAAAATAACAAAACCACCAAACTGGCAAAGGACAGGAACACAAATTCACAGGAGAAACAATAGTAATAAATACATGAAATATGTTGAACCTCAGTAATACTCAATGAAGTTCAAGTTAGAAATAGAGTACACCTTTTTTGCTAATCACAAGGTAAAAAATATTAACAATAATACTATGAATATTGTAATTTCCATCTTCATTAAAATAAAGAGACTTTTCAAATCTCTTTATGACTAACTTCATTTATTCAACCAGTATTGACTGGATGCTTCTAAAGCCGCTGACAGTGCTGGATGATGCAGTAGTTACTAAAACAAACGAAAACCTACAAGGAAACCATAGTCTAGGGAGGGGGAGAGAGAGACCAACATCCAAGCAACCAACAAAATACAAGACAGAGTGAAGGAGCTACCTACACGAGAGATTTGGAAGGTCAGAAAATTCCCAGTGGGAGATGTCCTCAAGAAAGGTTGGCATTTGAGCAGAACCTGTAACATTGAGCTGAAATAATATAGGCAGGAGGAGGAGGGAGACTATTCAGTCAGCGTTTTTTAAAAAAGGAATAAGAAAGAGAAAAGTGAAATCACAGAACGAAGGTCACATGGAAGTCCATGAACATTGAGACTAGCGTGGACATGGCAGCAAAGTGACCAGCAGGGAGACCGTCAGGTAGAAGACGGCCTATTCAGATGGAGCCAAAAGCCAACATTTAAGAACTGATGCTTAGGTACACACATGGAATAGACTCGGGGTTGCCCAAGTGGCAGGGAGGAAAGGGACAGACTGGGAGTTTGAGGTTGGTAGATGCAAACTATCACATTTGGAATGGATAAACAAGGTCCTGCTGTATAGCACAGGGAACTATACCCAGTACCCTGTGATAAACCATAGCGTAAAAAAATGTTTTTTTAAAAAATAATGTATATATGTATATAACTGAGTCACTTCGCTGTGCAGCAGAGATTGGCACAACATTGTAAATCAATTAAATGTCAATAAAATAAACTTTTTTATAAAATAAATTTAAAAAAATCATTTTTGAAAAAGACCATGTCTTAATCTCTGAAATCGTAAATCAACTATACTTTTTTTTTAAAAAGAGCAGGTACGTAGGGATTAAAACTATAACAAAAACAAGAAATGGATACCACAAGAGGCACGAAAGAATTGGAGTGGAGTTAGCTTCCCATAATTGGGAAATGTTCCCTTTGTTGGCCCCAAATGGTGGTCACATAGGTGTGCAGTTTACAATTATGGGTTAAAATATTCATTGATGAATGCTATGGTTCACAATTAAAAGCATAATTTTAACACTTTTTTAAAATACAGATTTAGATCTCCTTTCTGTCCTAAACTATTTGGTAAGATTTGTTTTTAGGTATTTACATGAAATAGTTTGTAACAAGTGGAAATCAGTCGTTCTACCGTTATGAGAATTTCAGTATTAAACTAGTGAACACAATTCAATTTTATGGGTCTCAACACTAAAGGAAGGAGAAAGCAGAAGAAAGATGAGCTCAGAATTCACCCAGCACCAGATCATGAACAGGCTGCAAGTGGCCACACACTCAGAAGTGATATAGAATGAGGTCAGGAAGGAGTTATGGGAATTCTAGAGCCTCACCAAACTTTTGAAGGCAAGACTTGCCACATTTATAAAAAGATCATAGCATCTGATACTGAAAACTAGATTTCTTTCCAGAAACTTTTCCTTCATAAATTCCTGCTCACAAAGAATCAGAGGCCAGAGCTCTTTTTATCCCTCCTTTTTCTGAGAGAGAAAAGGAGATTCTGAAGAGATGTCTATCTTGGTTTGAGATTTCCACAAAGAAGGAAACAAAGGGCTGTCTGAAATATCCAACTGTCTGAGCTATGCTGAACTGGAGGTTAACTTAAGAATCTAGCTGTCTGGGACCTGGGGTGGCAGGGTGGAGTGGTAGGGAGGGGAGGAGTCAATCTGCCAGGTGGAGACTGTAAACTAAGACTTCTCCCTCAAGCCAGCTGTTCCCTATGAACTCTAAGTCTGCTAGGCAGCAAAATCCATCCAGAAAAGACATACCTCTCAGGCTTTCTAAGATGAAGGGGAGATACAAACAATTTAGCATTTCAAAGTTATTCCAGTCTGTACCCCAACTCCTCACTCCTTTGAAGGTTCTAATAAAGAACTGGGTGACTAGGAGAAGGCAGAACTCCAAGCGAAGGACAAAGAGCAGGGATAGGCAGGAAGGTTGGGACATAGGAGCTGAAGTTGACTTATAGGAACACGTGCTTAAAGCCTGGTGTGTTCATGTCACTACTTCCCAACTGCCTCTGTCTCTGCTTCTCCCAAATTCCTACCATTCTCTCATTAGGAAGATCCATGGGACTATAAAAGTAACTTCAGGGGATAACCATATAGGAATTGCTAGAGACAGGAGGATGCATTTTATGACAGCCCTTTGCAGTTGCTTTTCCTGTTGGCTCTGCTTCCCACTTAAAGGGACCCAGAAGAAAAATTGGTCAGGGAGAAGGCCCCCCCCCGGGTGAGCTCATGGACAGTAGTATCTAATGCAGCTCACTGAATGGGGCTTGAAGAGCATTAAGGCCTAGTGCCCCTTTTTTCCTGCTCCACTGGCCTCTCTGGCAATAACTCAGGGGGCCAAGATTCCCCCCAAATTGAATTCAAGGTAAATCAAAGGGCAAGTAGGCAGCAGTAACTGGGGGACCACACCAGGCTCAGGGAAAAACCCATAAAATGTGAACGTGGCTTACCACAGTGACAGGCAGAATTTTTAAAGTCTGAATTCTACTCGGGGGAAAAAACACTTCTGGAACACATTTAACCCAAACATCCTATAGAATCGTACCCCATTTAGTCTTACAAGGCATGTAGGAAGTGACTTCTCACCCAAATCATAGATGGCAGTTCTCATACATGAATGTGCATGAGAATCCCCTGTAGGGTTTGTTAAAACACACATTGCAGGGTCCCAGGCTAGAGTTTCTGACTCAGGCAGTGCAGAGTAGTTCCCAGGAACCTGTACTCCAGCAAGTCCCCAGATGAAGCTGTTGGTTAAGGATATTTCTCACTGACAAAAATATTGTGCACAGGAATGGGCAGTAGTTTAAGTGGTGACTTAAGTAGAACTTCAAGCAAATAGTGTCTTTCTAAATTTTAGTATATACAAAGGTGGTTACATTGTCTGAAGCCACTGATTTCATGAAGAGCAAAGGGTTTCAATTTTAACAAAGACCTAGCTCTCTGAGATAAACTGTGTGTCCTGCATTGTGAATACACTAAATGAAAGTTGGGGTTGTACCTTCCTGAAGTCAGAAGTTTGCTATTAACTTCCAACGGGAAGTGCCAATCTTTTGGGTAAATGGTTTTTGAGAAAGTCACAGCAGGTATCAAAGGCTCTGGAAAGTGTGTACAAATGAGAATCACTGAGCTGCTGTTTACTTTGTCTGATGGGATAATGATAGGAGTGAAGTGCACATGTCAGCACCACAGAGCCAAAAACAACTTAGATAAATAGGAGAGTTTTGCGTGATTAATTGATTTCATTTCCTGAAACATTGCCTGTTTTCCTGTCACTTACACCTGCATCACCAAGTACATTGTTGCAGGTATTAAATTGCTACTTTGCTTTTCTACAGGTAGAGCTTGCATTTGATGACCACATTGTCCAACTTACAATATACCAGTAATATCCTGACAGCTTCCACTTATGGAACTGTACTACTATCTTTATCAAGACATCTGAGTTGCATTTTCATGATTCCAAGTATAGCTTGTTTGTTTCTTCTCTTTATCTGAAGTGACTTTGAGAATGTTGGAAGTTCTGGTGGAAGTTATGAGAAAAAGTAACAGAATCCGAACTGAAGTTTTAATTGACAATATGGAATTCCAACTTTAGGAGTCCCTCTGGGTGATGTGAGTTTGAATAATTTTCTAAAAATATATTTCTATATTGTTGGAATGCTTAACAAAAGGCATGTGGGTTTTTTTTTTCCCCCAAAGGAGACACAGATACAAACTTTGATAATAAAACTTTGAGTACTTCCTCTAAGAATTGCCCTTCCTTTTGTAATCCTCCAAACTCTAGAAATTTTCTGTTATTTCTTTGCTTAAGAACCTGGAAGTAGCCATGACTGTGACCTTACTTTTACATCCTTTATGGTAACATACCATCTGGTGAGATTATTAGAATTGCATAACCCAAGATGTCAGGTGAAGGGAGGGAAGAGTGTACATGTTCACAAAGATGAAAATACCTCTGTAAATACATGACTTTGGTCGAGTGCACCTCCTTTTTCTTTGAAATCTGCTCTTTTAAATGCATAAAGGTCTTGTGCATAGGAGATGCTGAAATGTCAGTTTTAGCCTAAATAAGGCAATGGCACCCCACTCCAGTACTCTTGCCTGGAAAATCCCATGGATGGAGGAGCCTGGTAGGCTGCAGTCCATGGGGTCCCTAAGAGTCGGACACGACTGAGTGACTTTCCTTTCACTTTTCACTTTCATGCATTGGAGAAGGAAATGGCAACCCACTCCAGTATTCTTGCCTGGAGGATCCCAGGGATGGGGGAGCCTGGTGGGCTGCCGTCTATGGGGTCGCACAGAGTCGGACACGACTGAAGCGATTTAGCAGTAGGAGCAGCAAGCTCCTGTTTATAGGGAATTAGGGTTATAAGGAAGAGAATATAAAATGTAATACCTATTTGCTCTGGGAGTATAGATGGAGCAAACCATTAAAAGTAGAGAGAATGGAGAAAGCACAAGGAAAATTTAGCCGTCTTCAGCATTCACTTTGGTGGTGGTAGCGCATTGGTTTTGTAGCTCTGAGAGTTATAGCATGTGGTGTGCAATGTAGGAGAGCAAATGTGTACTTATGAAATATTTTAATCTATCATCTTCTGTACCCTTGAGAACCAGGATTCTCTATGTAGAAGAAAGGAGATGACAGAGATAATATGAAGGAAGTTAAGAAAAAATCCCACAGTTACACATTTCTCCAAAGAAGACATACAGATGGCCAAGAGGCACATGAAAAGATGTTCAACATCGCTAATTATTAGACAAATGCAAATCAAAACTACAATGAGATATCACCTCACACCAGTCAAAATGGCTATCATCAAAAATCCACAAACAATGAATGCTGGAAAGGGTGTGAAGAGAAGGGAACCCTTTCTACACTTTGGTGGGAATGTAAATTGGTATAGCCACTATAGAGAACAGCATGGAGATTCCTTTAAAAGCTAGAACAGAGTTATCATATGATCCTGAAATCCCACTATTAGGCATATATCTGGAGAAGAACATGATCTGAAAGGATACACTGCAGCACTGTTTACAACAGCCAAGACATGTAAGCAACCTTTTAAACATCAACCAACAGAGGAATGGATGAAGAAGATGTGGTACACAAATATAATGGAATATTACTCAACCATTAAAAAGAATAAAATAATGCCATTACAGCGACATGCATGGACCTAGAGATTGTAATACTGAGTGAAGTCAGAGAAAGAGAAATATCATATGATATAACTTATATGCATTATCTAAAAAGAAATGATATTAATTTATAAAACAGAAACAGACTCACAGACTTTGAGAAGGAACTTATGGTTACCAGGGGTAAGGGTGGGAAGAAGGGATAGTTAGGGAGTTTGGGATCCACATGTATACACTGCTATATTTAAAATGGATAACTAATAAGGACCCTTCTGTGTAGCACAGGGAATGCTGCTCAATCTTCTGTAACAAAGTAAATGAGAAAAGAATTTGAGAAAGAATAGGTACATGTATAGTATAATTGAATCACTTTGCTGTCCATCTGAAACTATCACATTATTAATCAATAACAAATATAAAATAATATAAAATTAAAAGTTTTTTTTAATCCCACAGTCATGCATTTGAAATAAAAGTATTAGCATGAACTCAGGGTATTTTCATTTAGCTTCTTAATTCTGCCGAGGAGATCTAGAAATCATGACCTACCCGATAGCAATGAACACCCCTAACACCTAGACTATGGCCTTAAAACACCCCATTTTCTGTTCAAAGAAACCAGGGCTTCTTAAATAAATGAATAACTCCAGGGACACTATAGAAAATGCACCCGACAAGCCTGGAACATCTTGCCATGGCAGAATGTTAAGGAAGCTATCAAAGCTATCAAAGTTTAACAGAACTGTGTTTCTAAGGATGAGGCAAAAGCCAGACAGGAGAGAATTTACATGGTAATAAAAAATATAATGGTAATAAAGATATTCAAATATGTAAGTCATCAGTAAATCCATTACGAAATTTTACTAAAAGGAAAAAAGTCACCTCTAGAGCATGATAGAGAACAAACTCTTTTTAAAAAGTAATCAATTGAACCAAATATTTTGCCTGCTTTTTCTATATAGACAGAATCACTAGGTAACCAACAAATTGATGAGAAGAATTTTCTATGGAAGTAGCTACCCAGATAATACATGAAAGAATAATATATTTAGAATGTTACCATTTTACACTCTTCAGTGTAAGTAGCATTGAAGGCTAATACCATAGAAAGAGAAATGACCAGACATTATGTGTTTCCCAATGCAAAAACATACGGCCACCTATGAAATTATCTTGGAAAAAAAGAAATCTGAATAGGATCAAGTCTTAAAATTCAGAGGACAGAAGAAAGTGACAAGTTACATTACAAGGATGCAATCACCAAAATCCAGTCTATAGGAAAGTTTAGAAGACAAATAATTCAATTTCTTCAAACTATTATACAAACAAAAAAAGGGAGGTGGGAGAAACCTGTAGATTAAAAGATTTCAAAGACATTTATTTTTTTAGAAGCAAAGCTAAATTATTGCATATAAGGATGCACATTTGGGGGTTAAAACTATAAAGAAGGGACTTCCTTGGGGGGGCGGGTGGGTCCAATGTTTGGGACACTGTGCTCCCAAAGCAGGAGACATGGGTACAATCTCTGGTTGGGGAACTAAGATCCTGCATGCTGCTCCATGTGGCCAAATAAAATTTTAAAATTAAAAAAAAAAAAAAAAAAACAACTGTAAAGAAAAGCAAGGAAGAACTGTGATTGCACAGGGCGCAAAGGTGGTGCCAAAATAGATGGCAAAGGTCTATTTCTTGACCTGGGTAATGATTGAAAGGTTAGTTGTTTTATAATTTATGAAGTTATATTTTATGTGGGTTTTCTGCTCCTGTTTTACCAAAAAAAAAAAAAAAAGTAGTGGGAGAAAGAGATACATGTGACCAATGGGGTTCATATCATTTGTCAGAGAAAAAGACTCCTAGTAAGAAAAAGACAGTCAACATAATAGAAAAATTAGTAGAAGACTTTAAGAAGCACTTCACAGAAAAAGAAAATCCAAATAGCCAATAAGCAAAAGTGCTAAAGTGGAATTCAAATTACAACAATTAGATACTCCTGCATGCCCACCAGAATACACTTTAAGAGCTAGCAGAGATGTACAGGGACTCTGAAATTGCTGATGGGAATGTAAACTGGTACAACTGCTTTGAAAATGGTTTGGAATTATTTGATAAGTTTGAGGATACACATCCCCTGAGGGCTGTTAAATGTTTTAACAGTCAGCTCTTTGGAAGGAAAACCCTGATTTGTAGTGTCTGCTGATTTCCATGTGTGTAAAAACTAGTGATGAGTCTTTTTGAGAAATGTAATTAATTGCAAGTTTATATAATTAAAATTTTATTTAATTTTTGGCCATACCCCATGGCATGTAGGACTTTAGTTTCTCAACCAGGAATCAAATCTACATCCCCTGCTTTGAAAGACAAAGTCTTATAACCACTGGACCACCAAGACAGTTTCATATGTTGCATTTCTAAATATTTTTCTGTATGTGTGCTGCATTTCCTAATTTTTTAAAAAGTTCAAATGAATATAAAATTATCTTGAAGCCTAACTTTGAAGGTGCTCTGCCATGTGGCTCATAGTCTCGGGGTTTTATGATGATGGGATTGGTTTCCAGATTGTCTTTAGCCAATCATTCTGACGCAGAGTCCTTCCTGGTGGTGCATGCCTTGTTCGGCTGAGATGAATGCCAGCGAGAAGGATTCTGGGAAGTGGTTGGACATGTGGTGTCTCCTTTTGACCTTTCCTGAACTCTTCTGGTTCCATGTTCCTTACCAGGACCTCCTGTCATAAAACAACTCATGCAAATAGGTACTATGGTGCCTGGCCAGGGTGGGTGGTTTGCTTCCCCTAACAAGACCAGAAAAGTGCAGTGGAGGATTATCACATCTTCCAGTGGTGTCCATGTTAAAGCTACCTGGGTCCTATGATCCTGAAAAACAGGGAAGATTAAGGAACGCCCCCCCCTCCCCCCACCTCCCCATGCTGTCCTTTGTGTTCTAGACAACTGCTACTGCAAAGAGCTACCTTTTCTCCCATAACTCAGATAAGACTGCTGCTGCTGCTGCTAAGTCGCTTCAGTCGTGTCTGACTCTGTGCGACCCCATAGACGGCAGCCCACCAGGCTCCCCTGTCCCTGAGATTCTCCAGGCAAGAACACTGGAGTGGGTTGCCATTTTCTTCTCCAATGCATGAAAGTGAAAAGTGAAAAGGAAGTCGCTCACTCGTGTCTTGACTCTAGCGACCCCATGGACTGCAGCCTACCAGGCTCCTCTGTCCATGGGATTTTCCAGGCAAAAGTACTGGAGTGGGGTGCCATTGCCTACTCTCAAAATTCCCTTTCTTTGCCTTGTAAATGATTAGCTGAAGTTTGTCCCCACTGATCAACTGGAAAAAAATGCTTGTTTATCAGACTTTGGTTAAGCTTCTCTCCTCCCTCCAGGTTCCTGAACTTTGGCCTACCTTCAAATCACCCTGAGCCAGCATACCACACTCCCACCTCCAGAAAACAGGCTGGCCTCAGGGTCATACATCCTTTGATCTACTATCAATGCCACCCTGTCATTCTACTACTCAAAACCCAGTTCCTTCTAGCTTTATATACTCTTCTCTATAAATAAACTCTCTGAATCAACCTATTAACACCAACTAGATCTGCTGCTGCTGCTGCTAAGTCACTTCAGTCATGTCCAACTCTGTGTGACCCCACAGACGGCAGCCCACCAGGCTCCCCCGTCCCTGGGATTCTCCAGGCAAGAACACTGGAGTGGGTTGCCATTTCCTCCTCCAATGCATGAAAGTGAAAAGTGAAAGTGAAGTTGCTCAGTCATGTCCAACCCTCAGCGACCCCATGGACTGCAGCCTTCCAGGCTCCGCCGTCCATGAGATTTTCCAGGCAAGAGTACTGGAGTGGGATGCCATTGCCTTCTCCACCAACTAGATCAGTGATGTGTTTATGTGTATAGGTGAAAAGATGTACTTTGCCAGTTTGTGAACTACACTCCTACTTTATGCTACACAAAGGTTAAAGTGAGATGGTGTCCTACAAAGACAGTTTCTGGTTTCAAAATTTAAATTATATTAATGAAGATAATATGAAACCAAAAGTTCAAAATAGACCCATAGACATAGAAAACAAACATGGTTACCAAAGGGGAAAGAAAAGAGGGGTAAATTAGGAGTTTGGGATAAACATATGCACACTAATATATATAAATTAGATAATCAACAATGTCATAATACATAGCACAGGGAACTATACTCAATATTTTGTAATAATCTATAATGGAAAAGAACCTGAAAAAGAATATATAGATAAATATATAACTGAATCACTTTGCTGTTCACCTAAAACTGACATAACATTGTAAACCAACTATACGTCAATAAAAAAATAGTAAACTATAATTAAATAAAATTAAAAGTTCATTTTCTCAGTTGTACACCTTACCTTTCAAATGTTCATGAGTTACATGTGGCCAGAAGTATATCTTTGAGACAAGAGCATTTTTTAGAAAAACTGAATTTTATTCCTTTAAATATTGAATGAGAGGTCATTTAGATTGAAATATTTAAATATACTGCATAGCATCTGCCCATATTAAATATTTTTGGTGATTCAGATAATTCATTTTTGAACTGTGTATATAAATAATGGTACTGTGCATATACATTGTACATACTGTGGTTTCCTCTCCCTTTGATGTTCACTGTGTTTTGGCATTCATCGGCTTTTAGTATTATTTTCTCATCTGTGAAAAAGAGATGTCGACTAAAAAAGATGCACAACTTGAGAGGTGCAAGTTAAGTTTTATTTGGGGCAAAATGAGGATTGCAGCTTGGAAGGCAGCATCTCAGATAGCTCTGACACACTGCTCCAAAGTGGCAGTGGGGGAAGGTCAATATATAAGGTTTCGGTGAAAGGGCAGTTCAATACCATTAAGCACTCATTTTACAAAAGGTTTTTTGTTAGTCATGAGGATCTGATGTCACCATGAAGGGATTTACTGCTTCTCTAGATATGAGGAGATACAAGGATTGAGATCATAAAATCTGTTCCTAAAAACATCCAACTATGTAAAGACCTATCCCACCAAGATTCCCTGGAACACAGAGTGCTCCTTCCACCCTGAACTCCCTCAGGAGTTGTTGAAGATCAACAGTTATAGCAGCACAGGGTTCAGTCTCCATAGAGGCAGATGGCAAATGCCTTTGTTGTTCAGTCATTGGCATTGCTCTTCGTAAGTGCCAATTTGTAGTTGACAGAAATAACAATACTATTAACTATCTCATAGAGTTAAATGATGTAGTGGATATAAACCACTTAGGACAGTACTTGATATAAAGAAAATACCCAATAAATATTATGTATGTTCAAATTACAGTATATCAACTATTCAGTTCAGTTCAGTTCAGTAGCTCAGACATGTCTGACCCTTTGTGACCCCATGAAGCGCAGCACACCAGGCCTCCCTGTCCATCACCAACTCTGGGTGTTTACCCAAACTCATGTCCATTGAGTCAGTGATGCCATCCAACCATCTCATCCTCTGTCATCCCCTTCTCCTTCTGCCTGAAATCTTTCCCAGCATCAGGGTCTTTTCAAATGAGTCAGTTCTTTGCAATAGGTGGCCAAAGTATTGGAGCTTCAGCTTCAACATCAGTCCTTCCAATGAACACCCAGGACTGATCTCCTTTAGGATGGACTGGTTGCATCTCCTTGCAGTCCAAGGGACTCTCAAGAGTCTTCTCCAACACCACAGTTCAAAAACATCAATTCTTCAGTGCTCAGCTTTCTTCATAGTCCAACTCTCACATCCATACATGACTACTGGAAAAACCATAGCTTTGACTAGATGGACCTTTGTTGGCAAAGTAATGTCTCTGCTTTTTAATATGCTGTCTAGGTTGGTCATAACTTTCCTTCTAAGGACTAAGCATCTTTTAATTTCATAACTGCAGTCACTGCATAAATCTGCAGTGATTTTGGAACCCAAAAAAATAAGGTCTGCCACTGTTTCCACTGTTTGCTCATCTATTTCCCATGAAGTGATGGACCGGATGCCATGATCTTCGCTTTCTGAATACTGAGCTTTAAACCAACTTTTTCACTCTCCTCTTTCACTTTCATCAAGAGGCTCTTTAATTCTTCTTCACCTTCTACCATAAGGGTGGTGTCATCTGCATATCTGAGGTGATTGATATTTCTCCCGGCAATCTGGATTCCAGCTTGTGCTTCATCCAGCCCAGCGTTTCTCATGATGTACTCTGAATATAAGTTAAATAAGCAGAGTGACAATATACAGCCTTGATGTACTCCTTTTCCTATTTGGAACCAGTTGGTTGTTCCATATCCAGTTCTAACTCTTGCTACCTGACCTGCAAACAGATTTCTCAGGATGCAGGTAGGGTGGTCTGGTATTCCTATCTCTTTCAGAATTTTCCACAGTTTATTGTGATCCACATAGTCAAAGGCTTTGGCATAGTCAATAAAGCAGAAATAGATGTTTTTCTGGAACTCTCTTGCTTTTTTGATGATCCAGTGGATGTTGGCAATTTGATCTCTGATTCCTCTGCCTTTTCTAAAACCAACTTGAACATCTGGAAGTTCACGGTTCACGTATTGCTGAAGCCTGGCTTGGAGAATTTTAAGCATCACTTTACTAGCGTGTGAGATGAGTGCAGTTGTGCAGTAGTTTGAGCATTCTTTGGCATTGCCTTTCTTTGGGATTGGAATGAAAACTGACCTTTTCCAGTCCTGTGGCCACTACTGAGTTTTCCAAATTTGCTGGCATATTCAGTGCAGCACTTTCACAGCATCATCTTTTAGGATTTGAAATAGCTCCACTGGAATTCCATCTCCTCCACTAGCTTTGTTCATAGTGATGCTTCCTAAAGTCCACTTGACTTCACATTCCAGGATGTCTGGCTCTAGATGAGTGATCACACCATCATGATTATCTGGGTTGTGAAGATCTTTTTTGTATAGTTCTTCTGTGTATTCTTGCCACCTCCTCCTAATATCTTCTGCTTCTGTTAGGTCCATACCATTTATGTCCTTTATTGAGCCCATCTTTGCATGAAATGTTCCCTTGGTATCTCTAATTTTCTTGAAGTGATCTCTAGTTTTTCCCATTCTATTGTTTTCCTCTATTTCTTTGCACTGATCGCTGAGGAAGGCTTTCTTATCTCTCCTTGCTATTCTTTGAAACTCTGCATTCAAATGGGTTTATCTTTCCTTTTCTCCTTTGCTTTTGGCTTCTCTTCTTTTCACAGCTATTTGTAAGGCCTCCTCAGAAAGCCATTTTGCTTTTCTACATTTCTTTTTTTTGGGGATGATCTTGATCCCTGTCCTCTGTACAATGTCACGAACCTCTGTCCATAGTTCATCAGGTACTCTATCAGATCTAGTCCCTTAAATCTATTTCCCACTTCCACTGTATAATCTTAAGGGATTTGATTTAGGTCATACCTGAATGGGCTTCCCTGGTGGCTCAGTGGGTAAAGCATCTGCCTCCAATGCGGGAGACCCAGGTTCTATCCCTGGGTCGGGAAGATCCCCTGGAGAAGGAAATGGCAACCCACTCCAGTACTCTTGCCTGGAAAATCCCATGGACTGAGAAGCCTGGTAGGCTACAGTCCATGGGGTCGCAACGAGTCGGACACGACTGAGCGACTTCACTTCACTTCACTTCATAGCTGAATGGTCTACTGGTTTTCCCTACTGTCTTCACTTAAATCTGAATTTGGCAATAAGGAGTTCATGATCTGAGCCACAGTCTATTGGTTTCTCCTACTTTCTTCAATTTAAGTCAGAATTTGGCAATAAGGAGTTCATGATCTGAGCCAGAGACAGCTCCTGGTCTTGTTTTTGCTAACTGTATAGAGCTTCTCCATCTTTGGCTGGAAAGAATATAATCAATCTGATTTTGGTGTTGACCATCTGGTAATGTCCATGTATAGAGTCTTCTCTTGTGTTTTCGGAAGAGGGTGTCTGCTATAATCAGTGTGTTCTCTCGGCAAAACTATGAGCATTTGCCTTGCTATACTTCAATCTTAAAAAATAAACTTAAAAAAAAAAAACTTTTTGCCTAACTCTGGAGGCACTTGTAAATCTTATGGTCAAAGTGTTTTCTCCCCTGCAGTTGTCTCCCTGCCCCACCCCCTTGCAATAATCCTTTTGAACAGAAGTCTCCCCTTGCTAAGTCCAGATTTGTTTTTTCTTTGGCTTGGTCAGGGAGAGTCTCTTTCTACAGGAACATTTCAGCAAAGACCTGAGGGAAGTCAGGGCATGGAGCATATACTAATAGATTCTGATGAGAAGAGACATTCCAGACAGGGGAGGAGCAAATGCAAAAGCCCCAAGAAGAGAACACACTTAGCATATTCAAGTGATAATGAGAAGACTACTGGGTTAAAGCCCCACAAGGAAGAAGAATGTGATCTAATTATGGTGAAGGGATGCCAGAGACATCATTATGTAGAGCCTGTGAAACTTCAGAAGGCCTTGAGATTTTATTTTAAATAGGGTGGGTACCCACTGGAGGGTTCAGCGACAGAGACAACTTGGATTTTACTGAATCAACATGACTATCAGGTGAAGAATAGTGGGACAAAATTAGAAATAGAGGAATGAGTAGTTTGATAAGAAAGATGGTAGCCTGGCTAATGGACGTAAGTGGTGGAGATGATAAGAAATGAGGACATTTGGGATGTTTATAAGGAAAACAGGCCAAGTTTACTGAAGAGTGAATGGGAGCAGAGATGTGGGCTAGTGAGAGAGAGGATTCCAGAATGAATCTAAGTAACTAGAATTATAGAGTTATTGTTTACTGAGCTGAGCTGATGAAGCTATGGGAGAAATGGGGAAATCAACAGTCATATTTGGGGCATGGGAATTTA
Source organism: Bubalus kerabau (assembly GCF_029407905.1). Lineage (NCBI taxonomy): Eukaryota > Metazoa > Chordata > Mammalia > Artiodactyla > Bovidae > Bubalus > Bubalus kerabau. Next base: position 17,896,058 of record NC_073643.1, read on the forward strand.
AAATGTCAAACAGATACTTATCTCAGCTGGGACAGAGACCAAGGCAAGCACCAATGTGTAAGTCACTTAGAGGGGCCAGTGATAAGGATGGGGACAGTGAGACCAATAAAAAGGTATGCTACCCACTACTATACATAAAATAGATAACGAATAAGAATCTACTGTAGAGCACAAGAAACACTACTCAATACTCTGTAATGACCTATATGGGAAAATAATCTGAAACAGAGTGGATACATGTATATGTATAATTGATTCACTCTGCTATACATCAGACACTAACACAACATTGTAAGTCAACTATACGCCAACAAAAATTAATCTAAAAAAAAAAGCATGATATTAAGAAGACTGCTGCCATGAGCAATGAGGGCTCAAATCTTCAGAGATGCCTAAGAAAATATACCAAAGGCCTCCAGGATTGTCTATCTGAAAGGCAGGAGGCAGGAGGATTTATCCGCTAGCTCCCTACCCCTGCTGGTTGAGGGTTTCTCCAGGCATGCTAACAACACTGCATTAGCTAGCTGCCCACTCCCTGAATGAAGCCAGATGTCTGCTTGGGGCACTGGAGGAATCCCTGAAGCAGGAAAGCAAAACTCTTGGTGACTGCTCTCTGCTAAATGAGTCCAAGTCTTCAAGGAACTGTTTATCCCAGCCATTTGGATCCAAGGCGTGGACAAGGGACTACAAAGCAGGACACTGGTATGGAGATACAAAGTCATCAGTGTATATACAAACATAACACATTCTCTTGAGTGGGTAAAAAGACTAAATAGGAGGAAATTTTCCCTCTCACACTTCAAATCAAACCATTTAGACAACCACCCACTCTATCCCTTGGCAAACTTGATCTTGACACCATAGCACAGGCATAGCCCCCTCCTCTTTGAGGTTTTCCCACAATGGAAAGTGAAAAGGGAACTCCCTCCTCCACCAAGGATATAATAGACAACAATGCTGGTGCTAATTCAACTGGAAAATTAGAGAGGCATAAATACAAGATCCTTTACAGAGATGCTAGAACATGGGTATATGCACCACAGACATCCTTAGACAGGTGTGCAGCCACATGCAGAAGCAGGAGAATAAATTTGTGCTTGCTTCACTCTCTCTCAGACCAGAGGTGATTGTCTCCTGAAGAATAGCTACTTGGAAGTGTGGGCGACTCAGCAGCAAACAGAGGAAACACTTAGGAAATGACTGATTCACAGCACTTTTAAATTACTTAGCTTCTTGTACCTCACAGTAGTAAAATGAAGAGGTTAGACTGGATGATTTCTGAGGTCCTGTTCTGCTGACAAATTCCCATTGTTCTTCATTTTGAACTTACTACATTGAGTAACAGACTTTATCTGATTCAATGACACAATCAAAGGCTCTTAGGTGTGGAGATTCCTTAAAAAACTGGAAATAGAACTGCCTTATGATCCAGCAATCCCACTGCTGGGCATACACACTGAGGAAACCAGAAGGGAAAGAGACACGTGTACCCCAATGTTTATCGCAGCACTGTTTATAATAGCCAGGACATGGAAGCAACCTAGATGTCCATCAGCAGATGAATGGATAAGAAAGCTGTGGTACATATACACAATGGAGTATTACTCAGCCATTAAAAAGAATACATTTGAATCAGTTCTAATGAGGTGGATGAAACTGGAGCCTATTATACAGAGTGAAGTAAGCCAGAACGAAAAACACCAATACAGTATACTAATGCATATATATGGAATTTAGAAAGATGGTAACAATAACCCTGTGTACGAGACAGCAAAAGAGACACTGATGTATAGAACAGTCTTATGGACTCTGAGAGAGAGGGAGAGGGTGGGAAGATTTGGGAGAATCGCATTGAAACATGTAAAATATCATGTATGAAACGAGTTGCCAGTCCAGGTTCGATGCCAGTCCAGGATACTGGATGCTTGGGGCTGGTGCACTGGGACGACCCAGAGGGATGGAATGGGGAGGGAGGAGGGAGGAGGGTTCAGGATGGGGAACACATGTATACCTGTGGCGGATTCATTTTGATATTTGGCAAAACTAATACAATTATGTAAAGTTTAAAAATAAAATTAAAAAAAATAAATAAAGCTTTTCAGACAACCAAAAAAAAAAAAAAACAACAAACAAAGGCTCTTAGGTTAAAGAGCAGAGAGTTCCTGAAGCCAGATAAAAGAATGGTGCCTCATCCTTGGATGCTCTGGATCTGGGGCCCCCTAGTGGATAAAAAGTTAATCGAGTTTCGAATTGAAAGAGACACATGTACCCCAGTGTTTATCGCAGCACTGTTTACAATAGCTAGGACATGGAAGCAACCTAGATGTCCGTCGGCAGACGAATGGAATAAGAAAGCTATGGTATATATACACAATGGAACATTACTCAGCTATTAAAAAGAATGCATTTGAATCAGTTCTAATGAGGTAGATGAAACTGGAGCCTATTATACAGAGTGAAGTAAGTCAGAAAGAAAAACACCAATAAGTATATTAATGCATATATATGGAATTTAGAAAGATGGTAATGATGACCCTATATGTGAGACAGCAAAAGAGACACAGATGTAAAGAACAGACTTTTGGACTCTCTGGGAGAAGGTGAGGGTGGGATGATTTGGGAGAATAGCATTAAAACATGTATATTACCATATGTGAAATAGATTGCCAGTACAGGTTCAATGCATGAGACAGGGTGCTCAGGGCTGGTGCACTGGGATGACACTGAGGGATGGGAAGGGGAGGGTCAGGATGGGGAACACATGTACACCCATGGCTGATTCATGTCAATGTATTGCAAGAACCACTACAATATTGTAAAGTAATTAGCCTCCAATTAAAATAAATTAATTTAAAATTTTTAAAAAAGTTAATTGAGTTTCCAAGTCTGGACTCTAATACTGGAAGCAAAATATTTGGGACCACAGGCCAATTTTGAAATCTTTGATTTTTTTTTTCTCCCTAGAGGTATAATAGGTTCATTGACTTTTTTTTTTTTAACATTTAAAGGGTTAGACCATGTTTCTATAGGGCCAGCTTCATGGGCACACAATCTGTGTGGTTACACAGGGCCCCACACTTGGTTTAATGCTCTGCTGTGTCTCAAAATCCTTTATCTTCATCAGAAGGTCTCCAAAAAGTACATTTTCATTTTGTACTGAGCCCCACAAATTGTGTAGCCAGTCCTGTGCATAAGTCATCTACAATTTTAGTTGGAGAATACAGAGAATGTAACTTTGCTGTCATCTTTCCAGCATAAACCTAGGCCTTGCCATGCACAAAGGACATGGGTGAAGCAGTGACCCCAAAGTTGACTTCAAGGGCTAAGCAGTAGTGTCCATCAGGATTCAGAGACAAGGGGGAAAGTGTAGAAAATAAAAAGTGGGGAGGGGAACTGTTGGCGCCAGTGTGAGGAAAGCAGGAGAGACTCCATCTTGAAGCCTGTCATCCATCTTAAAGACAGGATATGAACTGGGCCTGAACCCTGCCCAAGAGTGAGGAAACCATTGCTAGTGAAAACCAGGTCTCCTGGAGACTTCCCTCCTTACAGATGACAAACGGAGATTGTAGTTGAGGTCTGGCTGCCCGTTAGATTAACCATGGAGACATTCCCCCTTGATGTGTAATCATTGTTCCCCACCTTTAACCTTAATTGTGTATTCTCCTAGCATCTACTTGTTGTAAAACTCAATCATATACAACAAAGATGTTGCTAACATGTAACCAGTCACATAGTAGGGGGGTATAAAACTGGGCCTCTCAGAAACATCAGGGTTCTTGTTGGGAACTGATTCCCCTTGGATCCGCTGGCATAATAAACTGTACTCCACTGTCTTAAGGGTCCTCCGAGCTATGTTTTGCGACTCCAGATTCCACAAAAGAACTAGAAGAGAAGAGCCCCCCAGGTACCCACAAAGGGCTGAGTCTATGGACTGAGATGTGGCTCAATAGGTAAGGGTAAATACGGGGTAAACATTCTGCTCAATCTTCTGAACTACCAAGTATGTGAGATCTGCCACCAGGAAAATTGAGTTCTCTGGTAAACAACTGTGCCTGCCCTTTCCAGATACTGCAAAGCACAATAGTAGGATTATGATAATCATTTCACAGAAGAGGACAGAAGAAAACTTGTATAAACATACCTAATCTCCTTAAGTTTTCCATAAAAGCAGTTTGGTATGAGGAATTTAAAACCTGTAATAAAGATTATAATTTTTTTATGCAGAACATTCAGTGAGCTTGATTTTGCAATTTCCTATGCTACTAAGCTCTTCCCATTTCTCTTTCATGCATTTCAACAGTTATGAGCATACGTCTTTAAATTCCTGGGCCTATAGCCGAGTTTAAGACCATCTGTTTTTATTCAGACCAAGGAAGCTGGATTCTTGAATTTTTATCTTTATTTTACTAAGATCTTGGTAGCAATGTTTATTTTGAAGATAGTAAATATTAGAATTATATAGGATTTATCTTTCAATATAGAGGTTTTTATTTAACAAATCTTAGTGTTTACAATCTGCTAGGCATTGTTCTAAGTGCTTTACAAATATTAGCAAATTTCATTCTCATGAGAACTCTTTAGAACTCACCTTCTCTATCATCTTCAACAAGGAACAATAAACCCACACAGAAATTACAGGACAAGGGAAAGTATCTTGAGGTTTCTAAGAGTGGCAAACTGCAGGAAGGTAAATATATGGGAAGACGCTAATTGAGGAAATTTTATTTGCAGATTCCTCTAGTACCATTTCTCAGCTGCAGAGAGTTGAGAGTCATCTCCAGTAAAGGAGAATTTATATCTTGCCTCTAGGTAGAAATGGGGGGGGGGGGGGGGTAGAGAGTTTTCCCTGCATTTCCTGCTGTTTAATTGCCTTCAGCTCAAAAAAATGTTTATGTCAAAGAGACATATTTTGGGATGACAGATTCTGGTTTCCTTCAGGATGTGCTCTTATTTCATTTCACAGATAAGGAAACTGGTGCACAAAGTGAACTTGGAATAAGCATGTAGCCTGAAATCCCTAAAATTACTTTTTCTAAATTCTGCTATTCTTCAACTGGTTTTCCTTTTACTGGGGATATTTCCAAGCAGGAAAAAAAAAAAAAATTCTAGGTTCTTTACACCTCCTTTACCCAAGCTCTATTTTCTAGAAGCTCCTAAGGATATTTCACTCATCCAAACTGCCACAGTACTCTAAACGAAACCTACTATTTTTTAATGCGTAATATACATTGTGTTCAATATCATCAATCTCCTCTTTTAACATACAAAGATTAAACAAACAAACATGCAAAGATAAAAGAAGATACCTGGAAAAGAATCTAAACAAGAGTGGACACATGCCAATGTATATATAGCTGATTTACTTTGTTGTACAGCAGAAACACAACATTGTAAATTAACTATACTCCAAAATTAATTTTAAAAAAATAAAGTACCTGCCCTGAGGGGAACATACAGTAAGTCCCCTACATATGAATGAGTTCCATTCTGAGAGCATATTCATAAGCCCAGTTTGTTTATAAGTCCAACAAAGTTAGCCTAGGTACCCAACTAACACAATCAGCTATACAGTACTGTATGTAGCTGATTAGTACATAGCACTCTACAGGTTTATACTTTTCACACAAATACATAAAAAACAAACACAAAAAATACTGCTATTCTGTAAAGTACACAAAAACACAACCACCTGTAGAGAATGCACACACATGACAATGTACACCAGACATGTGAACTAACTTACTACGTAAATGGACAGGCAAACATGTAGTCTTACCTTTGAAAGTTCACAACTTGAAGGTTTGTATGTAGGGGACTTACTATACAAGTAAACAGTTGAAAATGATGTGTTGACAGGCAGGAACATCTCACTCCTCCAAGTATAAGGAGAAAGGCAGCTGGGAAGCATCCTTGAGGGGTGATCCTTACTGAATCTTGAAGGGAAATTTGTACTTCATCAAGCAGACAAGCAAAAGAATTTCCAGGACCAGCATATATTGAACCAGCACAGGTATTGAACAACTTTTCTCAGGAATTAATGAAGCTCAGGTTCTTTGTGTCTAAGCACAGAAGGAATTCATTGAGGGACAAAGTGGTAAGTAAAAAGTGGGTTTATTAGTATAGGATGCTTGTGAAGGATATGAGGGCAGGCAAGATAGCTCTTCCCTGAGAACAAAGAGGGCTTCATTTTTGTAGTCAATGGAAAAGTGGGGAGGAGGAGAAGACCACCTTCCTCCTCATTTTTTGAGTAGAGAGTAGGCTTATATCATTAGCTCCTCCTTCATGGCAGGTTATTGACCCTATATGGTTAAACCAGGAATGTCATGGTGCTATTCAAATCAGCAGAGAAGTGGTTAAATCATCTCAGATTAGAGTTTGAGGTCTTCTACTTTGGAATGTCATCTTTGCCCTATGTCCTGTACTTGGTGTGCAGAGGTCTTTGTCTTAAGGATCATTATCTTGCTGACCTCGGCCAGCATGAGGCATACAGGTCTCATTTTTTTACCTAATGACCTGGAGGATATCTTGTGCTTTTATTACATGGGTACATTGTTAAGCAGGCCTGTTTTGTTTCATGATATTCTGATTCCTTTCTTGAGCAATGATTAATGTATAATGGTCTCCCAAAGTTAATTCTCTATACATAATTCCCTAGTGGGATTTCTAAAATTATCTGTGTCACTGCCCTACTCTATTTCTATCAGCAAGCTGGATCACATGGAATCTAGGGAACTCCAGCAGTAGCCCAACGTGAGGTAAATGCAGGCAAGGGTATGTGTGGTGTTAACAAACAGCCACCCTCCATCCCCCAAAAAGATAAAATTCTTACCCAACTGAACTTGAGTCCTTTTGCCTGCAGCACAAGAAAGCCAATTTACTATCACCAGTTGTGAAGGAAGGCACAGTAAATATCTGCAGGGCACCAAACAAGGAGTATTGGCAGTTCATGCTCAGAAGACCCAAACTCTGAGTCCTGCTCAGTTTCAAAATTATGACTGTCATATAGATATAAAAATGAACATGTTAAAGATTTTGTTTCTTGTATCAGGCAGATTTTATAACCATCTGCTTAAAGGACAAGACCAAAGAATAGACACATTTATAGACCAGATATATTGAAATAAATGGAGGCAAAACCATCTTCTTTCACAGGGAGTGCAAAAATCGATTGAACTTCGGGAGAGAATTTGTGTTTCCACAGACCACCATTTTGCACTGCTACCACTCATTTACAACTTACACAGCTGTAAAATAGCTCCAACAGAATTAGAGTCAGGTAATGCAGAAAGGTAACTTCTGTGCATAGATTTCCAATGAAGCACACCTTCTCCCCCACAGTGGCAGTGAGAGACAAAAATCAAATATTCAGGGGCCATACCTGAAAGAGCAAATAACACACTTTCTGTTAGTTTCAGTCTTTGAGCAAAGGAGGTTCAAGAAAGGCCAAGGTGGGAAATGCCAAGATACCCTTTCAATGGAAGGGCATGGCCTGGCGGCAGGTGGAAGCTGACTGAAAAAGCACAAGGATGGAAGCACGAGTAACATCCAGTAGGCTGATGCAGTAGGTCAGTCAGAGTCTGCAAGCTGGAGCCAAGGTGAGTGGCTGACAAACACAGAAAGTTGAATCCAGCTGCTGCTACTGCTGCTAAGTCGCTTCAGTCGTGTCCAACTCTGTGCGACCCCATAGACGGCAACCCACCAGCCTCCCCCGTCCCTGGGATTCTCCAGGCAAGAACACTGGAGTGGGTTGCCATTTCCTTCTCCAATGCATGAAAGTGAAAAGTTTAAATGAAGTCGCTCAGTCGTGTCCGACTCTTAGGGACCCCATGGACTGCAGCCCACCAGGCTCCTCCGTCCATGGGATTTTCCAGGCAAGAGTATTGGAGTGGGGTGCCATTGCCTTCTCCGGTTGAATCCAGCAGATGTCCTCAATGCAGATGTGAGGGATCAAGTCGAAAGGGTATTTCTGAAAGTTTCCAGGTTCCTTACTCAGACAGCTGGGTAGACAGCGGCGCTTCCACCAGTACAAAAGGAGCAACTCTGTGAGGAAAAATAAGTTCAGTTTTGCATAACAGGAGGCTGAGGTGCCTACACAACGTCAGGAAGGCAGATGGAACGGGACCCCAAGAAGTCAGGGGTAGAGTTAGAAGTCACTCGGTCTTTCAAAGCAACCAGGCATGAGAGGTGGCAGGTGAGAGAGGGGCCCCGAATGGTCCCAGGAGAGTCCAGCCTAGTGGAAGGTTCGACCCGACCGACGTGGAGGCTTCACGGTCGCGCAGTGAACTCCAGAAGCGACAGCCACAGACCCTCACGGTCCTTCCGCCCGTTGAGCCTCATCGTATTTGCCACTGCCAGGCCGCGCGGGCCCCACTTCCGCTTCCGGTCCCGGGGTCTTGGCGGCGAGAGACGCGGGGCGGAGCCTCAGGTACCTGGCGGAAGGAGCAGCCTTCCCGCGGCTGGTGTGGGCTCCTGCGAGCGGAAGCGGCCTGCGTTGGCGGGGAGACTGGCAGCCCCGGGCGGATGCCGCGGGCTCCACCCTCGGGCCCCACGACGGCCCCAGGGCGTGAAGGCGACGCTCGAGGCCTGAGGAAGAGAAGCCGGCGGCCAGGGCTAGGCGAGGCAGGAGGCTGCGGCCCTGAGGCGGAGGGGCGCGAGGAGAGCAGGCAAAAGAGGAGGATGGTGGCTCGGGCGCCTGGGAGAGAAGAGGTGGAAAGTGACAAGTCAGGTGAGGCATCCGGGACTGGGAAGGCCTTACTTAGCGAGGCGGCGAGCGGAGGGGCTGGGGGAACATGGGGGCCTTTCAGACCCATCTGACAGGTCCACTTTAGAAGCGGCGAAGGAGGCGGAGCTCCCATTGCAAGCGGGAGGACGCCGAAAGAGAGCACTTAGGGGTCACTCCCTTTCTAGCCTTTTCACCCATTCTCCTTCACCCGTGTTTTATCGGTAGCTTTTCACTTGAATCTGCATGGACTTTACTGATGCGCACAGTTGACCAGAAAGGGGGAAAACAAAGATATTTGTCCCGTTAGGGTGCCTTGGTCAGAAGTACTATAAAAGGAGGGCTTCCCTGGTAGCTCTCCTGGTAAAGAATGCTCCTGTAATACAAGAGACCTCGCTTCCATTCCTCGGTGGGGAAGATCCCCTGGAGAAGGGATAGGCTACCCACTCCAGAATTGTTGGGTTTCCCTGGTGGCTTTGGAGAGGGCAATGGCACCCCACTCCAGTACTCTTGCCTGGAAAATCCCATGGACGGAGGAGCCTGGTAGGCTGCAGTCCATGGGGTCGCTAAGAGTCGGAGACGAATGAGCGACTTCACTTTCACTTTTCACTTTCATGCATTGGAGAAGGAAATGGCAATCCACTCCAGTGTTCTTGCCTGGAGAATCCCAGGGACGGGGGAGGCTGGTGGGCTACCGTCTATGGTGTCGCACAGAGTCGGATATGACTGAAGCGACTTAGCAGCAGCCTGGTGGCTCAGACAATAAAGAATCCGCCTGCAATACAGGAGACCTGGGTTGGGAGGATCCCCTGGAGAAGGGCATGGCGACCCACTCAAGTATTCTTGCCTGGAGAATCCCCATGGACAGAGGAGCCTGGCGGGCTACAGCCGATAGGGTCACAAAGAGTCGGATACAGCTGAGCAACTAAGCACAGCACAGCACTAAAAAAGGGACTCCTACCAGTGAGCCGCTTTGGCTAGTGTGGAGTGATGATGCTAGAGGTTATTCAGTTACCTTAGAATTTATACAGGTTCGTATGTAGTTCCTTAATAGAAATTAGGTCTTTGATTTTAAAAACAAACCTATGTTTTCCTAGAGCTATTCAGGGAAATAAAAATGGATGACTTCACTTTTTTTTTTTTAATTTTAATTTGTATTGCTTTTCCCCCCTCAATATAAAATCTTCTCTGGTATGTTTTGTTGTTTTGATCAGCCAAGGAAAAAGGAAAAGTTACTGAAGCCTCAAGTGATGATCCACAGCCAGGGATTGACCTGGTAAGAAAGGAATCATTAACCAGTTCCGAATATTTCCCAACAGTGGAATGCAGTGAATTTCAAAGTATGGCTTTCTTGCAGTCTTTGGGTAAGGAAAGGTTGGTAGAAGGTATTAAAAGAAGAATTCGAATTAAAAAATGTAAAAGCTTAGAAAGCCCAGCTCTCAAAATGACTGAAAATAAGGCTACACAAAACAGTAAGGTTGAATTCCAAGATGAACTGTACAAGAATACTCTGAAATATTCTTGTAACAGCTTGTCACCTGGAGTAGAAAATAATTCCATTTTAAAATTACATGATTGCAGTTGTCTCTCCCATTCCAAGGATTGTAATGATGAAAATAACCTTGCTTATAAACCTGATGGAGGATGTATGCATGTACCAGAAAATTCCTCAAAGTCAAAGAAAGAAAACCCTAGGAGTCTCATAGATAAGACTGATCCAAGCAATATTCCTCAGCTTTTACAAACTGAAGAAAATGTAATGCGAGTAAGTCAGTTATTGCTTGAAGAAAATGATTCATACCTAAGTAAAAATAATGGCTTGTTTTCCTGCCTTCAAAGTGAAAAAAATAAACATTCAATAGAGGAGAGCAGTATTGGGAGAAAATCCAGAAAAAGGATGAAGGTGTCTGAAAAAGGAAATGGAATGGTTATTGAGATGAAGTTTTCTAATATGTGTAACAAATCTGAGCTGATGTTACAAGGAAACCAAACAGGTGCTGATGGTAAAGAAACAGAGATTTTAGAAGCTAAAAAAAGTTCTTTGAAAGTTTTGAGAAAAGTAAATAATAATACGCTGTCACCAATGGATCCTTTATTAAGTCTTCCAGAAACGGGGGAAAAAACAAGTCCTGAACATTGTGCAAATGCTGTGTTTCAGAAAGCCCTTGAGCAACTTTCAAAAGAAGAAACAAAGAATGTTTCACAGCCTTTAGGATGTACCAGCATGGATCCACCAGAAGATTATTTTAAGTCAATGAAAAATTCATTAGTGAAGTCACTTAGTGATTGCTTTCCTATTGAAAAGAGGTCTTCTAGGGAAGGCTTGAAGAATGAAGCTGAAGAATCTAAATATAGCTGTCAGAGAACAATACCAATGACTGGCAAAAGAACTTGGCCTTGTTATTCATGTGCTAGAATATCTGCCCAGTGTTGGAAAAAAGCTTCCTTGCGACAAAGTTCTAGGCAAGATGATTTTCTTAAACATCAAACGAATCAAACTCACTTAACTGACTCCAAATTAATGCTACAAAGTTCTGTAACAGAAACAAACAGTGCATCTTTAAGTATAGAAAAATTGGATTCTAATTTAAATTGTTTACCTTCAGTCTCTACAGTGGAACCTACTTCAGTGGTTATAAAGGAACCTATAGTCAATGATGACGAAAAAATGAAGTCAGAGGAACTAAGCAGAAGTGCATCAGAGGTAGTTTCTAATACTCCTGAAGATACTCCATTGACTAATAGGACTCACAACTTAACAGGAAGTAAAAAAAAAGATAGAGGGAATTTAACAAAACTGAATTTGACGGTGGCTTCCCAGGATGGTCAGGAAACAAATAACTCTACAAGCAAAACTGTTCATCGAAAAGCATGCATTACTAAGCAAGCACTGGTTGTTCCAGACCTAGTTAAGATACTGAACACAGGACGGCTGACTAATTTTAAAATTCCTTTACTTAAGAACAAAACAGAAAAAAGAAAAGAAATTAATGCCAAGTCATCAGAGAGAGAAGTATATAGTCCCCTAGAACTTCTTGACAGTTTATCTGGAGCAGAGGTAAGGCAGAGTAGGACTAAAGAAAATGCTGTCACAGTAACTTCAGGACCTCAATCTTTGAGTATACAACGTAGTGTGATTCCAGTGCAAGCTAGTTCTGACTCATTCTGCAGTAAGAATTCCTGTATTATTGCTCCGAGCTTTTTAAAGCAAGGTAATAATAAACAACCATCTAACCACATCTCTGCATCAGGCCATGTCATTTCTAATAAGGCAGCTGGTTCTCTCACAGTTGAAAATAATACATTTTCTTGTGATCCTGGATGTATAGAGAAAAATCCCACCTTCTATTCCAATGAACAAGAACCATTCAAAGCAGTTTCCTCTGAAGTTAGTGGTAGAAAAATGACTAAGAACTTTTCAGAAATTAAAGTGGGGTTTCCAGATATTCTGAAAGCATATGAAGATGATGTCCTCTTAATTGATGTAATTCAAGATGACCCAGACCTCTTTGGAGTCTCCAATGAAGGGGAACTCTCATTTCCTTCAGAGGTTCCCATGATAAGCCAGGAGCCCAACGTTGCTGAAGAGCATCAATCGACAGACTCCAAGCACATGAAACTTCCAGAAAAAAAAGAACCAAGCAATGACTTGAGGTATGCATGTTCAAATATGCCTTTTTGTGCAGATTATTGTTGCAGGTTTCAAAAGCACTTTTTGGTCTTAGATGTCACTAATTTATTCAGTGATCATATTGATGCTCCATTATTTTTTCAACCCAGTTATTTATTAAATGTAATATAGTGTATTATTGCTGAGACCTGGAAGTGTCATTATCCTGAAACTTAGACTTGAAATAAAATGATTATTATATTTGAAATTATAATGGAGCAGATCAGCTGTTCAGAATTTTAAATGGTGGTTTATAAAGTGGCTTTTTAAATTACTGAGATTTCTTCTTTCAAAAGTCACTTAAATTGATCTCTATGTTTTTTAATCATTGTAAATATACAGATATACTTTCATTTCAGTCAAGTTACTTATTAAGAAAAGTGCTGTATATATATTTTAACCCATTTTCTGTGGCTTCCTTGTTAGATAAAAAAATTTATTTTTCACTTGTCAGAGAAGTCTTGGAAAAGTTTATTTGAATTAAAACTTAAAAGTAAATCAAAAGTTAAACTACTTTTCAGAGGGAAAAAGCTTAAAATTTTTTTTCATGGTTTTATTTTTAGGGAGATGGTTTTAAATGATAGTTTAGTCCCCAAAGAGGGTGAGTTTGCCTGAATCATCTTTAAACAGAGCCAAGTAATAACCTTCATGTTCAGGAACTTGATCTATCTGATTGGCCCGAATTTTATTTAATATTATATTTTACTAAGTTTCATAATTTTGAAGCTCTAATTTGTTTTTGTATAATACTTGAATATTGGAATGTTTTGTGGACAGAGTCAAAATAAGAAAACACATTTCACTAAGATTCAAGGGTACATGACTTAAATTTCTCTGGTATTTATAAATTTAGTGATACTACATTCTTCTTGATGTTCTTAGTGTTACAAGAATTTGTAACCTATCACCCAATAGAGTACTTTTTATATCCCAAAGGAAGAACCAAGAGCTCTATTATCTATAGATAATACTAATTATTATTTTTAAAACCATGTAATGAGGATGGTAATCTGCCATTTTGAAGTGGAAAAAATGAGGGTGACAAGTTGTCACTTGTGCAGGTTGACACTACTAGTAAGAGAATCTGAACTTGAACTACCTTATAGCCCGACCTAAGTTTCTGAGTCTTCTCCTTGCCCTAATAGCTCTGTGACCTTTTAGGCAAATTATTTTACCTTATTTGTTAAAAGGGGAGGTACTTGCCTCAGGGTTGTAAGAATCAAATCAATGAATGGACGGGACAGGTATTAGTTTGACACTAGATGAATAGTGAGAGCTCAGTAAAGGGTAGTTATTAAAGATGCTTTTAACTCTTCCTCTACCATGCTTCCTTTGAGGAATGCAAAGAGAAATCAGAGCAAATCTGGCATTCAGAAGCAAACATCTGTTAGTTAACAGGATGTTGACAATGAACTGCAATTGAAGCGAGAAAGAGAGAAGTGTTATGAAGTGGGCATAAAGTTTGTTTTTTATACTTTTTTTTCCCTTTCTTAGAATAATGGCTGATTGCATTAAAATGACACATGTTCATTACAATAGAAGTGTAAAAGGGAGGGAATCCTACCACCCAAAATAACAAATTAATTACTCAAAATTTGTGTGCGTCATTCCAGACTTCTGCCTAGGCATGTATGGGGATATAATTTCAGAAAAATTAGATCATGCCACTTTTTAGTAAAAACATTTAATTTTACTTACACTTAACTTGGGGAAGGAGAGACTGAAGTAAAACTAAAGGAATTGCTGAATCAAAAACCTCTTTACCACAAGAAATTAGTTCCTAACAGTTGGTCCCAAGCTAATATGAAAGATTATTTTAAAGTTTGAGTTTTGTTATCATGACATTTAAAAATTGTGTTCTAACTTCAGACAGTAACATTTGCTTTCCTGATAAAAGACGAACATATTCACTTTTTCTCCCAATCTTGCCCCTTACATTTTTCTTAAAATTTCTTGTTTTTTCTTGTTAAGGCTTGTGACGTTTACATTCTCATCAATAATCTGAATTTCCAAAGACTTCATTCTATATTTAAGTTGATTCAGTCTTTACCATCAATTCTTTTTACTCTCCTTTAATCTTGACTATTTTGATTTATTTCTTAGTTGACTAGATTTCAGAGCAATTTTTTTTCAATGGATCTTGATTGTTGTGTTTCCTAAGATCTTGGGCACATAAGAATGCCTATTGTCTGTGAACAAATTGGGTAAAAAATTCTTAGTTTGTATTTTTTCTTCTCACAACTATATAGTTATTCATCCCGGCTTTCTGGCTTTGAGTGTTATAGTGGAAAAGTCTGAGGCCAAACTAATTCTGCATTGCCCGTCTCTAAACTGCCTTCTTTTTTTTTTTTTTTCACTTCTTGCTTTCTGTTTTAGGATTATGTATTGTATCAAATTATATATCAGATTTTCCTGCCCAAGCTGAACCATTTTGGTTTGCAGTATCAAATTTACTTCAGATAGTTATTCTGTTATTTTAACTTCATTTTCCTTCATGGCAGAAACATCAATGATACTTGTATTAGCTCTTCTTTTTCTTTCATTTCTGCTTCTAAAGTTTGGATTTTTAAATAAACTTGAAAATTTCCTTAGTAGTTATTTTAGTATTTTCCTTTTTCTACATTGGAAATACCAGTTTTACAGTTATCCACAGTGCTAGAATAAACTTTAACAGGAAAAAATGGAGGCCTGATCACCAGAGGGTGTAATAGTTGTACAGAAAATTGTTAATGAATGGTTCTAGAACTAGATGAAGCTTAAAATATAATTTCTAATGTCAACTCTCTCCCTTTTACCAACCAGTTGCTAATTAATACATTCTTTTGTCCTCAATCTGTGACACTAAGAGTTTGAAACCTGTTAGATTCTGAGTTTCTGTGTTATTGCTGTTCAGTTTTCCAGTCCTGTCCAATTCTTTGTGACCCCGTGGGCTGGAGCACACTAGGCCTCTCTGTCCCTCACCATCACCTGAAGTTTGTCCAAGTTCATGTCCATTGCATCAGTGATGCCATCCAGCCATCTTATCCTCTGTCTCCCCACTCTCCTCCTGCCTTCAGTTTTTCCCAGCATCAGGGTCTTTTCTAATGAGTCAGCTCTTCGCATCAGGTGACCAAAGTATTGGAGCTTCAGCTTCAGCATCAGTCCTTCCAACAAGTATTCAGGGTTGATTTCCCTTAAGATTGACTGGTTGGGTCTCCTTGCTTCCATAGGAATTTCAGGAGTCTTCTCCAGCACTGTAGTTTGAAGGCATCAATTCTTCCGCACTCTTTTTTACGGTCCAGATCTCACAACCATATATGACCACCGGGAGGACCATAGCTTTGACTATACAGACCTTTGACGGCACAGTAATGTCTCTGCTTTGCAGCACACTGTCTAAGTTTGTCATAGCTTTCCTGCCAAGAAGCAAGTGTCTTCTGATTTCATGGCTTCAGTCACCATCCGCAGTGATTTTAGAGCCCAAGAAGAGGAACTCTGTCACTACTTCCACCTTCTCCCCCTCTATTTGCCGTGAAGTAATGGGACACTGACTCAATGGACATGAGTTTGAGTAAATTCCAGGAGTTGGTGATGGACAGGGAGGCCTGGCGTGCTGCAGTCCATGGGGTCGCAAAGAGTCGGACACAACTAAGTGACTGAACTGAACTGAATGGGGCCAGATGCCATGATCTTAGTTTTTTTTAATATTTTAGTTTTAAGCATCTCTTTCACTTTCCTCCTTCACCCTCATCAAGAGGCTCTTTAATTCCTCTTCCCTTTCTGCCATTAGAGTCAAGGAAGAAACATCAACAACTTCAGATATGCAAATGATACCACTCTAATGGCAGAAAGCAAAGAGTTCCTGTTTTACAGAAATAAAAATTGAAGATGGCTAAGCCTGGAAATTTTCAGAAGCTCTAGACTATCTCTTCTTGGTAAAATAGGTGGACAAACCTGAGTTAATTTAATGGTTGGGGGAAGTAGTCTCAGACCTTGTTAAGGAGAATTTGTAAGGTATTTCAGTTATGTTAGAATACGTATTCATTGTCGATCTCCACAGTGTTGGAAGTCCATATTAAATTTCAAAGCATTAGCATGTTAGAACTAATTCCTAAAGACTTGAACTGATGAACTTATAAATGGATAATGAGTAAAATTGGTAAAACTTTTAAGTTAGCCTGTGAGTATAGCGACCTGAAAATGTCTGTAATAGTCAATGTTGTTAATCTGTACTAGGACACAGCATTATCTTCAGTCACAAATACTGAAATTTCAGTTGAGTGATATTATACAGTGGATCATTGAGATTTTTAAAATCTGCCAAATATTCAAGGGAATTACTATTAATATATAGCTGGGGCTTCCCTGGTGGCTCAGTAGTGAAGAATCTGCCTGCCAGTGCAGGAGACACAAGTTTGATCCATGGGTCAGGAACATCCCCTGGAGAAGGAAATGGCAAGTCACTCCAGTATTCTTGCCTGGGAAATCTCATGAACAGAGGATCCTGGCAAGCTGCAGTCCATCAAATCACAAAGGGTCAGACGTGAATTAGTGACTACACAACAACTATATAACTAGGGAATTGGGAACTAAAGTGTTTGAAATGAAAATATGTAAACTGAGGTACAAGAACACTCAGTTCAGTTCAGTTGCTCAGTCATGTCTGACTCTCTGCAGCCCCATGAGCTGCAGCACGCCAGGCCTCCCTGTACACCACCAACTCCCAGAGCCTACCCAAACTCATGTCCATTGAGTCGGTGATGCCATCCAATCATCTCATCCTCTGTCATCCCCTTCTCCTCCTTCCCTCAATCTTTCCCAGCACCAGGGTCAAATGAGTCAGCTTTTCGCATCAGGTGGCCAAAGTATTGGAGTTTCAGCTTCAGCATCAGTCCTTCCAATGAATATTCAGGACTGATTTCCTTCATAACTGACTGGTTGGGTCTCCTTGCAGTCCAAGGGACTCTCAAGAGTCTTCTCCAACATCACAGTTCAAAAGCATCAATTCTTTGGCACTCAGCTTTCTTTATAGTCCAACTCTCACATCCATACATGACTACTGGAAAAACCATAGCTTTGACTAGATGGACCTTTGTCGGCAAAGTAATGTCTCTGCTTTTTAATATGCTGTCTAGGTTGGTCATAACTTTCCTTTCAAGGAGTAAGCGTCTTTTAATTAGGTTAGAAAAGAGGGTTGTGTATGTATGCTCTTGTATGTTTGATGCTCAGTTGAACCCACATCTCTTATATCTCCTGCATTGGCAGGTGGATTCTTTACCACCTGGGAAGCCCAGATAAGAGGGTTGAGAAAAACCAAAATTTGTACTGCTCCTTAGCGATTGGATTGATTTAGATTAACAAAGGGAAAAAAGTTTGAGTCCCATTCGACCCATGCCTAGCATGAATGTACCCTGGGTAAACTATATCATCTCAAGAAACCCACCCCACTTACTTCCCCAGAATCTTAGAAAATTAGTTTTTTTCCCCCAAGAGATTGGCCTTCTGTCACCAGGTTTACCATGCCAAATTCCAAAAAAAAAAAAAAAAAAAGAAAAACCAGTTTCCAGCAAAAGTAAAGGTCATTCTCTCTCTCTCTCTCTCATGTATTGTATATAGACTCCTTGGCCTGTCTTTCAAGAAGCTCACTTTGGTCCATTCTCCCTTTTCACTGAGTGTCTGAGGCACTCTAATTCTAGTACACAATTTTACACTTAATTGTAAGAACTGACATTTTGTGTCTGTCCTGTGCTAGCTACATATATTATTTCAGCAAGTAGAACCATTCAGAGATTGAAACTGGCCCTATCTTTAAAACTGACTCAAAGTCACTAACTTTCCAAAGAACACTCAGCTCAGTCAGTATCAGAGCTGAGATCTGGACCCAGGCCCACCTGCTCCAAAATCTGTCTCCCCTCCCCAAAACAGCATGCTGGAAGAGTGGCATTTTGGCTATCTCTATGGCTTCAAATCCACTACTCTATAGACTTGCCAGCAAACATTGTTTTCTTTTGGCCCCTTTCCTCTCTCATCTCATCTTCCTCTTTAAAGTATCAGGTATAAAGAAGCATCTTTCTGATTTTTACTTTTTTGTCTTTTGGACCACATAAACCATTGTTTGTTTTTGCTAGAATAAATAGTATTGTACTTGATGGAGTTATTTGTAATGTCAGGAAACCGAGCACTGCATATCATGGCATCAGGCTTGGGAACCTCTGGCCCAGTGAATTGGATACTGTAATAACTTATCTGCTTTTGGCCACTACTATCTACAGAATAATTGCCCCAGTAAGTTTACGGTAGTCTTTTTCACAATCAGGATGTGAATATATAAATAAAAGTGAACATCGACTGCATTCAGCTATAGTTAGCATCTCGAAAGGAAGCAATAACATTCTGAATTTTTCTTGGGCAATAGTTTTCAAGTTTCTTCTGTTAATAATTATTCTAGAGCTGTCATCTTCAAACCTTTTTGTCAGTTACCCATACTAACGATACATTTTACATTACAATCTGGTACATACTTATGAATATGTAAGACACTAGATTTATAAAAATAATATTTTCCTTACTACAAGTGGTGTAGTATCATATTTTTATTTTATTCTGTTTTACTTAAAAATCCTGGTTGGAACCCATTAAATTTTATCACTCCCTTGAAAAATGCTCTGTTAGAGGATAAACTTCATGTGATCTGTGTTGTTCTTCAGAAGCTTCCCTAAGTCTCCTCTCCTTTTTTCTCAGATCTTCTCTTTTGATTCCCTGTATTCTGTAGCCTCAACCAAGTCTGCTTCTCTCCTTTCCTCCTCCTTCCTTTCATTTTTCTCCCTTTCTGCTCCACTGACACAAAGTTGTAATATATTTATGGGAGTTACAGTTTTGTTTTTTCTACTCTAGGTAAAGTTAAAAATTTTACATCTCTTTGTGTCTCACAAATTCGAAACAAAATTACTACTAACAAGACTGGCATGTGCAATCTTACCTTCCTTGTAAGTTAGTTATTCATAGTGAAAAGTTTCTCACCCTTATGAACTATACCAGCAGTATTAAAAGTACTCTTGTAATACTTGGATATAAAAGCAGTACACTTGCTATACCTATTTGCCTTTTGGGGTTTGGATTTTTTTAAGGAGTAATCTCTTATGTGTCTGGAGCCATACCTCTTTGTGCATATAACTTTCAGGATAATTTGAAACATCCTTCAATTCTCTTATTTATTGAGTCAGTTCATCTTTTTCATGCTATTACCTTAAATCTCTCTCATGGTTTTTCCTTTCTCTCAATTCTCACTGTTATTATCTTATTCATATTTTTTCTATATTATTACAATTAGCTCCTAGTTAATCTTCCTGAGCTCTTTTGGTGTATCCTCCTCTTCAGTAATTTTCGGAAATAGAAATTGATCTTCCAGTGACTGCTGGCAATGCTCCAGTGGCTTTCAGCCATCTAAGGTCAGAGTCTAAATTGCTTGGCGTGGCTTTTTATGGCTCTTTGGTGGATCTGCATCCATTCTCTCTTTGGCAGCTATGGGGCTGTTGAGAGGAAAAGTGCAAGGAGAGGCTAATAAAAGATGAGCAGCGCAGGCAGCTCACTGTTTCCACAATGTCAGATATTTGAATCCTTTTACATATGTTTCTTTATCTGCAAATTCCTTTCTTTTCATTCAGTTGTCCTTTAAATCACATTTGAGATGTTATTCTAGGGATTTGTTCCAATAGTTCTCTTGGCCTGTATCTCAGGATATTATGTATGTGTGCCTTCTCCTATATGGGAAGTTCCTAAACAGGAATATTCATTTGAGTCTCCCTCATGTCTGGCCAGGAAGATGTTAGGGGCTGAGTGTACAGAGAGCAACTAGATGCCTATGGACCTTATTTTCATAGAGTGTTTAGTCTATCAAGGGCTGCAAATGATTAAACAAATACAATAAAATATGATAGGAAAAATACAAGATGTTGAAGGCTTCCTGGTCCTCATGACATTTAAGATAAACACTAAAGAATAAGCAGAAACAAGGCAATAGGCAAAGAAAAGTGAGTAGAAAAGTGAGAGGGAAGCACGAGTCTATAGACAGGCCCACAGGGAAGAGCATGTTACAACTGAGAGACAGAAATAACATGCCACGGCTTAGTGTTCAGGTGGTAGGAAATGAAGCTATTTTGAGAGGGACATGGGGAGGTATTAATAATTAATACACCAGGTTAAGAGGCATACACAAATCATCCTAGATAAACTAGAATCCATGGTGAGTTTGAACTTTATCCTAAGAACATATCAGGATTCACTGAAGGACTTTTTAAGTAGAAAATTTGATCAGATTTACAGTTTAAAAATCATAATAACTTTGGTGTGGAAAATAAATTGGCAAGGAGCTGTTGTAATAACTAGATCAAAGCACATGGTGACTTCAGCCAGAAGTGGGGGTGGATTTAAGAGAGATTTTAGGAAGTGCAGATCTATTCATCAAATGGTGGCAAGGTCCAAGGTAGGAGTTAAGGATGATACCTGGTTTCTCTTGTTTCAAAGAAGGGCATTTACAATTCCCTGATCAGAACAGTCAGGACTGTGGAACAGTGCTGGTTATGAGCTCAAATTTAGACATGTTGAGTTGAAGAGACCTTTGAAATATTGAAATGGAGATACTCTAGTAGATAGACATGAGTCAAGATGGAGTGGGGGAGATTTGTATATGTTTCTGTCTTGTTTGTAATTTTATTTTTCCTTTCTTTAAACTGTATACTTATAATTTGCAGCCTCATGAGTTTTCTAGGTGTAATCTGAAACTGTCCCCCCAACACACACACACACACACTCACACACACACAAGGCAGAGGGAAACCAGAGAAAGAGGCAAATCACTCCAGATTAATAGGTAACAGGTTTAATAAGCAAGTCCTTCCCTGGTAGCTCAGATGGTAAAGCATCTGCCTACAATGAGGGAGACCCAGGTTCAATCTCTAGGTCAGTAAGATTCCTTGGAGAAGGAAACGGCAACCCACTCCAGTATTCATGCCTGGAAAATCCCACGGATCTGGGGAGCCTGGTGGGCTACAATCCATGGGGTCGCAAAGAGTCGGACACGACTGAGCGACTTCACTTTCACTTCACTTAATAAGCAAAGGAACTTACTTTCGAGGCTTGTCTTGGGCAGCTGCATGATGAGCAGATCTTCACTCCAGTCCACCAGAACCCTTTTTTCTTTGGACTGTGCTGGGTCTTTGTTGCTTGTGCGGGCTTTTCTCTAGTTCCAATGAGCAGGGGCTATTTACTAGCCATGGTGCGTGGGCTTCTTGTAGCGGTGGCTTTTCTTGTTGCGGAGCACAGGCTCTAGAGCACACGGGCTTCAGTAGTTGTGGCTCGTGGGCTCATTAGTTGCAGTTCTCAAGCTCTAGAGCACAGGCTCAATAGTTGTAACACATGGGCTTAATTGTTCCACGACATAATGGGATCTTCCTGAATCAGGGATCAAACCTGTCTCCTGTGTTGGCAGGAGATTCTTTAGCACTGAGCCACCAGGGAAGACCCTCCAGAATATTTTAAGATTACATAGAAACCTTAACTGAGTTCAGTCACATATAGCATCCAGATGGTCTCAACAGCACCTACCATCCCAAGGCAGTGTCCTTGGGCACCTGCCAGTGTGGGAAAGGCAAGCAGAACACACATTCCAAGGACACATGAAGGAATGAGGAGTCCCAGATTACCTGGGTCCAGCTCACAGGTCGGTCAGCAGTTACCTCCTCTAACAACTTCTGTTTCTAGTATTTATGTTGGGGGAAAATTACTTCATGTTTTCCAAAGCCTTCAAAGAATGGTGTATATAAAATATGTTTTCTTCTTTCTTGGCTAGGAAGTATCCCTGAACCAATGGGCAGTCATAGAACTGTAGGACAAGTTTAATAAAACTCATTTATTAAAGGAATAAGTAGTGAGGTCATGGGTGTTTACTATATTGTATTTGGTGTACTTTTATTTATTTTTTGTCTTAAGTTTTTAAAAGTGGAATATTAAGCCATTTTTTGAGTGGCTCCTGTAAATGTAGTTTTCATTTGTTGAGCCTATGCCATAGGCTTTAAGAACATTTTATCTCATTTAATCCTCACAGTAACCTCCTGAGTGGGTGGTATTCTCATTTTATAGATGTGGTTAGACTCAAAGAAGTTTAATAATTTTACCACAATTGACATAGTAAGTGGCAGAACAATATTCGAACCCAGGTTGGCTTAACTGTCATCTCCATAGCTGTTACTTTAGATCTTAGGTTGTATTCAGAGACTACCAAAAAAAAGACTCAGACTGCTCACAAACTCATCCTTTTACATTGACAGTAAGACATATATATGCATGCTTGAGAGTAGGAGTTAGTCATTATCTTGCATTGGTGTAATACTTAAAAAAATGTTTCAAATGCTTGGTGTATGTTCTCAGTTCTCTTTGGGTAACAAAGTTTGAATGGCAGCACTTCCTAACCATTGTGGTGAATGTGATTAAAGAATCAAATTCAGAATTGACTTAGGTGTGTGTCCCTGAATAGTACTCTGACCTTGGAGGACTTGAGCTGATGTTCACCAGCTGCTAAAGCTAGTGTTATATAATGTTTAGAGAAGTGGATAGTTCTGCAAGAATATGTGATAATGTTTAAGCCCTGTTTGCTTTGTAATAGAGAACTGCCTGTACCGGATCCTGGATCAATGAAGTCAGAGATCTGTGCTTCCTTGTCAGCAGGTAAAACTTGACATTTTCATAATGTATAGCATTGAAGTGTTTTTGTATCTCTGTTTAGGCACAGTCAGAATGAATTCATTTAAAAAGGAGGCTTTTCATTTCAGAGTCTGTCAACCCTGTTGTACACACTTTGTCAGTTTTTCTCAGTTTTACCTACCTGGTTGGCAGATCAGATTTTGAGAAGTTTTCCATTTGATTATTTAATAAATAACTTTGTTAGGCTTTATCTACAAAAGATAATTGAACTTAGCAATTTTTGTAGTCTTATTTTGAAGCCGAAATATGTATTTAAGCTTAATCATATTTTAAATGAGTCCTTTTTAATATTTTTTGTAATTAACAGTTAATCATAAGTTTAAATAACCAGATCTTTGCAGGAAATAATTTAATTGGAAAGTTAATTTCAGAAACTTCCAAGTTTTAAAAATACATTGAAAATAACTGGACATGATCAAGAAAGATTCTTAAATTTATCTTTATGTCTTAATTTTGTGTTACTGCCATATCTTTTTATACCATGTAATGGAGTTATTTTGATAGAGAGGGAGGAATAAATGTATAATTTGCTGAAAATGCTATTTCATATTTGTCACATTGGACTTTAAAAGAGTCTCTGAATTCTAACTCACTTTTAGAACAATCTCTAAATGACTTGGTTATTTTGCCATTTAAAGTTTCTACAGTTGAATATTATTTCTTTTCAGCAAGTGAGATAAAACATGATTCCAAAGATGCAAACATTTCCTTAGGAGAAGTTACTCATGAAACTTCTTCAAATGAAAAACCAAGAGGCCTAAGTGAACAGACAAAAAGTTCAGACTTGGACGAAAAGGTACTAGAGAATTTTTTGCATTTCCTTATTTCTTGGTCCAGATGGTGGTAAATATAGAAGTTCATCTTAGCCGTGCACTCACGCAACAGGATAATGCCTTTTTTTGAATAAAAGTCACATCATTCTGGCCATGGACTATATAGTTTGGTACTTGGCATAAGCACAGTATTAACAGAGTCTCACTTGTCTGAGAAAATGGGGTGTACTATTTAATTACATATTTAGCTTTTAAGGTTCTTCTCAAACCTATATGAATCTTTCAAAATTGTTACATATCTTCCTGCCTCAGTAAACACAAAGTACTGAATATCATTTGATATTCTTTGAAATTTTGGAATATCACAGTGCCTGAGTGCTATGAATGCAAGCATCAGTTATTCAACCACAGATGCAGAAGGCCTAGGAATTGAATATAAACCTAATTTGATGTTGAAACACACCACTGGTGTATGATATGGGGAAAACAGGATATCAGTTATCTGCCAGATAAAGTGTATGATTGCCTTAACCTGTTGAATAATTTAATTGACACTTCAACAACTATTTCATGGTTTCTTCTTTCTCCTTATTCCTCCTGATTTGTCCTCACAGCTAGCGACTTTATTTCCTGCTTCACCAACAAAATTGAAACAATTGGAAAGGAACTTAAGTTCCCACCAACATGTTAGACCACCTACCTGCATCTGTTCCCAAAACTCTGGTTTTTCCTGTTACAATGGGTGAACAGGCCAAGGCTGTTCCTTCCACCTGTGTGCTAAAATCCACCTCTTCTCTCTCTTAAAATACGCTGCAGCAATTCTCCTTTCATTACTGGATCATTCTGTTTGACATCAGCATTCTTTTCTCCCATCTTCAAACAAAACCACAAAAAAAGCACTTTCAAGGTTCCTTTTTCCTTTTTAGCAGTCATCCTGTTTCTCCAAAAGCTTGTCTAGACTCACCATCTCCAGTCTTTTTCCTCCAGTTCCAAAGATACTCGCCTTCACCTCCACCAAAACTACCGTTCTTACACTCCCCAGCCACCTCCTCGTTGCTGAATCTAATGGACATAGTTCAGTCTTAATCTTACTGAAACTGTCACTAGTATTTAGCAGTTAATTACACTTTTGTTGAAACATTTTTTTCACATGACTTTCAGGATAAATATAACCTGCCTGGTGTCATTTCTGTCTGCAACTTCCCAGTTGGTTTTGCTGGTCTTTCCTAATCTCCCTGACCTCTATATGTTGGAGCAACCCAGCACCTAGACCAGGAATCTGTTCTTTATTCTGTCTAGATTTGCTCCTTAGATGATCTCATGCAACCTCATTGCACTGAATGCCACCTGTGTGCTAAGACTCTCAAATTCACATCTCCAGCTTGAACTTCTTCTCTGAGCTGCAGAGCTTTGTATCTAGTTGCCTGCTTGACTTTTCCACTGGGATGTCCAATTGGGCTTCTCAAACCTAACATGTTCCAAACTGAACTCCTGTTGTATGTCCCCTCCCCTGCCACACACCAGCCTTTCCTGTCATTTTTCCCCTTTTCTATTAATGGCAACCCCATCCTTGATAAATCACTTAGGCTTGAAACCTTGGATTTTCTTCCTTTCTTTTTCTCTCACTCCATATGCAGACTGTAAGGAAATCCTGCTGGCCTCAGCTTCAGATGATGTCTGGAAATTGTCCTCTTTTCTTCACTCCCACCCACACCACATCACACCCAGGCCCAGCCTTGTATCATCTCCTGCCTGAATTACTGCAGGGGCCTCTTAACATTTCTCCAGCTTCTAATATTATTATCTTATAGTTTATTGTCAACACAGCATAGGTTAGATCATGTTACTCTTCCCCTTCAAATTTTCCAGTGGCTTTTAATATTCAGGCTCAAAGCCACAGTCCTTACTATGACCTACTTGACCCTTTATCTGTCCCCTCCTCCTCCTCCCCAACCTTGATTCCTCTCTGATCTGCCTACTCTCCTTAGCTCTTGCACCCTGACCCCCTTAGCCTCCTGCTGTTCTTGGAACAAACCAGGCTTTCTCCCACTTCAGGGCCTTTGATTTTGGCATTTTATCTCCTAAAAAAAATAAAAACTATATAGCTGACTTTCTTATTTCCTTCACATCTTTACTCAGATTTCATGTTCTCAGACCTCCCGTGGCCGTCCAGTCTAAAATTGCAATGTTCTCCTTGCTGTCAACATTTCATATCCCCCTTTCTTGTACTTGTCATAATATAACATCCTTTACATTTACTTATTTATGTTTATCTCTGTCTCCTCCTGCTAGAATGAAACTCCGTAAAGGCAAAGATTTTTGTCCATTTTGCTCACAAATGAATCTTTCACGCCTAGAGCAGTGGCTGATAGAGAATAATAATACAAATGATTGTAGGTTTTTGTTTCTTGTATGTGTTTTTGTTTGTTTTGGCCACCTTGCATGGCAGGTCATGGGCCAAGCCTTTAACAGATAACATATGGACAACCCAGATTTACTGAGTTAATACTTTACTGTACATGAAATGTGTACTATTATTTCCCTTCACAGATGAAAACACTGAGACTTAGTATCTTATCCAGGGTCACACAGTAGAGTCCCTTGACTCTATAGCAGGGGTCAGCAAACCTTTACTTTAAAATTTAGACTAGATAGTAACACTTCTCTGGCTTTGTGATCCCTATGGTTGCTGTCACAGCTACTTAACTCTGTCGCTATAACAAGAAAGAAGCCATAGACAGTATGAAAACAAATGTCAATTGCTGCATTCAAATAAATCTTTATTTACAAAAACAGGCAGCCTGCAGGCTATTGCTTGCCAACCTTTGCTCTAAAACATTAAAAAATAAACAGTTTGTATCCTGTTCTACTTAAAGCAGAGAGAAGACTTAATGCATTCTCTTCTGCAAGGATAGATTTTAAGAGATGTTTGCCAGAATTCACTGAGTTCTTAACGCTAAATATTTTAAAGATGTAGACTGTTTTCAATATTAGCTCTTTTAAAAATAATCCACAAAAGCATTTAGCTGCTTCCTAGAGTGATGCTATTTTTTGGATTTAAGAGAAGAGAAATGATGCTTTTATCCTTCTGATACCATGGTAAGCTTCAAAGTATCAACCCTTTAGAAAATACATGACCCTGTCAATAATATTTGTCTCTAAGATATCTGGCCCCCAGATTTGGGGATTAACAAACTTTAACTATCTATCACCTTACATTTTAGGAATTTTAGAGGGTAAATAAGTTGATTTATAGGGCATAGGTCTAGATTACCATTTTTTCTGCTTTTATGTATGGTTTTCTGTGAATTTTTAGAAATGCTTCCTTATTGATCTTATATATCTGTATATATTTATGTCTTTTTCACCTATAGGCCTTGTTTTTTCTTACTTTTATGTATCAGTTATACTCAGAATCCATATACAACAATTTTTAGGTTTACCATGGTGGTAATTGCTTAGTGATTCTAGTTTTGAGCCCCAGATAGTCAAAATGCTAGTGTCCTTAATTTTTATTTGGAAACAATTGTAAATTCACAAGAAGTTGCAAAAGTAGTTTCCCCGCATGATTTCATCTTAACGCCCGGTATCAGAAGCAGAAATTTGGTGTTAGTATAATGAGGGTGTGCAGTTCTGTGTATTTTATCAAGTGTGCAGATGTTTGTAGCCTGTAGTGCAATCAAGATGATAATTACATCATTACAAAAACCCTCCTTATACTACCTCTTTGTCACACCTCCCTCCCTACCCCTAACATCTGTTAAGCTTAGCAACCATTAATGTTTTCCGTCTCTGTAATTTGGTATTTTGAAAGAAGCTCCCAGGTTTGCACTTGCTGGGCTCTCTGGTGATGGCATGCTTAGGTTTCTTCAACAACTTTGGTGGGCTCATCCTCCAGGTTATTTCCCAGGGTAGTAGGCAGTTGAAATGTTTCTTCAGTTCTTTTAGTGTCACCTGGGTTGTTTGGAGTCTGCCTTACAAAGGTATAGCTCAAGGGTCAGCTGGAGGTTTGGACCAAATTTAAAGCACATTTAGGGACTTCCTCTCTTAGGCTCTCTCCTTTCCAGGGTCCCCAACCTCACATCCCAGTTTCTGACTTTGCCTCAACTCTGTCTTCTGGTTCTTTGTTTCATTCAGAAGGGCAAATTTATAGCCTTCCACATGGTTACAACTGAGTTCTCCCTTTAAGAATAAATTCATAAAAACAAGTGTCATAAAAACAGGACTGTTACCCGGTGTCATTCCCTCTTTCTCTCCAGACTGTGTCTGCTTTTCGTATCTCTCCGGTGTCTTCAGGCAGTTAGTTAGTTTGTTTGTTTGTTTGTTTTTGTATTTTTTCTAGGGTTTATAGTTGTTACTTAAAGAAGGATTAGCCCAGTAAGAGATACTTACTTGCCATTTCTTAAACTGGACCTATTGTGTATTCTTTTTATTTTTTGTTTCAAATGTTAAACTTTTCATTTTATTGTGGGATATAGGCCATTAACAATGTTGTGGTAGTTTCAGGTGAACAGCTAAGGGACTCAGCCATACATATACATGTATCCATTCTCCCCCAATCCCATCCAGGCTGCATCCATTTTTTTTTTAATATCTTGTCTAAGGTTTATAGTTGTTACCTGAAGAAGGATTAGTCCAGTAAGAGATACTTGCCGTTTCTCTAACTGGACCTATTGTGTATTCGTTTTAATTTTATACAAACGATAGCATACCATTCTTTATCTTTTTTAAACTTACTATATAATAGAGAGTGTTTCCTTTCCATATATGTAAGGATGCTTTCTCTTTACAATTATATAATTATCCACTATATGGATATACTCTGTTCAACAAGTTCCACTATTGATGGGCACTTGGTTTGTTCCCATTTTTTTGCTATTTTAACATTGTTGCATTATGCATCCTTGAGCATAAGGCATTTTGCATATGTGCAAGCATTTTTGGATTGATTCTTAGAAGTAGAATTTTCAGATTGCCCTACATAAAGATTGCTTTGATTTATGCTTCCATCAACATTGTATGGGAATGACAGTTTTCTTCCCCATACACTCACCAACTCAGTATTAAAATTTTTTTTTATTTTTTGTCCATCTGTGTATTTTTACAAATGACTTTTCATTTGCTTTCCTCTTATGAGTCTAGTTAAGCATCTTTTAGTATGTGTAAAAGCCATTTACATTTTCTTCTGTGAACTTCTTTTATGTCCTTTGCCCATTTTTCTTTTCGGATTTTGATCTTTTTTTATTTGTAAGAAATTTTCATATATTAAACATATTGGTTCTCTGTCATATGTTGCCCTAGTTTTTCCTATTTTTCATTTGTATTCGACTTAGTATAGGAACTTTTTACCTTGAAGGAGCTTTTTATTTTTATTTAGTCCAATGTATCAGTTTTATTTTATGATATTTGAGTTGTAAGTTGTATTTAGAGAAAGACTTCCCTGTTTTGGAGTTAAAATTTTTCACCTGTATCTTTTTCTAGTATTTTTTGGTGTTATTTATTATATTTAAATTTATCAATATAAATCTAAATTTTATCTTGGAAGAAAGAATGTAGAAACAATGTAACCTTTCTATTCTTATTTTGACAGTTGATTTTGTCATCTTAGCATATGAAAATACTTTAAATGTTTGTATTCAGACCTATTGATCCATAATTCATGGTTTCTGCCTTTGGTGTTATCTTAGGCTTTCTCTACCCTCCAAATTACATAACTACTCATCTTTTATTTTCAATGCTTTCAGTATTTTTTATATTTAAATATTTATTGAATGCATTTTGGAATATGGTGAATTGGTGCCAAGCTTATTTTCCATCCAACTTAACTACCTGTTAGTTGTTCTGTTATTATTTATTGAATCATTTCCTCACAAATTTCAAGTGCCATCTTTAATATTTTCAGTTTTTATGTATAGAATGACTCCTTCTCTTTTATTTCATTAATTGCTCAGGTCTGTACCAATTCCATACTGTCAATTACTTGAAAAATAAAAACAGTAAGGAAGGTTTGCTTTAAAAGATATCAAAATGTTTTATAAATCTAAAAATTTTTGGCTGTTCTTATATTCTTTTTTTCTAAGAAAGAAATATATATTCTTTTCTTTTAAACTCATGTTGTAATTTTTTAAGTGTATAAATTAATTTGGAGAGAATTAGCATTTTTTACATTTAACATTCTCATCCAGGAACATGTTATATCCTAATATTTCATGTTTCTCAGTTGATTTTTATAGTGTTCTTCCTAAAGGTTATAATAGCATATATAATGTGTACTGTTATTATAAAATATTCTTGTGTAATTTTAGAAAGACTAGAAAGATATAAAGTAAGATATTAAGTGGTTAGCTCTGGCTACCCAAATGATGGGTGATTTGGGGGGTTTATTTTGTTGTCTGTTTTTCAAAAGCCTAGTATTTGAGCATATATAACTTTCTCATAATTAGAGGATCACAATTCCCAAGATAGTAATTGTAAAGAGCTTTAAGTATACCAACATTTTAAATAGATATAAATATTCCTAATGAAAAATACATTTATGTTCATAAATACCACCTATAAATAAAAATCACTCAAAGCTGTTCTTTCTAAATAAAAGGAAACATGGCTATAATTGTTCAAAATAATTAGAAATGGTAGTTTGCATAATTAAAGGTGATATCAAAACTAGGGTAAATGTGTTGATTTATATTTTTCTGAACACTGGAAATTTTGAAGTCAGTGTTCAGTGTTTTAAATAATGTAGAGTAGAATTACTTCCTGGCTTGGCCATAAGCTAGTTGTTTAATTAATATCTAATACATTCTGATCTGGTAAGCCTCGTAGCCTAGTATAGAATGTAGAGATATTCACTTACATTTTTTAACCATAATCTCTCCGCAGTGTAGATTTTCAGACAAGGTAGCTATTCGAGAAGAAAAAGAAACTATTTCTGAAGTTTGCAGAAGGTTTGTAACATAATTTTTAATTACATAATGTTAAAATAGTCATCCATGTAATTTGTGTCTTGAGCCTGTTTTTCATTCTCCATTGTATGTAGTTGGGCTACTATGTCATAAACAGTATGCGGGTATTATTTAACGTGTCAGGTATTTACAGAGTCAAGGATATTATAAGTTACTTTAAAGCTGTCACTAACTGTTTTCAGCCGTAAATTATTTTTTGAGAAAGGAATGAGGAATGGTGATACAATAAAAGAAAAAAAAAAGATGTGGATGTGATTGTTATGAAGGTAAGAATAGCTGAAATCAGATGAGCATTGCAGCTTGCGGGTATCTTCCATGTCTGCAGTGATTAGTACTGAGAGGTACAGTACACTCACTGGGACATATTACAGATGCCACATTTAGGTTTGGAGGGTACCTGGGAGATCATTTGATTCACCTCTCACACCCACTTTGCTATGAGGCAAGGCAGAGTCAGGTCAGGTGACAAATCTGTTCAAGTTCTTTTGTGTTAAGACAGTGTTTTTCCAAGTGTGAGCCTTACAGTAGCAGCGTTGTGTGGGAACTTGCCAGAAATGAGAATTATTGGTTCCCATCCCTGACCTACTGAATCAGAAACTCCAGAAATAGGGCCCATCAATCTGTGTTTCAGCAAGATCACCAGCTAACCCTGATACATGCTCAAGTCTGAGAATCTTTATGTTAAAGAAAAGCCTAGGTAAGAATTAGATTGGCACAGTATGATTCATTACCGCTTGAAGATCTTAAAAAGAAAATGTGACAAGGTCAACTTTTTTTCCTATAAAAAACATTATGTTTACAAGCTAAAGAGTTGCAACCTGCAGAGTTTTGTCATCACCTTGGCTCTGCCATAATGACCAGGCGTGTGATATTGGGCAAGTGACCACCTTACCCTGGATTTCATCATCTACTCAGAATAAAAGAAGTTTACTAGAAAATCTTTTCCATCTATAAAATTCCATAATTCGTATTTCTTTGTTTTGTGTTACCTGGTTCATTTTGTTTTATTTGGAGGAGAGTTATGAAGATGGCACATCTCAGGGATATCCCTAGTTGGGGAGAGAAGCAGAAATTTTTATTTTGTTTGAAATGATTAAACTCTATCAATGCCACTAGGTTTCAACTGGTATAAGCATTGTCCCCTCTTACTATTTTTACTCGCCTATGGCTTATTAGAATTGTATTTAAAGTAAAATGTTTTAGTATCTGAATAAGGACATGAGTCTTTCTCTGAGAAAGTAAATTCATTTATATCTGTTAGCTCTGAGGTACTTTGCACCCTTCCGCCTGCTTAAGTTACTTATTTTTCTAGGTAAGTGACCTCAAGATTAGAGTGGTTTCTTTAATTGGTTATATAGGATCTCACTAATTAGAATATAATCAAAGCTGTTTAAATCAGAAGCCTCAAACTATATATTTCTTATGCCTTCTTCTCAAAGGAAGATCTCAAGTACATGTATGAATTTATCATATATACTTGTCCTGAAGAATAACTTTTAATTCATTTGTTTCACTGCACTGTCACTAGAATCATTGAATGGTCTTTTCTGGATCTGGACATTGATCTAGGTCTTCCTCTAACGTTTTGGCTAGCGTGATCAAAAATGTTTTGCTATAGTTTCAACCCCACCACCCCACTTCTCCCCATACCCTAGCCATTTAACAAGTGTTGGTTTTCTAATTAAGGCAGGAACAACCTATTGAAAATACTGAAGAATCATAGTATATAATAGTAGTATATAGCATAGTATGTAGAACATATATATCATTAGGATGTGTTTCTACTTATTTGATTCTCATTACTGTAATGTTTTTAGAATAAATTTAAATTCTGATTTTGGTTTTTCTGCTCACACAACAGCGATTCTAAAAATACAGAGATTATGGTTGGTGAATGTCACTTAGCAGCACTGGTCTCCAAACCTCTGTGCTTACCAGTGCCATTGCCGCCTTTGAATCTTAATGCTCATCAGGAAGACACATTACTGAATCCATGGATGAATGGTACAATTTTCTTAATAAAATTCTATTGACTTTTGACAATATAGAAATGATACAGGAGATTTTTCCACCCAAAACAAAAAAGCTAAGGAAAATAATTGAGGAAACTCCCTAATGGTTCAGTGGTTAGGACTTTGTGCTTCCACTGCAGGGGGCACAGGTTTGATCCCTGATCAGGGAAGTAAGATCCTGCAAGCCGCAGGGTGGGGCCATAAAAAGAAAGTGGAAACAAGCATAGGATGTGTTAAGATCAGAAGGTTTGTGTACCTTTAGTTAGTACTTTTGATTAAACAACTTCTGGGTTATCTGTATTCACACAATAGTGGCAGTACAGGTAGATTACAGTTTATACCTAAAATATTCATAATTTGAGTGTTTTAGAAATTTAGAATGTACTTTATACTTTGTGTCATTTTTAATAATTCATAGTGATGTATGTGAACAAAATAAGCTAGATTGAAGAATTAATTTAGAAACAATAAAATCCTCTTGTGTATGTAGTTCACACCTAACTCTTCCATACCTCCCATCTCTGCCCTCATGCTGCCTGCTTTTGTGTCCTGTAGCAGCAAGCCCATGATTATCACGTTTTTAAAAGCTTTACAGGTGTCCCAGTAAAACGTACTGCAAAGCTATACAGCAAAAACTTCAACTTGTCTCAAATTATATCTGGATGCAGCCAAAGTAAAAATTGAGATGACTTAAGATAAAAAACATTTCTATGTTATCTTTAGAAAAAATAATTTCTAAATGTCATAATTCTCATTTTAAAAGACTAACATTAAGGAATAATGATGCCTGGTATAGTAGTCAGCCTGGGCTGCCATAACAAAATTCCACAGACTGGGTGGCTTAAACAACAGATACTCATTTCACACAGTTCTGGAGGCTAGAAGTCCAAGATCAAGTTTCTGGTAGGGTTCAGTTTCTGGCTCTCTTCCTGGCTTACAGACGGCAGCCTTTTCACTAAGTCCTTACACGGCCTTTGCTTGGTGCATGTGCTTGGAAAGAGAGAGGGAAAGCTCACTCTTGATGTCTCTGTAAGGACACTGATTCTGTCAGATCACAGCCTCATTTTTATAACCCCATTTAATTTTAATTACTTCCACAAAGGCACATTGGGGGTTAAGGTTCAACATATGAATTGGAAGAGACACAATTTAGTCCATAACACCTAGGTTTATCAGTAGTTTTCATCCCTACAAAAAGTTTATTATGTGTTTAACTTAACAATCATTTGAATATAGTACTCAATGCTGCTATGTGAGGCTTTTAAGAAAGTATCTTTAGCTTATAATGAATTTAAAATGTTAATTTCAGATCTAGACATCCTTAAGGAACACCTAAGATGTAAATTATTGTATATTTCACAGAACTATACCACTGGCAACAGCCTGTGAATTGAACAAAAGAAGTCCAAAGTGAAATATTAAAACATATAGTAGTAGTCTATTTCACTTTATGAAAGGCATAAGTTATAACATATTGGAATGTAATGTCATTCTTAATCATTTCTAGATTTCAGATTACCAGGGAAACATTCTCTCCTAAAGCTGCAGAATCCTGAAATTTGTGAAATATTTAAGAGGGAAAAAAATGTAGGGGTAAGTACGTTACTTAAAAAATAATGATGATCTTATAAGCATATACTTTGGGGCTTTCTGGTTTTATTTCCTTATTATCATTTAAGCAGTTCTGGACATTTTGTTGATTTTAGTGAAAAGGAACAGAAAATGAGTAGCAATTTAGAGAATGTTCAGAAACAATATAAGACGTTTAAGACTGGGGGAGCGGGGAAGGGATGGGATATCCAAAACAGAAAATAATAGAATGAATAGTTTTCTATGGTGAAGGAGAAAGCTATTAATAAAAAGCAGTTGATAGGAAAAGCTTGTTGTAAATAACTTTCACTCATTACCTTTTTTCTGTTAATTAAAAAAGCTAAGGAAATTTTCAGTTCTAACAAATGCATCTGAAATAAGCATATATAAAAGTAGAAGTAACTTTTTATAAAACTAAAAAGGGCAGGCACATGACAAGGAGGGAAAGTATAAACATTTAAAGCCATGTATAGTGAAACAGTAGTAACTGGTGGACTATAAGTTTTACACTAAATGAAATTGCAGAAATTCAGACAAATAACTTTAAATTGATTGTATCATAATTTTTTAAAATATAAATTGTTTGGAATTATTTTTTAATCACGTTAGCAAACAATTTATCTTGATACTTTTTTTGGACATATATTATCATCTCTGATTGTTTCAAATGCTTTCTCACTTGATTGCAGCAAGTGTTTTACAATTAACACAGAAGGGGAATTTGCCTAATTTTCTAGGTGTTCCAGAAGCCACTAGGGTTGATGATACCCCACAGATATTGCAAATTTCATTTTAATACGTTACGTGGCTGTGAGCGATCACAGTGCAAGTTTGGTCACGTGCCTGAGCAAGGGGATGAAAAGGTAAAATGTGTTAAGTCTGAAGTAGAGATTGTTTTAATAACCATTTCAGTCATATGGTTTTAATTCAGATTTGCATCAAATCCTAATATAAGAGCTTTGCCTGATTTTGAGCTTTATGTAAATGGAATCATACACTCCGTATGCTTTTGTTTCTAGCTTCTTTTGTTCAACATGTTTGAAATTCATCTGTATTTTTTTACTTAATTGTAGATGTTTCTTTCTCATTACTGTATAATGTTGACTATACCATTGTAGAGTATAGAAAAATTTATTTTGTTGATAAATACTACTTTGATGGATGGCTTCTAAATTTGGTAAATACAGTAGTAATGCCATCAGTGTTGTGCATGTCTTTTGGTGAACATATATAGCCATTCTTATGGGTTATACTTGAAACTGGAATTATTGTGTCATAGAGTTTGCATATGTTCAACTTTAGTTAGATACTGCCAGATAAATTTCCAAAGTGGTTTAACAAATTACATTTTTAATTTGGTCTGAGAGTTCTGGGTGCTTTACATTTTCACCAGCTCTTGGTGTTATCAGCCATTTTAAGCCATTCTAGTGTGTGGGCAGTGATGCTTTCCCTCATGATTGATGAAATTGAGCATTTTTCAGAATGTTTGTTGGGTATTTGAATATTCCCTTCTTGTAAGTATCTAAATATTTCATCTGTATTCTAGAGGATGTCTTTTTCTTATCCATCTCAAGAATTCTTTTTATATTCTGAATACAAGCTCTTTGTTGAATATGTGTATTGCAAATAATTTTTTCTACTTTGCAAGTTGCCTTTTCATACTTTAATTTTTTAGTTTTTAAATTTTTATTGGAATATAGTTGATTTGCAATATTGTGTTAGTTTCAGGTGTACAGCAAAATAAATCAGTAATATATATTTATAACCACTCTTTTTTAGATTCTATTCACATATAGGTCATTACAGAGTACTGAGTAGAGTTCCCTGTGCTATACAGGAGGTCCTTGTTAGTTAGTGAATATATGTCAATCCCAATCTTCTCCCCTTCCTGTTTTGTAAATAAATTCACTTGTACCATTTTTTCAGATTCCACATACAAGCGATATAATATTTGTCATTCTGTGTCTGAATTACTTCACTTAGTATGATCATTATCTCTAGTGCATGCATCCTCCTGTAGATGACATTATTTCATCCTTTTTATGGCTGCATAATATTCCATTATATATATGTACCACATCTTCTTTATCCAGTCCTCTATCAGTGGACATTTAGGTTGTTTCCATGTCTTAGCTATTGTAAATAAAGCTGCAGTGAATGTTGGGATCCATGTATCTTTTAGAGTGATAGTTTTCTCTAGATATATGCCCAGGAGTGGGTTGCTGGAGCATCTGGTAGTTCTGGGTTTAGTTTTTTAAGGAACCTCCATATTTTTCTCCATAATGATTGTACCAATTTATATTCCCACCAACAAGCCTTTTTACCCTTTTAGAAGTGTCTTTCGGTAGATAAAATTATTAATCTTTATATAGTCCAATCTTACCTTTTAATTTTTTTTTTTTTTCCTTTTATGGTGTTGACTTTTTACATCAGTTCAGTTCAGTCACTCAGTCATGTCTGACTCTTTGTGACCCCATGGACCACAGCACACCAGACTTCCCCGTCCATCACCAACTCCTGGAGCTTGCTTAAACTCAAGACTTTTTATACACTACTGAAAAAAATTTTCTAGATCGTGAAGGGGCTTCCCTGGTGGCTCAGTAGTGAAGAATCTGCCTGCAATGCAGGAGACCCAGGTTCTGTCCCTGGGTTGGGAAGATCCCCTGGAAAAGGAAATGGTAACCCACTCCAGTATTCTTGCTTGGGAAATCCAGTGGACACAAGCCTGGAAGGCTGCAGTTCATGGGGTCACAAAAGAGTCAGACACAACTTAACAAATAAACAACAACATGATCATGAAGATGGTCTTCTGTGTTTTTCCTTTAAAAAATCTGTTGTCTTATCTTTCACATTTAGAAATCTAAGCTATCTAGAATTAATTTTTGTTTAGGATGTGAGAAGAAGGTCTAGATACATATTTTTTCCCATGTGGATCTCCAGTTGACCAAACACCATCCTTTCCCCCACTGTGTTACAGTATCACTGTGTCATAAATCTGCTAATTGTGTATGAGTGAGTCTCTTTATAGGATCTATTTTCTAATCATTGGTCAATGTGTTTTTCCTTATACCAGTAAAAGAATCCCTCCCTTCTCCAGTTGATTTCTAATCTTGACTTTGTTTCCTTGACTCTTTCTCTGAACAGCTTCTCTGAATAAGGGTTTTGTAACAAATTCAGTATGCATTTCCCATCTTAGTTAACCTAACATCAGCTTCTTTATTCCATTGCCTTAAATTGACTTAAAAAAAATAGAATAAGCAAAAAGATAGGACTGAAATTTGTATAGTTTTTGTGAAATATGAAAAGGTAATTTTACATTTTTCATAACTTTTACAGGTTTGTATGGATGTGTTTAAGAAATATATAAGTATCAATGAGCTGTGTTTGCTACAACGTGCAGGTATGAGATAATAGAATGATTACTATAAAATCATTAATGCAAGTGTTTCAAACAATGTGCTTTTGTCCTCAT
Source organism: Bubalus kerabau (assembly GCF_029407905.1). NCBI lineage: Eukaryota > Metazoa > Chordata > Mammalia > Artiodactyla > Bovidae > Bubalus > Bubalus kerabau. Next base: position 17,933,993 of record NC_073643.1, read on the forward strand.
GGTTTAAAAGTAAATTCAATACTTTTGAGTATGAAAACTGAGTGTCTTAGATTAGTTCTGTTGGTCTTAGAAAGGGTTAATAATAAGTGTGGCATTTTGGTTAATTTTAATCCATGTAACATTGTAATTCACTTACATACTAGTATTTTCATGATGTATAAATTTTATTTACAGGTGTAAGACAGAAAAAAGGATGTCATTAATTAGCTTAAAATCTTTCTGAAGGGATCTGTCAGAAACTGGATCTTCCCTACATCTTCATCCTTTTACACATGTCCCTTGTAAGCTGAGGAGAAAGAAATGGCAACCCACTCCAGTATTCTTGCCTAGAGAATCCTGTGGACAGAGAGCCTTGTGGGCTGCTGTTCATAGGGTCGCACAGAGTCGGACATGACTGAAGCGACTTAGCATGCATGCATGCATTGGAGAAGGAAATGGCAACCCACTCCAGTATTCTTGCCTGGAGAATCCCAGGGACAGAGAAGCCTGGTAGGCTGCTGTCTATGGGGTTGCATAGAGTCAGACATGACTGAAGCAACTTAGCAGCCACAGCAGCAGCTTATTGCTAATGCATATCAATCATTCTCTGCAGTTCCCTAAACAGGCCAAAATGAAAGTTGCTCAGTCGTGTCTGAGTCTTTGTGACCCCATGGACTGTACAGTCCGTGGAATTTCTCCAGGCCAGAATACTGGAGTGGGTAGCCTTTCCCTTCAGGGGATTTTCCCAACCCAGGGATCGAACCCAGGTCTTCCACATTGCAGGTGGATTCTTTACCAGCTGAGCCACAAGGTAAGGCCAAAAATACTGGAGGAGGTAGTTTATCCCTTCTCCAGTGGATCTTCCGTACCCAGGAATCGAACCAGGGTCTCCTGCATTGCAGACAGATTCTTTACCAACTGAGCTATCAGGGAAGCTTCCCTGGTGGCTCAGATGGTAAACAGGCCAAGCTCTGCTATAATAGAAAAGGCGCTGCTCTTCTACCTAGGATGCCTTTCTTTTATCCCACTTCCCCATAGCAAAGACCTATTCATCTTTCAAAGCCTAGTCATAGAAAATAGGATTATCTCCTCCATTACACCCTTATCTGACTCCACAGCCTCATCCCATTCTCTGCTCCCATCTCCCCCTACTATATTGTGAGTCCCACAAGGAAGGAACCAAGCTTTAATATTTGTCAAGTTGACAAGTTCACAAGGGGGAAGTACTGAGAAGGTGGGACTCCCCATTACACTATTTAACCATAGGTTCATTTTTATCTGTTTGATATTTGAATTTCCACATAAAATCCTGTTTCCAGAAGTTGTCTGATTAAAACCATTGTGTAAAACTACTGCTGCTTGGCATATACCAGAAGGAACTCTTCACTGTTGAGTTGTACCAAACATTTAAAGAACTAATATCAATTCTCAGTCTTTTCCCAGAAATTGAAGAGGAGGGAACACATTGATATAAAATTCCTCAACAAAAACTAGCAACCAGAATTGGAAGGATCATAGACCAGGACCAAGTAGAATTTGTTCTTAGAGTACAGTGTAGTTTAACATACAAAAATCAGTCCAAGTAACCACATAAACAGAATGAATGGAAAAAAACACATGATCATCTCAGTTGATGCAGAAAAAGCATTTGACAAAATTCAGTACCCTTTCATTGATTAAAAAAAAGAAACACTCAACAGACTAGGAATAAAAGGAAACTACCTCAACATTTAAAAAGCCACATCTGAAAAACCTCACAGTAAACACCATCAGTCAGTTCAGTTCAGTTCAGTCACTCAGTCATGTCCGACTCTTTGCAACCCCATGAATCGCAGCACGCCAGGCCTCCCTGTCCATCACCAACTCCCGGAGTTTACTCCAACTCATGTCCATCGAGTCGGTGATACCATCCAGCCATCTCATCCTCTGTTGTCCCCTTCTCCTCCTGCCCCCAATCCCTCCCAGCATCAGAGTCTTTTCCAATGAGTCAACTCTTCGCATGAGGTGGCCAAAGTATTGGAGTTTCAGCTTCAGCATCAGTCCTTCCAATGAACACCCAGGACTGATCTCCTTTAGAATGGACTGGTTGGATCTCCTTTCAGTCCAAGGGACTCTCAAGAGTCTTCTCTAACACTACAGTTCAAAGGCATCAATTCTTCAGCGCTCAGCTTTCTTCACAGTCCAACTCTCACATCCATACATGACCACTGGAAAAATCACAGCCTTGACTAGACGGACATTTGTTGGCAAAGTAATGTCTCTGCTTTTGAATATACTATCTAGGTTGGTCATAAGTTTCCTTCCAAGGAGTAAGCCTCTGTTAATTTCATGGCTGCAGTCACCATCCGCAGTGATTTTGGAGCCCAGAAAAATAAAGTCTGACACTGTTTCCACTGTTGCCCCATCTATTTCCCGTGAAGTGATGGGACCAGATGCCATGATCTTCGTTTTCTGAATGTTGAGCTTTAAGCCAACCTTTTCGCTCTCCTCTTTCACTTTCATCAAGAGGCTTTTTAGTTTCTCTTCACTTTCTGCCATAAGGGTGGTGCCATCTGCATATCTGAAGTTATTGATATGTCTCCCGGCAATCTTGATTTCAGCTTGTGCTTCTTCCAGCCCAGCATTTCTCATGATGTACTCTGCATATAAGTTAAATAAGCAGGGGGACAATATACAGCCTTGACGTACTCCTTTTCCTATTTGGAACCAGTCTGTTGTTCCATGTCCACTTCTAACTGTTGCTTCCTGACCTGCATATAGGTTTCTCAAGAGGCAGGTCAGGTGGTCTGGTATTCCCATCTCTTTCAGAATTTCCCACAGTTTATTGTGATCCACACAGTCAAAGGCTTTGGCATAGTCAATAAAGCAGAAATAGATGTTTTTCTGGAACTCTCTTGCTTTTTCCATGACCCAGTGGATGTTGGCAATTTGATCTCTGATTCCTCTGCCTTTTCTAAAACCAGCTTGAACATCTGGAAGTTCACAGTTCACATATTGCTGAAGCCTGGCTTGGAGAATTTTGATCATTACTTTACCATACTCGGTGGCAAAAAACTGGAAGCTTTTCCCCTAAGATTAGGAACAAGGCAAGGATGCCTGCTTTCACCACTTCAGTTCAACACAGAGATGGAAGTTCTCACAAGAGCAATTAGACAAGGCATCCATTTCAGAAAGGAAGAAGTCAGTGGCCTGTGTGCAGATGATATGACCTTATATGTAGAAAATACTTAAGATTCTGAGGGGAGAAAAGCTGTTAGGGTTAATAAGTGACCAAGTCAACATGCAAAAATCATTTGCATTTCTATATACTGAAATTGAGCACCCTGAAAAGGTAATTACAAAAACAATTGCATTTACAATAACTTGAAAGAATAAAATACTTAAAAACTAATTTAACGAAGAAAGTGAAAGACTTGTACAATGAAATCTACACAACATTGCTGAAAGAGAAATTAAAGACACACCTCCCATGTTCACAGATTGGAAGACTCCGTAATATTAAAATGTCATTACTAAGATCATGGCATCCAGTCCCATCACTTTATGGCATATAGATGGGGAAACTGTGGAAACACTGACAGACTGTATTTTCTTGGGTTCCAAAATCACTGCAGATGGTTGACTGCAGCCATGAAATTAAAAGACACTTGCTCCTTGGAAGAAAAACTATGACAAAACCTAGATGGCATATTGAAAAGCAGAAACATTACTTTGCCAGCAAAGGTCTGTATAGTCAAAGCTATGGTTTTTCCAGTAGTCATGTATATATGTGAGAGTTGGACCATAAAGAAGGCTGAATGTCAAAGAATTGATGCTTTTGAACTGTGGTGTTGCAGATGACTCTTGAGAGTCTGTTGGATTGCAAGGAGATCAAACCAGTCAGTCCTAAAGGAAATCAAACTGGAATATTCATTGAAAGGACTGATGCTGAAGCTAAAAGTCCAGTACTTTTGCCACCTGATGAGAAGAGCCAGCTCATTGGAAAAGACCCTGATGCTGGGAAAAATAGAAGGCAGGAACAGAAGGGGATGACACAGGATGAGATTGTTGGATGGCATCACCAATTCAGTGGACATGAGTTTGAGCAAACTCCAGGAAGAAGTGAAGGACAGGGAAGCATCCATGGGTTCACAAAGAGTCAGACACAACTAAGCAACCAAACAACAACAACCCATGTCATAGATTGGGAGACTCAGTATTATTAGAATGTCATTACTCCCAAGAGATCTGCAGAGTCAATGCAATCTCTATCAAAATGCCAATAACTCAGTATAAATAGAAAAACCCATCCAAAAACCCATATGGTATCTCAAGAAGTCCTGAAATAATCTTGAAAAAGAAAAAGCTGGAGGACTCATACTTCGTAACTTGAAAACTTACTCCAGAGCTATAGTAATCAAAAGTGTGGTGCTAGCATAAAGGCAGACATATAAATCAATGGAATTGAATAGAGAGCCTGGACATAAACCCTCACATATATGATCAAATGGTTTTTTAAAAGGATGTTAGATCATTCACCAGCAATAGATAGATTTTTTTCAGCAAATAATGCTGGGAAAACTAAATATACACAATTCAAAACAGTAAAATTGAACCCTTAACTAACACTGTATACAAAAGTTAGTTCAAATGGATTGAAGACCTTAATGTAAGACCTACAACAATAAAACTCTGAGAAGAAAGCATGAGGACAAAAACATCACATCATTGGATTTGGCAATGATTTCTTGGATATGACACCAAAGACAGAGGCAACAAAGAAAAAATAGATAAATTGAACTTTATGAAAATTTGAAAATTTTGTGTGTTAAAAGACAGTATCAGCAAGATGAAACAGCAGCCCACAGAATGGGAGAAAATATTTGTAAATCATATATCTGATAAGGGATTAGTATCCAGAATATATAGAGAACCCTTAAAACTCAACAACAAAACCTGATTCAAAAATAGACGAAGTATTTGAAGAGACATTTCTCCAAAGAAGAAACACAAATGGCCAATAAGCATGTAAAATGATGCTCAACATCACCAGACCTAATGGAAATGCATATCAAAAGTACATTGAGATACCACCTCACACCCATTAGAATGACTGCTATCAAAAAAAGAAAAAAGTGTTAGGATGTGGAGAAATTAAAACCCTCATGCACTATGGGAAGGAATGTAAAATTGTACAGTACTGTAGAAAAACAGTATGACAGTTGTCCCAAAAATTAAAAATAGAATTACCATATGATCCAGCAATTCTTCTCCTGGTATATACACAAAAGAATTGACAGCAGGGTCTTGAAAGATACTTGCACACCCATATTTATAGCAGCATTATTCACAGTAGCTAAAATGTGAGGCAATGCAAGAGTCCATTAAGAAATGACTTTTCAGAGCTTCCCTGATGGCCCAGTGGTAAAGAATCCACTTGCCAATGCAGGAGACACAGGTTGGATCTGTGGTCTGGGAAGATCCCACACGCCACAGAGTAGCTAAGCGCATGAGCCGAACTGTTGAGTCTGCTCTTGAGCCCAAGAACTGCAACTTCTGAGCCCATGTGCCACAACTACTGAAGCCTCGGTACCTAGAGCCCATGCTCCACAATAAGAGAGGCCACTGCAATGAGAAGCCCACGCACCACAACTGGATAGTAACCTCCACTTGCCATAACTAGAGAAAAGCCTATGCAGCAACAAAGACCCAGCCCCAGCACAGCCAAAATAAATAATTTCTTAAAAATAAATTTTAAAGAAACACTTTTTCAGTGAAAATCAATCAGTGTTATAATTTTTAGGAGAATGTTCATATCATAAACTAGACTAAAAATATCCCCAGGGTCAACATGTTGATGGGGTTAAAACAGAAAGAAGGGGTATTTGTCAAAATAGTCTGCTTCCACTCTTAAACAGGCCACTACCTGAAGTCCCCCTGAGAGTGTGGCTCCCTCAGAGTTCATATTGAAACCATGATGTATGAGGCAGTTTGGTCCTATTTTTTGTGGATAGCACATGAGTTAGATCCCAATCTAGTACCTAACATCCTGGTTGACATGTTGTTGCCATTTAACTTTTGCTTTAATGTATTTTCATCAAATATTTCTGATACTGGAAGTGTATCTTTTAAGAAATTGAGTTAATGCTACTTGATCTTTAAATATAGAAAAATTGTCTAATTTAGGAGAGATGAATCTTAAAAGCAGCAAATGACTTTATTATGTATTTCATCATTTTCAGCAAGCATGTTTATGGAGTACTACAGAAAGTTTCTTCCAGGTATACACTTTGATTTACAAGTATTAAATGACCTTCTAAGTTCTTTACTCAAACACTGTTTATTGAAAGAAGTATTTCAGGTCATGAACCTCTGCATAATGATTAAGATGCTGGTAAGTAACCTGAAAATACATTTTTCTAATATTTTAAGTTAATTTCTCTGATACATTTCTTATATGTATAATTTAGCAGTTAAATTCCTATTTGTTAAATACTTCTAGAGAACACTTGTGTTTTTCAGCATAAACAAATTTGAGAAACTTAAAGTATACTGAAGTAAGACATGAAAATGAGTGTAATATTTTTGTTTTATCCAGCCTGCTCTGAAAATATTACTAAAAATATTTGAGTATGTGGCAACTATGAAATTAAGGAATGCTGTACCTGCTTTAATTAATATCTTTTGCAAGGTATGATTTTTTTGTTTTATCCATTTTATTCTCTAATAGTGAATAACCAATAAAATAGTGATTTCTGCTTACTCTTTTTTTTTTTTTTATTTCTGCTTACTCTTAAGTTGCCTTTAACTCACATTTTTTATACCAAAGAATTATATTTTCAGAAATGTTCTTTTTCTCCTGAAGTAGGACTTAGTAACAGACTCCAGTGACTAACAGGCCTTGCCCTTAATTGAATAGTTCTAAGCATGCCAGGTTGAAGAAGGCAATGGCAACCCACTCCAGTACTCTTGCCTGGAAAATCCCATGGACAGAGGAGCCTGGTAGGCTGCAGTCCATGGGGTCACGAAGAGTTGGACACGACTGAGCAACTTCACTTTCACTTTTCACTTTCATGCATTGGAGAAGGAAATGGCAACCCACTCCAGTGTTCTTGCCTGGAGAATCCCAGTGACGGGGGAGCCTGGTGGGCTGCTGTCTATGGGGTCGCACAGAGTCGGACATGACTGAAGTGACTTAGCAGCAGCAGCAAGCATGCCAGGTGACTTCTTACAAATTCATGAACCATCCTCATCTCTACTTCTTAAGAATGATTGAAGAAAATTTTCTTTTTCAAAAAGATTTGAGGTCATATATAACAAAAATAAGTACACAAATCGATGTATAAATAGGACACTGTTACCAAACATGGTAGATGGATAAGAATATGGTGGTGGTGGTTGTTTACTAAGTGGTGGTCACTAAGTCATGTCCAACTCTTTGTGACCCCATGGACTGTAGCCTACCAGGCTCCTCTGTCCATGGAATTCTCCAGGCAAGAATACGGGAGAGGGTGGCCATTTCCTGCTTCAGGGGATCCTGAAGACACAGGAATCAAAACCACATCTCTTTTTACATTTTTTAAAGTATATTAAAATTTTTACTGTTGTTGAATATTTCTTAGTATTTGGTACTACTCAGCATTTCATTTCAGAGTAGGCCTGTAGCAGGAAAACACCCCACTTCCCGCCCATTCTCTTTAGGAAGCAGCATTGGAACCATTTTAGCAGATGAACAGATATTTCAGTGAATACCTCTAGTTTCACATTACAAAACTTGACAAAATTACTTGCCTGGAAATTTTTTGAATCAGGAATTACTCAAACGTCCAGTTACATAAGAATTGAGTAACAGGGATGAAATGTATGGCATGGTATAGTTAGTAATAATGTAATATCTTTGTATGGTGACAGATGGTAACTAAACTTATCATGGTTATCATTTTGTAATGTATAGAAATGTCAAATCACCATGTTGTGCACCAGTAACTAACATCGTGTTATAAGTTAATTATACTTCAAAAAACAAACTTGCAAAAAAGGAAATAAGGTTTCTGGTTACCAGAAGCATAAAGGAAATTGGAAATTGGACGAAGGTGGTAAAAGGTACAAACTTCCAGTTATAAGAGAAATAAGAACTGTGTGTGTGTCACTCAGTCGTGTCGGACCCTTTGTGACCCCATGGACTTCAGCCCACTTGGTTCCTCTGTCCATGGAATTCTCAAGGCACAAATTTTGGAGAGGGTTGCCATTCCCTTCTCCAGGGGAACTTCCCAACCCAGGGATCAAAGCGGGGTCTCCTGCATGGCAAGCAGATTCTTTACTGACTGAGCCACAGGGAATCCCTATGTATTATACAACATGATGAATATAATTAACACTGCTGTATGTTATATATGAAAGTTGGTAAGAGAGTAAATCCTAAGAGTTTTTAACACAAGGAAAAATTTTTTCCTTTTTCTTTTATTTTGTGTGTATATGAGGTGGTAGATGTTCACTAAAATTATTGTAATCTTTTCATGATATATGTAAATCAAATCATTATGCTGTATACCTGAAACTTATATAGTTGCTGTATGTCAGTTATTGATATAGCACAGTAAAATTGAAGATAGATAATTTTTTTTTAAAAAAAAGAAGAAATTACTGATCACCTAAAGTCATTGTAGAAAACCTCAACTTGTTATGTCTCAGGGATTTTATCATCAGGTATACAGTATAACAACAGTGCTATACTTAATAAAAGACAGAATTAGTACCAAGCAAGAGGTTCTATTGATAAAGTAGTTGACATAACTTGAAGAAAAGGACTAATGTTCAAGTTTAAATTCAGAAGTATTATTTTCATTTTTGCTTTAAATTCTTGATGTAAGGTGTCTTATGGTGGTTCTCAAATATTTGAAGAAAAATATGCTTCAGATTTTTTAATGAATTTTAATTCTGTCTCCATGTTTCACTTCTTCCATCAGTCTCTTAGTTTTTCCCACACACATTGGTTTCACATTTTTAAAAGAATGACTACTGTTTACCCTCTTCCACAGCTCATTGAAGCTGGGATGGTACTTGACCCAGAACACTTTAACTATATTGTTAAGCTTTTATACCAAGTACAGGCTTCCAAGCAAGAAATAACTGCAGTTCTGGAAATGAAATCCAGGTAAGAAAACCACTATAATTAGGACTAAAATATATGTATTTTGGTGGGGACTTAAAAAGGATGAAGACAAAGTACTTATCATTCTTCATATGCCCACCAAAGTCCTTCTCGCCCTCTTGGCTATGGCCTGGTCACGTTGTCATCATCTGCCTCTAGCTAACCCTCCTGGCCAGCCTCACCAAATCTTTTTCATCACCTGATTTCATCTCGCTACCTGGCAGATCAAATGTAAAGACTCTCTTGCTCTGTTTTACAACTTACTTAATTCTACTTAATGCACTCTCTTACATGTATTCAAATTACTTTAATCCTTCTTTCTCTTTCACTCACTTCTTGTCATGTTAACTAGGTAAAATATTTTAAGGTCTCTACTTCATTCTTTCTCTGACTTGTTTGCTTTCTCTGTTTCGCTTATGAGCCTCAAAAGGCCTTAAAAAAAAAAAAAAAAAAAAAAAAACCTATAATAATTACAAGGGTAGTAGCATAACATACTTGTATTGAGAAAAAGGAAAGCCATGACTTTGATAAAAATTGTATTAAAGTGTCACATACATAGAGAAAAGTATACAAATTTTAGGTGTTTAAATGAACCATAACATTTTAACAAAGGCAGATTTGATAAAGTGCAAATGATGCCAACCAGAAAACTCCTTGAGAAAGCCCAGAAAGTTCCTTCAGAGGCACTTCCACATTTATTTCATTTCTCATAATCCTCTAATACAGAAGTTTCCACACTAGTATCCAGAGGCCAAAAGAAATACATTAACAGTAGCATTTATTAAGAGGTTAGATCCAAACAAATTAATAGTAGTTTGAGGGTGTCTGACAGATGTCGTGAAAATATCAAAATTACCTGAGGAGCCCCTGTGAATTTGCTCTAGTGCCGTTTTATCCGTTCCCTTTTTTCCCCCATACCCATTCAGTGTGATTATTCATTTATAGAGCATTTAGATTGATTTATTACTGTTTGTAGTATATTTTCAGTTATCCCACATCGTAGTCTGTTTGATTTGGGAAAGTATGTGAAATACTACTGTTGGTTGTAACCATCAGTATAAACAGATACGATGAGAAATGTTGCTCCCCCTTATCCCTACTCTACCATTTCTGTTTCCCCCTCCTCTTCACCCCTTTTCCACCTACATACTAGAGGTAACCAATCTTTCAGTTTTGGGGGTTATCCTCTTATAATGAGCAGATATTTATATATTTTCTTATACCAACTTCTTTGTTATACACAGTGTAGCATATAACGAATTTCAAATTTGCTCTTTTCACTCAAACAGTATATCCTGGAGATCAGTCTAAATCAGTTTGGAGAGAAATTTGTTGTTTTTTAATAAAGACAAACGTACTCCATTGTTTGAACGTACTTCTGGTTATTCAGTCAATGTGTGGGTATTTAAGTTGTCCCCAATATTTTGCAATTTAAAACAATACTACTAATCTTGGATTGGAAAAATTAATATTGTTAAAATAGCCATACTACCCAAAGCAATCTAGATTTAATGCGTTGTCAATCAAGTTAACCATGACACTTTTCACAGAACTAGAACAAATAATCCTAAAATTTATATAGAATCACAAAAGAATCTTCAGTGAAGGAGTCAAGAATATTCAATGGAGAAAAGACAGTCTCTTCAGCAAGTGGTGTTGAGAAAGTTGGACAGCTTCATGTAAATCAGTGAAGTTAGAACATTACCTCACAAAATGTACAAAAATAAACTCAAAAAGATTCAAAGACCTAAATATAAGACATGACACTGTAAAAATCTTTGAAGAAAACATAGGCAAAACATTTTCTGACATAAAATGTAGCAATATTTGCTTAGACCAGTCTTCCAAGGCAAAAGAAATAAAAACAAAAATAAACAAATGAGACCTAATCAGACTTAAAAACTTTTGTACAACAAAGGAAACCATGAACAAAATGAAAGACAACTTACAGACTGGGGGAAAATATTTGTAGAATGAGGCATCCAACAAGGGCTTAATTTCCAAAGTATATAAACAGATCATATAACTCAATACCAAAAAAACACCAAAAAAAAAAAAAAAAACCCACCCAGTCAATAAATGACAGAAGACCTAATTAGCCATTTCTCCAAAGAAGACATATAGATGGCCCACATGAAAAGATGTCCAATATTGCTGATCATCAGAGACATGCAAATCTGCAGTGAGGTACCACCTCACACCAGTCACGATGGCCATCATCAGAAAGTCTACAAACAATAAATGCTAGAGAGGGCGTGAAGAACAGGGTGCCCCCCTACGCTGTTGGAGAGAATGGAAATTCTTGCAGCCACTGTGGAGTCTAGTGTAGAGATTCCTTAAGAAGCCAAAAATAGAGTTGCCATATGATCAGCAGTGCTATCCCTGGGCATTAATCCAGAAAAGATGAAACCTCTAATTTGAAAAGATATGTGCACCACAGTGTTCATGGAACACCGTTTATAATAGCCAAGACAGCGGAAACAACCTAAGTGACCATCAGCAGATGAATGGATAAAAGTTAGGAACTTGTCCTTCCTTTTTAATGCTCTGGAATAGTTTATGAAACATTGGGACTAATTACCAAAATTGACCCCCTAGTTGGCTCTTCTACAGTGTTATTAGTTTATTGGCACCCTGCTCTTTGCACCTTTTCTTCTCTTCCCAGTTGCCAAAGCCTACGTCTTTCATTTTTTTTTTTTTCCCTCTCCCTGAAGCTATCTATGCATTTCACATTTGCTTTGTTCAGATCACACACACTTATAAATTCCTTCTGTGTCATTTATGTTCTCATCTACCCACGTTTTCTACTTAGCATTTTCAAGCTTGGTGTGGACTTTGTAATGGTAATTTTTAGTCACTGTTAGGTCCTTCTGCTAGTTTCCTGCTATGGTTCTCCCCTACAGATACTTTTGGTTTGCTTGCTTTGGTTTGTTGTGGTTAGTGTTTGCTTGCCTCATGTCCTTCTGGAGCAGTGAGGGTGGAGTGAGAGCCGCAGAGAGCAAGTGCTAGGATTGGTTTTGCCTTTTTTTTTTTCCTCTTTGTATTCACAATTATTTTGAAGCTTTGACATTCTCTGTCTTCAAGTTGGGTGAAAGTACGGTTTCATATGAAATTGTTTTTCCTTCTCATTGCCTGTGGTTCAGGAGGAAATAGTTTAAGTAAGGTAACTGCAATTACCATTTTATTTAGCACTAAAGAATTTTTATAGCATATTACTCTCTCTTTCTCCAGTCTTTTAGGTATAAGTTAACAAATGAATTAGGAGCAATATTGACTTTGGGGGAGTGAACGTAATTAGCCCTTTTCTGTTGTTAAAGGTTACACATGAGGCAATTTAAAAAGAACTGGAAATGTGACTTAGAGGCAGCCTTGAATGAAATAGAGGTACATGCTTATCTTTTATTTATTTATTTTTGGGGGAGGGTTGGTGGCAAGAATACTGGAGTGAGTTGCCATTGATGCTTATCTTTTAAATACATAGCTGGGAACTCTGAAAACCAGTAACAACAAAGAAACTTTGAATAGTAACCCAATTTTAGAAAAAGGTTTACAAATGCAGCTGTTTCACAGAGAAGAGAAGGAAAAGAAGTTTAATTTCTTACAAGTTAATCCTTTCAACTGCAAACATAATTTCTAGAGTTTGACCTATTCTAAAAATCATTCTAGACATAGTTGTTCAGTTTAAAATTAACGTATGTTAGGCTATAGTAATCTATAGCTTGGCTTTTAATTCTTATAACTAGGTAGACTCCTTCAGTGCATGAGTGAGTTGGCTTTCTTGTCATGATCCATGGGTGATCATATTAAATGGACAGTATGTGACCTGACAGGGCAAAGCCATGGTCACTGTGTGCTCTCCAAGCATTTAAAGTCTGAATAAGAAATAGAGGACTTTCAGGATGACTTGACTTTTTAATTGAAGATCATTTTTATACTCATTCTAGTAATTGTTGATCTAGTCTAAATTAATATTTATATCCTTGAAACAGTATATTTTGTTGGTATAGAAAACTTTTACTTTAGAAAATAATAGAAACATAGTAAGTTTACTGAAATTTACTTTCTTGGTCCTTTTGTAGAAGAAGTGTAATGCCCAAAATTGTGTATGGTCCCCAAATCACAAATGGCCAAATAATCGTAAAATGCAATCTCTAACAGTAATAAAATAATGTATTACTGTGGAGGCAGCTCAAATCGTGCTGCTAGTCATCTCTTCTCCAAAAATCTATCTCCACTGTGTATTCCAGGTTTGGGGATGATGTCATTAAGGACATTAGGAACTAAATAATTAAAACAAGTGTACGTTGACATCTGAAACTTTTATAGGCTTTGCCATGGTCAGAAAAGCAAATTGTACAGTAACATGTTACTGCTATTATAACACTTGCCAGGAAGCTTATATAAGATTTGCAGAGATCATGTCTTATTAATTTCTGTAATGCCTACATGTGCCTGCCCCATAATATGTTTGCATAAATAACAGCTTACATTTTTTGTTTTGTTTTGAATAATTCTCATAGCATTGTAAAGAAAAAGGTGACTGGACCAAATTGGGAAATGTATACCTTAACATAAAAATGAGCTGTGAAAAATTTGCAGATTTCCAGAGGTTTTGTGCTTGTATTGCTGAAACACTAACAAAAGACTGTAAAGAAGAGCAACCAGGTGTTCCATTTTGTGAATTTGCTGAAACAGGTAAATGTTGCTGTTTTGGTCAGAGTACTGCATGTTAGGGTGATACAGTGTTCTTTCTTACTGATTGATAGATTGACTGGGACAGTGTTCAAAACATATAAAGCTCCTAATAGTCTCCATGTTGAAGATAAATTAATATTGCAGGATTTAGATACTATTTCTTCTTTATAAATTTTTCCATCTATTTATTATTAATTTAGATTATAATGATAAAAAAGTGATAAAAGGTCAGTATATCACATGTTTCATGTTCTTATTTTTCTTTTCATTCAGATTGGTAAAACTATTGCTAGCAAATTATAGTGGAGAATCTGAATTTTGAGATCATTGTTACTATCTTCACTGTTGCAAGTCAATAAAATTCATGTGTTTTTGAGACTTTTCTGTGTGTGTGTGTGTGAGCCCTTCACTGCTATATTCTCTATCAGGGTTGGCAAACTCTGTAAAGGAGCAGATAGTAAATATTTTAGGTGTTGCACACACAGCATATGATCTGTGTCACATAGTGTTCTTTTCAAACAACCCTTTAAAAATAAAAACTGTTCTTAGAAGCTCACAGGCTATACAGAAACGGGCCACGGGCCAGATTCGGCCCATGAGCTGTAGTTTGCTGACACCTGGTCTTTGTGGTAGTATCACTAATTCCATATTAAATTTGCCTTTTCCATCATTCAAAGTGACTATTTCATTTTCTTCCGTGTATCTACTTTGTGTTTCAGTTAGCAAAGATCTGCAGAATAGTGAAGTAGATAAAACTTTGCTGGGAAGAATCGGAATCAGTGCTGTGTACTTCTATCACAAGCTGTTGCAGTGGTCCAAGGTACTTCACTAAATTTTTGTTTGGGCTTGGTCTGTAGAGTGTTCATTTTACATTTTTGTATAGAATATAAGTTAACCCTGAATGTTAAAATTTTGCTGATTATCACTACAGGGGCAAATTGAGCCTCAGACAGTAAATTAATTATTAGGTGATATTTTGGGTTTTCCTGATAGCTCAGTTGGTAAAGCAGAGAAGGCGATGGCACCCCACTCCAGTACTCTTGCCTGGAAAATCTCATGGACAGAGGAGCCTGGTAGGCTGCAGTCCATGGGGTCGTGAAGAATTGGACACGACTGAGAGACTTCCCTTTCACTTTTCACTTTCATGCATTGGAGAAGGAAATGGCAATCCACTCCAGTGTTCTTGCCTGGAGAATCCCAGGGACAGGGGAGCCTGGTGGGCTTCCGTCTCCGGGGTCGCACAGAGTTGGACACGACTGAAGCGACTTAGCAGCAGCAGCAGCAGCAATTAGTAAAGAGTCCACCTGCAATACAGGAGACCCCAGTTCAATTCCTGGGTTGGGAAGATCCCCTGGAGAAGGGATAGGCTATCCTCTCCAGTATTCTTGGGCTTCCCTTGTGGCTTAGCTGGTAAAGAATCCACCTGCAATACGGGAGACCTGGGTTCGATCCCTGGGTGGGGAAGATCCCCTGGAGAAGGAAAGGCTACCCACTCCAGTATTCTGGCCTGGAGAATTCTATGGACTGTATAGTTCATGATGTCGCAAAGAGTCAGACACGACTGAGCGACTTTCACTTCACTTCACTTAGGTGGTGTATTAGGAACATGTGGAAAGGAGGTGGCATGAGACTGACTACTAAGAAGAATCTCAGTATAGGGAATACTTAAGAAGCTGTGCTAAATATCATTTTTACTTGAAGCACCTGTCAATTCAGTATATTTTGCCAACTCCTGAGTATTGGTACTATTACAGTTTTTGAAGACCTCTCTTAAGATGAGCCCAAGATACAATTAATAGAACTACTTTAAAATTACTTCCTAGGATTCCCTGGAACACTGTTGGTATCTTCATGTCTACCTTTGAGATTTAGCTCATCATAGAAGCAGTATAGCAACTCTAGACCATATTGTACTACCTGAGGTATACTTCCCTGAGGTGCGGGTAGAGTGAGAGATTCAATAAAGTGAAGTAAAGGACAGGAAAATCCAAAGTAGGGAGAGAAGTGCTGAGATATGGAGAGTAGGATAGTTGAGAGTGAGGTTGCTATTGAATCAACTATTAAAACATAACTTTTATTCCTTCTTTTTTTAAAAAATTCTTATACTGGTTTATTTCTATGAAGTCAAATGCAGGTTGTTTCCTCGCTTTCGATTCTCTAGTTTTTCCATTTCTTTTTTTTTTAATTTGTTTTTTTAATTGACGGATAATTGCTTTATAGAATTTTGTTGTTTTCTGTCAAACCTCAACATGAATCAGCCATAGGTATACATATATCCTCTCCCTTTTGAACCTCCCTCCTATCTCCCTCCCCCCTTCCTTCTTTTTTATGAAGAGGTTGTTTCACAATTGAAATAATATTTAAGGACATTAAATATGTACATGGTCACTCATGTACATATACAAAATTCAAAATTTTTTTAAAGAAGAACATTTTAAAATAATCATTGTACAGAAGATCTCCAGTTTCCAAGCTCTTCAAGAGCACCTGGACTGGACAAAATGTACTTTGTCCCCCTTCTCACAGTCTAGCTTAAGGTCTATCATAGCATTAATTTCTTGGGTATTTAATGCTTGAGAATTTGAGGACTACCTAGTAGGGAAGTTGTTTTTAAAACTCAGAATGATTCTGCTTTAATTTCAGAGTATATTTTAATTTTATTTGGTTGTTTTTATTTAAGATATAAGTGGTTGGTGAATTTGTGCCTATATTTTAATTTTAAATGTTCACTATCTTATTCAGAATGAGTATTTTATTTGTTATCTTACTTAGCTGAATTTTTAATGAAATGTAAATGAAAATTTTTAATAAAGCTTCCTTTATGAACATAAAGTAAAACCATTGGAATTAAACTTAAGGTATCCCTTGAAAAATGCACTCATTTAATGCAGTCAGATTGAAAGTGCTTTGACATCATAATATGGACCTGACTCAAAATAGCGTATAATATAATATGAAACAAGAGTCTGTAAACTAAAAGCCAGATCTGGCCCACAGCCTATTTTTATACTACTCATGAGCTTTAAAAATGTAAGAATGTTTCTTACATTTTTAAAGGCTTAGAAATTTAAAAACAACCAAAAAGAATATGCAGCTGACCAAATGTGACTTGCAAAGCCCAAAGCATTTTCTATCTGGCTTTTTATAGAAAAATTTTGCTGACCCTAATAGAAATAATAACACATATCCAATTTCTAATGTCTACCCTAGAGACAGTCTTTATGTAGACTATGTGAAACTATTAGCCTATTGACTCAGAAAAACAATTTTAAGCCAACAATCTTATCCCCTTTTTTCCCCACTATCATTCTTTTTCTCAATTTTATATTAAGTTATCTTTTCATTCAGTCTCCCTCCTGGGTCTCAGGGTGATCAACATAAGAAGAGCAAGAACATATAATGGGTAGTTTTCCACTTTAAGGCATGAAATCTTTTTGCCAAATGAGGTCTTTAAAAAGGAAGCTCACTGACTAAAACAGATGAAGGGAGATCCACTGAAAGGATGCCCAGTGGTTAATGAGGCAAAGTCCTGCTTGCTCCCCTTCCTTTTCCGTTTCATGGCTGAGCTGGAAAGGGCTTAAGGAGAGCGTCTTGAAGCAGTTTGATAGCCATCAGTCTCGAATGATTCAAATTGCATAATTACCTTCTATATAATCTTCAGTGACTTTGTATCTCTATAATATTCTAAATGATTAACAATCAGTGTTCTTTTTTTTTTTACTCTAGGGAAGGAAGGTCTTAGATAAACTATATGAATTAAAAATACATTTTACAAGTTTAAAAGGACTTATAGGGCCTGAGAAGTTAGCATCAAGATGTCAAATTGTGAATATTGCAGCAGAAATTTTTCTAAAAAGTGGAAGCCTAGATGGTGCCATTTGGGTATTAAGGGGTAAGTTTCGATACATACCAGCATGGAATATTTTGTAAGCTTATTATAAATTCTTGGATTTGTAATTACCTCAAGTTGATATTAAGTGGTGGGTGATAATTTGGCCTAAGCCTCTAGTGTTCATGTGGGTAGGAAAGGTTGTTGTGTAAAATGAAAGGAGAATGTTAACCTAGCTTTAAAGAGAAACTGTTTGAACCTTTGTTGAGAAGTTAGTTGTTACTTTGGCCTCAGCACCATAGAAATGCTTTACCTGATTATCTCAGTTAACCTTCATGGAAACCCTATGAGTTTGAAATTATTATAATCCCCATGTTACTGATAAGAAAATCTTGTTAGAAACAATAAGCAGCTTGCCCAAAATGACATAACAAGTAAGATCTGGAGGCCAGGTTTAATCCCAGAAAGCCCAGCTTCAGAGCCCAAGCTTCAGCTGCTGACAGAGGGAAATCCTGATTGCAATCTGTGTAAACCCTATCTTTGCATGTGCCAACAAGCTGGCTCCAAACCAAGACAATAAAACTTGTTTTCCCTAGTAAGTCAATTCATCTAACAGAAATTACAATGCAGTTAAGCCAGCAGAAGCAACTAAGGTCAGTTGGGCATGAGGTAATTTAGAGAGCAAAGTAGTAGCACAGCATCTAATATAGCTTTGGCTACTTAGACCATCAAGCAGATTTTATTTGATAAAATGGGATAAATAAGAATGAAGATGGAGAAGGAAATGACAACCCACTCCAGTATTCTTGCCTGGAAAATTCCATGGACAGAGGAGCCTGGTGGGCTGCACAGTCCATGGGGTCGCAAACAGTCGAACACGACTGAACGACTGAGCGAGCAACCACCTGAAGGAAAGCGAGAGCGGCTGGTGTGCGATTCAGTGGCAACATAGGACCAGTGAGTGGTGACAAGGACCCATGATGCCACACACAGCTACTCTTGGCGCAGGAACGTGGAAGCCACCATTCACAAGTCTATAACAAGATGACTGACAACTGGAGGTAATTTCCAATTCATCGCAGCCCACTGGGTCCCAGAGTGATATCCCTGGCTCTTGTTCACAGGACTTTCAGTGTATTATGGATATTAACCCTGTGTCTATGACGTATTTTCCCCAGTGTTCAGAGTTGCTGTATATGTAAATGAAGCCAATAAGGGTCTGGATCGTTAAGAAAAGGTACGAGGGGAGAGAAGCCCATTTGGTGACCAGGAACGGCAACATAGAATGGAAACAGTTACTACAAAGAAGCTGGTGCTTTGGAAGGAAGAGCACCTGGGATGAGTGTCACAAGCAAGCGTTTTTACAAGGATCTAATGACATGAAGCAGATGAAGTCCTTGATGAACCACTCAGTGCTGTGCACACCAGAGCTGGTGCCAGCTTTTGCACTTCTTATACACGAGAGAGAAATAAACCCTCTTGTTTAAAAAAAAAAAAAAAGAATGAAGAAACCTCAAGAATCTCAGAGTTTAGGTAGAAGACAGAATAAACCCATAAATAAATAAAATTGAAAGCTTTTGCACTTAGACACAAAACTAGCATATGTACATATTTATCTATATATAAAACACCTGCATTTATCAAATGCTGAGATTTTATGGAATATAGAGGTTGTGATTAGACTTTGTGATCAAAAGCTTGTTGGAAAAGGTTTTCTTCAACTTAACAAATGTAGCCAGTGAAGTTTCCTGGGAGAAAGATTAACAAAAATAGAAGGGTACAACACAAAATACAAATATACAAATACAAAATAGAATGTTTATAAAAAGAGGAAGTAGAAAAATGCAAGCCAGAGTTCACAAGCTCCATGAGAAAGAAAAAATGTGTTAAGAAATGGAAAGGGTAAAATAGTTGGTAAAAATGGGTATAGGTGATCATCTGCCTAAAAGTTTATGGCAAAACCAGTCTTTAACTGGAGATTCTGGGAGAGTTTGTGGGAAGGGTATGGAATGGGCTATGGAGATTTAGAATTTTTACAAATTTGATGTTTCAATTTTGAGATTATATTTTTAAATTCTGTCAGTTATCAACACAAGATTTTCTTTTGCAGTGACCTTTTCAATTGAAAGTCATTTTTCATAAGTAAAATTTTATTTCTTCTAAAAAAGGATCCACAGAAGTATGTTAAGTTGTCGCCAGAACTTTTTTGTTCTTCAAAGAGTTCTGCAGTGAACAGGCCGTTGTCAAGAAAGGAAATACAAGTGGCTTGATCTCACTTGTAATAACTGAGAAATAAATATTAAAATCCTAAGCACCTGTCAGACCAGCAAAGATTAGAGTTTAGTGATATGCTATTTGTGAGGGTATAAAGGAATGAACCTTCACACAGATTGTCTTTAGGGGCTTTTTGACAACATATCTGTCAAAATTTAGTAATGCATATTTCCTTTAATCTATTAACTCCATTTCTAGGAATTTGTCCTACAAACACATTTATTTCTATATTTGAAGGTATGCACTGTAAGTTATATGAAATCTCTTTTTTTTTACCATCAACAATGATAACAAAGAATTCCAGATAACTTAAGTTTTCATTAAGGATGTAACAGTTAGTGAAGCTGTGTAACAGCCATATGATGGAGTAGAATGAGTTAGAGCCACACTCACTGGAATGATCTCCAGGATTTATTACCAAATAAAAAAAGGAATGTCCTGAATGGTGTACACAGTATGCTACCATTTGTGTAAAAAAAAAAAATTTAATGGATATGTTCATATTTGCTTTATACCCTTAAAATAGTTGCAGAAGGATGCATAAGAAACTGTTGATGGTGGTTGCTTCTGGGAAGAAGAATTGAATGTTTGGAGGACAGCGATGAGCAGCAGATTAGCTTACATATTTTTCCCATATTTTTCCCTTTTAAAAACATGTGCAATTATTACCTACTAAACTTTTTAAAGAAGGGGTTTACATACACTTCGTTTGAGAACTGTAGAATATTTTACACGTTTTTATTTATTGTGCAGCAGACTTTTTGGTGAGAAGTACTCCATTGTTTTGACTTTTCATGTGTTCACTCTCACATTTTGAACTCTTGCTCAGCACCTTGTTTCCTGGCAAATGAGCAACAAATTCCTACCTTGCCTTATACCCTTACCAGCATTTAAAAAAAGGGGAAAAAAACCCGTTAAAACCACAATTTTATAATCAAGGTTTGGAGGCTGAAAAATAAGTATCTTTTAACATTCTAGAATACAAATTTTTGCTTAGAAAAAGTTATGCTATTTGTTGAGAAACTGCTCTTAAATTTTAAAGTAACTTTTATTGCCTTTATTGGGCTTCCCTGATGGCTCAGACGGTAAAGCGTCTGCCTGCAGTGCAGGAGACAGGGTTCAATCCCTGGTTTGGGAAGATCCTTTGGAGAAGGAAATGGCAACCCACTCCAATACTCTTGCCTGGAAAATTCCATGGACTGAGGAGCCTGGTAGACTACAGTCCATGGGGTCACAAAGAGTCAGACACGACTGAGCAACTTCACTTTTTCTTTTTCTTTCTTTTATTGCCTTTATATAAGTAATACTTAGTCATTATAGAGAAATAATAAGGGATAGATAAGCAAAACTGATGATAAAAAAAATTCTTATTTAGCCACCCATCCGATGTTATAAATAACACCATAGTGTTGCTATACAGACTCTTTTGTATCTTGCATTTTGTTTAGGCAGAAGTCTTTCCTTGGACATTTTTCTGTGAAAGGAAATGTTCCTCTCCAACATCACTTAATGGGCTGCATAGTTTTCCATCTTATGAACAAATATAGATAAACACAGATATATAGATATGTCCATGCATCCACTTTTCTTGAACTAGCTGGTTTTTAAATTGCTATGATAAACAATAATCCCTTCTAAACATCCCTGCTAAATCTTTATTATGCCCTTGGGGTAAATTCTGATGGAATTGCTGGGCAAAGGTAAGGGCAGTTTAAAGCTATTTGGTAAATGTTGGCATATTTGCCCTTAGTGCCATTCAGATTTGCAACAAATTATTTTGAGTTTATTAGAAAGCTTCCCTTTGTGAGAAAATCCTTAGAAAACTATTGCATAGGTACCATCTATACAGCCTGTCCTGTTAGGGCCATGGGTGTACATTGACAATACAGATGTTACTCCCCAATTTCATGGTTTTTAGTTATCTGACAAACTGGTGCATGTTAGTTTAGGTAAACCCTAATCTGGCTGTTCTGAATATTCCATTCTAGGTTTTAAATATGTGACTAGAATTCAGAAGCACTCTACACCTTTAGAAATTTGCTAATTATAGTCATCTTACCAGCGTTTAAGTTATGAAACAACCTTGGCACCTTTGAATATTATTATTTTTCCTATCTCTTTGCTAGTTTGATAGGATAAAAGTGATAGTCACTGTTTGATTTTGCATTTAATTGCTTATTACAGAATTTAACTATTTTTCTTTTTGTTTCCATTTTTACTTAACTCTTTTGTGAATTACTAGTTCATGTTCTTAGTCTCTTCAGTATTTCTCTTCATTATTGATTTAATCACTTTACAAGTAGGTTAATGAAAGTATCTGTGTAAATGAATTCGTAATAGTAGAGCACTAATATTTGCTTACTCCTTGGAAGGAAAGTTATGACCAACCTAGATAGCATATTCAAAAACAGAGACATTACTTTGCCAACAAAGGTCCGTCTAGTCAAGGCTGTGATTTTTCCAGCGGTCATGTATGGATGTGAGAGTTGGACTGTGAAGAAAGCTCAGTGCTGAAGAATTGATGTTTTTGAACTGTGGTGTTGGAGAAGACTTGAGAGTCCCTTGGACCGCAAGGAGATGCAACCAGTCCATCCTAAAGGAGATCAGTCCTGGGTGTTCATTGGAAGGACTGATGCTGAAGCTGAAACTCCAATACTTTGGCCACCTCATGCGAAGAGTTGACTCACTGGAAGGGACCCTGATGCTGGGAGGGATTGGGGGCAGGAGGAGAATGGGATGACAGAGGATGAGATGGCTGGATGGACATGAGTTTGGGTAAACTCTAGGAGTTGGTGATGGACAGGGAGGCCTGGCGTGCTGTGATTTATGGAATCACAAAGAGTCGGACACGACTGAGCGACTGAACTGAATATTTGTAAAATGTTGCCTCGTAGGTAGTATAAATCAAGTCTTCCAGTCAAGTGGGCTCTAGTAATTTTAAAACAAGCTCCTGGTTTAAAGTTTTCTTCTCCATACTTAAGGCTTTATTTCGGCATTGTATACTTGAATTACCAAATATTTCTGTAATACTTTCTGTATTTATCATGCTGGAAAGGGCACAAAAGCATAACTCCTGTTCTTAGTCCAGTTGAAAAATAATGCAGAAATGTGATTTGACTGTTACATAACAGCATTTCATTATGAGTCCCATCACCTGTATAATGATTGAGGGATTAGGTAAATAGTAAAATACTGACATTTCTACCATGTTAGCACCTCGGTGTTCTGTACTACAGTCTGCCATTGTTTTTCTCAATGTGAAAATTGGCAGAAATTAAGGAACTTCAGTATAGGTAATACTCTCTTTTTTTTTTTAAGCTATGTGTTGGCTACCTAAGTGTTCTTTTTATTATTATGCTTTTATTATTTATATATGTTAGATGTTAACTTGTACATAGCAAATATTTTATTTTAAAAATTTTAAATAGGCAGATATTGTGGGGAAAAGCTGTTCCCCAAGAATACCAAAACTAATTAAATTATGTATTCTTTACTGTAAAATTGTTCAATTTGTCCACACAAATAATATTTTACAGTATAACATATACACATTATAATCTTAAACATCATATAAAAGTAATCATTAACTTCAGAATCAATAACTGATTAGTACATTTAGAAAAATGAAGAATTAATAAAAAGATTAAAATAACAGTGGTCATTAGTTTGCATCTTCTTAGGATGCTAATCATCACTATATACATTGTTTCTAATAAATCTGAGCTGTGGTTATCTTTCTGAGTATGCATATTTCAGTTTTGCCACTTTCTCCAAAAGATATTTAAAAACATTAGTTGTGATTATACTGGTAAGTAACTTTCATGGTGTAAAGTACTTGTACTTTTCCTTCTTGTAAGAGTCTGAGTGGATCATTAATACACCAGTATGGCCTTGCGATCGACTGGATGTGCTCAATCGGCATAATCTGCTCTGTACAATCGCACACGAAATCTTAGCGAAGAGTCTTTACAGACAGACATTTGAAGTTTTGCAAAATCTACCAGGTTTTCAAAATTCTCAAGGTATGTTTTGTCAAAGTCTAGATTAATTATCTCTGGCCCATCTGGTATTTAATAAGAAACAGTTCTCCACCTGTCTTGGTTGAATTTTATATTCCAGCATATATTTTTAATGATATTTGTTTTTGTAAAATGTGCTCTCTGCAAATTGAATATGCTTTCCTGATGGTTAAAAAAAAAAAAAAAAAAAAAAAAACAGAAATGTTTATCTTTGGGTTGTCTGTCAGCAGTTCCTGAAAGCAGCATTTCATCATTCCCCTTTTCCTTCCTCTGTCAAGTCATCAGCAAACAAGTAAATTAATCACGTAACAAAGATGGAACTTAGTCTCCATTGTAACATAGAAAAACATGGAATAAATGGAGGAAATACAGCAGATGACAAGTTCAAAGAAATAGATGCCCACGTGGGCAGTGGCAGGTAGTGCTGAATGCTTGCAGGTCATAGGTCAGTAGCAGGAGAGAGTCCATGTCAAGGGAAACAGCAGAAGCTTTGGGCCAGGAATGAGCTGAGCAGTGGGTTCAGGGCATGGGTTCATGTTTTAATGAAAACGTTGACCTCTCCTCTCAGTGCTTTGTCAGTCTCCATTTTCCCATGTATTCCACTGAGATTCTGTATTGTCATTAACATTCTTATCCTTTTCTCCCTCTAGATAGTAAGGTTCTTAAAGTCAATGAGGTTTTCTTTATTTTAGTATCTCTGGTACAATGGTTGCTGTAGAACTAGCTTTTGATATACAGTTATCTTAATAATGAAACAAAGTAATAATAGTGAGATTGATCAGATAGTTGTGCCAGATTTTGGAAGACCCTGAATGGCAGGCTAAAAGAATTTACTTTTCTATGTGTAGTTGGGGATCCCCTGAGTTTTGGGGTCAGGGAATGACATAATGAAGTTGGTATTTTAGGAAAGTTCCTCTGGTATAAGGTAGGAAGATAAATTTCCTGATAAGGCCTGGACCACTGAAAAATCCAAAAGTGATAAAGACCGTGAAAGTGAAAGTCACTCAGTCATGTCCAACTCTTTGTGACCCCATGCACTATAACAGTCCATGGAATTCTCTAGGCCAGAATACTGGAGTGGGTAGCCTTACCCTTCTCCAGGGGATCTTCCAGCCCAGGGGTTGAACCCAGGTCTCCTGCATTGCAGGCAGATTCTTTACCAGCTGAGACATAGACCTACCTAATTGAATTTAGCGAATAAAAGAGTTAGAAGTCTCCAAGGTGACTTCACTTTCTTCTGAATGAAAGGCAGAAAGGAGTAGACATACCCAAGAAAGGAAGGTTGTTGTTTTTTTTAATTTGAGAGTGAATATTTGTGAGTGGTTGTTTTATTTTTAGTAACAGGAGATATAAGTCTGAGGTCCACGCTATAGATAGAATGCAGACAGAACCGTACAGATGCAGTCACATGGGAAACCATGGACAGGGATGTTAATGCAGCCTCTATGGTCACATTCCTTTCACATCCTCCATTACAAAGTGGACACACCATTTTGCTTTTGTTGAATGCTTTTTTTTGTTAACTTAGTGTATAAGATGATTGCATTTTGGTGACTGTGTCTCCTACAGTAGGTAGGAATGGGCCAAGGAGAGAAGAGAGGAAACGAAGGGAGTAGAAGAGAAGTTTGAGAGATGAAAGTAGATCAGTTTCATTTTATCAATTTTTTTTTTTTTCCAGAAACTGTGGAGGTCTCACAGTATAGCCTACTTTTTAATAAACTTCTAGATGCCTGTATAGAAAGCAACAGCCTTGGTATGTCATCCTCTGTAGCAGAATTCATGATTTCAAAGAGCATCCCTATTGATTTTTCCTTTCTTAGAAGATTAATTACTTCTTTAGGAAGGAGTTGTTTATGGCTCAAAGCCAGAGCCCACTACAAAAGTAAGTTACATTTTAAACTTTAATTTTGATATATTGCTTTTGAATTTGATTTTCTAACCTGACATCTATGTATAATATTCACAATGTGACATTAAATGTATGAAAAGGTCGGTTTATACATGTTTAAAAACAGTGGTCTACACAGATTTGTGCTCTTTTGAAACCTGTTATGTCCCTTATTTCTAATTACTATATTTTTATTTCTTTGCATATTGGCATGTCCACTGGAGGTTATGAAAAGGAAATAGATGACAGAATTTGAACCAGTTTGGCATATTTTATAAATATATAGGAGTAAAACAGTTGGTAAAATGAAGTTTCAGGAATGTGTACTTATCCCTGACCTTTTTGGTTAGAATATTTTAAAACAGGAACACAGGAAGTACAGAGGCTGTCATTACTGTGCAACATGATATGTAATGGGTTTTCACATGGCTCTCAGTAATAGAACTTTGTTCATCTGTTAACAGTTGTTCTTTTCTAACAAGTAAGCCTAGAAAAGGAATACTTCCTCCAGTCCCAACCTCCTCACAGGTATTTTAATTAGAAAACAATTCTGTGATCTACAAAGGAATTCTTTTATGCCTTCATGCAGTGATTTGTCATAAATGTCCAATTCTACCACTACCATCTGTATAAAAAACATTTGAGTACCTACTCTGTCACTATTGTGCCGTACATGTCAAACATCCCAGCCACCCCATCGGCGCCAACAGAAACCTCTCGGAACTGGACATGTTTCTCATGTTGCCAGCTGGGATCAGTTTAGCAAGTGGTAACTTTTATTTCCCCAATGAGATGTGAAAGAAAATATTAGTATGCATTGCAGATAGTAAGATCATATATTATTTGATATTCTTATATGTGTGTTAGGTCATTATGTAAAATGTATTTCTTATTGCCAGTTACAATAAAAAGTTTTGAAAACTGAATTTTTTTAAAAGGATGATCAGAAATCTAGAGGCAAGGTGGAACTGTTTGTTCATAACACCTCATTTCAATTTTGTGGTTATGTTTCAACTCCTCATACTCTCTCTGCAGAATGCTAGAAATCACACCACAAAGTATATAAGTTACTATTAGCTATAACTTCTTGATTTTAGTTTTTAGAATTGATGTTAATGAGATTATTTTTTTCCTTTTTTCCAAATAACTGTTTGATTTGGGGAAAGTACCATCAGAAGGCATTTATATATGCCACAGAAACAAATTATTAACTTGGAAACATTTAACTGAGATTTCTATGATCTTTATGTTTTTTAGCTGAAGATGAAATTTTGTATTAAAACAGCTAAACTTAACCATTAAAAAATTTTAATTAATAGCTTTATTAAGATAAAATTCAAATACCACACAGTTTACCCATTTAAACATGTACAATTCAGTAATTTTAGTGTATATACAGAATTGTGCAACCATCACCACAATCAATTTTAGAACATTTTTATCAAGCCAAAAAGAAACCCCATATGCATTGATTCACCCCCCATCCCCCCAGATTCTTTCAACCCTGGTAATAATTTATTTTTAAAGACATTTTTTTAAGCAGCGTGTTAAAGCAATTAATGCCTGAGTACAATTCAGTACTTTTCTTATTAGTACTTTTCCTCTTATGTAAACACAGCTATGCCTGATTTTCATATGCAGTGAAGCTTTAGGGACTTAAACAAGTGAGGTTATAAAGAGTATTTTTGTTGTTTTTTTTCCTAATGTACCTGAGTTATAAAATGAAATGAGTAATTTATAGTCACTGGTTGGTCTTCAGAGCATCACATTTCCCAACACTGTTGACATTTAAAATATCGATGGAACTCTCTTTGGATTTATCTTCACACACAGGTTAACAAACACTTATAATCACATCTAGTGGAAATATTTTATTATGTTGTATTGACTATGGCTTAAAGTAAATGGGCAGTTTTGAAAATTTCTCGCTTCATACTTAATATTTCAAAAACATTTTACAAAGAATGATCTCAAATGTACTAGGATAAGCTTACTACCATATAATTTAATGTGATAAATCTGCCTCTAATATGAAGATTTATTCTGAAACAAAAATAATTATCACCTATAGATATTTTGGAAGCCTATGTTTTCACCTGTTGGAGTTTTAGTAAAGTTTGATCTATTACTTGATTTTCAGGTGCTCTTTCACTGGGTTGCTACCCACCATTGGAAGGAAATTTGTACCGAAAACTTCTACTGATTCCATCCTATTTGTCTGAAATTGAAATGCTTTTAGCTATTGAAATCTTCCTGGTATCTAATGCTAGTAGTATTCAGAGTCCTGGAACTTCTACACAGATGCTGCAGATAGTTTTAAAAAGGTTGGTTGAAATATTTCTAACTGCATCCTGACAGTAGGTCATCCCTACACCTGCCCTAGGATGTAAACGTTTTATCTATTTGTGTATATATATAAAGCATTTACATATGTGTGTGTGTGTGTGTGTGTGTGTGTGTGTGTGTGTGTGTGTATATATGTTTATATACTTATGCATGTGTGTATTGCCAAACTTTGGTAACATGTTGAGAAAGGATTTGAGATTTAAAACTAAATTAAGTACCTTTCAATAAACATTTAAACAGTTTCAAAGATCTTGTTAGATAGCCAAAGAAATGGGTCTTTTTTAGATATGGACCTTTGTCCTTTACTGGTGGTTTTCAGATAGGTACCTGAAAGTTATTTTTTTTTTTGGTCAACACAAAAGATGTAAGAACCAGGTCCAAAAGGGAAATACATGATCATTTATTAGATTCAATCAAGAATCCTGTTGAAAATAAAGCCATCAGCCTAGTTTCAATATTTTAAAATGTTGTAAGAAGTGCATGAATATTACTGTGTGGCTGTTGGACCAGAGTGGCATCCTTTCCGATCATTTTGTTCAAAGTCCCAGGATGTAGTTGTGCACCATTCCAATTTCTTGTCAGCTTTATCCAGGAAGCTTGTAAGATAAGGGCCTCACAGGGCTCCTGTTTGAGAGTATCTTAACAAGAATTTTACTTCAGTTTACTGGTGTTAGAAACCAGATCTTCAGACTGAATATTCTGTTAGCTATCTCTTAACAGTGCATGTTATCCCAAAACTTAGTGGCTTAAAATGGCAGAAATTATCTTAGTTCCTGTGGGTCAGGAATGTTGGGGGGCCTTAGCCAGATGGTTCTGGCTCAGAGTCTCTCACATCCTGGAGTCAGGATGTGGTCAGGACCTGCAGTCTGCCACCTGATGACTTCACTGAGGTGGGAGGATCCATCTCCCAGCTGGCTTACTCATGCCTGTCAGCAGGAAGCCTCAGCTCCTCACCACACAGGCCCCTCCATAAGTTCCTCAAGTGTCTTCATGGCATGACAGCTAACTTCTTTCAGAGTGAGTAGTCCAGGAGAAAACAAGGAGGAAGCTACAGTGCCCTTTTTGACCTTTGTGACCAGATCTGTGAAGACTCTGACATTTCACCTATTTGCAGGCTATCAGTGAGCCTGCCGCAGTTTCACAGGTCCTGGCATAAGACACAAGACTTGTGGGTTGGAGACAGGACTTGATCACTCATGGCACAGCAAGCAGCAGGATTATCTGCAGATTTGCATCTCTTCCTCTTGTTCCCAAGTCCCACACTCGAACCCTCATAGATACCTGTACATGAAGTGAGTTCCATTACAGGAGAGGAATTCTGAACTTAGGGTCCCAGATCTTTTCTAATGGATTATCAGCATGCCTGCCCCTTTGCTCCTCAGGTAGAAAGGCTGTCTCCACCTTGTAAGGCTGTAAGCAAACCTGTCTTTGGCTCCCAAAGGAGAAGCTATCTTTGTCTTTCAAAGTTGCTCACTGTAGTAAACATCCTTAAAATCTGGAACAAGGGAATAATCAGTCTCTGCTGTCAAAATTTCCAGAAATGCAAGAGACCTGAAACATTTTAAACTCACTAAAATTAGTTTTTTGCTAGAGCTCTTTTCTGAGGGCCTTGTATTTATGACTGTGCACTACAGTAGCATGAGTTATTCGCATTCCCCATTATCCTAATGAGGGTTTGGTTTTCTCATAACTTTCCATTCCCCACACATATGCAGTCTCTATTCATTACTGAATGTAGAGGGGGATGGTATTTGTGACACCAGTCCATAACTAGTGACATGCCTAGAGCCTCTGTTTTGTCCAAACCAATATTGTTTTCTCTATTATCATACTGAGCCCTGCTTTGTTACATTAACCTCTGAGAGAGAATTTAATTCATCTTCATACTGTCAAAAACTGCACGTAGTTGGCATATGCCCAGATTTCAGACACTAATCCTAAGCTAGAATGTACTAGAAGCTGCCTGACCAATCTTTGCTCCCTGTG
Source organism: Bubalus kerabau (assembly GCF_029407905.1). NCBI lineage: Eukaryota > Metazoa > Chordata > Mammalia > Artiodactyla > Bovidae > Bubalus > Bubalus kerabau. Next base: position 17,964,139 of record NC_073643.1, read on the forward strand.
ATCACTGATTCCTGTTCCAAGTGGAAGTCCTCACTCCCCCCACTGTGTGGGTCACACTTGGTGCTAATGCAGGTACACTTACACTTGGGCTTTACTGCCGGACCCTCTGTGTGCCCAGGGCAGGATGCAGGGAACACAGAGGAAAAGGTGATGCCTAGTAACAGCTGTATCTCTTATTTTATATACTCTTTCTCCCTATCCCACAGGAGAAATAGCTATAATGTATGAGTTTTTTTTAATTTGGAGACTGGTAGAAAAGTTAGTTTAAAAGTAAATTCTGGAAAAAAAAGTAAATTATAGCACTTTAGTGAAATACCTTTAATCAGGACTGAAGAAAATAACTGGAAATTGAGTAAAGGCATACAGCAACTATTTCTGTTACCAAATGTGAGCTTCATATTAAGTATATACTTACAATTGAAAATAGTTGTATCAAGGTAAAACATGGAATGTTAGTATCTCCAAACTTGATTAAATTTGATATTACTTTATGCATTATAATAATTAATTATACAGTTATTAATGACAAAGAGAGAAGTAATAAGTTGTGTTCTAGATCATTGTTTCCAGACTGCAGGTTGTAGCCTGTTTGGGTAGTGAAATCAATTTAGGGGGTTGTAACCATTTTATTTTAAAAAATAAACTAGAATAGAATATAGGGTCATAAGGGTAAGTCTTGTTCTGTAAAACTTTTATTTAAGTTTTTATGTAGCAGGTTTATACTGGGTCACAATATAAAGTGTCTTTATTACTGTACATCATAGTCAAACAAGTATGAAAGCCACTGATAGAATATAGTAAAAGATTGTCACAGCTTAGAACTAATACACTTAAATTACTATCTTTTAAAGAAACTGTATAGCTTCCTTTTAGAGTTTCTGACTTTGTGAAGTGTTCACTTTGTAGATCTGAAGAAAACAAATCTCGGAGCAAGGATGATTATCAAGCTGCAGTGGAAAGATTAATTATGGCTGCTCGTATATCAGATCCAAAGCTTTTCATTAAGCACATGACCGTCAATGTTAATAAGGAACAGGTTTATAGTTTGGAACATTGTTCTGCCCTGAAATGGTTGAAAGAGAATATGAAGTGGGCCGGAAAGGTTTGGCTTTTCAATAACCATTAGTTATTAAGGCTTTTTTTTTTTTAAGTTCAAGTAATCATTGTTGAAAATAAAAGGCAATAAAAATAGATAGTTTTCACTATATTCGGCTTTTGCTCTTTATTGATGTGTAGTATGTCAGTAGTGTTCAGACATTAAAAATTTTGATTGATGTATGCAATTTAGAAGTTTTCCCATACTGCAAATGATTTTTGAAATTACTTCTTGACTTCTCTTTAGGTAAACTCAAGAATGGTGCAGCATTTAATAAGACGGAGACATAAAGGAGCAAATATGCAAGCAGGTGTCTGGAGCTTTCAGAACAACCATTAGGGGTCTGAAGTAAATTTGGTGAACACTCAGTCCAGTGTCTAAAGCCTGTTCTACATTTTTACTCTAGAGTAGTAAAAATAATACTGGAAAATGACTTAAAACACTAAAATTCCAGAATACCTTCTGAGTTATACCAAAAATTTTATTCTCTAAATTTTCTTTCAGTGTATCTTAAAATACTGTTTCTTGAAGATTTGTAATTTATGTACATTAGGTATGACTAAAGACAACAGTATTTTAAACAAATATGCCAGAACTTAAATATCCAAACAAGAATTGTACCTTTCAAACTACTTTAGGAAGTTTAAACTCCTTTTCTGAAGCCATCTGCAGAATCTGCAGCAGTCATTCTCCAAGGTAGTCATCCTCAATCCTTGATTTGATACTTCAAACCATAATTTAAATCATTTAGAGAAATGTTTGAGTAAGGGGACTGATTTAAAAAGAATAAGTGGTGACTAGGGGGACTGAAAGTATTTCTTAAAGGAGTTCCCAGAATATGTAATGGCAGCATTACTGAAATAAGTCTATAACCTCACAAGAATAAAAAAGATAAAACCTAGCACTTAGCAAAATGCCTTACTATGATAAAATGTAGAATGAATACCCTCGTGAATGGTATATGGGAAGTGAGGCAGAAGATGACCAGAAAGAAGCCCAGTTTTCCAATATGAACAAACTGGGTGACTAATTGCCATCACTGAAATTCAGCACCTAGGAAATAAATTGGGTTTGGAGATTACTACCATCAGTTTGAAGTACTTTTGAGGACAAGTGAAGAACAGTAAGTGGACAGTTAGAAACTTGTTTTTTGTATAGCTGGTAACTAAAACCCAGAGAAAAGAAAGAAATATGAAGCCATTTCAATGCTGGTGGCAAGGTTGGACTTGAAAGGATGAAGATGCAGAAGATGGTAAATTAAGCTTTTAGGGAAAAGGGGATTGGATGGAACGGACCACAAATTGACCAGATTGTTTCTAACGAATGAGTAGTCAAGAACCCTTAGGGCTGAAACAAAGGGAGGGCTTGGGTTTTTGTTTTTTTTCCCCTACATCGGTCAACAGTACCAAAAGATAGGAGAAAGAGGAGAGCGGTTATAGTATTTGCTTTATTTCATCTGTGGCAGTTTATGGGAATAACCAAAGCCATAGAAGCGAAATACAGCTAACAGTAAAAACCCCAAACTGATGGTGGAGAATGCTCAAGGTTTCAAAACATCTAGATACCGAAGGGGCCAAAGTAAAAAATGCAAATCGGAGACAATAAATTGTTTTCATTGGTATTTGTGTAAAGGAAGTCAACGGATACTCAGCAAGACCTTTAAATCTGGAGCTGTCAAGTGAGAGTCGTCCTAAGGCGACAGACCCGCGCGCTCTGCGGACTGATCCGCCAAGCCAGCCTCCTCCCCTCCCAGGTTGAGGGGACCCGGGCCGGGGCGGAGAGCAGAGCCAGCGCATGCGCGCGCTCGGTCGCCCTTCCCTCCTTGCCCTCTCCGGCGACCCTCGGGCCAAGCCTGGCTACCTACCGCCCAGTCACCTTCCGACTCCCTACCACCTAGTCCTTCATATCCGTTAGCGCTCATTCGCGCCTCCTAAAGCTTTCCGGTGAGTGCGCACAGCCCCCTCCAGGCCAGGAGGTAAGAAAACGGAGGGACTGGGGGCTTCTACGCTGCGGGAAGGCAAGCGATCACCGGGTCGCCGACGTCACCGCGGGGCTGAGAACCGCTAGGGTTTTAACCCGCGTCCCGGGCTGCGCGCAGGCGCCCCAGAGAGGAAGGCCTGGCGCGCTTCAGCCAATGAGAGCGCGACCTGCGGCCTGTCCCCGAGCCCCGGCTCCTCTCGAGCGAGCCTCGGCGCAGGGTGCTGACGGACTGGCAGAGCAGTACGCGCCCAGATGAGATTTCAGGGGTGGGGGCTCACAGAGCCCCGGGGGTAGGAGCCTGTCAGAGCCAGTCGCCAGGTGGGGCAAGAGCAGGCGGGAGAGGCGCGAGCTCGTTGGGCGGGCTGACGCCCCGGTGCGCATGCGCCCCCGCGTGGCCCAGCGCGTCCCGCACAGTCCTGGAGGAGAGACCGTCCTTCCACCTGATACCTAGTGGAAGTGGAGCAGGTCAGAGCAAGCCTTCGCGGAGGAGACTTGCTAGAACTGTAAGCTGCAGGACCGAAGGGACTCCGTTTGTACTTTCAGGCTGCTCGGGGCAGAAGCGGGGTGGCGGGGCGGGGCGGGGCGGCTGAGCAGCAGTCAGAGTCACCTTAGCTCGACGTGCTAACTTTTGAACTCAGGCAATGCCAGCGGCCAGCGTACGCGTCGCATCTGTGTTAATTGTTTGAAATGAGAAACTTGAGACGATTTATATTTTGTTTCCGCTATCGTATTTCCCCGAAGTCTTTGACTTATCATAGAAAAATGTTATGATTCAAATCTCAGAGCATAAGATATACGAAAGGAAAGCTTTAAAAACCTAGATATTTTACTACAGTTTATTAATTTATCTAAAAGGCTTCCTGCTTTTGCTTTTTCTTTGCTTTTCCCCTTCCCTAAGAAGTATTAAACTGAAGAGCGATGAAAAATTGCCTGCTTTTATCTCTCCTTGATAGAACATACTACTTTTTAAAACCGTAGAAGATAGTTACTAAGGAAAGCCACAGTTTAAATGAGAGTAAACCTAAGGATATTAACCTCGTTAAAGGAAATGACTTTCAAATAAAAATTATGCTGACTAAAGATCAGTACTAAAACTTCTATGTGGCAAACATGGTTTCTGTCAAAAGTAATTTAAACAAAAATTTTAAACTACCCATAATTTGACTTTTCCACCTATTTAGATAATCTATTTCTACCCAATTTGATTTGAAACTGCCCAGATTTAATGCCTCACTTTAAAGAGCACAGAATTTGGGTTAAAATCAGAAATTCTCGTGTTATGAAATAGACATAGAAGCTGGTGTTGTCACTATTACGTGTATTACAGCAGCCATTTACTATGGTTTCTAATTGAATTGCATCTTTCCTGGTCTTCCTCCCACCATGCAGAGGATGCAGGCTCAGTGGAAAAGCTTTCCAGAAACCCGCCTTTCTAAGTGTAGCCCCTGGGAATTCCCCTTGGCACTTTGTGCATTGCTATGTCATTTCATTTACTGCAGTGTTTTATAATCATCTGCTTATGTCTGTTTTTCCAATTCCTCCCTCTCTCCTAGACTGTACACTTTTGGAGTGGTGGAGTTATCTTGGTATTTTTCTATCCCCAGTGTTTAGATAGAGCCTGGTACATAAGTGTTTGGGTAAATACCTGTTGATGAGCTAGGTAATTAAGGCCCTGAGTTTCTCCCAAGTGTGGTAAGAGAGAGGGATGTTTTAGTCATTTTGGAAAATTCCTGAGGCCTTTTCCAAATGGAGGACTAGTGGGCCAGGTGGAATGCGTGCAAGATCGGCCCAGGTATGAATTTGAAGACCATAATCCTGCCGCTGACCTGGGTGCCTCCGCCTTCTGGACTTATTTCTCACTTGCAAACGGGAGCGCCCAGCTCTGCCCTTCAGTCAGCTGATAGTGATTTGATTTTCTGTGTAGCTGGTCCTGTAGATCTGAATCTTCTAGTCTTCTTAGCAATTATATTTCTCATAATAAATTTAAAAATGGATCATGGGAGTTGTCAGCCTCTTATGTTTCATTTTCCCAGGGCCTGTTTATTTCTGGCTGAAGTGATAAAATTGGGTGTTTGGTCTTGAAAAGATGAGAACTGATCCAAGATCTATGCCACGCAAAAAGGCAAGCAGCCAGCCCTGTGTACCAACCTGCTGGCCTATAACCTTATTTCCACTTAGTTGTTTTTTTTTTTTTTTATCTCAAGAAGTAGGTTAACCATACAGGAAACAAAGAACAAGGTCAAGCAAAACTTAGAATCTTCATTTGATTTTGAGCATACAATTGACCATATAAAAAACTTTCCCTCAAATTGTACTGAACAGGTATATTTAAAGAATTAAAGCTTAAAAGTTTCCTAACAGACCCCTCAATCCTGTAAAATGATAGAATGCCTAAAGGCAGTGATTCTTGACCCTGAATTTGGAGAACCACTGCCCTAAAGGATATTCCCTGTTTTCTTTTTCTTCTCTTTCTTCCCTTGTGTGTGTTAGCCACTCAGTTGTGTTCGATTCTTTGAGACCCCATGAACTCCTCTGTGCGTGGGATTTTCCAAGCAAGAATGCTGGAATGGGTTGCCGTTCTCTTCTCCAGGGGATCTTCCTGACCCAGGGATAGAACCAGGTCTCCTGCATGGTGGGCAGATGCTTTACCATCTGAGCCACCAGGAAAGCCTCTTCTTCCCTTCTTATTCTTCCTGTTTTTTCAAAAAATGGGTCCTGATCTGATCACGCCTTCCCTATCACTTAGTTGTCAGAGCCTGCTCTTAAAGGAGGGCTAATGGGAAATAATTTTTTCCAGTAAATTAAATAGGAAATGAACATCTTAGAATTGTAGTTTGGTTGAGTGTCTATCAGAATTATTAAGTAAAAATCTTTCTTATGTACATGGCCTTTTTCCTGTAAAAATATGAATGGCCACCTTTGGGGAAGGGAAGGAATGTTGGCAAAAGGAAAAGAAGTCACGTTCCCTCTCATAATGCCTCTGCACCTCCTAGTTGCGGAACACTGTCTTTAAAAAGCCATGTTCATTCATTGAAAAGGCAATTGCCACAGCACAATACACTTGACTTTACCCCATCAGTTCCTTTGCATTTTGAAGAGAGAAATGCTACTAACATGCAAACTTATATTTTTATACTAAGCAAGTGCTTTCCAGCATTTTAAATGTGTCTTTCAACATTTTTTCTTAAATACACAGCACAGATAACTTCAGCCTAGTGAGCATCAGATAAAGCTCAACAATGCTACATATATTTGTTGTTGTTTCATTTGTATTAAACTTATTATTGGTAGTATTAGAATTGTAATTTATTACAATTATTTTTTATTTATTAGTATTAGAATTGTAATTTTTCCTTTTCATAAAAGGGAGACAAATTTCAGTAAAATATTTAGTCATTGAATAGACTTTTTAAAATTGAACTATAGTTGATTTACAGTGTTGTGTTTCAGATGTACAGAAAAGTGATTCTTTTTCAGATTCTTTTCATTTATAAGTTGTTTAAAAAATACTAAGTATGGTTCCCTGTGCCATACAGTGGGTCCTTGTTGTTTATCTGTTTTATATATGGTAGTGTGTATATCGGAGAAGGCGATGGCACCCCACTCCAGTACTCTTGCCTGGAAAATCCCATGGACGGAGGAGCCTGGTGGGCTGCAGTCCATGGGGTCACTAAGAGTTGGACACGACTGAGCGACTTCACTTTCACTTTTCACTTTCGTGCATTGGAGAAGGAAATGGCAACCCACTCCAGTGTTCTTGCCTGGAGAATCCCAGGGATGGGGGAGCCTGATGGGCTGCTGTCTGTGGGGTTGCACAGAGTCGGACACGACTGAAGCGACTTAGCAGCAGCAGCAGTGTGTATATGTTAATCCCAACTCCTAATTTATCTCTACCCCCCACTTCTCCCTTGTTAACTGTAAGTTTGTTTTCTATGTCTGTGGGTCTGTTTCAGTTTTGTAAATAAGTTCATTTGTCTTTTTTTAAGATTCTACATATAAGTGATATTATATGGTATTTGTCTTTCTCTGTGACTTGACATTTTCTACAATGAAGATAAAGTTTCTGACTTAACTACTCCTGCCTAGCAGACTAAAGTATTGTGTTAGCTCACAATATTCTCTCAGTTAATAAAAAATTTTTCTATTTCAGTTTGACATGACAGTACATGTTATGCAGGTGTTTCTGCTATGACATAAACACATTCCTGGAAACCTAGACATTCTTTAAGATAATATACTAATCAAGGTTCATCGGAAAAAATATACACCTCTCAAAAAACAAGACGTGGGAATCTCTAGCTGTTTCATTTGTGCTATTGCAGCTCCCCAGGTTGCTTGATGAAGTGGAAAATGCAAAGGTACTTGAAGCGACTAACCATCTGCTTCTTAAACGAAAGGAAGGAACTACTGGAGGATTTTCAGGGGTTTTTTTTCAGGGTTTTGTTTATAGCTAAAACTTTCTTTGTAATAGCAGAAAGCCCACCACTGATGATCTCAAATCATTAACATGGTGGGGAAAATGCATGTGATGTAACATCTTACCTCTGCTGACCAGATGCACATAAGCTACGTTAATTCACATTAAAGAAACTTTTTTTTTTTTTTTGTAGCAGAACAGACTGCTCTTAGATCATCTGTCTTGTTTATTAGATGAGGAGCAGACTCAGGGAGGTGAAACAACTTGTCTGTTCTCACACAGCTAGTCAGTGATGAAGTCAGGATTTGAATATGGGTTGCAGAGACTCCGGGCTTCCCAGGTGGTGCTAGTGGTTAAGAATCCACCTGCCAATGCAAGAAATGCAGGAGACACAGGTTTGATCCCTAGGTCAGCACCCCACTCCAGTATTCTTGCCTGGAAAATTCCATGGACGGAACCTGGCAGGCTGCAGTCCATGGGACTGCAAAGAGAGGGACACAACTGAGCATGCGTGCTCGGAGACTCCAGCCTCCCTAACCATCGTGCAGACTGCCTTCCCCAGCAGCGTCATGTTCACTTAAATTTGCCTTGAGTTGGCCTAAATCAGCACCATCCAATAAAAATACAGTATGAGCCCCAGATGTAATTTAAATTTTTCTAGTGGTAAACCACAAAACACAGTTAAAACCAGATTGTGTTTTGCTTTTAAAATAGAAACAAGTGAAATCAATAAATTATCGTTTCAACAGCTCATCAGAATCTAAAATTCTTAATGTGATACTTGGCATTTTCTCTCTGTGCCCCCTGCCTTCCCCTAGAAGTCATATTCATAACCACTGGACCCTGGGAAGTCCCTGTTTTGTTTGTTTTGTTGTCTTGTTTTGGAAAGTGGGCTGTGGAGCATAACTTGGATCACCTATGTTGCACATCAGATGGAGGCATTGTGATTTCTTGAACTTACACTGCTGCCGCAGACTGTTAAAACAGGCATGTTGTTGTTGCAGCGGGAGGCCTATGTGCTTTCCATTGTTTAGTACTTAGGACTTTTCAAGAAAAAGCATAGTGGTTAGAGTGTGGCTGCTTAGTGTTTTCATCTGTTTCCCATTCGTGTTCTTGGGTGACCATATGCCTCTAGAGTATTATTCCTCATTTCTTATCCACAGTTTTAGCTCATTTTATCATCTTTGCAGTTAAGTGGCATAAATGTTCTTAATATGAAGAATGAAATATCGTCATGTGTGAATGTGAAGGACTCTTTTCTTCTTGAACTCCACTGGGACCCCAGTCCAGGGCAATCACTGGACAGGTTTCCCAGGGCCAGGGGCCTGTCTTAAATACTCAGTGAACAACACACCTGTCATTTTTGTTGTTTAATTTTGTATGCCAGCACTGTTTTTGTTTTTAATTTTAAGAGCATACTTTGCATGTTTATGGTAAATAAACTAGGAAATATAAAAAGTAAAGGGCTTCCTAGCCTACACCTAGAGAGAGCCAGTTTGGGGTTGGATATGTATAGTCTTCTGGTCTCTTCTTTGCAAACTTTAAGCCTTGTACCTGTTCTCTCTTAACTAAGTCGCGATTGTTCAGTTACTTGTTTATTTTCGGTTGCACTGGGCCGTCACTGCTGCGCACAGGTTCTTTCTAGTTGTGGCACGGGGGCTGCTCTTCTCTGCTGTGCACAGGCTTCTCATTGCAGTGGCCTCTCTTGTGGAGCATGAGCTCTAGCTGCACAGGCTCAGTAGTTGTGGCACAGGGCTTAGTTGTTTCAGGGCTTGTGGCATCTTCCAAGACCAGGGATTGAACCTATGCCCCCTGCATCAGCAGGCAGATTCTTATCCACTGTACCACCAGCAAAGTCCTGTTCAGTTAATTTTGTGATGACGTTTGGTAAGAATTCAGTCCATCATGGACAGCACTGAAACTTGAATAAAAACGATTCTTCTTCCCTCATTATGTCTCCATTTAATCTCAGAAATCTTCCAAATGGTAGGAATATTTCTAGTATCTGAATTTATTACAAACAAAATAGCAAGGTGAATGGTTAAGTAAAACCTTTTTAAACATTTAAATGAATGCCTATAAACACATTCTGTATCCAAAAGGGTCTTGCCACACCAGTCAACCAGAAAATAAATGGAAGCATCGACTGTTGTCTGCAAATACACTTTTTAAGTGGGTAATTCTTGACTTTTCTTTAAACTACATCTTCTGTTAGTGGCACTTATGCTTCATTACATTCCGTTGGTTCAGAGACATTAACTGCATTATGAAAACATTTTTTATTTTAAATTAATTTATTATTTTTTAATTGAAGGACTATTGCTTTACAGAATTGTGTTGGTTTCTACCAAACATCAACTGAAAATTTTTAAACCATTTTAGTGCTTAAGATTTTGACAGAATAGGACTTGAGCCATGTGGTGGTTTGTTTTGAGGGAATATTCTGCTCCACATGGCTATTAAGAATGGAATAGTGTAGAAAGCTCCAAGCTTCATAAGCCAGGGGAAGAAAGGAGAAAGGCTTTTTTTTAACCTGGTAATTATCATATGAATAATAAGTCATTTCAAGACTTAAATAAGAGACTGCTCAGAGTTTTTAAAGTCACTCCATCAGTTGACACGGGAACAATAGTATAGTTGAAATTCTTGCTGAAGCTCTGAATTATTGGAAAAGTTCATGTGATTAAAATCATGTTTCCCCTTTATCTGCTTAAACTTAAAAAAAAAAAAAGGTTTGTTTTTTAGAGCAATATTAGGTTCACAACAAAAGTGAGCAAAGTACAGATTCCCACTTCATCCCTACACACACATAGCCTCCCACAACTGAGTTGTACATGTATTACAATCGATGAACCTATATTGACACATGATAATCACCCAGAGTCCACAGTTTACATTAGGGTTCACTCTTAGTGTTGTACATTTCATAGATTTGGGCAAATGTATAATGATATATATCTACCATGTAGTAGTATTATACAGAGTACTTCCACTGCCCAAAAAATCCTGTGTACTTCACCTATTCATCCCTCCCTCCCTGCCAACCACTGATCTTTTTACTATCACCATAGTTTTGCCTTTTCCAAAATGGCATATAGTTGGAATCATACAGTGTATAATCTTCCCAGGTTGCTTCTTTCACGTAGGTATACGCATTTAAATTTCTTCCATGTCTCCTCATAGCTTCAGAGCTCCTTTGTTTCAGTACTGAGTAATATTCAATTAGCTGGATGGACTACAGTTTATCCGCTTACCTACTGAAGGATATCTTGGTTGCTTCCAGGATCCGGCAATTATGAATAAAACTGCAATAAACATCCGTGTGCAGGTTTGTGTGTAGACATGTTTTCAGTTCATTTGAATAAATACTAAGGAGTGTGGTTACTGGATCATATGGTAAGAGTCTGTTTAGTTTTGTAAGAAGTTTCCAAACTGCCTTCCAACATGGCTATATCATTTTGCATTCCCGCCAGCAATGAATGAGAGTTTCTGTTGCTCCACATCCTCACCAGCATTTGTTGTCAGTGTTTTGGATTTGGCCATTCCAATAGGTGTGTTGTAGTATATCGTTGTCTTAATTTGCATTTCCCTGAAGACCTGTGATGTGAAACGTATTTTTATATGCTTTTTTGCCATCTGTATATCTTCTTCCATGAGGTATCTGTTCAAATCTTTGGCCCATGTTTTAACAGGTTGTCCATTTTCCTGTTGCTGAGTTTTAAAGATATTTTTGGTGTATGTTGGATAGCAGTCCTTTGTCAGATATGTATATCCTTTGCAAATATTTTCTCCCAGTCTGTGGTTTGTCCTTTCTTTCCCTCTACATTGTCTTTCACAGAGCAAAATATTTCATTTTAATGAAATTCAGCGTATCAGTTCTTTCCTTCACAGACTGAACCTTTGGTGTTATATCTGAAAAGTCACTGACATACCTAAGGTCATCTAGGTGTTCTCCTAGGTGCTTGTCTATGAATTTTGTAGTTTTGTGTTTTATATTTAGGTCTTTGAGATCCAGCTTGAGTTAATTTTTGTGAAGTGTGTAAGTTGTATGACTGGATTAATATTTTTGCATGCTGATGTCCAGTTGTCCCAGTACCATTTATTGAAAAGATTATCATTGCTCCATAGTAGTGCCTTTGTCAAAGATCAGTTGGCTATACTTTTGAGATCTGTTCCTGGGCTCTCTTACTGTCCCATTAATCTATTTGTGTATTCTTTCACCAGTTACTTACTATAACTTTACAGTAAGTCTTGAAGTCCACTAGTGTCAGTCTTCCAACTTTTTTCTTCTTCAGTGTTGAGTTGGCTATTCTATTTATTCTACATATAAACTATTATATGTTATTTCCAAATGATAATTTGCTGAGATTTTGATTGGGATTGCATTGAATCTGTAAATCAAGTTGGAAAGAACTGACATCTTGACAAAATTGAGTCTTGCTGTCCATGAACATGGAATATCTCTCCATTTCATTCTCTGATTTTTTTTAATCTGAGTTTTACAGTTTCCTCATACATCTTCTACATATTTTTTTAGATTTATAATTTAAGTATTTCATTTTGGGGGTTGCTAATGTAAATGGTAATGTGCTTTTAATTTCAAATTCCATTTTTTCATTACTGGTATCTGCTTAACTTTTTAAGTGATTAATGGATGCCTGGAACTTGACCTACATATATATTCAGAAATGTTTTGCCACCTGAGACCTGTGAGGAGGTAAGCTTTGTGGTTCAATCTGTTATTAGTATTTGGGAGGTGGAGGGAGTATGTGGAAGCTGTTAGGTGTTGAATTTCAATTTATTATAATTTATCAAATTCTAACTATTTTGTCTGTATTATGGTAGAGGTCAGGAGTAAGAAAAAGAAAATTCATGTAAACATCCATGTCTTTCTCCCAAGTATCTATTCAGAGTAAAAGGTGAAAAGAATAGATACCATCTTTCAAAACAGTTCAGTATGAAAAGTTTAAGAAGAAAAGAAGATAGTCTGTCCTTGGAATAGATCTTACTGTGTTGCCCCCAAGTCTGTTGCTGTCATAAAGAAAACCACTTTATATTGAAATTGTATAATAAGATCATTTGATTATTATATTTGCTATTTATATGTGTATAGTCTAAATGCTACCTATTTCAGGAAAGAATTTAAGGAGCTCAATAAAATTTAATTGGCATAGTAATAGGCACATATACAGTTAACCAAAATGAAAACCAGATGCCCTCTAGAGAAAAAAGATCATTTGTTTAAAAAGTAGAACTGATTAGACAAGTATTCAAATATCAGATTTCTGGCTTCTTGGTAGCCAAGTCAAAAAAGGTAAATTTATTTGGCTCAAAGTATATAACCAAAATAAAATTTGATCTGTTCCATAAAAATAATGTCGGGGACTTCTCTGGTGGTTCAGTGGTTAAGACTCCACACTTTGAATGCAGGAGACATGAGTTCAATCCCTGGTCAGGGAACTAAGATCCTACATGCCTCAGGGCACACTCTCCCCCCAAAAAATGACATGTCAAGTTTTAGATTACTAAAACACATTTGGCACTAATTAGCACTTTTAAATAATTATGCGTTGATACGTGACTATCTCAGCCAATAGTCACGGTTAAAAGCAGTGTCTTTAGGGGCAACAGACTGTTCCCACCAAATCAGTTTATGATGAGGATTATCCAATAAAGGGAGACTTTCTCTCACTGAATTTATGACATAAATGGTTTAAAAGAAGAAGAAAAGAGAAACAAAAGAAGCTGTGAGATACTGGACAGCATCCCCAAAAGTTGTTGGGCAGATGTTGAGACATTCTGTATGTTGTGGTATCTGATGGTAGTGTTCAGCTGTAGAAAACCAGGCTAACGTGCTGTGTCCTCTTGCTCTGATACAAAGAGAGGCTGTAGGAGCTTGGAAGGATGGGATTTACAACACTTCCTGGGCTGTTTCCTTCAGTGATACCCGCTCCTTCACCCCCATGCCACTGATGGCAGTGAGCGCTAGTTGTCGTGGATAGAGACACAGTTTTCTGGCTTTTTTGATCTCAGTCCTTAGAAAACTATATTTTAACTCTAACCCATAAAAATAAAAGTTTCATAACAGTAGTTAACCTTGCCATATATAATATCCCAGAATATTTTCTGTTCTGAGATATATTTTCTGGGTTGTTTTTTTGTATGTTTTTCATGTAGGTCATGGATTACTAAATTGATTTCACAACTAAGTTGACTGTACAGTCTGTGTGTGTGTAATTGAAGCTTCATTCGCCCCCAGCCACCTCCTTATTTCTTGCTTGTGGCTCGTTTCCTACTACAGCAGTGGAGTTGCAGAGTTGCATCACAAACCAGATGGCCCTGAAAGCCTAAAATATTTCCTCTCTGGGCCTTTACAAAAGAAGTTTCATGTACCAGTTTTGCTCAATCTAAAGCAACACACACACAAAATAAAGCAACACAATATTGCTTTCAGTTCAGTTCAGTTCAGTTGCTCAGTTGTGTCCCACTCTTTGTGACCCCATGAACCGTAGCACGCCAGGCCTCCCTGTCCATCACCAACTCCTAGAGTTTACCTAAACCCATGTCCATTGAGTCGGTGATGCCATCCAACCATCTTATCCTCTGTCATCCCCTTCTCCTCCTGCCCTCAATCTTTCCCAGCATCAGGGTCTTTTCAAATGAGTCACCTCTTCACATCAGGTAGCCAAAGTATTGGAGTTTCAGCTTCAGCATCAGTCCTTCCAATGAACACCCAGGACTGATCTCCTTTAGGATGGACTGGTTGGATCTCCTTGCGGTCCAAGGGACTCTCAAGAGTCTTCTCCAACACCACAGTTCAAAAGCATCAATTCTTCTGCACTCAGCTTTCTTTATAGTCCAACTCTCACATATATACATGACTACTGGAAAAACCTTACCCTTGACTAAACAGACCTTTACTGGTAAAGTAATATCTCTGGTTTTTAATATGCTGTCTAGGTTGGTCATAACTTTCCTTCCAAGGAGTAAGCATCTTTTAATTTCATGGCTGCAATCACCATCTGCAGTGATTTTGGAGCCCAGAAAAATAAAGTCAGCCACTGTTTCCACTGTTTTGCCATCTATTTCCCATGAAGTGATGGGACCGGATGCCATGATCTTAGTTTTCTGAATGTTGAGCTTTACGCCAACTTTTTCACTCTCCTCTTTCACTTTCATCAAGAGGCTCTTTGGTTCTTCTTCACTTTCTGCCATAAGGGTGGTATCATCTGCATATCTGAGGTTATTGATATTTCTCCCGGCGCTCTTGATTCCAGCTTGTGCTTCTTCCAGCCCAGCGTGTCTCTGGTTTTTCTTGCTCTTATTTCCTTGCGTTAAATACCTGCTGCACAGTCATTTACTATACATTAGCCAGACCCTGTAGTGGGAGCCTCTGCGCTCTCCTGCCCCTCTGGGTCTACCTCAGCGTTTGCCCTGAGGCCATCAGTGGCTGAGAGGAAGAGGAATATCAAGTCAGGCTCACTCCAGCAGGACACAGGATGCCCCCAGTGGGTAACTGGCTGGAAGACTTCCCACTGGCCGGACTGAACCCTTCTTGAGACTGGACAGCAGCCCCAGACATCCTCCCCAAGGTTCGTCCCTTCCCTTTCTCCTTCTGTAGGTGTCTGGCCTGAACCATGGTCTGAAAAGTCTCCCTACTTCCTTTCTTTCCCAGTCATTCTCTTGCATGTCTACTTCTGTCTTGACTTCTGCTTTTCAGCAGACCCAAACTAGCATAACGAACAACAGTAAATACCTGTGAAATGTTTTTCCTGCCCTCAAGGATGCCATGGTAGTTGAGGAGGATGAAAATATATCATTTCTACTTTATGGTATTCTGTTCCACGTATTTGGGGCACACAGTTTGTTTTATTAAAGCTTAGAAGAGGGAAAGACTTTATAATGAGGATACAAGAGGGAAGGTTCTGGGGGACTGGGCACGTTGCCTCTTGGCACATCGCTAGGACTGCAGTAATTAGTGAATGAGTAAGTACAATTTGGACAGACAGAAGTGGGGAGCAGAGAGGATGTCTGAGAGCTTAGAAATCATGAGAAGAAAGGGAAGGACAAGGCAGATCACCAGTGGGGCTGAAACTGAGGGTTTCTGTCAGGGGTGCTTGAAGATCAAGTTGGAAAGATAGATTGGAAGTTATAAATACCAGACTAAGGAGTGGATTTTACTCTGCAGGAGTTGAAACACCATCAAAGGTGTTTAAGTAAGGAATCCAAGGATAGTGGGATTTTAGGAAAATTAACCTGTATACAGCATGGTTAGGGAAAAGAAACAGGAGAATACTGATTCGGAGGCAGTGCAGTCCAGTTTTGTGGTGATCATTGCTGGAAAGAAGGAATGGTTTCAAAGGACACTGTAAAGTGAGAAGTAAGACTTCAGGACTAAAAATGAGGTGGGAATGGTGAGCTGATTCAGGCAACAGTAGATCTGAGAGGTTCTGCACTGGCAACAGGAAGAAAAGAGGACCTCAGTAACAGAAATAAAGAATGTAATCCTGGATGGCACTGTCCAACTGCTTCCTTGCCTTTTGTATCCAAGCTGAGTTTAGAAGAAAAGTAGTGACCTCGGCTCCGTTTTTTAAGACATGTAAAATTTGAGAGGCTGGCAGGATAGCTAAAGTGTCCATCACACATTTGGAAATGGGGGCTTAAACTCAGATAGAGAGGAAATGGAGCTGTCGCTAACATTTACTTATCCTGCCTCCTATTGAGGAGTTTCAGCTTTTCCTTTACTGTCCAAACTCCTGTTATATAATCCTTAATACACAGCCTGTATGTTAATTTATAGAAGGTTCAAGTACAGGTTGGAAAAAAGAAAGGTAATCTGAAAATATGATGGTGGTGCTCAGATTTTTTTTTTTAATCTCCAGAAATGATTCTATAATAGCATTTTATTTTTTGAAAATATATATTTATTTGGCTGTGCCAGGTCTTCCTTGCTGCACACGGAATCTTAGTTGTGCATGTGGGATCTACTTCCCTGATCAGGGAACAAACCCGGACCCCTTGCATTGAGGTCTATGCTAAGTCCTAGCCACTGGACCACCAGGGAAGTCCCTCAATTACTGTAAAAGTAGAAAACTTCCCCAAAGACTCAGTGCACCTAATGTAGCAGACCAAAATGGGCACAGTATTTAGAGATTTCTTCACAGCCCACTGGGACTTCCCTAGTGACTCAGATGGTAAAGAATCCGTCTGCAGTGCGGGAGATCTGAGTTCAATCCCTGGGTTGGGAAGATCCCCTGGAGAAGAGAATGGCAACCCACTCCAGTAGTCTTGCCTGGAAAATCCCATGGACAGAGGAGCCTGGCAGGCTACAGTCCCTGGGGTTGCAAAGAGTCAGACATAACTGAGCAACTTTCATTTCACTTCACTTCACAGCCCATTATAGAGTGAAAAACGTAAATTATTACATTCAAAAATAGTAGTCATGAAAGTGCTTCCCAGAAATTGCAAATAATCTCACTTGAATTTAAAACTATTTTTTTTTAAAAACACTCCCAGGTGAGTTATGCCAAAATTTGAGAGTAAGATGTCAAGGTATCTAACTGGAAAATTTTTAGCATGCTGGTAATGATGAAATGAACTAAAAGATATTTTATATCTCTTATGAAGCATTACAATTCTCAAACTATTTTCACTTTAAAATAAAGATTATTCTTTTGGATATCGGGGCTTTTTTTAAATCTGAAAAAGAAAAATGATACTGAAAATTGTTGTCATTTGCAGTAAAGCCAGTTTACATTTCAAGGTAGGCTTTTGAGAGGAAGTTTTATTATTATTAAATATTATGATATTACATCAGAGAAATTTATAACCAATGTTTATAGAAATCATGTAGCACTCAATGAAATCTACTCTTCTGTAGATTTCAGAAAACCACAAAGTTTTACACTCTGGTTTCTATATTGTTTCTATGATATTTTCCATACATAGTAATCTTATTGTTACTGTTACTTTATTCATGGGGGATTTGTGTCTATGTCAGTGATCCAGTGAGTAATAAATCCATATCTTTTAAAAAGGTTATGTCCAGGAAAGATACTTCCATACTGCTTTCTGTTATCAAGAGCTTTATCAGGAGCTGAAGCAGTCAATGCCTTGAGGCCATTTTATTTTGCTGTACATCCAGATTTCTTTGGACAGCACCCCAGGGAAAGGGTAAATATTTTTCTTTATGTTTAACGTTCAGTCTACGTTTATTTATTTACCTTTGCTACAGTGTAATACAGAGTGTTCTATAAATTGGGTTTGTTTTGTCATAGTGGTATAATCAGTGCTTTGAACTGTAGGCACTGGAAACTGAAACTTAGACTATTGTTTTTTTATGAAAGCTGTCATGTTTCTGGCAGACAATAAAGATACCATTTAGGAACTTCCCTGGTAGTCCAGGGGTTAAGACTTCACCTTCTAATGCAGAGGGTGTGGGTTTGATCCCTGGTGGGGGATCTTAGATCCCACATGCCTCACAACCAAGAAACCAAAACATAAAAGTAGAAACAATATTGTAACAGATTGAATAAAGACTTTAAAAATGGTCCACATTAAAAAAATCTAAAAAAAAAAAAGATACTGTGTAAACTCTGTATGTGAGTAATCATGTGTTCTGTACCAGTTTTGAAAGTAAAATTGAGGGTCAGAAAGACCACTTCTGGCCTCTGTTACTACAATCAGTCCCTTTTTTAAGGTTGATATAAGGAAGGTTTTTCAGTGGCTGAATAGTTGCCTGCTGTTGGTCCACTTCCCTGTGCCATCAGCTCATGTGTGCTCAAGGAACACAAACTGATGTGAAAAATAACTCATGATAAACTTAATTAGGAACACTAGTATTTTTTAACATTAGATAAAATATTACAGAACCAAATGCTTTGAAATTATCTCATTGGTTCCTTTTATCTTCCTTACACTGATAACTGGTTTAACATGAAAAGGAATTTAAAACTCTTGAAAATTAGAACCATACTGTATTGCCTTTTTCTACTTACCATGGAAGATAAATCAGTTTTACTTCTTTGCTTTAGGAAAATACTCTGATTATGATGGTTGTTATATTGGTTGTTAGAAATTAGATCCTTTTTAACTAATTAGTAAATTGAATCAACAGCAAAATAACTACTACCTTGGAGATGTAATAAAGTAATACAAATTATTGGGAATGTCATACATGAATACAGTTTAATGTTTCACAATTTACAGTTTTTAAATTCAACGTGTGTGGAAAAATTAAGCTTAGTACTAGGTGATGATTTCCATCCTCTACCAATATACTTTTTTTTTTTAACTAAAACTTTTATGTGCCGTAAAACGTAAACTCGGCAGGCTTGGGTTACAAAGAAATGCCTGGCTTCAGTCCTGGCTCTTCACTGCCTCCTGGGAGATGAGCTCTGAGCCCCGGGATATCCTTGCCTGATAAGAATATTTCTGGGTGCCCAAAGCCTTGGGCCACACCAGACAGTTTATCCTAACAATGTGGGTTATGGTAAAAGGCATAATTTCTCATGCCTGAGACCCTGTGGGGAGGCTGGAGACAAATAACTAAGGTCAGTCACATGGGCACATAGTGCCCCAGTAAAAGCCCTGGCCCCCAAGGCTTGAATGAGCTTTTGTGGTTGGCAGTGCTTCTGATGTTGTCACATGTCCTTGCTGGGAGCTTAAGCACTGTCTGTACAACGTCCTTGGGAGAGAACAACTGGAACCTTGCACTTGGTCCCTCCTGGACTCCACCCTACACACATTTTCCCTTTGCTGATTTTAATCTGTATCCTTTTGCTGTAATAAAGTGTAACCATGAGTATAACAGCTTTTCTGAGCTCTGTAAATCCTTCTAGTTAGTAAATCATCACACCCCCCAACACAATATAGCTGAGAGTCAGTTTATGTCTATAGAATTGTTTGTGTGTGTGTGTGGTTTTTTATGTGTTCTTTTTTTAAGCTTGTTTTAAAATTGAAGTATAGTTGATTTACAGTGTGTTGATTTCTGCTATATAGCACAATGATTCGGTTATACATATATATGTATTTTATATTCTTTTTCATTATGGTTTATCACAAGATATTGAATATAGTCCCTTGTACTATATTGTTTTAATTATGTAATTGGATTTATAAATCATTTATTACTTGAGATATTTAGTCATAGTTAGACTTTTTCTAGGAGAAGGCAATGGCACCCCACTGCAGTATTCTTGCCTGGAAAATCCCATGGACAGAGGAGCCTGGTGGGCTGCAGTCCATGGGGCCGCTAAGAGTTGGACACGACTGATCGACTTCACTTTCACTTTTCACTTTCATGCATTGAAGAAGGAAATGGCAACCCACTCCAGTGTTCTTGCCTCAAGAATCCCAGGGACGGGGGAGCCTGGTGGGCTGCCGTCTATGGGGTCGCACAGAGTCGGACATGACTGAAGTGACTTAGCAGCAGCAGCAGGCTTTTTCTACATCTCATTTATAAAGGAACTCAGCCATGTTTTCTTCTAATACCTTTGTAGCTACATTTTTTTTTTTTCATCTCTTCTGTGTGGAGTTACATGTTGTGAAGTATGGATTCAATTTTATCCTGTACCGAGGAGCTATGAAATTTTTAATACTAAATTCTTTAATACACTCAGTAGTGTGTTTAAAAGGTTGGGATATAATTTCTGATGTTTCCTTGTCTATTTTGTACATAAATGTCTCAATTTTTTCTTTCCAGGAAGTCAATGAAAATTCCCTTAAGAGATTAAGTGCCTACTTAGAAAACCTTCAGAAACCAGGCTTCAAGTCTTTGAAACCAACCCAGCTTGTGTTTTATGTAAGAGAAACAGATCAGAATCCCTCTGACGGCCAGGAACACTTCAGCGCTTCGGGTACATTTCTTATTTCTCATGTGTCCCTCGCACCCTTGCAGGCTTCATTTGGTATGAGTTCAACCTGTCTAAAAGTTGCTAGAAGACCTTTGGAGTGAAGCCTTGTTGTAGAAAGTAATATCATTTAATCAGGTGTTTTCCTGGAGTTAGATTTTATTCCTGGCTACTTCTGTTTGATGAGCCTCTTTTTTTTTCCCTTAAGGATAGTTGCTTTACAATGTTGTATTAGTTTCTGCTGTACAACAGAGTGAACAAGTTATATGTACACAGACACCCCCTCCCCCTTGAACTCTGCCCACCCCATCCCCATCCCACTGCTCTAAGTCATCACGGAGCACAGAGCTGAGCTCCCTGTGCTATGCGCGGCTTCCCACTGGCCGTTTTGTATATGGCAGTGTATATATGGATGAGCCTCTTTTAATGTTTAAACTTTTTTGACTAGAAACCGAAAATGTTTCTGTTTGTCCCCTTCCTATTTCAGTGCTGGTTTTAAGTATTAAATGTGTATATGATAATTTATACATTTTTTAAAGTATAGCTTACCTTTTCTCATCTAGTCCTCAGAGTACCCTGTAAGGTACCTAGTGTTTGCCCAACTGTAACTTAGTAATGCCCCAGGACCATGGAGACAGAATAAGGGTCTTTGAGCTCTCTAACCCCAGCCTCATACTATTTCTAAAATCTGATCAGTCTTAACATACAGCGTTCTGTTTGGTCCTTTGCCACTGCTTTGCATGTCCAGCTCTTTTCGACCCATGGACTCTAGCCCACCAAGCTCCTCTATCCATGGGATTTCTCAGGCAAGAATACTGGCGTGGTTTGTCATTTCCTGCTCCAGGGGATCTTCCCCACCCAGGGATTGAACCCAGGTCTCCTGCACAGTAGGCAGAATCTTTACCTTCTGAACCACCAGAGAAGTCCCAGTAATACTTAAAACTAAGGGTAAATGTGGGTCCATTCTTCTCTAAACATCCATCCTTTTTGTCATTCTTGAGGAAATAACTTTTTTGGAATGAACTTTAAAACAATTTAAAGATTTACTAAGAGTTTTCTGTGAATTAATGCTAAAACAAATAGCTGTAGTCAGCTTTGGCTAAGTAAAGAGAAAAATCCTCTACTTGCAGTTAATGGTTAACTTTGAACCATTTACTAAATAAAAATAGATTGTGAAAAATAATTAAGAGATGAGAGAAAATGTAGCATAAGTGAGAAAAAGATAATGTAAGTATATAAGGAGTTTTTAGGTGTCAGAAAGAAAAGAGTAGCTCAGTTACAAAGATTGGCAAACAGTGTCTAGGCACTTCAAGAAATAATACCCATAAATAGCCAATGGGTCTTCCCAAATGGCTCAGTGGCAGAGAATCCACCTGCCAAGCAGGAGATGAGGGTTCCATCCCTGGGTTGGGAAGATCCCCTGGAGAAAGAAATGGCAACCCACTCCAATATTCTTGCCTGGGAAATCCCATGGATAGAGGAGCCTTGTGGGCTACAGTAGTCCATGGGGTTGCAAAGAGTCGGACACAACTAAGTGACTGAACAACAAGTAGCCAATAAGCATGTAAAAATGTTTAGCCTTAGTAATCAATGTAAACTGAGTTAATTAGATAATATTCCCAATAAAGGATGCATGCAGTCTGGCACAGGCATTCCAAACTATGTAGCAGCTCTTACATTGAATTAAGTGATTAATGGAGTTGATAAATTAGGAGAGAAGTTGAGATTTATTCCTTGACTCATCTCTTCTGAGGATAAACTATTTCTTCCGAACCTCAACTGCAGGAATTTGGATTTCCCTTTCCTCTTTCACCGCCTAGAATAATTCTACCAGTATTTCTCTCACATTACCATCAATGATTCAACTAAAAACTCTTAGTTTGCATGTTCTAGACTCTGTAAATCTGTGTGGCAGGCAGAATAGGTATCTCTGAGAACAATCTAGATTGTGATGACTGTCATCAGTGGCAAAGGCACGAAAAAAGCACATTTCAGCCTTGAATGGAGTGGTGAATAATTAAGAACAATTTTTATGCCCATCAGTTTCAGAAGTGTAAAATAAATTATGCTACATTCATTATGTGGATTAGCATAGCACTACTAAAACGAAAGAGGTTGACATATACATACAGATATGGAGGAGTCCCCCAGGTTATATAACAGAAGTAAGTTCAAAGTAATACATGCAGAATGGTGTAGTTTATATGGGGCTTCCCTGGTAGATTAGACAGTAAAGAATCTGCCTGCAATTCAGGAGACCTGGGTTTGATCCCTGGCTCAGAAAGATCTCCTGGAGAAGGGAATGGCAACCCACTGCAGTATCTTGCCTAGAGAATTCCATGGACAGAGGAACCTTCAGGCTACCATCTATGGGGTTTCAAAGAGTCAGACACAGCTGAGTTTATATGTTTAAGTGGAGCAGTTCATGCCATAGGGGGGTGTGTGTGCAAAGACATAAGTGTGTATGTCATGTGTAACATGCACACAAAGCACAGAGGAAAGGCCTAGAGCAGTGCTGTGTCAGAGAACCTTCTGCAGTGATGTCACTCGTGTGTGTGTGTGCGTGCGTGTCTGGTACAGCGGCACTGGCCCCGTGTCACTCGTGTGTGTGTGTGTGTGTGCGCGTGTCTGGTACAGCGGCACTGGCCCCGTGTCACTCGTGTGTGTGTGTGTGTGTGTGCGCGTGCGCGCGCGTGTCTGGTACAGCGGCCCTGGCCCCGTGTCAGTCGTGTGTGTGTGTGTGTGCGTGTCTGGTACAGCGGCACTGGCCCCGTGTCACTCGTGTGTGTGTGTGTGCGCGCGCGTGTCTGGTACAGCGGCACGGCCCCGTGTCACTCGTGTGTGTGTGTGTGTGTGTGCGCATGTCTGGTACAGCGGCACTGGCCCCGTGTCACTCGTGTGTGTGTGTGTGTGCGCGCGTGTCTGGTACAGCGGCACTGGCCCCGTGTCACTCGTGTGTGTGTGTGTGTGCGCGCGTGTCTGGTACAGCGGCACAGCCCCGTGTCACTCGTGTGTGTGTGTGTGTGTGCGCGTGTCTGGTACAGCGGCACTGGCCCCGTGTCACTCGTGTGTGTGTGTGTGTGCGCGTGTCTGGTACAGCGGCACTGGCCCCGTGTCACTCGTGTGTGTGTGTGTGTGTGCACGTGTCTGGTACAGAGGCACTGGCCCCGTGTCACTCGTGTGTGTGTGTGCGCGTGTCTGGTACAGCGGCACGGCCCTGTGTCACTCGTGTGTGTGTGTGTGCGCGTGTCTGGTACAGCGGCACTGGCCCCGTGTCACTCGTGTGTGTGTGTGTGTGTGCACGTGTCTGGTACAGCGGCACTGGCCCCGTGTCACTCGTGTGTGTGTGTGCGCGTGTCTGGTACAGCGGCACGGCCCCGTGTCACTCGTGTGTGTGTGTGTGCGCGTGTCTGGTACAGCGGCACTGGCCCCGTGTCACTCGTGTGTGTGTGTGTGTGTGTGCGCGTGTCTGGTACAGCGGCACTGGCCCCGTGTCACTCGTGTGTGTGTGTGTGCGCGCGCGTGTCTGGTACAGCGGCACGGCCCCGTGTCACTCGTGTGTGTGTGTGCGCGCGTGTCTGGTACAGCGGCACTGGCCCCGTGTCACTCGTGTGTGTGTGTGTGTGCGCGTGTCTGGTACAGCGGCACGGCCCCGTGTCACTCGTGTGTGTGTGTGTGTGTGTGCGCGTGTCTGGTACAGCGGCACTGGCCCCGTGTCAGTCGTGTGTGTGTGTGCGCGTGTCTGGTACAGCGGCACGGCCCCGTGTCACTCGTGTGTGTGTGTGCGCGCGTGTCTGGTACAGCGGCACGGCCCCGTGTCACTCGTGTGTGTGTGTGCGCACGTGTCTGGTACAGCGGCACTGGCCCCGTGTCACTCGTGCGTGTGTGTGTGTGTGCGCGTGTCTGGTACAGCGGCACTGGCCCCGTGTCACTCGTGTGTGTGTGTGTGTGTGTGCGCACGTGTCTGGTACAGCGGCACTGGCCCCGTGTCACTCGTGTGTGTGTGTGTGCGTGTGCGCGTGTCTGGTACAGCGGCACGGCCCCGTGTCACTCGTGTGTGTGTGTGTGCGCGTGTCTGGTACAGCGACCCTGGCCCTGTGTGGCTCCTGAGCACTTGAAGTGGAGCTAGTGTGACCAGGAACTGAATTTTAAATTTAACTTCATTTTCATCAATTTAATTTTAAATAGCCACCTATGCCTAGTAGCTACCATATAAGGCAGTGTGTACTTGACTAGGATTGTATTTAGTAAAATTGTGTGCCTGTCAACAGGAGACTTTTACTTTATATGTATCATTTTACAATAAGGATGTACTTATATAATACTTATATAATTTTTAAAACCAATTTTTAAAAAATTTTAAAGAAAAAGGGTTCAGCACATTATTTATAGTGGGGAAAATGCTTGGCATGGTGTCAGCTCAGATGTAAACCCTCACTCACTATTCTTAACCCCTTGAGCCTGTGCTTCTTCACATTTCAAAGGAGATAATAATGGTACCCGATGCGAATGTTGATTGAAAAGTGATACACTTTCAACTACTGCCAAGTTTAATAACCAATAAGTAGCGAGGGAATCCAGTAGATTTCCTGTTGTTGACTTAACAAGTTAGATTACTAGTCTGAGCACAGTGGCTACCTGTATTAAAATCAGATTGTGAAGTGCTGACTTTTAAAAAATTAGGGAATTTTGAGTCACTTCTGAAAATACTGAGTCACAAGATGGGGATAGGGGAGT
The DNA here is from genome assembly GCF_029407905.1 of Bubalus kerabau. Classification (NCBI taxonomy): domain Eukaryota; kingdom Metazoa; phylum Chordata; class Mammalia; order Artiodactyla; family Bovidae; genus Bubalus; species Bubalus kerabau. The sequence goes on from NC_073643.1 coordinate 17,989,220, forward strand.
ATAAGCACATACTCTTTAATCATAGAGAAAATTTGAGATGAGTTTCTGTGACCACTGAGACTGGATTGGCCCCCTTCATGAACCACTGTCCCTGGGCAGCCTCCCCTGCCTCTGCCCTTCCCCTGGGCCTTAGCCCTGGAGACTCTCTTTGGTGGACACTTGCTTATAGAACTTTCCCATTCCTTAGACTGTAGAGATACAATTTATGAACAGCATTGAAAAATATTCTCAATCCTCTTCTTGGCCCGGGGTCACTGGTGCCAAACTAGAAAAGGGAGCTGACAGAGAACTTCATAAAGATCAAGATAGTATGGTACAGTTCTGAAGAAGGGACATCATTTTCCATTTACAGATGATTTTTCAATAGGGTGAATTTTAATTGGTAATGGAGTGTTTTAAAAGATTTTGATTCTATAAATGTTGTATAAAAAAATGTTTTTAAAGTAAAGCAAATAATCATCTGTATTAACTGTTTGGGGGAATTATATTCTCTAGGATTTCGAGCAGTCAAATTTACTTTGCACACCAGAGATCTGCTAAGCACAGTATTGTATATTCTCAACTCCTGTAGTTTATCTATTGAACATGTCCAAAGCTTGAATACTAACGTGCATTCCCAGCCTCTCAAAGAGGCCAAAAGGACATCTGACAGGCCCATCAAATGGGACAAGTCTTACTACTCCTTTACTGGATTCAAGGACCCTGATGAAGACCTCGAGCAAGTCTGGAGAACAGAAACAACCCTAACGTATGTAAGAGTTTTTACTTACCTGTTGTTTTTGTTTAAAATTATAGTCTAAGGTCCTGGTGATCCACTGGTTAAGGCTCTGAGCTTTCACTGCAGGGGGCACAGATGCAATCCCTGCTTGGGGAACTGAGATCCTGCATGCTGTGTGGTGAATCCAAAAGAAAAAAATTTTAATTGAAAAAATAAAAATAAAAGTTTAATTTTCCAGGAAAAGTAATGCAATCAATATAGTTAACCCAGTAACCATTACAAAAAAGATATTTCATACTTCCTACTCAAAGTGGCCAGAATACTTCTAATGGTATTTGATTTTTTTTTTGGCCTTTTGATACCAAACACTGAAAATTGTTTTGTTTTGAGTGTGAGCTAGAAGAGAGTGTCTCAGCCTTACATGCACTGGATTCCAGCCCATGAGGCTTCTGCTTACACCGTTAAGAGGGTATTGCTCTGCTTACGCCCTTAAGAGGGTATTCCTCACAGTGTGTCCAGATGAACCAAAGCTTGGGAATGTGTTACCTATACCTTTCAGTATAGAAAAAAGTGGGATTGGATAAGTCAGGGCAAAAGAGCAAGAATAAGATTTGTTGCACCGTTAAGTCAAGAGGCTTAAGATAACCTATTAAAGAAATTCAGAGAAGCAGTTAGCCTGTGGTTCAGTTGAGTGTTTCATAGGGTACAGTTTTGGCCTGGTGCTACATGTGTAACCATTGTGAAAAGACTGTTCCAGGGACCCTGAACTCAGAGTTAGTCAGCTGGCAAACTAATGAAAAAAGATTGGAACTGGGAAAAGCCAGTTCCCCAAGATAACTGCTCTTTTACTGGTTCCTTGTCCAAGCCAAGTACGATTTCCTTCCTTGTATGTAGTTCATCCAGTAAAATTCTTGAGTCTTTAATAAAAGACGCTCTTACGTTATATTATATTATACTATTAATAGATAGAGTTTTTAAGAGTAGGGACTATGTTTTAATCATCTCTCTCTCTAATACTAATCTGCTTCACAGATTCATAAAACCTATCCAGCATTTTTATTAACACTGAATTAAAGAACCGTTAAATAAGTGTGACTGTAAAGTGCTGTAGGCGCAGTATGGAGAACTCAAGGTTTAATATGGAAATGTAAAGTAGCTTAATACAGATGATAGCAGTAGAAGTGGCTCAGCAATGAATGTAAAGGGCCTGTTTTTTGGGGGGTGTTTTTTTTTTTGAACAGTGCCTCTGTTAATTTCACTAGTGTTGACTTAATAAAAGTATCTGCTGTTTTAGTAGGAGAAACATTGTCTTAAAGGAAAATTCCTGAGTGTAGATGAGTTGTGTTACTATGAATTCTTGATTTTCTCCATAGGTGTACTTTTTTTTTAATTGATGCTGTCATGGATTCTTTACCATCTGCGCCACCAGGAAAGCCCAATAATTACCAGCACTAGCTCAAATCATGTCATTTTGACTTGTCTCCTCTCAAAGAAGATAACATAAATTGAGTAAACCATTGTTTTAGAAATTGAAGTTGGTGGAAATTTAACATTCTAATTTATTGACAAAATGCAGTGTCCACTGCTATGTATCTTGTCAGACAATGAAGTAAACCCCATTATTAGCTATATAGCTTTTCTTAGTTTTGGCAAATGAAATTAATGATACAGCATTACATGTTTTAACATGTTTTAGTCTTGCTTATAACAGACCTTGCAGTCCCCTTAAAACTGATTTAATGGGGAAGAATGACTGCATGTATATGTATGGCTGAGTCCCTTCGTGGTTCACCTGAAGCTATCACATAGACCTAATGCCTACATAGATAGATAAATGCCAACTGTAGAACCTTCATTTTTGTCTCAGGGTTTAGAAGCAAAACACAAAAATTGTTAAACTAGGCCACTTAAATTTTATACATTAAATGTAAGAATTCAAAAAATCAGGTCATGAATATATAATCATAAGATTCTATTTCAGTCCACATTTTAAGACATTTGGTCCCAAAAGGAAACATGGTATTTGCTTGATAATTCATTTGTCTACAAATCATCCTTTTTCTTACCTAATTTAAAGTAAATTAATATGTATTACTTAATAAATGAGGGAAAATGGAAAAATTGTAATAGCTAATAATCATGACATAAAGTAAGATATTTTTACTTTTCTTATTTCTCACACACCATGCAGAAATGACAAAGTCTTTACCAATATTCTTAAAAGGGGAGTAGGAAGAATTATTAACAACTGTGCACAATTAGTGAATCAAAAATATGTGGAATGTAGAGACTCCCCTGGCGGTCCCGTGATGAGGACTCTGCACTTCCACTGCGGGGTCCAAGTTCACCTCTGTCCAGGAACTAAGATCCCTGCAGCGGCCAAAAAAAAACAACAACGTAGGACACCTTTACTTAAGAGTGCAAGGTCCCAGTTCCTTATCCCAGTGTGCAAGACATTTTATGATCTCTCTCTCTCTCTCTGTCACACACACGCACACACACACATCCCTCTCCAGTCTCATTCACGCCCCACCCCACCCCCAAGCATTGTGTGATCTGGTTCATCTCACAGTTCCTGTGTACTAGCCTGGTGGGCACGCCCTTCCCTCTCACTAATCTGCCTGGGAAAACCTGATCCATCTCTCAGGTTCCAGGTCACTTACACCTGCTCTGTAGAACCTTCCAGGCAGAAGTAATTCATTCTTGCTTTGTTCTCATAGAAGCTCATATATTCTCTTCTAGTTGCTTATCTCTCTACTCCTTGCTAGATGTGTCTTCCTTATACTGTTAGGCCTTCAGGATAAATATTTGTCTGGTTCTGAGAGTTTCAACTTGACTTTTTTTTTTGGCCACACCACATGTCTTTCAGGATCTTAGTTCCCCAACTAGGGATCAAACCTGTGCCCTGTGTGGAGTCCTAACCACTGGACCACCAGGGAATCCCCTCAACTTGATTAGTTTTTAAATATTGTAGATCACAACATCTAAAACCTTTAAAGTGACTATTAAAAAGAACCCAAAAAAAGTTTACTTGGCAGGCATTTTTGAGATGGACAAATGAGCCTTTCTACACCATTATCATAACACCTGGACTCACTGACAGGTGTCCAGTGGGGTGTCAGATGTCCTGAGGGTGGGGCACTTTAGACCATCTTCCCCCAGCCTCCCTGGAGCGTTCTCTTTCTCAGCTGTACCCAGGGCCCACTCCACCTCCACCCAAAATATTCCTCTGGTCCTGGAGTCTGCTTGCTATTCTACCACGGCCACTCTTGCACTCCCAGGCACAACCCAGGCCCTGTTTGTGCAGACCTCCCTTGAGAAAGAGAAACCCTGCGCCAGAGCCAGCATGCCTGTGCTGTGGCCGTTATAACACTGAGGGAGAGACAGCCTGAGAGCGGGGAGCGGGTGGAGCGTGCTGTTCTGCACAAGGCCACCTCGGCTGCCTGCAGCTCTGTTCTGAAAGCTGTCCCCCTCTAATCCCTAGGCAGACTTTGATGTTCATTTTCTCTTTTAACTTACTGAGGTAAATGTTCTCAGAAATGCAGATTTAAGAGAATATCTTTCTGCTGAGCCCATGATAGGAGAAAGATCAAGGTTGGGAGAGGTGAGAATTGAGCAGGCCGCTCAGTTGGGTGGGAAGAAACTAAGGGGCCAGCTGACCCACTTGGGAGGAGGAGGTGGGCACTGACTGGTAAGGTCTGAGCAGTGGGAGCCTTTGGACAGAGAGGTGGGCAGGGGGCAGGGTCTGCGGTGAGCAGAGAGAACTCAGGGTGCTAATAGACAGGATGAAAACCAAGGAAGAAGCTGGATCTACCCAGTTAGAATCCATAGAGTAACCTTCGCAAGTTCCTTCATCAGGAAATAGTGCCTTTTAAATGGCACCAGTGCCATTCGGTATGTCTTCTGAGTTGACTTTTTCACCGTCTAGCTGCGCGACCACATCATTTGCTCTAGTTGGAGAAGGGGATAGTCCTGCCCTCGTGTGGAGATGACTGATGTAAGTGAAGGCCTAGTGGAGCCTTCTGAAAAGTGTGATAAACATAATGGAGGTTTAATTTTTTTTAACTTATTTATTTTTAATGCTTTTTTAAAAATTATTAGTCTTTATTTTTTGGCCACACTGCAGGGCATGCAGTATCTTAATCCCCAAACCCAGGATCAAACCCATGCCCCCTGCAGCAGAAGCACAGAGTCCCAACCACTTGATCACCAGGGAATTCCTAAATATTCAGCCTTTTGGGGGAAAGGGGGTTGGCACATGCAGGATTTAAGTTCCCCAGCAAGGGATCAAACCTGCACCCCCTGCTTTGGAAGCATGGAGTCTTAACCCCTGGACCACCAGAGAAGTCCTTGAAGCATCTTTGATTTTTAAAAAATCATCCCATCTCTGAAAATCTAGTAACAAGCTTGTTGTAATGAAAGTTTAATTTTTTGATAGGCTAAGGAAGTTGTCATAACTAAAATATGATTAACAGGTACTGGCAGTTCTCCAAGAAGCCTGTTTTAGAAGTAGGAGTTTACTCTAAAAGTAGACTTGGCAGGAGTACTTATAACTTGGTAAACGTTTGATGGGAAACTCACTTTAACATTGGGACTGCTTTAAGGTAATGAACACATCTTTCAATAGTAGAAATGTTTGCATTATAGTTAGTATTGCAAAGTGTACATCTCTGTTTTTTTTTTCTTTCTAGATCCTGGTTAGATAACAATGGGGAAAGTGCTGTTAAAAAGCTGAAGAATAGTTTGCCACTTAGAAAAGAACTGGATCGTTTAAAAGATGAACTGTCTCATCAATTGCAGCTGTCAGATATCAGGTAATGAAGATGAGAAAACGTGATTTATAGATTAAAATAAACATGTGTTACCTATTGGTAAAGGTTTCTGACCGTTAAATATTTGCATCTTTAATTATTCTGTTCACTAAATTTTCAATTATCTTTTTATGAAACTAATCAAATGTTTATCTAAGAAAACCATTATGAATTTCTTATTTAAAAAGGTGAAGTAAGGCTTAGATACTGACATTTTTAGCATAATAATTTGTTTTAGCATAATAACATAATGGGCTTATAAGAAAAATATACTTTTCCATATGCATATAATGTATAAAAAAATCAGTATTTCTCCATCATATAAATTTGGTATTTGAGTTTAAAAAGAGAAAAGGAGGACTTCCTTGATGGCTCAGCAGGTAAGGAATCCACCTGCAATGCAGGAGACACAGGAAATACAGGTTTGATCCCTGGGGAGGGGAGATCCCCTGGAGAAGGAAATGGAAACCCACTTCAGTATTTTTGCCTGGAGAATTCCATGGACAGAGGGGCCTGGTGGGTTACAGTCTATAGGGTCACAAAGAGTTGGACACATCTGACTGAACAACTAAAAAAAAAAAAAGGGAAAGAAAAAAAAATGTTGTATTCTTTGGTTCTATGTTATATAGCATGACTTTTTAAAATTTTTTTAGTTGAGATATAGTTGATATATAGCGTTATACTAGTTCAAAGTGTTTTACATAATAATTCATTATTCATAGTCATTATAAAACGATGACCACAATAAGTCTAGTTGACATCTGTCATCATACATAGCTAGGAAAATTTTTTTCTTGTGATGAGAACTTTTAAGATCTACTCTTTAAGCAATTTTCAAAATGCATTACAGTATTTTTATTAACTATAATCACCATATGACTTTTTAAAAAGTTTTCACAAACTTAGTAATTATTTGCTGAAGTTTATTATGAAATAGATTTAACAGCTACAGCCCTAAGGAGAGGGTGGTGTGATTCATTCATGGGACTCCCTGCGGTATTGTCGTCTGGCTTGGTGCTTCAACTTCTATGACCATTTTGCTGCAGCCTGTTTTGCTTTCAACCTTCACTATGAGAACTGTTTTCTTATATTGAACCAAATGACTATTTGGATACAGTAATAGCACCTTTATCCTGTGCTTGCAGAATCACATAGTACTTATATATTCTTCTATATTTAAATTGTAATTGTTGAAGATAACTCAGATTTATAAGGAAAGTGTTTACACTTGGAGCTTTCACAGGAGTCAGGCAGGTGGGGGTGAGTATGCGCCTCCCTCTGGGGGGACACGGGTGATAACGGGCCTGTGTGCTCTGTTGGACCAGGTGGCAGAGGAGCTGGGGCATCGCCCACCGCTGCAGCCAACTACACAGTTTAGGCCGCTTAGCCCAGCAGAACTTGGAAACCCTTAAAAATGCAAAAGGTAAACAATTTCCATTCACTTCTGAAATCCATATCCCTTAACAGCTATACAAATCTGTAAATTCTAGAGGAAAACTGTTGAAAGTCTTTGTAGATGTGACTTGATCTCAGCTGAATTGTTAGGTCTCCTCCTTTGAATGAAACAGTAACTTCTACCAAGTTTACTCCTGAATTGATACATGAAATGTAAGTAATTATTTGCACAGTGCTAAAAAAATGAAGCCTCTCTGGACAGTGACCAAAGGGTTTGTGTTTTATCATCAGGATGTACAGTAATATTTACAGACCGGTCCGGGATGAGTGCAGTGGGCCATGTGATGCTAGGAACAATGGATGTCCATCACCACTGGACAAAAGTAAGAAAAAGCTTAAAAGCAAAACAAACAAACAAAAAAAGATTTGTCTTCAACATACTTTTGTTTCAGAAAACTGCTAATATGTCAGCAAACTAAAAAAAACTTTGAATCATAGTTTCAGCTGTTTGCAGAGCAGATGTCTTATATTTAGTAGTTTAAATTCTTAGATGACTGATTTTTAAGTCCATTTTTATTTGGAAAATTTTACAGTCTTTTCTAAAGCACAGCCTAAAGGCCTACATTCTATTGGGCTTTTTGGTTTTCTTTTTAACAGATTTACTGTATATAATTGACACAATAGGCTGTACATATTTGGTGGGTATAATTTGATGAGACATGACGTATGTAAATACCTGTGAAACCATTACCATAATCAAGAGCGTGAATACATCCATTACCCACAAAATTATGTGCGTGTCCCTGTGTAAACACTCTCCTCCATCCCACCACCTCCTCCCAAAGCAGCCACTGGTCTGCTTTCTGTGACTATAGGTTAGTTTACATTTCTAGACTTGTATCTGAGTAGAATCACAGAGTATGTTGGGGAGGATCTGATTTCTTTCAGTCGGCATAATTATTTTGAGATTCATTCATGCTATTGCATGTATCAAGAATTATTTTTTTTATTTCCCCAAAGTATTCTGTCCGGTGGATATATACCAGTTTGTTTTTCCTTTCACTTATTGATGGATATTGGGTTATGTCAGCATTTGGCCACTTAAAAATAAAGCTGCTATAAACATTTATCTACAAAGTTTAAATGAACATATATTTCCTTTTCTATTGGGTAAATAACCTAAAAGTGGAACGGCCAGATGTGTTGGGGTATTTTAACTTTTCAAGAAACTGCCAATACTTCCTTTGGTGATCTTTTTATTTATTTATTTTAATCTCACTGCATGGCATGTAGGATCTTAGTTCTCTGACCAGGGATCAAACCCATGCCCCCTACATTAGAAGCATGGAGTCTCAGGCCCTGGACCACCAGGGAAGTCCCTACATTGGAAGGATGGAGTCCCAGGCCCTGGACTACCAGGGAAGTCCCTGCTATGGTCATCTTTTTATTTTTAGCCATTCTAAGAGGTGTGTGGTCTTATTTCATTGTTGGTTTTTACATTTCTCTCATGATGAATGGCAGTGAGCATCTTTTCATGTACATCTGCCATTGTGTGAAATATCTGTTCGTATCACATATCTGACAGAAGGTATTTGCAAACCACCTATCTGACAAAGTCTAACCCTAACCCTTTGTATCTAAATATACAAAGAACTCTCAAAACTCAACAGATAAAAAAATAAAACATAATTCAGTTAGAAAAGGGGCTGAAGACATGAACACGCATGTCACAGAAGAGGACATACACATGACAAATAAGCTCATAAAGAGCCACAGAGAGATGCAAATCAAAACTACAACGAAGTACCACTGCACACTGTCAGAATGGCCAAAGTGAAAAATAATGACCACCACATGCTGGCAGGGATGCAGAGAAACGATCCCTCATCCATTCCTGTTGAGAATGTGAAATGGCCCAGGCACTCTGGAAACGAGTCTGGCAGTTTCTTACAATACTAATAAACACATGCTTACCATGTGGTTTGGCTGCTGCCCTCTTCCTCTTACGCAAGATACAGTCAGGATCTTGGGTGGATCTCAGGGCCATTGTGCGATATGAAAAAAGTCAATCTCACAGGATTACATGCTGTATGATTCCATTTATATAACATTCTTCAAACAATAAAACTAAAGAACAGATCAGTTGTTGCCAGGGGTCAGGAGTGCAGGGAGCAGAGGTGTTGGTGGCTATGGAAGTGCAGCCGAGGGGACCCTTGTGATGCTTCCAAGTTTGCACAGGCTTTTTTCTTCTGAAACTTTCCCACATGCAACTGACCTTCTCTGCTCTTTTTTTTTTTTAATTGAAATACATTTGATTTACAACATTGTGTTCATTTCTGGCATACAGGAAAGTGATTCAGTCATATATACATATATGTATTCTTTTTCCTATTCTTTCTCATTATGGTTTATTACAGCATACTGAATATAGTTCCCTGTGCTAAACAGTAGGACCTTGTTGATATTTTATACAGCGGTTTATCATACTAACCCCAAACTGCTAATTTATCCTCCCACCCCACCTCCTTTTCCTTAGACAGACTCTTGTTTGTCTTCTATGTCTGAGGGTCTGTTTCTGCTTCATAAAAAAGTTTATTTCCATCATATTATTGATCCCATATATAAGTGATACCATATGGTATTTGTAGTATTTGTCTTTGTCTTACTTCGCTTAGTATAATCATCTCTAGCTCCATCCTTGTTGCTGCAAATGGCATTATTTCATTCTTTACTGTGGCCAAGTAATATCCCATTGTGTGTATATATGTACCACATCTTCTCTATCCATTCATCTGTCAGGAGACATTTAGGTTGTTTCTGTGTCTTGGCTGTCGTAAATAGTGCTGCTGTGAACATTGGGGTACATGTATCTTTTTTATAGTTTTTGAAGGAATTTCCATGATGTTTTCCATAGTGGCGGCACCAAGTTACATTCGCACCAACAGTGTAGGAGGGTTCCCTTCTCTGCACACCGTCTCCAGCACTTGTTATTTGTAGACTTTCTGATGGTGGCCATGCTGACCGGTGTAAGGTGATGCCTCGTTGTAATAGTTAGGACTTGCATTTCTCCAGTAATTAGCAATGCATCTGACCTTCTCTAAATCCTCTTTATCTTTTATCGGTCACGTCAGATGTCCTTAGGAACCTTTGCTTAACTGTCCCTTCACCCTGATGTGGCATTTGTTACGCTGAATTCTGATTCCTGTTTTGTTTCCCTGCACCCTGACAATGAGCCCCTGACAAACAGGGGCACAAACTCTTAATCTCTACACTCCAAGGGCCCATTTTAGTGCTTTAATTCACTTACAGATGCTTCATTCAAAGTGAATTCAGTTGAACTAAAGTAAATTCTGAAGAAATAGACTTGGAGTTGAAATACATAGACTTTATTTCATTATACCTTCATTATACCATTTAATTTGTATAAACTAAGATTTCTACCTGAATATTTACATATTAGTACTTAGGACTTATTTTTATTTGGAACGTATTTATTTTCTTTTGCAATCCCTTCAGTTCCTATCTAAAAGTCCCTAAGATTTACAGTGGTTTGTTTTGAATATTAATATTTACAGCATTCCATAGTCTTTTTATCACTTACTTGAACTTTCCCTATAAGAAAAAAATTTTCATGTTAGAATTTCTCATACCATTGATTGGAGTCCTAAATTTGGACTCTTAAAGTAACAAAACTAAATATTCCTTCCTTTTCCTTTTTTAAATACTGTAGCTTTTTGAAAGATTACCGAGTTATTTTGACCTGCAGAGGAGGCTGACACATTTGGAGGACCAAATAAGCTATCTTCTCGGTGGCATCCAAGTTGTTTATATTGAAGAATTACAGCCAGTGTTGACACTTGAAGAATATTACTCTCTTCTTGACGTGTTCTATAATAGACTCTTGAAAAGTCGAATACCTTTTCACCCTCGAAGTCTGCGTGGTTTACAAATGATCCTTAACAGGTTAGTATCTAAAACAATTACTTCATTCATTTACTCATACCACTTGTATATGTATTGGATGAAATTGTTTTGTATTTCCGTGTGTGATTCTTAGGAGTTAAAGAAAGGAATGTTACTACCTCCATTGGCAACACTTTTTACACATGAGAAAAGTCAATATGAGAGGATTAGAAAGATTGAGTTTCTTGAACATTCTGTAAATACATTGCCACTTACAGGGCAAGTCAGTCCTGTGGAAAACTATAGGATTAAACCAATGTGAAATCAGCAGTGTGCATTTCCGGCACTGTGCTTGGAACTTAAATGCATTCTCTCTCTTTAGCTCTCGGAACCTCACCATGGAGTGGGTTTCTGCCCCCATCTTACAGATGAGAAAGGCCGCAGGAAGGATATGGTCATCCTGATAAAATGTGTCTCTTTGGGGACAGCAAAACTTCAAGGCAGTTTTGCTCTACCTTTAAGGTGGATTTTCTTAATGAATTCTTTTTCCATTAATCAGACTAATAAAACCGTTCCTTCAGAGATGGAACTTAGGGGATGGAGAGATGGTTGATTTTTCCTTTTATGTATACTTTATTACAGTGACAGATATGCCCCAAGCTTGCATGAACTCGGGCATTTTAACATCCCAGTCCTTTGTGATCCAGCAAACCTCCAGTGGTTTATTCTCACCAGAGCCCAGCAGGCAAGAGAGAACATGAAGAAGAAAGAAGAGTGAGTACTCTTAGCCCTCTTCCTGTCTTACCATTCTAATCTCGTCTAACATTTTAAAATATTTAGGTATTCAGAAAGGTGGGGTGGAGGGATAAATTAGGGGGCTGGAGTTAACGTATACATTAGTATACATATGAAATAGATCATTAACACACACCTACTGTACAGCACTGGGAACCCTACTCAACACTCAGTAATAACGTATATGGGAAAAGAACCCAAAAAAGAATAAGGTGTATGTGTATGTAAAACTGAATCAACTTGTGTGACATAATAGAAACACATTGTAAATAAACTATACTCCAGTAGAAAATACGAATTCCATGGTAAGAAAAATACAAATGCCCATCCTCGACCCCTCTATCCTGATGGGCTACGCTGCTGTCACATCCCATGGGCCTGAGCAGCCGTGGGTCCCCAGGGTGGACTGTTCCTGGCTGGGGGAGGTGGGAGGATGGGTATGCAAATGAGCCCTTCCCAGGATCTGCAGGGCCTCGTCCTTAGTGCATGGGACCTCAACCTTCAGATCCAGGCTGGCCCTCCTCCACCCACACTAAGCCTATTGTTGCCCACGAATGCTGGACGGCTCTGTGCTGGAAGAGCTTTGGAAAGTCACCGTCTCCATGTTGCCTGGTGGTAGGGCTTCCACTTCCAAGCGCCTTCCTTAGAGTCGCTCCACCTACACAGGACAACGGCCTCAGCATCAGCGATTTGCCGGGGGTAAGATTTGTTCGGAGAGTGATAGGTAAGGGAAAAAAGTAATGGGACACAAGCCCTTCCGTGTTGGTTCAGGCACTTTCCACTCCAATTTAGAGCCTAGAAACACAACTTCTAGGGCTCTGGTTGCCCGAGGAAGCAGAATTGGGCGTGAAAAATGCTGCGGCCTTGTGTGGCCACTTCTCATAACAACAGCTTCCAGCCAGTGCTGATGGACACTTAATATGCACAGGGCCTGCAGGGCTGTAAATGACACCTGCCTGCAAGAAATGTCCTGCAGTAGGTAGTTGAAACAGATGGCAAAACAGGGCAGACTTTCAAGAAGCCAGTCTCAAACTATTTAAGAAAAAAGTACATGAAAAGATGCTGAACATCGCGAAATACTAGAGAAAAGCAAATCAAAACTACAAGGTATCTCCTCGCACCTGTCAGAATGGCCATCATCAAAAAACCTACAAACCATAAATGCTGGAGAGAATGTGGAGTAAAAGGAAACCTCCTCCACCCACCATTGGTGGGAATGGAAATTGGTAACAGCCGCTGTGGAGAACAGTATGGAGGTTCTTTAAAAAATAAAACTAGAGCTAGCATATGATCCAACAGTGCCACTCCTGGAATCACCCAGAAGAAACCTACATATCCAGAGAAAACCATCCTTCAAAAAGGAATGAATGCACCCCAGCGTTCATTGCAGCACTGTTTACAATAGCCAAAACATGGAGGCCACCAAAATGTCCCATCAATAGAGGAATGGATAAAGAAGATGCAGTACATGTAGCAATGGAATATTACTCAGGCATAAAAGAAAATGAAAAAATGCCATCTGCAGCAACATGGATGACCTAGAGATGATCAGAGAAAGTGAAGTAAGTCAGAGAGACAAAGACAAGTATCATAGGCTATCAGGTGGAATCTGATAATCAGGTGGAATCTAAAAATTGATACAAATAAAGTAATTTGCAAAACAGACTCATAGACCTCGAATATAAAGTTATGGCAAAAGGGGAAAGGAAAAGGAGTACGTCAAGGCTGTATATTGTTACCCTGCTTATTTAACTTTTATGCAGAGTACATCATGAGAAACGCTGGGCTGGAAGAAGCACAAGCTGGAATCAAGATTGCCGGGAGAAATATCAATAACCTCAGATATGCAGATGACACCACCCTTATGGCAGAAAGTGAAGAGGAACTCAAAAGCCTCTTGATGAAAGTGAAAGAGGAGAGAGAAAAAGTTGGCTTAAAGCTCAACATTTAGGAAACTAAGATCATGGCATCTGGTCCCATCACTTCATGGGAAATAGATGGGGAAACAGTGGAAACAGTGTCAGACTTTATTTTTTGGGGCTCCAAAATCACTGTAGATGGTGATTGCAGCCATGAACTTAAAAGATGCTTACTCCTTGGAAGGAAAGTTATGACCAACCTAGATAGCATATTGAAAAGCAGAGACATTACTTTGCCAACAAAGGTCCGTCTAGTCAAGGCTATGGTTTTTCCAGTGGTTATGTATGGATGTGAGAGTTGGACTGTGAAGAAAGCTGAGCGCTGAAGAATTGATGCTTTTGAACTGTGGGGTTGGAGAAGACTCTTGAGAGTCCCTTGGACTGCAAGGAGACCCAACCAGTCCATCCTAAAGGAGACCAGTCCTGGGTGTTCTTTGGAAAGACTGATGCTGAAGCTCCAATACTTTGGCCACCTCATGCAAAGAGTTGACTCATTGGAAAAGACTGATGCTGGGAGGGATTGTGGGCAGGAGGAGAAGGGGACGACAGAGGATGAGATGGCTGGATGGCATCACCGACTCAATGGACATGAGTTTGAGTGAACTCCGGGAGTTGGTGATGGACAGGGAGGCCTGGTGTGCTGCGATTCATGGGGTCCCAAAGAGTTGGACACGACTGAGCGACTGAACTGAACTGAAGGGAGAGGATAAATTAGGTGGTTAGGATTAAGATATACACACTAATTTATATAATCAACCAGGACCTAATGTAGAGCACAATACTCAACACTCTTTGTCATAAGCCATATGGGGAAATTATCCAAAAAAGAGTATACAAGTGTATGTATAACTCAGTTTAGTTGCCCTATAGCTACTGCAAACACAACGTTGTAAATCAAGTATACTCCAAAGATTTTTTTTAAGAAATGGGAATTCCCCGGTGTCCACTGGCTGAGACTGTGTGCCCTCAATGCAGGGGCCCAGGTTCAATCCCTGGTTGGGGAACAAGATCCCACATGCCACAGCTGAGACCCAGTGCAGTCAAATAAGTAAATATTCAAAAAAAAAAAAAAAATGGGAGGACCATTTTCAGTGTTGAGAGTAGAAACTAACAGCCCAATATACGAAAAATGGGTTCTACATTTTATGTTGTTTTATTTGGTTATAGCTTGTAGCAATTGTATGTTTTGTTTTTGACATAACAGGTTGAAAGTCATTGAAAATGAATTGATGCAGGCTTCCACGAAGAAATTCTCTCTGGAAAAGTTTTACAAAGAGTCCAGCGTTTCTAGTATACAAATGGTGGATTGCTGTAGGAGACTTCTAGAACAATCACTGCCTTACCTACAAGGGATGCACCTTTGCGTTTCACATTTCTACTCTGTCATGCAGGATGGAGACCTTTGTATTCCTTGGAATTGGAAGAATGGAGAAGCCATTAAATAATACAGAAATCTATTATTATTTTTTAAAGAGATAAGAAACTGTTATACTTATTTAAAATCCACAACTTGATATAACAGTATTATTTACATGTTACAGGAACAGAGTTTCTAATTGCTGCTTTGGAAGTAGACTTTTTAAATTAATTTCTATTAGGAAATTTGTTTTTAAAAGGTTTTACCTGCCAATGGTTTCTTATTCCCCCCCAGATAGTGTTTATCTGATTGGCAGAAAAGATGTTAGAAAGAACATATTTGTAGTGGTATGAAAATGGAGGATTCTACCTCCATGAAAGAGATATATATATATATTCTTTTTTTTTTTATATGAGTGAACACTGGTAAGTATAAACAGGTCTCATTCAGTATAGCTCTGAAGTCGTGGAACTCATTTCCACATGCAGCAATTCAACGTGCAACTTAATGATTATATCACATGGTATCAATACACATACCTGACTTTGTAGCCAATTATGCACCCTCTTGAGTCCAAAACAGGTGACATGGGTAGCACAAATTCATGAACCAAATTTTGCCTAAAGACAGAGTAGATGGGAAAAAGTTGTTGAATGAATATATGATATTGCCGTTATCATAAGCCATCTGCAGCAGTTTGTTAAAGCACATCCAGTGACAGAGGATTTAAAGTTTTCAACAGGTACATGTATATGTATGACTGAGTCCCTTCTCTGTTCTCCTGACACTATCACAACATTGTTAATCGGCTGTACCCCAATACAAAATAAAAAGTTTGTTAAAAATAAAGTTTTCCTACCCGTTAAGATACTGTAACTGTCGGCAGCCTGTAACCAAGAGACAGTGAATTTTTTTGAATCATTGAATGAGGTGATTTATTTGTTTTCATGGACAGACACTACCCAGAAAAATCCTTGTTTCTCAAAGAGTTCCACCAAGTAGGGTCCAGTTTAAAATGATTTAGACCACTCAGGATCTGTCACCCTCTCAACCCTGGTCTTCCAGTGGCTGGAACACAGATTGAAACGCCCGAGTTACCTCCTGTCCACAGTTGCGTGGACTTCGCTGAACCGATAACCCAGCCCCAAGCTCTGTAGACACAGGGCTCCTCTGCAGATATTTCCCTTAGGATAATATGTTTTTTTACCAGATCCCAAACCTCTTCTGCTTATTTCTCAAAAGGACAAGGTGAATCCAGGTCTGTAACACCCATTTTTGAGGCTCCTGCTGCCAAGAAATAAAGGAAATTTTCCATAGAGTATTAGAAAGGCAAAGAGATGTTAAAATCGATTCTAGAAGCATGTTTTAAATTTATCTAAAATTGATTATTTGAACGGTTAAAGTACAAATGTGTGTTTGAATAAGTATTGATTTGTATTTAGTATAGTTTGTGCATACCACCCCTTTTAACCTGTGCTTAACAACTGTACTTATTTTTTTTCTAATGTAAAAATGTTGCTGCCTATGAAAGTTTTCCAGAACCAAACAATAGGAGTGAAACATTCTTCAGAGGTTACACAGGAAGATTTACTGGAGGGGCTTCAGTGGTGGCACAGTGGTTGGGGCTCAGTGCTTTCACCACTGAGGGCACAGGTTCGATCCCTGGTTGGGGAGCTAAGATCTAGCAAACTGCATGGCCAAAAAAAAAAAAAAAAAATTGGAAAAACAAGTTCAGATTATGCCATTTCTAAGATCAACTAATACAGAATCCTCAGTAATATGTTTTGAATTGCACTTTGTCTCAGAAGTGTTATATAATAAATAATACGTTAACCAGATCATTGCTTTCTCATTATTCATTAATGGTTTGCAACTATTTCAACATAAAGGAATTTACCAAAAAATCGTTGCCTGTTTATGCCTGTTTGACTTCCTCTCCCAATCTAACAAAAAAGTTCTGGAAAATTCTCTCCCGCCACTGAAAGCTAGGACAGGATCAGACCCCTCTAACCTTGAATCCTCAGCTCTCCATAGGGACCTGAGCCCTGAGCTCATCCAGGGGTGCACCCTCTGCCCGGGCCGTCCCATCAGGGAAGTGTTCATCCAGAGGCATGACTACTGTCCACAGGACAAGTCTCCCGAGGCCCTGCTTCTTCCTCTCTCCTCAAATCCTCCTCCTCCAGGCAGCTTCCCCGAGTCATGAGAGGGCTGTGGCCCTTGAGGCGTGGACAGTTGGGCAAGAGGAACCATGGCTGCCTCAGGAGCCAGCTTACCTTTAGAAACTGCAAACCCTTGGCCTCAGTGTCCCCATCTGTGAAAGGAGGCCCAGGGCATGTTCTTGGAGCTCCTCCTCACCCTGAGTGAGTCTGACCCTGGAAAAGAGCTCTCCCTTGGATGGTCCTTGGCCACCAGCCCAGGTGCCTCTTGCTCCTTAGCAGTTGGAAGAGGAGGAAGTGGCCAGAGCAGACCTGAGTTGACACGAGGGGACCCTCTTCCCCCCTACATCCCAGCTACTGCAACCTGGTTCTACTGGTCACTCCAAACCCTTCCCTGTTAAAGAGCACTTTAGGGGCTTTTTTCTCTAAGCTGACGTGTTTCATATGGGGAAACTATAGGGTGAAGACTTGGCACCAGGCCCTTCTGTCTGCAGCAGGCAGGAGACGTGGGATTAGAACCCAGGCACCCCAAGGGCTGTGAGGCGTCCACGCGTGCGGGAGCACCCCCAGCTCTGGGAGCGTCCACCCCCAGGTCAGTACCAGGCGTTGGCAGGACCCCCACACATCCAGCAATACGATGGTCCTGTGAGGGTGGACAGCCTTGGGGTCAGTCGTGTCAGTCCTGGCCACAATGGTGCACACAGGTCAGTGGGGGGTCAGGGCTGACTTTACCCGGCCCTGGGCGACCATTGTGAGGACCAGGAGAGGTGGTGCCCCTCTGCTCCTCCTGAGTGACCTTGGCAGTGGCCTTGGCCTTGCCCCTCAGTCCAGACTGCTCAGGCAGCCCCACTGTCCCTGCTCTAGCTGGGCCAGGCCGTGCACTGGGCCCTACCAGTGGCTACAGTGTCATTCTGGAAGCAACATCTGTATACCCCTGCCCCAAAGTCCACCATAGCAGCTCATGCCGGGGGAACTGGCTCAGCACAGGGCATGGCCATGCGGGAAGGAGCCATTGGATTTCACCCTCAGAGTCTTTGGGTGGAGGTCAGTTTTTCTTTCTGTCACCACCTCAGGCACTGGCCTAGACCAGGTGTCAGCAGGCATAAGGCAGGGTTTCCGGGTGAGCAGGATGAACAGCAGGAAGGCGTCAGAAGGTGTGACAGAGACACACGACACCACCCATGGAGACAGTGGCCCTGGGAACTTGCTTTATCTGCACCTCCAAGACAAGTAGGATGAACGAAGGGGGAAGAAAGGACAGGACTTGCACCCCTAGGAGAAAGCTGTGGAAGAGGAAAGGTTCCCTCACTCTGGGAAGCCCCTTCACTGGCAGGGAGATCAGTTGGGACTGCAAAATTTGAGTCTTAGAAGAGAGCAGAACAGCCAGCATGTGGCAGGCAGGACAGAGAGACCGATCAGCAGGCAGTCCTGGCCAACTCTGCACTCCCCAACCCAAGTCACTCATCTACTGTTGCACAAGGGGGCTGAGGTGCAGAAACTCCGTTTTCTGCAGACAGACCCGGGGAGAGGACTGAGGTTTGCTGCCTGCTGACACTAGAACGTGGTCTGGGCCACAATTCGGGGTGCAGAGGACAGAGCCCGAGTCTGCCATAAAAGCCTCGCTGTTAACACACGCGCGAAGAGAGGGGCGCGTCCCCACATCAGCCTCACGCTCCGTGTGCTCAGTGGACACAGCTCTGCTGCCAGCAGCTCTGGGAGCACTCGAGCCAGCAGGCTGCCCACACGTGGAGGAGGGGCTGAAATCTGAGCCAGTTCCCAGGGGCTGTTTGTCTTTGTAGGCACAGCGGCTGTGGGACATTCCTGGTGCTCCCATGCTGGGGCAGGTCCCACACTAGCAGCCGTGGGCTTTGCGGGCACACACACAGAGGCGAGCAGGTTCTGGGCTTATTCCATAGCTCCCACAGCAGGTCCAGGTGTCTGACTCCAGCAGGTCCGGTGCCAGACTCGAGCACATCTGCACCTGCAGTTCTGCAACCACAGTGCCTGAGAAACACCTGGGCCAACTGTTAGTGTTCCCATGAGTGAGAACGGGCAGTCCCACAAATGAGGCGGGGCTGAGGGCAGTGCCAACAACAGTGTACTTTGTGAGCGGGCACAACGGATGATGGGCGACACTGTGGAGACACTTCCCAGTAGACACATCCTGCAGAGGAGTATTCAGCAGCTCCTCTCTCGGCAGGCTCAGACGGTTAGAGAGTCTGCCTGCAGGGCGGGAGACCGGGGTTCGATCCCTGGGTCCGGAAGATAGATCCTTGGAGAAGGGAATGGCAACCCACTCCAGTAGTCTTGCCTGGGAAATTCCATGGCCGGAGAAGCCTGGTGGGCTATAGTCCATGGGGTCGCAAAGAGTCGGACATGACTGATCACACACTCCCAGCAGGAGCATTCCAGCCCCACCTCCCTCACACCACAGCTTAGAACCGGACCTGGAGGCCTCTGTCCTAACAAGTAGGAAGCAGATCCTGCTCCCGGACAGGGCTGTGAGAGCAAAAAGGAGGCCCCACTCCACATCCAGGGCAGGCTCCAGTCATTGTACCACCAACCACAACCACACCTCCTATCCGGGGGATAATGGCTAGCACACACTGAGGAAAGATGCGACAGGCAGACATACTAAAAACAGCGCTCACGCCAAAAATATTAGACTCACACAGGCTACGCAGGGACGGGCCCACATAAAAACAGCCCTTCAAGACCAGAGTAGATAACTGGTATTTCTAAATTCACAGACAAGTAGGAAGGAAAAGGAAGAAACTAAGAACTGATTAAAAGAACAAGAGAATTTCCCTGAAAGACCAAATGATGAAAGAGACCTCTCTGATCTCAAGAGACCCCGAGATCAAAAAGGAGGTCATAGAGGTCATAAAAATACTGAAGGAATTAAGAAAAGCCATCAGTAGAAATGCAGATCACTGTAACAAGGAAATAGAAACTAGAAGCCCCTGCCTTCACAGCTCTGTGATCCTCACTCCACTCTGACTTGAGAACCACCCACAAATCTTTTTTTTTTTTTTTGGTCATGTTGCTGAATCTTAGTTCCCTGACCAGGGATGGAACCTGACCCCCTGCTGTGGAAGTGCGGAGTCCTAACCACTGGACCTCCAGTGAACTGCTCCACCCACAGATCTCTATTTTTCCTTCCCCCATTTCATGTCCCCTAATGTACGTGTGTGCACATGTGCACACACACACACTAGCCCACAGTGCAGACCTTGGGTGAAGTATGTGGTCTTGTTAATTGTAGGGCCCTTGCTTGAAGAGGTGTGGGGATAACGGTTACACTCACTGCTGGCTAACTTTCCAGATTAGACACCCTATGGACAGTCAGACCAACCTGGACAGGAAATTTCTGCCAAGCTTTTGTCACATGAACACGGTCAGCAGAAGAGGCCCTGCTAGGTCATGAAGCAAAAGACCAAGCCATGCTATATGCTCCAAGGGCTCTGGGTGGTTTGTCCACAGGATGAGTAATAGTCACTGTTCCCCTGGGGACTCTGCTGGTATAGACTGAGCCCTGATCCGTGTCCCAGGCTGAGCTTGAACCTCTCTGGGCATCCCTAGGATACTTGCTGGGACTCTTAGGGGCTAGATAGAGCGAGGCTAAGAAGCTCCTGCAAAGTCAGGACTAGGGGCCTGGCCACAACTCTGCCTGAAAGGCCAGCACCCCTAACCATGACAATGAGGTCTTTGTCAAGGCCATCCATCAGGGATCCTGGAGAGTGTACATTGGTCATCCCCCCCAACCCTGTGGAGCTCATGGCCCCTGCCCTCTGCCATGCTCAGCCATGCCCTTGGCATCAGCTGACCCCACCTGAGACCTGACCTCCAAGCCTTGTGTCCTGGGGCCTCACCCAGTCCTGGTTTCTGGGGACACAGTCACAGACTGTGCAGTTGAGCAGACGTGCAGACAGGCTGGCTCACTCCCACATCACAGGGAAGGGAAACTGAGGGCAAGAGAGGTGGGGTCCTGGCGGTATCAGAGGGTCATTGGCCAGAGGATCGAGGCTGGATCCCAGGCCTTTCTTCTCCAGCCCAGAGAACTGGGGTTTCCTGGGGTCCTCAGGCTGGGACAAGGTGTTTCAGAGCCTCCATTTACCACCTCCTGCCCAGCATGATCACGTCAGTAGGCAGGAGTCACTCCACTCCTGCGAGGGCCCAGAGGCTGCCCACTGTCCCACCAGAGCTTCGCCCAGCCCCTATTCCAACTGGGGAGGCTCTTTGCCCAAAGTCTCCCTGGCCCCAGGCTGCCCCCCACCACCCAGATCCAGTTTTAACCCCTTTCTGATTAGAGCCCAGGCTGGTCCTCAATGCAGCCCCAAAGCCCCAGTGGCCCTAGATTGTGCCCAAAGACACCAGGCCTTCGAGTCCCACTAAGCCCAGCTTGTTCCTATCTCAGCCAAGGCCGGGATCCTTCAGGCTCTGACTGGGAACTAGGCATATTACTCTGCAGCTGAGAGTAGAACCAAATTCTTGAATCCCAGAGTTAAAAATACCAAGATGTCTTGAGAGGTAAAGGAAGTTCTTAAAAAAAAAAAAAAAAAAAAAGTGTCAAAATCAAAGTTAAATTTATATGGGGTTTGAAAGCACTGGGCATATTCTTATAAGAACTCCTTAGTGCTTCTAGGGGAGGCAGGCTGGTCTTTTATGGCGTGAAGGAGTACTGGTGCCAGGCGACAATAGAAGCAAGGTGCTTAGAGGGCGTGGTCAGGCGTATTTGCTCAGGCTCAAAAGGAAAATCGGTTATTCCCAGTAAGGATGTTTTTCAGCTTGCAGGTGAAGCCCCAGAGGGCTGAAGGGCTGGGAGGAAAGGCAGAGGTTTGCGGCAGAAGGGCTGGCCCAAGGGGGCTGAACGGTGGCCGAGCGCCTCCTGGCGGTGAGATGGTGACAGGAACTGCAGAGAACGGCGAGGGGCTCAGGGCTCCATCTTTGGTCAGGAGAAAGGGCGGCGGAGCTGGGAAGGAGTTTCGGGAGCCAACGTCTTTCAGTGCAGCTTTAGGAGGGGGTGGAGGGGCGGCCTTCTGCGCAAGTGTGCCGGCCGCGCCCTGGGTGCTGGGAGGAGCACCCTGCACGGTCCCGCGCTGAGATCTGGGTCCCTCTCCTGGCTTCTGGAGAGGAGCTGGCGACGTTGCGGGTGCGTCTGTCTTCTGCTGGGGGTAGGTG
Source organism: Bubalus kerabau (assembly GCF_029407905.1). Classification (NCBI taxonomy): domain Eukaryota; kingdom Metazoa; phylum Chordata; class Mammalia; order Artiodactyla; family Bovidae; genus Bubalus; species Bubalus kerabau. The sequence continues at coordinate 18,011,455 of NC_073643.1, forward strand.
ATTTCTCCAGTTACCTCGTTTATCCAGAAAAATGTATCTAGAGTTTTCTTCCCGTGTCCAAATTGACTCTTTGACATAGCTACAAAGGAGAAAATGGAGACAACACGGGAGCGTCCTCAGTCTTCCATACTGAGGACGGAGGGCTCCACCTACGGCATCAAAGGGAACCATCAGCCACTGGGCTTCTATAAACCACCTGTGCTAGCCCTCTGTCATCCAGTATGCTCCAGAAATCCTTCCAGGACCAAGAATAGACCTACCTGGCGGCTCCAATGAATTCTAGGACCTTTTTTTTTTTTTTTTGGTAGTACCCGTGGGTCTTATGGGATCTTAATCCCCAGACCAAGGATTGAACTCCTGCCCAGCAATGAAAGCATAGAGCCCTAACCACTGGACCACAGGGACTTTTATAGGTTCTTTTGTTTCTTAATTAGCTTTTCAAATTTTAAAATTTTAATGAAGTATACTAAAAAGTATACTTTGGGGGCTTTCCTGGTGCAGTGGTTAAGAATCCACCTGCCAATTCAGGGGACACCGGTTCAATCCTTGGTCCTGGAAGATCCCATATGCTGCGGGGCAACTAAACCTGCAAGCCACAACTACTGAGCTTGTGCTCTGCACCAAGAGAAGTCCCGGCAATGAGAAGCCCATGCACTGCAGTGAAGAGTAAACCCCAGTCACTGCAACCAGAGAAAGCCTGCAGCAAGGAAGACCCAGTGCAGTCAAAAAGAAATAAGTAAAAATAAATCTTTTTTTTTTTAAGTATACTTTACATCTTTATCTAGTTCAAATATACTTGTGTGTATATGTTTGTGTGAATGCGTGTGTGTGTGTGTGAATGAATAGTAATAGTTTCATAATGTCAATGGTTGTGTGCCATGGTCTCTGATATTTTCTATGCAATTGGGTTCCCCCATAATCTTTAAGAAAATGCTCGTTGCCATTCCTGAAACTTATTTTATAAAGGAAGCAACAATGATTAAAGAATGATAGCTTCAAAAACACTGTCTTAGATTAACAAGAGAATGGAGAATGCTGGACCTTTTACAAAAGACAAAAAAAAAATCACTTACAAATTTTACAAACACATGACCATGTGTAGTCAGTGGAAAGGCCCCCTAAAGATGTCCTTGCCCTAATCACCAGAACCTGCGATTATGTTTTATTGTATGGCCAAGGGAACTTTGCAGATGTAATTAAAATTATGGACCTAAATCTAGGGCATACTATCCTGTATCACCTGGGTGCCCCAATCTAATCACTTGGGCTCTGAAAAATAGAGAACTTTTTCTCACTGGGGTCAGAGAGAGAGAGAACAGAAGAAGCAGAAGACAGACTAAGTATGAGAATGGTTCTACTGCCATTGCTGGCTTGATGATGGCAGGGACCAAGTGAAAACCATGAGAAGGAAATCAATTCTGTCAACAAAACAAATGAGCCTAGAAGTAGATTTTCCTCAGTCTCCAGGTAAGAGCCAAAGACAGACAAAGCCTTGAAGGCAGTCTTCTGAGACCCTAGGCAGAGAAACAAGCAACACTTGCCAGTCTCAGGCTCTGTGAGATAGTAAATGGCTCTTGTTCCAAGCAGCTACATTTGTGGTCATTTGTTACTGTAGAAACAAACTCACCATGGGAACCCTTTTCCAGGAACACTGCAAGAGAGGCTTCCCAGCTGGTTCTTTCTGAGCTCAGGGTAAGCCTGCCTTGGTGTGGGCCTCTTGGCCAGTCTGGGGACTCCTCTCACTTTCCTTGTCAATACTGATAATTGCTTTACTTTCGTTGGAATGGACAGGGACTGCCACCCCTGAGACACATCAAGTTACACTACTGAGAACGTCAGCGAGCTTTCAAGATCCTGACACCTACATCCTGTATGAAGCTCTGATTTGCTCTCAGGCAGAGAGGGTTTCTCCACCTTCCCCAGTGGTCCACAAGGCCATGGAGAAGTCAGCACACTGGGCAGAATTCCCAGAGTCAGGGTTGCTTGTAGCAAGGGCACACCATGGGTTGAATAGGTAGGGGCTGGCCAGGAACTAGGGGACTAAAAGCTGGGAAAGATTTGAAGCTCACCTGTCAGAAGGTGCTGGAGGGAGTCGTCTATGGAAGGAGCTTCAGAGAGAAAGGGCCATAGAAGACTGGGGGCTCCTAGCAACCTGATTATTGTGTCAAGTGCTTCCCATCCTATCCCAGTCCAGATTCTACCTAGTAACCTCAACTCTTTCCAGCAAAGCCATACACACACCTCACCCCTTCTCTGGTCCCCTCTGTCATAGCACCTGGAATCCCAACCTAGAGGTGTCCCTGACACCTGCCCTTCCCTTTCCCATAGTTGCCAACTTGTGCCAGCTCCACTGCATGGCTCCTCAAAGCAGCATCTGTTTTCTCTAGGATATAAGCCTATAGACAAGGGGCATGTCCTCCCCTGGCAGGGTTAGTTCATGTTTAGCGTAGTGGATGCCAGGCTAGAAATTTCTCAGATCTACTCCCTACTCGTGGCTCACCCTTGGACCCAAACTCTCTCCATGGCCTCAGCTCCCTGAGAACTAGACCTGTTCCCCATGGTGTCTTGTTTGCCGGAGCAACATATCATTTTGTTTCAAGCAGGACACATCGCTTCCTTCCCTTCCATACATCAGGCATTAATAAGTGCTGGCTTTAAATATCTTTTGGCTAAATATAATTTTCAAGGACCAGGGGCTTCCTGGCAGTCCAATGGTTAAGACACTGAGCTCCCAATATTGGGGCATGGGTTTGATCCCTGGTCAGGAAACGAAGATCCCACATGCCCTATGAAGGAGAAAAAAAAAAATTCAAGGACCAAATTATGTCAGAATCAGACACTCTTTTGTTGTATATGTGCATGTCTAAACTTTTCCTCTTTCCTTACAGAGAAGAACAATTAGCTGTCTAAAGTCAATTCCCTCTTATTTTTTCCTGTCACATTTTATCTCTTTTCCCTCTCCTGAATATGTGAAGGATTTACTCATCAAAAAAACACATTTGGATATTTTATATATATATATATATATATATATATATATATATATATATATATATATATTCTATGAACATTTAGGTTGGATGAAGCCAAAATTGTCTAAGAAAAAGGAAAGAAATGTTACTAAAGTATTTCTACTTATAAACATTAGAAAGTATACTTGGGAGTTTCCGGGCTGGTGGACACGTAGAAATGCTGGCACATTGATCACTCAGACGGGGCATGGATGCTACCCTGTGAGCCTCTTCCATCTGGCTGTTCCTGGGTTATATCCTTCTATAATAAACCAGTAATCTAGTGGGGGGGGGGGAAGTATATATACTTAATAGCCTTTGTAACTATTATGAGATAATAAGAATTTAAAAGAAAATCTATTTAAAAGAAAAATAATTTAAAATAATTTAAAATCAATTTAAAAGAAAATCTGGTATGATTCAGTCTTCATTAATTTATCATTTAAAAACATGTTAACACAATATTTTGGTTTGTCTAAGACCAAAATTAGATTTCTCATGATTCAAACTTCCTATATTTCTCATACTGGTTTCATTAGTTAAATCTGTATCCATTATATTCCATTCTATAACTTAGTGGAAAGTAGGCTTCATCCAATCCATTGAAGACCTGAAGGGAAAAAAAAGCTCTCGTGACTGTCTTCAGCCTGTAATACCAGTCTTCTCATGCCTTTGGCCTCCATCTTAGACTGGAGTGCAGTACCAGCTCGCCTGAGTCTGGACTTCTCAGCCTTCATAATAATGTAAGCCAGTTCCTTATACACACTCTCTCTCTCTCTACATACACACACACACGTACACACATATGTTGGCTCCATTTATCTGGACAACCCTAATAGAGTCTTTTTAAATGACTACATTAGTAGAGGTTCCTTTTTTGTCACCAAACTATTCTGCTCCCAGTCCTTTCAGCATACACTTAAATCCTGTTGTTCGCAATTCCCTTGCATAGATCTAGTTTTCTTTTTTTTTTTCAAAAAGACATCTTTACAAAATGTTCATGTTTTTAAAGATTGCAGAAATAAATTCACCCTTAAAAATAAAGACCGCCCCTCAAAATTAAATTTCCCAGAAATTAAAGTTCACAGGACTAAAACAATTGCCCTTGCCCAGGCACTTTCAGCGGCAAAAGCAGAGAGGTACATATCTACACTGGTCGCAAAGGTGCTTTCCTCCACAAATTGCCTTGGAGGGTCCATGGTGTCAGGACAGGGCGAGCGCTGTGACTGGCTGAAGACCTTGATGTCATAAAGGCCAGCTGCCGGCGCCAGAGAATAAAAGAAGATGGCCGTGGGGCAGGGAGGGGATAACCAGACTTCAGCCACTCCTCCTCCTGGTCCTTTCCTTGGAAGTCCTCCTTCCCTCAGACCCACTGAACATGGCCTTGGAACGCACGTAGCATTCCAGTCCCAGGCCTGAAGTCTTCTCACTGCCCCTCAATCGGACCCACCTTTTTCACCCAGCATCGAACAGCTGAATAGCTGCTCAGATCTTGAAACATACTCCAACCTAGAAGGTAGGGGCTTTCAGATTTCACCAGGAAGGATGGTCACTTCATACCTCCTAAAAGAAATAGAACTTACAAATGCATAGGAAATAGCCTTTGGCAAACAAGGGTGTCAGTTATTTAGACCAGGAGTGGAGACACATTGGACTGAAGGTCTGATCAAACCTAAAAATGAATTTTGGACAGTTTAGGAGACCTCTCTTGTTTCTGGCAAAGCTTCTGAAAAGCTGTACCCCCACAGGGTATGGGGTTAGTTCATTGAAGCCCAGGGACCATGGGGTTCCTTGCTGTGTGAGGGGTGGATGCCTCCATTGCCCACTGATGGAGAACTCACTGAGGTTTTCTCTCCCCTCCTGTAGATGTCTAGAAGTCAGGTGGGGTCAAAGAACAGGCCTCTGCCCACATTTATGTGGGTAAATGAAGTCACAGCACAAGTCACCTACCCCATGTGGAAGACAGATCCGCCAGCACTGTCTTCTGCTTGTCTGCTGAACCTGACATGTGAACCCCCATCTGGATGTGGGGCTGGGGATGTGGTTCCCCCCTGTCCCAGAGGCCCACCTATTGTCCCTACACAGACATGGGGTCCAGTAGCATCCCCCGCTTCTGCCTCTCCAAGAAAAAGTGGCCCAAAGAGCCCTGGCTACTCTCCAGGTGCTGACCAGGTGCCTGCTACTCTCAACAGACCTGCATCGCTGCCAGATACAGGCCCTCCTCCACTTTGCAGGCCATCCATACTGCCCCCCCAGCCACTGCCTGCTACGCTCCCCTCCCCACAAGGCACTGTCCCAGCGCAGAGGCTTTCCTACTTTCATGATTTGTCCCTAAAGCTGACATCCTTCAGCCCCGAGAAAGTCATCTTCCAGGTGGTTAGCCTTACTCACAGGATGCTCCACAGGATCCTCAGAGGCCTCCAGCCGGACACAAATCATGACCTGGTTTGATCTTTAAAATGTCTCAAAATCTAGTTTTGTAGGCTTTCTTCAATTCTTTTTATCGTTTTATATACATATAATTATTTTAGATAATTAAAAAAATAATGTCCTGTGTGTTAGTCTTTGTGCTACTACGTGTTTCCTGTTTCAAAAAAATATATATGATTATTAGGAAAATGATGAGGATATACACTGAAAAAAGGCTGGGACCTAGAGTCTTTCATTTCAGTGGTCCTATAAAGAGATAAGCCTTCTACTATTGAAAATGAAAGGAATCCAAACCATAGGGAACATTTAGTGGCCTCTGCCACACCAATCGGAGAAGGCGATGGCACCCCACTCCAGTCCTCTTGCCTGGAAAATCCCATGGATGGAGGGGCCTGGTGGGCTGCAGTCCATGGGGTCCCTAAGAGTCGGACACGCCTGAGCGACTTCACTTTCACTTTTCACTTTCACGCATTGGAGAAGGAAATGGCAACCCACTCCAGTGTTCTTGCCTGGAGAATCCCAGGGACGGGGGAGCCTGGTGGGCTGCCGTCTCTGGGGTCGCACAGAGTCGGACACGACTGAAGCGACTTAGCAGCAGCAGCAGCCGCCATACCAATTGCATATGGAATCTTTCAGAGAGTTGGAGACAGAAACACAAGGGAGAAGAAACAACAGAAATATAAAGCAACCAAAAAACAAAAGATAAAATGGCAGTCATAAGTCTTCATATATCAGTAATTATCCTAAATTTTAGGTGAATTAAATTCACCAACCAAAAGACAGGGTGGCTAGATGGGTTAAAACACAAGATCCCATTATATGGTGCTCCCAAGAAACTCAGCTCTAGAGACAAATGTAGGCTCAATGTGAAAGGATGGGATACTCCAAGCAAATGGCAGCCAAAAGAAAAAGTGTGGCCATACTCATATCAGACAAAACAGACTTCAAACCATAAAAGGTTAACAAGAGACAAATATAATGATAAAAGGAATGATTCATCAAAAAGGCACGACATGTATTAACATATAGGTACATAACCTGGAAACACCAAAAAATATGAAGCAATTAATATAATTGTTTAAAGGGAGGAAAGGAGAAATTGACAGCAACACAGTAATTTTAAGGGACTTCTACACCTCACTTACATCAATGGATAGATACTTCAGACAGAAAATCAACAGGGAAACACTGGCCTTAAGTGAAACATGGAACCAAACAGACCTAAAACTATATAGAAAACATTCCACCCAAAAGCTGCAGAATACGTTCTTCTCAAGTGTATATGGAACATTCTTAAGAATAGACCATGTGTTAGGACACAAAAAGTTATTCAGTAAACTTAAGAAAACTAAAATCACATCAAATATCATATTCAATGGTGAAAACCTGAGAACTATCCCTCTAAGATCAGGAATAAGACAAGGGCCCTACTCTCCCCATTCTTATTCAACGTGGCATTGGGAGTCCTAGCCAGGGAAATTAGGCAAGGAAAAAGAAGGAAAAGGCACTCAAATTGAAAAGAAACAAGTAAAACTTTCACTATTTGCTGATACCATTTTTGTATACAGAAAACACTAAAGACTCCATACAGACAAAAAAAAAAAAAAAAACCTACTAAAAAAATAAACAAATACAAGGCCTTCCCTGGCAGTCCAGTGGTTAAGAATCCACCTTCCAATCCAAGGGACACGGGTTCAATCCCTGGTCTGGGAAGATTCCACATGCCGAGGGGCAACTGAGCCTGTATGCCACGACTACTGAAGCCTGCTAGCTCTAGAGACCCTGATCTGCAACAAGGGAAGCCACCACAGTGCAAAGCCCACATACGACAATAGAGAGTAACCCCCACTCCCCACAACTAGAAAAAGCCTACATGCAGCAATAGACACCCACCGCAGCCATAAATAAATAAAGCATTAAAAAAAAATACAGTAAAGTTGCTAGGTACAAATTAACATATAAAAATCTGTTGCATTTTTGTACAGTAACAATGAATCAGCAAAAAGACACATTAAGAAAGCAATTTCATTTACAATCACAACAAAAAGAATAAAATAAAAATGGCAACCCACTCCAGTACTCTTGCCTGGAAAATCCCATGGACTGAGAAGCCTGGTAGGCTACAGTCCATGGGGTCGCAAAGAGTCGGACAGGACTGAGCGACTTCACTTTCACTTTCAGGAATAAATTTAACCAAGGAGTAAAAAACTGAGAACTCTAAGAGACTGTTGAAAGAAATTGAAGACACAAAGAAATGGAAAAATATTTCATGCTCATTGATTGGAAGAAGTAACATTGTTAAAATGTCCATATTACCTAAAGAAATCTACAGATTCAGTGCAATCCCTATCAAAATCCCAATGATATTTTTCACAGAGGTAGAAGTAAAAAATCCTAAAATCTGTATGAAACCACAAAGGATCCAGAGAGCCAAAGCAGTCCTGAGAAACAAGAACCAAGACGCAGGCTGTCGCAGTCACTGATGTCAGATTTTACTACAAGGCTAGTAATCAAAACAGCATGTATTAACAGAAAAATAGATGCTTAAGACTCTTTGCTTCCACTGCAAGGAGTGCAGGTTTGATCTCTGGTCAGGGAAGTTCTGCACACTGCGAGGTGCAGTCAAAAAGAAAAAGAAATGTGTTGGAGAAAATGTAGGAAAGAAAGAATCTCATATATTGTTCATGGGAAAGTAAGTTGGTACAGCCACTATGGAAAACAACATGGCAATTCCTCAGTATATTATTAGAATTACCGTATGATCCAGTTCTGCTTCTGGGACTTATCCAAAGAATATGGAAATATAATTTTGAAAAGATAAAATGCACCCTATGTTCACTGCCACAGCATATACAATAAGCAAGATGTGGCAACAACTGAAGTGTACCCATCAACACAAGGGTATGTTGTATATTATATATAAAGATGTGGATAAAGGATAAAGATGTGGTGTATATATACAATGGAAATGTTATTCAGTCATAGAAAGATGAAATCTTGCCATCTGTGACAGAATGGACTTTAAGGGTATTACACTAAGTGAAATAAGTCAGATGGAGAAAAACAAAATACAATTTTATTCATACACAGAATATAAAAAACAAGAATAAAAACAGATACAAAGAATAAGTTGGTGGTTATCAGAGGGTAAGGGTGAAAAGGGTAAAAGGGATCAATTGTATGGTGGATCAAAACTAGACTTTTGGTGGTGAGCATGCTGTAGTGTATACAAAAGTAGAATTACAGTGATGTACACATGAAACTTAGGCTACAAACCAATGTTGACTCAATTAAAAATGTTCCCATGAATGAATGAATGGACAAATGAATGATTACTCCAACTACTGTGACCAATGATAAGTGACAAGTCATCCTAGGACTGAAGCTTCAGTGTGTGAACAAGACATTTGAAGACAGGAAAACACCAACTGTTATTATACACTGGATTACTCTAGTACTAGCAACCAAGGCTTACCAGTTGGGACATTCTACAATCCAAATCATAGAGGTAAAATCATAGTAGTAAGACTTTCTACTTACCTGAAATAGCTCCTTCTGATGATATTGCAGCACCGAGCTTGCTCTCAGGACTCCAACTAGACTTTCTTTTTTTTTTTTGGAAGAAAATTAAGTCTTATTTATTTTTAAAACCAAACCACTAGGAAAATATATCACAGTCTTGAAACAGCAAATAGACAATATTATCAAGTAATAAGTTGGTAAAAACCCAAGGTCCTTATCACAATGATAAGGTGCCAGAACTGGGACAAGAATGACACATGTACCAAAGGCCCTGGCAAAAGTGGTGTTTGGTAACATAGAGAAGTCCCTTTATCGCTCTAAAGGAGCTAAAGCTCACCCCTCAATTGTTACTTTTCCTCCCTTGACTTCTGTTGCCAGGGGATTGTCTCAGTAAAGCTCTGTTATTTCAGGGGGCAAAGGGAGCACCACTGGGTTTAGGCTTTCATTCTGTTTCATGAAAACCAGATTTTTCCAAAGCCTGTACTTCACAACCCTCTTAATTAAGCAGCTAACTCTTCCTCTTTCACTGTTCATTCCTGAATATGAGCATAGAACGCTGTCAAAATCCCGTTTCCCTTCAAGGGTGAGTGTCACTCTAAGACTCTCTTGTCGCTTGGCTGACGTTGCTGCAGGCAGCCCCAGGGCTCACCATGGCTGCTAGTGAAAGGGAACACTTGCTTCCTTTACCCGTGTGATACCACTTCTTATATTTTTGCAGGGTCTCCAAGCTGAAAAATGTAGTGTGAAAATTTTAAGAAATACACAGCCACATCTTGATGGTCAGAAATGAGTATCTGCAGGGACCCTTTCGAAGTTTTTATCCAAACTGCCTCTCCCAACTTTACATCTTAAATTAACATCATGCCCTTGTTTATGAAACAAAACCAAGCAAAACAAAATCCCTAGAAACCCCCTGTCCCTTTCTAAATTAGTGACTGCGTGGGTTTTATTAATTTGTGGGAAAAGTTGTAGTGATCCTTCTGGTAAACAGCAGGTGGGCAACAAACAGAAACACCTCTTCTCATATTCCACTAGACCATAAGCAGGTTAGATGAACCTGCCAGCCTCTTGGTATCTGTACAGTAAGAGAATCTGGGCCCTGGTGTGGTACAAGGGAGACTCCCTATTACCAACAGAAGCACTTGCCACATGAAATTCAGGCTCACAAAAAACCTCCTGAGCTATCTGTGACCCAAACTTTAGTTGTTTTTCCACTTCCCTTTCTAGGATTGAAACACAAAGGAAGCAGCGTTCAGAGCAAAGAAATACAGGCCTTAGACTTGCTGCCATCCTTAATTTCCTCATTCATCAACTTTCCTTAAAAGACCCAAATCCCCATTCCTCTTTTTAAATCGATTCCTGCCCTCACCCCTGATGGCCACTAGCAGACAGCTATTTCCTAATGGATGAGAGAGATTCCTTCACCTTCCTGGTCATGGTCGGGATGAGGTTCACATGATCATCCACACACTTGGTCGCGCAGGTCTCCAGCCGCGGCTCACCTGAAGCTCCTCACTCCCCACATCTATTGAATCTTTGGCCTTGTCACTGCAGCATGTGGTGTGCCGGGCCAGGCGTCCTGGAACTTCTCCAACCCGCTGGTCACCAGGGCCTGGGCTTGAGCCAGAGGTGCATGGCAGTGCTCAACGCACTGGTGCACTTGCTGCATGGACGCCTGGCTGTCTTTGCAACAGCCAGCGCTGCACTGGAGCATGAGGCCCTGCATCTTCCAGATATTTTCCCTCTCCAGACTCTTCACCATGGAGTCCACCGCCTCCTGCACTCGGAGCTGCTGCAGCTCCATGGTGACCCGCACTGTTCTGGCTGCGCCGGCGCCCACGTGGACTCCCGCACACAGACTAGACTTTCTGCTTATATATACCTTCTATTTCTTTTTTTCTCACATGACTTTTTAATTTAATTGAAGGCTAATTACAATATTGTGGTGGTTTTTGCCATATGTTCACATGAATCAGCCTTAAGACATAGAAGTTCCTGCTTATGTTCACATTAGACTGCAGCTTGACAGAATAAGCTTCTCAGCTGTGGATCTGATGATAGAACATTTAAATGTATATAATTAATTGTAAATGGACCAAGAAGGAAAACCTGTGGATTTTCCCAACAACTTTATACTTCTACATGAATAAGATTCATGTGTCCAACTATTATGTGGAAATGTCTGCTTGACTCTAAAAGCACATTTCTCTTGGATTGCTGATGTCAGTACTTAGTATTGTTCTATATACGTAATGCCTCCTTGGACTGACTCTCACCAAGGGAGAATCTTCCATGGCCATTTTAAATAAGCCACAATGATGTATCTGAAGGCAGTCTGTTTTCTGCTCTCATTCAAATCTTAAGTTGCAGAGGGAAAACATCCATACTTAGACCAATTTTTTCTACCTCTATTCAATATATTTATCAGATTCTTTAATTCACACCAAAAGGAACCATCTATTGAAACCACATTAATATCCTATGAATCTTAACCAGTACACCTAGATGCACACGTTCTCCTTGCCTTTAATAGTGATTTAATAGTGAAAGATTTAATACAGATTTAATAGTGAAAGGCATGAACTGATGTGCTCCCAGGTCATTTGGGCATCAAAGATAGCTCAATCATGAATGTAAATGGAAGCATCCTTGCCTTTTTGCCTTTTTAATTGGTTCTAGGACTCCACTGTCTGGTTTCCCCTGTGCTCTGTTGGGGTCTTATCCAGGTCACTGCTCCATTTGAGGCAAATCTGGATTCCGTGTTGTGTTTTGTTAAAGTCACTGCTGCTGCTGCTGCTGCTGCTAAGTCGCTTCAGTCGTGTCCGACTCTGTGTGACCCCATAGATGGCAGCCCACCAGGCTCCCACGTCCCTGGGATTCTCCAGGCAAGAACACTGGAGTGGGTTGCCATTTCCTTCTCCAATGCATGAAAGTGAAGTGAAAGGGAAGTCGCTCAGTCGTGTCTGACTCTTAGCGACCCCATGGACTGCAGCCCACCAGGCTCCTCCGTCCATGGGATTTTCCAGGCAAGAGTACTGGAGTCGGGTGCCAATGCCTTCTCCGGTTAAAGTCACAGATTTCCCTTATTAAATTTATTAATTGATTGAATCTTGTAAAATAACTGTTCATGAAGAGGAATACTCTTAACTGTGTTCTTAATTTTGAGAAATTCTTCCTGAGACTTTCATTAAGTTCATTACAGCAAGATAAGGTCAGTCAACAGCTATTACGTCGATGGGTAAAACCAACTGATGACATAATTCACACCTTTAAGTGACCAACTGTCTACAATTTAACACAAAATCTCTTCAACAAGTATTATCAGCCTCAAAATTTTAAGTCAAATATCCTAGGAATTTTAAAAATACTTCAGCAAAGTTGCATCATTTATTAGCTTATTATCTTTCTGCTTCAAACCTGCCCTTCTAGAGATGCTCTGTGATGACGGGATTGGAATTCTGCAATCCACGTCTCTGCCTTGCCTGCTGGTTTCATTAGGTTCTGCAATCAATGAGTATGAGTGAGAAGCTTCAATACTGGAGGATATGATGATTCATTTTGTGTGCCAGCTTGTCTGGGCCACAAACATTTGGTCAGATATTACTCTGTAAGGGTGTTTTTTTGGATGCGATTAACACTTAAATTGGTGGGCTGTGTAAGTAAAGCAGATTACTGTCCATAATGTGGAGAGGCCTGTTCTTATCAGTTGAATGCTGGAATAAAACAAAGACTGGCCTTCCCAGGCAACCAAGAATACTCTAGCAGACTCTCTACCGACTTCACCCGCAACATCAGCTCTTTCAGGTTCTACTGCAAACAGCCTTTGGGCGGAACTGGAATATGGGCTCTCCTGGATCTCCAACCTGCTGGCCCACTCAGTGAATTTTGGACCACATGAGCCAATTTTATTCTATTTATATACACACACACACATATCCTATTGATTCTTATCCTCTGGTGAATCCTAACATAGGAGGAAGAGGAGACTTGTTCCTTCTTGCTTTTTGTGGGCAATGCTTTCTGTTCCCAATGCATCTTCCTTCTGCGGCAATTCCTTCTGGTAGTAGCAGTAGAGTCCGGCCCAGCTGTGCTCTCCTTCTCACAGGTCTGAATTCAGTCCCACAGGGGTTCACATGCAATGTCTACCTAATCTTTTAACAATTCAAACCACTCCTCTTGGTTCCTGCTTTGTAGCTTGCCCTGTAGAGGTGGAATCAATACAATACCACCATCTCAAACTGGTTCAGATGTTGAAACTAATGACATCACAACATATCAAAAGGTTATGAAAGTTTATTATTCACATAATGAGGGTCTGTGGGGACAGCAGGATAGGTACCAAAGCCAGTTGGTTTGCCTTGATAAAGGAGGGGTGAGTGGCTCTGGTTTTTATTGTGGTTAGGCGTGAGGATTCCAGTACAACTGAAAAGGTCAGGGTTGGCATAAACCTGGTCATCTTGAAAGCTGAGACGCTGTGCTTGGAATTTCTTTTCAGCTTGTCCAGATGCAAGGCAAAATGTGGGCAGAGCTTGAAATCCGTCGGTGGCCAAACATCCACAATGAGGCCAGATTCTCTCTCAGCTCCTCCAGTCGTGGGTGGTAGCTCCTCCTCACAGTCACTACCTCCATGATACCTTAGCTTTCTCTTTTTGCCTTTTTACTTAGATAGATCTAGCGAAAAATTCTCTGCAAATTTTTTGTTAAAATAACTGACATGGTTTCTGGCTCCTGACTAGAACCTGGCTGAGAAAAGGTTCAGCCTCTTTGCTCTTCTTAGCTGGCTTAGCACTAACTTAAAAAGAAGGGTGTTTGGTGTGTAAACCTACTCACTACCCTAAAACAGAGCAACGGATGATGAACCATCTTCCATCCACAGGATCCCAGGCTACAGCTTCTGATATCACTTGTTATTTTTAGGCAAGGAGGAATTAAAGGAGACATAGCTTATAACATCCTTTTAAACTGCAGGTCTTGAAGATTACATGTCAATACATGGAGAAGATCCCCACTCTTTTTAGCTGCTGCCTGGTTTACCACTGTGGATGCTCCAGACCTGCTGATGCACTCCTTGACTAGGAGCAATTTGTGCTGCCCTGCATTTCTGTAGGCCAGGAACCTGAAGCCTTGAGAGAAGGAATGGCCTGCTCTAGGAAACACCACATAAATGGCAGAGCCAGATTTCTAAAAAATCATGAAATGGCAGAGCCCATGCTTAAAAATACTTTTATTTTGAGATATCTTAAACACACAGTTAGAAAAGAACCCATCACATATCCCATTAAATCAACATGCTGACCCAACTACATCAACATTTTAAAAGAAATAAAACACAACTGAAACCTCCATGTACCCTCCCTGATTCCATCAGCAACTCCTGCTCTGGGAAGGCAGAGCATGGCTTTCACACATCATTCTAACACAGGATTTTACACTCTTCATCTCATATAACTTGAATCACAGGAAATATATTATTGTGTAAAACAGTAACACTGGTTACCTTATGCCAACAATGCGTACATGCCCGCCACTATTCTAAGCAGTTTACATGCATTAATTCATTAACTGTCCCCCTCCCCCATCACCCTGTGAGCCTGGCACTACTATCTCATTTTACAGAAAAAGTGAAACACGAGTAAGTTTAAATAATGTGCCCACAGATACACAGTATGTTTAACTTTACATAAATGGTGTGTAGCTTCTGCAGCTTTCTCTGCATCATTTTTGATTCATCCATGTTGAGAGATGTAACTCTAGTTCTTTCATATTCACTTACCAAAAACCACCTGTTCTTCTGCTGATGGAAATTTAGGCTTCTCCTAATCTTGCTATCTACACAGTACTGCAATGACCAGTCATAGACACATTTCCTTCTTCAAATGGAGTTGCTTTAGGGTTTATCCAGGAGTAGAATCCTGGCTGGCAGAATCCACGCAATTTTACCAGATTTCACATATTGCTTGGCACAGCAGTTGCCATAATTTCCATTCCCACGGCAGTGGGTTCCCATGTACCATACACTTACCCACACAAGGGCTTCCAAAAATTAGCCAACTTCATGAGTATAAGATGGTCCACATCAATTTACATTTCCTGTACGTTCTTCTCTACACTCACCTCTGTCTGGACTGACAGGTTCTGTCAGCAAGGGTGAGACCAACCACACTGAACACTTGCCTGAAACATCTCCTGATATCCACCCCTCTGTGGAGTCCCAGCCCATCTGGCTCCCACGAGCCCTAATTTCAGTTCCTCCCAGGAAGTGGGAGAATGCGGGGCAGGTTTCGAAGAAGGGGTATGTTCTCCAGGCCAGGCCAGGTGTGAGGTGAGCACGGATGGCCATGGCAGTCAACTGGGTCCCCTCTGGCTCGGAGACACCAGTGGCTGGGCTCCCAAATAGCAGGCGCGCTTGTGGGCAGTCTCCAGTCAACATTTCACTCGCAAACACCTTTGAAAAGTTCCAATCGTGACTTAGCTAAAATAATGAATTCAGTTCTACATTCCTTAAAAGAGGCAACTTTGTGCAAAATCTACTCTGCCCAGAAAAAAAACACCCAAACCTGGCTTCTGGAGTACTCAGTCTGGCTGCAATAACGGGAATAACTTTTGGAAACCCAGACAACACCCAACAGAGCAATATACAGGCACGAGGCGAGATGGGACCAGAGGAGAATGCCCAGAGGGACAAGGGTCAGGGAAGGCTGGGACTGAAAGAGTAGAGACCTGGGCCAGATCAGACAGGAGTGTGGCACTCCACGTGAAAGGAACAGCGCGAGTCAGGTCAGCCCAGGGGCGTTCAGGGAGAGTTATGAAGTTAAATTCAACACTGATTATGCCAAAATGTTTAGTAGTTAGCTCCAAGTAGTCAGACTTTTCCTTTTAGTGAATCTGTACATACTAATATTTCTATCATAATCATATACTACTTACATGATTATTTTAAAACTCAGGTTACCAAACAGACTGCATCAGTACAATCCCAAAATATTAAAGGTTTATACCTCAGTACAGAGGGATTTCTGTTGACTTTTACTTCACTCTTTACATTTTAAAAAATCTGACTTGAATGTTTAAAAATAAATATTTATCATTTTATAAAAATGGCAGTAGAAACACCCCTACTGGGGCAGGAACTCTATGAAGTACCAGGTGGCACAAGGAGCAGGGGGATGAAAAGATGGACAGAAAAGGGGTATTTCTGTGTTTGTAGTGTCAACTGACATGGGATCTGCAGCTCAGTGAGGCTCTGGTCTAGAGATCAGACTCCTAACCCAGAATCTTAGTAAGTCAAGCCTCCTTTTCACCAATCCCAAGAGCTGGGTAGCAGAGTCAGCCACTCTAATTTTAGATGCCAATGTTCAGTGACTCACCCAAGATCATCCTGCCAAGAAAAGGTACAGCAAGCCAGGAACACACACCTGATGACTCTGAGGCCCTTCCCATGACCTTGGGCCCTCAACACGTGAGACTCTGAATCTGAACTACATTCTGTAATGGTTCAGATTCAGACCACAATCCTCAACTCAAAACTGTCCAAAAGTTCCCCTCTGAGGAAGCCAAGGCCCAGCAAGGACCCATGATGCTCACCTGGCTTGGCCATCTACCTTTCTGGGCTTCTCGCTTCCAGATGGCTCACTTCACTCTGGTTCAGGGGCCTACGGGCCATTCCCTAAGGAGACTACCTCCTGTGAAGGCTCCTGAGTAGGAACAAGGGACCTACGTGGCTGCCTCCATGATCTCCTTTGGGTCCTTGTTCAAATCTGACCTCCTCAGTTGACACCCTCCCTGACCAGCCTATTTAAAATCCCAATCCACCTTCCAACCCAGCATTCCCTCTCACTCTGCTGATTCATTCTGTCCACAACACATATCATCACCCAAAATACTACATATATCTCATTTGCTTATTGTCTGTAAAGATCCAAGATGGCAGACTTTTTTGCTCCAGTCCCCTGCTGGGTCTATGGCACACACGACAGGGCCTGGCATATGGAAGATGCCTGATGCATTTATTTAGCAGATGGACCGCTGCTGTCCATTCAGACCTGGGGGATGGAGCTGGCGATGGGAGAGCTTCATTCAACAGATGATCAAGCCCAGGACCCTGTTCTCCTCCGCTTGTAGCTGAGACAAACTGTTATGCCCACAGCAAAGACCCAAAGTCAGCTGTGAAGATTGAAGGCACAGCCGGAACTCCCCTGGAGGTATCTGGAGACACTAGTTCTTGCTGCTGCTGGTGCTTTTTAGGTCAAATGGACCAGACACCATTGTAAGTCACACTTAAAGGCAAACTAAGGCTCCAACTGGACCCTTCCCAGCAGCCACAGCCTACCATGCCATGGACATTCTGTTGAACCACCATGAAGTACAATGGTCTCTCCCTTCAGAGTTACAGAAGAAAATCTGGCTGGGGGGAAACTCCAGGCCATAGTGTGAAGCCCACTCCGAGGGGCCCAAACCTCCTTCTGGAATGCACTGAGGCTCTTCCCCAGCATCTCATTTTCCAGCAGTAGGATGGAGGTGCCCTACATTTTTGAATCCTCAGGATTCTCTGCCACAAGCTTCCAAATAAGGACTGGGCACTCTGTGAAGGTCTGCCCCACATCCCCTACCATCAGGGGTTCTCCAGTAGGATAACCAGGACCCCCTCTCCCCAACTGTTAGACCACAAGTTAATCTCTAATATGGTTTTTCATATGCCGAGCCAAGTTTGAAGACCACCTAAAGGTCTTCCCACACACTCTGCATTTGAAGGGCCTCTCCCGAGTATGGAATCTCTTGTGGCTGATGAGTTGTGAGCTCTTGCTAAAAGTTTTCCCACATGTGCTACATTTGTGGCACTTTCCCCGAGTGGGTATGTCCTGGAGTCCAGGGAGTTCAGATGTCTGATCACAAGTTTTCTCATCATCTTCAAGAGGATTCTCCTGGCCTGATTTTAATTCATGTAACTTTACCCCTGTCTCCTGGCAGGAAGACAGCCCAGCCACACCATTTTCAGACTGGGCTGCTCTGATGTGTTTTCTCTGATGAATGGAGAGGGTATGTTTTCCAATGAAATCTTTCCCACAGCACTGACATTTAAACGGTCTCTCTTTAGTGTGGATTCTCTGGTGATTAACAAGGCGATAATTTCTATCATAAGATTTCCCACACAGGTTACATTTATAGCGCTTCTCTCCACTGTGTATTCCCTCATGATCTAAAAGACTTCTTTTACGTGTAAAGTTTTTCCCACATTCTTGGCACTGAAAAGGTTTTGCACCAGTGAGGACTTGTGACTGAAGATTTAGAGCATCTTCGCTTTCGGAGTACTCATCCAGTTTTCCCAAAGAGTGAGTCCTCTGATGTCGGGAGAGGTTAGAACTCCATCTGAAAGATTTCCCACACTCTTTGCACTTATAAGGCTTCTCTCTGGTGTGAACTCTCTGATGGATGAGGAGGAACGAATGATTGCGGAAGACTTTGCCACACTGGCTGCATTTGTAGGGCTCCTCTGTGGTGGGACTGGTCTGAGGAACTTGGAACGCTCTATCATGACTAAACGAGGGTGTGTCCTCAGGTTTTCTTTTGGTGGCATGCTGCCTCTTATGAACAATGTAGGCCGACCTGTGAGGAAACTCTTCTGCACATTCGTGGCATCGGTATGGTTTCTCGCCTGTGTGAATTCTCTGATGATTGATGAGAGTCTTCTTTCGAATGAAAGTTTTCCCACACTGCTGACACACGAGAGCTTTTTCCATGGTGGGGGCGCTCTGGGGCTGGCTGGAGTTGGAGGTCTGCCTCAACTCTTCTCTGCATTTGTCCAGGTCATAGAACTTCTCTTCCTGGTGCAGTCTCATGTGACGAGTGAAGTTGGACCTCCACCTAAATGTTTTCCTGCATTTGGGACATTTATAGGGTTTCTCCTGGGTGTGAATCCTTTGATGTTCAAGAATGTATGATTTACAGTGGAAGGATTTCCTACACTGGCTGCAGTCAAAGAGTCTCTCCCCACTTTGGTCTCTCAAATGATGATCAAAATCTGAATCACAGGTCAGAGCTTCTTCATCCTGAGCAGATTCAAGATATTTCTGCTTAGCATGGGTTTCCTGGTGCAGGCGGTAGACAGACATGCGACGGAAGGCTTTGTCACATAAACTGCACTTATATGGTTTCAGTCTGGTGTGAATTTTCTCATGTCGCACCCGGTTCGAGCTCCACCTGAAGGCTTTCCCACATGCCCTGCATTTAAAAGGCTTCTCTTGAGTGTGGAGTCTCTGATGACATACAAGGTGGGAGCTACGACTGAAGGTCCTCCCGCAGTCGCTGCACTTATACAGCGTCCCCACCACATGAAGATTCTGCCCGTGTTGGTGATGGGAACTAAGGCTGAAGTCCTTCCCATGCACATCCTTGGCCTTGCCTTTCAGTCCAGCATGAATTCTCTGATGTAGGCTGAACCCACCCATCATGCGTCTGAGCCCTTTCCCATACTCCTTATAGTCATAGTGGTAGGAACTTCCCCTGAAGTGTTTGCCATAGCCGTGTTTAAGGGACTGCTTTCTTCTGGGTCCTCTCAAATATGTAATATGTCTTAGATGAAGACTATTACTTCTTCCTGAATCTTCGCAGTCTTTCTCTGCCCCATGGCTGGAATTGGTCTCTTCTTTCTTAACTCTCACTTGTGGGGGGTTTCCACATCTTTCCTTTAACCTGCTCTTCTGTGCAACGGATTCTCTGAGCCCTGGTCCCTCAGAAACAGTCGCTGCACCATGACATCCTGATGGCATGGCTAAGGTTACTGCTTCTTCCAAAGGTTCAGGTTTTAAGATGAACTTGTCTGTTTTCACATGGAGCTCATCTCCTGACACAAATAAAACATAAGAGAATGTACTACTCTTGGGAGTGCCCTGGTTGCCTAGTGGTTAGAATTCCAGGCTTTCACTGCCATGGCCCATGTTCAATCCCTGGTAAGGGGACTGAGATCCCATAAGCCACTAGGTGTGGTTTAAAAAAAAAGGTGGGGGGGACTAAAGAACGTTCTCTTTTCCCATACTTGGAAATACAGAAAGCACCAAGGGACCAAAAAATGTCATGAACTTAGGTGGTGAGGCTTTTGCCTGACTGCCAGTAGCTTTACAAAAACAGTCAGGGATAAGGTAAAACATGGAGGGGCATTCCAGATGACAGAAAGGGGAGAGCAGAAGCAAGATGGGTACACCAGCTGGCCACATGCAGGGATCAAATCCAGGGGAAAACCCAAAGGGTTCAGAAGGGAGTGTTAAACAGCAAGAGAGGGGAGAGAAAGCATGACACACACACATGACAGGAAGGTCTTCAAGAGTTGAGAGGAAGGGCTTGAGGAGAGCTGGCTGCAAGGGCTGCAAGCTGACCACAGGGGAAGGATCAAACAAAGAACAGCAGCAAAAGTGGGATGAGGCGTGCCAGGAGCAGGAAGGGCAGCGCAGTACAGGGCTGAGGAGGAGCATCAGTGAATGGACAAGACGACAGTGATGCTGTCCCGTGGGCAAGAGCTGCTCCTGAGAGGGCTTCTGGGTGAGGGGCAAGGCTGAAAACCAACATATAAGAGGCCACTCTGGAGGGGAGAAGCCCAAGCACCCAACATTTATTAGCAATACTGCTAAGGCTCTTCCTTCTAGCAAACAACAGAGTCTCCCATGATTTTCGTAGTGTAAAAGACCTTAAGAAACAGAAGAGCAGATGTGAAAGGAGCAAGACCTGGTCATTTCTCTGGAACTCACCTGCAGGGGCAGCACCTGGATTCCCCTTAAACTGAACTCCCTGGACATTCAGGCCCCATGGCTCCCTTGCCTCCAGCCAGGAGATGAGAGCAGGTTTGGTGAATGGCCCCACTGCAGAAGAGAAAAGAAGGGGATGTGACTGGACAGTAGATGAACCAGGCAGAACTACTCTCCAGAACCCTCTCAGGACTGAGCTCCTGAGGGGAGGAGGGGAAGCCCAGGAGGGATTCAAGGAAGTCAAGGCAGGATGCCCAGACAGGGATTTCTTTCTGACAGTTCTGAGCAGAGACAAGATAGTTCAGTTCAGTTCAGTCACTCAGTCATGTCTGACCCTTTGCAAACCCATGAACTGCAGCACATCAGGCCTCCCTGTCCATCACCAACTCCAGGAGTTTATCTAAACTCATGTCCACTGAGTTGGTGATGCCATCCAACCATCTCATCCTCTGTCATCCCCTTCTCCTCCTGCCCTCAATCTTTCCCAGCATCAGGGTCTTTTCAAATGAGTCAGCTCTTCGCGTCAGGTGGCCAAAGTACTGGAGTTTCAGCTTCAACATGATTCCTTCCAATGAATATTCAGGACTGATCTCCTTTAGGATGGACTGGTTGGACCTCCTTGCAGTCCAAGGGACTCTCAAGAGTCTTCTCCAACACCACAGTTCAAAGGCATCAATTCTTCGGCACTCGGCTTTCTTTATAGTCCAACTCTCACATCCACACATGACTACTGGAAAAACAATAGCCTTGACTAGACGGACCTTTGTCAACAAAGAAATGTCTCTGCTTTTTAATACGTTGTCTAGGTTGGTCATAACTTTCCTTCCAAGGAGTAAGCGTCTTTTAAGTTCATGGCTGCAATCACCATCTACAGTGATTTTGGAGCCCCAAAAAATAAAACTCAGCCACTGATTGCACTGTTTCCCCATCTATTTGCCATGAAGTGATGGGACCAGATGCAATAATGTTAGTTTTCTGAATGTTGAGCTTTAAGCCAACTTTTTCACTCTCCTCTTTCACGTTCATCAAGAGGCTCTTTAGTTCTTCACTTTCTGCCATAAGGGTGGTGTCATCTGCATATCTGAGGTTATTGATATTTCTCCTGGCAATCTTGATTCCAGCTTGTGCTTCTTCCAGCCCAGCGTTTCTCATGATGTACTCTGCATAGAAGTTAAATAAGCACAGTGACAACATACAGCCTTGACATACTCCTTTTCCTATTTGGAACCAGTCTGTTGTTCCATGTCCAGTTCTAACTGTTGCTTCCTGGCCTGCATATAGGTTTCTCAAGAGGCAGGTCAGGTGGTCTGGTATTCCCATCTCTTTCAGAATTTTCCACAGTTTATTGTGATCCACACAGTCAAAGGCTTTGGCATAGTCAATAAAGCAGAAATAGATGCTTTTCTGGAACTCTCTTTCTTTTTCAATGATCCAGCAGATGTTGGCAATTTGATCTCTGGTTCCTCTGCCTTTTCCAAAACCAGCTTGAGATGAGATAGGCACAGACAAAAGGACTGCTAGAATTCTCCAGAACCAAGTGACAACAAGTGACAACTCAATCAGTTAAATCAGCTAACTTTTTTTTGAGGCCTGAATAAACTAGGAACTTGACACATATGACTTTTAATTTTTTACAGTATCTCAGCAGGACAGGCAATATATCCCCATCTTTAAGAAAGAAGACTGAAGTAATGGATTAAGTGATTTGGTTAGTAGTGAGACAGACAGGACCCAGACTCAGGTCAGGACCCCTTCCTGGCACCACAATGAGAGCTATGGAGGCAGAACTAGAGGCAGGCGGAAGGTGGCGCCAGTGACACCTTACCCACAGAAGCCATGTTTCCGTAATTCTCTAGCATCACGTCCCTGTACAGGTTCCTCTGAGAAGCGTCCAGCAATCCCCACTCATCCTGGGAGAAGGTCACCTCCACATCCTTGAAAGTCATAGTCCCCTGGAAAAAACACAGTCCGATGCCTGAGAACCACTCCACAGCTCCCAGCTTTTAGAGTGGGGAAGTGGGGCTGACTCTGAGTACAGGATGGATCTGGTCAAGGTGAAAGGGAAGGTAATCACCCAGCCCAAGAGCTCTGGGCTCCAGGGGGAGAATCTGGTCTCTGGGACGTGGGGTCACTGGACAGAAAGACCCAGGACAAGGAAGAGCTGCAGCTACCCCATTAGGCAGCAACGGTGGGACAGCAGGAAGGCTCAAAGGTCTTGTGGCTCACCTGAGGCTGGGCTGTCACCTGGTTGTCTGTACATCCCTCCTTCGAGCAAAGGGCAGGCACCTGTGCAGCAGGAGGATCTGAAGAAGAAAGAGCTGTGAGAAAGGGCAGCCCGGTTCCAGCATCCCACTGAGAAGCCCACTCTTCCCCCCACATAGAGGACTCCTGGGCCCCGCAAGCAGGTATGGGCTGTTTTAAACGCCCATTTCAAATTTCCCCCATGTCTGCTGGGGTCAGGGAGCAGGGGGTGCAATGGGAGGAAAAGTCAGGTACACGTGGGTCACAGAAGGATAAAAAGGACACAGAGCTCAAGGCCAGGACAGAAGGGATTGTAGTGAGAGGACAGAGGGTGGAAAGACGATATCATAGGAGGTTCGGGAAGTGTGGCACAGGCTGGGATCTTAGAGCCGGGCAGCAAGTACCGGGTTGCCCAGCCAGGAAGTCACGCACTCCTATTTCATAGGGAGGCTGCAGGTGGTCCCCCAGAGCCGAGCCGCTCCTGAGAGGTGAAGCAGGGGGCCATATCTGTGCGGCTCGCAGGGCTCCTGTGCCCATCCAATGCACATCTGGGCTCTGGGCAGGGGCTGGGTCCTGGCAAGAAGAAAATGTTGTGAGAGGATCCCTGTAGGAATCAGAAAGCACACGCAGAGAACAGGCCACCCGGCTGATCTCTAAAAGGCAGAGGCCCAGGAAACGGTGAGCCGGGCCCTTTATTACCTACAGGCAGAACAGAAAGGAGGACCAGAAAGCCCAGGGAGGATCCCCCTCACCCCTCCACCTCCCTGGGCTCTAATAAATGCCATGCAGAGATAGGTAGAGCCGGATTCTCACTCGACACAGGAAAGCACCTGGTTGGTCAGCGACAGTACTGCTGTTCCAGCCTTGGGTGCTACAGCGATACCTGCCCCCTAGCCCTCAGCCCCCCACCCCTGGCCTGGAACTTAGAAATGAGAGAAGAGATTTCTCCCTGAGAGGTAAACTGATAATGGTTCCCAGCAGAGATGCAGCCGGATAATATCTACCAAGTGTCAGACACTGCTCTAGGTAACACTATGCCAAGTGACCTCAAAAAGGCAGCAAGACTCCCCGACTGTAAACCTGAGTGAAAGAATAATACCACTGGAGCAGCAATGCTAACTGTGAGTGCCAGCTGTAGACGCACACAAGAAAAGGTCTCAGGAGCAAAAAACAGGGCAGCGCCCATGCAAGCCGAGACCTGGAGACACGGCCTTTGTGCTGGGACTTCAAAAGTCCTGGTCTCGGGAAGTAAGGCTACTCCTGACACAGAAGTGAGCATAGGAAGCTGCAGTCAATGAACTTCAGGTTTTTCTGGTCCTGTGGCCAAAACATTCTCTGTACTGATTTGGATGGATCTTAGCCTGAGGCCATTAAATATCTAAGACACAGCTACAGCCTGAAGAGGATACAGCCATCATAGCAGTTTATCTCCTATTCCTCCCAAATCCCACCAAAGGGAAAATAAAGCAACAACAGCACAAATGACTTTAAGGACAAACTCTCAGGCACCAGTTTCTCACAGTTTGGTAAGTCTGATAAACTATAGGGGATTCTGTAATTTTATATGCATCTTGAGTATTTCTGCTCATTTTTTAGAATTTGGTAGGCTTTTTACCAGCCTGTTTTCTGTTTTCAAATTCCTAACTTTCAACCAGATAACCCCTTTCTGCTCATGTGACTATGTTTTCATCCATTTTTAAACCACACACTTTGTCCTACCTGATTTGAATATACTCGAGCCACAATTTTGTACCTACTGTGTACTTTATTTGCTTTAAAAGTTATCTTTAGGTCATTTTGAACATCTCATTGTTTTTGGTAAAAATTATAAATGTTCTTTTAGATTTTAAAAAATAGTACCCAATACTGAGCAAAGAGGTTTTCTCTTTTAACATCTGTTACCATATACTGCTGGTAGACCATGTTCAGAGACCACATTCAGAGGATTTATTGATCTAATTTTTATTTTACTTTTAGGGGAAAAGTGTCTTAAACTTTTGTTTCATAAATTTTAAACATAACTTTCATTTATGCATGAATGAATCATATATGAAGAATTACACACATTATATAAAAATTTTTAAAAGCCTACAAAAATGATAAAATACTCTTTAAACACAAAAACCTCAAAGGTAGGAGAAGCACCGAGAGGCGGGCTTGTGTGGGGCAGAGGAGCTCACGGGGTGCACTTGAACTGATCCGCTGCTCTGCTGCCAGCCCCGGGACTGTCAGCTCCATCCTCCAGCACCAAGCGCGGGACGGGCCCATGGCAGGCACTCAAGGATGTTCCTAGCCCCAGGCTGCCTCTCACCATTCATCTATCCCATCTCCCCCGCACAGAACAAATCTTCAAAAGTTTACTGAGAAAGAGATAAGATGAAACATGTAGACTGCTCTTCTAGGTCTCATCAATATGTATTTAGAAACCAAGGATCCTGACACTAACTTTCCTACTTCTGAGCAAGAGATAACCTCCACTTTACACATGGGTAGCAAGTCAAGTTAGGTATATGGAGATACACTTTGTGTAAGTCAATGTGTCCAAAACCTCATTACTGTTATTTTTGGATACTTGCAGACCCTCTTCTTCCTGGAGCTTATATTCCCCTGCGAAGGAGGAAGGAGCTGCCTGCTAAACGGTCCTTGGCTTAGGGTCCAGTTCTTTTCTGTTCAGGTGCCATGGAATGAGAAGGGAAGGCTTCCTGTGAACTCCTCCATGGTGAGGGTTCAGAGGTCCAGCCCCTCCCCCCACAAGTGGACTCACTGGCAGAGTTGACTGGGCACCGCACACTGTCTCACACTCACCCTCCATGGGGTCTCATCAAAGTCCCTCTGAAGCTCTTCCAGCAAGGCCACAGCCTCCCCACCACTCTCAGGGTGATGCAGCTGCACCCAGGTCCGGAGCTCCTCTGGCAGGATGCTCAGGAACTGCTCCAGCACCAGCAGCTCGAGGATCTGGGCCTTTGAGAGAACATCTGGCCTCAGCCACCAGCGGCATAGCTCCCGGAGCCGGCTCAGGGTCTCCAGAGGCCCAGAAGACTCGTGGTAGCGAAGCTGCCTGAAGAGCTGGCGGAACAGCTCCTGGCCAGGACGGTTGAGTGTCTGTGGTCTGGCAGCCGGCACTGAAGTGTAGCTTTCATCCTCTTCTTCCTTCTTTACCATCTGAAGGCGTCCTCGCTCCCTGGAAGCTTTGGCCTGAGCTGGATGGACAGCGTACCACCTGCCTGGAGGCATCACCCCTGTTCAAGGTCTTCCCAGCAGAGTGCTACCAAGTCTGCATTAGTTGTGGCTATCACTGCTGGGCCCTTGGGAGTATCTCTGCAGCACCGCTGGGGACAACGCCATTTGCTGGGACATCAGAAGTCACTGGTGAGAGACTGAAATAATCACTGTTACCATTCAGGAAAGATGTGAGAAGGAAGGTGCAAGCAGATGCTGTTAGATCATCTTTGGATTTATGAGAAAAGGGCCTATGAACATTTGCATAGTGGAGCCTGTCGAGATCAAGCACACCAGGAAAAGGGATATTTGTGGTTACCAAAGGCAGGGGCAGGGACCACTGGATGAAGGCAATCAAAGGTACAAACTTTCACTTATGAGATAAACAAGTACTAGGGATATAATGTACAACATGATAAATATAAATAACCCTGTTGTACATTATATATAAAAATTGCTAGGAAGATAAAAATCCTAAGAATTTTCATCACAAGAAAAAAAACTTTTCTATTTCTTCAATTTTCTATCTAAATGAGATGATGAATGTGTACTAAACTTATTGTGACAATCATTTCATGATGTACCTCTGTCAAATCATTATGTTGTCCACCTTAAACTTACAGAGTGCTGTATGTCAATTATATTCCAATAAAATGAAGAAAAACATTTTTTCATTAAAAAAACAATGGCTGTTTCTACATAATAGAAATGAACAAACTGAAAACAAAATTAAGAAAACAATTCCATTTACAATTACATGAAAAAGAATAAAATACTTAGGAATAAATTTGACAAAAGAACAAAACTTACACTCTGAAAACAACGAAACGCTGCTAGAAGAAATTAAAGGTTTAAATACATGGAAAGACATTCTGTGTCCATGGCTCCGAACACAAAGCACCATTAAGACGACAGCATCACCGACTCAATGGACTTGAGTCTGAGTAAAGCTCCGGGAGTTGGTGCCTGGCGTACTGCAGTCCATTGGGTCGCAAAGAGGCAGACACGACTGAGTGACTGAACTGAACTGTCCAAATTAATCTATAGATTCCAAAACATCCCTATCAGAATCCCAGCTGGCTTCCTTATAGAAACTGAAAAGCTAATCCTAACATATGGAGACTCAAGAGACCCACACAATACACAACACAGTCTTGAAAAAGATTAAGTTGGGAACTTCCCTGGTAGTCCAGTGGCTAAGAATTGGCCTGCCAATGCAGAGGACACGGGTTCCATCTCGGGTCTGGGAAGATCCCAAATGCCTCGGGACAACTAAGCCCATGTACCACAGCTACTGAGCCCATGTATCACAACCACTGAAGCCAGCACCGCCCAGAGCCCATGTTCTGCAACAACAGAAGCCACTGCAAAGGAGGAACCCGAGCACTGCAACTAGAAAGTAGCCCCCACTCGCCACAACTAGAGAAAGCCTGTGTGTAGAAATGAAGACCCAACACAGCCATAAATAAATAAAAATTTAAAAAAGAAAACAAAAACACTAATTTAAAAAGATAAATACACCCCAATCCTCATAACAGCATTATAAAAATAGCCAAGGCATGGAAGCAATCTAAGTCCATTAACAGATGACTGGATAAAGAAGATGTAGAGTATTATTCAACTAAGATGTAGAGTATTATTCAATCTAAGTCCATTAACAGATGACTGGATAAAGAAGATGTAGAGTATTATTCAACCTAAAAAAGAATGAAATTTTGCCATCTGCAACATGGTTGGACCTGGAGGGCATTATGCTTAGTGAAATAAATCAGAAAAAAAATACTGCATGTTATCACTTAAATATGGAGTCTAAAAAATATGGGCTCTAGAAAATGAAAATATAGAATCTAAAAAATGAAACAAACAAATGAATTAACAAAACAGAAACAGAACAAACTAGTGGTTACCAACTGGGAGAGGGAGGGGTGGAGGGGCAAGATAAAGGTAGAGGATTAAGAGATATGAACTACTATATATAAAATAAGCTACAAGCATATATTGCCCAGCACAGGGGCTACAGCAATATTTTATAATAACTTTGAGTAAGAATAATCTATTTAAAAAATCGAATCACTAAAAATAGAGTAAGTTGGAAGATTCAAATGACAAATTTCATTACCTTCTTTATAAAAAAAAGGCTTCCCAAGTGGCTCAGTGGTGAGGAATCTGCCAGCCAAAGCAAGAGACGTAGGAGACATGAGTTTGATCCCTGGGTTGGGAAGATTCCCTGGAGGAGGAAACAGCAACTTATTCCAGTATTCTTGCCTCGAAAATCCAATGAATAGAGGAATGTGGCAATCCATGGGGTCACAGACAGTCGGACACGACTTAGCAACTGAGCACATACTTTATAAAAAAGCATCAAGACACCGTGGTACTGGCATAATGACAGACATATAGATCAATGAAAAATAACTAAGAGTCCAAAACTAACCCATATATCTATGGTCTATTTAGTTTTAACAAGTGTACCAAGACCACTCAAATGGGGTAAGAATAGTCTTCTCAATAAATGGTACTTGGACAACTATATATCTACATGAATGGAATAAAGTTGGATAAGACGGTATATCAAAGTTAACTCAAAATGGATCAAAGACCTAAACATCAGATGCTAAAACTATAATATTCTTATCATAAACTCTTAAGTGCAATATTTTGTGACAAAAGATTAGTCAATAGATTCTACCAAATGCATATCATATGCAAAAAAAGAAAAGAAAAAATAGATAAATTGGACTTCATCTAAATTTAAAATTCTTGTGCTTCAAAGGGCACATGAAGAAAGTGAAAGGCCAGTCCACAGAGAGGGAAAAAAACGTGCAAATCGTATATCTCATAAGGGACTTGTCACTAGAAAAAATAAATAACTTACAATTCAATAATAACAAGACAACAGAATTAAAATTGGACAAAGCATCTTAATAGACATTTCTCCAAAGAAAATATAAAGATGGCTGAAAAACACAAAGGATATTCAACAATAGTCATCAGAGAAAAACAAATCAACACCACAATAAAACACCACTTCACATCCACTAGGATGGCTAGAATCAAAAAGTCAGAAAACAATATATGCTGGTAGGGACGTGAAGACAGATACTGGAACACTCATACACTGCTGGTGGGAATATAAATGTGCAACTACACTGGAAAATAGTCTCATCATTAAGCTAAACATCCAGTTACTATTAATACTGGCAACTCCATTCCTAAATAGACAGATACAGCTGTCCTTCAGTGTTCACAGGGGATTCACACACAAAAAACAAAATTCTAACTAAAGACTTAACTTCAAAAACAAATATAAAAAAGTAGTAAGAATCCTAGGATAACCAAGGACTTCTTAAAAATCAAAGGAAATAGGTGACATATGACTAGGTCTCTGTATTTTAACACCCTTGCTCAAAAAAAAAAAAGAAAAAAGAACAAAAGCACAAACCAATGGAAAGACGTGAAAAGATAAACTGCCACCAGGAAAGGTAGTTTGAAAGCCTGCAGTAGACCTAAAACGTCATGTTACTTATGCCCCTGAAACGTCATTTCTAGGAAGCTCCCTGGAAAAGCTGTCCAGGTATTCAGGCATTTGCACAGGTCTTTACTAGAGCACTCTCTATAATAACATAATATCGAAAATGACCTATTTGTCCATCAATACAACTAAATAAAAGTGCAGCAATTTATAGACTGAAACACCATACAATAATTTAAAAGACTGTACTAGACCCTTAAGCAATAATACAATTGTTTCACTGTTGACTGGGTGGTCAGGCTGTGCAGCTAAGGTTAAAAAGCAGAAAAGTGCCAACCACAGAAGAGACCAGAGCATAATTTTCAGTTGCTGAGAACAGACAAAACACACAGTAGGCTCTAGTCACACAGTCTACTTAAAGCAAGAGAAGAAAATATGCGCTTCCCTGATAGCTCAGCTGGTAAAGAATCCACCTGCAATGCGGGAGACCCCAGTTCAGTTCCTGGATCAGGAAGATGCCCTAGATAAAGGATAGGCTACCCACTCAAGTATTCTTGGGCTCCCCTTGTGGCTCAGCTGGTAAAGATTCTGCCTGCAATATGGGAGACCTGGGTTCGATCCCCGGGTTAGGAAGATCCCCTGGAGAAGGGAAAGGCTCCCCACTCCAGTATTCTGGCCTGAAGAATTCCATGGACAGTCCACGGGGGTCAGAAAGAGTTGGACACGACTGAGCAACTTTCACTTCACTTCACTTCATAACAGAGTAGGACCTTGACCCCCCTTCTGAAATACAGAAAGTGGGGTGAGCATGGGGGGCCACTGACACATGCACTTAAGAAGAAAAGAGAGGTATAAACACCAAACCAGGAAAGATAGTCCCTCAAAAGGCTGGAAGTACAGCAGAGGCTATGAGGATTCAATTTCTTTGCAAGAATATGTCCTCAGCCAGAGGCAAGTATTACAGTGCTATGCAAGAGAGAAGTTGCACCTAAATTTGCTGTTTTTCCCGACAAACATAGAAAACATAAGCTAAGTTAAAAAGAACACCCTAGACATAGCTGGAGGAAAAAACCTAAAATTCTATTTACATATAAGTATGTCTAGGTCAGGGGCAGCGGCCGGGAGGAGCAACCCCACATCCAAGGAGTGGGCACAGGAGGGCCGAGAGGAGCTATTCCCCATTCACGATCAGGAGGGGTGGCCGTGAGGGGATAACCCTCATCCAAGGTAAGGAGCAGCGGCTGTGCTTTGCTGGAGCAGCCCTGAAGAGATACCCCACGTCCAAGGTAAGAGAAACCCAAGTAAGATGGTAGGTGTTGCAAGAGGGCATCAGAGGGCAGACACACTGAAACCATAATCACAGAAAAATAACCAATCTGATCACACAGACCACAGCCTTGTCTAACTCAATGAAACTAAGCTATGCCGTGTGGGGCCACCCAGGAAGGGCAGGTCATGGTGGAGAGGTCTGACAGAATGTGGTCCACTGGAGAAGGGAAAGGCACACCACTTCAGTATTCTTGCCTTGAGAACCCCATGAACAGTATGACAAGGCAAAATGACAGGATACTGAAAAATGAACTCCCCGGGTCAGTAAGTGCCCAATATGCTTACTGGAGATCAGTGGAGAAATAACTCCAGAAAGAATGAAGGGATGAAGCCAAAGCAAAAGCAATACCCAGTTGTGGATGTGACTGGTGATAGAAGCAAGGTCCAATGCTGTAAAGAGCAATATTGCAGAGGAACCTGGAATGTCAGGTCCATGAATCAAGGCAAATTGGAAGTGGTCAAACAAGAGATGGCAAGAGTGAATGTCGACATTCTAGGAATCAGCGAACTGAAATGGACTGGAATGGGTGAATTTAACTCAGATGACCATTATATTTACTACTGTGGGCAGGAATCCCTTAGAAGAAATGGAGTAGCCATCATAGCCAACAAGAGAGTCTGAAATGCAGTACTTGGATGCAATCTCAAAAACGACAGAATGATCTCTGTTTGTTTCTAAGGCAAACAATTCAATATCACGGTAATCCAAGCCTATGCCCCAACCAGTAACACTGAAGAAGCTGAAATTGAACGGTTCTATGAAGACCTACAAGACCTTTTAGAACTAACACCCAAAAAAGATATTCTTTTCATTATAGGGGACTGGAATGCAAAAGTAGGAAGTCAAGAAACACCTGGAGTAACAGGCAAATTTGGCCTTGGAGTACGGAATGAGGCAGGGCAAAGGCTAATAGAGTTTTGCCAAGAGAACACACTGGTCATAGCAAACACCCTCTTCCAACCACACAAGAGAAGACTCTACACATGGACATCACCAGATGGTCAACACGGAAATCAGACTGATTATGTTCTTTGCAGCCAAAGATGGAGAAGCTCTATACAGTCAGCAAAAACAAGACCGGGAACTGACTGTGGCTCAGATCATGAACTCCTTATTGCCAAATTCAGACTTAAATTGAAGAAAGTAGGGAAAACCACTAGACCATTCAGGTATGACCTAAATCAAACCCCTTATGATTATACAGTGGAAGTGAAAAATAGATTTAAGGGACTAGATCTGATAGACAGTTGCCTAATGAACTATGGACTGAGGTTCATGACATTGTACAGGAGACAGGGATCAAGACCTTCCCCATGGAAAAGAAATGCAAAATGGCGGTCTGCTGAGGCCTTACAAATAGCTGTGAAAAAAAGAGAAGCGAAAAGCAAAGGAGAAAAGGAAAGATATAAGCATCTGAATGCAGAGTTCCAAAGAATAGCAAGAAGAGATAAGAGATAAGATAAGCAAGATAAGATAAGCCTTCCTCAGTGATCAATGCATAGAAATTGAGGAAAACAACAGAATGGGAAAGACTAGAGATCTCTTCAACAAAATTAGAGATACCAAGGGAACATTTCATGCAAAGATGGGCTCGATAACAGACAGAAATGGTATGGACCTAACAGAAGCAGAAGATATTAAGAGGTGGCAAGAATACACAGAAGAACTGTACAAAAAAGAGCTTCACGACCAAGATAATCACGATGGTGTGATCACTCACCTAGAGCCAGACATCCTGGAATGTGAAGTCAAGTGGGCCTTAGAAAGCATCACTACAAACAAAGCTAGTGGAGGTGATGGAATTCCAGTGGAGCTATTTCAAATCCTAGAAGATGATGCTGTGAAAGTGCTGCACTCAATATGCCAGCAAATTTGGAAAACTCAGCAGTGGCCACAGGACTGGAAAAGGTCAGTTTTCATCCCAATCCCAAAGAAAGGCAATGCCAAAGAATGCTCAAACTACCGCACAATTGCACTCATCTCACACGCTAGTAAAGTAATGCTCAAAATTCTCCAAGCCAGGCTTCAGCAATATGTGAACCGTGACTTCCAGATTTCCAGAGATCAAATTGCCAACATCCGCTGGATCACGGAAAAAGCAAGCGAGTTCCAGAAAAACATCTATTTCTGTTTTATTGACTATGCCAAAGCCTTTGACTGTGTGGCTCACAATAAACTGTGGACAATTCTGAAAGAGATGGGAATACCAGACCACCTGACCTGCCTCTTGAGAAACCTATATGCAGGTCAGGAAGCAACAGTTAGAACTGGACATGGAACAACAGACTGGTTCCAAATAGGAAAAGGAGTATGTCAAGGCTGTATATTGTCATCCTGCTTATTTAACTTCTATGCAGAGTACATCATGAGAAACGCTGGGCTGGAAGAAGCACAAGCTGGAATCAAGACTGCCAGGAGAAATATCAATAACCTCAGATATACAGATGACACCACCCTCATGGTAGAAAGTGAAGAGGAACTAAA
Source organism: Bubalus kerabau (assembly GCF_029407905.1). Taxonomy (NCBI): domain Eukaryota; kingdom Metazoa; phylum Chordata; class Mammalia; order Artiodactyla; family Bovidae; genus Bubalus; species Bubalus kerabau. The sequence continues at coordinate 18,044,899 of NC_073643.1, forward strand.
GAGCCTCTTGATGAAAGTGAAAGAGGAGAGTGAAAAAGTTGGCTTAAAGCTCAACATTCAGAAAACTAACATCATTGCATCTGGTCCCATCACTGCATGGGAAATAGATGGGGAAACAGTGGAAACAGTGGCAGACTTTATTTTTTTGGGCTCTAAAATCACTGCAGATGGTGACCCGCAGCCATGAACTTAAAAGATGCTTACTCCTTGGAAGGAAAGTTATGACCAACCTAGACAGCATGTTAAAAAGCAGAGACATTACTTTGCAAACAAAGGTCCGTCTAGTCAAGGTTATGGTTTTTCCAGTGGTCAGGTATGGATGTGAGAGTTGGACTATAAAGAAAGCTGAGCACCGAAGAATTGATGCTTTTGAACTGTGGTGTTGGAGAAGACTCTTGAGAGTCCCTTGGACTACAAGGAGATCCAACCAGTCCATCCTAAATGAGATCAGTTCTGGGTGTTCTTTGGAAGGAATGATGCTGAAGATGAAATTCCAGTACTTTGGCCACCTCATGCGAAGAGTTGACTCATTGGAAAAGACCCTGATGCTGGGAGGGATTGGGGGCAGGAGGAGAAGGGGACGACAGAGGATGAGATGGCTGGATGGCATGACTGACGCGATGGACGTGATTTTGAGTGAACTCCGCGAGTTGGTGATGGACAGGGAGGCCTGGCGTGCTGCGATTCATGGGGTCACAAAAAGTCGAACATGACTGAGCGACTGAACTGAACTGATGTCTAGGTATGATGTACATATAAGCACTTGAAAGATTTTTAAATGGCCAAAAAAGCATGTACAAAAACTTACTGACAGTGGAGGTGGAGAGGTTGGGAATAACAGTTAAAGGAGCCTTTATTTGCAGTGATTTGATTTTTTAAATTTATATACGAGGTCTCTTTACTAAAATGTACATCAAAAATAATGAATGCAAATATCCCAAAATGTAAGAAGAGGTTTACTTCTATGTACTGCCTGCCAGTTAGTTTCTTCTTTATATTTTTTGTCTTTTCCCAATTTCCCCAAATAAATTAAGTTTTAGAAATTATAGTTATGAACTCTTTTATGTCTTAAAAATAAAACACACTTGCTTATACACAAAAAAAGTTCCCAAGCCTTGGCCACCAAAGTGTTTTCCACAGTTATCTACTCTGGCAAGTATAACTAGAGGGTTTTCCCTTCCTATTTTTCTATATTTCCTAAACCGTTCAACATTATTTCTATAATCAGCAAGGTGATCAATAATTCTGTTTAAAAAACAAAGCAACTGGAATTCCCTGGCGGTCCAGTGGTTAGGACTCAGTGTTTTCACTGCTGGGCCCAGGTTCAATCCCTGGTCAGGAAACTAAGCTCTCACAAGGAGAGCAGCGAAAAAAGAAAGAAAGCAACTGAGTATTAGCACCCTGGACTGAAAGGTGGCCACTAAGCAGAAGAGGCTGCACATCCTTGAAGGGAACTTGTAAGTCGATCTCAAGCAACTGTAAAAGGAAAAAGAAACCTAGTTGACCCTAGTTCTAGTTAAGCCACTCAGTCAACAACCAAACCAAAGAAGGCAAGCTGAACTGAGAGCATGTTAGATAAAAATTGACAACTGAGGCACAGAACAAGAGAGTAAAATGCTGCCCAAAATCACAACATGCAAAAGAAAACAAGAAAGAGCATGTTAAAACTAAACAAAGCCAAAAAATGCCTATAAAGAGCTATTCATGATGTACCCCTATGTCCAAAGCAGCACTGCTCATAATAGCCGAAACATGCAAACAACCTAAATGTCCATCGACAGATGAATGGATAAAGAAGATGTGGTACATATACACAATGGAATACTACTCAGCCATAAAAAAGCAATGAATGAATGCCATTTGCAGAACATGGATACAACTAGACGTGATCATACTAAGTGAACTAAGTCAGACAGACAAAGACAAATGCCACACAGAATCACTTATATGCGGATTCTAAAGTATGACCCAATGGACTTCCCAGGTGGCTCAGTGGTAAAGAACCCGCCTGCCAATGCAGGGAACACAGGTTTGATTCCCCGTCTGAGAAGATTCCACATGCCGCAGAACAACTAAGCTTGAATACCAGAACTACTGAGCCTGTGCTCTAGAGCCTGGGAGCCACAAGTACTGAAGATCTCAAGTCCTCAAGCCTGTGCTCCACAACAAGAGAAGCCACTCCAACAAGAAGCCCAAACACCCTCCACCACTAGAGAGAAGCCCATACTGCCACAAAGACCCAGAACAGTCAAAAATAATAAAGTAGGACACAAATGAGTCTACCTACAAAACAGAAACTGACTCATAGACACAGAAAAAAGACCACTTGGGGTTGCTAAGGGGGAAGGAGAGAGGGAGAGGGATGGACAGGAGTTTGGGGTTGGCAGACGCAAGCCATTACATTTAGAAGGGATAAACAAGGTCCTAGTGTATATAGCACAAAGAACTATATTCAATATCTTGTGATAAACCGTTAATGAAAAGGAATATAAAAATCAGAAGAAAAGAAGTATGCATGGCTATTAGCATAACTGACACCATCACGGGCCCGTTCAATTCCTCCTGTCCCTCCACTGACCCTACCTATGACTGTACTACAAGGTAAGTCACTTTTCTGTCATCAAGGGCTTTGAAGTTAACAGACAGTTTTTTTTTGGATCGTTAGTTCTAGGCAGCTGCAATGCTCTGTTAGTCTCCAAACAATGATGAAGACCTTCACTGACGTACTTCCATTGCCTCCAAGACGAGTTAGCCATTCATAAAACCTAATTTAGCAACACACTTCCTGTTTCCAATTACATGCTCCCACACCCTAGGTTAACTATAAAACTGTCCCAGCGGACCCTCAGCAGCACAAAGTGAAGCTGTAACTGCTTCCAGTTCGTCCACCTGATCTCACCATGTGAGTTGACGACCCTCTAATAAACTGATCCATTGAGTACATGGAGTCACCTGCCTAGGTTTTCCGTCTCAAGATACCGTCTCAGTTCAATGGGCACTTTTCATTCCCTCTTTCCTCCAATGGAAGCCGGAGGCACTCAGCAGGCCTTAGCACCTGCTGTAAAATGGCCCCATTACTCAGTGCTCAAGTCACGGACAACGGTCATCTTCCCCGGAAAGGGTGGTACCCTCCACCTCTCACCAAGCTAAGAAAATTTAAAGAAATCGTTACTTCAACCAAAAGCCAAACACAGACTCAGCTAGTATTTCTAGGACTGTCAAAATAGATGACCAGTGACAGAAATGGGACAAAGAAAGCATGCCATCTATGTGGCTGGACCACACTGACTTCCTCTTGTCAGCTCCATCTTAGAGCTCCCTTTCTGAGCTTTAACCTGACTCATAAGGAATGCACCCAAGCCAGATAACTTCCTGTCAGCTCTTATTCTTGCCTTCATCTGATATGAAAACTGGAAGAATGTATTGTGCTGTCCCAGATGGTTAATGGTCCATGAGGAATAATGTTCATGAGACCTCAGAGCGGAAGAGAAACCCAGTTTCCACTTGTGCAAATGTGCTTCTCATTTAGTAGTCCGATTCTATCTTTACCCTGGCCCCTTTAAATTCCCCCGTGCCTCTTCTGGCCACAATGAGTTCAGCTTCAAATGCCTCTTGACGGTTGTGCACCCACAGCTACTGCCTGATGTAAGTACCTATAGTAAACGTCATAATTACATTTCAAGGAGTTGCCAGCTTCATTTTTCAGTCTCAAAGTTCGTTCTCAGTTCAGGGGCTATTATTCAATATTCCCTCTGTCCAACACTATCATCCAGATAAAAGAAATGGCGGTGCTGCTACAAGGGCATGGACAGTCAAATGAAGAACTACTTTGGGATCACGCATGATGAGGAAGCCGGCTAAAGCTCTAGCAGAGAGATGAAGCTTTGCAGTGAAAGGAGGGGGAAGGATAAAGAAAATAAATATACAGAGAAAACAAAAGCAAAGGCAAACTGAGAAGTGATAAGGTACGGAACTGCAGGCCTACAAAAAGGGACCTGAAGACACAACAAGAGGAGGCTGAAGAGGAAAGGTGCTTCCGGAGGGCCAGGGGCAGGCTCCAGGCTTGCAGAGCCCCAGCAGCACCAACAGGAATAGAAACAACCGCTCAGGAGGAAGCTGAGAGTCAGATAAACAGGCAGAGACTTTCCCAGCCAAATGTGCAGAACAGACTAGAGAAGAGAATGACGGTCAGGTGAAGAGAAATCTAGCAGTCAGACTCAAGAGAATGAACTGGAGGCTAGACAGAAAGATTCTGAAGAAATGCACCCAGTGGGAAATATAAAGAATTGACCTGGTATGGGGAGGGAGGAGGGAGGAGGGTTCAGGATGGGGAACACGTATATAACTGTAGCAGATTCATGTTGATATATGGTAAAATCAATACAATATTGTAAAGTTAAAAAATTAAAAAATTTAAAAAAAAAAAAAAAAGAGAATTGACCTGTCTCTGGAAACTGGGGCATACAGTCAAATTAGCACCAAACATAAGCCTCCAAGCTGACCTGTTATGAAGCAGCTGCTGTAGGAATGTCCAAAGAGGTCAGTGAAGTATTTGTAAAGAGACGATGAGAAGGAACAGCAGAAAAATGAGGACAACTGGCTGTGAATATGGCAAAAGAATACAGTCCTTTGAGCCCAGCCTCTGCAACCATGAACATGGATAAAAGCTAATGACTTCCTGGGCCTTTCAAAGTCTGAATGAAAGACCCACAGCACAGTAAGTAAAGATGGAGGCCAGTGAGCTGAAACTGCCCAATTAAATTCAGGTATCCTAATGCCTCAGGGTTCCTCCCAGGTCCCAACCAGCTTTTGAGGACAGAAGAAAAGCTTCATTCATTGACTTAAGATGACACCACAAATGTGAGCCCCCAAGCTGGGGAGGAACCTGAGATGGATCAGGCCTCTTTTACCCTAGAGCTTCACCCTTTCACTCAGTTTCATTCCCAACTGAAAATGGCCTGGAAAAGAACCCGGGAAACCCCAAGCAATCACATGGGCATTTTTCAGGGGCATTTTCTTCTGTCATTTTGTTTTAATACAAAGTCATTTTGATTTCCTCTTAAAATCCTCATTGCATAGTCTCTTAGTCTCATGGTTTTCCTACCAGTGAGAGGGTACATAAGGTTTATTTTACACACTGATAATAAGCAAGCAAGTTTCTAAGACAATCAAAAACTAAAGAAAGACTGCTTCTGGTACACATTTAAAATGCTAAAACAAGTACTCCCCTGGTGATCCAGTGGTTAAGATCCCACACTTCCAATGTAAGGGGCAGATGTTTGATCCTTGATCAGGGAACCCCACATACAACACAGCGTGGTGTGGCCAGAAAAGACAAAAATAAAAGTATTTTTTAAAAAAATTTCAGCATTTCAGTGTTAAAATAGTATTTACACCAATTTGCTAACTAAGAAATCAGCTCAACCTACTGCCCCAAATTTGGTTTCTCAGAACCATTCTATAATAAATGAAACCAGGAATCCTTGCAGAAATGGTTGATTCCAGGGTTGGGGGAAATGAAAATACAAGATGTATCTTGTGGCGCCTTAAAAAATCAGAGAAAGACACAAAAAAAGGATGGGAACTTGTAAGGGGAAACAGGTGCTTTGATTTGAAAGAGCTCCCAATAGCCAAAGTTAGAATAATTTAAACTACAAAATAAATAACACACTTCAATAAACCCCCAAAATAAATATCCAACATCACACACTGACGTAACTGATATAATTAAGTAAACAAACAAATGGGAGAGAAGGTACAACTCTTCCTCACAAAGAATGCCAGTTCATATAGATGCAGAAGGAACGGAAATGAAAGGCACCTAGAAGACGTCACAATAATAACTGCTTCAGGCAAGATGCACCAAGAAACGATAGTTAGGTGAAAGGTGAGAAGAAAGAATATTTCTATGCCGTCTCAAGGTGTCTATCTCTAAATAATGGCTAATTACAAAGGACAGACAGTAACTTTACAGGGTTGATACTTGGCAGAAATACTGGGTCAAGAGTAGTATCACTGAATGAACATGTGGACACAGCAGGGGAAGGGGAGGACAGGATGAACTGAGAGGGGAGCACTGACATATATACACTCCATGGGTAAAATAGCTGGTGGGAAGCTACTGTAGAGCACAAGGGTGGGAGGGAGGCTCAAGAGGAAGGGGAAATATGTATACATGGACCTGATTGACTTTGCTGTACACCAGAAACTAGAACCACATTTAAAGCAATTATACTTCAATAATATTTTTTAAGAGTAATATCACCAGTTCAAAGACCTATCGACATCATCCTCAATCGAAGGAGAACATCTGACAAAACCAAATGAGAGGATTACTCTAAAATTACAAATACGAAATATTTCAAGATTGTCAAGATTGTGAAAAACATGTAAAACTGAGGAGCTGTCACAGACTGAAGGGGAGCTAGAAGACATGACAATTAAATGGAATGAGAGATCCTAGACTGGATCCTGGAACAGAAAAAGAACGTCAGCAAGACAGTGAGGAGCTCTCGATAAATCAGAACTTTAATTACCAGTACTGGACTACTGCAAATGTCTCAGGTTCAGTGACTGCACTATGTTTATGCAAGATTCTACCTTTAGGCAAACCAGGTAAAGATATAAGGGAACTCTATAGACTTCTGACACCCTGTGTGAGTCTACAATTACCCAAAATGAAAAGGTTTTTAAATTGAAGACGAGTTGTTTCTCTTTTTCTTAATTTTTTTTTGTATCTTAGATACTAAGGATTAACTTGGTGATCAAGGATACTGAATACTGTCAAGTGTTACCTAAAATTTGAACTCACTCTTTCATTAATTCAACAAACATTTACTAAGCACCTATTATATCCCAGACACTATGGTCTCTGTAGGCAATAAAGCAGACAAAATACACTGCTTTGAGCAGCTTATGAGAAGACAGACAATAAGACAAACAGTATCAGGTGCTATGCAGTAAAATAAAACAAGGAAGGAGGGTAAGAGATCTAAGATCAGGGAAAGAAAAGTATAAGCTCAAAAATTCAATCTTGGGAAGCACAGGATGACTCACCAGAGGAACCTCCTTTCTGATGTTAAAAATACTGAAGACTACAAAGTAACACTACATTTTACCACCCTTTCAGTGTTTCTGCTCAGGAGCATGACATCAGACTGCCCATGCATTAATAATTTGAGATACTAGGAGCCACAGAAAAGTTAACAGTGGCACAGTTACAATTTTTCACGATTTTATCAGTTTCCCTTCCTCACAAGTATACACAGAGCTTTATCATTCCCATCTTTTTGGCTTTTCTCATCAAAAATTGTCAGTCTTTCCTCGATCTTAAGAACATGTAAAGCAGTCTCATTCATCGGCCCCTGAAAACACACACAACTACACACACGGGTATAATAAATGGAAAGACTCCTGAAATCAAATTACAGCTCAAACTGCTGTCTGACACTTCTGTGCATAATAACCCACCTAATATGAATGAGTTTTCAGTTTTGAAATGCAAACAGTTTGAAACAGACTGGGGTTCTTTCCTGGCACTACTTTTACTTAGGAAGGTGAACATTCTCTGAGTTTTTAGGCCAAGGTAAGTGAGAAGACAGAAGAGTGGCTTTAGGTTACAGCTGTACCTTGTGTTTAAAAACTGTATTTTATATATTACTCTTTCATTTGGAACCCAGAAACAATCAACCTAATACATATCACTTGTTAAGCATTTACATCATCATGTAATGCGTACTATGGAAAATAAACTGCAAACAAAAATGCTTTAATTATACTTGCAAAATTATGTCTCAGTGGTATCAAAATGCTGGCTCCAATTTTAACCAATTTATGAACAAATGCATTCCACAAGTTGACAACATCACAGTTTTCAAAAATAGGATGAATGTACTTAATGCCACTGAATTACACTTTAAAATGACTTAAACGATCAATGATTACATATGGTAAATGTCATCTGTATTTTATCACAATAATGCTAAAAAAAAAAAAAGCTTTTTAAAAGTAGCACTATACAAATATGGAAACATGTTGTACCCCTAAAACCAACATGATGTTCTCTGTGGATTACACCTCAAATTTTTTTAATCAATTAAAAATAAAATATGTGGACTATATATTTTTAAAAAAGAAGTATTTTACTGCTGGAGAGTTATTTCAACCCCACTTTTAAAAAAATATATTTGTATATGTATAAGCGTCTGCATAATTATGCACACATTTTAAAAGGTCAAGAAGCCTCCAGACAAAAACATTAACGAATTGTGGGTACTTCTACTTTTCTTAACAATCACCCAAGTCATCTAATTACCTGTAATCAGTTCGCTTTGTTTGCATAATTGGGAGAAGTGATAAAAACACCGAAACCACTGCTCCAAATTCGCGCCCCAGGCGACGAAGAGCAGGCAGATACCGCGGCGGGTCAGGCTCCCAGGCCAGATCCCCTCGGGTCGCAGCCTCCAGGCTGAGCCTCACTCACTGCCCCCAACCCGGGAACCCCGCGCTCGCACCGCAGCCCCCGACACCCGCGCAGTCACCCGACTCACCGACTCGCGCGGCCGCGAAACGCTCAGCCCCCTGACCGCACGCCCCGGCCCGCACCAGTCACCCCCACGCCGACTTCTTCGCTGGCCCGTATCGCGCATGCGCGTCACCGCCCCAGGCCTCTCGGCCTCTCTAGGAAGCTGGGAGGGCCAGCGTCTCTGTTTCTCCCAGGCCCCAGTGCCTTGTTGGCAGGCCTCTGAGCGAAGCCCAAGGGGCTTGGCCCCACACACCCCCACCCAAGGCACTGGACGCCTGTCTTCTGTTCGTGCCACAGAGCTCCATCAGTTTGTCCTGTTTTCCTACCCCCACTCCCAATCTGTGTGCAGGGCTTCCCTCCAGGGCTCCCTCCCCCCAGGGAAGAACGGGATCAAAACCGGGGGTCCAATCAGGGACCAGCAAGATTTAGTTGACCAGGTTGCCCAGGAGGAGCTGTAAAGGACTCATTACTCTCTGGTAACCCCCTTCAAGGAGAGGAATCAAAACCTAAGGGAGTTCACAGCAGTCCCTTTCCTCATCACCACCACAACCAGGAGTAGTTGCTCATTCCCAGTCCACAGGCACACAAACTTCCTGACCACAGCTTCCAATGTTTCCTCCTGTTAACAAAATTAAGTAAATTTTAAAGATCTCTGGGCTTTAATCAGCAATTCATAAGTCAAACTGCATTCCATTTAGCAGATAGAGAACAGCTCTGAAGAGTATGAAAAGAGGTTTTATCCTGAGAAGGCAGTAGAAATGAGGGACCGTAGGGACAATTTTTTAATATATATTTATTACTTATTTATTTATTTTTTTGGCCATCTTGCACTGACTGAAGGATCCCAGTTTCCTGAACAGTGATTGAACCTTGGCCCTCAGCAGTGAGAACCCAAAGTCCCAGCCACTGGACTGCCAGGGACTTCCTGGGACAATTTATTATAGTTAACCTACAATATGGGGGTAGATGCATTCATAAGTTATGATTTATGGATGTGTAACTAGTCTTGTGAGACTGGAAATACACCAGGGAAGGTTTTCATCATTGTTTGGGGACTAATAGAGCATAGAACCTGGACCTAATGATTATTAAAAGAAAGGAAAGTGAAGTCGCTCAGTCGTGTCCAACTCTTTGCGACCCCATGGACTGTAGCCTACTGGGCACTTCCAGCCATGGGATTTTCAGGAATATCTATTAATAGTAACTACAAAGTTATTGATGACAGAGAAATGACTTACTACACAGTACAGTCCTGGGTAGGGTCAGCAAAAAAACAGGAGAAACTCTAAGGGCCAGATCAGATCAGTCGCTCAGTCATGTCCGACTCTTTGTGACCCCATGAATCGCAGCACGCCAGGCCTCCCTGTCCATCACCAACTCCCGGAGTTCACCCAGACTCACGTCCCATCTCATCCTCTGTCGTCCCCTTCTCCTCTTGCCCCCAATCCCTCCCAGCATCAGAGTCTTTTCCAATGAGTCAACTCTTCGCATGAGGTGGCCAAGATGACATCAGTTATGCTAACAGCTACACACAGGGTCTGGTACAGGTGAGATAGGACATCATTGGGTCGCTGGGTCAGACACTTGGTATTTGTCAAGTGGAGTAAAACTGATGCTTTGTTCTCACCCAGACACTCCAAGGACAAAACTAGTGGCAAAAGCTGAGCTCTGCTAAAGTATAGAAATAAGGTGCCCACTCCCCAGGTCAAGGAAGACTTCACTGTCTGCACATGCGCAGGAAGGCTTCTTGGGGGTCAAAGAGGGAGGGCCAAAAAGGAAGGGGCCCCAGACTATAATAAGTGTGGATCTGCACCCACAAGCCTCCACGGTGGTATTCTTCTTAGCAAAAATTTGCCCACGTATCTTGGGAAGGGTCCAAGGACCAGTCAAGTGTGAAAAAAGAAACAAAAGTAATTGGCCAAATGTAAGCAAAGATCCAGAAGGACTGTCCTATATCAGGCATTTAAATCACTTCTTTACTGTGTCCCTGTTCCTCATTCAGGACACTCACACTCCTCTCAGTGTGTGTGGTGACTTACTAGGCTCCTCGCCATTACAGCAGATGCCCATACCCTTTTCTCTCCGGGAGTGTATTCCTGCATATTCCTGCCTTGCTTCAGTCTTAAATGGTTTCTCTGTGTGCTCTTCCATGCATTGTGCTGTGTCTCTAATAATAAACTTTGTATCTGTTTTTACAGTTTTTGCTTCTTTGAGACATTGTTGATTCCAAATGGAAAGATCCAGGGCCACTTTGCCTCTAGACTCTAGCCCCTGGTGGTCTGGTGGCTAACCATTCCTAGTTTTCATCCAGGCTGAAACTGAAAGTGTTAGTCCATCAATTGTGTCTGATTCTTTGGGACCCCATGGTCAGTAGCCTGCCAGGCTCCTCTGTACATGGAATTCTCCAGGCAAGAATACTGGAGTGGGTAGCCTTCTCCAGGAGTTCTTCCTGACCCAGGGATCGAACCCAGGTCTCCTGCATTGCAGGCAGATTTTTTACTATCTGAGCCATGAGGGAAGCTCAGATATCCAGGCTCAATTCCTCAGGCAGGGAACTAAGATCTCTCTTCTGAATCGCTCACTGCTGTCTCTGGGAGAAGGCAATGGCACCTCACTCCAGTACTGTTGCCCGGAAAATCCCATGGATGGAGGAGCCTGGTAGGCTGCAGTCCATGGGGTCGCTAAGAGTCAGACACGACTGAGCGACTTCACTTTCACTTTCCACTTTCATGCATTGGAGAAGGAAATGGCAACCCACTCCAGTGTTCTTGCCTGGAGAATCCCATGGATGGAGAAGCCTAGTAGGCTGCAGTCCATGGGGTCGCACAGAGTCGGACATGACTGAAGCGACTTAGCAGCAGCAGCAGCCCTGCTGTCTCTCTGATATCACAGGGAATGGTTAGCCCCTGGGTGATTAGATCTTCTGCTATTAATGTGAGGACTTGTGTGGTGGATATTGAGATAATTTGGGAAGAGGTTAGTTGTATCTATCTGAATATTTATAGATTCCGCACTTAAAAAAAGATACTTATTGATTTGGCTGTGTTGGGTCTTTGTTAAGAATAGTTTTTAAAAGATCCATTGCTATTTTGCGAGCTCTTTCTGATCCATAAGGGGACCGTGTTGGAGATCGAAGACCTTGAGTATCCTTCTCAAGGTTATGCCATTCTGCCTCCATCTTGGGGGGCTTTGCCGGGTACTGCAACATAAGCACAAGCTGGTCAAGATCTGACAGTCTAGATGAGGACTCTAAATTCTTTGGAGTCCTTTGATTCTTTGGGGATCCTCCCTGGGTTTAGGAGATTCTTTAACTGTGGCCCATCCTCTTTGACCAAGAAATGGAAGATACCCAAAGGAGATCGCCAGCAGTCTTGGGTAGTCTTATTTTCAAAGGTAACTTCGGGGGCTTCCTTGGTGGTCCAGCAGCTAAGACTCTGAACTCCCAAAGCAGGGGGCCCAGGCTTGATCCCTGGTCAGGGAACTAGATCTCACATGACACAACTGAGAGTTCACATACCACAACTAAAAGATCCCACACGTTGAAATAAGACCCGGCACATCCAAATAAATACAGATAAACACTAAAAAGAAAGGAACTTTGGCAACTCTCCAGCGCAAGGCATGTGCACTCCTGTCAGCCAGTGCAGTCCTTCAGGAAGGACGTACAGGCCTGGTGTAATCTTCTGTCTGGACAGAGTGAAAGAAAATACTGCCTTTATATGGACTTTGGTTACGCAGCACTGGTTGCTCCCAGGGGGCCCACTAGCTACGCAAAAGCAGACAGTGTCCCATCCCTGGCTACTCGGCTTCCCTTTGGTAGTTTAGCAGGCCTGAGTGCCTATCAGCTGTCTCAAGATCCAAGGAACATTTAGGTTTTCTTAGTTACATCTGGAACCTTGGCTGGCATCACGGGAATGAGATTCTACCACTCTGGGAAACTGATGCCCACAGGTTTAATTGGAGGTGCCAGTTTGCTGATGGTCGCTAAACTTGGAATTAGTGCACTGAGTAAATTCAACAGTAGTAGTCATGGCCCAGCTTGGATACATGAAGAGTCTTTACACTTCCACTATTTTTAGTGTGTTAAGTAAGTACAACAATTTCACATAGTCTCACATTTTCAGTTCAGTTCAGTTCTGTTACTCAGTCGTGTCCAACTCTTTGCAACTCCATGAATTGCAGCACGCCAGGCCTCCCTGTCCATCACCAACTCCCGGAGTTTACCCAAACCCATGTCCATTGAGTCGGTGATGCCGACCAACCCTCTCATCATCTGTCATCCCCTTCTCCTCCAGCCCCCAATCTTTCCCAGCATCAGGGTCTTTTCCAATGAGTCGGCTCTTCACATCAGGTGGCCAAAGTATTGGAGTTTCAGCTTCAACATCAGTCCTACCAATGAACACCCAGAACTGATCTCCTTTAGGATGGGCTGGTTGGACCTCCTTGCAGTCCAAGGGACTCTCAAGAGTCTTCTCCAACACCACAGTTCAAAAGCATCAATTCTTCAGCACTCAGCTTTCTTTATAGTCCAACTCTCACATCCATACATGACCACTGGAAAAAATATAACCTTGACTAGACGGACCTTTGCTGACAAAGTAATGTCTCTGCTTTTTAATATGCTGTCAAGGTTGGTCATAACTTTCCTTCCAGGGAGTAAGCGTCTTTTAATTTCATGGCTGCAATCACCATCTGCAGTGACTTTGGAGCCCCCAAAAATAAAGTCAGCCACTGTTTCCACTGTTTCCCCATCTATTTGCCATGAAGTGATAGGAGAAGGAAATGGCAACCCACTCCAGTACTCTTGAATGGAAAATCCCATGGATGGAGGAGCATGGTAGGCTACAGTCCACGGGGTCGCTAAGAGTCAGACACCACTGAGCGACTTCACTTTCACTTTTCATTTTCATGCATTGGAGAAGAAAATGGCAACCCACTCCAGTATTCTTGCCTGGAGAATCCTGGGGACAGAGGAGCCTGGTGGGCTGCCATCTATGGGGTCACACAGAGTCGGACATGACTGAAGCAACTTAGCAGCAGCACCAGCAGCAGATGGGACCAAATGGCATGATCTCAGTTTTCTGAATGTTGAGCTTTAAGCCAGCTTTTTCACTCTCCTCTTTCACTTTCATCAAGAGGTTCTTTAGTTCTTCTCGCTTTCTGCCATAAGGGTGGTGTCATCTGCATATCTGAGGTTATTGATATTTCTCCCAGCAATCTTGATTCCAGCTAGTGTTTCTTTCAGTCCAGCATTTCTCATGATGTACTCTGCCTATAAGTTAAATAAGCAGGGTGACAATATACAGCCTTGATGTACTCCTTTTCCTATTTGGAACCAGTCTGTTGTTCCATGTCCACTTCTAACTGTTGATTCCTGACCTGCATATAGGTTTCTCAAGAGGCAGGTTAGGTGATCTGGTATTCCCATCTCTTTCAGAATTTTCCACAGTTCATTGTGATCCACACAGTCAAAGGCTTTGGCATAGTCAATAAAGCAGAAATAGATGTTTTTCTGGAACTCTCTTGCTTTTTCCATGATACAGTGGATGTTGGCAATTTCATCTCTGGTTCCTCTGCCTTTTCTAAAACCAGCTTGAACATCTGGTAGTTCACGGTTCACATATTGCTGAAGCCTGGCTTGGAGAATTTTGAGCATTACTTTACTAGCATTTGTGCAATTGCGTGGTAGTTTGAGCATTCTTTGGCATTGCCTTTCTTTGGGATTGGAATGAAAACTGACCTTTTCCAATCCTGTGGCCACTGCTGAGTTTTCCAAATTTGCTGACATATCGAGTGCAGCATCATCTTTCAGGATGTGAAATAGCTCAACTGGAATTCCATCACCTCCACTAGCTTTGTTTGTAGTGATGCTTCCTAAGGCCCACTTGACTTCATATTCCAGGATGTCTGGCTCTAGGTGAGTGATTACACCACCATGATTATCTGGGTCGTGAAGATCTTTTTTGTACAGTTCTTCTGTGTATTCTTCTGACATTTTACTTAAAACAAAAGCAAAAAAAAAACACAAGATTGAACTTAGCGAAAAGAAAGTCAGTCATTATTATTACAACCCTAAAGAGGTGAACAGAGTGTATCAGCTTCTTCCTATAGTACCCTCATATGGTTTGATTCTTGTATGTTGGTGTTATGTGTTCTTTCTGTATCTATAGGTAAAATCTCCAGGGACAAAATGTTAAGTGTCACCATTGGGGCCCCTGAAACCCTTCGCCCTACTCAGAGGAACAGTGTGAAAAAGATCTATTAATGAGATTTAGGATATCTCTTCTTTTGCTTATTTTAGCGCACAGACTTACTTTGAAATTCTGTTAAAGGAAATCAACAAAAGTAAAATTTACTATAAATAAAAAATGAAATAAAAAGTAATTGGTTAATAGTCTTTTCAGCATGAAAAGGTGATTCCACTCATCCACAGAGGATCAGTAGACTGCGAGTACTCAGGTAAAGGAAGATAGATGGGAGTGGTAGGAGTCACGTCAGTTTTGTAGTCTTTGGTTTTGGGTACCTCTCATGCCTTTAACTTTTCATTTGCCTTTTGCAATGAATCTTTCTGTGAAGCTATTTTAGAATCTTCAAACCTTTTGGAGGCTTCTGCATATCAACTAAAGTAATAAGTATCCCTTTTGGTTGATTTGATTTGGGAACCCTTGATTTCAGCTGTACTTTTAAAAAAAAATAATTTTAATTGAAGTCTTACTCCCTTTTTATTTTAATTTTTTCTTTTTTGGCCTCGCTATGCGGCATGTGAAATCTTAGTTCTCCAACCAAGGATCAAACCCACAGCCCTTACATTGGAAGTACAGAGTTTTAACCACTGGATTGCCAGGGAAGTCCCTCAATTGTACTTCTTGAATGAATGACCTTGTCTAACTATGGAATGTTCTCCATAATGGCCATTGTAAATCGAGTTGTCTTCAGTAATATTTTGACATTTTTGTATGTATCTATAGCTTCTAGGACCACGGTTCTTAGACATAAAATAAGCAGGTATGTCAGAAGGTAGAGCACTTAGTTCTTTTGAACTTGAGGAGTCTATTTCTATCTAACAGGAATATACCACTGAGTTGGAGATTTTGTAGTGTTTTATGTTTTACTGGGCTCCTCAATGCACAAAAATTTTCTGGAGGTTGGAGGTAAACTCATATTGATCTAACCCACTCCTTAACCAATCTATCCTAGCATTGGAAGTCTTCGGCTAGATGGCAAGCTCAAACAGCTTTTAGGTGCTCAATCTAAACCCATATTTTGCATCTTGGCCTTCCAAGATTCCCATTAACAATAAATCTATTTTTCTTTTAACTTATGTGTATGTATATCAGCAGAAACCAACAATAATTAAAGAGGAAACAGACCTGTGGATGCCAGTGGTAACCAAAGAAACGGTACTGTGGACTGACCAAGAGCTAAGAACTGGTGCTCTGTTAGAGCCTCCTGTTAGCCCAGGCTGCCCTGTTAACCCTGGACTGGAAAATTGACGAGTGCAGCAGGCTCAGATGCAAAGAGAGAACTCAGATTCAAGAGAAGCTTACCCATGAACTTCAGAAGCAGCAAGAGGTAATTCCCTGGTGGTCCAGTGACTGGAATTTTTACTTCCACCGCAGGGGGCGCAGGTTCAATCCCTGGTCCAGGAAATAAGACTCTGCATACCCAAAAAAAAAGATTTCAGTGGTGCCAGTACCTGTGTTTTTCATTGTCCTTGAGGATGTTAGTAGACTCCCTTGGATCCTATTCTCATCACTAAAACTGTTAAAGAACAAATTCAATGAAGAAAATTTTAAAGATCTTATTGGCCTTAAACTCATAAGTCAGACAGCATACAAGCTATGAGACTGAAATGAGCTCCAAAGAGTTATGCAAGGCAAGAGAGTTTATAGACAGAAAGGAACAGGAACAAGGAAATTATACTAGGCAAAAAGATATGGGTTGTTGCAAGGTTGATTTCCTTATAAAGGATGACAGGGGGTTATCAGGTAGATTACCTAACTAGTGCTGATTAGGAAATTCTTGATAGACTGGGATTGTTTTAAAATTCCATTTCTGGCAAAACCAAAACTTTAAGTTTTATTTTGGAGCTTAGCATCAGTTACTCCATTTTGGGCCTGCTGTCTGGTCTTTAAAAGCCCCATTGGTGAGCTTTAACAAGGCTCACCTAGTTATTGAGCAAGTGGTGTTATTTGCCAATCTGTGGAATCCTGGAGGAGTAGGTTTGGGGGTACAGAGGCTGCTTGAAGAAGGGCTGAAGCCACATCAGGAGACTGCCCAGTGCCTGTAGGAGCAAATGTCCTCTATCAACACCACCAGAGAACCGGGAGGGGTTGGAGCCAATACTACAAAGACCACCTGCTCCCATTGGAGCACACATGCAAGCTGCTGTGCCAAGGGGCCAGGGAGCTGTCCTGGTTGTCTTCTGGGAGATGCATCCTAGTGCCAGGCCTCAGCATGTTCCCAAACTGATTTTTCAGTAGGAGGGATGTCCCATCTTTGACCTGAGGCTCTGCTCCACTTGTTTGAACCACCCTAGATTCTTTTTCAATGTCCCAGCCACCAAGAATGGAAACAGAGAGTGGATCCTGGCAAGAGAGCTATTGATGAGATGGAAGAGAAACCAAAGGCACAGTATAACTAAGGAGGGTTCAAGGGGTGATATATAAAAAGTATAATTGTTAAGGACATGGTACAAAACCTCAAGGCTAGCTATATTTGAAATGGTAAAAACAAAACAACAGGCCCAAAATGGAGTAGCTCATGCTAAGTGCCAAGCCATCAAAATAAAACTTAACTAAAAGCTTTAACTCTGCCAGAATTGAAATGTTAAAACTAGTTCCAGTCCATCAGAAATTTCCTGATCAGCATTAGTTAGGTAATCTGCCTGATAGACCCTTGCCATTTCCTTATAAAGGAAAGTAACCTTATAATCAACCCACTTTTTTTGCCTTATATAACTTCCTCATTCCTGCTCCCTTCTGCCTATAAGTCTTTTGTTTTGTAAAGCTCCTCTGAGCTCCTTTCTATCTGCTAGGCTGGCTGATTCATGAATTGTTGAAGAAAGCCAACGAGCTCTTTAAAATTTATTCCATTGAATTTTGTTTTTTAACAGGAAGCTATTACCACCTCTAGAAGCAGACTACCTGACAGAAGCTGTAGCCTTCAGCTTAGGGACATACTCAATCCACAGTCCAGCATACAGTGATCTGGGGGAGCAAGTTCCTAAACTTGAGCTTCATTCTGATCTGTCAGGGCCTGCCACTGGCATAACCCAACTGGAAGCTGGAGGGCAGTCCAAGAAGGTCAGCTTCCCACGTCTTAAGGCAGGGTTCAGAAGAACCAAGAGTGAATATGATGGTTGTGGGGCAGCAGTGGGGGACAGAGCGCAACTGGAAAATATCCAACACACCCAAAAGGAATATAGGAACTGTTCGTCTATGCCTAATATGTCCATTAATTTCCTTCTGAAATATGTGAAAATAAAATAAAAATGAAGTCAGTATTGCTAAGAGCACTCACTCACATGGAGACAAGAGGGCATTGAGGAAGTAGGACTTATACCCATCTCAGCCAGGATGGAATCTGAACTTTTGACTGCTTATTGACTTAAAGCAGGCACACAGAACATCTACACAATATTCCAGAAACCCAAGATACTTATCAGAACCTTTCCCTAAATAACTTATGACAGTCTATCCCTTAAGGGCAAATATTCCTTTTTTACATTAGACCCAATCATAATTCTTACAAGACAACTTGAACAATCTCGTGGTTTCTGCCTTTATAAGCCCCTGATTCTTTCTCTTCCTTGGAACATTCTTTTGGTTTTATCCAAGACTGTGTCTCCCAAATTGCAATTCCCCAGATCCAAAATAAAGCTCTTTGTCCTGTGGACACAGAAAAATGAGGATCGCTAAGCCAAAGAGCATTGCTCACCACCCAGTTTTGCAAGGGTTAAGTTGTAACCCACTGTAGTTGCTGACCTGACAGTTAAAAACAGACCCCATAGATAGCAACAGTCACTCATTCATGTCCAACTCTTTGCAACTCCATGGACTATGCAGTCCATGGAATTCTCTAGGCCAGAATACTGGAGTGGATAGCCTTTCCCTTCTTCAGGGGATCTTCCCAACCCAAGGATCAAACCCAGGTCTCCCACATTGCAGGCAGATTCTTTACCAGCTGAGCCACAATGGAAGCCCGACCCCATAGATAGTTAGATGTATATCTCAGGAAGAATTTTAATGGCCCTGGATTTTTTTTTTTTAATCTTCCCATACATAGAAATGCACTAAAACCATTAACTTGAGACATCTGTTCTGTATGATCTGCCATATTTTCTTCTTTTGATATATGCATTTGAAATTTTGTACCAAGACATATGGTTTCCCAGGTGGATCAGACAGTAAAGAATCCTCTGCAATGCAGGAGACCTAGATTCAATCCCTAGGTCAGGAAGATCTGCTGGAGAAGGGAATGGCTGCTACCCACTGCAGTATTCTTACCCGGAGAATTCCACAGACAGAAGTGGGCTACAGTTCACAGGGTTGCAAAGAGTCACAGGGTTGCAAAGGTTGAGAGACTAACACACACCCACCAAGACATATGCCTGACTACATGTATTTCCTTGCCAAAATCATATATAAACTGGTTTCTCCCCTCTTTCTTCAGAGCAGCTCCTCAGAGCCAACTGAGGGGCTCTTTCTTGGACTTTCATCTTCAAAAAGACCCCCAAATAAAACTCCAACTCACAATTCTTTCATCGTGTGTCTTTCTATAAGTCAACAGTTCTTTGCAACCTTGGTACTGATTACTGTGGGACAAATAATGTTCCTGATAACTGGTCTCCACAGGGGTGGAACTCAAGATGGCTGGGACAGCTGGAGTGGGGCTGGGGGTGCTGAACATTCATAACCATCCACCGAAAAGAGCTTTTTGTTTTGTCTGAGAACAAAATGTTCCCATCAAAGAGGAGCTTGAGCAGGTTCTGTGTTTGGGGTGGACTTCCCAGGTGGTACTAGTGGTAAAGAACCAATTCAGGAGATGCAGGTTCAATTCCTGGGTTGGGAAGATCCCCTGGAGCAGGAAATGGCAACCCACTCCAGTATTCTTGCCTGGAGAAATCCCATGGATGGAGGAGCCTGGTGGGCTACAGTCCATAGGGTTGCAAAGAGTTGGACACAACTGAAGCAACTTAGCACTACTCAGCAGGACAGCAGCTAACATGGACAGCACCCAGACTGCTGTGGTCCAACAGATTCAGCAGATCAGCCCTCCAGCGTTTGCAGAGCTCAGGAGCAGACTCCTCCTTCTGCTCTGTTCAGACAGCAGCTCTGTTCTGAAGTCCTGCCCAGCTTCTTGAAGCTCAGCCCACCTCTGCTGCTACACGATTTCTCTGAGAGTCAACGCACAGAGCCTGCAGCAAGGCGATCTCTCCCCTCCTCTGCTGGGAGCCTGTCCTTGGAACTCTGGTTCCTGAGAGCTTTACTTCCCTTCATGTTGGGCTGCTTGACTTGGCAGGAGCCAGGGCAGAGCTTCTCCAACTTGAATGTGCATATGAATACAAATCACTTGGGGTTACCCTGGTTTAACCGGCTGTTAAACTGCAGATTCCACTTTGGGAGCTCTCTGGAAGCTGGTAAAGACTGAAGAGGAAAACTTAAAACTTAAGACTCAGCTAGAAATAACTTCATGCTCATTCTGCTTCTGTAAGATACTGGCTGCACCGAGATAGGAACAAGATGACCTAGCATCTTATAGATATAAGATGTTCTGATAAGTATGGAATGTTCTGTTTCTGCTTCTACGAGTTTCTGTTTGGAAATTCCCTGCACATAACCCATAACAATTCCCACACACTGTAGCTGCCCGTAGCCCATAGCAACCAGATAACCAATCAACCAGAGCCAACTGTAATTGTGTGTACTGACCCCATAAGAATGAAGCTCACCCTGAACTTGGAAGGCCCCAGAACTAGAGGGCGTTAGCTCATCTGGGACTGCCAGCTTAATAAACCTGAGTTCTCCAACCCTCCGAGTATGGTGCTTAGTTTCTCAACGGTCCGACTTCTGCAACAAGACTATTTCTTGAGAAACTTGCAAATGTGCCCAAGTTGTGTTCCTATACCAGGCTTTAAACTGCTACTGTAAATCACTGACTTTTAATTTTTGCTGCTCAATATAATCTCCTGGCTTGGAAAAGATCAGTTTGCTTTCCAATCCCAAAGAAAGGCAATGCCAAAGAATGTTTAAACTACCATACAATTGCACTCATCTCACACACTAGCAAAGTAATGCTCAAAATTTTCCAAGCCAGGCTTCAGCAATACATGAACCATGAACTTCCAGATGTTCAACCTGGATTTAGAAAAGGCAGAGGAACCAGAGATCAAATTGCCAACATCCGCTGGATCATCAAAAAAGCAAGAGAGTTTCAGAAAAACATTCTACTTCTGCTTCATTGACTACGCCAAAGCCTTTGACTGTGTAGATCACAACAAATTGTGGCAAATTCTTGAAGAGACGGTAATACCAGACCACCTTATCTGCCTCCTGAGAAATCTGTGTGCAGGTCAAGAAGCAAAGTTAGAACTGGACATGGAACAATGAACTGGTTCTAAACTGGGAAAGGAGTACATCAAGGCTGTATATTGTTACCCTGCTTATTTAACTTCTTTTTTTTTTTTCTTATTTAACTTCTATGCAGAGCACAACATGTGAAATGCTAGGCCAGATGAAGAACAAGTTGAAATCAAGACTGCCAGGAGAAATATCAATAACCTCAGATACACAGGTGACACCACCCTTATGGCAGAAAGCAAGAACTAGAGTCTCTTGATGAAAGTGAAAGAGGAGTGAAAAAACTGGCTTAAAACTCAACATTCAAAAACAAAGTTAATGGAATCCAGTCCCATCACTTCATGGCAAATAGATGGGGGAATAATGGAAACAGTGAGAGACTTTATCTTCTTGGGCTCCAGAATCACTACATATGGTGACTGCAGCCATGAAATTAAAAGACACTTGCTCCTTGGAAGAAAAGCTATGGCCAACCTAGACAGCATATTAAAAAGCAGAGACATTACTTTGCCAACAAAGGTCCGTCTAGTCAACGCTATGCTTTTCCAGTAGTCGTGTATGGATGTGAGAGTTGGACTATAAAGAAACCTGAGCACTGAAGAATTGATGCTTTTGAACGGTGTTGGAGAAGACTTTTGAGAGTCCCTTGGACTGCAAGGAGATCCAACCAATCCTAAAGGAAATCAGTCCTGAATATTCACTGGAAGGACTGGTGTTGAAGCCGAAACTCCAATACTTGGCCACCTGATGTGAAGAGCCGACTCATTTGAAAAGACCTTGATGCTGGGAAAGATTGAAGGAAGGCAGGAGGAGAAGGGGATGACAGAGGATGAGATGACTGAATGGCATCACCGACTCGATGGACATGAGTTTGATCAAGGTCTGGGAGTTGGTGATGGATAGAGAAGCCTGGTATACTGCAGTCCATGGGGTCGCAAAGAGTCGGACATGACTGAGCTACTGAATTGAACTGATAATCCCCTGTGTTGGCTTCCCAGATGGTAAAGAATCCATCTGCTAATGCAGGAGACTCTGGAGACACAGGTTTGATACCTGGATCAGGAAGATCCCCTAGAGGAGAAAATGGCAACCCACTCCAGTATTCTGTGAAGGACAGGGAAGCCTGACATGCTGCAGTCCATGGGGTCACAATGAGTTAGACATGACTGATCAACTGAACAACAACCAGTATTCTTGCCTGGAAAACCCCATGGAAAGGTGATCCTGGCAGGCTACAGTCAATGGGGTCGCCAAGAGTTAGACAGGGCTGAGAGACTGCAAATGCATGCATAATCCCCTG
Source organism: Bubalus kerabau (assembly GCF_029407905.1). Lineage (NCBI taxonomy): Eukaryota > Metazoa > Chordata > Mammalia > Artiodactyla > Bovidae > Bubalus > Bubalus kerabau. Next base: position 18,067,304 of record NC_073643.1, read on the forward strand.
GGGAGTTTCTCAATTAAGTGCAAAACTGTGGGTGGGGCCTAGGTTTTCCTACTTCTTTAACTACCCAGATGGTCACAAAGTGTAGCTAGGGCTGACAACCTGAGGATGAAGGATCCTTCCTTTTACACAGATTCCCTGCAGAGTTGCTGAAGGGTTTTATTCATTTGCTTGTTCTCAAATTTAAAACGCATTAGCTTTTGACTTTGAAAAAGGAGGAAAGTTTTACCGCCCCTGTTTTTTTTACCTCTTATTTTGTTTGTTTGATTTTGGCCTTGCCACAGGGTTTTTGGAGCTCTTAGTTCTCTGACCAGGGACAGAACACAGGCCCCAGCAGTGGAAGCGTGGGGTCCTAACCATTGGACCACCAGGGAATTTCCTTTACCTCCTATTTGGAAATGTGAAGAGATAAGTCTTAGTATATCGAGGCGGGGGTGGGAGTTGCGGGGGGGCTCTGGACTGTGGCCAAAGAAAGATCAGAGTGTACAACTGAGAATCAGCTGTGGCCAAGTGACAGAAAGAAAACTGTCCTGATGGGTGAAGGAAAGTTACACGGCTCAAAATAGCCTGGAGTTAAAACCCTCCTCCAGGTCCTCCCCACCATTCTATGCAAAACAAAGAACTGTCTCAGCCGGAAAAAAAAAAAAAAAAAAGACATTAAGGCTGATTACGCCCAGCTCCCAGCGGGTCCAGCCTCTGGCCCAGCTCCCAGCGGGTCCAGCCTCTGGCTGATCTCCAAAATTCCTTGCCCCAGCCGTTTAAGAGATAACTACTCTGAACCACCTTGGAGAACAGGCCCCCTTAATACAGTAGCTTTTCACATATATGCCTATACATACTTACTCTTTTCTTGAGTTAGTGCAGCAGCTCACTAATCTGACTGCTGCCCCTTCTCGCCTCATTAAAGGTGATCTGTTCCTGTAAAATGCTGGTCTCATTCTTTTTTCAAACCTCGCCTTCTCTAACTCCCTTACCCTACAATGGGATTTTCCACTCCTGGTCACAAACTCAGCCCTGCTTCATGGGGGAAAACAAGGAATCAAAAAATGTGTTCTCTTTTACAAAGATGATGTTTGAATTTTTAAAGTACTTTCTAACATAGTAAAGAAATACTGATACTTTAAGTAGTACTAAAAAGATTTTAAAGTGGAATTCAGCCTCTCCTCCCTTGCCAGGAATTCACACACATCCTTCCTCCATCCCTAACACTCGAAAAGCCCTCCTCTGTCTTCCTCCAAAAAGATGATGGTATGCCTTTGGATCCAGGGATAAAGACAGCATCAGGAAGGCTCTCCTGGAGAGATGAATCTCTGTCGGTAATGGGTAGGGGATCCATCTTTGGGTCAGGTAATAGGAATGGGAAAGAGAGACTATAAAATCTGTTTTTATTTATTGCTGTATCCCAAGTGTTGTTGGATGGCAGGGATACTGAATGATAACTGTCAAGGGGTGTGGTGATGGGTCAGCAACTTGGTGGTAAAAGGATTTACTGAGTCAGAAGTGAGGGTACCAAGTGAGATTTATTGAGTACACTGCAAGGGAGCAGCAAGAGAGACCCATAGTGTCTGCCTCCGGTTGGGGGGAGAAACTGGGCTTCTTTTATGGTCCATTCTGGTCACCCTTGGGTTAATGTTCCACCCACATCGTGGTTAGGGCTGGGTGTGTCATTGCTCAATCTTCCTGGACCACTAACTGCTTGTGACTGCTGGTGATTTTTCCTTGGGGAAGGGTATGACTGTCTTGAAATGACTTCCCAAGCCTAAGATGACTGTTCTATTGTTAAGTTCCACAATAACCTCTGGACGGAGAAGGTAGTTTGAGACCCAAAAAATGAAGCAGGCAACTCTAGAGAGAGCAATTATGAAATATGTTGTGGGTAATTTGCCTACAGGAAGGATCAGGCAGGCGACCACCCAGAGGCATTAGCAGCTATACTCAGTGTTGCTCAAAGAGGTAAAGATTCACAGTGAATTGGTTGAACCCAGGACGCTTTGTCCCAAAATGTGTAAACTAAAAAAAGGTGCAAACAGAAACCATACCATCAACTGGAACATCTCTGAGCCGTGCACCGCACTTCACTAAGGGTGTGCTGAGAGCGCTCTCTGCAGGCTGTTCAGCCCTTTCCGGCAAGGCAGCTGCTTCACGGAGTTGGCCCACCCCTGGAATCCCACTGAGGCTTGATATTGGATATAATATTAATGATAGCACTTTGTTAAGCCTGTCTTATTTTATTAGTAAGATAAGTGAGTACTCACGTGAGGATAGGCAACTCGGGTCTTAAGGTCACATACAGGGCTTTGGTAGTCAGGAGCTCTGTTTTCATTAGGGCCAAAAGCCAACTAGGAGTTGCCATTTGAAGGGGGTGTTTCTGGCAGCTGCCTTTAGTATTCACATGTCCCAAACTCAAGAGGCCTATGTATCCAAATAGCAGTCTCTTGTTGCTGTAGGCTCCAATTATCACAGTAAGTCTCTACGATACATAGCTCCAGAGCTGGCAAGCATCATTGGTCCCAATGACAGGGCCCATGCCAACGCATCTAGCACAACCTCTAGAGTCTGCTGCTTTTAGGAGCCCCATTCATAGATGGCTCTCTTGCAGGTAACCTTGCCATAAAGGACATTTGGTACCTGTTGCTTCCGTTAGCCAAACAGCCCTAACAGTTAGCTTCTTTCTTGTTGGTGGAAGCTGCCAAGGACAGCAGCTTTTGGTTGACTTTATCAGGGATACTCCTCTGATGAGTCGCCCAGGTGGCTCATAGAAGCTGCACTTTTGAGCGGGTCTTGCATCTCATCAGGGTTGTCAACCTTTCTTGCGTGTCATAAAATCTATGACCTCATGTAGAGACTGGTCAAGGCCAGCTTGTTGGTCAGGTCAGTAATGAGGATGTCAACACAGTGGATGAAAAGTAATTCTTTTATCTTTTTTGAAAAGTAATTCTTGAGAGGGACTTCCCTGCTGGTCCAGTGGTTGGGAGTCCTCCTTACAATGCAGGGGACGAAAGTTCAAGCCCTGGTCGGAGAACTAGGATCCCACATGCTGAGGGGCGACTAAGCTCACACACTGCATCTACTAAGCCTGCATGACAGAACTATTGAGCTCTCGAAATAATTTTTTAAAACAAGTAATTCTGAGGATAACTGGGTTGTTGCAGATCGAGGCCTACCACTGGTGGCATATTGCAGGGGAATGGGGGTATTGCTAGGACTGAATTGTGTCCCCCCTAAATTAACAGGCTGAAGCCCTAACCTCCAGTATGACTGCATCTGAAGTTTTAAAATGAGAAATGAAGACAGAGTGTGAAAGTGTGCTTCTTCAAGACAAAGGAAGAATAACCCTTAGAATGATTGAGATCATCAGGGTTACCACTTCAGTTTCAGACAGACCAGACAACTCCCACAGAATCCACGAGGGCAGAGCCACTTAGAGGTTTGAGAGCAAGACTCCCCTAGAGCTCTGATAAGCTGGTGGATCCAGAAGGTGGGACTATCACCCCTAATCCTGGAGAGCAGAGAAGTGAGCCAGAATTATTCTCGAGCCTTAACATATCACTTAACTAAGTTTTGAACAAGCACACTTTTTCCCTTCAGATTTCTCCTTTTTGGAATTGAAATGTGAGATAATACACATTGGTCTCTGTCCCTAGTTCCTAGCACAGAGTCCCTTAAGTCCTTGTAATTTTCTAAGTGGTAAGAGCACCAGGAGCACCTTTTGTTCTATATTTGGGTCTTTGACCCTGGTTCCTGACATAGGGTTCCTGAAATCTTTGTAATTTACTAAGTGATAGGAAAATTGCTTTATTTATTTATTTTTGGTCACACTGTGTGGCTTGTGGGATCTTAAGTTCCCCAACCAAGGATTGAACCTGACCCATGCCTCCTGCATTGGGAGCACATAGTCTTAACCACTGGACCACCAAGGAAGTCTCATCTTTCATTCTAATAAAGTAACTCTGTGTAGGCTCCTGGATGAGGGCTGGTCACAGGAAAGACAAAACCATGGTTAAAGCTTGAGATTTTCAGCTCCTTCTGCCCCCACCCCATTCTCTTGATAATGGAGATGCCTGCACGATGAAGCCTGCATAAAAAAACAATAATACCAGGTTCAGAGAGCTCCTCAGAGGGTGACACATCCTAACTCCATAGAGACAGCAGCTCTTGTGCTCGGGACCCTCTCAGACCTTACTCTATGTATCCATCCTCATACGCTTTTATAAGAAAAAACAAAAACCAGAAAATATAAGTAAACTGTTTTCCTGAGTTCTGTGAACCACTCTAGCAAATTAAACCCAAGAGGTGGTTGTTGGAACCTCTGATCTACAGCTGGTTAGTCAATAGCGCAGGTGATAACCTGGGCTTGGAACTAGGATCTAAAGTTGGTGTGTGTGTGTGTGTGTAAATTTTGTGAGACCAATCCCTTAAACTGTGCAGTTTGACACTGTCTCCAGAGTGTCAGAACTGGGCTAAATTGTGGGACACCCAGCTGGTGTTCCAGAGAATTAGTGTGGGGGAAATTACCCACATTTGGTGACCCCAAATGTCAGAAGGTTAATGTTCTGTATGAATAGTAACAAAGACACAGGAGAGAAACACAGGAGGGTAGGACTGTGGGTTTTTATTGACATCAAATGTCTACCCTATAAACACTCAGAACTGTATTTGGGAAGCATATAACCTGTCTGGTTTTACAGGTTCACAGATGAAGAATTGACTCAGCTTGAATTTGACCCATATCTGATTTAGATAATGTTTAGATGAGACTTTGGACTTCAGACTTTAAAGCTAATGCTGAATTAAGACTTTGGGGCTGCTAGGATGGAATTAATTTATTTTGCAAATGAAAAGGACCTAAATTTCGGGAAGCCAGAGGCAGAATGTATGGACTGAATGTCTGTGTTTTTGAAATTCATGTGTTAAAGCCCTAATCACCATAATCCACCTAAGGGTGATCCTATGTAGAGTTGGGCTTTGAGGAAGTAACTCAAAATAGGTTAGTTTATGTGGGTAGGGCACTCACGATGGAGTTAATGAAGTTCTTATTAGAAGAGGAAAGGACTTCGCTGTCCAGTAGCTAAGACTATATGATCCCAATGCAGAGGGCCTGGGTTCCATACTGGGTCAGGGAACTATATCCTACATGCTGCAACTAAAGATCCTGCACACTACAACAAGGATCAAAGATCCCACACGCCGCAACTAAGACCCGATAAAGCCAAATACATAAAAACAAATACTGAAAGAAAAAAAGAAGAGGAAGAGACAGCTGCTCTCTTTCTCTGCAATATGAGGATATAGCAAGGAAGCAGCTGGCTGCAGCCAGGACTCAAAGGATTCGTACCAGAAACCAACCATGCTGGCAACTTGATCTTGGATTTTCCAGCCTCTGAGGAATAAATGTTTGTTAAGCCACCACTCTATGGCATTTTGTTACAGCAATTCCAACTAAGACAGCTGCTCAAGGTATGTCCCTCCCAATCCCCTTCCTCCCAAAAAGGGATCAGGCCCAGTTATCTGTACTCTTCAAAGAATATCTCCCTTATTATGCAAACTCTTCCAGGTAACAAAAGAGAAACAAAACTCCCAAATTAATTTTGCTAAGCAAATTGAATCTAGTTCTATACTTCAAAAATAAGATACAATCACCATGAAAAAACAGATTTTATTCCAGGAACACAAGAAAATTTCAATTATTTGGAAACCTGCCAACAAAATTGATACAAAAAGAGTAAAGGATAAGACCCATGAAATTTTACCAACAGATTTTTAAAGTTTTTGATAGAACTTAGTTAGCATCCATTCGTAATAAAAACTTTAGTATGATAACTTCCTACAGTATGTGTACACTACATGTCAAGTACTGTTTCAAGTTCCTTACACTTATAAATGAATTTTATCCTCAAGGCCCTATGAGGTAGCTCCATTTTACACATGGAAGACAAAAGGAAGGGCACTCATGATGGAGTTTATGTTCTTATTAGAAGGGACTTCCCTGGTGGTCCAGTGGCTTGTCCAAGATTACACACCTAAGGAAAGTGATAGAGGCAGGATTTGAACCTAGGTTTCCAGGCACAAAATCTGTGCTCTTTACCACTATAACATATTGCTGCTTCTAAGAACAGGAATAGAAGAAAACTTCCTCAACACAGTATTTATCAGAAACAATGAGGGTGAACCACATGTACAACTGTGACACGCTTAAAAACCTTTCTGAAAATTATAAACAAGACATGGAATATGCCTGTTATTCACTGTTCAACTTTTTTTTTAATGCTGATGTTCGACATAAGTGGCATACAGATTGGAAATTAAGAGAACACTAATCGTTACTGTTTTATTGTATACCTAGAAAAGCTAGGAAATGAAACTAAAAAATTCTTCAAACCAAAATTATTTAAACGAGGTAACTGGATCCAGGTAAAATTTTTTAAAAATCAGTTAACTTTTAAAATACTAGCAATAGCCAATAGAAATTGAGTTGTAGCATTCAAATGTAGCTCCTTTTCCTCCAACCAAGAGCCTGAGTGCTTTCCTAGGAAGCAAGGACATTCATTTCTATTGAGAACTTACTGGTGCTGCTGGTGGTCAGCTCACAGAGTTATGAGCAGTGCTGGATCTGTCCCCCAGAGACTCAGTGTGGTAGGGTATGAGCAGAACCAGAAGATAATAAATTAAAACATTCAACAGACAAGAGTTTCTACTTAAGATATGACCAGCCACATTCAAATCAGAGTTGAGGGCTGGACACGTGTGTTCATATGGGGTCTCCCCTGGAACCTGGGAGTTTCCAAAGTAAAACACTTTAAAAAAATAAAGTCCTGGATCTTAAAGGTTCAAGGGACACAGACTGGCAAACAGGAAGAAAAGCTTTTCTTCCTAGAGAACACAAGTGGTGAGGGTCTAGATTAAACCAAGCTTTAAAAGGGCCACACTCAAGAGGTAGGAAGAACGACTCAGTCTTAGAGGATGACTTTATATAAACAGCAAAATGGAGGAGGTCCAGTGGTTCAAGCAGTCCAGGACTTCGTGCCTTCATTTCTGAGGGCACAGGTTCTATCCCTGGTTGGGGAACCAAGATCCTGCAAGCTGCCTCATGCAGCCAAAAAAAGAAAAAGGAAACCTATAAGCACATGAAACATGTAGTCCTTATTTCCCCAAGAGGAGGAGGAAGATTCCACTGTTACTCCAACTCTCCCACCTTTGTGACCAGCAGCGAGCATTTGGAGATGGTCCATATTTTTTTTTCTAACTTTTTTTCTTTATGGTAGCCACACTGTGTGGCATGTGGAATCTTCATTCCCAAACCAGGAATCAAAACTCATGCCCCCCATTTTGGGAGCTCAGAGCCTTACCCACTGGACCACCTGGGATGGTACACATGGAACAGGTGGTTCCAAGTAGAGATCAGGATGAACATACTTATACAGAAACCTTAACCTAAAGTTTCTTGCTGTCTTAGAGAATCATGTCTTAACAAACAGACCGAGCCAGACCTGAGTGCTTCTCTCTAGTGTGAGTTCGCTGGTGGTGATTGAAAGTAGAACGCTGACTAAAGGCTTTCCCACACTCAATACATTCATAGGGTTTCTCTCCAGTATGAACTCTTTGGTGCACGGTGAGTTGTGAGCTATCACGAAAGGCTTTCTCACAATCTTTACATTTATAAGGCTTCTCCCCAGTATGGGTTCTCTGATGTACCATAAGGCTAGAATTATGAGTGAAGACCTTTCCACATTCATTACATTCATAAGGTTTCTCACCAGTGTGAATTCGCTGATGAATAATGAGGTACGAGTTTTGATTGAAGGATTTTCCACAATCATTGCATTTATAGGGCTTTTCACCAGTGTGAAGTCGCTGATGTCGAGTGAGACATTTACTCAGACTGAATGCCTTACCACACACATTACATTCAAAAGGTTTTTCTCCAGTATGAATTCGCTCATGGTCAGCAAGTTGAGAGATCTGATTGAAGGCTTTCACACATTTGCTACACTTGTATGGTTTTTTCCCGGTGTGGAGACTCTGATGTCGAGTAAGACATTTACTCCGACTGAAGGCCTTGCCACATTCATTACACTCATAAGGCTTCTCCCCAGTGTGGATTCTCTGATGGTCAATAAGATTTCTGTTAGAACAGAAAGCTTTCCCACACTCCTCACACTTGTAAGGTTTCTTACCAGTGTGAAGTACCTGATGGCGCATAAGGCTTTTACTCCGACTAAAGAGTGCTCCACACTCATTGCATCCATATGGTTTCTCCCCAGTATGAGTTCTCTGGTGGTCAAACAGTTTGGAACTTTCGTTGAAAGCTTTTCCGCATTCATTACATTTATATGGTTTCTCCCCAGTATGAAGTCTCTGGTGTTGAATGAGATGGGAGCTGTGGCGATAGGTCTTTCCACAATCACTGCATTCATAAGGTTTTTCCCCTGTATGGATTCTGAGGTGGACAATGAGCTGAGAGGTCTGCCTAAAAGTCTTGCCACACTCAGTACACTCATATGGTTTCTCTCCAGTGTGGATTCTCTGATGCCCAATGAGGTGTGAACTCCAATTAAAAACTTTGCCACATTCATCACATTGATATAATTTCTGTCTCTTCAGAACTCCCTGATGTTTTGAGAGACTGGAGGACAGATCTGGATGTCCCCCAAGTTCCTTATACTCATCACATCGATCCTTTGTAGATTTCTTTTTATCTTCCTGTGTTATCTCTAAGAAATCACTTTCCAGTCTGGTTCCTTCTTCATCTGAGGGTTGAACTTTTAGTTTCTCTAAAGCTTCTTCACAGGAAGCCCCAGCTTCTGGTCCTCTAAGAATCAGTCCACAAAGTATGCCTGAGGTCCTGTCAGCTGACTTTGACTCTTCAGAAATGTCCTGTTTCGGAGACAACTGTGAACTTGCCATCCTGTTTTCACCTGCTGCCAAAAGACAGAAGAAAACAACTTTCATTCACTTCTTGTCCTATTGAGGAAATGAACTGTCAGGCGTCTATGTAGCTTAAAAAAAAAAAAATCCACATTGAGGGTAAGGAATAAGGAGACACATTGAGAACAGGAGGGAAAAAGCAGAGCTATCAAGACAGAGGGATGTGGAGCCAGCACAGCCAGGGGGGCAGGCCAATTGAAAGGCAAGAGACCAGACTGTAAAGCACAGTGTGATCTCCCAGAAGTCACTTAGATGTGGTGTCTCCTTAGTAAAATGATGAACTCTCGGATTCACTCCAACCATGACACTGTACAGCTCCACAGTTCACAGCAAAGAGGTCGAGGACAGTGATGCCAAATACTTGAAACTAAATATGAGAAACATGTAGGCAAACATGAGAGTTGAAGGGAAATGTGTATTGCGAGGGAATGATCAGGAAAAAGTGCACAAAAAGGAGTGATTCTGGTATGAAAGAATAGTAATGATATTTGGAGAAGCTATGGGTTCAAAAAGGCTGGGAAAATGTACTGAAGGAGAGAGTAGAGCTCTAAAATTGGCAACATCCTAGTCTCTGGACCACTGGACTAGGAGGTGCCAGTAGGCACTTCTATGAAAATTAACAAAGGCAATAATCTGAAATACAAATCAAAGTACATGTTTTGTAGCTTGATAACCTGTAAACATAATAAGACTGAAGAGCTGAGTATTTGCTTTTAAATTATGGAATTAAATATAAAAGCTGGGAAAGGCAGAGTATCCATGGTCATAGGTAAACACAAAAATATTGGTTCCTTTCAATCACATCTTAACCAAGCCACAAGCTATCATACCATCTCAGCATATGGAAAATGAAAGGTATCTGGCCCTTTAATTCTAAGCCCACCCTCTCCAGAGTAGGCTACTGTCCGAGACCGGTCAACCCCAGCAACTCCTCTGACAACAGCCCCTTTCAGGAAGCAGCCCTGCCCTAGTCTTTCTGAAGGGGAAGCTGAGAAAACCATGTTTTGTGCAAAGCAACCCAGATCATCCCAGGATGGACGAGGACCAGGACTAGGTGACTGGACCACGGCCAAGCACCAGACCCAAGTGCAGCTTATAGAGTAGTCATCAGCTCTGGGTGACCTGGAACAAAGTTCTGCCCAAAGAAATATGATACCTAATGGCTGAACCACCAATGGAGTCCCTTTCTACATAAATTCTGAACTGAAAGTAGGACAAAATGAAGGAAATTACAAGTAGTAGCTCAAGTTGAAATGATTCATGAAGAGAAGAAATCCATCAGGAACCACAGCAAACAGAACATATGAGGAAACAGGAAGTCTAATTAAGAAAGAGCTTGGAGGGGGACAAAAGATTCAGAGTAAAGAGAATGGCCATCAGTGGGAATAGAAAAACAGATACACAGGACACAACTGTCTTACAACACTCCCGTAAAAATCCTTTCACTTCTGCTGCTGGGTTGGAAAGATCCCTTGGCGCAGGGAAAAGCTACCCACTCCAGTATTCTGGCCTACAGAATTCCATGGACTGTATAGTCCATGGGGTCACAAAGAGTTGGACATGACTGAGTGACTTTCACTGTCACTTTTCTGCTGCTGAGGCTCCCAGGTCTTCACAAAGCTTTGTTTCCCAAAGCCTGGTCTAGCTGGTGAGTCTGTTCAGGGCTTCCAATCCTTCAATCTTACTCTAAGTAACTTAGCTCATGACGTATAGTCACTGAATGGCTCTCTATTCCTTCCAACTACAAAGCTAAACCAGCTCACTTCAATTAATAAGGAAGTACAGGGAACCGTCTGAGCCACCAGGGAAGTCACAGAGAATGTTAATAACTATCAAAGTGAGTGATGATGTAGAGAGACTCATTATACTATTCTCTCCATTCTCTTTATATTTTCATAATTAAAAGAATAAGAACATAGCAAAGAAAATGTAAAGAAGGCAGACTCTAAGTTATTAGGGAGCAGAGTCATTACCCAATGGGGCCAGGCTGCAGCAATTTTCCAGCATGATGTTCCAGTACAGGGCTCTCTGGCTGAGTGCTGTACCTTTCCACTTCTGCAGAGTATAGTTCACAGACAGAAACTCCAACTCTGCAGCCTCCTGGAATGACAAGCTTCTACTGCTCAGGGACATTCGCAACCTAAGGGGCAGAGTCAAGAAGGGTACCAAGACAGGGTTGAGACCCTGGGGCCAAAGGGGTAGGGGGACAGAAAGAAGCTGGGAGGACACATTCAGGGTTAGATAACAGTCCATGAACTCAGTGGATGGGACCAAGTCCAGGGAGGCAGTTAGGAAGAGAAGTCACAGGAGCAGACTCTGAATGGGCCAGAGCCCTGGAGATGAGGTCGTGCTATTCCTGGGCCACAGATTTGGAACTCAGGAAGCTCACCTGGGGCCTGACCATCTGGAAAATTCACTGGAAATTCAAGGATTCCAGCAAAATGAAAAAAAAAAAAAAAAAAAAAAAAAGCCTTGAAAAATAAAATTAAGTTGAAGAACTCACACTTCACAATTTCAAAACTTATTTGACAAAACAGCACTGATCAGGACTGTGTAATACACACATAGATCAGTGAAACAGGTAAGAGTCCAGAAGTAAACATCTACAGTTAACTTTTTTTTTTTCCAGCTGCACTGCGTAGCATGTGGAATCTTAGTTCCCCAACAGGGATTGAACCTGTGTCCTCTGCATTGGAAGGACAGAGTCTTAACCACTAGACCACTAGGGAAGTCTCCTAAGGTCAACTTACTTTTTAAATATATTTTAAATTTATGTATGTATTTTATTTGGCTGCACTGGGTCTTAGTTGCAGCGTGTAGGATCCAGTTCCCTGACTAGGGATCAAACCTGGGCCCCCTGTATTGGGGGCATGGAGTCCCAGACATTGGACCACCAGCAAAATCCCCATCAACTTATTTTTTATGGAAGTCCTAAGAGCACTCAAAGGGGAAAGAAGACACTTTTCAACAAATGGTGCTGGAACAACTGGATATACACATACAAAAAAATGAGGTTACACCTCTACCTCAGTCCATATATAAAAATTATATGGACAGTAGGCTTTGGCACCTGTTGCAAATTAGCCCCACTGCTCTGTGTACCAAATCATACATGACAGCTAGCTTCCCCTGAGAGCATGGAACTCTTCAACTCCCACCACTTTAAAGCAAATTTTTAAAAAAATCACTATCCTTATCCATGATTAAAACAGAGACCATCATCTCCTACATTTGCTACAAACCAATACCTAGTCAATGTCTCCTGGACTCAGTGAGTGCTGCGAGGACTGATAAGACATGACTGTTAACTGAAATGGGAAGAAAGCTCACACCGGAATGCTTGTCACCACCCAGATAAAAGAAAATGCAGTATCGTTACAGGGTCATGGGATCGCGCATGATGAGGAAGTTGAAGTTTTGGCAGAGAAATGAAGCTTTGCTGTGAAAGAAAAAGGCAGGGCCTTTGCCAGACAAATTTGCACAACAGACTGGGGAAGAGAAAGATGCTCAGGTGAAGAGAAATCCAGGAGTAAGACTCAAGACAATGAACTGGAGACCAGAGAGAAGTATTATGAAGAAACGTACCAGCAGGAAATATAAAGCACTGACATATCTTAGTGAAATAAGCACCAAACGTAAGCCTCCAAGCCGACCTGTTGTGAAGCAGCTGCTACAGAAATGTCCAAGGAGGTCAATGAAGTATTTGTAAAGAGATGATGTGAAGGACCAGCAGAAAAATGACGGCAACTGCCCATGAATATGGCAAAAGAATACAGCTCTTTGAGCCCAGTCTCTGCAACCATGAACATGGATAAAAGCTAATGACCGCTTCTGCCATGAGAGGACAAAGCAAGAAGGCCATCTATGAACCAGGAAGCAGGTTCTCACTGGACACCTAATCTGCCAGCACCTTGAAAGTGGACTTTCCAGTCTCTAGAACTATGAGAAATAAATTTCTGTTGTTCATAAGGCATCCAGTCTATGGCACTCTGTTACAGCAGCCCAACCAGATTAAGACTTTGAGAAAGAGCTTTCTTTAAATTTCTATTTATCAAAGTCCCAGAGTTAAGCCTGGCCTGGCTAACACATCTCTTTGTGAACCAACCACTGTGGCGAGGTGATAAAATGCTCTGATGGGTCACATCTGAGTCACTATCTGCCACTGGAATATCGTGGAAGGGGAACTGAATGCATCAAAACCTCAGGAGCACATGGACTGAGGGTGGGGACAGTAGTTCTCCCCAAGTTGAAGTGTTATAATCAAAAGAAAGGGGCCTGTGTACCAGACAGACAGAAAGAAAACAGACATTGCTACCAAACCAACTTGGGTCCACTTGCTCTGATGCAGTAAAGCCAAAGTACTGAAGCAGCATTAAAAAAAAAAAAAGTTAATGACCTCCTGGGCCTTTCAAAGTCTGAATGAAAGCCTCACAGCACAGTAAATAAAGATGGAGGCCAGTGAGCTGAAACTGCCCAATTAAATTCAGGTATTCTAATGCCTCTGGGTTCCTCCCAAATCCCAATCAGTTTTTGAGGACAGAAGAAAACATCAACTTGTTAAGACGACCCCATAAATGTGAGCCCCCAGACTGGGGGGCAACCTGAGATGGATCAGGCCTCTTCTCCCCAGCTTCATCCCTTCACTCAGTTTCATTCCTAAATGAAAATGGCCTGGAAAAGAACCAGGGAAATTCTTGGGCAGTTTTTAGGAATATTTTCTTCTTTCTGTCATTTTGCTTTAATACAAAGTTATTCTGACTTCCTTTTAAAATCCTCTTAAATAAGTAGTCTCTTACTCTTTTGTTTTTCCTGCTAGTGAGAGGGCGTGTGCTGTGTTTAGTTGCTCAGTCATGTCCAACTCTTCGCAATCCCATGGACTGCAGCCTGCCAGGTTCCTCTGTCCATGGGCATTCTCCAGGCAAGAATACTGGAATGGGTTGCCATTCCCTTCTCCAGGGGCTCTTTCCAACCCAAGGATCAAACTCAGGTCTCCTGCATTACAGGCAGATTCTTTACCAACTGAGCCACCAGGGAAGCCCCCAATGAGAGGGTACATAAGGTTTATTTTATACACTGATAATACGCAAACTAGTTTCTAAGACAATTAGAAACTAAAGCAAGACTGCTTCTAGTACACATTTAAATGTTAAAATTTTATTTATACCAATTTAGAAATGAACTTAATCTAGTGCCCAAAATTTGATTTCTCAATACCACTTCTACAAAAAAAATGAAACCAAGAATCCTTGCAGAAATGATTGATTCCAGGGCTGGGGAGGTGAAAATATAAGATGAGTATCTTGTGGTGCCTGAAAATCAGAGAAAGACACAAAAAAGGATGGGAACATGTAAGGGGAAACAGGAGCCAACTTGAAAGACACCCAACAGCTAAGCTAGAATAATTTATGCCACAAAATAAATAACAACACACCTCAATATACTCCCCAAATAAACACCCAACATCACACACTGATGTAACTGATATAATTAAGTAAATAAACAAGTGGGAGAGAAGGCACAACTCTTCCTCACAAAGGATTCCAGTTAATAAATGTAGACAAAGAACACAAAAAATGACAAGCTCCTAGGAGAACATCACAATAACAACTACTGTAGGCAAGATCCACCAAGAAATGCTAATTAGTAGTAAAAGCATATTTCTATGCAAAGTCTCAAAGTATCTACCTCAAAATAATTGCTAATTACAAAGGACAGACAGTAACTTTACAATCATTAATCCTTAGCAGAAATACTGGATCAAGAGTAATATCACCAGGAAGAAGACATATGAACATCAACCTCAATCTAAGCAGGAGAACATCTGACAAAACCAAATCGAGAGGGTCAGTCTAAAATTACAAATATAAAATACTTTAAAAGTGTCAAGTAAAACTGAGGAGCTGTCACAGACTGAAAGGCAGCGAGGAGACATGACAATTAAATGGAATGAGGGATTCTAGACTGGATTCCGAAACAGGAAAAGAACATTCGCTAGCCAGTCAGCAGCTCTAGATAAATCAGTAGTTTAATTACTAGTACTGCCACCACTGGAAATGTCTCAAATTTGATGACTGTCCTATGGTTATGCATGACATTGCCTTTAGGTATACCAGGTAAAGATACAAGGGAAGTCTACAAAATTCTGATGGTCTCTGTGAGTCTACAATTATTCAAAATAAAAAGGTTTTCAAACTGAAGTTTGAGTTGTTACTGTGCTTATTTCTATCTAGAAATAGTAATGTCTATATACTAAGGATTAACTTGGCAATAAGGGTGTTGAATAGGGGCTACCCAGGTGGCACAGAGGTAAAGAATCCACCTACCAATGCAGTAGATGTGGGTGATCCCTGGGTTGGGAAGATCCCCTGGAGGAGGAAATGGCAACCTATGCCAGTATGCTTGCCTGGAAAATTCCATGGACAGAGGAGCCTGGCAGGCTAGAGTAGGACATGACTGAGCATGCACGCATGCACACACACACACACACACCACACAAATATTTACTGAGCACCTACTACCTTCTTAGACACCATGGTCTCTGCAGTGAATAAAAGACAAAATGCACTAACTTAAGGAGCTTATAAGAAGACAGACAATAAGATAAAGACAGTGTCAGGTGCTATGTAGCAAAATAAAACAAGGAAGAAGGCTAAGAGGCCTAAAATCAGGCAAGGGAAAGTATAAGATCAAAAATTCCATCTAGGGAATTCCTTGGTGGTTCAGTGGTTAGGATTCGGCACTTTCACTCCTGAAGGCACAGTTTCGATCCCTGATTGGGGAACTAAGAACCTGCTAGCTGCACACAGGGACCCAAAAAAAAAAAAAAAAAATTCAATCTAGAGCACATAATGACTCATTTGAGGGACCTTTTTCAGACTGTTTCTAATACTAAAAACACTGAAGATTATAAAGTAATGAGTTATATTTTATTACATCTTCTGTATTTTTGCTCTGGAGTATGACATCACAGAATGCTCACAATACTAACATTCCTGGATACCGGGAGTCACAGAACTGTAGCAGTTACCATTTTTCAGTTTTTGTCAGTTTCCCTTACTTGTAAGTACACATAGAGATTTATCTTCAAAACAGTCCCACAGTCTTTTTGGCTTACTTTTTGAACCAAAAGCTGTCTGCCTTTCTTCAGCATTAAGAAACACATGTCAAAGCAGTCTCATTTGTCAGTTCCTGAATGTGCACACAGATATTTATGTGTGTAACAAAGGGAAATTCCCTGAAATCCTTGAGCAAATTACTTACTTGCAAAATAAGAGACCTAACATTAAGGAGTTTTTAGTTTGGAACTGAGGCAGGCTGGGACTTGGGACCCTTTGTTGCAGCGCTTGCACCTGAACAAACGTTTCCTCCAGCAACCAAATACAAAGAAACTATAAGGGTCTAAAAATAACTGCGCACATTTGCAGTTGGGGCATATTATGAACGATAAGCTAAAAAAGACCAAAAACCCAACTGCCACTTCTGAGGAACTGGGAGCAAAGGCAAAGTATTGCCCAAGCACCCCTACACACAGCATCACCTAGAAGGTGGATAGACCACCTAAGTCACCCCTCCAGCCAGATCTCTGGAAGCACTTCTACCCTCATTCTGTGTAAGGAACCACCCTCACCCGCTAGGAAACAAAGGAACCTGTTAACTTGTTTTCACTCCCTCCTGCTGCCGCATAAATTCCAGTAAAGCCTTGATTGAATTTCAACTTTTATTAAGGAGACCAAGAACTCCAGTTCATAACAAAAGTCCAAATAAAAAAACAGTGTTCTTTTCCTTGCCACTACTCTTAACTTAGTAAGGAGAACATTTTCTTATTTCTTAAGTCTATGTAAGTCAGAAGACATTAGAGTGGTTTTAGGTTAGTGCTTTAGAGAAGGAAATGGCAACCCACTCCAGTGTTCTTGCCTGGAGAATCCCAGGGACGGGGGAGCCTGGTGGGCTGCCGTCTCTGGGGTCGCACACAGTCGGACACGACTGACGCGACTTAGCAGCAGCAGCAGCAGCAGGTTAGTGCTGTTACTTGTGTTTAAAAACTGCATTTTATACATGCTATGCTAAGTCACGTCGGTCGTGTCCGACTCTGTGCGACCCCATAGACGGCAGCCCACCAGGCTCCCCCGTCCCTGGGATTCTCCAGGCAAGAACACTGGAGTGGGTTGCCATTTCCTTCTCCAATGCATGAAAGTGAAAAGCGAAAGTGAAGTCGCTCAGTCGTGTCCGACTCTTAGCGACCCCATGGACTGCAGCCTACCAGGCTCCTCCATACTACTCTCTTTATTTTGTAAACAGACATAATCACCCTAATGAAGCTTTTGGTATTTTTCTGCACAAATGTCACTTGCTCAATTTACAGCTTCATGCAATATCTACTATAGGAAACTGCAAACAAAATGTTTAATTATAGCTGCACATATGTGACTCAGTGGCGTCATAATGCTGGCAACAATTTTAACCAATATATTAAATGCATTCCAGAAATTGAAGACATCATTCTCAGAAAGCAATAGTATGGGAATGTACTTAATACCACTGAATTATACACTTCAAATTGTTAAAATGGCAACATTTACCATGATACATGAAAATTTATTACAACTGTTTTGCTATAATACCCAAAAAATTAAAACAATAGTGCCTGTTTTCTAATAAAAAATATATACTCGTATAAGAGTTTGCGAAATCATGCACAAATTTTAAAGAGTCAGGAAGACCCTTTAATTAACGGATTGTGATTACTCTTCCTTTTCTTACGGTCACCCGACTCACCTAATTATCTGTGATGAATATGCTTTGTTTGCATAACTGGCAGAGGAGATAAAATTCAGAAACCATTACTTCAAATTCGCGCCCCGGACGCCCAGAGCAGCGAAGGACCCGGGCTGGTTGATCTCCAAAGCCAGATCCTTGCCAGGGCGCAGCGTCCAGGCCGATCCTTACCCGCCACTCCCCGGGGAACTCCGCACCCGCACAGTAGCCCCCACCCCTCCACCGTCGCCCGGCTCACCGACTCCAGAGGCCGCAAAACTCTAAGTGCCCTGACTGCTCGACCCGCCCCACTCCACACTCTTCCAGCCCGACTCTCCGCCGCTCCGTATCACGCATGCGCATCGCCGCTCCAGGCCTCTCTAGGAAGTTGGGAGGGCCAACTTCTCGGCTTCTCCCGGGCCCCAGTGCCCTGCTGGGAGGCCTCTTGAGCTCAGCCCAGAGGCTTGTCTCCACACCCCCCACCTAACCCACTGGACGCCTGCCTTCTGTTCCTCCCACAGTGAAACGCCTTCCCACCACAACTAGAGAAAGCCCTCGCGCATCAACGAAGATCCATAAGGTTGCCCACTTTTGAGGACTGGGGATACTTAAATTCCTTACTGCTAGTCGGACAGTAGGAAGAGAACCAAAAAGGAGCTGAGCCCTGATACTCCAAGGAGCTTGTAAATTCTCTTTACATATGAGGCCTCCACGATGTCTCCATCTGTTATTGGAGGTTTGCCACGGTTAAACCTAGTCTTTCCTGAGACGATCTAGCAGATTACTCTGTGCTCCAATAACACCAGTGTTCCATACACTCGTATCTACAAAGTAAGCATGTAGAACTTCATAGTGAGTGGATGTTTCCTAATTCCTCAGAAGAGGCTTTCTGAAGGGCCAGGTTGGCTCTCCCCGGAGGTGGGAGAAGTATTGTTTTCTCTGTCTTTTCTATTAGTGTCTGGACCAAGGTTGTCCCCAACGGCTGCTCACCTGAAATGTGTTGAGCCTGTTCCCCTGTCGTCCTAATTCCCTGTCATTTCTGGCTTCCCTCTATTACCCAGAAACTGATGGAGTCTGGGAAGAGTATAAGTGAAAGTGAAGTCGCTCAGTCGTGTCCAACTCTTTGCGACCCCATGCACTGTAGCCTACCAGGCTCCTCCGTCCATGGAATTTTCCAGGCAAGTATACTGGAGTGGTTTGCCATTTCCTTCTCCAGGGGATCTTCCTGACCCAGGGATTGAACTCTGGTCTCCCACATTGAAGGCAGATGCTTTACCATCTGAGTCACCAGTGATAACAAGAAGAAAAGTCTGATACTTCTCTAAGTACCTTTTAGAGTTATAAAGGGCTTGTTTTTCAGTCATTGGCATTAAATTTACTGATAGGAATGCACAATAAAGTTTGGAAAGTAAAGCTATAGTGAAAATGTCTCAATGTGAAAACATCAGTTGTGTACTGTAATACCTTGTGTTTGCACTTTGCTTCTTGGACTATGATCAGTTCAGTTCAGTTGCTCTATCATGTCCAACTCTTTGCGACTCCATGGACTGCAGCATGCTAGGTTTCCCTGTCCATCACCAACTCCCAGAGCTTGCTCACACTCATGTCCATTGAGTCGGTGATGCCAGGCAACCATCTCGTCCTCTGTCGTCTCCTCCTCCTCCTGCCTTCAAGCTTTCCCAGCACCAGGGTCTTTTCCAATGAGTGGGCTCTTCACATCAGGTGGCCAAAGTATTCGAGCTTCAGCTTCAGGATCAGTCCTTACAATGATTATTCAGGGCTGATATGAGAAGTGCTATAATTCTTCTTTAGAAGAAACACCACCTCCAAAAGCTTTAATGTATCACTGTATGCCTGAGTCCAGAAGACGAGGAGAACCCCTGTCTTCCCAGAATCTACCCTGAGGCCGTTTTGTGACCATCAATGACCCTCCTCAGAACAGGGCCTGATACCACTAGCAGGAAGAAATCTGAGAGTAATTAAAGAATGAGGAATGAATGAGGGTGAGAGAGAGCGAGACAGGATCTTAAAACAGAAAAAAGAGGAGAAAAGGGGGTCTATGGACCTGAATTCAAAGTCTTCCGTGCCCTTTTTAGCCAGTAAAATGTAACTCAGGTAGCAGGACGTTTGCCGAGGCTCAGAATCCTGATCTGCAAACTGATTCTTTCTTACAGAGCAGATACGAAGATGTAATTGATGTCCAAATCTCCTTCCCTCCAAATCCCTCAGTATAAATGACAAAGTCCAGACTGAGTAGATTCCTTCCCTGCTTAAAAACCTTCCCGCAGCAGTCTGGATGAAGGACACATTTCTTAGAGGTTAGCCCATGTTCTGTGCTGGACAAAGGGGCAAACCTGGTGTGCGTCAGGGTCGCCCAGACTCAGAACACGTGAGCCTACTAACGCCTCAGTTGAGACCCCAGCCCCACCCCCGCCTCCGTCGCTGTGCGTAGTTCCTGCACCAAAGTGCAACCAGCTCTCTGGCTGCGGGGGCGCGCGTGCCCACCTTCTCGATCGAGACTTCCGGGATCCGACGCTTGGAGGGGAGAGGGGGGCGGAAGTGGGGCTTCTCTTGCTTCCGTCTCGGCCATTGTTTTCGCTTCTGCTGGCCACTGCGGTGTCTGGCGCTCGGGGGTCGCCACGGCGGTGCCCCGGTGAGCGGGCCTGGGACGGGGAGGGAAGTGTTACCAGGGCCAGGGCCGCTGGGCTGGGGCTGCTCGGCCGGAACTGCGGCCGCCCACTGCCCAGGTTGGCGACGGCGGCCCGACTCACTCTTCTCCCCCGTGGTCGGCGCGCGGTCCCGGTGACGCTCAGAAGGCGCCAGATGTAGAGCAGCCTCTTTGTCCCAGTGCTCTGACCAGCTGTGCCTGGCACAGAGCCCGGCACCCGCGGGCACAGCGATGAGCAGGGCAGACGTGGCCAGGTGAGCGGCGCAGCATAAGCCTGGTTGAACGCGCATGTAGTTAGACGTTTTCCCAGCCTTGCGCCGGGAAACAACAGAACGAAGCATCGGAAGTGGGTCAGACCTAGTCGGAATTTTAAACGTGAAGTATGACTTTTATGAAGGAGACATAAAAGTCCAGATAAGAGGTTGAACGTTCGGAGCTGTAAGGGAAGTAGGAAAGTGGCCTTTCTTTGTGTGTGGGATCTTAGAGCAGTCACAGATTTTTACGTCTGTCTTTTCTTAAAGAAGTCGAGGCCTGGAGAGAGTTAGTTTACTCAAGTTACCAAGATGCATGGTGACTTTGGAAGTGTAGCACAGATGCCCTAATTAACACCACGGTGCTGATTTTCAGAATTTTATAATATGTAAACTGGTAAAAGTTGCCCCACCCCCAACTTCAGTATCATTCATTAGTTTCCCAGATATGTGCCTCAGTATCCCAAGTACACGCACATGTACTAAGGTGATAGGGAACCAGCTCTGCCCTTTGAATCCTCCCAGAAAGTGGAGGTGGCCGCGGTGTAAGTCATAAACACAGTGTAAAAAGTGTTCTAGCAGAGGTGTGAATGAAAAAGGTACTGTGAGTTCCCTGAGGCAGTCATCACACTTAACTCCTGGAGAGATCAGCAAAACTTGCTAGGGGAAGTGGGATGAGTGGAAAAGGGTCTGATATTTCTGACTCCATTGTGTTCCTTTCCTTTTGTGGCATACAGTTTGGGGG
The DNA here is from genome assembly GCF_029407905.1 of Bubalus kerabau. NCBI lineage: Eukaryota > Metazoa > Chordata > Mammalia > Artiodactyla > Bovidae > Bubalus > Bubalus kerabau. Next base: position 18,088,644 of record NC_073643.1, read on the forward strand.
GTCTGAGTGGTGAGTTATGGATAAAATAGTTAAAATACAGTGTGTTAGAAGTACAGAGAGGTAGGCTCCCAGCTCCCCTTCCTGGATGAGGCAATCAGGAATGCCTTTAGGAGAAAATGGCATTTGATATGGATCATGCCAGATGAATAGGTGTTTGTCAAAAGTTTCAGAAGAAGAAAAATCCAAGGAGACAGTATGTGTGGCTTATAGCTGTTTCTAAAGCTTTAGTCCCTACCTTTCTTTATGGTTATCTCTGTCATAGAAGAGTAGAAGACTTTTGAGCAAGCATTTCCAACATAGGTTTATTTGTAAATTAAAAAATGTACTGTTCTACAATGCACATTGTAGCACAGCTACTAAATAGTTAAATAACAACTTACTATTTTTTAAATACACCTTTTGGATTATCCTGCACATCCCATATTTGGAGATCATCGCAGTATTTCAGTTTGGGTACCTGGGGAAAGTGGTAGGGTGGGTGGCCAGAATAGAGGCCTCAGACTAGGTTGTGAATGCTGGGCATTGAATTTAGGTTTTATCCTGTAGTTAGGTGATGGAAACCACTGAAACTTTAAAAAAGGAAGTCACTTGAAGAGATGCTTAGAGAGTCTGCCTTGGTTGTGCTCTTCCCCACCCCACCCCCCATGAAGGTTTGCCTTTTAACTGGAGGGTCTGTCATCAGCCTGAGGCTGAACACTCGGGGGAATCTGATTTCTCTCTTGATGTTTCTGTAGGTGACACTCCCATCATCCTATATCCTCAATTCTGACAATAGCTTCTGAGACCTGAATTACAGACCATCATTTTAATTGGACATAAACTGCAAGAGCAACAAGCCTCTCTTTGGTGTCACAATGGCTACCCAAGGCAGGGGAACTTCAGGCCTCTTCCCCAGGGGCGCTGTTCTCCAGAGACAGGAGGGCTGCCTGACCGTGAAACAGGAACCAGGAAGCCCGACCTGGGGGCATGGCTGCAGTCTCCAAAAGAATCACCCTCCTGTCTGTGAAATTTTCCGGCTCCACTTTAGGCAGTTATGTTATCATGAGATGTCTGGGCCACAGGAGGCACTGAGCCGGCTCCGGGAGCTGTGCCGCTGGTGGTTGATGCCAGAGGTGCACACCAAGGAGCAGATCCTGGAGCTGCTGGTGCTGGAGCAATTCCTGAGCATCCTGCCTGGGGAACTCCGGACCTGGGTGCAGATGCATCACCCTGAGAGTGGTGAGGAAGCTGTGGCTGTGGTGGAGGACTTCCAGAGATACGTCAGTGGACCAGGAGAGGTGAGCAACTGAATCTAAGTTGGCATCTGGAATTGTTTTTTTTGTAATTTAAATTTATTTATTTTAATTAGAGGCTAATTACTTTACAATATTGTATGGGTTTTGCCATACATCTGGAACTGTTTTCTACTGCTTGGGGTAGCCTAGGAATAGGCGTTCTCCATTCCATAGTCTCTAAACTGGTTTCCCTTTAGGATTCCTGAGCCAGTGCCCACCCCCACTTTTGTTTTTTACAAGGAGTTTTGTGCTCCCAGCCTTAAAAATGCAGGGCCCAGCCAAGTTCTGTGAATTGCTTTGTGAAATACTGTGTTGTAACCTAGCTTAAGCCTGGAGCACCACACAGTGCTCCTGACACACAGGATCTGCACACTGGTTAGAATAGGGAAGCATGTCAGGGAGAAGCAGCCCTGAAGATGTGCTGATAGCATGATCCCTCACTTGAGAAGTTTCTCATTACTTCCTTGGACTTCTCAGAGTTAATGGGGTCTTTGACATTAACAGAGTTAATGTCAGGGAGAAGCAGCCCTGAAGATGTGCTGATAACATGATCCCTCACTTGAGAAGTTTCTCATTACTTCCTTGGACTTCTCAGAGTTCATGGGCTCTTTTCCTGTCACATCTCGTAAGGAACCTTTCCGGTTCCTCATGAGATGTGACAGGTCTGGGCTTCAGCGTCATTTTTTTCCTTTGTAGCTTTCCAAACCCAACTGGCGTCTTTCTGCTTCTTTAATTCTAATTTTGATTTTCCCTATTTTTAGAATTCTTTCAAGTTTTAAGTCAAGGTAACACAAATGAAAGGAAAACTTGGAGAAGTCACCAGTGTTATAAATAGAGTGAATGCTGACTCCTAGGCTCATAGAGCTAACTAGCTCAGTGACCATGTGTATCAGTCAGAGTTCAGCCAGAGAAACAAAACCAGTAGGAAATTATATATTGGGTTGGCCAAAAAAGTTTGTTTGGTTTTTACCATAAGATGTTATGGGAAAACCCAGATGAACTTTTTAGTCAACCCAGTGTATGTCTGTTGCTAGAAAGTGACATGTCACTATGGACCTTGTGAGTCTAGTCAGGAATTTGCAAGGCAGGTTGTCAGAAAGTTAGGCTAGAACTGTCACTCACAGGTTGAAGCAACTGTCCACAGAAAGAATTCCTTCTTCATGGAACTTTCAGTTCTGATTTTAAGACCTTGCTACTGTTTAAATCAAGCCCATCCAGACTATCTAAAATAACCTCCTTTACTTAAACTGATTATGAGTTTTTATCACTTGTATAAAGTATCATCACAGTAACACCTATATTAGAGCTAAATTGACATCAAAAGACGATCACACTGTGGATAATCAGTTCTTCCTGATGAGTCTTCAGTTGCTTCTCTTGTAACTGTGCAGGATGGATTAGCGCATTTCCTCCTTTGTGCTTTACCAGGGAAAACCAGTGTGTGAAATTTCCCAGGTACCCAGTACAGCATTCTATTCAGTGCTTTTTCAAAAATGATTATATGTCTGGCCCTAGGAAATCAATTCCAGTTGATTGGAGTCCTAGGGTTAGACCTTTTTCCAAAAGTCTAAACGCTTTGACAGTAACAAATCCATTGTTCGATCATTATTTCCTTGGGTATACAAGTAAGTGAAAATCGCTCAGTTGTGTTCATCTCTTTGTGTCCCCATGGACTGTAGCCCACCAGGCTTCTCTGTCCTTGGAATTATCCAGGCAAGAATACTGAAATGGGTTTCCATTCTCTCCTCCAGAGGATCTTCCCGACCCAGGGATCGAACTCAGGTCTCCTGCATTGCAGGCGAAATCTTTACTGTCTGAGGAATAAGGAATAAGTTAATTATCAGCAGAGTCTAGAGGGCAACTTGGCCCAACCATAATCAAGGACAAGTGGTTGTAGAAATGTTTAGAGTGCCATTTAGTGAGGAGTGTAGAAAGAAGATTTCCCTATCTTCTGCCTTTTGCTTAAGCATAAGAGAATGTCCCCTCCATTAAAACTGTCACTTGGGACTTCCCTGGTCATCTAGAGGTTTAGATGCCGTGCTTCCAATGCAGGGGGCCCAGGTTCAACCCTTGGATAGGGAAATAGATCCCACATGCCGTAACTAAGAATTTGCGTGTCATGACTAAAAGATGCCTCATGCAGCCAGATAAATAAATAATAATTTTTTAATTAAAAAAAGTACTGTCTTTTATCCAGGGAACCTCAAGAAAAAGGTGACTGAGTCACAAACCCAAGAGAATGACTAACAGTTAACAGGGCCACTGAACACTCATGGGGCTCTAACCTAGAAGTGAGATATTTGGACTCCATTTCTTACTCTGCCACTGTTGTCAGTTTAAGTTTTTCAACATAAAAACATGAGAACAGGGCTGTCTCAACTAGCCTGAACTCAGAAAGTGTTTTTTTAACTAAATGGAAAAAAAAAAAACAAAAACACAGAGGCTTTTCCATGAAAGTTTGCCAGGAGGAGATGACAAGATGTCATTTTGATCAGCAGAAGTGAGTGAGCATGTGCATATGTGTACACTGGGGCCAGAGAGGGTTGTAGGGACATCCCTGCTGCGTTGCAGAATCACGCAGTTTACAAAATGCTTTATATCTGTTTTAATTTGTGTTCCTAGCAAGCTTCCAAATAGTAGCCCAAATAGTGATCATCTCCATTTGACAAGCGATGCAAGTACCGAGAGGTTAATTGGCTTATCTAAGATGACAGAGCTAGTGTGTGTAAGATGATAGAGCTAGTGTATGTGTTTGTGTTAATTGCTCAGTCGTGTCTGACTCTTTAAACATTCCCTTGGTCCATGTGTATGAGACCAGGATTTTCCAGTTCCTATATTCTAAGCCACTACCTTCCCCCTAATGTGTTGCTGTGGAATGCTGTCGGGATGAAAATTGGAATGGGGTTTTCATGGCCTGCAAGAAAAGGACTCCTATGAGTCCTAGGGAATGAATAGGAACTTTATTAGGATTTAATTATCAGTGAGTTACAAGGTTGTGTTATCACAGTGCAGTTAAGTTCTGTTTTCTGCCAGTACCCACAGCTGCTGTGTTTAAGAGTGCTAAGTCCCATTGATAAGAACCATCCAATGGAAAGATGGGGAACCACAGGCCCTAAGGAACCTCTTGGACCTACCATTTCATTGGAGAGATACACACTAAAGAAGAGAGCCCCCTCACTTCTCAGCAGATGTAACCCAAGAGGGCAAATCCAGTGTAATTTTTTGAAGAAGTTATTCTCAGCTTATGCTATACTATGTACCTGCCAGAATGAGTGAGCTTATAAATATGATTTATTTAAGATAACCAACAAGGACCTACTATATAGCACAAGGAACTCTACTCAGTATTCTGTAATAACCTAAATGAGAAAAGAATTTGAGAGTGAATGTGTGTAATATGTATAACTGAATTACTTTGCTGTACACCTGAAACTAACATGGCATTGCAAATCTACTATATTTCAGGTTTTTAAAAATGTGATTTATTTAGATATTTTAGGTTTTCTGCTCCAAATGTTGGTAAAAGTAGTAACCATGAGATTATGGGGAACTGATTTGATGACAACAAGCAAGGGTTAGAAATAAAAGGTCTGTACTGAGATAGTCTCAAGGTCTCTAATGATTGGTGTTAACTGATCCTATTTGACTTTTTTTTTTATTCTTTTTTTCCCTATTTGACTTCTTACATAAGTTTTTGGAGAGAGGTAGAACATACTGAAAACCAAGGTTTTTTTGTTTTTTTTTTTAATTTATTTTGACTGTGCTGGATCTTTGTTGCTGCTTGCAGGCTTTCTCTAGTTGCAGTAAGCAGAGGCCACTCTCTACTTGCAGTGCATGAGCTTTTCATTGCGGTGACTTCTTTTGTTGCAGAGCACGGGCTCTAGGCATGCAGGCTCAATAGTTGTGGCTCACAGACTTACTTGCTTCAAGGCATGTGGAATCTTCTCAGAGCAGGGATCAAACCTGTGTCCCCTGCACTGCAAGGCAGAGTCTTTGCCACTGGACCACCACAGAAGTTCCTGAAAACCAAGTTTGCAGGTCAGTCAGTCAGTTCAGTCGCTCAGTCATGTCCATCTCTTTGCGACCCCATGGACTGCAGCACACCAGGCTTCCCTGTCCATCATCAAATCCCGAAGGTTGCTCAAACTCATGTCCATTGTGTCAGTGATGCCTTCCAACTATCTCATCTCATCCTCTGTCGTCCCTTTCTCCCACCTTCATTCTTTTCCAGCATCAGGGTTTTTTTCTAGTGAGTCAGTTCTTCGAATCAGGTGGCCAAAATATTGGAGTTTCAGCTTCAGCATCAGTCCTTCCAGTGAATATTCAGGACTGATTTCCTTTAGGATGGACTGGTTGGATCTCCTTGCAGTCCAAGGGACTCTCAAGAGTCTTCTCCAACACCACAGTTTAGAAGCATCAATTCTTTGGCGCTCAGCTTTCTTTATAGTCTAACTCTCACATCCATACATGACAACTGGAAAAAACCAAAGCTTTGACTAGACAGACCTTTGTTGGCAAAATAATGTCTCTGCTTTTTAATGTGCTGTCTAGGTTGGTCATAACTTTCCTTCCAAGGAGCAAGTGTCTTTTAATTTCATGGTTGCAGTCACCATCTGCGGTGATTTGGAGCCCCCCAAAATAAAGTCTTTCACTGTTTCCATTGTTTCCCCATCTATTTGCCATGAAGTGATGGGACCGGATACCATGATCTTAGTTTTCTTAACGCTGAGTTTTCCCTAGACCACATATTAAAAAGCAGAGACATTACTTTGCCAACAAAGGTCCATCTAGTGAAAGCTATGGTTTTTCCAGTAGGCATATATGGATGTGAGAGTTGGACTATAAAGAAAGCTGAGTGCTGAAGAATTGATGCTTTTGAATTGTGGTGTTGAAGAAGACTCTTGAGAGTCCCTTGGACTGCAAGGAGATCCAATCAGTCTATCCTAAAGGAAATCAGTCCTGAATATTCATTGGAAGGACTGATGCTGAAGCTGAAACTCCCAATACTTTGGCCACTTGATGCGAAAAACTGACTCACTAGAAAAGACCCTGATGCTGGAAAAGATTGAAGGCGGGAGGAGAAGGGGACAATGGCAAAATATTGAGAGGAAGGCATTCAGCATAATGCCACCATTGGGCTAAGCATTGTTCTAGGAACACGTGATGAAGACAGAGTTCTCACCCCCAGAAAGCTTATATTTCACTGGCAGAGAAATAGACAATAAAGTAATAAATACGGTAATTAAAAATTAATATGTGCCATAGAAAATATTATCAGGTAGTTTGAGAGAGAGAATGACTATCCTTGCTTTGTCAGCATGGTCCACGATGGTCTCTCTGAAGATGACATACTTTTGCTGAGAGAAGTTGGAAAAGCTAAGGTTTGTCAGCTGCTGTATTGGAATACTGCTCCAGGTGTCAGCCTTGGTAGCATAATTCGTGCACATACAGGTACACACACCTATCACTTTTTACTTCCTTGGTACTTGTGATTGATCTGTTCTGTAGGTTAAGGCCCTTGGGAGCGTACAGAGTTACTGTCCTGACTCCTTTTTCTAGGTGGTTCTTCACGAGCACGTGTGTGTCTGAAGCACTAGCCCAGAGTGGAAATAGTTCTGTAATCTGGTCTTGAAGCTCCTGCCAAGAGGGGCAACAGAGGGATGGCAAGTAGGACTGCAAGCTGTAGATCCTGCTTGGACAGTATTCTCCCACTTGGCTAACCTGGTAGGGCTAGAGGGACCCTCTGGCTCTTCTTTTCCTGGCTTCCTCTCTTGGGGGTGCTTCCTGTTCTTGGGTTCTGTACCTTCATGAATGCTGTTTTGGACCCAATTTTATTTCCTTGTCTCTAGGTTTCAACTCCAGGGCGGGAACAGGAGATGCATTCTGAAGAGAAGACAGCCTTGGGTGCAACACATGAATCTCCTTCTACCTCACCCCACAGTGAGGGTTCAGCCCCTGGAGCCCACCTGGAGCCTCCTCGTGATCCTGGGGCACACCACCACCTCTCCAGTGAGCACTCTGGTACTCACCTCCCTGGCTCTGGCCTTCAGTTATTCTTCCTTGCTCTCCTTTGGAGTCTTCCTTTCCCTCATCTCCCATCTCCCAGCCCATTGGCCCCTTATCACCCTGCCCTGTGTCTTTCTTCCCTGGTGACTTCGTTCCTTTTGCTTATTCTCCAATCATTTATTTATTTAGTGCATTTTTATCAAGCATGTCTCATGCAAAGACACTGTTGAGGACCAGAGAGATGTACTACACCATGGATACTTATAAAGAGCTTGTTGTCTAGTTGGCAAAGGGTCAGTCCTAAGTGCAAGAAGGGGCAACCTCATAAGACATATCTGAGTGATATCAGTCCCCAGGCATTTGGGGCCATCACAGACGAGCCATGTGGGCATTGTAAACAGTGAGCAAAATCATTGTGGGTTAGAGTGGTTGGAGGATGTTTTTTGGCAGAGGGATTGAACAGTGAAAAATGGGGAAGGGATTAGAAGCGGGGAGAGAGGTGGTTGGTGCCAGAACAGAATGTAAAGCAAAGGCTCGCTAAGTTGGGAGTTCCTTGGACCACACTGAGGTACGGTCAGGAGGGACTTATCTGGGAGCCTGAGTTGTGCTTGTGTAGGGCCTTTGAGTGGAACCCGGGAAGATTTGTGGGGTAGGTGAAGTGTTAGAAAACAGTATTCTGGAAGGATTACGTAGCACATAGGCACTGTGGATAGAGTGAGGAGCCCAGTGGCTGGGAGCCTTAGGAGGAGGCTAGTGTCACAAAACAGAAGTAATTGCCTGAGCAGATTTGGGTGGAATGAAAAGTGATAGAATGTGACACACATTTGAAGGAAAAATCCATGAGACAATGGAGAGGAGTGGGGATTAGTAGGTTTTAGATGATGTTTGGAATCACTGAGGAAACTTGGGAAGTCAGGAAAGGAAGATGGAAACATGCATTTTAAACAGTGAACTTAAGGTCTTGTGGGATACCTAAATGAAATGTCCAGATAGGCAGCTGGAGGCTTGTGGTAGGGGTCTCAGAGAATGGAGAACTTCAGAGCAGCATTAGAGAATGGGAGCCATGAGATCTCTGACAGAGGGAAGTGGGTCACTCTGGGGCCTAAGTGCCTTCAGCATCCTTGATGAATGGGCAAATGAAGAGAGGCTCCACAGCCTCTCACAGGCAGAGAGGTAAGGGGAGGGCAAGCAGGCTGCTGCTGGGGAAGCCACAGAGGAGACAAGGTGGTCAGAAGTGTAGCTTCCTACCTAGTGTGGCAGAGAGAGGACTGGAAGGAGCTTGCAGCTCTGTTTGACCAGGGACCTTCTGCATCTCCAGGGAAAGTTCACAGTTTACATGGATAAAACCTTTATGGAATAGGTGTGAGGGTCAGTGTATGTGGAGCTGCTTGGGTTCTCTTGAATCCATTTACTGGGATACAGACCTCCTCATTGGAAACAAGAGCAGGGCTGGTCCCACTCAGAGATTTCTTTCTTCCTGCAGCTCAGGGTGCTTCCCCGGTGCCCATCCTTCCCCAAGTGGGGAACTTATGAAACCAAGTAGTAGCAACTGTGCTTTGGATGGTCAGGCCCCAGGTGAGCTTCCTGAGTTCCAAGTCTGTGACCCAGGAGTAGCAAGGCCTCATCTCCAGGGCTCTGGCCCATTCTGAGCCTGCTCCTGTGGCTTCCCTGCCTAACTGCTTCCCCTGGAGCTGGTCCTGTCCACTGAGTTCATGGACTGTATCTTACCTTGAACTTGTCCTTTTATTAATGTGTCCTCCTAGCTTCCCTCTGTCTCTCCATCCCGTTGGCCACCAGGTACCCAATTCTGTGCTCTTGGTAACCCTGATGACTTGGCCCCTTAGCCTGGGAATGTCCCTGAGCAGTAAAAGCTTGTCATTCCAGGAGGCTGCAGAGTTGGAGTTCCTATCTGTGAACTATTCTCAGAAGTGGAAAGGTGCAGCACTCAGCCAGAGAGCCCTGTACCAGAACATCATGCTGGAAAACTGCCACAGCCTGGCCCCATTGGGTAATGACTCTGCTCCCCAGTAATTTAGAGTCGGCCCTCTTTGCTAGGTTCTTATTCTTTTAAATTATGAAAATATAAAGAGACAAAGTGGGGAGAATAATAAAGTGAATTTCTCTATATCAACACCCACTATAATTATTGTTAACATTCTCTTTACTTCCTTATTAATTAAGCTGGGCTTGTTTAATTAGAATTTGTAGTTGGACAGAATATAGAGCCACTCAATTACTGTCAGTCATGAGCTAAGTTACTTACAATAAGGCTGAAGGAATGGAAACCCGGAGCAGACCAACCAACTAGACCAGACTTTGGGAAAGAAAGCCTTGTAGGAGCCTAGGAGCCTCGCAGCAGAAGTGAAAGGATTTTCATGCCATTGTTTTCAGATAGCAGCACCCCACATATTTGTTTCCAATTGTCACTGATAACCATTTTCTTCACTCTGAATGTTTTTTCTTTCTCTGAGCTCCTTAATTAGCCTTTCTGTTTCCTCATATGTTCTGGTTGCTGTGGTTCCTGATGGATTTTTTCCTCCATAGATCATTTCAACTTGAGCTCCTACTTCTAATTTCCTTCGTTTCCTACTTTCAGTTCATAATTAAATATCATCTTTGAGCAGAACTTTGTTCCAGGCTATCTGGAGCTGGTTGACTACTCTACAGATAAACTATACTTGAGTTTGGTGTTTGGTCGTGGTCCAGTCACCTGTTGTCCATCCTTGAATGAGCTGAGTTGCTTGGCACAAGGCATGTTTGCCTCGGGTTCCCCTTCAGAAATAATGGGGCATGGCTGCTTCCAGGAAGTGGCTGTTGTCAGGGGAGGTTCTGGGGTTGACAGGTCTAAGACAGTAGCCTACTCTGAAGAGAATGGACTTAGAAGTCAAGGATTCAGACATCTGTAACTTGTACACACTAAAGTACTTGAAGATTTATACCCCTGATGTCTATGTGAGTGAAAGGAACCAACATTTTTTGTATTAAACTATAACTATGATTGCTCTGCCTTCTCCCACCTATTATAAAATTTAAAAGCAAATATTTATTGCTTATTTTCCCATGATTCCTGATTATCAAGATACCAAAGACATGTTTGATTTATATTTCAAGTTATTGATACCAGTCTTAATTTTCTGTATAGTACTGCACCTACCAGTCCAGTGTTGCAGGGACTAGAAGGTCCCCAGGTTTAGAGCTCTGCTCTCCCCTTAACACTTTTCCTCAGTGTTTCTCTACTTGTGGCTTCTCCACACCCTGTCCCTGTCCTGTTACTCAAGAATCACTCCTTTTTTGTACACTTTTTTTCCTGATCATACCCTCATAATATACATTTCTCTTCAACTCTCATGTTTGCCCACATCATTTCTCATATTTGGTTTAAAGTATTTACCACCACTCTCCTCAACATCTTTACTGTGAACTGTGGAGCCATATAGTGTCATGGTTGGAGCGGACCTGAGAGTTCATCGTTTTACTAAGGAGACACCACATCTAAGTGACTTCTGGGAGATCACACTGTGCTTTACAGTCTGGTCTCTTGCCTTTCAATTGGCCTGCCCCCCTGGCTGTGCTGGCTCCACATGCCTCTGTTCTGATAGCTCTGCTTCCTCCCTCCTCTATGGACTAGCTTCCCCTCTTTGTTTTTCTGTCCATGAAGAAAAATTTGAGCCATTTCCCGTTTTTCTCCTGTTCTGAATGTGTCTCCTCATTCCTTACCCCCAGTGTGAATTTTTTGTTAGCTACGTAGGCTCCTGATAGTTCCGTTTCCCCAATAGGACAACAAGTGAATGACAGTTGTTTTCTTCTGACTTGGCAGCAGATGAGAACAGGATGGTGCATTCACAGTTGCCTCCAAAACAGGACATTTCTGGAGAATTGAAGTCATCTGACAGGATCTTAGGGGTGTTCTGTGGAGTGATTCCTGCAGGACAAGAAGCTGGGACTGCCAGTAAAGAGGCTTTAGAGAATCTAGAAGTTCAACCCTCAGATGAAGAAGGAACCAGACTGGACAGTGATTTCTTAGAAATAACACAGGAGGATAAAAAGAAATCCACAGAGGATCAATATGATGATTATAAGGAACTTGGGGGACATCTAGATCTGTCCTCTAGTCTCTCAGAACATCAGGGAGTTCTGAAGGGACAGAAGTTGTATCACTGTGATGAATGTGATAAAGCTTTTAATCGGAGTTCACACCTCATTGGGCATCAGAGAATCCACACTGGAGAGAAACCATATGAGTGTTCTGAGTGTGGCAAGACCTTCAGGCAGACTTCTCAGCTTGTTGTCCACCTCAGAATCCATACAGGGGAAAAACCTTATGAATGCAGTGATTGTGGAAAGACCTATCGCCACAGCTCCCATCTCATTCAACACCAGGGACTCCATTATGGGGAGAAACCATATAAATGTAATGAATGTGCAAAAGCTTTCACCCAGAGTTCCCAACTCATTGACCACCAGAGAACTCATAGCGGGGAGAAGCCATACGAATGCAATGAGTGTGGAGAGGCCTTCATTCGGAATAAAAGCCTTATCCGCCATCAGGTACTTCATACTGGTAAGAAACCTTACAAGTGTGATGAATGTGGGAAAGCTTTCTGTTCTAACAGAAATCTTATTGACCATCAGAGAATCCACACTGGGGAGAAGCCTTTTGAGTGTAATGAATGTGGTAAGGCCTTCAGTCGGAGTAAATGTCTTATTCGACATCAGAGCCTCCACACTGGGGAAAAACCATACAAATGCAGTGAGTGTGGGAAAGCCTTCAATCAGAACTCTCAACTTGCTGACCATGAGCGAATTCATACTGGAGAAAAACCTTTTGAATGTAATGAGTGTGGTAAGGCATTCAGTCTGAGTAAATGTCTCATTCGACATCAGCGACTTCACACTGGTGAAAAGCCATATAAATGCAAAGAGTGTGGAAAATCCTTTAATCAAAATTCACACCTTATTATTCATCAGAGAATACACACTGGTGAAAAACCTTATGAATGTAATGAATGTGGAAAGGTCTTCAGTTACAGCTCCAGTCTTATGGTACATCAGAGAACCCATACTGGGGAAAAACCCTATAAATGCAAGGATTGTGAGAAAGCTTTTAGTGACAGTTCACAGCTCATTGTACACCAGAGAGTTCATACTGGAGAGAAACCCTATGAATGTATTGAGTGTGGGAAAGCCTTTAGTCAGCGTTCTACTTTCAATCACCACCAGCGAACTCACACTGCAGAGAAGCACTCAGGTCTGGCTCGATCTGTTTCTTAAGACATAATTCTCTAAAGACAGCAAGGAACTTTGGTTAAGGTTTCTATATAAGGAGTATGTTAACTCTGTTCTCTGTGTTCAACCACTGATCAAAGTGGACCATCCCTAAAGGTTCTCTGCCAATCACAGTGGTGGGAGAGGGAATAACAGTGCAGTCCTTCCCAACTACTGTTTAAAAATCTATCTCATTTCTTAATTATTCATCCCCAAATCAGAATGTGTGTTTTCTCTAGGACAGAGATAGTTCCTTTTTCTGTTTCATTTCCTCCCTTTTACCATTTACATAAAGTCATTCTCCAAGATACTGATTCACTTCTTGGCTATGGCCCTCTTTATGTACTATTTTTTACCTCTTTATCTACTTTTTAAACTCCTACTCTAATATGGTCCCTCACCACTTAGGTTCCCTGTCTAGAAAATCTTTTTTTTCATTTCCTTTGCTAATCTGTGTCCCACAGAACCTGCCAGATCTAGAACCAGTCTTTCTTGAAAGACTCTCTTCTTCAAATACTTCTCCATTCATGTTAAACTTCTATTTATTGGACTTCAGTACTTTGAGTTAGCTGGTGGTGTATGTACAACTGTTGTTAAATGACCTTGTAAATTATTCTCAACCTACTGTATATGTGTGTACGTTCATGCCAACATATTATAGACTCTTTGAGGTTGGATATAGTATTTCTTTAAGTACATAGATAATGATTTTCATATGGTGGTAGTATAATAAATACCTTTTTAAAACTCAGCTTTCTAACTGAACCATTCTTAAATTGGGCACAATCTCCCCTCCCCCTGGCCTCCCACCAGACTAGAAGCTTCTAAATATAGATCTTATATCTTCATAGAATATCACATACAAAGCCCTTATCGATTTCTGCATATACCTCTGGAAGTCTCATTACTGCTACTTCATTGTTTTCTGATAAATTTTCTATTGGGTTTAAGAAGTTTCCTTCTATTCTTATTTTTAGTAGCAGTGGTATAGTGTAGTAGTTAAGTGCATAGATTTTTTTTTTTGGCCACAGCACAAGATGTGGGACCTTAGTTCCACAGCCAGGGACCGAACGTGTGTCCCCTGCATTTGAAGCACTGAGGCTTAACCAGTGGACCACCAGGTAAGTCCTATGAGCATAGATTTTTGTGCCTGGTATTCTAGGTTCAAATCCTGATTCTTCCACTTTCTTAGGTAGGTGATCCTCAATAAGTCATTTAGTTTCCTTGTGTTTAGCTCTCCCTTGTATAAAATGGAGCTACCTCAGGACTGTGAGGGTAAAATTAGTTTGTAAGGGAAAGGCACTTAAAACAGTGTTGGCACTTAAAACAGTGCTTGGCACATACTGTGCCACCTAGTTTTTATTATGATGGCTTTTAAGTTCTACATGATTTTTTTAAAAAACCCACTTGTATAATTTTATAGACAATGTCCTTTATTTTTGTAATTTTGGGGAGAGTAAGTTTCTAAATAATTGCAGTTTCCTTGTGCTCCTGGGATAAAACCCATTTGTTCCTGATGATTTTTTCAGGTACAGAACTAAATTGAATTTACTATTAAGTTTTTGCCTGCTTCACAAAATGTTTTTCTTTAATTACTCTGGAAGAACTTGAATAATATGGGAATGATTCTTTGAACAATAAAAATAACTCTGCCCGATCTGTTTTGGGGGATGAGGGAATTGAGAGGGACAAATTTTTTTTGTTCCCACCCTGAGAGGCATAAATCTTTAGCAGCATTTTTATTTTTTCAGTTGTTGCCCTCTTTAAGTTTCCATCTCTGTGTAAATTTTGGTGATACATATCTGGAAGTCATCCTTTTTACTGGACTGACAGTGGCATAAAGTTGCACTTCGTATTCTATAAAGTTCTACTCTTTTGTATATGTAGTTAGAGCTTTGTTTCATCCATAATGTTTTACATTTTGGTTTCCTTTCAGTTTTTCTTTCATGATTGCCATGTTTATTTTGTTTTTCTTTGAAACTCCACTTTTTCTTGAATATATTTTTTCATATGTTCTTTCACTGCCTCAAGTTGCAGAGACTTTTCATTAGCATCATCTCTCTTTTTTTTTTAATTACTCAGTGATTTTGAGTCCTGATATTTGTCCCAAGGTAGGGAAATCAACTTTTTCTTGAATTGTTTTATAGGCTATTTGCATGCTATTAAATTATCTGTTTAGATCTGGAACTAGAAGGTGAATTCTAAATTTTCATTACTAGTATGCTGTGCGGGAATAAAGAAGTAAAGGAGCAGCTCAACGTTTTGCTAATCTGGTTGAAAACTTTCCACCCACAGCCCCCTTTTTTCTTTTTTGTTCGGCTTTTATATGAGTCCAATGAAGGCTCCTTCCACATGCACTACCTATTGCAAATAGCTTTGTTGTAAAAGAACTGAGTATGGAAAACTCTTCAATCCCTAAGACTTTATTTTACCTTGGCAACTCCAAATTGAGAAAAGAACGTATCCTGAGATGTTTGAGAAAACATTCAGTTTTATGAAAACATCCAGTTTTACGAAAACATCCACCAGAGACTTTTTATGCTTCCAAGAAACCTACTTATTTGAGTGTGTGAAAATGTTGGCTATAGTTTATTTCTTGTTTGACATCACAAAGTCCACCTGTGTTGGATTTTAAAAGCAAGAAACCATTCATCCAGAGCTTCTATTATTTGCTACACATTTTTGGAAGATAGTATTCCTGGAATAAGTGTTGAAAGCTTTTAGTTATTGCACATGGGTTCTGCTTCATTCATGAATCCACAGTGCAGGTAAAGAAGAACAGCAGTGTGATAAAGCTTATAATTTATTTTTAAAAATCAGACAAAATTTATGCCTAGGAGATAGTTCAGATGATCACATGTGGTGGTGAATATACTAGGAGCTGGACATTTACCCTCTTATTTCTTACACAAAAATTATTCTACAGGTATATTCTGCATCTCAAACCCTGGTAATTTTGCTTCTAAGACAAGTAGGAAAGGTCAAGAGATGTTGGGTGCTGACAAGTTGTTGAGTATTGTCCCATGTTGGAAGACATTTCTCTTAAGTCGACCTCTTTGAGTGCTACAAAGGATACTGTAGGTGTTAAGGACAAATTGTGAACACCCACAGGGCAGCTCTTCCTCTATAGAAAATTAGAAACAACCCCCCTACCCCTAACATTAGGATGTGTTCTAGCTTGATGTGCCCTTATATAACACTTGTCCAAAGGGGATAATGCGAAGGTGTTATGACATCAGCTTTTTCCAAGTACCTAATGGTACAAGTATCTGACCCAGATAGTATAGACTGATTTACTCCTTGCTGTACCAGAACAGTCTTCCCACTAATATATGCATAAGGCTAATGGACTGTACTTTGCCCAGTTGGATGCCCTGTAGGATGGGTTCACTTTCCTTTTTGAGACATATGAACATCTTACATGAAAACAATAAGATATATTTGGCGTCCCTAACGCTTTTCAGATCAGTGGCTCTTGGTTAGAAATTTCTAGCTGACTGAAAATGTAATGTTTTTCAGGTCACTGAGTTCAGTGACTTAACAATTTCTCAAGATGTATGTACAGTTGGCATTTTATGATGTCAGGCATCTCCCCCAAGCCCCCAGTTGCATTGTCTTGTACATAGATGATGTATTTACAAGATATTCAGTTTTCCAACTTTGTGCCATATGGATTGTGGGTGGAGAGGCACAGAGCCAACAGTCACACAAGTTTCAGTACAATGAGATGAATGGATAGAGTAACCACAGAACAACATGCATTCTCCTAAGACTAAATACGAGTGGCTGTATGTTCAGGGCTACACGGTGCATAGGTAAATACTCATCCACTAGGATGTGTGCATTATACTTTGATTCCCAGTTAGGTAAGGTTGAAAAATGCTATATCCCATCTTTGAGACTGTGTGGCTGCCCAGGGAAGGAGACAGAACAATGCAATTACACTATACCAGTAGTGACCCTGGCAAGTCAGTATGATTTAAAAAAAAAAGGATATTAGTGAAACCTCTAGTTGGTATTCAGGCTGCCTTTGTGATGAGCAAAAATTGATGACATCCAAGCTCTCAACGGGGAGCCACATTGCTGGTGCCCCTAGGATTCAAGGGAGGTGCACCCTAGTACAGGGGCCATTTATAAAGAAGATCATCATGGCAGCTTCTGTAGTGCTAAAATTAAAGCCACTGATGTGTATTCTCTAAGCTGTGCATCCTATCCATTGTCAACATTTATCCTAGCAAGGAGCACGGAAGTAATGACATAGAAGGAGTCATTTAAAAGACTTTCAAAAGAGAACCATTAGAGGAACTCTAAATTCACCTCTTCTTGGGGTTCCCTGAGGTTTCCATTGAGAGTGTGTATATGGGATATTTGAACCGTAGAATCAGCAACAGCTGGACAATTTCCCCAAAATCTACAAGAATAAGAGAAGTTGCATGTCTTGTTGGGGGCCTCTGAGCAATACTGTATATAAAATAAGAGTTAGAAATATCTTATACTGGGGCAGAGCTAAAGATATGCTCCACCTCCCTACACCATACAAGAAGTTATAATGTCCTGGCCCATAATTAATATCAAGGGCAAAGCCATCTTCAACAAGCCACCTGGTCTGAATCTCCAGATTCTGGAACACCCTTTTCCCTCGACTCATGAGTGGGTCATCACTAAGTATATTGCTTCTCAAGGAAGTCAGGTGTATTAGTCTGCTTGGACTGCCATAGTGAAGTACCACAGACTGGGTAGCTTAACCAACAGAAATGTGATTTTTCAGTTAAGGAGTAGAAAGTTTGAGATCAAGGTGTCAGCAGAGTTGATTTCTTCTCAAGCCTCTCTCCTGGCCTTATAGATGGGTGTCTCCTATCTTTACATTTAGTTCATGTCCTAATTTCCTCTTACACAGTGGCATTGAAGTAGGATGTGCCCCCAGTGAGCTCTCTTAACCTTTATTACCAGTTTAAAGGCTCTGTCTCTAAATAAAATCTCATTGTGAAGTCCTGGGATTTAGGAGGACTTCAACACACAGATTTGCAGGGAACACAATTTAGGCCATACTATAATTTTATCCCTCTCCCTAAACATGTTCCTCTTACAGTCTATTTCTAGAGAACAATCTTATTTTAGTTGCTCAGATCAATAACCATGGAGTCATCCTTAACCAACATCCAATTCATTAGCAAATCATGTTGGACATGTGTTCAAAAAATATATATCTTCTTATCACTTCCATCACTTCTAAGCTAGTCTAAGCCACCATCATTTCTCATCTGGAATACTTTAGTAGCTTCTTCATCTCTCTACTACTCTTGTCCACCCTTAGACTGTTCTCAACAGAGCAGCCAGAGCAAACTTTTAAAGCGTTATGTTACGGAGTGAAACACAGAACTTAAGGAAACAGGTTTCTTGGTTGCTTTCATAGCTAATAGCTAATAAACCTTTGAACATGTGGCAAGAGGGAAGAAAAGGTTCAGATCATGTTACTTTTCAGTCCCCAAACCCTCCTGTGTTATTTGTGATATCCAAAGCCCTTATGGCCCAAAATGTGCACCGTCTCCTTTTTTAAGGCCTGTGATTCCTGATGTTTCATCTATCAGGGTAGCCACGTGCCTTAACTGATCACTTCCTGTCTCTGCCTTCCCTTTCATAGTCCCACTGCCACCTATCCCCTTCTCTCTCTTTCCGTTTCTTTCTCCTGACTCACTACTATGTTCTATGTATTTATTGTCTTCTCTGACTTCAAGTTAAGCTTCATGGGGCAGCAAGTTCATTTTCTTCACTACAGTATCTGCGGAGACTAGAACAATGATATAATACGCACTCAACACTATTACATGCTGCGGGTACACGATAGCTTTGAGGCTGAAAGGAGAGGGATGTGTGGAAAAGATGACTTCTGCTCAGCATCCGGAGCTCGGGCTATGACTTAAGGGAGACTCACTTCGAGAAAGGCAGCCTGACAGCCCAGTTGATTGGTCCCTCTTCCCGCCCTAACCAAGTCCCTTCCTCAGGCTCCATCTCTTCTAGGGCTCTCCGCGTATTGGCTGATCTCTCCGCCCTTTCGCCCTGCCAACCAATGATAGGATAAAACTGGGCTAGAGGCGGGGCCAGAGCTCCCACAGATCAGTGAGTGAGCTGGCCAGGGGTCTGGAGGACTCCAGCCTCCGGGGCACAGAGGTGCAGAAACCTCCCGATGCCTAGAAAGACCGGAGGTTTAGGGTGGGAGTTAATGGAGAGTCAGTGACGTAGTTCCTTCTCCGCTTTGTTCCGAGACGTGGGTCGGGCGCTTTTGGTGAGGGGTATGTGGCGGCCCGGTGTGGGGTTTGGGCCGGTTCTGGGAGCGGGAGGGGCACACAGGCCCGGGGCCAGGCCTCCCTCACCGCTGCCAGCTGCAGAGACTGAGGCGCGGCAGTTCAAGGGGTCGTTGTGGGGCCCCTCTCCCCTCGTTCGGAGCTGGCCCTTTGTCTTTGAGTCTTCTCCCACTGTGCTCACTTCGGACTGGGCTGACAGTAGTGACTGAACTGTATCATCCCCGCTGCTAGCCATGGGACCAACCTGGTAAAAGCGGTCTGAGTCCCGCCCAGGCTCCAAAGGCCTCCCCAACACTACGTATTTGATTCAGATCACCAGTATAATCCCTGATGTGTTCCTTGGGAGAAAACGGACCCAGAGAGGAGGGCAGAGTCTTGCCCAAGGTTACTTATTCTTTCATTCATTCAACAAATACTTAGCACCAACTAGTAGTGTATTAGATCCGGGGATTACAGTTGTGTACAAGGCAAAACTATATTCTGGTATGGAAGAAATGGAACAATCTTTAACGGTTAGACGCACGGTGTGGGAATCTGAAGGAGGAAAGACAAAACCATCTTTGAGTCCTATCAATCCGGAGAGATAGGTAATCATAAAAAATTCTCCTTCTAGCATCCCATCTAGCTTTAGCCTTATTTCTTCCCGTCTTTAAAGACACTTAGCAAAGTTTCCCTCATCTCTTTTCTGCAAACTTTTGTTGGAAAGTTGGATTTCAGAGAATTTCTCTGTTCAAGTGCATTTTTCAGAGGAGAATATGGAGACTTATGCTATCAGCAGAACAGTTGAAAAGGAGCGGCTGTGGTATGATAGAATGAGGATTTCCTTCGGACACAGAAAACTTAATCTCTTACTATACATACAGCTTTCAGCAAGTCATTCAATCTCTGGGAACTTCATTTCCTCATCTTTAAAATGGGAATGATCATCCTTACTGCTCGCAGTTCAGTAGGGAGGGAAGTGACCCAGGGATGGGACATTGCCCTGAGTGTCTGCTTGCAATTAAGATCTTAGAATACTCAGTCATTTCTATATGTTTACAGTGATCCAA
The DNA here is from genome assembly GCF_029407905.1 of Bubalus kerabau. Lineage (NCBI taxonomy): Eukaryota > Metazoa > Chordata > Mammalia > Artiodactyla > Bovidae > Bubalus > Bubalus kerabau. The sequence goes on from NC_073643.1 coordinate 18,108,540, forward strand.
GACCCCACTAGGAACTTTTTCACCAAACCCAAAGAAGAGATGAGGCAAGATCTGTGCTGGGCAGAGATCCTTTGGAGTGAGGCTACTGTACACAGGTGTGAAAGTGAGCCATTTTCTTCTCTTCGGCAGGTGAGATCTTTATTGTGATATTAATTAGTTTGGGGATGGGAATCCTACCTGCCAGAAAATGTGGGGACCAGGGCTGAAAGGGAGCATTTCTGAAGAAAAACAGAAGTGAGAGGAGGCCCTCTAGATCCTGAGGAGTAAAATTTGGGGATGGGAGCCTCCCATCCCAAATGTAGTGATGTAGTGCAACTCCAATTTGGGTGTCAGGAGACTTTAACTTGAGTCTTAGCTCTCCTCTAAGTTCCAGTTTCCCCATCTCAAAATTTTTATGAGACTAGGTGGTCTGCAAGGTTCCTCCCAACTCTGACATTCTGAGAATCTCTGAACAGTTACACTAAGTCAGTCTTTTAGGGAATTTAAGCCCTTGGATGGCCCTGTTGAGACAGAACTGCCAAGAATGTCAATATTGTCGTGGTGTTTAGACAATATGAAGTACCAAAGGGATGAACTGGTGGAGGAGGGATGGAGGTGGTCGTGTGTAGAAGGTGCACTTCTCACCATTGTACACCCAGATTAAATTGGCTAGCATCCTGAACTTATTGAATATTTCGAATCAAACATTTATTGAGCCCTCTGTGCCAGGAACTGTGTGGGATACACATATGAATATCATGGGCCCTGTTCTCTGGAGGCTTAGAGCTTAAAGTGTACATGTGAAGAGGAAGGATACAGACATACACACAAGGAATTACAGTATAAGGCAACCTGATATTACAGATATATTATGGCATTTTTTTAAGTGCAGAAATTTTTATATGGTCAAATCTATTAGCTTTTTTTCAGCCTTTGTTTTATGCGTAAGGCCTAGGCCTTTCTCTCCCTGAGATCAAGGTATTTCCTTCTAGTTTTTTTTTTTTCCTTGAAATTTTTACATTTCACTCATCTGCTTCTCTTGAATTTATTTATTTTCAGATATTGCCTCTTATTCATCACTCCACTGAAGCTAATCAGTAACCAAAGACCGTGTGACTCAAAAGGACCTGAAAGGCTGATGATCCTTGTATATTAGAGGAACGCAGCCTCTCTAGGTAAAATCTCTGTCTCTCTCGGAATAGAACTCTGCTCTTTGTGAGTTCCTCACAGCCTAAAATGAATGGTACTGCTGAGATTAAGACACTCATCCGTCAGACTCAGGCATTGTGGGTCAGAGACCTGTGGGGCCTCTTTGGTCCTATTCCACTTGCTGGTTGCCTGAGGTTGTAGTTTTGTGCCCAGTTGCCTGGATACCCCTAGTGATGTCCTGTCCTTATCGCCTTATCTGTCCCTTGTCCTCCTTTAGCCAACACCTCATCTCCATACTATCAAGGAATTCTTCCAGAATTTCTGAGCAAATTTCCCATCTATTTGGGCAGAGAAAAAATAGTTAGGTTTTCTTTTGATCAAACTCTCCTTGAACTAGTGCTCCCTGCTCTACTGAAAAGTCTTGCTTTCTCCTCAGATCTTCCAGAACCACCCTGAGCTTCCTTATTGCACGTCCTTGTACATTTCTTTCTCTCTCCCTGCCCTTTAACCAAAACCTCTATTTTAGCAAGTTTATATATTCTCACCACTTCCTCTGTCCTCTGTATCTTATTCTTAAGTTTGTATTCCTAACATATTCTTCCTCTTGCCTAAAGTGTTTCCCCACATTTTCATCTTTTTTTTTCTTTTTCTTTTTTTTGGCTTGGACTGTTTTAAAAGTCTTTATTGAGTTTGTTACAATATTTCTTCCGTTGTTTATGTTCTGGTTTTTAGCCCCCAAACATTTGGGATCTTAGCTCCCTGACCAGAGTTATAATCCACACCTCCTACATTGAAAGGCGAAATCTTCACCAGTGGACTGCCAGGAAAGTCCTTCCCATCTTTCTTAGTGATATTATCATTCTCAATATTCAGATCTGGATCTGATGATCTAGAATTCTTTTCTTTAGTCATCCTCTATATTCAGTCTGATATATGCATATGCTTTTCTGAAAATAGCTGGACTTATTTTCTCTCCTGTCATTATTCTGGACCAGGGTCTTGCTATCTCAGACATCTGTGTATCCATTTAGCAAACATTCAGTCAGCACCGAGAAAGTGGCAGGCCCTCTCATAGTCACCCATACTGCATCCCTAAATTCCCAACTCATTTCCCTTCCTCCATTATTTGTTTCTACTCTAATCCATCTGGGCTAATCTTCCTAAAGCATTTCTTTCCTAATTTCACTTTTGGATAGGGTGATATAAAATTTATTGTCTAAATTGGGATGCTTTTGTAAATGAATGGGGGAACTATTAATAATGATGTGTAAAAATTTATAATATAAAAAAATAAAGAATAATGATGCTGTAATATAAGGTATAAACCAGGACTGTTCTGGGGAAACTAGGGTGTATGATTACCCTACTTCTAGGTGGCAAGTTTTGGAGTCTTTCTTTTTAATTTACTCAATTTACTTCTCATGGGATACCCCACTGCCTCTTTCTTCTGTTTTTCACTTCATAAAACAGAGAAACATGAATGTGCTGGGGGTGGAGGGAGGTCTGGGACTAGGGGAAATGAATGGCATTGCTTGAAAAACTATATTCTTGATAAGTGAGAATGAGATGGAAAGTAACAAGAGAGGAGAATAGCAAGGTAGAAAAAAGAATGTAGAAAATAGAAAGGAAGCTAAGGGTAGATTTCACTCTTCAGTTTAGAACTTTTTTCCCATTGATTGTCAGATTGTATCCAGATGTTTTGCCCTGAAATTTCAATGTTCTGGCTGATATCACTTCAGGCAACTTGATTGTTTCATTCCTTCATTTGTTCATTCAAGAGCAACAGAAATTTCGAGTGCTTAGTATTTGCCTGGGACTGTGCTTGGAATATGATAAAGAACAAAATGGACAAAAATCCCTGCCTTCATGAAGTTATGGGATAGTGTCACTACCCAATTATTTTCAGTACATCAACCTTGTGCCACATTCCTTTTGAGAAAACAGTTCTTGCTTATCCTCAGGTTCAGCCAAAGTTCTGCCTTTCTTTTTAAACTTTATTATTTATTTATTTATTTTGGCTGTGCTGTGTGGCATATGGGATATTAGTTCCCTGACCAGGGATCAAACCTATACCCTCTGCAATGGAAGTGCAGATTCTTAATCACTGTACCACCAGCGTTGTCCCATTTCTGCCTTTTTAAAACACCCTTCCCCAAGCATCCCAAGCCCAAGTATTCACTCCATCTCCTAGCCCCCTTCATGTCCTGATTGGGTACATTGTAAACTTGTAATTTGTTCTATTAGTGTATTACCATTATGCCATTGTAAGTTCCTTAAATGTAGGTATGATATTGCATGCTTGTATTAGTCTTCTTGGGCAGCCATAGCAAAATTCCACAGACTGGGTGGCTTAAGCATTAGACATTTGTCTTCTCACAGTTCTGGAGGATAGAAGTCCAAGATCAAGGTGACTTGACTGTTTTTGGTTTCTGATGAGGACTCTTTTCCTGGCTTGTAGATGGCTAACTTCTTGTTGTGTGCTCACATGGCTTCCCTCGGTTTGTGCATGTGGTAGGGAGTGGGCAGGAGTGCAAGTGCAAGTGGTAAGGCTTCTTGTATGGACACATTAATCCTATTGGATCAGGGCTCCACCCTTATAACATGCTTTAGTCTTAATTATTCCCTTAGAAGTCACATCTCCAAATATAGTCACATTGGGGGCTTGGGATTGTACATATGCATTTTGGAGGGATACAGTCAGTGTGTACCAGTCCTTTTTTTTTTTTTGCATTCAATATGGAGTTGTGTAAATACCTAGCTATTAATGTTTTTCCTGTCCACACCTTTCTGGAAGGCTGCAAGACATATTTGCATAATAGCCTTTAAGGATAAAATAGATACTGCACTAGCTAACTGGGAAGCATTGGATCAGCCATGCCTAGAAGTGGGGTGCCCAGGGGCTGGCTTCAAGGCACTGTCTTATTCTGAATTTCTAAATTACTTTATTCTAGTAATTATGAAAATCTGTTCCTTTAAGTGAAAGTCACTTAGTTGTGTCCAACTCTTTGCGACCCCATCTACTATACAGTCCATGGAATTCTCCAGACCAGAATACTGGAGTAGGAAGCCTTTTCCTTATCCAGGGGATCTTCACAACCCAGGGATTGAACCCAGGTCTCCCGCATTGCAGGTGGGTTCCTTACCAGCTGAGCCACAAGGGAAGCCCAAGAATAGTGGAGTGGGTAGCCTATCCCTTCTCTGGTGGATCTTTTTGACCCAGGAATTGAACCAGGATCTCCTGCATTGCAGGCGGGTTCTTTACCAACTGAGCTATCAGGGAAGCTCCATTCCTCTAAAGTCATTTCCTAACTTTTCATAAATAATATTGTAGAAAGGAAAATAATTAAACAGTAATACAGTTTAGCAGAGGACAATTTGCCAGCAAAATGGGAGGCCTTCATAAGAGCAAATACATAAACATATCTACCTAGTCATCCATCCATTCATTCATACAAACAGTTTCACTTTTCTGCAACGGTGTTTTTTAAAAATTGCTCTGTGTGAGATCCAGAACAGAGATATGTACATGGTAGAGTGTTCAATAATTACTAGTTTAAGAAATGTATGAAGAAAAGAGAAAGTTTCAGAGAAGATTAAAAATGGAAAAGAAGCCAACAACTTTCTCAGAACTCTGGAGGTAGCTTCACTAGCTGTCCTATTTGGCTCTGCAGTCCCCTGACTACTTCTCATTGGCTTCCTCCACCTACTGACTCCTGTTTGATTAGGAGGGTGTAAGCAGCTAGGTGTGAGTATGCTCAGGCTCCTGCCAAGTATCCTCGTCTCCTACCATTTTCTGTGCCTGCCCTTCTTGTCTTGGGCACAAGTCTGTGTACATGTGCCTGTGTATCATATCAGTGGCACCAATACACTTCTGAGATGTGAACTCCAGCCTTCACATTTATTTTCTTGCTGGCCTTGAGCACTCACCATTGGCTATGTCCCTCCTGCAGAGAGCCTGACTCTGTTTATCACAAAGCTATAAGATAATAAAAATTAGTCAGACTTTTAAGTCTTTATTGAATTTGTAACAATATTGCTTCTGTTTTATATTTTGGGTTTTTGTCTGCAAGGTATGTGGGCTCTTAACTTTGCCTTCAGTGGAAGGCAAAGTTTTAAGCACTGAACTCCCAGTGAAGCACCCAGTCAATTTTTTTTAAAATCAGTAGGCAGTACTGCAAAACAATGTCATTCCTTCCAACCCAGTAACTCACTTATGAAAGTTTTATCCTAGGAATATATTTCAATGAGAAGAAAACTTTATGTGTCTAGAGTGATCATGATAGCATTATTGATAGTAGTTAAACCTCAGGGAACAACAGAAACGTCTGATACTAGCAAAATTATAGGTAAATTGTAATGAGTTTAATTGGTGGTGCATTATGTAGTCAAAAAATGATACTGAAGTGGAAGTGAAAGTGTTAGTCAGTCGTGTCCAATTTTTTGTGACCCCATGGATTGTAGCCTGCTAGACTCCTCTGTCCATGGAATTCTCATGGACAGTAGTGAAGTGGGTAGCCATTCCCTTCTCCAGGGGATCTTCCCGACCCAGGGATCAAACCCGGGTCCTGCACTGTGGGCAGATTCTTTATCATCTGAGCCACAAAGGAGTTAATAGCAATATGAAAAATACTTATAAAAAACTAAGTAGAAGAAGTAGAATGCAAAATTGTACTTATTGTATATTTACAACTGTCATTATGAATATGGACAAGTCTGAGAAGGAATATAGTAAAAGGAGAATTAGTGATGTGTTAGTATCATGGAGTCATCTTTCAATTTTCTCTTATGACTCAACCTTCTCTAGATTTGAGGTCTACTAGCGTTATCTATCAGAGAAGGCATTGGCACCCCACTCCAATACTCTTGCCTGGGAAATTCTGTGGATGGAGGAGCCTGGTAGGCTGCAGTCCATGGGGTAACTAAGAGTCTAACACAACTGAGCAACTTCACTTTCACTTTTCACTTTCATGCATTGGAGAAGGAAATAGCAACCCACTCCAGTGTTCTTGCCTGGAGAATCCCAGGGACTGGGGAGCCTGGTGAGCTGCCGTCTATGGGGTCGCACAGAGTCAGACACGACTGAAGTGACTTAGCAGCAGCAGCAGTAGAGTTATCTATACATTGGTTTCCCTAGTAACTCAGACAGTAAAGCATCTGCCTGCAATTCCAGACACCTGGGTTCAATCCCTGGGTTGGGAAGATTCCCTGGAGAAAGAAATGGCAACCCACTCCAATATTCTTGCTGGGAGAATTCCATGGATAGAGGAGCCTGACGGGTTCATGGGGTTGCAAAGAGTCAGACACGACTGAGTGACTAACATACACACACACACACACACACACACACAGTTACTTGTATGTTCAGAGTTTGACGACAAACCAGTTGGGAAATTCCTGCTTCTCTTGACATTGGTTTCATGCTATAATCCCCTTTCGGTTGTGCTGTCCTCCGCTCTCACCCTCTTGCTTTTTTTTTTTTTTTTAGCTGGTTGGGGAGGGAGGCTTACGTGTGGGATCTTAGTTCCCTGACTAGGGATCAAACCCATGCCCCCTATGTTGGCATTGTGGAGTCTTAACCACTAGACTGCCAGAGAAGTCCCTCTCTTGCCATCTTTAGATAGTTTACCATTGTGCCATGCAAGGTCCTATCAGAGTTTCCCCCTCTATGCTTTAATTAACCCTGTTCCCAAGTTTAGCCTCTCAGGTTCACCACGTAAACTCTGACTGGTAAAAAACAGACAGACTGAACTTGCACAATGTACCTGGATCCAGTTACAGACCAGCCCCTGCACAGTAGGCTATGATGTGACTAGACTTCAATATTGGAAGAAAAGTGTTATCCCTATCACAACAGAGCTTAAGAAAAGGGATATAGACAGGGACCTAGTACCTATACTAGAGCAAAAAATGAAATCTTAGTCACACTCTAAGACGGAATCCTCATTACTATTTTATGAAACAATTTTTGAGCACCTATTTTGTTCCAGCCACCATATCACTGGTGCTAGGGGAATAGGTCAGCATGAACTAAATGCCAAATTGATCTGAAGATTACACATTTGACCTACTGAACTAAAGATCTTTCAGTACATTTTTTTCTAGGGAACATATTATGAGTTCAGTTTAGTTCAGTTCGGTCTCTCAGTCATGTCCAACTCTGCGACCCCATGAATCACAGCATGCCAGGCCTCCCTGTCCATCATCAACTCCCGGAGTTCATTCAAACTCATGTCCATCGAGTCAGTGATGCCATCCAGCCATCTCATCCTCTGTCATCCCCTTCTCCTCCTGCCCCCAATCCCTCCCAGCATCAGGGTCTTTTCCAATGAGTCAACTCTTCGCATGGGTGGCCAAAGTATTGGAGTTTCAGGTTCAGCATCAGTCCTTCCAATGAACACCCAGGACTGATCTCCTTTAGAATGGACTGGTTGGATCTCCTTGCAGTCCAAGCGACTCTCACGAGTCTTCTCCAACACCACAGTTCAAAAGCATCAATTCTTATTTCATGGCTACAGTCACCATCTGCAGTGATTTTGGAGCCCAAAAAAATAAAGTCTGACACTGTTTCCACTGTTTCCCCATCTATTTCCCATGAAGTGATGGGACCAGATGCCATGATCTTAGTTTTCTGATTGTTGAGCTTTAAGCCAACTTTTTCACTCTCTTCTTTCACTTTCATCAAGAGGCTTTTTAGTGCCTCTTCACTTTCTGCCATAAGGGTGGTGTCATCTGCATATCTGAGGTTATTGATATTTCTCCCGGCAATCTTGATTCTAGCTTGGGTTTCTTCCAGCCCAGCATTTCTCATGATGTACTCTGCATATAAGTTAAATAAACAGGGGGACAATATACAGCCTTGACGTACTCCTTTTCCTATTTGGAACCAGTCTGTTGTTCCATGTCCAGTTCTAACTGTTGCTTCCTGACCTGCATACAGGTTTCTCAAGAGGCAGGTCAGGTGGTCTGGTATTCCCATCTCTTTCAGAATTTTCCACAGTTTATTGTGATCCACACAGTCAAAGGCTTTGGCATAGTCAATAAAGCAGAAATAGATGTTTTTCTGGAACTCTCTTGCTTTTTCCATGATCCAGCGGATGTTGGCAATTTGATCTCTGGTTCCTCTGCCTTTTCTAAAACCAGCTTGAACATCTGGAAGTTCATGGTTCACATATTGCTGAAGCCTGGCTTGGAGAATTTTGAGCATTACTTTACTAGCGTGTGAGATGAGTGCAATTGTGCGGTAGTTTGAGCATTCTTTGGCATTGCCTTTCTTTGGGATTGGAATGAAAACTGACCTTTTCCAGTCCTGTGGCCACTGCTGAGTTTTCCAAACTTGCTAGCATATTGAGTGCAGCACTTTCACAGCCTCATCTTTCAGGATTTGAAATAGCTCAACTGGAATTCCATCACCTCCACTAGCTTTGTTCATAGTGATGCTTTCTAAGGCCCACTTGACTTCACATTCCAGGATGTCTGGCTCTAGATGAGTGATCACATCATATTGAGTTAGATGGCTCCGATTCTGGGAGCAGATCATAAAATAGGAAGAAACCAGGGTGGGTTTTATATTACTCATTATTCATTCTAATACTGCACCTGTTGGGCTCCTGTCAGTCCCTCGCTTTCCATAAGCTTCCTCTTTCCATAAATTTCCTTGCCTTTACCTTAGCCTCTATGTCTAACCTCATTTTTCTCATCTTTTTGATCAGTCTTCCCAGCCTTACTTTTCCATGTGAGATCCTGTGGTCCACCACATCTTGTTATCCTTGGATAGTTCTCCTTCCTTTAGCATAGAGAGCAGGTGACATGTGCAAATTCTGTTTCTTCTTTCAGGTGGTGAAATGAGGACTGAGGAAGTATTGATTCCAAAATATCATTCCTGAAAAATCAAAGCCTCAAGTTTCAAGAGAGCACCACAGAGGTATTGCCAAGGAAGTCAAAATTTTGAAAGCACTTTTGAAGGGAAAGAAAAGACTTGAGGGGCCACTGAGATGCTCCAAGCAAGAGAAAATGAGGAGAAAGACAAGAAACTTCAAACAGAAGACAGTTCAAGACAATAAAACACTCACAGAAGTGAGTGACCAAGAATCTGAAAAAGATGGCCCTACAATAAATGAGAGAATTCAGGCTGCAAAGAGACAGTATGTGTGTACTGAGTGTGGGAAAGCCTTTAGTCAGAGTGCAAACCTCACAGTACATGAACGAATCCACACAGGAGAGAAACCCTATAAGTGTAAGGAGTGTGGAAAAGCCTTTAGTCATAGCTCCAACTTGGTTGTTCATCGGAGAATCCACACAGGATTGAAGCCTTACACGTGCAGCGAATGTGGGAAATCTTTCAGTGGTAAGTCCCACCTTATTCGGCACCAGGGAATCCACAGTGGGGAGAAAACCTATGAATGTAAGGAGTGTGGGAAAGCCTTTAGTCGGAGTTCTGGCCTGATTTCACATCACAGAGTTCACACTGGTGAGAAGCCTTACACCTGTATTGAATGTGGAAAAGCCTTTAGCCGTAGTTCAAACCTTACTCAACATCAGAGAATGCACAAAGGAAAAAAAGTTTACAAGTGTAAGGAGTGTGGGAAAACATGTGTTTCTAATACAAAGATTATGGACCATCAGAGAATTCACACTGGTGAGAAGCCTTATGAATGTGATGAGTGTGGAAAAGCTTTCATCTTAAAGAAGACCCTTAATGAACATCAGCGACTTCATCGTAGAGAGAAACCCTACAAATGTAATGAGTGTGGGAAAGCTTTTACTTCTAATCGAAATCTTATTGATCATCAGAGAGTTCACACTGGAGAGAAACCCTATAAATGTAATGAGTGTGGAAAAACCTTCAGGCAGACTTCACAAGTGATTCTACATTTGAGAACCCACACGAAGGAGAAACCTTATAAGTGCAGTGAGTGTGGGAAGGCCTATCGTTACAGCTCACAGCTTATTCAACATCAGAGAAAGCATAATGAGGAGAAAGAAATGTCATAAATAACATATTGTTACAAAGTGGAGCTAATTGCTGCTTTTGGGAAAAGCAGTTTTTCAGTATTATCAACCTTAATTCTTTAAGAATCCACACAGGGAAAGTAATCAGAAGTAAACATAGATTAACAGAAGGGGGTATTCATGCCAGCATCATGTAAAACTGGAGGAAGAAAACTAAATTTTCGACAGAATTGGGTTTAAGTGAATGATGGTCTATCCATAAGATGGCTTTGCATCCATTGTAAAAATTTTTTAAATATTTAGTGCCATGGAAGAAATGATTTGAATAAAATGAAAGATAAATGAAAGAGAAAAACAATGAAATATACAAAATTTTAAAAAATTTATGCAAAGGAATAAATGGAAATGAAATAATACCAAGCCAAAATATTAACAATGATTATCTTTGGGTAATAGGATTATAGGTAATTTCTATTTTCTTCTTTATACTTTTCTATGCTTTTTAGATTTTCTACAGTGAGAATGTACCACTTTTATATTCAGGGCAAAAACGTAGCGTATTTTAAATGCAATGAGCACATACCCATTTTCATTCAACAGTGTTATGAAAGTTACAGACTCTAAAGTCCTAGGACTGCACCCTAATACTGACCTTAGTAGAAGGGGAACCCTCAGCAAGTCACTTCCTTTTAGAGCCTGTTTCCTGTGTACTATATCATAAATACCAGTTGTTGGCTTTTGCAGTTTTAAGATAAACTGACTTTACAGTCAACAAAATACCTAATCCACTTTCTTAATCACTTTTAGGTTAAAAGAAAACAGTAAAAATTTACTATATTCTCTCCCACTGCTGTAGAAGGATCCAGAGAGAATAAAGAACCATCTAGGCTCCATCTTTTCAATATATGTCTACAGAACCAGATAAAAATACCCCTTTATGAAATTGGAACAATTGCAGTTTCATAACCTTTAAAGAGAGTCAGCATAATCTAACACAAGAGGAATACTACCTTCACATGTTTCATAGACTTTAGTAGCTAAAATTGCAGAGTTTTGGGTCAGAGATATATAAGTTCTAATTCCAGATCTATTATGCACTAGCTTGCCAGTTTTGGACAAGTCCCTTAAGTGCTCTGAGCTGTAGGTTTATCTGTAAAATGGGAGTAACTACCTACCTCACCAGATTGTTGTGAGGATTAAATGAGATAATGCCTATAAATGTGTGACCAGCCTTTATGTTCAGCCCTGTGAGAAGGCCTTAATCTGTTTTCAGTAAGTATTTTAAACTTTTAAGACAGCTCAGAATCTGGGAAACCTTAGAATTGCCCCATTCTTAACTCAGTGGTTCCTCCTCCTTTGTATACAATGAATGCCTAAGCCTGACACCATTTGTCTTCTGCATGTAGTGATACATTGTTTCAGGAACTACTGCGGATTTGATATCCCATTTGTAGAAGAAAATGGAGTCTCAAGTGAGGCTAGGTGACTGGCTAATAAGTGGTTTAAACCAGAATTTGAACTCAGATCAGACTTTCAAGTCCATGCTTTCTGTGTTTTACCAAAGTGCCTCTGCCCATCATGATGGTTCTGTGAGTGGGAGACCGAGAAGTTGGGATTCTCCTGAGTAGCCACTTCTATGAAAGGTGGTTGATGATATGTGGACAATTATAGGTTGATCATGGTTTCATAAGGAAGATGCTAAAAAGAAGTGGATGGTATGAAGCATGTATTTGGGTGGAAAGAGATTGTTTAGTTTTTGTCCTATTTTGTTTGATAGGTTAATGGCTTATATATAATTTTGTGCTATGATAGTCCCTCTTTGCATAGTTATTTAAAGCATGGTTTCTAGGCTCTGTTGCTGTGTTCAGGGGGTAGGACTGTTGTATCATTGGTCACCCTTGGGTAGGCACTTCCCCAAGAGTCTGGGTGGACACAAGGGAACGTCACTCACTTGTGACTGTGGCTAGACAGAACTGTAGCAGGAAGGGACTTGCATCATTTTTCCCTAGTCATGTGTTCTTTTCAAAATTCTACAGGGAGGGTGTAATTAATATTTTATGCCTTTTGTCATGCCAGCCATTCTCAGCTGCTGATTACCTATATGGAAACTCCCATGACTAATGTCTCCTGGCCCTGCTAAAACTGCTTTATAAGAAAACAGGCAACTAAATTCCTGTGTGCCTGTTGGTATTTTTTAAGCATTTATTATTGCTGAGCAGAGTTTTTGATGCTTCTGATACTGCTGAGCAAAACATTTTTCCACTACTGTGTCATAGTGTCTGAAATTCTTTCTTCAAATAGCCTTTCTTTTTCATCTTAGAAAACTCTGTGGTCTCCAAGAGTAAGTATCTTCTAGGAAGGAAGTCGGAGAAGGCAATGGCACCCCACTCCAGTACTCTTGCCTGGAAAATCCCATGGGCAGCGGAATCTGGTAGGCTGCAGTCCATGGGGTCGCTAAGAGTTGGACACAGCTGAGCGACTTCACTTTCACTTTTCACTTTCATGCATTGGAGGAGGAAATGGCAACCCACTTCAGTACTCTTGCCTGGAGAATCCCAGGGATGGGGGTGTCTGGTTGGCTTCCATCTATGGGGTCTCACAGAGTCGGACACAACTGAAGCGACTTAGCAGCAGCAGTAGCAGCAGAAAGGAAGCCAGAGGTCTGAATAAATTGACATTTCTTACCCAGGCAAGCCAAGATAATGGGCCCAGGAGGAGGCCCTCAGTAGCTTCTAATCTTCTGGGCTGATACCTGTCTTAAGCTGCAGGAGTAAATGTTAATAAGTACGCTCTATACTCTTTAATATACCCATTCTGCAATGTAGTTTGAACTGACCGGCTCACCTTTCTGCAGAAGTTTTTTAAGACTACCAGCTGCCTGTTTCAGTCAACATTTAATTTTGCAGTTCTTACCATTCTTTCAAGCCCTTTTATGATACACTCTGAAATTCAAGTTCTGTCTGTTTAAATGTTTTTTTCCAACTTCGTGTTATAATGGAAGCCTGGTTGTTCCCTAACAGCAGTGCTTCCTCTGCAGTTCCTCAATTGCTAGTTTTTGTCTCCCCCAACCCATTTACCTCTCTGTACGCCATTTCTTCTCTATTCTGTCAAAACCCCAACTCTCTTGAAATGTGTGTCACTAAACTACTGTGTATTGTCCATCTCTGTTTCTGTCATCTGCTGGTTTCCTGTGCACTCACATTTACTCACTTGTTTTTACTACTCTGAATATTCCCAAGGAATATGAAGTCAGTATTTTTTGACCACAGATACCCTGTATGTAGAATTGCTTTGGTGTGGACTAGAAATATATACATCTGTTTTAAGTTGTGAGAAAAAGTGTGAAGTTAAAATGTTATGTAGCCTTGATTAAAGGGAAATCTGAAAGACAAAGAATCTTGCATAGAGAGGTGAATGTCTCCCTAGATTTAGAGATATTTTTCATTGATGGTGTGTACTATATTAGATCTTAGTAGGAACTCAGAAGAAAATTTAAACCAAAAAGAGCTTTAAATAGTAACTGAGCATTTTCATGACCATGAATCCCATAAGACTATATTTCATTTTCAGCTCTGTATCCTGAGTGACAGAATTGCTTTTTAAATGTTTTTCCATTCAATATAAATAAAATAGTATGTTCATATTGTTAGGTTGTTTTTAGAAACTAGACTGTCTATCTTCACCTCTGATGTTATAAAACTGGAGTCATAACACTTTTGCTAAAAATGGTTATAATTCCTCCAATAAATATCTGTTGTTATTTCCTTTTTATAAATATCACTAAATTTTTTTTCTTTTGCTTCCTTCCTTTATTCAGATTGGGAAGAAAACAGCTCAATTTGCTTTTCTTTAAGCAGATGTTTTTGGAATGAAGATGTGATTCTGGCTTGTTTCAGATTCAAACACAACATGAAGCTTGTTATTTTCATACTCTTTTTTTTTTTTTTTCATACTCTTAATAGAGTTGTTCCTCAGTAACTGCAGGGAATTGGGTCCAGGACCCCCACCACCATACCAAAATCAAAGGATACTCAAGTCTCTTCTATAAAATGACAAACTATTACATATAACCTATGCACATCCTCCAGTATACTTTAAATCATCTTTAGATTACTTATAAAATGTAATACAATGTAAATGCTTTGTATATAGTTGTAAATGCAATGAAAATAATGCCTATAAATAGTTGCCAGTATGGCAAATTCAAGATTTGCTTTTTGGAACTTTCTGAAGTTTTTTCATTTTTAATATTTTTTACCTGTATTGGGTTAAATACATGATGCAGAACCCACAGATATAGAAGGCCAACTCTACAAAATTAGAGCTCTAGCCATTAGAAATTGTCCTTCTGGGATTTCCCTGGCAGTCCAATGGTTAAGACTCCACACTTCCAATGCAAGGGATGCAGATTCAATCCCTGGTGGGGGAACTAAAATTACACATGCTGTGTGGCCAAAAAAAACCCAAAATGTCCTCTTCTGTTATTTCGCTGGAGAACTTGTATAGCAAGTTATTGTCCCATCCCCTCTCTGGTCTCATCTCTGTTCAAACCTATACTATTATATAGACATCCTTTGGCTGTATAAAACCAGCATGTTCCCTGAGGTCCATTTCTACTCCAGAAGGCAAATTTGTGAGGGGTCCAAAGGAGATGGCTAATTCCTTTCTGGGCAATATAGATACAGGACTTCACTAGTTCTCACTCCTTCCACTGACCATTTTAAATCCACACAGCACAATTTGATCAATAAGGACTGTAGCCATGACAAAGCTGTAACCATTTCTTTAAGTTCAATGGTTCCCAAATCTAGGAATCACAAGAAGTAATTTCACATTTACAGGTATATTTCCCAAGCCCACAAAATTAGCATATTTGGGTCAGGGTATAGGAATCTATTGGAGAAGGAAATGGCAACCCACTCTAGTATTCTTGCATGAAAAATCCCATGGACAGACAAGCTTGCAGGCTACAGTCCAGAGGGTCCCCAGGAGTTGGACCCAACTGGGCTCGATAAAGGACAGAAATGGTATGGACCTAACAGAAGCAGAAGATATTAAGAAGAGGTGGCAGGAATAAACAAAAGAACTGTACAAAAAAGATATTCACGACGAAGATAATCACGATGGTGTGATCACTCACCTAGAGCCAGACATCCTGGAATGTGAAGTCAAGTGGGCCTTAGAAGGCATCACTATGAACAAAGCTAGTGGAGGTGATGGAATTCCAGTTGAGCTATTTCAAATCCTGAAAGATGAGGCTGTGAAAGTGCTGCACTCAGTATGCCAGCAAATTTGGAAAACTCAGCAGTGGCCACAGGACTGGAAAAGGTCAGTTTTCATTCCAATCCCAAAGAAAGGCAATGCCAAAGAATGCTCAAACTACTGCACAATTGCACTCATCTCACATGCTAGTAAAGTAATGCTCAAAATTCTCCAAGCCAGGCTTCAGCAATACGGGAACTGTGAACTTCCAGATGGTTAAGCTGGTTTTAGAAAAGGCAGAGGAACCAGAGATCAAATTGCCAACATCCGCTGGATCATGGAAAAAGCAAGAGAGTTCCAGAAAAACATCTATTTCTGCTTTATTAACTATGTCAAAGCCTTTGACTGTGTGGATCACAATAAACTGTGGAAAATTCTGAAAGAGATGGGAATACCAGACCACCTGACCTGCCTCTTGAGAAACCTGTATGCAGGTCAGGAAGCAACAGTTAGAACTGGACATGGAACAACAGACTGGTTCCAAATAGGAAAAGGAGTACGTCAAGGCTGTATATTGTCACCCTGCTTATTTAACTTATATGCAGAGTACATCATGAGAAACGCTGGGCTGGAAGAAACCCAAGCTAGAATCAAGATTGCCGGGAGAAATATCAATAACCTCAGATATGCAGATGACACCACCCTTATGGCAGAAAGTGAAAAGGAACTAAAGGGCCTCTTGATGAAAGTGAAAGAAGAGAGTGAAAAAGTTGGCTTAAAGCTCAACATTCAGAAGACTAAGATCATGGCATCTGGTCCCATCACTTCAAGGGAAATAGATGGGGAAACAGTGGAAACAGTGTCAGACTTTATTTTTTTGGGCTCCAAAATCACTGCAGATGGTGACTGCAGCCATAAAATTAAAAGACACTTACTCCTTGGAAGAAAAGTTATGACCAACCTAGGTAGCATATTCAAAAGCAGAGACAGTACTTTGCCAACAAAGGTCCGTCTAGGCAAGGCTATTGTTTTTCCGGTGGTCATGTATGGATGTGAGAGTTGGACTGTGAAGAAGGCTGAGCGCTGAAGAATTGATGCTTTTGAACTGTGGTGTTGGAGAAGACTCTTGAGAGTCCCTTGGACTGCAAGGAGATCCAACCAGTCCATTCCGAAGGAGATCAGCCCTAGGATATCTTTGCAAGGAATGATGCTGAAGCTGAAACTCCAGTACTTTGGCCACCTCATGCGAAGAGTTGACTCATTAGAAAAGACTGATGCTGGGAGGGATTGGAGGCAAGAGGAGAAGGGGACAACAGAGGATGAGATGGCTGGATGGCATCACCGACTTGGTGGACGTGAGTCTGAGTGAACTCCGGGAGTTGGTGATGGACAGGGAGGCCTGGCGTGCTGCGATTCATGGGGTCGCAAAGAGTCGGACACAACTGAGTGACTGAACTGAGCTGCTAAGCACACATGCACTAGGAATCTATGTAAAACAAAACTTTTAAAGCAGGGGTTTAAGGAAGATCTCCATGAGGAACCTTGACTCTTTACATGGCTATTTTTGTCATAATTATCCATTTTACCTCAGAAAAATCTACAAATCACAAAATTACTGAGACATATACCAGAGTTTGTGTAATCATAACGAATTAGCAACCAGTTTACTGAGTGGAAGAAAATGCTGTCACATTTGCAGTGTTGGTTTAGCCACAGAGTTGAGCAGATTCGTGTTTTAAAAAATTATAGGACTTACATGGTGGCCCAGTGGTTAAGAATCTGCCTGCCAATGCAGGAAACATGGATTTGATCCTCTTGTCCAGTAAGATCCAACATACCATGGAGCAGCTAAGCCTTTGCGCCACAACTCTTGAAGCCCATTAGGCCCTAGAGCCTGTGATTCACATGGGGAAGCCACTGCAATGAGAAGCCCGTGTACCACAACCACAACTAGAGAGTAGCCCCAGCTCGCTGCAACTGGAGAAAAGTCTGCACACTGCAATGAAGACCCAGCATAGCCAAAAATTAAGTTTTTTTTTTTTAATAAAAAATTGTAGTAGAACAAAATGGTGAACAAGATAAAAATAGTCCTTTGGCTATGACACAGCATAGAAATGTTGGATAAAACTTAAACATCCTTTTAAAGGTCTTTCAGAGAGTAAAATAATCCTCAGAGCCTAGGATAAAGAAGTGGAAGTCAGATAAATGAGTGCTTGTATGCCATGTGGCAGTTTGCTGATCCTGGTCATCAAAGGACAAAGACTTTATCAACCACAAGGGCAGGGATTTGAGTCCCTGCACCTCACAGCCTGTGGGATCTTTTCTACCTGACCAGGGCTGAACCTGTGCCCCCTGCCGTGGAAGCGTGGAGTCTTAAGCCCTGGACCACCAGGGAGGTCCTCCCATTCATGCTTTGAGACCTATAAAGTACTATCTCCTGGTTCTCTTCCTATTTGGTTGGGTGTTGGGTCCTTACCCTCTGTCTGCTTAGTATTTATCACTCTCTGGTACATTTTGTATTTGTTTTCTGTCTATCCTCCCTAGAAATGTAATGTAAACTTACATTTCTAGGGACTTCACCTCTTTATGCAAGGAGATCCAACCAGTCCATTCTGAAGGATATCAGCCCTGGGATTTCTTTGGAAGGAATGATGCTAAAGCTGAAACTCCAGTACTTTGGCCACCTCATGTGAAGAGTTGACTCATTGGAAAAGACTCTGATGCTGGGAGGGATTGGGGCCAAGAGGAGAAGGGGACAACAGAGGATGTGATGGCTGGATGGCATCACTGACTCGATGGACGTGAGTCTGAGTGAACTCTGGGAGTTGGTGATGGACAGGGAGGCCTGGCATGCTGTGATTCATGGGGTCGCAAAGAGTCGGACACGACTGAGTGACTGATCTGATCTGATCTGATCACCTCTTTATTTATGTCCCTAGTGCCTAGAACATTCTCTAGCACGTCAGTACTCAGTAAATTGTTGTTGAATGAACAAAGGAGTAGAGAATGAGATGTTTAAGCAAGTGTTCAGTGAAAGCTAGAAGAAAACATATCAATAGAATAACACCTTGCTCATTCAACAAGCATTCGTCTAGCACCTACTGTGGCTTTGTGCTAGGTGCTAAGTGTATGTGGAATCCATATAGTTGTTAGGGGAAGCACACTGATTGAAACCATCCACCCTGGCCAGGCACCATAGTAACTATTTGCATGAGTTGTTTTATGACAGGAGATCCTGATGAGGAATACGGAACGAATAAACCACCACCAACCAGAAGAGTTTGGGAAAGGTTGAAAGGAGACACCGCGTGCCCGTCCACTTCCCAGAATCCCTCCCACTAGCATCCATCTTGGCAGAGCGATGCGTGCGCCACCAGGAAAGACTCTGAATTAGAATGATTGGCCAAAGACCACCTGGAAACTAATCCCATCACCATAAAACCTGAGACTGTGAGCCATGCATCAGAGCAGTTCTCCTGGGTTCCCTTACCCTACTGCTCTCCACCTGGGTGCCCTTTCCCAATAAAATCTCTTGCTTTGTCAGCAGACGTGTCTACCTCGGACAATTCATTTCTGAGTGTTAGACAAGAGCCCAGTTTCGGGCCCTGGAAGGGGTCTGCCATCCTGCAACATAGTCATGGCCTTTGCCCTTGAGACAGGAGAGAAAGAGGCAGGAAACAAATGCTGGATAAATGAAGATGGGGGTGCAGTTGCTGGGGTTTGATAAAGACCGACTGGAACCAGCTGAAACCAAGGTTGTTTTGAGAAGTCTGGTCATGGACCTTTAGTTCATTATATCTTTTTTGTAATACCAGAAATCACTCTTTGGCCATGACAGTTCTGAGATGGACCATCAAAGGCCAGAAAGTGGACAGTGGTCCAACTCCTGGGAAATACCCCCTCTTCCTGACATAGCAATATTCCTGGAAGTAGTAATATTCCTCCCATATGTTAGCATATTAAATTACTTAGCCCATGAAAACTACAACCTCATTCCCTGGTGCTGCTCTCACTTTCCTAGATAGTTCACATTTGGGCCTGTGGAGTGTGAATTTCTCTAAAAACACTTTCACTTTTCTTTGACTTGCTATTGAATTCTTTCCTGCACAAAGGTAAGGACCCTCACTTGGTGATCCATCCTAAAGGCTCCTGTGGGTCCAAGGATGTGACATTTCCCTCTTTTGCAATACCCTTTTGGAGCCTCTTTCTGTCATCTTATATAGAGGGTGACAATTCCAGGAGTCCAAACTTAAAAGATTTAAGTATCAAAGAGAGAAGCAGAGTTCCAGTACACTTTACACAGACCTAACTTTACTCAGGGTGGTGGACAACTGCAAAGACTTTCTCATTCCAGGGAGGCAGTGTCCCTCCATCCTCATTTCAGGTTTATTTATATTGAACACCAGAGCTCCATTATCTCATCATTTGGGCAAGAGCTCCAATATTTTGGCCACCGGATGTGAAGAGCCAACTCATTGGAAAAGACTCTAATTCTGGGAAAGATTGATGGCATGAGGAGAAGGGGACAACAAAGGATGAGATACTTGGATGGCATCACCGACTCAATGGACATGAATTTGAGCAAACTCTTGGAGATAGTGAAGGACAGGGAAGTTCATGCTGTCACAAAGAGTTGAACGCTACTTAGCGACTGAATAACAGCAAGTCAATTCACAAGAAAGTCATTTGTAACGTATGTTATTTATGGTGAGAACTGCTCTGGTTCACAAATAGATTGGATATTTCAGTCACGAAGACATTCAGACGTTGAGAAATTACTCTGTTAAGCTCAGCTGCAATTCAAATTAAAACAGAAAGGTCCAATTCTTTCAGGAGGCAACACGATTCCTGGGGGCCTGGGCCACGTGATTCACCTCTGCATCCTTGGGTTCTGGGATACAGCCACACCTGTTCTTTGGTTGAGAGGAATGAAGACCTAAGAGCCCGGGAGCTCCGCCTTTCCTGCCACCACTGGGAAAGCTAGGAACCATAGAGATGTGGCTTCCTAGAGAGCCGAAGCTGGGGGGTGGTGTGAGCCACCGGATGTCGCGATACCCGCGGGTCAGCCATTATTCTGGGCTTCAGGTGCTGTGGCGTCCAGTTTTCGTGTCATCTCTTGGCGTCCCGGCGCCAAGGTGGTGGTCCCCAAGGCCGGAGCCGCCGCGGGAGACCCCGGTGAGCGGGGTGGGCTCGGGTCGGGTTGGCAAACGCGGAGGGCGGCCCGGGTTGCGGCTTGAGCTCTCCAGGGCAGGTCAGCCCGCGCCGGCCCCTCTCTGCTCCTCTCCCTCAGGGCGGTCCCTCCACCGCTTGGTTGAGATGGACGCCTAGGCTGCGGCTTGGGGAATATACTGAAGACAGCGTCTCTGTGTCTGTGGATTGGCTGTCGAGTCACTAGAATGTGCTGCCCCTTTGAGAAGAGCGACCTCAGTAGCCAGGTTCTCAGCTCAAGTCTTTCTGCTTTTTTTCTCAGTCTTCTCTGAGGCTGATGCTGGAAACAGCTTGAGATTTTCCCTGGAGCAGGGGCTCCCAGAATTCTTTTTTTTTTTTTTTCCCCTTGAAGGATGGATTCCCATTTTTCCTTGTAATTTTATTGGCGTATACTTGATTTTCAATTTTATGTTAGTTTTAGGTGTACAGCCAAGTGAGTCTGTTATACATATATGCACTCTTGATTCTTTTCCTGTATAGGCCGTTACAGAGTATTGACTAGAGTTACCTCTGCCATACAGTGTGTCTTTAGTAGTTATCTTTTTTATATATAGTAGTGTGTATATGTCATTTCCAATCTTCCAATTTATCCCCCCCCCACACCAAGTCCCATTTAAAATTTTGTAATGTAATGGTATTTAAGAAGCAAACTTTTAGGCCACGCATATCACCATTGCCTCAGAGAATGTATTTTCACATTAAGTACGTGAGTAAATGCTGTCTTTTGCAAGAAAGGTCATTATCAACCTGTGAGTGACTGTGTATCGTTATTGTTTTAATGAACTGTTATTTGGAAACCATTGCTTTAGAATAGTTGTTTGGGTTTCAGAAGTCTTTTCTTAGATGCAGTTATTTTGTACTTTTGGGGTTAGAATCCCTGAGATCAGAATTTGCTCCCATAACTGAACTAGTTGAGTGGCCTTGAGTGAATCGTTTAGCTCCTCCGAGACTTCTTTTGTTCTTTTTAACCTTTGCTTACAAATCTTTTGTGAGAAACAAGCATAATATATGCTTAAGGATTTCTTATTTGTATCTCTGCAAAGTAAGAGTAAATAAAATTCTGATAATTTACTGTAGAAAATTATTTAGAAGTCTTTTCCCCCCAAGTTTTATTTGTAGACCCTATTTTTTTTAGAACAGTTTTAGGTTCATAGGAAAATTAAGCAGAAAATACAGAAATTTCTCATATGTTCCCTTGACCCTACCCTTGCATAGCCTCCTCCAGTATCAACATCCCCCACCACTGGAGGGATAGAGTGGGAGTTTGGGGTTAGCAGATGCAAACTAGTATTTATAGAATGGATAAACAACAAGGTTCTACTGTATAACTTAGGGAACTATATGGTTCTACTGTATAACTTAGGGAACTGTATTCAATATCCTGTGATAAACCTTAATGGAAAAGAATATAAAAAAATGTATATGTATAATTGAATCACTTTGCTGTACATCAGAAATTAACATGTATACCAACTGTAGGTCAATTAAAAAAAAATCCCTCATAGTTTTGCCTTTTCCAGAAGCCATGTAGTTGGAATTGTAAAGTATATTGGACTTTGAGATTAGCTTCTTTCACTGAGTAACATACATTTATGTTTCCTTTGTATTTTTTCATGGCTTGATAGCTTCTTTTTAACACTGAATAATAGTCTATTATCTGGATGTACCAGTTTATCAGTTTACCCATTGAAGAATATCTTGGCTGATTCTTGGTGTTGACAGTTATGAATAAAGCTGCTAAAACGTCCACGTGCAGGTTTTTGTGTGGACATATGTCTTCAGTTCGTTTGGATGAATACTGAAGAGCACAATTGCTAGAATTTATGGTAAGAGTATGTTTAGTTTTGTAAGAAAGGGCCAAACTGTCTTCCATAGTGGCTGTACTATTTTGCATTCCTACCAATGAATGACAATTTCTGTTGTCCCACATCTTCACCAGCGTTTGGTGTTGCCAGTGTTCTAGACTTTGGCCATTCTAATAGGTATGTAATGGTATTTCATTGTTTTAACTTGCATTTCCCTGATGACATATATGATGCAGAGCATATTTTCATGCAGTTATTTGAAATCTGTATATCTTCTTTGGCGAGGTGTTTGTTTAGGTCTTTAGTGGAAGCTACAAGTCCTCATCACTGGACTGCCAGGGAATTCCCCTTTGGGTCATTAAAAAAAAAAAGATTTATTTATTTTTGACTGTGCTGGGTCTTTGTTGCTGTGCTCAGGCTTTCTCTAGTTCAGGCAAGTCAGAGCTACTCTTCATTGTGGTATGCAGACTTCTCATTTTGGTTGCTTGGCTTGTTGTGGAGGAGGGGCTCTATGTGCGTGGCCTCTGTAGTTGTGGTGCAAGGGCTTAGTTGCTCCTCAGCATATGGTGTCTTCCTGGGCCAAGAATTGAACCTGTGTCCCCTGCATTGGCAGGTGGATTCTTAACCACTAAATCACCGGAGAAGCCCACATGGGCATATGTTAATTGAGTTGTTTGTTTTCTTAATTGTTGAGTTTTAAGAGTTCTTTGTATGAAATATACAAAGGAAGGATATTAGGCTTTTATCAAGTATTTGTGTCTTTTGCAAGTATTTTCTTTCAGTCTACGGGTTGTCTTCTCATTCTTGACATTGCTTTTTCCAGAGCAGAATTTTTGAATTTTAATGAAGTCTACCTATTCTTTCAAGGATCATGCCTTTTGAATGTATCTAAAAAGCTGTCACCATGCCCAAGGTCATCTAGATTTTCTCCTAGGTTATCTTCCAGGATTTTTATAGTTCTGTATTTTATATTTAGGTCTCTGATCCATTTTGGGTTAATTTTTGTGAAATTTGTAAAGTTTGTGTCTAGATTGATTTTTTTTTTTTTTGCATGTGAATATCTGGTTGTACCAACACCATTTGCCAAAAAGACTATCTTTGTTCCATCGTATTACCTTAAAGCACCATTTGCTGAAAAGACTATCTTTGTTCCATCGTATTACCTTAATTCTATCAAAGATCAGTTGACTCTATTCATGTGGGTCTATTTCTGGACTTTTCATTCTGTTTCATTGATTTGTCTGCACTTTGCCAATACTGCACTGTCTTCATAACTGTAACTTTTTAGGAAGTCTTGATGTTAGGTAGTGTCAGTCCCTCAACTCTGGGTAGTATTGGGTAGTGTCAGTCCCTCAACTTCACGATACTGAGGAGGAAGTCCTTCAGTATTATGTTAGTTATTCTGGGTCTGTAGCCTCTCCAGGTGAACTTTAGAATCAGTTTGTTGATATCTACAAAATAGCTTGGTGAGTTATTGGAGTTGCATTGACTCTATAGATAAAGTTGAGAAGAACTGGAATTTTGACAGTACTCTTTCTAGCTGTGAGCATGGGATATAAATAGTTTTTAAAAATTCCTTTCCATCACCACCAGATCAGTGACCAAAGAACTGCTCAGTTTCTTTTTTCAAGTGTTCTATCCCTACTAATACTTTAGAACTTTATTTGCTTAGACTACAGGTTTCCCCTAATATCTGAAAATAGTGTTCATATGAAACCTTCATAAGCTTAAGTGGTGTAAAGCAAAGGAGCAGTTCCCTTAGAACACATCTTGCTAACAGATGTACAAAGTAAAACTGGTTAAAGCACAGATGCTCACAGACACAGGTTAAGTCCATGGCAGCTTGATGCTGAGATACTGAGTGTAGTTCCTATGGAATGGGCATGACAGTGCCACTCTGGCTACTTGGGGTACCTCTGGCTACCTCTTAGTAGCCTTTAGAATTTGCTTCTGTTTACTTACCTCTTCACTCTAGTTCTACAACCTTACCTCAGAGTTTTCTTCCTTTCTCTGATTTGCACAGAACATTTCTAACAGAGCTATATGTGTTGTCACTCCCTTGCTTTAGAAATTAGTTTCTTCCTGGAATGGCTTTCCTAATATTCCAGTGATCTTTTTTTCTTTAAAGCCCAACCCAAAATTACCTCCATGAATTTTTACTGTGCTTGTTTGTCCTCCTGTTAATTGTACTTGTACTTTGTATTGTGATTATATTTTATTTTGCTCTCCTCTGCTCTGTTATAAGCATGAACTTTAAGGGTCCACATGTTAAATAAAATTAATGGGGCATTCAGATCTGTCACTGATAGTGATGTAACTGTTACAGCCTTAAAAGTGTAAACTATTCCTATGTTTCTGTTAAACAATTTCTTTTCTGGGGATTTTTCCTGAAGAAATAAGTAGAAATGTAACCAAAAATTCTTTAGCAAAGATGGTCATTGTAGCTTAATTTGTAATAGGAGAAAATTATAAATAATTAAATGTCCAACAGCAGTGGATTACTTAAGTATGAATGGATTGATACACTCTTAAAAATAATGATTAAAGGATATTTGATATTGGACTTCCATGGTGGTCCAGTTGTTAAGACTCTGGGCTTCCAATTCAGGGGGTGCAAGTTCAGTCCCTTGTTGCAGAACTCAGATCCCACATGCCTCATGGCAATAAAAAAAGGAATTTCATGTTTTGATATCAGCAGTGATCTGGATAACATGAATATTAATGTCCCTAGAGCCTTGGGCTGGGGCTTCTGTCAAAAGAGAAACTGCCCAGAATCTAGAACTCTGCATTCAGCAAGGTTTCTTCATTACTGGGGGCTAATTGGGGTGCAGAAAATCTGATTGTGTCTCTGGGTTAACTTTAACAATGATTTCTTTAGGTCTTATAGATGATGTTCTTCAAGCTCTAAGGAAAAAGTCAAGCAAGGATTGAGGGACCCTGGAGAGGAACCTGTCTTAAATGGCAACAATGACAAGGGAAAATTGGGCCCACAATGCTCTGCGACAAGAGGGCCTTGTTAAAGGGAAGGATGATACCTGGAAGTGGGGAACCAGCTTCCAAGGGAGTAGCTCCACTGTTTGGGAGACCTCCCACCTGCACTTTAGACAGTTACGTTATCATGAGACATCTGGACCCCAGGAGGCACTGAGCCGGCTCCGGGAGCTCTGTCGCCGGTGGCTGAGGCCGGAAGCACGCACCAAGGCCCAGATCTTGGAGCTGCTGGTGCTGGAGCAATTCCTGAGCATCCTGCCTGGAGAGATACGGACCTGGGTGCAGATCCATCGGCCCGGGAGTGGTGAGGAGGCCGTGGCCCTGGTAGAAGAGCTGCAGAAAGACCTTGATGGACCAACATTAAAAGTGAGAAAGGGAAAGTGGGGAGTAGGCCCAGGACAGGCTGGGATAGAAAATGATTCTCTGATTTTCATTAACAGTAACACAGCAGCAACCCTTATGCTAATTAAAACAGGTTCATGAGCTCTTCAGATCATAGAATATCTGTCTGGAGAAATGGATTTAGGGTTGGGATCTTTGTACCAATTCAAAATCAACACAGAGCATTGACTCTGCTTTATCTCCCTGGGTGATGCTTGCTAATTCTGAATTTTATTCAAGAATCTGAAGAGCATAATGTTCCTAAGAGCTCCTCTAAACAGAAGCAAGTATATTGTTTGTAAAGTCTGTTTGGGTTGGTGTTGTAAACCTGGAGTATGAAAAGTTGTGAAGAGCAAGAATGATGCTTTCTAGATCTGGAAAGACCACTCCATGTGTTCCCCTGCTGGGGACTGTGTGAGACAAGAGATTGGGTTGAGATATTTGCCTCTGATAAGATTTTATATCCTTGGCTATTAAATTGGGATCTTAACATGGTTTCTAGTATGTGTCAGATCTCTTTCTGTCGATCTGGAGCCCACTAGAAACATTTCTATATGAAAAGTCTGAAATATAATTTGGGAGGGATATCAAGGATGGGCTTGTTTGTTTTAATCATTAAAATGAGGAATTTTAGAGCTGTGTTTTTCGTTACTAATCACTAAGCCATTGTTCTCATTCAAGGGATAAAAAATGGAGGCAATAAAAGGTTCACTGCATTGCCTTTGTGAGACATCTAGTTAGCAGCAAAACCAGATGTCTAGACTTCTAGTGTTCCTTCTATTGGAGCAGGAGGGGATGAGAAAAGTTGTGAATAAGTAGAACCCAGTGTTTTAGATTAAACCTGAAGCTGAAGACTTGTAGATTAAGTCTGAAGCTCTTAATTGCTTGTTACTTCCCATTCCCTCCTTAACCCACACCCAGGTCTGGCTTCTGTTTCTACCGTTCTGTTCAGTCTCCTCTGGGAAAGGTCACCAGTACCATGAGTGGGGCTAGAGGGCAGCTCCATTGTTCTCAAGGCAAAGCTTTCCTGCTGTTTTGATGCTCCATATTTGAGGTGGGTCACTCTCATCTCACAGTTCTAGACTATATGGGCAGAAAGAGGTCCATGGTGGTTAGGTGAGTTCATTTGCTGGAGGTACACGAAGAGTCAGCTTATTGCGTTCTGCTTGTTCCCAGGTTCCAGCCTTTGTCCAGGACCAGGACACTCTCCAGGAGGGTCTGAGTACTCCAGGAATAGCACTTCCTCATGCACCCACTGGCAGCCACAGATCAGCTGAAATTCGCTCAAATTCTCTTACTGACCCAGTGGTGTTTGGCTTGCTCCAGGATCCTCAACATGGTAACTTACTCTGTGGGTCTGGCTTTGGACATCCTCAGGACTCTTGCTGGGTCTCACCTCCCTACTCCCAGATAGCGACTTCCTCTTCTGCCGTTCTATGAGTCCCTTAAGATACCAAATTCTTTTCTTTTCTCCCTCATGTCATTGCTTGGGTCCCTCTGACCCTTTATCCATTCTTATTACTAGTTTTTACACTTTTCTAGCCCTGTACATGGGGGTCAGAAAAGATTTGTGTGTCATTTTCTAGCCATTATTGCCTAGTTCTGGTTGTTACGTGTCTTTCTGAACTCCTATTTTATAGAAGATAAACTTACTGGATTTGGACAAGAATGACAGTTACCTCATATGCAGCTTTTTCTCCTTCTTCAGATTCTCCTGCCCCTGAGGCTTCTGCCCTTTCCCAGGAAGAGAACCCCAGAAACCAATTAATGGCTCTCATGCTCTTGACAGCCCAGCCCCAGGTAAGATTTGCTACCTCTTTTCTTCCAAAGGCCCTATCTGCACTACCTAATTGTGGCTCAAACGTACACTCGCTCATCCTAGTGCTTGGGTGTCCAGTCAGCTTCCATCTTTGAATCAAGGTCCCTGCTATTGAAGGGCAGAGTTCATGTGGGATCTCCTGTGTCTCTCTCATATCCCACCTCATGCCCTCATAACATGTCTCGTCCCCAAAAGTGAAAGGAACCCTTCAGTAGAGGAGCTTCCTGGGCATGGATAATCTCACACATACCTGTCATTTCAGGAATTGGTGATGTTTGAGGAGGTATCAGTATGCTTCACTTCAGAAGAATGGGCATGTTTGAGCCCAGTTCAGAGGGCCTTGTACTGGGATGTGATGCTGGAGAATTATGGAAATGTGACTTCCTTAGGTAAGGACCCTTTCTTCCCATAATTTGTACCTTTACTTCATCAGCTTTTGTTTATTTTCTTTTTTTTTCTTTTTACACCCCTATGACTCCCTGCAGTGTAATTGCAGATTCTTAACCACTGGACCACCAGGGAAGTCCCAGCTTTTGTGGAACTTTTTGCTATGGTAGTTATGAACATAGCATAGCATACTTATTTTGAAAAATACTTGAAGGAAAAAATTTTTCAAACCAACTCTTTACAAACAACTACCCTCAAAATTTTGATATTTTACCTTTCTGGCTTTTTCTATGTATTGGAGAGTTTTTTGTTTTGTTTTTTTTTTTACATTGTTTTGAGAGTGTGTGTCTGTGAATATGTACAGTTTTATAGCTTGCTTTCTTTGCATTTACCTCAACTCGTATTTTCACATA
The DNA here is from genome assembly GCF_029407905.1 of Bubalus kerabau. Lineage (NCBI taxonomy): Eukaryota > Metazoa > Chordata > Mammalia > Artiodactyla > Bovidae > Bubalus > Bubalus kerabau. Next base: position 18,136,823 of record NC_073643.1, read on the forward strand.
TTCTTTGCAAATGTTATCTATATTGGCTGGATAATTTGTATCATAATTTAGTTAGCCATTTCTGTATTTTAGATAATTACTATAATAATATTCTTTCTCTATGCCTAATGTTTCTTTTTATTTTTAATTTCTCATTATTTTTTAGAAGTAGAACACTAGGCCTAAATTAATTATTTTAAGGCTCTTGCTTCTTACTGCCAAATTGCTTTCCATATTGATGTCAGTCTTCTCTGCTCTTACCAGCTGTACACAAGAACCACTCCTTTGGCTCTGCCTTCATTGAAGCTGAGTAGTCCCACTCTTTTAAATTGTTGTTAATATAATTTTTTTAAGTTATAATATATATTCTGAAGTGTATTTCTTTGATTAGTAACAAGAGTATTTTTTAAAAACCTGTTAGTCATTTATGTTTCTGACAAACATTAAACATGTACATGCTGCTCTGTAATGGCAACTATGGGAATGATGTGATTCTTCCCTTAAGTAGCATGATTTGGGAGATGAATACAGAAAAAATAAACAAGGCAGAGTGAAATAATTGGAATTAGAGTGGCGTAAGTCTCTTGAGATGGAAATGGAGAAGACAAAGCAACCAGTACCATTTCTGGGAGTTAGAAAAGGCCATGAAGGAGGTAGCTTTATATTTCATTGTCTGAGTATCATTCTTTACATTGGCAGCTTTATGATACTGAATTTTTATTCAAGAACATTATATATCATTACATTTGTTCATGCTGCCTTTGTCTGTTTCAGGCCTGTTTTAAAAGTACCTTCAGGTAGATCTTACATAATTCTGGTTACATTGACTCTTTGGAATAGGAATCTTTTCTGATATTTTCTAGTTGATCAGTTTTCATACATGAAAATATTTAGTTTTTATATGTTAATTTTTTAATTAGCAACCTTAGTAAATTTTTTTATTGTTCATAGTAATTTATACTGTATATTTTTACATTTATGAGGATATGTCTTTTAGTATCTCTAAGGATATGTCTTTTAGTATGTCTGTTAGTATCTCAGCTGTGGTGTGATGGTCAAATATTTTGTAGATTTGATATTTGGATATATATTCCTAAACTGCTTTCTATCAGTGATCTACCAATTTATACATCCACACAAAGAGCCCAAGAGGGCCTATTTCCCCTGTATGTGCTTGTGATTTGGTCACTTTTAAATCTTTGCTAGGTAGATGAACAATCCTATCCTTTGGGATTTTTTTTTTCATTTCTTTGATTATTAGTATTATTATGTTTATTGTTATTTTATGTTTATTCATATCCTTTCTACATATTTCTTTTGTTTATTAGAACTGGTAACCCTTTGTCACATGTTGTACATTTTCCTATTTGTTTGCCTTTCTGTGCTTGTTATGAGTTTAAGTCTTAGAAAATCTTTCAAACAGCAATATTTTCCTTTATGGTGTCTTTCTCCATAAAATACTATTTTTTAAATCACATGTATTTTATTCAGGCATTTTCATTGTTTCATTTTTATATTTATGCAGAATGACCTAGGAATCCAATTTGTTTGCTCTCTTTTTTGTTTAATCCAAGTGATTTTCAGTAGTTCTAATGTGATTTACTATAGAACCCATCTTTCTTTTTAGAAATTTTAAAACATGTTTGATGGGTTAATTAATTTTATGAAAAACACTCACCAGGGATCCATAGCTTATGCTGTAACCCAAAATAAATTCCAGATGGGTCTAAATAAAGGTTAAACTTAAAAAATAATAAAATAGAATTCCTTATTTATTCTAGCTCTTTGAGGAAAGAGAAGTTTGAATCAACTTTAATAAGTAAGATATGCTCTAACTGCAGTGTTGTTGGGGCTTTGGGCAAGCAGATACCAAAGTACTTATGTTCTTTGACCTAGTAGTTCTAATTTGAGGAGGATACCTTAAGGAAATGGTTCAGAAAGAGGGAAAATAAGTTATAAGTCTAAAGACAGTCCCAGCAAAAAATTGACAATGATTAAAATTTGGGAACAACCAAATTTCCTCAGATAAAGTACTGCGTAGCCCATGGTGTTCTGACCTCGGAGTAGACTGTGACACTATCAAATTTGACAGTTTTATGTACTCAGTTTCTGTGCATTGATAAGCTGGTAGAAAAGCAGACTTCAAGGCTTCCCTGTTGGCTCTGTGGTAAAGGATCCATCTGCCAATGCAGAAGATGTGGGTTTGATCCCTGGTCTGGGAAGATCTCATTTGCTGCAGAGCAACTAAGGTAGTGTGCCATCACTATTGAGCCTGTGCTCTGGAGCCTGGGAGCCACAGCTACTGAAGCCCACATGCCCTAGAGCCCATGCTCTGCAACAAGAGAAGCCACCACAATGAGAAGCCCACACACTGCAAGTAGAGATTAGCCCCTGCTTGCTACGACTAGAGAAAAGTCCAAGCAGCAGTGAAGACCCAGCAAAGCCAAAAAGAGCAAACTCCCAGATAGCTTGCACATACTTCTTCAATATGTAAAAGAATATAAATGTTCATTTAAGAAATTGGAATAGATTTTAAAGGCACTTATTCAAGAAATATTAAGTATCTCACACATCAAGCTTAATCCCTGCCTTAAAGTACATTCGAGTTGAATTGACAGACTTTTACAAAAATAAATACAATACAGTGTAACAAATGCTATATAATAAAAGTATGCATGAGTGTGGGAGCACATAGGAGCTTGGTATGATGAGAGCACTGGGAGAGTAGGAGGAGAGGTGGGTGGTTTAGAGAAAGATTACAGAGGTAAGTGACTTTTTTGTGGGGAAGGGGCTATACCACTTGTGGGATCTTAGTTCCCCACCCAGAGGTTGAACCTGAGCCCCAGCAGTAAAAACACCAAATCCTAACCACTGGACTGCCAGTGAAATCCCAGATGATATTAATATGATTTCTTAATTTTCTTTTTTTTTATTGTTCAGTGCTATGGTACAGAAATACACTGCTTTTGTATATTAATATTTATCCTACAACCTTGCTGAACCTACTTAGTTAGGGTAGTTTTTTGGTTGCTTCTTTCAGTTCAGTTCAGTTTAGTCGCTCAGTCGTGTCCAGCTCATTGCAACCCCATAGACTGTGTCATGCCAGGCCTCCCTGTCCATCACCAACTTCCAGAGTTTACCCAGACTCATGTCCATTGAGTCGGTGATGCCATACAACCACCTCCTCTGTCATCCCCTTCTCCTCTAGCCTTCAATCTTTCCCAGCATCAGGGTCTTTTCAAATGAGTCAGTTCTTCACATCAGGTGGCCAAAGTATTGGAGTTTCAGCTTTAGCATCAGCCCTTCCAATGAACACTCAGGACTGATCTCCTTGAGGATGGACTGGTTGGATCTTTTTGCAGTCCAAGGGACTCTCAAAAGTCTTATCTAACACCACAGTTCAAAAGCATCAATTCTTTGGTGCTAAGCACAATGATGTATTACATTAATTGATTATCTGATGTTATACCTATATTTGCCTTCCTGTGATAAATCTCACTTGGTCATGGTGTAGAATTCTTTTTATGTGTTGCTGGAGTCAGCTAATATTTGGTGAGATTCTTTTTTTTTTTTTTTTTTGCTTTTATTTTACTTATTTGGCTGTGCTGGTTCCTCATTGCTGCGTGGGCTCTTTTCTAGTTGTGGTGAGCAGGAACTACTCTCAGTTACAGTTCACGGGCTTATGGTGGTGGCTTCTCTTGTTGCAAAGCACAGGCTCTAGGGTATGCAGGCTTCAGCTGTTGCGACTCCTGGACTCTAGAACACAGGTTCAGTAGCTATGGCTTAGTTTTTCTGCAGCATGTGGTATCTTCCCAGACCAGGAATTGAACCCATATCTGTTGTATTGGCAGGCAGATTCTTTACTACTGAACCACCAGGAAACCCCTGTTGAGGATTCTTATGTCTCTATTCATAAAGATATGGTTGTTTGTAGTTTTGTCATATCTTTGTCTGCTTTTAGTATGTAGGTGATACTGGCCTAATAGAATTAATTGGGAAGTGTTTCCACCTTTTTTGTTTATTGGAAGAGTGTGTGAAGAATTGGTGTTCATTCTTTTAATGTTTGGTAGAATTCATCAGTAAAACAGTTTGGGTCTGAGCTTTTCTTTGTTGGTAGTTTTTTGTCTACTGATTGTATTTCATTGCTTATTATGGAACTATTCAGATTTTCTGTGTCATCCCGAGTCAATTTTAGTACATTGTGTCTTTCTAGAAATTTGGTCATTTCATTTTTTTTTTTTTTTTGACCATTCCATCTTAAGTTGCTCAGTTGGCACAGAATCATTCATGGTATTCCCTTAAACTTTTTTTTTTCCTGTAAGATCAGTGGTAATTCCAATGGGGGTAACTTCTGTACTTAGTTTTTAAGCCTGTAAGTTTGGGCAGGTAACAAATTGAGAAGAGGAAGAGCAAATTCAGGAAGAGAAAGGGGCATGGGCAGTGATAAGGAAGCAAGCAAAAACATGACATGTTTGGGCATCTGTACATAGTTTTCCATGCCTAGAGTCTATAGGCATACTGCTGCTGCTGCTAAGTCACTTCAGTCATGTCCAGCTCTGTGTGACCCCATAGACAGCACCCCACCAGGCTTCCCCATCCCTGGGATTCTCCAGGCAAGAACACTGGACTGGGTTGCTATTTCCTTCTCCAATGCATGAGAGTGAAAAGTGAAAGTGAAACCGTTCAGTCGTAGCTGACTCTTAGCGACCTCATGGACTGCAGCCTACCAGGCTCCTCCATCCATGGGATTTTCCAGGCAAGAGTACTGGAGTGGGGTGCCGTTGCCTTCTCTGAGAGTCTATAGGCATAAAGGGTACTAATAAGAAGTTAAGCCAGAAAAGTAACAGATAGTGGAGGATAGCATCTCTTGGGCTGTTCTTGTCATTTGTGCATTACCTATAGGCAATGAAGCATTGTTTGTTTTGAGCAGGTGAGTGATATGATCAAATATACGTATTGGAAAGATAATTAGCAATGGAATGGACATGGATTAGAGGACTGGGGAGGATTGGAGGTAGGGAATCCTGTCTTTTTCTTGCCTGCTTAACCAAAGATTGCAGAAAATAATCAGCTCCCTCTATCATTCTGATATTTTTTTTCCCAAGTCCCTTAAAGCTCTTTAGGCCCACACATAGTCTGATTTCTATACTAAAATTTCATTTATCCAGCTAATTAGCTAGTGTATATATGAGTCCTTCATTTCTTAACCATTTTCCATTTCTGTTTAACCACTTGCAACACTTCTACTTTTTAAAATGCTTCTACTTCCTTAAAGAAAGAAAACTTTCCTTTCAACCAGCATTCTGCTTAAATTGTAAAACCAGTCCGTTAACACTCCTTTCCTATGTATTTTCTCTCTATTTAGGTAGAAGAATATTGTTTTTATACTCAAATAGAAGATAATGTTATTATTATTTATATAATTTTATTTATTAGATAATTTGGGGAACTAGTTCATAATTTTTCTCACATTTGGATGGTGAAAATGAGTTTCCAAAACATTTAAAATATGCATCATTTGATATTTTAAAATATTTGAGAATATTAGAGTCATAAAGAGGTTAACTAGTTTAGCCTCATTATTTTATAGATGTTTTCATAGTTTTTAATGTCTCTATATTTTTTCTTTTCATTCAGTATTTTTTATATATAACTACATGATGGAGTCTAATGTAGACCTGATTTTTTGTGAAATTATTTTTAAAATTTCATTTCTCAATTTTAAAAGAAGAATTCGAGGTGTTAAGTGGCTTTTTAATAGATTTTTTCCCTGTAGATTAATTACTTTCAAGAAATTGAAAAATGTTGATGCACTTGACTCTTCAAAAGCTAAAGATGGCCTTCAGAGTTTTTAGGTATATTTTCTTTCTTTGAGAGTTTCCATCTTCTTAGCATGAAGAAGAAAAAAAAAAAAAAAGATAGTTCTTTATAAGCCCCATCCAGCTTCATGAGCTTATACGTGAACCACCTGTATTAAGATCCTTCTCTATTTCTTCTTACATCTGTTTTTTCAACATCCTTTCTATGTTTCCATCTGCTCCCTGAAGTCAACAAGCTTAGAAGTATCTCAGAATGAATTCCGTGTTAATCCATTTATAACATTCTGTCAGTGTAGCATTCTGCTTTGTACTCCCATTTAATGAAAAGCTTTTCCTTTTTGTGTGCATGTAAAAGTATCCTTCTAGTTGTTTTAAAGTCTTTTGAAGATCTTGTTGTTGCTGACACAGGGATATGGTAATATTTGCATTTTTAATTTCTTTTACCAGAATGGGAGACCATGACTGAGAACGAGGAGGTGACATCCAAGTTGAACATATCTCAAAGAGCAGATTCTCAGAGAGGAATATCAAAAAGATTTCAAGGAGGTGTTCCGCATCTTCTTGACTTTGAGGAAGAGTGTGAATGGCAAATTTTTTCAAGTCAGTGGAGAAATGAAGCAAGGGAAAGAGATACACTGAAGAAAGGTTCCCTATGTGAACGAGACAAGAAAAAAAGGACTCCGCCAGAAAAACGAGGCCAAAAGTGGAAGGAATTTGAAGAAAGCTTGGCTTCAGATTCAGCTTTTTCTGAAAGTTTAATAGGTGCTGAAGGAAAGAAGCTGTATAAATGTGATATGTGTTGTAAACATTTCAATAAAATCTCCCATCTTATAAATCATCGGAGGATCCACACTGGGGAGAAACCTCATAAATGTAAGGAGTGTGGAAAAGGCTTTATTCAGCGCTCAAGCCTTTTAATGCATTTACGAAACCATTCTGGCGAGAAACCTTATAAATGTAATGAATGTGGGAAAGCCTTCTCTCAGAGCGCTTACCTTCTAAACCATCAGAGAATCCACACTGGGGAGAAACCTTATAAATGTAAGGAGTGTGGAAAGGGCTTCTATAGGCACTCAGGCCTTATTATACATCTAAGACGCCATTCTGGGGAGAGACCTTATAAATGTAATGAGTGTGGCAAAGTTTTTTCTCAGAATGCTTACCTCATTGATCACCAGAGGCTCCACAAAGGAGAAGAACCTTATAAATGTAACAAGTGTCAGAAAGCTTTCATTCTGAAGAAGAGCCTCATTCTGCACCAGAGAATCCACTCTGGCGAAAAACCCTATAAATGTGATGAATGTGGAAAAACTTTTGCCCAGACCACTTACCTGGTTGACCATCAGCGGCTCCACAGTACAGAGAACCCATATAAATGTAAAGAATGTGGAAAAGTTTTCATTCGAAGCAAAAGCCTCCTCCTACACCAGAGAGTTCACACAGAAAAGAAGACTTTTGGTTGTAAAAAATGTGGGAAGATTTTCACTTCTAAGTCAAGTCTCATTGACCATAAGAGGATGCATAGCAGAGAGAAGCCTTATAAATGTACTGAATGTGGGAAAGCCTTCACTCAGAGTGCTTACCTTTTTGACCATCAGAGACTCCACAATGGGGAGAAGCCCTACGAATGTAATGAATGTGGGAAAGTTTTCATTCTGAAAAAGAGCCTCATTTTACATCAGAGGTTCCACACTGGAGAGAATCTCTATGAATGTAAAGACTGTGGCAAAGTCTTTGGTTCTAACAGAAACCTCATTGACCATGAGAGACTCCACAATGGGGAGAAGCCCTATGAATGTCGAGAGTGCGGGAAAACCTTCATTATGAGCAAAAGTTTCATGGTCCATCAGAAGCTCCATACACAAGAGAAGGCCTACAAATGTGAGGATTGTGGGAAGGCTTTCAGTTACAATTCAAGCCTGCTCGTACATCGGAGAATCCACACCGGGGAAAAGCCTTTTGAATGCAATGAATGTGGAAGAGCTTTCAGTTCTAACAGAAACCTCATTGAACATAAGAGAATCCACAGTGGTGAGAAACCATATGAGTGTAATGAGTGTGGTAAATGCTTCATTCTGAAGAAAAGCCTCATTGGACATCAGAGGATTCACACAAGAGAAAAATCTTATAAATGTAATGACTGTGGGAAAGTCTTCAGTTACCGCTCAAACCTGATAGCCCATCAGAGAATCCACACTGGTGAGAAGCCTTATGCATGTAATGAGTGTGGGAAGGGCTTTACTTACAATAGAAATCTTATTGAGCATCAAAGAATTCACAGTGGAGAAAAAACCTATGAATGTCATGTATGTAGAAAAGTGCTTACCTCTAGTAGAAATCTTATGGTCCATCAAAGAATCCATACTGGAGAAAAACCTTATAAATGTAGTGAGTGTGGAAAAGACTTTAGTCAGAACAAAAACCTTGTTGTACATCAGAGAATGCACACTGGGGAAAAACCATATGAATGTGAAAAGTGTAGAAAATCTTTTACTTCTAAGAGGAATTTAGTTGGCCACCAGAGAATCCACACAGGAGAGAAACCATATGGGTGTAATGACTGTAGTAAAGTTTTTAGGCAAAGAAAAAACCTGACTGTACATCAGAAAATTCATACAGATGAAAAAAACTGTGAATGTGATGAGTCTGAAAAAGAATTCTCTCAGACTTCAAACCTTCATCTTCAACGAAAAATCCATTCTTTGGAGGATTTTGGGTCCTATTCTCTTGGGTCCAAATTCTCTTGGGTCCAAAATGCCAATGAGTCCAAGATCAAGATTCAGAAAATCTAGTATTGTGTAAAATAGAATAGCATCCCTGCCTCTCTAAGTGACTGTTGGATAAATGGCAGCATAGGGTTTTTATAAGGAAAAAAAAGTCATGATTGACCCTTTTGTAGACAAGTGTGTTACATGAGGCAGAAAGTTAATCTAGACTTTGAAGACTATGAAAACATAAGCCAAATTCTAGTTAAAAGATACTCTGTTCCAAATCATTTCTTATGAACCTAGAAAAGGACCTTGAAGCACTTAAAGATTCTGAAGAAACTGAATTATGATTTATAAGATATAATGAAGATGTTGTAAATGATAGCAAAAATATCTTTGTATTAAAAAGTATGTTTTGAAAAGATACGTATATTTGGTACATCTTAAAGATAGTATCACTGCTAGAGAATGTCTATACAGACAGTGTGATTAAGACATACAAAACATGAAGTTGGGTGGGTAGGACTGCTCTTTGAGGGCAATTTAAGTACACTGGATTTGGAATCTGAAAACCTAGGTTTGGATCCTGGCTCTTTCACTTACGAGCTCTGTGATGTTATTAAGTCAGTCTCTAAGTCTCAGTTTCTCTGTCAGTCAAATACTGGCATAACCCCTACTTCATAGAATTGTTTTGAGCATTTAGTAAAAGGATCATGTGACAGTACTTTATGAAATAATTTAATTGTCAATAAAATTGGATAAAAGAGATATGGTCAAAATCGGGAAAATGGCATAATGTAGTGTTTGTTCATCAAGTTAATATTAGGACTTCATGAACCTCAAAAGTTTAATTTTTATAGTAAGGAAGTATGGTGGATGGTTAACTTTGGAATTTAGTACTCTAAAAAAACTTTAAAAACAGCTTTTTAAATGTTTAAGGGAGATAATATATAATATACCTAGTTTGTTTTTATGGAAAAAAAAAAATATTGGCTTACTAAATAATGTCTGGCCATTAATTTGATGCCAAGAAAAAAACAGTTTATTTTTCAACCTTTGGATTTTAAACCTAGTGGGTGTAGAGTGTCAAAATAGAAGGACAGTCCTATGTCACTTTCCTTGCTGACAGGGAAAAATCCTTAACCCCAGAGCTGATTATCTCTGCTACTGTCATTCTCACTTCTAATCAATATTTCATTGGTGATATACAAATGGCTTGTTCCTCAAGAAACAACATTCTATCCCAGCACTCAACTTACCACATAAGTTTTTTTACACAGCCAAGCCCTTCAAATTTCTGATTATACCAATTCAGAATCCATCTCTGAGTGGTCAGGCCCATTTACTCCCAATGAACCAATCATTCATTCATTCTGTACCCTTTTGTAGATTTGTAAACTTAATTCTTGTATTCTTGGTTTGGTAATTTTATGTAGTAATTCTCAGAATGCCAGTTCTGTCACTGAAGTATAAATACCTTAATATTGGGATTTTGTTTTCTGATACTTAGCAGCATTGCAGTGGTGTGTTGATTATAGTAAGTGTTATGAATTCAACCCTGAAGTTCTTTGAGGGCTGGTTCCTTTTTAGACTGAAAGGACCAAGAGTGAAAACTGGAAGGGGCCTGAGTTAAAAGTCTGAAGGCCTTAAGAGTCAGATTCTGCCACTTTTCCTTGGACAAATGGTTTCATTTCTTGGAGCCTTGGTTTCTTCATTTGTTAAACAGAAAGAAGAATATCTACCTCCCTAAGTTTTTATGGAGTAATGAATATGTAGATGCTTTTTGTCCATACTGAAGAAAAATTACCCCCATTATGTAATAATCACATGTACTTGAACAATGAAGAGATCTGGCATTTACCTCTTAATCAGTTTAACAAAATGTAACATTGCTGAGACAACTCACATAATGTGCCTTCCTCCACATGTAATGTGATAAGCCAAAAGTATAACCTGAATTTATCAAGCTTCTTAGACCTGATTGCTAGTTTACAGGAAATACAGGAGGCAAAGGAACAAGATAAAAGACATGTCATAAGAAACAAGTTCAGAATGTGGTATATTGTCGAGGAAAACTGCATTGCGGGAATCCCCTGGCAGCCCAGTGGTGAGTCCTCTGCTCTCATTGCAGAGGGCGAACATTCAGTCCTTAGTTCAGTTGGGGAACTAAGATCCTACAAGCTGGGTGGTGTAGCCAAAACAACAACAACAAAAAAACACCACTGCACTGGATTCTTCAAAGATGATGAAAAAGAGAAGGGAGTGATAATAATTGTTGATGCTGGGTGAGTATTGAGAGTTTATTGTACTACTTTTGTATATGTATGAAATTTCCCATAATGAAAGATACAACTAGTGGAGGGGACGGGGGTTTAAAAGATACAAAAGAGCGAGGATGAAAAGGCATTATACACTGGGAGAAAATGTTTGCAAATCATATATCCAACACAGAATTTGTATCTAGGCTAGATAATTCTTAAAACTCAGCAATAATAAATAGATCCAATTAGAATATGGGCAAAGGACATGAACAGGTATTTTACCAAAGTATAGATTGGCAAGTGAAAAGATACTCAACATCATTAGCCACTAGGGAATTGCAAGATAAAAATCTGTACAGCTATCAGAAGAGCTTTTAAATATTTTAATGCCAAATGCTGGCAAGGATGCAAAGGAACTGAATCTATTACATTGCCAGGAATGAGAAATAGTACAGCCACCATGGGGAATAATTTGGCAGTTTCTTATAAAACCAAACATGAATTTACCATATGACCCAGTATTTGCAGTCCGAGCATTCATCTCAAAAAAATGAAAACTCCTGTTACACACACACACACAAGCCTGTATGTGATTGTTAAAAGCAGTTTTACTAGTAAGAGTAATTTGTAATAACTCATCAAATATCCTTCAACAGGTGGTTAAAAGAAACTGCAATATATCTATACCATGGAATACTTATTACTCTGCAGTAAAATTGAATGACCTATTGATATCTGCAGTGACTCAAGTGTATTCCAAGAGAAATATGCTGAGTGAAAAAATCCAATCTCAAAAGGTCGTATACTGTATGGTCACATTTATATAATACTCTAAAATAACAAAAAAGTATACGGATGAAAGAAACCAGATTAGTGGTTGCCAGAGGTTGGGGATGGAGGGACAGAGCGACAGAAGAGGGAGGGGTTGCCTTTAGAGAGGTCTTGGTGTTGGAAACATTGTGTATCTGAATTGTGATGGTGGTTCCACAAATCTACAAGTGATAAAATAACAAGTACACACACACATTGTACCAATGTCAGTTTCCTGATTTTTATCTTAAATTATAATTATGTAAGATGTACCCATTGGTGGAAACTAGTTGAAGGTTATTATTATCTTTGCAATTCCTGTGAACCTGTAACTTCATACTAAAAAGCAAATCCAAACAGCCATACCAAATACAGTGTGTGAAACTGACTTGGAAAAACAATTAATGAAGTCTATATTTTAGGACAGTTGGAAATTTGAAAATGACTGATAACAGATGATATTAGGGAATTTTTGTTAATTTTCCTACCTGTAATGACAGTATTGTTAGTGTCAAGATTCTTATTAAAGGATACATATAGAAGTATTTGGAATGAGTATTTTGATGTTTACAACTTTAAAAATATGCTTTTCAGTATGCATAGAGAGAGAAGGCAAACGTTGTTTAGTTACTCAGTAATGTCTGACTCTTGTGACTTCATGGGCTATGGAGACCTACCTGGATCCTTTGTCCGTGGAATTCTCTAGGCAACAATACTAGAGCGGATTGCTATTTCCTTCTCCAGGGGATATTTTGGACTCAAGATCTGATCCTGTCCCCTGCAGTGGCAGGCAGATTCTTTACTACTAAGCCACCAGGAAAGTCCAACGCAAAGAGAGTGGAGTGTTATTTGTTGAGTACAGGCATTCACTGTACCATTCTCTGTACGTTTGATATTTCCAAAATAAAACATTTGGGTCAAAATGATCAGGGCCTTCTACAGATGGATACTCTGTAGCTTCAGGCTCCCAGCTGCGCGCCTCACTTCAGTGCTCTTGCCAGGCATAGGAATGCCCCTTGCCCTGAGGTTCAGGGTCCCTAGTCCACCTGCACTCTTCCTCTAAGCTTGTTCTTCCATCCCTGATCCGTAGCGAAATTGGACACCCAACGAGAAGACAGTACCTCCGAGATTCCTAGAGAGGCTGGTCTGGCGACTTGGGGAGCCGGAAGCCCATCCCCAGGCACTTCCTGTCCGGTCATTGTTCTCGTGCCGGTAGGCGCCGGGGTCCAGGCCACCCGCCTTCTCGCCTTCTGCTTCAGAGCTCGCGAACTCCGGCCGTGCTTCTGCTCCGCGCACGGTGAGCGGGGGTGGCGTGGCCTGGGCGCGAACGTCGGGGGCGCGGGAGGGTCCATTCCAGGGGTATGCCCCCGTCGTCCTCCCTTCAGGGATCCCAACACTGTCTGTCTGTCCCGGGGCGGCTCCGCGCCCCGCCACTTCGGAAATCCGCTGTTGCCTACCTACCGGGGGCCTAGCCCCGGGGTAGGTTGGACACGAACCGCCCCAGGGGCCCGGCTTATACCAGGATCTGGGCTGTGTGGCGTCTGGAGGTGGAGGAGATGGGTTATCACGATTGGAAATAGGGAAAGGACATTGAAAGAAAGCCCATGATAGGAGACTGTGCTGTCTAGGGCTGGAGGCCAGTTAGAATATCAGCAGTCTGATATCAATGCCCAAAGTAGGCAATCTTGTGTATACACGGGTGAAACGAGTATTAAGGACCTTCCTCTCTGATAAAATTCAACTAGTCATGGAAAGAATTCTCCAGAATTAAGATTTGTTGCAGGACTGAAATATTGCACTACTCAAGAGATGCAGTGTATGGAATAAGTTGCCAGTAAGTTAAAGCAGAATAAAGTATATGATCACTTCAGTAGTAGCAAAAGAGAACTTAATGAAATTTAGCACTTTTCTCCTAATAAGACATCTAAAAGGAAATAGGAAAATTTCAGTTTCTCCATAATCAGCTATAATGGTAGATTAATACTCACAGATTAAGAACAAAAAAATCTGTTGGCTTGGCTGTGATACTGGGGAACTGTTAGTTCATGGTGATATGATTTGTTTCAGTCCTTTTAGAAAGCAGTTTGACAATATATGTCACCTATAAAATCCTTTGGTTAGTAATCCCTCTATTCTAAAGGAATAATTCAGCAGCAGAAAAAACTATTTGCATGAAAAGAATCTTAAGAATTATGTTAAGAAAATAAACTGAAAACAAGGGTCTTTTACTAAAGCAGTGATTAATAAATAGGGGCTGGTTTAGTAAACTATAATATTATGGTGGTGGTGGTTTAGTCGCTAAGTCGTGTCCGACTCTTTGCGACCCCATTGACTGCAGCCCACCAGGCTCCTCTGTCCATGGGATTTTCCAGGCAAGAATACTGGAGTGGATTGCCATTTCCTTCTCCAGCAGATCTTCCCAACCCAGGAATCAAACCCAGGTCTCCTGCAGTGCAGACAGATTCTTTACCGACTGAGCTATGAGGGAAGTCCTATAATATTATAGGTATTATATAATGTATAGTATTTATATTGTTTTTAAATTACGTATATTATAATATTTAGAGTACCATGCCAGAAGGAGGTGGCGTTGTATGTACTTAACATTAAAACATCTACCATCTTAAGAGTGCTGTTTTGTCTCACAGTTGAAAGAAATAGAAAAATATAAAAATCAAAGGAAGAGGACCTTAAAACCACCTGTGATTACATCACCCAGAGATAACCTCTCCTAACATGTTGGTGTCTAGTGCTAAGTTGCTTAGCAGTAAGTCGTGTCCAACTCTTTACGACCCCATGGACTATAGCCCACCAGGCTCCTCTGTCCATGGGATTCTCCAGGCAAAAATACTGGAATGGATTGTTGTGCCCTTCTCCAGGGGATCTTCCTGACCCAGGGATTGAACCTGCATCTTTTATGTCTCCTGCATTGCCAGGCGGGTTCTTTACCACTAGTGCTACCTAGGAAGCACAGTTGGTGTCTAGACTGCCAGTCTTTTTCTTGAGAGTCTTTTGTTCATACTGTTGTTCTTGGTGCTTAAAACAAACAAAACAAAAAACTTTGTATTGTAATTACCCTTCTTAAAAAAAAAAAAACCCATGGTGATAATTGTGAAAATATGCATTCCCTAAATTAAAAAGTTCAAGTCATAATTGTCAGTATGGTTGGAAGTTTTCCCTCAAAATAAATATTTTAAATTCTTCAGGATACAGTGATTATCTCTCTGGAGATGAACAAGGGGTAATTTTTTTTAATCATTTTCTGTATTTTTTAAGTTTTTACAATTAAATTATATTAACTGTATAATCAGGGAAAATCAATAAACATTACATAAAAGTGTTTGTAATGTGATCATTATGGAGATAAATTGCTTATTTACAGTCCAACTCCTTCCATCCTGTTGAGGAATAGAGCAAGCCCTGTGCTGTAGTGGCTGCTGCCTGGACGCTGGTAACCTGTGGTCTTAGTGGCATCAAGGCAAACCTCTGCTCTACTAACAGTGTTTTCTGATTTCCCAGTAGATACTACTCATCATGTCCCTGGGAGGAAACTCAGGAAGAAGCTTTTGAAACTTAAAGATTAGATGGGGCTTGACTTCTGCTGGGCAACCCCCAGCCATAGGAATTCTGCTGAGCAGAGACGATGACCACAGAATTGAGAGAGGCTGTGGCCCTGGTTCACTGGGGCCCAGTGACAGTGAAAAAAGAGGAAGAAGAGGAGGAAGGCTTTGTGGGCCAGGCATCCAGCCAACAAGTGCACTCTGAAAACATCAAAGTCTGGGCTCCTGGGGAAGCTCCTCAGACATGCCTCCCTGTGTCAGAACAGGAGGAAAAGGTAAGCAGTGGTGGGGGAGGAGAGAGGGAGGATGGTCCTAAAGATTGCACATGATTTCAGGAGGGACCCTGTCCTTCCGCTTCCACACCTAGAGTCTTGTTTCCTGGTGAGGGCTCTGGCCTTTAGTCTTTTGCAATTTAATTGAAACATACTATTCTATTGACGTTGACATTCAGTACTTTCTATAAACCAGTGCTTCTCAAACTGTGCTACAGTTTGCAATTAGCTGGGGAGTTTTTTATGAAATCATGATACCTATGTCATATCTCATGTAAGTTAAATCAGAATCTCTGGGGAGGTGGGCCCCAGATCTCTGTATTAAAAAAAAAAAAAAGCTCTTCCAGTGAGTCCAGGCATGATTTGATAACTCTTACTTGTACTTCTCAAACTAATATGCGTAAGAATCACCAGGGGTTGGGGTCAGGGGATATGAGGTCTTGTCAAAATGCAGATTCTGATTCAGGAGATCTGGGGTATTGGTCAGAGACTCTGCAGTTTTCACATGCTCCCAGTGATGGTGATTCTGCTTGTCCACAGACCACAATTTGAGTCGTGAGGCTGTATGTTTTCAAACCTACACCTCACCACGACTAGCCGTATGAGGGCAGAGGTACCCCAAAGACTCTCTGTAATAATATGACCAGAACCTTGCTTCTTTGATTTTTAGGCTTTAGGAAGATCTACCCTGAAAAATCTCCCCATGTCTTGTCATGCACTCACTGACAAGTTAGGTTTGAGCAGTGAGATGAAATCAAAGTGATAGGGGAAAAGGTAGCAGACTTGCTTCTCTGCCTAACTCACCTTGGGGATTAGGGAAGACTCTCTGGCTTCTTTTTCCCTTTTTTTTAAATATTTGGTGTTTTTCTTTCTTCCTTTCTTTTTTTATGGCCTTGAAGAATAGGTGCTTATGTTCTCATCCTCAAAGTTATGATCATACCACCTTCCACCGACAGTCTCCTTATAAACCCACCTGTGCCTGCTTGTTTCTAGGGTCAGAACATGTTATGGGACATGGCTGTAGTCCTGAAACCAACACAAGAGGCACCTGCTGCTTCAGCCCCAGGCAGCTCTTCATTACCTGGGATTCTGGCCAAGAGCGAGCTACTGGACACTCATGGGAACATGGCCTGTCTAGGTGAGGTCAATTCTCTGATTCAGAATCTGACTGTTGAGGTTTCTCAAAATCTTTTCAGAGGCTGCTGGTGTGGTCTCTTAGCCTGAGCAACAGAGAGTACTGAGGTGTTGAAGGTGTCAGGGAGAGCTGGGCAGAGGAATACTGAAAGATGCCTTGCATTTGTCATAGGAAATGGCTTGTTTTGCACACAGTTTCAAGACACCACACCAGGCAAACACAGGTAAACTCCAAATTTAGTTTTTAAAAAAATAATTGTACATATTTATTTATTTTTGGATGTGCTGGGTCTTCTTGCTGCAAAGGCAGTGGCTTCTCTGTTGCAGATCACACTCTAGGGAGCGTAGGCTTTGATAGTTGTGTAGTTGTGGCGCACAGGCTTAGCTGGTCCTCAGCAAATGGGATCTTCCCAGATCAGGGGATCAAACATGTGTCACCTACTTGGCAGGCAGATTCTTTACCACTGAGCCACCAGGGAAGTTCTCCAAATTTAACTTTTGATCACATTTATTGTTCAGCAAATTTCATATCTATGCACACATGTAGACACATGTCCTCTCCCTATGCTTCGTGTTTGTTGTAGCTTGGTGAGCCTGCAAGAGAAGCTAACTAAGATAAGAAGGGTTACCTTTTGTGGTGGTTTTTTGAGGTGTTCCATTTTCATAGGTCTTTGTGGACTTTCTAGAGGATTTTGAACACTTGTGTCAGCCATGATGATGTCCAAAGTCAGTCATGATGGCTGACTTACCACCTGGTTCTCCAGGCTGGGACTCAGGATATACCTGGCTAGCAGTGGTGGAAGCTTGTGAAGTAGGGACATGTAACTGGGTCAAGTGTGTGGTCACCATAAGTCCTGTGTTGTGGAAGCAGTCCCTGCATGCCTGCCAAGGCCCCTCTGGCACTGACATGCTATGAGTCTGCCTGGCCAGGGCTGTGGCTGAATATTCTGAACCCTCTCTCCTCCCTAGCCTGTTCCTCAAGCATTTGCAAACCAAGTCCCTTTCTTAAACCAGTGTTTTGGGGAAGGTTAGGACGGCCACCTTTCATATTCCTGTGTCTTCTTTAATTCCCCAAACTCTCAGTAACTTCTGTTTCCCATCTTTGCCTTCTGTTCCAGTCCTTCTGGCACATTCCCCTTATATCACTTCTTTTCTGTTTCCCTGGTTTATCAGACATTCATGGTCTGAACTCCCAACAGCTGCACCCATCCACTAGGAATGGCCACTGTTTTCTATTTTTCTTTTTTTTGGCTGTGCTGGGTCTTTGTTGTAGCAAGTGGGCTGTGGGCTTTCACTAGTTGTGGTGCACCAGCTTCTCATTGTGGTGCAGGGGCTTTTCTTGTTGCAGAGTATGGGCTCAGTGGTTGCCTCAAGGGCTTCTCTACTTGCAGCATTCAGGCTCTCTAGTTGTAGTGTGCAGTCTTAATTGCCCTGTGGCATGTGAGATCTTAGTTTACCAACCAGGGATTGAACTTATGTCCTTTGCATTGGAAGACTGAGTCTTAACCACTGGACCACCAGGCAAGACCAGACAAGTATTTTCTTTCCCTGCTTTTCCCAGCCAGGACTCACCTTTCTGCCAGCAATTTCTGTTGTTACAGGTAATGGCGAGAACACTGACTTCTAGCCATTGAGAGGGGAATCCCAGTGTAGTTGCTGCCATATCTCTGAGAACTCTTTGACTTTGAGCAAGTCCATTCTTTTTCTGAACCTCCATTTTCTGAACTGGGGTCTGTTCATTCAGTAAATACAAGATTTGTTGAGGTCCTGCTTCCTGTGTGCCCAGCTGTGTAACAGGTGCTGGACATATAGCAGTGAGTGAAAACAGCCTTGCACTTTTTTAGCTCCCATACAAGTGAAGGGAAATACTTTCATCTTGATAATAAAATTGTATAGTATACATGAAAGTACTTTGGAAATTTTGATGTGAATGTCTGAGAGTTTTATTTACAGTTTGGTGTGTACTCATTAAAATTGAATTTATTAAGGTTTATACATTAAAATAAATTTTTTAAAAAATTTTTTAGCCATACCACACAGCGTGTGGGATCTTAGTTCCCTGACCAGGGATCAAACCCTTGCACCCTCCATTGGAAGTGCAGAGTATTAACCCCTGGACTGCCAGGGAAGTACTTAAAGTGTATATATTTAAAACAAGTTTTTAAACTTTTCAGTATAACTTGTTTTTATTTCCTTTGTACATCTGGAAACATTCAGAAGATGGGGCTTCCATGGTGGTTCACTGGTAAAGAATCCGTCTGCCAGTGCAGGAGACACAGGTTCGATCTCTGATCCAGAAAGATAACTATTGAGCCTGTGCTCTAGATCCCGGGAGCTGCAGCTACTGAGTCTGTGCACCCTAGAGCCCATGCTCCGAAATAAGACAAGCCATGGCAATGAGAAACCTGAGCATCACAACTGGAGAGTAGCCCCCACTCGCCACAACTAGAGAAAAGCCCAAACAGGAACGAAGACCCAGCACAGCCAAAAATAAATAAAAATATTTAAAAAAAAAAAAGGGCAAAAAATGGAGGGGGGGTATTCCCTGGTGGTCCAGTGGTTAGAACTCCCCACTTCCACTGCTGAAGGCCCAGGTTCGATCACTGGTCAAGGAACTAAGATCCCAAAAGCCATGTGATGTGGCCAAAAAACCAGGAAAGGAAGTGTGAAGAGGTAGTAGGGGAAAGAGGTAACAAGGAGAAAGTAAGATAAGAAGGAATAAGAGCAGTTTTAAACTACAGGGAGAAAAATGGAGTAGAGTTTTTTAAAAAATCAGAACAGTAGAAATAGATATAACCAAAAAAAGATTAGCTTTTCAGGGTTTTCTGTTGTTGTCAAAGTCGGGGCTTTGTTGTATCCAGGGCTCAGCCATTCTCTTTCTCTGACACTGCCCTTCCTGAGTGACTGTGCTGGAGTTTCATTACCATGGTTGCATTACCATGGTCTTAGCCAGCAACCAAACTGGACTGTCCCCTTGCCCAATATTGCTCTGTGCCTTAAACATCCCCATGCCACCCACTCCCTTCTTGGTTGGAGAGTTGCCCTGGTCTGTGCCAGTAGGGTGTCTGGATGCTCGATTCCCCTGTGCAGTTGCTCATGACCTGCAGCTTACAGCTGAATTCAATATACTTCCCCATCTTTATGAATTGACCATCCTATTCTTTTTCTAGATCATAAAAATCTGAAACTTACATTTTCTGTTTTTGTTTGTTTGTTTGTTTCAGGTGCTGAAACCAAAAATCCACAGTTATTGGTTCCAAAAATTGAAATATGTGATGAAGCAGAAAAATCCTTCATCGTTTCAGGAAGAATCCAGAAAGTTGACCCGCAAGGACCCAAGTTAGGAGAAGCCTGTGAAAATAGGAACATGTTAAAGAGGCAAAGAATAAAGAGGGAGCAGAAAGATTTTGGACAGGTGACAGTGAAGGACTGTCACCTCCCTGAAAACCTCAAAGAAGAGGAAGACCAGAAGTGTCCCAAATCTGAGGAGCGATACACCCTCAGTTCTGGCTCTGTTAAAAATCAGAAAAGCCAGCCTGGGCAGAAACCTTTTACATGTGGCGTGTGTGGGAAAGGCTTTAGCCAGAGCGCAAATCTCGTGGTGCATCAGCGAATCCACACTGGGGAGAAACCCTTTGAATGTCACCAGTGTGGGAAGGCCTTCATTCAGAGTGCAAACCTTGTTGTGCATCAGCGAATCCATACTGGACAGAAACCCTATGTTTGTTCAAAGTGTGGGAAAGCCTTCACCCAGAGTTCAAACCTGACTGTACATCAAAAAATCCACTCCTTAGAGAAAACCTTTAAGTGCAACGAATGTGAGAAAGCCTTCAGTTACAGCTCACAGCTTGCCCGGCACCAGAAAGTCCACATCACTGAAAAATGCTATGAATGTAACGAGTGTGGGAAAACGTTTACTCGGAGCTCCAACCTCATTGTTCACCAGAGAATCCATACCGGGGAGAAGCCATTCGCCTGTAATGACTGTGGCAAAGCCTTCACCCAGAGCGCCAATCTTATTGTGCATCAGCGAAGCCATACTGGGGAGAAGCCATATGAGTGCAAAGAGTGTGGAAAAGCCTTCAGTTGTTTTTCACACCTCATCGTGCACCAGAGAATTCATACCGCAGAGAAACCTTATGACTGCAGCGAGTGTGGGAAGGCCTTCAGTCAGCTCTCTTGCCTTATCGTGCACCAGAGAATTCATAGCGGGGACCTTCCATACGTGTGCAATGAATGTGGGAAGGCCTTCACGTGCAGCTCGTACCTGCTTATTCATCAGAGGATCCATAACGGGGAGAAGCCATACACATGCAATGAGTGTGGCAAGTCCTTCCGGCAGAGGTCGAGCCTCACGGTGCACCAGAGAACCCACACGGGGGAGAAGCCCTATGAGTGTGCCAAGTGCGGTGCAGCCTTCATCTCCAACTCGCACCTCATGCGCCACCACAGAACCCACCTCGTGGAAAGCACATAGAGGGCAAGGGAGACCTCCAGGTGCCGATCCAAACCTCCCGCTCCCCAAGTCGGATAGACACCTCTTGGCTGTTTCCTCCTCGGCAAAAATGAAGCCTGCCCTGTCCTACAAAGTTACGGTTTTGGACTTGCCTGGTGGTCCAGTGGGTAAGACTCAGCTTCCAATGCAGGGAGCACGGGTTTGATCCCTGGTTGGGGAAGTTCCATATGCTCTGCAGCCAAAAAAAAGAAAAAAAGCAACAGTTTTCAGGAGTGCAGCACAAAACACAAGGCAGACATTTCAGAGGCTAATTTAAAGAAAATGAAAACGAAGGCCTCAAGGCAAGGATTTTATGTTTAATAGTACTCCAAGTGATCATATTGTTTGAAGTGGGATGTGGCCTTCTTAGAAACGGGTCATACAGAGCTCCGTGATAAAGATCCTTCTGGGGAAAAGGATTTTTCACTTAATTTTGTTTTTGAAAACTCTGGTAATTTTCCTGGGCAACATGCAGGTTACTGGTGTGTCTGACTGATGGAATTCGGGAGCTTTGAACCTTGTGTTGTAGTATTTTGGGTTTAAGCAGTGACTCATGAAGGAAACCACTTGGGGTAGCAATTCACCAACAACTCTCACCTATGAACATGATAAGTTTTCCATTCCCTGGGTAATTTTTTTTTTTTAATTAAACAAAAAACTGTCTGCCATTCCTTAAATGGATGGAAGTAGGAAACTGTTGTTTCCCTCATGGTCTGCACCTCATGACAGTTGGAATGGTAAAGCTCTGGAGACTGCTAATGAGTCTCTTCTGATCATTTCCCAGCCTGCATGGCAGTCACTTGAGGATGGATGGAGACTGCACGGCAGAGCCACCAAGACTACTGGGCTGTGTTCCTTTGAGAAGATCAACAAGTCTTCTAATAACAACCCTGGTTACCATTGCATTCCATTTGAGTGAGACTGCTGCTAACAGACCCCTTCCCAGATAAGAGAAGTCACAGAATAAAGCTGGAGGCATGCCCGCTTTGTCTGTTCTCATTCCACCCAGGCCAGCCAGAGGGCTCAGTTTGGGTGTCATTGTCACTTTCTGAATGATCTGGTCATTAGAAGAAATATTGGAGCCCTTGTAATTCTGAGAGGACCCAAGAGGAAAATGAACAGAGAGGGAGGGGGCAGAGTGGAATTCCTAAGGTCTTAATTTGTTTTTTTTTAGAAATTCAGAGGTATTGGCATATGAAAACTTTTAGGAGGAGGAAGAAACTGGCTGAGGTAAGATACCTTTGTTACCATTTGAGCCTTTATTCCTGGAAAAACAATTTCTACAACTATGCAATAGGTAGAGTCATATAATAATATTGCCTTGTGTTTATACAGAACCTGATTCCTTGTGTACCTTCTTGTGTAGACTCATAATACCTGGCACTTACATCGTGTTTTCACAGAGATCATTACCTTAATCCCTGTTACACTGAAAGAGCT
Organism: Bubalus kerabau; assembly: GCF_029407905.1. Classification (NCBI taxonomy): domain Eukaryota; kingdom Metazoa; phylum Chordata; class Mammalia; order Artiodactyla; family Bovidae; genus Bubalus; species Bubalus kerabau. The sequence continues at coordinate 18,159,301 of NC_073643.1, forward strand.
GTTTGTCCCCTTTACCTGAGAGAGGTCATTTAACCAAGACTAAGTAACAAGCCTGTGTTCAGACCCAGGTCCTAAATGCAGGTTCCCTTTGTTCTGCCATGTTCATTCTGTCTTACACATGTAACCCCACCTGAATCTGTGGGAGAGTCTGAGAAAGGGGTAGATAGTCTCATTTTTAGGTGAAGAAGCAGAGCTGACAGATTTGGGGGTGTGCCTTAGAGTGACCAGCAAAACAGCAAATTTAAGATAGGGTTTGAGTCTCTTCTCTTGATTCCTGGGTCTATCTCCATCCTACTCTCGGCATGCAAGCATTTATTGTAAATGTTATACCTGGTGAGAGCACTTGGGGGCAGCTCTTATGCGTAAGTCCATGCATTTATTGTCTCATTTCTACAGGACTAAAAATTAGTTACACAGCGTTCTGTAGTTTACAGAGTACTTTGCCATACAAAAGGCATACACAAAAAACTTATTAACTTCTTAACTTGTTTTCCCCTTTAATCAGTCTTTCATCAAAGTATGTATGACTTCTCTTCCATCAAGTCAGTGATGCCATCCAGCCATCTCTGGCTCATCTTTAGGCCTCAGTATTTTTTAAAACTTTGGAAGGGAGTGAACCACTGCAGGCAAGTAAAACCTGCAGGTCACAGATGTGTGTGATCAGAGGTGGAGGGGAACTCTAGTATAAGGCAGTGTTCTGCTTCAGCAGAAAAGGGCACTGACTACATCAGCTTCTGTGCCTCTAACGACCCTTGGCTGCTGAGACTCTGTGACCTGACTCACTGTATTTGTGTTTCAAGTGAATATACCAAATAATTTATTTGTATGAGTGAAACAAGTTCTATATAACATGCCTTTCTGTTCCCCATTCTACAAAGTGACTTTTTCCATTTTTGTTTGCATTTCATTTCCAAATCTGGGTTTCCACAAATCATACCCAGGTTCAGGACTCCTGATCCTACACAAATTACTTGAGCCTAGTAGGTTGCACCCCACTCCAGTACTCTTGTCTGGAAAATCCTATGGACAGAGGAACCTGGAAGGCTGCAGTCCATGGGGTTGCTGAGGGTTGAACACAACTGAGCAACTTCACTTTCACTTTTCACTTTCATGCATTGGAGAAGGAAATGGCAACCCGCTCCAGTGTTCTTGCCTGGAGAATCCCAGGGACGGGGAGCCTGGTGGGCTGCCGTCTATGGGGTCGCACAGAGTCGGACACGACCGAAGTGACTTAGCAGAGTTGGTTGCTAAACAGATCAGATCCTTCCCCACCTCATAACAACTTTCCCTCCCAATTCAATTCCAACCCTCAAAATAAATTACCATCTACTTTTTCCAGTAGGGTTTCTGGTAGGAGAGGAGTGACTACCCTTTGTTATGAAACGTGGCTTAGGTTGTCCTTTTCCTTGGGGTCATCGCCCTTCTTTTTTTTTTTTCATGCAAACTTAGATCTCCCACCAAAAATCGAATCCTCCCTGCAGTGGAAGCTCACAGTCTTAACCACTGCACCGCCAGGGAAGTCCCTTCATCTCCCTTCTTCCTAGGCTGGTCTTGCCAGAAGTAGATGGGAACTCTGAAGCCCCATTTTCTTAAGTTGCTGAGAACTATCAGTCTTTCAGCTCTCAGAGAGCTAGGCCTAATGACGAGCATTAAGGGTAGAATGCAGAAATCTGTTTTTACCCTTAAGTGAGACCAACAGATGTATGTTACATGGAGCAAAGGGATGCAAAAGTGAATCATGTACGGGTGCTTTGGGGGCCTGGGGGAGAGATTCCTCATCAGCATACATGCACATAAGCACACACAGCCCCCTCTCAAACACAATTAGCTGTGAATCCTCCAGGCTCAGGAAGCTAGCCCTTCCTCCATGCTGTGGGTCACCTCTCTAGGTGGCTGTCCTCCCACTTCTGTCACTTTCCCACCTTGTGCCTAACCTTTCTGGGGTCATGGTCCATTTGAGAATCTGGTGGAAGTTGTGGATCCTCTTTAGGAGAAACTCAGATTACACACTCAGTTTTGTGTTCATTTGTGGAGGCATATAAACTCCCAAAGGCCAATCCAAGAATCCTTTGGGGTCTCAAATCACACCTGGAGATGTACTATGTAATCACCCACACCTGCTACAGAATGGTAACTTTATTTTTTGGCTGTGTGTGACTTAGTGGGATCTTAGTTCCCTGACCAGGGATTGAACTCCAGCCCATGCAGTGAAAGTGCTGAATCCTAACCACTAGACTGCCAGAGAATTCCCAGTGACATTTTTCAAAATCAACATCAGACTATGGAATCTCTAGGGATGTTGCCCAGACACATAACCTTTTCAATCTTGCTCCTCCTGGATTCCCCCCTCCCCCCGTCAGCAAATGGTGGCATCATCCAACACCCAGACCGGAAACCCAGGAGCCATTTCTGGCTTCAAGTATATCAGGCATTGATGACAAAAATAGTTGTTATGCACTCTCTTTGTGGCAGACATGGTGCTAGGTCCTGGGGTACCAAACCAAGCAAGGCCTGCATTTCCCCCTTTTCATGTCTCTCACTGGAAAGCTGGATCCCTTAACATGTTTATTTACCAAGCTCTTTATCATCTCTTTCCAGCCTTTGGGTTTCGTTTCTCATGCACCTTTACTGCGGCCTGGAGGCAACTTGCTCTCGTGGTGCCTGTGATCTCTCATCACCACGCCCCACAGCCCCCTTCTGCTTTGCCTAATATTTGGTTTCTTTTAATATTTGGCTCAGGCCCATCTCTGGGAAACCTCTGACCTCCCCATGGCCAAGAAGTATATTTACAAGTGTAGAAGAACATGATACTTGTATCCAGAGTTTTACTTTGGGCTTTAAAGTGAAAAGCATCTGGATTCAAAATTGTGTGTATATTGTGCAGTTCTCATAAAATGTTGTTACATACACTGTATACTCTTTAAAAGTATATAGATAAAAGACATGAAGGAAATATTTAAAAAAAGTTACAAATGTTTAAGTGACTTTTTTGGAGCCATACAAATGGTAAATTCCAGAGCTTGGGCTCAAACCCAGGTCCTAGGGATAATGGAATTATAGGTGATTAAAATTTTTTAAAGTAATTTTCGTATTTTTTATAAGGAACAAAAATTTTATAATCAGGAAAAATATTTATTATAATCACAAACTTAGTTTTATTGTATTAACTATAAACAGTATCTCTAATTCTCCATTTGGTAGAATGTGGGATGTAGAATTTGGTAGAATGTGGGATGCTCGGTCTCCTCCCCTTGTCCACCTCTCTGCCTCTGAAAGTGTCAAGTCTGACAATTCTTAAATTCTGTTCTGTAACCATAGTCATTTATGCTTTGTTTATTGATTTGTTCTGAAAGTTGAAATAAACAGCATGAATGTTATTATGACTGTATACATGTTCACTGCAGATGTAAGTAATTTATTATGATTCTGTTTCCTTTTTGGAGCAGCATTTTGTTTTTATTGAAGTTTCTAGTGTCTTTCTTTTCCCCTTGTGCTGGTTGCTTTTAACACATCCTCCATTATTTCCAAATTCTCCATCCAATTAGACGTTCTTTGAGTCCCCCTTTCTCCTATATATATCCCTTCCAGAGACCTCCAGCCTCCTGTTGTAGTCTGTCCATGATATTTGTTTGTTTTTAATTAAAAAAAATTTTTTTGGCCACACTATGCAGCCCGTGGGATCTTAGCTCCCTGACCAGGGATCAAACCCATCCTCCATGCAGTGGAAATGCAGAGTCTTAACCACTGGACCACCAGGGAAGGCCCACTTGGTATTCGTTATGCCTACTGTCCAGTTGTTACTGGTACATAGCATCCTAAATTCCACATCTACCTTTTGTTTCCACTCTCGTTTGACAGCAGAGCATCAAGTCACTTACCAAAAAGAGTATGTGGAAGGCAAAAGAGTATGTTGGGTGCCTATGTATGTAAAACAACTTTTCCTGCCCTCACACTTGCTTGGTAGTTTGACTGGCTGTGAAATTCTAGGTTGAAAATTTACCCCCAGAGCTTGTAGGCATTGCTTCACTGACGTATAGCATCCGACATTGCTAATTAGATGCCTGATTGCAGTCTGATTCTTATTTCTTTGACAATCAATAGAACTCACATTTTTTTCAAGCTCTTAAAGTCTCCTGTTTATCCTTGATATACTCCATTCCCTAATGGACTCAGTGAAATTTTTCAATCTAGCGACTCAAGTGCTTCTAGGAAATTTTCTCATGTTATTTGTGACAGTTTTCCCTTTCCGTATATTTTTTTTTTCTATTTTCACTGTTTTTGCAATTCCTGTCAATCAAATGTAACTTCTGGATTGATCCTCAACTACTTACTATATTACTTTCATTTCCTTGTCTTAGATACCATTTTCTGGGAGAGTACCTTGATTATTTTTCAACCTTTCTAGTGGGTATTTTGGCAGTAATTAATTTGTAAGAGCCTTTTCTTGTTCTCACTTTGTTCCTTTTGTGTAGCATACTATTCTCATTTTACAGATGCCTCTTAAATCTGAGTATTCTAATTAGAAGGATTTTCCTTAAAGTCTCTTCTGTCACTGAATTGCCTCACCACCTTCATTCCCCTGCTCTGGGTCCTTTTTACTTTTTGTTTATCTTGTTGACTCTCTGGAGGATTTCCTCAAATATGTTGTGATTCTTACACACTTAGATATGAACATGCATATATTTGTGTGGTGTGGAGGCAGGTAGTAGGCTTGGCTCAGTAAAAGGCTTCCCTCTTGAGTGGTTGGTAGGAACAAGTTGTTTCCCTGAAGACTCTAAATGCCAGGATGCAGAGATCTTTTGGCAAAAAATCATCTCATGTTTTTGTCTGGGGTTTGGATAATGTAAGTGATTCTCTAGAGTGAGAGAGAAGGGGATCAAGTGTTACTGCAGGTTTTCAGTTTATGCTCTTATTTTTTTATTCTTAAATTTAATTTTTTTTTTTTTTTGCGGCACTGCACTGCATGCATGGATCTTAGTTCCCCAACCAGGGAGTGAACCCCCCCGCCCCCCTGCAGTGGAAGCTGGGATTCTTAGCCACTGGACCACCAGAGAAGACCCCTGATGCACTTATTTTTAGCCCTATTCCACCTTACCCTTCATTGCACCAGGGGTTTCCAAGTCCCAAGTCATCTGGAGTTTGGCAGGTAAACAGCTGCCTCCTTTCACTGCATTGCTCTCAACAAGTATTTCAAGTTGTCACCCCCTCCATCTAATTTTATTGTGGATGAAACCACCATTTTATCCATTTTCTATCCTCTAGAACTTTGTTTCCCTGTCCCATCATTGTTGTTCATATATTTTAAACCATTTTAACTCATTATTGTTTTATTGGAAGCTAAATGATTTAAAAAAGAATGTTGATAATCCTTTGATACAGTAGTACCACTTTTAGAAAACTAAAACTAATTATTTTGACAATGGTTTATATACTTGTCAGTGTTAATATTTTACAAAAAATGAAAACAGTCCAACTGACTAACAATAGTAGAATGATTATATGTGGTGGAATGTTCTGCAACCACTAAATATCATAATTTAAGGAATATTTAGTGATATGATAAAATATTTGCAATAATATTAAGTGAAACATGCAAAGTATAAAATTCAGTGGTATGTATAGACACTTCATTTTTCTTAAATATATTAATACATGCCTGGAAAAGATTGGAAGGAAATAAATACCTGAGGTATTAACAGTGGTTAAATTTTCCTGCTTTGTCTATATTTTCTACAGTGAGCCTAAATTACTTTCATGATCAGAAGGGAAAAATTAAGAAAAAGATCATGGCTTATTTGGAGTGATAAGATGTTCTTGTGGGGTGTGGAATGGGTAGTGGGGAACAACAGAATAAGAGTCAGGGGAAATACAGTGGTCAGTTACCAAGGACCTAATGCCAGGCGAGGGGATTCAGCTGGAGAATATATGTAACCCCAGTGTTTGTGACATGCAGTTAAAGCTATGGAGAGTGGAGGCTGGGCTGGTGAGGGGAGAAAGGACTCTGGAAACCATGCAGACCACTTCTGTCAGAGTCCAGGAGAGACCCTGGATTCTGACCCAGGCAGCAGCAGGGGCCAGAGGAGAAGAGACAGATGGAATCAGCAGGCCTTCGGGGCACGGAGGATCAATCCAGTCCTCCACACCCTGTGACACATGATCTCTGAGAACTGGGGCCTAGCCCAGACTCGAGAGGTCCTGGTTTCTGTGTGCCTCTCTGGGGCTGCCCTGTGTCACCCTGGGTGTGAGGAGGCAACCTGAGTCCTAGCGGGCTACTTGGCTACCCAGGTCCCTGTGCTGGGCCAATAGCAAGGTTGTAACTGCTGGCTGTTGGAGGGGTTTCCTGTGTGCTAGGCACTCTACTAAATGCCACATGTTTTTTTTAATCTCATTTAGACTTCACCTGAGGAGGGAAGTTCTCTTATTATCTATATTCTCTTTATTTATTTATTTATTTTTGAAGTAAGTTTTTATTGGAGCATGGTTGCTTTACAATGTTGTGTTAGTTTCTACTGTACAGCAAAATGAATCAGGTTGATATACATATGCCCCCACTTTTTTGGATTATCTACATTTTCATAGTCAGTAGTCACAGTCAGGATTAAGATAACTGAGGCTAAAGGACATTATCCCCTCGCCCAAGCTATCTGCTCAGTGTGCCTCCAAGAACTCCTCTCCTCATCTAAAAGTGCTTTATTTAATTGGAACAACAGTGCTTGCCTGTGGTAAGAAGTTCGGTGGTACAAGAACAGACAATAAAGAAGTTGTGTCCCTCCCAGCCCAGAGTACCCCAGTATGTGCATCACAGAGATAACTGTTGTCAATTTCTTGGGGATCCTCCCAGACATGCATTTATAGTCTTATATATTCCCCCACACACACGCGCACACACGAGCTTAGGATACTTTTTTTTTCTTAACTCAGTGTGTCTTGGAGATGGTTTGTTTGCCTGTAAGTTCTAATTCTTTTTCACTGCTGTGTGATATTCTGTTATATGGATGTACCGTGATTCATGGAGCAAGTGCCCTACTGGTGGTCATGTAGGTTCTTTTCTATCTTTTGCTTTTACAAACAATGCCATGATGAATATCCCAGCATACTGTCCTTTATCAGTTTATCCTGCAGACAAAGTTGTATGCATACAATTTTGTCTGCAGGATAAATTGATAAAGGGTATGTGCATTTGATACTTAGATAGAAATTGCAAAAGCAGTTCCCAGTATGTGTGAAAATGCCCACTTCCCTGAATCCTCTATGATACTATTGTTGTCTTTTCTGCTCTGATAAATGAAAAATGCTCTCATATTTTAGTTTGCATTCAGTTATGAGTGAGGGAGAAGGCAATGGCACCCCACTCCAGTGTTCTTGGCTGGAGAATCCCATGGACAGAGAAGCCTGGTAGGCTGCAGTCTATGGGGTTGCACAGAGTCGGACACGACTGAAGCGACGCAGCAGCAGCAGCAGCAGCATGAGTGAACCTGAAAATCATGTCTTGTGTTTAAAAGCCATGTGTATTTCTTTGTGTGTGTGAATTGCCTGTACATGTTCTTTAAGCTTTTTTTTTTTCTGTTGCGTTGTTGATCCTTTTAAGAATTTATTTCTAAAGTGAAAAGTGAAAGCGAAAGTCGCTCAGTCGAGTCCGACTCTTTGTGACCCCATAGACTATACAGTCCATGGAATTCTCCAGACCAGAATACTGGAGTGGGTAGTCTTTCCCTTCTCCAGGGGATCTTCCCAACCAGGGGATCAAACCCAGGTCTCCTGCACTGCAGGCGGTTCTTTACCAGCTGAGCCACAAGGAAAGCCCTAAGAATTTATTTCTACCAATTCTGTAGTAAAGAAATGACACTTCTCATCTGCCATATGTGCTGCAAGTATTTCCCCCAGTTTGCAGTCAGTCCCTTTACTGTGATCTTTGCTGTTTGGATATTTACCATTTATTGTCAGATCAAAGACTTGCCCTCTTCAAGATGCTTCATTCTCCCATGATTTCACCTAGTCCTTTGAGACAGGTTCATTGGAAATCCATTTTATAGCAGGGACCGAGTTGGGTCCTGGCCCCACAGCCGGCCGCTTTTCCCCGGGTTCCAGCAGGAGAAACCGAGCGGGAGAACCACAAAGATGGTGACCCAGCCTCGCTTCCTGGAGCTGCGGGGCAAGAGCCTATAGCCTGGCGCCTGAGGGTCCGGGATCTGGGTTGGACTGGCTGGCACCTGGGATACCCGGAGGTGAGGGTCTCACTGGGGAGGGGCAGTTGCAGAGGGAAGAGCGGGAAGGGGCGGGGTGAGCCAGGAGTGCAGAGGATGGAGGGGAAGGAGGGATCGGCAGTTTGGCCAAGGGAGGATCTGGCTATAGTCAGGCGCTGGGAGCGGGTGTGTTGGGAAGGAAAGGCGAGAAGAGTCTGCAGCCTGAGGTCAGCTACGGAGAGGAGGAGGCTGCCACCGGGGAGTGGCCGCTGTGCTGGGAGCTGGGGATGGGGCCAGGGCAGGCAGGAAAAGAATAGGTATGAGGGTGGGGAAGAGCAGAAAGAGGAGAAGGGAGCGGGGCGGCGGAAGGAATAGACAGGGTAGGAGGGTGAGGGGAATGGGTTGGAGAAGGAAGGGCTCGTACCAGCTCAAGGACAGCTTCCTCCAGACCCTGGGACTCCGGTCCTGCCGAGCTGACTTCTCTCGCCTGGGGCCGCTGGAAACAAGTCAGACGTGCCACTGTGGACAAGATTATTTTCCCAAAGTTCCTGAGAGTATGCTACTCTGGCCCTGCTGCTCACTTACCTCCAACCCAGGACAAATTCCTAACTTCTCTGAACTTAAATTCTCTCTTCCACTCAGGGTTAGGCGGTTGGGATGAAATGAGGCGATTGAAAGGGATTTGTAACCCTTTATTTAAAGGCTGCCTGGTTGCAGAAGCCTGCCATAGTCCTGTGGATGTTGTTGTTTAGTCGCTAAGTTGTGTTCAACTCTTGCAACTCCTGGGCTGTAGCCTTCCAGGCTCTTCTATCCATGGGATTTCCCAAGCAAGAATACTGGAGTGTGTTGCCATTTCCTTCTCCAGGGGATATTCCGGACCCAGGAAACAAACCGGAGTCTCCTGTGTTTCCTGCATTGGCAGGCAGGTTCTTTACCACTGAACCACCAGGTAAGCCCATTCCTGTGGATGGGTGTGGATGAGAGAAACCAACCCTAACTTGACTGGGAAAACATTTTTACTTTTACAGTTCAACATGGAGTACAGTGCCAGTTGACTCCCTCACGCATAGACGTCAATGGCAGGAGCTGCTGAGCCACTGTTCTTTTTTGACCCCTGGTGGTGGTGGTGAGCCCTCAACTGGGCAGACTGGGGCCAGCAACGCCCTTAGTCAGGCTCAGTCCTGCCTCTCGAGCTGGTCTGGATTTACCATCACCGCTGCTGGGAGTTACACCAAATCTACTTGAAGCTTGAGAGTAAGAAGCAGAGAGGTCTTGGCTGTTGAGAGGAAACAGGTCAGAGGGAGGAGATACGAAGTTATAACTCAGTTCCCAAAAGTTAGAGTCTGTTTAGATGCGAGTCCAAGGAACCATTATGCTGAGGAAGGAGCCAGCATTTATGGGCTGTCCCCGTTGCCTATAAGCAAAGGGAAGGGGAGAAGGTAAGGCCAGCATTAAAACAAAACAAAAACAAAACAAAACAAAAAACCTACTTATTTGGCTGCCATAGGTCTTAGTTGAGCACACAGGATCAGTTGCAGCATGTGGGATCTGGTTCCCTGACCAGGGATAGAACTTGGGTCTCCTGCAATGGGAGGACGGAGTCTTAGCCACTGGACCAGTAGGGAAGTGCCAGGAGTTATCCTATAGCAGATACAATGTATTACTCCCTTGCTGAGATGGCCCGTTCTGACACCCACCTAGTACTTTTTCCAACCCTAACGTCCCTATCTACAGTTTTCCCGAGGCATGCGGTGGTCACTGTATTCCGGGCAAAGCAGTCTTTTCATGGGACAAGCCCTCCACTGGGCTTGGAGGGAAACCGACGGGGATCGCCTTCTACGAGGGTGCTATCGAGAGGCTCCTCTCAATTCCTAGACAGCCGAGGGCTGCGCCAGACAAGAGCCGCCGGGCCTCTGATGACGCACTACCGGCCGCGCCGCTGTTCTTCCGGCCTCGGCAGGTGACTCTAACCCCTGGGTCTCCGTGTACCTCACGGACAGTGGTCGCTGCCCTGTGGGGAGCCCCCGGACATCACGGTGAGCGGGCGGGACCCAGGGGAAGGGAAAGACAGACACCGCACGCCTCTCGGCAGTGGCGGCAGCCCTGGTTTATGTGGAAACCCGCCCGGGCCTCGTTCTCCCCGAGTATTTGCGTACCGGGACGGCCCCGAGCTCCTGGCAGCCCATCCCCGCTTGCAGCTTCAGCACTGCACTCACTTGGGCCTGGCACACAGAACACGCCTAAGAAGATGATGGCGTGAATGAGTGAATGATGATTGAGTAACGGATAAATGACCGAGACCTAGGACCCGAGTTCAGAAACGAAATCCTGGGGGTCAGAGTTCTCCGTTTGGGTACAGCTGTTTCCCCCAAAAGTCCTGCAGCTCAAACTTAAAAAAATTTGATGGGACTTATGAGGAGAAAGCAAATAGTGTGAAACCCACTAGCGAGAGAGTTTGGAGACCTGAGCTGTAATTCCGTGGGATACCGAGCCGGTTTCTTGATCTCTACTGTTGAACTGTCACTGCCTTCTTTTCTCTACAAAGCTCAGTTGACAGAATGTACTCAGAAACGTTTATGTCTAACAACAAAAGTTTACTATCCATTACTTGCCAAATATTACGTAGAATTTACAGGCGGGACTACAAGAGTGAGTGACCTCGGAGCCTTGCCAAGTGGGAAGTCGCTTCCCAGTGTAGTACTGAAAGATATATATGTGAGCAGACCTGTGATGATATTTTAAACCGCGTTTATTTGGCACTTAACGGGTACCAGGCACTGTTTGAAACAGTTGTGCATTTATTTAGCCTTCACAACAACATCTAATTTTCAATGAGGAAATCGAGGTCGGTAGAGAATAGATGACTTATCCGAGGACGCACTGCTAAAGGACCCAACGCTGCAGAAAATGTAGGTCCAGGGTGCTTTTGCAGCCTGGAGGAATACTTTACTTGGGGCCAGCAAGCAAATCAGGAAGGGCTTCACAAAACAGTACATTTAAGTGTGGTGTTATGTAAGGAATTGTGGTTTCAGTTCTTGAAAAACACCTGGCTTCCCAGAATCCTTCAGCCGCTTCTAGAGGAGTAGCAAAGTAGCAGCAGGGAGAAACCTTACAAGACATGAGGAGGATGCTAGGTCCCTGTAAATTTTAGCAAGATGAAGTTTATATATATATATATATATATATATATATATATATATACACACACACCTGTTTTCCCCAAATCTGGATTAAGTTTGATCCTTTTAGCATCTTAAAATCATGAACAGATATTTCATATTACTTATTTGTGTAAGCATTCCATTCTGGCCGATTTAGAAGCCAGGTGTCAGCAAACTGTGACCCATGGGCTAAATTTTGGTCTACCACCTGTTTTTGTTAAAAAAAAAAAAAGTTGAAACAAACAAGCTCACTTGTTTACATATTATCTAGTTCTGTTTTCAAACTACAAAGGCAATGCTTGTTAACTTTTGATTTAGACAACAGCTTAGATGATCCACAACTAAAGAGTAGATATAACAGACTTGTCCTTCTCAAACGTGATATTTCTGAACTTATGTTGAGTGCTTGCTATGTGGCATATATTTTTATAAGAGCTTTATGTGAACTCATTTAGTCAAGGGTTTCACAGAGCGTTGGAGCTGGAAGGACTTGGAATATTACCTGATTTGTCAGCTTTTTCAGATAAATAGCCTGTTCACACGGTCTATGGCAGAGCAAAGTTTCTTGAGTTTCAGTACAGCTCACTTTGCCACTTTGATCTTATTCTGAATGGGAAACCTATACCATATCCATTAGATGTGGCATTTTAAAAAAAAGGGTTTTTGGGGGGGGCTGGGGGGTTAAAACTCTGAGCCAGATCTTTCACTTTAAGATATTTTTCAGATTATAAAAGTAATTCATGTTTATTGCAGGAAAAGTGAAATATGTAGAAGAATATAAAGGACAAAATAAAGTAACTCATTAAATGACCTAGAGATCAGTTGTTGACATTTTGGAGGGTCTTCTACTGTCCTTTTTTATGTGTGTGTTTTGTGTATATATGTGTAGTTGATAATTGTTTCTGTTTATTGAATGCTTACTTTAGTACTGGTATATATGTGCATATTTTTTGGTTTTAGTGTTTTGTAGTCTCCTGTTTTAACATATTGTATTCTCATGAATATTCTTTGAAAACATGAGTCTTAATAATTTCATAATCTGTTATATTGATATACCGTCAATTTTTATTTGCCTGTATTTTCCTAAAATTATAGTAATAATGTGATCCTTGCACATAAGTCTCATCTCTGATTATATCTTTCACTTTTTTCTGTGATTACAGAGTTACTTATTTCTACAGGAAAACTTTCAAGCATTACAAAAAGAAAGGCCTTAAGACAACAAAAGTTTCAGACGTTTCTGGTGGTCCAGTGGTTAAGACTCTGTGCTCCCAACCCAGGGGCCAAAGGTTCAATCCCTTGTTGGAGAAGATCCTGCATGCCCTGGGGCGCAGCCAGAAAAAAGAAAAAAGTGTACCATAATCTTATTCCTCAGAGATAATCATGGCTAACAAATTGATAGATATTGTGAGAGATTTAAGTTATTTATTTATTTAGGCCATGCTGTGCAGCTTGTACGACCTTAGTTTCCCAACCAGGGATTGAGCCAGGCCCTCAGCAGTGAAAGGGCAGAGTACTAACCACTGGACCACCAGAGAATTCCTTAAGTTAGTTTTTTAAAAATAAAGCAGAATATAAATAATTGAGGAAATATGGGAAATAGAGGGGGAAAAATCATTCATAATTCATATCCCCATGGTGACGATTAATTTTCTTTTTTGGTCTTATTCATATGCATATTTTAAATATACATATATGATGCTACATTTGTACCTGAAATTATGACATATTGATAAATTTGAGGATCTTCTGAGATACTTTGCAGGTGTATATAGTATACACCTGAGAATTTTGATACTGAGAATTTTGTTCTGAGTTCCTGTACCTACAAAATGGTGATCATGGTGTCCCAATTGACACTCAGCATACAACTTTAAAACCTAATATATATATAACTAGATTATCTCTAGAAAGATGGTACCAGATTACATTCCCACCAGTCGTGTGTGAGAGGCTCTTTTCCTGACCTTTGCCAGTTTTTGAGTTTTAGCATTAAAGAGAAATTTTCCAATTTGATATAAAAATTAATTCTTCATTCTTTCAGTTCTCATTTTTTTGATTACCATGGAGATGGAGCTTTGTTTTGATATGTTTATTGGCTTTTTGTAATTCTTGGAGTATTTGTTATACTACCCATTTTTCTGTCAGTTCATCTTTTTTCTTTACTCATTAATAAGAATCTTTTTATTTATCAGGTCCATCTACTTTTTGATGTGTAAATTTAAAAAATACATTTTTAACCCTTTACTCAATTTAGATTTATTTTGGTATGTGATATGAAATAGGAATCTCACTAAGTGTTTTTTCCAGATAGTTAAACAATCTCAGCATAATTTGGGAGAAATTGATTGTTTATGATTAGAAATGCCAATTTTTATCATATATTAAATTATTTTACATATTTCTCTTAGGGGATTAAGAGTCTATAAAGTCAAAAGCCAGAGTTTAACTTCCTTGTAAATGTGTAAACTCACTGTTAAGGTTTCCTAATTACACTCTCTCTTTCTTTTTTTTTTAAGCTGTGCCACACAGTACACAAAATCTTAGTTCCCCTACCAGGGATCAAACCCCCACTCCCTGAATTGGAATGGCAGTCTTAACCACTGAACTGCTGGGGAGATCCCCTAGCTATATACTCTTGATGATTTTATCTGTTACCCCCAGAATTTCAATTACTCTCTTTATGACAAAAATTCTAAATATAAGTTTTCTTCCCATATCTTTCTCCTCTAATATCCATGTATGCCTGATATTTCAAACTGAATGTATCTTTTCCCTCCCAAACCAGTGTTCCCACTCTCATTAAAGGTTACTGTCATCACTCAAGCTTCAAACCAGCAAATTATCATTAACTTTTTCTCCTTACATCTCCCTCTAATATTCCTCTTGTCCTGTTGTTTTTTCTCTTAGTCAGCCCAGTCTCCTTATTGGACTGCTGAAACATCCTCTCAGGGGTACTCCAGCCTTCACCTTGCCTCCTACCTTTCACCCCTGTACACACTTCTTTTCTTGTACTACGGACAAAAGGATGTGTGTGTGTAATAGCAGATCTAATCATGTCACATCTTTTCAAACCTTTTCCGGTCCTTTTTGTGGCTTTCTGCTCAGTTTAGGGTTAATTCCTTAAAATAACCTGCAGGATTGTATTTGCTTGCCTCGGGCTTCATGGCTCATTTCTAGTGTTTCATAGTTTGGCCTTACTAGATCTCGTTCATTCTTCTGAAGTATGGGGCTTGATTCCTTTTATATATTCCCTTTCATTTCTCTTGATATCTTCTTTTCCCTCTTCACCCATCTAATCCTTACTTATCTCTTCTTCAGTGAGGCCTTCTTTCCCAGGTTAGATTAGGTCCCCTCTGCTCTACATTCCACAGTGCCCAATATTTCTGCTTTGGCTCAGACGGTAAAGCGTCTGTCTACAATGCGGGAGACTCGGGTTCGAGCCCTGGGTTGGGAAGATCCCCTGGAGAAGGAAATGGCAATCCACTCCAGAACTATTGCCGGGAAAATCCCATGGACAGGGGAGCCTGGTAGGCTACAGTCTATGGGGTCGCCAAGAGTCAGACAGGACTGAGCGACTTCACTTTCACTTTATTTGTAACCACTGGTGTAATTTCTTTGTTGAGCTGTGATGTAAGCTCTGTGTGGGCAGGGTCATGTCTGATTTTTTCTCCACTGTCTAGTTCTGATTATACCCAGACCCCACTCTACCTCATGAATATCTGTAGGATTCTGCAGTGGGTCCACTTTATGTTCCTGTTATGGAAGAGGATCAGGAGATCCCACCTAGAATCCTCCTAAACCTCTAAAACTCAACACTGAGGCACAGACCTTGATGAGAATGCCACAGAGCTGGTCTTATTAATTACTTCACCAGACATCCTATTCTTTCATGTTTTCTGAGGTCTTCATTATGATAAACCATCTCTGCCTTCTGTTTTTCTTGAGATGTTTCCAGTTTTACTTCTCACTTCAGACTTATAGGGAGAGATATTTTTTGATGAACAGTTACAATTTTGACTTTCCAAAAACCAGAAACTTTCTACTATTTTTGCAAATCTTTGTAAATCAAAAATTATTTCACAGAATGTTTTTTTTTAACTGCAGCCTGCAGTTTTGTATTGAACTGTGCCTGAAGAAAAAAATTTTCACTGATAAGACACCTTGAAGAAAGGACAATCAGTGTATCTCTAGGTTGTATCAAATAGAGAGAAATCCCTAACTACTATCCAACTCCTTGACATATAGGGGAGGTGGGTGGATCAGACATAATGCATTAGCCTTGCTATGAGGCCATTTCCCCCATGTAAATTTTGATTATATTAATTGCCTTTTCTTTAGATTATTGTATAGTGGACTCATTGACATGGATATTCCCATTCATAGTTATTTTTATCTTTATAAATAACATTCTGATGTATTTATCAAGTGCTTGAGTAGTTCCTAATATGTTAGTCTGTCTGGCTGTCACTTGAACAGCTGACAGATAGAGTTTGTGAATCCAGAAAGCTGGAAGCCATCCGTAACACTTGGTGATGCAGGCATATTGCTATCTTGACAGGTTTTGTGTGAGTTATCCGATAGTATCCTCAGACAACAGCTCTTCCTCATTTTTCTGTTTACTGGGACAGTGATATCCCCTCCCCCACCTTTTTTTCCTCTGTGAGCAGGGCTCCACTTCCAACCTTGAAGTCTTTTACAATCAAAGCAAAGAGAAGATTTGTGGATGTTGAATATGCAAGGAGCTGAAGAGAGAGCGATTGGAAGAGAGATTTGTCCAGGTGAGTGAGCAAGTGTTCACCAGTGGAAGAAATAGGAGGGCTTTGGAAATTTTACAAGAGAAACTGAATGAAGCTCAGAAGAGAAAATTGCCCTCTCTTTTGGGATGTTGGGGTGAATGTGAGTGAGCATCTCTTGGGGCCAGCTTTTCCCTGGTACTCATTTGATCTCATTTCCACTATTTGGCTCGTTTACATTCACTCACTGTTTTGCCCTAATCTTACTCTGTTATTTATTTGTCTTTTTCCTTTTATCTCCCTTGTCTCTGATTGCCTCACTTCCTTGGTGTCTGCAGCTACCCATTTCTCATTAATGATCATCACCTTATCCTGGTGCAGATCTCTTCCACCGCTTATAATTCTGAATTACTTGCTCACTTGCTCTTAATGACCCTTACTCATAGGCCAGTATTAAGGCCTGTCAAAATGAGGTCCCTCTAAGTTAAGGGACTTCCACTCTGCCCTACATAAGAGACATTTACTGTGGTGGTTTTTTTCAGGTTGGATGAACAAGCCCGCTCCAGAGCAGGATGGCACTGATATTGAGTTGCCAGGGGTAGCATCAAAGAGATCCCGAGAGGATGAATACCAGGATTCTACGTTTGAAGAAAAACATATATGTGAGAACATGAAGGAAAACCCTCCCAGAGAGGCTCCTGGACCACGCTTTTTCCGAGAAGGTTTTGGAGCAATAACTTTTATCCATAAGGAAGCACCTCCAGAAATGATTAGCCAGGAATATCATTTTGAGAGAGGCTTGCTTTTGACCTCAAGTCTTGTTACACATCTCAGGGTTTCTACAGAAGAGAGCCTACATAAATGGGAGACAAGTAACATACACACCAATGAGATTTCAGGCCACAGTAAATGTTTGACCCTCTCTACACAGAAAAAATCTTGGAAATGTGGTGAATGTGGAAAAACCTTTACTCAGCGCTCATCCTTTACCCAGCATCAGAGAACTCATACAAGACCCTACACATGTGAGGAATGTGGAAAAACTTTTAGTCGTAGCTCATTCCTTATTCGACATCAAAGAATTCATACTGGAGTGAAACCATATGAGTGTGAGCAGTGTGGGAAAACATTTAGATGTCGATCATTTCTTACTCAGCATCAGAGAATCCACACTGGAGAGAAACCGTATAAATGTAACGAATGTGGGAATTCCTTCCGCAATCATTCACATCTCACTGAACACCAGAGAACTCATACTGGAGAAAAACCTTACAAATGTAATAGATGTGGGAAGGCCTTCAGTCAGAACACACACCTCATTCATCATCAGAGAATTCACACTGGTGAGAAACCTTATTTATGCAATGAATGTGGCTCTTCTTTTCGCAAACACTCAAATCTTACACAACATCAGAGAATTCACACTGGGGAAAAACCATATAAATGTGATGAGTGTGGGAAAACTTTCCATACAAAGGCAAACCTCTCTCAGCATCAGAGAATTCATACTGGAGAGAAACCCTATAAATGTAAGGAATGTGGGAAAGCCTTTTGTCAGAGCCCATCCCTTATTAAACACCAGCGAATTCATACTGGAGAAAAACCGTATAAATGTAAGGAATGTGGCAAAGCTTTTGCTCAGAGCACCCCACTCACTAAACATCAGAGAATTCATACAGGAGAAAGACCCTACAAATGCAGTGAATGTGGTAAAGCTTTCATTCAGAGCATTTGCCTTATTCGGCATCAGAGAAGTCACACTGGAGAAAAACCCTATAAATGCAATGAATGTGGAAAGGGCTTTAACCAGAATACCTGCCTCACTCAGCATATGAGAATTCATACCGGAGAGAAGCCCTATAAATGTCAAGAATGTGGGAAAGCCTTTGCTCACAACACATCTCTTACTGAACATCACAGAACTCACACTGGTGAGAAACTCTATAAATGTAGTGAGTGTGAGAAAACCTTCCGCAAGTATGCACACCTTAGTGAACATTACAGGATTCACACTGGTGAGAAGCCTTATGAGTGTGTTGACTGTGGAAAATTCTTTAGACATAGTTCAGTCCTTTTCAGACATCAGAAACTTCACAGTGCTGAATAAATCTGGCATTCATGTGATGGTTTCTCTAGGGAGAGTGCTAGGAATCTGGCCTAGGGGAGAGGCACAGAAACAGTTCCTAGAGGGAAGGATAAAGGAGCCTTGGACACCATACTCAGAAGCATATTCCCAAATATGGAGGTGGGAATTTGGAGAGTGCAGAGCCTACTCCAGGTGGGCATCTGGGAATACAGGATAGGAAGGAAGTTCCTACTTTTCAGAGAAATCTTGGCTCCTTGCCATTCCTCTCCCTAGGGCACTCTAATAGCTGGAGGTGCCATTTATTAAGTTAACACTGTTTCCCTTATTACACTCCTGCCTTACCTCCCCAACTCGTCACCTGTGTTCACTGCTCACTAGGCTGGGTTGCTTTTCCAAACTGATGCTCAATGTGAAAGTGGCAGCTGTTCTGAGGTGGTGCTGAATAGCCTCTAAATGACTGAGGTGGCTGTTGTGGGAAGGCTGCCCATCTGTGGACGTGGTCCCATGAAGGTTAGACAGAAACAAATGAAAACAGAATCATTATTCATTTATTTATTCAATAAATATCGGGATATATGGCAAGAACTGGGCTGATCGCTATAGGAATGGTGAAGAAGACTTTATCAGGGTGAGGGAGATCTTTCCCAATCCTTTAAAGCTAGAGGGTCACTTGGGGCTAAGAAGGAAATAAGTCAAAGCTTTTCTCAAATGCTGTCAGTTTGTGGGAAGGAAGTCAGATCTGCTCAGAGGGTCACAGAGAGGAAGACCTTTCTTTTGTCCCTGTGGAATTACTGGCTTACCCAGAAAGGAAATGGTTTTTGCTGGGTTACCAGTGGTAAGAGGCCTCAGAGCAGGAAGCCTGCCTGTGACTGAGCAAGCCACCCACATATTCCTGACCTGGACTAGGGCATATTCCTGTCCCTTATCAGTTTGACTGGGCGACTAGTACACAGGGACCAGGGGATAGGAGCCCGCTAGGATCAGCTTGGGACTTGGTTTGTTAGCCCTTAGGGTGAGAAAGCATTCGTGATAAAGGAAGGCAGCCCCTTTCAGGTTGGCTGGACTTGGGCATTGGTGGACCAGTCCTTAGAGAAAGCTTCAATGATGAAGTCACTGTATCGGAGAAGGCTAGGTTTTGTGTAATCATGGCATTGGAGATTTGTTTTTTGCTTTGTTTTGACTGTGCCGCTTGGCACAATCTGAGTTTCCTTACCAAGATCGAACCCGTGCCCATTGCAGCGGAAGCGTGGAGTCTTAACCATTGGACCATCAGGGAAGTCCTGGCACTGGAGATAATCATAGATTCATGAGAGTCGGATGTTTGTTTTTATTGGGACTTTATTATTCCAGGATGTTTATCATTCTTTGTGAACTAGAGCTATCTAAGGAAACCCTTCTCATGGGATGCATTTGGAAAGAATTCTAAAGAGAATTACCTCTTTCAACGCTGAAAATCAAGATAGCATGGTTTGCTATGACTGATGGCATTTTATTTTTTGAGTGAAAAGAAGGGCATGTTTCCTCTTTACTTCTCCATTCTCTTTCTTGTTCTTAACTGCTACCCAGAGAGTCAGCTGTGGAAGATTATATGAGGATAGCCTTTGATTGGTATTTGAAATAGTTTTCTATGCTCTGAAGTTTATATAGTTTTAAAAAATATGACCATTAAACACAACTAAAGTAAGTTAATTCTGGAATGGTTCTTTGGAATTCAGCATTGATTTTTTTTTCCAGAGGAACTGTCTTATAAGCATTAATAACTACCAATAATGGGAATATGACAGAAATAATGTACTTTCCCCTCCCCAGCTATAAAGATAATGTTCTCAAACCTGCCATAGGGCAGTTCATAATTGAATAAATGAATGTCTTAGGGGGAAAAACAACCCTATGAAAACTGTATTTTATGCTCATGGAAAGCAAATGTCTGTATTTTTTCAAACACTAAAGAATTCATTGCTAGCACATGGTAAATGCTCAGTAAATGTTTATTTGTTGAGTTAATATATTTTAATCAAACTTTGCTTACCAAAAACTTTAGGAACTTCTTGACATTTAGAGTGATATTTATATACTGCTGTCTTTGGAGTCTTGACTGGAGGTTACAGAGGAAAGGGAGAGTTTTCTTGAGGAAGAAGTCGGAAAATCTTAAGGGTGAAAGATGCCTCAGTTGTTAGAAAGATTTTCTAAAATGGAATGGACAAACCGAGATTTTAATCCTCAGGCTAAGAAAATCTGGTACCATTTTTACTTCCTGGAGAAGCAGAAAGAAAAAGAACTCATCAGCTTTACCCTCATCCCATATTCTCACACATGCAGATATTTACTCCTGACTTTGTGTCAGTTGCTGGCCCACCATGTATCAAGTCTCTCCAGCTTGGCCTCAAGCTAGCTTCTTCCTCAGCCTTCTCTCATCATATCCAATCAACCACCATATCCAGTTGACATATAACTCCTAAACTAGGAAGCCACCCCCACTGATAGTGCTTTATCCAAGCTCCCTGATTTATTTCCTAGGCTTTTTTTTCCCATTTTCCCAACTAGTCTTGCAGTTTCTTGTACCACTGGGCCATCTTTCACATGTCTTCTGGATGGTCTTTGCAAGACACAATTGTGGCAGCTCTGTGGTTCTCTCTCTGAATAAAGTGTTAGCCTCCAGGGGTACCTGAGTTTCCTCATCTGGCCTGTGCCTGCTTCATCATTTCAGAGGGCATTCCTTGCATGTTCTATTCCATAGTGCAAATTCCTGTGACTCATCATCATTGGACTCTAGTTTGGCACCTTTGCACATTCTCTTCCTATCGCCTGCTTCCCTTCCCTGCTTCTGCTTGCTTGGGAGGCTCTCATTTGTCACTTGTGAATGTACTCAGGCAACAACTCTTCAAAGCTGTCCCTGATGTCACATGTTCTGTATGTCTGTACTTTTTGGCTTCATCATTTTATGTATCAGGTTATAATGGTTGATAGCTCAGTTGGTAAAGAATCCACCTG
This sequence comes from Bubalus kerabau, assembly GCF_029407905.1. Classification (NCBI taxonomy): domain Eukaryota; kingdom Metazoa; phylum Chordata; class Mammalia; order Artiodactyla; family Bovidae; genus Bubalus; species Bubalus kerabau. The sequence goes on from NC_073643.1 coordinate 18,180,458, forward strand.
CAATGCAGGAGACCCCAGTTCAATTCCTGGATCAGGAAGATCCGCTGGAGAAGGGATAGGCTACCCACTCCAGTATTCTTGGGCTTCCCTTGTGGCTCAGCTGGCAAAAACTCTGCCTGCAATGCAGGAGACCTGGGTTGGGAAGATCCCCTGGAGAAGGGAATGGCTACCCACTTCAATATTCTGGCCTGGAGAATTCCATGGACTGTACAGTCCATGGGGTTGCAAAGAGTCAGACACGACTGAGCGACTTTCACTTCAGTTTATAATGGCTAGTTTACAAATCTTTCTCTTCCCACTGTCAGCTCTATCAGGGCAGGAGGCATGCGAAATTTATTCATCTTTGTATCCACAGTTTCTGGCCTTTAGTAGGTGCTCAGTAAATACCTGTTGAGCTCAACTAAAATTGAGTCAGACAATCCTCCATGCCCAAATGCAGGTTGTGACTTAAGTCCACAGTTACTAGCAGAAAGGTACAGTGAATACAAGAGTATGTCATGAAGTGTTTGCCAGAAGTAAGAATTCTGAACCTTCCCCCAAGGTACAGAGTGTGTGATCCACTCTGATACAGAGAGGATCTCATAAGCAAAAGTAATATGTAGCAAAAAAAAAAAAAAAAAAATTTGGGAGGGGAGTGCTGTTACAAATTAGGCATTTAAATGTCCCATTATAGTTTAACAAAGTGTTTTCAGATATATTGATGTCATGGTCAACAGGAAGAGGAAAATACATGCAGGTGTAGAAGTGCAGCTATGTGAACTGGAATATCCTTGTGGTAAGAGAGATAAGCTGAGCAGTGATGCTGGCTTGGCAGGAGAGTAGTTGAGCTTGAAAACCCGAACATGGAAGACCTTGGGGCTCTGGAATGATGAAGAATTAGAATGTGTTGCTTATATTCAGTGTGTCGAAATGTAATTTGTGACTTTAGAAGAACATGAGATGAGGCCACATGAGGTCCACAAAATGAGAGAAGGGAAGACAGAAGGATGGTTGAACTTGCCTGAGGTCACACAGCTATTCTCAGGTGAAATTGAAATTCCAGTGTCCTTGCTTTTCCCTCTGATTTCTCTTTATTGTACCTCTGCTCCTTGATGCCTCTTTCCTTGTGTCTGTTATGCCCTTATTCTGAGAATGGGAGAAGCTCACTTTAGATCGAGAAGCTTTTTGGCCTGTAGAATAAGACCTTATTGCATGTAAGTGAGGCGGAGAAATAAGTTGATTCTGCATTTTAACACCATCTTTCCCCCTACATAATGCAGAAATCTAGTCTTGACCCCTGGTAGCTCTAGTTTCACTTTCTTGCAGCTGCTGGCTAGAGCAGGGCTAAGGTCATCTTAGTTCAGTGGGATTTTTTGGTGTCCATTCCTCCAATCCATTTTCCACCTCTCATTGAAGCAGCTCATCACAAACTGCAGTTAAGCCCCAGATTCCTGTTTGTAGTAACTTGCTCTGCCTGGGGCACCCCACTGCAGGGTTAGTTTCCACCCAGCAGAGCCTCTTGATAGAGATTCTTTGAAGTCTAAAAGGGAAAAAATATGTAGGCTTAGGATCTCTGGCATGTGGAATGTTAGGGCTATGGAGGAAGAAGATGCTATCTGATTCAAACGAATTGCTGAGGCTGAGACACTGGGTAAAAAGAAAGGCAAGCCCAACGTTGTTCTCTGGCCTGTCAGCTAACAGTTCTACAAAGGGTCCCCTTTTAGCTGAAGATAGCGATGGTTTCAGTCTGGCATTTATTTCCACTCCTGTTTTCAGCATCATAAATGGACTCCATTTTGTGAAAATGGTCCATCTGGGAATTTTTAAAAATTTATTTTAATTGGAGGCTAATTACTTTACAATATTGTCCATCTGGAAATTTGAGCAGGTAACTTTGTTGCATCTCATTCACTTAACTGCTTCCTGAAAGCCTACTACTGCACACTAGGGATATGATGGTAAGAAGTGTTAGTCACTGTTAGTCACTCAGTCGTGTCGGACTCTTTGTGACCCCATGAACTGTAGCCTGCCAGTCTCCTCTGTCAATGGTATTCTCCAGGCAAGAATACTGGCGTGGGTTGCCATTCCCCTTCCAGGAAATCTTCCTGAAGGAATCGAACCTGGGTGACAACCCTATTTACCTGAGCTTGCAGATCATTGGAAATGCCTGGAAGTGGGTCAGGTGCCCTGCTGCCCATGGCTTCATTCCTGGAATATGCAAATATTGCCTGAATGAAGATCAGCAAGATCTAAAGTTTCTCAGAAGGGGGGCAGGGGTGCTACCTTGAAGGCAGGAAAAGTCCTGTAAGTCATTGCAGTCAATGGGGCTTGGAACTGGGATTTGGGGAGCATGGTAATGTTCTGCAAACATTATTGACCATTTTTAAGTACCAGAAATTCTTGGTAAATTACACGGATTAACTTCATTTAATCCTGACAGCAACACTATGAAATTTGGTATCTTTGAAATTAATATCTTTCTAAGTGAGGGAAGTGGCACAGAAGGCTAGGTAACTTGACCAGGTTCACACAGTGAGAACCTGGGACTTCAAGGCAAAGCAGAGCTCTTGTCTTTTGGCCAATTGTTGATTAAATAGCCAGAAGCAGTAGGGTGTTTTTGGTTCCTATGAGGAGACCAATTATCTAACGGTTGAGAACGTGTAGCAGGAATGTTGAAGCCAGGTTTAGGGAAACTTACAGAAAACCTTCAAAGGATGATGACCTGGAACAGAATTTTGGGGAAGGGGTGAATTAACCTGGGGTGAGAGTTCCCGAGGACGACCCCGACTCTCACTTGACTTCAGCATCCTTATTAGGGGAAGAGGTATACTGAGGTGCGTTTGCGACTGTTTTGGGTCGGGGGAAGAAGCCCGGCGGCTTGCCAGGGAGGAGACGGAGGCATTTGCTGGTGTGGCGCGTATTGTTGGCGTCAGGCTGGGCCGGAGCGCGGGCGGACCTGCTCCTGGGAACCCGCAGACGCGAGAGGGCGGAGAAGTGCGGCGGGCGGTGCCTCGCGGTTCGCTTGGTGAGCAGACTTGGCCGTCCCCGGCTGCGGCTGGTCCCAGGAGTTGAGCTGGCCTCAACGCTTCTTCTTTCCGGGCGAGCCAGGCCTTTGGAGCACAGGCCGGGGGGTTGGGACCGGCTCCCTTGGAGAGGGAGGGACGAAGGCTGTACCAGAGCCCTGGTCTGGGAGGCCGGGCTCCATTTATTTGTACTTGAGTGAGCGAACTCGTGGGTCCGTTTTCTGTGTCCTAGAAACGAATACTATCCCTCGTTTTGCCACTTCAAAAAGTTGTGCGGGTTGAATAAGTGAATGTGCAAGTTATCTCTTTCCTTTCAGTAAGTTTTTATTCCTAATAGCAACAGGGTAGGTGCTGTGTGAAGACATCCAGACTCAACAGTTTAACAGCAGGTACTATGTATTGTCGGAGAAGGCAATGGCACCCCACTCCAGTACTCTTGCCTGGAAAATCCCATGGACGGAGGAGCCTGGAAAGCTGCAGTCCATGGGGTCGCTGAGGGTCGGACACGACTGAGCGACTTCACTTTCACTTTTCACTTTCATGCATTGGAGAAGGAAATGGCAACCCACTCCAGTGTTCTTGCCTGGAGAATCCCAGGGAAGGGGGAGCCTGGTGGGCTGTCTATGGGGTCACACAGAGTCGGACACGACTGAAGTGACTTAGCAGCAGCAGCAGCACTATGTATTTTTTTTTTTTTTTTAAATACAACTTTATTCTGATTCTAAACGAAAAGGAATGGGAATGACAGTAACAAACAAGATTCCACCTCTCAATATTGTCATGTGACTATATCGGTCTTATATTTGAAACTCAAGGAGGAAACAACTGTGTTCCAAAACACCTAAATATGCACTATGTATTGTATGCTTATCAGCCGGTATTATTCTAAATACGGTCCATGCATTAATTCGTTTATACATCATCTCAACCCTATGAAGGTAATTATCAGCTCCATTTAACATTTGTTAAGAATGGAACACATAAAAGGTAAAGTAACTTACCCAATACCACTTGTTGGCTAATAACTGATGGAACGTGGATTCAACCCAAGAGACTGCCAGCTTCGAGCTCATGTTATATACTTGTCTTCAAAGTTTAGTGGAGGGAGATGGAATGTAATCAGAGTGTTAAACACAGAATGGAAAGTACTACAGTAGATATGTGTGACATTCTTTTAGAATGTTGAGAAAGTGCCTTGGAAAGGTAAAGAAAACTTCTAGAGGAAGTAATGTGGTTCATACTTGACCTGAATATTAAAATTGTTTAGAGGTGGGAATTAATCTAATTAGAAATTTGAAGGTAATTTGTTCGGTGTCAAGAGGTGCTAGTGGATTGGGACAGATTAGACTGGAAACCCTGTCACTGTCTTTTGATACAATATTCTTTCCTTTTTCTTCATAGGGGTTCCTAAAACCTTTCCTCTTAGGAGAGATCCCTAACATCTTCCAATAGGCTTCCCCTGTCTTTTGTTGGAGATTCTACTTCACACTGAGACTGTCTTATTTTCCTGAAATTCATCAGCCTCTGATTGTGAGACACTTAAGTGCTGGGGTGTTGTCCTGTTGTTCACTTTGTATGACAAGTGCAGAGAAAAAGAAACGAGCTGCGCAGTCAGGCAAGAAAAAGAGATTTATTAGAGGGAAAAGAGAGGATGACTGGCTCTTAAGGAGAACCAGCATTCTCCCTTTCTGATGAAGTCCTTCTTATACTCCACCAATGAAAAATTCTCTGAAGGGATAGTCATGTAGCCAGAGGTCTGGAATCTGGTGGTCTCACAGCTTTGAGAAGATAGACTCCAGTGAGATAACAGGATGACATTTGGGCAATTTGGTCAGTCCCACAGATCACCTGATTTATTATCTGTTTTCAAGGTTGACATAACAAGCTATCTAATCAATGAGACCCCATGTGGGCCCTATCACACTTAGCCTATTTGTTTATTTATTTTGGCCATGCCAGGCAGCATGCAGGATCTTAGTTCCCTGAGCAGGGATCAGACCCATGCTCCCTGCTGTGGAAGCCCAGAGTCTTAACCACTGGACTACCAGGGAAGTCCCTCAGCTTATTCTTAACAAGAGGCCATCTCACTGCTTGACAAATAGTGGCTGCTCACTTAGTACTTTTCAAATAAATGAATAACGAGCTTCAATCAAAGAGGGAGTGAAAGGGCTTGATTTGAGATTTTTGCTTTTTCCCCATCTATCTTTGGAATCAAAGGATCACAAAATGTTGGTACTAGAGGAAGCTTTAAATATTTTTTTTCACAGATTAAAAAAAAATCTAATTTCTCATTTCACAGATTAAAAAAAAAAAATGAAATCACAACTGAAGTTGAGTGACTTGCTTCAGGTTAGCAAATGAGATAGTGGAAGAGCAGAGACTAGAACCCAGACATTTTGATTCAGTCTAGTGCTTGTCTCATTGCCTTTCACTATTGCCCCACAGTCTTTGATTTTTGAAATCAGGGACTTCTCCATTAGGTTTGGAGTGTGTGTATGGGGTAGGGTGGGGGATGTTGGTTGGTGGGCTCCAATCTTATTCCTGGTGGAGAAATTTTACCCCAGGATGCTTGGTCCTTAAGGGCACCAGCCCTCTTTTTTTCTGCATTGTGACCTCTCCCTGACTTTTCATCATTAGTGATACTCTCCCAGGAGAATGACATGCTTTCATTTAGACATAAAATAGTCATTTTGGGTATGGATGGGATATTCCCGGATTCCCCTGAATCTAGAGTATGAAGGAGGTAAAGTAAGCTAACAGTTTATGGGTAGTCCTTCTCCTCCCTCTGCACCTCAGATTCCTACTCTTCCTTATGGGAAGTGTGTCCAGGAGGCAAACAGTGTTGCTTGCATCCCTAACAACTTGTCTCTGGGTAAGTGAAATCTAACTAGAGCCCAGGATGGGTTGTTATGAGAGTGTTATGGGCCATCATTAGGCAGACTTAAGGTGGAAACCACCAAGTGACCACTAAACCTAGACCTTGCAGACTGAAAACACAGAACTCTCCAGAAATGGGACCATCTTACTCAAATTAGAGTGAGAGTGGCTTGTTGTGAAAGAAGGCTCTGGAGTAATTGATTACAGGATAGATCAGAGTGTGCAGTAATTTATTATCATGGATACTTAAACTGAAGTCAGGTGGAACACCCTGAAACCACTCACTGGATTGCTAAGTATGATGGTCTAATCATGTAGTGGTCAGAAACTGATAGTAAGGACATCCCTGGTTGGTCCAGTGGCTAAGATGCTTCGTTCCCAATGCAGGGGCCCCGGGTTCCATCCCTGGTCAAGGAAATAGATCCCACATAGTGCAACTAAGTTTCCATGCTACAGCTCAAGATCCCACAGGCCAAAGCTAAGATCTGGCACAGCCAAATAAGTAAATAAAAAGAAACTGATATAAATTATTGGAAGACCCATTGTAAAGGTGAATTAAATGTTTCCCCAGAGGGTATGCAATGGGTTCCTGGCCTTGTTTGGAACAAGAGCTAGAGTAATCACAACCATTGTTATTGGCCATCAGAAGACAATGTGGAGCCTGGGTATCTGTTAAACTCGGTAAGAATAGTACTAGGTGAACTGGATTTTTAGGTATTGGGAACTCTGTGAATAGATATGACTATTTATTTCCCAAAGAATTCATTCTAGTCTAATATGTACATGTAATACATGTATACATATGTGTCTATGTGTGCTCTGAGAGATCCTAGAAGAAAAATATCAACAGTTTCTTTTGGATGGTAGGATTTCAAGTAATTTCATTTTTGGCCTAATCATTTTTTATGATATGTTTCATTCTATATAATTAAGAAAACAAAATGATTTTTATTTGGGGACAATGAAATTAGAGGAAATAAAGATGTGCTTAGAGTTTTGGTTTTCTATTTAGCTGTGTGAACCACTTAGAGTTTATTTTTGTGTTTAGTATGTCCATAATGGAAGTTTTATACAGCAGATAAAGATAAATTCACATAAAATAGTCACTTTATTAACAACCATTGTGGTACAAGACTGCCCAATCAGATCAGTCTCTGACCATAAACCGTTAAAAAAAAAATGTATTATAGTTGACTTACAATGTTATGTTAATTTCGGGTGTACAGCAAAGTGATTCAGTTATACATATACATATATTCAGTCTTTTTCAGATTGTTTCCTCATATAGGTTATCAAAGAATACTGAATAGAGTTCCCTGTGCTGTAGAGTAGGTCTTTGTTGGTTATCAATCTTATAAATAGTAGTGTGTGTATGTTAATTCCAAGGTCCTGATTTATCCCTTCTGCCCACGTTTCCCTTTTGGTAACCATACATTTGTTTTCAAAATCTGTAAGTCTGTTTCTGTTTTGTAAATAAGTTCATTTGTATCATTTTTTAAAATTACAGTCCACATATGAGTGATATCATATAGTATTTGTCTTTCTCTGTCTACTTTACTTCACTTCAGTTCAGTTTAGTCGCTCAGTCATGTCTTTGCAACCCCATGAATCACAGCACGCCAGGCCTCCCTGTCCATCACCAACTCCCGGAGTTCACTCAAACTCACGTCCATCGAGTCAGTGATGCCATCCAGCCATCTCATCCTCTGTCGTCCCCTTCTCCTCCTGCCCCCAATCCCTTCCAGCATCAGAGTCTTTTCCAATGAGTCAACTCTTCGCATGAGGTGGCCAAAGTACTGGGAGTTTCAGCTTCAGCATCATTCCCTCCAAAGAAATCCCAGGACTGATCTCCTTCAGAATGGACTGGTTGGATCTCCTTGCAGTCCAAGGGACTCTCAAGAGTCTTCTCCAACACCACAGTTCAAAAGCATCAATTCTTCAGCGCTCAGCTTTCTTCACAGTCCAGCTCTCACATCCATACATGACCACTGGAAAAACCATAGCCTTGACTAGATGGACCTTTGTTGGCAAAGTAATGTCTCTGCTTTTCAATATGCTATCTAGGTTGGTCATAACTTTTCTTCCAAGGAGTAAGCATCTTTTAATTTCATGGCTGCAGTCACCATCTGCAGTGATTTTGGAGCCCCTAGAAATTGTCTGACACTGTTTCCACTGTTTCCCCATCTATTTCCCATGAAGTGATGGGACCGGATGCCATGATCCTTGTTTTCTGAATGTTGAGCTTTAAGCCAACTTTTTCACTCTCCACTTTCACTTTCATCAAGAGGCTTTTTAGTTCCCCTTTACTTCACTTAGTTCATCTTTAAGTCCAAACATGTTACTGTAAAAGGAATTATTTTGTTCTCCTTTAGGACTGAGTAATATTCCATTGTATATGTGTATCATATCTTCTTTATCCATTCCTCTGTTGATGGACATTTAGTTTGCTTCCATGTCTTGGCTATTGTAAATTGTGCTGCAGTGAACACTGGAGTGTATGTACCTTTTCTGATTATGGCTTTCTCTGTATATACCCAAGAGTGAGATTGCTAGATCATATGATAGGGCTACATTTAGCTTTTTAAGAAACTTCCCTACTGTTCTTCATAGTGGCTGTTACCAATTTCCATTCTCACCAACAGTATAGGAGGGTACCCTTTTCTCCACACCCTCTCCAGCATTAATTGAATTTCAGTGATGACCATTCTGACCAGTGTGAGGCTATACCTCATTGTAGTTTTGATTTGTGTTTCTCTAATTAGTGATGTTGAGATCTTTTCATGTACTTTTTGTCCATCTGTAATTCTTCTTTGAAGAAATGTCTATTTAGATCTTCTGCCTATGTTTTGATTTTTTTTGACATAGAACTGCATGATCTGTTTGTGTATATTGGCGATTATGACTGTAAACCATTTGTGCAGATATACCAGTGTATACCAGTTGACTCTCAGCCCCAGTAGATCTGTATGTATAAACATGAAATGATCTCAAAGACATATTCCTTAGTGAAAAAAGCATCAAATTGCATAGCAGCATCTATAGAACAATTTTATTTATGTAAAAAAAATCAAATGCTATATATGTGTAAAAAATATGTAGAAAAAAGACTGAAAGTATATACTACAAATTATCTCTGGGAAGGAGATGGGTTTGTTCTGGTAGAGTGGAGTGGTGATGGTTATACAAATTACAGTTTTATCCTATATACCTTCGTGTTATTATAATATTTTTAAGTGAGGATACATTCATGTGTAACTTGTATAATTAAAATAGAAGGTGGCCTCAGGAAATAAGAATGTGTTTGTGTCTCCAGACCATCTACAGAAGAGATTGCTCTGATGGTGGGGTGCCTGAATATTTGTTCTCTAATTCTGTGCAGCTTTATGAGTGCATCAAAGTTTGATGCTGTTAAGATTGTCTAAGTAGTCCACTCTTTCCACTTCTGTGCTTCCTGAGGCGTGTCCTGATGACAATTTGGTTGTCATACAGTTTTTCTATAGTGGGGAGAATGTATTAACCAGCTGGATGTTAAGCATAAAAAATTTTCAAAAAAAAATTTTTTTTCACTGTAAACTAGTAAAGTGACTTTGTGTTTGCTACATCATTCTCCTTGTGAATTTGATTAGTACATGTCAGATAATGAAGAATTTTTTTGGCTTAAAGGTGCGGGCCAGATCCTGGCTGTAGTGAAGTTACTATCCAGTAGGGTCTTCTTCCCTAAGGACCACCTCTATCTTATTTTTCTGTAAACAAAACAGTGGTATGTTAATTTCTTTCATTGAGCAGAGCTCTAGTTTCCAAACCTATGAGATTTCCCAATTGTATGTAGGGGGAGAGCAATGGATGCTGAATGTTTTGGAGAGATAGAGGTCCAAAGAGACATTATCAAGGTGAGTGAATAGGGAAGGATTGGTGAGATGGACCTAGCAAATGTTACAGCCTGGATGACCTTTGAAATCTTGACAGAGAAGCTCTTCAGTTATCACTAGTCTGTGAAGATACTACTTACAGGAAACTGAAGGAAACATCATTACTTTTCACCCATTTTTTTGAGGACTAGAGACTAGGTGAGTAGTAATTTTCCCCAACACTTAAGTTACCCAAGATTCAGTTCAGTTCAGTCTCTCAGTCTTGTCCGACTCTTTGCGACCCCATGAATCGCAGCACGCCAGGCCTCCCTGTCCATCACCAACTCCCAGAGTTCCCAAGATTAGTATCTTATTATTCTATTTATCAGTCTGGATAATCCTAAATTACTGGATCAGGTTTTACTATTTGTGTGTTTCAGAATAAATCACAATAGGGAAGTTTATAGATTTCCCAAGACCTGTCATTACTTAATCTCTTTCTGCCAATCACCTATTCTAATCCCCCCCCCCCCCCATCATTGTAATCTTCCTCTGTTATTGACAAGAGGATAAAAATCAGGGCTCTACAATGCAGGTCCTCTGTTCTGCACATAGGATATTTTCCTTTGTGAATTTTTTTCAGGTGAGAAAACCAAGCCTGATGGCACAGTGTTAAATGACTTGAAAAGATGTGGAAGATCAGAGAACCTGGTCATCTGAGGTTTGCATTAGGAGAAGTTGAAGATGCATGCCGAACAAGGACTAGGAGGGGAAATTGTGAGGAATGACTGGGAGGACACCACATGCACACAGACCTTTTACAGGAGAGCAGTGTTACTCTAAAGATAATCATCTTTGAGAAAGTACCTTGTAAATATTATGAATTTGACAGAACATTTCTTGTAAACTGGAGCCTATCAGACTCCTTTTATGTTACAGACAGCATGAGTTCCAGCCAGATTTCACTGCACATGAAACATCAGAGATTTAACAGGTAGAAGAAACCTTCAGAATGTAGTGAATGTGGAAAGTGTTTTACTCAGAGATCATCTCTTACCCAGCATCAGAGGATTCACACAGGAGAGAAGCTCTATGTATGTACTGAATGTGGAACTTGTTTCTGTAAACAGTCAAATCTTATTCAACATCTTAAGATTCATACAGGAAAGAAACCTTATAAATGTAATGAATGTGAGAAAGCTTTTCAAACAAAAGCAGTGCTCATCCAGCATCTGAGAATTCATACTGGGAAAAACCATATAAATGCAGTGAATGTGACAAAGCCTTTTATCAGAGTCCATCCCTTATTAAACACCTGCGAGTTTACACTGGAGAGAAACCCTATAAATGGGGTGAGTGTGGCAAAGCCTTCAGTCAGAGTATATGACTTACTCGTCATCAGAGAAGTCATTCTGGAGATAGACCTTATAAGTGTAATGACTGTGGGAAAGCCTTTAATCAGAGAGCATGCCTCATGCAGCATTGGAGGATCCACTCAGGAGAGAAGCCCTATACATGTACCAAATGTGGTAAAGCTTTCACTCAGAACTCTTCCCTTGTTGAACATGAGAGGACTCACACTGGAGAGAAACTTTGTAAGTGTAGTGAGTGTGAAAAAACCTTCCGCAAGCAAGCACACCTTAGTGAACATTACAGAATTCACACTGGAGAGAAACCTTATGAGTGGCTGACTGTGGGAAATCCTTCAGGCACAGCTCAGCACTTGCGTGACATCAGAGGCTTCATACTGGAGAATACACTCGAGATACAACCAGGGTGAAATATGAAAACAAATTTTTTTTCAAAATTCTTAGGAGATTAGGATTCAGTCTTTGGCTGGGATGAATATTTCATGTGTTGCACAAGAGGCAATTGTGTCCTAAAAGTTAAGAAAATAGAACTAGACAGTCTTGAGTTTGAGGGCTTCTCTGCCACTTAATGGGTGTCTGACCTTACCTGTCTGAGCCTCAGTTTTTCCCATCCCCCCTAAAAAATAATGATGATACTTACTATGGTTATCTTGAGAATAAAATGAATTGTATATAATAACTAACTGCCGTTAGTTGATTTTGAATGATAGATGTTCCAGAAGTTAATAAATTTGTTATTGAAAACAAAGTTCAACACCCTTTTTCTTTTGGTTCCATAATGTATTTTTTCTAAAGAATATTCTTGTAATTGGACTGTGATTTCATACTTAATCTACAGAAGGCTATTTAAGCTATGATGTGAAGATTTAAATAGGAGAACACATTTAAGACCAGTTTTTCCTTGAAAAAAATTCAAATTTAGTCAGAGAAGGAAGAAATTACTGAGATTTGAGTGAACATTTTGGGTACTCTAAAGAGCTTTATGTAGATTTTTAGATCCATTGTATGTATGCTGTGCTAAGTTGCTTCAGTTGTGTCCGACTTCGCAAACCTGTGGACTGTAGCCTGCCAGTCTCCTCTGTCTGTGGGATTCTCCAGGTAAGAATACTGGAGATACAGAGATATGCGGATGGGAGCGCCTCACAACAATGAATGGCTTCTTAAAGCTCAAAGGGGAAAGAGAAGTCGCTTAGTCGTGTCCGACTCTTAGTGACCCCATGGACTGCAGCCCACCAGGCTCCTCCATCCATGGGATTTTCCAGGCAAGAGTACTGGAGTGGGGTGCCATTGCCTTCTCCAGTGAATGAGTCTACCTATTTGTAAACATGTGACTGATGAAAACAGTGCAATCACTAGGTTATCACACTGTGTGAGTTCAGTTGTCAAGAGGGAGCAACTCAAAGGACATCACACAATCTATAAACCAGCTGGAGGGAGCCATCCAGACTTTGCCCTGCTGAACCCTTTCTGGGCGATGATTAGACAAGTCCTCACAGATGCTATACTGTGTGCAGAAGCGCTGATCAGAATCAGGTTTGGCATGGTATGCGACTGTATTGATGGTTTGAGTCATGTCACTGTCTGGCTTGGGCTTTCTAATGAGGATCTGGCCCCCACCGGCAGCTCAAAAGAAGCAAAGAAATCAAAGGATACTTTTGATTGTGCTTCATGCATTCACCTACTCAAGTATATCTTGGTTGTTTTCCGAGTTTGGTGGTTATAGCTGCAATGAACATCTGTGTTCAGGTCTGTGTGTGGACATAAGTTTTCAAGTTCTTTGGGTACATACCTTGGGGTGTAATTGCTGGATCACATTTAGTTTTGTAAGAAAGGGCCAAACTGTCTTCCAAAGTGGCAATACCATTTTGCATTTCTCACCAGCAATCAATGAGAGTTCCTATTGCTCCACATTCTTGTTAGCACTTGGTGTTGTCAGTGATCTGGATTTTAGTAATTTTAATATGTGTGTAGTGGTAGCTCATTGTTTTGTGTTTCAATAACATACAAAGTGGGGCATCTTTCTATGCCTATTTGCTGTCTGTATAGCTTCTTTGGTGAGGTATCTGTTCAGGATGTTTCCTCATTTTTAATTGGATGTCCAGCTTCTGTTGCATACAGTTTTATAGAGAACTGTCTCCAGGAGGTAGACAATACTGCCGCAGTTGCACCAGAGACCCAGCTTGACTTGTTGCCCCAGGGAGAGGTAGGGGCAATGGGAAACGGACTCTCTGCTACCATCTCCTCAGGGCACCAGGTAGGAGGGGAAGAGTGTAGTGGTGCTCGGCTGGATTGGTGTAGGGAGGAGAAGGCTGGGAACGACTCAGTGTCAAGGTGGTAGGACAGACAGTTTGTGTTCTCAGACCTGACACTGCAGGTTCAGAAAGATCCAGGCACTGGAGAGAATGGAGGCTGTGATGGGATGAGTAGCACGAGAAGGTATGACTAGCCTTGGAGAATTTGGGGAATCAGCTACATGGATACAAAGTTCAGGGTCCCATCCTGCAGCTGACAAAGTTGTTCAGCTCTCCCCCAGCAGCTCCTGGGGCCAGGGCTGTGCTGTCACTGTTGCCAGGCTCTAAGGAAACATTCAAATCAATGATGATAACTAAATGGCCCTTCTGTGCCAGCTTCTGGGAACACACATGCCTAAATCACATTAAACTTGGGGCTGCCATTAGCCTCGAATGATTGTGAGGCAGTGGAGAGTTCCTAACCTGACACTTGGACAGATGCCTTCTGTCTAGCCTTTCTCCTGTCTGAAAGACCTCATGTATGTCCCGGGAGAAGCAGTAGGTTGGTGAGAGTAGATACAGTGAAGAGACTGTTTCCATAGCAGTGTGAGGCTCTGAAAGCAACAACCTCTGGAGAGACAGGGCCCAGGACTGGGGAAAGGGTCACAGAAATGGGAGCCTGCTGCCTGACTTGACTGTATGGGCCTGGTTATCTTGAGCCACATAGTCAGATATAATTGCATTTTGCACTGTTTCATGTTAAATGTAGAAACATCTCTGACCTTTACAAAGTGGGAGAGACTTCCTCATGAGCTGCAGGACTCCTAATGAGTTAAAAAATCCTTGTCTACCCCAGTAATACCGAAAACTGTACTGTCCAACATAGTGGCCGCTAATTACATGTAAATACTTTGGCTTACGGGATTTTAGTTCCCTGATCAGGGATTGAACCCCAGTCCTTGGTAGTGAAAGTGCTGAGTCTTAACCACTGGACCACCAGGGAATTTCCTATATGTGACTATTTAAACTAATTAAAATTAACAGAAGGAAAAGTTAAGTTTCTGACTCTAGCCACATTCCAAGTGCTCAATGGACCTGTGGCTAAGGATAGCAAAGCTATTATATAAAACATTTCTGTTACTGTGGAATATTCTATCAAACAGCTGGCCTTGATGTTTGGCTTTCCTTGGCCATAAACTTCAAAATATTTTTTGGCAGCTTATACAGATTTATTGCCTTTTAATTTGAAGAGTAAGCATATTAAATTAACCTACCATTTATTATAAACATTGTTTCACAGAAGAAACACCAGAGATAAGAAACCTATGATCTCAGAATAAAGGACTTCTTCAGAAGAAAGTATGTGTGTGTGTGTGTGTGTGTGTGTTAGTTGCTTAGTCATGTCCAACTCTTTGCAACCCATAGACCACAGCCCACCAGGCCCCTTCGTCCATGGGACTCTCCAGGCAAGAACACTGGAGTGGGTTGCTATTTCCTTCTCCAAAAGAAACTATAGAAAGAAAGTGAAGTCGCTCATTTGTGTCCGACTCTTTGTGACCCCATGGACTGTAGCCTACCAGGGTCCTCCATCCATGGAATTTTCCAGGCAAGAATACTGGAGTGGGTTGCTATTTCCTTTTCCAAGCAGAAAGTATAAGCTGGCATCTTTGCACTGACACTGGCAGAGAAGCTCTGGTGTCTGTATTGACATTCTGTGCTTTGTCAGCTGCTAGGATTTGGGTCTATTCGGTATTAGACTTGCGCTCTGTCTTTGAAAAGGGCATCAGGAAGGCCCTAGGGGGAATCTTCCTGGCTTTTGGAAAGTGATATGCCCTTCTCAGTTTATCATGTCAGGAAGTCATGATGTCAGAATACTGGTGATGTTACTTTGATCATTTAGATAATGTGGCACCTGCCTGGTTCTCCACTGTAAGTGACTAGTTTTCCTTTTGTAATTAATCAGTCTCTGGTGGAACTATACTTTGATACTATGCAAATATTGTTTTTCAGCATATTTCTGGCCAAAAAAAAAAATTTTTTTTCCCTTGGCTGTGACATGTGGCATGTGGGATCTTAGTTCCCTGAACAGGAATCGAACCTGAGCCCCCTGCAGTAGAAGCATAGAGTCTTAACTGCCAGACCACCAGGGAAGTCCCTAATTTTGATATCTTTTGATGAATCTTGCCAACTCCACGTGTTAGTTTTCCATGGCCACTGTAACAAACTGTCACAAACTCAGTGGCTTAAAAGAACAGAAATGTATTCTCTTAGAGTTCTAGAAGTCAGAAGTTTGAAATCAGTTTTGTTAGGCTGAAGTCACAGTGTTGGCAGGTCTGCTCTCTCTCTGAAGACTTCAGGGGGCATCGTCTTCTTACAGCTTCTTCTTACAGCTCCTGGTGGCTGTGAGCATTCTCAGCCTTTGTAGTTTCGTGTCTATGTCTAAATCTGTCTGCCTCTCTCTTATGAAGAGATGTGTGATGGTTTTTAGAGCCTATCCAGATAATCCAGGATTCTCTATCTTGAGACCCTTAATCACACCTGCAAAAACTTGACCACATAAGGTAACATTCCCAGGTTCCAAGGAATTAGGACCAAACTCTTTGGAGGCTACCACTCAGCCCACTGGAACTTATTACTGTGGAATTTGCCAATTTTCTTTTTTTTTTTTTTGGTGGCCACACTACACGGCACATAGGATTTTAGTTCCCCATCCAGGGATCAAACCAGTGTCCCCTGCATTGAAACTGGAATCTTAACCACTGGACCACCAGGAAGACCTGTGATTCTTCTATTTCCATCATTCCTCCTACACTGATTAATTAGGATTCCTTTGCAAGGAAGACCTATCCCTTCTCTTCTCCTTCCGTTCTTTTGACATACCCCCATTATTCCCTGAGGACCTCCTTACTTTGGGGCACAAGATGTTCCAGGCTTGTCTTTTGTTAACTAACTTGGATGCACTGAGTCTTAGTTGCAGCATGCAAACTCTTAGTTGCAGCAACTAGGATCCAGTTCCGACCCGAGATTGAACTTCAGTCCCTTGCGTTGGGAGTGTGGAGGCTTAGCCACTGGACCACTACGGAAGTTCCCAGGCTTGTCTTTTTATTAATGGGATTCCTGCCTCAGCCTTGGGATCACATTATTGGCCTAATTGTCTAACCTGTACATATGGTCCATTCATGAGAAGCAAGGAGGCAGTCTGGGGCTGGCGAGGGGGAAGGATTATCCTCTCCGCTCTGGCCCCAAACTCACTCATCTTTCTCAGAAAACTAGATTCTGCAGTTAACAGGACCCACTGTTCTTAGAAAGCAGTTTACGGAGGTGAAACAGTGTTGTGAAGGCTGCTCAGCATATCTCACCTGCCACTCTACCTTGATCTTGGGCTTTCGTGATGTGCTTCCTGGCTGGTACCACTTACATTGTCAGAAGTATCACCTACAGTCAGGACTTCATCAGTATGATAAATTTTAAAATTTAAGATCTTTTAAACAGTCTTCCATGTTACTTGTTTAAGTTTTTGGCTTCATCTCCCTTACTATAGGTTTTTATCAGTATTTCTCAAATTTGAGTGAGCATCAGAACCTTCGAGTGGGCTTGTTACAGAGAATGCTGGGCCCTACACCTTAAATTTCTGGTTCTCAGGCAAGGCATACAAATTTGCATCTTTACGTTCCCAGAGGTGCTTATGCTGCTTGTCCAGGATCTATACTTTGAGAATCACCAGCCTATTGAAAAATTAGAGAAACAGTCATTCTCACTGTATTTATTTTGCTCTTAATATGTTGGGTACTGTTCTGGGTACTGAAGATACAGAGATAAGACAAGGTCCCTGTCCTCAAGACTCCCACCTGTAGATCCTAAGACATATTAAAATTTACAGTAATTAAAGCAGTGGGGTGTTGGTACAAGAATAGATATAGCAGTGATACAGACTAGAAAAACCCTGGTTTATATAACAAGTTGGGTACACATTAAAGATAGCACTGCAGAATGGCTTTGGGACTAGTCTATGTAACTTACAGAGCCTATTTCAGGACTTGCGAGCCCACTCACTTGAATCACTTTTGAGACTCTTTACATTAGGTCTTAAAATGACTGAAAGACAGATGTAGCACCAAATTCATAACATGGAAGCTCTGAAATTCCTAATTTCTGGTTGGTGAAGAATGGGATCTTGATAAGTCTCCAGATGTGGCGGACTTGCTGTAATGAGGAAAATTTTTAGGTAACATGTTAAACACCATTTTCAATACATCAAATTGACAAAAATGTAAAGGTGCCAGTCCAATGGTGGTGCACTGTTACCAGAGATGAGGTGATGCGGGTTCATGTAGCTGGTATGAATAAAATGGTAAAACTACATAGAGAACAATTTGAAAGAAAGCATCAAAAGCTTTAGAAATATTCAAATACTTTGATCCAGTAATTCTGTTTCTAGCAACTCATTCTAAGGAAATCATCAGAAATACACTTGGAGGTTTCTATACACACACATTCTACCATTGTATCATTAGGCTGCATGTCACGGAAACCCGACTTAACTTTAACTGTGGAAGTGTATATCCTCATGGATCAGTAAGTCCAAGGCTGGTACAGCAGATCCTCCAGGCATGCCATCATGATCCAAGCTCCTGGAGTCTGTCCAGTGTACCAGCTGGAACAAGTGGCTGTCTTTTTCATGCCCCCAAATGGCTCTGGAACTTCTTGGTTGCATGTTTGTGCTCCAGGCAGGATGGAGAGAGGACAACCGTTCATGCTTGCCAAATCTGTCCTTCTGTATCAGATACACAGGAAGCAGATTTCCACTTGTACCTTTTTTTTTAAAATCATGAAACAACTATAGTCACCGTGTGATATAGTAGATCCGAACTTGTATCATAGTCCCCTGTATTAGATCCTTGCTCAAGATCGACTTGTATCTCTTAATTTATCGGAGCTGTCACAAGGCTGTCCTTCGCAGGAGCTGGGGAAGTATTGGTAACCAGGCCCATGATCATTTCCCTCATCCAAAGTGAGGTTCTGCTGGAGAGGACGATAAAACATGGGACCTGTTTAATTACAGAATCCTCTGTAGTTATTAGTGTCAGAATTTTGAATTTTACTGACCTGGAAAAATACTCATGATACAATGTCAAGTGAGAAGCAGGACAGAGAACATACAGAATACAGTAAAAATTTGGTTACAAAAATATAATTTATATACACACACATCCCACATCAGGAAATAAAATGTTAGTGGTAGTTAATGTTAGAGAATTAGCAGTTCAGGTCAAAAGGGTATTGATGGATAGTTTTTATCTTGCTGAACGTTTTCTGAATTTTCTAAATTTTCTTCAATGAACTTATATTACTTTCTAATAGGAAAACAGATGTTATTTTCTAAAAATCCCATATGTTTTTAAAGAAGTCCAAAATATGTATTTATTCATTTTCATCTTCATTGTCAAAAGAAAGGAGGCTACTGTTTTTTATTTGCTTTTGTGAGTTCTTTTTAACCGAGTCCTGCTTATTTATTTCATCTTCTTCTTTTGTCTTTTTCTTTTTTGAGCTTGCTGATAAACCCGAATATTTTTCATCTGAGGAACGCTTGACTGGTTTTCGATACATAATTCTTCCATCAGCTGAAGATGGCTCTTCATCTGCACCAAAAAACAAAGTTAAAACACTTTCTTTCTCTCATTATTTTGACTTTAATGGAGAGTCAGATGGCAAGAAAATCTCATACTGTATTTATGGATGTCCTTGAGTCAATTCAGCCTGTTCTTCTCTGCTCCCTCTAACTATGTACCCACAACACATGCAGTCACTTAATAAAAAACCTAATAAAAACTCATTTACTGAAGTATACTGTAATACTGGCAGTCCCCAATTCAAAACAATCAGGAGATACACACACACGCACATATTTTAAACTTTTTATTCTATATGGGAGTACAGCTGATTAACAATATTGTGATAGTCTCAGGTGGACAACAGAATGACTCAGGCGTACATATACGTGTTTTCATGCTCCACCAAACTCCCCTCCCATCCAGGCTGCCACATACCACTGGGCAGATACTACTGTGCTATACAGTAGGTACTTGTTGGTTATCCATAATCATGCTGTATTTTTAAGTATTTTGAAAAGTGATTGTTTGAAACTCCAG
Source organism: Bubalus kerabau (assembly GCF_029407905.1). Taxonomy (NCBI): domain Eukaryota; kingdom Metazoa; phylum Chordata; class Mammalia; order Artiodactyla; family Bovidae; genus Bubalus; species Bubalus kerabau. The sequence continues at coordinate 18,199,935 of NC_073643.1, forward strand.
CATTTCCTCCTAAAGCAATGTAATAAAAACTTACAAATAATGAATAAAATGCTATATAGCATCCCACACTTCAGGCACTAAATAGACCTCTGCTGACTAGTTTGTAAACCTAACCAGCTATTTTAAAAAAAAAAAAAAAAAAAAGGATGTTTTTACTTAAATTTGCATTTAATCCTTGTAACAACCCAATAAGGTGGCCACAATTATTGTTCCCATTTTACTGATAAGGTAGCTGAGATTGGGAGGTGAAATAACTTGTTCAGAGTCACAAATCTGGTAAATGAAGTTTGAACTAGGACTATCTCCTTCAAACATACCATCAGTTCAGTTCATTTCAGTCGCTCAGTCATGTCCGACTCTTTGCGACCCCATGAATCGCAGCACGCCAGGCCTCCCTGTCCAAATCCCAGAGTTCCCTGTCCAACTCCCAGAGTTCACTCAGACTCATGCCCATCAAGTCAGTGATACCATCCAGCCATCTCATCCTCTGTTGTCCCTTTCTCCTTCTGCCCCCAATCCCTCCCAGCAACAGGGTCAGCAAACCACTTCAGTATTCTTGCCTTGAGAACCCTATGAACAGTATGAAAAGGCAAAATGATAGGATACTGAAAGAGGAACTCCCCGGGTCACTAGGTGCCCAATATACTTCTGGAGATCAGTGGAGAAATAACTCCAGAAAGAATGAAGGGATGGAGCCAAAGCAAAAACAATACTCAGTTGTGGATGTGATTGGTGACAGAAGCAAGGTCCGATACTGTCAAGAGCAATATTGCATAGGACCCTGGAATGTCAGGTCCATGAATCAAGGCAAATTGGAAGTGGTCAAACAGGAGATGGCAAGAGTGGACGTCGACATTCTAGGAATCAGCGAACTAAAATGGACTGGAATGCGTGAATTTAACTCAGATGACCATTATATCTACTACTCTAGGCAGGAATCCCTTAGAAGAAATGGAGTAGCCATCATGGTCAACAAAAGAGTCCAAAATGCAGTACTTGGATGCAATCTCAAAAATGACAGAATGATCTCTGTTCATTTCTAAGGCAAACAATTCAATATCACGGAAATCCAAGCCTATGCCCCACCCAGTAATGCTGAAGAAGCTGAAGTTGAATGGTTCTATGAAGACCTACAAGACCTTTTAGAACTAACACCCAAAAAAGATGTCCTTTTCATTATAGGGGACTGGAATGCAAAAGTAGGAAGTCAAGAAACACCTGGAGTAACAGGCAAATTTGGCCTTGGAGTATGGAATGAAACAGGGCAAAGACTAATAGAGTTTTGCCAAGAGAAAGCACTGGTCATAGCAAACACCCTCTTCCAACAACGCAAGAGAAGACTCTACACATGGACACCACCAGATGGTCAACACACCAACATCAGATTGATTATATTCTTCGCAGCCAAGGATGGAGAAGCTCTATACAGTCAGCAAAAACAAGACCAGGAGCTGACTGTGGCTCAGATCATGAACTCCTTATTGCCAAATTCAGACTTAAATTGAAGAAAGTAGGGAAAACCACTAGACCGTTCAGGTATGACCTAAACAAATCCCTTATGATTATACAGTGGAAGTGAGAAATAGATTTAAGGGACTAGATCTGATAGAGTGCCCAATGAACTATGGATGGAGGTTTGTGACATTGTACAGGAGACAGGGATCAAGACCATCCCCATGGAAAAGAAATGCAAAAAAGCAAAATGGCTGTCTGGGGAGGCCTTACAAATAGCTGTGAAAAGAAGAGAAGCGAAAAGCAAAGGAGAAAAGGAAAGACATAAGCATCTGAATGCAGAGTTCCAAAGAATAGCAAGGAGAGATAAGAAAGCCTTCCTCAGAAATCAGTGCAAAGAAATAGAGGAAAACAACAGAATGGGAAAGACTAGAGATCGCTTCAAGAAAATTAGAGATACCAAGGAAATATTTCATACAAAGATGGGCTCGATAAAGGACAGAAATGGTATGGACCTAACAGAAGCAGAAGATATTAAGAAGAGGTGGCAAGAATACACAGGAGAACTTTACAAAAAAGATCTTCACTACCCAGATAATCATGATGCTGTGATCACTCACCTAGAGGCAGACATCCTGGAATGTGAAGTCAAGTGGGCCTTAGAAAGCATCACTACAAACAAAGCTAGTGGAGGTGATGGAATTCCAGTTGAGCTATTTCAAATCCTGAAAGACGATGCTGTGAAAGTGCTGCACTGAATATGCCAGCAAATTTGGAAAACTCAGCAGTGGCCACAGGACTGGAAAAGGTCAGTTTTCATTCCAATCCCAAAGAAAGGCAATGCCAAAGGATGCTCAAACTACCGCACAATTGCACTCATCTCACACACTAGTAGAGTAATGCTCAAAATTCTCCAAGCCAGGCTTCAGCAGTACGTGAACCGTGAACTTCCAGATGTTGAAGCTGGTTTTAGAAAAGGCAGAGGAACCAGAGATCAAATTGCCAACATTCACTGTATCATCAAAAAAGCAAGAGTTCCAGAAAAACATCTATTTCTGCTTTACTGACTACGCCAAAGCCTTGACTGTGTGATCAGAACAAACTGTGGAAAATTCTGAAAGAGATGGGAATACCAGACCACCTGACCTACATCTTGAGAAACCTGTATGCAGGTCAGGAAGCAAGAGTTAGAACTGGACATGGAACAACAGGCTGGTTCCAAATAGGAGAAGGAGTACATCAAGGCTGTATACTGTCACCCTGCTTATGTAACTTATATGCAGAGTACATCCTGAGAAACGCTGGGCTGGAAGAAGCACAAGCTGGAAACAAGACTGCCAGGAGAAATATCAAACATACCATACCATTATATAAAATGATTTCATACCTAACGTTAAATTGGTGGGAAAACCAGCTTACTTTCAGACATACCTGCTTTGGCAGCCTTTATTTCTGCCTTAATTTTCATGACTTCTTCAGCTGACAGATCTCCCTTTTTTAAAACCACCACTTGGGGCTGTTCATCTTCTTTGTCACTGTGATCACCATCTTCTTCTGGGAGCTGAGGCTGGATTCTCTAGGGAAAAACACAAACACAACATTTAAGTTCTGACCCTGAACTAAACACAACCACTGTCTCTGTGAGAAACTGATCAGTAGAGTAAGAAGAGTAACCTTATTGACTAAACATCTGGCTGTGAATTTTCAAGTTAACTCTTAAGAATCTAACCTCTCCAGAGTAGGCAAGAGGTCCACCTGCCAGTTATTCTGGGGTGCCTATCCAGGGGAACCAGTTTCCATCCCAGCAGGACCCCAACTTGCAGTTCCTGATGTCAGGAGCCCTCTGTTCCATGTCCAGTCTATTCAGGGAAGTGCTGGGCTGCGCCAGTTCTCGCTGCTCTTCATCAACCCTTTTCACTTCCATCTCTTCTCAAAGAGTAACAAACAAACAAAAAAACACCACCAAAGTACAGGAAACGGTAGGTAAAAGGTCCTCTTACTCTGCCCATCTTTCTTCCCTCTCAGCAGCTTGTTTGGTGGGTATCCCATCAGCTGTTCTAAGTGTATAAATATGTGGAGGTATAGAAAACATTTTGTATACAAACAGGACACTAAACATACTACTATATGACTTGCTTTCTTTTTAAATTATTAAAATTCCCAAACATAAAAAAGTACAAAGAATAATGTAACAGAAACCATGTACTCACTTTACACACGTAACACATGGTAACCTTTGGCTAACTGACTGAGATTTTTAAGAAAAATATCAGACACCATAAAAGCTCCACTTGCCCAACTTTTTTACTCAAAGAAAAACAGACCAAAACGCTTTGCACAATACCCTGAGATACATATAGCATCATCTATTTTTAAAAATTACTATTATTTAACTCTGTATATGGTTATCTCATGGTTTATTTGATCAGTTCTTTGTAAGCAAAAATTTTGGTTGTTTCTAGTTTTTTCTACTATGATAAAATTTTTGCATGTTTTTGTTCAGCTTTCCAAACTTATACATGGAATTCCCTGAATGGAAATGCTAGGTTTCAAGGCTTGCACACTCAACACACAGTATTCAAACAGCTGGTTAGTCCACTTCTCACAGAGCCTTCCTTGTCCCCCAGACAGGGCAACAAAGCCCCGCAGGATCTGGCCTGAGTCAATAACCACAGCTATAAGCACAGTCTTATCTTCTTGCCAGGCTCATGGCCTCTGGGCTGCAGACAGGTTGAGTTTTGCAGATCCCTGAACATATTAGCTCCTCTGCCTCCCCTGTCACTGTGTAAATTCCCAGGGCCTAGAAGGCCCCCCTGACCCTGGCCAACTTCTAATCAATCTGCCTTCTAGACTCAAATCCTTCAGCAGTGCTTTCGAGATCTCACCTCTTCTTTTCATATTGTCTATAGCTCACAGGTGGCATGTATTACACCGTGTCATCAATGTTTTCCTGACTCTACTAGGCAATGCAGCATGTGTTTCATCTCTGTATCTAAAGGCATAGAGTGTGGCAAACAGCAGGGACAAGAAACATTTGTCAATCTACTCATGACTGACCAGCAGGATGATAAGCACAGTCATCTAACCATTGTAACTTCTCACACACTAGCTGAGGTTACAGACACTGTACTAGGAAAATATAGATGGATTAAGATACTTAAAGAGTTAGATTTAGTGATGGAGATATACAGGAGAGCAAGCAGTTGCAATGTAGAATGGTAAGTACTACAGATAAGATATGGATAGAGTGAAGAGAAGAACAGAGGAATAACTGTTGAGGGGGAGGGTCAAAGGGCTTCACTGAGATGGTGACCTGTGAAGGTTGCAATAAGGCAGGCAGGAAGGTATTTAAAGTACATGGCAGGGACTTCCCTGGTGGTCCCGTGGTTAAGCATCTGCCTTCCAACAGAGGGGATGTGGGTTCAATCCCTAGTCTGGGAACTAAGATCCCACATGCCATGCGGGGCAACTAAGCCCGCTAGAGGCAACTACTGAGCCCACGCACCCTGGAGCTGCAGCACCACAGCTAGAGAGAAGCTAGCACGCCACAACAAAGATCCTGCGCCCCACAATCCAGACCCAATGCAGGCAAAGAAATATTTAAAAATTAAAGAGCACAGCTTCCTGGAAATCCATCTCTTTGTCTTTTCAGAGTCTGGCCCAGTGCCTGGGGCTAACACATATTCAGTGGACTAACCGCACTTAAGTCAATCTTGGGTCCTACGCGATGACATGGGAGTGGGTCTTACTGCAAATGCTAGATAAAGTGCTAAATAAATTATTTCTCCACACATGTCTTAAACATAAGGGTATGTCTCTTTCTATTAGAAGCGATAGGGCAGGTTTTGATGTGAATCGGTTCAGGAAGGAGCTTGGAAGGGCATAGAAATTGACTCTCATGATCCTATTCAGATCTAGGATATGAAAAGTATTTGCTTTCCATCTTTTTTTTTTTTGGTAAGAACAAAGGACAGAAGTAGATCTAAGACACTCTTAAAGATGTTCTAGATTCGAGGCTTAGGATATTAGAAAGAAAGAAAGTGAAGTTGCTCAGTTGTGTCCAATTCTTTGCGACCCCATGGACTGTAGCCCACCAGGCTCCTCCATCCATGGGATTTTCCAGGCAAGAGTACTGGAGTGGGTTGCCATTTCCTTCTCCAGGGGATATTCCCAACCCAGGGATCGAACCTGGGTCTCCCCAGATTGTAAGCAGACGCCTTATCGTCTAGACCACCAGGGAAATATATTAGGTCGTTTGATGAAGTGCTCAGTTTCTTTACCTGGAAGGTGGGACGACACTATCACCTACAGTGTTAACTACAGGTTTTGGAATGAGCAAGTGAAAATGAAGAGACAGAAAAATGATCATTCCTTACGTACTATCTACCAAGGATGGGGCGCTTTACCTGCATCAAGTAATTTTCAGAACACAGCAACACTGTGAAAACGACCAACAGCTTTCTGGGCGCAAGAGGCTGTAGTTGTTTGAAGAGGACCAGCTTGGGGTCCGATGACACTCGGACTGAAGGCCCAGCGTGGGTGGGAAGTGGGACCCATCAGTATTTGGCCTCCAAGGCAGAAGCCGAAAGTAGCGGAGCCGGCCGCGTTTCTGCGGTAACCCGACAGGCCCGGGCTCACCTTGGTTTCTACGGTGGGCCCTTCCTTGTAGCCGACCCGTTCCTTGAAGCGGGCCAGGAAGGCCGGCTCGGCTGGCCGCACATACGACACCTGGTTCCGCTTGCTCATAGCTGCTCTGGGGGGAAACAGGCCTTCCCGGGCGCCTGGAAGATATACAGAGGCGACGGCGCCTACTCGTGACGTCACATAGCCCCGTCCCCTGGCCCAAAGCCGGGCAACATGGCGGCCTCCACGCTGGCGTCAACGTCGGACCTGAGCGCCAAATTTAAATTCGCGGCCATCTTGAATGGGAGGAATCCCCGCGCGGTGCGCGGCTGGAAGTGGGTACTGTCGCTCCGTAGGTCTCGGGACCGAGGGCTGAGGGCACGATGGCGCCCGGCTGCAAAAGTAAGTGGGGTGCCCCAGCTTCGTGACCCAGTTCCCTCCCACAAGTACAAGCTTTCCTGCTGGCCGTGAAGGGCAGGAGCGCACGGAACGGCGAGGGAGGGTGTTTGGCGTCTGTCTCTCCAAGACAATACATTAATGGAACAGCTAGCTGTCTTCCCGTCTGTGTATTGGGCGCACGCTAAGAGCCTGGCGCAGTTCTAGGCACTGGGGCTGAGCAGCAAAACGAAACGGAGAGCTGTCATCCAGGCGCTCCTAAGCGACGTGCTGAATCTTCCCTCCTGTTCTTGGACCTTTCATTCGTCGCTGGTCCCTTCCCGTGTCCCAGTCGGGGCTGCCTCTTTAGTATCCTCACTTGAGGGTCGGCTCACACTCTCCCCACTTTCTGCGTAATTCTAGATTACTGACTTTGCTGAAGGGGAGAACCTACTATATTGTTCTATGCACCTCGTTCTCTTTTGGAGGGTCCGCTGTGGACTCTTCTTAGATAGACTTTTAAAAGCACAGAATTCAGTGGTGTCTTTACATTCTCACAATCCCGTTTTTCCTTCTCCTGGAAGTTCTTCCTTTTTCTCACGGAGGGGAGCCTGTCGTTTTTGCTTTTGATAAACCCTTCCATTGTCCATTGCTGTTCCTGGCTACTTGCCCCACCTCTTACATTGCCTAACCCTTTAAGAAATTTTGATTTTTAAAGCCAAGGGACTGGATTTTGGACTAATTTGATGTATCTTAGTGAATGGTATGAATGGTAAGAAGGTGATGTCTATGTTAGAAGATGAAAGAAACGGTGAATTTTTGGTTTAGTGTTTGAGTCTTCCAATAACGTTAATGCTTTTAGCTGTCAATCGTAATTCTTTTCTAATATGTTGTTTCACTTACTTTTTAGGTCGCTCCTACCATTAAAACATCATCATGCTCTCTTTTTCCATGCAAAATGTTCGTTTTCCTCCAACATTTTCAGCATTCAGAGGATATTAGCACACAAATTGGTACATTATTGGACCAAAATGTTCATTGTGCTTTCTGCACAATCACAGTGTTTGTTCAATAAATCTGGACTCAAGCAAGAGAATTGATGCCTGTGCTATAATTAGAGCATCTGTTTCTTTAATGGAAAGTATATTGTTGTCGAATCCACAGCCTATAGTTTACATTTTGTTAGATGTCCCAGTGATGTATTTTTATAGTTGTTTTTCCCTAGAACCAGATCTGATACCAGATTTCTCATTGCAGTTTCACTGCATTTAGTACTCATCTCTGACCTCTTTAAAAGAATTTTTTTAGCACATAATTGAGATAGGTCACATATTATCTCCTGCAGTTTCTCATATAAAATGTGAAATTCAGTGGGTTTAATATATTTACAGATATGTGCAACTACCACTGTAGTCAATTTTAGGATCTTTTCATCACCTCAAAAAGAAATCGCATATCCTTGAGCTCTCACCGCTACCTCCCCACCCCCACCTGCCCTAAGCAACAACTAATTGGCTTGCTATCTTGTCTAGTTGTAGTCATTATTCAAAGTGGCATGCTGAAGTCTCCAACTATTATTGGTGAAGTCTCCAACTGTTAATAGTCTCCAACTAAAATTGTCTGTTTTCTGTTCATTTCTTGTCAGTTCTGGTATTTTGGTGCTTTGTTATTAGGTAGATATGTTCTTATCTGTGTTATTTTCCTGGTGGTTTGACCCTTTTATCATTATAAAATGTTCCTTTTTATCTCTAGTATCTTTGTTTTAAAGTCCATTTTGTCTGCTACCTGTGTGGCCACTCCCACTTTCTTATGATGGCTGTTTGCATGAGATAAACTTTTTTTCATCCTTTCAAAGTGAAAGTGTATCTTTGAATCTAAAGGGTGTTTCCTGAAGACAGTATATAGTCTGACAATCTCTGCCTTTTGATTGGGTCTGACAATCTCTGAGTTTTGATTGGGTTGTTTAATCAACTCATGTGTTGTTATTGATTTGGTTGGATTCACATCTCCCATTTTACTTTTCTTTTTCTGTGTGTCTCAGGTCTTTTATGGTCCTCTGTTCTTCATTTACTGTGTTTTTGTACTGTGTTTTTGTTTAACGGTTGCTCTAGGGTTTAACATATCCATCTTAACAGCATCAGCTTCAGATTTATACTAGCTTAATTCCAGTGATATAAACATTACTCCTGCGTAGATCTATTCCCTTTTTATCCTCTTTTTTGGTGTTATTGTTATTGTTATTGTTATTATCTGGCTGTAATGTCTTGTGGGATGTCAGTTCCCTGACCAGGGATAGAACCCCAGCCACTGTAGTGAGAGCACAGAGTCCTACCCACTGGTCTGCCAGGGAATGCCTGGTATTATTGTTAAACACATTAACATGTATTGTTACAAACTCAACAGTATGTTACTTTACATCTTACTCATTTCCTTAGTCTATTACAGGTTTGTTCCTACTCACCTTCTTTGTGATATTTTGGCAAATATACATATATTATGTTTCTGTATGTTATACATCCAATGATACCTTATCAGTTCAGTCGCTCAGTCTTGTCTGATTTTTTGCGACCCCATGGACTGCAGTACGCCAGGCTTCTCTGTCCATCTCCAGCTCCCAGAGCTTACTCAAACTCATGTCCGTTGAGTTGTTGATGCCATCCAACCATCTCATCCTCTGTCGTCCGCTTCTCCCAACTTCAATCTTTCCCAGCATCAGGGTCTTTTCCAGTGAGTCAGTTCCTCGCATCAGGTGGCCAAAGTATTGGAGTTTTCAGCTTTAGCATCAGTCCTTCCAATGAATATTCAGGACTGATTTCCTTTAGGATGGATTGGTTGGATCTCCTTGCTGTCCAAGGGCCTCTCAAGAGTCTTCTCCAACACCACAGCTCAAAAGCGTCAATTCTTCAGCACTCAGCTTTCTTTATAGTTCAACTCTCACATCCATACATGACCACTGGAAAAACCATAGCTTTGACTAGATGGACTAGCTTTGACCAATTGGCAAAGTAATGTCTGCTTTTTAATATGCTGTCTAGGTTGGTCATAGCTTTTCTTCCAAAGAGCAAGCATCCTTTAATTTCAATGGCTGCAGTAACCATCTGCAGTGATTTTGGAGCCCCCAAAATAAAGTCTGTCTCTGTTTCCTCATCTATTTGCCATGAAGTGATGGGACCAGATGCCATGATCTTTGTTTTCTGAATGTTGAGTTTTAAGCTAACTTTTTCACTCTCTTCTTTTACTTTCATCAAGAGGCTCTTTAGTTATTCTTTGCTTTCTGCCCTAACAGTGGTGTCCTCTGCATATATGAGGTTCTTGATATTTCTCCCAGCAATCTCGAGTCCAGCTTGTGTGCTTTCTGCCATAAGGATGGTGTCATCTGCATATCTGAGGTTATTGATCTTTCTCCTGGCAATCTCAACTCCAGCTTGTGCTTCATTCAGTCCAGCATTTCTCATGATGTACTCTGCATATAAGTTAAATAAGCAGGGTGACAGTATACAGCCTTGATGTACTCCTTTCCTGATTTGGAACCAGTCTGTTGTTCCATGTCCAGTTCTGACTGTTGCTTCTTGACCTGCATACAGATTTCTCAGGTGGTCTGGTATTCCTATCTCTTGAAGAATTTTGCACAGTTTGTTGTGATCCACACAGTCAAAGGCTTATGATACTTTATATGCTATGCTCAATTGCTTCAATAGTGTCTGACTGTTTGCAACCTACCAACTGTAGCCTGCCAGACTTCTCTGTCCATGGGATTTTCCAGGCAAGAATACTGGAGTGGGGATCTTAGGGATCCCCATGGGATCCAGTGGGGATCTGGAGTGAAGTGAAGAATACTTCTCCAAGGATCTTCCTGATAGGGTTCAAACCCACTTCTCTTGCATCTCTTGCATTGGCAGGCAGGTTCTTTACCACTGGCACCACCTGGGAAGCCTGATACCTTTTATACATATTATTTTATACATTTTTGTTTACAGTTTTTAAAAATAAACAGGAGAAAACAGACATTTCTACTTTTTTTCTTTTTTTATAATTATATGATTGCTGTAACTTGATGCTCTTTGATTTTTTTTCCACGTGAATTTGAATTTTATTGTCTGTGATCACTTACCTGGTCTTAGGACTTAATGAAGCTCAGGTTCTTGATGTCTTGTCACAGAAAGAATTCAGTGAGAGACAAAGTGATAGGTAAGAATTGAATGTATTTAAATATAAGCACACTCTACAAAAGGAGTGTGGACCGTCTCAGAAGGTGAGGTGCCTCGAAATGTGGCAAGTGGTTAGTTTTTACGGGCAGGGTAATTTCATAGTCTGTTGAGTGGGAGGATTATTTCTTATTTCAGTTACTTCACAGAAAGGGTGGAGATCTCCAGGGAGTGGGCCACTGCCCTCTGTTTGTTCTTTGATTATTGCTCTTGTTCAGTTGGTAAGTCTGCTAAGACTCTGCCATTTCACGGACTGTAGCATGCCGGGCTTCCCTGTCCTTCACTATCTCCCAGAGTTTGCTAAAATTCATGTCCATTGAGTTGGTGATGCTATCCAACCATCTCATCCTCTGCTGCCCCCTTCTCCTTTTGCCTTCAATCTTTCCCAGCATCAGGGCGTTTTCCAGTGAGTCAGCTCTTAACATCAAGTTGCATCAAGTGGCCAAAGTATTGGAGCTTCAGCTTCAGCATCAGTCCTTCCAATGAATATTCAGGGTTGATTTCCTTTACAATTGACTGGTTTGATATTCTTGTAGTCCAAGGGACTCCCAAGAGTCTTCTCCAGCACCACAATTCAGAAGCATCAGTTCTTCAGCGCTCAGTCTTCTTTATGGTCCAACTCTCACATCCATACATGACTATTGGAAAAACTGTAGCTTTGACTATATGGACCTTTATAGGCAAAGTGATATCTCTGCTTTTTAATATGTTGTCTAGGTTGGTCATAGCTTTTCTTCCAAGGAGCAGGTGTCTTTTCATTGCATGGCTGCAGTCACCATCTGCAGTGATTTTGGAGCCCAAGAAAATAAAACCTGTCACTGTCTCCACTTTTTCTTCTATTTGCCATAAAGTGATGGGACCAGATGCCATGATCTTAGTATTTTGGATGTTGTGTTTCAACCCAGCTTTTTCACTCTTCTCTTTCACCCTCATTAAGAGAGCCTTTAATTCCTCTTTATTTTCTGCCATTAGAGTTGTTATCATGTGCATATCTGAGGTTGTTGATATTTCTCCCAGCAGTCTTGATTCCAGCTTGTGCTGCATAGAAGTTAAATAAGCAGGGTGACAATATGCAGCCTTGATGTACTCCTTTCCCAATTTTCAGTCAGTTGTTCTGTGTAAGGTTCTCACTGTTGCTTCTTGACCTGCATACACATTTTTCAGGAGATAGGTAAGATGATCTGGTATTCCCATCCCTTTGAGAATTTTTCACAGTTGGTTGTGATCCACACAGTCAAAGGCTTCCTTGTAGTCAATGAAGCAGCTGTCTTTCTGGAATTCTTGCTTTCTCGGTGATCCAACGAATGTTGACAATTTGATCTCTGGTTCCTCTGCCTCTCTGAAACCCAGCTTGTACATCTGGAAGTTCTCATTTCATGTACTGCTGAAGCCTAGCTTGAAGAATTTTGAACATAACATTGCTTGCATGTGAAATGAGCATAGTTGTATGGTAGTTTGAATATTCTTTGGCATTGCCCTTCTTTCGGATTGGAATGAAAACTGACCTTTTCCAGTCTTGTGGCCACTGTTGAGTTTTCCAAATTTGCCGACGTACTGTGTTCAGCACTTTGACAGCAACATCTTTTAGGATTTGAAATAGCTCATATGGAATTCCGTCACCTCCCCTAACTTTGTTCCTAGTACTGCTTCCTAAGGCCCACTTGACTTCAGACTCCAGGATATCAGGCTCTAGGTGAGTGACCACACCATCGTGGTTATCGGGTCATTAAGACCTTTTTTGTATCATTCTTCTGTGTACTCTTGCCACCTCTTCTTAATCTCTTCTGCTTCTATTAGGTCCATACCGTTTCTGTCCTTTATGTTGCCCATCCTTGCAATGGGTGTGAAATTCATTGCAAGCAATGAAATGTGCCCTTGATATGTTCAATTTTCATGAAGAGATCTCTAATCTTTCCCATTGTATTGTTTTCCTCTATTTCTCTGCATGGTTCATTGAAGAAGGCCTTCATATCTCTCCTTGCTGTTCCCTGGGACTCTGCATTCAGTCGAATATTCTTTCCCTTTCTCCCTTGCCTTTTGCTTTTCTTCTTTCTTCAGCTACTTGTAAGGCCTCCTCAGACAACCACTTTGCCCTCTTTGTTCTTTGATGATTGGCCTGAAAGATCGTGGTGCTGGTTGGTATGTCACTTAGCTTATGCTAGTATATTACAGTAAGCATATAATGAGGGTCAAGGTCCACTGGAAGTCAGATCTTCCACCATCTTTAACTGAGTTTGTTCTAACCAGTTTTTGTCATGTCCAGTGTCTTTGTCATTCTTTTAAATGTTGTGCCCTGCCCCCTTCCCTCCTGTTTGACTGAGAAGTCAGCTGTTAATCTAAATTAGGTTCTCTTAAGTAATGACTTCCAACACTTTTACTGTGATGCATCAGTTGGTCTGTTTCTGTTTATCCTCTTTGGGATTTGTTTAACTTCCTGGATATATAGATCATTTTTTAATGGATTTTGGGAAGTTTGGGCCATTATTTCTTTGACTTTTTTCTGTTCTTCCTCTCTTCTCCCCATTTATGCATGTTGGTATGCTTAATGTGGGCCTACATTTCTGCAAGTTTCACTTCACTTTTCATTTTTTTTCTCTCTGTTCTTTGGCCTTCATAATCTCTATTGATCTTAGAGCTTGGTGGTTCTTTTTGTCTTTCAGACAAAGTTAATGTAATTATGATTTCCTTTAGTTCTGGGCATCTTTGTAATGGCTACTTTAAAGTCTTTTTCCTGATATCAACATGTAAGCACTCTCACAGGCTTTTTATTCTGATTTATGGGTCATACTTTCTTGTTTCTTTGAATTCCTTGCAGTTTTTTTGTTAGAAACTAGACATCTTGGATAATATGTTGTAGCAACTCTGGGTAAGTGGTCTCTGCATCCTCTAGGATTTATTATGTACAGCAAATAAGGAGAACATCAGAATCTTTCCAAAGCAGTCTCTCTGAACAGCAAAATTAGGGAGGTTTTAAGCTAAGGCTATATATATATTCATGAAAGCACTTGATTGAACAGATGAAATTTAGCATTTGGGGCAGAGGTCAACAAAGTCCAAGCTTTAGTTGACCTAAGTCTGGAGCTTCAACATCATCATTCCACCCTCTCCCTGGGTAGGAGCCTTAGGTCCTCAAGAACTCAAATATATATTGTGTGTTTCCCTTGAGTAGCCAGGAGAATGCCCCAAGGCCACACTATTGTTTCCTGACTGCTCCTCCCTTGTTTCTACATTCCCTCCCTTCAGTTCAGTTCAGTTCAGTCGCTCAGTCCTGTCCAACTCTTTGCAACCGCATGAATCGCAGCACGCCAGGCCTCCCTGTCCATCACCAACTCCTGGAGTTCACCCAAACTCATGTCCATTGAGTCGGTGATGCCATCCAGCCATCTCATCCTCTGTCGTCCCCTTCTCCTCCTGCCCCCAATCCCTCCCATCATCAGAGTCTTTTCCAATGAGTCAACTCTTCGCATGAGGTGGCCAAAGTATTAGAGTTTCAGCTTTAGCATCAGTCCTTCCAAAAAACACCCAGATTGATCTTTAGAATGGACTGGTTGGATCTCCTTGCAATCCAAGGGACGCTCAAGAGTCTTCACCAACACCACAGTTCAAAAGCATCAATTCTTCGGCACTCAGCTTTCTTCACAGTCCAACCCTCACATCCATACATGAACACTGGAAAAACCATAGCCTTGACTAGACGAACCTTTGTTGGCAAAATAATGTCTCTGCTTTTGAATATGCTATCTAGGTTGGTCATAACTTTTCTTCCAAGGAGTAAGCGTCTTTTAATTTCATGGCTCCAGTCACCATCTGCAGTGATTTTGGAGCCCCCAAAAATAAAGTCTGACACTGTTTCCCCATCTATTTCCCATGAAGTGATGGGACCAGATGCCATGATGTTAGTTTTCTGAACGTTGAGCTTTAAGCCAACTTTTTCACTCTCCTCTTTCACTTTCATCAAGAGGCTTTTTGCTTCCTCTTCACTTTCTGCCATAAGGGTGGTGTCATCTGCATATCTGAGGTTATTGAGATTTCTCCCGGCAATCTTGATTCCACCTTGTGCTTCGTCCAGCCCAGCGTTTCTCATGATGTGCTCTGCATATAAGTCAAATAAGCAGGATGACAATATACAGCCTTGACGAACTCCTTTTCCTATTTGGAACCAGTCTGTTGTTCCATGTCCAGTTCTAACTGTTGCTTCCTGACCTGCATATAGGTTTCTCAAGAGGCAGGTCAGGTGGTCTGGTATTCTCATCTCTTTCAGAATTTTCCACAGTTTTTTGTGATCCACACAGTCAAGGCTTTGGCATAGTCAATAAAGCAGAAATAGATGTTTTTCTGGAACTCTCTTGCTTTTTCGATGATGCAGTGGATGTTGGCAATTTAATCTCTGGTTCCTCTGCCTTTTCTAAAACCAGCTTGATCATCTGGAAGTTCACGGTTCATGTATTGCTAAAGCCTGGCTTGGAGAATTTTGAGCATTACTTTACTAGTGTGTGAGATGAGTGCAATTGTGTGGTAGTTTGAGCATTCTTTGGCATTGCCTTTCTTTGGGATTGGAATGAAAACTGACCTTTTCCAGTCCTGTGGCCACTGCTGAGTTTTCCAAATTTGCTGGCATATTGAGTGCAGCACTTTCACAGCATCATCTTCTAGGATTTGAAATAGCTCAACTGGAATTCCATCACCTCCACTAGCTTTGTTTGTAGTGATGCTTTCTAAGGCCCACTTGACTTCACATTCCAGGATGTCTGCCTCTAGGTGAGTGATCACACCATCGTGATTATCTGGGTAGTGAAGATCTTTTTTGTACAGTTCTCCTGTGTATTCTTGCCACCTCTTCTTAATATCTTCTGCTTCTGTTAGTCCATACCATTTCTGTTCTTTATCGAGCCCATCTTTGCATGAAATGTTCCCTTGGTATCTCTAATTTTCTTGAAGAGATCTCTAGTCTTTCCCATTCTATTGTTTTCCTCTATTTCTTTGCACTGATTTCTGAGGAAGGCTTTCTTATCTCTCCTTGCTATTCTTTGGAACTCTGCATTCAGATGCTTATGTCTTTCCTTTTCTCCTTTGCTTTTTGCTTCTCTTCTTTTCAAAGCTGTTTATAAGGGCTCCCCAGACAGCCATTTTACTTTTTTGCATTTCTTTTCCATGGGGATGGTCTTGATCCCTGTCTCCTGTACAATGTCATGAACCTTAGCCCATAGTTCATCAGGCACTCTATCTATCAGATCTAGGCCCTTAAATCTATTTCTCACTTCCACTGTATAATCATAAAGAAATCTGATTTAGGTCATACCTGAATGGTCTAGTGGTTTTCCCTACTTTCTTCAATTTAAGTCTGAATTTGGCAATACTGAGTTCATGATCTGAGCCGCATTCAGCTCCCAGTGTTGTTTTTGCTGACTGTATAGAGCTTCACCATCTTTGGCTGCAAAGAGTATAATCAGTCTGATTTCGGTGTTGACCATCTGGTGATGTCCATGTGTAGAGTCTTCTCTTGTGTTATTGGAAGAGGGTGTTTGCTATGACCAATGCATTCTCATGGCAAAACCCTATTAGCCTTTGCCCTGCTTCATTCCGTATTCCAAGGCCAAATTTGCCTGTTACCCCAGGTGTTTCTTGACTTCCTACTTTTGCATTCCAGTCCCCTATAATGAAAAGGACATCTTTTTTGGGTGTTAGTTCTAAAAGGTCTTGTAGGTCTTCATAGAACCGTTCAACTTCAGCTTCTTCAGCGTTACTGGTTGGGGCATAGACTTGGATTACTGTGATATTGAATGGTTTGCCTTGGAAACAAACAGAGATCATTCTGTTGTTTTTGAGATTGCATCCAAGTACTGCATTTCAGACTCTTTTGTTGACCATGATGGCTACTCCATTTCTTCTAAGGGATTCCTGCCCACAGTAGTAGATATAATGGTCATCTGAGTTAAATTCACCCATTGCAGTCCATTTTAGTTAGCTGATTCCTAGAATGTCAACATTCACTCTTGCCATCTCTTGTTTGACCACTTCCAATTTGCTTGATTCATGAACCTGACATTCCAGTTTCCTATGCAGTGTTGCTCTTTTATGGCATCGGACCTTATTTCTATTACCATTTGCATCCACAGCTGGGTATTGTTTTTGCTTTGGCTCCATCCCTTCATCCCTTCATTCTTTCTGGAGTTATTTCTCCACTGAGCTGTAGTAGCTTATTGGGCACCTACCGACCTGGGGAGTTCCCCTTTCAGTATCCTATCATTTTGCCTTTTCATACTGTTCATGGGGTTCTCAAGGCAAGAGTACTGAAGTGGTTTGCCATTCCCTTCTCCAGTGGGCCACATTCTGTCAGACTTCTCCACCATGACCCACCCTTCTTAGGTGGCCCCACACGGCATGGCTTAGTTTCATTGAGTTAGACAAGGCTGTGGTCCATGTGTTTAGATTGACTAGTTTTCTGTGATTATGGTTTCTATGTCTGCCCTCTGATGCCTCTTGCAACACCTGCTGTCTTACTTGGGTTTCTCTTACCTTGGATGTGGGGTCTCTCTTCATGGCTGCTCCAGCAAAGCGCAGCCACTTTTCCTTACCTTGGATGAGTGGTATCTCCTTACAGCCGCCCCTCCTGACCTTGAATGTGGAGTAGCTCCTCTCGGCTCTCCTGCTGAGATCATTAATTATCCCTCCCTTAAGATCATTAATTACTGAGACCTGTTGCAGGGCAAACATTGGGCCAGGCTTAGATCACAAAATGGCTTAAACCACAATGAGTTCTTTTATGTTGAGAAAGCGATTCTTGGTTCACTTTCTCCCGGGACCCCTTAACCAGTCTGCTCACAGTTAGAATAGGTAGGAAGATCGAGGCCTGTCCCCTGACATGCCCAGGCCAGGGAGCCTGGAGACTGAGTGTGAGCAACTGAAGAACAGGCTAGAAGAATGGGGTTTTTATGTTGCACTCTAAAAAATCTTTAATGACTTCTTATCTTTTTTTCTAGCTGAGTTACGCAATGTGACAAACTGTCAGTCTAACCAACCAAGGTAAGGGAAAAATACTAAGAATGAGGCCAAAAGAATTAAGGATGTAGTATTCCAAAAACAACCATTTAGCATAGTTAGGGATCCTTGTTTCAGTGTTAACCTTTGTCCTCAGCTACTTGGAAATACATAACAATCACGTCTCCTCTCTAGCCCTATCTTCTCAATTTCCATGTTAAAAGATGGAATCAATAACATAGTTCTCCTTTAGAATGACTTAGTTTATTATTGCTTTTAAGAGGGAAACCAGAGATAAGCAGAGTTTCGAACTACGTTTCAGTTAGTTTCAAGTAGTAAAGTCTTGAAAATGGCAATTGTGAAGAGATCAGAGGAAGTTATAGATCAGTAAAGGGTTTGGGTCATGTGTGACTCTTGAAAAGAGGTCAGTGTCAATTGACAGATTTTGGGCTTGTTGGGGAAACTTGATCCAGGAACACTAGAGGCAATAAGAGACTCAGATTCTTTTTCTTCTGTAAATTGAGCTACTACGTCTTTTGTCTTTAGTAATGAAGGTGATGCTATCAAAGTTTTCGTACGAATACGCCCACCTATAGAGGGTTCTGGATCAGCTGATGGAGAGCAAAACTTATGCTTATCTGTGCTCTCTTCTACGACTCTCCGGCTGCACTCCAACCCTGAGCCTAAGACCTTCGTGTTTGATCATGTGGCCAACATGGACACGACTCAGGTAATGATAATTTGGGGAGCTCCACTTTTCATTTGGGACATACAAGATTCTGTTACTTGGGAGAATTTCATTTCTGATTTCATCAGTTCAATAGATCTCAAATAAGTAAGGAAGCTCACATATTCCATTAGCATTTTAGATTTAATTTCATTAAATATTTTTCTGCCTCCGTCAAAGTTTGAACAGCATGACAAGCCTGTTTTACTTCCCCTCTCCAACCAGTGTTGGAGGTTATTGAAAGTATACTTTTGAGAACCCCTGGATGATTGATAAGTAAAGTTGAACTGCCTAGTTTAAGAATATCTTAGTTCTGGCTGCTGTTACACAAATAGGAGACTGGGTGGTTTAAACAATAAACATCTATTTCTCAGAGTTCTGGAGGTTGGGAAATCCAAGAGCAAGTGCCAGAGATCCAGTGTCTTGGGAGGACTCCCTAGACAGCTTCCTTCCACTGTGTCCTCACGTGGTGGAAAGAGAGAGTTCTGTGTGTCTTTTGTTATAAGGGAACTCAGGCATACCTTGTTTTATGGCACTTTGCAGATACTGGGTTTATTTACATACAATTGAAGGTTTGTGGCAACTCTGCATTTTTCCAACAGCATTGCTCACTTCATGTCCTTGTGTCACACTGTGGTCAATATTTCTTGAAATATTTCATACTTTTTCATTTGTGACCCCATATCCTTTGTGACTATATATTTGTTATGGTGATCTGTGATCAGAAATCTTTGATGTTACTGTTGTAACTCTTGGCATTTTTTAGCAATAAAGTATTTTTATATTAAGACATATACATTGTTTTCTTAGAAATAATCTGTCCCACACTTAATAGACTATAATATAGTATAAATTTAACTTTGATATGGACTGGAAAACCGAAAAATTCATGTGACTCACTCTGCTGCTGTATTTACTTTATTGAGCTTGTCTGGAAATGAACCTACAATATCTACAAGGTGTGTCCATACTGGATCACGAGGGCTCCAGTCTCATTATTACTTACTTCCCAAGGACCCCATCTCCAAATACTATCACACTGGGGCTTAGTATTTCAATGTGGGAATTTTAGGGAGGTTACAGACATTCAGGGGCTTCCCACACAGCTCACTGGTAAAGAATCTGCCTGCCAAGCAGGAGATGTGGTTTCGATCCCTTTGTCGGGAAGATCCCCTGGAGAAGGAAATGGCAACCCACTCCAGTATTCTTGCCTGGAGAATCCCATGGACAGAGGAGCCTGGTGGGCTATAGTTCATGGGGTTGCAAATGAGCTGGACATGACTTATCGACTAAAACCACTTAGACAGTGATCGATATAAGATTACTATGGTGTTGGGTCTTCCTTGATGGTCCAGTGGTTAAGACTCATCCCTCTTGGGGGAACTAAGATTCCCACATGCTGCAGGGCACAGCCAAAAAATAATTACTGTGCTTTCAATAACTTTTGCTAATTAAGAACAATTTGGTTAAAATCTAGTCAGCACTGTTCACTGGAACTTTCTGTGGTAATGGAAATGTTCTGTATCTGTGCTGTCCATTGCATTAGCCTTTAGCCACACATGGTTATTTAAGTTTAAATTAATTAAGATTAATTAAAATTTAAAACCCACCTTTATAGATTATTAGTTTCTCAGATGTCCTAGCCACATGTGGCTAGTCATGTGTGATATATGAATAGTGTGTCTGAGGACCTGACTTTAATAGCCACATATGGCTAATGTTTATTGCATTGGACATCACACATATTGATTGTTCCCTCGTAATACACATGATTTGTGTTTTTGGTGACATGTAGATTTTTAGATCTTTTTTTTCATCTAGGACATGTCTGAAAAATGGAAATAGAAAGTGAGTCACATATATATTAATAATTTAAAAAATTTTAATAGCTACAGTTCTGGCTGTTCTGCATACCTTGTAGGATCTTAGTTCCCTGGCCAGGGATCAAACCTGGGCCCTCAGAAGTGAGAACACCGAGTCCTAACCACTGGACCACCAAGGAATTTCCTAGTAACTACATCTTTAAAAAATTAAAAAGCAATGGGTAAAATTAATTTTAATTCTGTATCTTATTTGACCTTGTATATCTAAAATACATTTCAACATGTAATGAACATAAAGCAAGTTATTAATGAGGTATTTTCCATTGTTTTTTTCATGTTCAACCTTTCAAAACTGATGATTGTTTTATATTTACAACACATCTCAAATTGAACTAGACACATTTCAGGTGCTCTGTAGCCTGTGTGACTCACGGCTACTAATACTGGACGGTGCAGGTGTCTGAATCCTTGCTTTGTTAATACAAGTGCATCTGTTGTTGTACAGTCACTCAGTTGTGTCCGACTCTTTGCGACCCCATGAACTGCAGCCCACTGGGCTTCCCTGTCCTTCACCATCTCCCAGAGTTCACTCAAACTCATGTCCATTGAGTCAGTGATGTCATCCAACCATCTCATCCTCTATTGTCCCCCTCTCCCAGCTTCAGGGTCTTTTCTAATGATGCATCTACTTGTATATAAAAATGAAAGGAAAAATCAGATAAAAGTTTGTGGGAAAAGTACTGAAGAACATATAGGGGTATGTATTTTATGCTAATAGCAGTATAATATTGTGTGCAACATGCTAATTTCTATATAAAGTCTAGATGTGGGGTTTAAATCTATAATTGCATAGCAGATTAATGGATATAATTATGTTTACAGCTTTATCATCTTAGATATTTTAGCCTTTTTTTGTATAGTGGATATAATTTTCACATTGCAAATGACAATTTACACACAAATTTTATTATATTTTAGAATGTCGTTTAGGGAAAACGTTTTCATTTTTGTAAAATGCTAACATATTTGGTGCTTACATTTATAGGAGTCTATGTTCTCAACTGTGGCCAAAGGCATTGTGGAGTCTTGCATGAGCGGTTACAATGGCACCATCTTTGCATAGTAAGTTGTCTCCTGTGCTCTTATACAAGGTTACAATAGTAAGTGCTTCTATTTGTTTCCTATGGCTGCTGTAACAGATGACCACATACTTAAGTGGCTTGAAAAACACAAATTTATTATCTTACAGTGTTGTGAGTCAGAAGTCCGACAAGGCTCTCTGAGCTAAAATAAAGGTGTCAGCAGGACTGTGTTTTGCTTCTAGGCCATCTCAGCAGACAGAGCTTGGTAATGTGTGCACATATACTAAGTCATGTGTGGAGACATATCTACAATTGTTTCTGTTGTTGTCTGTTTCTTTTGAATATATACAGTAAGCTAGACTTGAGTTCATGCTGCTGCTACTAAGTCACTTCAGTCGTGTCCGACTCTGTGCGACCCCATAGATGGCGGCCCACCAGGCTTCCCCGTCCCTGGGATTCTCCAGGCAAGAACACTGGAGTGGGTTGCCATTTCCTTCTCCAATGCATGAAAGTGAAAAGTGAAAGTGAAGTCGCTCAGTCGTGTCCGACTCTAGCGACCCCATGGACTGCAGCCCACCAGGCTCCTCCATCCATGGGATTTTCCAGGCAAGAGTACTGGAGTGGGGTGCCATTGCCTTCATGCTAATGTCTGAGTAATCCAAGGACTGAGAATCGACATGGGTTCATTCTAACCTTTCTTTCTTTTTTATCTGTAACTTCCTGGCTGACAGAAACCTGGATTCCTACTGCTATCATCCATTTATTTATTTGTTCAGCCCTAGTACACATGCAAAGCAGTTTCCAAATTGTTAGCATGGATCCTTGTGAGAAACAATTTTACTGAGTACATTGTTGATGCACAGATCCTTTTTTTCCCTTAAGTCCTACAATTTCTAATCAAAACCTCCTTTTCTGCCTACTGCCTTCAGTGCAGTGTGTCATGAACTTGTAATCAGTTAGATGCATTTCATTCCAGGGTCTCTGACATCCTAGTTTGATGTGTTTTGCTTGTTTATTACTCACCCTTTGTGATGTACGGTTGCTTAGCGTATTGACAGTTGCAGAGTCATGTTTTTGGCACGCCTACTGAAGAGAGCAGTCCCTTTCCCTTCAAAGTTCCTCTTGTTGCATTCACAGTCAACCACTTCTTTTTCTCCCAACTGCTGGATACACTAATATATTTTCCATTGCTCTTTTGCCTATTCCAAAGAAATCACATAATATGTAGCCTTTTGCTTAGTAAAGTGTACTTGGGATTTTTCTGTGTTGTTGCATCCATCAATAGCTTTTTCTTTCTTTCTGTCTTTCTCTGATTGCTTCCAGTTTTTAGTGATTATGAATGTTAGTACAAACATTCAAATATTGGGTTTTATGTGAGCATAAGTTTTCAAATCACTTGAGTAAATAAAAAAAACTCCAGTAAAAAAAACTGGAGATACAGTTGCTGGGTCCTATAGTATAAGAAACTATCAAACTGTCTTCAAGATGTATATTGAAAGTGCATGATGATGGGAATTCCCTGGTGAGCCTGTTATTTGGACTTGGTGCTTTCACTGCAGTGGCCTGGGAAAGGGAACTAAGATCCTGTAAACCCCTCAGTGCGGCCAAAATAAAGTGCACAATGATTGTGAATTTCTAAGTATTGGCAGCCTTCAAATATTGCTCTAGATTTAATATTAGAATGTAAGCTGACAATCTTGGCAGGTATACAAGGTGAATTTTATAATTATTTTTTTCCTTTTCTCCTAGCAACAGACTTCCTAATTTTATCTAGAACCAGAAGTTTTTAATAGAATGTAGTGAATTTAGTGAATTATATAGTTCATTTTGAATAGCTGATTTTTGTGTGTGTATATGTACCCTTGGTTTATCCATAATAGGCTCAAAATAAAAGAAAATAAAAATCCAGAAGTCTGAAGCTTGGGTTCATCTTGCACACACTTTCTTCCTTGAAAATTTCCCTTTGCCTTTCATGCTTGCTTTTCAGTTGTGTTCAGCAGAACTAAATGTTCTCTCTTCATCCGTGAAGCACTTAACCATTTTCTCATATTTCTTCTCAAGAGAAGAAAGGATTTTTTTTCACAGAATATTTTGAGTGGTAAAGCTCGAAAATGAAATCCCCAGTAACCAGAGATTATGTATCTTCAAAGTGTTTCCTGTAGGCATACTAATCATAGTATTTAGTTTGAAAATTACTTTTGGTAGTTGAAGATAGAAAGGAGAAGTACATTGAGAGAAGTGAGCATTGATTTATCGGTTGATTGAGCATACTTTCTGGTTCATGAGCTATTTTTAAAAATATCTATTTAATGTATTGGCAGCACCAGTTGTTAGTTGCGACATGTGGGATCTTGTTTCCTGACCAGGGATCAAACGTGAGCTCCCGAATTGGAAGCATGGAGTCTTAGCCACTGGACTGCCAAGGAAGTTCCTAAAGTTATTGTTAATAGTGTCCCCTTCACTTTCAAGTAGGGCACTCAGCAATATCCATTTCTCATTCTGAGTTAACTACAGAACTTATCGCCAACCTGCTTCCAAAAGAAATAGGTAAACAAGCAGATTATGCTGTTTTCTAGCTCTTGGGGCATTGAACCAAAAAGTAAACTCAAAATTTTATGTTTGTGCTATGAATCCAAGCTAAACACATTTATCATCCTAACTGACAACTATATTCAACTTAAATTTTTATTTTTGTATTTTGTTTGTTACCCCTATCTCTCAGGGTACCTGAGAAATCATGACACTACCCAAAATAAGCCTATAGCCTAAGGATGTTTTTAATTGTTTTATTTTTAGTATGACAGTATCTTAGTATCTTTTAAAGGCAGAATTTAGGAGAATTGCTGCATTATTTAGAACAGAAAAAATTAGGAAAAAAATCCAATTGGTTCTGGTTCAATAAATTATGATACATTCGTGGAGTACTATGTAGCCATTAAACATAAAGAGGTAGATTTCTATTTACCCATGTAGAAAAATGTCTGAAATTAGGGAGGAAAAAAAACAGGTTGCAGAGAAGTATGAATAACGTCATTCCAATTTTGTAAATAAAAGTTAAATGAAAACTCTGATGGCTGTGTTTGTATACTCTGGAAGGACTTATCAGACAATTAAGAGTAGTTAGCTCTTAGTAGTAGAATAGGAGAGGAAGAAAATGGATCATTCACTTTTTACCTGGTATAAATTTTAAGAAAGAAAGAAAATTAGTTCTTTGTGGGGAAAATTTATATACTAGTAGACTGTACTAAAATTAGGTAGTCTGCCGTCTATGGGGCTGCACAGAGTTGGACACGACTGAAGTGACTTAGCAGCAGCAGCAGACCATATTAAAATTAGGTAGTCTTCTAAATTATATGTGTGAAAATAATATATAAAACATTCTTTTTTACAGTGGACAGACTGGTTCAGGGAAAACATTTACCATGATGGGTAAGTAAACTAGAGATTAACATTTACTGGCTTAGTCTACTCTTTCATGATAACAGAACTTAGCATGTTTTTTGGAAAGTCATACTTTCTGTGTATGATGTTGAACTCATGAAATTAGGGTCATTTCCCACGTTCTTGTCAGATTACGACTTCCATTATATAACAGTGAAATCTGTGTTTTTGGCTATTTGCAGTTTAAAGCTTAGCACAGAATATGTGCTTAACTAACAACTTTTGAAGAGGGTTTAATGAATTTTTACATATTTATATACCCATATAACCACTCTTCTGATCAAAATTCCTAATCAGTAACTACTCCCACTCTACCCCATGATGTATGTATTACTCTGACTTCTGTATCACTAGTTTTGCTGGATTTTGCACTTCTGTGAGTGACATTTTACTGTGTTTACTCTTTTCTGTCTGGAGTCTTTCTGTCAGCATGAGGATTCTGAGATTCACTCATGTTATTGACTGTAGTAGTAGTTTATTTCCATTACTGTATAATATATTATTGTATGAGTAGACCACATTTTCCATTCTGCTGTTGCTAGAGAGTTTTAGACCCCATGAATAATGGTGTTATGGACATTTTTTCCTTGTATGTGTCTTTTAAAATTCATTTCTATTGAACTTTAAACTTCTGGGGGTGGACTTGCTGGGTCACAGTTTGTGTACGTTCAGCTTTTGTAGATAGGGCCATGATAGAGATGTGTCAACGTGGAACTTCCCAGTGCTCCATGTACATGTCCACACTTCATATTGTCCTTTTTAAAAAGTTTAGTTGTTCTGGAGTGTGTGTAGTACTGTCTCATTGTGTTTTTATTTGCACTTCCTTGATTTCCATTGACCACCTTTTATACATTTATTGAACATTTAAATAGCCTCTCTGTTAAATGCACATTCAAGCTTTATTTCTTATTTAAAAATTAGCTTATCATTTTCTTACTCATTTGTGAGGATTCATAAAATAGGTTAGCTCTTTGTCTATAATATAGATGACAAATTTTTCTCTAGTTTTTTTTCTGTTGGCTTACTTAAGTATTTCTTATACCAAAATTTTTATTTTTATATGGTTGAATTTCAGGGTTGTTTTTTTTTAATGGTTTCTGAATTGTGAGTTTTAGTAAGAAAGGTCTTCCTTTCTCTAAAATTACAGCAACATACATACAGATCAGATCAGATCAGTCGCTCAGTCGTGTCCAACTCTTTGCGACCCCATGAATCGCGGCACGCCAGGCCTCCCTGTCCATCACCAACTCCCGGAGTTCACTCAGACTCATGTCCATCGAGGCAGTGATGCCATCCAGCCATCTCATCCTCTGTCGTCCCCTTCTCCTCCTGCCCGCAATCCGTCCCAGCATCAGAGTCTTTTCCAATGAGTCAACTCTTCTCATGAGGTGGCCAAAGTATTGGAGTTTCAGCTTTAGCATCATTCCTTCCAAAGAAATCCCAGGGCTGATCTCCTTCAGAATGAACTGGTTGGATCTCCTTGCAGTCCAAGGGACTCTCAAGAGTCTTCTCCAACACCACAGTTCAAAAGCATCAATTCTTTCTTCACAGTCCAACTCTCACATCCATACATGACCACAGGAAAAACCATAGCCTTGACTAGACGAACCTTTGTTGGCAAAGTAATGTCTCTGCTTTTGAACATGTTATCTAGGTTGGTCATAACTTTCCTTCCAAGGACTAAGCGTCTTTTAATTTCATGGCTCCAGTCACCATCTGCAGTGATTTTGGAGCCCAGAAAAATAAAGTCTGACACTGTTTCCACTGTTTCCCATCTATTTCCCATGAAGTGGTGGGACCGGATGCCATGATCTTCGTTTTCTGAATGTTGAGCTTTAAGCCAACTTTTTCACTCTCCTCTTTCACTTTCATCAAGAGGCTTTTTGCTTCCTCTTCACTTTCTGCCATAAGGGTGGTGTCATCTGCGTATCTGAGGTTATTGATATTTCTCCCGGCAGTCTTGATTCCAGTTTGTGTTTCTTCCAGTCCAGCGTTTCTCATGATGCACTCTGCATATAAGTTAAATAAACAGGGTGACAATATACAGCCTTGACGAACTCCTTTTCCTATTTGGAACCAGTCTGTTGTTCCATGTCCAGTTCTAACTGTTGCTTCCTGACCTGCATACAAATTTCTCAAGAGGCAGATCAGATGGTCTGGTATTCCCATCTCTTTCAGAATTGTCCACAGTTTATTGTGATCCACACAGTCAAAGACTTTGACATAGTCAATAAAGCAGAAATAGATGTTTTTCTGGAACTCTCTTGCTTTTTCTATGATCCAGCGGATGTTGGCAATTTGATCTCTGGTTCCTCTGCCTTTTCTAAAACCAGCTTGAACATCAGGAAGTTCACAGTTCACATATTGCTGAAGCCTGGCTTGGAGGGTTTTGAGCATTACTTATAAGTGAGTACTAAAAATATGCCAGGCACTCTTCAAGGCTCTGGTGGTCTGTTCAAATAAAAGGCAATGTCAAGGCTCTCTTGGAGCTTATAATTCTCATGGGGGGGATGTACAATTGAAAGCAAATAAATATCTTAGCATTTATGCCAGAGGTAATAAGTAATATGGGCTTCCCTAGTGGCTCATTTGGAGAAGGCGATGGCACCCCACTCCATTACTCTTGCCTGGCAAATCCCATGGACGGAGGAGCCTGGTAGGCTGCAGTCCATGGGGTTGCGAAGAGTCAGACACGACTGAGCAACTTCACTTTCACTCTTCACTTTCATGCATTGGAGAAGGAAATGGCAACCCACTCCAGTGTCTTGCCTGGAGAATCCCAGGGACCGGGGAGCCTGGCGGGCTGCCGTCTATGGGGTCACACAGAGTCGGACACGACTGAAGCGACTTAGCAGCAGCAGCAGCAGCAACAGTGGCTTATTGGTAAAGAATCTGTCTGCCAAGCAGGAGATGCGCGTTCAGTCCTTGGGTCAGGAAGATCCTCTGGAAGAGGAACTGGCAACCCACTGCAGTATTCTGGCCTGGGAAATCCCAAGGACAGAGGATCCTGTGGGCTATAGCCCATGGAGTTTCAGAGTTGGACATGACTTAGTGACTAAACAGCAGCAGTAATAAGTGCTGTGAAGAAAAATAAGGGGATAAAAAGGAGCAGGGGGTACTGTTTTAGGTTGGTGAGTCAGAGAGGCCTCTTGGGGTAACATTTGAAGAAACTTAATGAAATGAGAAGGAACCTTGAGACTATAGGAGAAGATTCTTCTGCAGAGGGGCTGTCCCTGCAAATTCACAGGCCATCCCCGAGTTGGGAGTATGCTGAAAAGTATTCAGGGAACAGCAAGAAGACACATGGGGCTAGAGTGGAATTTTCCAGAATTATGGGCAGGTTGGAAATGTAGCCAGAGGGCAAGTCATGGATTTTGGATTTTCTTATGAGGGGATGTGAAGTCATGGAAAGGTTTGTTGTTTGTTTGTTTGTTTTTAAGAAGCATTGCATGAAGTGATGTTAAATTAAAAGTACTACTCAGGCAGCTGAATGGAGTAGAGACTATAAGAAGGGGTTAGAGCAGAAGCAGGATTTCGAGCTGAGTCAAGAGACTAGGCAAGAGATGATAAGGTAACTGTAACGAGTGTGCTGAATATCTTTGTATAGGATTTAGCAGGAAAATGTTAAAAAATTATCTGCACATACTCTAATATTCTGTCCTGTGTGTTACTTCCATTTTTCTACCATTTGTGTTTATATACATACATATATATATATACACACACACACAGACATACATATATTTAAGGTACAGTTTACAAGGTCCATTTAATATATTTTAGATATAGCACATCAAGATGATGATAATATTTTAAAATTTATTTTCTGTAGCTTTCTTGCATACACTAGCATTTTCTTAGTTCCTGTGGTCTCTAAGGTATAATTTACTAATACGTACAGTAACTTTTAGATCTTTTCTAGCTATATAATTTTTTCTGCTAAATATAGCTAGTTTGAATTAATATTCCAAAAACTACTACTTACATATCTACTACATTTCCCCCTTTCTCCAGTGTTAACAAAATAAGGGTAGGATTCCTCTTCAGTTTTCTCCCTGTATAGAAATCTTGTGACATATTCCTACAGTATCTTTGTTACCACCCTGGCTTTTATTGCCCAATAAAGAAAATGCCAGCTAATGCTAATTTTTATACCCTGTGAGTTAGTTATTTCCATTATTATCTCCATTTTATAGTGAAAAACTCAAAGAGATTGAGTATTTAATTAGCCCGTGGCCACACTGCCAGTTTATAAAGGTCATCCTAGACGACTGAATGTCTTATGCAGCAGTAAAGTATAATTGCTCGTTATTTCTGCTAATTTTGATATCTGCAGAAGGAAACATTTCAAGCATGCGACTTCAATGGATTTTTTAATTTATCAAACAACAGCTGCTTTTTCAAATGGCTTAGTGACTATCATGCACCTGTTGATAGGCTGGTTCTCTTATGCCATCTCTTGCCACAGATTAACTTGTTTGGGAGCCCAGAAGAAACTGATTATACAATGTATCTTCTGTTAAATTGTCTTTCACTGTTGCCATTTTGAAGGACTTCTGTTACAGAATAAAAATGAGCAGTTACATATCTGTGTTTTTTTATGTTTTTCTTTAGGACCATCTGAATCTGATAATTTTTCTCATAATCTGAGAGGAGTAATCCCTCGAAGTTTTGAATATTTATTTTCCTTAATTGAACGTGAAAAAGAGAAGGTAAAACTTATTGTAAAAATAAAGGGAATTCTATGCAATATCTACTTTTGAGTAGTAACTGCTAATAATAGTTCATGATACATGGAGGGGTATAATTGGTCATCTACACGTGGATAGGCTAGAGTGGTATAAAAAAATCCTTCAGTTCTCAAGATAAAATTAAGGATTCTGAGTTTTCTATTTCTAAAGGTTTTTAGTCTATAAAACATGCATCATCCTTGACCTGACATTAAAAGAAAGTAGAAAGTAGTGCTTCTTAGACACTCAGATTTTACAAAAGAGAAAGTGTAAAGAAACTCTTAACTGAGGAAAATGATTCATGAAGCCGCATCACCTACCTGCACCTAGGCTGACAGTAGTAACGGGCCATCTTTTCCTCCTTTACCCGCTACCATCTGACCATGATCTTGCTTCACACTTGGTGTGGCTCTGTTGTCCTGGCTACGTGGGCTTCCATTTTGCTTTAGCTCCCAGATTGGGCCATTCTCTTTATTGTGCATTGTTACCTTAGTGAATTCCAGGCTTAAGAGCCATTAGTGTTCTGTATTCTATTACCTGTGTGCCAGGGAGACTGATATATAACATTGAGTTACCACTTAACTCCTTTGCAGAAACTATCTCTTACCATTGTGGTTAGACAAGCATATTACGTGCCAGTGAAATAGATTTAGTGACATGCATTTCTGTGGTTAAAAATCCTATAGCAAGGCTTTTTATTTATTTATTTTTTTAAGAGAGGCTTTTAAAATGCCTTATTTTCTGTCATTTGAAAAATAAAACACTTGATTCAGATACACTTATGAGGAAGTCCAGTGTATATGACAGGTGAAACTAGAATTGCTATTTTCATCCCAAGGAAATCAAGTTATGTAACTATGTATGGTGATGGATGTTAACTAGACTTACGATCATTTTGCAGTATATACAAATATCAAATCATTGTGTTGTATGCCTGAAACTAGTGTAATGCTCTATATCAATTATACCTCAATTAAGCGAAAAATGGAATTGCCCATTTGGCATGCTCAAGTCCTAGTTCCCTATCTTGGTTCTGAGGTATTGTTGGAAATGTCAGGGCTCCTGGAACCACGGTTTGATGCTGCTTAAAACTGTTAATGATGTGTTGAAACTAGTAACCTATGTTTTTAAACTGACTTTTAAGTATCTTGTATTGTATAAAGGATAATATTTGTAGGAAATTTATATGTTTTGAAGTGAGTGAAAAGATGAGTGCTCATGAAAGGTAGGGATGAACTCATGACAATATCCCTAAACCAGCCTTCTCTTTTACAGGCTGGAGTTGGAAAGAGTTTTCTTTGTAAGTGTTCATTTATTGAGATCTACAACGAGCACATCTATGACCTGCTGGACTCTGCATCGGCTGGACTGTACATAAGGGAGCATATTAAGAAGGGGGTCTTTGTTGTTGGTGCAGTAGAACAGGTGGTGACCTCAGCGGCTGAAGCCTATCAGGTACCCTACTTTGAATGATTTGCTCCATAGACAACATAGCATGCTGTGAAGAACGCCTTGACCTCAAAAAAAAGAAAGAATTGTGTTACTAAAGATATTTTGTAAAGCCATAGCCAGGATGTTCATGAGAAGGAAAGAAAAAAAGAGTATGACCATATTTTATAAATTTCCCCTTTGTTAAAGTAGATGTTTGACCCCTTGATTTTGGGTTAGTTTGGTGTTGTTCATTCCATTCATTCACTATCTGTCTGCACCAGGCCTTAGTTGTGGTGTGCAGAATCTAGTTCCCTGACCAAGGATTGAACCTGGGCCCCTTGCATTAGGAGTGCAGAGTCTTAACCACTGGACCACCAGGGAAGCCCCACACTTTTTTTAAGCTAATAGTATTTTGAAATTTGTCTCATGTTTAAGTGAGAATTGCTCTTTTCTCTTTGCAGCTGTGTAAATGTCATTATTTATCTAATATTTAATATACAGTATTTGGTGTTATGAAAACAAAGCATGAATTAATTAACCAAAAAATAAAAGGTATAAACAATTTTATTTTTATGCTGTGACTGGTTAATAGGGTTATAACAGCTCTATTCATTGAGTATATGTGCTGAAGCCTATACTAACTTTTTTGTATACATTATTTCATTTAATTTTTTATCTGCTTTTTGAGGTAAGCTACTAATTTCTTTATTTATCCAATACATATTGTGACCTTGCCACTCAAAAATGTAGTTCTCATACTATCAGTGTCACCTGGGAGCTTGTTAGAAATGCAGGATCTCAGCCTCGACTTCACGTCTATTGAATCAGAATCTGAATTTTAGTGGGACTAGGTGGTGAGCGTGCGTATTACAGTTTGAGATGTTCTGCACTGTGAGGGAGGTACCCACATTCCCATTTTACACATATGGCACTGAGCCTTGAAAAGATCACTTGGCCCCAGACCACACAACCGGTAGACAGTGGAGACAAGGGTTGAACTGGTGGTATTCATCTGATTTTAGAGCCTGCTATCTGAACCTTCATGTAGCCTGCCTGCCACAGGGAACAGGAAGTAAAAACAAATACTCTGTAGACCAAAAGGACTGACAAAGCTTTGGGCTTGCAGGTAATTTTGAGATTTACTTTATCTGACTTCTCATAGTTTTGGTTAAGAAAAGGGTTTAGAGAGATTTTACGACTTGCATTAATACAAATAGAGAAATAGAGAAATGGCAAAACCCATTTTAGATCCTATGCCTTCAGATTTCCTGCTTGTTTGGTCTCATGACCTAGAGAAGAAACAAAAAAGGAAAGGGAAAGGAAAGTTAGCGTGCGTACTTGTGTATGTTCCTCAGTAGACCAGTAGTCTCACACCACCCTTTACAGATTTCCTGCTGATGTTTGTAGCTGTTGTGAAAACGTGGAAGTTGTGATCATGTATTTTCCTTTTGCCTAGGTGTTGTCTGGTGGGTGGAGAAACAGACGTGTCGCCTCAACATCAATGAATAGAGAATCCTCTAGGTCTCATGCAGTCTTTACAATTACAATAGAGTCGATGGAGAAAAGCCATGAAACTGTGAATATACGGACCTCCCTTCTCAATCTGGTGGATTTGGCAGGATCTGAAAGGCAAAAGGACACCCATGCAGAAGGCATGAGATTAAAGGTAAGATTGGAATTACGGTCTTCAATTCAACTTGACTAAGAATTAGAAGTCAATACCAAGCTCAGTATTTTGATGGCTACAAAGCATTAAGAAATTGGTTCTATCCTAAAGGTATAGAAAATTTTGTGGTAGTGTAGGGACAGTAAACATAATGCGATATGACAAGTGTCAGGAGCAAGAGTATTTGAATTCACTGTCACCCAAAAAGGCCGATGGTATGAGTGATAGAGGAAGAAGGATATGACATGCCCCTTACTTGGGGGAAGTGTGGGAAAGAAGTAGTTCTGGAGTTAAGGGTTAAAGACTTCATTCTAGGCTGAGGCATTACCAGAGGTTCCCAATAATATGAACTACTAATGTATATACGTATTGTGGTCTTCCCAGGTGGCTGAGTGGTTAAAGAATCTGCCTGCAGTGCAGACGTGGGTTCAGTCCCTGGGTCAGGGAAGATCCCCTGGAGGAGGGTACGGCAACCCACTCCAGTATTCTTGCTTGGAGAATTCCATTGGATTGAGGAGCCTGGCAGGCTACAGTCCATACAGTTGCAAAGAGTTGGACGCGACTGAAGCGACTGAGCACACATGCATATGCATTGTAACATGTACTGTCAACAAAATATGTGGATTCTACATGTTAGGATATATGAGTGCAGAGAGCGAAGACTCAGAAATGGTAGAGGAAAGTGTGCTGTTTGTCTTAAAAGCGAGGATTTGAGCCTCCTGAGCTCTCAGACAGCGTCAGGCTGTCTCACATTTGTGTTTATACGGTGACATAAAGCAAAGAAAAATAGCATATGTTCATAATAGGATATATGCTGGGTCTTTTCGAAATGCTTCATATAAAACTATTTAACCTTCCTAAGAATTCTAGGACATTATACTATTATCCTTGCTATTTTGAAGAAACAGAATTAAATTTTCCAGGGGCACGTGATTGAGTTGAGCTGAGATTGAAGCAGTAGTCCAGCTCCACAGACAGTGGAGCTGTGGGCCTAAACCACTTTTAAGGATGGTAACAGTGGCAGCTCTGAACTCAGTGCATCTTGTTAATAATTTCCTTTTCTTCTCTCTTTTTTCTATACTCCCATCTCTGCAGACTCAGTTATCAAAAATACGCTGCCTAAAGTAAAAGATTTAACCCAAACATTTTTCTCCCCAAACCACTCTTTTAAAGAAATTTTATGTTTACATATAATAAATGTAAATTCTAATTGACATTTGATAAATGTAAATTCTAATTTACAGAATTAGAGTGAATGGTCTCTTATCTATAATATGCTCATTAATAGCTTTGTGGGACATGGGAGTGGGACGTTAGTTACCATACCTTTATAATGTAGCAAACATTTTAACATAAAAGGCTTGAAAAATATGCTTATAATTTACTACTTTAACATGTTTTCCTCTATTCTCTTCTTGATTTTATCCCTGCCTATAGGTCAGTTGAAAACTATTACAATCATGAGTTGATAACAGTATTTTTTTCCTTCAATGACTTTTGTGTTTGAATTTGAATAGTATTAGAATTGCAGTGTGTGCCTCAATAGGAAAAGGTTAGGGGACAGTTGAGGACATCTTTTTGCTGAAAAGTTACTTACCCTTAACTAACATTGTCCCTGTCTTGCCTTTCCATTCAAACTTACCACCCTGCTAGGTATATTTTAATTCAAAATACTAAAAGGAAATCAGTGCACCTCAATTTTTGTTCCTTTTCCCTAACACCCTAGGAAGCAGGTAACATAAACCGATCATTGAGCTGCCTGGGCCAGGTGATTACTGCGCTTGTCGATGTGGGTAATGGAAAACAGAGACATATTTGCTACAGAGACTCCAAACTTACCTTCTTACTCCGGGTAAAGTAGATCACTGGGTTCCTGAGCCCCTTTTTTAGTTATGTTCACTATGAACATAACTATGTTATGTTTTTTTATGTTCTTTTGCGTTATGGTTTATCACAGGGTATTGAATATAGTTGCCTGTGTTATATAGTAGATCTTGCTGTTTATCCATCCTACCTATAATAGTTTACATCTGCTAATACCAAACTCCCAGTCCTTCCCTCCCCCACCCACCTTCCCTTTGACAGTCACAAGTCTGTTCTCTATGTCTGTGAGTCTGTTTCTGTTTCATGCTGCTAAGTCGCTTCAGTCGTGTCCGACTCTGTGCGACCCCAAAGACAACAGCCCATCAGGCTCCACCTTCCCTGGGATTCTCCAGGCAAGAACACTGGAGTGGGTTGCCATTTCCTTCTCCAATGTATGAAAGTGAAAAGTGAAAGTGAAGTCGCTCAGTCTTCGACTTAGCGACCCCATGGACTGCAGCCTACCGTGCTCCTCTGTCCATGGGATTTTCCAGGCAAGAGTACTGGAGTGGGGTGCCATTGCCTTCTCTGTTTATGTTTCATAGATAGGTTCGTTTATGCCATATCTTTTGGTTTCTCCCTTGAAATGTGTGCCATTTGTATCATTAAACAGGATTCCCTTGGAGGTAATGCCAAAACAGTCATAATTGCAAATGTTCATCCTGGATCTAGGTGTTTTGGTGAAACCCTGTCAACGCTTAATTTTGCTCAAAGAGCCAAGCTGATTAAAAACAAGGTAAAATACTGAGTATATTTAAGTAAATTTAAAAAATATTGAAGCTTGCAGCATTTCACTTTTGTAATTGCCCTGAAATTAACATTAGCTTTTATTTATTTCTCTGTTGTGAAAGCCTAACTGTAAGCAAGGTTTCTGTTTTCATCTTTCCTAGCCTTCTGTATAGATCATGTAATTTGAGACCTAGATTAGGTCTTATGGTCATTATTGTTTGGCCTGTTTTTTCTTAAGGGAAGGGAAAGTTTTTCCTTTGTAATTGGGTTGGAGACTAAATTTATGTACCTAAACCATGCTAGCAGAGCTGGGTGCTAAGGGTGAGAGGATCCACTATGAAAATAATTTTGATGAGCTTGACAAACTTTGTCTTTCAAGTTGTCTGTAACTCCAGGGATTCCTTGTTTTTCTTTCTATACCAGAAGTTTCTGGGACTTCCCTGGCAGTCCAGTGGTTAAGACTCTGCTTCCACTTCAGGGGATGTGCATTTGATACCTGATCCGGGAACTAGATCCCACATGCTGCACAGCATGGCCAAAAAGAAAGAGCGGAAAAAAAAAAAAGTTTATTTGATATTCTTGTACATCGGTGGTCCAAAAAGTTTTCATGTAAAGGGTCCAAGTGATAAATAATTCCAGCTTCTTGGACTGTGGATTGTATGGTCTCTGCCCCCACTACTCATCTCTGCTTTTTGTAGTAAGAAAGCAGCTGTAGATGCTGTGTAAACACATGAGCACAGCTGTGGTCAAGCAGCACTTGGCTAACCCCTGGTGCAGACTGTCAAAAGACCAAGGATTCCCCACTTGTTTTGGAGAGGTTGGTTGGAGGCCTCTTTGGTTCTAAACAGAAGAATCAAAATGCATATATTGGCAAATTAATTTCCTTTCTCTTTCAAAGGCAACAGTGGTTATTCTTACCCCACAAAATAGACTCCCTGATCATCTCATCATGGTAAAAGCAAAGAGGTTCATGATGCCTCTTCCATTGGATAAGTCAGAAGAGTATGGGTCTCCTTATTCATTCATTTTACTGGATTACTACTACTACTACTAAGTCACTCCAGTCGTGTCCGACTCTGTGTGACCCCATAGACGGCAGCCCACCAGGCTCCCCCGTCCCTGAGATTCTTGAGGCAAGAACACTGGAGTGGGTTGCCATTTCCTTCTCCAGTGCATGAAAGTGAAAAGTGAAAGTGAAGTTGTTCAGTCGTGTCCGACCCTCAGTGACCCCATGGACTGCAGCCTACCAGGCTCCTCCATCCATGGGATTTTCCAGGCAAGAGTACTGGAGTGGCGTGCCATTGCCTTCTCCGTTTATTGGATTATGACCTCTTTATAGGATATCTGTAATACAAGGAGGAGAAATCATTAACATTTCCTGACCCTATCTCTTGGGACTTACTAGAAGTTTTTGGAGAATGGAAAGCTGCAGGGATAATTAGAATTATGACATCACCAATGTGAGATTGTGATGTCATAGTGTATAGGAGTGCCTTGTGATGAGGCTGTCCTTAAGAAGCAGAAACAACTGGAAATGACTTCTTAACATATGAAATAAGAAAAGTAGGAACCTTGTACTAGTCACTATCAATGGTAAGTCCTCTGCTGCAGCCTCCCAGGGGAAAGTGACTCAGATATTGGGGACTTAAGAGTGAACAGTCCTTCCCAGTGGGCAGACCCAACCTAAGAGAGGAACATGGGAAGCTTGTTGTCAGAGATTTCCCTCTCACTCTGGAGTATTGGGTATTTGATTTGGTTGGTACTCAGCTCTTGGCCTTTTTTTTTTAATTATTATTATTAAAAAAATTTTTTTGACTCTGCCAAGTCTTAGTTGTGGCATGTGGGATCTAGTTCCCTAATCAGGGACAGAACCCAGGCCCTCTGCATTGGGAGTACTGAGTCTTAGTCACTGGACCACCAGCGAAGTCCCCATTAGCTCTTGAGTCTTGCTAACACCGTGTGGGTTTTGTGAGACTGTGAACTCCTTAGAAGTCTTCTGAGAGAAGACATTTATTTGAAAGAGCATTTACTGTGATAATAAAACACAAATGGAGTTGTCAAACCACCTCCCCCTTCTATGAGGACTGTTAGGAAGACACAGGGTTGAATTTCTCTGGACAGGGTGGAGCCAGGGGAGCTCAGGCCAGCCCTGTAGTTCCTCACCCCTCTTTAGTGAGCAAAGACGGCGAGATGACACCAAGGGAGGTGTTTGCCCTTCTTCATGGGGTGGGGCTGTCAGTCACAGGAAAAAGCAGTGTTACGTGCATATACGCTGACCCCAGTAGTGAATCGGGATTCCCTGATAACTCAGTTGGTAAAGAATCCACCTGCAATGCAGGAGACCCTGGTTCGATCCCTGGGTTGGGAAGATCCCTCAGAGAAGGGAAAGGCTACCCACTCCAATATTCTGGCCTGGAGAACTCCATGGACTGTATAGTCCATGGGGTCACAAAGAGTCAGACACGACTGAGCGACTTTCACTTCACTTCAGGAGTGAACCAGCCCAGCAGGGCCCAGGGCTGCTGCTGCTACTGCTGCTAAGTCACTTCAGTCGTGTCCGACTCTGTGTGACCCCATAGATGTCAGCCCACCAGGCTCTCCTGCCCCTGGGATTCTCCAGGCAAGAACACTGGAGTGGGTTGCCATTTCCTTCTCCAATGCATGAAAGTGAAAAAGTGAAAGTAAGTCGCTCAGTCGTGTCCGACTCTTAGCGACCCCATGGACTGCAGCCTACCAGGCTCCTCCGTCCATGGGATTTTCCAGGCAAGAGTACTGGAGTGGGATGCCATTGCCTTGTAAACAGATTAGAGACCTAAGTGGGGCATAGGGAGGGGAGGGAAAGAGTCTCTGGTTCTAGGTGTGATGGCACAGGGAAAAGAAGCCTCCCCTCCCCTCCAGCACACCAATTCTGGAAGCCTTCGGACTCTTGGTGAGATGCAAGTGTCAATTTGTTTGGTCTTCATCACTCCAAACCATACAAACAAATATAAACACAAGACTATATGACTCAAAAAGCATTCTTTTAATGGTTAAAAAAAAAAAATTCTTGAACAGGCAGTGGTAAATGAAGACACACAAGGAAACGTGACCCAGCTCCAAGCTGAAGTGAAGAGACTCAAAGAGCAACTGGCCCAGCTTACTGCAGGGCAAATGCTACCAGAAAGCTTGTGCACCGTAGGTAAGATGAGCTCAGTGTCCTTTAAGCTGAGGAGATCTAGGTGTGGATGTAGTATGGGAGACCTCCGATGACAGGCACAGCACTGTATGGCTATCCAGATTTCTCACGAGTATCTGTTTGTGTTTATTTCACCTGCATAGAAACCAGACGTGGTTACTACAGATACTGAATTCACAGTTACTGCAGGTGCTGAGTTCTGTGAGAGGTGTTGGGGGGGCGGTGTAGAAGTAATTTTGAAAATGCATCCCTAATAAGTGCTAAAAAAAGAGATACTAGTAAATCACTCAGATCCATTTCCGGATTCTGTCATATGTAATCTTTATATGTTTACTAAATTGGATATCAGAGACTTACTTTTCTTCAAAGAATAGGTAACTTGTAGACTGAGTTAATTTGAAATTCATCATGTGGTGATGAGAGTCTGATTCTTTTAGAGTAATAGAGAGCAGTCCATCAAAGGCTATTCCAGCTCATTGCTTATTCTTAAAATTTGAGAGATAAAACATTTTTCCTATTTCCTTTTCTTTTTTACTGGACCCATTACAGATAAAGATGAGACTAACTACATCAAGTATTTCCGAGAGGCAATGTTATTCTTTAAGAAATCTGAACAGGAAAAGAAGGTAGGAAACTTTACTGTAAAGGGGATTCAAGATATTTTAGGCTTTCACTGTATGGAACTTTTCTGAGTAAAATAAATGGCAAAAGTCAGTAAAACAAAGGAAGACTGAAACACTTAATTTTGACTTTGAGATTAAATGTGAAGTTAGTGTTTGTTGCTTGGTTTGTGGAAATTTAGGGAAGCCCAGTTATTTTTTATGTCTAATCAAATTTTGAACTTCGTAAGTCTCTGGTAGAAAAAGTTACGCAATTGGAAGATCTCACCCTCAAAAAAGAAAAATTCATTCAGTCAAATAAAATGATCGTGAAATTCCGAGAGGATCAAATAATGCGCCTGGAAAAGCTCCACAGGGAATCCCGGGGAAGTTTTCTGCCCGAGGAGCAGGACCGTTTGCTGTCGGAACTGAGGGATGAGATTCAAACTCTGAGAGAACAAGTGAGTACGTGACATTCACAGTAATTCTAAAAATAAGAGATTCAGGACAAGTAAAAGTCAGTCACCAGACTGGTCAGCAAATTCTTGTAATGCAAGAGAAAGTGTTTTAAATGAATTGAGCTGACAGTATCATTATATAATTCAAACACTCCCCCACCCCACTACATATGCGCGTGCGCACACACACCCCCCCCATTTTTCTAAAACAGTAAAACCTGAAGGGAAAAGGGAGGAAGCTGTGACGTTGCTGCTGTGGCCCTGGCAGGCCAGGTACAGCTCCTGCCAGGGGGCAGTTGGGGTTATCAGAGTCAGTTTGCAGTTGAGCTCATCAAAGTTTTGTTGTTTTTCCTTTTCCCTGGGAGGATGGATAGTTGACACCAGGCACATTATTAAGAAACAAAGATAATCTCTTATCAGAGTGTACATTTTTCAAGAGGTCTTTATGCATTTTCAGACCAATACAGATATTTTGGCTTTTATTCCTTTTGTGCACAAAAGACAGCTGCCATATACACTTCTCTGCACCTTGCCCTTTTCATTTACTGTATCTTGAGGGGCATTTCGCTGTAGTCAGTGGAGAGCTTTATTATTTTCAATGTGTTAATTGAAGCAGTCTTCCTTGCATGAAGAGTCGGCCACAGGGTACACCCTGTATGCTTATCGAAGGTGTCTGGGTGAGTTTCAAGAGTAGATGGAGAAGTTTCAAATTTTCAGACCAAACGTAGACTTGAGAGTTGTAGGATATGCACATATTCAGTCTGATCATAAAAACTGAGGTGGCTCTCCATAGTTCCTGTGGTGTCCACAGTGTTTTCTGTTGGTTTTCAGAGAAACTTGTTCTCTAAAATGGTCACGTTTGTAAATATATGTCTCTGATTCTTCCATGTCACAGATAGAGCACCACCCCAGAGTGGCAAAATATGCTATGGAAAATCATTCCCTCAGGGAGGAGAACAGAAGACTGAGACTGTTAGAGCCTGTGAAAAGAGCCCACGAAATGGATGCCCAGACCATTGCAATCCTGGAAAAAGCCTTCTTCGAAGTATCTGGAACAGAGAAAAATGACAAAAGTAAGACATGATTGTTGTAAACATGTCTTCTAGGGGCAGGGAGATTGTTTATAAGGACCTGGATATTGCCTCGCCCTGAGGGTTTGCACTTAGCCTCCAGACTTGGTGTGCAAATTTCCTATATACATACTTATTCTTCATGTAGGCTAATAGATACCCATGAGCAAGGAAATACTCCTATATCTCTGTCTTGCAGATCGTGATACTTTACATTTTTATTACTTGGAATTTTCCTGTGTTAAGTATTTGAAAAGTGCTTAACTAATGACAATCTGAATGACTGTAGAGCTGAGATCTTTATCCCCCTGATGAACAACCATATGGCGTGAGAGATTGGTCAGAGCGGTCAGACTCACGGTCCAGCCAGCACAGTTTTTGATCCTGATGTCTTGTTTGCGGGTCATCTTGCCACTGTCGGTTCTGTTAGGTATACATTAGTTCTTTAAGTTTACTGTTACTCTCTGAAAAGTGGTTTAGTTAGTACTAATCTAACTTACAGGCTTGGCAGCTATTGGTATTAATGCTATGGGATTTGGTGACAGTCTGTGTTTGCTCATTCTTTGAGTATTTTCGTGGCCTTTTATCATACTCTGTTTCAGTCCTTGTTTCTTTTTAGGTTGAAATGAATTTAGTTGAAATGAAGATTCTAATCTTTTTATACTGCAATGATAAAGAAAAAAAAGTTTTATAAATTTCCTTTTCCAAGCCTTTTTCCATTCTGTTATGAATTAACAAAAGAATAAAATTCTTGGAATATGGCTTGTAGAGAGACCATGATTTTAGATGCAAAGTTAAAATCAGATTTTTTTGCATTATATATCCTACAGTGCTCTATATTTCATTGGCCATTTTGGCCTCGATAGTACCTTAACTTACTATCTTCCAAAGATACTAATGGTAATTTCTGGACCTCACTATCTTCTAAACATCATTCTCTGAACAATTTTTATGTGGTATTCTCCCATACTGAAACTCAGTGGCACTCTCTTCAACAAATTCAGTCATCTGTGGAATTCCTAAAAATTAGTATTTTCTACTTGGTAGATGATACCAAGTTCTTTGAACTGGCTACCTTTGCTGTTTATCTCCTTTGCTAAAAATTCATTGACTGCTGACACTAATTCATGCAAAATTCAACTGGTGATACTTCTCTATCCCGCAGTGTGGGTGTTATACTTCAGTCATTATTTGTTCTTTTCTCTTAGTGGAAAAAGTGTTGCTTTAAATATGCCCCTTCATCCTGTTGCTTCACAGCTTCACAAAAACAACTTTTAATCCTCTTCAACACACTCTGTTGTATCTTATATCTCCTCTTGAGTTACAGGCTCTTGTATTTTAGGGTTCATTTTCCAATGATTTCTCGTTTTTCCTCCTTGTGCTTCAAAATTGATACTTGGCAGAGAACTTAGAAATTGTATTCTGTGATTTTCTGTCTTTCAAAGGCCAGGTTGTTTCCTTATTATCAGGTCAGCAAGGATTCTCCCCAAAAGCTCTGAAAGAGCCGTGTTCATTAGCAAACACTGAGAAGTTAAAAGCACAACTCCTGCAAGTTCACACAGAGCTGAATAATTCAAAGCAAGAGTATGAAGAATTCAAAGAACTAACTAGGTAAAGTATAAATACACATTCATACTTACTGTTTCAATGTCCTTGAATGTTGATTTGTCTAGTGTTTAGCCTGGTTAGGATTTTAGTTGAGCATTTACCTTAAATATTCTAATATAGCAGCTAACTTGTTTTGACATGAAGCAAAAGGGCTTGCATCTTGCTCTTTTCTTTTTCTTAAGTCATTTTTTAAAAACTGAGGTAAAATTGACCTAAACCTCTAGTCTTTAATAATATATTTAGTAAACTAGATGATACAAATCTTTTGAGGATATACTTATTGAGATGAGTATCTGTTAAACTTATTTGTGAATTCTTTATCTGACCACAAAATTTAAATCATTGCTGTTGTGAATTATATTGGTATTTTTAGAAATTACAGTTTTGTTAATATTCTTGATATACTGTGTAAAAGAAAACAGATAAACCACCTTCATATTATATGTAACTAAGATTAATCCTATTCTAAAAGATAAAGAAATATTTTTTTAAAAAATAATGTGTCACATGGAATTGTTGTTGAATTATTTGGGCTTTTGAGTTGGAGCATACCATTTGCTAGTTGAATACTTTAAACTAGCCATCAATCTCTAAACTGTACCTCACCCAATTGGAAAATGAGGGTAATAATCTGCCAAAGTCTCTGATTAAAGGGATAATTATAAAGTTACGTGAGAGTATAAACTACTCTACGAATGTATGACATTACTTATTACCTGAAATACTCCATTTTATCTTATCTATTAGAAAAAGGCAGGTGGAATTAGAATCAGAGATTCAGTCTTTGCAAAAAGCGAACCTTAATCTTGAAAACCTTTTGGAAGCAACAAAGGTCTGCAAGCGGCAAGAAGTTTCTCAACTGAGTAAAATTCATGCTGAAACACTGAAGGTAGGTAATCTGAAGCTTAAATCAGTGGTGTCTAATTATTTTTTTTTTTAATATTTATTTATTTACTGTGCTGGGTGTTAGTTGCAGCATTTAAACTCTTATTTGCGGCATGTGGGATCTAGTTCCCCAAGCAGGGAATGAACCTGGGCCCCTTGCATTGAGAGGGCTGACTCTTAGCCACTGGTCCGCCAGGGATGTCCCTGCTATTTTATTTTTAAGTGGCATGACCTCTGGGTTTACCTTTTTTTAAATCAACCTTACTTTCCTCACTAATTTGAACTTTCCATATATAAATTGTTCTATTTCTGGACTTTGTATTTTCGTCCAGTGTTCTGACTGTTCACATGATAATGATGTATTGTTTTAATGACCATACCCTTTTATTTTTATATTGACCAGGGAAATCTTCCTAAATTCTTCTTTTTAATAGTGACATTGCACATTTATTTTTTTGTATGAAGTTTTTGTGTTGACTTATCAAGTTTTATTTTTAAAAATCTTTTGACAGTTTTGCTTGACATTGCTTTGAATTGATAAATTTGTTTCCACATGGGCCTTTCTTCTGTGCTGGCTCTGAAGGATACTTTTTCTTTTCTCTTGATGAATAGAATTGTAATTTTATCCTCTCTTCACACAATTACTAAATAAGTTATTCTTTTCATGTGTGCTAATGTTGTTTTCCTAATAATTTTTTTGCTGCAGATCATAACAACACCAACCAAGGCTTATCAACTTAGGTCTCGACCACTACTGAAGTTCAGCCCTGAACCAGAGAGCTTTGGCTCTGCGCAAACCCAGAATTCTAGCAACTTGGATAATGATATCTTAAATGAGCCAGTGCCTCCTGAGATGAGTGAACAAGCTTTTGAAGCCATTTCCGAAGAGCTGAGAATGGTGCAGGTAATGTTCAGTTTTAGAAAGAAGTAGACTTTCACTTCAATAAATTTTCTTTTTCATTTTAACTCTTGGTAATCTGCAGTGTTTGAACCTGTTTAGTATCAAAATCATATCTTTTTAAGGATGTAAGGTCCTTGGGTTTGAAATCAGCCTACTCTTGTTCTTTTAATCCAGCATTTAGCAAGTCACCTTCTGCTTTCCTTGGGGTTTGGTTCTCTTGTGTGTAAAAAGACCAGTTTGCCTCTAGCTTCTAGTTCCAGAACTAATTTATAAGACACACTGTTATATATGCTAAAGAAGATGAAATAGTTTGAAAGAATCTTCAGTTCAATTCAGTTGCTCAGTCATGTCCGACTCCACAACCCCATGAATCACAGCACGCCAGGCCTCCCTGTCCATCACCAACTCCCGGAGTTCACCCAAACTCATGTCCATCGAGTCGGTGATGCCATCCAGCCATTTCATCCTCTGTCGTCCCCTTCTCCTCCTGCCTGCAATCCCTCCCAGCATCAGAGTCTTTTCCCATGAGTCAACTCTTCGCATGAGGTGGCCAAAGTACTGGAGTTTCAGCTTCAGCATCATTCGCTCCAAAGAAATCCCAGGGCTGATCTCCTTCAGAATGGACTGGTTGGATCTCCTTGCAGTCCAAGGGACTCTCAAGAGTCTTCTCCAGCACCACAGTTCAAAAGCATCAATTCTTCGACGCTCAGCCTTCTTCATAGTCCAACTCTCACATCCATACATGACCACCGGAAAAACCATAGCCTTGACTAGACGAACCTTTGTTGGCAAAGTAATGTCTCTGCTTTTCAATATGCTGTCTAGATTGGTCATAACTTTCCTTCCAAAG
Organism: Bubalus kerabau; assembly: GCF_029407905.1. Classification (NCBI taxonomy): domain Eukaryota; kingdom Metazoa; phylum Chordata; class Mammalia; order Artiodactyla; family Bovidae; genus Bubalus; species Bubalus kerabau. The sequence continues at coordinate 18,244,603 of NC_073643.1, forward strand.
AGTAAGCGTCTTTTAATTTCATGGCTGCAGTCACCATCTGCAGTGATTTTGGAGCCCAAAAAAATGAAGTCTGACACTGTTTCCACTGTTTCCCCATCTATTTCCCATGAAGTGATGGGACCGGATGCCATGATCTTCGTTTTCTGAATGTTGACCTTTAAGCCAACTTTTTCACTCCCTTCTTTCACTTTCATCAAGAGGCTTTTTAGTTCCTCTTCATTTTCTGCCATAAGGGTGGTGTCATCTGCATATCTGAGGTTATTGATATTTCTCCCGGCAATCTTGATTCCAGCTTGTGTTTCTTCCAGTCCAGCGTTTCTCATGATGTACTCTGCAGATAAGTTAAATAAGCAGGGTGACAATATACAACCTTGACATACTCCTTTTCCTATCTGGAACCAGTCTGTTGTTCCATGTCCAGTTCTAACTGTTGCTTCCTGACCTGCATACAGATTTCTCAAGAGGCAGATCAGGTGGTCTGGTATGATAGTTCAAATTTTAGACAGCTTTCCGTATATTTGAAATAACGCATGAAGTTTGTTTACCTCAGAATTCAGTGATTTATTTTTTGTACAAGTTTTTCTACTGTCTAGTAAGACTTGAAGGTACATCACCTCAAATTCTGAAAGTTTACCTTTCACGGACATGAAGGCCTTATTGGTGAAGTCACTCGATATAGGCTTGAGGAAGTGTCAAAGAAGTCTTAAGATGGCTCTGATGTAGTCTTTGATTTTAATTTTAATCACTTCTTTCCTTTGTGCTTCAAATTACCGACTTTGACAGGCCACGAGTATAATTCTGAACCATGAGAAATCATCAGTATAGTCTGCTTGTTGGCTCCATACTGGCTTCTGATACCTTTGTCCATATGAGGTTTTGCATTGTATATTTTTTAATGCAGGAGAAATGGTGGAACGTTTGAGATGTTCATTAAAAGAATTTTTGACCCCTGAAGTTCTTGTGTTGCAGGAACAAATGAGTGCCCTTCAAGTCAAGTTGGATGAAGAAGAGCATAAAAATGTAAAGCTTCAGCAGCAGATTGACAAACTGGAGCATCATTCTACTCAGATGCAGGAGGTGAGATTGCAGGCATGACCTCAGAAAATGTCTGAACCTCAAATGAAGGAAGGAAGGAAGTGACTTTAGGAAGATTGGGTCAAGGTCTATTTGAGTTGTATTCTCTTACTGTTATTGTTATTTCAGCCACTCCTCTGATAAGGAGACACACACCCCTAGTCTGAATTTAAAACTGCATTTGAAAAACAGAAACAAAGTGATTGTTTGGTATGTGTTTTAGCTTGTCAATATTCCTCTTCCAGTAAATTGATCTCTTTCCCAAAGCTTTTCTCATCAGAAAGAACTGATTGGACCAAACAGCAGCTGGAGCATCTCTCTCAGTTGAACGTCCTTGAAAAGCAGCTTCAAGACACACAGACCAAGAATGACTGTGAGTCTGAACACTGGGAGCGTCCTAATCTGAATGCTATAACTCAGTAACTTTTTACTGATATGGCTTAGTGTTGTGTCTGTGTTTTTAGTTGGTTGGTCCTGTTTATAAAGGGTCATTTTCTCCAAGACTGCTCTCAAAAAAATGATACAAACGTTTGCTTGAAGTTTGAAGACCACTTTGAAAATGCAGTGTCTTAAATGCATATGATGAATGTTTTAAGAGTTTTAGTAGTGACAAAAAAAGCATAAATGACATATTTGTATATATTTGTAGATGTGGGAGTGTCATTTAATTCCACTTTTTCCAGTTTTTCCAGTTTATGTCTCCTTTTATCAAAGTATTTACAGTAGTTTACTAAGACAAAAAAGAAAGCCATTCTCTTTTTGTTTGATCTGTTAAAAAGTTGCCCAGTTTTAATTCCACTTGGAGTTTTTTTTAGAAGACCAGAGTGTTTAACCTATGTTGGAAAGTTCTGGTACATCTCCAAAGGGTTTTCAATAAGTAAAGATTAGGTCACCTAAAGTTTGTTAAAATCTCTTGCATTTTTTCTTATATTAAGAATTTTGATGCACACTCTACAGGAGAAATGTAGAAAAATCAAATGACCTACATGTGAGGGTCAGATACTAACTTTTTTGGGGGTAGGAATATATCAGAATTCAGGCTTCCCTGGTGGCTCAGTGGTGAAGAGTCCACCTGCCAATGCAGGCGATGCAGGTTCGATCCCTGGGTCAGGAAGATGCTCTGGAGAAGGAAATGGCAACCCACTCCAGTATTCTTGCCTGGGAAATTCCATGGACAGAGGAGCTTGGCCGTCTGCAGTCCATGGGGTCACAAGAGTTGGACACAACTTGGCGACTAAAACAACATACCAAAGTCCATGGGTGAGGAAGAGGAAGAAAATAGAAATCTCAGTGTTCCTGGATACCTCCCAGTTAGTAGTTCAACATTTTACACTCAAAATGGTCACTTCAGCTTGTTTTTGCTGATTGTGTGAAGGGTACCTATCAAATTTATTTTCCTATTTTATAAAAACGCATGTGACAAAAAGCCTGTTAAGATTTATTCTGTTTCTTTGTTTTAGTTTTGAAAAGTGAGGTACATGACCTGCGAGTCGTTCTTCATTCTGCAGACAAGGAGCTCTCTTCAGTGAAACTGGAGTACAGTTTATTCAGAGAGAGTCAGGAGAAAGAACTCAACAGCCTTTCCGAGAGACACATGCAGGTCCAGCTTCAACTGGATAATGTCAGGTAGAGTTCTGTTCTGCTTTCAAGTTGCCTGATTGGCTTGTCACCTAGGACTACTTAAAGCACAAGTGCTGTTTACCCAGCTTAGGCTAGTTTAAAAAATTCAGGGGTAATTTATTGGGACTTCCCTAGCTGTCCAGTGGTTAGGACTCTGTGCTTTCACTGCTGAGGGCCCAGGATTGACACCTGATCAGGGAGCTAAGACCCAGCACTCTGTTCCAGGTGGGGCCCAGCGTGTGGGGCCACAGGGGGAAAAAATGGTACTTTATTGATACTGGGAAGCCCCAGAGGTGATTTTGGTTTCAGAGACAGACTAGATTGAGTCTCAAACAATATTGTCAGTATGCACTCCCTTCTCTGCCCACCACCCCTGCCAAGCTTTTCTTCCTGTCTTCCTCCCTCCTTCGGTGCTCTGTTTCCCTCTGTGTATTGCCCTCATTCTCTTCTGCTGTTGAGAACCTTCCTCTTTTTGACAGGGAACAGACTGCCTCAGACAGCTCCATCTTCTGTCTTCTGGTGTAACAATCCCTGCAAAGAAATATTGTCTTTCAGTTGCCATATATCAATCCCAGAGAAAATTGCGGTTATTCTTACTGGAGTCATCTGCTTACTTTTGGACCAGTCATTTACCAAGGGTTGGCCCAGCCTGGGTGATGTGCCTGTTCCCTCTCTCAAGGGAAGGGTGTGCTCTTACTGGACAGTACAAGGTAGACGAAATCAGTAGTAGTCCCCGTTGTCCACCGGAACGCCAGAGGCTGGCTAGTCAGTCAAGTGCTGGTCATCTTGAAACAAAGTAATCTTAAAGATGTAAACTGCTTGTTTCCACTTTTTTTTTTTTCTTAATAATTTCAGCCTTTTGCAAAATATAACTTAAAGCTATCCTATGGTTTTGATGCTGCTTCCTGAGTATCGCAATATAATAGTGGACATTTTGATCATGATACTCTGAGTGTGATATGAGTGTGACTCCTCACTCTAGAAAGGCTACTAATAGACAACCTTGAATTTAATTTTTATAGACTTTGCAAAGACTAAAATCTGTAATGCTTGAGTGGTTTCTGAATATACAATAAGGAAATAAAAATAGAAGACAAAAACTTGAGGCCTGCAGGCCGAATCATCCATAGACATGTTTTTGTTGGACCTAACCAGTGTGGTGGTCAGGTCTTTTTTTTAAATTTTTAACTTCTTTTTATTTTATTTATTTTTTTAATTTTTTGGTCATGCTGCACAGCATGTGGGATCTTAGTTTCCCAACCAAGGATTGTAGCTCGGAGTCCAAACCACTGGGCCACCAGGAAGGTTCCCCAGTGTGACTTAAAAAAAAAAGCATAACATTTAAAAAATTGAGATCTTTCCTGTAAAGATCCATATTTCAGCATCCTCTTAAAAATCCAACAAGTGGGTGGCGCTGGGCCCACATTCTTGCCTGGCAGCCATCCTTTAGTGGAGGGGGACCTTGTGCTGAGTTCGTGCAACCTTCACTCCCCTGCACCATCTGCCAGCACCAAGGCTGGTGATCAGTGGCCATTTATTAACACCGGTGCACTGTTCCTTTTCCTTAGACCTGGCATTTGTTTTGAACATCTAAATCACGAAATCTTATCTTGGCCCTGTCATCAGTGAATTTTGTGTGATCTTTTTGCATTCTTGAATTATTTGATCTGTTTTATATATACAATTTGTATCATAAACACATATGTTCCCCTTCCCTATATGTATGGTCTTTAGCAATTTATAATTTGCTGCTTCTGCTCTGCTTGGAGTTTATGGAACCAGATAGTTCCAGATCTGTTAGCCTTCTGTATACAAGCTGGGACATCTGTTTTGAGTAGTCCAGAGATCAGTTCATTGTTTACTAGTTCTTGGGTGAACTCTTGATGTTTGAGTGTCATTGTATGTTGCGAAGCAGAATAAGAGGGTGAAAACCTAAAAAGCAGTAAATAATAATCATGTGACTTAAAAAGATAGTTCTATCCTGAAGGAATTTATTCTCTTGTTCAGGTCAAAGCCACGTTTGCCATCTTGAAAAGTCTTCCTGGATTTGGAGAATATGTGCTGAGTGAATAGAGTTGAGCTAGCAACAAAATTAAGTCAGTGGCCAGTCTTTGGTTTACAAAGGGGTTAGGTCTGGACCTCCCTAAATGAGTCTCATCACCCGAAATTACCAGTCAATTAAGCATGTCTGGTTGACTCCATGGGAGAAAGAATGAGGAAATAGGTGGCTGCAGGCTGACACACTCACCCTGTCTTCTCCATCCCCCTCACACTAATGTTTGTGCATCATGACCATTTCACACAAGTCTGTGAGAAGCTTTACATCAGTCAGGCTTCTGTAAGTTGGGAATGGTCTGTAAATGGGATCAGTGAACTGCAGATAAGTCTGGCGAGCAGAACTTCATTTAACGTCTCTATTTACATTTGTAAAAATGTTTTCCTGATAAAGATTAGAAAATGAAAAGCTGCTTGAGAGCAAAACCTGCCTACAGGATTCCTATGACAACTTACAAGAAGTGATGAAGTTTGAAATTGACCAACTTTCAAAAAGCCTCCAAAACTGCAAAAAAGAAAATGAAACTCTGAAATCTGATCTGAATGTAAGTTAAGAAAGGTACTGGTTATTGACGAATTTGTCCTGGATGTATGACTATTTGACCCATTCCTGACTTGTGTAATGGCCCACTGTGGCTACCACGTGGAAGGTGTCCCCTGTGTTTGTTGACTACACGTTAAAATCTAATATAACATTGTCTTTTAGAATTTGATGGAGCTTTTTGAGGCAGAAAAAGAACGCAATAACAAATTATTATTACAATTTGAAGAAGATAAAGAAAACAGTTCTAAGTGAGTGCTATTTATCTTTCCCATGGTTGACTAGAATATCATTTACTACTACATTCTTTATCTTGTGGGGCCTTTTTTTTTTAATTGCTATAGCCTGTTAGGTTATTATTTTTTTTTTTTAATTTCAAAATGAATATCAGATTCTTTTGTATAAATAGCTATGTAGAGAAACTTAATTTTTCAAAACATTTAATAACTGTCTACAGTATTTTTTAAATGAATAGCAATTGGTGGTGATTAGAATTCGGGACCTTCTGTAAATAAATCATGGTATTTATTATTGGAAGATAGGAACTGGTTTATTTCTACTATAAACCAGTGGAAATTATTTCTGTTCTTTTCTCCTATTCTTTCTCTCTCTGTTCCTTTATTCTTCTGGTCCTTAACATGAATGCAGTTGTCTTTCTTCCCTCTCTCAGAGTCCTTCTCCTTGGTGATCTCTCTCAGTCTCTTCGTTTCAGCCAACAGTAGGATAATCACTCTAGTAAGAAGAATTTGTGTTAGTTTATTCAGCAGATACTTGTAGAGTTCTTACTATGAGACAGATTCTTTTCTGGTTCCTGGTATACAGTAGTGACTCTTAGCTATTTGGGAAAGACAGTTAACATTTAGTCATTCATTCAGATGCTTGGTGATAGCCAGCAAGCCAGGCACTATTCTAGTAAATGCCAGGACATTTAGAGATAAGACAATGAACAAAATATCCCCACCCTTAGGAGGTTTAAATGAGAGATAGGTGATAAGTAAATGCTTCATGTTATGTTAGGGAGTCCTAAGTACTCTGGAGAAAAATAAACTGTCCTGGCACGAAACTGGGTTCTTGTTAAAATAACTACTGAAGAAACTAGTTCAAATTTCTGATCCGAGTGGAATGCACTTCCTAACACTATGTAGGAAGTTCAGTTGCATTGAATGTCTTTTTCATGAATGGACTCAGTTCTCGTTTCCATTGAATGAGTCATGACTAGAAGATAATTCTTTTCCAGAGAAATCTTAGAAGTACTTGAAGCTGTACGTCAGGAGAAACAGAAAGAGATGGCCAAGTGTGAGCAGCAGGTAAATATCCTATACTCTTAACTATGAAATTTGAAGTTTGTAACTTTTATTCCTGATATCCAAATACTTTTGTTATAAAAATTGTTCCAGGTTTCAGATATTGAATATTGGTAATAAAAAGATGGGGTTGGTTATATTATTTTCAGCTCTTGTTTTTCTAACCCCCAGATGGCTGTAATATTAATTTGTTGGTGGCTTCCTGATGGAGACCACAAAATCATTGTCTTTTGGCTCGACTTTTTATTTTCAAATATTATACCTTAGTGTACACTGTTTAATACGAAAAGCAGATTTCAACTCCTTTTTTTTTTTTTTGGATATATATGCACGGTTAACTTTGTGATTTAATTCTCTTTCTAAAAATATTAATTTCCCCCCCATAGATGGCAAAAGTACAGAAACTAAAGGAGAGTTTGTGTGCTAATGAAAAAGTAATCAGTTCTCTGGAGAAGTCTAGAGACGCTGACAAGGTAGGTTGAGGTTGAGGTTATAGCCCCCTGTGTATTCCTTATAAATGCTGCCTTCACATGCTGGTTTTCTGCTCCCAAGGTGATAGGTAGGCAGCATTTCTGTATGCATTTAGGCTGTGCTCATCTTCCAAAGTTCCTGGAGAATGAGGTCTTTTAAGTTAACTTCCTCATAACTTGAAATGTCACAACTGCAGTGTTTCTAAAACACATCCCTACCCCCTTTAACTAAGATGCTGTTAATGCAACTTTTTCTCATTGATTGTCAGTCCCCTGATGTGAATACTCAAATCCCTGGTGTTGGCTTTAACTGGAATATGTATGCCTGAACATATAATTAGATATACATTCCTTTTATGTTCAGCTCTTATTCATTCATAAAACCAATGCAAATGATGAAAATATTAGAAAATCATTAAAATATAAATTGATAATATAATGTGATGATATTAATAATGTAATGTGACACATGATATTCTGCTAAAATAAAATTGACTTCTGTTGTCCTTTGGAAAGGTAAACTATTTATCATTAAAGAATGGTCTCTTTGCTGTCACTCGGTATGAAGATACCTTTCTGTCCTTGTCAGGAAGTTGTAACTGACCTCATGAGCCAGATCCAGGAGCTAAGAACCTCAGTCTCTGAGAAAACAGAAACAATAGACACCCTGAGGCAAGAACTGGAGGACATCAATGTAAGTTCTTTCGCCAACAAGATATTAAAATTGAGCACAAGACACAAATGCTTCACACAAAAGCAAGGTTCTGTGTTCACCCAGGTTTGGAAATATGTATTGGTGAAAGCTCAGCGTGCTTGGGTATCTGCAGAACCTGCAGAGCCTTTAGTATGCTGACATGCTGTGTGCTTCTCAGGAAGGCAAAGTCACTTTGTAGTGTTTCTCAGATCTCACTGACCTGAGAGAGTGCCCTCTCTGCACAGTAGGGAATTGCTGATCCACCCCAGATCAGAAACAGATTGGCTGTTGTCTCTGATGGTTAAGGGTATGTGGTATTCCTTAATTGCTTAAAAAAAAATAGCATATTTTAGTGATGTTCAGAAATGTCAGTGATTTAAAAAATGAGTTTGTTTTTCTATTATTGGACTTTATCATTTCCTAAAGTAAATACTTAATCTGTCTGCATATAAATGGTGATGCTTCCTCCATGCCTTGGGTCAAGGTAAAGTTTTTTTGTTAATGTTCCTCACTCCTCTGCTCCAAAGGGAGCTTGTGCTCCATACTGATTTCTGATAAAGATGACAAAACCAGATGTATTTTCACTGATACCTGCAGGACTTTTCCACTTCTCTTTTGGAATTTATACATTTACTGTTCCATTCCTTCATTCAGCAAGTAGTTATTAAACTAATTTGTGTTAATCTGGTCAACATCTTAGAATTCAGACTCATTCTTCAGTTACTAGAGTATTATTACTCTAAAAATAAACTGATAATAAGGCAGACAGATCTTGTATCATAATTTTCTTTTCTGTAGGGCAAATACAACTCTGCTTTGGCTGACAAAGAAGAGAGCAAAGCATTGATTAACAGACAGGAAGCGGACATTCTGGATCTCAAAGAAGCCCTGAGACTGAGAATACTCTCTGAGGACATAGAGGTAGATGTTAACACATCATGACTCTTTTTGCTTTTTTTAGTTGTCAGTATGTTTATGTGTATATTCATGAATAAATATAAGACTTTTTAAAAGGAGTAAGTCATAATTAGGACCATTTTCCCTAAGGTATTACATAATTGGTAGATAACACTGAACTTGTTAAATTTTGTTTAGTTGATTTATCTTCATTTGTGCTAACACCATGCTAAGTTCTTGTAACTAAGCCTCTTCTGAAAAGGAAGCAGAGTGGAAATTACACTTACTTGGATGTAGTGGCAACAACAGGGAGCAAAGAAAGGGCTGATTAACCTCAGAGTGGCTTCTTGTGTTTTAGCTAAAACAGATTTTGTTTTGTTGTTGATGTAAATGTATTTTTTAAAAAATTAAGCAGTACTGTCATGTGATTCAAACTTCAAAATATATAAAGCAATATCCTTGTGTATCCTTCCAGAAATATTTTTGGCTAGTCCTGTATACCTTGATGAGAACTCACTATGTATACTGCTTTGCACTTGCTTTACAAATAGTTTTCTGGCTACCCATGAAACAAATTCAACGAGTATTTATTGAACCCTCCTGCCATACAACCTGTACTTGTTTTGCATTTGGGAATAGAAGAATGATTGAAACACAGTTATTTACCATGAAGCAAGCAGTCTAGCTTAAGAGGTAGATGTGTTACAAGGTAATAAAAGACTTGGGAGCCCAGAAAAGGAAGCAGTTATGCCTGGAGCATTCCTAAGAGCTTCCAGAAGGAGATAGTATTTGTACAGGACTTTACTAGGGAGGGAAGCCTGGCAGTTGTGAATGTTTGTGGAGGATCCCCATCAAGGGGAATAGTTGGTTGTGAGTGGCTAGAGATGCAAGAGCTTAGGCGGAGTAGTTTCCCGAAGGAGAACTGTAGTGACCCAGGAACCACTCTGAAGTCAGCAAAATGCAAATTGAAATAAGAATTATTTTTTGATGTTATAACTGGTGAATATTAAGACTTGAAGATATGCAGAGAAAGAGGATTACTTGAACTTTTGGTGAAGTTTAAGTTCAGCCTTTTGGGAGGTGATCTGGTAATAACATGTAGCCTTAAATTTTTTGCATATGCTTCAAATTTGCACAGTTAGAAATTTAGCCTAAAAGTAATAATCTAGATCTGGAGGGGGACATAGCACCCCTCTCCAGTATTCTTGCCTGGAGAATCACCATGGACAGAGGAGCCTGGCGGGCTACAGTCCATGAGGTTGAAAAGAGTTGGACACGACTGAGTGACTAAGCACAGCACAAAATAATCTAGATATTAGAATAAGATGCATATATTAGTGAGAAATTCAGATCAAGTAAAATATTTAGTGGAGGGTTAAATGGTACATCCATAAGATGAAATAGAGCCCACTCAATGAAAATGACACACAGTAAATCACCTACATATGAATGAGTTCCGTTTTGAGAGTGCATTTTTAAGTCCAACAAAGATTTTTTGGCCATGCTGTGTCTTTATCACTGCATGTGGCTTTCTGTAGTTGTGGCGAATGGTGGCTACTCTCTAGTTGAGATGCTTGGGCCTCTCATTGCAGCGGCTTCTCTTGTTGCAGAGCCCGAGCTCTAGGGTGTTTGGGCTTCAGTAATTGTTGCACATGAGCATCACTCCTGCTTTTACACTTGCTTCTGGACACCCTGGCCTTGAAATAAAGATACTGTACTGCTACTACTATATACAGTAGTATACAGTGAAGTGTACAAAAGCACAACCACTTGCAGAGGATGCACACCGGTGACAATGTGTGCCAGACACCTGAACTAACTTCCATGACATGCAAATATACATTTACCCCTTTGAAAGGTCGGAACTTGAAGGTTCATATATAGGGAACTTACTGTCATAAAAATAAGTATATGGGGAGATCTTGTGATCTATCAAGTATATGTGTGCATACTATGATGTATATGTAATATTGTATGTTTAATGTATATATAATATACACTATTATACACACATACACACACACACATACATGCACAGGGCTTCCCTGGTGGCTCAGACGGTAAAGAATCCACCTGCAATGTGGGAGACCCAGGTTTGATCTCTGGGTTGGGAAGATCCACTGGAGAAGGGAATGGTTAACCACTCCAGTAGTCTTGCCTGGGAGAATCCCATGGACAGAGGAGTCAGCAGACTACAGTCCATGGGGTCTCAAAGAGTTGGACACAACTGAGCAGGTACCACTTTCACTTTCATACATGCATATTTGGAAAGTTAGGTGGAACAGATTCTGCTCTAATTTGGTAGAGATTACATACACTGTGGACATAGGAATTGTGCATGCAACCGCTGGAACTTCTAATTCTCTCTGCCATTTTCTATCAAGCTGCTCCCCTGAAACTTTGATGGCCTGTGACACTCTAACACAGTTAGCTGAGGAGTACTTGTCTTTATAACTGTTTACCTTCCCATGTATAGAATCTATTGGAGAGACAACAGGTAAACTAGAGACCAATGCCTGGAGTCCTCCCAAGGCGAGAGAGATCAGCTTTGATTCCATGGGGGTGAGGGGAGAGAGGAGCAGAGAGCAGTGAGACTTCAGTCTGGCTACTTAAATGAATTTACTGTAATATTTATCTCTAGACCTGATGACTTAAATATTAACTGCTTGGTTTATCTTATAATGGATTAGCATACAAGCTAAAAGAAAAGTTTTCACTTAAAACTTTCCTAGCACTTTAAAAATCCTGCGTAGTAATGATTTATAAATTGACATTTGAGCGGCACAATTAAGAGAGTCTTCTTCCGTGGGCCTTGTCCCCTAACAGAAGGACATGCTCTGCGAGGACCTGGCTCATGCCACTGAGCAGCTGAACATGCTCACGGAGGCCTCGAAAAAGCACTCAGGGCTTCTGCAGTCGGCCCAGGAGGAGCTGACCAAGAAGGATGCTCTCATCCAAGAACTTCATCATGAGGTGAGAGGCAGGGGGAGCATTACTCAGGATGGGAATGGGGGTGGGGGAAGCAGGGCTGCATTGTGGTTGAGCTATGAGGTCCCCGCCTTGGGTAATTCTCCTCATTCAGAAAAGCAGGCTAGCAGGGTGTGTAGCTGGGCTCTTAACAGGTTGCTTCTTTGTGTTCAGGCTTGTATGGCTGTCCTCCTACCCACCCTTGACCCTTGACACATGCCAGCAAGTTCTGACTACTATGGCAGAAGGTTACGGCTGACTTCCATCCTCATTTGGCTATTGTGTAATTTTGTAATTTTCCTCAGATGACCCTGTGATTACTTGTGAAGCTTAAAAAGAAAGTTTATTTTAAAGTGGAAATAAATTTGTGAGAGAAATTTCAAATTATCAAACAGGTCATGAAAAAAATAACATAAGAAGTCCGTTTCCACATGCCCAGGGAAGATTGTCTATTCTAATTGGATCATGTCCCCATGTTATTATCTAATCTGTAAACTCCTGTTCAATTTTCCCCAGCTAAACCAAAAGAAAGAGGAAGTAGAACAGAAGAAGAACGAATATAACTTCAAAATGAGGCAACTAGAACATGTGATGGATTCTGCTGTGAATTATCCCCAGGTACTTTTCATAAACAAGAGTGCATTTCAGGAGGAATAAGCGATTTTGTGAACAATGAAAGCTGAAAATTGCTAAGACTAGCTTTGTCTTTACAGAAAAAGATTGTCACAAACACCTTCTCTGTTTTTTTGTTTTTGATGAAAAGATACCAGTGTTTTATTTGTTTTACTTGGACAAGAATTAGGATAACAAACGATGTGTGGCCTGTGTATTTTCTTCATGTGTGACATATACATTTACCATGAAATCTTTGTAACTACTTCATCAGATATTTGGATGAAATTTGATTTTATTTTAGAGCCCTAAAACACCACCACATTTTCAAACACATTTGGCAAAACTCCTGGAAACGCAAGAACAAGAGATAGAAGATTGGAAAGCCTCTAAGATTTCTTTGCAACACCTGATAACAAAACTCAATGAAGAGAGAGAAGTCAAAAATGCTGAGATTCTCAGGATAAAGGTAACTGGGTAATTTTTTTTCAATGAATTTAATGTTGCAAAATAAGCAGTATCTTTCATGATGACTGAGGATCCACAATTCAAAAGGAACAAAACTGAAGTGTAAGATGCAGAAAAGTTTTCCTCTCAGCCCACCTCCAAGCTACCTGGTTTGCTGTCCCTGAAAGCTCTGGGTGTGGTCAGTTTCTGAGAGCTTTTCAATGCATTTATAGCCAGGTGTTTAAACACCGTCTCCCTGTCCCTTTTTTTTTTTTCCTTGTGATGGTGTCGTGTCATACAGGCTGCACCAGCTACTCCCATGACAGTGCTGTGAGACTTTTAGATCTTTGCCAGTTTAATAGCTGGAACACATTATCTCGTATTTTTTAATTTGTGCTTTTATTATTAGGAGTCAGACTGAGCATTTTTTGTTTTTTTTGTTTCTATGAGCTCTATATACTTCACCCATTTTTCTGTTTTTGAACTTTTTCTTAATGAGCTACAGGCGTTCTTTATATTTTAGAGAGATTTGCTTTTGTCTGTGATAGTGAAAAAGTGCTTTTCTCTTGTTTGCCATTTCTTTAAAGTTCCTTCTAAGGTTTTTCACCTTACTCGTGGAGGGTATGGTTTTTGTGTGTGTGGGAGAGTGTGTTTAGGGCGATGTTAGGGCTGGAAGGTGTGTGAAGGAGTGCCTGGGTAAGTGTAGTGTGGGTGTGGGGGGCGGCGGGTAGGGAGGGTGTGATGCTCCATAGAAGATCGTCTGTGAGCTCATCGCTATGCAGTGAGTATTTGTTTTAGAACAAAATTACCTTACTATGTGAATAGGATAGAGGGGATCATTTTTATTACCCAGATTGATACAATCTTGGTACTTAGAAGAAATTGGGTCAGGTTAAAAGAAATTAAAAAATAGATAAGCAGAAGTAAATCAATATGGTTGCTCCAGGATTTAACCTGGTAGGTAGTCCAGGGGTTAAGAATCCCCCTGCCAATGCAGGGGACACAAGTTGGATCCCTGGTCTGGGAAGATCCCACATGCTGCGGAGCAGCTAAGCCCATGTACCACAACTGCTGAGTCCATGCGATCTCGAGCCCATGCTCTGCAACAAGAGAAACTTCCACCATGAAAAGCCCAGGCACTGCAACTAGGGAGTAGCTTCTGTTTGCTGCAACTAGAGAAACCCCTTGCTTAGCAATGAAGACCCAGCACAGCCAAAAACAGATAAATAAAATAAAAAAGAACACTCCTTACAGACAAGTATTTATTTCTTCTGGACGGTTGTGCTCATGATTTTCAAGTTAGAATACAATTAAGTATTTTGAGGCTGTGGCATGTCAGTTTTTTTAAAAAATTAGAATCTATGAAATAGAATCAAATAGAATATTTACCAAAGTAGATAACTTTTGTTCATCTTTTCTCATAAAGGAATTTTAATGATTTAATTAAATCATTAAAATCAAATTTAATTTTGATGTGATTTATTTATTTATTTTTTTTTGGTGCCACACACAAGATCTTCCTTGCAGCACACGCGATCTCTTGTTGTGTCACTTTTGTTGTGTCATGCAGGCTCCAGAGTCCTTATGTTTAGTTGGGGTGGCTCGCAGGCTTAGGTGCCCCATGGCATGTGGGATCTTTGTTCCTCGTTCAGGGATCAAACCCATGCCCCCTGCAATGCAAGTCTTAACCAGTGGACCACCAGGGAAGTCTGATTTATGTGATATTGATAAAGGACTATGTTTAAGACAGTAGGGGTATGAAAATCAATCACATTCCCAGCCCCCAAGAGCTTCTCATCATCTCCTTTTTAATCCAGTGATATGCAGAACAGTGTTGAGTGCATAGAGGGAACTTAAAACACAATACCTGTCTTAATATGGCCTGGGGAGCAGAACAATGTCTCCTATCATGTGTTTTCTGAAAAGACCTGATTTGATGTTTTTAGGAGCAGTTGTGTGAAATGGAAAACCTACGCCTGGAGGCTGAGCAGTTAAGAGAGAAAAACTGGCTCCTGCAAGGTCAACTGGACGATATCAAAAGACAGAAGGACAGCAGGTAAGAAAGAGCCTCAAGAGCTCTGTGGGCTGAATCCTGGCCTGCCTGGGTACCGCTGAGTGAATGAGGTCGGAAAAGGTTTCACAGCATGTGCGATGTTTCTCAATGATCCAGGAGCCGCTTCATCAGTTGCTTCTCCATCAGGTCTAATGAGGGGGTTTTCCAGAGATGGAGAAGGTCATCATGATCTTGCCCACCCTGATGACCTTTTTATTGCTGTAGAGCTGTTGAAATTAATTTCAAATGTGTGAAATAAATACTTGAACCAAACTGTCTACTTGTATCTGAAAGAGGGGTTGGAGCTCGGGGAGCAGATATGTCAACAAGATAAGGCTTAGGTTCTGCCTGCAGAAAAAGAATTTCCTTGGTTTTGCTTCATGGCTTCCAGTGGAGAAAAAGCTTCTGGGAAGAACTTTATAGAGGGGTGTTCTCTTAGGTCTGGGTAGGTGAGTGTGTGTGTGTGTTAGTTTTGACTGAGGCAGCTTTCTAGTTGTATCTGTTAATGGCCCAGCATCTTGTCAGGGGCAGCCACACCCGGGCTATGTCCTCTCTGTTGCTTGAAAGTCGTGTGATATTGGACTAAACCTGAGTCTTTAGCACTGAAAGCACAGAGTCCTAACTACTGGACCACCAGGGAGTTCCTCCTAGATGGTCCTTTCAAGTTTTAGTGAGCAAAGGAGATGGTCATTTTATCAAGCGTCCTCTTCTAGGGATTTACCTTCCCCTTCTGAGTGATTCTGATGTAGGTAGCTCCTAGTCTGCTCACCTGGTTTCCATATGCTCCACCCCCATGTCCAGGCATATTAAAGAAAAGCATTGTACATCGTATACTGTCTTTTATCAAGAGTTAGTTTAAGCATGGAACACAGAACATTTTCAGATCATTTATAAAACCACAATTTAAAATACTTCATAGCCTTGTGTTCCTTATATGAGGAGCCATACAGAACCTTCTTAATGAAAGATTAGAAGAAAGTTACAGCCCGGGGGTCAGCCTGTTTGATAACTGATGTTTCATTGGAGCAGTCAGATTCCTTCATTCAAATACCACACACCTTGGCATTGTTGTATGTGTAGTAGATGTGAAATTGACACTTGAATAAATTTGACAGTGTTTTCCCATCCTCCCTTCCTAATCTATGCAGCATACAGAATCATTCAGACAGTCAACAGCTGAAGAATGAACAAGAAGAAGTGATCAAAGAAAGACTTGCTAAAGTATGATTTTTTTTTAATATAATAGTTGTTTTCCTTGTCTGAGACATGCTTTTATAGTTAGCATTCATGGTTATATATTTTAGAAATCATTTTATTATTGAAATTTTGCCTTTTTTGTATTCCCACTGTTAAGTTTGATATTTACTATCATTATTTGGCTATAGTTGAAAATTGAGAGTGAAGTAGTCTTCGTGCCTAAATAGTAAGCCTATTGTTCACATAGAGTTCTCCATTTAGAAGCAAGTATCCTATTTGAAGCATTAAAGGGCACAGTACGTGTGTGTATTTGGGATTATGGAAAGGGATACCCCCCGTTTTTTTTTTATTTGAAGTATAGTTGATTTACAGCATTGCGTTAGTTGCTGGTATACAGCAAAGTGATTGTTATATCTATATGTGTATTCTTTTTCATATTCTTTTCCATTGTGTTTTATTATAAGATATTGAATATAGTTCCTATACTATACAGTAGGACTTTGTTGTTTATCTGCTTTACGCATAGTAGTCTATATCTGCTAACCCCAAATTCCTAATTTATCCCTCCCCCCCTTTCCTTTTTGGTAACCATAAATTTGTTTTCTATGTCTGTAAGTCTGTTTCTGTTTCATAAATAAGCTCATTTGTATCATTTTTTTAGATTCTATGTGTAAGTGATACCATAAGATACTTGTCTGACTTACTTCACTTAATATGATAATCTCTAGGTCCATCCATGTTGCTGCAAATGGCAGTATTTCATTCTTTTTTTATGACTGAGTAATAGTCCATTGTCTGTATGTACCATATCTTCTTTATCCATTCCTCTATTGATGGACATTTGGTTGTTTCCATATCTTGGCTATTGTAAATAGTGCTTCTATGAATACTGAGGTATGATTGTATTAAAAAGGATGTTGCTTTTTTAATTATTTATCAGTATTTTATATTATTATAAAATAATATTTTGTTATTATCATGGTTTTATTACCATGAGTGGACTAGTTACTTTCAGTCTTTCAGTGTTTTGTTTAGCAATGTTAAGAACTTAAGCCATTTTTTCTTTTTCTTTCTTTAATCCTCTTATAGAATAAATTGGTGGAAGAAATGCTGAAAATGAAAGGAGAGTAAGTACACTCTTGTAATTCAAGTTGTTGTTGTTGACCTTTTCTTTATTAATACCAAGCAGTATTCCTCTAAAGGAAGAAATAATTATTATAACCACAAGGTAAGAAAATTCTTTCCTTTCTGTAATAGTGAACATAGTATGTGAACACAGTAGGTGGTTACAAAATTCTTGCCTTAAATGCCTCTTGCTAAAGGGGTTCCTCATGTGAAGCCATTAAAAAAATATATATATCTTAAAGAAATAAGTGCCAGGAAAACTTTAGTTTCCCTGGGGCAATTGATGGGTTTTCGCTTCTTGGACAGTGTGACCAATGAGAACTGACCAGATTTCCTTCTCACTTCATTTAAAACCTTGAGGCCCTCTCAGACCCATAGATGAATACTCTGAATTCTTCTGGTCTTGACTTTGGGTCTCTTTATATGTTCTCTATGGACATAATTTTATTTTATTCATTTAGTTTCATGTTTTAACTTATGTAATCTTATAAACTGCCTCAGTTCAGTTCAGTTCAGTAGCTCAGTCGTGTCCGACTCTTTGCGACCCCATGAATCGCAGCACGCCAGGCCTCCCTGTCCATCACCAACTCCCGGAGTTCACGCAAACTCATGTCCATCGAGTCAGTGGTGCCATCCAGCCATCTCATCCTCTGTCATCCCCTTCTCCTGCCCCCAATCCCTCCCAGCATCAGAGTCTTTTCCAATGAGTCAACTCTTTGCAATGTGGTGGGTTCAAAAGGACTTTATCAGGGGAAAAATACTCAGAGGCGTGCTCAAGATTGTGTCTCCTTAGCCAAAATTAGCATGCCTGCAGGGCAAGTTGAGAAAACCAGTATCTGGCAGTGGCATAGAGATAACCATGCTCAGCTCAGACCAGTTATTATTTACTAATTTTGGGGAACTGGGTGTGCTTCTTCTCTGCCTTTCTTCTCCCAAACTGAGTATTTATAAAAATTAAATGGGTAGGAAACTAATGTCTGCCATGCCACAAAGCCTTTTCATCAAACAAAAGCAAAGTACATAAGACAAATGCAGAACAGCTCCAGGCGAATTAGGAAAACATGAGTGCCACCCACACTGTCCTGAGGTTCCACGGAATGTAGTCTGAAAACACTGCCCCAGGAATTGTTGGCTGTAAATGATATATTCTGTGTATTACATCATTTAAATTATCAGTGTTGTATTCCATATGCATTGTAAAATAAATTAAAAGTATTTGTTTCTTTGGGAAGGTTATAGGATTAAGTTAGTTTTGTGAAATTCTGTATAATTTTTTGGTA
The DNA here is from genome assembly GCF_029407905.1 of Bubalus kerabau. NCBI lineage: Eukaryota > Metazoa > Chordata > Mammalia > Artiodactyla > Bovidae > Bubalus > Bubalus kerabau. The sequence goes on from NC_073643.1 coordinate 18,262,939, forward strand.
ATCCTTTTTCCTTTCCCTTTTGAACACTTAGTTGTTTTTGAACACTTTTTCTTCAACTTTTTTTTATATTGGAGTACAGTTGATTAACAATGTTATGTTAGTTTCAAGTGTACAGTACAGTGATTCAGTTATACGTTTCTGTTCTTTTTCAAATTCTTTTCCCATTTAGATTATTACACAATATTGAGCAGAGTTCTTGTGCTATACAGTAGGCCCTTCTTGGTTATCTATTTTAAATACAGTGGTGTATACATGTCCATCCCACACTCCCTATTTCTCTCTGCCACCCTTTCCCCCTGGTAACTGTAAGTTCATTCTTCAAGTCTATCAGTCTGTTTCTGTTTTATAAGTAAGTTCATTTGTATAATTTTTTTTTTTTAGATTCCATATATAAGCAATATCATAGGTTATTGCTCTTTCTCTGTCTGGCTTATTTCAATCAGTATGACAATCTCTAGGGTAACCCTTCTTTTCAATGTTTATTTTCAAGTGATAGTTGCATAAAGTGCACATCCTTGAACAAATGACTACTCTCCCATCGTCTGAGAACCAGTTTTTGAAATCAGAAATGATTACTCTAAGGGGCACTGAATAAATCTTGCAGACTCTAATAGTACTTAAGTAACAGTTTCCCCCAAGGGCTACATCTAAAAATCTGCATTCTAACTTTTTGTTATCTAAAAAAATGGATTATGGAACTTTGAAAAATGTAAGTTTGGGGTAAGCAAGCATTAAAAAAAAAAAAAGCTTATATTGCAACTCTTGCTATCTTCCTGTTCTGTCAGAAGGGGAGGACTGAATATTAGTGATACTTTCAAATCAAAATCCTGGGCTTGGGTGACAAATGTCTGATTTGAGTACTGTCTTATACTTGGTCCCTTTGGAATATTATAACTCGATAGTTACCATTACAGCCTGGAGCAGCTCCAGAGCACCCTTCAGAACAAAGAGACGGACTACCTGACGATGACTGAGGAAGTCAAACGAGTCAGAATGTTGGAGTCTAAAGCATTCCAAGAAAAGGAACAACTGAGATCAAAGTTCGAAGAGCTGAAAGAAGAAAAAGAGAGAACATGCCAGGTGCATTTATGTGTTGGTTTTATGAACAGAGCCGATCAGCAGAAGGGTGCTGGCTGCGATTGGGCACCCTGTAGTTGAGAGTTGCTCAGAGCACGTAGAGATGTGTGGGCACGAAAGCTGGGAGCCTGGGCTCTGTCTCTCCCTCCCTCTCCTCCTGGAAGGCATGCAATAATGTTATTTTAAATGAAAAATTCAAAGCAGCTCATTTTTACCTTCCCTGTATTGATTTCCCTACAGGAGATGGAAATGTTAAGGAAACAGGTGGAGTGTCTGGCCGAGGAGAATGGAAAGTTGGTGGGTCACCAAAACCTCCATCAGAAGATCCAGTACGTAGTGCGGTTGAAGAAGGAAAATGTCAGGCTTACTGAGGTAAACTCCTGATTGTTCTAAATAGGCTCATTCTGATTTTTAAATGATTATTTAATTAAAATTTAATTATTGAATCACTTAACTGCTTGGAAAAAAAATTGGCCATTGCTAGTCCAAGCATAATTCGGTTATCGTACCCATGAGATTCTTGTTTACCGTTAAGAGTTTATCAGTGGAAATTTAAACTTAATGAATTCTGAGAATACTTCTTCCTATAAGAATTAGAGCCTAAATTTTTTTTCTTTTCTTTTTCTTAAAAATTACCAGGAGTCAGAAAAGTTGCGTGCTGAAAATTTATTTTTAAAAGAAAGGAAAAAGACTGAGCCATAAAGATCCTGATCAACTGCCTACCTTGTTGGGAGACTTTTTTCCCCTTTTATAAAAGTAAGAGCTACCCATGCCTACTTAGTAGAGCTGAATTACGAGCCATGACTATTAATGGTGTACATGGGGGTGGGGGGGTGGCTGACCCTCAAGTTTCTGAACACCGCATCTGTACATACCTGTGGTAACTGGCAGTCTGCAGTTAGAAGCTGCCATTTCAAAGCTTTTAAAGTCACCTGTAAATATTGGAAAACCTTTTCCTTTTTAAAATAAAAGCCTGTAACTGAGGCTTTACAGGGAAACAGGGATGTTGGCCAGATTAATTTTTTCCTTCTATACTGCCATAATCTCCTTTGAGTCTTGCATCAGAAACTCCAACAATATTACAGGGGTTTCAAAACTTCCAGTGAAGTTAGTGACTCCGCAGTGTGTATGGATAGCAAACTTGTTAATATAGATTATTTTTATATTCCTTGAAGTGTTCTCAGGAGCCTTTTTTGTGACTGAAAATATGGCGTTTTTTAAAATATAATAAAATACTTTAAAATATACATTTTAATAATGTAATTTATAGTGTTCATTGAGTATATATATTTACTGGCAGCTACTATATGCCAGGCACTGGTCATCAGTGATCAAAGCCAACAGAAACCCTGCCCTTGTTACAGGGAAGAATTGAGTCCATGTTGGATCTGTTTCTTTCACTTTAACCTTTGCTTCCCATTAGTTTTGTTCACTGAAAGGATATTGTCCGTACATAATAGCCTACCTCAGAGAACCCTGTCCCTCTGGCCTGAATGTTAAACCAAAATGCCTTTGTTCAGGATCCTGTCTACTTGTAGATGACTACAGAAAGGAAGGAATTAACACATACCCTCCCGGGGCTGGCCATTCCAGGAGATATTTGCCAGAATAATGGCCTTTTTACTTTACTTCTTCACCTCCCCCACTCTCTGTTCTATAAAGGAAACTGGCATCCAGACCCCAATAAGATGGTTGCTTTGAGACATTAGACTACCATCATCTCAGTCTGCTGGCTTTCCAAATAAAGTCATATTCCTTGCCTCAACACATCGTCTCTTGGTTAATTGGTCTGTCATGCAGCGAGCAGAACAAGCTTGGACTCTGTAACACCCTTAAAGAACTTCTGTGTATCAGCACTTCTTATTTATTGGGATTAACTGATTCGATGGACTTGAGTTTGAGTAAACTCCGGGAGTTGGTGATGGACAGGGAGGCCTGGGATGCTGTGATTCATGGGGTCGCAAAGAGTTGAACATGACTGAGGAACTGAAATGAACTGAATATTCCATTTTGTAGACATGCCACATTTTATTTACTTACCTCTCAGCAGACATTTTGTTACCAAACCAAACTTGGGTTAGCTCACCCACATCTCCGTATGCAGTAAAGCCACTCAGCTGACACCAGGTTGTGGTGAAGAAAGGTGCAGGGTTCATTGCAGGGCACCAACTCCCCTACAGATTTCAGCAAAGCATTTTTAAAGGCAAGGTGAGGGAGAGGTGTCCCAGGGTTTGTGGTCAGTTTGTGTCCCATTCTCTGATTGACTTTAGAAAAAGCAGAGGAACCAGAGATCAAATTGCCAACATCCGCTGGATCATCGAAAAAGCAAGAGAGTTCCAGAAAAACCTCTATTTCTGCTTTATTGACTTATGCCAAAGCCTTTGACTGTGTGGATCACAATAAACTGGAAAATTCTGAAAGAGATGGGAATACCAGACCTCCTGACCTGCCTCCTGAGAAACCTGTATGCAGGTCAGGAAGCAACAGTTAGAAGTGGACATGGAACAACAGACTGGTTCCAAATAGGTAAAGGAGTCTGTCAAGGCTGTATATTCTCACCCGGCTTATTTAACTTCTATGCAGAGTACATCATGAGAAACGCTTGGCTGGAAGAAGCACAAGCTGGAATCAAGATAGCTGGGAGAAATATCAATAACCTCAGCTATGCAGATGACACCACCCTTATGGCAGAAAGCAAAGAGGAACTAAAGAGCCTCTTGATGAAAGTGAAAGAGGAGAGTGAAAAAGTTGGCTTAAAGCTCAGCATTCAGAAAACGAAGATCATGGCATCTGGTCCCATCACTTCATGGCAAATAGATGGGGAAACAGTGGCAGACTTTATTTTTCTGGGCTCCAAAATCACTGCAGATGGTGATTGCAGCCATGAAATTAAAAGACGCTTGCTCCTTGGAAGAAAAGTTATGACCAACCTAGACAGCATATTAAAAAGCAGAGACATTACTTTGTCAACAAAGGTCCATCTAGTCAAGGCTATGGTTTTTCCAGTGGTCATATATGGATATGAGAGTTGGACTATAAAGAAAGCTGAGTGCCGAAGAATTGATGCTTTTGAACTGTGGTGTTGGAGAAGACTCTTGAGAGTCCCTTGGACTGCAAGGAGATCCAACCAGTCCATCCTAAATGAGATCAGTCCTGGGTGTTCATTGGAAGGACTGATGCTGAAGCTGAAACTCCAATACTTTGGCCACCTCATGCGAAGAGCTGATTCATTTGAAAAAACCCTGATGCTGGGAGGGATTGAGGGCAGGACAAGAAGGGGATGACAGAGGATGAGATGGTTGGATGGCATCACTGACTCAATAGACATGAGTTTGGGTAAACTCTGGGAGTTAATTGGTGATGGACAGGGAGGCCTGGTATGCTGCAGATCACGGGGTCACAAAGAGTCGGACACGACTGAGCGACTGAACTGAAAGGAACTCTGATTGGCTGATAGTGAGGTAACAGGGTGCTATCACATCGCATTATCAATCCTTAGGTGCCAGAAGGTCAGGGGCTATGCACTCATTGTCATTAACTTCCATTTAGCAGGGGGTTTAGCATCTATAAAACACCTCAGGAAATATGCCATCAGATCCTATTATCTAGGTACTTAGGGAGGAGCTAAAGCAGAGGAAGGGTCTATCCTCGGAAGGCCCTTTAGAGTCCTGCTCAGTTATAATTTGATCTGTTGGCAGTTGGAAGCTACTAAGAATAGTGCTGCTATAAATACTTCCATGTAAGTCTTGGTGTGAAAATACATTTCACATCTCTTGAGATACCTAGGGGTGAAATTGCTGGGTCATCTGGTGAGTGTGTTTAACTTTTAAAGATACTGCCTGTTTTCTAAATGTACCGTTCGACTGGGCTTTTTTATGTTTCCACCAGTAGGGTGTTCCAGTTTCTCCACATCTTCACCCATACTTGTTATTGTCAGGTTTTTACTGTAGTCATCTTCTCAGGTGTGAAGTACTGTATCACTTATATTTTCCTAAAGACTAACGATATTGAACACTTTCTACATATGATAGTAAAAAAATATATATATATATATATATATATATACACTACAATATGCATGAACCTTGGGGATAAAAAATACTAAGTGAAAGAAGAGGGACCCAAAAGACCACATATTATATGATTCTATTTATGTGAATGTCCATAAAAGTGACAGCAAATAATTGGTTGCTTGGAGGCGGGAGTGGGAATTTCTTTATCTGCAAAAGGAAACTTTGTGATATTATGGAAATGTTGTACATCTGGTTTTTGGAGCTGATTGTCAACTCCATAAAATTGCTAAAAATGAAACTACCTGCACTATAGGTTAATTTTATGGTTTGTAAATTATACCTCAGTCATGCTGCACAAAAACAATTTTAGAAAATTAATGCAGGGACTTCTCTAGTGGTCCAGTGGTTAAAAATCCGCCTTCCCAAAACACTCTCCGACATACATCACAGCAGGATCCTCTATGACCCACCTCCCAGAATACTGGAAATAAAAGCAAAAATAAACAAATGGGACCTAATTAAACTTAAAAGCTTCTGCACAACAAAGAAAACTATAAGCAAGGTGAAAAGACAGCCCTCAGAATGGGAGAAGATAATAGCAAATGAAGCAACTGACAAACAACTAATCTCAAAAATATACAAGCAACTCCTACAGCTCAACTCCAGAAAAATAAATGACCCAATCAAAAAATGGGCCAAAGCACTAAATAGACATTTCTCCAAAGAAGACATACAGATGGCTAACAAACACATGAAAAGATGCTCAACATCACTCATTATCAGAGAAATGCAAATCAAAACCACTATGAGGTACCATTTCACGCCAGTCAGAATGGCTGCGATCCAAAAGTCTACAAGCAATAAATGCTGGAGAGGGTGTGGAGAAAAGGGAACCCTCTTACACTATTGGTGGGAATGCAAACTAGTACAGCCACTATGGAGAACAGTGTGGAGATTCCTTAAAAACCTGGAAATAGAACTGCCTTATGATCCAGCAATCCCACTGCTGGGCATACACACCGAGGAAACCAGAATTGAAAGAGACACGTGTACCCCCAATGTTCATTGCAGCACTGTTTATAATAGCCAGGACATGGAAGCAACCTAGATGTCCATCAGCAGATGAATGGATAAGAAAGCAGTGGTACATATACACAATGGAGTATTACTCAGCCATTAAAAAGAATACATTTGAATCAGTTCTAATGAGGTGGGTGAAACTGGAGCCTATTATACAGAGTGAAGTAAGCCAGAAAGAAAAACACCAATACAGTATACTAATGCATATATATGGAATTTAGAAAGATGGTAACAATAACCCTGTATACAAGACAGCAAAAGAGACACTGATGTATAGAACAGTCTTTTGGACTCTGTGGGAGAGAGAGAGGGAGAGGGTGGGATGATTTGGGAGAATGGCATTAAAATACATATAATATCATATGAAACGAGTCGCCAGTCCAGGTTCGATGCACGATACTGGATGCTTGGGGCTGGTGCACTGGGATGGCCCAGAGGGATGGTATGGGGAGGGAGGAGGGAGGAGGGTTCAGGATGGGGAACACATGTATACCTGTGGCGGATTCATTTCCATATTTGGCAAAACCGATACAATATTGTAAAGTTTAAAAATAAAATAAAAATTTAAAAAATAAAATTAAAAAAATCCGCCTTCCTATGTTGGGGACGTTAGCTCGAACCAGGATCAGAGAACTAAGATCCCACGTGCTGTGGGGCAGCTAAGCCTGTGCACCACAGCTAGTGAAGCCACGAGCTCGGGAGTCCCTGCACCAAAGTGAAAGATCCTCCGTGTCACAAGGAAGACCTTATGTGCTGCAACTAAGTCCTGACGCAGCAAAAATAATAAATAAATAGAAAACTGATGCATGGTTGAATTCTCAACAGATAATACTAGTAAATCCCCAAGAGACAGAAATGAAAAATGAACAAAAATTCAGTGTAAGGTAACATACAGACACTGACTGCCCTGGAGGTGGGAGAACGTAGTGTAGTGAGGCTGGCAATGAAGAAACTTGAATCTTATCACCTCCTGAAATAAAATTCACATTTTATAGCAAGACAAGAAAAAGGTAATAAAAAAAATCTTTGTTCTTTGACATCTTTTGCCCTGATTCTGCATTGTGCGTCAGCCAAACCTTCCCCATTGACATAAATGGCTGCTCAACCATAAAAAAAAAACAATATTCTAGCATCAGGAAGACAACTCCTTGAAATAATATTCCTTCTTGATTTCATAAGAGATCACATGGTGTTTAGTTCTCGGTTATGTAAACTGTCAATAATACATCATTTGATATACAGCCCTCTTTCTTCAAAAACATATAACTGTGCCTTGACTTTTAACAGGTAGAACAGTTCTCAGCTTTCTGAGATGTTTTAACCACATTATAAATCCTCAATTTTGGTTTGAACAAAATTTTCCAATTCTTTTCTAGGTTGATTTAGTTATTCATCAACAATCTGTATGAGTTCCCCAGGGCTGCTGCAACAAAGTATCATAGACTAGATGGCTTAAAACAAGAAATTTATTCTTGCACAGTTCTGGATACCAGAGGTTCAGTTAGGGCTTTTCAAAGTCAAGACTGAGGGCTCCAGAGGAAAATCTGTTTCATTCCTCTCTTGTGGTGTTGCTAGCAACCCTTGGCATCCCTTGGGGGTTTTTTTGGGTTTTTTTTCATTGTCACATGTCAGTTTATTGAGGAATTTGTGATGCTAAAGGTTAATTCTACTCGATTACTTTTCATGATGTCAAATAAATTGTTTGCCACTTACTTTTCCCATATTCAGGAAACACAAAATTCAAAGAAATGTTTGAGTGAATCTGAAAATTGCCCTCATCCTATCTTTTTTCAAAAGGTGGTCATGAAGGGTTCAGAAGTACAGTAGCAAGGAGGAAGGATGAAAGTGGGACATGAAGGCAGATATTTTTGCTCAATTTCACTTTCAACGGTTCAAATCTAATTTTTTTTTAACATGTTTTGCACCAAAAAAGGAATCAATACTTTTCATTCCGCTCTTGTCAACTGTAGCCTGAGCCTTCTGAGCTGCGGCCATTTTGCTCTTTTCCTTTACAGTCTTGAAATCTTTGGAATTAAACTTAGTGTAATCTTCTTTTGCCTTTACAGGCTCATCTGATAACTTTGCTTTCTTTGATGGAGGGTTCGGCACTGAAGCTAGAGGTTCTGGAAGCTTTAAATATTTAGATGTCATCACTTAATTGTTGAGGGATATAATCAGATATCAGACCATGGGCATAAGAAACATAATCCTCATCCTTATCCCTGGAAACCTGGCCACCAGAGAAAAATGCAGTAGACTGTACCCGGGCATTGACATTTTCCTTATTGGTTTTTAACGCTGCCATAGTCTGATTAACCTTTTTTTCTAGCCATTTTAATGTCTTCTCTTTGCTGTACTTGCCGTATTTCTTCATATCTATTTCTTTTTCTTCTGTAACGTGTCGAAGTAACTTCTCAAGTTGAGGAAGTCTCAGCAACAAGATGCAATCTGGGAACATGTCATCCATCACAACTTGATCCGGGGGCTGAAACTTCCCCTCTTTATCAGCCTTTATAAGGTAGTGGAGAAGCAGAAACAGCGGGTCCTTAGGTGTGGCCAAGTGAAGAAGACCTCCTGATGGAACTGATTGATTTATAAACAAGAAGGGTTTTTTTCCCTTGAAAACTTTTATTTCAAAAGCTGCAGTAGACGCATATTGAACAAGTAAATGGCTCCTTCCCCTGAACATGGGTTAGCCAGTTTTACAAACACAAGCCTACTTTTCATCTTCTTTGAAGCATCCTTTAAATACTCTCTAATCCCGGCAACCGCTAATCTGTTTTCCATCTCAAAAATGTCATTTTGAGAATGCAAGGAGCAGGAACACGTGCGGCCAGGCGTGAGCCCTGTCCCTGCTGTTGGCACCGCCGGTCATGCCGCTCATCTGCTTCCGGCAGCCTCAAGCCTCAGCCCTCAGTGGCAAATGGCGGGAGAAGGTCCCTTGGTTTTTTGATGTACGATTCCAGTCTCTGCTTCCATGGCCACGTGGCTTTCTCCCACCTCTGTCTCCTTTTTATTTTTTAATTGAAGGGTAATTGCTTTATAGAATTTTGTTTTCTGTCAAAACAACATGAATCATCCATAGGTGTACATATGTCCTTCTAAGAACACTAGTCAGAGTAGGACTCACTCTAATGACCTTAATTTGCCTACATTTGCAATGACTCTGAGGCAAGAGATAGATGGGCCCCAGGCTCAGCAGCTGGAATTGTTCCCTGTGGACAGATACTCCAGAGTAGCAGGATTTAGAGAAGAGTTGAGCCCTGCCCAGATAAGAGACCTTGTATTTCTCATTCTCAAGGTCAGTGAGACCTTCCCAACTATACATGCACAGAAAAGTTCCTCCGAGGTCAAAAGGGAGGGGGCATCATCTCATGTAAGTGATAGCAACCTACCCATAGGCCTCTCCGCTAGAACCCATCTTGGTTAAGAGGTGTGTGCTCACACATGGGAGGCCCCTGAGATACACCAGGTATATACCTTGCTCTGCCTGGTATATACTCACTTCAGGCAAAGCAAGATGATTGGCCACATAAAAGCCAGAAGAAATGCCCCATAAAAGTGATTCCAATTACCATGAAGGTTACTGCTGCAGCCTAGAATTATGGCACTCTGGCTGGCAACTGAAATCCTGCTTCAAGCCGCTGCAGGATGAGAAAACTCCGTTTCCAAGTAAGGTCACATTCACAAGAACTGGAGATGAGGACTTCAAAACGTCTTTTTAGGGGCCACAATTCAATACACAAAGTCAATCAGATAAAGGAAAAGGAGATAAAGCCTTAGGCCAGCTCAGGATGGAGTTAAAACTGAGTTTTGCAAAAAGCCAAAGCTGAAGGAATGCCAGGACCTTAAGTCATCCTGGCAACTCTGCTGCCTGGAATAGGCCTGGCCCAGAATATATACTCAGAGAAGGCAATGGCACCCCACTCCAGTACTCTTGCCTGGAAAATCCCATGGATGGAGGAGCCTGGTGGGCTGCAATCCATGGGGTTGCTAAGAGTCAGACACGACTTCACTTTCACTTTTCACTTTCATGCATTGGAGAAAGAAATGGCAACCCACTCCAGTGTTCTTGCTTGGAGAATCCCAGGAATGGGGGAGCCTGGTGGGCTGCCGTCTATGGGGTCGCACAGAGTCGGACACGACTGAAGCGACTTAGCAGCAGCAGAGTATATATTATTATTAGCTCATTTGTTTAACTGAGAAATGGACAGAGTGAAGAGAGGAAGAGACTGATGGAAGGTTGGAGAGAAGGCATAAGACACAAGACATTCACTCCCTAGGTCATCACAGGCCACACCCATCCTTCCTTTCTCACTGTAACCGGTATGGGGAATTTTGCACATTCATATTCCCTCCCTGGGCCCTGTAGCCTCTTAAATTTGTGACTTTGGCCCCTGAAGTTGAGGGCGAGTTCCAGTGGGTCTCCCAGAACTCAATGGGTCATCTTTTGTCCATTAGCCATCTCTGAGGTTTGTTTTCATTGCTTTTTAAATAAATGTGGGATAAGGTATTCCTTGCCCTCCATAGTCCCAGTTCAGGGTGCTCTAGTTAACATCATGGTATTAGTAAGTTTCTTAATTTTATCTTTTATCATCAAATCATAATCTGTTTACTCAAACATTTGTAGCAACGGTAATGAGGTGCTCACAATATTGGGCACTGGGACATCTGGGCCTTTTGAATTGTCAGAAGCCTTAACCCAAGTCCGCTTTCTTGCTGAGTCTGCAGGTCTCTGGCACTCTGTGCCCAAGCATATCTAAGGCGCATGTAGATCTCCCGGGAGACTTGTTAAAACACACAGTCCAATTGAACAGATGTGGGGCGACACCTGGGAGGGGAAGCCCGTATTGACACCGAACGACAAGGATTCAAACTGCTAGGCCACGAAGAGTTATTCCACAACAGCAACCACAGTACCACAGTCGACCTCACATCTGGCCAGGAGTGTTCTGCGCAGTTAAACGTAACGCGGAAAGCAGCATACCACGGAGGCAAGGCTCCCGGCGTCTCTGCCGGCGACCGCCCCTCGAGGCCCTCGCTGAGCCTCTATTGGCCACCCAACCAACGTGAGCGTCCATCACGTGGGGCCGCCGTCCAATCGCTGAGCTCTCTCGATCCAGCCTGGTGTCTGTCGCGGCGAGCGCACACGTGGCAGGAAGGCCAAAGGCCGCTTGAGATAAGGTGTGTGCCGCTGCCTTCCCCGACGCCTCCCCCGGATTCCAGCACCTCCTGCTGCCTGGAGCGATGTGGCGCTGCTTCTGGGAAGTATTCAAGTTCCTGTGCACCCGGGGCACATTCGGTTCGCAGAAGCTGGCCTTTGGAAACAAGGTGGACCCCGGGACGCTGCTGCGGCGGGCTGGCTAGTGGGGAATGCGGAGGAGGGGCGCTGCGGGGCTCGCGGGGCTGGAGTGGGGCTGCGGACGCAGGGAATCGCCTCATCCGCAGCCTGGCGCTGCAGATAGCGGGAGCAGGAGAGTATACGTCGAATGGAAGTCGCCCAATCTTCATCCATTGTAGGTGGGAAGAGATTTTGGGGACTGAGGCTTGTTCTCTTAGCTGGAACGTAAAATCTGATCTCCTATTGGGATAGTCCGCTTTCGAGGAAGACACACACCTACCTGCACTGTCTTTCGTTTTAAGCCCTTTTGCCTGAACACTACTTTCCACGTGACTCAAGGTGAGAAGCCTGTTGCCCATCTCTCGCTGGTAAAAATCTTTCTGTCTTTGTGCCAGGTCTTAGTTGCGGCACGGGGATTAGTTGCAGCAACTAAAAGGGAAAAAAAAAAAAAAAAAAAAAAAAAACCTTGGGAATTTGGGATATCTTCAGTAGAAGGGAAGGCTGAACGAAACGTTTTGGACATTCCTCCGAAGCTGAGAATTCCGAAACTGGCTCCCCATGTCTGCAGAGGTGTGACTTTTTGCCTGTCGCATAAGGAGTCATAAGCCAGCTTCTCCTTGTTTCATTGTATCTGCGTACCCGGGGTTAGGCTGGGACCTACTGGACAGTAGGACCTACTGGACCTACTGGACAGTAGGCAGTCTGATTCTTTAGATTTAAAGCTTATTTTGGACTAATCCAGTGGGAGCTGCTTGAGGTTGAGGTTAGTATCCTGTTAAGGTTAGTGTCTTGCTTAAAGTTAGTATCTGTTGGGTGGAATCCTTGGAGTGAGTGAGTGACCACGATGAGCCATGAGGTTTTCTTGTCTTCTCAGTTGTGCACCAGGCCTTCATAGGCCTTTGTATGAACAGGCTGCCCCTGGCACATAAAATTAGCAGGGTGACAAAATATAGCCTGTTACACTCCTTTCCCAGTTTTGAACCAGTCCTTGTTCCATGTCCAGTTTTGTTGCTTCTTGACCCACATACAGGTTTCTCAGGAAACAGGTAAGGTGGTCTGGTATTCCCATCTCTTTAAGAATTTTCCACAATTTGTTGTGAACCACATAAAGGCTTTAGTGTAGTCAGTGAAGCAGAAGTAGATGTTTTCCTTGAATTCCTTTCCTTTCTCTATGATACAACCAATGTTGGCAATTTGTTCATCTGGAAGTTCTTAGTTCATGTACTGCCAAAGCCTAGCTTGAAAGATTTTGAGCATAACCTTACTTGCATGTAAAATGAACGCAAATGTATAGTAGTTTGAGCATTCTTTGGCATTGCCCTTCTTTGGGATTGGAATGAAAACTGAACTTTCCCAGTCCTGTGGCCACTGCTGAGCTTTCCAAATTTGCTGACTTTCTGCGTGCAGAACTTTAACAGCATCATTTTTTAGGATTTTAAATAGCTCAGCTGAAATTCCATCACCTCTCCTAACTTTGTTCATAGTAGTGCTTCCTGAGGCCCACTTGACTTCACTGTCCAGGATGTCTGACTAGGTTAGTGACCACACCGTCATGGTTATCTGGGTTATTAAGACCTTTTTTGTACAGTTCTTCTGTGTATTGTTGCCACCTCTTCTTAATATCTTCTGCTTCTGTTAGGTCCTTACCATTTCTGTCCTTTACTGTGTTCATCCTTGCATGAAATGTTCCCTTGGTAGCTCTAATTTTCTTGAAGAGATCTCTGGTCTTTCCCTTTCTATTGTTTTCCTCTATTTCTTTGCATTGTTCACTTACGAAGGCTTTCTTATCTCTTCTTGCTATTCTCTGGAACTCTGCTTTCAGGTAGGTCTATTTTTCCCTTTTTCCTTTGTCTTTAACTTCTCTTCTTTCCTCAGCTATTTGTAAAGCTTCCTCAGACAACCACTTTGCCTTCTTGCATTTCTTTTTCCTTGGGATGATTTTGGTCACTGCCTCCTCTGGACCTCCATCCATAGTTCTTCAGAAACCCTATCAGATCTAATCCCGTGACTATTTGTCACCTACACTGTATAATCATAAGGGATTTGATTTAGGTCATACCTTTATGGTCTAGTGGTTTTCCCTACTTTCCTCAATTTAAGTCTGAATTTGGCAATAAGGAGTTCATGATCTAGCCACAGTAAGGTCCAGGTCTTGTTTTTGCTGCAAGAATATAATCGATCTGATTTCAGTATTGGCCATCTGGAGATGTCCATGTGTAGAGTCATCTCTTGTGTTGTTGGAAGACAGTGTTTGTTATGACCCAGTGTGTTCTCTTGGCAAAACTCTGTTAACCTTTGCCCTGCTTCATTTTGTACTCCAAGGACAAACTTGCCTGTTACTCCAGGTATCTCTTGACTTCCTACTGTTGCATTCCAGTGCCCTATAATGAAAAGGACACTTTTTTTTTTGGTGTTAGTTCTAGAAGGTCTTCTAGGTCTTCATAGTATCATTCAACTTCAGCTTCTTTGGTGTTAGTGGTTGGGGCATAGACTTAGATTACTGTGATGTTGAGTGGTTTGTATCTTATATCATGTGAATGTCAGTCAAAATCGTCTGTTGCCTGCACCCTCATTCCGTGAGTAGCTTCAAGTGTGATGCTCACCCAACTCCAATCCCTCGGGGCTTCCCTGGTTGTCTGAGAGCCCTCTCAGCTCTCCTGAGCCTGACGGCTGGACTCGGGTCTCCTTCCGTGTTCCCTGCAAGAGAGAGGACCATCTTAGCCATCAGGCTGGGGATGACAAGGGTCGTCCCCAGGCGGGCCCCTCCTCCCCATGCGTGTAGCACGCCATTGCTCTCCTCCACCACTTGCTGCAGTTGACAGAGGAGCTTTCTAGGGCTCTTTTGTGGCTCCTAGTGACTGGGCTCCGGTCCAGCCCACCTCTGCAGCTTCTCCCTTGCTGCCTCCCTCACACTCCTGTTCACCATGCTTGAGTTTCCCCCACGTCTGCATCTCAGCAGTTGTCAAGTCCACTCCTGTCATCCTCCCTCCATGCTTTTGTGCTTTTTCTTTTGCCTTGGATTCCCTTCCCCTTCCCCTCTCCCTGGAAACCTCCTGGTCATCCTTCCAAACCCCCAGGTAACTATGTGCTGCTTTTTCTGAGCTCCCACAGGGACCAAGGCCAAGCTGTGATATACAGACTTGATAAGCCCCACTTTGACACATTGAATCCTCCAGGTTGGATCTCCATGCAGTCCAAGGGACTCTCAAGAGTCTTCTCTAGCACCACATTTCAAAAGCATCAGTTCTTCGGTGCTCAGCTTTCTTTATAGTCCAGCTCTCACATCCATACATGACCACTGGAAAAACCATAGCCTTGACTAGACGGACCTTTGTTGGCAAAGTAATGTCTCTGCTTTTTAATATGCTGTCTAGGTTGGTCGTAACTTTTCTTCCAAGGAGCATCTTTTAATTTCATGGCTGCAGTCACCAACTGCAGTGATTTTGGAGTCCCCAAAATAAAGTCTGCCACTGTTTCCACTGTTTCCCCATCCATTTGCCATGAAGTGATGGGACCAGATGCCATAATCTTAGTTTTCTGAATGTTGAGTTTTAAGCCAACTTTTTCACTCCCCTCTTTCACTTTCATCCAAAGGCTCTTTGGTTCTTCTTTGCTTTTTGCCATAAGGGTGGTATCATCTGCATATCTGAGGTTATTGATATTTCTCCCAGCAGTCTTGATTCCAGCTTGTGCTTCATCTAATCCAGCATTTATCATGATGTACTCTGCATATAAGTTAAATAAGCAGGGTGACAATATACAGCCTTGACATACTTCTTTCCCAATTTGGAACCAGTCCGATGTTCCATGTCCAGTTCTAACTGTTGCTTCTTGGCCTGCATACAGATTTCTCAGGAGGCAGGTCAGGTGGTCTGGTATTCCCATCACTTTAAGGATTTTCCACAATTTGTTGTAATCCACACAGTCAAAGGCTTTGGCATAGTCAATAAAGCAGAAGTAGATGTTTTTCTGGAACTCTCTTGCTTTTTTGATGATCCAGTAGATGTTGGCAATTTGATCTCTGGTTCCTCTGCCTTTTCTTAATCCAGCTTGAACATCTGGAAGTTCACAGTTCAAGTACTGCTGAAGCCTGGCTTGGAGAATTTTGAGCATCACTTTGCTAGCGTGTGAGATGAGTACAATTGTGTGGTAGTTTGAGCATTCTTTGACATTGCCTTTCTTTGGGATTGGAATGAAGACTGACTTTTCCCAGTCCTGTGGCCACTGCTGAGTTTTCCGAACCTGCTGGTATATTGAGTGCAGCACTTTCACAGCATCACCTTTTAGGATCTGAAATAGCTCAACTGGAATTCCATTACCTTCACTAGCTTTCTTCGTAATGATGCTTCCTAAGGCCCGCTTGACTTCGCATTCCAGGATGTCTGGCTCTAAGTGAGTGATCACACCATCATTATCTGGGTCGTGAAGATGTTTTTTGTATAGTTCTGCTTTGTATTCTTTACACCTCTTCTTAATATCTTCTGCTTCTGTTAGGTCCATGCCATTTCTGTCCTTTATTGAGCCCATCTTTGCATGAAATGTTGCCTTGGTATCTCTAATTTTCTTGAAGAGATCTCTAGTCTTTCCCATTCTATTGTTTTCCTCTATTTCTTTGCACTGATTTCTGAGGAAGGCTTTCTTATCTCTCCTTGCTATTCTTTGGAACTCTGCATTCAAATGGGAATATTGTTCCTTTTCTCCTTTGCATTTCACTTCTCTTCTTTTCACAGCTATTTGTAAGGCCTCCTCAGACAACCATTTTGCCTTTTTGCATTTCTTTTTCTTGGGGATGGTCTTGATCCCTGCCTCCTGTAGAATGTTACGAACCTCCATCCATAGTTCATCAGGCACTCTATCAGATCTAATCCCATGAATCTATTTGTCACTTCCACTGTATAATTATAAGAGATTTTATTTAGGTCATACCTGAACGGTCTAGTGGTTTTCCCTATTTTCCTCAATTTAAGTCTGAATTTGGCAATAACAAGTTCATGATCTGAGCCACAGTCAGCTCCCGGTCTTGTTTTTGCTGACTGTATAGAGCTTCTCCATCTTGGGCAGCAAAGAATATAATCAGCCTGATTTCAATACTGACCATCTGATGTTGTCCATGTGTAGAGTCTTCTCTTGTGTTGTTGGAAGAGGGTGTTTGCTATGACCAGTGTGTTCTCTTGGCAAAATTCTGTTAGCCTTTGCCCTGCTTAATTCTGTACTCCAAGGCCAAATTTGCCTGTTACTCCAGGTATCTCTTGACTTCCTACGTTTGCATTCCAGTCCCCTATAATGAAAAGAAGATGCTCATTTTAGGGATGAGGAAACTCAGTCTCAGAGAGGTTGAGTGATTTGCCCAAGGTCACACAGATAATGAATGCCCACATCACTAGGTCAGCCCAAGTCTGTGTGGCTCCAGGGTTTGGCGCTCTTAATCGCTGTAACTATCCGGCTTCCCTCATCAGCACATTAAAGCCCTGGAGAGGTCCTGTGGAAGAGGAGCCTGTTTTACATTTTCTACTAGCATTCTTCAGGTCTCAGAACTCTTCTTCACCAATCACCTCCTACCTCTTTGAGGGTCCCTCATGCTCCCAGGAACAATCTTCAGGTCTCCCTGATCTAACCTGACCCCATTATTGTACCAATGAAGAAGATGAAGGCCATGCAAAGCTCTGCAGTGTGTGCTCACACATGTGGGTCAGGCACCCAACCAAGGCCAGACGTGAAGAGTGCTGAGAGTTGGCCTCCCTGAGCAGTTCGTGGAAAGGGAAAAAAGTTGATCTCAGAGTGTTGTCCTGAGGAGACCCTACCTCCTATCCAGACACCTGCTGGATACCTAAGGATGGTTGGTGCTGACCCAGACCCTCTCACTCTCAATTTAACAGGTGTGCCTGCAGAAGACCATAGGATACAATGAGATGTTTCTCTCAGATGAAGATTAGTCATTTTTCAAAGCGCAGAGAGGTACATGTCTCCATCTAAGGAGATGGGGAACTATTCATTGGGTTTCCTCATTTCAGAGGTATGTTATCTTGATAAGAGGATGAACTGTTTATCTGTATTTGTCTTTCTGCTGTGCACCCTGGGTGATCAATAGAACTTTGCCCTGGAACTGACAATTAGATGTCCAGTTTCAACAGCCTGCGGCCTGATTGATCAGTATTACTTTTTTTTTTCTGGTTTTAGAATTTTATTTATTTATCACTTAATGTGTATAATTCAGTAGTTTGTTATTATATTTACATACTTATCAGCCGTCACCACTGTCTAATTCCAGACCATCTTATCACCATAAAAGAAAAATTCCCCAGCATACCACAGCTAAAGACCCCACATGCCGCCATGAAGGTCAAGACTTCTGTGTGCCACACAGCCAAATAAATAAATACTAAAAAATATAAAATGACATAAAATACCATTGCCCACATCTTAAATATCCAGTCCTTATTCTTGATTTGGTCATACCTGTGATAGCGCAGAATAATGGGACAAAGTAGGTGATTACATTGTTAACCCCACTAGGGGATTATAGGAAAAAACGTACGGGAGACCCCTGTAGATTAATGATGACTCAAGAAAGCAGGTTTACTTATCCAGGCTTGATCAGCAACAGGGCCTGCCCCCAAACGAAAAGACAATGGTGGCATGAGACCCGCATCCTGCCCGGTGAGCTCAGTAAGTTAATGACCCCTAGGACCTGCTCTCTGCACACATAGAAAACATCAATTTAAAGAAAAGTGATATTTCAAATGGAAGATCCTCATTATACTGTGACCGGAAGTAAGTGTTTCCATCATGCCATGACAGTCCTGGTTTCCTTTTCCATACTCTCTTCTTTACAGAAAATCACTAAGTGCATCTCATACTCAAGGAGAGGCTGGGGCAGGGAGACTGGAATAAGCTTCTCCATTATAAAAGAGGAACAACTCCCTATTTTATTCATCATTTTTGTATAAGGAATATATTCATTTATTCCTGTAGTTATTTTTCTAAGATTGATTCGGAGCCCTAGGTATTTATTGAATATTTTATATTATCATTCACTGCTGTGCTCTTTATTTTGTCATTCAAGGAGATCTCCATTTGGCCATTGGGAAGTTTTTCAGGTTGGCTCTCCTTCCCCTTGATGGGCCTCCAGACTTTTGATTCGAGCATTATTTATTGCCTCGGTAAAATCTTTCAGTCTCCTGTGTATTTCCAGTTTCCATGGTCAACTCAGTATTTCCTGCTTCCTTCACTTGGGGCTCTTTCTGACTTTTACGTTTGGGATAAAATTTTAAAAAAAAATTCTCTCAAAACTCTTTAATAATCTCTTTGGAAATAACTAGTAGATTGTAGTTGTTTTTTAGTAATTAATGACTGGGATGAAGTTTTTCACAAATATCTTCCATTTTCCAAAACTAAGATATTTGTGCTGCATAGGAAAGATGAAGTCTCACAATAACAAACCCATACCTAGATTTTTTTTTTCCTTTCTGTTTTTTTGGCTGCACCACATGTAGCATGCATGATTTTAGTTCCACAATCAGGGAGTGAACCAACGCCCACAGCAGTGAAAGGGTGGTGTCCTAACCCCTGGTCCACCAGGAAAGTTCCACAGACCCACCATACCTAGGTTTATGACTACCTCCCTCCAGCGTAAGTACCGGCTGTCTTGACCGTCACACTGAACCCATCCTGGCATAGAAAGGAGTCAGGTGATAATTTTTTTCTTTCAATCTGAAAGGGTACTCTCCATGAGTCTCCTTTCTCAATGGAAGAAAGGGTGTCAGGAATTTAGGTACATGTTCATGTCAGAGAAGGTGCTTCTTCAGGTTTGATGCTACATAGCGTCATAGCCACACAGGAAGATGAAATAATTCTGCAGCTTGAGCTGAAGTAGCAAAAAGAGATTGGGATTATAATCTCTATCAATGTAGTGTAATTCACAATGACCTTGACGTCTTGGTGTTGAGTCCAAGTAATACTTCAGCCTGACTTTTAATATACTCTTTAAGGACTGAAACCAATTTGTTGTTCATATTAATGACTAGAATCAGACACTGAATTTTCAGGATTATGCAGGTATGTGCCTGTAACACCACACGTTTATAATAAAAGGAGTAAGGTGAATGTACAGAAATCATTATGTCTTGGGCAGAAATGGTGTATCCAAATGGCAGTTGCTGGAATAGAACCGTGTTCTCTAATTCAGGATGTCTGAAGTGCATTCTGTAAATTTTTTCCTGCTGCAGATGTCAGTGGCCTGTCATTTTGATGACATGGCCTTCCCTCTTGAAGAAAAGGAATCAATTCTTAAGGAGATATAAATGAATTTCAGAGAACAGAAGTCAGGCTCCAATGTATCTTGTGATATTCACTCTTTTTAAAAAATAATCTATCAATAAAAATGTCCAGTTCCAACTTAATAAAATGCACAAGATTTTATACATCAGAGATTCCATGTTTGCATAACTTTTATGTTAAAGTAAAAGGCCAGTCTCTTTGATTACTGTTTCTTAATTCTAATCCCCTTCATTCTCTTGTTTCATAATTGCAGAGTATCCAGGTTTTTGTTTGTTTGTTTTTTTTAACTTGAACTTTATTCAGTTTGCAGCAAGGAACTGCTGAAGTTTGTTTGTTTGGTCGAGTGGCAGGAGGGATCCTGGTTCCCCCACCAGGGATGAAACCTGAGCCCCCTGCAGTGGAAGCTCCGAGCTTCAACCACTGGACCACCAGGGATGTCCCCAGGGTTTTTTGGGGGTGGCTGCACTACGTAGCTTTTGGGATCTCAGTTCCCTGACCAGGGACTGAACCCAGGCCATGGCAGTGAAAATGCTGTATCCTAACCACTAGATCACTTTATTTATTTCTATTTTTAAAGATTTTTTTAACATGGGCTTTTAAAAAAAAAAAAAAGCCTCTTGAATTTGTTACAATATTACTTCTGTTGTTTTTATGTTTTGGATTTTTGGCCTTAAGGCAAGTATGATCTTAGCTCCCTGACCAGGGATCGAACCTGCACTCCTTACATTGGAAGGTAAAGTCTTAACCATTGGACTACCAGGGAAATCTCCCTTTTGTTTTTCTTTGATAATTATTAGAGGATTTCCTAATCTTCTGAGATATATGTATATAAATTATATTTGCACATTGGTCAGTTTTTAGTTTACTCTTTCCTGTGTAATTCCTGAGTATAACTATTAAACAGTCATTTATAAGAGAATGGCATATGATACAGTTTTATGGGCCAGAAGGAGCAGTAAATCATAATACAACTGTAAATGCATGCTTGTGTGCTTATCATATAAATACATGTATAAATATAATCTTACTCATATAGTGGAGTGGGCAGTATTAAGGAGAAGCCTGTTAAATAATTCAGGGATGAAAGGGAGCCCCAAGTGTGCAATTATGTGTCTGAAATAATGCATTTTCCTAGAAATAAACTCAGCCTGGAAACTGTGGGAAAAACTGCACAAAATGAAACAGCATGTGAGATGGCCATTCAAAATATGTAGGGATTACACGTCCATATTCAGTGTATAACTGAGTGCCTGTTAGGATCTCATGACCAATATTAAGACGAGCATCACCTGTGTGCTTCCCAGAGCCTGTCTGTTGGTCCTGTGGGAGAGTCAATGTTGCTTTAAGCAGGTGCTCCAGGTGATTCTGAGGCGAGGCCAGGGTTAAGCACGTGGCCTTCTGAGTACATCTGTGAGAGCTGAGGCCGACTTCAGAAAGAGGCAACAGTCTGCTCTACACAGGCTTGGAAGGGGAACGCCGGTGCAGCCCGCATACCCTGCCTGCACTGTTTTGGGACGTTTATGAAGAGAGAATACGTGTAGACAGCTTGGTCTCCATGTAGGACCCGTTTTTTCCTGAAGCTCTCCTAAGACAGAGGAGTGGAAAGACTGGCCTTTTCACCTTTTCAAGCTGGGCTTTGAAAGTTTGGCTTGTGGGTGTGGTGGAAAGCGGGGAAGGAGCTGTGCTGACGCCATTCAAGGCATAATCTCAAGATGCTGATGTCATTCCTCAACATTTTTTTTTTTTTTTAACTTTCTGGCCAAACCTCACGGCATGCGGGATCCCAGTTCCCCGACGAGAACCCACACCCCCTGCATTGGAAGCGTGGAATCTTAACCACTGGACCGTCAGGGAAGCCCCCTCAACACAATATTGATGAGAAAAGAACTCGGAGCAGGAGGAAGAAGAGGAGCATCTCAGGTAAATATGCAGGAGACCTGGGTTTGATCCCTGGGTCAGGAAGATGCCCTGGAGAAGGAAATGGCAACCCACTCCAGTATTCTTGCCTGGGAAATCCCACGGACAAAGGAGTCTGGCGGGCTACAGTCAGTGGGGTAGCAAGAGTTGGACTAAACATCGTCACCAGCTGAATACCCTGTCCTGGTTTAGAAGCTGTGTCCCCTTTTCCTCCTGAAATGCCATGGATTGAGAATGTCCAAATCATTAATTCTCTCCTGATTTCTTGCCTAGTGAGGTTGTTTTCAACCTGATTTTTTTTCCCTTTTATTCTTGTGATAGTCATGGCCAACTCTTTAAAATACTTTTTTGTCCCAGAACCTTTTCCCTTTGTCTGAATCCAGCCTACTTAAAGAGGATGAAGAATTACCACCATGAGTTTATAACTTTCTGCTGTTAGAAATGTTCCCTTAGATATCAATAAGGGAATGTACTGGTATCCAAGATCCCTGTTGAGTTGGGTTTAGGTGTTTGGATTTTAGGTAAGTGGGAGAAAGTGTAGTGATTATATCTGGATACATTTATCATTTGGAATGAGATAATGGATTGAGAAAATGCACATATAACTGACTTACTGTACACCTGAAAATAATACAACATCGTTAATCAACTATATACACTCCAGTATAAAATAAAAAGTTTAAAAAAAGAAAATGCACATATAAACAGGATGACCTTAATAATCTTGAATCCCTCATAATGTTCTAAAAAAGTCGGAGAGTCTATTTTCTATAGTTAGGAAAGTCTTGCTATTTAAATGCACTGTTAGGAACACAGAATATGGGAAGTTTGTATGGATTGAAATTTGCAAAAGTGACATTTTCATGATTGTTTCAGATTAAGATTTTTTTTATTTTTGCCAAAAACGCCCAGGCAGTGATACTGTGTCCTTCCTTGTGTTTTAGTCATCTGCTGTCCATTTATCCTCTGACTTCTGATCTTTACTGGTTCACATGCTTTCTTTGAGATTCCAGCACTTGAGAAGTTTGTGTTTTTTTCCACTTTATCTTTAATAAGGGTCTTAGAAATACTTTGTGAAGGGTGTGCATAAACCATTTCAGTTAATGTAGAAATGCCATTTCTTTTTTGAGCAGACATTTTGTTTTTATTATACATCAAAATGCTGTTGATGTTTAGTTGCCAAATTGTGTCCGACTCTCTTGTAACCCCATGGATTGTGGCCCGCCAGGCTCCCCTGTCCATGGGATTTCCCAGGCAAGGATACTTGAGTGGGTTGCCATTTCCTTCTGCATCCATTTCTTTTTAATTTTGCTTTGCCTGTCATTGGTTCTGAAATATGAAGTGTGTAGAGTTAGAGGCACTGAGAGTTGAGTCCAGCCTCTGTGGGCGCCACCCACATTCCCCATTGCTGTCACGGCTGTGGTGCTGACTCTGAGACCGAAGGGCTTAGGAAAACGGCGAAGGAGATGTAGGAGCTCGATTTTTCCTGACTCTGTCACATGACAACGGATGGGGCGCTGTGGCCTTTCTGCATGTTAAGGGCCACCTGCCTCAGAGCATGAACAGGTGAAAGGCCAGAGCTGATGCTTCAAAGATGCACAGGTGTGATTTCTCTGCATACTATGGCCGGAGAAAGAAACCCAGAAATGGAGGAGGAAGAGGGGGTGGCAGGTTTTCAGGTAAAGTCTGTGATCCACATCAGAGGCTGGGTCCCCCTTTCTTACTGAAATCCCATGTACTTAGAAATTGTGAACATTTACTTCTGACCTGTGGGTGGTGCTGACAAATTTAGTTTTTAATACATTTTTTTTTCTAGTAATACCCCAGGTTAGCTCTTTAGGAAAGTCCTCTCATATCCTATTGCCTTCTCTCCGTTTTCTCCATCCAGGGTCTCTTTAGAGCATGAGGGATTCCTGCCATGAATTACCAATGTGCAAATGTTGAAAATGTTCCCTTTTTGTCAGGTCACCTTGGGGATGTGTTAATACAAGATTCCCACTGGTTGTGAGGGTGGGTCCTGGCATATCAGTGAAGAAGGAGAATATGCAGTGTCTAGGTCCTGTCTGGATGTAGCATCAGCCTGTATGGACAAGGATAATGAAAGTGCAGCAGTAAAGCTGTTGCTATATGGCTTAGAATAACTCAGAGTTATGAGAGAGCTCTCAGTTGCCTCAAGGAAAGATTTCCTATTTAAAATACACCCAAGTATAGGACATGACAGTTATATATGGTTTTAAATGTGTTTAACCTGCTCTCATGATTAATTGTATTAATTTTTTTGCCAAACTGCATAGCATGTGGGATCTTAATTCCCCAACTAGGGATTGAACCCCGACCCGCTGCGTTGGAAGGCAGAGGATT
This sequence comes from Bubalus kerabau, assembly GCF_029407905.1. NCBI lineage: Eukaryota > Metazoa > Chordata > Mammalia > Artiodactyla > Bovidae > Bubalus > Bubalus kerabau. The sequence goes on from NC_073643.1 coordinate 18,287,005, forward strand.
AACCCCTGGACCTCTGGGGATATCCTAGATTAATGGTTTTTTTTGTTTGCCGTTATCATTGTTTTTTGTCAAAACTATCCCAGCAGTGATGATGTGTGCATTGGTCAGCTGATACCAATTTGTCCCATTACAGCTAACGTTAATTTTATTCATTTGATTCAGGGGCTGTCTGTCCAGGTTCCTCAACTGAAAAGCTAATAATTTTCCCATCATCGTTAATAGGGTCTTGGAGGGATTTACTGAGAGATGGATGTTAAAACCCACCACATTTCATGTGAATACTCCCCCGACTGCTTCATTTTCCTTTACTTGTAGATGGCTTTGAAAAGTGGAGGCTGTCACCTTTGTTCAGGCTTTTGTAAGTAAACGTTCTGTAAATTGCAATTTTATTTCACAGTCATGTACAAGAATTCATTTTATTACAGTTTGTATCTCCAGGAAAAGAAAACAAGAGTCCTGTAGCATATATTCAGGTACCTTAAAATGCTACAATCAGCACAGGTGAGAAGTAAAATCATTTTCAGGAAATAGGGGTTTGTTGATGCAAAAAAGAATCTTCAGGATGTTTCATCTTGTCCTCATGTCTTCAGTTGATCTGGCTCTTTCACTCTTGATCGATGATCATCTAGATATTTAAAATGAAATGAGGTGTTGCCCACGTCTTAAAATCAGATATCTATTCCTTTTTTTAAAAAAAAAACTTTTTTGTACTGGGGTATAGATGGGGAAACAGTGGAAACGGTGTCAGACTTTATTTTTGGGGGCTCCAAAATCACTGCAGATGGTGACTTCAGCCATGAAATTAAAAGACATTCCTTGGAAGGAAAGTTATGACCAACCTAGATAGCATATTCAAAAGCAGAGATATTACTTTGCCAACAGAGGTCCATCTACTCAAGGCTATGGTTTTTCCAGTGGTCAGGTATGGATGTGAGAGTTGGACTGTGAAGAAAGCTGAGTGCTGAAGAATTGATGCTTTTGAACTGTGGTGTTGGAGAAGACTCTTGAGAGTCCCTTGGACTGCAGGGAGATCCAACCAGTCCATTCTGAAGGAGATCAGCCCTGGGATTTCTTTGGAAGGACTGATGCTAAAGCTGAAACTCCAGTACTTTGGCCACCTCATGCGAAGAGTTGACTCATTGGAAAAGACTGATACTGGGAGGGATTGGGGGCAGGAGGAGAAGGGGACGACAGAGGATGAGATGGCTGGATGGCATCACCGACTCAATGTACATGAGTCTGAGTGAACTCCAGGAGTTGTGATGGACAGGGAGGCCTGGTGTGCTGCAGTCCATGGGTTCACAGAGAGTCACACACGACTGAGCGACTGAACTGAATAGCCAATTAACAATGCTGTGAGTTTCAGGTGAACAGCAAAGGGACTCAGACACATAAATACATGTGTATTCCTTAGTTTTGATCGAATAGTACTTGGAAGTAGAGTTAAGGAACTGCAAATTAGAAATGTTTCCTAAGTGTTTTAAAGGGGCTGTCAGGAAATACTATTTGATGAAATAATTTTCTATAACTTAGAGTGACCTGTCTTCTCTACTGAACACTGTAGTAGGTTGGAAGTTGTAGAATCTCGGGGATGAGTCATGTTCCTTTTTTTAATAAACAGGTCTTGCTGTCTCTAAGCTGAACCTGGTCACATTTTTTGAGCAAAGAAAGGAGCCCTGGGATGTGAAGAAAAGGAGACAACACTCATGCACCCAGGTAGATGGGGGTGAATAACGCAGATTATGCAGGGATGATGTCCGAAGGCGAAGGAGAAACCGAGGCCTAAAGTGTTATTTGGGTGGCTCTGCTCCCTGGGGATTCCTTCGAGAAGTCCAGGTCTCTGTGTCCCGCTGTCACAGAGGTCCCTCTCCTGCTCCACTCCCCATGCTCCTAAATCCTCTAAGGTTTTCCTTTTGCTCCGGTGATCTTCCTTGGTAATCCGGAGTGAGAACCAGAGGCTTCCCCACACCCAGCGAGGGATGTTCTAACTTTTCTTCCATTGCTTTTGGGGGCCTGGGAAAATCTGTGCATTTACAGAGTTCCTTTATGGAGTTTGTGTGAGTTTCTCCTCCCTTGTCTCCTAGGGACACCTGCACATCTGCTGACACCAGGAACGTGAGGCAGACTGACTGTCCCCCATTCACATCTGTGCGGAGCAGGCCTCCCCAGGGCCAAGACCCTCTACTAGGTCTCAGAAATGAACCTGGAGCCTCCCAGTGTATACCCAGCCTCGTGATAGAATAACCTGGGCCACCTCATTGAGATATCATTGATCTTGGGTTCTGCCAAAGACGAATTGACAGGAGCTCTGGGGGTAGTTCTAAAAAAACACACAAATGATCCCAGTGGGGAATCAAAGATGAAAATGACTTTGAACATTGCTTATCAGAATTTCCCATCTATAACAATCACTTATGGATCTCATTAAAAAACAGATACTAGGGCCCCACACTCAGAGGTTATGACTCTCCAAATCTGGGATGAAGGTCATTAATTTACAATTTGAATGACCACTGAAGTTGCTTACCCCAGACCTCATTTCCGGCAGGATTAATCTAGAGAAATCAAGAACAGCGCCTGAGTGCCTTACACACAACCACCCTATCTGAACACAAATACTGCTGTTGCCAGTGAAGACCACCACCACCTTCTGAAAAGATGACATCCTCTGCTCACCACCTGCCAATTGAGCAGGACCTGGGGAAAGCAGTGGAGTCTGAGCAAGCCTGTTGTGGGGGACAACAAGTATTCATCCTCAAAAGGAATGTTTCATGAGGATCTACTGCGTGCTCACAGGTATGTGTTTAAGACACTGCTAAGATCCATATATTACAAGAGCTGATTGTTGTAATCTGCTGGGGACTACGTATTCAGTGTTGGGGACTGGGTATTCTATGTTCGTCTTTCCCAGGAGGATTTAGAGGTCAGACTTGCCTTCATGGGAGTAGAGATTATCTTTATTTCTTTTCTTTCATTATTATGGATAATAAAGATAAAATCTACCCACCAAATTTCAAGTTCTTTCCTCTCCTTCCCTTGGGCTTCCCTTGTGGCTTAGCTGGTAAAGAATCTGCCTGCAATGTGGGAGACCTGGATTCGATCCCTGGGTTGGGAAGATCTCCTGGAGAAAGGAAAGGCTACCCACTCCAGTATTCTGGCCTGGAGAATTCCATGGATTTATAGTCATGTCGCAAAGAGTTGGACATGACTGAGCAACTTTCACTTTCACTTTTCCTCTCTTTAATCTGAGTCTGAGCATCAAAAATTATAAATGCCAGATCCAGTCACAAAGGTGACAAAGTTTCCAGAACTTTATCAGAACTCTGGTCTCTGAGCTGCTCTGAGAAGGATGACCAAGGAATGGGGGTGGAGTCATGGCAGGACACTTTTTCCTTTCATGGTCGTTTAAGTGATCATTTTAAATGGAATGTGAATTGGTGTTTCTTGCTAGGCTCTGCAAGTCTGATTTTGGAAGAGGGACTATATTCTGGATGGAAACTCTGGAGCAGCAGAGCTGTGCCCACAATGTTAAGCCTCAGTGAGAAGCAGGAATCTGGGGCATCAGATGGGCTGCTCTGGAGCTGCGACTAATCCTGAGTGAGCAGCGCCCCTGATTCCAGTCTGCTCTTGGGGCAGATGCATTGTTAGAGGTACTAGATTCAAGTCACCGTGAGTTTCACCTGCATTCCCTGTGTGTGCCTGTGTGGAGAAGAAAAGGCAAAAAAGGGAAAGGGTGTCAAAAACCCTAGGCAGGATAACACCACGAGCTTGGGGGGCCGGGAGCAGTGGGAAGAGACTGCATTGAGAGTCCTCAGCCCTGGTGCCCCTGAGCGAGGTGTTAGGGACTAGAGGAGGCGTGTGCTCCACGTGAAATGTGGCGCTGTGTGTTAGAACATTAATTTCTGCCCATTTCAGGTTTCTAAGAGTTAATCTGAGCCTCCCTCTTTTAAGTTCCAGCAACCTCAAATCAAAGGTGGTTAAGAGCACTCTCTCTGCCTGGTGAACTCCTACTCATCCTTCGAGAACAGCCTCTTGATTCGTGTCCTACTGCTCTTCTCCCCACTGCTGGTCATAAATAGTTGTAATATTTCTACAATCTCCCACTAGACTGTAAACTCCATGAGGGCCTGAACAATGTCTTATACACAGTCAGTTCAGTTCAGTCACTCAATTGTGTCCAACTCTTTGCAACCCCATGGACTGCAGCATGCCAGGCCTCCCTGTCCTTCACCATCTCCTGGAGCTTGCTCAAACTCATGTCCATCGAGTCGGTGATGCCATCCAACCATCTCGTCCTCTGTCGTCCCCTACTCCTGCCTTCAGTCTTTCCCAAAATCAGGGTTTTTTCTAATAAGTCAGCTCTTCGCATCAGGTGGCCAAAGTATTGGAGCTTCAGCATCAGTCCCTCCAATGAATATACAAGGTTGATTTCCTTTAGGATTGACTGGTCTGATCTCCTTGCAGTCCAGGGGACTCTCAAGAGTCTTCTCCAACACCACAATTCAAAAGCGTCAATTCTTTGGTGCTCAGCCTTCTTTATGGCCCAACTCTCACATGCATACATGACCACTGGAAAAACCATAGCTTTGACTAGATGGACCTTTGTTGGCAAAGTAATGTGTCTGCTTTTTAATACACTGTGTAGGTTTGTCATAGCTTTTCTTCTAAGGAGCAAGTGTCTTTTTATTTCATGGCTGTAGTCACCATCTGCAGTGATTTTGGAGCCCAAGAAAATAAAGTCTGTCACTGTTACCCCATCTATTTGCCATGAAGTGATGGGACCAGATGCCATGATCTTAGTTTTCTGAATGTTCAGTTTTAAGCCAGCTTTTTTGCTCTCCTCTTTCACTTTCATCAAGAGGCTCTTTAGTTCCTCTTCGCTTTCAGCCATAAGGGTGGTGTCATCTGCATATCTGAGGTTATTGTTATTTCTCCCTGCAATCTTGATTCCAGCTGTGCTTCATCTAGCCAAGCATTTCTCATGATGTACTCTGCGTATAAGTTAAATAAGCAGGGTGACAATATACAGCCTTGACATACTACTTTCCCAATTTGTAACCAGTCCGTTGTTGCATGTCTGGTTCTAACTGTTGCTTCTTGACCTGCATATAGATTTCTCAGGAGGCAGGTCAGGTGGACTGGTATTCCCATCTCTTTAAGAATTTTCCACAGTTTATTGTGATCCACACAAAGGCTTTAGTGTAGTCAATGAAGCAGAAGTGGATGTTATTCTGGAATTCTTTTGCTTTTTTTGTGATCCAGCGATGTTGGCAATTTGATCTCTAATTCGTCAGCCTTTTTTAAATCCAGCTAGAACATCTGGAAGTTCTTGGTTCACATACTGTTGAAGACTAGCTTGGGAAGTTTTGAGCATTACTTTGCTAGCATGTGAAATGAGTGTAGTTGGGAGGTAGTTTGAACGTTCTTTAGCATTGCCCTTTTTGGGAGTGGAATGAAAACTGAATTTTCTAGTTGTGTGGCCACTGCTGCGTTTTCCAAATTTTCTGGCATATTCAGTGTGGCACTTTGACATCATCTTTTAAGATTTAAAATAGCTCAACTAGAATTCCATCACCTTGACTAGCTTTGTTTACATAGATATATGATCATATATATGATCCATTCATATATATACATGGATCCAATCTTTCTATATCCAGCTATTTCTATATCACCTTATCTTAGATTTTATCTCTGAATGTCTGTGTAGCTGTCTATTGATAGAGATTACAATTTATATCTACCAATGTATCTATGTAAACAATTTCCTATCCCCATATTTACAGCTGTACCTATCGAACCACAAGTCTTATCTTTCTACATCTCCAGCTCCATTTTTCTCAGCATATAAATCCATCTCCCTATGTCACTCAAATTTGGTATGTTTTAATCAAACCTCTTCAATTACCTCTCCCCTCATCCAAACGTCTTTGCCAAGTCTCAGTTTGATGTCTCCAGCTGGGAATCTGTCTCTGTTGGGGAAACTCGTTCATTTGTGATGCTTTTGGATTCCACCTAAACGCTGCCGTATGTATACTGTTCATCCTTCTCTATCTGATTTCCTGGAGTCAGTGTGATCATCTGAGGGACTACCAATGAGGAAGAGCTGGCATGATTTTCTTGGTGTTTCTGGCTGAGTCATCATCCATTGCATGTATGTAGGACATCTTCCATATCCACTCATCTGTCAATGGACATTTTGGTGGTTTCCAATGCTTGCCTCTTCTGTGGAGCACTGCAAGAGACATTGGGGTTCAGGCGTGATGGAGGATGGTTTTCTCTCCATAGCAGCCAGGGAGTGTGATTTAGTGATCTCCTGGTAGGTGTATTTTTCACTTCTGAACAAACCTGCAGGCTGTGTCTGTAGAGAGCCTGTTAACAGTCTCCATTCTGTGCAGCAACACGGGGTGGAGGGAGGGTTCTGTTTTCTCCAGTGGCCTCAAACATTTGTTGTTTGTAGAGTTAGCAGAGGACCAGCACCAGATGCCACCTCAGCTGTCCTTTTGCATGGCAGTTGTCCTCATGGTTGAGAGGCAGAAGAACTTTCCAGGCTCGTTGACATGTTGTAATAGTGAGGAGAATTTTTGCCTTGAAATAGGCTCTGAAATTAGGCACACTTTTGCATTCTTCTAGTATTTTGGAGAAGGCAATGGCACCCCACTCCAGTACTCTTGCCTGGAAAGTCCCATGGACGGAGGAGCCTGGTAGGCTGCAGTCCATGGGGTCGCTACAAGGCGGACGCGACTGAGCGACTTCACTTTCACTTTTCACTTTCATGCATTGGAGAAGGAAATGGCAACCCACTCCAGTGTTCTTGCCTGGAGAATCTCAGGGACGGGGGAGCCTGGTGGGCTGCCATCTATGGGGTCGCACAGAGTCAGACACGACTGAAGCCACTTAGCAGCAGCAGCAGCAGCATTACCAACCACAGGATGTTTCTTCAGGGCGGGGATTATTTAGGGCCCCCACAGGCCTTGTGAATATCTATAGCCCTAAGCACCAGGTTTGAAAGTTGTTGTTCACAGAAATGTCCACAAGAGGGCAGCACATCTTCATGCCCGATCTAGGAACCGGGAGAAGCTAAGCTTGAACAAAAGTTGTGTTTCTGGGTTGTACTGTACTTTGCACAGTGCCATGACAAAACGATAAGGGCTTGAGGGTCATTGCTTCCTCCCCTTGACCCTTCAGGCCCCCAGTCCCAGTCATATCAGAACCCCTGCAAATATGCTATGCTGAGGCCCATGTCTTAGGAAGCTTAATTGAGTGCAAAGGAGAAGGCCGAAATTGGGAAGCAGAACCCCGGGGGGACATGGAGACAGGGTGACTTGGCAAAGTTCTTTCAGCACAGAGGCGTCCAGCGTTTGTGGGTGTAGGGTAAGGGAGTTAGAGAAAGCGAGGTTCAGAAAAAGAACGAGACCGGCACTTTACAGGAACAGATCATCTTTAATGAGGCAGATTAGTGAGCTGCTGCACTTACCCAAGAAAAGAGTAAGTATATATAGGCATCTATGTGGAAAGCTACTGTCTTCGGGGGGCCTGTTCTTCTCCAAGGTTGTTAGGAGTAGTTATCTCTTAAAGGGCTGGGGCAAGGAATTTTGGAGATCCGGCAGAGGCTGGACCGGCTGAGAGCTGGGCTTAATCAGCCTTAATGTCCATTTTTCTCTTTGGGTGAGAGAGTTCTTTGTTTTGCACAGAATGGTGGGGAGGACCTGGAGGGGAATCTTAACTCCAGGCTATTTTGAGCCATGTAACTGTCCTTCATTCCAGACCCTAAGGAATATATACAAAAACAGAAAGAGAGGTGGGCGCCATTAATGTTCAGGGCTTCTTCTTGCTGATAAATGAGAGTCAATGCTTTGTGATCTGGGAGGAAGAAGTCCAAGGCCCATAGTGTTGATTTTCTATTCTAGCCATCAGGGTCTCAAGCAAAACAGTCTTGACTTGGTCTCGGGAAATGGCTCGGATTTGGTCTTGGAGGAATCTCTGGAAAAGATTAAACAAACAAGGCCCAAAAGTGAGTAGGAGGATGATAAGCATGAATGGTCTGAGAAGCGGTAAAAGTTATAAAAGGTTTCCTGAAGCCACAGGGTGGAGATGTAATCTTCAGTGTGTTCGAACATGGATCCTTGAGGACTCGAGACCCAGACATCTGCCAGAAGTCGTTCCAGGAATAATTGTAGCCGTGAAACTGACAGACTCATCCATCGCCAGTTGGGGCTGGTGGAAACCATGAGAACTTCCAAGTTGTAGGGCCTATTTGAGAAACTTGATAAGTATTAGTCTTGCAAGCATTTTTATCATTGGGCTGTATAACCTTTTTTAATTGGGTGGTGTGTACCCAAGGGGTGATTTCTTTTAATTTTGCAGTGGTAGGGATCAGCAGAATTACCGTGTAGGGTCTTTGCCATTTTGGGGTTAGATGTGAGTGGGACTGAACTGTCACATAGACCTTGTCTCCTATTTGAAGGGATGGGTGTGGAAGATTGGGGTGTGGTCAAGGGAGTAAGTTACCTATATGTTGCAAAGGGCATTTTGTATCTGGGCAAGTAAAGGAAAAGGGAGGTGGGAAGGCAGTTTGGGACTGTCTTGGGAGGAGGGGAGGCCCAAAGGTATTATGGGCCTCACATACATGGTCTCAAACGGACTGATATGTAAGGGTTTTTTTCTGTAAGGCCCAGACCTTAAAGAAGGCTAATGGGAGGCGTTTAGTCCAGTCTCGATGAAATTTGATCGTTCATTTGGTCAGAGTTTCTTTTAGGACTCGGTTGGCTCTTTCAACCTTACCGGAAGACCGGGATGATAAGGAATGTGAAACCTCCAAGGAACTTGACGGGCTCATGCAAAATTTTGGGTGATTTGGGATGTGAATTTGGGTCCGTTGTCAGACTGGAGGGAGGAAGGCATTCCAAACCTTGGGAGGATTTCAGTAAGAATAAGCTGAGTCACAGTAGGGGCTCGTTTGTTAGTAGTCGGGAAAGCTTCAATCCATCCAGAAAATGTATCTATGAAGACTAGGAGAAATTTAACCCTTTCTACAGGTGGCATGTGGGTGAAATCTACCTGCCAGTCTTGTGCGGGAAGATGTCTGTGAATTTGGTGGGTGGGGAAAGGAGTGGGGGCGAATGTTAGGATTTGTCTGCTGACAAATGGTACAAGTTTGGGTCAGATTATTTAAATAAGTTACATCATCTTTAGTCAGTTTAATAAAGTTTTGAAGGCAAGCCTTAAGTACTTTTGTAGAGGGGTGGAAGAGGGAATGTAAATATGAAAGTAATGTGTGGATGTTAGGCTCATCAATCTGGGCTATAGAAAAGACAGGACTAACAGAGGCGGCCTGCTGTTTTGTGTCATGATCTGTTACATTGTTATAAAAGGAGATAGGACTATGCCGCTGATGTCTCCGGCCATGTATTAGAGCAGCTTGTTTTGGGAGCTGAGCCACATGGAGGAGTTCAGAAATAAAAGAAGCATTGAGAACAGGTGTGTCTTTTTGAGTGAGGAATCTCTCTTTCCTCCAGATTATAATGTTAGAATGTAATACGTTATAGACGTATTTGGAGTCAGTGTAATTGTTTATCTTTTGGTCTTTGGCTAGGGTCAAAGCTTGTGTAAGAGCTATCAGTTCAACCTGTTGGTGAGAATGTGTGAGCTGGCAGTGTGGCTGACTTGATGAGGTGAGGGGGATAACTTTGTCAGGCTGTCCCTGAACTATAGAGCATTGAGCCCCAAATGGGGCTTGTTTTTGGGCAGTGCCATCTATGAACCAGGATGGGACTTTGGGGTCAGTAAGGGGCTGATCAGTTATATGTTCAGATGGATTAAGTGTCATATCTAAGGTCTGAACACAGTCATGAAATAGGTGTTCTGCTTTTGGATCTGGTGTAGGGAGTAAGCTAGCAGGATTAAGAGGTTTACAAGGCATAAAAAAGAAAGGGCTGTGTCGAGGTGGTGTGCGTGGAGGATCTGTAGTCCAGCAGGGGGCAGAGAAAGGAAACTCATGAGAGAGTAAATCTTGGAAGGAGTGAGGTGAGCATGCATTTAGAGGAGCATTTCGGGTGAGTGTTTGGGCTTCAGGTATTAAGAGGGTGGTTGCAGCTAAGGCCTGGAGATGAGGTGGCCATCTGAGTATGAGGAGATTGAGTTGTTTAGATAAGTAAGCTAGAGGGCCCCATATGTCCCCCGCTTTTTGGCACAGAATCTCTAAAGCATGTCCTTGTTGAGAATGTACAAAAAGGAAAAAAAGCTTGGTGTAATCAGGTAAGTAAAGGGAAGGGGCCTGTAGTAAATGTTTGATCAAAGTCTATTGGGGTGTGGAGAGAGGTGGGGGCCAATAAGGGATCATCTAAGTTTCGTTGAGTAGCTTGGTAGAGAGAATTTGCGTGGAGGGCAAAATTTGGGACCCATATTTGGAAGAGGTTTAATAGACCTAATAGAGAAAGCCGTTTTCTCTTGGTCTGGGGCCTGGGGGTCTGTGTCAAGGCTCGAAATCTCTGAGTTGGGATTATTGTTTTAAGTCTTTGTCGGGATTCTGTGGTCAGGATATATTGAGTTTGGGTTATTACTTGAGAGGGATTTTTAATAAAGACCTGCCCGGGGGAATGGTGTCTGACTACTGATGGGGCTTCGGTGTCCCAGACCTGAGGATCTATTGGGGGAAGATCAGGGGGCAGGTTTTGGGAGTGAGGGCTGGCCAGGGGTTCGGGTGCCATTTGGATGCGAAGAACTGATATGGGATCTAAGAATGGAAAGTTTACAGAAGTTTGTAGCTTGGCCAGAAGATTACATCCCATCGATGTCATTGGGCATTGAGGAACTATTATGAAAGAATGTGTTAGTGTTGTTTTGCCAAAGGAACAAAGGAGAGGAGGGGTTATTTTGGGATAAAAAGGGATGTCTGAGACCCCTTTGATGGCCAGTTTTGAAGGCTGGAGAGGGCCCTTTCTGCTGCTGCTAAGTGGCTTCAGTCGTGTCTGACTCTGTGCGACCCCATAGATGGCCTCCTACCAGGCTCCTCTGTCCCTGGGATTCTCCAGGCAAGAACACTGGAGTGGGTTGCCATTTCCTTTTCCAATGCATGAAAGTGAAAAGTGAAAGTGAAGTCGCTCAGTCGTGTCCAACTCTTAGCGACCTCATGGACTGCAGCCTACCAGGTTCCTCCGTCCATGGGATTTTCCAGGCAAGAGTACTGGAGTGGGGTGCCATTGCCTTCTTCGGGAGAGGGCCCTTAAAGGAGGTTAAAAGTAAACAGGCCGCTCCAGCGTCTGTTAGAAACGAGACTTTGTGTCCGGCCACCGTGTCAATTACCCGAAGCCCAGAGTCCGTCTGTATGGGGCGGACTTGGGGTCTGGAGCTTGGGCTCTGTCACTGGAATGACTCGGGCACAATTGGATCATCTCTCACCTCATCCGAGGAACCATGGTCGGGGGTGCCAGGGCCTCCCTGAGTCTGGTTCCTGGCCCATTGTTGTTGGGCCTGGGGTGGACCCCGAGGTTTGGTGGGTAGTGTCTGAGAACAATCTGTTTTTCAGTGGCCCCATTGTTTGCAGGTGGGGCAGGGTTTGGTGGGTGGCCGGGGATTTGGGCAGGACTTAGCCCAGTGTCCCGTTTGGTTACATCTGAAGCAGGGCCCTGGAGGGTTAGGTCTCATAAGGGTGGGCCAAGGTTGATGGGCCAAAGGGGTTGAATTTTTTCCTTGGATAGCTGCAGGGAATAAAGCATATTTGGCCTTTTTTTTCTTTTCTTTTTCTTTTTTCGCTTCTTCCCTATTGTTGAAAGTTTTAAAGGCTGTTTCTAGGAGCTCTCACTGAGGGGGCCCTTTTTTGACTGGCAAAGTTTTCAGCGTTTATTGGGGGCTGCCTGGCTTATGAACTGGATGTGTAGGTACAGAAGTCTGGCGGGGGTGGAAATATCTAGATTGGTGTATTTGTGGACTGCCTCAGTAAGCCGTGAAAGAAAAAGGGCAGGATTTTTATCTTTTTCCTGAGTCACTTCCCTAATCTTATTGTAGTTAATATGAATGTGAGAGCTTTTTAGCATTTCTTCCAGTAAACAGGTGATCATATAATGCAGGTCCTGGATGTCGGCATCGCCTGCTTGTTATTTCCACTGTGGCTCAGTTAAAGGGACTGCATCATCAGCCACCGGATTAGTCTTATCTTAGTTATGGATCTGATGGGCGTGAGTCCAGGCTGCCTGTCATATCCGTTTGTTTTTTTTCCATCAGGGGTTAAAGTGGCATTTCGGATGTAATAAAGATCATTCTAGGTTAAATGATATGTTTGTGTAAGGCGGAGGAATGTTTTTCTGTACCTAGTAGGATTTTCTGAAAAGGATCTCAATAGTTTCTTCAGTTTGGCTTGTATCAGAAATGGAGAAAGGCCCCGGAACCCGTGTGGGGCCCTCCGGTCCCACTAACCCTGAGAGGAGATGGTTTGCTTCGGGTCCTGGCCGATGGAGGGGCTGGGAATCTCTTCTGGGGTTTTGGAGTCATCGCTTGCTGTTTTGGAGGAGGAATGGCTGGAGGATGGGGTCTCTTCTCCGGAAGCTTTTTCTTTGGGGCAGTAGGGAGGAGGCTCATCTGCCAGGTCGAAATCGGGGGGCTGAGGGTTTAGCCTTTTAGGGGTTTAGGTTTGGATTCTTTTGTAATGGAGGGGGAGAGAGAGCAGAGGAGGATTTGATAGGTGGAACAGTCTTTGCAGAAAAAGCATGGCTTTTAAGGTCTCAGAAGGCTTGAATATAGGGGGCCTCCTACCGTTTGCTATTCCGTTTGAGGAAGTTACTGAAATCTGATAAAATATTGAAATCAAAAGTCCCAAACTCAGGCCAGCGGTCTTGACTGTCTAATTGGTACTGAGGCCAGATCTGTATACAGAGCTGTTTTAAGCGGTTAGCTTTGAGTTCAGTGAGTAAGAGAGGTTTGAGTTTCTTGAGAACACAGGTCAGAGGGGAATCTTTTGGGACAGATTGGCCAGACCCCATCATTGAAAGGCAAGCCGAGGCTCCTATTGGGAGCTCGAGTTGTCACCCGTAGTCGCAATAGGAGTTATGAGAAGAGAGCTCTGTGTCGAGGTGGAGTGTTCCCCACCGTCATCTACAGAGTGGCCCTAGGCCAGGGGTCCCCGGGACCTGGAGAGGACTGGGTTCTAGGGAGCCTCTAGAACACTGTGCAGATCTTACATTAATCTAGGCGCCGGCTCGAGTGGAGTGTTGTATGTAAAGCGGTCAAATGGCAAAAGGCCTCTGTCCTGGAGTTGGTCTCGTGGAAAAGAAAGTGTAGAGAAAAGAGGGAGAGAGAGAGGCCAATATTCCTTGGGTTACGTGGAAAACCAATAAAGCCCTCACACAGGGCTTGTGCCGCTCACAAAGGCACAGGGCGTCTTCTGGAGGAGGTCTTGAAAGCCCGGTAGGCAGGCTTCCACGTTCTGAAGAGGTGGCCGTGGAGAACGAAGAGGAACCTCAACATCCCAGGTTTCGGCACCAGAAACATAGGGTAAGGGAGTTAGAGAAGGCGAGGTTCAGAAAAAGAACTGGCACTTCACAGGAACAGATCACCTTTAATGAGGCGAGAACGGGCAGCAGTCAGATTAGTCAGCTGCTGCACTAACCCAAGAAAAGAGTAAGTATATATAGGCATCTGTGTGGAAAGCTACTGTCTTAAGGGGGCCTGTTCTTCCTCAAGGTTGTTAGGAGTAATTCTCTCTTAAACAGCTGGGGCAAGGAATTTTGGAGATCGGCAGAGGCTGGACCGGCTGGGAGCTGGGCATAATCAACCTAATGTCCATTTTTTCTTCAGGTGAGACTGTTGCATAGAATGGTAGGGAGGACCTGGAGGGGAACTTGAACTCCAGGCTATTTTGAGCCCTGTAACTGTCCCTCAGTGGGGGACAGTAGGCTTAGTGTGGGTGGAGGAGGGCCAGCCTGGATCTGAAGATTGAGGTCCCCCACGCAGAGGACAAGGCTCTGCAAATCCAGGGAAGGGCTCATTTGCATACCCATCCTCCCACCTCCCTCAGCCAGGAGACAGCCCACCCTGGGGACCCAGGCCCGCTCAAGCCCAGCGGATGTGACACCGGCGTAGCCCCTCAGGAAGGAGGGGTCGAGCACAGGCCTTTAGGTGTCATTTGTTCCTGTCGTGTAAGTTGTATTTTCGATTGGAGTAGAGTTCCCTTGCAAGGTTAGCTTGTTGTCAGGAGCACAGCCTCTCGATCCATCTGTCCACACAGACGCAGGTATTCTCTTACCCATTCTCTCCATGTAACTTAATATACATTTGAGTAGAGTGCCATGTGCATACAGGAAGCTGTTATTCATTACCCTTTCTCTCTCTACCTGTCTGTCTTTCTAGGTCTCCACCAAACTCTCTGTATACCTCCCTATCTATAATTCTGTCTCTATTTCTCTTTCTGGCTATCAATAAATTTCTCTACCTATAAATATATCTGTCCATTCATTCACTATATATACACTCATCAGTCTCACTATGTTTCTCTGTGTGTGTATTCATCTTTTAAGTCCATGAATCCAGCTACCTCTATATCCATCTAAGTCTGTCTGTCTTTGTAGCTATGAATGTGTCTTTGTGGCTTTATCTCTGATTCTTTCTCCAGGTACCAATGTAGACAGGAATACGTCTCTGTCTATATTCATCTTTCTCTCTGCTTCTCTGCAGCTGTTAGTAGATCTATTTATCTACATTTCTATGTCCTTTCATCCTCCGTGTGTTAATATTTTATCCATAACTCTATGGATCCAGTGTTCTTATATCCAGCTATATCTCTATCACATTATCTCTGGATTTCGTACCTCTGAATCTCTAGGTCTTTATAAACATTTTTATTTATATCAATCCATGTATCTACATGAACATGTATTTATTGATATATTTACAGCTATATCTAACTCTTCCGCTGTTGTTCCAGCTCTCCAGCTCCCTTTTTGTCTGCGTATCTATCCACTTCTCTGTGTCACTCAAATTTGCTGTGTTTTCATCCCAAACTCCTCAGTTACCCTTCCTCTCATTGACATCCCTTTGCCAAGTCTCAGTTTGATGTCTCCGGCTGGGAATCTGTTTCTGTTGGGGAAACTCATTCATTTGTGATGCTTTTGGATTCCACCTGAACGCTGTCGTATGTATACTATTCATCTTTCTCTGATTTCCTGGAGTCAGTGTGATCATCTGCGGGACTATCAATGTAGAAGAGCTGGCATGATTTTCTTGGTGTGTCATCATCCATTGCATGTATGTAGGCCATCTTCCATATCCACTCATCTGTGAATGGACATTTTGGTGTTTTACAATGCTTGACTCTTCCAGGGAGCCCCGCAGGAGACATTGCAGTTCAGGTGTGATGGAGAAGGATCGTTTTCTCTGGATAGCAGCCCTGGAGTGTTGTGATTTGGGGATCTCCTAGTAGGTGCATTTTTTGCCTTTGAAGAAATCTGCAGGGTATGTCTGTAGCAAGACTGTTAACAGCCTCCATTCTGTGCAGCAACGCAGCGGGGTTCTGTCTTCTCCAGGTGGCCTTGAACATTTGTTGTTTGTAGAGTCAGCGGAGGACCAGCGCCAGATGCCACCTCGGCTGTCCTTTTGCATGGCGGTTGTCTTTGTGGTTGAGAGGCTGAAGAACTCTCCAGGCTTGTTAACAAGCTGTAACTGTGAGGAGAATTTTTGCCTTGAAATAGGCTCTGTAATTAGGCACACTTTTGCATTCTTCTAGTATTACCAACCACAGGAAGTTTCTCCAGGGCGGGGATCATTTAGGGCCCCACAGGCCTTGTGAATATCTAGATAGATGGATATACAGGTAGCTGGAATCATGGACTTCAGAGATGAATATAAACAGAAACATAGGTAGTGAAACTACTGGATGTATAGATAATGAATGGATAGAGATATCAATATAGGTAGATAAATTTATTGATACCCAGATTGAGAAATATAGACAGAAGTAGAGATTTCCTCAATGTGGAGAAGACAGAACCCCCCCTGTGTTGCTGCACGGAATGGAAACTGTTACAGCCTCTCTGAAAACACAGCCTGTAGGGTTGTTTAAGTGAAAAATGCACCTACCAGGAGATCTGCAAATTGCACTGCAGGGCCGCTATCCAGAGAAAACCATCCTTCTTCAAGACACCTGAACCCCACTGTCACCTGCAGCGCTCCCCAGAAGAGACAAGCATTGGAAACTCCCCAAAACGTCCATTCAGAGATGAATACGGCAGACAGGCTACATACATGCAGTAGATTATGACTCATCCAGAAACACCAAGGAAATCGTGTCACTTGCAGCCACACTGAAGGACCCTCACTCTGACTCAGGAAACCGGATGGAGAAAGATGAAGAGTGTACACAGTACAGCAGAATCCAGAAGCAGTACAAATGAACTGGTGTCCCAGCAGAAACGGATTCCCAGATGGAGACATCAAACTGAGACTTGGCCAAGCGATGTCTGGGACGAGGGGAGATGTAATCGAGGATGTTGGGATTAAAACATATGAAGTTTGGGTGACATACGGAGGTGGAGAGAGATGTGGGCATAAAGGGAGCTGGAGAGGTGGAAAGACAGTGGGAGAGTTAGATATAGCTGTAAAAATATCAATAGATACATGCTTATGTAGATACATGGGTAGATATAAATTAAAATGTATATCAACACGTAGCTATAGAGAGATTCAGAGAGATGAAACTCAGAGATAGTGTGCTAGAGATCTAGCTGGAGATAGGGAGACTGGATCCATAGAGAGATGGATAAAACATAAATACACACACAGAGGATGAAAGGACATAGAAAGATCTTCCAACAGCTGCAGAGAAGCAGAGAGAGAGAGATGAATATAGACGGGGAGGTAGATCAATAGCTGGATTCCTGGATACATAGGTACCTGGAGAAAGAAAAACACAAATACAGAGATAGATACATAGATAGCTAGACAGGCAGACAGACCTAGATAGATGGATATAGAGGTAGCTGGAATCATGGACTTAAAAGAGGAATACACTCACAGAGAAACAGTGAGGCCGGTGGATGTATAGATAGTGAATGAATGGACAGATATATAGGTAGAGAAATTTATTGATAGCCAGAAAGAGAAAGAGAGACAGAATTTATAGATGGGCAGGTATACAGAGAGTTTGGTGGAGGCCTGGAAAGATAGTTAGAAGGAAAGTTAATGAACTATGACTTCCTGGATACAACAGGGAGTTCTCCTCAACAGTGTAGTAAGTTACTCGTGTAGAGAATGTGCAAAGGGATACTTAAGTCCATACAGACCGATGGATCAAGGAGCTGTGCTCCTGACAAGAGGCTGACTTTGCAAGTAAACTGTACTGCAAGAGAAGATACGAATCACACAAGAAAAGAAAATTAAACCCAAAGGCCTGCGTTCAGCCCCTCCTTCCTGATGGGCTATGTTGGTGTCACATCCATGGGGCCTGAGCAGGCGTGGGTCCCAAGGCTGGGCTGTGGTGGGGCTGCGGGAACTGCAGAGGTTATGCCAGCTGCTGCTCCCCCCACTGTATCTGGATTACCTCGTCCCTACTTTTGGGACTTCCTTTCCCATATTCAGACTGGTCTACTTATAGCTATGCCAAGGTTTGTGTCTCTGAAAGGTCATGAACCCCCTGTCCGTGAAGAGTTTCATAAAGTCATGTTGTCTCCCAGGCTTCTGGGGCTGGACTTCCAGCCTCCTTCCTTAGAGTCTCCCATCTACTTACCACAGCACCCTCATCATAGCACTTTGGCAGAATTTTGGATTTGTCTGGGGCCGGAGGTCAAGTGTAAGCAATGAGATACAGCCCTTGAGTATTTCTTCAGACACTTTCCACTCATAAGTTACCAGGCAGAAACAGGACTAGCTCTAGGCTATGGTTGCAAGAGTGGGTCATAAAGAAGGGATCCTTGCTTGTGGTTCTGTCTCAAAACAATTTGAACCTTGGTGCTTTGTCCTTTGTTCAGTCACTAGGTTGTGTCCAACTTTTTATCACCCCATGGACTGCAGCACACCAGGTCTCCCTGTCCCCAACCATCTCTCAGAGTTTGCCCAAGTTCATGGTCGTTGCCTCAGTGAGGCCATCCAACCATTTCATCCTCTGCTGCCCCCTTCTCCTTTTGCCCTCAATTTTTCCCAGCATCAGGGTCTTTTCCAGCGAGTCAGCTCTTTGCATCAGGTGGCCAAAATACAGAGTACAAAGTTCAGAGCTTCAAGCAACAGTTCTTCCAGTGAACACCCAGGACTGATCTCCTTTAGGACTGACTGGTTTGATCTCCTTGCAGTCCAAGGGATTCTCAAGAGTTTTCTCCAGCACCACAAATTGAAAGCATCAATTCTTCATCATTCAGCCTTCTTTATGAACGAACTCTCACATCTGTACCTGACTACTGGAAAAACCAAACTAGATAGACCTTCATTGGCATAGTGATATGTCTGCTTTTCAATATGCTGTCTAGGGTTGTTGGAAGAGGGTGTTTGTTATGACCAATGGGTTCTCTTGGGAAACTCTTAGCCTTTGTCCTGCTTCATTTTGTAATCCACAAACTTTCCTGTTATTCTGGGTTTCTCTTGACTTCGTACTTTTTTATTCCAGTCCCCTATGAAGAAAAGGATATCTCTTTTTGGTGTTAGTTCTAGAAGGTGTTGTAGGTCTTCACAGAATGGGTCAACTTCAGCTTCTTCAGCATTAGTGGTTGGGACATAGACTTGGATTACTATGATGTTGAATGGTTTGCCTTGGAAATGAACCAAGATCCTTCTGTCATTTTTGAGATTGCGCCCAAGTACTGCATTTCACACTTTCTTGTTGACCGTGATGGCTACTCCATTTCTTCTAAGGGATTCTTGCCCATCAGTTCAGTTCAGTTCAGTCGCTCAGTCGTGTCCGACTCTTTGTGACCCCATGAATCGCAGCACGCCAGGCCTCGCTGTCCATCACCAACTCCTGGAGTTCACTCAGACTCACATCCATTGAGTCAGTGATGCCATCCAGCCATCTCATCCTCTGTCATCCCCTTCTCCTCCTGACCCCAATCCCTCCCAGCATCAGAGTCTTTTCCAATGAGTCAGCTCTTCGCATGAGGTGGCCAAAGTACTGGAGTTTCAGCTTTAGCATCATTCCTTCCAAAGAAATCCCAGGGCTGATCTCCTTCAGAATGGACTGGTTGGATCTCCGTGCAGTCCAAGGGACTCTCAAGAGTCTTCTCCAACACCACAGTTCAAAAGCATCAATTCTTCGGCGCTCAGCCTTCTTCACAGTCCAACTCTCACATCCATACATGACCACAGGAAAAACCATAGCCTTGACTAGACGAAACTTTGTTGGCAAAGTAATGTCTCTGCTTTTCAATATGCTATCTAGGTTGGTCGTAACTTTCCTTCCAAGGAGTAAGTGTCTTTTAATTTCATGGCTGCAGTCACCATCTGCAGTGATTTTGGAGCCCAGAAAAATAAAGTCTGACACTGTTTCCACTGTTTCCCCATCTGTTTCCCATGAAGTGATGGGACCAGATGCCATGATCTTCATTTTCCGAATGTTGAGCTTTAAGCCAACTTTTTCACTCTCCACTTTCACTTTCATTAAGAGGCTTTTTAGTTCCTCTTCACTTTCTGCCATAAGGGTGGTGTCATCTGCATATCTGAGGTTATTGATATTTCTCCCGGCAATCTTGATTCCAGCTTGTGCTTCTTCCAGCCCAGCGTTTCTCATGATGTACTCTGCATATAAGTTAAATAAGCAGGGTAACAATATACAGCCTTGACGTACTCCTTTCCCGATTTGGAACCAGTCTGTTGTTCCATGTCCAGTTCTAACTGTTGCTTCCTGACCTGCATACAAATTTCTCAAGAGGCAGATCAGGTGGTCTGGTATTCCCATCTCTTTCAGAATTTTCCACAGTTTATTGTGATCCACACAGTCAAAGGCTTTGGCATAGTCAATAAAGCAGAAGTAGATGTTTTTCTGGAACTCTCTTCTTTTTCCATGATCCAGCAGATGTTGGCAATTTGATCTCTGGTTCCTCTGCCTTTTCTAAAACCAGCTTGAACATCAGGAAGTTCACAGTTCACATATTGCTGAAGCCTGGCTTGGAGAATTTTGAGCATTACTTTACTAGCGTGTGAAATGAGTGCAATTGTGCAGTAGTTTGAGCATTCTTTGGCATTGCCTTTCTTTGGGATTGGAATGAAAACTGACCTTTTGCAGTCCTGTGGCCACTGCTGAGTTTTCCAAATTTGCTGGCATATTGAGTACAGCACTTTCACAGCATCATCTTTCAGGATTTGAAATAGCTCAACTGGAATGCCATCACCGTAGTAAATATAATAGTAATCTGAATTAAATTCGCCTATTCCTGTCCACTTTAGTTGGCTGATTCCTAAGATGTTGATGTTCAGTCAAGCCATCTCCTGCTTGACTATGTCCAATTTACCTTGATTTGTGGACCTAATATTCAAGGTTCTTATGCAATATTGTTCTTTACAGCATCAGACACATCTTTTACCACCATCTTTCAACCAGCCCATCTGGTTCTATCACCATCAGACACATCCACAACTGAGTGTCATTCCCACTTGGGCCCAGTGGCTTGTTTCTTACTGGAGCTGTTAATGATTGTGCTCCAGTAGCATACCAAATGCAGTATGACCTGGGGGGGCCGGGGGGGCTCATCTCCCGGTGTCATAACTTCTTGCCTTTTCATACTGTCCATGAAGTTTTCTAGGCACAAATACTCAAGTGGGTTGCCATTTCTTTCTCCAGTGGACCACATTTTGTCAGAACTCTTCACTATGACCTGTCCATCTTGGGTGGCCTTCATGGCTCATAGCTTCACTGAGTTATGCAAGCCCCTTCACCACTACAAGGCTGTGATCCATGAAGGGAAAGCTGGTGCTTCAGGGTGCTTAATATTCACAAGGCCTGTGGGACTGTAAATGACCTCTTCCCTCAAGAAATGCCCTGCAGTTGGTAAATCAATGAATTCAGTACAGGGCCAACTCTTAAGATGCCATTTCAAGAGCAAAATTTTCCTCCCATTCTTTAAAGAAAAAAAACAATCACATGAAAATATGCTCAGCATCTTTGGGTTTTCCTTGGTGGTCCAGTGGTTAAGAATATGACTTCCCATGCAGGGGATGCAGGTTCGATCCTCTTGGGGAACTAAGATCTCACTTGCCTCAGAGCAGCTAGGCCCAAGGGGTGAACCCATGGGGTGAAACACCTGAGCCCGCGTGCTCTAGAATTCACGCGCCAGCTAGAGTGGCCCACCCCACAGTGAAGACCCTGAGTGCTGCAACTAAGACGCAATGCAGCCAAAAAGAAAAATATGTAATTTTTTAAGTTTTTAATGAAAATAAGTACCTACCATATTCCCTTCAGGCCTTGGTGACCTGGGCTGGTATCTCATCCCTAAGGAGGCTTGGGTTCCAAGGCTACAACTCTCCTCTGGCTGAGGGTGCTGGGGAGGTTGTACCAACAATGAGCCCCCTGGGACCTGTAGTGTCTGGTCCCCTCTGGATGTGACCACAATCTTTAGATCCAGGTGGTCCCTCTTGCAGCTAAACCAAGCCTAAAGGACCCCCAAAATGATGGTCCCTTCAGGCATGAAGAGCTTTGAAAAGTCATCTGGTCTCCCATGTCCTCTGAGTTCCCACTTCCTTAGAGGCACCCCACTTACAAATGACAACCCCTCAGCATAGCAGCTTGGCAGGGATTCCAATATACCTGGAGGAGAAGGATGAGGAAGGAGCAGTAATGAATCACAAGCCCTTGGGTATTTGTGCTGGTACACTACACTCTAATGGACAACCCGGGAACAAGACTTTCCCTAGGGCTCTGGTTGCCCCAGTAACCAGAGTTGGCATGAAGAAATCCTGCGTCTTGTGGCCATTGCTCGCAACTACAACTTGCAAATCAGTGCTTAACATTCATTCACAAGGGCTGTAAGGATGTAAATAAATAACTCCTATCCGCTTAAAGCTCAACATTCAGAAAACGAAGATCATGGCATCTGATCCCATCATTTCATGGGAAATAGATGGGGAAACAGTGGAAACAGTGTCAGACTTTATTTTTCTGGGCTCCAAAATCACTGCAGATGGTGACTGCAGCCATGAAATTAAAAGACATTTACTCCTTGGAAGGAAAGTTACGACCAACCTAGATAGCATATTGAAAAGCAGAGACGTTACTTTGCCAACAAAGGTCCGTCTAGTCAAGGCTATGGTTTTTCCTGTGGTCATGTATGGATGTGAGAGTTGGACTGTGAAGAAAGCTGAGCGCCGAAGAATTGATGCTTTTGAACTGTGGTGTTGGAGAAGACTCTTGAGAGTCCCTTGGACTGCACGGAGATCCAACCAGTCCATTCTGAAGGAGATCAGCCCTGGGATTTCTTTGGAAGGAATGATGCTAAAGCTGAAACTCCAGTACTTTGGCCACCTCATGCGAATAGTTGACTCACTGGAAAAGACTCTGATGCTGGGAGGGATTGGGGGCAGGAGGAGAAGGATGAGGATGAGATGGCTGGATGGCATCACTGACTGGATGGACGTGAGTCTGAGTGAACTCCGGGAGTTGGTGATGGACAGGGAGGCCTGGCGTGCTGCGATTCATGGGATTGCAAAGAGTCGGACACGACTGAGCAAGTGAACTGAACTGAACTGAATAAGATGGGCTGGATAGGCCACCCAATCCAGTATTCTTGGGCTTCCCTTGTGGCTCAGCTGGTAAAGTATCTGCCTGGAATGCAGGAGACCTGGGTTCAATCCCTGGGTTGGAAAGATCCCCTGAAGAAGGGAAAGGCTACCCACTCCAGTATTCTCCTCTGAAAAAAACCATGAATGGAGGAGCCTGGTGGGCTACAATCCATGGGGCTGCAAAGAGTCAGATATAACTGAACAACTAAGCACGCACACAGAAGGGATGGGGACAACCGAAATGTCCATCGACAGATGAACGGATGAAGACATGCTACATGTACTGAGTGGACTGTGGCTCAGCCAGAAACAGAAGGAAAGAATGCCGTTTGCAGCAAAATGGACGGACCGGGAGATGTCCACATGAAGTCCAGTGAGTCAGGCAGAGAAAGACATGTATGATATCACTTACAGGTAGAGTACAAAAATGGATAGCCCTGAACTAATTTACAAAATAGAAACGACTCACAGACTTAGATGATACAGTTAGGGTTACCAAAAGGGAAAGTTGGGGGGGATAAATGAGGCGGCTGGGTTTAAGCAACACCCACTAATATTTATGGGCTTTCCTGGTGGCTCAGACAGTAAAGAAGTCTGCAATACAGGAGACCCAGGTTCTGTCTCTGGGTTGGGAAGATCCCCTGGTGAAGGGCATGGCAACCCATCCCAGTATTCTTGCCTTGAGAATTCCATTGACAGAGGAGCCTGGTGGGCTGCAACCCAGGGACTCACAAAGAGTTGGACACGACTGAGCAACTGACACTTTCAGTAACATCTATAAAATAATCAACAAGGGCCTACTATAGAGGACAGGGAACTCTACTCAACTTTCTGTCATAACCTATATGCAAAAAGAAGCCAAGAGCAAGAGAAGTTTATATATATGTATGTCTGTTTATACCTGAATCACACTGCTGTACACTTCAAATAAACTTAACATTGCAAATCAACAATACTCCAAGATAAAATAATCTTTAAAACATAAAAAATGCCTAACAAGATTCCCTTTGGCCACAGAGACCTGGGCTCTCAGCACATCCCTGGGGCCTGAGGAAGCTGGAGCCAAAGGCTGGACTAACTGTAGGGCTTACAGTCTAGGCCAGAGAGCATGGAGAGCACAGTTCTGGTCCTAACCATCCCTGAACCAAAGATCACCTCTCACCAGAGGCCCCAGGGCCCTGACCTGAACTGGAAGTCACAAGAGCAGCTGCGATTTACTGAGGCCTGCGCGAAGCAGCACAGCCTTCGTGTGCAGGCACATAGCCCTCGCCTTCCTGATGAGCAAACGGGCAGGACGCTCAGAAGCCACCACTTCCACATGCTGGAGCCGGTGCTGGCGCCACGACCCACCACCACGAGGGTTCTGAAATTGGTCCTTTCAAGGGTGGATCAGAGAGGAAGTGCGGGGGCTCCTCAGAGCCCACAGTTAGATGTGGACCCCTCTTCTACAGGCTCCTTGTGCATTTCTCAGCAGCAGAACCTCTGCTTTGAAATAAATCTTAGATCGAGTGGGAGGGAGGGGATATACATGTACTTAGGACTGATTCACGTTGTATGGCAGAAAGCTACACAACATTGTTAATTATCCTCCAATTAAAAAAAATGATATTAAAAATAATAAATATTAGCTGATAACATATAAAATGCAAAAAAAAAAAAAGTGAAACCACTTTGGCTGAAGTGAGGATACAGTGGCCTGGCCCACTCAGTCTGCAAAATCCAAGCCTTCAGAGAACAGGAGGACAATAGCTGCTTCTTTCCTTCCATTCAGATACGAAAAGAAAGGCCAAGAAGGCAACTTTTGTTCAGGCTTCTCAGCGGACACAGACTACACTAAATTCTAATGAGCTCTACATTTCTGCTTTCTCTCACTCTCTCTGTGCTCCCAAGGGCAGGCCTGGTCCTCCGTACAGTGCCTGCTGCCATCAGTGAATGAATAATGAGAGGGCGCTGGCCCCAGTCACACAGTGGGCTTAGTGACAGGTCACTGGGCTCCTGGCCATAAGCTGGGTTTGTACCTTACACCACCAGGATCAATGACAGTAAGCTGGAAGTAAATGAAATTACCGCCCTCAACCGTTTATGCTTAGGGGAGTAACATGTTAGCCATTCCTAAGGGAAATAGTTCAAATTTGTTACAACAAAATAAACCAATGGAGTGGAATACAGGGTTGTGTCCATCTTCCAGGGCAGTTGCCAAACCCAAATGAGATGAATGGAAGGGTGATGTAAAAGATACAGAGAGTTCTGGTGAGGTTCACGGTGGCAGAACAGCCACACAGGTTTTCAGTCCTTTCACAAAAATAAAGCCACAAGGAGAGCAAAAGAAACCCCCAGATGACATTAAGGTAGTTGGTCAAACTCTAGAACGTGAAGGAGTAGGGCCAAACCACTCATCGCCATAACACCAGTGTGGTTTCAGCACGGGGAGGAGAAAGGCAAGTTTTTAAGGCCCTTTGAGTCAAGTAACCTGAGAATTGTGATCAAATACACATCCCTTCTAGATAGAAAACTCAACAGCCAATGTGAGAACTGTCAAAACTAGGAGCAGCGTCCCATGCTTTCGTTTAAAAGTGAAAAATGGGGGATGCAAGACAGTTGCGAATGGAGTCTCTAGCAATGAACAACTCATTATCTAAAGTAGAAAATACACTGGATGGGAGTACACAGACATTAGACCCTGCTGAAGGAAAGACCAGTAAGTCTGAATTCAGCAATGAAAATTACAGAAACTGAAGCACAGAAAGAGAGAGAAGACCCCTCCAAAAAAATAACAAGTTACTACAATATTAAGCAGTTTATATGTGTAAGTCCAAAAATTTTTGAAGAAACAGCCAAAATTTTTTTCAAACTGGATTAGAACTATAACCCTACAGATTCTAGGAAGTCAAAGTACCTCACACACACTACAATAAAACTGAAGTTAAAAAAGCAGCCAGAGAAAAAAGATATATTACAGATAAAGGAGCAAATATAACAATGGCAGCCAACTTCTCATCAGAAATTTTGTAAAGCATTAGAAGATTAATGTCAGACGTGCTGAAAGAAAAAAAGCCTGTTAGCTTGGAATTCTACACCTAGTGAAAATATCCCTTTTTAAAGGCGAAATAAACTCTTTTTCAAGTAAAAACTGAAACAATGAATTACCAGCAAAGCTGAAATACAAGAAATGTGAAAGTAATTTCTTCAGGTAGAAGGCAAATACCACCAGATGAAAATCTGAATCTATGCAAAGGAATAAGGAGCACCAGAAATTACTAGTAAAGATCTGGGTGAATAGAAGATTTTCTTTCATTTCTTTAATATCACTAAAAGTACTGACTATCCGAAGTACACTGTGGAGGTTACAGCATATAGAAATAAAATGTGTGAAACAGCAGAAATAATGGCAATAGGAAAATCAGAGTATTCTGTTTGAAGGATCTTATAGTATAGAAAAGGAATATCCTATCTGTTCAAGGTATGTTGTGGTGAAGCTGTGTTTTAAATCCTAGGTCAACCACTAAAAGAATAAAGCAAAAGAATATAGCTAATAAGTCACCAATGATTAATACCACAAAAAAATGGTCCAAAAATGGGCATGAAAAGAGGAAAAAAAGGAACAAAGAACAGATGAGTCAAATAGAAAACAGCTAGTAGGTTTATACCTAACTGTACAAGTGATTACAATAAATAGGCTAAACACTCCCGAGTAAAAGGCCCTGGTTAAGAGAGAGTATCAGAATAGATTTAAAAAAACAAAACCCAGAACTACTTGCTGTTTATACAAAACCTACTTTAAACATGAACACACAAATTAAAACAATGACTTAGAAGATTTCCTATACACACACTAATCAAAAGAAAGATGAAGTATCTATATTATAATGACATAAAAATGATTCTAGAATGAGAAATATCCGATAAAGTAGACTTCGGGACAACAAATACTTATAAAGGATTTTTTAAAAAGGACATAATAAATGATCAGTTCATCAAGGAGGCAACAACCCTAAATACGCATGCACCTAAAACAGAGCTTCAAAATACGTGAAACAAAAACTCACAGAACTGAAGAGACGTCATTTCCAATTCCAGCTGGAGATCTTAACACTCCTCTTTTAGCAAGAGAAGAAGTAGATCCCTAATTTAAAAAAAAAAAAAAAAAAGAAGGTTATGGAATACATACACAAACCTATCAATCAGTGTGACTTAACTGACATTCATAGAATATTTCACCCAACAACACTTAAATGCATTCAAGTACATCTGGAACACTCATCAAGATAGACTCATTTCTGGACACTCAGACATTCTTTAACAAATTTAAAAGAATTAAAAGCATCAAGAACATATTCTTGGACTATAATGGAAATAACCTAGGCATCAGTAATAGAATATTTGGGAAAATCTTCAAGTATTTGGAAATGTAAGCAATATGTACACATCCAAATAACTCAGGGGTCAAAGGAAAAAATCACAGTAAAAATAGTTAATATAGAGGAAAGAAGAGACCGAGAGAAGGGGACAGAAATGGAAGGTAACAGTCTCTGCTCTGCAATGCAGGAGCCCCAGGAGAAGCAGGTTCAATCCCTGGGTCGGGAAGATCCCCTGGAGAAGGAAACAGCTGCCCTCCCCAGTATTCTGCCTGGAGAATCTCATGGACAGAGGAGCCTGGTGGGCTGCAGTCCCGGGGTCACAGAGTCGGACACGGCTGAAGCGGCTTAGCGCACATGAACCTTGTCCTGTGCGCTGACTTTGGAAGCATGTGATGTTTAGAAAATAGCAATTAAAGAGGGGAAAAGCCCTAAAAACTGAGAGAACAAATGGATGTAATTTTACTTATATATCAAGCCCAATCCATAACCACAGACAGAAAATAAGTATTCAGGTGTTTTCAACTGTACATTCCTAATAGACTGTATTTAGTAGTTTATGGTTTGTAGTAATTGCAGTCATCTTATCTTGAAAGTATTATGTTGATACTGTAAGACAGAGCAAGAGAAAAGTAATTGTTACTGTAACTAGAAACCAAGATTTTTAAGATAAAAGAAGGGATTTAAAAATGCATACAACTCAGGAACTGAAAGCGCTGTCACCTGAAGCTTTACTTGGAAATAACACAATTAACTCATGACCTAGTTTTCTCCTAAAACTATATTTTTTCTCATCTCTGCACTGAAAAAGCCTAGAAGCAGTATAACTAATTAGCATCCAGACTGTGGTCTTTTGTAAAAAAAAAAAAAAAAATTCTCTCTTTCTTTACGGCTGCCCTGGGCCTTTGCTCCTGGAGCAGGCTTTCTCCAGCTGTGGTCCGTGGGCTCTAGGGTGCGAGGGCTCAGTAGTGTGCACAGGCTTAGTTGCTCCGTGGCACGTGGAATCTTCCAGGACCAAGGATCGAACCCGTGTCCCTTGCGTTATCAGGTGGATTCTTAACCACTGGACCATGAGGGAAGTCCCAGACTGTGGTCTTTAAAAACCACTTCCCACTAAAAGAAACCAGCATTTCTTAAAGAAATTACAGATTAAGGTCAGAAGCAGGAAGGGCACGCACAAAATGAGCCCAGGATTTCTTAACGGGACAGAAAAAAACAAAAGTGTTAGATGCTCAGTCATAACGGAAGCTACCAGAAAACAATAGGGTTGTGTCAAAAGCACACAGCAATCAACTCTTCAAATATGGAAGCATCAAAACTAATAATGACTATAATCAATTGAAACACATATTTTAAAAACTCTTTGAGCGTGTGATAGGAGAAAAATTTTGAAGGTTGCTAGAACAATGACCTTACTTTGAAAATAAGAAAAAAAAAATCATATATTTTTCTTGCCTTTCCTGTACAAACTGTGTATGTATCACGGTGATAAAATAATTGCTGAAGGAAAAAATGCTAGTATAGTAAATGTAGAAAGGAACAATAAAAAAAATAATCAGGTACAGGCACAGGGCTGGTACAGCCTAAGAGAGTGCGTTTTATCTGTTAAAAATACATACTGAAGCTTTTAAGGTCGAAATTACATGATTGCTGAGATTTGCTTTTAAAATATTCCCCTAAAAGGAAAAACAGTAAGTGGGATAAAAACATGAAGCAAGATGCTAATACATGTCGAAACTGACGATGGATGCTTGGAGACTCACTGCATTACTCTCTCTGCTTTCTTTCAGTGTTAGAAATTTTCCAGAAGCAGCAGCTCAGATACTTGTGGTGTTAGTTGCTCACTTGTGTGTGACTGTGACCCCATGGACTGTAGCCCGCCAGGCTCCTTTGTCCATGGGGATTCTCCAGGTAAGAATACTGGAGTGGGCTGCCATTCCCTTCTCCAGGGAGTCTTCCCGATCCAGGGATCAAACCCAGGTCTCCTGCATTGCAGGCGGATTCTTTACCATCTGAGCCACCAGGGAAGCCCTCAAATATATGTGGAGAGGGAGTCTATCTTCAGTTCAGTTGCTCAGTGATGTCCAACTCCTTGCGACTCCATGGACTGCAGCACGCCAGGCTTCCCTGTCCATCACCCACTCCTGGAGCCTACTCAAACTCATGTCCATCGCGTTGGTGATGCCATCCAACCATCTCATACTCTCGTCCCCGTCTCCTCCTGCCTTCAATCTTTCCCAGCATCAGGGTCTTTTCAAATGAGTCAGTTCTTCCCATCAGAGGACCAAAGTATTGGAGTTTCAGCTTCAGCATCAGTTAACATTGGCTTAAGTTACACTATTCTCCTCCAAAGGCCTCTGGGGTCCAGATCCGAGTGGGTTCCCACCCCAGTCCCACAGCTGGGGGTATGCAGTGAGGTGCTTTCCAGGCATCGTCTCCGCTCCCTCAGTGGTTCTGAGGTCCTTCACCCCTTCCTTCCTCCCCGACCCAGCCTCAGCTCTTTGGGATGTGCTTGGGGTGGTTTCAAACCCGCAGGCACATTTCTGTTTTCAAAGATAACACAGCAAGAAGCGTGGGTGTTTGCCTGTGGGTAGTGTGTCTCCCCCAACCCTGCCCCACCTTCAGGCCTTCTGGGCCCCCAGGCCTGAGCTCAGGTGGCCCCCAAGGGTGAAGGCCTCCAGGTGACAGGCTTACACTCTGTTGGGACTGAAGGAGGGGTTCTAGCCTCCACGGTGGGTGCGCTGGTGGTGAGAAGCTTCCCAGCAGAGGTATTGATACTCGGCCCCTGCAGTGCCCTGAGGGGCTCAGCCAGCCCCTCCAGGGCCCACACTGTCCCGTCTCCACAGGGGTCCAGTGCCCCCCGAAGTCCATCTGCATCAGGAGGTCACTGGATGACTGCTGGTCTGCTGGCTCCCCGACCCCCATTCTGTCGTGCTCAGAACCTGGTCGGGTGGCCAGCACTGCCACTGAGGGCTGCGTGGCTCGGGGGGACTGTGGTCTTTGGGGCATCGACTGTCCTCCTTATGAAGAGTGGTGCAGCCTCCCAGGCCTTTACGGTCCTGTTGGGTCATTCCGCCCCTCAGGAGCCTTTATAGCCCCTTCTCTAGATCCAGCCCCAGTGCCTTGTCCCAGCAGCTCCCAAACTGTGCTTATCCTCACCCGGCATCTCCTTTGAGGCCTTTCCTTACGATCCATCCCCCACCTCTGCCACCCTCCTCTGAGCATCCCACATTCTGGCTGGGGCTCCACACAGTCTGCACTCATGCCTGCTGTTCATCTCCGCTCCTGCTCGCTGCTTACCGCAGGGCTTCCCTTCAAAGCTCTGCTCCGTTGCCAGCGGAGCCCTTCCTACTCTCCCAGCCAGAGCCTGGTCAGAAGTGAGTTCTTCCTCCAGAACACTAGAAGGTCTACGCAGACAACTCACCGAGCCCTCAGGAGTCCTCGCCTGAGCATCCCGTGTCATGAAGGGGTCTGGGGCAGGTATGGAATCCCCCATGTGGTTGATGAATTCTTCATCTGAGAACATCTGATGTAGCAGAGGCTGGCCAGGGTACAAAAAATAGTTGTTATCTGCATGATACTTGACAGGTTGTAAAGGATTTCACACCATCACCTCAATTAATCCTGAAAGCCACTCTGAGAGGCAGCCCTGAGCAGGGGGACGCTGAGTGACCTCCCCAAGGCCAGGGTCACGTGGGGTAGCACCAGGCCCCAGCTTTCCAGGCCCCAAGGCCCCTCTGCTCCCTCTTAGAACCTGGCTGCGACTGGGGAGACCAGCCCACATGTTAGCAAAGGCTGAGCCAAGCCATCACCACCACCCAGAAGAAAGCACTGGCGTTCAGCCCCTGTTGGAGATGGTCCCTGCCCTGCTCTCCTGCAGTTTCTTCATCTGAAAAATGGCCTTCCCTTAGAGAGGCCTGAAAACGAGCTGGAGTCCTATAGGCTTGAGGCTATGAGAGCCCGAGCAGAATCCCTTATGGAAAGCAGCAAAGGCCAGGGCAGGACACGCTCCTGAGATCAAGTGATCCTGTCCCTGGAGGAAGGGAACCGCAGACAGGCCGAGACCACCTAGCAGCAACACCAGGCAGGACTCAGGGCCGCCCCCCTCCCTCCCACCTAAACTCAGGGCTGAGCATGCCTGGGGACAGGAGCAGACGGCCACCCCATGGGGCTGCCCCAGGCAAACCCAGCCATCTCTCAGGGCATCTGACCTCTGCTGCTGATTTCTACCCAGAGGACGTCATGAGCTTAGTTCCCAAGGAATATTAATTAGCACCCAGAGGTTGGGCTGCCCTGAGATGGGACTGCTGTTTAAAACAAACAGGGGCTTCCCTGGTGGCTCAGTGGTAAAGAATCCTCCTGCTGATGGGTTCGATCCCTGGTCTGGGGAGATGCCACATGCCGAGGAGCAGTGGAGCTGTGCGCCATGACTACTGAGCCTGTGCCCGCGAGCCTGTACCCCTCAACATGAGAGCCCCCACTTGCCGCAACTAGAGAAAAATCCATGCAGCAATGAAGACCCAGCACAGCCAAATAAATGAATCCCAGGCAGGCACTCTGGCGGCTCTCATCTGTAGGGACCTGTTTTTATGGGTTTATCTCACCCTGACAGCTGAGTGTCTGCAGGGCCATCTGAACAGTCTCCTGGGACCTTGCTGGTTCAGCTTCGTCATCCCTCCTCGGGGCCTGGGACAGAGGACTGGGGTAGCCCCACTGTCAAACATCCCGCCTCTGAATGAACATTCTTGGCAAAGAGCACCCACGTCCTTCCACGGCTCCTAGCTGGGGAGGCAGGCACACAGGGGGCTAAGCTGTCTACTCAGCAATTGCGGCCCCAGGTCTAGGTCGGAGCCCTGGGGCTAACTGCAGGGCTGGGGCACAGGGATGGAAGGTGGGGCAGAGGGGATGAAAGGAGGGGAGGGGAGGCACGTGGTCCAGAGTCTCTCCTCCAGGCCCGTGTATCCCCAGCCAGCTGAGGCCATGCCTGCCCTGGGGACCGTCTGCAGCCTGCTGCTCAGCAGTGCACTCTGGGTGGACTTGGCCAGGGTGGGCTCCAGGTCCCTGAGCCTCAAACATCAGAAAGTGCAGGTGAGACATCTCCCCATGAGCCCTGCATTCTAAATGGGGAAACTCCTTCCAGCCCTGCCCTGAGCCGTGTGACCTGGGCAGTGGCTCTCACACTCTGGGCTTCAGCCTTCCCTCAGAGCACAAAGGAGGCCTCCAGGTCTAAACGCGAGCCCGTACCTCACTCTGCTTCTGGACAGACAGGGGGCTCAGGGTCCTAAGGAGAATACCTCCTCTTTCCAGCAGAGAAAGGAATCCAAGAAGCCAGCAGTCACACTGAAGCCCCGAGGCCCTGGGAGGCTGGCTTGGATCGGAAGTCAGGCAGAAAGTGCAGAAGATGAACTGGAAATCCAGGTGGGTCTCTGCAGTTTTATGCCTCCGGCAGTGGAGGGGATAATGGACTCTGTACCACTGGGCTCTGGGAGGTCTTTGCCCATCAGCAGGCAAATACCTAAGTAACTTTGCTGCAGCAGGATGAGCCCCAAGCAGAGGGGAACGGGGGTGCCAGCAGACACCAGGCGATCGCAAAGGGGAGCCAGCAAGCAGACATCAGGAAGAAAGCACTGCTCAGAGTGGAGAAGTTTCCCTAGAGAAAACTTTCTGATGGACTCAGGGACCTCTCAGACCTTATCTGACTTTATTTTATGAGGAGCAGCACCCTGGACAGGTGAGCTGGGGGCTCAGCTCTCACCAAACCCCACCTATAGATGAGGATGGAGCCCACCAGGCTTGCTTAGGCTTTGGTGAATTGTGCACGGAGGGGCAAGGAGGACTAGGAGAGAGAGGGCGTGAAGGCATTTTATAAGGGATCCCCACCTGTGTGGAGAAGGTGGGTGCAAGGAGGTGTGCATGCTTAGAAAACCAGTGAATGGTCCCAACAAGAGTTAAGGTAGAGAAAGACCTTTGTACAGGGGAATTGGAATCCCCCCGGGGTGCCTGGTAACTTCTGTGCTGGTGCCCACGCCTCGGTCTCTCTTTCCCCTGCTTCACCCTCCTACTTAGCATTTAACCTCTACAACCGCCTGTGAGGTCAGTGAGGCTGGTCTTAGGCCCTCATTTAGAGACAAAGGACAGAGGTTCAGCTAGGAAAGCTCACTGGCCTGAGGGGCCACAGCTTGTGTGGGGCAGAGGTGGGACCCCTGGTCTGGGGGGACTCTGGTCCCCAAGCCCTGTATCCCCATCACCTGTCTGGCAGAGAGAGAGTGGGTGGCCCAGGAAGTCTCCTTGGCCTCCCTCCACTGACCCCCAGCTTCTCCCCCGATCCCTATGAGTCAGGGGTGAAATCCCCAACCCACACCCTCTGACCCTCACCAGGCGGCGCCTCCTACCACGCATGAGATCCCACCTGTCACATTCCCCCTCGACACCAGTCTGCGAATCCTTAGACTAAAATGAGGGAACTTTCCCAGTGCACCGGCCAAGTCCAGCAGGGCAAGAGAAGCTCTAAGCCAGCTCAGATGCAGAAGAAGTTTCTAGTTTCCACAGAGGGAACAGCAGGCACTGCTTCAGCTAGAACTGGGAGTCCACAAGTCCGGAGGTGGGGGGCACCAGAGGTGGAGGGGGCCGTGACACAGGCCATGACTCTGGCTCTGCTCTCCAAACCCCTCCAGTCCTGGGGTCCTGTCTGGACCATCGCAGGCCCCTCCTCTCCCTCTGAACTTGTTTCCCAAAATGGAGTTTCAGACCTAGAAGCTTTTGAGACCAAGTCCCACCCCCAGTGCACCCAACCCCCACTTACCAGATGCGACACTGAGGCAAAAGGGGTCTTTTCAAGCCACTTGAAGCCGCTCTCCCGTCCAGCAGCCACTGTGCCTGTCGGTTGCTCCTCGTCTGGCTCCAGGGTGCAGTCTAGCACCTGGCAGGTCTCCAGTTCGGTGCCCCTAGTGCTGTGCAAGGTCTGCTGGGATCATCCGACCACTTGCATCAGCCAGGGGGTGGAGGGAAAATGAGTGTGCACTGAAGGGAGGGAAAGAGGGGCTTCAGGTGTCCCCCAGATCAGTGATGTCATCACTCGCTTCATCTTCATGGTGGAGACGAGGGGGATGGAGGTACATTTTAAATAGGGAACCAACATGTATCTGTTGTTTTATTAACATCTCTGAGTGTCTCTGCTCCTCTGTGAAATGGGAGCCACAGTGGCTCCTACCTGGAGGGTAAGGGCTCGGCCTGAGCCTGACCAGGATGAAGGCTGCACGCCAGGCGCGGTGGCAGCGGCCCTGGGGCTCAGGGGCTCCAGGGCTGGTGGGTTCCAGTCTGCCGTCTGGCCCTGGCCACCACCTCCCTCTGCAGCCCCGGGCACATCATACAACCTCTTAGGGCCTTAGCTGCTTCACCTGAAAATGGGGCTGACACGTCCTGAGTGGAGGGCAGGAGGCAGAAGGACCATGGGCTCCTTTTCGGCCCCAAGATCCCTTTGTCTACTCATCCGGAATCTCATTGCCCAACATGGCCAGGAAACCACGTGGTTACTGGGGTAACATGAAGGTAAACAGTCTCCACTCCCCAGGAGAGAAACAATGACATGGCCACAGAGCTCCTTCCTCTTTGCCCACAGCTTTGAGCTTCAAGAAGTCATCTCATAGGCTGCTGAGAAAGGTGGGCTCGTGGGGTACCCTCCCTGCAGAAAGGAAGAGACGGAGCATAGGAAGAACAAACTTGCTCAGAGCACCCTTCGAGGAAAGTGTCAGCTTCCTGTCTGATTTTCCACAGAACAAGGAAAGGCCTGTGCAGTCAAGAGGAAGACCACCTGGGAAGGGAAGAAGGCGGGGTGCAGACACCGTTCCCCAGGCTAGTGCTGCGTCCACCAGGGAGAGCCCTGTCCCCAGATCACCCTGCCGGCGTCTCAAACTCCACCACTGGCCATTCAACCTTCTGCCTTCCAAAGCTGCAAGAATGGGGGAAACTCGTTCTAGGGGACCCCACAGCTTTTAGCAGTAACCTCTTCAGTGGTAAGGACAGAGGGTACAAGGTAAGCCATTAAAGATGGTGAGCACAAGCATTGAAGCATGTACACTATCATGTGTAAAACAGGCAGCTAGTGGGAATTCGCTGTGTAACAGGGACCTCAGCCCGGTGCTCCGTGATGACCTAGAGGGGAGAGGGGGGCTTCAGAGGAAGGGGGGCTTCATAGGGAGGGGATATATGTATACTTCAGGCTGATTCATGCTGTTGTACCGCAGGAACCAACACATCGTAAAGCAATTATCCTTCAATGTAAAATAAAAATGGTGGGGGTGATAAGACCAGGCCCAGGAAGAAGGGTAACCTGGCTGAGGGGTGCCTGCTGGACCCCAGACCCTTCTCTCTCCCCTTCCTGAGAGCCCAGGGCCTCCACTGGGATGGGGGTGGGAGGTGAGGGGCTGGGGTGGGAGGGTGAGACCTCTGACAATTCCTGGGCCCTCATATAGTTCAGTGTCCCCTTTGATGCCGGGATCAAAGCTGTCAGGGGCTCAGTCCCACCGGCACGGCTAGACCCTGGAGAAGTTTCTTCAGGATGTCCTTTGGGAAGAAGCCCATGGTAAGTCCTTGCCCAGGTCCAGTCAACTCCCAAGTTTTCGCTGGAGTCCCAGCGTGAGTCTGCCTATGGGCAACAAAACAGAAGTTTTCTTCCCCACCCTTGCCTCTCAAGCTTCTGATCCCTCTGTCCCAAACACAATCATTCCTCAGTTCCTGCTGGGGATTGGTTCCAGGACTGCCCTCCCCCCGCCCACCCCCCGCTTTTAGGGGATGGACCCCAGTCCCACGGTCCACACTCCGAGGCCAGTGCTCTCCCCGTGACAACACGCACATCCATCACCCTGTGGAAGAAAAGCCAACTGTGCTGGCGCCAGCAGGACAGTGGGCAAAGCGGCGGGGCTTTCTGGTGGGCATTGTTTTTCCAGCTACGCTGTGAGGCACATGGGATATTAGTTCCCCAACCAGGGGTGGAACCCGTGCCCCCTGCCATGCAAGTGCGGAGTCTCAAACCCTGGACCGCCCCGGGAGCCCCAGCCACGGCACTTTGACTTGACCTCTCGCTTTTCAGAAGGCCCGATTGGCAAGTGACCAACCCTGAGACCAGCCACCTCTCCGTTCTCCCAGAAGCACTCAACTGGATTCCAGAACACTTCCGAGACCACACCCAGCTCTGAGGGGTACTAGCCCGAGGTGAATCAGTGTTCAAACTGGATGCTGAAGGTGCAAAATGTTTACTTCACCAAAGAGGAAGATTTCACATTTCACTGAAAAACAACCCCCCAGCCAGCCAATTATTGGTCTGTGGTCAATGGGAAGAGAAAAAATGAACATGTAGCAAGGAGGCGTGCATGCTTAGAAAACCAAAGTAGAACCACACCTACAGCGGAGAAGTTTTCTGGGGGGATGTAGGAGCAGAGGATGGAGACAGCGATGGCACCCCACTCCAGTACTCTTGCCTGGAAAATCCCATGGATGGAGGAGCCTGGTAGGCTGCAGTCCATGGGGTCGCTAGGAATCGGGCACGACTGAGCGACTTCACTTTCACTTTTCACTTTCATGCACTGGAGAAGGAAATGGCAATCCACTCCAGTGTTCTTGCCTGGAGAATCCCAGGGACGGGGGAGCCTGGTGGGCTGCAGTCCATGGGGTCGCTAGGAGTCGGGCACGACTGAGCGACTTCACTTTCACTTTTCACTTTCATGCACTGGAGAAGGAAATGGCAATCCACTCCAGTGTTCTTGCCTGGAGAATCCCAGGGACGGGGGAGCCTGGTGGGCTGCCGTTTATGGGGTCGCACAGAGCCGGACACGACTGAAGCGACTTAGCAGCAGGAGCAGAGGAAGGGGACAGAAAGGAGGCAGTAAGGGTGAGACAGAGGAGAAGACAGGCAAGGGTCCTTTAAGTACCAGAGCTTCTCAAGTGCAAAGAAAGGTACATTAACAACCAGTGAGGCCTGTGTGAGCAGGGGAACTTCCGGTGACACTATCAGAGCCACTGAACTGACATTCAAGGGCAGGACAGATGCTGGGAATGTGAAAGCCTGATTCTGAAGCTGGACACAATTGGGGCGCAAACAACAGCTAGAGCCACTGCCAGACACAGCTGACCTGACCTCTTCCCCTTCCTCCTGGTCCACTGAGAAGACCCGCACAGCAGACACCACCTCACGTGGCCAAGGCTGGCCATTGCCTCGGCTCCTTCATTGATCTGGGACACTAGGGTGACGTCCCAAAAGCCTTCCAACCCCAGCTCACAGCTGAAGTGAGCCTTGATCTTTAAGTTCCACCGCTGAATTCCAGTGAAGACCCAGTCTTCCTGGGGGGAATGTCTCTTATCAGTCATGTGCTCTTCGGTGTGAACTGACTCTCGAGCTAGTGATGGAGGATGGGTGATCACAGGGGGAGAAGCACTGCCTGCCTCAGCATGTGTGCACCCACTAGAAACACACGGGACACCCCTCTGTGGAGCTGGGGTAACATCCACACTCTGGAGAAACCCTTGTCACAGAGGCCTCCCTGTAGGAGCCAAGTATCTTCTCCAGTGACATTCTGGCTGCCAGGCACTTAAGACACAGCCCCGTAGTGCAAACCACTGATCACGCTTGGTGGGCACCGTGATACCCCACCACCATCCCTCAGTGAGGCACCATGTGTGGCCCGTGGAATGTCACCGTGATCATGGAACCTCTTAGACGTGCAGAATCTTGGGCTCCGTCCTTGCCCCAGAAGATCAGGATCTGCGTTTTAACAAGACCTCAGGAGCATATATAGTGGCTTAATGCCCACAGGGTCCTATTCAGGCCAGGTGGCCCCACCTGACTTAGAACAGGTGTCAACTCTCATATGACTTAGGACAATGCAGGGGACCCTCAATGAAAGTGAGACTGAATGAAAAAGCTGTTTCCTCTTTCACTTACCTCCCTGTCCCCAACTCTCTAAGCTGCAGCTCTGCCATCAACTCCATGCCTGTCCACTGGGCAAACCACACACACACACCCCTTCCATTTCAGGAAAAAAACACATACACACCACACACACACACACACACACACCCCTTTCACCTCAGGAAAAAAACATACACACCACACACACACACACACCCCCCCTTCCATCTCAGGAAACACACACACACCCCCCCCTTCCATCTCAGGAAAAACACACACACACACACCCCTTCCATCTCAGGAAACACACACACACACACACCCTTTCACCTCAGGAAACCACACACACCTATTTGGCTGTGTAGTGACTTGGCTCACTGAGCTCTTGCCTCTGAAAGCATCTGCCTCTAAGGGATGACCCCAGTTTGAAAGGCATTATCCCCATTAGGGGGGCTTCCCAGGTGGTTCAGCAGTAACGAATCCCCCTGCCAATGCAGAAGACACAGGAGATGTGGGTTCAGTCCCCGGATTGGGAAGATCCCTGGAGGAGGAAATGACAACCCACTCCAGTATTCTTACCTGGGAGATCCCACAGACAGAGGAGCCTGGCGGGCTTCAGTCCATTGGGTGGCAAAGAGTTGGACACAACTCAGCCCACATACATCTACACTAGAGGAATCTAAGGTATTGGAAAGCAGGTGAATGATTTGGGTGGAGGAAGTGAAGTCCACCTCCAGTGAGCCAGTTTTTCTCTCTGATGCAGAGACCCACATCTGGGCCTGAAGCTGAGGCACATCCCAGCTCCTAAAACTTAGAAGGGGGGCCACCCTGATCATTGCTGGCAATGCCCAGAGCCCTTTTTTTCAACATCCAGAGGAGGAGCTAAAGCCCAACCAACAGCCCAAGAAACCACCTCCTGACCTGGTGCAGCAGCCAGTCGGGGTTCAGGGGAGGAGGGGTGCCAGGCTCCGAGGAATGCCGGTCACCTGTTGCTCCCCCACAAAGACAAGGCTTTACACCTTTCTCGGGGCACACACAAGCCTTCCCTCCCGCTTGCCCAGGTCATTCATTCCAGAACCAGATGTTAAGCACCCACTCTGGACGGGGCTTCTCTCAGCTAGCCCAGGTAGCATAGTGGGGTGGAACGCTATAGGCCTCAGACTCAGACCCAAATGTGAACACCAGCTGTCTGATCCAGCCCGTGACACTGAACTTCTCAGGCTCCTCCCATGTAAAACACCCACCTCCCCAGTCAAGACTGAACAGTATCCCCCTGGAGGACGTCTGCAGACAGTAGGCATTCAATTATCCTAAGAGCCACCTTTTACTGCATTCCTGCTGTGCACCAGGCACTGTTCTAAATACATCTCACATGAATTTAATGTAATTTCAGTTAATTTCCACAACAAACCCACTTAAGAGGAAGAAGATTGAAGTTCAGAGGAATTAGGTGACTTTAGCAAACAGGTTTCCGACTTACCGAGAGCTGTGGGCTTGGGCCCAGGCGCCCCCATGTTCTGCTGTTCTCATCCAGTGTCACCCTCTTGCCCTGCTACCTAAGGTAGCCTTTTGTTTCCATTTTTCATTTTCATTCATAAGACATGGGATCAACTTGGGGTAGGCCAAGGGCAATTTCAAGTTGACAACTGGAAGAAATAAAAACTGATCGCAGGGCAAACGGGACACACTTGAGAAAATACAGCATTTCAAACCTGGTCCCACGCCAGCCCTCTCAGACCTTCTGCCCATGTCACTTCCGGACAACACTGACTTCCGGCTCTCCAAAGCAGGTACATTTACACCCTGGGCTGAGCAAGGTATTTACACAGGAAAAACAGAAACAACAAAAATGTCCTTAGGAAAAAATTGTTTTATAAATAATATGCCTGGTACATTAGAATGACAGCACATGTGTTTAACTTCTTACACACTTACAGGGGTGTAAGAAATTCCCTTGGGACAGTGTACACAGAGTAGAGACCCATGCTTAGCAACCACACTTTGGTCTGAATTCACTTCCAAACACTGCTGACAAATGAGCATATACAGCAAGCAAGAGGGCTGCCTGGCCACTGACCAGTTCTGCTGCCGTCCTGGGCACTGTGTTCAAGCACCGTACAGTGGTCATTGCCTGGATTTTACAGAAATGAGTGACACAAAAATGAAAGTGCTTGCAGTAAATGATTACTATTGGTCCCAATCTTAATAATACACAGGGAAAGGTGAAAAACACCAGGAAGGCCAAGAGCAGAGTTCCAGCCGCACAGAGACTATCTCTGTGTCAGGCAGACACAGCTGCTGTGCGCTCAGCTGGGACGGAGCTGAGACAGAGGAATGTGCTGGAAATACACAAACCAATGACTGTGCGTCCCAGATGAGGCATTAACAGATTCCAAATTCATCAACTGTTCTTGGAACAGAGCCTCCCTTTGGACAGGCTTACTTTTGGCTTGAGCACTTTTGTCCAAGGATACCTTAAGACAGGAGCAAGTTCTGTTTCACTGCGTCCAGCGTTTGCCCAGAGGCACCAAAGTTCACAGTCCAGAGCCCACAGTGCAACGGAGTCATGAACAACACCCTTCTTTCTTCCATTTTTCCCCTCCTGTTTCATTGGTCACAACAAGGAACGTGTCTATTTTTCAAGGCTAAGAAGCAGAAGTGTATCTGGGTGTTCCTGGGCAGTAAAATGAGAGTAAATGCTCAGAGGCAGCAGAGATCTGGAGAAGCTACCCAAGCTGCTTACTTCCAGCTGAATTCTCCTGAAGCACAGACATATTCGAGAAGGTCTCCAGACCTCTGGATCCTTAGGGTACAAAGGTAGGAAACAACCAAACCACTGCTAACACTGAAAAAAAAAAAAAACACACATGAAGACCATGGGCTGAAGATCCATCACTTTATTTTCAGAAAGAGATGGCCAAAGGGGATGAGGAGGCAGAGATACAGAGGCATGCCAGCAACACAGCAGAAACAATCCAGTTGGCCATCCAAAAACTATAAATGAAACACAGTGCCAACTGGCTTTCACCCCCCCTCACCCCCATCCCGCCTGCCACAAGTCGCATTTCAGTGTGTAACAGAAATGAAAATCCTTAATCCTGGAGATAAAAGTAGATAGCACCTGGTGCTTCACCTTGGCAGGGAGACTGCGATGGCTCTGAGACATCCACTGAGTTGTCGCTCAATCACTGCACGTGGGCCCGGCTGGTTTCCCTCGTTGGTGTCGTGATTTCCAGGCCTTGTCGTGAAGGATATGGCTAAGCGGCAGTTCATTTGGGGAACAATGAAGCACTCTGAAACACTTAGTCCTCCAAATCTTCCAAGCAGGAGAACAAGGCTCTGGACTCCCCAGATCTGAGGCACAGATGACGCACAGCTGATCCATGGAAGGTGGAGAGTGAATCAAGGCCCACTTCCCAGGCCAGCAACTTAGGTCCCCGGACAAGGAGGAAATACCACACACGAAACGCCAAGTCCTTTTCCTTGCAGCTCATGCGGTTCCAAAGCACCTTCCACAAACACCTAGAGGGGTCCAGCACAAGTGATGGATCTTATGGTTTCGGCTACTAGTCTCCAAGAAACAATGGACTCAGGGTGGCCTGTCTCACTGAGGAAGTTGGAATTAAGGATCCTTTTGTGCCAAGTGCAAGAGCGTCCTCACCCTTAACCTTTGACTGTCATAACCTTCCAGGGTCTGTATGGAACATACTTTCACAAGGCACCAGCAGGGCGCAGAGCACAGCTCAGAATTTGAGACGGCCTGGCTGCTCAGAGTCCGAGGAGGGGCTCTGACTTCCACCATGGAGAAAGAACACAGTGGAGGCCAAGGTGAGGGAGAGCCCCAGGCCAGGAAATGGGAGATTCATGGACACCAGGCCTCTTGTTCTGCATAGGCAATGGACAGGGCTGGGCGGCGCCAGCAGAGCTTTGGAGAATTAAACTGGTTTACCTCTCGACCTGGGTGGGGCGCACAAGGGGCCGTTACGAGAGATGGAACAGAAGGAATATTTTTGGTCCAGTGCTGCAGGAGAGGGGGGCAAAGTGGAGGCCAGCGGGGCTGAGAGCCCCGCGGGCAGGCTAGCAGACAGTTTCTGCGGCAGACTGGACCCTTAGCGGTTAGTTCAACCTAACTGAGCTGCAGCCCTGGGGGCCTTAGAAAGGGGGAAGAACACCTTCCCTGGGGTCCTTGTCCTCAAATAGGCTTCCTCCTTAGGTCTTCCAATCAATCCAGGGTTCCCTCAGCCAGGACTTGCCCTGGACAATGGACGCCCCTTGGCCCTCTCTGTGTCAACAGCAGTGGAACCAGCGAGACCGCAGCTGAGGTCCTTCTGCCGTGCTGACGCGGAACCGACACTGGCGACGGTGTGGGCCAGACTGAAGGTTATCCAGGGGAGCGAGGGGCTCCTTCACCGGCCACAGGAGCATCAGCCTCCAAGACAGGTCTCCGGCCAACGTCCCCCAGAGATTTCCCACTCGGGATTTGTGTTTAGAGTGGAGAACCAGGAACCACACCGCTGGCTCACGCGCACTAAACGAGGAGCAGTGTGACTTCACACACAGACTGCTTGCGCCCAAGCCGCAGAGACAAGCTCGGAGTGGGTGAGTTTGCTGCGCCCTTACACCCTCTGCTTCTTCTGCCCGGGTCGCCCTGGAGCACCACGGTTGGGAGGCCAGCCCAAGCCCCTCGCCCACCCACTGCACCCCACCCCACCCTCCCCAGCCTGAAGCAGAGGCCTCCGAGGAGGTCTCAGGAAACACCCTGTCCGGGTTTCCTCTGTCCCAGCTGGCTCTTCAACATCCTCGAGCGGGGACCCACAGGCAGAGCTCACGCGGCCTTTCTCCTGTCAGGCCGCTGGTCATCCTGCAGGGTGTGGGGAAAAGAAAAGGATGAAGGTTAAACTCAACTTCAGGGGCATCCCTGGTGGCTCAGCAGTAAAGAATCTGCCTGCCAACCCAGGAGATGCAGGTTCGATCCATGGGTTAGGAAGATCCCCTGGAGAAGGCAACCCACTCTAGTATTCTTGCCTGGAGAATCCCATGGACAGAGGAGCCTGGAGGGCTCCAGCCAAAGGAGTTGCAAAAGAGTCGGACACCACTGAGTTAGCACACAAACTCAAGTTCACTCAAGACAGACCAGGCTCATTGCTCACCCCATGTTTACCTGCTCCACATTCATAGAGACCAAGTCATTTTTTGTCTTGGTTTTGCAAAACTACACATGTAATGTGATTTTCCCCACCTTTCCTAGGAGACTCCTGGTGGCACCCTCCCTGCTTAAAGACTGTAGAGGCGGCGGGTGTTCTCACGCAGGGTGGCCAA
The DNA here is from genome assembly GCF_029407905.1 of Bubalus kerabau. Lineage (NCBI taxonomy): Eukaryota > Metazoa > Chordata > Mammalia > Artiodactyla > Bovidae > Bubalus > Bubalus kerabau. The sequence goes on from NC_073643.1 coordinate 18,330,265, forward strand.
GGTGCTGGCGAGCGGCAGGTCTTTGACCCTGGCGATCTCTCGAACCGTGTGCAAGGCCAGGCCCGGGTGGGCGTACTGGCAAAGGCTCTTGGGAACCTGGAAGACACCAAGCATTCAGGACATCGCTGTGCTTTCTGTGCACAGCCGTCAGGCACGTGTCCCTCCCCGGCCCTTCCCGAGCAGGGCCTCTTTGGAGCTGTGTAGAGACCCCTTTACCTGCAGGTGCAGGGAGAGTCCCAGTCAGGGGGGCTCTGGGTGAGCAGGGTCCCACGCTTCCTTGGACAACCCTCTACAGGGTAGGGCTGTGCACTGCCTGGAAGAGAGTGGTTACCCTTCAGCTTCTCAGCCCCCTAGACTTTGGTTCTGCAAAGCAACAGAGAGGAGATACCTACACAGCCAAGGGCGGGACCTGGAAAGGTACTGGGCGCTCTGGTCCTGCCAGCCTCGCACGGATGACCGCCCGCCTCCCACCCTCTCTCCTCAGCGCCTCAACTTAGCTTGAAGACGGCCCTACCTGTCGAGGCAGGAAATAGGGAGCGTCTGTCTCTACGATGATCCTCTCCAGTGGGATCTGTTTCAGAGCTTCCCGGGCCTCCCAGGCGGAGGAGTAGGTCAGGACAGCTGTGAAGCCCACGGACATGTTGGGAAAGTGGTCCAGCAGGGGCTCGATGACTGGGTAGCTGCCGGTGAAGCAGTGCCTGCGAGGAGGAGAATCCCACGTCAGGATTCTCTCATTACCCACTCTGCCGAAGCCCCAACTCCCTCTAGACATTTCACCTCTTCTGAGTTAATTTTGGTGGACAAATTCTCAAAAATGCAAAGACTGCATCCGAGGGAAGGACTCACAGTCGACACAGTCAGAAGCAGAACTGACAACAGCAGCCCCTCCGGATCACGATACTGTGGGCGGAAATTACGTCCATGTAATCGAATACACCAGAAGGGGCCTACAGGTGAATTTTTCTTCTTTTAGCCTGACACCTGTCCATGTTCTTAGTACCATATACACCAGCCCAGAAGGGCCGAGTGACTGTGCCTCGTCTCATCTCTGGCAGCCGCTCCACTCAGAGGCGTCACTCTTTGCCTGGGTGCCTGGAAGGCGGTGGTCTAGAGGCCTGACAGCCCCGCCCTCTTCAGTCACCTGTCAGAACCAGGCTTGGGATCTAGACTCTGTTTCTTCAGTTAACCCATCTCACCCATCTTGAAAGAGCCAGCTGGGCATCAACTCCTGGCCCCTTGTAGCCAGAGGCAGCTAAGGGCCCGTGCTCTGGCTCCCTGTGCTCAGCTCAGCCCCACACCCTCTGGGGAGTCACCGGCGGACTGTCTCTCACAGCTCCTCCAGGGCCCCCTCAAGCCAAGCCCATGCCTAGAATGGGCACATGGCAGGAGGCTGGTGAGTTTACCCAACTAAAGAACCCCTAGATACCATTTAGAGAAGATAAGGTGGGGTAGGGAGGGGTGGGGAGGGATGAGCTTTCAAACTGCAAGCAGGAGAGAAAACTTCTTTTCCGGTGCCCTGGAATGCTCTCTGGGTGCAGTCACTGGACCCACAGCAGCTCCCCCCAGATCAACAGCTCTCATTTCTGAGAACTGAGCCTCCGTTACAACCTGCTTCATGGGATGGGGGTCACAGTGATTCAGGGTATTAGCTCAAACCATAGGAAGCTGTCATTTTTTACGTAAAAAAGTGGTCAAGTATCGGAAATTTCATATGGGTCAAAATGATAGTTAATCTTTTGAAAAGATTCTACAAAAAGACCTAACATTATCAATGCTCTTTTCTCACTGCATTTGTTTTTCCCAGTAACATCCTAGACAGAGGGACATGTTCACTTCCTTTGCCCGCTGAAGTTCTAGGCTCTCACCTGTGAATCTTGTAGTCTGGAGGCACAAGTTTTTTCATGATTTTCAGCAGATCTTCATCAGCTTCCCGGCAGTGGATCACCAAGGGCTTCCTCAGAGACACGGCCAGCTGTAGCTGCCTCTCAAACACCTGGGAGAAGGTAGCGACAAAACCTGTGGGTGAGGGCCATTCTGGATGTCTCTTACCTCCAGAGCAGCCAGTCCAGGGGGCAACCCCAACCATCTCCCATTCTTTGTTTTTAAGCTCTATAATGCATAATAATAGCTAACATTTACTGACTGCTTACTAGATAGTATTATTATTTAGGTGTATTATAACCTGTAATCCTCAAAAACACCCTAAGATAGGGTGCTCAGCCCATCATGTAAAGAAACGGAGGCTCCAAATGAGGTCAGATAACTTGCAGTTGATTAGCTAGAGCACCCCGATTCAAACCAGAACCCAGGCTCTGCATGGAGCAACCACTAGGCAATGCTTATTTGGGGCTCCAGGGGCAGGACAGGGCTCAGAAGCACCACTCCAAGATAAGTGTGCTCTCCTTCACTGTCCCTGCCCCTACTCGCACTCCCAAGAGGGAGTCCATCCCCTTGCACACGTTTTCCACCGTGAAAAGTTGCCATGGATATATCTGCATGATGCCCGACTCTCAGAGGTGCTCAACTATGTGTGGAAAGAATAAATACTAAAGCTATTTCCTGCAACTTGCTTTCTACAGATACATTAAAAAAAAACAACGCTCTTAATATTTCCATGAGTAGTTTTTTCCAATCATGGAATATAATTCATGTTTGAATGTTTAACATCAAATTAGAAGATGCTTTTGAGTCAGGTGACTCACTTGAGAATGACATGTTCAAGTCCAGCACTAGTACTACCTTGTCTCAAGATAGCGGCAAAGAGCCAATACCAATTCTGACATAACTCAGGTTTAACCTGTGTTTTCAACTAAAGGAAAGTGAGTCAGGAAACCAACAACATGGAATGCTTTCAAGGACTTTAACGATGAGCTAATCCCAGTACCGACAGCCCACTGGAGCCCTCTTTAACATATATGCCCTCCTTGAACTCCTCCAGAGGCAGAAGGCTGCAAGAGATTCTAATTTCAACACTTAATTTTTGCTTCTAGAAAGCTACTATTTGCATAATTAAACTATTATAGACTTGGGGTGGAACATTACACGGCTGTTAAAAAAGCATATTTTTCAAAGAATATTTAATGAAGCGGGAACATTTTCACGGTGGAAAAAACATTCAAACTACTACTTTCTATTAATCTCCTAAATTCTTTTTTAAAAGACACGTACATACAGCACTCATTTCCTTGATTCTTTGACAGGTACTCATAAGACATGCCACCAACTGTTCCATGCAACTCTCCAAGGGATAGCGACAATAAAAATATGAATTCCAAAACACATCTGAATTTTAAAAACTATTAAGAAGAAAGAATTGTTAGGGGCCAGGAACAGTGGCTGCTGTGGAGCGTGTGTCCTCCCCAGGAGCAGAAAAAGAACAAGAGCAAATGAAGCTCACTGCAAGGCAGAAGTCACGGTTGCTCTCTCCTGGACTGGGAAATGATTATCTTTGCTCATTTGTGTGTTTTGCAAAATATTCTGCAATGGGCGCACTAACTTTAAAATCAGAAGAAAAACATATTGTTTAATTAAACAAAATGTGTTGCTTCCCAAGAAGGAATGGAAGCTTTGACATTTGTATCATTAGCTGTAAAGGTCATTCAGCCCCTACCCTCCTCTTCTTTTCGTAATACAACTGAAAGGAAAGCAACAGCTTGCGAAGCATTTGACCAATGACATCTGGGATTGGGGAGAGGGGGTCTGGATAAGAGCAATCATGTTTTTAGAGATTCTGAATTCTTTAGTTCCCAAAGTGGAGAAACGCTTACGTAACCACTAAGAGAGGAACACTGTGAGCCAACGAAGGACGACGTTACCTTGTGCTGCTCTGGGACAGGCGTGGTGCACTTGTGAGAGTAATCCAAGCCCATCTCCCCGAATGCCACGGCCTTGGGGTGCCTCAAGGCCTGCAGAAGATTCCTTTCTTGACTCTCACTGTAGTAACGTGCAAAATGCGGGTGACAGCCAAAGGCACCCCACACCAGATCCTCCTGCAACAGGTCCTCCCAGAGGCCATCCGTCAGGGTGCGAGGATCGCAGAAATCAGAGATGCAGCCCTGAAACTCCTTAGGGAAGGAGCTGCTGTAAATCTTCCTGAACTTGCTGAAGGTCCCTTTGAATGACAGCTTGGAATACAGCATGTCCAAGTGACAATGGGTGTCGATGAAACCCTCCAGCCTGGGCTCCCGACGGCTCCTGGGCAGGGAGCTAGACGCAGGTTCCTCACCTGGACGGGGCAGCACGTCCTCCTGGAATGTTCTTTTCTCCTTCACGTGTCCTTCTGAGCTTCTGGAGAAACGAGATGAACGAGACTTCCGGGATCTGCCTTCCTTGGCAGCCTCAGGCTCCCTGGAGGTGAGCGGGGGGCTCACCGTCGAGGCGGGGGAAGCGCCCCGGCCGCTCCTGCCCGCCTGCATCGTGTCGCTGCCGCCACTGCCCACGGACGGGTACCCGGGGGTCTTGGGACCGCTGGCCCAGTAGCTGGCGTAGTCACACCAGGGACTGCTGTACAAGTGAGCCGGGTACATGACATAGTCCGTGGGGAAGGCAGAAGCCTCTGGAACTGTGGAGGGTTTTAGTGGGACGGGCTCCTCCTGAGAGAACCTGGCCGTGGAAATCTCGTCCACGTCGGACCAGTCACTTCCTGAAGAGGTGCGCTCCATCACCACCTCCCGGTCCTTAGGCTGCAGAGAAGGAAAGAGACAGAAGGTTTGCCTTTGTCCTGTGTGAGGACAGCCTCCCATGCTCGGCCACCTGCCAAATAGAGGCCCTGGCTGCTCTCAGGCCACGGAGATGGCACGGCATTGACTCCTTAGTGCACTTTCTCATCTGGCTTCCTGATTAATTCGCAGAAAGTGAGCCAGGTTACCACGGAATAAACTTGGGATCATGGTGTCATGTGCCCTCCCTGGAAGGGAGGCTGTGCCTGCATTCCCTTTCTGAAGAACCCCTCTTGGGGAAAAAAAAAACTGCTCTCTAGGACATACAGGGTATGGGGGGTGCAGTTGTTAGAGAAAAGCACTGTCCAGCATCTCATCACTAACAACAGGTCTGTTGTGCGTTCAAAATATACCACCATGCAGTTGGAGTCCTTTGAGGCTGTGTCTGCAAATTCTTTGACGTTACTCTCCATTCAAAGTGGGGTCTGTGACCCCTCCCCTTGAACTCGGGCCAACTTGTATGGTAACTGATAGAGCTGGAAGGGACTGCAGCTTCCAGGACTAGGTCAAACCAGTCTTGCTCCTCTGGGGGAGGTCGACTACCGTATTACTTCTGAGCACCCACAACCACATCCTAGAGGTCACAGGTAGGTGCCAAGCACCAGCTGCTGGACATGTTCACATGTGAGCATGTCAATAAAATACCTCTCACATACACTAACAGATAATTAACACCTTTGCAATCTAGCTCTTCAAAAATATGTTTCACTATTTCCTCTTCCCCCAACAACAAAAGTTAATCTGATTAAAATTATAAAAAATGTCCAAATGGAAGGTAAGGGTTTCTCCTCAAAATGATACTTCCCTTTTCTGAGGGTTCATTTCATATTCAAGTCCTCACAAAGTCTCTTGTAGTACAAGGTATACTCTTTTATTTGAAGAGGATAAATGACCCTAAACAAAACTCAGTCAAGCTAATTTGAGTATTTATTTAAAGAGGTTCCTTAAACTCATTTTTTTTTTTTTTTTTAAAAAGGGGAGATGGGAAGCAAAAAAAGGTAACAGATTTAATAATTATTCCTGGGGGTATGACCTCATAATTCTCTGCTAGACATCATTTTAAACAAAGGTTTTAAAGATAGTTTTTAGTTTTTTATAAAGATAACTTTTTAAAAAGCAATAAGGTAAGTGGTTACGTATAAAATTACACTGGAAACTTAAAAAACATAAAATATGTAGGAGGAGGAATAGGGCAACACAGGGCCAGTTGGAAAGCTACTTTTCACTCAATACATTTTTTAGTTTTAAACCCTGGAAATATATTTCCTAAAATACTAACTGAAAGAATAATTAGACGTGGTTACACTGTAGGATGCCCCAAAATTTACCTCCCAAGACTGAACAAATGCAAAGGGATTTGCAAAGGGAACAGCTACTTGCAATGTGGGATAGAATTTCCAGGGACAGAATAATAGAGACCAAAAAGTGCTACATCGTATCAATGAGATCTCAGCTACAGGAAATTCTACAAGTCAAATGACATCTTTTTTTGTTTAATATATGTAACAACAAAGAACATGGAATAGAAAGGGGAGGAGGAATCGACAGAGACTGGGGAGGAGGAATCGACAGAGACTAAGAGATTTAACACTTTAGAAAATGACACAGATGACTCTTACATCCTGCTTCAAACAAACTGAAATAATCATGAAATAGGGAAATTTAATCACTGACTGGATATGTGTGCTCAGTCGCTCAGTCGTGCCCGACTCTCTGTGAGCCCATGGACTATAGCCCACCAGGCTCCTGTGTCCATGGGATTCTCCAGGCAAAAATAATGGAGTGGGCTGCCATTTCCTTCTCCAGACTGACTGGATAGTTGACCCTATTAAGGACTGGGGGGACAGGGCAGCGGGAGAGATTAGAACTGTAGTTACGCTTGTTTTTCCCTAAAGATCCTAATTTGAGAGATAAACACCAAAATATTTATGGGTGAAATGATATGGTAGGTGCAGTTTTCCTCCAAATAATTTCTGGAGAGAAAAGGGATACAGAGCTCAAACAAGACAAGATCGGCAGTGAGTTAACACTTATTGATGATGAGTAATGGGTAAGTGGGTAATTTTCATAAATATTTTGAATATCTCATAATAAAAACTTTAAATGGAAATAACAGCAATTAAAATGCTAACTGAGATGGAAGGGTAGAGATGTCCTCTGGCTGCTTCACAAACTATCATCTGAGGGTACTGGTTAAAAAAAAAAACTAATTCTGCAGTTCCATCTCAGACCTCTTGAGTCAGGTTCTCATTCTTCTCATCAGAGAAGTTCAGGAAATCACATTACATGACTCAAAAAGTAACTCCAGTGACAACAAAGACCATGTCAGAGAAACATGTGAAAAGGTTCAATAAAACTAATCAAATATGAGGGGGTGAGAAATGGCAGAGTAGGGGGAAAAATGACTTCAAAAAATGCACATGTACCTAGGAATACATATGATAAACAGACTTTGACGACATCATCTAAGACCTTGAAAGACTTTATATAGAGTCAAGTTGGCCAGGAAAAGGTTTTGGATTTCCTTTTTGGGAAAATAGACAATTACCTATACTCAAGACTGCCTAAGGTTCAAGTACATATGGTGAAATTTAAAGCTGCATTTATTGAGAGTCTACTATACACGAGGCACTGAGCAAAGTATTTTCATGTATTAATTTAGCATTCACCAAACTTCAGCCCACAAGCCAAATCCAACACACTGCCTGTTGGTTTAAGTAAAGTTTTATTGGAATATAGCCAGGCTCATTCACTTTAATATTGTCTATGGCTGTTTTCATGCTATTACAGAAGAGTTGAATAGTTGCAATGGAGGCCTTAAAAGCTCAAAAAACCTAAAATATTTACTATCTGGTCCTTAACAGACAGTCTGCTGATCCCCATATTAGTCTGTGATAACATTTAAAGAATCATGCCTTTTTATATAGAGGAAGAAACGGGGGCTCAAAGAGGTTAAGTGACTTTCTCAAGACTGCAGTACACCAGCAGAGCCAGGATATGAACTCAAAATGTCTGATCTCAACACTCATCTGCTAACCTACCCAAATACATCCTCAACAGGCAATCTAAGTGTCCAGTCTGACAAACGGGAGTTTGGGTATAGAAGTTTGGAAAGTTCACCCATACCAGGGAACTCCAGGCAGCGAAACAATGATCTACATTAGACAGAAACACAGGCATTATACACTGGGTTGGCGGGAAAAGTAGTTTACAAAACCTACTGCTCTTGGAGTTTCCAATTAAATACAGCACATGTGGGTTTTGTCCTTCCTGCCAAAAACCTCTTATTAAAGTTATAGGAAATGGACTTGGAAAAGCGTAAACCTATGAAGAGAAAGCATACAGAAAAAAGAGCAAAGCAAACTAAAAAAATAATCAGATACTAGAAAGCAGATAGAGGAATAGTCACTGGATAAGCAGATTACAGATGGCCAAAACCTAGGCCTGCAGTGAGAAAACCCCCAAAACATGCTGAATCATACTACAGGCCCCCAGAAGACCCAGGAATTGGAGGTATCAGAGCTCTCAAAATGCAGGCAAGGCTGGAGATGAAAGTAAGAGGATCTGTGAAGTTAGAGCCCCAGGTCCTTGCTCCCATCCTGCACAGATGGGGCTTCCCCTTCCCAGCCCAGCAAAAGATAAGGTTCGTGCTTGGAAAAGTTAAGCCAAGGAGCCTGTGGAAGAACCAGGGACAACAGACTCATAGCTTAGGGTCATCACATGTTAGACACTGATGAACCCAGCCACCTCCCTCAACCTGACTTCTAAAACACCAGCAGCTGGACCTGTGCTCTTGAGCAGAGCACTGGAGGATTTGTCCCAGGGCCCCACCCTCACCCCCCAGCAGCCTCTGAGGATGAAACTACAGGTGATCACATGATGTTAAAGGCAGCAGTTGATAAGCCCACCCAGGCACCAAGACTTCCAACTGGCTTAATGCTTCATCGTTAAAATATGAACAGATACCAGAAACATCTGAGGAAAAGCCTAACACAAAAGATGACACCAAAATATTTAGGGGAAAAAAAAACAAAAAAACAGAAGAAAACTCTGAAAAAATAGTGTGGAAAGAAAACTTTGAAACAAACTTTTAATTCATATTCTCAGAGAAACAAGAGAAGGTATTATAACCTCAAAATGACACAGGATGTCTAAAAAAGGTAAACTCAAAAAATTGAGCCAGTGTTTTATAATTTAAGCATGCCAAAAATTTTAAAAGCATGTGTTATCATCATATGCACTCTCCTTAATTATGCATAAAGAAAGCAGAGATGAAAGGAGAGAGGAAAAAAGGAATCGTAAGGAATCAAAAGGAATATACCCTCAAAAAAGAAAGAAACGTGGGGAGCAGACTACTTATTTTGACAATATTGAGAAGAAATGTATGGTACTGTCAGGGGAAGCACACTGACTGAAGCTGCCCACCCTGGCCAGGCACCATCGTAACCATTTGCAGGAGGTGTTTTACGACAGGAGGTCCTGGTAAGGAACACGGAACTAATAAGCCACCACGAACCAGAATTCAGGAAAGGTCAAAAGGAGACACCACATGTCCAACCACCTCCCAGAATCCTCCTCTCTGGCATCCATCTTGGCTGAACAAGGCATGCACCACCAGGAAGGGCTCTGAGTCAGAATGATTGGCTAAAGACAACCCAGAAACTAATCCCATCACCATAAAACCCGAGACTGCGAGCCACATGGCTGAGCAGTTCTCCTGGCTTCCCTTACCCTACTGCTCTCCACCAGGGTGCTCTTTCCCAATAAAATCTCTTGCTTTGTCAGCACATGTGTCTCCTTGGACAATTCATTTCTGAGGGTTAGACAAGAGCCCAGTTTCTAGCCCTGGAATGGGTCCCCCTTCCTGCAACAGGACTAGCAGTTTGGAGATGAAACAGTCATAAGAACAGAAAACTACAGGAAAGAAACAAAGTAAGATGAACTTCAAAGTAGACAAACTTTTATAAGATTGGAAATATAATCAGAGTATACTTAGTCAGCTATGAATACGGTCATAATAATTGTAAATAGATTTGACTAAAAATTGTATTATGAATCGGAGCTACAGGAAGGCAGAGAGGATACATTTACACGTGTGGGTACCGTCGAAGTGTAGAGAACTCAATTCTCGTCTCCTGTGTAGAAAGTCCACAGATGTCTAAATTTTTAAAAAATAAACAATGTGAAATTACTTAGAAACACAGACTAGAAAGAGAGATGAAAGGGGCTGCCTCCGAGCAGCAGTCATGAAGCATGGGCAGAGATGGGCACCACAGAGGAATGTTTTTTCCCTCCGAATCAGAAACAATGTTAAAAATTGCTCGTTTCCCTTCAGTGTTATTTGGTGTCACCCTATCCTTCCTCTAGAGCAACAGAAGTTTATCTGAATGTAGTATTTCCCAGATGGAAGTCAGTTTGGAATTTTCCAGACTCTCTTGCAAGTGTTGGCCAGATTCTTCTCAACAGATATGAGCAGATACAATGGGGACTATTACTGAGCCAAACTCTTAAAAGGGAGGGAATGTATTTTGCTCTTCTCCCCTTCCTCCTGGCTGGAATGTCAATGTAACGTGCGGAGCCTGGTCACAGCCGCTCGAACCACAAGGTGGAAACCGCCGAGCGGCAGCAGAGTCAAGCAGGAGGCACCCAGGTCCCCCACACCGTGGACCCATCCTCTATAAGGCAAACTGCTTAAGTCAATGTTATTTTGGCCTTTGTTACACAGGAACATCTGTATCTTAACATATAAATCCTAAAACAAAGCTAGCACTGAATTGAGGTTTCTTAATAAATCTAAAAGGCATGATACAAGAGAACTATCAGTTTGTTTCCTGAAGCCCTGGGTAAGTCAAGGACTGCGTTGAATGAGTAATACTTATGATCAAACTAAAAAGACCAAGGACATTTAACAAAACTCAAAACTCCATGCTTGACCTGAGCTTGACTCACCTTCTGGCCATTCAAATGCGAGTCAGAGTCATCCAGAAACTCCAGGGGTGGAGAGCACTCTTCGATGACCATCCTTCGACCACCCACGGGCTCCTCACTGGGGCTCTCCTGAGGGTCTATCACCACCCTCCTGTCACAGAAGCTGCTCTTCTCCAGCACAGTGTCCTCCTCCTCTGCTCTGACCTCTGGGGTGGACTCTTTCTCTTTCTGAGGAGCAGCCACACTGACACTCCCGGCTGGTCCCTCTCCGCGGCGGGGGTGCTCTGCGATGTGGGGTTTTGCCCGTGGGGCCGCCTCTCCCTTCCTCTTTGGCATTGACTTTCCCAGGATGCCCTGGATGGCCTTTAGGTAGATCATGGCGGAGCCCTGGTCTCGAAGTCTATCCCTCTGCCTTTTCTGGACCTTGTGTGGTTCCTCCATTGTACCATTTTGACCCTCCGCTTCCGCTGCCAATTCAGAATCCACGGAGCTACGAGGGCTATCTTTGGAATCAACCTGGAGGAAAAAAATGAGAAATTATGAAAGGTGATTTCATATATGAAGCACTTAGCAAATGAGACATTAGTGGAGACATCATGCCAGCCCTCAGCACAGTCAGCCACTGTTAACAATTTCAGTAGAAACTGGACTAGAAGAGCGAGCTAAAAGAGATGAAAGGGGCTATCTCCGAGCAGCAGTCACAAAGCATGGGCAGAGATGGGTACCATGGAGGATGCCTCCGCCCATCCTTTCTCTACAGCTGCCACAAGGAGTTCTACAATCGGGCAACGCCGCTTAACATGCTTCAACGACTCTGTGTCTGCCTGACTCCTGAGTGTGACCCCGGAAGCTCTCCTCCCCGGTTGGCCCCCAACCTTCCTTCCAGCATCATCTCCTGCCTTTCTCCACTCACTCAGGTGTCCTGGGAATGAGGGAAGCACTGGAGAAGGGGGAAAGGAGGGCCCTGGAATAAGCAGCGCCCCAAGCATCAGAACAGCATTTCATAATCCTTTTTGGGCACACACAGTTCTTGTTTCCTGAAATGTCCTTGTCCATCAAGAGAACTCAAATGGCACCTCTTCTGTGAGGACTTTCCCGATGCTTAAAGTCACTCACTCCTCTGACCCCTCGTACTCTAAATACCCCTGTTACCACACCTCGCACTGTGATGAACTGTCTCATTCTCTGCACCACCAGCCCCAGCACGGCTTCACCCAAGCACTGGACATCCACTGAGTGAAGCAGAAGACAGGATCCCCCATGAAAGTCTCATCACTCAAAAGCCAAGATGCACAATGCTTTCTCGTGTCTGGGTTGCGTGACCCTCTAAAGGGCCCCTCAATGGAAGGACACTGCCCTCTTCATCTCCCTGCTCCTCCCATCTAATGCTGGGCCAGGATGAGCAGGTGCTCAAAGGAGGGCAGCAGCCTCAAGAACACTGGCTGTGAAGTCAGACTGACCTGGGATTATACTGTAGCTCTGACCTGTACAAGCTGTGTGGCCTTGGTCCAGTCTCAACCTTTCTGAGTCTCACTGTCCCAGGGTCTACATAGCAGGTGCTCAAACATTTGTTCACTGGTATCTAAGCATTTGTTAAGTAAGACATAAAGATAACACTGCCATCAACTATACTTGAATTAAAAACAAACAAACAAGCTTAAAATCTTAAGGGTTTAGCATAACTATGGCTTTACTTCTCAAAAAAATAATAAAATAAAACAGATAACACTACCCACCTCACAAGACTGAGAATTATGTGAATGCACCTGATGTGAACTGACTCATTGGAAAAGACTCTGATGCTGGGAAAGATTGAAGGCAGGAGGAGAAGGGGACGACAGAGGATGAGATGCCTGGAAGGCATCACCGACTCGATGCACGTGAGTTTGAGCAAGCTCCCGGAATTGGTGTTGGAAAGGAAGGCCTGACATGCTGCAGTCCATGGGGTCGCAAAGAGTCAGACATGACTGATCGACTGAACTGAACTGAACTAAACTGAACAGAGGTCAAATACTGAGACTCACATTTGACAAGCTTTAGCTTCCCAGGTGACATTAGTGGTAAAGAACCCACCTGTCAGTGTAGGAGACGTTAAGAGACACGGGTTCAATCCCTGGGTCAGAAAGATTCTCTGGAAAAGGAAATGGCAACCCACTCCAGTATTCTTGCCTGGGAAATCCCATGGACAGAGGAACCTGGCAGGCTACAATCCATGGGGTCGCAAAGAGTCAGACCTGAGTTACCTACTAAACCTCCTTCTCCAGCACATCATAAAGTTCAAACTTTTCCTTCCACTCTTCCTTCCCCAAACTGAATTAAAAATTTGGACATGTCATCAACAGATGGAGAGAGATTTCATGCTCCCAGGTTGGAAGAAACAATATTGTGAAAAATGACTATACTACCAAATGCAAGCTACAGATTTAATGCGATCCCTGTCAAACTACCAATGGTATTTTTTGAAGAACAAAAAACTTCTCAATTCATATGGAAACACACTAGACCCCGAATAGCCAAAGCAGTCTTGAGAAAGAAGAATGGAGCTGGAAGAATCAACCTTCCTGACTTCAGATTATACTACAAAGCTACAGTCATCAGAGAATGTGGCATTGGCACAAAAGCAGAAATATAGACCACAGGAAAAGATGGAAAGCCCAAAAATAAACCCATGCACCTATGGGTAACTTATTTTTGACAAAGGAGGCAAGAATATACAGTGGGGCAAAGACAGCCTCTTCAATAAATGGTGCTGGGAAAACTGGACCAGCTACATGTAAAAGAAAGAAATTAGAACACTTCCTAACACCATACACAAAGATAAACTCAAAATGAATTAAAGAAATAAATCTAAGACCAGAACTATCAACTCTTAGAGGAAAACAGGCAGAACATAAATCAAATGATGATGTAAATCAAAGCAAGATCCTCTACGACCCACCCCCTAGAGTAATGGAAATAAAAATAAACAAGTGGGACCTAATTAAACTTAAAAGTTTTTGCACAGCAAGGAAACTATAAACAAGGTGAAAAACAACCCTCAGAATGGGAGAAAATAATAGCAAATGAAACAACTGACAAAGGATTAATTTCCAAAATATAGAAGCAGCTCACACAACTCAAAGCCAGAAAAACAAATCACTCGATCAAAAAGTGGGAAAAAGACCTAAACAGACATTTCTCCAAAGACATACACATGGCTGACAAACACATGAAAAGATGCTCAACACTGCTCATTATCAGAGAAACGCAAATCAAAACTACAATGAGCTATCACCTCATACCAGTCAGAATGGCCATCACAGAAAGTCTACAAACAATAAATGCTGGACAGGTGTGGAGAAAAGGGAATGCTCTTGCACAGTTGGTGGGAATGTAAACTGATACAGCCACTATGGAAGATGGTATGGAGATTCCTTTAAAAACTAGGAATAAAACCACCATATGACCCAGCAAACTCACTCCTAGGCATATACCCTGAGGAAACCAAAATTTAAAAAGACACATGTATCCCATTGTTCACTGCAACACTATTTACAATAGCAAGAATATGGAAGCAACCTAGATGTCCATCAACAGATGAATGGATAAAGAAGCTCTGGTACATACATACCATGGAATATGACTCAGCCATAAAAAGGAATGCATTTGAGTCAGTTCTAATGAGGTGGATGAACCCAGAACCTATTATACAGAGTGAAGTAAGCCAGAAAGAGAAAAATAACCATCATATACCAATGTATGTATATCATATATAATGAATCTAGAAGGACGGTACCGATAAATTTATCCGCAGGGCAGCAATGGAGAAACAGACAGAGAGAACAGAATTATGGATACAAGGCGGGGCGGGGGAGGAGGGCAGCCAGAGGGTGAGATGTATGGAGAGAGGAGAGAGTAATGCACAGACGTACACTACCGTAAGTAAAATAGACAGCTAGTGGGAATTTGCTGTATGACTCAGGGAACTCAAACGGGCTCTGTATCAACCTAGAGGAGTGGGACTGAGAGGGAAATGGAAGGGAGGTTCAAGAGGGAGGGGACACATGTATACCTATGGCTGATTCATGTTGATATTTGACAGAAAACAACAAAAGCCTGTAAAGCAATTATCCTTCAATTAAAATTTAGATATGTCATACTAAAGGCTAAACATAAGGTAGGTGAAGGTGCTCACAATAGAGACATTTAACCTTCTTTATAAAGTAAATGAAAATCATCAACTACCGTTAGAATCTGAGGGACTTCCCTGGGGAGTCCAGTGGTTAAGAATCCGCCTGCCAATGCAGGGGACATGGGTTAGATCCCTGGTCCTGGAACTAAGATCCCACGCGCCACGGGGTGACTAAGCCCATCTGCCACAACAAAGACCCAGCACAGACCAAAAAAAATTTTCTAAAAATCTGAGAAAACCTTGCCCACAATTATCCTGGAGGTAATATGGCACAAGAAGATGATGCTGGCCAGCAGGAATCGCTAATGATGCCAAAATGCCAGTCTAGCTATGGTCTAAAGGTGTTCCCCACAAAATTCAAATGTTGAAATCTGATCCCACGGTGGTGGTATTCTGCATGTTCTTTGGGAAGTGATTAGGTCATGAAAGTGACTAATTCTTACTGACAGGATCAGTACCCTAGTGAGGGGGCCCCAGACAGCTTCCTTGTCCCCTTCTGTCATGTGAGGACATAAAGAGAAGTCTGTGACCCAGAAGAGGGTGCTCACCAAGCTGGCACCCTGATCTCAGACTTCCAGTCTCTAGAATTTTGAGAAATTTCTGCGGTTTATAAGCTACTCAGTCGGTGGCATTTTGCTACAGCAGCCAGAATGAACCTAGATAATAAACATCTTCCCCTTGGAATATCCCATGACCTGGCACACAGACTTCTCTGCTGAGGGGGACACACAAAGCTATGTGTGTACGTCTCCAAGTCCACAGAGCAAATGCAGAAGGGCAGGTGGAGGGGTGGGAAGAGGCAGGTGAGTGGTGACTTGTTAGACAACAAGTCTGCAAATGACTGCAGAAAAAAGCGGGTAAGACGGGAAGGTCAAAGAGGCATTTTCAAATCATCTAAATAAGTACTGTGCCTCATTTTCAAACTAACAAACCCTCTCTAGGGAGAGTGCTTAGCAGTGCTAGAGAAGGATAGTTGGGATTAATTCTATCAAGTCTCAGAGTGTACTGACATGAATGATCTTCCAAAGGTGCAAATCTGCCTTCCCTCTATACAGAGCTCCCTAATGGCTTAGAATAAATCCAAATTCCCTTGGCTCCTAACACCCCACTGCAAGCTGCCCTCTACCTAGCTCCTCAGCCTCCATTCCACCAAACCATAACCTGAGGCAGTCTCGTGACTTCTTCAGGCTTCCCTCCAGACACCATGCCCCTGAGAAGCCCCCTCGTGGGGCCACCATCCAACAGAGTGCTTGACACACAATCCTCACGCAAGTGCTTATGACTGACAGCAGGCCAAGGGAAGAACCCCAGGACTTCTGAGACAGGACCAGACTGCTCACCTCTCCAAGGGTAACCGTGAGAATGACTGTGGTAAAGCAGGCCCTTGAGCCCCGGAGGAGAGGCCTGTCTGTCATTAGATGAGACCACGCCCCATCAGGGGCCACGCCCTCAACACTCCAGTTCCGGCCCAAGAGAACCCGAGCCCAGCACGCAGCGCACCTGAAAGACTAGGCTAGAGTCTTCCCCGCCTCACAATCTGGTTATTGGATTCAATTTAATCAACTGATCGTTTTACCCTGTACCCCAAACCACTGAAACTGCATCAAGGATAAATGACAAGATCAAACTAGCCTCATATTTACCTCATTTACATGTGTCATATTAATATACTTCATATTACCTACACTTATGTCAAAGACAAACCCTTTCAACTCACCATTAATTTTTTTTTTTTTTTTTTAAATCAATGTGCCCATACAAGGGTTCTGACCGTGAGGGCCACATTGAAAACACGTGGAACACGTCTCCTAAGGATAACAACCTGCCAGCAAGGACACAGAGCTAAATACAGCCTCACTTCTCAGTTCCACATCAGAAACCACTCAGCAAAGGCTTTAGGACAAACTGTTTTCCTTCTGGCTGGTTCCGGGTTTTTTAATGATAACTTTATTTAGGGGCAGCCCATCTTACCCAAGTAAGACTTGGCCTTTGCTCCTCCACGTACAGAACTCCCCACCTCTAAAGGCCCGTATCTCCAAAACCTAGAAAGCAAATCCCAAGCAACTAGAAACACTGCCTGGCACAAGCTAGGCCCTCGATGAATATTTGCTCAAAACCTAATCAAAGAGGTGGCTGACGCTCACACAGTAGCCGGCAACAAAAACCAGGACTCCTCTCCTCCCTCTAACCCGACTGGAAGAGACGGAACATTTCCAAATTCACGTTCAACTTCCTCTCTCACACACACACAGTGCAGGTGCTGAGAAAATTTAATTAATCCTTAAAAAAAAAAAATAAGTGGGTGAAATGCACCTCCTCCGTGAAGCACTCCTGCTCCCCAACATTATGAATTCATAACCCTCCCGTGTGTTCCCACTGGGGAACTAAATGTTGAACCTCTAAAATAACCCTGCCCCACCATGCAAAAGCCCAACGTGCTGGAAAACATAACCCTGGTGAAAAGCCACACCAAAAACCAAATCCTTTTTCTTGGTTCTGTGCCTCGAGGTATGTGGCACAACTCAGTAAATTAACAACTAAATTGCATACACCTATGTCTCTGGGGCACGCCAGCCACCTGGCACAGCGAATCTCCACCATGACTGATTGCCAGTTACAAGCACCTGAGAAATACTTCAATACCAGGAATCTGCGCCCACACCCGTGCAGAACCTCAAGAATTTTAAAGTAGTTTCAAAGTGCTGGCAAGTTTGCAAACTACCTCTCAACGGAACTTTAGGCCATCCCCTGGCGTCTATCCAGTTTGCGCTTAGTCCCCTGGGAAGACCCCAGAGATGTTAACAGACATCTTTTTCTTAGCGTCCTTTCACCAAAACTCCACCGCCAACATCTCAATCCAGGTGGAAAGGGCTTCGCCGTTTGCAAGGCGTTGGGGCCACTTACCTTAAGGCTGCAGGCTTCTTCCTCGAGAGAAGCCATTTCTTCTAGAGAAGATCTGACAGAGCGCAGAGGGGATCCCCCTGACGAAAGGAACCCCTGTGAGCTCGGAATCAGGCCTCGTTTGCAGGCGGCCCCACCCGCACCTGGGCCAGAGGAATGGGAGGAGGAGGAGGAGGTGGAACTTCTGCGGCGGGAATGCGAGGAGGAGGTGGAACTTTTGTGGCGGGATGAGCCCCAGGACACATCGTCCTCTTTCTGGGCTTTCAGGCGCTTGGGGCTGCTGGCCCCTCCTGAACGCGACACAGAGCTGTGAGCTGGGCGGCTGGAGGGGGCCACATCACTGGGCTCCCGGAGGCAGCTGCGCTTGCGGGAACTCCGATCCGAAGTGCTGCTCCAGTGGTACTTGACCTTGCGCCGCTCCGACGCCATGGGCACCTGCAAGGTAAACAGGCGGCCGGGAGTCCACCACCTCCCCTGCTGGCTGCCCCTTCCTCCAGCCTCCCGCCTTCCCGGGAACCCCTGGGGGAGGGCAGGCCACTAGGTCACAGCCAGGGGATGACTTCACTGACCTTTCCCCTTTTCCACTGCCCATCACAGTTCTCAAGGTTTCAGAGACGCTAAAGCGCTTCCTATGTCGGCGATAGCAAAGCGCTTCGAAGTCCAGAAGGTCCCAGGATTTACTAAAGGTTTCCTTCGATTAGGTTTCCGAGCCCACAACGTGCTTCCGCGATTACCAAGAGCTTCAGTTTGCACAGCGCTACTTCGGGGATGTCAAAGCGCTTCCGGAACTACGACGCGCTCTGACTGAGTTTGCAATACAAAGCCCTTCGCAGATGTCAGCGCTTCAAACGGCTACAGGGCGCTGTTAGGTCCACACTTGGAGGCCAGTCCTGCAGCCCCTGGGCGGGCCCGCGGCCGGGAGGCCCGGAACGCCGAGCGCGGGCCGCAGAGCAGTGCCAGACCGGCACGCAGCCCGCCCTGCGCTCGAGGCCCAGCCGACCAGCCCTGGGCCGGAAGGGGGCGAGCCGCCGCTCAGCCGGCGGCGCCCGGGTCCGCCTGCTCAGAATATCCCCGGGTCTGCCCGTATCCCGTTCCTGCTCTCGCCGCCCGGACGTCGGCTCCGCAACCTGACGCCCTGCCCTGGCCGCCGGCTTGCCGTCCGCCCCAATCCTGCGGGGCCGGCCCTGCCTCCGCCGGAGCTGGGACCACACCGGCCTCTGCTGGACCCGCCTACCGGAACGAGTTGTACGGCCCGCAGCCCGGCGTGCGGCGAGGGCGGGTCCTGCGCTGAAGAGAGGGCGCCCATTGCTCAGATCAACAAGGGGCGGAGCTCCGGGCAAGACGGAGCTCCTCTGTTGGTCAGTAAGTCTGGAGGCGGAACCCTTCGCCTTACGAAGCTCGTCCATTGGTCGGAAGCTAGACGGGCGGAGCCACACACGTTAGCTCGTAGAGCTCGAAGCAAAGGCGGGGTCGCAGTTCCCCAGGCTTGCGGATAGTGGAGGAATGGGGGCACCGACTGATCCGTGCTCCCGCGGCTGTTCCCTGCTGCTCAGCGCTGTCCCCTTTAGCAGGACGCCTTCAGATTCAGATGCGCTGATCAAACCCACACTAGCGTCATCACTCCATTTACAGAGCAGGAAACTGTGGTTCAGAGACCCAGTGACAAACCCAGAAACTGACGGATTTGGAATCAGAAACCACGGGGTGAGGGGTGGGGGGGACAAAAGACTACACAAAAACGTAAACTATCCTCTGGCAAACAAACACCAAAGTTAAAAAACAAGGTACAAACTTGGAAAGATGTTTGCAACACATAGCAAGGGGCTCATGTCCTTACTATGTAAAAACTTTCGCAATAAGATAATTAAGTGGGCAAAGGAAATGAATTGATGAATGTAACAAATCACAAAATTGATTAAATTTCATGTTGCCATATGAAAAAATGGCTCCATGTTGAATTATTTAATGAGTACAAATAAAATTATGTTTTCACCCATTAGGTTAGCAGTGATCAAAAAGCATGATGATATTCTCTGTAGTTGAGGATGTGCAGAAATGCACTCCCATACATCACCAACTGAGCTTATACTGATGTAACCTGTTTGGAAGGTTTGGTTGCAGGAAGAATGAAAACAATCTCAGTATCCAGCAAGTGAAGTTAGTTGCATAAATTACAGAATAACCATACAATGGAATAGCAGGCAAAAAGAAGGAAATGCTCCAAATATACTGTTGAGGAAGAATAGCCAAGAAAGACAAGAAAAAACAGGATCCAGAATAAATGAAAAACCCCTGTGTGTAGTAAAAAATGAGAAGTGGAGCCTCAAGATACAAAATTTTTTATGTCTGTGAGTAACCACTCAGTGTGCTTCTAATAATTTGATTGAGATATAATTTACATACCATAAAGTTGACCAATATATAATTCTATTTTAGTATATTTAAAGTTGTGCAACCATCACCATAATCTAATTTTGGAACATTTCATCACTCTAAAATCTTGTGATCATTACCACTTCCCTCCCCAAACCACTCCCTGCTCCCCCATACACACACTCCTAATTTCTGTCTCTGTGGATTTGCCTGTTCTGGACATTTCACAAAAATGGAAGTATATATGTTTGGCTTCTCTTAGCATTATCTTTTGGAGAAGGCAATGGCACCCCACTCCAGTACTCTTGCCTGGAAAATCCCATGGACAGAGGAGCCTGGTGGGCTGAAGTCCATGGGGTCGCTAAGAGTCGGACACGACTGAGTGACTTCACTTTCACTTTTCACTTTCATGCATTGGAGAAGGAAATGGCATCCCGCTCCAGTACTCTTGCCTGGAAAATCCCATTGATAGAGGACCCTGGTAGGCTGCAGTCCATGGGGTCACTAAGAGTCAGACACGACTGAGTGATTTCACTTTAACTTTTCACTTTCATGCATTGGAGAAGGAAATGGCAACCCACTCCAGTGTTCTTGCCTGGAGAATCCCAGGGATGGGGGAGCCTGGTGGACTGCCGTCTATGGGGTCGCACAGAGTTGGACACGACTGAAGGGACTTAACAGTAGCAGCATTATCTTTTCAAGTTCACCCATGTTGCATCAGTACTTCATGTTTTATGGTTGAATACAATTCCATTGTATGCATATGCCACACATTCTGTTGATGGGACATTTGGGTTGTTTCTACCTTTTGGCTATCATGGATATTGCTGTTATAAAAACTGGTGTGCAAGTTTTTGTATGAACATGTTTTCATTTCTTAGATACATAGGAGTGGAATTTCTGGGTCATATGGAAACATTACCCAATCGGCAACTGTCCTCTATTGCTCAAAATGCTTTGGAAACATACTGTTCATAATTTGAAGGTGCTTACCACATCTCAGGTCCTTTTTGGGGTACATAACACAGACTCTAGTTGAATCCTCACAGCCACCAGAGCTTAAGACAAAGGTGTCAGTAGAAATCACTGTCCACCTAGGCTGGAGCCCACTCAGATTTCTTATGTACTAGTACAAAGCTGACCTTGCTGGGGGGCTGTTGAATGCCCTTTTACTATCAAACCTATGAAACTGGTACTTTTTATCTTCCCCCATTGTACAGATGAGGAAACAGAGGCTCAAAGTAACTCCATAATTTGGCCCAAGATCATCCAACTATTAGCCAACATTTTAGAGCCAGCGCCCAACCTCTTAGCTACCTCACTATACCACTCATGGATGCAGAGAAACTTCTCCATATCATCTGGACACGCAACTAATTATGATACACATTAGCTTTCCCAATGTGTTTTTATCTTACAAAATAAAAAAATCACTATATTAGGCTTATTTAAAATAGGATACACTGAATTTAAACTAGCATTTTAACAAAAAGACTTGCAACATGACTTTTAAGAAATAAACCCATTGCATAAATGTTAGTTGAATAACAAAAGTAGACACTTAATGTCCTTTTTAAAAATTTATTTAATAAAACAAGATGTGCATTTTCCAAGTATTTCTGTAGCCATGTCTCTACCTCTTCCTCCCCAACAGCCCAGGGAGGGAGAATGAATGAATGCATGTTACTTACAAGGAAACTGAGGTCTCAGAAATTAAATGCTAGACTTAATTAGCAGCAGAATCAATCATGAAACTAGTTCCTCTGGTTCTTCATCCAGCCATAAATAACACATACTCTCTAAATAACAGCTCCATTTAAATTATTAGCGTTAGTGGGGTGGGAAAATAAAGGTGCAGAGTAAGCATTAAATAAATATCTGTGAGTTGCAAGATTTCCAAAAGAGAAAACAGGGAAATCTCCAGAGCCTTCTGCCAAGTGTCTAGCTTGTGTAAAACTTGAGACCTTGAGGAAGGAGTGAAGAACTGTGAACTGGGGCGCAAGTTGAAAGTCTTTGAGGTCACGGAAGTTTGCAGGCAGCTGGTGGCAAATATGACCTAGAGAGCTTAGCTTCGGAAAGTGCCATCAGCACTCAGAATGCTCCAGTGGTTGTCGAGGGTGAGAGCCAGGAAACGGCATCTGCGGGGGTGGTTATCATCACATACTCCCCAGAACCACAAAATTGCCCACATCCTGGGCTCATGTACCAGGGTTTCCACTTTAGTGGCCTGATAACCCAGAGCTCTTATTGACAAATCCCAGAAAGGAAGAGGACTGCATGGATTTGTGTGTCTTGGAAAGCTGAGTCCTATCTCCCCTGACTCACTCTGGAAAAGTGCAAGTGTCTCTTCGCCTGACCCAAGGGAAGCTGATGTTTGGTGTTTCCTGGGAGATCGCGATTCTTCCTTAGATCTTTTTCTTGATCTGATGTTCATCTTTCTAATGGAGGACGAGGGTCCTCAGCTGTGTTCAAGTCATCAGGGGCCAAAAAGCTCAATGCTATCCAGTTTCTCTTCTTTGTAAAGCAGGATATTCTCCATGAGTTTCCTTTTGGCCTCATTGATCTCGATTTTCCACGAGGTCTCTGTAGCTGACATTCAATGTAAAGAAAAGCAACTTGAACAAAACGTAAATACCTTTTGCAACTACTGATAGCTGGAAATAGTTACTATTATTGTAATTCTAAGAAAGTCAGACTTGGTCAGAGTTTTTCACTTAAATTGGGGTTCTGAATCAGGCCTAAGTGGAATGAGCATTGCCACTGCTTCTGCCTTTGCAGGGAAAAACTGCCACCTACCCCTGCCTTTCAGAGAGGAAGGGCTTCCATGTTTCTCCCCTGGAAGTGGGGGACAGTGTTAGAATGAAGCTTACACTCTCTCTTTTTCCTCTCACCTCCATGTAGGAAGAGGAACAACAGGAAAGGTCAGAGTCTGAGACACTCACAGAGCCACGTTTACTAGGGGAAGAGGATGCTGAATTGTAAAGGCCTTCTGAATGTTTATTTCAGAAGGAACCTGGTGTATTTGGACCCAGGAGGCAGAAATAGAAAGTATCTTTGGAAGCAGCTGGCAAGGTGTGAAGTGAGAATGAAAAGGCAGGTGGTGACAGACCACAAGGAGCTTTGCTAGTCCCAAGGGAAAGTTTTTACTTGGTCTCTAAGTGCAATGGGGAACCACAGAAGGGCTTTAAACGAGGGGTGACAGGAGTTGTTTTTAAAAAACCACAGTGGCTGGTCCCTGGAAGAAGAACTGGTGAGGGACCAGAGCAGATCAGGGAGGCCACAGGGAGGCTGTACAGTCACCCAGCAAGAGGAGAGTAGTTTAGATGAGGGGGAGGGTTACAGGGACAGGCAATGCAGAGAAGCAGATGGAGGTGAAGGATATTTAGGTCAGTAGAGAGGCCTGAGTGAGGGACTGGACATTGGGGCTGGGGGGAAAAGGAGGATGACACTCTTAATCCAGTCAGCTGGCAGGTGGACAGGTGAATAACCATATTAATGCATGAATGAGGGAGAAAAGGAATAAATGATAGGCTGAGTTAAGGGACATAAATGACCATGTATAAACACTGAGACACCACGCTTACCATCCTGGGGAGGCTCTGGAGGGGCACAGGCCTCAGCAGAGGAGTCAGCTTCCACTGCTCCACCAGCAAGCAGCATGCCTTCCTCATCCACTGTCAGGGGAGGCAAGGAGGCAGTCCCAGCCCAGGGTGCAGCCCTCATGGAGTAGGAGGCATCGAAGCTGGAATTGTCCACGTCATCTGTTTCTTCTGGGGTGTTGGAGGAAGACCCTGTGCCCTCAGAAAGCCCACTACACGGGAGCGAGGTCTCCTGACCTCTCAACTGCTCTTCCACAGCGGCCACGGAGCTACACACCTTGGGGAAGAGAGACGAGAGCACTCATCAGGAATTCTTTCTGAAATTAAAAATCTAACAGATCTCCCAGGCAGCGGGGGAGAAAGAGAGAGAGATACTGAAAAACTAAATGAGTGTGGCTTTGGCTGGAAGAACAGCATCCTTCCTTTGAAAAGAGCTGACCTCATCACCGTCCACCTCAGCACATGACCCAGATGGGTTGATCTCATCCCTGTGACCTTAATGATTGGTCCAGATTTGGGCATGTGACCCAAGTAGGCCAATCAGATCCTTCTCTGGGACTCTTGCACCTAACATTTACTGAGGAAATACTGTCTTTTCCTTCCCAGTGGCACAGCCAGATTCCCCGCCTCACAAAGAAAACGTGTTTACAGTAGGAGAAAATGAAGCTCCCACACAGAGTAAAGCAGGGGCTAGAGATGGGGGTGGTGTGCGGGGGTAGAGAGAGTGAGCACAGGGGCCACAGGCACAAGAGATTCAAATTGTTGTACTTTTGCTGGTTGAGACCCTGGGCCTAGCTGCCCCAGCAATGCCTATCCTGCCTGTGGTGTGGCTAAATGAGCCAATAAATCGCTCATTCACAGGCTCCCTTCTCTTTCTCTTTCTGTTTACATGCCTATGTGTCTGTATCTAAGAATTTGAATTGAGTTTCTATCACTTTCAACTAGAAATGCCCTAAGTAATATAGATACTGCACCTGAGGGCTTTTCTGGTTAGGGAGGTTAGGAAGATTAAAGGCAGGCAGGGAAGAAATATTTTTTCCTTACACACATACTCTCTCTCATACAAATGGCACACAAACCTACCCTTAGTAAAAATAACACATCTCAGTTGCTCAGTGCCTTGCAATTTACACAGCACCTTTGACACACGACATACAATGAGTTTTTATAAATAAAAATTTAAAAGATCAGAGAGGTTAAGTTCCTTGCCTAAGGTCACCCAGTCAGTGAGTGGCAGAGCTGACCACTAAACCCAAGTCTGCTTGATTTCAAGTCCAGGCCTTACTGATCTCTCATCTTCCTAGCTTGGTTGTGAAATCCTGGGGACAAGGACCGTTTCTCATTCCTTTGTGTATACGTATAGTGCCCTGTCCCTTTTATTCTACATAGCAAATGCTTCCTCGGGCTTCAAGGCCCAGTTCAAATGTTACCTTTTCAGATAAATCTTCACAGGATGTACCCAGTAATTATTTGTCAAGCTAAAAACTACAAAACTACATAACTCGGTTCTGGCCTATGGGGTGTGAGAAAAAGTGATGTGTGCATTTCCAAGTCACACCCTTAAAAAGAAGAGGATATGTTCTCCTCTTAAACTCCCTTTCAGCGGTTGGAATGTAAATGTGATGGCCTGAGCTACAGCAGCCTTCTTGGACTCTGACATGGAAGCCACATGATAAGGACAGCAGAGCCATAATACAGGAGCCTGAATCCCTAATACTGCAACACTGCCACATCAGCTCTGGACTGCCAACATTCAAACTCTTGAGCTAAAAAGAACAAATTTCTATCTCCCTTATTTTGGAGTCTCCTCATCATAGCAGCTTTCTTTGAATGTACTCTGATACCCTGAACAAAAGAATAAAAAGAATGAATGTTGAGGGAAAGAGATCTTTTTAAAGCATAAGTCTGATTATGTTCTGCTCCTGCTTAATACCCCCAGGGACTTTCTCAACATCCTGACTGTGCCTGCAAAGCCCTCTACTGTTAGGTTTTTTCCCCAGAAGCCTCATCACAAAGCACTCTGCCCCATGTACTCTGTGTTCTAGCCACTCTGGCCTTCTACCAGGCCCCTGATCTTGCTGGGCTCTCACCCAACTCAGGCTATTTGCATGCATTGTTCCTTCTGCTTGGATTGCTCTTCATTTGCTTACATATTACTTCTTTGGGAAAGTCCTGGCTGGGGCTCCCCTGTCATACACCACTCATCAGACAGTTACTGCACAATGTCTGTGAACTCCAGGAAAGCGGAACTGGGCTTGCCTTGTTCCCCATTTATCCCCAGGGTCCAGCATGCCACTGCTCAATACTCGAATGCACTCAGGTAGCTGAAGCCAGCCCAGGCTGAGAGTCGGGACTTGGTCTCTGGCTCCTGCCACACCCTGGTGCCAAAGATGGTGACCCTGAGGCTGAGCCAGGAGTCCAGAGGGCTCTGACCCAAAATCCCTCTGGCCTCATCCCCCCTTCTCTGGGTCTTGACTTCATCTGTAAAATGGGAGGCTTGGCTGTAAGCATTGGTGTTTGAAGGCTTTGTGGTGGTGGTTGCTGTTCCAGCTACCAAACCCTTTCCTCAAATAAAATACTAAGAACCCAATACAGTTATGAGAAGTGACAATGGATATCTGGTTGGAGTCGTGGGTAGGGCTTGCAGCTCTCTTTCTGCTAAAAGGTGCTCCAAAAGGAGCCCCTCTCTGCCAGACACCACTTCAAAATCACTCAGTGGGATAACCTCTAAGAGCCCTCTCAGAGAGTTATTTTGTCTTAAAAAGACATAGCAAATTTGGTCCCCAAATTTATACCTACTACCATGGAAACCACCTCTGCATATCCTAGCCATAGGAAAATGTTTTATCTGCTGTGGTGATTGATTTCTGGTGTGTCTGCCTAGTCCATGGGCTAAGAAATGATCCCTTTCTCTGGGACTTGGCCCTGCCAACTGCCAGTCTTGACCCCCTGGCTAGGAGGTTTATATACTGAACTCCTACCTTACCTGATTGCCAACAGGTGGACACCTGACTCTAGCTAAGCCAATGAGTTTCTGTCACTAAGAGGTTGAAATTGGGACCTGGAGACTTGGCCCCTTAGTGAAAACAGAACTATGACATGTAAATGAAAATGGCTGTATCCCCTGACCAAGAGGATGAAGGGAAGGAAAAGGGGCCCACAGAGAGGATGAGGAATAAAGAAGGTTCAGAGAAAACAGATGGACTTCTGTTACATCTGAGAGTATGGTCCGAGGCACCCTCAGGACCTCTGACTCCAGCTTAGCTGCTGTCAGCTCCAGCAGACACTGCTGTTTGCCACTAAATGTGGCTCTGAATCATGAAATCACTTCTCGGTGAAGGGACTGGTAAAGGGATCGTAATGAGCCCCTGGTAAAGCCGACTCACAGACAGGGCTCATTGCTAGGGAAGGGCTGAGCTTCAGGCTTACCTCTGCCAGGCTGGCGTTGCGCCTCCGCAGACAGAGGCAGGCGGCCATGACCAAGGCCTCGGCGTGGGCCTCCGGCAGCCTCCCTGCTCTCTTCTCCAGGTATTTCTTGCAGATCTCCTTTGCCATCTCTTTCTCCACACCCATCTTCCTGGAGCAGAGCGATGTGATGCTGCTGGGAATTTCATGGAGCAGTAAATCCTTCTGTTGGAAAGAGTGGAAACACCCCCATGTGAGGTCCAGGGGTATGGGGTCCAAACACATGTGCCCCACCCACCTCCAGGATGGCACCAGAGCTGCAAACACTCCGAAAACCAACATGGTTTTTAAAAAATAATTGCGAGGATCCCAGAAACAAGTAAAACAGCAAGAACTGGAGAACGGCTAAATTCCCCACATGTACAGGGCATTTCATAGCACACTCATATCATCACACAGGGGCTTAACCTTTCTAGGCCTGGGTTGCTTCATCAGGAAAATGGGAATAAGATAAACACAAATTAGAAGACATAGTGCATAAAGTGTGGTACTTGACACAGAATCAACATTCAATGCTCTATTCAGTTCAGTTCAGTCGCTCAGTCGTGTACGACTCTTTGTGACCCTATGAATCGCAGCACGCCAGGCCTCCCTGTCCAACACCAACTCCCGGAGTTCACTCAAACTCACATCCATTGAGTCCGTGATGCCATCCAGCCATCTCATCCTCTGTCATCCCCTTCTCCTCCTGCCCCCAATCCCTCCCAGCATCAGGGTCTTTTCAATGAGTCAACTCTTGGCATAAGGTGGCCAAAGTATTGGAGTTTCAGCTTTAGCATCATTCCTTCCAAAGAACACCCAGGACTGATCTCGTTAGTAATTGTAATTAATAGTAATAATAGCTATCATTTATATAGTACAGTATAGCATAATTATACCAATATAGTACAATATAGTATAATTATACTAATAACCTACCTTATTAACATTTACAGGAAAATGTTAGGATGTAGGATTCTGGCCCATACATATTTAATAGGAGATGTACTATATAAATAATACTATGTATATTTTTATATTTTATAAATTTTGTACTACATGTTATATTTTATGCTACTTAGCACAAATCTGAACTATGCATAAAACAGAAGATATGCTATACAAATAACAATAGATATATTACTATATAAATATATAGATATATTTGTATAGCATAAATTATATGTTACACGATACATTTTGCATGTATGCATTTACTTATATAAATAGGTTATAAATATATTACTTGTATTGATTAAATAGATTAAATATAGGAAATTAATACACCATCTGAAACAAATGAGAACCTGTACAGTGATTGCCCTGAAGGAATGGTGTAAGGAGACGCTCCCCAGTTGGCTACTGCCAACGAAATCATGGGTCTTATCCCATGGAAGTGTGAAGTCTTAACCACCAGACCAGCAGGAAAGTCCCTATTGGCATTCTTTATTTATTTATTTTTGGCTGTGCTGGGCCTTCATTGCTGCATGCGGGCTTTCCATAGTTGGGGTGAATGCGGGCTACGCTCTGCTCAGGGTGCACAAGGGCTTTTCATCATGATGACTCTCTTGTTGCAGAGTACAAGCTCTAGGGCTCATAGGCTACAGAAGTTGTAGCACATGCCTTTAGCTCCCTTGTGGTATGTGGGATCCCCGCTCACGGACCAGGGATCAAATCTGTGTTCCCTGGAGGATTCTTAACCACTGGACCACCAGGGAAGTCCCCACTATCGTCACTTTTTTAACCAGCTCCCAACCGAATCCACTTGCCAGTGCAGGAGACGCAGGAAACTTGGGTTCGATCCCTGGGTTGGGAAGATCCCCTGGAGGAGGAAATGGCAACTGGTCACAGTATTTTTGCCTGGAAAATACTACAGAGGAGCCTGGCAGGCTATAGTCCATGGGGTTGCAAAGAGTAGGACATGACTGAGCACTCACATACGCATATATAAAGTGTCAAACACAGAGTTGGGCTATGTCATTATATTTCTGAAATTGCCACTATACACATACACATGTATATTTGAATGACAGTTGTTATAAACCTACAAAATAGAAATTATTATAGAAACCTAAAAGGGCTGAAATTTACTTTCACCAATTTAAAGACAAAGGCTACGACGTCCCTGGTGGTCCAGAGATTAATACTGTATTTCCATTGCAGTGGGCGTGGGTTTGATCCCTGCTTGGGGAACTGAGCCCATATACTGCACGGTGTGGCCAAAAAAAAAAAAATCAAACAAACCCTATTTGATTGCCTGACATGTAGACAGAAGAAATGGATTTCCCCCAAACATTCTAAATTCTATTTTCATGCAAAAGTAGTTGTTGTCTGGCTGGTGAAGGGGGAAGGTTATGGCTGGTGAAGGGGGAAGGTTACAGCTGCTTTGCACAGGTACAAATCAAATCCTGGATTTAGGCCTCATTAGCAATAAAAATGGGTACAGATGGGTACAGTGGAGGTTCCTGCTCTCCCCACCCCTCAACCCCTCATAGCTGTGAGCCAGAAGGGGTTGGTTGCCTTACCAAGTAAACCGGGTTCCGGTTGTTATCCATCGCAGGGATGCCTGTGAGGACCTCGGCTAACACCTGGAGAGAATACAGAGTTAGCACAGTTCAGACACACACGCACAAGTTCACACAGGAGATTCTGGCCAAGAGAGAAGCTTCTTCTCAGGAATACAGTCTGAGCTTCAGGCCTGGCTCTGTCATTTGCCAGCATAGACACTTGCCCCAAATCTGGAATGTGTAAACATCACTAAACACCTTTTCTAGCTAAACACATCACCCAGCCACTAGGAGAAGTTTAAACTGATAGCAAAGCAAGGAGGATGAAAACCAAATGTGTGTGTATCACCATCAGATAGATACACACACACACACACACACACACACCCCCTTCTCTCTCTCTCTCTCTCTATATATATATATATATATATATAAATAAACATCTATCTGTATACACGCACACATATGTATACACACACACTATATATTAAAAATATTTTCATTTAAAACCCATCAAAAATGGTAAGCAGGCACTGCTATGTTAATCTCAAGAAAAGGAGGAATCCACACGCAGATATCTATTCCAGACAGAAAATCTTGGCAATATCCATAGCATTTTCATCCACAGGCTTTTATTAACATTATTTGCTCATTAATTCATCCATTCATGAAAAGAGCACAGTCCTGAGCTGGTGTAAGCCACCACCAAACTGACAAACTGTGATCTGTGTCTTAATAAATGCGAGAGCTGCTTTGAATAGAAATTCTCAGCAGAGGTAACAGCACACTGGCTACGGAGTCTAGCCAGTCACATGGGCCTGGGTTCGTATTCTGACTCTGTTCCTTACATGCTGGGGTGATCTGTGGGCAAGAAACTAAAATCTGAGCCTGTATCCTTATCTGGTACATGGTGATCTAATGACTGTATATGAGGGAGTGGGTACTCCAGCTTAGTGTTAAATCTCCCTCCAACAACTTCTCTCAAAGACAGAATAAGGTCCAGTTACTGCCAAGAAGTACAAGCTGGAATCAAGATTGCTGGGAGAAATATCAATAACCTCAGATATGCAGATGATACCACCCTCATGGCAGAAAGTGAAGAGGAACTAAAGAGCCCCTTGATGAAGGTGAAAGAGGAGAGTGAAAAAGCTGACTTAAAACTCAACATTTAAAAATGAAGATCATGGCATCCAGTCCCATCACTTCATGGCAAATAGATGGGGAAACAATGGAAAGAGTGACAGACTTAATTTTCTTGGGCTCCAAAATCACTGCAGATGGTGACTGCAGCCATGAAATTAAAAGATGCTTGCTCCTTGGAAGAAAAGCTATGACCAACCTAGACAGCATAGTAAAAAACAGAGACATTACTTTACCAACAAAGGTCAGTCTAGTCAAAGCTATGGTTTTTCCAGTAGTCATGTATGGATGTGAGATTTGGACCATAAAGAAGGATAAGCACCAAAGAACTGACTGAACTCTGGTGTTGGAGAAGACTCTTGAGAGTCCCTTGGACTGCAAGAAGATCAAACCAGTCAATCCGAAAGGAAATCAATCCTGAAAGGAGTGGTGCTGAAGCTGAAACTCCAATACTTTGGCCACCTGATGTGAAGAGCCAACTCATTAGAAAAGACCCTGATGCTGGGCAAGATTGAAGGCAGGAGGAGAAGGGGACGATAGAGGACGAGATGGTTGGATGGCATCACTGACTCGATGGACATGAGTTTGAGCAGGCTCCAGGAGACAGTGAAGGACAGGGAGGCCTGGTGTGCTGCAGTCCATGGGGTGGGTCGCAAAGAGTCTGACATGACTGAGCTACTGAACAACTGCCAAGCACTCCTCCTCCACCCTGAAAGGGCCTGCAGCGTTACTAACAGACTGCAGCTGCCAGGAGGGGGCAGCAGAAGGCACCGCTGCAGCTGGCGGAGGGAAGCCAAGAGAAAAGGGACTCCAGTCGAGGTCCTGCCAAGACTGGAGAGAAGAACAAGAGGAAATGAACAGACAAACTTCCTCTGCCTCTTCCACAGGGCAGGCCCTGTGCCAGGCCTTTTACAAAAATTACTTCGTGCTCATCAAAAAAACCAGTGACTTACTACTATATAGCACAGGGAACTACATTCAATATCCTTGGATAAATCACAATGGAAAAGAATATAAAAAAGAATGTATATATGTGTATCACTGAGTCACTATGCCGTATAGCAGAAATTAACACAATGTTGTAAACCAACTATATTCAAAAAAAAGATAAACAAAAACAACAATAACAACAGAGAAAGGCAGTGTTCCCCACAACAGAACCAAAGTTGAAAATCATACCATCCATCAGCAGCGGAGCTGAGAAAAAGATTGAAGGGAACCAGTAGGCACTCACTGAATGAATGAAAGGGAAAGTCAATTGTTACATCAAGAACTGAGTTAAAAAGTCAAGCATAAACAGAAATCAGGAGTGAGGGTGTGAAGGCATGGATAATTATAATAATTAACACTAATCCCCATAATAATAATCATATTGATCAATGCAACATACTCTGCTAACCAGTTTATATATGTTATCTTATGAATCTCATTAATCTCTATATGCATCATTACCTCCATTTTACAGAGTATAAACCTGAGGCCCAGAGTTATCAGTGATACCCTAGGTCACACAGCTGAAAGCAGCTGAGCTGGGACTCAAACTCATGCTCTTCAGCTCTACACTGTATGTGCCTGGCAGCTTCGGGGTTTAGTTCCACTGGTTCTTAAGGGAGGAGGACCCTGCTGAGCCTCACTGAGCAGCCCCCACAGTGGGGCTGGTGGGGGTGGGGAGGGGGTGAGGCAGGAAAGAACTGGGGGACAAGTAAACCAGAAGGGCTGATGCGCCAGGAGACAGAGGGAAGCAGAACCTCGTATGTGGAAGCTGGGCTGAGGGCAGAAGGTGGCTCCGAAGAAGGGCATTAGTGGAAGAACCAGACAGACTGTGGTCAGGGAGAGGAAGTGCAGAGTTTAAGGCTGGAAACGAAGAGAGAAGGCAAGGGCCAAGATGCAGCTGTTGGCTCTAGGCAGAGGTCAGCCAGAAACCGTCACTTTTCTCAGCCTGAACTTCCCAGACTGGGATCCCCAGGTCTCTGATGTTTAGAGATGCTAAGAAAACAAGGCTCCATAGTCAAGGGAATTTGGGACATGCTGCATACCCTTGCTTCACTATTACCAGGTTAAAGACTATTACCATATGAAAGGCCCTGGTTAATTTTTTGTGGTAACTTTTTTTCCTTGAACAAGCATAACCTTGTTCAACCCAGCGTTTCTCAAACCTATTTGAACACATCGAAACCCTTTAAACACATCAAACCTATTGAGATCTCAGGGAACTGGTGTTTTATAGAAATGTGCTTTGGAGATTTGATAGACTCAGACCATGAACTTTTGGGGGAGGGGCTGTGTTTTAGTTACATTTATAGTCCAAGTGCCTGGCACACAGTAATGATGGACAGCAGTGGTGATTAGGACACGGGTTGGATGGCTGGATGGATTCTGAATGGATGGGTGGCTGTTTCATGAAAGGCTGGATAATAACTGGACTGATGGATGGACAGATGGACTAAACAAACAGATGAACAAACAAGAAGAAATAGACAAGCGGATGGATAATTAGATGGCAGGCTGAATGCACATCAGGGAAGTCAGGAGCTATCTGTAACCTATTAGAATCTGGACACTCATGGGGAGAGGGAGCTTTACTTCAAGGGTTGGCAAACTTTCTTTAGAAAGTAAATACTTCTAGAGATAGTTACTTTCTAGGCTAGACAGTAAATATTTTAGGTTTTGTGAGCCACAAACAATTTCTGTCACACGTTCTTTTATTATTGCTGCTGTTGTTATTATTCAGTGTTTTATAAATATAAAAACTATTCTTAATTACAGGCCATAGAAAATAGGCTGTAGTCCAGTTCTGACCTGCGGGCCATAGTTTGCCAACTCCTGCTGTACTTTGTGGAACATTTCTAGTTTGTGCTTACAGAGGAGCCATGGGAAGGACAGATGTGTGCAGGCCTTGATTTGAGCACAGAAGGAAGCTCTTACTATTCCACAGCTGAATATGTCCACTCGCTTTGTCAGCTGCCCCACTCTGATGAAATCTTCCGGAAGATATGCAGTGGAGGCCTGGAAAAGGTGGGTCTTCATCATGGTGTATTTTGATGTTCTGTTGACAGGACACGGGTAAGCCATCGAATGAGCCAGCTTGGGGGTGAAGTTTTGGTCTAGCAAAACATTGGAGCTGTGGGAAAGAAGGCAGAGAGAACCTTCTTGTTTGGAGGTGGACAAGAAGAGGTTGCCATGGAGACCCTTTTGGAAAGCAACTTAGTAGTGAGCAGTGCCAGCCAGCAAAGGTCACTGAAGGCCCTCAACAAGTTTATGAGCCAGTCCTGATTGGGGGTGGGGATTGGGAGCCCACCTCCACCAGCAAATGGGGATGAAGATAAGATCAGTCCTGCTGCCCCAGAATGACATTTGGTGGCCAGAGAGGTGCGGCCATCCTTATCCCCATGGATGTCAGCCCTGAGTCCAGAGCCTATACTGGCTCCATCTCTTCTGAAGCTGTTCCAACCCCCAGCTATGGCTTTGCTGACTCAAGCCTAAACATCAGCATTCTTTGGGACTGAACCTGCTCAGATCATGGGGAATAAGACGAACAGTAAAAACATTCTTAGACTTAAGCATCTAATCTACAGGAATGAATACTCTCAGAAAGTACTCCAAAGGAAAAAAATTTAATTTTTAAAAACTAACCTACATGTATAAAAATATTCAAACTGGGGACTTCTCTCATGGTCCAGTGATTGACTTCACCTTCCAACGTGAGGGGGTTTTGGGGGAGAATGGATATGTATATGTATGGCTGAGTCCCTTCACTGTTTACCTGAAACTATCACAAAATTGTTAATCGGCTATACCCCGATACAAAACAGAAAGTTAAAAAAAAAAAAAAGATTTCGCCTTCCAATGCAGGGTGTGTAGGTTCAATCCCTGGGTAGGGAGCTAAGACCCCACATGCTTCATGGCCAAAAAAATCAAAATATAAAACAGAAGCAATATCATAACAAATTCAATAAAGACTTAAAAATGACCTACATCAAAAAAATAATAATAACAAAACCTTTAAAAGAAATATTCAAACTAACCCTAAATGGTTTTTAAAAAGTAGATAACAGAGGTCAGTTCTCCCGGGTTCCCTGACCCTGCTGCTGTTCACTTAAACACCCCTTTTCAATAAAGCCTTTTGTCTTGTCACCCAAAAAAAGTAGACACCAATTCCAATATTGGCTATTAGGAGCCATTATGTAAATTATGGGCAAATACCTTCAATGGAAGACCAAGAAGTGCCAAAAAATTGATGACATGCAACGTGAGGAAATGTTTAAATCATGGGGGAAAAGAGATTATGAGTTGGTAATCAGGTAATAGTGCTATCTTAGGGCTGAGATATCTGTGTGGGCAAGGGCTAGAAAAGAAGAATAGCAGAGAAATGGCGGCCACGCGGTGAGTCAGGGTAACAGGGCCAGGATGACCTCTTGCCCCTTCACTTCCTTTATTGCTATAACAGTTGTTTGCACAATTCAATAAAAATCAGGGGGGAGAAAAGAGGAAAAGGCTTCCACTGGCCAAAAGAGGACAGAACTCTGGGGAAGTGCGAATGCTATGGTTTCGAGGTCACTGTTGCCAGATCTTCTGGTATCTTCTGGAATCCCTCTCCATGTTTCTAGTCTTGGGAGCACGGTACTGAGATGCTGGGGTGCACACCTAACCTGTGTCACAGGATCTGTGACAACAGATGCATGAACGAAAGCAGGTCTCAGAAGCCCAGGGAGCCTGGCAGTCACAGCCCACAGCTCGAGGACCCAGTCCAGATTGGCTGCTGGAGGGGAAGTGAAATATGGCAGGGGAATGGAAGGCTTGTGGGGAAATACCAACAAACTTGTTGGGGAAATACCTTTGTTAGGGAGATAGGGAGTCATGCCGACAGCAACCAGAGACAGAGTACAACCTAGAAACACTGATGTTCCAGGGAATAGCAAAGAAAAAGAGATCCAAGAGAGGCAAGGAGGGGAGAGAAAGTCAAAGAAAAGAGAGACAAAGGGAAAGGAATGGGACCCAGCAGTGTGCGTGGCCTCATCCCTGCCACCCCAGCCTGAGGCGGGGCTCAGCCCTCCTCTCTCACCTCTTGACATTGCCGTGGATGATCTCCAAGCTGTGCAGGTGATCCACGGCATGAAGCAGCCCTGAGCAGATGCTGATGCGCTGGGGCCAGGGGAGAGGGTCTGAGCCACCCTAAGAGAAAGAAAAGGAGGAGAAAATAGTGACATCTGTGCCTTTTTAAAGTCTCAATGGACTTTAAAGTGGCAGAGTCCTGGGCTCCTGTCTCTCCTCCAGCCCTCAGGTCCTCAACAACAGGGCTCAGCAAGCATGGTTTACTGGCAGGGAACTGGTTTTGACATCAGACAGATCTACATATAAATCCCAGCCCAGACACACACTAGGTGTGTGACTTTGGAAAAGACACTCAATGTCTCTGTGCCTCAGTTTTTTCTGATATAAAATAGAAACGTTAATCCCTATGCTTTAAGGTTGTAGTAAGGATTCAAAGGAGTGAATGGTATGCCCCCAGCATAGTACCTGCTGCACAGTGGGTGCTCAATAAATAGCAGCTATTTTTATCACGACTATCATGCAGCAGTTCTGGAATTCTTCTCTAAGAGGGGCTGCTTGGGAGAGGAACTAGGGACCTTGTGTTGGCACATCAAGCACATGAGCTGATTTTATAAGTATCTGGAGAGATGTCACAAGAGCTGATAGAGATTATGGGTGGTCTAAAGCCCTCTATACTTTCACTGTTGTTCTAAGGCTGAATGTCCAAGAAAAATCCCTTCTTATTTTTTAGGTGACCTCTTAGATTCTACGTCCTCTAAGAACTGGCCTTGCTAATAGATTTCTTCTCAAAAACTCTGGAATCTGGAGCCACATGAACTCTTGCCCTGATACCCATCAGCTGTGTTTCTTTGGGTAAGTTACTTTGCTTCTCTGTGGCAGAGACTCCTCTTTTTGAAAATGGGGGAACCTCTGGGGTTGTGGCAAGGCCTGAAGGAGATGTACAAAGCCATTATCAAGGTGTCCTGCCCACAGTGAGAGCTCAGCAAAGCTAACAATCATTATTATACCATGAATAACTACTTTGATCCCTCCCAAGGGAAGCAATAATTCTGTCGCGGAATAACTTTTGTCACTCTGTTTGAGGACTTTATGGGAAGGAGGCTTGTTTGTCTTAAAAATTATAACATTAATAGATATAACACTCATATGGTATGATATGCAAAAGGTCAAATGAGTATGTAGTAAAAGTTCGTCTCCCAACCTGAGCCCCATCTACATGTAGTTCTCCCCAGAGGCAGTCAAGGCACCAGTTTCCTGTATCTCTCCATAAATATTCCATATATTCACAAACAAATAGGAATTTATTAGAATACCATTTTTAAGAAAAATTTACCTCCACTTTTCATACTCTGTATCTGTTCATTCTTTTTCTTGCCTAGTGCACTGGCTGGCACCTTCAGAATAATACTGGATAATATAGTGCTATGGGTTACCTTTGTCTTTCTCTTGATTTAAATGCCTCTTTGTCAAAAAAACTTTTTAAATAGGTTTTTTCTGAAGATGTTTAGCCAGATTTTATCTATCTTGGCCCAACTCCTCTCCTTGAAGGGCCGCTGAGTGGCCCCCTTCCCCTCTGGATTCCTTTAAGTCCTTAATCCTTGATTCTGTAAGTGAATGCTGCCTAGTCCTGTTCTTTGACCATGACCCAGCCCCTTACCTGACCCTGGAGTCTGTCCTGTAAAGAACCATTTGCCATGTATGGGTAAATCAAGCTGTAAAACTGTTCTCCAGTGCAGCAGCCCAGCAGAGGTAAGACGTTGGGGTGGCAGCATCTGAAATCAGGCATCAGTGCAGGCATGAGGAGTCAGACAGAAAGAATAATCAAAGACGGCTCCATTTCCTAACCTCCTCCACCTCTTCTGCCCTCTCCACCCCCGAGGCCACCAGGAAGCTCCCAGGTACCAAATGCTCTGACTCCTGAGGGTAGAGAGATGACATCTGCACGCCTTCAAGATGCTTGAAATCAAAGAACTCAAAGTGCATGATACCCCAACCACTTGTGATTCTTCACAAAATCCTCTTCTGGAGGATTGAAAGTCACTGTCCCCTCCTGACTCTCCTGCCTCTCTGACAGTTCTTCCTTGGCCTTTTCCGCTAAGACCCTCTTCCTCAGCCTTTCTCTGAAACCTGAGTCTCCCTGGATGGGGTCATCATCTCATTTTATAAGCTGCTCCATCAGGGATCTCTCACCTCTACAAAGTGCACCCTCTCTATGAGGAGCACCCCTACATCTCTCCAGGTCATACCCACAGTCCAGACCTGAATGTCAAATTGCATCCCAATGTTCCAGGTGAACAACCTAGACTCAATAAGTTCCAAACCTGATTCTCCAGCCTCAGTTATTTGCTCAACCAAGGGCGCCACCAACCATCCAATTTCCTAGAAACCTCCTTACCTCGCCCATCTAATTAGTCACCTTTAATTGTCACAAATAGCTTTGAAAACACCCCCTTCATCCTCCCCTCCTCCACCTTGAGGCAGACGCTGATGGACTTTCCAGAACACTGTTTCAAGGGCTGCCTGCCTGCCCCTCAGCTCCTCTCTGCTTCCCGCTAGGCCATCCTACTGCACTACCGCATGCTTTCCACCCTCACCAGTTATTTACATTCACTCTCCCCTCGGCACCATGAACTCCCCAAGGCAGACGCTGTGTTTTCTGCATGTCTGCACTCCCGAGAACCCAGAAAGGCCTTGATGACTCACACTTGCCAAATGAATGAATGAAGCAATGACTGCTTACACCAGGAAGGCTCTATACCAAGATGGAAAGGGAATCAGATTTCCAGTTTCCATTAAGAGTGTGTATGTGTGTGCATGTGTGTGTGTGTAGATAAGGATGTGTATATGTGTGTGTGTTTGTGTGTAGTCATATATATATATGAAGAGGAAAAGGACTAAAGAAAATATATAAAAATCTGAACACTGTAGTAGTAACCAATGGCACCCCACTCCAGTCCTCTTGCCTGGAAAATCCCATGGATGGAGGAGCCTGGTGGGCTGCAGTCCATGGGGTCGCCAGGAGTCGGACACGACTAAGCGACTTCACTTTCACTTTTCACTTTCATGCATTGGAGAAGGAAATGGCAACCCACTCCAGTGTTCTTGCCTGGAGAATCCCAGGGACGGGGGAGCCTGGTGGGCTTCTGTCTATAGGGTCGCACGGAGTTGGACATGACTGAAACGACTTAGCAGCAGCAGCAGTAGT
This sequence comes from Bubalus kerabau, assembly GCF_029407905.1. Taxonomy (NCBI): domain Eukaryota; kingdom Metazoa; phylum Chordata; class Mammalia; order Artiodactyla; family Bovidae; genus Bubalus; species Bubalus kerabau. The sequence continues at coordinate 18,369,303 of NC_073643.1, forward strand.
AATTTACAGAAGCTATGGAAAATCGGTGATTTCTATTTTCCTCTTTAAAACTTTCTTTATTTCTTAAAATACACCACAGTCATCACATACTGCTTTCCCGAGACTGCATATTTGGCACAGAAACTCAGAGAGTGACTTGCCAGCTCGAATGACAGCTGGTGTCCAGCACACTGCAGAGGCCTAGTATGCGTGTGTCAAATCCATCAGGCAATGACAGCAGGGGCAGGACAAGTGTCCAGGTCTGCAAATGTCCTCTCCCTCTCTTTCCCAGTGCCCCTGCCCCCACTAAGCTCTGTGATGGGAGCTTCACTTCACTTCTCCAGCCTCAATTTCGTCATCTGTAAAATGCAGGTTTGAGGATGACTTTGGAAGGCCCTTATTGCTCAAGACCAGAGGTAAACAAAATTTCTCTATAAAAAACTAGACAGTAAATATTTTAGCCATTGTAGGCCATCTGGCCTCTGGTACAATTCCCCCACTGTGCACGATCACGAAAGAGCAGCCACAGATGACACGGAAATAAATGAGCATTGGAGAAGGAAATGGCAACCCACTCCAGTGTTCTTGCCTGGAGAATCCCAGGGATGGGGGAGCCTGATGGGCTGCCGTCTATGGGTCGCATAGAGTCGGACACGACTGAAGCGACTTAGCAGCAATAAAAGGTCATAATAAACTTTGTGAATGAAACAATTACAAGCATTGAACTCAATTTGTATGGAAAAGTTACAGCATTGAGTAAGGCTGTGTAAGTTAGGCTTAGTCCTAAGCTAAATAAAAAGTCTAAAATTTTTTATTTGGGAAGTCTGCAAACACAAAACTAGTGTTTTTCCTATGTGTTCACCAAGCTTTAACATTTAGCAACATCTTTTCAATTCTGTTTCATCTATGTCTTCTACTGTTTTATTTTTTTAATTACTAGAATATATTTTAAAACAAACCTAAAAAAAAGGAAATAAATGAGCACAGCTGGGTTCCAATAAACTTCATTATAGACGCTGATACTTGAATTTCACGTACTTTTCATGTGTCATGAAATTATCTCCTTTTTATTTGTTTAACCCTTTAAGAACGTAAAAACTATTCCTAGCTCTCAGGCCATTAAAATAGAGCTAGGCCAGGCTAAGCCTGTGGGTCATCATTTGCTTTTAGAGTTGGAATCAGTACATTTCTGTCCATCTCAAAAAATGGGACAGAATCAGATTCTTTCCTGACTGGAAGGAAGGAGTTGAGCCAAGTGAGCCGAGGTTTTTTTATAATTCTAATCCATGCATACAGTGGCTACAGAGAAAAAGCATGGAAGGAGTCAGATCAACCAACCAAATTCCAGCTCTGCCACATACTAGCTGTGTGATCTTGGAGGAAACACTTAACATCTCTGTGCCACAATGTGTCCATGTGTAAAATAATGTTATAATAGTAGCCATGTTACAGGGTTCTTATGAGGATTACATAAAGAGAATCCTTAAAACGTGTTGCCACATAGGAAGCACTATATACAGGTTAGCTGTCATCACTATCAAAGTATTTTCCAAAGAGGAGACTTACCTACGACAAATTTGTATCTCTGCCTGGAAGAATTTTTCCATTGATCCTGGACCTGAACAGGCCATCTGTGGGAAAAGACATTGAAACATGAAAATCCAGCCTCACCATGCAGCCTCCACCTCTTAGTGGAAACCAAGAAGTGCCTACCTCTCTGAGCTTCTTGAAGATAAACGGTGTGCCATGCTTTTGCCCTCTGTAGACGTCGGCAAAGGTCCCCTCACTGATTTTATGGCTTGGGTTGAAATTATCAGTTGCCTGGATCACATCTACCTCACTCCAGAAAAGGTCATCTCCAGCCAGGCTTGAAAGTGTCTCTTGCTTAGGAATGGAGGCACTGAAATCCTGGAAATTCATAGAGAAGAGACAGAGATTAATATGGAAAGTATTATTTTCCCTACTACCTCAGGGAATCTCAGAACAGCAGAGCTGAGGGGTGAATGGGATCATCTCATCCAGTGAGGAGGAATACAAAAAGGACAGGTCCCAGCTCCACTTCTAACCTGCTCTGTGACCTTGGACAAGCTACTTAACCTCTCTGAGCCTTCACTGCCTCATCAGCAAAAACGAAGATAATCATAGTACCCTGAAAGGTAACATTACCTTTCTGCCTACAGATTAACTACAATGTGAGTATTCCCAGCCCACGGTCAATGTTTCCTTTATTTTTTATTTTCAGTTTACAAAGGGTCAAACAACTGAAGTCAGATTCCACTCCAGGTCAGTGGCTGGGCTGGTGCCCCTGGTCCTACACATGGTATACATGCTGAGAAGCAGGATACAGGTCCACATAACCTATGTAAGTCTAAGAAAAGCGGCCCTCCTTAAAATAGGTAGACATAAATTTCCATTTTTTAAAGTTATATATGCTTTTATAAGGAACTCTCAGGTGGCACAGTGGTAAGGAACCCACTAGCCAATGCAGGAGATGTGGTTCAATCCCTGGGTTGGGTAGATCCCCGGAGTAGGAAATGGCAACCCACTCCAGTATTCTTGCCTGGGAAATCCCATGCACAGAGGAGCCTGGCGGACTGCAGTCCACAAGGTCATAAAAGAGTCCGACATGACTGAGGGTGCACGCACAGAACAGCATAGCAGGCTCTCATAAACAGTTTTAAAGAATTAGAGTCGGGGGCTAATTATGCATGATCCCATTATCCTCTTAACTGTTATTAAAGTTTGGTGTAATTCTTGCCAGTTACATATATGAGGATTTCTTTCTTAAATTGGGATTGTGAGAATTCCTTAGAAGTCCAGCAGCTAGGACCGTATACTTCAACTTCAGGGTTCATGGGTTTAGTCTCTAGTCTGGGAACTAAAGACCCCAGAAGCTGCAGTTCAGCCAAAAAATGAAGAAAAATAAAGGATAAATAAATAAAAACTGAGATCATATCACACACATTGTTTTGATTTCTGGTGTTTTCTCTTAACATTACTTCATGATTATTCTCCCAATTATTCAGTTGTCTTTGAAATGATTAATTATTAAAATATAAGTCACCTTGCTTAGGTGATAGTCCCATTTATGGAAGAGCTCACTGACCAGTTCCGCGTAGCACTGACTTCCCTGCCAGGCACCAAGACACGTTTAAGGGCCCACAAAAATGTCTTAACATAATTTCTTTCAAAGTCTAAAGAATAAAAATGTACTTTTCACCTTGAAGAAAATGTTGAAATTTTTAATCCAACTTGGATCATGTTCATCTTTATACCACTGCAATCATAAAATATGATTTTAAAAAACATTTTTAAATGAAAGAAAGAGCCTAGAAAGGCAAAAAGTGCTTAAGATTCACAGAAGTCACTAGTGACCCTGGACCCAAATCATTAAAAATTCAGAATAAATCAGATATATTTTGTGTTGAAAAAAGGTTGGAGAGAAGGCATGTTCTACGCAAATGACTACTGCCACCAAGATATTTCGGAGGGTGAGGAGGATGCCAATTATCAGCTCTCATTTAAACACAAATAATGGAAAAGCTCATTAAAAACTAAAGCGCACCCTCTCCCCGACCCTCTCTCCTGTTTTATTGACGGTCAGCACTTAAGAGTCTTAGAAGCTCAGAGTAATTCGATGGGGTTCGCCTCTTCACTAGGACCCCTAACCCCCAAACTGGTCTCAGGGAATAAACACCTTGCATTTTTGAAAGACAGTCAAAGCCGGGGGTTACACTCAGGGTGGGGGGTTTACCTTTGAATCAGCTGAGGCAGTCTGGTTGGTTTTTAAGGAAGAAGAGGCATGTTCAGGAGAGGCTGAGAGGTTGACTCTGGCTGCAGCAGGTCCTGGAAAGGAGAGACAGTGGATCAGGCCTCGGCTGCTGGAGGAAAGTGGCAGGGGTCCCTGACTGGCCCCCAGACCCAGCCAGTGTCTCATTCACGCCAGTGACACTTACTGTCCATCATGACGTCAGCCATTTCCTGACAGCCAGGCGCTAGCCCACAGGCTGCTCACGTGTTACCCTGTGGGAGACTTCTGACAGCCCTGTGGGTTGGTCCTATACAAAGTCCCCCGTGACAGGAGGAGGAAAGGAGGCGCTGGAGGCGGCTGGCTGCCCAGGGCCACACTGATGGAAGTGGCAAAGTCAGCCTTCAAAGGGAGCTCCCTGTGCCTTCAGACTCCCAGCCCTAACCCACCTCCCTCGAAAGCAGCTGAGAAGGACACAAGTGAATCAGCTACAGAGCCTGACTTCTAGAAACCTCCATGTGGCAGGAATGGCAATAACCAGCCTCCCAGGGGAGAGGCAAGAGAGGTCTGCCTCAGTTAGTTAGAGATCAAGGAAGGTTTCACAGAGGAAGGAACACTTGACCTGGACCTCCAAGATGAGGAAACATTTGCAACAAGTAGCTGTGAGGGAGGGAAGGCACCAAGGCCGAGGAACCAGCCCATGAGGAGGTAAAGCCACAGCGGGAAAGCCCAGGCTGTGGTAAGCATTCCAGGCACGCTCAGTTAGCACACACTGAGAGTATGCCGGGCTCTGTTCCCAGTGCTTCCCTGACCTAATTCATTTCACCCTCACAACAGTTCAGGAGACAGACGCATCATCTACTCTTTACAGGTGGTGAAACTAAGGCACACAGAGGTGACCCCACCTTTCCAAAGACACCCAGTCAGTGGCTCCAGAGTTTGTGCTTTCACGCCCTTAGTGAATGGAGAAGATTCACAAGAGACACATGAAAGTGGACCTTGGCCAGAAGCCAGAGCTTCAGATGCCATCCTCTGGAAATACCCAAGTGGTCTTCCCGCAGGCCTGGCCTCTGTGTAACAGGAGGCCGGACCTCCCAAGGGAACCTGACTTTGGCCCCAGTGTTGCGGACCAAATCCACCTGCTTCAAGTATGTCTGGCTTACATCACCAGGAAAGGAGTGATTAATGTGGAATTTTGGCCATAAAAATTAACTCAGAAAACTGAAAACAGCTCCATGGTGAAACTAGAACAAGCTTTTCAAAACTATTTACCCAGGCAGCTAATAAAACAAAACTCACCTGATACAAAGTCTGAGGCACTTTCATTCTCTGAGGAGAGGGGCCACCCTAAGTAAGCCTCTCTCCCTGAGTTTTCTGCTGCTTCTAGAGTTTTTGTTTGTCTTTTGTTTTCTTTTTTTCCCCCATATTTTCCAGCACTGGCTATATTTGAAAGGACTACACTTGAGAAGGTACCATGTTGGTACACCCACACTGCACCAGAGACCCCCAGAATGGGGGTAGTAACAATAATCCCCAAAGTACACAGGTGTACACACAGTCACACATACCCTCTCTGTCCCTCAGGGCACTGCAACTTAAACTGAGCTTCGGAATAAGAGCTATAGCTCAGGCATAGATATTAAACTTTTGGCCAATAAAAAGGAAAAAATAAAACCAGAATAAATGAATAAAGAAGATGGGGTATTTTTACTCAGCCACTAAAAAAAAAAAATGAAAGGGAAAAGGGAAAAGGTTGAGGGAGAGATAAATTAGTAGCTTGGTTTAACAGATACACACCACTATATACAGGATAGATAACCAACAAGGACCTACTATATAGCACAGAGAATTATACTCAATATTCTGTAATAAGCTATAAGGGAAAATAACCTGAAAAAAAAAGAACAGAAATATATATTTGTATAACTAAATAACTCTGTGGTATACCTGAAACCAATACAACATTGTAAATCAACTATACTTCAATTAAAAAAAATAAAAAGGTAAAACAAATTAAGTAAAACCAGCAACACACTGCACACCAGCTGCTGGCAGTATAACTGACCAAAGACCAGCTGCTCATTGAGATCCTTCTGTGCATCTGCCCCCAGGCTGAGCTTGCCACAGCTGCCCCCACCCCTGGTGCCTGGGTGCAGAGGGGAGGCTCCCTGGGTGGGTGCTCCATCTTCAGAGGCCTCCACTGTCACCCTGCCATCTCTTAGGCTCGGCTCAGTGCCCTTCCTTGGCCTGAGTCACAGTGGTCATAGTGGTCCACCTCCTAGGTGTGGGTCATGCGTCCATGCTGCCCCACGATGTTTTCTTTCACTCTGCTCTAATTCACATCTTGAGTATTCAGCATTGAATCCCTAGTCTTTTGTGCATGTAATACACGCTCTAACACCTGTGCTCCATGCACACTGGCGGGCAGAGGCTCTGCACTTTGGGGACAGCTGCTGTAGGCCAACTCGACTCCCCCGCTGCTTCTTTCCTGCCTTTCTGCACAATCCGCTCCCCCCACCCCAGGGTGGCCGCACTAGGCTGCACACATGGTCCCTCACCCTCTCCCGCTGCCCAGCAATACCCAGGTCCGCACTGGCCTCACACAGCCACGATTCTCTGGTCTGATACCTGGGGTTTGCTCTGGGGGCTGCACCAGGCCTCTCAGTGTAGGGGGATCGCTGAGGTCTGCTCTTGTGACACAGGAGAGCTACTGAGGGTGGTGCAGTCTGTTTGTCTCCCTGGTTTGGAGAGAGGAGGGAAAGGGAGCGGAATGTGGGCCAGTACTGCAAGGCTGAGAAACCAGGTAAGAACAAGCCTTTGCTTTCTTTGGAAACACTCATGGAAGACACTGGTCTACACAAATGTCATTTCCAAAACACTAGAGTTCATCTTTCGTGTGCCATTTCCCACAGAAATCTTTCTAGAAGATTTTTTGCTTTCTCAAGCAGAATACACTGAAATCTTGTCCTGCTGAGTTGCATCACTGCAGGCAGAGTGCTGTATCTCATTTTGGAGTTTTCTGGATCCTGCCCTGTGGCAGGCAGTGCATCAGCATCTACAGCTTCCCTATCTCTTTCTTGGTAGCAGACAGAACTGAGCTCCAGTCCTGGCTCTGTCGTTACTAAAGATTTGAACTTGGGTGAGTTGTGCCTCATTTTAGCTCTCTCAAATGTAAAAATGAAGAAACAACAAGAAAAGAAAACAGTAATAGTCCATTCTGTGTAGAGTTCTTTTCCAGATTAAAAGATGGCATAAAGCACAAAGACCAGCCTCTGGTATATATGGGGTACCAAGGCTGGTAAAACTACATATAGAATGAGAGCAAATCAGTTCTGATGAACAGCCGATGCCTCTCCTATAGGTAAGGCTTTGTGAGAATTATTTCAGCCGCTCAGTGCCCTTTTATCTGAAATCTAGCTTTGAGCATCTGTTTAAGGAGGTACTGAGAACTTGTCCATGGCTCATCTGCTTGTGTATTTTCCTTCTCCATGTCTCTCCCTACTTCCTCCCTACCTACTGCCAGGGGATCAGGAGATACAGAGGTTAAGATGTGAACTCTGGAACAATTCACATGAGCTGAATCCCACTCCCGCCGCTTGGTCAGCCATAGAGTTTTGACAGGTTATGTCTCCTTCCCTAGCTACCAAGAGCCCTCCGCCCTAGGGTGTCAAGCTGATTCAGTGACTGCTAGCAGGCACCATTCCCACCTGTCAGTCCTCCTCCCCACCTACCTTTGCCTCCACCTTCTCCACTCCTATGAGAGAAACAGCTGGAACTTTGGGGCCCAATAGAACCTTGGGGTTTTCCCAAGAGAAGACTGGCTTTGGGTTATTTGAGGAAATTAATGATCACACCCATATTTTCAGCTTGGGCAAAGATAGACAACAGACTTCCTGTCTCTGTCTACAGATAGTTATCGTCCTGACTTGTCTAAGAACATGTCCTTCCAGGTGCCATTCAAGAAAGCAAAGGGTGCGAAGGCTGGCAGAGACACACGGTGATTGTTTTCACAGCAGCCGAGCTTAGGAACCTCCAAAGAAGCTGCTTTATCAGTAATCTTCTCCAGCCTCACCCGCACTCCCCTAAATCTCCCTATTTTATTATTTTCCTTCCCTTTGGCTACCAACCACTGTCAAATGAGCTTTAGGACCATATCCCCTTATCTTTAATCACTGATCAGAGTTCTGCCCTTAACAAAAAAAAACTCTTTAGCTGTAGGAAATAATTCAGACTACTTGGACTACAATTGACTTTTCAGACTTAACCTAGCTGGGGTGTCTGGAATATTCCTAAGATCAGCTAATGCTTAATGAGCATCTACATGGTGGTAACCCCAAGGTGTATGATTACTTCCCACACAGGATGATGTGGTTTCTATTATTATGCCCATTTCTTAGATGAAGAAAATGAGGTACAGAGAGGCTAAGGCAGTCAGTCTCCTGCTAGTGAGGACAGAGCTGGGATTCAAATATAAGTCTGTCAGATGCAAAAGCCCATGCCCGCTCCTCTCAGCCGACACTGACCCTGGCTTCGGGGGCCACATCAATGACTTTGGGAGGTTTCGTAGATTTGGGGTCTCCGGCTCTCTACTCAGGAGACTGCAGAAAAACAGAAGGTGGGTGGGACTCCAGGGGAGACGTGGGAAGGATGGCATGAAGAACGGGTCCCCTGGGGAAGTCACCTGCTGGCTGAGTCCTTCCCCAGGGACAAGGAGGTGGAGACAACTGAAGCGGGCTGAGAGGCTTTGGGTCAGTGGTGTGTGTAGTGGCTGGGGACATGAGCGTTCAAATCACGTGGCTCAGATGCTACTTCCTACCCTCATGACCTTGAGCAAGTCACTTTCACGCTCCATACTCAAGCTCCACAGAACAAAGCAGCAGATCTCTGCCAGGCAGAGGGGAGGAATGCTGTGGGGCAGGCAGCACCCCTTGGCAACCCCCAACATGGCTGCAAGGGCCAGGGGCCTGGGGATGGCAGATGAAGACGTCAGTAGGCTCCCTGCCCGGAGCCTGTGCTGGGTCTTGGGGAACCAAAGGTAAAATACCTGGGCCCATAGCATATGAACATGATAGGCCATAGGAAATAATTCAGACTACTTGGCCTAGAATTAACTTTCCAGACTCAACCTAGCTGGGGTGCTTGGAATGTTCCTAAGATCAGCTAACACTTGATAATTATTTACATGGTGGCAACTCCAAGGTGTATGATTCCTTACCACACATGATGATAACCTCTCTGTGCTTCAGTTTCCTCATCTGTGAAATGGGGAGAAAAATAATACCAAACTCCTACAGTCAGTTAAAGGTTAAAAAGGTCAACATTTTTGAAGGGTAAATTTAGAACAGTGTGTAACACACACAAAGCCCTCTGTTACTGAGTTTCTTTTTCCTTTTTACAAAAATGGGGGACTTCCCAGGTGGTCCAATGGTTAAGACTCTGCTCTGCCAATTTAGGGTTCAACCCCTGGTTGGGAGCTAAGATCCCACATGCTGTGCAGTGAGGCCAAACCAAAAAAAAAGGTAATAGATGGCATATATCCTTCTGTCATCTGACATTTTTAACCTCAACGTATCACGAGCATATTTCCATGTGTATATACACGTGCTGTGTTGTGCTTAGTTGCTCAGTCATGTCCAATTCTTTGCAACCCCATGGACCGTGGCCCACAAGGCTCCTCTGTCCATGGGGATTCTCTAGGCAAGAATACTGGAGTGGGTTGCCATGCCCTCCTCCAGGGGATCTTCCTAAGTCAAGGATCGAACCCAGGTCTCCCACGTTGCAAGCAGGTTCTTTACCATCTGAGCCACCAGGGAAGCCCGTGTATATTCATTCCTATGTCAATGTTAGCAGGATTTTACTGTTACCACCATCTGTGATTAATTTGGCCACCCAGACTCGTTTCCATTTTTTTGCTATTATACTCTGAGCTTAATATCCTCATAGATAAAACAGTTCCTTAAATAAATCTCCTTTAAATTAAAAAATTAAGTTTAATTAAAACTACCTGAGCCTGGAGAGGTGGGTGGCCTCACAGGCTGCCCCGTTTCTTGCTTATCCTCAGTGTTTCTCACAGAAGCTGCCAAAGGCTTTCCTGGCTTCACAGTGTCCGAGAAGTCTGGGATGGAAGACTTGACTTCAAGAACTGGTTTCCCTGAAATGAGGTAGGAAGAAAGAAAGCTATTATCATTCAGTGAAGTGGGTTAGCCATCAAGAGGTTGGATGGAGAAGTCAAGAGACTTGGTTCAGAGTCTGGGCTTGGCTTCAGATTCATGCGCCCCCGAAAGTTGTTTCCCTCTCTGGGCCTTGGCCTCCCCGTGTGTAATGTATAGCACTTGGACCCGACAATCTCTGCGACCGTCCAGCTCAAGCACTCTGAGTCAGACCCACCTGACTTCCAATCCTACCAGCTGTGTGACCTTTGAGAAGTCACTTTCCTTCTCTCTCCGAGCCTGTTTCCTCACCTATGAGACAGAAGTGATAGTCATGATAACATCTGCTTGCTTCCCTCACAGGGCTGTCAGGAGGAGGGATTGAGAATGCACACATGAAAGGGCTCTGTAGACCATGAGGTTGCCTGAACACATCGGGGAACCGCTGAGTCCCTAGTTGAGCCCCTAAGTATAAAAGTACTACCCGTCTTCCAGCTTCACCTTCCATGAGCAGTGCAGACATGTGCATCCTTCCCTGTTTTAGAGATGGGAAGCCTGAAAATAGCAGCCACGTCAACTGCGAGCCATGATGTCTGGTCAGCCCCAGTTCTGCAAGCATGAAATCCTCCCAAGGTCCTTCAGTGCATCCTGCCGGAGATGAAGACTCTGAGGCCTGAGCAGGTTAAGTGGCTTGTCGGAGATCACACGGCCTGAGTAGGCAGGACCGGCTAAAGGAGCCGGGGTGGAGGTCAGCTGCCTTTTGAGAGTAATCACTTCCTCTCTGCAGTGATTTGGAAAACCCCAAAGGTGCTGGAGGGTGTGTTTCCACCAGCTTCCACAGAGCCTGCTCCTAAGAACCAGCTTCCTCTCCCCTCTCCCAGCACTGCCGTCCTCTCAGATTGGTCCCGGCCTCCAGCTCCAGTGGCCTCCAGAGCCCTCCCCAGGCCTCATCTTACTGAGATACCTTCCTGGCCCTGCCACTTCCCTGCTTAGAGCCCTTCTGATTCCCCACTTCCAGGATAAAACACACACTCCGCACATGAACCCTCTGACACACCCCCACCCTCCACTGCCTCCCAGACCAAATCCTAATTCTACAGCCCTGCGTTCAAGGCCCTTCACCTCCTGGTGGTGGGAGGTGGACCCATATGTTTTTGAGAACCAAAAAAACAGAGTGCCCCAAAGTGTGGGGAAGACTGGCCACTCACTCGTTCTCACATGGGCAGTGGGTGGGGCTTCAACGAAACACCTCCAGCCTTTGGGTCTGCAGGAGCATTTATTCCAACAGGTAAACTGTGTCTTGGGGCTCCCCAGGGCGGCTCGGCGGTAAAGAGTCTGCCTGCCAATGCAGGAGACTCAGGTTTGATCCCTGGGTCTGGAAGATCCCCTGGCGGAGGAAACGGCAACCCACTCCAGTATTCTTGCCTAGGAGAATTCCATGGATAGAGAATTCTAGGCTAGGCTACAGTCCATGGTGTCACAAAGAATCTGACATGACTGAGCAGGCACACAAACTGTGTCTCTCTATAAATAAAACCGATCATTGCTACGGAACCAAACTTCTCACACAGGAGCTCTGGGACTAGAACAATAATAATGCCTAAATTCACGGCACTGCACATGGAAGGCCATGCAGATTTATTTGATGTTCTCAACAATCTCTGGTGGCTGACAGATATCTCTGCCTTTTACTTTTGAGCATATTGAGGCTCAGATGGGTGAAATGGTTTGTTCCCAGTCAAAGAGCTGATGGATTCAAACCTGGGGCTGGTTTCACTGTTATTCGCCCAGCAAGGACAGAACCACTCAAATGCACTGTCCTTAGCACTCCTGTTTCCCTCTGCAGGTGGCTCGGCTCTGGGGGCGGCCCCACCGGAGGAAAAGCAGGACAAAGGGAACAGCTTGCGAGCAAAGGCCAGAGGGAATGCACAAAAGTATCCTGAAGGCCGAATGAGGGATAATGGGTGACTTTTTCCTTGTTTCCTTTACTGTCACTGACATACTATTCCTTTAAATGGAACTATCTTATAAGATGGGCTTCCCAGTTAGCTCAGCTGGTAAAGAATCCACCTGCAATGCAGGAGACCCCAGTTCAATTCCTGGTCAGGAAGGTCCCCTGGAGAAGGGATAGGCCACCCATTCCAGTATTCATGGGATTCCCTAGTAGCTTAGATGGTAAAGAATCCATCTGCAATGCGAGAGACTTGGGTTTGATCCCTGGGTTGGGAAGACCCACAGGAGGAGGGCATGGCAACCCACTCCAATATTCTTGCTTAGAGAATCACCATGGACGGAGGAGCCCGGCAGACTACAGTACATGGGGTCACAAAGAGTCGAACATGACTGAGAAACTAAGCACAGCACAGCATCTTATAAGATATCTTTTATCTTATAAAGAAGTAGCAGAGCTTAGCTGCTCAGAGTCCAGGTTTTGGCAGGGACACCAGTTTCATCACCTCCCAGCTGTGTTGGCTTTGGACAACTTCCACGAGACTAAGAGGAGTCAGCACATGTTAACTGATTAGCTCAAAACATGGGAACTTCATTGGTGGTGGTGGTATCATATTTTTAAAATAGTGGGTTATCTCTTTTCTTAAAAAAAAATACTTAGCTGTGCTGGGGCTCAGTTGCATCATGTGGGATCTTCAATTTTCGTTGTGGCATGCAGGATTTTAGTTGTAGCACATGGGATCCCTGACCAGGGATTGAACCCGGGCCCTGTGCATTGGGAGCATGGAGTCCCAGCCACTGGACCACCAAGGAAGTCCCACGGGTTATCTCTTAAGCAGCCCACATATTGGGTGTAAAGAATGTAGGCTGGAGTCTTTTTGTTTTCATTTAACCTAACTCTGAATCATTTACAATTTTTTGTTGTTGTTTTACTGCATTTGTTTTTTTAAGTTGTGGTAAAATACATAAAACATAAAATTTATCATCTTAATAATTTTACAGTTAAGTGGCATTAACTGCATTTACACTAGACACAGCTAGAGAGAAGCCAGCATGCCTGCGATGAAGAGCCAGCATGCTGCAATTAAGACTCGACACAGCCAAATAAATAAATAAATATTATTTTAAAAAAGAAAAGTGCATTTACACTGCTGTCCAACCATCATCCATCCAAAACTTTTTCATCTTCCCAAACTGAGTTGCCCTCTTCCCAAACTGAAATTCACGCCACCCCATATGGGGGCCCCAGAGGCCACACACTTCATTTCTCCCCACCTGGGGTCCTCAGGCACCATGCTGCCCCCACGCCAATCCCATCAGGGAGAGGCCCTTCTGGCCCAACTGTGATCCCAGAAGTGAGGTTCCCCCCCAAGGGCAGCCCTGCCAGCAGGATTCACGGATTCCCACATCTTTGCTCGCGTCACATACTGCTTTCCTCAGGTGCTGGGTGACACAGTTTCTTGTAGAGAGTGACAACGGGGACAGTAACCAGCAGTGAACACTGATTCCTGGGAAGATATGGAGCAGAAGCGAACACCCTAGGAGGAAGGGGCCCCCAGGCCTCTCAGAGCCCTCTTTTCCCCTCTCTGGCCTGAGGAGATGGCCCCTTGGCACACCCCACTCTCCACCAACTGCCTCATGTGGGTCTTGTATTTCTCAAAGGGCCACGTCCAAGCTGTCCTCATGACAACATCTGTGTATGAGGCACAGGGCCAGAGGTGGCTCTTTTGTGGCTCTAGTTCCACTTGCACTGCGCCAGTCAGGCCTGCTGGTGAGGGGATCCCAGACAGCCCACCACAGCAGGAGATGCTCCTGAATATATCAGCTTCTAAAGGTCCCACCTACACCCCAACTGGCACCTTCCCCCATCCGAGGCCTGGCTGAGCCTGTTTCGTCATCAGTCAAATGAGAGTGAAGGTGGCCATCCCGGCCTGACCTCACTTCAGTGACTTATCCCTTTCCCTTTTCCCTTTCTGCACAGACCTTTGCCTCTTGGTCAAGATCTATTTGGTAGGAACATCAAGGCCACCCACCCACCTGTGGCTGACCTCTCTGGCCTCCACCCTCAGGAACATAAACAGCTTTGTTACACTGTCACCCTAAGGAGAGTGTGCAGTGACATGCGGGAGCCCACAGCTGGCACTGTGCTCTGTGCAAACGTGTGGGACCGGGGAGGGAACAGTCCTGTGGCGCCCAGCGGGGGCTCCAGCCTGAAACTGAACTCGTCAGAGCATTTCAGCTAAAGTCCACTCGAGTCCCACCTAGTCACACACAAGGACATAGAGGACAGCTGACGGAGTCCAGCTTCAGGCCTGTGGTAGCAATCAAATTGAGAAGCTTGTTTCCTGTGAAACCCCCGTCTCAGCACTCTGTGGGTTTTCAGATGGTTTTGAGAGGCAGACATGTCATGACATGTCATAAACATGAGATATCTTCAGTTTGACTCTTGGGTTGCTGGTTCCCAATCTGAATTAGAAGGTGCAGGACACGCTTTTGCTTGTCTCTTTTCCTACCATCAAACCCACAAGTGGGAGAAACTGTGGCTTTTCCCCTCTTACTGCCTGGAAACTGATCCGTGATACCTGAGAGGATACAACGCCTACTCCTTTGGGCCAGTACGTACAGCAGAGTGTCGTTGAAATAAAAATAGAACATCAAAGGCAGGATGGGGCAAAGGAGGGCATAATGCTCACACAAAAGGGTCATGATGATCTTTAAATCTCACCAGTTTCCTGTCTGCCAAGACCAAAAAGCAAGTCAGTGACGTCATTTATTCCTATGACTGATGTATGGGAGCAGCCTCACACTTCCAGGAGACAGCACTCTTTTCTCCGCTGCAATTACATGTTCAAAAAGAGTCCACATAAAAAGCTGATTTTGCTGTATCATGAGAACCAAAAATAGGAATTGCGATCACCAAGTAGAAGTGAGAGGAAGTGTGGGGAAGCTTCCAGAGCCAGCCCCTCTTAGGCTGGATTTTTTAACCTTCTGAGCTTCATTTGCATCTTCTATGGAGTAAGAATAATTATAATCCTTCTATCCCAGGACAATCCCAGGACTCAGTGGAACCAGATATAAAACCAGATACACAGCTGGGCCAGTGACGGGAGAGGGCACAAACTGTGACTCAGTCATTCTCTGTCCTCTCTTGCTGCTCACAGACACAGAGGAAGAATCTCTGATCCCAATTTAGATTCTCTGAAGGAAGCATCTGGGGTGGACAGTTCCAACGGTTTAACCCTCCAATGGACATGTGAGTCTCAGTAGGCAGTGGCAGGGCCTTGAAGGTGCAGTGGCCGTGGCGCTGAGTATTACAGAAGCCCCAATAGAGGAGAGCTGTGCCCTGCTTCTGTCCGCTGTGTCATTGGCAGCTGGCCTGCTCACACCCAGGAGGACAGGCAACTTGGGGTTCTCCTGTTGAGACCCCTAGAAATGGGAGGAGACGCCAAAGCTCAAAGTAACATCTTTGGTGGCTGTGGATGCCAAGGGGTTGAGGTGTTGGTTTTCAGATCAATTAAATCAGAGTCTGGATGTTTTCGAAAGCTCCCTAGATAAGGCTCAGAACAGCTGGTTTAACCCAGAATGATGAGGATTGAGTTTCCAGCTCCACGGGGCAGAGGAAGGGTCAGAAAGAAGCGTTTCTCTCCGCTTTCTCCATAGTTCCCAGGGGACAGTGGGTCTGATTCCTTTTTCTCCCTGCTTCGTATTTTCAGGATGCCCCACTCTCTCTAATGAGCCAGCACATGTGCTGTGGAGCCCGATAGTGAATTCAGGGCTTCCAGCCCACTCGTGCACACCGCAGTTAGGCTTGTGGGCAAAGGAAACTCTCCAAGTTTCATCTGACAAGTGGGATGAGGAACTGTGCCATCCGCCCCCAGAGATGATGAAATAAGTAAGTGCTCAATAGTTATAAGCTACTATTGTAATTTACTATTGTTATGATCATCAGCCCCGAGTTTAGGTCAGGCGTTTTCTTCTCCTGTGTTTTCCCGTATGTGTAACCTATTGAATTCAGATGACAGCTCTGGGGGGAAAGGCTGGTTGCTATCTCTAGGTAATACTTCAGTAAAGTGAAACCTGACATAGTTCTCTTACTTATATTTTGTTTATGGAGGCCCCACTTCCTTTGGTCGAAAGGCTTACACGTGCTGGGCCCTTGGCAGAGGGCCCTGGGATCTTCTCGCAGGGGCCAGCAATTCGGGAACATTTGATACAGTGGCAAACCCTGGAGCCACACGCTTGAGCAAAGGGCACTCCAGCTGCCAGCAAGGTATTTCCCCAGTGAGCAAGTCTGGAATTTCCCCCGCTCTTCACAGCCCTCGGCTGAGGGGTGTTACCTCAAGGTAAACAGTGATGTAGTATTTATATATTTGTCTTTATTTTTTGTGTTTATTCTGACTCATGTGGCTTAAAGGGATCCCTTTGAGAGCAAATAAAAGTGATTCAGCCCCCAAGTGAAGAACCCAGGTGCCAGCTGGCCACGGCAGGACCAACAGAACTTTCTAGACCCTCTCTTTTCCTTTTCCTTTCCCTCCCTGTGCATCCAAAGTCCATACACACACACCCCTAGAAACTCTCAGCTCAAGCTAGACATGAAGTTAGGCAAGTCAGAGAGCATGACCTGTCTTCCCAATCACCCTATCTAGGATCCTCCATTGGAACTGTCCCCCAGCTGCTAAAATGACTCATCCATCCTCATTCACTTACTCATTGTATTAGGGACAGGGGATGCCAACCGTTATCAAAACCCACATGATAGTTCAAAGATATCTAATTATAAACTGGGAGGAGTTCTGCGCTGAAAACAAGCTGGAGGAAGGGAGGGGTGCCTGACACTTACTTACATGGGGTGTCCAGGGTAGGCTTCTGTGGACAGGTACCGTTTAAGTCGAGACTCAGAAGATGAGAGGGATGAACCACGGAAAGAATGCAAGGGAGTTAGGGGGGTGGGGGTGGGCAGGGACCAGCACTGTAAAGAGAAGGAATATCATGTGCAAAAATCCTGAGGCAGAAGATAGTTCAGTCTATCTCCTAAAATGAAAGACGACCCTACTGGCTGAACTGAATGAATGGGACGGTCGGGGGAGTAGCCAAGATGAGCTGAGACAACTGGGCAAGGGTTAGACCCTGTGAGACCGCGTGGGCCACAGTGAGGTGGAATCTTGTAAAAAACCCCCTTGAACTGAGGTACCCTAGAGCTGAGACGGTGCTTACCAAACAGTCATTTGCTCCCCTCAGACCCCAGCCTCCCTAGCAATTAGGCTGGGGGCACGTGACTGGTTCTGGCCAATAGGTGTTAAGTGGAAATGCCATTGTCACTTCCCGGATAAAGCAAGCCTCGTGCATTCATCTCTTTCCCTCTACAGTGACTGTGGAAAGCATGCATTCCTGATGGCTTACCAAGTGCCAGAAGGCAGGAGGCAGCCCTAGACTCTGAGAAATCAATCTTTGCTACATTGAACAACCAAGATTTCCAGGTTTATCTATGACTGCAATACCACGGCCCATCCTGATTAACGGGCAATCTCAACATGTGTCTAATGCTCATAACCCAGAGGAGCTGCTTTCCACAGCATGGCATAGAGCAGGAGCTCAATAAACCATGGCTCCTCTCCCTCCAGCTCCCACCCATCCTCTCTGAAAACCTGGGGACTGGTTGAAAGGCACCACACGTGCCCCTCTGTCCACACTCACACGGACTCCCAAGAAACCTACAGTGCTCAAAGCCTCGCTCTTTTCCAGTGGAATCACTAATGCATGGAAGGAGGGTCAGGAGACCATGCTGAGTCACACAGCAAGGATGTTCAGAAAGCCTAGTGCCACTTATGTTCTGAAGCTTCCCTGTTTATGAGACAATCAGACAGGACAATGTCTATGCCTGTTTTTCAGAGGGGAAAGTGAGACTTGATGCCCTCTGGTGATGTCCCCCAGCAGGGGTTAAGGTCAAGCAGACCTGCATCCCTTCCCTGCCCATTGCTTACTCGCTGTGTGGCTTTCGGTGACTTACTTAATCCCTGCATCTCAGTTTCCTCATCCATGAAATAAGAATAGCAAGATCTGTGAGGTAAGATACTTGCCCAGCACATCAGGTGCTAAATACAAGTTATAACTAGCACTCAGGTAACATGACTCCTGGCTGGGATGTGGTGGGAGTGGGCAGGGGGGCTCTTGGTCCAGTGCAGTGCCACACCAGGGGCAAGTCTCCTGGGGTTCTAGGACCTGAGTCCTTCCCACACTTTGTTGTTACCTAGTGGTAGGAAAGGAGCGGGTGTTGGGGAAATCTCCAGGAGAACACACACACCAGCCCTGTCTGGTCCTTGCAACTGCTCAGCCTCTTTGGGAGAGAAAGGGTTTGTTCTCTTCCATTTCACTTTAGGAATCTGGACAACAGACAGAAACTCCCCACCCAGCGAGAGCCCAGCTCCAGGAAGGAAATGACTTTGGCTGAGCCACCAAACAAAAGTTAGAAACTGTGAAGGTTGCTCAACTAAGAAAAGACTGCGTGAAAATTGGGAAACTTGAAAGAACAAACTCCCAGGAAGATGATAGCAGCAGATGGAAATTAGAAACCTGCTTCACCTCCCTTGGAGTCCCTTCAGGTTCCAGAAGCTTCCTGCTCTCCTATTCAGCTGACACCTGGAACCTCAGAGGCCCCTGTTCCCCACCATGGCCAGAGCAGTGGGGATACTCCCTCCCAAACCTTCCCTTCACTCCTGATGAAAGCAGACCTGACCACGGCCAAGCATCGCTCCTTTCCACCACCAGGCCTTTGCATACGCTATTCCCTCTGCCTGCAAATGCCTGTGTGGTTGGCCCACCCGTCCTTTGAGTGGAGACTCATTTCAGTTCCTCAGGGAAGCTTCCCCAGATGAAATCAAACCTTCCCCTCTCCCAACCTCCTACCTACCTACCTACATTTCTCCTTTGAGCACTCCTGCTGCGGCTGGGTACCCATCTCTATGCCAGCATCCTGTTCATATCCAGCTCTCAACTAAACTGCAAACTCCTTCAGGTCAGAGATCTAGTCTGTGTTTTCACTGCTGTGTCCTCGGCACCTAGCACATGGTGGGCACTTGATAACATGCCTCAGTTCACTGCTGACTCTCTTCTCCAGATTCTGTGTATCTAACTCCCTATGAGGAAGAACAAGGGAGAGTTTCACCTCACAGGTCAGGCACAGCTGGTTTCATGCCTTCATGCTCAGAGCTAGAGCCATCAGACCACTGCTGTTGGCGGGTTCACCTCCTGTGCCCACCTTAGTGGCATTTCATCAGCTCTGAAGCTCAGCTACAATGACAGCCAACCTACCTCTGGCGGGAAGCCACAGCTCTGATACTTTGGCCTCTGCCTTGATTCCAGCTCCTGAGACCCCCAGATGCCAGCACACAGCCCTCTCCCTAAGCCTGGTGGTCAGGAAAAGTCCCCATCAGGAGAAGGACTCTCAGGTTTTAAGCCCCAGGGTGATGGCTGAACCTAGGTCCCAGGGTCAGACTCTTCTGATGCTGGCCTGACCATGTGAATGCCGCCCCTGATGCCCCAGGTTCTCCATCATGAGGCTCTCCTGGAATGCCCAACAACTGCACCATGGCCACCATTTACTAGAGCAGTGACTCCCACAGTGTACTGATTCCATGGGAATATTAATAAGTATCAAAGGAAAAGAGGGCTCCCGTAGTCAAATGTAAATGGAAAATACTGGCCTAAATAGGTTCCTTTGCTACAGAACTTATCAGAGCCTTAAAACATTGGTGTGTATCTTAGGGGGCACTGATAAAGCATACAGATTGCCCAGGGTTATTTTTTCATGAACCCTTTGTTTGTAGGGGGTAACTTGCTGGAGCACACGGGCACGTGATTTGGGAAATGCTACTCTAAACCATGAGTCACCCTGGGGACATCCTATGCATACGGTACTTTCCCCATCACAAAAAGACATTTTTCAATGCAATACAAAGGCCCCATTCCTCTTCCTCTCTTGACTCAGAGACTGGGGCTTCACTTAAGACCCTGCTCTTCCCTGTGGGCTCAGAAGAGCCTGGATGTGAAGACATCCATGGAAAGTCACTTTATGTCTGGTCTCTGCCAGAAGTCAGGAGGTAAAAGCGGAAAGGGGAGAGTAATAAAGGGCAAGGTAAAGTCACTTCATCTCACAAAGTGAACCACCAAGAGGTACTGCCTAGGCACTTCCCTGGTGGGCCAGTGGTTAAGAAGATTTGATTCCTGGTAAGGGAGCTAAAATCCCTCTTGGCCAAAAAACCAAAACAAAAAACAGAAAATAAGTTGTAACAAATTCAATAAAGACTTTAAAAATGGTCCACATCAAAAGATATCTTGAAAAAAAAAAGGGGGGGACACTATCTAGAGCTGATGGAAAATTCATTAAATATGTAATGATATTCATTAAAAGTTAGAACAAAACCTACAGACTATAGAGGAACTAAAAATCCATCTATAGATTACAGAGGATATAAATGTATTGCTGTAAATGTATTGGGAGGAACGGGGAGAAGAGGTGTGTATGTTGCCGGCCAAAATCTTGGCCTTCTCTGCCCACCAAAGTTAAATAAAAATTACGGAGACAGAGTTTGGAGGAAATAGAAAGATGGTTTTTATTCTCAGCCAGTAGACAGGGGAACATAGTAGGCTCACGCCTCCAGAACTGCGTCCCTCCTCCATGAGGAGTCTAGGGACTTCTATAAGGCAAGGGCTTGCAGTCATGAGATGGTGATGAGGAACAAAGGTGATAGGATCTTGATTTCTTCCTCTTGCGTTGTTTCAAAGACAGTCATAAACTGGCATCGGTAATCCAATAATTGAGTCTGATAGTTAGGGGGCTCTGCGGCCCTCTTTTTGATGTGTAACTACAAGGGGAAGGGTGTCGTAAGGCTAAACACCAGATAGGGGATGTATTTAGCATAGAGTCAAGAAGAAAATGTGCACTGTAGCACCTGCAGAGTTAAGGGGCACAAAAGCAAACTTAGTTACTGACATGCAAAATTAAGATCAGTAGACCTTGGAAGAAAAGTTATGACTAACCTAGATAGCATATTGAAAAGCAGACACATTACTTTGCCAACAAAGGTCCATCTAGTCAAGGCTATGGTTTTTCCAGTGGTCATGTATGGATGTGAGAGTTGGACTGTGAAGAGAGCTGAGCGCCGAAGAATTGATGCTTTTGAACTGTGGTGTTGGAGAAGACTCTTGAGAGTCCCTTGGACTGCAAGGAGATCCAACCAGTCCATTCTGAAGGAGATCAGCCCTGGGATTTCTTTGGAGGGAATGATGCTGAAGCTGAAACTCCAGTACTTTGGCCACCTCATGCGAAGAGTTGACTCATTGGAAAAGACTCTGATGCTGGGAGGGGTTGGGGGCAGGAGGAGAAGGGGATGACAGAGGATGAGATGGCTGGATGGCATCACTGACTCGATGGACGTGAGTCTCAGTGAACTCCGGGAGTTTGTGATGGACAGGGAGGCCTGGCGTGCTGCGATTCATGGGGTTGCAAAGAGTCGGACACGACTGAGTGACTGAACTGAACTGAACTGAGACTAAAAAAAAAAAGGAATGCTCAGGCCTGCTCACTGATTTTTATCTTTATCTTCTTTGTTCCCAGAAAAGGGAAAAAGAAAAACTCATACCTCTTTTTTCCTTTTTACTGCAACATGTAGAGCCAAATTCTCTTCTAGGAAGTTAATGGATAATATTTAAATTGATATATATGAAAAGAACAGGATAAGCACATTATTTAGAGATAGTGCAAATGTGGTGAGAATATCCATTCCCCTTGTCTTCCTACATTCTAGTTTTAGCTACATTCTAGAACGTCGGAATGTTTTGACATGTAGGAATGTCTTCCTACATTCTAGTTTTAGAAGTTTTAGCTAGACAGACATCTGCCTGGATAAAAACTACATTTTTAAGCTACATTCAGACTTCCCTTGCAGCTAATTATGGTCATGTGACTAGGTTCTAGTTAATAGAACTTAATGAAGAGATGGGAATACCAGCCCACCTGACCTGCCTCTTGAGAAATCTGTATGCAGGTCAGGAAGAAACAGTTTGAACTGGACATGGAACAACAGACTGGTTCCAAATAGGAAAAGGAGTACGTCGAGGCTATATATTGTCACCCTGCTTATTTAACTTATATGCAGAGTACATCATGAGAAATCCTGGGTTGGATGAAGCACAAACTGGAATCAAGATTGCTGGGAGAAATATCAATAACCTCAGATATGCACATGATACCACCCTTATGGCAGAAAGTGAAGAAGAACTAAAGAGCCTCTTGATGAAAGTGGAAGAGGAGAGTGAAAAAGTTGACTTAAAGCTCAACATTCAGAAAACGAAGATCATGGCATCCGGTCCCATCACTTCATGGCAAATAGATGGGGAAACAGTGGAAACAGTGTCAGACTTTACTTTTGGGGCTCCAAAATCACTGCAGATGATGACTGCAGCCATGAAATTAAAAGACGCTTACTCCTTGGAAGGAAAGTTACGACCAACCTAGATAGCATATTGAAAGGCAAAGACACTACTTTGCCAACAAAGGTTTGTATAGTCAAGGCTATGGTTTTTCCAGTGGTCATGTATAGATGTGAAAGCTGGACTATAAAGAAAATTGAGGGCCGAAGAATTGATGCTTTTGAACTGTGGTGTTGGAGAAGACTCTTGAGAGTCCCTTGGACTGCAAGGAGATCCAACCAGTCCATCCTAAAGGATATCAGTCCTGAGTGTTCATTGGAAGGACTGATGCTAAAGCTGAAACTCCAATACTTTCGCCACCTGATGCGAATGTTAGGTAGGTAGAATAGGGAAAAGGAGTCCAAAATGGCGGTGGCTGAAAGACAAAGAAGGGAAAAGCCCGCGAAAATAGAACAAAATAAGGTCCAAGGACCGGAGTGAGGACCTCAGGTACAACAAACAACACTCCTGGCTGGCCCAATTTACATAGGACAGGCCCAGGGAGAGATAAACATATAAAAAGAGGAGCCAAAGCTAGGTCTCTCTCTCTGCCCTGCGCACTGGGGCGCTCTTCTCCTCGTGTCATTGGATCGACGTGCCTTCACACTTCGAAGATGGATTTTCCTGTTATCTTCTAAATAAAATAGAGCTGTAACACTGATTTGTCTAAGAGCTATAACATGGTCCATTCGAGACCTGAAAGCTATAACATGGTCTATCCAAGACCTGAGAGCTGTGACACGCTGAGGGGGCTTTAATGTCTGTCACTCCAAGTCTTTGTTGTGATGAGACAAAGAACCGAGGAACATACACTCAAGTGACACAAAGAACTGACTCATTGGAAAAGACCCTGATGCTTGGAAAGATTGAAGGTGGGAGGAGAAGGGGATGACAGAGGATGAGGTGGTTGGGTGGCATCACCAACTCCATGGAGATGAGTTTGGGTGAACTCCGGGAGTTAGTGATCGACAGGGAGGC
Organism: Bubalus kerabau; assembly: GCF_029407905.1. Classification (NCBI taxonomy): domain Eukaryota; kingdom Metazoa; phylum Chordata; class Mammalia; order Artiodactyla; family Bovidae; genus Bubalus; species Bubalus kerabau. Next base: position 18,392,574 of record NC_073643.1, read on the forward strand.
CTGGCGTGCTGCAGTTCATGGGGTCACAAAGAGTCGGACACAACTGAGCAACTGAACTGAACTGAACTGAATGAAGTGATAAAAGTACCTCTTTCAGCTTAAACCCTTACAAGGAAAGAAAAGTCCCCACCCCTTTCTGCTGCCTGGAACATGGAAAAGAGAAGAGGAGCTGAAGAGAGTATCTCAAACCACAAGCTGGAAACCACATGTTCAGGATAGCAGGATAAGGTAGAAAAAAAGCTTGAATCCCTGACACTGTGGATCCATCCTATCAGCCTTTTTGCCAACACACACACTACTAATGGAGAGAAATCTTTTAGTTTAACCCGTTGTTATTTTGGCCTTTCTTATAGGAGCCACGGTTTTGCTGGTACCTCATCTGGTAAATTATCCGCCTGCAATGCAGGAGCCCTGGGTTCAATCCCTGGGTTGGGAAGATCCCCTGGAGGAGGGCATGGCAACTCACTCCAGCATTCTTGCCTGAAAAATCCCCATGGACAGAGGAGCCTGGCGGGCTACAGGCCATAAGGTCTCAAAGAGTCGGAAACGACTGAATGGCTAAGCACAAAACACAGGAGTCAGATCAATATAATAATGTTCGAGGGGGCAAGGACCCAGGTATGGCAGGCTGGAAAGCTGATTACTCTCCTCATACCAAAGCAAAACTGTCACCTGTGATCCTCAGAAGGCAGTCCATGTGCTAAGCAATCCCGTAACTCTAAATGGAGAAGCTGAAAATGTTCTGAGGGTTGGTGTATGTGGCTTCTTTTTCAAGAGACCTCCAACAAAGGGAGAAGAACTCCTGTGGAGCCAAACCATGTTAAAGCAGAGATGAAAACGATGATGCGGCCTGCAGTAGAAAATCCAAGTTGACCAAGAACCACGTCCCCTGTCAGGGGTCCCAAAGGGAAAGTCCCAGCAGGAGGTGATAGCATGGCCCCAACCCTTCTAATCCACACTTCTCAGTCCACCACTGATCTAATTCTCAGTCCACCACTATCTGCCAGACACAGAGCCCAGAAACAAAAGTCAAAAGAAGAACACTTCCATCCCATCCAAGTTATTGTTTCAGGTGGCCTCAGGGGAGGCTCCAGGTATGCACCTTAAATTAGGAGGAAGTGGGACGGGGCATGCAGGCTGAGTACATAGGCCACTAAATTAAAGAGCAAACCTTTCAGGGCTAAGAAGTAAGCTATCTAGGCTGGATCATTAGCTGTGGTTATCACATACAGAACTGATTAGAAGCCAGGAGACCAGAAATTTCTAGCATTTTGAGGGAAATGTATTGCCAAAGAAACCACAAGCCTGGTGTGACAGAAGCTGGCCATCATTTGACCCCACAGCTTCTCTGAGGCCCCCAGACCACTTCTCCCCAGCAGAAAGAGCGCTATAAAAGCCATGTAGCCCACTATAAGGGCAGCCTTATCAGAAGTTCCCACTTCTGATGAGACCACAGAGAACAGGAAGCAGGGAAGCTCCACCAATACCTACCCCACCCCTCAAAACAGGGTCAGAAATCAGAGAACCAGGTGCTGGAACAGCAGTTCTTAACTTTATCTACACCGGCAATTGAGGTAAGGCCCAAGAACCTGAATTTCTAACAAGTTCTCAGGGGATGCTGAGCCTTAGAAGTCTAAGGAGTACACTTTAAGAATCACTGGTCAACTAAAAGAACAAGGGGCTGCCAGATGGACCAAGCAAAGGACTCACTCCCCTTGCCGAAAGAGACTCCCTTGGGCCAAGGGTGAGCATGTTGTGTTTGTGGGAAAAAGGATACATACAGATATTAGGGTGGCCCAAAGCAAAGGGCCAAAGGAAGACAGCTGTCCCTCCAACATGTATCCCCTCGTCTTCTAGAGTAATAGACACTTTAGCTGTGCACACAGGCTCCCAGCTACAGATCACATTTCCCAGCTTCCCTTGCAACTACATGTGATCATGTGATCAACCCTGGCCAATGGCCTGTGAAGGGAGGTTACATTGCAATTCCCAGGGGATCGTGCCTTTCCTGTTGGCTGGAAGGCATGTGTGGAGGCACACAGTTTTTTTTAAGTCTTATTTAAATCACTGTTGTCTGCCCTTAGTAACAGCAATAAACCTGGGATGCTAATATAGCAAACTACCAAGAAACAGCTAAAGGAGTAAAAAAGGTTGACCCTGGCAAGCAAATTTGCCAGAAAAAGGAATGGTAAGTCTTCTGTACTAGTTTATTCTAATTCTTATAACATTTAATGTCTGACAATTGAATATTAATGGTCTTGGCAATTAAGGCTGAGAAAATATCAAGGAACAGAGACCCACACAATCAGCTCTTTGAAGGACGTGATTTCAAGAGACAGGACACACGTGTGGCCCTCCGTGACCCCACACTCAGCCTTTTGGTTCAGATACAACCTTCGGCAGGTCTCTGCTAAATACAAATATATTACCTAGAGTCTTAAGTCTCTGAGGCTTTATATGTGGGATTTTTGGTGTCTGGTTTTCAAGTTCTGTTTTACTCAAACCTAGTCTTAAAGTTCTCTGAAAAGTGGTGGGCAGAAGTTAGCTTCTCAAACTGCTATGGGCAGCTGAGCAAGCTCATAAACAATCTTCAGCAAGTGTTAGGTAGTTAGAATAGAAAACAGGAGTCCAAAATGGCGGTGGCTAAAAGACAAGGAAGGGAAAAGCCCGCAAAAATAGAACAAAGGAAGGTCCGAGGACTGGAGTGAAGACCTCAGGAAGAACAAACAGCACTCCTGGCTAAGCCCAATTTGCATAGGGCAGGCCCAGGGGGAGGAAAAAACATAAAAGGAGGAGCCAAAGAGAGCTCTTTCTCTCTCTCTCCACCCCGCCTCCCCCACGAGCTGGCGCGCTTCTCCACTCCCTTCTCTTCGTGTTTTTGGGTTGATATGCCCTCACACTTCGGGGATGGATTCTCCTGCTATCTTCTAAATGAAATAGGGTTAGAACTGTAACACTGATTTGTCTAAGAGCTATAACACGGTTTGTCCAAGCCCCGAGAGCTGTGACGCGCCGAGGGCTTTAATGTCCATCGCTCCAAATCTTTGTTGTGATGAGACAGAACCGAGGAGAATACACTCGCCCGACACAAAGTAAATGCAAAGCAAGGTTTAACTAATGCTACCATTAGGGCTTCCCAGGTGGCACAGGGGTAAAGAATCCACCTGCCAATGCAAGAGATGCGGGTTCAATCCCTGGGTCAAGAAGATTCCCTGGAGAAGGAAATTACAACCCACTCCAGTATTCTTGCCTTGGAAATCCCACGGACAGAGGAGCCTGGTGGGCTACAGTCCATGGGATGGCACAGAGGCCCACAGGACGTATGGACTAAACAAAAGCAATGTTACAATTAGGGAAGGGAAAACTGATCTAATTAGCTGGAATAACAGAAATTTAATATGCCTCACTCATGCCTTTTGTATTCAATTTCAAAAAGTGACCAAGATTTACGGCACCTTTTTCTTTTTTTTTTTTAATTAAAAAAAAAAAAAAAACCACAGAAAAACAAAACCCAAAAAAACCCCAAGATACGGAAAGGGGAAGTGTATTGCCTGAGGACTGAAAGCAATAGTGAAAGCACAACCGAAATCCCAAAACAAATGTCTCTTCCTCAGGCACTTTTAATCAGAGCCAAGGAGGACTGAGGAACAGAGGCAGACTCTCACAGTCCTGAGAGGTTACAGGCGGTTGGAACAGGAAAGCAGGGAACTGAGTAAAGTTCTAGGAAGAAAAGCTGACAGATAACTATTACTGTTTCCTGGAAGACCAAACACTGCGTGCAGTGAAGTTCCCATGAGAAAAGCTAAGAATGAGGACTCTGATCCAGACACGCCTGGGTGTGACCAGACCTGTGCCCTTGGGGGAGGCTCTGAGCCATTCCTGACCTCAGTGTCCTCTTAGTGGGAGAAGGGGCTCCTTAGAGCACCCACCTTGAAGGGGTTCAGGAGGAGCCAAGCTCAGTGCCTGGCACCTCAAAAGTGCCTAGTCAGAGTCAGCTTCAGACGGTCACACTGCAATGAGTGTGTTTCTCTGAATCTGGCATTAAGCTGTGTGTTGACCTCAAATTGTTAAAAATATGTTCAAGATTAGTCAACAGTCAGGTTCTGACGTCAATGGCAAACCGGTGTGTCCAACAAGAGATGTGTCTCAATTCCTCAATTTCCCTAGGCCTCCAGACACCCCTGTAGCATCCCGGTACCCTAAACCAGTGTCCTCTCCAAAGTGGCCTGAGCCGAGGTCCCTCCATTCTGGCTGACCTGACCCAACAACAGCTTTCCTGCTCCACTCTGCAGTCCCCACTCTCCACAACTCTCTCTTTTTTCCCCCCTCTCTCTCTTTAGCATCCTTGGACAGGCACAAATTTCCTCACCTCTTTTTGATCCCATTTAGAGTTTATCACTAATTCTATCAAAACATGAAAAATGTTTGAAAGCACATCTACTCCACTCAGAGTGTACCACATGTCAGGTTCTGGGGCTGCAGACAAGCCAAAGAGGGATCTGCAAGCAGTTACACAAGACAGGTGTTGGTCACACCAACCACTGTGTGTCTCCACCTATAGGCCACCCTGATAGCTCCTGATTTATCTCTGAGGATGGAAGGCTCTAAGCCCCCACTCCTCCTCCTGGAAGCCCTCCCTGATTCCAGAAGGCAGGTGCTGAACTGAGGTCTGTTGGTTCAGTCAGGTTATTCCCAGCTCAGGAACCCAGACAGGGCAATTCCAGGGCCCACAGGTCTCCCACAGGCCGGTGGGGCTCTGAATGCCCTGCTGTCTACCTCTCACACCAGCTTTATGCTAGTTCCTTCAACACCCCTGGGCCTTCGCACAGGCTGTTCCCTCTCCCCTGGGCTCTCTTACTCCAACTCCTCTCACGGGTGCCTTCTTTTCACTCCTCCAACTTCACCTCCTCAGATGGGCCTTTCATGACCATCATGTTCTAGAAGGCTCCCCTACTCAGTCACTCCTTCCCATTATTTTTACTTGTTTTCCTGTCTGCTGTCTCCCCATCACTATGCTCTCCATGAGAACAGAGGACCTGTTGCTTTCCCACCTGTATTCCAGGACCTTGGACAGCACCAGGCACTGGGCAGGGGCTCAGAAAGTACCTGTGAGGCCTGGCTCACTGCCCCACACTGAAAGGGTGTCTTTGGGAACATGGGGCTGGGGGGTCCAGGTGTAGATTATCAGGCCCCCTCATCCCCCTGCCTCTGCTGAACACTGGCTGAACACCAGGCCCTTGACATATTCTATTTCTTCAGTTTCACAGACACCCTTCAAGGTAAGGAGGTTATTATTTATTACCTGTTAATATATTCCCACCGTGGCCATATCTGTAGGGGGGCAGTTTGTAACACTGGTACTGAATTCATCAAAACTTAAAATATACAAACTTTCAACGCAGCCATTCCAATGTTGGGAAAATCATCCCACAACTAGATTCATATGTGTGCAAATGAGGTGTGTGTGCCAACACTGTATACAATAGGAAACTGCTAGAAGCAGCCTGAACACCCATCAATAAATCACCGTCCAGTATGTCATAGGAATACCATGTCACTGCTGACAGAAGATCTCAATATGAAACAGCCTGGAAGATCAACTGCCAGGTGAAAACAAAGGGGACATCTGAGTGCATGGTCTTCTCTCTGCCATCTGTATTAAAAGCGTTGCAGATACATATAAACATTTGCCTAGAAAATTTCTGGGAAAATAGACAAGAAATTGTAACTAGTGGTTACTTCTTGGGATGCCAAATTGGGAAACAGGATGAGGACATAAATAATTTTTACTGCCGACTTTCTTGAATTGTTATGTTATAGCTATTTTTAAATTTCTATTTATTTTTGCAACAAAGAACCAACATTTAAAAGATGCAAAGAGACTGACAATCAAAAAATCAATAAAATAAAATCTCTCTCCAACTCCTGCTTCCCTGGCCGCACCATTCCTCTCCCTGGGCGTGACCACTGTTATTAATTTCTTACTTGGGTGGTAAGAAATGTTTTTAAGATCAGGAAAGCTTTTAAGGCCAGAAAGCGCAGCTCCTGCTGGCTGTGAGGTGACTGTGGGGACTCACAGTTGAGGATGATCTGGGCAGCACGGTAGAGCTCCAGGTGGCACAGGAGGTCCAACAGCTGCTGGACGGTTGCCTGCCGCATGCCCCACCACCACAGTAGCTCTCGTGTGATGCTCACACCCTGGGCCCGCTCCATGGACTTGATCTTCCGCAGCTGGGTCAGGTCTGTGATCACGTAGGAGGCTGGAAGGTGAGCACGAAAAAAATACTTAAGAGTCAGAAGGGCAGTCCCTCCACAAGAGGGACCCCATGCTGGCCCGGCTCCATCCATCACAAAGCCACCTGCCCCTCACTCTACCTGAAATTCCACCATGAGTTGGGCTCCACCGGCAGCCCAAGTCATTCAACACCACCAGGACCAGCATGCTCACACTTGAATGTAAATGTCACCCTGGGCGGCCACGCAAGACTTAGGAGAAAAACCACTGGACAAGAGGGTCAGGGGCCTTGAGCTTTAGCTGCTTATTTGCTATGGGCAAGACACTTCCCCAGGGGGATGGGAGCCTCGGTTTCCTCAAGTGTAACAGAAGGTGAAAGAACTTTGTCTGTCTTCCCTTCCAAACAGAAGCCCCATGTAGGTACTGTTAGAGCCTCAGGACAGAGAAGAATGCCCGGCACAGAGTGGGGGCAGGGCCAGGACCAAAGTGAGGCCGTGGAGGCAGCCAGGGGGCAAACATTAAGGAAGTGCTCACTCTCAGGGCTGGTCCTGCACCTGAAGCAGCCGGAGAGTAGATGCGGCCTATAGTTTTGCCCTGGGCATCTCATTCTCATCACCTCTAAGTCCCAGCCCTGGCAGGGAGAACTGAATGAATCAATCAATGAATCCACAGCCCGCCATCCTCATAAAACTGTTACAAGGAGCAAGAGAGCCATGGATCTAAAAAGCACTCTGCCAACTCTGAAGCACTGTACAATGTACAGGGGGCTACTGTCTACAATGGGCTTCCCTGGTGGCTCAGCAGTAAAAAATTCACCTGCAATGCAGGAGATGCAGAAGACTTCGCTTAGATCCCTGGCTTGGGAAGAGCCCCTGGAGGAGGGCTTGACAACCAACTCCAGTACTCTTGCCTGGGAAATCCTATGCACAGAGGAGCCTGGGCAGGCTACAGTCCACGGGGCCGCAAAGAGTTGGACATGACTGAAGTCAAGTGGGCCTTAGAAAGCATCACTATGAACAAAGCTAGTGGAGGTGATGGAATTCCAGTTGAGCTATTTCAAATCCTGAAAGATGATGCTGTGAAAGTGTTGCACTCAATATGCCAGCAAATTTGAAAAACTTAACAGTGGCCACAGGACTGGAAAAAGTCAGTTTTCATTCCAATCCCAAAGAAAGGCAATGCCAAAGAATGCTCAAACTACCACACAATTGCACTCATCTCACACGCAGTAAAGTAATGCTCAAAATTCTCCAAGCCAGGCTTCAGCAATACGTGAACCGTGAACTTCCAGATGTTCAAGCTGGTTTTAGAAAAGGCAGAGGAACCAGAGATCAAATTGCCAACATCTGCTGGATCATGGAAAAAGCAAGAGAGTTCCAGAAAAACATCTATTTCTGCTTTATTGACTATGCCAAAGCCTTTGAATGTGTGGATCACAATAAACTGTGGAAAATTCTGAAAGAGATGGGAATACCAGACCACCTGACCTGCCTCTTGAGAAATTTGTATGCAGGTCAGGAAGCAACAGTTAGAACTGGACATGGAACAACAGACTGGTTCCAAATAGGAAAAGGAATACATCAAGGCTGTATATTGTCACCATGCTTATTTAACTTATATGCAGAGTACATCATGAGAAACGCTGGACTGGAAGAAACACAAGCTGGAATCAAGATTGCCGGGAGAAATATCAATAACCTCAATATGCAGATGACACCACCCTTATGGCAGAAAGTGAAGAGGAACTAAAAAGCCTCTTGATGAAGGTGAAAGAGGAGAGTGAAAAAGTTGGCTTAAAACTCAACATTCAGAAAACGAAGATCATGGCATCCGGTCCCATCACTTCATGGGAAATAGATGGGGAAACAGTGTCAGACTTTATTTTTGGGGGCTCCAAAATCACGGCAGATGGTGACTGCAGCCAATTAAAAGACGCTTACTCCTTGGAAGAAAAGTTATCACCAACATAGATAGCATATTGAAAAGCAGACACATTACTTTTCCAACAAAGGTCCGTCTAGTCAAGGCTATGGTTTTTCCAGTGGTCATGTATGGATGTGAGAGTTGGACTGTGAAGAAGTCTGAGCACCGAAGAATTGATGCTTTTGAACTGTGGTGTTGGAGAAGACTCTTGAGAGTCCCTTGGACTGCAAGGAGATCCAACCAGTCCATTCTGAAGGAGATCAGCCCTGGGATTTCTTTGGAAGGAATGATGCTAAAGCTGAAACTCCAGTACTTTGGCCACCTCATGCGAAGAGTTGACTCATTGGAAAAGACTCTGATGCTGGGAGGGACTGGGGGCGGGAGGAGAAGGGGACGACAGAGGATGAGATGGCTGGATGGCATCACTGACTCTATGGACGTGAGTCTCAGTGAACTCCGGGAGTTTGTGATGGACAGGGAGGCCTGGTGTGCTGCGATTCATGGGGTCGCAAAGAGTCGGACACGACTGATCGAATGAACTGAACTGAACTGAAGCAATGGAGCATGCACGTGCTGTCTACAATACTAAAACTAATGCCTTCCTTCTTTTCATTTTTTATTATAAAGTTAATGGTTGTTTTCTAAAGAAAACTTGGAAAACACAGGGGCAAAAAAGCTAATAAATGACTCAGCATCCCACTAGGATACTTTCCATTTCTAAGACTCTCCCCCAAAACATACAGGTGTGCTTCTGGATGCAGTTGTTGCCAGACTGTAAGACAGAATGTGTATCTAGACCTTATTTACTAACATTATACCGTAAACATTTTTCAAGTTGGTTACAAGCTCTTCATATTTAGCATTTTTGAGTGGTCACATAGTATTCTGCTGAGTTTCCTGAAATGAGGCAGGCATTTATTTATTTATTTTTAAACTAGGACACAAACAATCAGACTTCAGTTTCAGATTTCAGAAACCTATGTGAAACATCAAGTCATACATTCATTCAACAAAATATTATTGAGCTCCTGGCCTGTGACAAGTTCCAGAGATACAGTGGTGAGTCAACCCGAAGTCCACAGAGCTTTTCTGTTTGAAAATATACAAACATAAGTGAACTGAGTGGGGAAGAGCAAGACAAGAGCCCAGGATCATAGAACGATGGAGTTCCAATGCCAGGCTACAGTCTGAACCTGATCCTAAGAGCCACAGACACCAGGACACCATGAAACACCTCAGAGCCGGGGAGGGACACGACCTTATTGGACAGTCCCTGTTCCTCTGGAGGAATGGGGAAGGTTGTGACAGCCTCCCACGGAGAGAAAGCCTCTGGGAGAAGTGCCCGGTTAGAGATGGAAAGTTCTTGAGTTGCAACCTTAGTCACTGGAAACCCCAGGCCAGATTTCTGGTCTGTGGGATGTGATGTCAGCAGGGTCAGGGGCTGCTTCCAGTGGCAGAGAGAAAAGAGTGGAGGGAAGAGGAAGGAACCCCTTCTTCCCAGCCCTCCATGCACACAGCCCTGTCCACGGGTTCACCTCCCACTCTCTGGAGGCAGCATGATGTCATGGGAAGAGCAGAAGCCGCCCCCAGGGCTCCATTGCAGCACCCCTCACTTCTGTGGGCTGCACTTTCCTCACGGGCAACATGGGAGGAAGAGGAATTAAACCCGGAGCTGCCCTGCAGTGTGGACACTGTAGCTCTGTGAAAGTGACATCTCTCACAGCACTAACCTGTCAGCATTTAACGAGACCCTGAAATCAGGGTTAAGACAAGATATAGATCTTAGTGGGATGAGTCACTGCCGAGTGCCCTGCTGAGTCCTTGGCTCTTTGCCCAACACTCACAACCTGGTCATCACATGTGGAACATTCAGAAACTGGGAGAAAATCAAAGCCCCCATGATCACCCCACTTGGAAGACCCCAAGGAAAGCACTGGTTATACTCTTGTAGACTCTTCTATCAGAAATAAAAATACATGCTTATGTCAGCAGGATGAATGTTACAATCACAGGCTCAGGGACCAGACTTTGGATTCTTTTCTTTTTTTTCCTTTTTAATATTTATTTGGCTGCACCAGATCTTAGTTGCGGCTCTCGGGATCTTTAATTGTGGCATGTGGGATATAGTTTCCTGACCAGGGTTTAAACCCAGGTCCCCTACATTGGGAGTGCGAGTCTTAATCACTGGACCACCAAGGAAGTCCCTAGACCTTGGATTCTGAGGCCTGGGTTCAGATCTTCTCTCTGCTACTCATTTGTAGTGTGCTTAGGGAAGGCGCCTCCTCACCTCTCCCTGTGCCCCAGTTTCCTCATTTTCAAATGAGGAAAACAATGGCAGCTGCTTCAGCGGTTGTTGCAAGGATTAGATTAGTTATACCTATAGGATAACACACCTGTGATATAAATGCTCGCTGTAATTGTTAAGCCATCTATACTCTATGAAAACCTGCTTTCATCCCCGAAGGTTAACACTACGTGATGACCATCCCTCCTGGTCTGGGATCCTAAGTCCTGCAGGACTCAGGGGAAAAACCTTGCCCAGCTTCAAAGCTCTCTGGAGCAGAGAGGGAACAGTCTCCTGAAATGATCCGCCCTTGGATGAAGTGCTCCTTGTCTGGACTAACCAGACTCCTCCCTGGTTGAGGGAAAGGGAGAGTGTCTTGTCCCCTAAGCCTCTCAGCAACTCATCCTCATTTTACAGATGAGGAAACTAAAGGCTCAGAGAGAGGCAGTCACTTGCCTGAAGTCACACAGCTGGGCAGGGACAAAGCAGGGCTGTACACGAAGACTGGTGCATGCATGAGAGAGGAGGAACAGGAGCCATCTAACAAAGGAATCCCTGCCCCAGGACCCCTCGAAATGCACCAGGAATGAGTGAAACGGTAAGAAGCCTGTTTTCCCCCAAGGGGAAACATCAATGCAGTCACAATCATAGGGAAACAAACAGGAGGCAAACATGTTATCTGCCAAAATTGTCAAATCCAAAGAGTTTGCATATTTGTGACTGTATGATTTTTGCATCACTTTATGGATTTTTCCACCTCCATTCCCCAGTATCACAATCTCCCCTAAGGGATGATCGCTTCTAAAATGACTGGCATTATCTGTAATAGTAAAAAGCTAGAATGCCATTAAAGGAAAAAAAAGAATAAATTGTGGAATTTGCAGTAAGGTCTTTCAACCTCAACAACAAAAAATAGATTGCAGAAGCCAAGACTCTTTAGGGCTGGAAGGACAATCACAATTACTTGTGCTGAACAGAAAACCATGAAGCGCTGCCTTGGCCAAGGAGCTGTTACCTGGGGGACATAGCTGGCTCCCAGCCCAGTGACCTCTGACTCAATACAGACAGCTGGCTGAGCACGGGGCTCCAGGCCATCCTACGTCCTCACCGTTCCCACATCCTTCAGCCCATCATTCACTCAAGTGGTACTGAGTGTGCACTGGCCAGGCACCGCCCCAGGCACCAAGAATACAGAAGCAAACCAGACAGGTGATGTTCCTGCCCTAATGGTGCTTACATTATCTGGGGACAGACACATATAGACAAATAAGAAACAAGGTCATAGCATGTTAAGAGAAATGAAGAAAATAAAACATAGAGATGAGATTAAAAAAAGAAAGAAAGGGGGACAGGGTCAGCTTCTCAAACAAGGTGGCATATGAATTGAGAACTGAAAGACTATGCCCCCCACAGATGTCAGTGGCCTAAACCCCAAAACCTGTGGATATGGCACCTTACATGACAAAGGGACTTTGCAGATGGCATTAAGTTAAGGGCTTTGAGATAAGATTATCCTGGATTATCTGAGTGAGCCTGAGGGCCCTTATACGCGGGGAGCAGGAGTGTCCGATTCAGGGAAAACTACAGAAGCAGAGGTAGAGACAGCTGGGGGCGCTACCCTGGTCTCTTTGACAGTGGAAGAGGGGCCACAGGTCAAGGGATGCAGGCAGCCTCTAGAAGCGCGTAAAAACAAGGAAATAGATTCTCCTCTAGCGCCTCTGCAAGGACAGCTGCCCTGCTAGGCCTTCTGACCTCCAGAACTGTAACACAATAAAGGCTGTCTTAAAACCATTAAATTGCGGTAATTGGTTACAGCAGCAAAAGAAGTCTAAAAGAGACTAGAAAACCAGCCCTGGGGAAGATGGGGAAAGAATGTCCCAGACAGAGGGAACAGCCAGTACTAAGGCCCTGAGTCTGGACCAAGGAGGCTAGCATAGCTGGAGCAGGGTGAGCAAGAGCTGGGTGTGGGAGGAGAGTCACACAAAAGTCAGTGCAGCTCACACTGTGCCAGATGGGGCGGGCCTGGTGAGGAATGTGGATTATAACCTAAATCACAATGGGAAGCCTCTGAGGACCTTGAGCAATTCTGGTGTCTCCAGAGTCTAAAGGGTCAGAGGTATTCTCCACCGAGGATGTACAAATGCACATGAAGAGACACCCAATATCATTAGTCATTATGGAAATGCAAACCAAACCACAGCAAGAAATCACTTCATAACTCCTCAGGGTTCCTCAGATGGCCAGAAACTCAGAAAGACGGACAGTAACAAGTGCACGGATGGAGGGGGACATGGAGAAATCGGGACCCTCATACAGAGCTGGTGGGAATGTAAAATGGTAAATGCATTTCCAAAAACTGTGTAACACTTCCTCAAAGTGTTAAACATAGTTACGCTGTGACTCAGTAATTCCACGCCTAGGTACCTACTCAAGGGAAATGAAAACATACGGCCACAAAGACGGACACAAATGTACACAGAAGGATTATTCATAACAGTCAAGCAGTGGAAAGAACCCCAAATGTCCATCAGCTGTCAGATGAATAAATAAAATGAAGTACCTCCATACAATGGAATATTATTCAGTAATAAATAAAAAGAAATTAAGCACTGATACACACTAAAATATGGATGAACTGTGGAAAGGTGCTAAAGTTGCAAGGGAGCACATATTTTATGATTTATTCCATTTATATGAAATGTCCAAAATAGGCAATGCCTAAAGCTGGGGGGAAACAGGAGATGTGTTTGGGGGCGTTGGGAGAGACGGTCGAGGGGTATAAGGTTTCCTTCTGGGGTAATTGAAATGTTCTAAGATTGATATGGAAATGGATATACAACTTTGCATATACTAGATGCCATTGGATTGTACACTTTAAATGTGTGAACTGCATGGTAGGTGAATTATACCTCAATGAAGCTGTGCTGTGTTTTGTTTTTTTTTTTAATTGTCATATATGGAGAACAGACTTGTTGCCAAGAGGGAGGGGCATGGGGGAAGGATGGATTGGGAGTTTAGGATTAGCAGATGCAAAATGTTATATATTGAATGGATAAACAACAAGGTCCTACTTTATAGCACAGAGAACTAAATCCTATATCCTGTAATAAACCACAATGGAAAAGAATTTTTTTAAATATATATAACTGAATCAGTTTGCTGTACAGCAGAAGTTACAACACTGTAAATCAACTATAATTCAATTTTTAAAATTTTTAGTTTATAAAGAAGAGGAAGAACTTCACAGGAGTGCCTTCTAAATTAATATCCTAGAAACAGAAGTTGTTCTGGTCTCATAACTGAGGCCCACACGGAAAAAACTAGAGACAGCTCTTACATAAAGTTTTTCCACAACCCACAAAACAGTCAAAAGTAGTGAAATCACAGATCATCTGAGCAAAGGGTCACAGTGCAGTTAGAAAATCAGATGATGACAGACATTCTCAGAGATGCCCTGATGTGTTACCAAGGTACTGCTTCTGCAGGGAGGAAAGGGGAGGCTGAGGACCAGGGAGGGGAAAGATACAACTTTCCAGGGGCCTGATTTGTTCATTTAACCTAGTACATCTGCTTTTTTTTCCCACTAAACAGTTAATAAAAATACACACTGAAATAAAAATCGAAGTCTGTGCTGCTAAAGAATACTGCTTGGCAAGGAGAAATAATTGTGATACAGTGTAAGTGAAAAAAGTAGGCTAGTAGAATGTACAATATTATGATTATTGGAAAATGTATATTCATAAATAAATATGCTTAAGGAAAAAAAAAAACTAGAAGGTATGACACCTAGCACTCTGCTGGAACATGGTTAGAAGCCAATTCATGTTACCCGCTGCTGCTGTTATTATTATTATTAGCACCCAAATGATAGGATGGTATCACTGAGCGGCAGAGTTTGAGCTAATCTTTGTTTCCTTCAGTATTTTGCAATAAGCATGTATTATTTTTGTGACTGGTTTAAAGCAGGATTTCTGAACCTCAGCACTACGGACACTTTAGGCTGGATAGTTCTTTGAGGAGGGGGCTGTTTTGTGTGTTGTACGACAATTAGCAACATCCTTGGCTTCCCTGGATGGCTCAGATGGTAAAGACTCTGCCTGCAATGCAGAAGGCCTGGGTTCGATCCCTGGATTGGGAAGATCCCCTAGAGAAGGAAATGGCAACCCACTCCAGTATTCTTGCCGGGAGAATTCCACGGACAGAGAAGCGTGGCTGCAGTCCATGGTGTTGCGAAGAGTCAAACACGTCTGAGCTACCGACACACTTGGCACCTACTCACTATATCCCCCAAGCTGCGACAACCAAAAATGTCTCCAGACATTAGAAATGTTCCCTAAAGGGGTCAAAATTGCCCCTGGTTGAGAACCACTAGGTTAAAATATATATTATTCCCTCAAACTGAATAGATAACAACATGCATGCTCATTTTATTATTATTCTTTCCACCATACATAAATATTACATTCTTTGTTCAAATGGTATATATCATAATCTCAGTTTTTTAAAATACAGATACTACCTTTCAAATAAAGTGGCACCAGTTGCACGGTTTAAAAAAAAAAAAAAACAACTAAGAATGGTCATTGTTAATACTTCCTTAATACTTACAAGAAACTCTGACACGCAGGTGTCAAGAGCTTTTTATACAATTTTCATTCCTCACAACCACCTCCAGTTTACAGATTAAGAAACTGAGACTCAGATTAAGGTTAAGCAACTTGCCCAAAGTCACCAGTTGGATGTAGCGGAGCCTGGAGTACAGACATCTGTTTGGGCGCCTGAGGACCACATGCTCAGCATGCCCCAAAATGCCAAGACCTCAGTCAATCACCAGGTGCAAAAAAAGAAAATAGAACAAGGAGTTAAGGATGTCCTGGCGGAGCCAGACGCCAGGGTTTAAAGTCAACTCCGCCACTTAGGAACCGCGTTGCACAAGTGACTCTTAAAAGTGGCTGCCCTCACAAGTGAGTCTACCTCTAAATCCTTTTCCTGGTCTGTAAGATGGGGTACGAGAAATATGCACTTTACAAGTTGTTATGGAAATTAAATGAGATAATCCGTGTCAGGTGCTTGCGTCAGGGCCGGGCACACAGTAAGCACCAGTCATTGCTGACAGCAATAATTTTCAGCTTTACCGTAAACAGCGAAGTGCAGCCAGTCATTACTTAGCGACAGACTGAGTAACAGCAGAAATCGTCCGAGATCACCTCACACCTTCTAGATCACCAACAGAGAAGGGGCAGCCCCTGCCCGGGGATACACAGGGAGGCCCGGGCCCAGGAAAGCAGCAGAGAGAGCCCTTGACATCAAGGACCACGGTCGACACGCGGGGAGGGGGCTTAATGGGGTCGCAGAAAGGACCACTCACCGAACTGCATCCAGTCCCACTCGCTCAGCGTGTCCATGTTGCGGCACAGGTCGTCCAGCACCCAGGAGGGCAGCTGGTAGATGTAGCAGGACATGGCCAGGCTCTGAGGGCTGGCGGGCAGGCGGCTTGACAACTGAGTCCGACGCAGGCAGGACTCCGCTTCTGTACCCGCGGGCTCGTGGGTCCACCCACCGCGGGCCGCCGGGAAGTGGGCGGGGCCGGCCCTGTGTTGGACTGCTCCCTGGCGGACACTGGGGGCGCGACGCCTCCCGGCCGGCTTGACCAGTGGCTGAAAAACCAAGTCGGTCAGAGCCCGGAGGAGAAACAGGCCCAGAGGAGACTGGAAACACCTTTAAGACCACACGGGAATTCAGTGATGATCCCAAGAGACCTTCTGACTCCACCTCCAGGGCTTTAGCCCCTCAGCCACATTCGACTCATGCAAGAGATAGTCTATTAATAACCTGCTATAAGTTGGGCACTATTCTAGGTGTTGGAGATGCAAAAGTGCAGAAAACTTACAAAAGTCCCTGTTTTCATGGGACTTAATCTAGACGGGGGTGGGAGTGGATGGAGGAAACTAGCAATAAATAAAACATTACTGAATAAATAAGTTACATGAAATGCTAAAAGGTGCTATTGTTGGGGGTGGGGGGGAGTACTTTAAGAGAAATCAGGAGTCCAGAGGAAGCAGGGGTAGGACTCTGTATTAAATAGGAGACTAAGGATAGACTGTGATTTTAAGGGCCAATATTTATTGAGCAGCTACTATGTGCCAGACACTGCTCTAGGTGCTGGATTCTTTCCTCCAGAGAGGCTTGAGTAGTGCGGGGCCTCAGCAGGCCATCTTATGGACATGACTTTGTCCCCATTCTTTAGAATAAGTTCTTCAAAGTAAGGTCTTTGTTATTACTAATTAATAGAGTTGCCACTCACGTATCAAGTACCAGGCATCTAACACATATTATCTGTGTGTAGATCCCTACAATGATCCTACAGGATACATTTATCATTCTCTTCTACAGATGAGGAAACTTAGGCTTGAGTCAGTTGTAACTTGTCCAAGCCAAACTGGTCAAGTAACAAGATTCAACCCAAGTCTGATCCCAAGGAAGGGCTCTTTGTTCCCTATTTTCTTCTCCGAAAAATTTCCTGTGATCCTGAACAATACATAGTTTCTCCTAATTAGCTTTTCCATGACCAACACCCTCCCTACCAGGGTTGGTTAAAAAGTTACTGAAGCTAAATGTAATTAGTGATATAGTTGTGCCATTTTGACCTGTTCATGTTTGCTGCTGCTGCTGCTGCTAAGTCACTTCAGCCATGTCCGACTCTGTGTGACCCCATAGATGGCAGCCCACTAGGCTCCCCCGTCCCTGGGATTCTCCAGGCAAGAACACTGGAGTGGGCTGCCATTTCCTTCTCCAGTGCATGAAAAGGAAAAGGGAAAGTGAAGTCACTCAATCATGTGCGACTCTTAGCAACCCCATGGACTGCAGCCTACCAGACTCCTCCGTCCATGGGATTTTCCAGGCAAGAGTACTGGATTGGGTTGCCAGTGCCTTCTCTATGTTCAATTCCCTTGAAAATACAGAGGTTTGCAATCCCTGCTACACCTTAGAATCATTCAGGAACTTTAAAAGAGAACCTACAGGCGCGATCCAGGTGCAATTGTTCTGGGTTGGAACTCAAGCACTGGCATTTCAAAAAGCTTCCCAGGTAGTTCTACTTATGTGCAGGCAGAGTTGAGAACCCGTGGGACATCAGGAAGATGGAAGTGAAAGAAGGCTGATAAAAAGGAAATAACCAAAATAATGCTTTTCTGTGTACTTTGCACATATTTTTCTTCTCTAATAAAAATAACTTTATTGGTTTTTCTGATAGTATATGATCATTGTTCTAAACAAAGGAGGGAAATTAAGAAAAAAAAAAAAGCCAGTCCTGGACTTTGTTCCACTTGTGTAGGGGAAAACCCAGTTCTCCCTTCTGTGTTTCTTTACTTGTAACTGAGCAGGACCCTACGGGGCACCTTCTCAGAGCAGACCCCACCCCCCACCATGTTCTCTGCCTCCATCTGGTCTGTAGGGAAAATTTAGCCTCTTAGACCCTCCACGTGTTCCAAAGAGTAAATTTAATCAGAGAAGTGAGAAAATGAAGAAAGGCAAACAGTCAAGTGAGACAAAATAATAATAGTTTAGCCATTAAACTGTTTAGCCATTAATCAAGGACTGTTACTTCCTCCTCAAGGGCTAGACATAATATTCTGAGCCAAATTCTTTGAACTATTTTGTAGATACTGAAACCCCCACCAGATGGAAGAAGTTAACCATATGCTGCCCACAAGCATGTAGATCCCAGGCCAGTCAGAATTAGAAGGCTGATGATGTTAATTCCTCATTATCTCATCACCAACCAATCAGAAGAATATTCATGACTGGATCACACACCCCACAACCCCCACTTCCTCACCCTATCTTGAAAACCCTTCTCCATTTGAAAATGAATAGAGCCATGTATAGGCATAACTGCATCACTTTGCTGTATACCTGAAACTAACACAACATTGTAATCAATTATACTCTTACATGGGAGAAGGCAATGGCACCCCACTCCAGTACTCTTGCCTGGAAAATCCCATGGGCAGAGGAGCCTGGTGGGCTGCAGTCCATGGGGTCGTTAGGAGTCGGACATGACTGAGCGACTTCACTTTCACTTTTCACTTTCATGCATCCGAGAAGGAAATGGCAACCCACTCCAGTGTTCTTGCCTGGAGAATCCCAGGGACGGGGGAGCCTAGTGGGCTGCTGTCTATGGGGTCACACAGAGTCGGACACGACTGAAGCGACAGCAGCAGCAGCAGCAGCATACTCTTACATAAAATAAAAGGTTTCAAAAAAACCAAAAATCTTTTCCTGAAAGGCTTCAGGAAGTTCAGGTTTTCTGAGCACTAGCTGCCTGGACTCCCTTGTTTGGTGCCCTGCAAATAAACACAGGAGTTTCCTTCACCACAATTCAGTGTAAGTAGGTTGGCTTTACTGCATGCGGCAAGTGGACCCAAGTTACTTTCAATAACACTGTTACACACAACACTTCACTTGGGACACTTCTAGTCACCAAATGAGGGAGAGGGGGGTAGTTTCCCCACAACAAGCAATCCTGTAGGACACCAGCTGGGTGTTCTACAATTTAACTCAATTCTAACACTATCTACTGGGAGATAGTGTCAGATCCCAGAGGTTAAGGGCTCAGTTCCACGAAACTGTCCCCACCAGCTTCAGATGCCAGTCCAAGTAGTTGTACTACTCATTATATACCCCAGGTTATTCATTATTTCTGTCCAACATGGCTACAAATCAGAGGTCCCCAGGACCCCTCCTTGCTGCTGCTGCTGCTGCTAAGTCACTTCAGTCGTGTCCGACTCTGTGAGACCCCGTGGACTGCAGCCTACCAGACTCCTCCGTCCATGTAATTTTCCAGGCAAGAGTACTGGAGTGGGGTGCCACTGACCCCTCCTTAAGTTCAATTAACTTGCTAATTGCCCAAAGAACTTATGGGCAATGGGAAATAAACTTACCACTTTATTAAAGGATATGATAAAGAATACAGATGAATATCCAGATGAAGAGAAATATAGAAGTAGATCTGTTTACTGTGTCCTAGGCTAGAGAAGGGTGGCTAGGGCTGAAAATTCCATGCTTTCTTCCAGGAGTCATACAAGAGCCAGCCCAGAGTCCTCTCATTAGAATAAAAGATGCTCCTAGTGATCTGATCACTTAGGAATTTGAACTCAATGGTTTTAGGAGCTGTGTACCAGGAGTTCAGGCAGAGACCTATATATATACATATACATATACATATATTTTTTTTTTCCTGTTATGTCAGAGAGACAGAGACAGAGACAGAGAAATGAACACCTTCCCATAGTCTCATCCTGGAGGGACAACCATTATTAATAGTTTGGTGTATATACTTGCATGTATTTTTAAACCTCTATAAAATTAACTGTTTAACATAAAAATTTTAAAAACACACTTAATTTTCTATAAATGTTTTTCAACTAATAATGAACAGTTTTTCATGTCCATACATGAGAATCTACCTTTTCCTTTTTAATGGTTTATTTAGGAGCACCATACGCGATTTGGCCCATCTCCTATTAATGTACATTTATTTCCAGTATTGGACTCTGTTCCAGAGGTGTCTGCTTTCTCATCTACAGGAAGGGAAGGGGAGTCCTAAAATCTATCAAAGAAAACCATAAACTAATTTTTGGAAAACTGATGCCCCGAGGACATAGTAGACCCTTCCCCAAATTCCCTCCACTCTCTGCATTTGCCACAGGACAAGGGTAATCCAGACCTGCTAGAATAATTCTCCACTCTAGTTTCCATCTGATTGTTTCCGAGCACTGGATAACTGAAGCACAGGTTCTTAGTATTTCCAAGTTGGACCAGGGTATCTGACCCCGCTCCTTCAGGTGAAGAATGTCATCTTATGTCCTCCCTAGCAAACTGCTGCTAGGCTATCCTTCGCCCAATTAATTCTTCTTCAATTTATCTGAAGATAAAATAATTTGCTAAAATGATTTCCTCTGAGTCTTTCAGAAATCTTAGGTCTGTTGTTAACATTTGTGGGTCCAGTCCAGTTAACAGGGACTCAACTCTTCCCAACTGGAGCAAAACAATCTTTTGTGTTTTCTACCTGAATAGGGAGAGAGCATATTGCTATTTATTTGTATGTTGACTTGTACTTTCTTGAGGTTTCATGTTCCAAATTCTGAAACAAGTTTTGCAGGTTTCTCTCTCATTTAAGTGTCCGGTGCTACTGCCCAACACTTTTGGTTAACATCACAAGCATATCTGTCAATCTATTATAAAAGTGGATAGATGTCATTAGAAATTTGTCCAAACTCACAGAATGTACAACACCAAGAGTCAACTGGTGTGATCTGCCTATGGATTACTGGGATTGTGTGGTGACAGGAGAAGTCTCCAGGAAAACGTTCTGTTGAGGCAGGGAGCTTAGTTGACAGAAAGGAGAAATGGTGAAGGGGTAACAGGCAGCCCAGTGACTAGTATAGAGCGGGGCTGAGGTACTAAGAACAGGATACAGAAACCAAACGTGAAATATCTGAAAAGTTCATACTGGTGTTCCTATTTCAGGACTGTAAAACACTGGTATTTATTTCATGTCCTTAGTGAGCTGAGCGCCCTGCTTTCTTTTCATCTTCTCAATATACAGTAAGTCCTAGTGAGATATTAACCATTTTTTTAATAGACTATTTTCTAGAGCAGTTTTAAGGTTCACAGCATAATTAAGAGGAAGGTACAGGATTTCCTATATACCTCGTGCTCCCACACAAAGTTTCTCCCATTATCAACATTCCCGTAAAGTGGTATATTTGTTAACAATCGATGGACCTACACTGACACATCATTATTACCCCAAGTCTACAGTTTACCTTAGGGTTCACTCGGCATTGCACATTCTGTGGGTTTGGACAGATGTATAATAATATATATCCACTATTATATCATGCAGAATAAATTTACTACCTCAAAAAATTCTCTGTGGTCTACTTATTCATCCCTCCACCTCCTCCAACCCTCTCTGCCCCATAAATTTTAAAAAAATTATTTATTTTTGGCCATGCCAACTGTACATGGGATCTTAGTTCACCATCCAGGGATCAAAATCATGACCCCTGCATTGGAAGCGTGCAGTTTTAACCACTGGACCACCAGGGAAGTTCCCCCAATCCCTTTTTAATCCAGTTCTGCCTTTTCCAGAATGTTGTAGAGTTGGAATCATAAAGTGTGTGACCTTTTCAAGCTGTCTTCTTTCACTTAGTAATAAGCATTTATCTGTCTTTTCTTGGTGGACAGCTCCCTTCATCTTAGTGCTGAACAATATTCTGTTATTTGGATATATCATATATGCATCTATTCACCTACTGAAGGACACCTTGCTTATTTCCAAATGTTAGCAATTATGAACAAAACTGCCATAAACATCCATGTGCAAGTTTTTGGACGTACATTTTCAGCTCCTTTGAGTAAATACCCAAGAAGCATAATTACTGGATATATGATAAGCATTTAATTTTGTGGGAAGCCACAAAACTGTCTTCCAACGTGGCCATAAGATTTGGTGTTCCCATTAGCAACCAACGTGGCCATAAGATTTGGTGTTCCCATTAGCAGTGAATCAGAGTTCCTGTTGTTCTACATCCTTACCAGCGTTTGGTGCGGTCAGTGTTCTGGATGTGAGCCTTTTTTTGTGTGTGTTGGGAGCATTCCAATAGGTGTGTAGTAGTATCTCATTGCTGTTTAATTTGCAATTCTCTGATGATGTACCACGTGGACCATCTTTTCTTTTTTTTAATTATTTTTTTGGTCACACCACTTGGCACATGGGATCTTAGTTAGCCGACCAGGGATCAAATTCACACCCCTTGCATTGGATGCATGGAGTCTTAAGCACTGGACCGCCAGGGAAGTTCCTGGAGCATATGCTTTCATATGCTTAGTTGCTATCCATGTATCTTGTTTGTTAAGGCTGGTTCTATTTTCATGAAAAAAAAAAAAAAAAGCCTTTGTTCCCAATGTGAATGCTTTTCTTCTTCATCCTTTTCTGTAGGGCTTAAAATTTATAATGCTATTTCATCTTTACAAGAAAAGAAAAGCTAAAATAATCAAAGTTATAAACAAAATCCAGGGTTGCAAAGAAAAGGGACAGAGAACCAGGTTCCTTGTGTTTCGTCTCCCCAAGGCCATTAAACAGTCTTCACACCTCTCCAAGACAGAAGAACCTGGCAAATGACATCCTACCCATTTCCTTTACTCAGCACCATTTACTGTATCCAAAAGAAGCTTTAAAAAAAAAACAACTGAAAACAGGTAGGATCACAGTCTCTCAAGAGCAATACATTTAATACATTCATAAGATTTCAAATGAGTACATACATGCTACAGGTTTTCGATTTTCTTTGGACAACACAAAGACAGTACTCAAACTGCAAGTTTTAACAGGAACATTTTGACACAACGGCAGGTTAAAAAAATAATAAAACCAACATTGAACTAATCCAGCACCAACAGACTTCCTTAAATCTCTCACACTATCCTACTTTTGAAATTGTATGGCTGCCTTCTATACCAGCATATTTTCTTCTCTACCCAACAATTCAACAACAAAAATTAGATAGAAAATTAGAGGTGTGTCACTGAATGAATAACACAACAGATTAAAAAACAAAAGCCCCTTATTTGTTGAATGTTGAAAGAGGAGAATATGATTAGGTGGAAAAACTGTAAGGCATTTGATTCATTCACTCCACTCTGATATCAGAGCACAGGAAATGCGCTCAAAGGTCAGCAGAAGGATTTAATAAGGATGGCAAGAAATAGTCCCACATTATTTATAAAAGGAAGGCTGCACTCATGAGTATGAAGAGCTTATAATACCATGGAAAAATATTTTAAGTTATAAAGTTAAATGAGAAAGTAGAATATAAAACTGTATATTCAGTATGATCTCAACTATGTAAAACCAAGCCAAAAAAAGGCTGAAAGTTCAAAATGTTGTTAGTGGTTGTATTTAAGCAATGTATCTACCTGGATCTTTTCTTCCTTTTATTTTTCTGTTTCTTCCAAAATTTTCTCTACTGGGGAGGATCTTTTTTTTTTTAACAATTAGCTACCAAAAAAGGATGCCTGATAGAAGTATTGAATTCAAATTAATGAATTTAAGTCCAGCCTATAGGAAAGGATCTGGGCATGTACAAAACTATAAAACATTCCAGGCTACTCTAAATCCACAGTGTGCTAGCTGTAACATTCCAGAGGCTAGAGGGCTTCTTCGTCTTCTCCTCTAGCCAGGTGCAAAGTGTCACCAGATCCTGCCTGATGAAAAACTGCTGAATTAAACAGAAAGGTCATGGATTTACAGAAAGGAACAGAAATACCCACACTTGGCAAAAACCTATTTATAGTACAGGAGTAGCTCTTTAATACTATGATTAAACAAGGTAATGGCTATTTTCTCCTATCTCCTGTGCGGATAGCAAGTTTCAAAAAGCTATCACCACAAGAACTGTAGAAAGCTAATCCTGGCTTAGAAACAGAAGTAAAACAGCCCTGTGACAACAATGGACTAAGAAAAGTAAAAATTTAGAAAATTATTAAAAAATTGCTTTCTATAAAAATGATTCCCTTTTAAACATCTGTTTACTGTATATACTTTAAGGTCCCCACTATCACTCCCCCTCAAAAAAAAAGGGTCAGAACCTCTAAACACTTTCTACCAAAGGACCCACTGGTTTGTTCATTCAACTAACACAGATGGAAGGCTCATAATGTGCGAGGCACTAGGGTCTCCAAGAGCAGACAGATTTTCCCCTGCCCCAAGGACATTTCTGTCTCTCAGAGCGGGAGGCGGGCACATCACCGACCACAACACAACAATGAAAAGCAGGCGCCACTGCTTCCTTACAACTCAACAATAAGCTACAATTCTCGCTGTAATTACTTCCACAAAAGTCCTTACACAGAAACTTTCCTGACTCACTAGGAAGCAAAGATGCAACTACTTTTCCTTGAAAAATATTTCTACAAGAGGCAGGCATAATTATTACATTTTGTGATATTTACCCTTAAACATCACAATGCCTTGTAGTGAGGTCAGTTAACTTTGTTTTAAGCAATGGAGCATTTTCACTCCAAGAATGAGACACCTTGAAGCTGAGAAAAGGTGACCAGTCCTAGCTCTAGGTCAAGACTTGTCAGGACCATCGAAAGCTGAGACCCAGGAGTGTGACTCTGAACTAAACATCTTCAATCTCCCCTGCCGTCCGCTGGCTTTCAATATGCTCCTGCGTCAGCCGCACCAGGTCCTTCCGCACGTTGGGGTGGTCTTCCAGATCTTCGTAGAGGGATCGCACAATGTCCAGTCTCCTGTAATCCTCAGGCTTGACCAGGCTTCGCACAACCTGGAGGCACCGCTCTTTCAGGGTGTACACTGTAAGGGCAGGAAAGCGACTCTCAGCAGCAAGCTCAGGCCTGGGGGTCAAGCGCTCACGAGGCTTGGCCAACCGAGGCTGTTACATTTTCGACAGCTGGACCTCACATTGGACAAAAAAAGTGAGTACGTGGGTTGTGGCAGAGTGTAACATGATGGCTCCAACAGACATCTCATAGCATTCATGGCCCTGTGGAGGACTTCCCTTGAGACTGGGCTGAGCCTATGATGTGCTTTAATTAAGTGAATGTGGGCAAAGTGACGCTGTGCTGATTCTGGGCTTCAGCCTTAGGAAGCTCTGGCAACAATCGCTTTTACGCCCTCAGGAGCCCTGAGTTATACAGCAAGAAAGACCACACGAAGAGGGCCAGGCCCTGAGACGACACGGGAGAGAGGCCCAGCCCTCAGTCAACCTGCTGGCAGAAAGCAGCCACACCAGTGACCACCAGAGAGTAGAATAACCCCTGAGTTGAACTCAGCCCTGCCTGCAGAATTATGAACAAATAAAATGGCTGTTGTTGAGTTACGGGTAGCTGTCACACAGCAAAAGAAACTAAAACAGCATATAACTGGAATCTGAGGGGAACTCAAATTCTATGTTTTTGCTTTTCTTTGTTGCACCTCACAGCTTGTGGGATCTTAAGTTTCCCTGATCAGGGATCGAACCCACGCTCTCTGCAGTGGAAGCCGGAATCCTAACCACTGGACCTCCAAGGAAGTCCTTCAAATCCTACTTTTTTAAGTAATTAAAAAACTTTAACTTTTCCTAAAATAGCATTAAGTAGCAAACAGAAAAGACACCGTAACAAGTTGTGAGAGAGGCACAGAAGAAAGGGAAAATATTTTAGTATTTTAAATGGTAGTTCTCCTGATTTTTTTTTTTTTTTTTCTGATTTTTGGACAAAAGGTCCCACATCTTCATTTTGCACTGGGTCCCACATATTAGGAAGTCAGCCCAGCTGCTGACTACTCTGTTCATCCTGAGGCAGGTCTCAACCTTTCCTTATTGAAACCTCCTTCTGTCAATAGCCTTTTGGGGATTCCAGCTGACTGTCACCAATTTCCTCAAATCCTATTCTTAACTCACTGGGGAACTTACTCTTTAAAGGTCTCCTACAAGGCAAAATTTCCTACATTTTAACTTACCAGCGTTCACTTCTGTATATCCACTGCCTTAAAACAAAATCTATATACACATACTAGTGTGAACCTTATGAAGCCACAGATATTTAGGTTTTTTTCTTAACCCAAAAGATCAGTTTCTTAGGGTTCAATCTAATAAAATCACTTGAGTTTTAAACAAGTGGTAAGCTATGAAGCTAATGTTCAATTTGGTGGGTTTTTTTTAAAAAAAAAAAAAAAAAAAACAACCTTGACTGGCACAGTAAGCTTGATTGCATTAAATTACATTAAAAGATACATTAAAAGGCACAGTAAGCTTGATTGCATTAAATTACATTAAAAGATACATAAAAGAGATACACCAGAAGTCATAAATAAGCCATGATTTCTCACTCTCTACACGTTTTTTTCTCCTGAGATTCCAGGACATAACTCTACTCCAAGGCCACGGAAACAAAATGCACTCATAATTCTACAATCAGTTATTTTAATTTAGCCCACTCCTGACAAGCCCAAAGAGCTTCTGAGACACCACAACATCTTTGTTCAACGTCGAGAATACCAGTACATTTCTTACATTTTATTTATGGTGGAGAATAAGACACAGAAAAGTTGGATACCTTGCCCAGCATCAGGCAAAAGTCACTAAGGACTGAGCTCTTTCAAGGGCCTATCCTCTACTTAGCACAACAGCCTATCTTTTTAAAAAGTAAGATGGAACATCAGTATACCTGGCAGTGTGATGTTGGCAAAAATAGGCTGGCCATCAACATTGAGAGATGGCACAAATAGCTCAGTTTGGTTAACTAGAAGCCCATCAGATGTCCCAGCATCTCGGAAGAGCCAAAGGTGACCTGTTAAGATAAGCAGAGGTTAAGTAGTCACATATCTATTGCCTTCATCTCCCCAGACTGAAATACTTGCCTCTCGTTATGCTCGAATACCATACAAAGCCCTCCCAATAATGTTATTCTATTGAATCCTCACAAAAGGCAATGGAGACAGTAGACAGAAGAGCAACTATACCAGGTTCCAAAATGAAGGCCCTTTCTGCTACCTTGGTGCAAAAGCAAAGTATGTGAACTGCAAATCACATCCAATGGTGCAAACTAAAAGGAGAGAGGTCATCACCTCCTCAGATCTGTGCTTCTCAAAAACAACAAGGTACAAAAACATCACACTGAGAGAAAAAAGCCAGCTAGAGAAGGGTACATTCTGTACGAAGAGATGAAACTAAACAAGGATGTGGAAAATCCGAAGAGTAGAAAGGGGCAAGACAGAACTTTCTGGGATAATGGAAATATTCTAATCTGTAACTTGATCTAGGTATTGTCAAAACCTATTAAATGCTAGGATCTGTGTATTTTACTGCATACAAATTAAAAAATGGATTTAAGAAATAAATATATCTTATGCAAAAAAAAAAAGAGAGAGAGGGGGACAGTTGGAAGGAGACAAAAAATCCCAGGCCTAGGATTCCGTTCAAGGAAGGAAGGAGGCTCTTTCAGAATAAAAACAGCATGAGATCCTGGGCATATGTTTACTTGACGATTTGGAGGCAAAATTTAAGAAATGTTAAGTGAGAAGTAATGTTTTTTATTGTGGCAAAATATACATAACATAAAATTGGCTATTTTAACCATTTTTTAAGTGTATAATTTAGGAACATTAAGTACATTCAGGAAGTAATTTTTTTAACGTTTGTATTAAATCAGGCACAGATAAATTTTAGAGAATACAAAAGTCACACAATTTCCCGGATATAAGACTGCAGAAATGTGGATGTCTGGAAGAATTGAATTCTTCCTCATTAAAAAAAAAAAAATTATTTTTTTTCCTAGGATACTACGTGGCCTGCAAGGATCTTAGTTCCCCCACAGGGGATCCAACCAGGGCCAGCAGAGAAACCACTGAGTCCTAGAACACTGGTGCACGCTTAGTCGCTCAGTCATGTCTGACTCTGTCACCCCACGGACTGCAGCCCGCCAGGCTCCTCTGTTCATGGGGATTCTCCAGGTAAGAATACTGGAGTGGGTTGCCCTACCCTCCTCCAGGGGATCTCCCCAACCCGGGGATTGAACCCAGGTCACCCTCATTGCAGGCTGATTCTTTACCTTCTGAGCCACAGGGAAGCCCAAAGAATTCCCGTTCCTCATTTAGTATTAGGAGAAATTTGGTGTAAAAGTTTGAAGAGCATCACTGACTATGCTACCCTCAAGGAAAAAAGATTCATCAAGATCCTCTGAGAAAGATAGTGAATTTTTAGTAAGCGTTAACTTCATTTTGAAAACCAAGGGAAGATTTCTGCCTCCTTAGGCAGTAAGGCCTAGACATCTCCAGCCTGGGTTATTACAACAGTTTTCTAACTCTTAACCAGTAGTCTTCCCCTTCCAAATCACCTTGCATCCTGGGGAAGCTTTTTAGTATTAAATCAGGCAATACCATTTCTGTTTAATAATTTCCAATGGCCCCCATTTTCCTAGGGGTAAAATCATCTTTCAGACTTCCTCTCCCATTCCATACCCTCTCCCCTCTCCCAGGTTCCAGGTGTCAGGCCATGCGATTCTGTCTGTCTACAGCTCTCAACTCCTGTCTTGAGTTGGTCAGATTCCATGCATCTTCCAGGATTCTCCTTTTCTGGGAAGCTTCCCTAACTGAAAGCACACCCCCTTCTCTTTCACTGAGCAGGTGCAATGCTGTGCTCCGTTCCTACTGCAGCAATTACGACACTGGCTTGTTCTTATCTATTTATGCATTTGTCTCTTCTAATGGGCAGAAGAGACACTTCTCCATCAAGGCAGGGACCCGACGCGGACCAGCTCACTGGGCACACCGGAGAATGTGGAATTCTCCTAATCACAAACTGAACAAATGGGCGTGGGGGATGGAATACACGTGGGGTTGATCTTCAAATGCAAATTACTCAGTCTTAGAAAGATACTCTGTCACTTACTAGTTGTGTCAACTTGAATCTGTCACAACCTCCCTTGGGGCCTCAGTTCCTCGAGTGTAAAATGGGAATAAAAATGACAACAGCAGCTGCCTCCCCCGAATGGGGCGGGATTCGGTGAGACCGAGCCACCGTCACCGTGATTCTCAGGCCTAGAGCGCGGCTCGCTGCGCTCAGCTCAAGGGGGCGGCGCGGCCGGGCGCGACAGGGCGACCCCGGCCCGCCTACCTCGGTAGCTGTGTATGCGGCGGCCCGTGCCGGGGGGCAGCGTCGGGTAAGGCTGGGGCTCGCCATCGAAGTTGAGCCACACGGGCAGCACCACGCGCGGGCTACGGTTGCAGAAGATGACCTGGGACGGCTCGCGCGTGTTCACGGAGCGCAGCACCGGCCGCAGCCGCCCGGCCTCCATCTCCCGCTCGGCGCCGGGGTCCTCTGCACTCGCCTCCTCAGCGCCGGCCTCAGCCTCTTCCGCGTTCCCCGCCTTCCGGGGCATTACCTCCGAGAGCCTAGACTACCCGGGCCTCGCGGGATTCGCCGGCCGCGCGGGGCGGGGCGGGGGGTGCGTGCGCGTCCCCGGGCAGGCGTACGTGCGGCTTTCGCGCGCTCTCGGTGGAGGATGGATTACGCCCTGAAGATGGCAGGCTAGAGGCGGTGCGCATGCGCAGATGTATCACCTACCTTTGGGGGACTAGCCTTCTCTGAGGCGGAGGGTGGCGCTAGGCCATTTTGCCCCAGGGTTTCCTCTGAACGTTAGATTCTTGTGCCTCCCATAGGTTTTTCACACAGCATTTCTTTAGCTTCATTCATTGCCTTAAGACTGTCATGGTTTTTGCCATATTCTCCCTACCATATGCGCTATTTACTAATTTTATTAATCAAGTTGTTTTGTTTCCATTTTGGATCACAAAATTTGAGTTTTGTATAGAAAAGTAGGATAAAGTGAAATTTTCCCTTTCATCCTAGTTCCCCCAACCACCTCAAAAGAATCCCTAGAGGCAATAAGTATCATCAGTTTTTTGTATTTCCTTTCAAAGTTTTTCTAGGCATACCCAATTGAACACATCTGAGAGGAAATTTTATATCACCACCATCAATGGAAATTCTTTATCATTTACCAAAAAAAGAATACAGAGGAAATAAGTTAAAACAAGTTATTAAACACAGACCTTAACACTGACATTGTATCATTGCAAACGTTTACATATTTAAGAGGAAGGAAAATGTATTTTGGGTATTCTAAGTCCAAGCTACAGGCTATGTTGTTCTTAGAGTACATTTTACACTATGCCAAACAAGTAGAGAGAAAAAGAAAATGTACCCGTTTTTCAAAACAACTAGTGATTTTTTCTTCTTCTACTTCTCAGCCTTTTCAAAATTTTCTTTTAATATGTATTTTGCCTTGTTTATGCTTCCCTGGTGGCAGAGTGATAAAGAATCCACCTGCCAAGCAGAAGATACAGGTTTGATCCCTGGGTTGGGAAGATCTCCTGGAGACGGAAATGGCAACCCATTCCAGTATTTTTGCCTGGGAAATTCCATGGACAGAGGAGCCTGTTGGGCTATATAGTCCATGGGGTCCCAAAAAAGTTGGATACAACTTAGCAACTAAACAGTATTTTGACCAATTAAAAAGTATAGAGTAATAAACCAAACACTGATAATCTCACCATATAAAACTAACAGTACATTGTCATACTTACTTTTTAGTTAAGACAACATAAATGACGAGGCCAAAATTCCTTTAACTTCCACCCTGTTTCGCTTCCTTCTTCAGAGGCAGTAACTACCATGAGTTTGATGTGTCTAACCAGGCTATTTTTTTCCCCCCTAAATTTATTTTAAATTTCCATATGGTAGAGTTCACTCTTTTTGGTGTATAGGGGTGTGTTTTGATAAAATGGATAGTCATGTAACCATCAGGACAATCAAAGTACAGAACAATCCACCCTCTCCCATCCCCCAAAAATGAGTGTAACCCTACTCCCAGGCTTAAGTCTTGGCAACTATTGATACATCTTTCGTCCATCTCTATAATTTCCAGACGGTCATATAATAGGACCACACTGCAGGTAGAATTCTGAGTCTGGCTTTTCACTTAGTGTGCTTGAGATTCATCAATATTGTAGAACGTATCAAGTTTATTCCTTTCCATTGCCAAGTGGTACTCCACAATACACTCACCAGCTAAGGGACACTGAGCAATCATGAATAAAGCTATAAGCATTTGCATACAGGTTTTATGTGTGTGTCCGTTAAGTTTTCACTTCTCTTAGGTGAGAATCATCTACAGATAAGACTGCTGAGACATAGTCAGTGCATGCTTAACTTCGTGAGAAATTGCTCAACTGTTTTCCCAAGTGGGTTATATCATTTTGCATTCCTGCCAGCAATCTGTGAGTGTTCCAGTCACTCCACATTCTTGCCTGCACTTAGTATTATCAGGATTTTGTGCATTTTGAAAAATTTTAGCCATTCTGATAGAGCGCATATGGTGGTATCTGGCTGAGGCTTCAATTTATATTTTCCCAATGACTAACAATGTTGAAGATCTTTCATGACCTTGTCATCCTTTTGTCTTTGAAGTTATCAGTTCAAATCTTTTGTCCATTTCTTTATTAGCTTTTCTTAGATGTTGAGTTTTGATAGTTCTTTTATCTAGAACAACTTTGTTAATGATGATGAGATGACTGAGAACAATCTTGATTCAGAAAAGCTGGGTACAATATTAACATTTAACCTCTCTGAACTCCTAGTCTCCATATGGGTCAGATCAAAGCAGCTATCCTATCAACATCTTAATTTTGTTATAAATGGATAAAACATTTTATGTTTAAATTTAAAAACCTGAGTGACTTAGTATGGATTAAAATGCAAACCATAACTTTATCATCATCAGTGAGAGTAAAATGTATCAGAACTCTACGTTAAGTTGAAGGAACACATTGGGGACAAAATGAATGGTGGTTTAGCATAACACTATTTGTGGGCTCAAATGACCTATGTGCAAAGATGTGTATCAGTTCAGTTCAGTTCAGTCGCTCAGTTGTGTCCGACTCTTTGCGACCCCATGAATCGCAGCACGCCAGGCCTCCCTGTCCATCACCAACTCCCGGAGTTCACCCAGACTCACGTCCATCGAGTCAGTGATGCCATCCAGCCATCTCATCCTCTGTCATCCCCTTCTCCTCCTGCCCCCAATCCCTCCCAGTATCAGAGTCTTCCAATGAGTCAACTCTTCGCATACGGTGGCCAAAGTACTGGAATTTCAGCATCATTCCTTCCAAAGAAATCCCAGGGCTGATCTCCCTCAGAATGGACTGGTTGGATCTCCGTGTAGTCCAAGGGACTCTCAAGAGTCTTCTCCAAATGGTGGTTTAGCATAACACTATTTATGGGCTGAAATGACCTATGTGCTAAGATGTGTATAACCTGAGAATAAAATCCCAATTTCTGGAGCCTGACCAAACACGGTCTTTCAGAAGGAAACCCACAGATAGCCAGGGAAAGTGCCAGTTGATAAAATTCCTTAGGCAAGACTTCCAGAAAAGACATGACACAAGCCTTCAGAGAAAGGAAGCTGGAAGAAGCGAAACAACACAGACATCAATGTGAACAGCATTTGCTAGACAGAGCCAGGAAAACCCATGAAGCCTTCTTTACCAAAGGAAGGACAGTGAAAGGCAGGTAAAACTAACATGGGTGTGTAGCAGCTTAAATATTATTTAATAGCATTGAACTAGGAACGAGAAAGTAAGTTTTAGATCTGGTTTTAGATCTACCACATTCAGAAGTAGAATCTGAGTCAGATACGTCTATGTCCATATTCTAGCACCTTTACTTACTCTGTATGACTTGGCACAAGTTTTAGCCTCTCTAAAGAAGTGCATGGGGGAACTTCCCTGGTGGTCCAGGGGTTAAGACTTTGCCTTCTAGTACAGGGGTTGCAGGTTCGATCCCTGGTAGGGAAGCTTAGATCCCACAAGCCTTACAGCCAAAAAACCAAAACATAAAATAGAAGCAGTATTTTAACATATTCAATAGAGACTTAAAAAATGGTCCACATCAAAAAAAATTAAAAAAAAAAATTTTTTTTTTCATGAAGAAAGCCTACTTGTTAGGGCTTGAGGATTAAAGACATTAAGTACACATAGCACTTAACACATCTAACACATGGTAGCACTCAATAAATTATAGATAATGCTAGTTATATATCCCTGAGCTGAGGCTCAATATATAAAGGGGGTGATTACACAGGAAAGCACTCTGACACGTCAAAGCATCAGGTAAGACGGAGCAGTTACCTCTACTAGAAGAGGCTGGGCTCACTGGTTCCCATACCAGTTGTTTTCCCGACAACTAGTAGCTTACCATTAGCAACATCATATTATTTAGGGCACTATTTTTCTTTTAGAAATATTACTTTAATATCATTAAAGAATGTCTATAGCACCATAAAAAATTATCATTTTCACATGTCATCTAAGGAAGATTACCATCATTTTTGCCTCTATTACTGTCTCATTATAGTCACTGAATATAGTAGGAATTTGTTAAGTATCTGTTAAACTGACTGCAGAGCACCAGATAATCTAAAACCTGAACTTTAGGAATAAATTTTTTATCCCAGAAAGGACAGGGAAGATATTATGAATAACCATCTCAAGCAACTGTTAAAAGCATATCAGATGAGCTCAATAATGTTCAAAAACAGCTGTTACCAAAGTAAAGGATGGCAGTTTTGCCTCCATTGTAACATCACCTTTTTACATGAAGGTCCTACTTCAGATGGTCTTCCAAAGGTCTAAACAAGGATCTAAGCACAGATGTGTGCTTGCAGCTTGAGCTCTGCAAGGCATTTCAATTGCTATTTACTGACTGCCTGCCTTCTGCAAAGTACCCAGCTGGACAATACAAGCCTAAGGTGCTCATATATACTGTAAGATGCAGACGCTAAGTCAAAGAACAAGATCAAACCCAGGGCTGAAATGGTGTTAGCATGGCAGGATGGAAGGGACTGCGAAAAAGCAACAGTGCAGCACTCAGTGAAAAGGGAGACAGGACAACTTTATGGAGGAGGTTTGCCTTAAGCTAGACCTTCAGTGGCAAATAAGATCTGAATAGGGAGAAATGACTTCTACGTGACTAAAATGAAAATTCTATATGGGGGTTAAGCCTAGTGAGTTGGCACAAGTTTACAGTAGGCTTTGATGCTAGAATGAAAAGTTTAGACACTTCTGTTTAAACGATTTCCTTTCTAAAAGTAGACATTTCGCTTGTACCTAATAAAACTCATAGTCTGCCATGGACTGCAGTTAAACTGTGTAGATGCTGGTATTTAAATAGACGGTAAGCATCACACCTGATTCAACACTGTATATTTTATTGGAGCATAAAGTCCCTACATAGTAAGTACTTGGTAAATGTCTGCTGAATGACCAAAGGATCCCCAGGATGAATGAGCTCAAAGTCCGAATATGGGAGCTCCAGCTTGAAAGCCACCTAGGCTTTGATCAAACGGCTACATCTGAAAGCTTTGTTCGATTAAGAATCCCACACATCAGATTTCTGTGGAAGAGGTGCACCCCGTCTCTAGCTCCTCTCCCCACCACAATCACAGCAGTCAGATAAAGTTGAGGAGTTTATTAAGGAAATATGAGAGGTAAAGACACCCCAAGTGACAGACAGAAAACTCTGAAAATGTCCCTTTTCAAGCCAAGTGGGGGCCTGGCCTTGACCTCCCCAAAAGGACAAGAAACTGGTGGGTTAGCAACAACATTCTCTGGCAGCCACCTCACCAGGGCATCTCAGCCAGGACTGCTTCCCACACCCAGCCAAAGGTGGGAATAAGACAAGGACTGTTTATAGAATCAATGCACAGGCAATGAGAGCTATAAGGAAAGACTGAGAGAGAGAGAGAGAGGTGGGGAGGACCTTGACAGAGTCCCAGGTTTTTGGCTCTCAGTGCCTCAAATGTGTTGACATGTAGTTCTACAGAACGTTACTGCAGAGGTAAAATGCCTAACAATGTTTCCGAGAGGGCCCCGGACTCCTCCCCACACGCCACATCACACTTCTGGGTGTACATGGCAGAGCCCAAAGGCCACACTTTTGAAAAAAAGAAAAACAAGAATAAGCCCTGTTGTTCTTTAAGGAGAGAGGAAGGAGCTGAAGGCTGCTGGGGCCTTTTCCACGAGAGGCTGGCTGCTGTAAAAGCAAACTTCCCAGCAGCAGCATGGCACAGTCCTAGGTGAGGGTTTCACCTTTTGTCACCTGTCAAAGGAAAACTGACAATTAGATAAATTCAAAAGCAATAGAGGGTCTAAAATTTTATTAAATTTTTATATCTTAGTTAACTGGGGAGTGGTATAAAAAGGGGACAGCTTTGGAGTCCCAGAAAGCAGGTTTAAGTTCAGGCAAGGTACTTAACTTCTCTAAGCCTGTTTCTGCTCCCCAGTTTTTGCAGCAACAAGTGAGAATGTGTATTCTCTCTCACACAGCCACACCTGCCTCATGAGGACGCCTGGTGCCCGGCATACTCACCCTGGCTTCTATGTACTCTATTCTCCGCTCAAGAGCTGTCAATTTCTCATTTAGTGTTGCGAGTCTTGAGCGACAAGACATATCTGGCAAAAGAAGACAGACGTTCAGGATTAATGCCATTCCAGACACAGACACACGCCAGGCCCCTAAGATGAAGAGGAGGAATGCTGTATCATGCAAGGCACAAATGGGAGCGAGTGGGCAAAGCAAGGCAGTGGGAGGATAAGGTGAGAAGTATCTTAGGAACACAGCTGCTTAGGGAGGATCTGCTTAACCTCCTACCAAATGTGACAGGCAGAGAATACTGATCCCCCCAAGATGTCCAGACTTTAATCCCCAGAACCCACAAATACGTATCTCACAGGCAAAAGGACTTTGCAGATGTGGCTAAGGTGAAGGACCTTGAGATTCTGGATTACCCAGATGGACCCCATGTAATCACAAGTCCATAAACGTAGACATGAAAGGCACAAGAAAGGCAGAAGAAGGACAAGGGATGTGAGCAGGACTCAACCTGTCATCGAAGGCTCCAAAGATGGAAGGAGGAGGCCATGACCCAAGGGATGCAAGTGACCTTTAGAAGCTGGGCATAGTCCTTAGTTGACAACCAGCAAGGAAATACGGATCTTATTCTTACAGCTGCAAGAGAATGAGTTCTGCCCACAAGCTATGGGCAAGGAATCAGCTCCTCTCCTAGAACCTCCAGCTGAGGAGGGAGGCTCTGGGCTGACACTGATTTCACCTCAGCAAACCACTGCTGGACTTCAGATGTACATGACTTAAGATAATAAATGTATGTGGTTTGTGCGACTACATTTGTGGTAATCTGTTATGGCAGCCATAGAAAATTTAAAAAAACTGATACACCAAGGCTGTACAGATGGCCACTTGATAATTAATGGGCAAACCAAGAGTTTCCAAGAGAGGGGAAATGACAAGAGGAAGAAAATAATCTCAATAGGGAAGAACAGTAGAGGTCAAGGAAGCAGCAGACCCTAGAAGGACAGAAGGTGTGGTGCTGCTGAGCTCGTGGAGGCCCTGCCACGCTGCTGCTCTTGGGGCATTTGATGACCCAACAGTCCCTGCACAGGCCTTTTGGAACAAGAGAAAACCTGGAGAGCATCAAAAACCCTGTGGGGCCTGCCTTCCATCTGCAAAAGGTTCCTTTTCTTCCTCTAACTTTTCCAGTCTCTTTTATCACCTCGCCCAAAAGGAAACCTAGACTTGCTCTAAGATACCTTTTCCCCTACAAAACTTCTCAACAGAAATTACTTGACCGCTCTTCCTCCAACTGTTCTCCACATTCCAGGCACGCTAATTATTCCCACCCTCCTCCAACACTGATATTCAGGCATCACTCAATAATCCCCACTTCTGAAGTTCTAAATATCTGCTCTCCAAGACAGTCTCCCACCCAGTGATTTAACACTTAGCTCACAATCCTCCCTTTCAACTCTTCCCTAGATGTTATGCAAAAGTACTTCAGCACCCAATTTAAGAAATCTCCCACACCCTGATTCTTGCCTCGACTTTCATTCCATCAAGTCCAAATCTTAACTCATCCTGCCTGTCTCAGCATTCTCCTTCAAGTCCATTCAAAGTGGACCTCTGAGAGGTCTTTGCCAAGTGGACATAATCCTCCCTCTTCTGTAAGGATTTGCCTATCCTGGACACTGTTCCTTCTTCCTTTAAATATTGGGTTTGTTTTTTTTTAAACACCAAAACCAGTCTTTATTGGGGTAAGCCAATTAACAATGTTGTGATAGTTTCATGTGAACAGTAAAGGGACTCAGCCATACAAATACATGTTCTTGGCAGGGGGGTGGTGTGTGTGTGTGTGTGTGTGTGTATGTGTGTTTAATCTGCAAGTGCTGCTGCTTCTAATTCCCAGGCCCAACAGGACCTAATCTCTTTTCAGCCTGGTTTTTAGAAGCTCAAAGGCTATTCAGAATGAGCACGCATGTTATCACTGACAACCTGTCATTTCCCATAAAAAAAAAGTCATGGCCAAAATGAAAGGGTGGGGTGGTGAGAGGGAGGGTTCCTTCCTGGGTGGCTGTTCTGTTCCAGCTCTTGTCAATCTGGTGATGAGTCAGAATCCAAGAACAACACTGTGTTACTGGCCTGCACAGATAAGCACTGCTGAAAATGTAACATGTTAAACTCTAGAAACTTCAGTCTTATTTCAGATTCCATTAAATAATACTGGTTCAAACAAAATATTGGGAAAGAACCTGGCAGCTGGACAAATTTGAAACCACAATGCATTTATATGTACATTATCATCAGACTGTAACTGAAAATGCCATGTGTCCTCATCAGGGTGTTTAACGGTGTGCATACATGACCACTGCTAACAAATGCCAGTTATCAAACAACTTCTCTGAACTCTTACTGCACATAACTTTAGCCTACAAAAATCAACATTGTCTTTCTCATAAGATCTTATTTCTCCAAAGTTGCTCAGTCATGTCTGATTCTTTGCAACCCTACTGACTGTAGCCTACCAAGCTCCTCTGTCCACTGGATTCTCCAGGCAAGAACACTGGAGTGGGTTGCCATTTCCTTCTCCAGGGGATCTCCCCAACCCAGGGCTCGAACCTAGGTCTCCCGCATTGCAGGCAGGAGACCTGAGCCACAAGGGAAGATTTTATTTCTCCAACAAAATTCTAAACCTTTTAGAAGTGGTTCTGTCCATTTATTCTTACTTATTCCTTTCTCACAGCATCTGACACACAGCTGGAGTTACAACAGGCAAGTAATATTTGTTGGCTAACTATTAAGAAAATGGAGATTTAAAAATAGCTACACACTCTGTTTTTTTGGTTACA
The DNA here is from genome assembly GCF_029407905.1 of Bubalus kerabau. NCBI lineage: Eukaryota > Metazoa > Chordata > Mammalia > Artiodactyla > Bovidae > Bubalus > Bubalus kerabau. Next base: position 18,430,845 of record NC_073643.1, read on the forward strand.
TGTCTCTGCATGTGTTCGCTTCAGAGTCAGGAAAAAAAGGTATAAAAATAAAAAGCTATCATTTGTAACAATCTATTTTTAGAAACTTCATCCATTCAAAGTACAGAATAGGCCTAGTGTTAGGATGCTTGTGGTACATCATGATGCGTGTGTCCTTAGGTCCCAGTGGTCCTCCCATGCTCAAAGAGAAAACCACAAATGGATCAAAACCCTACTCTCACCAGCCAGAATCACAGGGTAAAGCTGTTCAGAATCATTAGGTATCCTGGAAAAACAATTCCCTCTCCAAAGCACATGGCCTACAAGCCTATTATGGTGAGGGTGAGAACTGTAGGTTTGCTGCCATTTTCAAACAGCTATAGATGCCCCCTTAGAGGAAACACCTGCTAAACCTCTGTGCCACCAAATCACATCACACACATGATACAAGCCCCCTAGCCACACATCAGAATGGAGGAGTCATGCAAATGGCTTAGAATGGGAAAATACATCCCACATTCATTCATCCTGAGTCATCCAATGCCAAGACAATGTACTCATCTATCTTTATGATTTATCCAGTTTCTCAGCCTGTTGGTCTTTGTCTAAACTCTTATATCGTGATACCGTCAATCTTTGGGATCTTGCCTCAGGTATATCTAACTGCTAAGTCAAATTGCTTTACCCTTTAATTGTGCTTCCTAATTATTTCTACTTGTAATTAACTGTTCTTTTCTTTAAAAGGCCTAAATCCACTTTCTAAAATCTTAAAAAATCACCTAGTAATCGCTAATGTTAGGCCATTACCCCCACCTTAGAGGAAAATAATGGCCGAAGCCAAGGGAAGCCATTTCTTCCAGCTCCTGAAAGACTGGAATCCTGTGTGTCTATTTCCTTAGTCTAGGACTTGCTGGAAACTAAAAAAAAAAAAAAGAGAGAGAGAGAGAAAAGCCTGTTTTCTATCTGATAAAATGTAACTCACATGTATTTGATAAAATCTCACAGCAGAATTTATTTCCTTGCTTATATAGCAAGAAAAGAGACATTTCTCCTCCACAAATTCTAAGCTCAAATGCTTCAATTTTTGGTTAATTCCAAGACTCACCAACTAAAACTACAGTAACATGCCAAAAAGTTTTATGTCAGAGATGAATGCATGTTTATTATACATTTATTCATATGATTGAAAGAGAAAGTCACTCAGTCGTGTCCGACTCTTTGCAACCCCATGGACTGTATGTAGCTTGCCAGGCTCCTCTGTCCATGGAATTCTCCAGGCAAGAATACTGGAGTGGGTGTAGCCATTCCCTTCTCCAGAGGATCTTCCCAACCCCAGGAATCAGACTGGGGTCTCCCGCATTGCAGGTGGATTCTTTACCAACTGAGCCACTGGTGAAGCCCAAAAATACTGGAGTGGGCAGCCTATCCCTTCTCCAGGGGATCTTCCCGACTCAGGAATCAAACCGGGGTCTCCTGCATTGCAGGTAGATTAATATGATTAAATGCTCAGAAATGAAGTTATTACGTTATCTAGATACAAACTGGGGGAATTGAGACACTAGGTCACTTTTAATTATGAAAAACAGCCCCAGTTTAACTTATTTTAGATGCTTGATTTACTGAATTGACTTTCTTAATATTCTGTTAGGATATTCTCTGTCTACGTATCAGATATTAATGCCTACCATATAAATGAAGTCTTTTACTTCTGGTTTTAAAAGTAAAGGCTCTCAGGACTTCCCTGGTGGTCCGATGGCTAAGACTCTGTATTCCCAATGCAAGGAGCCCAGGTTCAATCCCTGGTCAGGGAACTAGACCCCACATGCCACAACCAAAGATCCCAGTTGCCTGAACAAAGGTCGAACAGCACAGCCAAATAAGTAAATATCTTTTAAAAAGTAAAAATTCTTTGTTAGTTATTTGTCCAACCACGTTCCACTGCCTCCCCAGTCTAAGCCAAAGTTTCAAAGATGCCATTCTGTCATCACTCTATCCCTCCCTGTGCATGGAATATTTTATCTGGTCCTTCCTCTGAGGAAAAGTTATGAGTATAAAGTGCCCTAAAGAACCCTCGTAATAGTTCATCTCTCTAGGGAAGCAGAAGAGACAATCAGGAGAACTAACACTGGAAGAGTTTGCATAGAACTTTAAAAAATAATTTCAGGATACATGAGCTCTATGATTTCTTGACTACCATTTTCCTATTACAACCATTACAGGAAGTTATACGTGTGAATTTGTGTCACTGATATAAAATTTATCCTATTCTTGTCTCTCATTAATACTAACATCCCTCCCATTCCCTGAGTGAGGAAATCCACCACCCCAAGACACCTTGTATGTAAATATATTAAAACATAAACAATATTCTGCTTTGTTCTGAAGCTGTCATTATTTCATCTTCAAGACAGAAATTCTTTAAAGGCAGGAAAATGATGCTTTTTCCCCCACCGAGCCTAAGAGACAGCCTTGTACTCAAGACTTAGTCTCTCTTGCAGATGCCTTCTGATCAAACTTTTGCTCTGTCCTTAGACTACTTAGGATGTGTCAGGTTCTCCAGCTAGAAAATAATTCCTTTTGAAATCTTTTCTTATACATCATTGACCCCTCCTTAATCTTAACCATTTAACACTGCTGAAACAATGGACCAGAAGCACACCAGTTGGAAAAATGTCATTCCCACTCCTTGTGATGACATAGAAAGTCTACCAAGTGCTCAGTTCTGTCAAAGAAACACTTGAAGAACTGGAAGTAGGGGTCTCCGCTACGGGCTTGCTGTCCAGAAGGGTGTGCGACAAAGCGGAAAGAATTTAAGACTGTCACGAGTAGGCTAATGCCTAGGAAAGATTTTTCTAGAAGCAGAACACCCACTGTCGGTTTCATACTAGCAACGCAGAGATGTCCATGGCGTGACAAGATGTGGACCTTACTTTGCCCTCATCTGCTCCCGCTCAGCACAGGACAAGAAGGGACTGACAGGAGGGGCCGGAGGGGCGACTAGAAGGCTCGACCAGAAAGGAGATGGGACACCTCTAGAGTCTTTACAGGGCAGTGACAAGATCATGCTGCATCTGAGCGCCAAGTGGGAACTGGAAACGAAGCACAGAGGAGGAAGGGAGGCGACTGAAGAGAAGAAAAGGCGCAGACGAAGGACGGGGTTGCCAGGACATGTCCGGGAAAAGGAAAGACTCGATAATGGATCCGGGGTAAAGGCAAAGCTGCCGATGAGCTCAGTCTGGGGCAGGATAACCGCGCCTCCCCCCCCCTCCCCTCCAGGGACTGTCCAGTGGAGCCCGGGGTCAGGGCGAGAGGGGGAAGGTGCGGCCTGAAGGAGGAAGCGAAAATCAGCAGGAGCCTAGGGCACTCAAGACTCCCCTTCAAAGCTTCTCAGCGCCCTCGCTCAGCGGGCTTCCCTCTTCCCAGCCTCCCCCTGCTCGCCCGCTGACCGAATGAGTTGAGAAAGTCTGCGATTTTCTTGATGCTGCTGGTGATGACCTCAATGTACTCCCGGTTCGCCCAGTCCTGGTGAATCTCCCGCTGCACCGGATCCTCTTGTCCCGCCATGGCTGCTGCCTGAGGAAGCGCGACTGCGCAGGCGCCTCGACCCTCCAGGCCTCCAGGGCGCCTGCGCCGCTCTCCCACACCCTTGCCTGGGTACCCACGAATCCCAGGGCCTTGTGGCGCGCCTGCGCACTGTCAAGTCCTCGGTGGCGTCTTCGCTTTGCTCCCACGCCCCTGAACAGACCCGCCCCAAGCCGACGAGGAAAATAGGGTGCGCAGATGCAAAGATCCCCCTCAAATACCCACCTCCGTCTCTGGCGGTTATGGTCGTTGGGCGGGGGGCGGCGCATGGGTCCACATTCACCCCTTCTCTCAGGTGCTTCAAAGTAAGCTTGCGAGCTGTGTCCAAACCAAGCTGGGCATAGCCAATTAAACCACACTAAATACAAATCATTTTTAGAATGCCTTTTAAACAACAGAACATGATGTGCCACTTTGCAATTATCAAGTGAACAAACGTTATTTTTTTCAGTTTTGAAGAGGCTGAGGGGAAATCGGTAAACGTCGCAATTAGCTGATCACACTGTAAACTGACAGTCTCTTCAGAAGGAAATTTGTAAAATTGTAAGCAAGAGCTGTACACATTTTCAAAGTTTTTGAATTATTTAACAAAATTATTGAAAAAAAAAAAAAACACTTGCAGCGCAAAGGTGTTCTTTGAGATAATCTGTTTTTTAAAAATCTCAACAGTTGGGGAATGGCTATTGATATAGCCACTCAGAGCAGTATTATGCAGTCATTTAAATGCTAATCAGGAAAAATACTATGGCAGCATAACACAGATGATAAACTGAAACGGAAAACAAAATACACTTTAAAAAAAATTGCAACTATGCAAAATTATTCAAGAGGAAAATAAAAATAAACTTACTGGGGTAAAAAGTGGTAAGTTAAAATCATTTTAGTCTCTTCCAAGATTCATCATTCTCTGTCCCTTTCCCCTCTCTGCCACCAACCTTCTCCAACTCTCTCCACTTATCTCTCCTTCCACAAGGACACACATACACACAGTGGGCATCTGACAATTCTTGACAAGTCCCTCAAGACTATTTGGTCTTCCAAACCAGTATCTCAGCCTGACCCATCCCAGAGATGCCCAGTCTCTCCCCTTCAGCTTCACCTAGAGTCACACAAACCTGACAGCTGTTTGCGCTGCGTTCCGTCGGTTCACAAAGTGCATAGGCGGTTTTCTGGGTAAGGGAAGCGCAGGTGGGCCATTAGTTAATTCTTCCTACAAATACTGCACCCTACCAGGCATTGGGATAGTCAGGCACTGTGGATATAAGAGTCAACTGGGTAGACCTCCCTTCCCCCGGCCTTAAAGAGTAATTGTTTGCAATGAAGTTTAAAAGTAGCCAAATCACTCTTTTACTAAGGTGAAAGTGTCAGTTTTTTAGCTTTCTGAGAATGAGAATCTTCCTTTTTGAAGTTTACCAGAAAGCAAAGTTTTTGGTTGGGAAGTCAAGGAGAGAGTTATCTTTCTCCATCTTGACAGGGGAACACCTGTCCGGGTCCTTGCACTGGGATTATTCAATGCAGCCACAAAAGCCTTCAGAACTCTGGGTAACTCAGAGCAGGGTTTAAAGGGTAGCGCTAACCTTTTAATACTAACCACAGCTCCCCCTCCCCTGACATTTATGCAGGCAGGTTCCTGGCCAGTCTTTGAAATGGGCTCCGTAGTCCTCTTTGACCAGATAGATCAAAGGCACATCGCTGTGGCGAGGTGGGCAAGAGGCGGAGGGGAACAGAATTCGGTTCAGCACTCCTGAAGGCTGAATCCCGGACCAGGTGTTCCAGTGAGATGGGGGCTCCGAGCGAACGGGGCGCTTCGATCCCCGCCCCCTCACCGCGGCCCTTCCGCGGTTCGGGCTCTCCCCGCTCCCCCACAACCCCTCCCACCCCGCTGCTACGGTCCTGGGTCACAAAGGTTGTTGCCAAGCACCCGGTGGAGAAGATGCGGCCAGGGAACAGCAGCCGCCACTCTGGAGCGTGAGGCCCGCGGAGTTCAGCAGGTGAGACCACGGCCCGGATGGTGGGACCGAGCCCGGGTTCCCACCACCACCTCCGCCTCGGCCAGATCCGTCTGGCCCCTGCCCCGGGGTAGGGAGGGGAAGCCTGCTCCTCTCAGGGCAGCTCCAGCCCCTCGGGATCACAGTTCATAAGGACCTCAGCTGCACTTTGACGCTGTCTTCCCCGTTCCCAGGTGCGGAAATGAAGGGACTGGGTTTCTTGACATGGGAGGAAGGGTATGAAGGGAAAACCTTTGGGGCTAGGAGCAGGTGTTCCCTACCTGGGAGCTCTTAGAGCAGCTTGAACAGACTGACTAGGTTCAAATCCTCCTGAAGTGGATGATGGAGACTCGTGGCTGGTAGGAGCGAGCGGTGAACTAGCTTTATTTGATCCTTATGTAAAAGTGGTGGAAGGGACCTGGGGTCAGACGTCCTCTTTCACCCCATGTTGGTTCTGCTGAGTATTTCGGCTGGACATTGATCAAGTCTTTTCCCTCTGGCCCTATATCCTCGCAAGAGACAAGGAAGGGCTCCTGGATTTTTTTTTTTTTTTTCCGTATCATACATTCAGAGTTAACACTCTCCACCCCTACCTTGTCTTGATGGGGTACCAGAGCAGCCCTGATCCTGGATGTGTGCTCTTAGGGTCAGAAGCCTTTCACAGGCTGTTTCGAACAGATAACTATCCCTTGGTTGTCACTTTCTCATCCTAAGGCAGTCCACGTATTTGAACACAGTATGCACAAGAGCTTGCATACCTCAGGAGAAACATTCCCAGCTGGAGGAAATCAACAAATCTTCTTTCTACTAACCACTGTCAGAGGCAGGTCTTCTGTTTCAAATGTCACCAACAATTCTCTTTTCAAAACAAACTTCACTGTCTCACAAACTATGGTGAGGGTGTCAAACTTCTCCTGGGCCATTACTGGGTGGGATGGGATCCCATTTGCTGCTACCTTTGTGGAAGAATAGTGAAGATACAGAGAAATACACTTGACTAGAAAGAAAAGGGTCTGCCATGCCCCTTATCATAGTAGGTAGGTGCTGAATAAATGTTACATCTCTCTTGAATTCAGTGAAATCCTTTATATACTGACAATTTTAAAGTAGAAAGATGGAAAGTCTAAATTCTACTTGGGTAAATTTTGAGTTAGCAACATATCCTCGACGCCTTTTCCTTTATCTTCAAAGAAGAAAGGAAAAAATCTCAACCAGTGGGTCTTTCACAGATAAAAAAACAAAAACAAAAACAAAACATACCCAGTGAAGTGAAAGTCACTTAGTCATGTCCGACTCTTTGTGACTCTCTAATTCTGTATAGTCCATGGAATTCTCCTGGCCAGAACACTGGAGTGGGTAGCCATTCCCCTCTCCAGTGGATCTTCCCAACCAAGGCTTCGAACCCAGGTTTCCTTCATTGCAGATGGATCATTTACCAGCTAAGCCACCAGGGAAGCCCAAGAATACTGGAATAGGTAGCCTATTCATTCTCCAGCAGATCTTCCCGACCCAGGAATTGAACCAGGGTCTCCTGCATTACAGGCAGATTCTTTACCAGCTGAGTTACCAGGGAAGCCCAAAAAACACATACATAGAACCAGAAAAATCTTTAAAAACTAAAAAAGGACTGGTCTTGGGAACTTTTTCCCCTCCTGCCTTGTGTAATTCCTCTGAGGTGGTGTGTAAGTACCTCAGGGCTCTGAGAGAGCTGGTCACGTGTCAAAAGAGGTTCTGACTGTCCATAATTAAGAATAGTAAAAGCTGAAGTTCCTTAAAGAAAAAGCGTAAGTTCTCAAACTGTAAGGTGCATCAGACTCCCTTGGAGGGTTTGTTTAAGTGCAGAATGCAGGGGACCCAAGAATCTGCATTTCTTCCATGTTTCCACAGGATGCTTAAGGCGCCAGTCCCAGAATCATACTTTGAGAACCAACGGTATAACGTACATGTGATTTAGTCACAAATATCTGGTGAGACAGGCCTTTTTGAGCACCCATCCACAAATAATGTCTCACCATGGACTGCCAGCAGCCTCTGCCACCTGAGAGGCACAGATTCTGTCTTTAGCAGTTATCAACACAGCACAGATCCTAATACCAAACAGGGCTACTCTTTTGGACAAATCCATTTCCTCATCTGTACCATGGGTAAAAACCTACCTTCAGAGGCTTGTGATTAGGTTTAATAAAGTACACACAGCAGTTACCAGATTCAATACTTGTCACTATCCTCTACTGCCCTTTATAGAATTACTTGTATCCTAACAAAGTACTGGAATCTGTGTTCATGAGAACTACAGAGTAAGGTAAAGTTAATACTGAGACAGAGATGTGAATTTGAACAGCCCTACCCTCACCAAAAGCATGCTAGGGAAATTCCATGTTCTGATTCCTCTCCTCTAGGACTGTCAATGGCAGGATACCAGCTCTGGTCACCATGGACCCCACTGGATGAGAGCTTCCAATGGCTGCGGCATACAACACCTACCCCTTCTTCCAAGCACCCCTTTAGGGCTTCCCCCTGCTTCCCACATACCCCTTCTGACCTTGAAGTGCAGCTGTGCTTTCAAGAGGTCACTCTAGTCCTAGACAGCCCTTTCCTGGAGCCTGGGGTGAGTCCCAAGTTGCCCTGTCACACATCAGAGCTCCGAACCATGAACAACAAGAAAGGGCTGGTCAGGAAGCCTCAGCCTGTCCGCCTCAGTGGAGTGGATTCTGTCTTTGGCAGGGTCATCACAGCTCAGCCACCAAAGTGGACTGGGACCTTCAGAGTTTCAGACAAGTCAGCCTTTTGCAAAATCATTAGCCGGGAGCACCAGTGGCCCACTGGACTTAAGGAACCTCAGATTCAGATGACAGTGACCATGTGCAAACAGATGTTACGCTCCATCCTCTTGCTGTATGCAACATACAAGAAGTGTACCTTTGCCTTGCAACATTCCAAGTAAAGGGTCCCATTTGATTCCTGTTCCTCACACCATGTCTTTCGCTATGTGCCTGAAGCTTACATAGAGCTGTCCCTGTAAAGGAAACTGCTTGTCCCAGCTATTTTGCTTTCCAGTCAGGCGGTGACAATTCAGGAGCCCCTCTCCTCCCTTTCCCTCCAAAAATGGGCCAGTGACAGAGCAAGGGAGGAGACCATTTCCACTGTAAAGCTGAACAACCATTTGAAAGAGAGTCAAACTAGCACTGACATGTACCATGTGATAAAGAACCATTAAACCATATATACCAATGAGCCTACTGTGACCTCATTTCAACACTAAAACCACAATGAGGTGGAGAAACAAAGAATGTCAAGGAAGGGAATTATGGATTCCTATGTACATGAGGATGAAGGGGTCAAAAATGTGTATATAGGTCAATGATTAACCTCCCCACCAAAAAACAACATAAAAACCTAACCAGCCACACCCTAACATTACTGGAGAGTATGAAAGTAGGTAGAAATATTAACAAATATTAAATATTAACAGTCTGGCACTGAAATAAGAGCAGAAGACATGAAGAGTTCCCCATTTTAGCTGAAGTGTATGCTTAATGTTCTATTTTTAATCAACTACAAGCCATTTTGTAGTATTCTTATAACTAGATTATAGGTATAACTCAGAATAATGTGGAAATAAAATTTATGCAAAGTTAACAGGAGTTGGATGCTGCCCTTTTCACCTTTGTCTTATATGTCTACATAACCACCAAAAAATTTAAAATGCAGCCAAATGTTTGACTTTCTTTGAGCACTAAAAGAAATCTGTAACTCCTCCAAAAAGATCACAAATGTGTTTTCATGTCAAATAAGACAGTCCTTTTAATAGGGAACATATCATTTTAATTCTCCATTATTTCTCTGCACAAACTCCAATTCAGTCCCACCTACAAAGGAAATTCCAAAAGGTAGCTGAGGTAGAACTTAGAATTTATTTGAAAACTGGTACAAGCTTAAATTGTAGAATAAATCCAGAGTTTCAAAACCAGCTCCCAAAGCCTAGAATCATGACTGTTCTGCCGCGTTCACCCAAATGGGTAAGCAATGCTACCTTCGTCTTTAATATAGTAGATGTTAAGCCGCTGTCTTTAACGTTAGTAGACAATCCGTGAAATCCACAATTGAGTTGATTCAATAGAACCCCCTTTTTAAGAACAAAATAGGGTGCTTCCAGTTAGGCAGACCGGCAGCATCTGTGACCCTGAACACTGTGGTGAGTGGCTGGCAAGGACGGGAAGGAGCACCTTTCTGTAGCCTACTCAGTCGTCATCACTCTCATCTTCATCACTCTCTCGCTCCTTTTCTCCATCACTTGCTTTATCTTCTTCGCCACCCTAAGAGGCAAATGATAATTATTTGGGGTCATCTGAGCAACCTCACGACTTGCAACACTGCTCCCACAGCATGTACAACTGCACTGTTTCACTGTAAAAACCATTGATAGGTTTAAACCATTCTTTTGAGAAAAGAATCCGAAGCTGCTCCATTCTCCTATCATGGCCTTAAAGCCTTGAAGCCAAGATGATAGAGGGAGCCATTTTGATACTGACTTAGGCCATTCGGCAACCCAACCATGTGTGATTTTTAAATAAGCCCACAGCACTACAGCATGTATATGACACAGGAATAAAATGGGCATTCAGTATAGAATGAAATGTTGGTTAAATTCAAAATACAACAGGAATCCAGCATAAGATTCTCTCTGATCTGCAAAATCTAATCTGAGAGGTTTGCTTAGGACAAAGCATCAAATAGAATATTGTCTGCCTCAAACTTTTTTATGAGAACAAGGTGGAGGCATTCGATACAAATAAAACAGAGAACCATGTAATAAAATAATTTTTCATACTAAGTGATCTTTTCACAGCCTCAAATGGCATTACAAATTATATCCAGATTCTTAAATCTGAGATTCTCGATATCTATAACCTGCCCAAATTGTAAGAAACTTTTATAAATATATTTTTCTTTGCTTTAAAATCTCAACAGCATCAGGAGTAGCCCAGAAGAGCATAAAGACTACCACTATTATTGTAGTCCTCAGTAGTGACAGCTTTTGATTCTGTGCTTTGGCTTTTACATTTCTATTTTGCATATTCAAACAACATGTTTAAACGGTTTAACTCATTCTTCTCAACACTCACAAAACACTTTGACCTCTTTCTATCTCCCCTCTAAAATGGTTTCAGATACGAATTCAGGGAAAACAAGAGGCTACAATGGAAGGGAATTTTCAACTGTATAACATACGGCACAACTTGAGATACTCAACAGTGATTATAATAGAGTGTGAGAGTGTGTGTGTGTGTGTGTGTGTGTGTGTGTTTTCTGGCCCTCACAGAATTCACCTAAGTGCAGAAGCCTTTTTTAGAGGGAACAGAGATGGCCACGGAAGGAAGTAATTGTAACTTGGGCGGGAGACGTCCTGCACGCACCTCTGCTCCTTGGAATGATGTGTCACCCTCACTCTCATTTGCAGGGCTCTCCTGGGAATTCTGGGATATAATCTCTTCACCCTGAATGTGAATGGGCCAAGACAAATGGTGGGTTATAATGATCACACATGGGTCTCAAGGGGAGAAAGGCTTAAGTTTACAGGCAAGGCAAAGAAAGTCATTCAAATATGATCAAACACAGACACCAACCTATGATCCAGCAGCTAGAGAAGTGATAATCAACCCAAGGCTTCTGAGATGCTTCTGGCTCTCACACAATATGCAGTTTTACAAAAGATTCATCTTTGTATTCTAGTATCATACTAGTTTTACAAGGCCAGATTGTATTGGTGACTCTTTCAGGTAATGCTCAATATGATTCTAAACTTTCTCAAATACCTTAAAGTATGTGAACATGAACATCAACACATCAACTATATACAGGGCTTCCCTGGTGGTCCAGTGGCTAAAAATCTGCCTGCCAACGCATGGGACACTGGTTCAATCCCTGGTCTGGGGATATCCCATACGCCTCAAGCACTGTGCACCACAACCATTGAGCCCACGTGCAGCAATTACTGAAGCCCAAGAGCCCTGGAGCCCAAGCTCCGCAATAAGGAGCCACTGTAGTGAGCAGCCTGTACACGGCAACTAGAGTAGCCCATGTGCTGCAATGAGAGAAAGCCCTCAAGCAGCAATGAAGACACAGCACACCCAACAACAAAAATAGATAAGTAATTTTTTTAAATTGAATCTAAAAAAAAAAAAAGAAAACCCACACCAATCACAAATGGCCATTTAGAGGCTGAAAGATAGTATACTAAAGTGGTTTAGGAATACCAAATCTGGATGAGGACTGTTAGGACTCAAACCTTTTCTGCACTCATATTGCTGAATGGAAAGTTACTTAACCTCTCTGAGCTTCAATTCTCATAGTAACAAGAGTATCTACCTAATAACACTGATGTAAAGAAAGGAAGCTAACACTATGGGGATTTATTATTTTCATGTATGAATTATGAGACTCAGATATTATAAACATGAATGATAAGGGCTTGGGCTGTATTTGAAAAATGGTGTTACACCAAAGAAATAGTATAAACAACACAAGATTTCAGCCCATCAGTCAGACAACTGAAAGAAATAAGAAATGCTTACTTGTTAAAATCAGTCAGAAAAAAAAAAAAAAAAAAAATCAGCACAGAGAATAATTTCAGGAATAGAACAGACTGCTTTTAGAGGGAAAAAAACAAAACTAAACAACAAAAAAAAGTTTCTCCATAGTTGTAGAAAAAGGCTTTCCTGATCTGCTTCTCTGTCTGAGGCCTTTTTAATTAATAAATCAATGGTATGTTTTGGTGCCTCTGCTGCTGCTGCTGCTGCTGCTGAGGGGTGCAACCTGCAACCAGGGCCCAAGAACAAAGTAACTTTAAGAGCTAAACAGTCACTTAAGAGAAAAGTAGTTTTGAGTATTGAGAGAGTGGAGCTTAGGTCACCTTCCTTAGATACTTTCCAATGCTCTCACGAAGAAAAGAAGAGAAGAGAAGGAGATTATCATTGGTAGGGTCCCAGGCTTACCTGCAAGTCCCGATTTTTAAGATTGCCCAGCCAGAAAGCCTCTCTGCAATTGTTGAGGATAAGCATGGCTTTCACTCGGCAAACTAACAGTTCCAGGGTCTTTTTGAGCAAAGGCACATGTTTGGTGAGTTTTGTGTCCTGGTGAATCTGAACGGAAACAAATACAACCAATTCATCCGCATTTATCATCGTGCTTTCACGTTTCCTATACAGAAACTTTCGAACTCCTAACACCCTGAACACTCAACAAGAGCATAAGCCCTGCCAGTATAGACCAGAGACACATTCCCCAAATAGTAGTCTGGTAGAGTACTCTGAAAATTCTCCAAGCCAGGCTTCAGCAATACGTGAACCGTGAACTTGCAGATGTTCAAACTGGTTTTAGAAAAGGCAGAGGAATCAGAGATCAAATTGCCAACATCCGCTGGATCATGGAAAAAGCAAGAGTTCTAGAAAAACATCTATTTCTGCTTTACTGACTGTGCCAATGACTTTGACTGTGTGGATCACAACACAATGTGGCAAATTCTGAAAGAGATGGGAATACCAGACCACCTGACCTGCCTCTTGAGAAATCTGTATGCAAGTCAGGAAGCAACAGTTAGAACTAGACATGGAACAACAGATTGGTTCCAAATAGGAAAAGGAGTATGTCAAGGCTGTATATTGTCACCGTGCTTATTTAACTTATATGCAGAGTACATCATGAGAAATGCTGGGTTGGATGAAGCACAAGCTGGAATCAAGACTGCTGGGAGAAATATCAATAACCTCAGATATGCATATGACACCACCCTTATGGCAGAAAGTGAAGAACTAAAGAGCCTCTTGATGAAAGTGAAAGAGGAGAGTGAAAAAGTTGGCTTAAAGCTCAATATTCAGAAAACAAAGATCATGGCATCCGGTCCCATCACTTCAAGGCAAACAGATGGAGAAACAGTGGAAGACTTTATTTTTGGGGGCTCCATAATCACTGCAGATGGTGACTGCAGCCATGAAATTAGAAGACGCTTACTCCTTGGAAGGAAAGTTATGACCAACCTAAACAGCATATTCGGAGAGGGCAATGGCACCCCACTCCAGTACTCTTGCCTAGAAAATCCCATAGACGGAGGAGCCTGGAAGGCTGCAGTCCAGGGGGTCGCTGAGGGTCAGACACGACTGAGCAGCTTCACTTTCACTTTTCACTTTCACGCATTGGAGAAGGAAATAGCAACCCACTCCAGTGTTCTTGCCTGGAGAATCCCAGGGACGGGGGAGCCTGGTCACTGCCATCTATGGGGTGGGGTCACACAGAGTCGGACATGACTGAAGTGACTTAGCAGCAGCAGCAAACAGCATATTAAAAAGCAAAGACATTACTTTGCCAACAAAGGTTCATCTAGTCAAAGCTATGGTTTTTCCAGTAGTCATGTATGAATGTGAGAGATGGACTGTGAAGAAGGCTGAGCACCGAAGAATTGATGCTTTTGAACTGTGGTGTTGGAGAAGACTCTTGAGAGTCCCTTGGACTGCAAGGAGATCCAACCAGTCCATCCTAAAGGAAATCAGTCCTCAATGTTCACTGGAAGAAGGACTGATGTTGAAGCTGAAACTCCAATACTTTCGCCATCTCATGTCAAGACCTGACTCATTTGAAAAGACCCTGATGCTGGGAAAGATTGAAGGTGGGAGAAGGGGATAATGAGGATGAGATGGCTGGATGGCATCACCAATTCAATGGACGTGAGTTTGAGTAAACTCCGGGAGCTGGTGATGAAGCCTGGCGTGCTGCAGTCCATGGGGTCGCAAAGAGTCGGACACGACTGAGCGACTGAACTGAGCTGAACTGAGAGTACTCTGAAGAGAATGGTAGCTGTCCTTTAAGCTAAAGCAGCCTAGAAGACATATCACCAATACCTCTCAGTTCCTCATCATCATCTCTCATTGATCAATTATCAATGAATTTACCTAAAATATTCTTGAACATATATTATACTGACATTAATCAATAGAAAGTACCCCTTTTTAGTGGAGGGAGTCCTTAAAATTCCACCCTTCAGCACCTTAAAAATTTAGAAGCAGGGGAGGAAGTGAATGACAGGCACTGGGTGGAAGAATCAAGGGCCTGCCAGTGACTTCACAATTCCACAGTTCTGTGCCCCTTCAGACAAAAAGTGACAAGGGCTCAACTGTACACTTTAAGTGGAAAAGTCCTTGAATGCTAAAATATTCTCAGAAGAGACAGATGTGTTCCTTGACTAGGAAATAATACAGCAGAAAAGCTCTAAAAACAGCTGCTTTTAGAACTCCTTCTCGTCTCCAGTAGAGTCATCACTTCCATAATATTCCTCCTGCCCAGAGTATGGTACGTAGTTATACATCCACCAACATTCTGTCACCAAAGAAGAGGCCCCAGAAGAAACAGGGCTATGGAGTTTGAGTCAAATTTCAGATGCAGAAATTTCCCTCGAGATGATTACCCAATCTCAGCCAGCAACTGAGGCTCTGACCACTCTGATAAACTGCCGTTGGACAGACATAGTCTCAGAAATAAAGACTTAAGAAGGGTAAAAAAGGAAGAAGGCACTGGAGCCCCTGGATCTCCAAAGAGCAACCACAGATTAAACCAACAATTGTGACCTGCTTTCCCTCTTACCTTGGAATGCCCACACAGGTGATGAAGCAGTCTCGTGCTCAACTGGAAGGTTTCCAGTAAGCTCAGAACATCTTCCTACAACCAACAACATGCACAAATGCCATATGAAACATTCTCATTTCATTTTACGTGCAAGATATCCTTGCAACCAAGAGTACCAAAGAGGATCAAGCCTCAGGTTCAAGCCATAGATGGATAATCATCTCTTTTTCAAACTGAGGTAGTGTTGATTAAACATTTTATAAGTTTCAGGTGTACAACACAGTGATTCATAATTTTTCAAGTTTATATGGATTTGGCTCTCAAACAGAAGGAGGAGTGCTCACTGGCTGTCCTCCCCTCTCTTTCTGAGCTATGAGGGACCAACCGAATATTGTGAGAGTGTTCTGCAAAGTTCAACTTGGTAAATATATGCAAGAAATCATCTCCTGGACTTGCCTGGTGGTCTAGTGGTTAGGACTCTGGGCTTACAGTGCAGTTTATGACACAAATGAGTTTTCTTTCCTTTTTTTGTAATTCCTGAGACCAGATCCAGAAAAGTACACAGAAACAAATGACACACTAATATGTGAGGTCCTGGGACGGCAGTAGCATAATAAAACCAGGCTAAAAGAAACCATCCTCGGCTCTGGAGCAGAAGTCGGAAGGTGGGTCCACTAGGGAATCGTCAGTCCTCCATGGGCGTCTCTGGGAGGGCTGGTGACCAGAGGTGCCTGCGTCAGTCTGTGTCCAGAGCCAGGGTGAGGGAGCTGTCCCCATGGCTGCCCAGGAGCCACTGTGGACATACTTTCTGAACCACTACACTGAGCATGCCTGTGCTCTCTGCTCTCAGTTCTTACCCGGTGTTTTCTAAAACTGAAGTCTAGGAGCGGCATACACTGCTTCAGAAATGCTTCCACAAAGAGACGCCCATACTGAGGAAGAGAAGAGAGAAGCTGGTGAGGACCTCTCGCTGAGGTCTTTCATGGGAAATGCCCCTCCCTGCCTGAGGCAGCATAGCATTTCTCAGACCAGAGTGTTTATTTTCTTTTATATGTAAAAAATAAATCGGAAAGGGTTCAAAAGGTTAATTCAGAGAATACAGCTTAATGCAAAGGCTAAACAGGCCTGTTGCGTCCTGAGTTAAGCATCCTTACCTGCCGCACACACAGTCAATGTGTGGGGTATTGCTCAGCTTGAGAATGAAGGCACAGAGGAACTGAGGGGAGCCCCAGCTCCCAGAGGGCAACTTACTCTCAAAAGAAATAAACTGGGTAGAGCTGAGGAAGCACATGACCAACTGCCCAATTCACCCATCAGGAAAAGGACTCCCCCTTCTCAACCATCCCTCACACTGGCATCAGTGGGGGGTGTGAGTAAAGAGGAAGAGAGAAGCCAGGAGACAACAGTATGGGGCACCATCTCCTGGAAGGAACTGCTGGGAAAGGGGAGAAGCATTCTCCCTACTGCCTTCCTTAGCTCTTAACCCAATGTGTATATCACCAAATCTAGGGCTAATCCAGAATATTCCCCTGGAGGATACCAGAAGGCCAGCTCCCAGGACTCACCCACTCCTCCTTCCTTCCTGTTGACTGGGAAGGAATGGCAGGGAGTGACTACTGCTCCTTAAGCCAATCATCCTAGTTCTAAGACTAAGTTTTCAAACTCATAGGAAAATTGGCTTCTCTGGTTATCCAATTAATATAGGAAAACATCTCCATGGTCTTTTATAGACTACCTATCAGCAGAGATTCTGGAGACTGGCTTGTGGGCAAGGTATTAAGCAACTCCACTCAGCTGATCCAAAGGAAGAATAAACACTAAAGAGGGCCCAGTCTATTGCTCACCTTCAAACAGGCAAACAGAACAGGACGACTATCAAACACCTGGAAAGATGAAGGACAAGAAATCAGAGCTGAGATCTGCTCCTCTGAGCACCCCAGCCTCTTCCCCACCGTGTAAAGCACAGCTCTGAGTGTTGTACAGACGTCTAAAATGAAGGAGGCACATCAAAATGTCAACAAATCAATCACAAAGAATAAAGTAATCACTATAACTGAAATTCAAGAAAAGGAAGAGGGGAGCATAGAGGAACAAGGAATTGATTCCAACAGGGAATGTTAAGATGGCATTGCAGAGATCCCAAACCTTGATGGGAAGCTTGAAGAAAGAGGCAGAAAGGAAAGAAAAACATTCTAAGCTTGGGGAACAGTCTGGGCAAAATCATGCAGTGGAGGAGAGCAAAGTGTACATGAGAGATAAAGAAGGCATTGAAGTTGGAAGATGGAGACCATGGGGAATGTGCTCAGATTCATGGTGTGGTGAGAGAGTATGGGGGAATGACAGGTGGAAGGAGTCATTAAATAGTAAACAGTATGGCACAGACTGGAAGGAGGAAGGCAGACAAGGGAAAGACACTGCACAGGAAGCAGGAAAGGTGTTATCCAGGATGGGCAGGGCACAGGGACAAGATGGGGAAACAGGTGCCCAACAAAGGGTGGGGAGGAGCTGAGAGGGCCCATTTTGGAAGTCAGGCCCCTTGGCAGTTTCTGCAGTTAGTCAGTAAGATGGAACAGGGAGCCTCTTCATACTCACCTTTATTAGGTTGATGAGGATACTGAAGTCTCGAACAGCCATGTTCCAGTAGAGGAGCTTCTCTTCATGAATCTGGGGGCAGCCAAATATACAGGCATCTTTGAATTGCAGCCAAATACTTCTTTTACCATGTTCCCACTAATATAGGATTCTTGAACTACAGAGCTCTACAGAGATTTAAACCAATTATCCTCCTAAACAGATGTGGCAACCAGTGAACCCAGTAGATGGTTTGGAGGCCTGCATACATGGTATCACTAGGGTACCTTATTGAGACTTTCTAAGAAGACAACTCCTCTTCAATAACTTACAAGTAGGAAAAAGCCTCTGCAACATATCCCTGTAGTTTCTCTGATTCCCTAAACAAGCTCTTGCTCCCAGAAGGCTAGCTCTGTTCTGGTTAGCAGGTTGCCAAGGCCTAGGACCACAGCATCTGAAACAGGCTTGTTAACCTCATGCCAGCTCACAAGTTGCAGCTGGGTACATGAGGCTGCAACCAAAGATATTTTTTCCAGAGTAGGTCTATGGAGTCCAGGGTTATCCTTAGGAAGTAGCAGGGAAAACAGCTTAATTCTCACTTCCAACTAGAAGAAAGGACATCAAGAACTCTTCAAAAAAAGTTCTGGATCTCAGTAAGTTAAAGGAAATAGCTTAGGAGAAAATTCTAGACCCAAGGAGAACAACCAGAATCTTCCGAATAATCCAGAGTCTGCTTCCTGAGGTGGAACAATGTGACTCACCTGCTTTGAATCTGCTGCTGTTCCAGCCTGAAGACCTTTCACTGTCTTCTCTAGTTCAGCCATCATTACTCGGAAGAAAATGACGAACGAGGTCCTACAAGAGAAAAGTATGACACTCACACAATGATGCACTCATCACAAAGAAAGTCCTGGGATGAAACCAGGGAACCCAAAGTGATTTCCCTCCCCACCTCTCGAAACATGCTTTCACTAGGGTCTACTCTAGGAGGATGTGAGAGCAGGAAGGATTTAGAAATGAGCCAAGAAGACGGCCTGTGAAACCATGGGATTAATTTCATGAAGGGAGAGTGTGGTGGCAGAGAAAGAGCAGGAACGTAGTGGTCAGAAGATTCAACTTTAAGTTTCTAGTTCCAAGCAAGCTCCCTTCTAAAGCTCATTTTCCTCATCAGTAAAACAGGGGAAATATCTACCTCACAGATTCATCAAAAGGATCAAATGAAATAAGGAATATAAGAGTGCATTATAAACTATAAAGACCATATGAATATCAGATAACCACTGATACTATGAGACACAAAACCCATTAAGCAACACATATATGGTTAGACACAATAACCACTGTATCCTTCTAAAGGTGGTTAAAATATTGGAAAAATAATTTCACATATAAAGGGTGAAAGCACTGAAAAAAGTTTGGTGATTAAATATCCAATGTCTCTAAAAACTGTAACTACTGAAAAGTCATTCCTCAATAATATCCTTTCATATGGGCGGGGTGAGGACTGCTTGAAGAGAATTCACAGCAGACATTCTACACGTTGAACAAATGACTGCACATACCTTCTGTATCAGAACTAGAAAAAGAGTAAGGTAGTTATTTGGAACCTACATACATTAGTATGATTCTAACTTACGGAAAGGACTAGAGGAGAGTGCTCCCTTACCAGGTCAGTGTAGGGAATGTGGAAGAAGAGGCTTCTTTTGGAGAGTTGATCAGCTCTGGGACACCAACACCAGCAATCTCCTCTATGGCCTTCAGTACACTGTCTGTGTGCTCCAGGTAGATGCTGTATTGATAGCCACAGGAGTATAAACACACATTACAGAATTTCTAAATCAAGATTTCTTTCTTGAGACATATCCAGGTACTAAGCTTTAAACCAACTATTAGCAATTATTTTATTAATCTCTTTTTGCTACACCACACGACTTGCAGAATCTCAGTTCCCCAGCCAGGAACTGAACCCAAGGCCACAGAAGTGAAAGTGCTGAGCACTAACCAATGGCTCACCAAGGAATTCTCAACATTTATTTTTAATAACATAAAGATTCCAATTATTTTTCAGGAGTAAAGGAAATGATGTCTCCATTAGAAATACAGTTAGACACCATGGAAGTGATGGCTGTATCTTTGATATGGTAGGCAATAATAAATATCTGACTCATGGGTTAACAAGGCAGAATACAAGAGCAGACTCCTCCACTTCCTCTATGATTTGATTTACTAAAGAACTGACAGCATAAAACAGAACTAGAGGATCTGAAAATCCACATATTCTAAATTACATTAATTTCACACCTATTTCACTGCTTCCAAATTATCATCAACCAAGATAAATTTCTCAGTTTTTGACCAAACAAGGGATCCAAACAGGGGCAAACGGAAGGCTATTTGGCTTGTGGACAGAAGCTGAGCCTCTTACCCAAGCAAAGCCTGGAGCTGGTCATTAGGAATGCTGCTCCTCTCTTTCTCTCCACTAGGCCACACTCGACAGAGGAACTGTTTGGCCAGGGAAGCTGTTGGTGAAACAAGACAAATTTCATTCATGGAAAATGAACTTAATTCTTGTTTTGCAGTCTTTTGGGGGATGATAATTGATCAAAAACGTTATTCTTTTATATTTACTATGAAGTTCCTAGGCTAACAGACAATTTTGGGGGGGGGGGGAGCTTTCATGAGTTCCTGCTCTATTAGTCCTTCTACCAGAAATAAACCCATTTCTCTAAGACCTAACATGCCCCACCCTCTTATCCTGTCTTGACACAAACATGAACCATACAGACACACAGAGTAAAGGAATGCTGCTGGGCAGTGGGAGTCCATCTCAGGTACTCCTTGGCAGGCCAGTAAACAATAAATAGTATGGGCCTCCAAGGTTCATATAAAACCCTCCCCCTTTAAGGAACAGGAATAAAGGTTTTGCATTTTCTTCTTGCTTTCTGTCTGTGCTGCCAATTAAGATTTATCAGTGAGATGCATTCTAAGAGCGATGTCAAAAGATAGTTAAAGAAAAAGATCAGGGATAGGACCAGACTTTTCTTTACACTTAATCCTGATTTCTCCTTTCTGTCCCATTTTATTAACTTAATGGCTTATGTTTTTCTGTCAAATGTCTCAGATACTTAATAACAAAAAAAAAAAAAAAAGGGAAGGATATGAATAAACAAAAGTTAAACAGCAAATCCAGCCAAGTAAACTAACCACACTCAGTTTTAAGCCATGTCAGCAGAGCTCAGACATAGCTCCTACTGGGACTATGTCCTTCTTGGTATAGAAAGAGAGCATATCCACAGTGATGGAGAGATTTGCTTGTAAAATTTACAAGGTTCTAGGAAGCCCCAAGTTTACTAGTCTATTCATGAAGGAAAAAAAGAGGATCCATCACCAATTTGTCTTTTGTTCTCAGCAGGAGCTGTAGATTTTTCCAAAATGACCATCAAAAGTCTAAGGAGATAAAGAGCACACTGGAAACTGGGAATGCTGGCATGGAAATTCTGCAAGTAATGGAAGCTCTGCCTGTAAAGAGACAAAAAAAAAAAAAAACACACCATCACAAGTATTACAGATGTGTCTAAATCCATGAGTTATACAAGTCCACTGAAATGACTGATGGTCTAAGCAGAATCCTCCTCATTTGCAGGTGCTTTAGTAGAACCTTCTTTCAAGATCTTATGGAGAAATATAACTTTGTATGGAGAAAGCCAGGGTGTAGAGGCCTGACTCAGTGTATGGAATGCTGGCATTGGAGAGGGTCATGTATGCCAAGATAACCAAGTGCTAGCCTAGGCCATGCTGATATGTGCAACCCCGGGGAAATTATTTGCTCTTTAAGGCAAAAGGCAACACACTGAGTATAATGTTTAAATTATGGGTTAAGGTAAAAGGAAGGTGCAAGGACAAGGGACAAGGTAAAAGGAAACGATAAAGCAGAACTTGATAAATGTATCATATGTAGTTAGCTTTTCGTGTTCTGAAGTAATAGCAGATGAAGAAACACAATTAATCTAAAATCACAGTTAAAATAAAACCAGAGTCAACTACTGATTGACTGGTGGAAAGTAAGTCAAACAAATTTAAAAGAACTGTATTGAAAATGAAATAAGGTGCTAAAGGCAGACTTCGGACTCAGTGATGGCCTAGGCTCTCAGGGGAGATAGGGGAAAGACCAAACTGCTCTGGGTGAAGCTGGGGTAGAGGCTGAAGCCATGCTCCTTAGAGCTCCTTCTCATCTCCTGTGCTCTCAGTCTAGGCTCCTCTTCTTTCAAGATGCTGCTGCTGCTGCTAAGTAACTTCAGTCATGTCCGACTCTGTGCAACCCCATCAGCCCACCAGGCTCCCCCGTCCCTGGGATTCTCCAGGCAAGAACACTGGAGCAGGTTGCCATTTCCTTCTCCAATGCATGAAAGCGAAAAAGTGAGTGAAGTCGCTCAGTCGTGTCCGACTCTTAGCGACCCCATGGACTACAGCCCACCAGACTTCTCCATCCATGGGATTTTCCAGGCAAGAGTACTGCAGTGGGGTGCCATTGCCTTCTCCTCTTTCAAGATGAGGGAAGTGATAACTGACTGCTACCTAATTATCCAACCCAATTATGAGATAGAGTAGGTACCTGGATAATCAAGAGTTGACTACAGCTGGCTAGCACTTTCATCATTGTTACTTGAAAATACAAACTTTACAGGATGAAGGATACATGAGGATTTAGTTTGATTTATTCAACAGTTTCTAAAGTTTAAGGATAAATCTGAATACACAGATAACAAAGCTCACATAAATGAGGAAAAGGCATTGAAAACACCAAGTTATCTCCAAGAAATCTTGCCTGTTTTATTCCTAGGAATTTCTTTAGATAACTCTCAGGGACATGTGGTCCAGCCCACCTGAGCAGCTCCTCCATGGATTGGTCACGCTGTCCTGGCTTCAGTCGGCTAGTAAGGATCCCAAGGGCTGAGTATAGTAAATTATTATTTTGAAGTTGACAGAATCCACTCCTAAAGGAAAGTCAAGGAAAGGTAGCTGAGCTCAGTTTCAGGAAGATTATGTGGACAGCATTTAAGGATCCTGGCCATTATTCTGTACCATCAATAAATCAACAGAAGAACAAGAACTAAAGTACTGAAGGTACTCAAGCTCTAAATCTAGTCACAGCTCTGAATACCAGACTAGAAGCTGAAGGGTATCCTAAACAGTCTTTTCTTAAGGATCTATAACAGTCCTCCTCCTAGGTTTATTTCCAAGGAAAAAAAAAAACTCTCCTTTATTGTATACATTTTAGAGATAACTGTCAATCTTCTCAAAACAAACAACAACAAAAAAAAAATAGGAATAATTTTGTGAAACTGCTTAAATCAGTGTCTAATCCATACCAGATTAAGTCAAATCTTGACAGCTCTGTCTTGTGATTGTCTTTCCTACTATCTCTTCCTTTCCAAGCCAAGACCATCACTCTAGGCCAGGCCCTTATCATCATCCCATGCACAGATCACGCCAACATCTTTTCATTGGTCTCTTTGGCTGCCTTTCCAATCCATTTAGGCCAGCATGACCTTTCTTTCGCCTGACCTTCAAGGCCCAGCACAACCTGACCCCCTAGAACTTTCACTCCTCTAGAAACATTTCCACATCACCAGTGGTGGCCTCCTTTCCTTTCCACAAATTAATTCTGAGGGCCTATAATGCTGTTCCTGAATAGCTTTTTTAAAGTGTAATGGACATACACTAAACTGCATGCATTTAAAATGGTGAATTTGATTCGTGACTTATACACAAATCCAAGAAACCATCACCCCAATGAAAATAATAAACATATCTATTCCTCCTAACAGTTTCCTTGTATTCTTTTGTAATCCAGCCCTCCTTCCATCCTCCCACCCAATGAGAGGCAACCACTGAACAGTTTTCTGTCACTACAAGATTATATACTTTTTCTAAAACTTAATATAACTAGAATCAAGTACTACACACTCTTACAGTCTTGGTTTTTATTCAGTATAATTCTTTTTTCATCCATGTTGTTGCATTTAGTATTCTACCACATAGAGACACTACAATTTGTTATCCATTCACCATTTTATGACATTTTAATTGTTTCCAATTTGAGGATATTACAAATGAAGCTCCAATAAATATTCATATAGAAGACTCTGTGCAGACATATGCTTTCATTGCTCTTGGATAAATTACTACTTTTACTAGCAGTAAAATGGTTGGGTGGTATGATGGGTATATATCTAACTTTCTGATGAACTGCCAAACGGTTTTCAAAAGTGAGTATACCATTTTACAGTCACAACAGCAGCATGTGAGAGCTCCAGTTACTCTATATCCTCACCAGCACTTGGCAAGATAAGTCTTTTTACTGCATCTGTGCTGTAATTTTAATTTGTATTTTCTTAATAACTAACACTGCTGCACATCTTTGCATATGTTTACTTGCCGCTCACGTATCTCCTTGATTAAGCATCTGTTCAAATCCTTTGTCTGGCACTGTTTTTAAGTACTGAGAATATGATAATGGCTGGTCTAGGCCTTCATAGAGCTCACAGTCCAGCAGGGAAGATAGATGAACAAATAATTATAATAAAATGGGAGAAGTTTTATCCTAAGAGTATTAGAAAAGAAGTGGGGATAAGAGAGGCAGAAAGATTTACCCAGTCTAGGGGTCAGAGAAGATGGTCCTGAGGAACTGAAGTTTAAATCCAGATCTCAAGGATGAGTTAAAAGAGACAGGGGGGTCAAGGAAGGTGAAGATCCTGGCAGAAGGATGAGTATGTGTAGCCTTCCAGGTAAATGCTATATAGGGTGCTGAAATTATTTCAGTATAACTGGAGGGCAGAGTGCACCACAGTGAGTAGAACAGCAGGAGTCAGATAATAAGTCCTTAGAAGCTAAGTAGAAGAGACTGAATTCAAGAGAAATATAACAGCAATCAGAACAAAGGCGGGATAAGATATGATCAGATTTATATTGGGAAGATCACTTTAATTGCTGTGTGAAGAAGGGACCAAAAGAGGAAAAGTGGAGGTAGAGAGAGACCAACTGTAAAGCTGTTCTAGGTCTGGTGAGAGATAACAGGAGTCTGGAAGCAGTGGAGAAAGAGAGGACAGGTAGCCATCTAGATGTAATCTAGAAGATAAACTCAACAGGATTTTGTGATCAGATGCGGAACAGAGAAAGGGTAGAGAGAAGGAAAGGGACAAAGAAAAACTCCTAGCTTCTAGCTCAGGCAACTGGTGGTGCCATCTGTTTCGCCAGGAAAAGCTGAAGGAGTGGTGGGAAGGATGAAACACGCTTTGGATGTGATGAATCTGAGCTGTCAGTGACACAGCTATAAGGAGGAGCTGAGTAGGCAGGTGGAAGTTAAATGCCTGTAGCTCAGAAGTTAAATTTTAGCCCAAATTTAACCTTGGTTGAGACTGCCCAGGAAACCTGTATGAGAACAGAGAGGCCAAGACCCAGCCCTGAGGAACAGAAGCATGTAAGGGACACACCTCCCTCATTTCTACTCTTGTCCATGCCATGCCTTACAGTTTCTTCCTTTACTCCCTAAAGCCATCTACCCTCCAAGGGCCCCATCAAGTCCCACGATTTCATGAAGGCATCCCTAGACACCCTGGCTTACATCGCCTGCAGCTCTTTACCACACAATCTGGAATTTATCTACAACTTGATGAGTAACAACTTCTTACAACACTCACCCTGGTGCTATTAGGGAAAGGGTGCCACAGCGAACTAGCCAAGAATCAGATGGCTAGATTTATTACAGGTTAGAAAAGAGCAAGTCATCTGATTTTCAAATGAGTTAGTAACAGATAAAGTGTGCCAAACCAAATTAAATGATGCAGAGACAAAACCACTTCAGAAAAAGTAAGTGTCATATTGATATAACCTTTTGAAGTCCTTTTCTTCTTTTCTATACCTCAGTGCCTTGGTGACTGTCAGGTAGAAGCAAGGACATTCTTGATTATCTCTACCTACTGTACTTGCCACATACTCACCAAGCAAAAAGCCCATGAAAAATCTGCAGTAGCCTCAGATAGCAGGAAGACATTGTGTGGTACTCTTGACCTTTAATTCCGGGTCCATCAACCACACCATGATTCTCAGCAGTTAAGCACTACAAGGGAAAGGTGCTTTTAAGACTGTTGCTTTAGCAACTGCCCTCATTTTCCTTCAAGATTTTTCAGCCAAAAATGAAATCTCTTGTTCATTTAGCAATTTCTAAATCTCTATAATGATAAGATAGGCTTCTGACCTGAAAATAGTTGTGAATGTTCTCCAGATGGTTACACATGGGGTTCAGCAGTTGAACAACCCTAAACGCGATTTCTGAGGCAGATCTCTGGTGGAGATGTGAGAATCCAATATTCCGGTTTCCTTTGCTCTATAATAAATTCAGAGTTACTAGGAAAGAAACTGTTGGATAACTTCTTTGAAACTACGAGTCTGTTATGGGGTTTAATCAAACCTTGTGTCAGCAGGTAGAGCGAAAAGAAGAAACTAGGGATATATTTTGACAGAGGAAACTCAACTCAGTCTTCAAATAACCAAGAGACTGGCTTTTATAGAGTACACAGTGTTTGAGACGGGATCCCCTGGAGGAGGGCATGGCAACCCACTCCAGTATTCTTGCCTGAAGAATCCCCATGGACAGAGGAGCCTGGCAGGCTACAGGCCATAAGGTCTCAAAGTCAGACACAATTGAGCAATTAAGTACAGCACGGTGTTTGAGAAGTACAAACCTCAAATTAGTAATGAGATAAAGCTCACACAAAAATAGAAATCATTTAGTCTAATAAGAATGTAGACCAAATATTAAATTCAAGAAGAATCAAGTAACTGGATGTATTAAACATTCACACCTAAAACTCTCACATTTTGCTGTTCCTATCATCTATTTGCTTCCCCAGATGCTACATGCATTGTCCATTAGATACACACTTGAGCTTGTGGACTGTTCTAGACAGCCAGCTACCATGCTGAGCCTTGGACAAAGGCTGTTTGGGAGGGTATTAAAACCAAAACCCAAGCAAAGAACAGGATTCAGGAATTCTCAGGGCATTTGGAAATACATCTTCTGTTTTGGGTGGCTTTTTGTTTTCTCGGTTTTAGAGTTCCTTTCTAAAGCAAGGTGACTGTGGGCTGGCAACAGGCCTATCACCACGCTACCCAAAAACTATCAGAGAAACTGACAAC
Source organism: Bubalus kerabau (assembly GCF_029407905.1). Lineage (NCBI taxonomy): Eukaryota > Metazoa > Chordata > Mammalia > Artiodactyla > Bovidae > Bubalus > Bubalus kerabau. Next base: position 18,457,778 of record NC_073643.1, read on the forward strand.
TTATTCACTACTAAGACCTCTTTGTTTCCAAATCCACAGGACAGGCCCTGTGCTCCTGTCTGTATTAACCTTGAGGAAGGGGACTCTCCTGGCCACAGGTGTTAGCATGTTGTCCAGCTTCTGGGTGAGATCTTCCAGCAAGAAAAGCAGTTCAGGGGGCTGAAGTTGCACAACTTCTGCAGCCTGTTATAAGTAAGAAGGAAAGAATAATTCCCAACATGCTCTAGCCATCTTTTGGGGATACAGTCCATGTTTTTACTGTCTACAATGTGTAAAGAATACGATCATTACCAAAAGAAAGGGGGAAATTTCCCCCACCTCACATAAATGGCTGTTGTGCTCTGTCAACAAATCAAAGTCATGCATTTCCTAAGTAAAACAAAATTTAAAATTATTAAATAGTAATGAGGCAGTATAGTTTTAGAAGACACACTTTTTCTCTAGAAATAAATGCCTCTGGTATATCCTTCCAGCTATGGACCAGTGATGCCTTTCCTAAATACCTTGGGATTAAAAAAAAAAAAAAGACTAATTCAAGGAATTTTTGCTTTTCTCTATTCAGTAAATAATTCTTTCGCATTTTCTCTCCCTGAAACGTTTCACTACTATTAAGATAAGACTGGTAGAATCGTTATAAGTGCATTGCACTACCAGAAATAGAATGGATCCAATGCAGTCTCACTTCAAATTTTTCACTTAACCATACATTTATGGAGACTCTCCAAGTACAGGCTGATATAGAAATACTGAAAAAACAAAACATTCTTATAAAAATACACATTGTAAAAATCTATGGCAAAAATCCACACCTTTTTTTTTTTTTTTTTTTTTTAATTTTTTTAACCTGGAAAACCTCTACCTTCTGGTGAAATCCTGTATCAGAAAGTACCTTCTCTGTGTAAATGTCCTCCACTTTCAAGTTCATTATAAATACCATTCTTTCCTCAGAGTTTCACTGGTACTTGGTTCAGATCATCCACATAGCATGTACTACTGGTTGTCTACTTCCTTTATTAGATTATGAGCTATTTGAAGGCGAGCATCATGTTGGATGTACTACTGAATTGCCAATGTCTAGGTGAGTGGCAAAAAACAGACTCAACAAGTATATCATGGACACTGAACAAATATGAAAAAGTGAAAAGAACACTGAGTAACTATAAACCAAAATAGTGCTGCTTTATAAAGTAATCCAAACAGCTGGTTATTAGCAACCTAAAGTAAGGATCACACCATTAGCATGATCTTCTGTAAAGTCTAATGTACTATTAAGAAGAAAAAACAACCAAAACTTAGATTTATAAACATCAAGATGATGAGGATAATTATTTATCTACTCTTTCACATATAAAGGCTTTGGAAGCCAGAGTCCAACTTCTCCCAGTGTCATGGTGTTTTTTGTGAAAAAGGAAGAGAGCTGAGGAACTTCCTAAAAAGAGACTAAGTTCTGGGATCTCAGTTCGGTCACTTACTTCGGTGTGCATTTCAGTATCTAAGATGAACTTGGTCACAAGCCCACAACGCAGAATAGAGAAGACCTCAATGTCCATTTCTCGGAAAAAAGCGTGGTAATTCTGTAATGACACTGATGTCTTTTCTTCTTTCCCTCTGAATTCCTAAGAAGTATGAGTAACCAACAGAACAAGGTTTCTTTATCAATCTAATTTTAAATGAAGGTTTCAAAGTGCAGTTAAGCATTTACTTTATACAAAAAGTTACACTTAATTACATTCTTTTATCAACTTTCTTTTTCCAAGGTCTCAAAATATTCCTGAGACAGAGTACCCAATGTAACACTGGGATATAGGTTGCACACTGAGACTCTTGGTTGGTTTCCACTTAGGGATGAACTACTAGGCCAATCAAGGCACTATGGTGTGGACCAGAAAACTGTGAGCTTATGGACCAAAAAATCTGGCTTCAAACCCTTGCTCAAGCACTTATTAACTGTATAACCTACTCTCTCTGGGTCTTAAGTTTTCTCATCTATTATATATAGGTATCAATACTAAACTTGATTTTAGGAAGATTAGAGGAGTTATACATAACAAATACTCACAAACAATAGCTAAAGAACAGAAATAACTGGGATCCATGTGGTTTAAGCTATTTCACAAACCAACTCTGTGAGTGGTACTATTATAGGAAATTGTTAAGTATCTGTATTAAGAAACTATGCTAAGCATTTCATGTTATCTCAATTCACTGAGAAGGGAATAATGTGGGATCAGATGAGGAAAAAAAGCTAAAAGAAGTATATTTAGAATACATCCAAAGATGGAATTTGATAATTGCTACAAGATAATTCAAAGTACTCCTGGGGTGCAAAAAAGGGAGTAATATGATCAAGAAAATAATGAGAAGAACCAGTGTGTGGTAGTGATAAATATTTCGAGTCTCACCCAACCTCTGCTACTGACAGGGTCACTGCAAGGCCTATCAGAGTTTGATCACCTCTCCTTTCCATAACTTTTCTCTCTGTGAAATGCATAGGATAATGCTAGCCCTTGCTAATTTCACTGGGTTGTTACACACCTTCATGGAGACTCATCATTCCAATACCTTTTCCTGTTGGCTCCTCTCAGCTAGTGTAGGGTCACATTCTGAATTATCGTCCTTTGAAAGCACATCAGGGGAGGATGTTTTGCCGCCATCTGCTTTTCGTTTCTTTCCTCCTTATGTTTCAAGAGGAGAAAAGTAACTGAAATAATCAGTAATCTTGTTTGCGAAATATCACTGCCTTCAAGAAACAACCTGCTAAAGACTACCTAGAGATGAAGAAGTTAATTTTATAACCCTAAGTTACGGTTCATTGATAACCATGCTAAAGAATGGGTTCAGTTATATAACCTCTCCCATTACTGATGCCTTGACACACATAACCTCTAAGTCAATTCAACACAACACATAGGAGGACACGGAGTAAGAGGAAAAGAAAATACCTGTCTTTCCTTGCATTCTGATTTTTGCTGAAACGGCAGTACTGGTATGAGGTGTTTCTTCTAGAGTTTCCAAGTCAAAGTTTGCAAGGGGAGGAACATAGTCTGGGGTGACTGAAACAGAGAGCAGGAAGCTCAATGTATACCAACCATATACCACGGTTAAACTTGAATGATAATCACCCAAGTAGCTAAAATCTAGTTTCCAGAACTACCAAGCATGGATGACTATCTATCAGATGCTTGCAGGTCATGTGATGCTAACCATTTTGGCACAGTAAAATGGCCAAAGATAACTTATAGAAATACTGCATTAATTGATTATGGTCAACTAACATAAAATCATTCTAAATAAAGATATAAAGTATCCAAACAGCTAAGAACTAAAAATAAACTTACATTTAAAATCTAAAGATAGTAGCAATATTTGGTCACATAGTTGTTTTACACACAATTATTTAGAGAGCCTGAGGGAGGCTCTGTGTTTTCCCCAGAAAATCAAGCTAGAATTGTAAAACAAGTTTTCTTAATGGTCAGAGGGTATCAAGAGGCCTCTCAGCTGTACTCATGATGATGTTCAGGAAGGTAAGGGGCACTGGAAGTTTGACATCTGAAGAACTAAAGTAATTTACAAAAGCCCAACCAATGTTTTATATCTTGTCTTTTCTCAAACACCAAGGTCTCCTGGAGAAAACAATATGAGGAAAATGGCTGTATTCATTTTTAAAAATTTCTGTTGAGCAAACATTTTCTTGTCCCACATGAATTAGGGGCAGCTATCATTGAGTCTGGCTTAAAGGCTGTCCTCTTATCTCCTCACTATTGCCCAGCAGGGTTCCCAGCCGGGACCCTTCCCTCACCTGCCAAGTGCTTTTCCAGGAGTTGCTGCAGTTCTACAATGTGCTTTAATCGGGTGAGCACCTTCCCCTTCATCTCGGGCAACTTTTGCCGACAGAAGGCATTTACAACCTGTAGAAGTACAAATCATATCTGTGAACTGTTCAGATTTTAACCTCATTTGCATTATTCAGCAAGGGCTAAAAGAGCCATTCAGTGAAAGGATCCATGAGCCGAGTGAGCAATATCAAAGTCTTCTCAGCAAGGTGCTGCGGAGAAAAAACGCCCTGGGCCAATACAGGAGGATCTAACTTTTAATACCAGTTCTACTTATTCCTAGTTAAGTAACAAGGCAGAACCTGTTACTTAACTTAACAGAAGTTAAGTAACTCTCTGCAGCTAGAGAGTACAACCTTTGGTGAAACAAGTCCAAGGTCTGCTACTTACTAGTTGTGTGACTGGCCAAGTCTTGAACCTTTCTGTGCTTCTATCTCTTTATGAAATGAGAATGCAGTTGTGTGGATTAAGTGTGAATAAAGAAATTAGCCCAGCATTTGGCACATGTGTTTGATAAATTTTAATGACTTTGAACTCTCTGTAACTGCAATTTCATATGAATAAAGCAAGGATAGTAATACCTACCCTGCCTGTACTATAATACAGTTGTCAGGATAAGAAGAGATCATTAAAGTGAATAAATATTCTTAGAAACAATATGCATGAGAAAGGAAATGTGATATAGATATAAGATGTTATTGTCATTTTCAATGTATTTCATTATTATTGTGCATTTCATTAAGTACAAATATATTCTAAAAGATGGTGAAAACTATCTTCATTTGATCTCACTAAATCGAAATATTAAGCGCATACCTGTAAGGAGGAACAGTACTTTCACAGTGGAGAAGGTGAAGTTATACCATGCAGGAAGCAGAATAGTGTGAAAAGGCTTAGAAGCAGTAAAGCATGGGCAACATTAAGTGAATTCTAAGCATTTTGATTTGCCTACATCAAGAGGTGCATGTAACTAGGGAAGGGTGGGACACAATCACCAAAGAGACACACAGGGGTTAGAGGTTGGTGGGCAATTTTTAAGGATGTCAAGAAAATAGTTTCCTTTCTAGAGAAATTACAGACAGTAGGTGAAACGTCCCAATAACTCTGCTCACCTCTCGGAACCAGTTGAGAGTAAGAAATATGAGTGAACACAAGAATGAACGTTCTTTAACAGACATGGACTGGAGTCTCTCTCCAGCCTCCAGGTCAGTGAGGAATATAGGACAATCTGAAAGAGAAGAACAAACATTTCTAATCTCTTTTAGTTGAAGTCAACAGAACCTGGATGCTGCCCCCAGAGCTAGGTCTCCTTCTACTTATTTCCCCCTTTAATGGGTATTTTAAGGTCAAGTTTCAGTTAGTCTCAAAAATACCCTCATACCATGCAGCATCAACAAATATAACTTAAAAGTCTCTGTAAAGTTAGAATATTCCCTCCCCTCCCTCCACAAGTACCAATGTACCACTTCCCTAAGTTTACCAAAAAAAGGTTACAAAGAAGAAAGAACCTGATAACTTCATTCTATACCTAATAATCCATCAATCTCCTCCAAGTTTCCATTATGTTGTCTGTCCACACAAAGTCTCAGTAACCGGAAATAGGGAGCCAGGCATAATGGAGAAACCAATCTGGGAAGGAAAATCCATTTCTAGGTCACAGTTTATAGACATATTAGTCCATGTTTATAGAGACCCCGATCTTGTAATTAACAAGTTTTGCCCAAAATAAATGTCTACTTTTAAAAACATGACAAAGAACATAGTGGATGCTCAGCAAATAAATAATGAACTGAATGGGAAGAAGACACAGCTAAGTGTGAAATATCCACGCATTAAGATAAAGTACAGGTAACACAGAAGGAATGCACATGACTGGCATAGGTACACAAACACATTCCCAGGTGGGGAAAAGAAACAGAAACAAAAGCAGCCTCACAAAGTATCTGTTGGCTGTCATGAGCCATTGCAAATCCCAATCCCAGGATCTGGGAGAAAACAAGGAGTCTGATCCATTCTTGGTAATGCATCCAAATACCACCTGTCTTGGAAGAAATGCTTTTCAATCAAGTTGCCAACAGATTACAAGAACTGTAGCATTCCTTGTGAACAAGAACTGTGTCATTCCTTGTGAAGATTCAACATACCAACAGCGGTTTTAGAGAAGAAAAAGTATACTGACTTTTGGTCTGATTCCTGCAAAGTCAGTGTACTCCCATCTTTCACAAAGTCCTGAGAGAACAACAGTGGCAGGAGGTTGATGACAATCCCATCACAACTATCGTAGTCTTCTAGTCCGTAGAGTGCTTTCACAGGAAATGGATAATCACTGCAAAGAGAACCCAGAATCTGAGGTCCCAGCATCAGGGTATGGCAACTGTATGGGAAAAACCACTAGGACAAACCAGTCTTCTCTATTACGAGAAGTGAGAAAGAACAAGTGGGGAATCTTCTAGCAATCCTGGAGCTGGGACTGCTGGGGTGTTGGGGTTGGGAGGAGGGAAGTTGGAGGAGTAGGATAGACTTGGATGAAGTCAAAGACATTCTGAGATTGGTACCAGCTATCAACATAACAAAATTTCTTTACCAATATAACCATGTCAGTGGGTAAACAGCACTTACCCTTCTGGAACATCACAGGCATCCACCACAAACGCATCTTGGAAATCACTAAAGATGGTCTGCCCAAGCCATTCCTTCAGGAAGCAAACAAACAAAAAGGTCTGTGTAGCCCAGGATGTACATCCTATAAAGCCCTAAATAAACTATTATCCTTTCTGAAGCCTGTTTCCTCATTTCTGAAAAGAAAATAAAAGTAATACATACTGCATTATTCTGATGTGGAATAGACATAATACATTAAAAATGCTTAATACAGTGCCTGGCACAGAATAGATGGTGGCTTTTAACAACATCATTAACCAAATGATCATGATTCTCACTCTTAGTACGTGAAGGAGGCCTCAGAAGAAAGGCCTGGGACAGAGTGAGTCAGAACAGCCTTCCCAATTAGAATACGGGAGAGCTCACAGGCACATCTATTTTTGCAATACAACAGAGAGAAGGATTTGAAGCATGTATAGTAAAGCAGCCCTTGAGCTTCACTGTTTTAAGAAAAGATACTTGGTCTAACCAGGGCTTCTGGAGCTAGCCTTCTTCCATGGATCAGGTTGGCAAATTCATCATAATAAAGTCCAGAGGCCTGAGGAGATTGCTCACTGCAGGAATGAACCAACTGTAGCAAGGAGGTCACCTGAAACAGTCGAAGAGAAAGAATGGTCCAGTCCATGAGTTGCTGATGCTTCCTAGTTAAAAACTATTCACTCCATTCAACAATAAGTTTTTCCCTTTCCAATTGCATTGGCAAAGCTCTCATCACCACCTCTCACCTGAGGTTTCCCCTAAGCCTCCTGACCAATCCTTTCTTTTCAATCTTACCTCTTTTCCAATCCAGACACATGAACCAGATTAATTTTTCTAAAGCAAAGCTTGGATTATGCCATTTCTATGCTAAAACCCTTAAGGACTACCTCTGTGTAAAAATTAAATCAAAATGTCTTGATTCACATTCAGAGCACTCTGTTTTCTATCTCCAAACTAGCTCTATCTCCAGCTCTCCAATTATACACTTACTTGTCCCTACACTCTAGTCAACCTGTTACTCTTCAAACATGGCCCTCCTATTTTGCTCTCTAGGAATTTACAATTTAATAAGGAGATCAGATACAGAGTTAAAATACAACCCAAGCCAAAGGATTTTAAAGGCCAAAAGAGTAGTACAAATTACAAAAGCTATGAGTTCAGGAAAACATATTTTGAAAAAAAAAAAAGCACTCTTTGTAAGGTGACAATTGTTGTTCAGTTGCTTAGTCGTGTCCAGCTCTTTGCAACCCCATGGGCCACAGCACACCAGGCTTTCCCGTCCTTCACCATTTCCTAGAACTTGCTCAAACCCATGTCCATCGAGTTGGGGATACCATCCAACCATCTTGTCCTCTGTCATCCTCTTCTCCTTCTGCCTCCAATTTTTCTCAGCATCAAGGTCTTTTCCAATGAGTCGGCTCTTTGCATAAGGTGGCCAAAGTACCGAAGCTTTAGCTTCAGCATTAGTCCTTTCAATAAATATTCAGGACTGACTTCCTTTAGGATTAACTGGTATGCTCTCCTTGTAGTCCAAGGGACTCTCAAAGAGTCTTCTCCAACACCACAATTCGGAAGCATCAATTCTTTGGCACTCAGCCAACAGTGACCAGAAGCAATATCTCAGTTACTCATAAACATATCCAACCCCAAGACAAGAACTCACCTGGGTGCACTGTTCACTGCTCAGCTCTCCACTCTCTGGGGCCAAATTGGAAGATCTACTTCTAAAAACAAGTTATTTTATATTCACATCTGTAATATTTTACAACAACCAGCAATAAATTTTTAAAAATTGGCTTCCCTAAGATTAGGGTGGAGATGAAATCGAATGAAAGCACAGCCAAGTATTTATTAAGGCCTTACAAAAGGTGGATTAGAGCAAATGATGGCTACCTTAGTTTTTTTTTAAGTGTACACTAACTAAACTAGTAAAAATCATAAGGGCAAGCACTTGGCATTGTTCTATTTAATGATCTCAACAACTCTATGAAGTAAATACTATTAATATCTTTACTTCACACATTTGAACAGAAACAGAACGGTAAAGTGATTTATCCAAGATCATTCAGCTAAGAACAATGGAGCCAGTATTTGACCCCAGGCAAGCAAATGGCTCCAAAGAATGAACTTTTAACCAGTATACTATGCAGCCTCTACAGATTACTAATGCTAACTCTAAGGATGTTTCTTGAGCTCCAAGGAATTCATGACAAATTATTTCCAAGAAGCATGAACTAAATTTCATGACTTCGCAACAGTAACAACTTATCAAGCCCCAAGCTTCTATGAGATGTTACAATTGTGGAATCAAAGAACTAGTATAGGAGGGAAAATCCACAAGAAGACCTTATTTATATCACAATTAAAATAAATAAATTAATTTTTTAAAAAAAAGAAGAGTTTATATCAAATGAGGTGTTCCAGACATGAAAAACACAGTAATGGAGAAACCTGTATTGTCTAATGCTTAAGATTGGAGCAGATGCAGAAAAAAAGCATCCCAGGAGGATCAGGGTTCCCCTTTTGTGGAAACATGTTCTAAAACTTAATTTCTTAGCAATCCCTAGTTTTAAACAATGAGAATGTAATGACTATGATCACAATTCTGCAAAAATTATAGGTAACATATACAGTCAAGATTTAAAAGAACATGGAAAAGTAACAACAAACATTTGCTAACTTCTCTTATTATGGTTTTAGTTCTTCTGTTATAATGATGTCTAAACAATGTAACACCTTATTTTGTAAGACAGCAACTCAATTAACTGACCATGAGCCACAGAAATCAGAATTTCCATACATACCTATCTGCTGCCATGACGCCAGCCATGGTGACAGCACCAATAATACCAATAAGCTTGTACTTGAATATGGTGCTAGAGAGCTGTTTTCGTATCACCAGGTGCATGTCATCCTGCAAGGAAATAATGGTGAAGATGTTGGAATGGTACAGCAAGAGAGTCAAATATTAGAACCAAACAACCAGAACAGCAAGGTTTCTATCATTTATTAACTGTGTGGTCTTTGATGAGTCACTCAATCTTTTTGAGTCTCAATTTTTTTCATCTATAGAAAGGGAAAGGTTTTGTGAGGATCAGAGACAAAATTACAAAAAATTCCAAGAACAGCGTCTGTCACATGGTAAACATTCAATAATAATAGCTATTACTCTTACTGCTGGGATAGTTGCTTGATATGGATAATGTGAATTATCATGTTGTTGGCTGCTCAGGCAGTAGTAATCAAACAGAAAAAAAAAGTGCTTAGGAATAAATTTAACAAAGGAGGTAAAAGACTTGCACATTGTAAAAACTGCAAAACATTACTGAAATAAATTAAAGACCTAAATAAAAGGAAAGGTATTCCATGTTCATGGAACTAAAGACTGAACACTGTTAAGATGATGATATGCTCATTCAATGTAATCATTTTAAAAATTCTAACAGTATTTTAAAAATATTTCTTTTTTTAGGCTGCACTGGGTCTTAGTTGTGGCTTGTGGAATCTTCACTGAGGCATTAGGGCTTCTTAGTTACAGCATGTGGTATTTGGTTCCCCAGTCAGGGATCAAACCTGGGCCCCCTGCATTGGGAGCTCAGAGTCCTACTCAGTGGTCCACCAGGCAAGTATCTCTAACAACATTTTTTACAAAAATAGAAAAACCCATACTAAAATTCATATGGAATTTCAAGGGACCCCAAACAGTCAAAATAATTTTGAAAAAGAACAAGTTTGGAGGGCTCACACTTTCCAATTTCAAAATTACAAAGCTATAGTAATCAAAACGTGCTACCAGCATAAGCATATTCAGACCAACAGATAGAATAGATCCTAGAAATAAACCCTCACAAATATGGTCAACTGATTTTCCACAAAGGTGCCAAGCCCACTCAATAGAAAAAGACAAACTATTCAACAAAAGTGCTAGAGAAAACTGGATACCCACACACACAAAAATGAAGTAGAACCCTTACCTTATACCATATATAAAAATTAACTCAACGTGAATCAATGATTTAAATTTAAGAGCTAAAACTACAAAATTCTGACAAGAAAACTTGGGGAAAATTTTTCATGACTTCAAATTTTGCGATTTTTTAAAAAAATAAGCATGACACCAAAAGCACCAGCAAAAAAAGAAAAAAAGACTGAGTGGACTTCATCAAAACTGCACCCAAGGACACTATCAAGACTGAAAAGATAATCTCAGAAAGGGAGAAAATATTTCCAAATCATTTATCTGATAAGGGACTAATATCCAGAATATATAAAGAATTCCTACATGTCAACAACAAAAAATAACCCATTTAAAAAGTGAGCAAAAGGACTTGAATAGACTAAAGAAGATATACAAGAACCAATAAGGATACAGTAAGATGTTCAACATCATTAGTCATCTGGAAAATAGAAATCAAAACCACAATGAGATACCACTTTACACACACACTTATCAAACAAGTGTTGATACGGATGTAGAAAAACTGGAACCCTCTATTGCCCATTAGAATGCAAAATGGTATAGCCACTGTGGAAAACAGTTTTGTGGCTCCTCAAAATGTTAAACATAGAATCTTCATATGATTCAGAAATCTCACTCCTAGGTATATACCAAGTATATACCCAACTGAAAACAGGGACTCAGAAGAAATACTTGTACAGTGTTCATAGCAGCATTCTTCAAAATAACAAAAGGTGGGGAAAATCCAATATCCATCAATGGATAAACTAGTTACAGTCTATATATACAATGGAATATTCAGCCATAAAAAGCAATAAAGTTCTGATATATCCTACAACACAGAGGAACTGTGAACACATTATGCTAAGTGAAATAAGCCAGACACAAAAGGACAAATATTGTATAACTATTTAAATGATCACACATTTAATGTGTGTAACTATTTAAATGTGTATAATGTGTATAACTATTTAAATGATCACACAAATTCACAGAAAGTAGGTAAGAGGTTACCAGGGTATAGAGAAATGGAAATGGGGCGTTATTGCTTAATGGGGATAGAACTTCTATTTGAGATGATGAAAAAGTTCTGGAGACAGATAATGGTGATGGTTGCACAACACTGTGAATGTACTCAATGCCACTGAACTGTATAATTCAAACTGGTTAAAACAGTAAAATTTATCTTATGTATGTTTTACCACAATTAAAACATAATGATGTAGCTCTATTATTCCTGATATGATGAAATCTTCAAACTATACTGCTAGATCAAACAAGCAAAACACAAAACAAGAGGATAAGGTGTGGAAAACAGTTATATGGGTAAATACAAATTTGTCTATGCTCAGCACATCTCAGAAAGCTATAAGCTAGTAACAGTGATTGCCTTTAGAGAATCTCAGCCTCGAGGACTGAGAGGGAGGGTACATTCTTCACTACCTTTCCATATCTTTTGAATTTTGTACCATGGTGTATACTACCTTGCCAATTCTTTAAACTTAGTGAAAAAAAAAAAAGTTGTCCAAAGACCAGTATGGCTTACTGCCACAAGGTGGCACTGAAGATGCAAAAGAGCTATGAGTTGATTCCAACCCAATCTTACTTTAGACATTTTGCTTGGCTTTGGCTTTTTCAGTGAATGGTGTTCACAAAGGAGAGAAGCCCCAGACGGAGTTCACGTTAGATGGAGATGTTCCTTATGGAACAAGAGTATTCCCTGTTTTTCCATGGCCCCTGGTACAGAACCTGAATGGCTTTTCTTAGTTTCATAATGTGCAGATTACAGGCTCATTTCCATACTAACAGACTGAGCTCCTAAAGGGCAAGTCTAATACACATCTACTGTCTCGGTGCTTGGCATACAGTAGGCATATAATGTTTGTAGCAGCAAAAGAATAAACAAATACTAGGATTATGGCTATGTACCTTAGTTATACTACTACACAGGCTGTGGGGATTTTGTTCAACAAATTTCAACTGAAGAGGTTTAAAAGATTCTTTCTCAACACACAGTTACTTACCTGGATGTGACTACTGGCTTCATGTTCTTTGCTAAATGCCAGTGTGCTGAGAATACAAAAGAGTTTTCGTATTTGCTGAGGGGACATATTATCCAGATAATCCAGAATGCCCTGGGAGAAAAAAAAGTCAACGATGAGATTAGCAACTAACTTTTCTTTTTCCTTTAAATAAAAAAATTAAAATTCTCATAAAAGGCACACACACAGATAGCCAGGCATGTTTCACAAAAGCTCAAGTTCTCTAAAACTATGCCTCAGAGCACAAAGGGTTGATATTCTACTTAGTCATCCTAACATAGCTCCTAGTTCTCCCTATACTTTTTCTCCACGCTTCCCTTTTTCTTAGTGAAAACAATATTCTGCCAAAAGTTATGTCTCTGACCTTACTTCTCAGCTTGTATTCTATGAATTATTTATTCTTTCTTTACAGATACGGAAGGACTTATGTCAAACCCCATTAAAGCCCTTTACCAGCTCCCTCTTGTCTATAAAATAAAGTTGCAACACTTAGGCTCGGTATTTAAGATCCTTCATAATCTGGTTTTCGCCTCCCACCTGACCCTATCTACCAATCTTACTTATCTTACTTGTCATCTCTCAAGCACACCATGGACATAGGTGCCAGTTTGCTTCTGTTCAAACTATTCTCTGCCTAGATATTGGAAAAGGCAATGGCACCCCACTCCAGTACTCTTGCCTGGAAAATCCCATGGACGGAGGAGCCTGGTAGGCTGCAGTCCATGGGGTCGCTAAGAGTTGGACACGACTAAGCAACTTCACTTTCACTTTTCACGTTCATGCCTTGGAGAAGGAAATGGCAACCCACTCCAGTGTTCTTGCCTGGAGAATCCCAGGGACGGTGGAGCCTGGTGGGCTGCCGTCTATGGGGTCGCACAGAGTCAGACACGACTTAGCAGCAGCAGCAGCCTAGATATACTTCCTTTATTCTTTCTTGACAAATCTCTTCTACCTTTTAAGAATCACTCTAATATTATCTCTTGTTTGAAGATTTCTCCAGTTTCCCAGGCCAAATTAATTATTTCTGCACTGGTGTATCTATAGCACTTTATTTAGAGAATTTGTCATGTTGTATATATAGTGACGTACTTATACATCTTACTTTCTATCATCAAAGGCAACGACTACCTTTTATATCCTCAGCACCCAGAATAGAGCCTGGAGCATCATTAGGTATAAAGAAGTATTTGCTGAATTAATAAATATATAGACAGATGAGTTATTTTTTCTATTATTTTCCCCATCACCCCACCTTCATCCCCTCCACTTCTACAAATTATAGTGCTCAGTATTTAGCATAAAAAATAAATTGCTAACAAGTTATCAGGTGTCTCTCAGATATATGTAAGAAAGAAAAATGATTGAATATATGTCAATGGTAGGACTAGATACCTTCACAAAGACAGCATTCAGCCTCATAGCAGATGGGCTTACAACTACCAACTCGAGGAGGACATCCAATGCAGCATCAACTTCGACTTCATTTCCACTGCAGACATGGGTCACTAGGGCACCAATCACTTCCTATGCAGAGAAAAGTCAACACAACTGTGTGAAGCTAAAACACAGTACAGTCATCAAAAAGAGGTTTGTGCCTGAGGCCATTCCAATCTCAACCTGGTTAAAATCCCAACTGACCTCATTCCATCACCTACTTCTATAAACTGGTTTCATTACCATTAGATTCAAGAGGTTTAGGATTATGTCTCTAACTACACTACCATCCAGTCTTGATTTACTCCCCATATTTTACTAGTGAGCACTATCTAAGCCCTCTAGATTTTGCTTCCTGGTATTATCTTTCTTTATTCTCGTAAGTGTCAAATATTACCCATTAAATTGTAGTTGTACTTAATCTTATTAAAATTTACTGAAAAGGTGGCACTCAAGAAGCTAAAGGTTTTAAAGATTTTTTTTTAAGTTAGACTTATTTTTTCAAGTAAACGTGGGTCATGATGGTGTCTCTAAGACATTAAGATGATTCTCCACAAATATCTTAGATGTCACTCTGCCCTTCCTTTATACTGCTGTTTCACACCAAATTATAGTGCTCGGTATCTAGCATAAATAGATCTCAAATGCAGATCAATCTTAAATGCAGATTTATTTGAGATCTCAAATAAATCTCATAAATAGATTCTCAAATGCAGTAGCTATCTCATGCCAAATGTCTATTACTCCGCTTTAAATGTGTTTTTTTTTCCTGCTTTAAATTTTAAAAATTTTATATTATTCATTTTAAAATTCTTTTTTTGGCCACACCGTGGGATCTTAGTTTCTTGACCAGGGATCAAACCCACTCCCCTGGCATTAGAAGTGCAAAGTCTTAGCCACTGGACCACCAAAGAATGTGCTTTCAAATGTGCTTTACTGTTGTTAATAAAGGTATAACATAAATGACCAACACAAAACAAGACACTTTGTTCTTTGTTCTAATCACTTTCCACAAGTACAGCCTTCCCTCTCTAGAAGTGTGCTAATAAATGTGGTGTCTGGTATTCATGGAAAGAGGGTTAGGCCCTCGGGCATTTCTCTCTCGTTTGTTTCTCATGACACCTTTTTCAGGATGTCATGATAGTGCTTGTGATAAATACACATTTAAAGCGGAGTAATAGACATCTGGCATGAGATAGCTACTGCATTTGAGAACAATTTCAGGATCAACTGGCAGTAGATTATTAGCAGTAAGTTTAAAACTGCCATTCCTGTACTGTGAAAACTACATGATAACCCCACGGCAAATGTTTGTTTCAAGAAGACTGGAGCAAGACTGAGAGAATTTGAAGATCAAAACACAGAGTTAGATCCTCAAGTCCAATCCCTTCATTTAGAGACTAGGACTAGAACTAAGTTTTCCCAACTCCCAGTTCAGAGTTCTTCTTTCTTCAATGCCTTTCAACCAAAAAGAAACAAATATTGGATCACATGCAAGTCATTTGGGATGGCATTTTTTTCTTTTTCCCTGTTCCCTCCTTCCCAAGATAAATATTTCAACATACCTGCTGGCAGTAAGTGTCAAAAAACATAAATGAATATCTGTATAGAAGACTGCCAAACAAAATTATGCTCTGGTCTAGGGAGTTCAACAAACTCTGAGCCAGCGACAAAATGGATGGACAAATATCCTTAAGAACCTTGAGGAGAGAGGAATAGAGAAAAATGAAGCTGTGGAAGGGACTTCATTATCACAGCACCTAGAGCTGCTATTGCTAACCCTTTTAAGATGTCAGAGTTCTCCCTAATTCTTATTTTAATTCAAGGAATTTTAATCTTTGTTTTACTCAGAATAATCCTTCATTCTGAGCTTCTCTTAGAATCAGTGAAATTCAATATATGGATAAGAATTGACCTTTAAACTCAAAGAAGTTAAATCACAAGCCTAATAGCTTGTAATCTGCCCAGCTTGGGACAAGAACCCAAACTTCTAAATTCAAACTTCCTCACTTAATCTTATTGTCTCCCTGGGGATACAGTGGGGCTGTTCTTCCCTGGTTATGATTTTAAATCAGTCTATAAGGTTCAATCTAATTAAACTGATTTCTTTTAAAGTACATCAAGAGAACTGATTATGTCCTAACAAGAAGGCCGTAGGTGGACATGAATGGAATCAGAATAAATAACCAGTTATTAAGTTCAGTTTCTTTAAATGGGTATAATGCTTTACTGAGGAAGATGCAATAAAAAATTGTATATGGTTTCTGCCCTCTGCAAAATTATAGACCAAAACACATATCAGAGCACAAATAAGCACAGAAAAGACTGTAAGATAAAATAATACTAACTTTAAATAAATTCCTAAATAATCAAGTCTTAAGACTCAACTACATATTCTCATTAATTCCTAAGCCCCAAACCTCTGGTTCACCCAGTTTTCAAAGAAGGTGTACACTGTTAATATCCTGAATATTCACCTGGAAAATACCATTTCTAGATTATAAAATTCCATATCAAATGGTTTATACTTCAACAAGAATGATCACCTAAGGGTCATATGCTGAATGGCTAAAATAGTAATAATTCAAAAGATATAAAATTATGTCTCTACTAGCATTCCTCTGATAATGTTATACTCAAGGGTTTTTAGAAACTACTTATAACAGGATACAGAAGGCAAGTTTGCCAAAAGTTACAGATCACAGAGAGCTAGACAATTAAAATGATTAATATATAAAATTAAGATTCAAAAGTCTCAATGGACTTGAACAATGGGTTGAAACTAATATGATAATTTCTAAGGGAGATGTGAAGTTCAACATTTTAGGTCAAAATGAAATTATAGAAGATGTGAATTACAATATTTCCTATAAAAGAAGAATACAGGGGTTGAGTCTAGTGTTCAAGGAATTGTTGAACCAATTTTGTGCTTTTTTTGCTAAAAAGATGAAAACCAATCTTAGTTTGATTTTATTAATATTTATAATGTCACAATCAAGGTGGTAATAATCCCACTATGTTCTGAAATATACTAAGCTCCCTGTAAAACATTATTACCCAGCAAAGGTGGCGGTGTCATGATTTCCACACACGGTAGGAAAGGTTAAAACAACCTCTGTAACTTTCAGACTAATGCTGCCCGATTTCTCTGACACTTACCAAGTTATGAATATAGAATGTACCCTGTAGCAGATCTTCTTCAAAGCAGCCTGATCGAATCTTATTTCTTAGCACCCTCTCAATGTACTTCTTTGTCTGAGTGTTGGTGCTATAGATGATGAGAAGCATTGCCAGGTCAAAAATCTGTTGTCAATAAATATGCACCAACAGGAAAACAGTTTATTAAATCAGTACATTTACTACAACAAAACAGCAGCTCTCAACTTTTTCCATTAAGACAAACACTACTCATTTGCTCAACATAATCCCATGGGAGTACCTACAGTTTCACAAAACCTAGATTTTTCAGAGAAATGAAGTGTCACAACTATTAACCACTGGTATCCTTTAAGAAAATATTGAAGGGCTTCCCTGGTGGCTTAGTAGTGAAGAATCTGCATGCCAATGCAAAGACACAGGTTCAATTCCTGATGAGGGAAGATCTCATATGCCACAGAGCAACTAAACCCATGTGCCACAACTATTTAGCCTGTGCTTTAGGGTCCCAGAGCCATAACTACTGAACCCTAAAAGCCCAAGAGTCCATGCTCTGCAACAAGAGAAACCACTGCAATAAGAAGCTTGAGCAGGGCAATTAGAGAGTAGCCTCCACTCGCTGCAACTAGAGAAAAGCATGTGGAGCAATGAAAAGCCAGTATAGCCAAAAATAAATAAATTAAAAATTATTTTTAAAATATTGGAATACAAGTAAAAGTAGTATTATTACAGAAACAACTTTGAATAGCTTCACATTTATTAAAGAAAAAAATCACCTGCCAAATTCAGTATGTATTTTCATTATTATTAGGAAAATTACTTTGTGAAAAGTTACAGAGACTGAAAATGTCAATCTGAACATGGTTATATAAATTATGATGGTCATTTTCAACATATTATGTGGCCATTAAAAATGAGATATACTATATTTTTTGACAAGGACATTCACAATATATTGTGAAGCAAAAGAAAAGCAATCTGCAATAATCACAGTAAGACTCCATTTGTATAAAAACAATATACAAGTACAAATATGCGTAAATATAAGAGTGAGCATGCTTGTGCTTGCACACATATACAACTGGGATGTGAATGCACTGGGATGACCCAGAGGGATGGTATGGGGAGGGAGGAGGGAGGAGGGCTCAGGATGGGGAACACATGTATACCCGTGGCGGATTCATTTCGATATTTGGCAAAACCAATACAATATTGTAAAGTTTAAAAATAAAATTAAAAAAAAAATCTGGCAGAACGATAATCCAGAAGAGTGGCACAGAGATTGGAGGTAAACTTTATTTTACAGATATTTAGATACTTGTGATGTTTCTCCCTCCCCAATTAGCTTGTATTACCTATGTTTAATTTAAAAAAAAAAAAAGAGAGGGAGAGTTTAAAAAGCCAAGCAGGACAAAAAAGAAAAGAACAAACTACTAGGAACTTGCACAACTCAACAGCAAAAATACAATCCAATTAAAAGATGGTCAGAGAATCTGAACAGTCATTCTTCCAAAGACATACAGCCAGCCAGCCAACATAAAAAGATGTAAAACATCACTAATCATCAGGGAAAGGCAAATCAAAACCACAATGAAGCATCACTTCACATCTGTTAAAATGGCTATAATCAAAAGGACAAAGAATAACAAATGTAAGACAAAAATAATAAAGGAGGGACAGCAAAGGGAACCCTTGTGCACTGTTGGTGGGAATGTAAATTGATACAACCACTATGGAGAACAGTGTGGAGGGGCCTCATAAAAATAAAAATAGAACTACTACAGATCCAGCAATCCCACTTCTGATTATGCATTCGAAGAAAACAAACACTAATTTGCAAAGATATGTGTACCTCCATGTTCATTAGAGCATTATTTACAATAACTGAGACATGGAAACAACTCAAGAGTCCACTGTGATACACACAGAGAGAGACTATTATTCAGCTACAAAAAAGAATGAAATCCTGCTATCTGCAACAACATGGATGATCCCTGAGGGTATCATTCTGAAATACATCAGACAGAGAAAGACAAATACTGTATGATCTCAATTATATGTGGAATCTAAAAAATAAAACAAAAATGAATTTACAGATACACAGAATAGATTGGTGGTTGCCAGAGGTGATGGGAAGGAATTGGTAAAATGAGTAAAGGTACAAATTTCAATTATAAAATAAGTAAGTCACAGGGATGTAACGTACAGCATGGTGAATATAGTTACTGATACTGTATCACACATCTGAAAGCTGCTAAGAGAGTAGATCTTGCAAGTTCTTACCACAAATAAAAAAACTTGTACTAGCAGTGTACGGTGATGGACATTAACGACTACTGTAGTGATCATTTTGCAAATGACTTATACAAATAACAAATCCTTGCATTGTATGTCTAATATTATCAGTTTATCAATTTTATCTCAATTAACATTAACATATATTGTTAGATGCTCTAATTAATAAAAACAAAAAACAACAAATTACTTGGGACATCCTTTCACTGATGGCCCAACTCAGACACCAAAATTAGGAATGGATTATAGCAGAAAATACAGCTATTAAAAATGAAAATAGACAATGCAGAAGCACATAAAACATTTATGACACAATGTTAAGAAAGTCAGAACACAAAATTATATTTATACAATGAATAGAAAGCAGTAAAAATAGCTATGCAGGAAGCCAAGGGTTATGCAATAATAGTTGTCTTGGATATTTTGATCACCCTCCTATCCTGCCACCACAAAAAAATGAGTTTTTCATTATTTTATTCAATATCACAACAGCTTTTAAAATAGTCATCCAACAACTGAATAATTCAACTAACAAAACCCCCCAAAAACAAGAGATTTCAACTAAAGAATATCCTTAAACGGAACCAATCAGCACATAAGGAACTCAATCATCTGGCTTCTTGACTGAAGAAAGCATTTCCAGAGTTAAGACAGACTCAGTATCATGACCCCGGTAACAGATGGACTGTTTGATTCACTCATCAGGTAAAAGAAAGTAAAACATGAAATGTTATTATCGTGACAATTCCATGTGAAATTGGAGGAAGGGCAATCAGACAGAGGGACCTAAACACCTGACTCATGACCCAGGTGACTCCAGTGCTCATCTCCCCATGGGAGCTTCTTTGACTGCAGTTCACTGTGACTGTCTGGAATATTACTATTTCCCCTTGTGGATATTTTATTTCATTGTATTGCCAGAATAAAGACCATCTGGCAAGCCATCCTTTCAAAATTATCTTCCTATCCGATGGATGGAGGAGCCTGATGGGCTACAGTCCATGGGGTCGCTAAGAGTCGGATACGACTGAGCGACTTCACTTTCACTTTTCACTTTCCTGCATTGGAGAAGGAAATGGCAACCCACTCCAGTGTTCTTGCCTGGAGAATCCCAGGGACGGGGGAGCCTGGTGGGCTGCCGTCTATGGGGTCACACAGAGTCGGACACGACTGAAGTGACTTAGCAGCAGCAGTAGCAGAGCAGCTACAAAAGGATGACTGGAAGATGCCAGGCCAAATAGCAGGGAGGAAAGCCAGGCAATATCACTAATTTTACATCTACAATATTTAACATTCATAGAAGAGGAACATTACCTTGTGTTCAGCCTCCGAGGGGGTCCTTTCAATTGCCTGGAAAAACAAGGGTCACAAAAATATTACAACACATAAGAACACGTTTGAACCAATCTGCTCATCTGGCAAACCATCATCTATTATTTCTACTTGATTGACTTTCAAGACTTTTATTTCAACCACCTTTACTTATATATCCATGACTGACTGCCAGCCACTTCTTCCTCAATGTTCAAAGATCTCACTCACCTTAATCCAGGCTTCTGAAATGATTTTCTCGTATCTAATAGCTGACTTTATTACATCGAAGAGAAGAGTAACACAGTCTTGACTGCTATTTTCTTGATTTCCTGAAAAACTACAAGTGGCAGAGGGAAAGGAAATCCTTCTTACCAGAGAAGGACCTGTAAGATCTAGATTCCTGCTTACTAGGCATGTGCCTTAAAACTATTCACAACTTCATGTGTAAAATAGCTAATAAAAATTTATTGCAGTCTATCAGGGATTGATGTGAATAGCAAAGGGAATACACACACACACACACGCACTCACTCACTCATGTACATATACATACTTATACATATAAATATTATTTGAAAAATAATAGTAATACATTATTATGATATTACTACATAATTTGTAGTTGTAAATATTAAGACCTTCTGTCCTGGCTCCACAATAAATGTCAGAAAACTTTCCTTGCTCATGTGAGAAAAAGGGTGGTAACTGTCCATGAGTTTATACCTTGTTTGTCCTTTATTTCTCAACCTGCTTAGAGAAACCTGGAACTGTGAGGGCAAAATACAGTGCTGCAGATCCAACTTCTCTCGAAGCTCAGAAATTACCTACAGCAAATAAACGTGTTAGCTGTGTGTTCTCATCATTTCCAGCAGCTAGGCACAATCTATTTTTCCAACAGAAGAATCGTAACATTCTCCTCAAAGACTGAGGAAGAATTATTAAATGAATTATTAAACAATGCAGTTTGAAAGAGACAGTGGATGAAAATAACTAA
The DNA here is from genome assembly GCF_029407905.1 of Bubalus kerabau. Classification (NCBI taxonomy): domain Eukaryota; kingdom Metazoa; phylum Chordata; class Mammalia; order Artiodactyla; family Bovidae; genus Bubalus; species Bubalus kerabau. The sequence continues at coordinate 18,479,444 of NC_073643.1, forward strand.
TGCAACTACAGTACGTCATGTTCCTTAAAATTCCAGAATTCCTTGAGGCATTACACTGAAATAGCAAATATAACCTATAGCAGCTAATATAGAACAATAAGTCTGACTAGTAGATCCATTCTCTCCCCTGAATACTATCTGGACTAATTAGCATTATCAATTAGTTTCAGGACAGAGAAGAGGAATCAGAACCTTTTAAACAATTTATCTTGATATATTTTCCTCTAGGTTAGGCTTCTTTACACTGCTGAGTTTCACAAGAGCACCACAACTATTCTCTGTACTGTCCAGGATCTAATACCCTAGTGTTTGTTGGGAAACAGCAGAGTACCTCAAGTGCATCTGTGGGGGTTATGGAATGAAGAATGAATTTGATGATCACAGGTAGGTCGTCCAAACTGACAGATGACAGCTTACCCATCACTAACTGGCGGACCTAAACACAAAAAACACAAAATCTTACATATTTCCATGTTAATATCACAATCTAGTAACGACTCATTAGGTAAAATTAGAAAAATTATTTCTCTCAGCTTCTCACTTGCACTTTCAGAAGAAAAACACATTTTACTTTTTTCCAAATTACCAGCTCTCAATTGTTAATGCTACGGCTTCTTCAAAAACAGAGAAGCGATAAATATCAAAGTTATTATCTTACATTTTGGAGCCTGAATTTTCCACTGGCTACAGAAAGCCATAAAAATTTGTTATTCCTATGGGAACAGTTTGTAAATATGCAGACAACACAGAAAATTTCCACTAAAATTTACGGCTTAAAAACAAACAGTTCATCTATCACAGTATAGCACATAAAATTCACACACACACACAAAAAAAGAATAGGTGTCATTCAGCACTGTTTCAAAATGAACTTTTCATTATATACAATTGGTCCAGGGCAATGAATGACTGACATCAGTTCTGGGAGGTGAGAAGACTAGTTCTGTTTCTGGAGAGCAGAGTCCTCCGTACCTTACTCAGGAGCTTTGACTCAAGTTGGAGGCTAGAAAGGACATCCAGGATCGGGACGGTGAGCAGAGTATTCTCTGTTAGAAGGTCGCTGTGAACAGTGGAAAAGAAATTATGCAACTTTTAACAGAATTGAACAAGTAATGACTTGGGAAAATCATCCAAGGATGGGAAGAGAGGATACACTTAGCTCCCATTAAATTCTATTTGTAGTATGTTTCATTAAAATTCTCTTGAGTAAAAAAAAAATATATGCACATTTTGAAAAATTCAAACAACAAGAAACCCTATCTCATCACACCCTCTACTCAGAGGAAACCACTGTTGAGATTTGGTCCATATCCTTCCTCAGAAAAGGAAAAAGAAAAGCCACAATTTCAATGAAGTGGGATAAATATGATACCTATATGTGCAGGGTGCTACAGTAGCATAGAGTAGAGAAGGACAGCAATGGATTCTAAGAGAAAGTTATACAAAAGGACAGGCAGGCAAAGGGAGGGGTATAGGGCTATACACAGAAGGAGCAGTCTGCCCAAAAGGACAAAGGCAAGAAATCTCTAGACCTTTTCGGAGATAGCTTTACAGATAACTACAAAAAAGGAGGTATTACAAATTGAAGTTTTTAATTACTTCTAGGATAAATACACAGTTGCATTACCCCTTCTTTGTTACTGCTCTGTCAATTAGAATTTTTCACATAAATGTCAGAAAGCAATGGATCTGACACAACAATGTGCATTAGAATTAATCGTTTAGGGACCAAAGAACGTTGATGTTTAATAGGTTCCACAAACCATCTGGATGTGCAGTCATGATTGAGGACACCTGTGGGTACAGGAAATGCTGACAAAACAAAAAAATGCTAATAAAGGAAAGTTTACATCTCCACAGATCAAATTTATATACCTAATCCTAAGCCAGACTTCATATTCACAAGAGATACATACACCTACTTAAATATATATTATTAGAAAAACAAGCCACATTCAATATCCCAGTAAGACAAGTATCATTCTCTTTTATACAGAAACACAGTATTATTACTCTTTTTATACTGCAGCAATAGGCTCCCAGAGTGAAGGCTTGCTCAAGCTGGCAACAAGGTGCTTACCCACCTGAGCTCTTTCCCCACATCAGCATGCTGGGAATCCCCTAGGATCTCAGGTAGGCTGATGACAAAGTCATGTTGTAGGCACAGCGGAGCAACACTGATCAGCTGCATGATCTTGGTGGTAAGATCCTGCAGTGGAGGACACTATTATAAGAATTGTAACACAGTATCCACAATAGAGAAAGACTTCCTACTCTCAAAATATAGACCTGGAATTATTTTGTGTACAATATGACAACTACACATACATCCAAGCTCAAAATCTAAAATCAGAAGTAAATCACCTAGAGATTTTTCATAAATGAGATGGTATCTATATTAATAAAAAAAAGTAGGCTGGATGGCATATTATCTAATATCTTTATTTCACTTAATATTTACATCTCTATTTCCTTTTTTAAAAGGTAGGAATCTGTTGCTCAAGGATACACAATTAATAAGTGCCAGAACCAAAATTCCAGCCCAGATGAGACTCCAAAACTCATGTTCTTCCAAATAAAGATTTAGCCTTTGAACGTGACAAAACTTAGTAGAATGATTTTAAGAACTCTAAAGAATAAGCAAAACGCTCAAAACAGATTCATCTTTACCAAGGTACTTAATAACAAAACTCCCAAAGAAATTTTCCTCAATATATAATTAAATCAACACATCTGCACTGAAGTAGGATGGTTTCAGATCTCACTTTTTTTGAGAAATAAAACATAATAATCTCCGTATTTTGAGAAATTCGTGAATTCCTTCCAAATAATTAATTCAATAAATCACATCCAGTCACCACAGTTATGGGCTTCCCTAGTGCCTAAGCTGGTAAAGAACCTGCCTGCAATGCAGGAGACCTGGGTTTGATCCCTGGGTTGGGAAGATCCCTTGGAGAAAGTAAAGGCTACCCACTCCAGTATTCTGGCCTGGAGAATTCCATGGACTATCCATGGGGTTGCAAAGAGTTGGACAAGACTCTTCACTTCCATCACAGTGAGATATATTTCTGTTTTTTTGAAGACATTTAAAGGATGAAATAACCATGACTTTCAAACTACGAAAGCTAAAAAAGCTAATGGATAGAATATGAATTTCCTGTCTAGAAAGGCAAAAAACCCTGCAAATTCCAAAGGTTTGGTGTTAAGTGCAGAAAACACTCTCTAAAGACAAGAGACCAAAAAAGTACCCAAGCCTACCTTACTATCCACAACTCGGTCCAGCCACTTTAGCTGACTGATGATGAGTCGAGGCATGCTGATTCCATCACTGTTCACTCTGAAATGTTAGAGTGGATGAAAAATCAGGAACGTAGCCTGTCTGACCTACACAGCAGCAAACATTAATACTGCATATAACATCTCAGCCATTCAATTAACATTGGCTTAAAGTTCAACATTCAGAAAACGAAGATCATGGCATCTGGTCATATCACTTCATGGGAAATAGATGGGGAAACAGTGCCAGACTTTATTTTTGGGGGCTCCAAAATCACTGCAGATGGTGACTGCAGCCATGAAATTAAAAGACGCTTACTCCTTGGAAGGAAAGTTATGACCAAACTAGATAGCATATTCAAAAGCAGAGACATTACTTTGCCAACAAAGGTCCGTCTAGTGAAGGCTATGGTTTTTCCTGTGGTCATGTATGGATGTGAGAGTTGAACTGTGAAGAAAGCTGAGCGCCAAAGAATTGATGCTTTTGAACTGTGGTGTTGGGGAAGACTCTTGAGAGTCCCTTGGACTGCAAGGAGATCCAACCAGTCCATTCTGAAGGAGATCAGCCCTGGGATATCTTTGGAAGGAATGATGCTAAAGCTGAAACTCCAGCACTGTAACCACCTCATGCGAAGAGTTGACTCATTGGAAAAGACTCTGATGCTGGGAGGGATTGGGGGCAGGAGGAGAAGGGGATGACAGAGGATGAGATGGCTGGATGGCATCACCAACTCGATGAACTTGAGTTTGAGTGAACTCTGGGAGTTGGTGATGGACAGGCGTGCTGTGATTCATGGGATCGCAAAGAGTCGGACACGACTGAGCGACTGAACTGAAATGAAACATTAACCACAGGTTGCACGCTGTGCTAGACACACAGATGACACAAAAAAAACATAGGACATATGCATATATATTGAGAAAGATGTCTGGAAGAAGATGCACTGAACTGTTAATGACTATATCTGGGGAGGGTTGAGAGGGGAAGAAAGGTCCGGAGAGTATCTGTTAAAATACATAAACAATTTTTAAAATAAAGATTATTAATAAATTGGGTAAGAGAAATTATTTTTAAAAGGTAAAAACTAATTACCTAGATGTGGTAAGTACTGAAACAGCAGAATATTTTTTACTGGTATAGAAACCTAGGTCAGATGAGATTATGTCTGTGAAAGTATTAAAAACCATCTATATATGGATGAAAAAAAGTTGACTCAGTACTATTTCCCCTAAGATGACAGTCTTTGCCTTCTTCCCAGCCTCCTATGTCTAAGTTTTGGATTACCTCCAGCTCCTCTTCTTGACAACACTTTCAATCTTTGTTTATAATAGTCAAGTTTAACTACTAAAAAAGACTAGCCAGGACACAAATCATCTAGTGCAATCCATTTAGGCAAAGCATGAATTTTTAAAGATAAACCTTCAAGTTTACTATTATTACATATAAGACACTGAAAAGGCACATTTTAAAAAGGAGAAAATTAAAATGACCCAAATCCTCTCATCCAGAGATGTCCATCACTGACATACATATGTCTATGTAAATGTATATGTATGAATTTTTGTTAACAAAATATTGAGTGAACTGTAAATATGACTTGCAACCTGAATTTTTTAAATTAAATGGTATTATATAATCCTTTTTACAATTTTTAATATCCACATGATATCCCTATACTAATTTACTTAACCAATCCCTTATACTTAAAAATCTGTTTACAATTTTTATTTTAAACAGCAATAATATTCATTACTGTTTTCATTCAGAGCTATTACCTTAGGATAAATTAGGATGTACAGCGGAACATAAAGCAAAATCTAAGATTATGATACACACAACCTCCTGATCTTCAGAGTGATTACAATGCTTTATATATGTTTACCAGTGATGTATGAACTGGCTTGTTAATTACACTCAACAACGGAGATTCTTTGAGAGTAAAAAATATTATTTGAAATTGTTGCCTTTGATTATTAATGAACTTGAGCATTAAAAAAACATTTAATGCTCTTATATTTCTTCTCTGTGAATTATCTATTCATGATCTTTATCTACTTTTCTATTAGGCTGCTCTTTTTTCCTAACTTATTTTTTTTAATAAAACAAACAAACTGTGTTTGTTTTTCTTTTTTGGCCATGTCACATGGCTTGCAGGATATTAGTCCCCATACAGGGATCAAACCTGGGCCCCTGATAGTGAAAGCCTGGAATCTTAACCATTAAAGTACATTTCTAAAAAATGGCAGCACACGTACAGTATAGAACTGAAAAGGTAAAGAACAGTATTCAAACAATATCTGACTCCAGCCAACTGGCTCCCCTCCTTGGAAACAATCACTACCACCAGTTTATCGTGCATTCTTCTAGGAATAATAAGACATGCTACTAAAATTTCAAAAAAGTCACCATAGTTAAACTTGAGTAGTTACTTAAAAATCTGGAGTCATGATAAATATGATCTTCAGAGGTACCAATGATGTTTCAGAGCAATCTTTTCAGAGAAACATAAGTACACCAGGATGTATAATTTCACTTACTTTTCAAAAAGAAATTCTGGCAACTTTTCAAATAAGACTTTGATAATGGCAGGCTAAAAAAGAAGACATAGGGAGTTAGGAGATGGTCTCGAAATGTACAAAAGAAATGTACAACTAGCGGTAATTCTCTCCATCAAGATTCTTGGAGGCAAAAACCTGCTATAACTGAAATGCTCATTTTTAAGAATGTCCACATGAATGCTGCCTATATTTTGAACAGAACCTGTTGGAATACAAAAATCTGTCAATAACCCACCCTCTGAAAAATTGCAAAATAACTATCAAGGCAACACTAAAATAATCAGATAATCAATAGTATGATTAATTATGAGAACTGTTAACCCATGACATGCAAATTTTAACAGATTATCAAATAGTTTGCAAGAAAGATTTCTCTTCAGGGGAACAAGAGAGTTCTTATAGATTTAAGTAAACTAAGTGATATTCAAGATTTCCAATGAAAAGGAAAAGAGAATGCTAAGATTAACAGTGGGAGACATTGTCTACTAAATAGAGAGACAAAGAGAAGGAAAATGGCAAAATCTAGTTAATAAGCAAATACAAAGCTAAATGGGAGATGATGCAGCTGTGAATATAGCAGAGACATACGTGGTATACAGACCACATAGCATGAAGCTTTACAAAACAGGAAGCAGAGGCTGACCGGACAAACGAGACTTCAGGATATAATAGGCTAATCAGCTCAGTCCAAACCACAGATATTGCTCTCCAGATTCATCTCAGCAACAGGGCTGTGGGAAACTGCTACAAACTCAAATGCTTCTATTACCCCTGCTCTACCCTGTGCTCCAGCCATTTATACTTGGGCATACACCACAAATCACATCCATGAGATGTTCACACAAAAAGTGGCACAGGCTCACCTGTAATATGTCAATCCCCAGAAGCAATTTAATGAGGCTCTTACAGTAAGATGTGCCTGTGCTGTTAAAAAAAAAGAGAGAAATTTGTTTTCTGTTTTGTGTTACTGTTTTTATTATCCTTTGTCCATAAAATTGGTTAAATATGTAATTTTTTAGGAGAAACTATCCTGTTAGAGAAGAAATACAGCACATGAGAAGACAGCTCTTAAGTCACAGAGAGGTAAAGAGTTGAAATTTTCACCAACAGAGGTGAGATACATTTTAAAAAACATTCTGGATTCTTAGTATCCTGAACTTAATAATTTAAAGGTTAGGCTAAAACTCTGAGAAAAAGAGAGCTATGAATCAAAAGCAAAATTCCAAAAAAACCTGCATTCTATCCAACCTCCCCACACCCCCCAATCCAACTGGTGTAAAATTTCAGCAAGACTCGACAACTCATCTCCACACCTGGTTTCCTCATGCTGCACACGTTCACAAGACAAAAGGCAGTTCCTGAAACTGTCCTGGTCCTCAATGTAAGACTCCAGGCCACTGACGAACTCTTCTATTATCTTGGTAACATTCAAAGAAAACAAGAGTAAAAATTTTAGTTTAACAGTTGCTGTGGGTTAATAAAATCATTCTAGCACATTCAACTTTATGCCAGTGACTTTAAATTCCCAACTGAAGAGTACTGCTGGCAAAAAAAAAAAAAACAGTACTAGGGAGAAAATACATACTGTGGGATAAGAAGGATGTTTCCTCAGAGTCTGAAAGAGTTTCTTTTGGAAAACGATTTGATCCACAGCTATAAGAAAAGAAGACGAGTTGGTCCCCAGTGTCTTGAACACTCCTGACTATTGTCTCCCTTTCCTAAGACCTAGGTTCCTGTCTGATGAAACCAATAAAGGTATTCCCAACCTAATAAACTCACAGCAGAACAGAATTAGCATTAGTAAAGGATAGCTACTAAGTATTTTAAAAAGATGCCATACCCTTAACTGAATGGGATAATCTATGCTCCCAACGTAGGGCCTTATGTGGCTTTATTTATAAATTTTCCTCTGAAATTAATTCTGACCCGGATAAATACTCTCTGGGTATTTATTTTTTCACAAAAAAACAAAGTAATACTATATATAGCATTCTTAAAAAAAAAAAAAGAATTAGACATACTTAACTTAACATGCATTAACTAAAATGTAATTTCAGTTTCATCCTTGTCTCCAGACAGATGGTGCTCCCATTTCTAATCTTCACTGCCTCTCTAGAAAATCCATTATTCAGTTCTGAGCCCTTTTACTATACCCAAAGAAAAGATTTTCATTAAAACATTACCTAGTTGGTTCTGACTCTCTCCTGTTTTAAGAGTAATTCCTGATGCCTTAAGAAACTTGACAAAGATATTGTCATTTTCTTCAACTTCATTGTGAACATGAGATTTCTTTGTCTTTTTGGAAAGTGGTTGCTTCCTGGCTTCTGAAAATTGAAAAAAATTTCAAGAATGCGACAAAGAGTAGAGCAAAGCTTAAAATGTAAACCCTAGAACAATAACCCTAGGATAGTTGATGGGTTCCTGAGAGACTATACTGGAACTGATGCTGCAGTGAAATTTTATCTCTAACAAGGGTCAGCAATAATGGCTTGCAGACAAACAAAACAATTAACAAACAGAATTATTTTCACCTATTGAGTTTTCTTTTGAAGAATTCAAAATATGCCACCTCTAACAAGAATAACCATAGAAATGTTTTCCACCCAAATTCTAAAGCAGCCAGGGTCTCTCATGTACTCTACAAACCACTGCATTAGAATCACTGAGAAGCTTATTGGAAGCATATTCTTAGGTCACATCCCAGACGTACAAAATCAAAATTTCAAGGCTAGAGCCTGGGAATCTAAATTTTTAATAATTCATATTCTGCAGGTAATAATCCTTACTCGCACCGAAGCTTGAGAACCAATGATCAGGATGCAGAGGTGGAAGAATGTGATAGATTCGCCTACGTCTTATCTTTGAGTACAAAGTCCAGACTGATTTTATCCCAAGGCTTTCAATCCATGAGAAGTAATTTAAAAAAATAAGCAAACATAAACAAAAAGGTACCTGAGGTTCAGTATGATTATCTACTCTTCTCCCTTAATGAAGCAATGTTAGAATTGCCTTAATAGAGTAGATGAGTATAATAAAAAAAAGACTATCAACCACTTCTCATAGGAATACTTAGGGCCTCTGTCAGTTGCATTCTCATTATAGACAGAGTCTGTCCTCTTTCTTTGCCTCTGGCATGTTTGCTTTGATATGATGCTATTCCTTTCTATATCATCATCACAGCATTTATCGAGATCATAAATTTTTTTAAGGGAGGAAAGATGACCATAAGATTTTTAAAGGGTTAGGGGCTTCCCTGGTGGCTCAGATGGTAAAGAAGCTGCCTGCAACACAGGAGACCCAGGTTTAATCCCTGGGTCAGGAAGATCCCCTGGAGAACAGAATGGCTACACACTCCAGTATTCTTGCCTGGAGAACTCCATAGACCAGAGGAGCCTGGTGGGCTACAGTCCATGAGGGTCCCGATGAATCGGACACAACTGAGCGACTAACACAACAACTGTTTGGGGCTTCCCTGGTGGCTCAGTTGGTACAGAATCCACCTGCAATGCGGGAGACCTGGGTTCAATCCCTGACTTGGGAAGACCCCCTGGAGGGCATGACAACTCATTCCAGTATTCTTGCCTGGAGAATCCCCAAGGACAGAGGAGCCTGGTGGGTTGCAGTCCATGGGGCTGCAAACAGTTGGACACGACTGACGACTAAGCACGGACTATGTAGTTATCTTTGTGTCCCAGCACCTGAAGGACGTACGATAGATAAGTTCTTGCGTCTGTAGATTCCACTTATGTGGAGACTGAAGCTCACAGACTATAGGCATGTCCAAAGTCATACATGCAATTAGAGGTAGAAATTCCAAATCTCTTGACACTGGACTGTGTGTGTCCTATCTATTAAGCCTTGATGACTCCAACACTTGAAAGGAGGAACTTTATATCCCTTTTAGTGCCTCACACATTTGCTACAAAAAATAAAGCAACAAATGATTAGACACTTACCAGAGGCATCTTCTGTCAGGCTCTCTTTATTCTCTGACACTGATAGTTTTCTTTTGGAAATCATTCTGACCAGTCTTCTTCAGTTAAATTACTTTGCAGAACAAATCAGAGAACATAAGTTACTCTGTAGAAGCTAGATAAATTCTGAGAAGTTAAAAATATTAGCTCAAAGAAAACAATTAATGCTCTATCCAAAACCAAAGACTTCACAAAATGCTATCTAAAGCCAGATCTTGAGAAAATTTCAACTCCTTTCTGGTCAATACTTGCTTACTTTCACGACTTGTTTACCTAGTTGCCTCTTTAGCCAGATCGCTTTTCTCTTGCTGAAGAATAAAACCCATAGTTCTCTGACATTGAAGATCCTTCACCCTTTAGCCGCAATCTACTATTCCTTTAACTCATTAATCCAAAACTCCAATGTTGAGGACTGGGCTAGTTGTTGGGGTTACATTTGTGAACCAAAAATGATTCCTGCTCCAACTGAAATGCTGTTATCTGCCTGGAAATTACTCCATCTCCTTAAAGTCTCAATCAAATGTCTTCTTCCTTGAAAACTGGACTCCTATCCCCAAAGGAGATTACTCCTCCAGCTTTCCTGCTCCAGAGTATATGTAAGAAACCTTAGAACACACTAGACTGAGGGGCTCCTTGAGAGCAAGAATCCAGTGTTGTTTATCTCAGGTATCCCTAGGGCCCAGCATGGTACCTAGCATTAAAGAAAAAAAATTCTGAGAATATTCGCTAAATGAGAATGGCAGGCAGGAAGTTAAATATTAATATCTAACAAAAACTACTAAGTCTTTTATATGTAATACTTCGTTTATTTCTCACAAAACTTTTTGAGGTAGGTACCATTACTCTCAAGACACCTGAGTTCAATCCCTGATCGGGAAGATCCCCTGCAGTAGGAAATGGCAAACCACTCCAGTATTTCTGCCTGGAAAATTCCATGAACAGAGGAGCCCGGCGGGCCACAGTCCACGCAGTTGCAGAGTGGGGCATGACTGACCCACTGAGCGCACGGGCGCACATGAGCGCCTGCACACACACATACACACCATTATTCTCACATTCAGTGGCAGAGCTGGGATCCAATTTAGCAATCCGGCTCCAGGATCTACCTGCCTCTTAACTACCACCCATAATAGTGGCTTCCAACAATACTTACCATTTACTACTTACCAAGCGTCATGCTAAGCTTTTTTTTTTTTTTTTATCCTTTGCCTCGTTTACATTTATAAGCATTATCAACCATTCTACAGAAGGAAAAACTAAGGCAAGTCATGGCCTCTGGACTTCAGGGAACACGCCCTTAACACCTGCTAACCCGTCCAGCAGCCTCAAACCCGGGGAAACCCGGAGGGCTGTCTGGACTAGGTCCTCCGGGGAGGGGCGGGTGGGGGGGATGGGGGTCAAGTCTCTCATCATTTCGTCTTTTTAACGACGCAGGAAGGTACCTGGAGGTATTATCCCGCGACTAGATAGCTGCAGAAGCTGAGGTTGAGGGCACGGAGGCTCAGAGGGAAAGGCCAGGCTCTGTTGGGACCGAGAAACCAGGCCGTAAGTTCGCGAAGCCTCGAGAGACAACGACCACTGCCCCAGTCATCGGCGGAGAAGGCGTCGCCGACCCGCCTCTTCGACTTTCCCGCCGGTACGACGCCACACTGACGCCACTGCAGCGCGCCCTCGCCGTGACGTGAAACGTCCGCGCCGGAAGTGGGCGGCCCGGCGGCCCTGCTTGGGGCAGGACTCAAGGGACAACGCCGCCGTAGGGTCCGGGTCTGGCCTGGCTGAGGGCGGTGAGAAGGCCCAGAGGCGGCCTCAACTAGGACCCGGTGCCCCGACGAAAAGAAACCCGGTTACACTCGGCCGGGAGCCCACTCTGTGAAGATGGCGGGGCCGGAGCTGTTGCTTGACTCCAACATCCGTCTCTGGGTGGTCCTGCCCATCGTTATCATCACCTTCTTCGTGGGCATGATCCGCCACTACGTGTCCATCCTGCTGCAGAGCGACAAGAAGCTCACCCAGGAACAAGTCTCCGACAGGTCAGCGCCCTCCCCTCTCCGGCAATCTCACTCTCGTGACCTTGGGCAAGAAAGTACAGGGGTTATGTCAGTTTGCCCGGCTTAATCAGGCCCCCACTAGCTGAGTTTCCTTGGCTGAGTTACCCCTGTGTTTCACTTGTTCATCTGCGAAATGGGGCTGATAACAGGACATGCCTCATAGAGCAGGAGTGGGGACTAAATTTTAGATGATGTCTGTAAAACATTCCTCTAGATACAGTATAAGTTTCCATGAGCCTGAATGATCACAAATGGGACATTTGGTTTCATAATTAGGGTTTTGCTGCCTCAGAGGTTACTAAAATTTTTCTAAAATGTATTAAACCAAAATGGAGAAATATATAAATGAAAAAACATTAGACCATATTTGGGACTAGAACGTATGTAAAAAGTGACTCTCAAGCTTGTAGAATAGTGACTTTTCGGAAAGGAAAAACAAATAGATCTTTAAGAATGTGAAACTCCAGTTTGAAAAATACTGACTTGGAAAACTAGAGTTTTATTTTAAGAAAATGTTTTTCACTTGCAAATTACGATGGCAGAAGATAAACTTTACCTTTATCACCAGTTGTGTTGTTGTGCTTAGTCGAGCAGGGACTTATTTTTAGATACTAATGGAAAAAAAATGCAAAATTCAAAAATTCTTGTAGAATTTGCAGACCTTAAGAGAAACTGAGTATTTAAAATTTATAGGATAATTTAAGTTGGCCTTATTTCAGGGTTTAAATGCCTCACATGATTCTCAACCCCACTTCTGCAAAATTGCTCAGCAGTATAAATAGAGATCTATCTGAATTTCTGTTCAACCTGTGGAAGTCCTGAATTCTCTATAGTGAACAAGGTTTTTATGACGACTTACCATGTGCCCTGCACTGTACTGTATGCTAGGGGGTACAAAATATGACAAGACCGTACTCTCAGGGAGTTTTAGTCCAAGTGATAAAACATGCAAAGGGAAGATAGGAAATACTATTATTTTAGTGCTCAGGGTATGCCTAATACAGTGGTAATCACCTTAAGTGACATATGTGAAGAATTAGCTTAAAATCCTTTAATATTTGCTTTTTGCTCTTTAAAAAACTGTGGTAAAATACATATAAAATTTTCCACTTTCTTTTTTTCTTTTTTTAAAGTTTAATTTTATTTATTTTGGCTGTGCTGGGTCTTCATTATTGCACAGGCTCTTCTCTAGTTGCAGCGAACAGGAGCTACTCTCTGCTTGCGGTCCGCAGGCCTCGCATTGCGGTAGCCTCTCTTGTTGCGGAAGACGGGCTCTGAGTGGGCCAGTAGTTGTGGCACGCAGGTTTAGTTGCTCTGCAGCACGCGGGATCTTCCCTAACCAGACTGAACCCATGTCTCCTGCAGCGGCAGGCAGGTTCTTTACCACTGAGACACCAGGGAAGCCCACTTTGACTGTTTTTAACTATACATTTCAGTGCCGTTAAGCACATTCACCTTGTGCAACTGCCACCACTGTACGCTTCCACAGTATTTTCCTGACCCCTGGCAGAAACTCTGAGCCTATTAAGCTCACTTCCGTCTCTCCCAGTTCCTGAGATGCACCATTCTACTTTAGGTACTTCATTAAGTGGAATCACACAGTATTTGTCCTTTTGGGTCTGCCTCATTGTATGATGTATTCATGGTTTGTCCATGTCGTTGCAAGTGAATGGATTTCCTTCTTTTTCGTGGCTGAATTAATATTCCAGTGTGTGTGTCTACCCATATATCATGTTGTCTTTATCCTTTCAGGACTTTTTAAAATTATTGTTTATTTGGGGTTGTGCTGGGTGTTCTTTGCTGTGTGCAGACTTTCTCTGTGTGCAGAGAGTAAGGGCTGCTATTTAGTTGTGATGCATGGGCTTCTTGCTGTGGCTTCTCTTGTTGCAGGGCACAGGCTCCAGAGCATTCGGGCTTCAGGAATTGCCGCACTTGGGCTCTAGAGCTCATGGGTTTCGGTAGTTGTGGTGCAAAGGCTTAGTTCCCCATGGCATGTGGAATCTTCCTGGACCAGGGATCGAACCCATGTCCCCTGCATTGGCAGGCAGATTCTTAACCGCTGGACCACCAGGGAAGTCCTCGGGGTTGTTTCTATGTATGGGCTATTGTGACTAATACTCCAATGAACACAGGGTTGCATATATATATATATTATATATATGTATATATGTATATACAATGTGATTCTATTTTTATTTTTTTGAAGCACCTCCATATTGTTTTTCATAAATTTGTACCAATTTACAGTCCCACCAACAAGGGTTTCCTTTCCCCCAACCTTTTGCTTTTAAGATAAAGATTACAGTACAGTGGAACCCTTAAAAAGAAAGGAATCATGTCACATGGTTACAACACAGATGAACCTTAAGAACATGAGGCTAAACAAAAGAGACCAGATACAAAAAGGTAATATCTGTATGATTCTACTTATATGAAGTATCTAAAATAGTCAAATTCACAGGAACACAAAGTAGAATGGCGGTTACTAGGGGCTGGGGGATGGGGAATGGGGACGTTATTGTGCAATGAGAATAGAGTTTCAGGTTTGCAGGATGAAAAAGTTCCGGAGATCTGTTTCACAACAGTGTGAATATGCTTAACACTACTGAACTGTGTGCTTAAATGTGGTCAAGATGGTAAATTTTATGTTAATGTTTTTTACCACAATTTTTTTTAAGAATAGCACTGAGACTCTCTTACATAGTCTAGCTCTTGCCAAGCTCTCAAGCCTTGTCTCACCATGTGTCTGTAGTCCTCTTTCTTCCACCCATATGGCGTTTTCCTGGTCCTCAGAGACAACGGTGCTTACTCCTGCCTCAGGGCTTTTGCCCATGCTCCAGCTCTTTGCCAAGGTTGTCTCTACCCGTCTTTAAGATTTCAGCTTAATCATACCCCCTCAGGAAAGCTTTCTCCAAGACCTTGACGTCTTAGACTCAGTCACATGCCCCTGTTAACACACTCAGATTATCCGTCTCTCTTTCCTGGTATGTAACAGATGGATTTGACATTTATTCCTGTGGTTATTTGATTATAGTTTTTCTCCCCTACTAGACTTTAACCTCCTTGAGATACTTGCCTTTTTTTTTTTTTTTTTTGGCTGCAGCATGCAGGATCCCTGAGTAGGGATCCAGCCCATGCCTCCTGCAGTAGAAGAGCAGATTCTTAACCACCAGCCCGCCAGGGAAGTCCAAGATAGATTCTTGCTTTTTGATCGCTGTTGTTCATGTCGCCTAACATGGCACCCAGAAGCTCGAGAAGTATTCGTTCAATGAGAATAAGCCTGTTACTGTGTACAGTATGAATGGAGGCGTAGGAAAGTTAAGGCACTCACCCAGGATCACATAGTTAACAAGTCAATATTTGAACCCATCTGTCCAACTCCAGAGCTTAAATTTTTACTCATTATTCTAGACCCAGTGCTACTTACACTGTCCGTGGTAAAGGACCAGTTTGGGTTTTTGAATGTTCAGTCTGTCACAGGCTGGTGCTTTGATAAAAAATTTTTGATCACATATTTGGATGTTTGGACAATGTCAGATTGCTATAAAAGTTTCTAAACCTTTAGTCTCAGTGTCTGTTCTCACCTCACCCCAGACCAGCATTGCGACACAGGCCACATTATGAATAGCTTTAGTCTAGCTCCCAGGGAATGGAACATATCACCTCTCAACTCTTCAGGCTTGTGTCTATAGCATTTTGTTTTGTCTCACTTTTCAAGAAGGATTTCCATTAAGGAGGTTTTTTCCTCCCCTCATTAAAACAACTTTTGAAAACCTAGAAAAAATAGCGTTTTGATCTCTTCTGTTTGATGTTTGTTCTAACACTGCCCACTTGGTACACTTTGTTACCTGTAAGAATCAACTATGTTCAAATATCACCAGATAATTTCATTTATGAATTCAGTAAGTATCTACTGAGAGCTTACCAACATCTGCACCCTGAGTAGAATTTGTATTTGTCTTGCAGGTAACAACCCCATCAAGCCCTACAGGGGTCATTTTGGTCAAAACCAAAGATCATTTCTTTGGTTTTGCTTTGTTTTTAAACTTCCTTCTTTTATCCTTGCCCTTCCTCCCTTCTGCCCCCAGGTCTTTTGAGTAGCATCCAACTGCTACTCTCTTTACTCAGAGAAAAGTTCCTTCTTAGCTCATTATAAAGTAAGAAAAAGCGTAATGTCCCAAATGTGCCTTCCTCAGAAATCTTTGTTTAGAAAGAGTCACTCCTGAAAACTTCTTGTGGAAAGCTGAGTGTTGGGTTAAGTATGTTCTGTTGGTATTAAGGAGACTTGTATTTTGAAAAGTTTCCACTCAGAGCTATTGCCAAATAGGCCTTCTCTTGTGTTTAAATAGGTTTTCTACTTTATTCTCTCATTTTCTTCTAGAGTTTCACTTTTAAAAATCTCATTGTCTTGGTTTTGTTTTTTTTCCTTCAGTCAAGTCCTAATTCGAAGCAGAGTCCTCAGGGAAAATGGAAAATACATTCCCAAACAGGTACTCATTTATCTTTTATTACAAGCTAAAACACGATTCACTGTTGAGGACAGTAGATAGCTGAATGTTTTATAAGGGGACTCTTCGGGAAAAGCTGAAGGCAGGCAAGTCAGTAATTAAGCTGTGGCCTAGTGGTGTTTGCTGTCATTGTGACCTTGCTCTTCTTGGGAAATTGTTTTCAAATGTGACTCAGCTAAAGTGTCAGGACGGCTGCCAAGTAGGCTGCCAGCTCTGAGTGTAATAGCATATTCCAAGGGCCTTCTGACTAAACCTCGGGGGAGTAATTTGATAATGTTCTATGTCACAGTTTTAAGAATTAAAAAGTTCTTTTTTCTACTAGTCTTTCCTGACACGAAAATATTACTTCAACAACCCAGAGGATGGATTTTTCAAAAAAACTAAAAGGAAGGTTGTGCCGCCTTCACCTGTGACTGGTATGTATATTCCCCTCTCTCATCTTTAAGGAAGATTTTTAACATGATGGTGGGATGAGCAGGAAGGATGTCCTTTTATTTGAAATTTAAATAGTATAAGACAGTAATCTGAGGGAACTTAGGGATCATCGGATACAGGGATCTACAAAAGGGGGGATTCTCTTTTTCAAATAAATCTTATACCTTGGGAACTCCAGTGTATAAAGTGGAATTAAAAGCAAGACCTCTCGGCTAAGGGGACGGGGAATAGGGCCATTGTCCCCAGGTATCTCCCCTCTGCTGTTCCTCAGGACCCAGGGCTCTGAGGGGCACAGCTGGAAAGCATTCCAGTCCCAGGTCCCACCCAGTGCAATCCTGCTGCTGGCAGATGACTCCCAGATTCTGCCTAAATGCTTCCCTCGGTGATTCATTTCTTTGTCAGACATGAATGCTTGCTCTCCCCCTACAGTTTTTCCTCTAACAGAGTTCTTACTTCCTCTAATCCCAGTCATGTGAAAAACACAGCATCTTTAAAGTAAAACAAAATTAGCATATTATTTGGTTTTACTTATCCATTTATTTCAGTACCTATTTCTTTAGGTTAGATAACCAGTATCATAAACCCAGACAGAAGGTACTGGAATTGATTTCAATAATAAGTCTTTCAGCAAACCTACAAGAAACAAAAGACCAATAAGTATATGGAAAGATACTTGACATCACTAAAATCAGTGGAATGCAAATTAAAACACGGTGTCCTTTTTAACCCATTAAATTCGAAAAGATTGAAAAGCTTGACCAAAGCTGCTACTGTCAGGGTCATGGAAAATGAAGTCCTCTTACTGTTGTTGAAAGTCATTTTAAATGGTCAAATCCCTTGGCCCAGAAATTCTTCTACGAGTTTCTCTCACAGAAGCACTTACACAAATTTGGAGATTTATGTACAAGGAAGTTGTTCACAACATTTTTTTTTTTGCCAATAAACAATCTATAGATCTAACCAGAAGTGATGAGTGTGACCACAGTGGACGCCTATGCAGACATTAAAAATAATGAGCCATATTACACCAATATGGAAACATAACATCACAATATGTTAAGTTTTTAAATTAAGAAGCAGAATAGTAAGCATAGTATCCCTTCATGTGTATATATACAGAAAGAAACCATTGTGTATATACATGTATAGGTATATATGTATGTTTGTATTGACATATAAAGATAGAAGAATAGACAACAGTTAAAAGTGTTTAGACAGTAGGCAGAGGAACTGTCCACATCCTGTGTTTCTATGTCGTTTGAATTTTTTACAATGAACTTGTATTACTTGTATTAATTTTATCAAGTAAAGTAAAAAGTTACAGAAAGCAAGGAATAAATCCCTACCAACTGTGGTAACAGCTGTTGGGTGCTTGTTTTTCTGTCTTAGATCCCACCATGCTCACAGACATGATGAAAGGCAATGTCACCAATGTCCTGCCTATGATTCTTATCGGTGGATGGATCAACATGACGTTTTCAGGCTTTGTCACAAGTAGGTTACAGACTCGGAAGGCTTCAGGTTTACTTCATCTGTGATCCTTTCCCATGACCCTACTCAGAAATCCAGGTGCTGCTGACATACTGCTGTCCCGGGTCCTGTGTTCCCGAGTGGAAACTGATAACAGTTCCTGAACGAGAAATTGATTATGCTCTAATTTCATGGCTCTTATCCCAAAGCGTTCGTACATTCATGACATGGATGCTTTTTCACTAAGGGACTTGAACGAGTGGCTTACTAATTTGTATCCAAAACTAGTTTTGTGTCCTAGTGAGTAGGAGGATGGGAAGCCTGTTTCTGTCTTGACTTCATTTTTGAGGTGTTGGGGTCAGTTGTTTGTCGATTTGTTCATGAGCCACTTTGATTTTTAAATGAACTTGGTGTCTCAGTAATATAGTTCTTTGTGTGTATATATTCCACTTTGGGTTTAACAGACTAGTGCTGGTTTCTTTTCCAGATTTTGGGGCACAGCTCAGTTTGAGCCCTTACTTAAGCACTAGAGAATCTGGTGTTGTTCAAAGAACTAGAATAGAGTGACTTTTGAGTGTTAATCCTTCAGAAGTGGCATAAGTCTCTTTGTGGAAATAAGTTTCTAAACTCTGTATGGTACAGAGTTCCCACCTCCTCAGGGAAGTATGTGCATCACATTTACTACAGAGGAAGCTGGGTGTGATTCTGAACTTTTTCTTTCTTTTCTGCAGCCAAGGTCCCGTTTCCACTGACCCTCCGTTTTAAGCCTATGCTACAGCAAGGAATTGAACTACTAACATTAGATGCCTCCTGGTAAGGACTTTCTTCTATTGAGTAAAAACACCAACCAAAATCTGAAACAGCGATCTGTTAAACAACAGGATTTCCAGTTTGCCTGCTTCACTGGAATAGGTTTTTGGAGTTTTTCTCATTGAAACTCCACTCAGAATGCCACAGACTATGATAACTTTTACATGAGTTTTTTTTGCAAAAGGAGAGAATGTATCAAGCTCTTTCCCCTAGTTTCTTGGGTCTTAGGAGCTCAAAAAAGTAGATGTGTCCACCCCAAAAAAAGTTAAAGGCAGGAACTCTGGCCAAAGCAGACTTTTTAACAATAAATGCCCTGGAGCTTATGGAAGTGGATGTTGGTATTATTTGTTTTAAAGTACATTACTTCCAAAAACAACATTAATTCTTTTCACTGGTACCAGTCACTGTGCTAGATACATTCCATATATTATTTTATTCTCGTAGCAACCCTATGAAGTGGAGCCATTGAGATTTGACCACAAGTCTGTCCAAATCCAGCACTTGTGTCTTATTTACTGTTCTGTTTTTTATATCAGAGTAATAAAACCCCGAATATGAACAGCTCTTAGGACAGTGCTGCAGCCTCAGGAACACAGTAGCGCTTCTTCATGTGGTCTCTCCAAGATTATTTTGTCTGGCTTCCCAGAGACTAGCATCTAATGGAAACCAGACAGGGACTTCCTTAGTGGTCCAGTGGTTAAGAGTCCCCCTTCTGATGCAGGGGTCACGGGTTCAGTCCCTTGTCAGGGAACTAGGATCCCGCCTGCGGCAGGGCAACTAGGCCAGCCCACCATAACTCGAGAAGCCTGCACACCACAACAAAGACCAGCGTAGCCAAAATAAAATTGAGGAGGCTAGAATAAAATAAAATAGCCAGACAGTAGGAGGAGGAGAATGGGCATTGGGGGTCATTGCCTGACTGATCTTGACTGAGTCCGCAGTTGGAGCAGTCTGTGCTTGTTTGGGAGGGACACGATAGACCCGGCGCTGGGAGAGTCTTGGCCATGCACACTTCCCCAGAGGAGAAAAGCTATACTTCGTACAAGTAGCACGACTGTTCAGCTTTGACCTTCCAGTCTCCTGTGGGCCAAACACAAACTTCATGGGGTGGAGAAAAGCTGTTTTATCTTTTCTCAGCATCTGGACAAGTATGTTTCTGACATGCTCGTGTGGACAAAGGAGCCTGGAACCACATATGAACTAGCTTACCAATCTAAAAGATTATGTACAGATAAGTGTGACCCAAGTATTGGAATGAAGTGTGGGTCCTTTCTCTCTGTATCATTTCTGACACTAGTTTTAGTTTTTTATTATATGCAAGCATATTAACTTCACTGGGGCAAGGTGGGAAACCTAACCTAAGGAGAGCTTTGGGATATAGTTCAAAACTTGAAATGGCTTTTCCAGTCACTACAGTCTTCAATATGAAGCCTGTTAACACTTGTGGTTTCTTTAGAGAATGGGATTCAGGACAGCGGCCTCTTTGAATTTATATCTTACGTACTTCAGTATTATTTGCATGTATTATATACATACATCAATAACAAGTGTGTGTTGTTGTCATGATTACAAATAATAAATGGTTTGAAAACCCACTATGTAGGTAGGATAATTAAACAAAACTTGTATACCCTGATAAAATGAAGCCCACCAGGTGTGAGTTTAGTTCCTGCTACTGAATGCCAAAGAAGGAGCTGTTAACCTCCATATATTAACTCATTTTACCCTCATGGCAACTCTCTGAAGTGAGTGGAAGAATCGAGGTTTGACCCAAGTCTGTCCACAAGGCTCAGCTGTTCGCCTGCAGAGAGCTATAACTATTAATATTGGTAACATGGCCTTCACAACGTGTATTTCTTCTTTGGTTGTGCTCTGGATGACTATTGGCTGACCCCAGGAGATTCCTTTACATACTCTGAACAACTTCGGGTGGGAGAAATGTGTGAACTAGTGTATTCTGAAATAGCTACCTACATTGTTTCACTTTTGCTTCCTAGGGTGAGTTCTGCATCCTGGTATTTCCTCAACGTCTTTGGGCTTCGGAGCATCTACTCTCTGATTTTGGGCCAAGATAATGGTAAGAGGCAATTACTTCGATAGCTGAGTCATTCATACCAGGGCCAGAGTGATTATGTAGTTGCATTGAACAGAGTGAAATATAGTGCTTCATTCCCTAAACTTATTCCTAAGTTCCTGAGGTATTCTGAAAGAGTCTTGAACATCCCAAGGTCAGACTGAAGACCTCACTCATCGCAGGGACGGTATCTGGTTGTGCAGAGTCTGCTGCCCTCCTGTGAGGGGCCCAGCACCAGCACTGTAAGCCTGGAGCCGAGAGAAGGCTGGTGTGGTCAGTTCGCCCCCTGACTAGAGACCAGTACCAGTC
The DNA here is from genome assembly GCF_029407905.1 of Bubalus kerabau. Classification (NCBI taxonomy): domain Eukaryota; kingdom Metazoa; phylum Chordata; class Mammalia; order Artiodactyla; family Bovidae; genus Bubalus; species Bubalus kerabau. Next base: position 18,500,907 of record NC_073643.1, read on the forward strand.
CTGGCTCTCTTACTTAAATAGCTGGGACCCTGGGCAAGTGACTTAACCACACCAGTGCTCTGTTTGCCTACCTGTAAAATAGGGACCTTAATAAGTGACTTCTGGGTTTGCTGTGAGGAGTTGATAAAGTAGATACATGGAGCACTTAGTGGAGTACCTGGCATGTTGGTGTTGCTCAGTAAGTCATAGCTATTGCTCGTGTTATTTAAATTTGAAATAAAGGTTAGAGTTTCCTTTAGTTAATCTTCTCTCTCCTGCTGTTACCACGTCCATTTTTTGCAAGAGGTAAAGTGACTTTCACAAAGTGTGCGACAAGGCCAGTCAGTAAACTGTCCCATAGTCCTCTAACCCACTGCCAAGCATCTGTAAGTGCTGTGTGAGAACCATTCTTCCCTGAGGGTCCTGGGTGCCTCCTGTGCCCTGGCACTCACTGGGGTGTGTCTTACGCTGCAGCTGCTGACCAATCACGGATGATGCAGGAGCAGATGACTGGCGCAGCCATGGCCATGCCCGCAGACACCAACAAAGCTTTTAAGGTACACTCACTTCTCTTCCCAGCTTCACTGAGGCTCAAAGGTGTTACCAGAGTTACTTTTAAAGATAAATTGCCTTAAGTGAGTGTGCTATATATATGGTTCCATCATTTTAAGTTTAGCAAAAATGTATTTTCATTTACATGTCTCTTATTCCAGAGACAGAATCATCTGATAAGTAAGTTAGAGATTCTTGGTACTTTTGGTGGTTTTTAAATGCTCACCCAATTTAATCCACAGTGTAAATGAAGTTATAAAAACACCCCAATCAGAGATACAAGGTAGACATTTGGAATATTTTGAACTTTTTTGGATCCTGATATAAATTTCATTCAGTAAAATCTAAATTGGGATACCTTGGCAGTCTAGTGGTTAGGACTCCACACTCTTTTAATTGCCGAGGACCCAGGTTCAATCCCTGGTGGAGGAACTAAGATCCCATAGGCCATGTGGCTTGCCCCCCCATAAAATCTAAATTATTTGAGCCTTTCATACAATGATTCTTGAATTTGTAAAATCCAATATAATTTTACACAGCAAAATCTCACTAATTTTTCATGATGAAAACTAGAAATACGAGAGGAATTTGTTCATCTTGATGAAAGATACTTATGAAGGACCCACAGTTAGCATACTTATACTGGAAGCTTTGCCCCTAAGGGTAGGAACAAGACAAAAGATGTCCACTATGACCACTTCTATTCAACATTATTCTAAATGTTCTAGCCAGGGCAGTTAGATGAGAAAAAGAAATTGAAAGCATCTAGATTAGAAAGGAAGAAGTAGGGACTTCCCTGGTAGTCCAGTGGTTAAGGATCTGCCTTCCAATGCAGGGGACTTGGGTTCAATCCCTGGTTTGGGAACTAGGATCCCACATACCACAGGGCAGCTAAGCTCACATGCTGCAACTAGAGAGGCCATGGATCGCAGTGAAGACACAGTGCAGCCAAAATTAAAAAAAAAAGAAAAGTTTTAGAAGTAAAACTGTCTTTGTTTGCAAGTAATGTGGTCTTTTATATAGAATATCCTAAAAGGAATCCACAAAAAAGCTATTACATGTAATACATTCAGCAGGGTTTTCAGAAATCAGTCATAGTTCTACACACTGGTAATAAAGAATCTGAAAAATAGAAATTAAGAAAATCATTCCATTTATAATAGTATCAAAAAGGATAAGAATAAATTTAACAAAACAGCAAGATTTGTACCATGAAAACTGTAAAATATTGCTGAAAGAAACTAAAGAAGCCCTAAATAAATGCAAATATATCCATGTACATATTATCTTAACTTACTGTTATCAAGAGGGCAGTACTCCTTGATCTGTTGATCTACAGACTCAAAATCCCACCAGCTTTTCTTGCGCAAATTGGCAGTCTGATCCAGAAGATAATACGGAAGTGAAAGGGCTTCAGAACAGGCGAAACAATGTTGGATAAGAACAGAGTTGGAAGACTCAAGACTTCCTGATTTGAAAACCTACTTCTGAGCTATAGTAATCAAGACTGTGTGGACAGACATGCAGATCAATGGAACAGAACTGATAGTTCATTCAGCAGGGACTTCCTGACGGTCCAGTGGTTAAGACTCGGTGCTTCCAGTGGAGGAGGCACAGGTTTGATCCCTGACCAGGGACTAAGATCCCATATGCTGTGCAGTGCAGCCAATAAATAAAAAAAAGTTTTGTTTTGTTTTTAAAGAATTGAGGGTTCAGAAATAAAAACTCATACATGTAGATCAAATGATTTTTGAGAAAGGTGCCAAAACAGTTCAGTGAGGGAAAGAATAGTTTTGCTGTTTATTGTGTACACAGTTTCTGTTTCAGGGGATGAAAAATTTAGAAAAAGTTAGTGGTGATGGTTGCACAACATTGTGAACCTAAAAACTGCCACTAAATTGTATACTTAACAGTGGTCAAAAATGGCAAATTTTGTGTCATATGTATATTAATATTTACCACAATAAAAAATGTTTTGAATAAAAGTTTTTAAATGGGTCAAAGACCTAAATATAAGAGCTAAAACTAGAAAGCTCATAAAAGAAAACATAGGTGTAAATGTTTGTGACCTTAGATTAGGCAATGATTTCTTAGATATGACATCAAAAGTATAAGCAACAAAAGGAAAAATAGATAAGTGGAACTTTGTCAAAATGAAAACTTCTGTGCTTCAAAAGACACCATTAACAAAGTGAAAAGCCAACCCATAGTATTGGAGAAAGTGTCTGAAAATCATATATCTGGTAAGGGTCCAGGATTTAGAATAAAAAACTCTTAGAACTCGACAATAAAAACATGATCCAGTAAAAAGTTGGCAAAGGATATGAATACTCATTTCTCCAAAGAAGACACACAAATACCCAATAAACTAAGCACATGAAAAGATGCCCAACATCATGCGTCATCGCGGGTTTTGCAAATCAAAACTTCAGTGAGATACCACTTCACACTCATTCATATGGTTATAATAAAAAAGATGGACAATAACGAGTGTTGACAAGGATGTAGAGACATTGGAACCCTCGTACGTGCTGGTGATTGTCCAGCTGCTTTGGAACACGGTTCTTAGTCTTTCCTCAAAAAATTAAACACACTTACCATATGACCCAGAAATTCTACTCTCAGCTAAACACCCAAGAGAACTGAAAACATATTTTCCCACAAAAACTGAGTACAAGAATGTTCAGAATACTACTGATAATAGTCAAAACTAGAAACAATCCAAATGTCCATCATCTGATGAACAGATAATGCAATGTCTAGACAATGGAATGTATGCAGTGGAACATTAGCCATAAAAAAGAATGAAGAGCTGAATCATGCCACAACAGAGAGGGACCGTAAAAACATGCTAAGAGAAGGGAACTATAACCAATACCCTGTAATAAATCTTAATGGAAAAGGATGAAAAAAAACTAAATGTATATGTATAACCGAATCACTTTGCAGTATGGCAGAAACCAAGACAACACTGTAGATCAAGTATACTTCAACAAAATAATTTTTTTTAATGTTAAATGAAAGAAACCAGTGACAAAAGGCCACATATGCATCCAGAAAAGATGACAAGATTCAGAAAAGGAAGTAGTCGTTGCCAAGGCTTGGGGGAGGGGATAATGGGAGTGTCTGCTGTTTGATGAGGGTGTGTTTGCCATGACAGAAGTGTTCTGGAACTACATAGTAGTGATGCTTGCACATCTTGATGAATATACTAAAAGCCACTGAATTGCCCACATTGAAGGGATGGAGTGTGTAAATTATTATTTTTTAAAACCCATACCTGTGAGCTAACATTTATATTACACATTAAGTTTCTTAGAGCATTTTTTTAAAGACCTACTAATTAAAGGCAAAAGTAATCAACATTAATAGAATACTTGAGAAATGTAATTAGTTGCCAGCTCCAGGGACCGGAACAGATTGTTTCTTTCTTAGCCTAGTCTCCTGTCTGTAACTTAGGGGCGGGGATGGGTGAGGGCACCGCAGCACCTCCCTCATAGGACTGAGTGAGGGTCACATGTGCAGAGCTCGATCCCGCTTCAGGCCCGAGCACATCAGCACTGCTTCTATAACAGCCCTTCCCTCCCTGCCCCCATGTTTCTCTTCCTTTGCAGACAGAGTGGGAAGCTCTGGAACTGACAGATCACCAGTGGGCGCTGGATGATGTCGAAGAGGAGCTCATGGCCAAAGACCTCCATTTCGAAGGCATGTTCAAAAAGGAATTACAGACCTCTATTTTTTGAAGACCAAGCAGGGGCTAGCTGTGTCTGGAACTCGGAGTCGCGCTTAACCTTATAACTTTCATTTGAGCTGGAGCCTCTTGGAATGAAAAGGGGGTGCATGAGCTGGCGGGGGTGCAGCAAGGATTGTTCTTGTCTGAGGCAGGCTCCCCTTCATGTTTGAACCCAGAGGAAACATGAGGAGTGTATGCTGGGTGACTTGCCCAGAAACAGCTATTTTTTTAATATTTTAATTCCTTCTGGTGACTCTAGTAATAAAAGTAAGAGAAAGGGGGGACACTCAAGCTAGTGATAATATTAAAAAATAACAAAAATTCAGTCTATGGAAAAAGCATTGTTAATTAAACCTAATTATTACGTGCAGTCATTCTGACATTTAAACCTCAGTAAACTCCTGTTTTCTTGGAATCCATCCACCTGGCATTTCACCTTTAATCTTTAGTTAGTAAACTTCCCTTTCACAAATAATACATTTTCATTGTTGAAAATTTAAGACCAATGGATAGACAAAATGAAACTCTCTGTGTTGTTCATTTTGCGCCTGCAAATGACATGAAAAGCAAATGTGTCAAAACCTTACTCAAGCTCTTTTTCAGAGTAAATACCCAGGGCCAGGACAGACTTAGCAAACCTTCTCTCTGTTTTAATACTATCAAGTAAAAATTGGTGACCCTGCGACACTGCCAGATTCTCAAATGCCTTTGGGATCCTCAAAGACTTCAGCAGTTAAATAATGTGAGGTCTTGATCTGGAATTCATAATATATTAAATCCATTGTCAAGTCAGTAGAGCTGTACTATACATGGCTCCTCCACTGAACGAAAGACCCCATGTGCAAGTTATTCTGGATGAGAGAGAGCTTACATATGGTTGTAAGAAGGGGGAGAGGGTGATTGCTGGCAGACACAGAGGTAAGGGTTGCCCAGGAATATTCTGTCTGGATTAACTGTCCCAGGAAGGTGGCAGAGGGCCTTTTCGGTACCAAGAGATAAATGTAATGTACACATTGAATGTTGTAATCAAGAACAAACAACTCGACTCTACAAATTATTCTGTTTTCTTGTCTTTGCCTGTAAAAACATTACCTCTGTGGGTCACTCACAGCCTTCTGCCAACAGTTATGAGTATGTATTGTGGACCAGTGCTGGAGAGTGTAAAATGGAAAAGATGGGACTCTTGTCCTCAGGAACTCATAAGAGAGACACATGAGAAATTGGTGGTTCTTAATCATTCGTTAGGTCACAGTACCTCTTTGAGAATCTGATGGATGCTCTGACCCTGGCCGCCAGAGTAACAGACATGGGCACAGGCCTCTAGGGGAACCCCAGGAGCACCCATAGACCCTTTAAAGCCTATTCATAGTGACACAGTGACCCAAGGTTAAGAAATGCTAACATTTAAAAGAGTTGTTAAAATATTAAAGGAGCAAAGATTCCCAGGGGAGCTAACCTTTGATCTGGGTCTTGAAAGAGTTCTGCAGTGTAGAAAAGCATCCCAAGCAGAGGGAAGAGAACCAGCCAAGGCCTGCAGATGAAAATGTCTACAATTCACTGCTTCCTGACGAAGTGGGGAGTGGCATGGGATATACAGAAAGGTCCGAATCAGGCAGGGATGGAGACAGTGAGGGGACTGAGTGTAGGACCCTCTTTGCTACAGCGTGTCCTCGGTCTGCCTCTTGACCCACACAGTCTGTCCTTTTCCCTGTAGTGAAGCTGGGTGGGTAAAATGTGTGAGACTGTTCTCACGCATCTTGGTGGTAAATGTGTATGTCCTTGGCACCAGCAAGTCAAAGGGAAAAGCCAAGTTTGTCTTGGCAAGGTCTTTTCAGGACCAGCACACAAGTTCAGGGAACACTGCTTATTATGTCTGCTTGGAGTTTAATTTGGATCAGACTGCTAGGTGAGCATTCCAGCTTTACCATCAACCTGGTCTTAGCACCCAAAACCATTTAGGGCAACCTGAAATGTCCACTTGCTGATAATGGTGGTATGAAAGGCACCTTGCATGGAAGACTAAAGATGGACAGTCAGTGGCAAAACGCAACTCAGAAAAATAATGATGACCTGGACTGGAGGACAGCAGGTAATCCTGTGCTTAGAGGCAAAAGCCGGTGTGGTTCCCCTGTGTGGTCTGAGGAGCCTGGTGGGCATGGCTACGTGTTGGGGGGCATGGGGGATTACTGTGTGAGGGATACTGCAGCGGCAACTGACAGAACTCAATCTGGGTTAAGCAGTTTTCTTTTTTTTCTTAATGTAAATTGGCTCAAAAACTAAAATGCCCAGTGGTCAGTTACTCCAGTGTAGCTGGAGCCGGGGCCTCAAATGATACCATCCAGACTTGGTTGCTTTCTCAATCTGCTTTTTTCTATTCTCAGGCATTTTGTCTTCTCACAGAGACACCAGCTCTGTAAGTGCAGTGAAAAGCACCCCTGGGAATTCCCTGGTGGTCCAGTGGCTAAGACTCTGTGCTCCCAATGCAGGGGGGCCCAGTTTCAATCCCTGGTCAGAGAACTAGATCCCACATGCCACAGTACACGCCTCAACTAAAGATCTCGTGTGCTGCAAGTAGGACCCAAAGCAGCCAAATAAATACACAAAGACATGATGCGATGAGGCAGAGGCAAGGCCAGATGGCAGAGAGCTGCTAAGTCACCCCTCAGACACGCACTTGATCCTGATGTTACTTCAGGAACCTTTGGGAGGGACTGGTAGGAAGGGATTTGCTGTTGGGGTGGAGTTGAGGCCGTCAAGATGATTAGCCCCCCCTTTTCTTGCTCTGCCTCGGTGCAACTGTGTGTAAGGCACTTTCTCTCTCAGAGCCTCAGTCTCCCCACTCACCACGCCGTTACTGTTTGCTTCTATCCCATCCATTCCTTTCCCAGCCCAGATCTGTAGCCACTACGGAAAACAGTCTGGCAGTTCCTCTAAAGCTCAAACAAAGTTTCCATATGATCTAGCAATTCCACTCCTAGACGATAGCCCAAGAGAAATGAGTACATATATGTCCACACAAAAACTTGTACACAAACACAGTAGCATTATTCATAACCGCCACGAAGTGGAAACAACCCAAATAGCCATCAACCAAATGTGTAATCGTGTATATAACTGAATCACTGTGCTTCACACCTGAAACTAATACCACATTGTAAGTCAACCGCACTTCAGTAATAAAAGATAATGGTAAAATGTTGTACTTGTGATAGTTACACAACCTCGTGACTATAATAAAATCCACTGAATAGAACACCTTAAATAGGTGAATTACATCCCATTAAGTGAGGGTAAGCCCCTGGCTGTTGACATCAAGATCTCTCAAGGTCACGGCTACGAGGGGCTCTTGGAGACTATCCAGGATGTACGAGGAGGGCATGGAAGAGACATCTGTGAACGCTGGGTGCAGAGGGGTGTCAGGGGCATGCCAGCATGTCCCTGAGCCTCTCCTGTGCTTTAACAGCAGCCCTAGCAGCCCTCCTCCTGACCCTGTGCTCACCCTGGTCCCACCATCCCCATCTCCCGGGCTCTGGAGAAGCCTGGGAAGGTCAGCAGGCTTCAGAAACCCGAGTTCTATATCCGTGTACTAGACCCAAAACACGTACTAGACACAAAACGGGCTAGTGCTCAATATGCAAAAGGTTTTATTTCTACAACCAGCTCACCGATTGCACAGCCAGCCCTGTGCAATCTTTTCCTTTCTTCCATTTCTTTGTGAATTTTTTTGTTTTAAACTTTTTACTATGAAAAATTTCAACCATACACAAGAGCGGAGAGCATAGTATAAGGACATACCCATCTCCCTTCACTGATAATGAATAATCATCAATATTTTGTCAATCTTTCATGTATCTTCCAAGCCCATTTGTTTTTTTCCTGGAGTGTATCAACAGTAAATGTCAGATACGATACCATCTCAGACATAAATATTTTAGTAAGTAGCTGTAAAAGATGAGGAAATGATAAAACATAACCCATAATACCATTATTCACTGAGTCCAAACAGGTTTATTGTTTAGTCCATGCTAAGGCCCAATCAATGTTCAAATTACCCAGTTACCTTCCAACACCTCTGTGTCCTTGCTTTGTCTGGATGAGGATCCCAACAAGGGCCCAGCACATGGCATTTGACTGCTATGACTCAAGCCTCTTTTATTACATTTTCCCTTCCCCTGGCTTTTTTCAAGCTGTTAGTTTGTTGAAGAAACTACGTATTTGTTATCGAAGTCTGTAAGCCTTTTTGAAAGTATTCTCACCTGGGATGGGAGACCAAATCTTCAGATTGTTTTTCTCTTCAAGGAAAGATTATGGGGAATCAGTGACAGATGCATAGACAATTAAGTAAATAAAAACCCAAGCCACACTTACCCCAGGAAAAGCAGAACATCTAGCAAAGGAATTATAATCATAGCACACTCCTGATTCAGCTTGGATAATTTGTTTCGTGGTTGGACTATTGTAAATGCAGATTGATGATATAAACAAAAGCGGCACAGGAAGATGTGGAAGGCAATATAAGAGCTAAATCTTCGCGGTCTTTTGTAGTAGTCAAGAGGTAAAACCTAAAGCTGAAAAAAAAGCAATATAGGTCTGACAATTAGAAAATACATATAAAAACCAAAGAAATAATCAGAACTACCAGAAAGAGTTGAAAAGCATTGGGAGTGAGAGGGAATAAAATAAAGGACAGTTGATTTTTACAGTGTGTCCTGGTTCATCAGACTTATTAATAAAAAATATATATTAAAAAAAATAGGGTTCATTTAGCTGGTATCCGTGGAGGCTAAAATCTGAGAAAGAATGAATTAAGATTCCAGGAACCCTTGAGGCTCAAGGTGGGAGTGTGACTGTTCCTGCCCTCACAGCTAAGACAGTGGCTGAGAACAGACAAAGTCTGCCGGACAGCACCGTCTCCCCAAGCCCCACTCCCAAGCTGCCTTGTGTTTCTCTGCTCTTTCCCACTGTGGTGACTCGCCAGAACAGAAAGGCGAGCCAAGTGTCCTGTCCAAGCAGGAGATTTCATCCTGGCTGTCACTCACCTTTGCCTTTTCATTCTTTCTCCCCTTCCTTGGGAGCTTCCAAGGTACTCTGGATTAGGAGCTCTCAAAAATTCCCAAAGCTGGTGGTTGGCTGTCCTTTCATCGGAGATCCCGTCAGAGGCCTGTTGTTAATTTTAGTATATGTGCTGCCAAAGCGAGCGCTGGAGGCCTATTTTCAGATTCAAACTCCTAGCACAGTAAGTGCCACCGGGAAAGCCTGTGGTTTTCATCTCTCCTATCTCTGCGATTCTTCCAGAGGGGCAGGATAGTGTCAGCACTCTTAAGATCCCTGGCTCTTATGGTTTGGCTTTTTATTTGCTGTGTGACCTTGGACAAATTACATAACCTCCCTGAGCCTGAGCTTGCTGGCTGTAAAATGGAAAGCATAATAATATATCAAGCGGTTGGCAGAGAACAGACTTGTGCGCACAGTGGGGGAAGGGGAAGCTGGGACAAATTGAGAGGGTAGCATGGAAACACATACATTACCATATATAAAATAGATGGCCAGTGGGAACTCGCTGTATGACTCAGTGAGCTCAAACCGGTGCTCCGTGACAACCTAGAGGGGTGGGATGGGGTGGGAGGCAGGTTCAAGAGAGAGGGGACATCTGTAAGCCTATGACTGATCCATGTTGATATGGCAGAAACCAACACAATATTATAAAGCAGTTGTCCTCCAATTAAAAATAAAAAAATAATAATAGAGGGTTATGGGGACTTCCCTAGTGGTCCAGGCTTAAGAATTTACCTGCCAATACAAGGGACACAGGTGTGATCCCTGATGTGGGAAGATTGCACGCGCTGCGAGGCAACAGAGCCCGTGCCACAACTACTGAGCCCATGTGCTGCAACTGCTGAAGCTCATGCACCCTGGAGCCTGCGCTCTGCAGCAAAAGAAGGCACCACACTGCAAAGCCTGTGCGTCACAGCTCGAGAGTCACCCCCACTCACTGCAACTAGAATAAGACTGTGTGCAGCAGCAAAGGCCCAGCACAGCCAGAAATAAACACATATTTTTTACAAAACCTAACTGGAAAAACAAATAGTATATAGGGTTGTTGTCGGGACTTAGAAAGAATAATGCATGTAAGTGTGTAGCACAGCTCCTGGCAGACTAAGAGCTTGATAAACAAAGCTACTGACCATACCCTGTATGCTATGCTTGGAATCATCCCCCACCCATCCTTGCTGTCCCAGCCTCTCCAGGATGAGGCCAGGAGCTTTTAGGGCCAGAATGGCATCCCATGCTCCCCACTTAACATTCACCTCCACCCCTAGCCAGTCTCTTCTTTCCCTTGGATCAGCTTTCATTGTGGGTTCTGGCCAAAGGGATCATAATCTCCTTGCTTTTGTCTGGAATCTCAAAGCCCCTACCAATCCACGGTTTGGAAACACAATGGGATTGGGGCTCCAGAGAGGCAGCCGGGGAGCAGCAGCCTGATGATTCTGAGGGAACTGGGGGTTTGGGTGCCGCCAAGCCAGTGAGACTCTGCAGGGGCATGAATTGGGGTCCAGGCACACAAACCCTGCCCTCCTTGGAGGAAACTGAGGAAAGGAACCAAGCCAGCCCCGAACCGGCTGAGGGAATCTTGACATTTCCAAAGGAGACTCATCAGTGAGTTTTCCCATAAGGCATTGAAAGGAGGGACCTGGATCCCACAGCTTCCGTAATGGGCCCCTAGAACTGCCCTCCCACCAAGACTGCCCCCAGGGGAAAAGACAGAGACCCCTCAAAGGACATGAGGATACTGTCAGAAGAGAGATCTTGGACAAAGCCAAAAAATGCCCACTATCTATTGTACGTAGAATCAGGATCTAGATGATTTCCCACAAAATCAGAACAACTGGCTAGATCTAACAAGATAAGATAAGCAACAAACAAATGTAGAATCCTCTAGTGAGGATCAAAACATTAACTGCGGGGATTTCCCTGGTGGTCCAGTGGTTAAGACTGCACTTCTACTGCAGGGGGCACAGGTTCCATCCCTAGGTGGAGAGCCAAGATCCCACATGCCATGGGATATGTCCAAGAGAAGAAAAAAGAAACCAGCTGCACACAATGAGATGGAGAAGACCTGGTCAATATTGAGAATAAAGTGATGCGGCTGCCAGAAACATTACTTCAGCATATTAATAGGTGGGGTCATATTAATAGAGGGGTAGACTCTAGGAAAGGGGAGGTGAACATTCAGTTTTATTCTCTCAGTTCCAAGAGTCATACTTTAAAGAGAATATTGTTGACTTGGTAAGAAGCAAACAGAGGAGAGATGTCACCATGGTGAGATCTCAGAACCTTGTCTTTCAAGGGAAGGCTAGAGAACTGGAAGGGTTTGGCCTGGAAGAAAAAAATCCTAGAGAAATAACAGATGACTTTATAATCCTGAAGGGGTTCCCACAAGAAAAAATAGTAAAGCTGATCAGATGATATGGTAAAATGGGAAAAGCCTGAACTCTCCTCCAGAGTCAGAAAAGCTAGATTCAGGCTCCGCCATTTACCAGCTACTAGAGACTGACCGGAGAAGGCAATGGCATCCCACTCCAGTACTCCTGCCTGGAAAATCCCATGGACGGAGGAGCCTGGTGGGCTGCAGTCCATGGGGTTGCCAAGAGTCAGGCACGACTGAGCGACTTCACTTTCACTTTTCACTCTCATGCATTGGAGAAGGAAATGGCAACCCACTCCAGTACTCTTGCCTGGAGAATCCCAGGGACAGAGGAGCCTAGTGGGCTGCCATCTATGGGGTCGCACAGAGTCGGACGTGACTGACGCGACTTAGCAGCAGCAGCAGCAGCAGCAGCAGCAGAGACTGACCACTCTTCACACTACAGCATGTCAGACACATCTAAGGGCTGAGTGTTGGTTTTCTGTGAGAGCTAAAGATAGGAAAACACTGGCAGATACTTCAGCTCAACCCTAGGAAGGATTTTCTTTCTTTCTTTTTAAAATGATATTATCATTCTTACCTCTGATTACAAGAGAAATACATGGTTGTATAAAACATTGGTAAACAGAAAAGCAAAATTAGATAAAAATTATATCAACCACTATCTGCATGAGTGCTCAGTCGCTCAGTCACATCCTAGTAACCCAGTTGGCACAGTGGTGAAGAATCCGCCTGCCAATGCAGGAGATACAGGTTCAATTCCTGGGTTGGGAAGATCCTCTGGAGAAAGAAATGGCAACCCACTCCAGTATTCTTGCCTGGAAAATCCCATGGACAGAGGAGCCTGGCGGGCTACAGTCCATGGGGTTGCAAAGAGTCGAACACGACGGAGCACACACACACACAACATCAATCACTATTTACCTTCTAATATTTAGGGATAGGATAGGTGGTAGACTGATTGATGGGTATTAACAAAAATGGGATCATACAAATAATTTTCTGAGAGAAATGAGAGTATCAGCATATAATTATATATATATATTAGTATGTAAGGATGCTTATTGCAGTATTGTTTCTAGGGGGGAAAAAAGCTGTTAATCACCTGATTACTCATCAGTAGGGGAATACTGGGGCTGTCTGACTAACAACATCCACAGCATGCAAAACTGTACAGCTAATTTAAAGAAAGGGCAGAGCTAGTATGTGTTGCCTTCAAAATGTTTCCAACATATATCTGCTTAAAACAAAACAAGGTTATGGAACAATACACATAGTATGATCCCATTTTTGTAGAAATGCATGCACATATATATTTTTATATGATGCAAAGAAAAGTATGATGTTAACAATGGGTACATCTCGGGGGCGAGCAGAGCTGGAGAGACCAAAGGTAAGACAGTTCCTGTATTCTTTGAACGTTTCTATGTTGCTTGAATTGGGACAATTTCAGCATATATTATAACTCAAATGACTGCGATTTAAATAAATAAACAAGTCTACTCTTGACATGTCTCCATGCCATTAAAGATTCCACATCATATTTAATGACCACATGTATTCCTTCTATGGATTTTCCTTAATGTGCTGAGCCTTATGGTGGCCATTGAATACATCAAGAACTGTCCAAAGAGGGACCTGGAGCATTCTGACAGACAAACCTGAAAATGCGCAGACACTGACCTACCCACACCTCGGGTAGAGATTATCTGATAGGCACAGCAGTGCATGTGCACAAAGATGTCTGCAGGGGAGTGCCGGTGCCTTGACATTCTTGCTAACAAACAGCTCGGAACCACCTACCTGTCCGACTTCCCAAACTGGCTAAATAAAAATGGCAGGCTGATCATATGCTGCAGTTCTCCATGCTGAATACAAGAAATGAGATGGCTCTGTAGAAATGTACATGCTGAATATGCCAGGATATATTGGGAAGTGAAGGAGAAGGCGAGTTACAGAACAATATGTACAGTATGATCTCATTTCTATTTAAAATGTGTATGTGGTTGTGCTTCAAAAAGCTGAAGGATATACATCACGCCGTAGGTAGGATTTACCTGTAGGAGGTCCCTAGTATGTATGTATGTATTATAAGGATATAGATCAAGACTACAAAGGGAGTGAGCTCCCCGTCACAGGAGGTATGCAAACAGAGACTGACTGCCCCGTTTTCAGGGATGCTGCGGAAGTGATTTTCACATTCCTCCGAGGTGACCTCGTTTCCCTTCTTAGGCCTGAGACTCTCTCAGAGAGGGGAGGTTAGGACTGGGAGAAGAATTCACCCTTAAGGGGAAAGGGTTAAGCTGGGACGGCACTCCTGTGGGCGGGCTCCCGATCGGCAGCGCCGGGCTCTGTTAGCCAAGTCTGAGCATCTCGGAGGATGCGGCGTGGAGAGCAGCTTCAGGGACGCGCGCAAGGTGAACGCGGGGGCTGCCAGCTTGGCGCCCAGGTGAGGAATGGACTAGGGAGGGGGCAGTGGAGGGGCCCCGGCAGGGAGCATGGCCTGCAGCCCCCCTCTCAGGTGCGAGCGGCAGGGTCTGCACTAGCGCCTACCCCCACCCAGGACACTGCGGGAAGGCGCGGAGCCAGGGGAGAGGAGATGGAGGAAAAGGAGAGGTAACCTGAGATGGACCTGCTCCTGAGGCTGCCCTGCAGCGGCCCGCACCCTCCCCCCAGGACGGCCTCTCCCCAGTCCCTGAGGTAGGGAGAACATCCTCCCCACTAAAAAAAAAAATCTCTTCAGCAGCTGGAACCCAGAGCTGGGCAGCCCCCTGCTCATCCGGAGATGACTACATCTCTTGGATCGGGGGTGGTGAGCAGATGGCATATGTTTATCCTTGAAGGCCCAACTCTACTGCCTCCTCCTCTGCAAATCTTCTCGGACCCCCTGTGTAAACTGAGCCAGTGCGGGTTTCACAGCCCCTACTATAGCCATTGGCAGCCTGTGTGACCTTGGCTGAGTTGCTCAGCCTCTCTGAACCTTGCTTTTTTCCCCTATGAAATGGATATACCCACATCTGCTTGTGTCGGGAGAGGTGGATGAAATCGAGGACATTCAGCTAAGCTTAGCACAGGAACCTAAGTGGGGACGAGCTTGACAAAGGAGAACTGTTATTAACCAGCGCCTGAGTCCGTGGCCTTCCAGTTCTTCCGCCTCAGCTCGACCCCACTCTGGACACTGGAACTGAGCCTTCTCTTCGGGTCCCCAGCACCTAGCCTGGGCCAGGTTTGAGAAATGAACTAATGAGGCGGAGACTAAACTCAGTTTGGGGGATGGGTTTAAGGGGTCTTTGATTCCCCCTAAAATTACCCACAAGCTTTGGTGAACTTGGACATTTCCCCGGGGAGGCTACCTGGCATTTTCTTCAGCTTCTCAAGGTGTCTGCAAGCCACCAAGGATTAGGAACCTGGGAGCTTTGAGCACAACTGGTCCCCAGAGAGAAATCGAACAGGGTCTCTGCCCTTAAACTCACCCAGGCACTGGCTCTTACAGCCGCTGTCCCCCTCTGCTGGCTGTGGGGTCCCTTCCTGCCTCCCGCCTACATTAGGGACTCTCAGGAAGGGGAACTGTAAGGGAATATACTTGGTTTAGGCATATGCAGTGACTGGAAACAAGAAATAAAAGACACAGCCCTTGAGAAGCCCCAGGCAAGTGGGGGAGACAGATTACTATGCTATGTGACCGGTGTGACGGAAGGGGTGGAGAAGGTGTCAGGAACAGAAATACTCAAGCTGAAACAAGCCACCGTCATATCCTACCTGGATTTCTGCAACGGCCTCTCTCCCCCTTTTAAAACACTTCTCAGATCTCCCTTGTAACTTCTATGCTTGTCATCTCCCTTGGCTTCCTGGGTGGGACACTGAGAATAAAATCCAGGTGCCTTTTTGTGGCTTTTGAGAAAGCCCTGCCTCCCTGATTTCATCTCCCTCTGCTCCTTTCTCCTGCATCTGCTGTGCTCCTTCTGCCTGCCGAAGGGCCTTTGCATTTTGTTTCCTCCAGCAAATGCTTTTCCTGGATATCATTTAATGGATGACTCCTTCTTCCCATTCTGTATTTAGCTCAAATGTCACCTGAGTGGCCTTTCTTGCACGCCTGTGTAAAGTCCTCCCCCATTCTTCTGTTTCTTACCTCTGTTTTATGTTCTCCATAGCCCATCTTATTTAAAAGTAGTCATTGTCTGTCTTTTACCCAGAACACCAGCTCCATGAGGGCAGAGATCTTGCCAGTCTTGTTCACTGCTTTATCCCCCAGGCTTGGCACACAGTACGTGCTCCAATTATTTGTTGACATGTTTAGAGGGTTGGTGAGAAAGAAAGCTTTCTGGGCAAAAGGAAAAGCCAGAGGGCTCTAATGCTTATTCAGCTCCATTTATGGGCCTGGCCCATCACGTGTTTTGTTATGTCTTATAAGAGGCCCTTGGAGATGGGTACTATTATTATACCCGTTTTACAGATGGGAAAACCATGATGCGGAGGGGAAAAGTCAGTCACCCAGAAACTGGTGAAGCTGGGATTCAAACCCAGGTCCCTCTTCAAAGGCAGGGGCATATTCCTCTCCCTCTCCACTCCTGTAATTTTTGAGCTGGGCCTTCAAGAATAGGATTTAAAATATATTTATATATAAAGGATTTCAGCAAGGAGAAGGGAGACGGCATTCCAGCCTGAGGGAAGAGCAGTATCGAAGGCGTGGAGTGTCAGGCAGTTCTGTGGGTGCTGAGGGATAGGGTGAGCAGCCTGGTGCGGCCTTGGGAGGCCAGGAGAGGACCTTATATTCTCTCCTGAGGGTGATGCAGAACCACTGAAGGTTCTGAATTATGGCAAGTGGCATGACCAGAGAGGTAGTGTTAAAAGGACTCTGGGTAGCATGCAGAGGCTGAACAGGAAGGAACGGGTAGAGAAGAAGCTGCTTCTTTCTTTCCCACCAGCCCCCGGGGGGTAGCCGTCGGAGACCCCCCTCATGCGCCATCCCCCTCTCCTTCTTTCAGGCTCATCGGGTGAGGACGGGAAGTGGAGGGCTCGAGGCCCAGGCATCAGCGTGGAGCATGGCCCCCAGCCCCTGGGGCTGTGTGCATGGCCTCCTGCTGCTGTTGCCCCTGCTGTCCCTGGGGGCCAGCCCTGCCCTGGGCCGGGGCCTTCCCAGACCCCTTGAGGACTCAGAACCACACTTGACCCCTGGAGCCCAAGACAAGGGCCCTCTTGACACGGAGCATCAGGCCTTCGACTTCTTCCGGGAGAACCCCCGAGACGAGAGCCCCTGGAACGCCAGTGTCCCCCAGGTCCCTGCTGAGGAGATGCCAGAGAGGCCTGAAGACGCCCTTGGCCCAGCCCTGCATGGACCTAAAGCGGCCCATGGGGCTCAGAGAGGAGGACTCCCAGTGACCGACGACCTCCAGATGGCTCGAGGGCCAATTTCTCAGGGCTGGACAGGACCTCCTGACTCACAGGAGCCTATGGAGCAAGAAGCACCAGTCCCCTATCCAGTGGGGGCACCCCACCTTCCTTTCTTCCCCACGACTCCCAGACTCCAACTCGGGCTAGCCACTGTTCCTCCCACGTCGGGGGAACCTGGAGGCCAAGTGGGACAGCTGCCACCTAATGATGAGGGTCTATTGGCCAAAGGCAAGACCAGGGTCTCGGAGACATTTCCCTGGGACCACAAGGGCCCTTCCCCAACTCTTGTGCCCCAGCCGGGTATTGTGGCAAGGCCGGGGATGGAAGAACAGGGTAGGGGTCAGGAGGACTTCCAGGAGGCAGCTCAAGGCCCCCTCTCCACCCAGCAGGGTCCAGCAGCCCCTGATACTGGCTCAGTATCACCAGCTGAGGGGGCATCCTCTCAGGAGCCTGAGTCCCAGCCAGACCTGGCACTGGCCAGAAGCCTTCCTCCTGCTGAGGAGCAGCCCATGGAGCTGCCCAAGACGGCTGGAGGTGGGGAGGCCTGGGAAGTCAGTTTTTCAAGTCCCTCCCCCAAAGAGGCTCACCTCCCTGATGTCAGGGGCTCACCAGGACCCCAGCCGTCAGATCTCCCAGCCTCAGAGACTTCTGATGGGCAGCCCAAGCCAGGTGGGTATCAAAGTGAGGGTGCTGATCAGGGCTGGGAGGGGCAGTGTTCCAGAGCGGCTCGATGTCCCCGTTTCTGTGTGACCTCTGGTCCCTTTGGGTCCCATTTACCTCATTCTGGCAAATGAGGGTGATATGCCTCTCTCCTGGAGGATTAGATTTGGGGGAATGCTAGAGGGTCAGGCAAAGCCATGACTGCTTTTTTTATTTCAGAGTTGGCAGCAATGAATGGAGCAGATCCCATCTCCCCTCAGCGGGTGAGAGGTGCAGTGGAGGCCCCAGGTACCCCCAAGTCCCTCATCCCTGGCCCCTTGGATCTTGGCCCAACTGCAAACCGAACAGAGAGCCCTGTGGGATCCCTGAAGCCAGGTGAGGGCATGGCTGGGGGGCTGGCGAGAGCGGGTACTCTGGAATAAAAGAACCTGTGTGAAGCATATAGGGGAGGAATGGGGATGAATGCCTCCTTAAAGGAACTGACCAACAACTTCAAACAACTTAGGATAATAAACTACTACTCACTGGGTACTCTGAGAGAAGTCATTTGCACTCTGGGGACTAGAAAAGTCTTAAATTAGCATGGGTTTATTTAGTACAAGAGATTCTCCAACTCCCACAATTCACTGGAGGAGCTTTGAAAAAATTCCAAAGCACAGGCCCCAGCAAGAGGAATTCTGACTGAGTTGATCTCCAGGTGATTCTAATATGCAGCCCTTAAGGAGAACTGCTGATATCTCAATAAAAATGGCAGGACACATCCATTTAACCCTTAGTGGGTGTTGGGGACTATGCTAAACGTTTAATCCTCACCGCAACCCAAGGAGGGGGGTGCTGTTACCATCCCCATTTTACAGATGTGCTTGGCAAAGTTATATAACTTGTTCACACCACACTGGAGCATGATGGGAAATCAAAAGCACTTTTCAAAGGGCTATTTTAATATTGTTATTATTGCAGATGAAGCCGAGGAGTGGCCGGGGCGCCCCCAAAGCCATCCCCCAGCACCCCCTGTCCAGGCCCCCTCGACGTCTCGCCGGGGCCTCATTCGGGTCACCACGCAGCGCGCCCTGGGCCAGCCACCCCCTCCGGAGCCCTCAGCCAGCTCCATGGCATCAGTCCCTGCCTCCAGCCCCCCTACCAACGCCACGGCACCCCCTCTGCGCTGGGGTCCCCTGCGACGGGTGCTGAGCTTTTCCTGGGAGCTGCACGTTTACGGGGTGGGGGTGCTCTTCCTGCTGCCCGCGTTGTTGGCACTGGCCTCGCTGGCAGCCGCCCCTGCTGGGCCCCGGCTGGCACTGGTAGCGGCGGTGCTGGTGCTGGTAGCGGCGGGGCTGCGATCCGCCTACATGCTCACCGACCCGTATGGCTCGCAGGCACGCCTGGGTTTACGCGCCGGCCTGGTGCTCTACAACCTGCCCTTCCCCTTGCTACTCACCGCGTTGGCGGCCCTGACCTTGCTGGGCCTGGGCGCGGGGCTGCCACAGCAGCTGCAGAACCCACTCCTCCTGGGAGCACTGGCGTTGACGCACGGCTTGGGGCTGCTCACCACAGACCTGCTGTCGGTGAGGCCTGCGCTCAACCTTCTGGCCCAGGGCTTATCGTGCGCCTGGGGCGCAGCCGTGGCTCTGGGCACTCTCTGTCTGTGCCGTCGCCGCCTGTTGGACGGGCCGAGAAGCTGGGATGCCAGCCCGGGCCCTAGGCTGCTGGCCGTGGCCGGCGCGCTGGGGCTGCTGGCCAGCGGCTTGCAGCTGGCGGCGGCGCTCTGGCTGTACCCGGGCCCGGGCCGGGTGGGCCGCTTCTCGTGGGCTTGGTGGGGCGTGCACTTCTGGCTGCGCCTGCTGGAGCTGACATGGGCACTCACCCTGGCGCTGGCCGCTCTGGCCGCCGCGCGGCCCAGGCCGCCCACAGAGCACGCTTGCTGGGCTAAGCTGCTGCGCCTGGCGTGCCCCACGCCCTCTAGCAAGAGCGAGGTGCCGGAGCGGCCCAACAACTGCTATGCGGGGCCCAGTGGCGTCAGCGCAGGTACCCTGGACATCAGCAAGAGCCTTATCCGCAATCCAGCGGAGGGTGGTCCTCCAGCCACGCCCAGCTCCGGCGCCTGGGGTTCGGCTGCGTCGCTGAGCCGCGGTCCCCAGGGTGGCCCCGGACTGTCCCGCAGCAGCGTGGGGCCGGCGCCGTCAATAAGCGAGCTGGACCTGCGGCCGCCATCACCCATCAACCTGAGCCGCAGCATCGATGCCGCGCTCTTCCGAGAGCACTTGGTCCAAGACAGCGTCTTCCGACGCTGCGGCCTCCGCTGCCTGGCCTCCCCGCCGCCCGGGGGCGCGCTGCGGTCGCGCCGGGGCAGCCACCCCGACGCTGAGCTCGACGGCTTGGGCTCTTCGCTCCTCCGAGGCCGCTGCCGGTCGCTCAGCGATGTGCGCGTGCGCGGCCCGGTCCCGCCACACTTGGTTGACGAAGCTGACGCGGCGGCTTCTGGCAGCTCCGTGGACAGCTTCTCCCGGGGCTCGCTCAAGATTAGCTGGAACCCGTGGCGCCACGGGCTGTCGTCGGTGGACAGTCTGCCCCTGGATGAGCTGCCCAGCACAGTGCAGCTACTGTCTACACCAGCTCCTGCCCCGGCTCCCGCGCGGTCTGGGGAGCCCCAGAATGGGGTCCAGCCTCGCTGCAAGACTGGAGACTCGCGCAGCGCCTCCAGTGACACCATCGAGCTCTGAGGGGTCCAGAAACTCAGGACCAGGGCCCCGAGAGCAGCAGACCTTCTGGGACTTTGAACATTTAAAAGACATTCCAGGAGTATTCCTGGGCCTCCAACTGAATGCAGCCTCCGGAGACAGCCAGACATGAACCCACCCCCTGCCCAGGATTTTTGTTTTTTAAAATATCTCTATTTTTTTCAGCGGGTATTTTGCACAAAGGCCGAGACTTATACGGAATACAGGGTGGACATGCACGGATTTGAGAATGGGGAACAGGATGCAGGTGCCCGAAACATCCCCTCCAGATTCCCCAGGGTGGAGATGAGTCTTGCTTGTCCAGACTGTCCTCTTTGTGCCAAAGAAATAAACCCTTAGGACTTGGCTCATGCCTCCTTCTGCCCTTGCCAGGATCCTGTTTAGAGGAGATGGCCCCCTTCACCGACCCACCTAGTGATTCCAAGTCCTGTGTGTACTGTGGAAGGGAGAAATGCCAAAGGGCACTCAACCCTCTGAGGCTTGTTTTTTTGGTCTGCACTGGGTCTTCCTTGCTGTGTGTGGGTTTTCTCTAGTCTTGGCCAGTGGCCAGGGAGGGCTACTTTGGTTGTGGAGCATGGGCTCAAGGTCACAAGGGCTTCCGTAGTTGTGGCGAATGGGCTTAGTTGCCGGTTGGCACATGGAATCTTCCTGGACCAGGGATCGAGCCCGTGTCCCCTGCACTGGCAGGCAGATTCTTAACCACTCAACCACCAGGGAAGTCCTCTTGGAGGCTTTAGAAATAATGGCTACCAATGTTTCATGGAATATCTATCTGCTGTACCCTTTTCAGCTCTTTATATCACCTTAATTCTCACATTAAGCCTGGATGGGAAGGAAGCATTATCATGCCCATTTTAAAGAAGAGCCATTTTTTTAGAGAAGAGTCATTTGTCAGGGTCCTTTGGCAAATGATAGGTAGTACTGAACTAAGAAAGCTCCATTCCTAAGCTTGGTTCCGCCATCCCCCTTCTCTTAACATATTTCAGGGCCAAGGCTCTCCTTTGCATTCCTTCTACTTCTCCCATCAAGAGAGCCCTCAGTTTCCCAGGGCTTTAGGAAACTTCCCCAAGGGTGGAGGGCCCTTAGTAGCTTAAGCCAACCCATAGCAGGTGGGAACAGGTAGGAAGACAAGATTCTCCATTTTCTAAGACCTTTCTTTATTTCCTGAGATGAATAAATAAATCAGTGGCTGAAGGGCAGGGGGATGAGTACAGAACAGGAGCTGGCAGCATGCAGCTGGCAGGAGGGGGCTGTGAAGGGCCCACCCCTGCAGGGACACCTTCCCCCAGCCTCACCCTGGGCAAGGGCCAAAGCTCACCAGCAGCCACGAGGAGACACTGTTTAAAAAAAATTCACACATTGTGAAGCTGGCCCAGTGCCCCAAGGTCAAGATCTCAAGGCACCTACCCTTGGGGCTACTTTTTCACTCCAGGGGCCTGGTGTCTGGGCTGCTCTATAAAGTGCGGAGTGGGTGCTTACCCCACTCTCAAAAATAAAGCAAGTGCCTCAAGTGTCCAGATGGGAGAGTCCTGACCTCAGGGGCAGCCTGGGCAGGAGGAGATGATGCAGGTGTGGCAGCGATTATCTGCCCTTGATGAAGCCCTCCAGCACACGGTCACTGCGCTCTGACAACCAGTAGCCAGTCATGGCTGCCACAGCTCCAATGAAGATGGCGGTAAAGACCAAGTCACCCTTGGCGGCCAGCGTGGCCAGTGCGCAGATGATGACGCCGAAGAACATCTGCTGCAGCACTACCAGCTCGTCCTCCGTCATCTCCGAGAAGAAGCCCGCTGACTCTGAGCAAGAGAAGCACCTATCTGTCACCATTTCCTCTTTCTGGAGCTTCCTACACACCTGATCATCGCTGCCACATACATGCCCGCTGGGCACACCAGCACACAGCGTCATTCACCGCTGAGAACAACTCCCAGATGGGCAGTTATTATCCGTGTTTCACTAAATGGAAAACTGAGGTGCCGAGAGGTTTGCCCAAGGCCATGTGAGACTGTCATGTCAGAGCATGTGTACAAGCCCGGCTCCAGAGTCAGAACACCTGGATTTGACACCCAGCTCTGCCACCTGCTTACCATGGGGCCCTGGGCGAGCTGTTTCATCTGTGTCCCTGTTTCCACTATGCAAAGTGGGGATGAGAATAAGACCCATCACACCCTATTTTAGGGGTGACATCAGTCAATATGTACAACATGCCTGGAACAGCATGTGACATGCAGTTTGAAACCATGGAAGTGGTCACTGTCACCATCACTGTGATTGTCCTTCGTCTCATCACACCCACAGCCTACAACAGCCCTCAGCAGCGGGGCAAGGACAGATGGGGAAAGAGGCTTGGAGAGGTAGAATGATTTGACGCCAAGTCAGATTTCCTTTCTACCCTGGGAAGGGTGAGGCCACCGAAAGCCAGCCTGGGAGGTGGGGTTCTTGTGCCAGGGCAGCCTCGTGAAGGGGTGGGGAAGGGAAGGTCTACCGCTGCCCAGACGAGGGGCTTGCTGGCCCTCCCCCTGTATTGAGGAACTCCCCTCCCCAGGTTCCTGGGGCTCACCTGGGATCTGCTCCTTCACACAGATGCCCTCCATCTGTTTGTAGCCATCGGCACAGACGCAGCGGTAACTGCCCTCGGTGTTCTCACATTGTTGGTTCTCTCCCGGACACACCACCGTCTCACACTCGTCCACATCTTGAGGGAGGGCAAGGAGGGCTCAGAGCCCTGACCGCCAGGATCCCATCTCACTCACATCCTGACACCCCTCTGCCCTGGCCCAGGCAACATTCCACCCTTCCTTCCCACACCCCGTCCACAGTCCAGCCCCTGTCAATTCGTGGTGGGCGAGGCGCTCCTGGGTGGCAGGACACTCACCGAGACACTTGGAGCCCACCTGCTGGTAGCCAGGGCTACACTTCTTGCAGCGGCCGGGTCCCGCCCCCATGCAGCCCAGGCAGGCCTTGGCACAGTCTGGAGCAGGGAGATAGACGGGGGCAAGCTGCCCGTAGGCCTGGGGGAGCCCTGCTCCGGAAGGGACCTAGGGTGGAGGGGTTGGGGCACCTGGCAAGGTGGCAGTTTGTGGGGAAAGGCGTGGAGCAGCCCCCCCAACCCTCCCCATAGCTGTCCCCAGAAGACAGGAGCACACACTCACCCCGGCACTCGTAGGAGCCCTCCGTGTTCACACAAAACTGGTCGGCTCCACAGCTGGCTCGCTCCGTGCCGCATTCATCAATGTCTGCGAAGAGGCCGGCAGGGTGGGGACTTCAATCCCCATTTCACTCACAGGGAAGCTGAGGCCATGGTTGTTGGGAAAGGACTTGCCCGGGCTCAAAGAGTGTGGCTGAGACAGCAGGCTGTCCGCCGCCACAGATACAGGGGTGCAGCTGGACTCCGCCTGGCCAACTGGAGACTACTGGTTTTCAACTTTGCAGCTAACTGTGGCCTTGGGACTGAGTTTTGGCCAACGGGATGCAGACAAAAGTGACGTGCTGCACTTTTCGCTTAAAACAATGGACTTAGATCCTCTGTGCCCCTTCTTCTCTACCTCACCTCCTCAGTGCCAGATGGTGAAACAAAGAGGTGCCCATGATCCAGCCTCAACCAGGAAGACAACACCCCAGGGCAGGACTGCACAGTATGACAGAAGGAATCCAGGTCCTAATGACCTGGATCACCGGCTTCAACACTGATATGAGATGAAAATAAACCTCTATATTCACTAAGCCACAGTCTTTGGGGATCTTTCTGTTACAGCGGCTTAGCCTCTACCCTAGTCTACCTAAATGACTAGACAGAGACCAAACTAAGTCTCGAACACAGGTTGCCTGACCCCAAGTTTATCCTCATTCCCCTGGCTAACCCTTCTCCAATCTTCAAGACCAGACCCAAGTGACACCTCCTCCAAGAGGCCTTTCCTGACTCCCCACCACCACCAAATTGGATGAGACACATTTCCCACTGTACAACAATTGGTCTGTACTGAAAGTGCCTGGTTACTTTCCTGCTTTTGCAGGTTGATATTTCTCTATGAAGATGCAGACTGGACTGGTCGAGCCTAGAGATATGTATGTTGGTGGGGCACCAAGCCCGAGACCTTGCCTGCCCTCCCAGACAGGGTGCCACTCACCTACACACTTGAGGTGATGCAGGGCCCAGCCCTTCTTGCACTGTAGGCAATGTGATTCCTCAGGTCCTGAGCAGCGTGCACAGGGGCCAAAACAAGCTGGGTGGAACGGGGGAAGTGTGAGGGTGGGCAGACAGGTATCCCACACACCCCTGCCCGGCCCTGCGCCTCTGGGCTACCTACCCGAACATACCAGATGGCTGGCGTTGCGCTCCGCCTCAAAGTAGCCGAGGCCGCACTGGCCACAGGCCTCACCCCCGTAGCCAGCTTGGCAGTCACAGTGCCCGCTGCCCCCTCGAGTCCCTTCCCCTTCACAATGGCCGTAGCCACCGCAGGGCCGCTCCGCACCCCCAGGACAGGCTGTGGGCAGACACCGAACCAGGTGGGGTCATAAATACAACTTTGTATGTAGAGAGTATTTTCCCCCATGTCAGTAAACATTTTTGGAGAGGAAACCATTTTAACAATGCCATAATATTCTGTCATAAAACTTTATGAAATTTATCTAACCATTCCATTGTGGAATGGTTAGGTTATTTACAAATCTTTTCTTTTAGGAAGACTGAATTGACCATCTTTGTTGCTAACTCTTTATATGTGCAACTGCAAGAGAGATTTTTCTAAAAGGGGCTGGGAGTGAGTTCAGCTCCTGTCTCAGGACTGCGTGGAAAAAAAACTGGTGACAGCGGGGGCTTCAAGGCAACACCTGCCTGTCCCTAAGAAGGTCATACCTTAGTCCCTTAGTCCAGGCATGGGAAAGGTGGGGCTGTGGGTGGGGGAGGATTTCTCAAATACATGATAGAAACCATGGTCCCATCTGACTCAGTCTAGCCTCATATCTCTTTTCAGAGTCATTCCCCATCGATTTGCTCATCTCACCAACCAGCTCTGTGAGGTAGGTGAGAACCGAGGTCTGGAGAAGTAATCTGAGGAGCCCGAGCTCACAGAGCCAGCCAGGGGCAGGGCCATGACTGGACCCCTGGCCCCAGCAGTTCCCTTCCAGCCCCCAAGAGGACCTGGAAAAACTCACGAAGGCAGGAGGGCCCGAAGGTGCCTGAGGGGCAGCAGAGCTTCAGGGAATCTGAGCAGAGCCACTGGAAGAGGTCGGGGGCTTCCTGCTGCCTGAGGAGGGGGACAGTGCGGGGGCTGAGACAGTGTCAGAGGCGCCGCCCACCCCACCCCCCCAACCTCCCACAGCATCTGTGATACAGCCATTGTGGGCACAGGACCCATGAGGCCGCCCTCTTCTTGACTGGCAGAGTTGCAGACTGCAGCTCAGAGTGGGAGCCTGGGTTGCCCAGAAGTCCTTGGCACACCTGGGTTTGGAGGAAGGAGCCAAAGGACATAGCCGCTAGCTCGCCACCCCCTGCATTACCAGCCGGGCCTGGCCTGAGCCCCGCCCAGGAAGGCCCCTCTCACTCACTTGTGAAACCACCAGCTCTCCACCAGCTCCTCACTCAGCTCCAGCAGGCGGTGGCACTCGAAGTCCGACTTGCCGCACACGCCCTCAAGCACCTCTACCAGGCGGGTCTCACTGACAGGACAGGGATGGGTGGTAGGAACACACTCCAGCCCACCTACTACCCTCTTATAATCCCTTCCCCCACCTGGTGCCAGACAATGTCAAAGGCCACAGGCCAAGGGGTGCTAGTTTTGGAAGTCAGACAGATCTGGGTTCCAATCTAGTGGTGTGACCTTGGGCAGGTCATTTAACCTCTCCTGAACATGTTTTCTTATCTGTAAAATGGGGACAATGGCTCCCCTGTAGGTTTGCTGGAAGATAGCTCAGTCCCTGCATCTGCACAACAGAATATAATAGCCTTGCTCGGTAGATGTAGTTAAAAACATATCATATAACAAGTGTTGGCAAGGATGTGGAGAAACTGGAACCCTCCTACATAGCAGGTGGGAATGAAAAATGGTGCAGCCACTGTGGAAACCATTCAGCAGTTTCTCCATAAGTTAAACATGGAATCACCATATGACTCAGTAATCCCACTCCTGGATACTTCGCCAAAAGAATGCAAAACAGGTGTTGAAACAAAAACTTGAACACAAAGGTTCACAGCAATACTATACACAGTAGCCAAAAGGTAGAAACAACAGAAATGTCCATCAACTGATAAGTGGATAAACAAATGTGGTCTATTAATGCAACAAAACATAACTAAGCCTTAAAAAGTAATAAAGTACTGATATTTGCTACAAAGTGGATGAACCCTGAAAACATTATGCTGAGTGCAAGAAGCCAGACATAAAAGGCCATATTGTATGATTCCAACAGAATCAGCAAATCCTCGGAGACAGATAGCAGATTAGTGGTTTCCAGCAGCTGGGGGAAGAGAGAATGATGCTCCATGGAGATGGAGTTTCTCTTCTGGGGGATGAAATTGTTTGGGAACTAGATGATGGTAATAGTTGCAAAACACTGAACATACTAAATATATATTTAATATACATTGGTATATCTAATGGTAAATTTTGTGTTATTCAATTTTACAACAATAAAAAAAATGTTAATGTATATGCAATACAAAAAATATATTACATTATGCTTAAAGGGTCTTGCACAGTGCCTGGCATATGGGAGGTGGTGATTTAAAATAAAACCACAAAACAGGAACCATTATAGAGCTAGAATTGCCCTTAGGGTTACCTTGGTCAATCCCTTCATTCCCAAATGAGGAAAATGAGGCCCACTGAGGGAAAGGAAAATGACCAATGTTACATAGTAACAAAACTTTTCTTTCTAGTGGTTTAATCACAGTTAAATCTTTACCACAATCATATAAAATTGGATTGACATTAATACTCCCAATTTACAGATAAGGAAATAGAGGATCAAAGGTGAAGTGACCTTCCCGAAGGTACAAAGGATCCCAACTGACAACATGGTCTAATTTCAAGCATGGCGATTCCTCTTCCCAATTGGACTTTGAAAAGCTGAAGGGTCTAGGACTCGGCCTCTCCTCCCAATATAATCTCATCTTGTTCCCTGGCTTTATACACTGACTACATGTTGATGACTGTCAAATTCATGTTTCCAGCCCTATTTCTCCCCTGAACTCCTGACTCCTACATCTAACTCTATTTGACTATTTAATGGACGTTTCAGCCCAACATGTTCAATGAGAACACCTGATTCCATGCCTCCCCTAGACCCATTTATCTCATCTCAGAAAACAGTCCCACTACTCACCCAGTTGCGCAGGCCCCAAACCGAGTGAGCACCTTTTATTCTTTTTCTCTCACACTTCATGATGATTCCATCATCACGTCCTACCCTATCTACAAAATAAACCCAGAATCTGACCCTTTCTCACCACATCCACCACTGCCAACATGCCTAGTCTATGACCTAGCCTCCCAACTGGTCTTCCTGTGTCCATGTGAGAGACCTTTTGTAGGTATAAATAAAACTGTTATCACTTCCCGGCTTCAAAACTTCCCATGACTTCCTGATATACTCAGAACAAAATCTAAATGTCTTTTTGTGACTTTCCAGGCCCTCTGCCTTCATCTTCTGCCACTCTCCCTTCAGTTCACTCCAAATCCAACCACTTCTGAAATACATCAAGCTCAGTCCCGTTCTGTCCAAACCCTTTCCTGAACTATTTTAGTCTGCTTCTGCACCTCAGGTCTCTGTTCAAATGTCATATGCTGAATGCCATGTCTCCCACCAATCTGCAGTCCATCCTGCTTTACCATTCTTCACCTGATATGACACTATTAATTTATTTGGGCTTCCTGGGTGGCTCAGTGGTAAAGAATCTGCTTGTTAATACAGGAGATGTGGATTCGATTCCTGAGTCGGAAAGATCCTGTGGAGAAGAAATGGCAACCAGCTCCATCCAGTATTCTTGCCTGGGAAATCCCATGGGCAGAGGAGCCTGGCGGGCTACTGTCCACGGGCTTGCAAAAGGGTCAGACGTGACTTAGTGATTAAACAATAACAACTTATTTATTCACTGTCTCCTCTACTAGAATGTAAGCTCCCTGAAGGAGGGATTCTGATTGGCTTGTTTAGAGCTGTACTATATTCAGCGACATTGGTTGAGTAAGTCCTCTCCACGTGTCTCTAGGCCTCTACCAGCATAGCAGAGACTGGGATGTTAGGTATACAAACTCACCCCTCCAGCCTCTTTCTTACCTGTCTTTGTATTTGGACAACTTCTCTTCCTCCCAAGCAGTGTTTCCGCCTCCAAAGTTGTCCCGGATGGTTCTCTCCAGGCCCTGGAAATGGAGAAAATTAGTAATATTGCCTGGCACATTCTAGTACTTGTATTTCACAAACCAAGAAAACTGAGGCAGAGAGGCAACCTGCTCAAGTCTATTCAAATAGCAAGTAACCAAGCTGGGACATGAGTTCATACAGACTTGTATCCCAGAGCTCCCAACTCTCAACCCCTGTGTTACAGTAGCTGGCCCCTCCCTCTTATACTGCTGATGCACCCACCTTGTTGAAGCTGTCAACCAGTCCCCGGCAGGTGTGACACGGATGGGGCTCAGTGTGGGGAGAAGATTGGGGAGGCACAGAAATTTGGACCCAGACCAGGCCTGGGAAGCCAAGGAAGAGACTCAAACCACAGAGCATAGCTGGGGCTATGCCCCTTGAGGATCTTGGGGCCATCTTTTCCCAGGCTGGGGACCTGTAGACAGAGGATATGGGGAGGGTTCACTAGGGAAGCCAAGTGGGAAAGAAAGGGTGGGATTTGCGGTGCTGCGGGTCTGGGGGCCCAGATCTGTGGTATAAGAAAAGAAGGCTAGACTGGGTTAAGTCCGAGGGAGGGGAGACAGGGAAAGGAAGCTATTCTAAAATTCCAGGATGGTAGTAAGTTATCCTCGTCGCTGTGGGGGGGGATGGCCAGGATCCTCGGCAAGGAGGTAGGAGTCAGCCCATCGTTTTAGTGTCGGAATACGGTTCTAAAAAAGGCTGAATCAGCGGGATTATGGAGAACTAGTCAGATTCCTAATACTGCGGGAGAAGATTCCGGATGGACGGTCTTGGGGGGAGGAGTCCGGAACCCCCGTGTGGGGGCGGGGGGAGGAGCCCGGATCCGGATATGAAGAGGTCAGGTCCAGGGCCTTCAGATGGCAAAGGCATGCCCCACTAGCGGGCAAGGAAGGATCCAGATCCACATAGGCCGCGGAGGAGGAAGGGACGACCCACCCAGCCCGCGGTCGCCAGCAGCTGTCTTCCCAACGCCGCGGCTGCGTAAAACGTGCACCCGCCGCCGACTCCGCAGCCGGGAGGGGCGGAACCCACGCCACAGCCAATGGCAGTGGACCATGTGCCATTGCGTCACCCCATGCCAGCCAACCAGAGACGTCTCCGGACTGCACCTGTCCGGGAGTTAAAGGGGCGCGGGGATACCGGATGCTGGCGGTAGTTCGGGGGACAGTAGCTGAGGAGACACACTGGAGACACGGGTAGAAAAATAGGGTCTGACTTTATTCAAGTTCTGTCTCCTGCCTCAGGCCCCATCCCGTGTCCTGTCCCCGGGGCCCCCGGGGGCCGGAAACAGCTATCCAGGGCGGGCTGCAGGGCCCGGGACACTTGCTCCGCTCTCTCCGCGAGCCGCCGGGGGCGGGGGGCGGCGGGTCCCTGCAAAGTCCCCAGAAAGTCGGGCAGCTGTGAGGGCAAAGAGAAGACTGGCACGCTGCGGAACAGGGCGGGCACGGCGTCCGCGGGCAGCAGTTTGTCAAAGTAGGCCCCGACGTAGCGGCCGGGCGCGCGGCCCTGCAAGAAGTCCGGCAGCACGCAGCTGAGCGAGGCGGCAAAGGCATCGTGCGGGTCGTGCGCCCTGGGCGCCGAAGTGGCATCCTGCAGCCACTCGCGGCACAGCGCCACGGCCCCGGGCGAGAAGAGCAGGACCACCACGCCGCCCTCCTGCAGGGTCTGGCGCCGCTGCGCGTGGAACCAGGCCAGCGCTCCCTGCGCGCTCAGATCGCGGCGGCTCCACAGGTCCACGGCCACGCGCAGCGGCAGCTGGCACAGCGCCGAGGCCAGGGCGCCCACCAGGCGCTCGAAGCTCGCGTCGTCGGCGGAGTAGAGGAGCAGAGCCGCGCGGCTCCGGGCGGCCGCTGCGGGAGAGAACAGAGCGGGAGGGAGACGTGAGCTGGCCCGAGGCCCGCTGGGGGCGGCCCCCCGCCCCGCTCTTGCTCACACTCACCCCCCGCGCGGATGTTCTCCTTCAAGAGCCTCAGCCACCCTGCGAGGGGAGAGGAGCGGAGGCAGCCGGTCAGCCCGGTCCCCGCTTTCTCCTGGCCAACTTCCAGTCCTGCCCCTGGGGAATGGGGAGCTGGGAAGCGCTCACCTTTCACACGGTTCATTTTGAGAAGAAGGAGAAGGAAAAGCACAGCGGCCAAGAGTAAGCAGGCCAGCCAGACCAGGGCCCAGCGCTGGTGGATGTCTAGGAGAATTAAGGGAGAAGATGGGCTTGTTAAGAGACCCCCACTTCACGAAGGAGAAAAACTGAGGCTCAGAGAAATGAAGAGAGTTGCCCAAAGTCAGAGCTTATAGGGTCAGAGTACAGGGTATGAACACACATCAATCTACATGGGTGACCTTGGTAAGTGACTTCACCTTCTGCCTCAGTTTTCACCTCTGTAAAATTGAGATAACAGTGGTATCTACTTCATAGGATTCTTGTGAGGACTATATGTATTGATCCACATAAAGCACTGAACATAATGCTGAGGGGACATAGTAAGTGCTCAGATGTCAGCTAAGATTATTGCCCCCACTCCAAGGGTAGGGTTGCTAGACTCTTGACCTCACTCTCTTGGATGACTGCAGCAGCCTTCTATCTGGTGTCTCTGACCTCTTTCTTTTTTGCCTCTAACTCATTACCACAGAGCTCAGTTGGTAAAGAATCCACCTGCGATGCAGGAGACCCCAGTTCGATTCCTGGGTTGGGAAGATCCCCTGGAGAAGGGAGAGGCTACCCACTCCAGTCTTCTTGGGCTTCCCTTGTGGTTCAGCTGGTAAAGAATCCACCTGCAGTGCGGAGACCTGGGTTTGATCCTGGGTTGGGAAGATCCCCTGGAGAAGGGAAAGGCTACCCACTCCAGTATTCTGGCTGCAGAATTCCATAGACTATACAGTCCATGGGGTCCCAAAGAGTTGGATACAACTGACTGACTTTCACTTTCACTTTCACTTTCATTACCACAGGGCAGCCCAAGATCTTTTTCAATGCAAATTTGATTATAGCCTTTCAAAAAGTTCCTGCTATTCTTAATATAAAATCCAAATTGGTTACATTGGTTCCCAAGGCCCTACAATGGCCCTCATGTCCTCATCTCATGACAGAGGTCTACCTCTCAAAACACAATCACAGTAGCCACCTTGGAGTTCCTCAAAAAATCACCCAGGGTCTTCACAAAAATGCATCTTTACCCACCCACTTCATCTAGCTCAGCCTTCAGAGTTCACTTCCAACCTTTCCCCTGAACTCGCGTGACCTAGATCAGCTCCCCTCTATAAGCATTCAGGGCTTTGGACACTGGCATGAGGACAAGGATTGTGTCTCTGGTGATACTGGGATCATCAGATTAGTTTGTGAATTAATGAAGGAATTACCCTCTAGTTGATCTTAGCCAGGGAAGGACAAGGCCATTCATTGTGTGTGCTTCCCTGGGAATGGTCCCTGTCAAGATTCCAGCTCCCGGTACAGATAAGGGCAGTTCTTGTAATACTCACACTTGTCCATGGGGCAGGCCCAGAGTGCTCCCAGGTCATTGTCCCAGAGCTGTAAGATACAAACAAAAGCAAATCCAGGGCCCCAGCTTGGTGTTCCACACTCACCAAGTTCCAGTCCCAAATTTGCAGCCTTGACCATGCATATTTCCCTCTACACAGCAGGTTGCCACAAGCTGCTCTACTTTGCCCATGCTGTGCCTGTTTTCTGGACTGTGCCTTCCTTCTGGTGCCAGAACTAGCCCACAGGAAGAGACCCTTACTTGAATGTCCCCTGGAACCCAAAGCTTAACACATTGGTTATTGACTGTCTTAATCCAGTGGTTATCTGTTTGCTGGTTTCTTACCCAGTAGTGAGCAACTTGGGGACAGTGGCTCAACCCTTAGCTTCCCCTGGGCTGGACAGAAAATAAGCACATGGATGGATGGGTGCTAGAGGACAGTGAGGAGGACCCTGCCCCAGAAGGGTTCTCACTCTTTCCTGCTAGACACAGGAAGAGGTAGAAAAAGTTTAAGACAGGGTTTGAAGCCCGTTGCCTTTTGGCATTGGGAAGGGCCCTCCTGCCACCTACTTACCTGTAGACACTGGCCCGACTGCACGTCTTGTAGTAACTGCTCTCCAAGGCGAGCTGCCCTCTGCCAAGCCAAGGAGTGGGGGCTGTCACCTAGAGGCACCACATCTAGGCGACCCACCAGGCTACAGGTGGGCAGAATAGTTGGGGAGGGGGGCTGGGAGACTTCTGAGAGGCCATTGAGAACAAGGTCCAAGTCTAAGTCACCCCCACATTTCCAGAGACCAGCACAGGGCTTGGCTTGGAGGAGGGGAATGTGAAGAGAGTGAAAATTTGAGGTCAGGTGTGAGATGCAGCTGGAAAGGGACATGGAGGAGGGCCCGCCATCCCTCACCGTGGATGCCCTGCTGAGCAGTGGGGTGCAGCCACTGGGTTCCAAGGCACAGAGGGAACCATTGTCCTGGGGGCCTCGTGTCTCCACCAGCAGCATGTCATCCTTGCGGGGCCCCAGGGAGTCTGGAAAGGGTGAGAGCCCACTCTGAGTTAGACCCAACCCAACCCTGCTCCATGCCTGACCTTCACCCCAGGGGCTGGCACTTCCTGGGCTCACCCCATTGCAGTGGCCTTGCCCCAGCCTCCCCTGAGGTTCCACTCACCAGCCCACAAGCACTCTTGCAGCTGTAGCTTCTCCCAGGTGCTCACCTGCTCAAAAGAGGCCAGAGTTAGAGACATGAGGAACAGAGAAGCTGAGGCCAGAAAAATCAGAAGAGAAGGAAGGAGCGACAAGGGGGAGGCCTGTCAGGTTGGGGGAGGAGGCGGTCTGGACTCTGGACCTGAACTTAGGCAGATCTAGCTTCAAGGCTGGTTAATGAGGAATCACTCCATTTTTCTCAGCCTCAGCCTCGTGAGGTTATCTGTGCTAAAGGGTCTGACAGCCCTAAATTGCTTCCCTGTTTAATCTCTAAACTGTGTCTGAACTTTTTGTGATCCCATAGACTGTAACCCACCAGGCTCCTCTGTCCATAGGATTTCCCAGGCAAAAATAGTGGAGTGGGTTTATTTCCTTCTCCAGGGGATCTTCCTAACCCAGAGATCAAACCTATGTCTCCTGCATTGGTAGGCAGATTCTTTACCACTGAGCCACCTGGGAAGCCCAGCCTAAATTAGCTCTTTTCATTTCTTTAAAAAAATAAAGTTTGTTTTTGATGTGGACTATTTTAAAAGTCTTTATTGAATGTTACCGTATTGCTTCTGTTTTATGTTTTGGTTTTTCAGCTGGAAGGCATGTGGACTCTTAGCTCCCCAACCAGGGATCAAACTTGCACCCCCTCCACTGGAAGGCAAAGTCTGAACCACTGGACTGCCAGGCAAGTCCCTACTCTTTTCATTTCTGATAGCACTTTATATACTCCCTTCTCATCTAACCACCTTTTCAAAGAAGCCTCGTCTGACTGCCCCTCTTGAAATTGCAATTACAACCCTCCTTTATCCTTCCCCATCTTTTTCTATAGCAATTATACACAATTTTAACAGACTATGTAATTTACTCATTATGTCTATTGTCTGTCTTTTTCCATTAGAACATAAGCTCTCTAAAGGTGGGAATATTTATTGGTTTTATTCACTGACACAGCTATCCCAAGAGCCTAAAACAGTGCTTGGCATATAGTAGGTGCTCAATAAATCTTGAATTAATATTTTTATAACCACCCTTTGAAGTTGTAAAGCAACCCATTTCTCCAGGTAGGGAAATGGGATAATTATAACAAGTATAAAAGCAGCTAAGGTTTGCTGAACATTTAGTTTGTGCCAGTCACCAAGGTGAAGCACTTATTTAATCTTCATCTGTGAAGTAGTTACTATTATCATCCCCATTAAATACATGAGGAGACTGACATTCAGACAGGTGAAGTGCCCAGGCTCGCATGCCATGCACTGCTAAAGTAAATAGTGGAACTCCTAAAGAGGAAGTTGGTAACCACTTTGCTCCAGGGACCCAAGGATAAAGTGGATCCAGAAGACTGGGGGTCCGTGCAGGTCCTTTCCCCAGCTCAGCTCTCTGGCGCCCCCTTCTTGCCTGGACACAGACGTTGGGGTGGCCTTTCAGCAAGGGGAACTCAAGAACCTTCTGTGGAAAGAGGGTAATGCATGAGGTCATGAAAGTGGGCTCCTGGGCTCCCCTTCCTTCCCCAACCCCAGGAACCTCCTGCCACTTCACTTACATTCACAGTAACATTTTCTCGGGGCAGCGGCGGGACCAGCGACAGGCAGGGGCCCCCATCCAGCGGCTGCCAGCACAGAGTGGCCTCAGCGGGCAGCGAGCATGGCGCGTCTAGCCGCCAGCTCCGCGGGGGAAGCAGCTGCAAACGGGCAGCGCGCCAGAGGTTTCGGTGTGCGCGGGGGTCTGCAGGCACAGGACAGGTCACTGCACTGCTCACCAGCAGGTCCCTCCCGCACTGCTCCCACCCTGGCAGGACCTGTTCACTCACCCTCCCTAAAGGGGCAGATGCTGGTCCTGACAGAGTCGGGCTCCAGAGGCCACACCTAGAAAGGAAAGAGAGCGCCACAGGTCAGTTCAACCCAGCCAACCCTCTGCTTAAAGCCCTGGGGATGCATTCATTCAGCCCCAAACAGTCAGCCCTCCTTGGCCTTCCTTATCCACTGTCCCTCATCCTCAGATCAGAAATATTTGGGGAGAAAATTCCAGAAAGTTGCAAAAAGCAAAACTTGAATTTGTCTACAGGAAACTGTTTACATAGCATTTAGGTTGTATTAGGTATTATAAACAATCTGGAAATGATTTAAGGTATATGGGAGTATGTGAGTAAGTTATATGTAACTACTGCACCATTTTATATCATATAAAGGACTTGAGGATCACAGACTTTGGTATCCACAGAAGTCCTGGAACTAATCCCTCTAGGATACTGAATATAGAGGGAGGACGTATTTTACAAACATATGGTCTTCTTGTTCTCTGCAAAGTCCGAGAATTGCACACATTTATTCTTTCAGCAATCCCCATGCCAACATCTGGCAACATCTTCACTCAACAAATTTTTAATGAGTACCTACTATGTGTCTTAGCACTATGGTAGGCATAGGGACATTTGACAATTAAATCCACAATCACTTGGTGAGAACACACTACTTGCCAGGCACTGTGCTAAGTGTGAAGGATACATCCATCTATTCTCCATTTATTCTTCCAATAGACTTTTTAAGTGCACCCATTCTTGGCTTAGCCTTGTTCTAAGCACAGGAGAAATAGAATAATTTATTCAGCAAACCTTTAAGAGCACCTACTATGTAGTAGGCATTGTGCTTGGCAATGAGAACATTTATGTCACAGCAAACATTTCATGAATGTCTGTTATATGTCCTAACACTGTGCTAAGCAGTAGAGTTTCACGCATTCATTCATTCATTAACTTAACAAACTTGATTAGCACCCACTACATGCCAAGCATTATGCAAAGCTCCAGGGAAATTACTAAATTTGAATAGATTATTATTTCCTTGCCTTCAGATTACAGATTCACAGTTGTAGTAAGAATAAAACATGTATACAAATTAATAAATCAAGCACTCCATTTATTGAGGATTTGTCTTGTGCAAGAAGAGACAGGTGCCCAAATAACAAAAGAAATGATAAATAATGAACAGAAAAGACAGAAATGCAAGAAGATTTGGAGGAGATAGGAGAGGCCAGGAGTTTGAACAAAAGCTTTGGGAAAGAGGTAACATTTGAACTGGAAGGATTAGGGTATATGAAAAAGAAGTGAGGGCATTTTAGGTAGTGAGAATGAGAGACGTTAATGTCAGAAGTAAAACATGGGACCTGATGACCAATTAAATGTACAATCAGAGGGAGAATGTATTATTATAGTATATATAAGCTGGAAGTGGCACACTTCCTTGTAACAGCCCTTTTAGGCTGGTACTGTTATTCTCATTTTACTTATAGGAAACATGCTCAGAGAGGTGAAGTTAATTGCTCAAGGTCACAGAGCTAGGAAATGGCAAGAATCAGGATTCAAATGAGTCTGAGTTCACAACACAGGCTCTACTCTCCAGGGAAGCCCCGAGAGGGAACTAGAGGAGTGGCAGAAGCCTTCAAAGAGCAGGAACAGTGTTCAGGGCATGCACAAGGAAAAGACACAGGACAGCCAAGGTCAAGGGGGGCCAGCCCCTAGGAGCCATAGATTCTACCAGGCAGGTGAGGACCAACCCTCTCACCAATTCCCTGATCCCCTTCCCCGGGCCCCCAGCTGGACTCTGCTCCTACCTGAATACAGAGGCAGGGGACCAGGTCCGTGTGGTTCAAGGTAATGTTCTGTGGTCCAGTCTGTGGGACAAGTAGAAGGGGAGAAGCTGGAGAAGATGAGTAGGAGGAAGGCTGCAGACCAAAGTTAAGGACCCCAGGTGGGCAGCTGTTGCCCCATGGATGATCCTTGCTTTGACTGTGGGTGGCTGCGTGCTTTTCAAGGGTCCCCTGTGATAAGGCACTTGTAACTTTAGCATGGGCATCAGCCTATGGTGAGAATGGACTTGGGGAGGGGGAGGCCTCACCAGGTTACTGTGCCACCAGGGTTTTATAGGGCCCTGGACCTGGTTCCAGTACAGAGAGAGGCCGAAGCGCTGCTCCTCAGAGACGTCCAGCACCAGGCGCACGTCCTCACCATCTGCAGACACGTTGAGCCAGGGCAGGGCTGCGGGGGGATGCAGACAGTCTTCCCTCAGCTTTTCTGCACTCCCAAGCCTGGGTCATACCCACCCACTGCCCTCTGGAGTTTCCTTCAAACCTCTTAGATTAGGGGGCCCCTGGAAGGGCAGAGCCTGTGTCTCCATCGCGAACCAAACTTTGGCCGCACCCCAAGATGGAGCCCATGTAGACCCCAGTAGGGGGGCTTCTCCCTCTGCAGCCAGAAAGTACCCTGTAACCACTAAAATAAAGCATTCTCCTCTGCTCAGAACCTTCTGATGCCCGCCCCCACCACCTCACTCCCACAGTAAAAGTCAGGGTCCTTACAGTGCCTGCAAGTCCCTCCCATCTGGCTGCTGTGACCTCTCTAATCTCATTTCCTAGCACTCATGTCCTTAATTAACCTGCTGCAGACACACTGTCCTCCTTACTAACACTTAAACATACCAGACACACTCCTGCCCCAGGCCTTTTGCACTGGCTCTTCCCTCCATATGGAACCCTCTCCCCTCAGATATGCATATGGCTCCTCCCTCGCCTCTTTCGGGTCTTGTGCTGACTGACCACTGCCACTCCCAACCTCCATATCCCTCTTCCCTGAATTTTCTCTGTAGCATTAATTACCATCTAACTTACTGTGTATTTCACACTTCCACGTGAAATACGTGGAAGTGTCCTCTGTCACCTCTACTATGACCCTGACTCCCGGCTAGAATGTCAGCTCTGTGAGGGCAGGGATTTTTTTTTTTTTAATTGGTTTATCTCCAGTGCCTAGGGATATTCCTTGGGCAGAATAATTACTCAATAAATATCTGATGACTAAGTGAATCAAGGTCTACTAAATGAATAAAGACATGAAATCCGTGATGTGTATCTGTATATCAAAGCCCTGGTGCTGAGCAGTCTTAAATGAATTACCAAAGAGGCATCAAGCTTAAGTTTAAGAAACTAAGCAGAAAATGAAGTTGAAATAATTTAAGAGTTCAGAAGCCCCACAGTGTTTCTGTCTTGATGTGTTGGTAGTTACACAAGTGTACACATATGTAAAAATTAATTGAACTGGAATTACAATTAGTGCACTTTACAGTTTTCTGTATGTTTGGTACACCATGGTAAATAAAGTAGTTTTTTTAAAGGAATGAAACAAAAGTCCAAATAGTTTATGTGAAAAACATCATCAGAACCTTGAGATCCTTAGCCCTTATTTTATGGTTTAAAGCTATTTTTATTTTGATATATTGGGGCGGGGTGGGGGTTACACCATAATCCTGACCATGCTTTGGACCTCTGGCTGTCTCTGGTATGAACAAATATTTGTTCTAAGGAGTGAGAATTCACCTTTGAATGCCTGGCACGGAGTAGGAGCTACTGTAGATCATGTGTGATAAATGAATCAATGAGCTCTGTGAGCCTGTGGGGTGTGGCAGCCAGGCCTGAAGTTGACTCCCAGGGCCCCTCCCACTCCAGAACAAGCCCCTCCCTCCTCCCAGCCTCACTGGACCTAGCTCCTACCCCAGCAGCTCTGAATGTTGTCCTGGACTTCCAGACCCCTGCAGTCTGGGGAGAGATCACAGAAAAGCCTCCAGTGGGGTTAGGGGCCAAAGAAAGGAGAGGGGCAAACCAACCCCTGGGAAGACTCCCTGTCCCCTCAATATCACCCATATCTACTTCAGTGCCCACTGGGGAGCAATGTCACCTGGAGAGGCTGGGGGCGAGAGTGACTGAGTGAAGTTGGGACAAGGAAGGGGGTGAGTGCAGAGGGGCAGTTGCCAGTGGGGAGAGAGACAAGGGCCCAGACTTGGGGCCCCTCAGGCTCTGGGGTCACTTACCAGGGAGCTGCTGCGTGAGATTGAGTTCCTTCTGGTACCTGGGCTGAGTGTAGGACCAGATTTGCACCTCAGCCCCCAGGGCAGCCTCGAAACAGTCAAATACTACAGAGCCCTGTGAGGAGAGGGTGGCGGAAGGCTGGTGGTATAAGGCTCAGAATCCTCTCCATGGACCCTCTCCACTCGTCCTCTGCCCTATTCCCAACCAATGACTATACTGTATGGCCCCAAATTCCATCATGAATGTGTCCTCAAGGACTCTAAGATACACAACCTCAGGAGGAGTGGCAGCAGGGCCAGTGAAGGGATTACACCCTCCCACTCAGTTAAGGGATTACAAAAGAAAAATTAAACTTTCTGAGACTCTTCCGAGCTGGGCATTATACCAGGTATTTTACATATATCAACTCATTTAATTCTCACAACAGCCATAAAAGATAGGACTATTTTTTTTTTTTTTGGTGGGGGAGGCACATCTCATGGCTTGTGGGATATTAGATCCCTGACCAGAGATCAAACCTCAGCAGTGAAAGCTGGAAGTCCCAACCACTGGACTGCCAGGGAATTCCCGAGGTGGGACTACTCTTATTCCCACTTTACAGACAAGCAAACTGAAGCATAAAGGACTGAAATGACTTGCCCACAGCCCTGCTGAGATTAGGACTTAAAGAGATAATGTACATGAAAGTACTTCATGAATTTCATCTTTAGGAAGTGGTTAGCGTTATTATTTTGCATACCACAGACTGACCAGGCTGCACGAGGGCAGCAGGCACTTGCACCTCCAGCAGGACACAGTGGGCAGTAGGGTAGGCCTGGAAGGAGAGCACGATGTGGGCCTGGAGAGAGGCTGTGAACAACAGGGCGGGGAGGCGGTCAGGCCCAGGAGGGAGGGCAAGGCTCTGGGCAGGGACAGCTGGGTCGACCAGCTTCTTCTCACCGTTCCTAGGCTCCTCAAGCTCTGGGTCAGCTGCTCTTCTAAACTTCTCTTCATCTTCAGGATCTTCCCAGTACCCTGGAAGGGCCCAAGAGCAAGGCACAGGTCCAGCCTCAGCTCTGGGTTTAGCTTCCTTCCAGGAAGCTCGGTGCTTGGAAGCAGAGGCCAGGCCTGGGGCCTGGGGGGTGGGCAGTGAGACCAGGCTGACTTGGGGGGTGTGCACTGGCCAGTGTCCTCCAGGAGAATCTGAGGATGCCCCGGGCTACCTGACAGACTCCCCCCGCCCTGTCCTTGTGTCCACATCAGACACACTCACGTGCACCCAATGCCCAGTCACAGGATGACAGGCTCACCCTGCACGGCCAAATGGACGGCCACACGCACACAGAGGTCACAGTCAGTCTCCTCGTGGCACCTCAGCACCAGCTCTGTCTGCAAGCGTGTGGGCACCAGCACGGGGCCTGGGGCAGACACAAGGCTCCCAGGCAGGCAGAGCACGTCACCATCTGCGTGTGAAGGGTGGGGTAGGTGCTGAAGCTGCTCAGACCCAGAGTCTGGTTGCACCTGACACCCCCAGAGGGCCAAGGAGCTTTGGGCTCTTCC
This sequence comes from Bubalus kerabau, assembly GCF_029407905.1. Taxonomy (NCBI): domain Eukaryota; kingdom Metazoa; phylum Chordata; class Mammalia; order Artiodactyla; family Bovidae; genus Bubalus; species Bubalus kerabau. The sequence continues at coordinate 18,541,795 of NC_073643.1, forward strand.
TAGGCTGAACAGCTCCCATCCCTCTTCCCTGCTGCCAACCCAGGAAGATCTTTCCTCTCTAAAAGTAGAGCTACTCACCCCAGAGATGGCAGGACAGGCCCTGGGAGAGAGGTAAAGACAAGTCAGAGTTTATGCTTCCAGATCTAACATTCCCCCCTCCGCCACCCGACTCTTTCTCCCTTTTTCGAGTCCCTCCCAGAACTCAGATCTAGCTCTTGCCCCCTCCCCATTCTTCTCTTACCCCATCAGCACCCGACAGACCAGCCAGGGCGGTTCTGACAGGGATGGCAGTGACAGGAGCCAGGCTAGGGCCTCTACAGCCCCAGACCGAACCCGGAGCCTTCCTCAGCCCGCCCGGGGCCCCAGACTCACCGGAGAGCAGCGGGCCGTGTCCTGAGGCCCCACAACCCTCTCCAGAGAGAGGACCACGGGGTTCCGGCCCAGAGCCAAGGACAGAAGGAACCAGGGCACAGGCATCTTCCAGGTGCCAGGCAGCACCCAGGCCTGAGGCCCTGTCCTGCCCCCCCCCCCCCGAGGGGGGGCAGACACCACACCTCTGCTCCCACTCAGCCGCGGGCCTCGGGGCAGGAGAGGCTGGAATCGCTCCTCAGCCTTGGGGTCCCGGCGCTGGCCCGCTCACACTCGCCTCTCCTGGGAGTCCAGACTCCAGGCCAGTCCCAGCCAGAGTGCTTTCGTTTTGGCTCCCGGCAGGCAGCCGTCTGTTCCCGCCCCGCCCGGTCCCTCCCACTAACACCAGACTAGGGAGCCAGCAGCCCTGGACTGGAGTGGTGGCTCAGTCCCTCCTCCTCGTCCCCTCCTCCTCCTCCTTCTCTGCTGACACCTGGCTGGGAGGGGCCCCTGAAGAGGGTGGTGGCCTAATGGGTGAGTAAGGGAGCTCTTACTCACTCTGGGAGTCCCTAAGGAGGAGAGTTTTGGGCAATCCTGGGGCATTTTCACTTCCCATATGACTCTGGGACTCCAGGTCCCTTCCCACATTCTCCTTGGGCCTCACTGTGGGACAGGAGCTCTAAAGGCACTAGAAAGCGGACTTCTCATCACTGCTTGGCTTATGCTGCAGTGTGGGGTGGGGTGGAGGAACCCAGGACCCCAGAGGCAGGAAGACAGGGTCCTAATTGTGCTGTTGCCACAGGCTAGCTGCACGACCACGGACCCACATCACCTGTTTTCCTTTATTCTCTCTGAAGAATCACAGTGAGGATCAAGATCTCCAGATTCCTCTTTGCCTTTTCAGAGGCACTGCTTGTGAGAACGTGACAGACGTGGATGTGAATGTGGACACAGAGGATCTGGGCCCACAGAATGATGTATAACCACCCCTGGGTAGGGTAATGCTGACCCTTCCCCCAGCTCAGCACCCTGGGCACACTGAAGAGGCACCTTGTGTTTCTTAGCTTACCCATCATGTTTTCTTTTATTCATCTCTTTCCCTGGGTCCAGAGCCCTCCCTCCCTCCAACTGTGGGCAGGGCCCCCTTCTGAAAAAGGCGGATCCTTAGCCCCAAAGGGGTGTTCTGCCCTCTCCACCGCACCCCACCCCCCCCACTCCGCCCGCACTCGTCTGGAGGCGCCTCCCAGTCAGAACTAACATCTCTCATGCCTCCCCAAGCCCTAAGCTCTCTGGTGTGGACTGGAGCCTACGTGCACTATTCTCTGGAACTTGTGGAGAGAGGAAGTGTGATGATCCCCACCCACCACAGGACTGAGGTCAAGGGCGTTCTCTGTAAAAAGAGACTCTCCCTGAGGGTTCTGAGGAAGCATGAGCAGGAGGAAGAGGTTGGACACTGGGGAAACGTGGGGAGTGGGCGGGGACGCTGAGTGAGGGGGTTCCAGCCAGTGCCCCTAGGCCTGCAGTCACAGACATCCTGACTGCGCTGAGCTCTGTTCAGCCTTGGTCGGCAAGTTTGGCGGCCTCCAGTTCCAGCCTGCGGCACAGCTCCACGCGACCCCGCAGGCGCGGCTGGGCGACGAAGCGGCCCCGGGTGGTGGCTTCAGTAGAAGCCCGAGCGTCCAGGGCGCGCAGCAGGCGCGGCAAGTCGTGCAGCAGGCGGTAGCGGGGCAGGGCGCGCAGGGGCGGGGGAATGTCGCCCTTGGCGCAGAGACGACTAAAGTAAACCAGCAGCAGCAGCGGGCGCGGGGCGGCGCGAAGCAGGGCGCGCAGGGGCGCAGCGCGAGGATCCGGGCCGCCCGTGGGGCTGGGGCCGGCGCTGCTCCACAGAAGAACCACGGTGCCCCGCTCCCGCGCCACACGTGCCCGAGCCGCCCAGAGCCACGGCAGGGGGCCCACGCGTGCCACCCGTGTGCCCTCCCAAAGGTCCACGATCACGTCGCGCCCGCCGCCCAGCGCGGCTCGCAACAGTTCAGCAAGTGCTCCCACCAGGCGCCGCTGCGCCTCAGACTCCGCCACGTGCAGCAGCAGCACCGGCGGCGCTCGTTCGGGGCCTGGGGGCGGGAGCAACAGATGAGCAGTGTAAGGGGCTAAAGGAAAACCCAGCCCTCTCCTCCCAGGCCTCGGGGCTACCTGATAGGGTTGAACTTCACCCCCCCTCCACCTTCCCTGTTCCTCATCTGCGCCAGGGTTGGGTACCCAAGGCAGCTTTAGTCTATAGGGCACCTTTGGGCTAATTTAGATAAAGGTGCCCCGGAAGAGGCAAGGGCCAGGGCGACAGGTGCAGCGCAAGCTGCATTTCCACCCCACTTGCTTCTTGCCTAGAGACGCCGCAGAGAACTACCGCAGAGGGACCTTTGTCCTGCTTTAACCATCTCTGCCCACTAGGGGGCCTAAGGCTAAAAGCCTTGGTAACAGGACGGGTGCGCACAGCAGGGAGGAGGCTCTTTGGGAAGGCATCCTGGGCAGGGGAGCAAGGGGAGGGCAACTGGCTTAGCAGCCAAAAAAGTCCCCAGGTTACCTCCCAGTAAGCTTACCTGACAGTGGACGCCGGCACGTGAGAACCAAAACAACTCCCAGTAGAGTGGTGAAGGCCAGCAGTGCCAGGATCAAGAGCCCCAGGCGTCTGTGAGAGACTGAGTCAAGCAGGGTGAGGTGAAGCTCAGCTCCTCAGTGCCCAGCCTCCCTCTCACTCCCCGTCCCCTCCCAAGAACTTACCATCTGGACACAAGAGGCGCTTCCAGGCAAACTGGACATCTGACCTCCACACCTGAGGGCACAGAGGCCCCGACCCTTGTGAGCCAAGGTAAACCCTCCTCCAGGGGGAAGCTGAATGAGGTGGGAGGATGGAGAGGGGGACCCTGGAGAGGGCATTCTTCTAGCACAGGGTTTGCGCCTGGGCCAGATTTGGCAAACTCAGAAAGTAAACCCAAAGAGGACCAGGGCACCCACGAGGAGCTGGAGGGGCACAAGTCCCGAATGAAGTAATCAGACACCACTGAGCTCCCACACCAATTGCCACGTGTGAATGTGGACACAAAGCACCAGGCTTTCTGAGTTTTCAAGAAACTCCGGAAATCAACTGTTAAAAATATGACGTCTCCCACTAGTTAAATGGTGACAACTAATTCCAATTTTGAACACTGTGCTGGCCAAATCAAACATTTTTACTGACTGGATTTGCCCCATGTGCCACCTGTGGCGTAGATGCCAGGGGTGTGTATGCAGAGTGAGGGCAGAACTCCTTACCAGGACACAGCCTCCTGGCCTCAGGAAGGGAACGATGAGGTCTAGGGTCACTGGGGTTGAGCCCTGAGTCTGTGGGAACAAAGAGCAGAATGACTGTCCCCACAGAGGCAAATCTGGCTCTGTGCAGCCCCTGAGCCTTTGCCCATGCGGTGCTCTTCCCTTCTCCACGCCACCCCCACCCAAATCCTACCAGGCTTAGGGCCAAGTGCCACCCCAACAAGAAGCCTTCCTAGGCTTCATTCCCAGATCCTGCTGATCACTCCCAGATCTGAACTGTGGCACAGATACACGTTAATCAGGCTCTCATCAACAAACATACTCTGAGTACTGACTCTGTACCAAGCCCTGAGGAAACAAGGTGGGCACAGACATTGGTTCTGTCCTCTAGTAGCTCACAAACCAGGAGGTTAATCTCTGCCCTGCAAACCTGGAGGGGCAGCTTGTCCATTGGAAAGAATGTAAGTTGTAGAGTCAGGAGACCACAGCTAGCAAAGTCAGGCTTAACACTCCCTTTGTTGTTCCTAGCAGTGGGATCTTTGCATCGAGATAGACTACCTTCCTCCTTGAGCCTCAGTTTCTTCATCTGTGTATAATGATAATAATCCTTATTTCACTGGGTTACTGAAAGCCTCAGATGGGAATATGCAGGTGGATGCCGTTTACAGTACACAGTGCAGTGTGTATTCATTTGGTAGTAGTGCTTATTTATTACATGATAGGCTCCTTACGGGCAGAGGCTGTGTTACATGCTTTTCTTATATCTCCCAGGGCCTATTACAGAGTGGGAACAGAGCAGGCACTGAATAAATGCACGCTGAACTGACGGCCCTCCGTCTACAGGCAGGATGTGGCTTCACCCTGTGTTCTGGGCATTGGTTAGGGTGGATCAATCTCCATTCTTTGGAAACACCCTCCACCCTCTGCCCCAGCCCTTCTGAGCCCCCATTCTCCAGCCAGCTGTAAGCGGGCATAATACAGTGGCTCTCAAACCATGGTTAAATTCAATGATGTTCCCAGCTCACAGCAATAAAGGAGTCCTTGGATATAGCTCCCTATTTTAGGTCATCCCACATGATTTTGTCTTAAATCTATAGCATTTACTACCATCTGTCTGCTTGGGAGCCCTCAAAGACTATAAAACAAATAAACAAGCTGCATGTGAATAAGAAAGAACTGAAAAGAGCAAGCCATGCTTAGTCAGCTTGGTGCTGTGGTTTTGCGGATATATTTGATGGTGGTTTTTATGTCAGATACACAGAAGAGAGTCCGCTAGTTAGCTGTTTTTAGTTCACATGACAGAGTGAAATCTGTCAGTGGTTCACAGTATTCTGCAAAAAGCACTTCAGCTTCCTGGGGTTCTGTCTCCCAGAGACAGAGAACTCCTGCCCGATGCCTTGTGGAGGCAGGCAGGGGTGTGTGGAGGACAGCTGGTTCAGGAGAGGGCATCAGTACAAAATGTGGTGGCAGTTGGAGTGGGTCAGAGAGCAGCTGGGAGTGAGAGGGCCAGCCTCTTGCCTGTTTATCCTTGTTGGTTCAGAAATGGAAAGGCCTAGAAACTGCTCCATCGAAGACTCCACTGACTGGCAGAAGAGGCAGCTGAATACAGGCTTATGAAGTCATTAAATCAGCAGATGCTGTAAGTCAGATATTTGCTTGCCTCTCCCTGATGTGCTCTAATCAATAGGTCCCAGTGGGAGCCAAACCCTGGCTAGGCCATACCTGGCTGACGCTGTACACGGGGGGCACCACGCTGTCCTGCCCCAAGCCTGGGTGGTTCCAGGCAGCACTGAAGGTGACATGTGTCCTTGAAGAGAAGTGAAGGACCACCTGCTGGGCCTGGGTATCCATGCTCACATTCCAGGATGGAGCTGCTGTGGAGGGGGGGAGAGGGGAGAGCGTCAGGTGAGAGATGATGTTTTTGTGGGAGATTATAGGAGCTGGGCTGCAGGTGACAGAGAAGTCTAGGGCAGGGATAGAGTTTGGCTTCACCACAGTTGTGTGAGGGTGAAATGGTGAGAGAGGGGTCCCAGCCAGGGTCACTTATTGGCTCACCGAATGTCCGATGGGGGCATTCAACGTGGCTGCTGTTTCCAAAAGAGAACTGAGAAATCCAAGAATGGCAAGTCAGCAAGCTCCAGGCACCATGCACACCCTTCCCAGCCCCTGTTGCCCATGCTGGTACCTTGAAGCAGAGCTGGGGATGCAAGTCCACTTTCTCTACGACGTACCACTGCGGGGGGAGAAGAGAGTTGAGAGCAGGGCCCCAGGCCCTAGCCCTGCTCACCCAGGCCCTAGGAAGGCCTGACTCACCCCCTCTGACTCTTGAGCCATGGCATTGGGGAGGTCTTCGCAGAGGGTGGGCCAGCCCCGCCTCTGGCACAGGGAGGCCTCCAGCTTCAGTGGGCAGCGGAGTGTCACGGCCATGACCATCTTAATGTGCTGGCTGTGGTCAGTGAAGTTCATTGACTCCCAGAAGTCTGAGCCATCTGGGCAGGCAGCAGGGGCAGAGAGTGAGGCCCAGGAGGCCTGAAACTGATCCCGATCCCCAGGGCATCAGAGGATGATATTTCTGAAGGAGCTTGGTACAGCCATGGTCTGCCTAGGTGATAAAGGAGCATGCCGCTTCCAGCCCCTTCTATTACCTTTTATATTTAGCTGTCTCCTCTCCTTCTTGTGCCTCCCTTCTGGCCAACTCCTTGCTGCTCCCCAAACTCAAAATCTTCGTATCTTTTCTTAAATTCCTCTCAGAATTCGGAATGCTTTATCCTCCGTTCTCTTTTTTCTAAATCCTGCCCTTTTTCTGAGCCCAACTCAGGTGTCACCTCCTTTAGGAGACCTTTTCTATTCAACCACCATGGGCTTCTCCCTCCCCTGAGACAACCATCATGGGCTTCTCTGTCCCCACAGGTCATGCCCTATAGCCTATTCCTTAGTTACAAACCTGCTGTGGACCATAGGCTGCTTGGTGCTACTCATCTGTCATGTTTGAGCATCCTGTCTCTGCAATTTGGGCTCAACAATATGCATAGATGTCACCAACCACTTTCACATATAATATTGAATTCCAGTCTCATAAGGAGTTGGAAAGGGAGGCAGGGCAAGTATCATTATTTCACAGATGAGGCTCAGAGAAGAATGAGTAGCAGAGCTGGGATGAGCCCAGGTCTTCTGATCCGCCCTCTTAGTACACTGACTCCTGGGGTGGATATTTCTGAACCTCCCATAGTGCCTAGGACAATGTTCAACAGTCTGATTTAGCAGACACGGTAGTCCATGACTTGCCTCCGCACTGATTCCAGAGAAAGTGCCTCATGCTTTCTGCGGACTTCCTCCCATACCAGTGTAGACGGTGTGCATGTGCGTGCGTTTGTGTGTATGTACGTGTGTGTGGGAGAGAGACAGAGAGAAGGTGTGCGTGCACAGGAGTCACATGAGCAGCACTCACAGGCTTCAGGCTGGCCCTGGAAGGGACATTTTTTGCGCCTCACGGTGTCCTCTTGCAGGTAGGATGCCTGTGGGAGAAGGGAACAGGGATGGAGGTCAGAGGACTGGCTTTCCCGACATCACTCAGACTTGAAACTCATTTTGGCTTGACTTTGCCTGGACACAAGCTGCCTGAGCTGGCTGGGCACCAAGGAGGGGCAGCCGTGTGGGGTGCAGGCCAGGGTGGAGGCGCTCGGGGAGGAACTCCGCACTATAGGAGCAAGATCAGTGAGGGAGGGGTTGAGTCCTCTTCTCTGGGAGAGGAGAACCTAGCCCCAGAAAAAGGCAAATCATGAGGTCCATGTTCCTCAACTTCTGCCTTCCTAGGTGTCCATTCTCAGCAATTTCCAAGCTGTCAAGTGCCCTTCCAGGCCTCTCCCCTCAACATCCAGTCGTTGTACCCCTGGCAGGCGCTCCTCATTACATGTCTCTGCCTGTACCTTCCCTTTCATCTCCTTCCCAGTAACAAGGCCCCCAGACTTTTCTGTCTATCCCAGAGGAGCCTTTTTTCAAAAATATATTTATTTATTTGGCTGTGCTGGGTCTTAGTCACAGCACGTGAGATCGTCAGTTGCAGCATGTGGGATCCAGTTCTCGGACAATGGATCAAACTCTGGCCCCCTGCACTGACAGTGTGAAGGCTTAGCCACTGGACCACCAGGGAAGTCCCTTAAAAGAAGTCTTAATGCTAGGCCCCCTCAGCCCTACAGGCAGAGGAGGAGGACTGCCATGTAGGGCTAGTGGGAATGGCACTTCTGGAGCCATATGCAACCTTGCAGTGGCCATGAGCCCACACCCTAACGGCTCAGGACACCCAGTGAAGGCAGCTGTCTATTCTGCTCTGTGGGTAGGCTGAGGCTGGGTCTCAACAAAAGCAAGCTGGGTTTGGGTGGGGCTGAGGTTGGAACCACCCCCAGGAATATCCCATGATCAGCAGGACACCTCCACCCCTGACCCAGTGTGAGGCTCACTGTTAGGCTGGCACCAGTCTCCCCCAGCATCTCATTAACACCAGCCCTTTTAAAACCGGACTCAGTGGAGATACACTTGACCAATTGTGCTGTCTGGGTGGCCTAGGAGTGGAGCATGGACCATCCACACCTTTCCCTCTGCTTACCTCGATACACAGACAGGGCAGAAGGAATTCATAAGGCAGATCTACAGTGTGGCTCCCAGGCACAATTTTCTGTGGACAGTTCAGCAAAGGGAGAGATGAAGAGGGGGCTGAGAAAGAGCAGAGGCACCCTGGACAAGGGCAGGAAGAAGCTGGAACTTACCCACCATACATCCTGCTTTTCCTCTTATCTGAGGCTTATTTCTTTCACTGACAAATTCCTTCTCAGGGGGTCTCTGTCCTGTAGTCTGGCCATCTGCTCTAAGTGTCTCAATACATGGAATAGGGGGAGGGAGGAGTTGGGGAAAGGAATATACATTTATTGAGCCCCTACTGTATGCTGGGGAGGGTGCTAGGTGCTAGAAGCACCAACTCAATGCATTAAATGCTAGCATCACGATGATGTCGGGAGGCATCATCATCATTTTAAATGTGGAGACCTGAGGGACTTGGGTACAGCATCAGTCCCTGCAAATGGCTCCAACTGTATACAAGAGTATCCATGACAACTGGAGGTTGAGGTGGGATGTCAGGCCACAGGCTGGGAGAACAGGGGACATCTCATTCTCTGAGGAGCAGTGACAAAAGAGAGAGAGATCGAAGGGTATCAAGACAGATGTGACCAATTTATTACTTTCTCAGGGAAAACAACATCTTGGTGGAACTGAAAAGGCAACCTGAATCTCACTGAGGGTCATTGCACTGAGGTTAAGTGCCATATTCCTCACCTTGCTAGGCATTCATGGTTGTCCCAGGTCTCTACCCCCTCTTCCCTTCCTCTCCTGCCAAGAGACACGGCCCCCTGCCTTCTCTCTCTAGTTCAAAGTCTTCATGATAGGCACTTCAGACTTGTAAGAAGTCTTGGACAATTACCATTCCTCTCTGGGCCTCAGTTTCCTCATCTGTACAATGGGTAGGTCCTTTGGTTCCGGCCCTGTGTGATTTGGCTTTATGGGCAGATGGCACTCCATACCTGGGCATCGAAGGGATGGCTCAGGTCCTCACACTCCAGTGCCCACTGGTGACAAAGACGCACACTGACCTCTGGGCCTGGAGGAATGGTCACTTGAATAGCCCTTGTCTCAGGCAGCAAGTCAAAGGAGAACTCAGGTCCTGGGGAGAAGGGGGATTTGGTGGCCTTGTCTCTTGGCCTTAGCACAGGCACCACTACTTGGCTCCACTATCTCCAGTCACATGATGTGCCTACCTCCAAGCTTTTGTGAGCCGGATCTGGAGAGACCTTCCCCTGCCTCTGGATCCACCGGCTGGGTTCTTTTGGAGCGTAGCCCCTTGTGGGAGCTATCTGGGGAGAGGCTGGAGTTGTGATGGCCCTTCTCAGACAGGCAGCAGCTACTCAGCAACTTCCTCTGCAGGCAGACAGCAAGGTTGGCCTCAGGGCAGAAATCAGGAACTCTGGCTTCTATTCCTGTCTATGGAGCAGCCCGGGGCACAACAGGCAAGCTGCTCAACATTTAAGCTTTAGTGTCCCTAACTGTGTAATGGACAGAAGAGTCTACTTCAGCTCCACGCTTTCCCTCTCTCTTGGGTGACTGGAGAACAGAAGGAGAGGCCAGAAAGGGAAGGGCTGTAGGGCATAGGGCAGGGCTGGCATTGTCAGGGAGAGTACCTGAGCAGACGCTGGCATCCTGTGTCTCCTACAGAGCCAGAACTTGTAAGACTTTTCGGATTTCTGCACTAGGAGGTGGAGCCAACCCCACTGAAGCCCTGCACAGGGAACAACACATTTACTATCCAGCCCTTCACAGTCCCTCCCCTATCTGAAGATGTGACCTGGAGTTGGACAGTCAATCATTTTACATCAGGGAGGGTAATGCTCCCAAACTTCTATAGTCCTGAAAGTTATGATACAACCAAAGAGAATTAATTTCTTAAGTAGAGAAAAATCTATGTGTATACAAAGATTCATAGTAGCATTATTTATAACAGTGAAAAATTATAAACTGTCGATTCTTAAGCAGTGTGTGGGAATTTAGTATGTCCCAGGCACTGAGGTAGGCAAGAAAAATGTAGAGCTGAATAAGATCTGTCTGTTCTTTCTTATAAGACAGATCTTGCCTTACAACTAGAACGCAGTAATAGTAAATTCATAGAACTGAAACATTTTAATCCCAAGAACTGGTACCAGCTGAAAGGAGAAACACCTTCACAAAATGATACAACAGAACTCATCAGTAGGCACAGTGTGCTATTTCAGGATAGCTGAAGTCTCTGCTGAGGTTGGCAACAGGACTAACATCTCTTTTAGTGTGATACATCTCACTTGGCTCACCCCCAATTCCCCCAATTCCCATCTCCTCTAAGAATGGCCCAGAGCGCTGTTTCTCATACCCGAGGGACCCGACACCAGATGCAGACACCAGCAGTGGGGACAGTGGCAGCAGCAAGCACACCAAGGCTTTGGGGAGAGGTGGGGGGCCGGCTGGGTATGGTGAGGAATCTGGGCAGACCTTCCTGTGACAGAAGAAAAGGAAATCAGACAGTAAGGTCCCAGGAGGTCCCTTCTGCCTTAGACAAGTTGGACTTGAGGCTGAGCACTGCCACTTAGACCCTGGCCAAGTGACTTGAGGCAAGTTACAGACTCCTGTAAGCCTCAGTTTCCTTATTCATAAAGTGGGGCTGCTGTCAAGCTCAAGTAAGATAATGTGTAGCAAAATACCTTGAAAAGCAGAAGGTACCGTAAAATAGCAAGGATCATTGTGCGACTGACTGGTGAAGAACTAGTCAAGGCAGAGTGCCTGGAGATTTACCTGGCTCTCATTTAATCCTCCCCACAGCTCAGGGACAACAGTTTTCATTGTACAATCATTTCTACTCTGCTGCTGTACCCCTCAGACACCGTGCACTGCCCGAAGCCATGTGTGGAGTATGTGGCAGTATTGCAAGGCAAATCCAGGCTTGTCCTCACTCTAAACCCTGTGCTTTTCCCTTGATACTATGCCACTTCTTAGGTAGAGAAAAAAAAAAATTAGAATGGAGGAAACAGGGAAGGGGAGCAGGGCAGGGAATGAGACTCACCAGTGAAACTGCCATCCTGAAAGCACAGGGCCAGGTAGGGAAAAGAAAGGACAGAAGTATAATTAGCAGAGGTTCTCACAGGGGTGTTCTCCCTGCTTGAGACCCGTAAACCAATAGCCCATCCACTCCGGCTCTCTTCTTCCCAGCTCCACCCTGCCCAGGCCCTCGGTGCCCTGGGACTATGGCTATCACTTCAAGATGGTGTAGAGGACACGCTGATGCTGCGATCAGAGCTTAGGGACCTGGGTGGTAGGAAAGGACAGGCTGGAGAGTGGGGAGTGTTATGAGCCTGTGCGAGCCAGGTGTCCCCACCAGCAGTGGCAGGCGCACCTTACCATGCGGGAGGCCAGTAGACAGCGGGTGCTCCAGCGGAGAAGTAAGGGGCAGCCAATCCCAGCAGACGCAGACAGGCCAGTGATCAGCTGGAGAAGAGGCAGGAGCAGGGCTGCCAGTCTGGGGCTCCCCATGGGGTTCCGTGGGGTCAAGGCGCCCAGTGCATGGCTGCACGGCCCGAAGGTGGGCGGCAGGGCCTGGGCTGGCTTGCTGCGCAGCAGCCGGGAGTGCGTTGCCAGCAGGAGCCCTCGCCTCAGCCTGCCCCTGCCCCGCCCTGCCCCAGAGCTCCTCCTCGTTCCCAACCAGCCGGCCAGGCCACATTCCTTCCCCAAGCGCAGGGACTGGGGAACATCTGCCCCTCAGAAAACCCCGCTCCCCTACCTAAAGGGCAAGGGGGCTCTTGCTCTGGCAAAGAACAGGAAAGAGGCGGGTATACGGCTAGGGGGTGGATGGCAGGTTGCATCTACTTAACCCCTCCTACTCCTGCAACACCCTGTAGATGGGACCCACCCCTTAGCAGCTCTGGGACTTGGATCTCCCCTGGACACATGCTTCATCCTCTCACTTAGAGGGCTGACAGAGCTATCAAGCACTTCTGTGCATTGGGTGCTGGAGACAGAGGTGACTGAGCACTATTTAGAGTGGAACAAGAAAGCACTATAGGAGGCACATAAAGCTCACGTGTCCCCCAACGCACCCTGGCCCTACCCAGCTGACTCTCAGGATTATAGAGTAGCTTTCTGATGACCCACTGGCCTGTTCTTCTAGCTCTTCTGCCAAAAGGCCTCCAGCTCCAAGGATCCACTAATCAGTACAGTCTGCTCAGGAAGCCCTAGAGTTCAGAGCTGAGTGCTGGAGCAGAGGGAGCGGGCCCCACACACTGACCTGGTTTCCTGTGGTTTCCGATGCTGACAAGGCTCTGTTCTCTGTGGGGTCCCTCCCCGTCGTCCCACGGCTTCCTCCTGCTCACGGAGCATTTGAGCTGCTTCAGCTCTCACCTTGGTGACACACACAATGGAAAAAAAGTTGGGGGCACACCTACTGGGTGAAGGTACCTTGACACTGTTATTAGCCCTCTGTACCTTTCAGTAGCTTGACCATAGCTGTCTTTAGGCCAATTCTATCAACAGTTTCTAAGTCTTCAGGCCCACTGTCTGAAGACCCCCATTGTACCCATTATCCTAAAAATACTAACTCTTGAGTTCCTTAGAAAGATCTTTTCTTATTCTTTATGTTTCTCCAGTGCCTAGAAGTGGATGTCATGAAATAGGTGCTTTGTAGTTGGGTAAATGTAAACTATGATGTTTCATCTAAGCAGTTTATTTCACATTTCCTATGTGAAGCAGTTACAGAGCTGATCCTCTTAACTATCTTACAACACAGGTAAGTGAGAATTAAGGAGAGAAATAAGAAGCAGAAAAGAGAATGATTTGGTCAAGGTCTCTAAGCCCAAGGAGCTCCAATTCTGCCAGCCTCTCACGGTTCATTTTCTACCATCCTAGGGCCTCTCCTCCCACTGCCTCATGCTCCTCTGCTCCTGAGAACTTCTAAGGGCCTGCCTGCCTAAGTTCTTTTGGCCTTGGAGCCCATCACTGCAAACAAACTGCTAAGATGTGAAGGGAGAAAAGGGTGGTCTGGCCATACTAAGGCTTCCCTGATAGCTCTGTTGGTAAAGAATCTGCCTGCAATGCAGGAAACCCCGGTTCGATTCCTGGGTTTGGAAGATCCCCTAGAGAAGGGATAGGCTACTCACTCCAGAATTCTTGGGCTTCCCTGGTGGCTCAGATAGATTACGGAGTCTTCCCCCTAATTTTTCACTTAGCCCACAATGGTTTAGATCTATACCGATAATGTGTTTTCTAGTGCCGGGGGCACCAAGTGAGAAAGTTGGCTCCGTTCTCAAACACTTTTCACTTTTGACTCCTTTTATCTTCTGGGCTTTCCGCTTGGCTCAGATGGTAAAGAATCTGCCTGCAATGCAGGAGACCCGCGTTTGATCCCTGGGTTGGGAAGATTCCCTGGAGAAGGGAATGGCTACCCACTCCAGTATTCTTGCCTGAAGAATTCCATACACAGAAGGAGCCTGGCAGGCTACAGTCCATGGGGTCACAGAGTTGGACACAACTGAGAGACTAACACTTTCATGTTCATCTTCTGATTCTCACAATGAAAACATTTAACATTTGGTTAATTGTTCCCTGACTCTGGCTAAGGTATGGGAGGAGAAGTGGAAAAGAAATAACAGAGACACATATACATACATAAGAAAGGGAAGAAAAAGAGCATGTATAAAAGGCAGAAGAGACAGAAAATAGGGGAAAGGAGGGAGAAAAGGAGGTCTATATTTTTTTGTCTTGCTAGTTCATTTATTGTGGAGCCTTTCCCAAAATGGAGTTTAAAAAGTACAGTGGGTGAATTCCAGCACACCCTGGGGAAGACCAACATTTTGCTGAACTCCTACCATCAGATTCTGGGCTATGGGCTTGGCCCACTGGTCTATAACCCCTGAGGTCAGTCTTACCAAACCATCTTACAGGCTTGGGAACACCAGGAAGATTAAGTAACTTAACCAAACACAAAACGGAAAGAGGAGACTCACCCCCATGTCTTTCTAGCTCTTTCTGTCACAACACACTGCTTTAGGGAGATCTGTGGTTTCTGGGCCTTGTAGTCCACAGAAGTACTAGACTGAACAATGTGATGAGTTGGCAGGGTTAACAATGTGGGGAAAGAAATCATAATAGATGGAAAGAATAAAGGATACGTATGTCTTATGGGAATGAGTTATCAGTGATCAGATTTCTAGGGGAGTAAGGATTGTCTGGCAAGTGTCAACAAGGGAGGAGCAGGAATACTTCTGTGGCTGGAAAAGGAGGTGGCCAACGGGAGTAATGGCAACAGTGGTGTGTGGTAGGCCTGCAGCACTAGGTCCTATCCCTTTAGAAAAGTGCCCAGGGCCTGTCTCACCTGTGGTTTGTGTCTGAATGAGCTGATCCAGACTTCATGCTCCAATAACCTTTACTTGGGGACCAAGCCAGGTGCTCAGGAGGTCATGGCAGGCCTTGACACGTGCTCAGGTAGAGTACACTATGGGGGCCTTGGACAGCCGTTTTTCCTGACAAAGCTTTATCCATGTGTGGACTCTGGTCAGACAACTGCAGCAGGGTCTCTAGGCTTTTCCTGTGATGGCAGATTCCCAAGATCTGTTGAGGCAACTGTGCCTACTATCAGGGCACCCTGTGCAAGAAGGCCCAACAAATTAGACCAACAAAAACCAAGAGTACACAAGTGTCCCTTTCTTACTCCTGCTCTTCCAGAAGGAATCAAACTCCAGAATATGGAGGCAAGAAATTATGCTTAAGAGAAGTGGCTGGGACTTCCATCATGAGAGGGAAGCACCAACACTGCTCATCACTGGAAGGGATTTTGATATTTTATTAAGCTAAGCACATACTATGGCTTACACAGTTTTCCCAATGACTCGGCAGTGAAGAATCCGCCTGTGATGCAGGAGACACAAGAGACCTAAGTTCGATCCTTGGGTCAGGATAAGCCCCTGGAGGGGGACAGGGCAACCTACTCCAGTACTGTTGCCTGGAGAATCCCATGGACAGAAGGAGCCTGACAGGCTACAGTCCATGGGGTCAGAGTCGGACACGACTCAGCGACTAAGCATGAGCGCCAATTTACGTACATTACTGAACCCACACAACCACCGTGTGTGGTACATACTATGATCCCCCATATGTTAGATCAAACAAACGAGGCTCAAATCAAGGCAAAAGGAAGCAAAATGTCTGGCTAGATTTGAGTCAGTGTACTATCAGAAACTGTTTCTCCACTATACCACAGTGCCTTTCCCACAGACTAGATACTCACTAAGGGTACTTCCAATGCCTACATCCTCTAGCTCTGTAAGATCAGGGATTAATAACCATTCCTCACATTTATATAGTGTTACAGAGAGTTCTTTAAGCACTTTCACAAGACTTTATTTGATCTTTAAAACATTCTTGTGAATTAGGCAGGGCTGATCTTGGTATGTGAACCTTCTGCCTTTTGATCCAAATACAGTCCTCTTCCCACTAAATCAAGATCCTTTTCAAAGGGAATCTTGTTTACTTCAGGGAGTACTACAACCATGAGGCAAGGGGGAAAAAGTGATTGGAGAAGCCCAAAAAGTTAGAATCCCAACAACCCAACAAGCAGAAAACTAAAATTAACCAAATGGTTTGTTTTTTTTTTTTTTTGGTTGTTGACACTAATTTTCATGAGTCTTGAGAAGTGTTCCAAGACTGTAAAGTACCATTCTAATAATCAAATCAATTTTATACTTTTAAAAAATAAATTATTTATATCCCGGTTCTTTGAAAATTAGCAGTCATTGCCTGTGCACATAACTCCATTACCCACTCATTTACGTTTGCACCTCTCTGCTCTCCAAATCCTACCCATGCATCAGTCTAGTTCTTTGTTACGACTTTAGTCTACAGTAGGACAAATTATTTCACTCAATAAATTCAGAAAGCACACTATACATTAGCTACTAGGGGTGAGAAAAAATGTTAGTAGTTCTGTCAATAGAAAAGATAAAATTAAAGTGACATGTGAATTCAAAGAAAGAACCCTTACTCCTTGAACTGAAGTAACCAGAAGGCTCCAGAATTACCATATAAACTAGGTCTTGAAAGAGAAGTAACTAGTAAAGAGTAGAAAAGGAAAACTTTTGTTTTTTGAAAGGAAAATTTTGAAGGAAATTGGGAAAACATGGAACTGATACGGGGATTCATGAGAGGTTCTCCTGACTGAGACAGACAGTGTGCGAGGGTATCAGGAGATAAACCAGGAGTGATGCACTGGGACCACACTTTGGACATGTCTGAAAGGGATTAAGGAATTTTGGTTGTTCAGAAAACAAGGGCACATAGTAAGGGACTTGATGATTCGGAGCTGTGCTCTTGGTATACTCATCAGCACACAAGGAGGCAGAAAGAGAAATGGATATGAGGTGGAAGGCAAAGAGTTAAGTTCAGGACACACAGAGTTTGTCAAGATAATCAGGACATCTAAAACTTAGGTACACAGAAGTACTGCCAGTACCTAATAGAGATTGAGTACATAGAATGTTTATAGAACAGAATGACTCTGGAGGGCAGGGATCCACAGTTAGAATCTGGGCGTCATCCAGACATGACAAAGTCAAGCAGGTAAGAGCAAAGGGACACTCATCCTTCAAGCAATAAACATTTACAATGTGTCAGACTTTAGGAGGTTTAGTTCACAGACCTCTTTACCACATCCCTTTTACACTTATCTGCTCCACACCATTACATACTGTGTTCACTGGATGTTTCACAAGGATGTTATGCTTCATGGAGATTGCAAATTCCCTATATGTAGGATACTTTAAAATTCATTTGGAAACCATAAAACAGTATTACACACGAAACACACTGTTAACACTGAATGATAACCATGAATATCCAGTCAAAAGACAAGCCCATAACCCAAGCTGCATAAATGAGAATGAACCATTTTATAGGTGGAGGTTAACCTTATGGTGCATGGTAGCTCCTGCCCATCAGTTGCAGGGTTTCAACTATGACTTAGGTTCCCTGTGCCCAGTTCACTTCCCTGCGGCCACTGCCAGGTTTCTCAGGGAGCCTCTACTTACCTCCGAGAGCTTAAGGCCATCACACAACACACTTTTCACATTCTATCAAATCCCCAACACAAGGCACAGGGGGGACTAGGCAGTTGTAACTTTATTGAGGTTCTTTTTAATTAAAAGGTCTCACAGTAGAGACCAACACCTGCAGGGGGAGCAGCCTCCCAGATGTTTCCTGCTCCAGGACCCACTGATTGAAGGAGAATTTGACTGATTTCCCATCTCCTTCAGTTTTGATGGGAAGGGGTGATGGATGGAAGTGGAGAGAATGACCAAGAAGACGTCAGGATGAAAAACTCAGAAGGACCTCAACTTCAACAAGCCGAAGTTTGTTTCACAGCTGTTGATCACCCAGTTCCACCAACCAGGAATAAATTAAACAGTTCCACCACCAGCTAATGGCAACAGAAGGGGCTCTGCAGAACTCAGGCTTAGTTTGCACTAGTTGCCAACATTGCAGCCGCCAAAATCACCAAAGGAGATTTTAGAGCAGCGCCTTTACCCTCTCAGTTCACTGGGTGGGAGGCCCAGGCGTCACCTCACACAGCAGTCCATCAAGCAGGCTTCATTTACGCTTCTTCTCCTGTGTGCTCGTGAACCAAGAGTCTAGGAGCTTCTTGCTGTAGTATAACTGCCAGGCGTGCACTTGGACCGCCAGCACCAACACCAGATACATGACGGAGACGGCAGAAAAACCAAAGAGGAAGCGGTAGGCCTTGCCATGGCGGTAGAGCTGCTGTGCAGCAGGGAACATCTCCATGCTGCCATAAATGAGGGGAGCAATGGAGAAGAGCCCCATGCTGATCATGGAGAGCACCAGGTAGCTAATGTTGTTGCGGGGGAAGGAGAGGAGGCCCAGGAGGGAGGGTACAATGCTTAGCAAATAGGGGTACTCCCATTGATAGGGCATGGCTACTTGATCATGAGACAAGAGCCTCAGGTGTCCCACGCTCATCTTGGCAACCAGCAGCAGCCATATGACCAGATGCACGTAGATCAGCTTCTTGATTTCATACTTGAGGGTCACACTGTGGGGCAGAGAAGAGGGAGAAGTATCTTTCATTCAGAGTTTTCTGACACCAGCTGTATGTCAAGCAATTGTACTGGACACAGGGATACAGATATAAATAAGGTATAGTTCCTGCCTGGAGGCTGGGAACAAAGCAGAGGAAGAAAAAGTAATTACAAACGAACTGGAAAAACTCTTGTAAATCTATGTTGCAAAATATATGGGATCACAGGAAGGAGTAATCAACTCCAACTGAAATGAGTTGACTGAGAAGGCTATCTAGACAAGGGTGATATCTGAGCTAGGCTCTGAGAGGTAGGTGGAGATAGACATTCTGAGCGGAGGTAATAGCATGCAGGCAAAAAGGCATAAACATTTGTGTTCCAGGAGAGCAAACAGCTGGGTGTGGAAGGACTACACTGTGGCAGGGAGGGGAGTAGCGGGATATGAAGTTGCAAAGACTCTGACTCAGTCATTTTAAAGACAGAAGAGTAACTCAGGGCTGTGTTCAGAAAGAAAACTCTGGGGAATTTCCTGGCGATCCAGTGGTTAGAACTCTGTGCTTTCAGTGCCAAGGACCCAGGTTCAACCCCTGGTCAGGGAACTAAGATCCTGCAATCTGCATTGCACGGCCATTAAAAAAAGAGAACCCTGACCGTAGCATATGAGTAGAGCCTATGGAATGAGGTACTGGCAGCAAAGAAACCAACTCAGGCTGTCCATACTTCTTCAGTAAAAGTAAGCATTTTTCTTCTAAAGTAAGCAAATTTTCTCTTATTCTTTGAATTTTCTTAGGTCCTAAATATATCCCCTTCACATCTCCAGAGGGCAGAGTTTCTGCTCTAGACAGGCATGAAAATGCTAGCTTGGGTTGTGAGGTTCCCTTGAACAAGGGTCTAAGCACAAGAATAAAGTGAGGTTCCAAAGGGCTTGTCATTCTTTAAAACTCTGGAAAAAAAGATGTGGAAAAGATTCTGAGAAACTTCAGTGGATTTAAGGAGCGAAAACCTCTAAATTAAAAAATATATATATCATATAATAGAAAGTGCAGAAAGGTGTGTGTGTGTGTGTGGTGGGAGGGGGATCAGTCACCCATAGACTTCAAGCTCCATGAAGGCAGGGACCAGATTTGTTGTTTGTCAATAAATTTTTACTGAAGGTATAACATGAATATGAAGACCAGGGCTGCTTTCGCTATTATATCCTCAGTGCCTAACACAATGCATGATTGGGTAGAAGGTAAATAAATATTTGTTGAACGAATAAACGAACGCAGAACTATCCCTTACATGATGGGGGGGGGGGGGCGGGGCGGGGTGTTCCATAAAATTCGTTTGAAGCAAAGTCTCGACGTTAGGGTCCACACCCCAAAACGACCCAAAATTTAACAGCTACCGCGTACTGGGCAGACTTCTGTGCTAGATTTTATGTTACATTCTCACGAGATTATTGGCTCACCAATTCTTCAAGACCAAAAAGGCAGATTAAACTGAGGCTCAATTAGGAGTTAGGTTCCCGAGGTCGGAGAGCCGGGCCAACATAACCACGCCCCAGGGCCCGGACTCCCTCAAGGTACAGAGGGATCAAGGGGTGGAACTCACAGGAGTGACGGGGCTTCCCGGCATTGGGGGCGGGCCCTGGACCGTGCCAGGTGGAGGGGACCTGGGAGGTGCTCGAGGGCGGGCTCAGGAGCAAAACCCTGAGACCAGGCCGGCGTTGCGTCTCTGGCCCTGCGGGCTTCTCGCCTCACTTCATACCTCATCTGGTAGTGCATGGCGACGCGCTCCCGATGCTGAAAGTCGCTGCCGTCAGTGCCGGCCGCTCGCGGGCCTGCCCGAGACGCCATCTTCCCCGCCCAGACTCCTGGAGCCCCTCAAGCCGACGAACTGCCGCGACTACTACTCGGAACTGCCTGCCGACCCTGTTCGTAGAGCTTCAGCTCAGCCAACCCAACAGTCTAGCGCTTCTTTGAAGACAACTTCCGGCCTCTCTGTCTCTGGAGGACCAACTCTGTGGTCACGTCCCTGCGCAGGCGTACGCGAGCGTTTCCAGTCTCGGCTCAGCCCTGGGAGTCTCTCCCCATCCTTTAGAGTGTTCAAAAATTTAACTCCTAGTGTTTGGGGGTTTTGCCAAGGGCTGAAGCTGATTCTCCAGTCTCTCGAGCACTTTCACTTCCTTAAGCTCGAATTCAAGTTTCAGACGTCTCTGTCTCCACTTCTCAGATGGGGAAACTGACGCGTGGAAGGGATCTGTGACTTTCTCAAACGCATGCATCTTCCACATTGTTTCGAAGTATCTCCCCACAGATTAATCTCTGCAAGAAGAAATGGTAACTTTACAGTAGAGAAACCTGGTAGGCACCCCGTTAACTAAATACTTGCCCACGAGTGAGACAGATTCCTTATGCCTCCTGATACAACTGAGGACCAGCATCACTTATGTGTTGATAGTGAAAGTCGCTCAGTCGAGTCGACTCTTTGCCACCCCATGGACTATACAGTCCATGGAATTCTCCAGGCCAGAATACTGCAGTTGGTAGCCTTTCTCTTCTCCAGAGGATCTTCCCAATCCAGGGATCAAACCCAGGTCTCCCGCATCGCGAGCGGATTCTTTACCAGCTGAGCCACAAAGGAAGCCCAAGAATACTGCATCCTATCACTTCTCCAGCGGATCTTCCCAACTCAGGAATCGAACAGGGGTCTCCTGCATTGCAGGTGGATTCTTTATCAACTGAGCTATCAGGAAAGCTGATAGCTTATTTGATATTTCTGCCCAAAATAATTGGCCAGAATCTAATCATGAAGAGACGGACAGGTAAGTTCAAATTGAGGGACATTCTACAAAGTAACTGGAGTATACTTTTTAAAAATGTCAAGGCCATGAAAGAAATTAGGTAGAGGCAGAAAGCAGAGCAGTGGTAGCCAAGGACTTGGGGGAGGGAGGGAGGCGAAGGAATGGGGACTTGCTTCATGGGTACAGACATGAGAAAGATGAAAACAGTTCTGGAGGTGAATGTGGTGATGGTTGCACAACTGTGTAAATAACTTCATGCCACTTAACTATACACTTAAAAATTGTTAATTTTATGTACATTTTACCACAAGAAAAAATACATAAAATAAGAATTTCAAAATTACATTTACTGAAAAAAACTGAAGCATCTTTTCATATGTTGAGTCATTGGCATTTCATTTCCCTGAACAGTGTTCATATTCTTTGTCCATTTTTTCTACTGCATTGTTGGTCTTGTTGATTTATATAGATAGCAGAGAGAGAGTCTCTAATATTAGTTGCCATATATTTTTCCTGTGTATTGTATGTCTTTTGACTTTATTCATGGTGTTACAAGTTTAAGATGCAGAATAGTTTTTTTTTGTTTTTTGTTTTTTTTTCAGAATAGTTTTTTAATATGGTTAAATATATAATCTTTTTTCCTTTTTTTGCTTCTCAATTTTGAGTCGTAACTAGAGTCCTCCAAGGTGATCAAATAATTTTATGCGTTTCAGCATTGGAGAACCATGCTCAGAAATCTGCCTGTGCAACTAGAGGTGAGCTCTAAAGAGATAGATATGAACTGAGTCATCAACCCATGTGTTTGGCAAAGGATAAAACTCAAGAAATACTTTCTGAGTAATAAATTCCAAATAATCCAAAACCATCCTCTTCTAAGCACCGTGAAGACTCCTCAGGGTCACTCAGTAATTCTTCACTGCCCCCGCCCCACCCCTCTGGCTTTAGCTTGTGCTTATCTCTGTCTTTTCTGTGTGTGCTTTCCACGATTTTCCAGACTGCCTCTGAGTCATCCATTGGCTTATCATGAGACACTAAGCACATGCTGGATGTTCAATAAATATTTGAGGCATGAATGTTCTAGGGAGGGGCCCTAACGGTTTCCCCAGAACGTCTTCCCTGAAGTATCAGTACTTTTCTTCTGCTCTTAGTCTGCTTCAAGTTTAGTGATTTGTGTTCCTGTCCTCTCACCCTGCCCATTCCCTTCTCAAATCCTTTGCACTGATGTTTCCTTTGCTTGAATGCCCCCACCCACCCCAGCACTTCAAAAGACTGGCTTCCAGTCCCAGGAACACAATAGACTGAATGTTTGTGACCCCCTGCTCCACACCCATTTGTATGTTGAAACCTAATCCCCAATGTGATGGTATTTGGAGGTAGGATTTTGGGGAGGTGGGATTGTCCTTTAGTTGCTAAATCGTGTCCAGCTCTTTTGTGACCACATGGACTGTAGTCCACCAGGCTCTCTGGAATCTGGCAGGCAGATTCTTCACCACTAGCCAACAGGAAAGCCTCAGGAGGTGGGATTAGTGTCCTTATGAAAGAGATTCCCTTGCTTCTTCTACCAGGTGAGGACACCGAGAGAAGACAGTGTCTGGGAACCAGGAAGAGGGTCCTCACCAGACACCGAACTACCAACACTTTGATCTTGGACTTGTCAGCCTCCAGAACTACGAGAAGTAAACTTCTGGTGTTTATAAGTCACCAATTTATGGTTTTCTGAATAGCAGCCCAAACAGACCAAGACACTTCAGATCTTCAAAAGAGTGACTTCTCACCAGTCATCATTTAGCTGAAAGCTCACCTCTGAGTCTTTCCTGAGTCCATAAGCCAATCTAGCTCTCCAGCCAGTTGCTGTCACATCACTTTGTGTTGTTTTCTTCCGAGAACATCATTCTCTGAAACCATCTTGATTATCTGCATATTTGTTCATGGTCTGAGTGCCTCCTTCTTCCAGGAATATCAGCTCCTTTAAGTATGTGACAAGGTTGTCTTGTTTCCTGCTGTATTCTCAGCCCCAAGGAGGGGTAGTATACAGTAAATGCCTAATAAGTATTTGCTGAGTGAATGAATAATGGTTGTCTGCAAGCTTCTCTAGGGAAGGATTTAGATGTAAGTAATAAGATGATGATGATGATAGCTATTTTTTGAGCCTGAAGGGTGCACTAAGCTTTGAATCAAGTACTTTTCATGATTATTCTTCATGACCACCCAAGGGGCAGGAGCTATTTTTAATCCCTATTGGTCAGATCTAACTGAAGCTTAGATGAGTTATATCACACAGCTAGTGCTGGCTGCTGGTTTTCAAAATGGGGTCCCTAAGTAGCCACAGCTTCAGCATCACCTTGAACCTTGGAACATCACCATGTAATCAGAAATATACATTCTTAGGCCCCACCCCAGACATACTGAGTCAGAAACTGCGATGAAGCCCAGCAATCTGATTTTTAACAAACCTTCCATGTGATTCTGACTCACTAGTGTGAAAAATCTATCATTAAAAGAAAGACGAGGTTGAACCCCTTTTTTTAAAACAGCTTTATTGAGAGAGAATTCATATACTATACACACTTAGGTGAGTACAATCCATTGGTTTTTATTATATTTGCAGGGCTGTGTAACCTCCAAATAGACTTGGTGCAATCACCAAAATAGACTGGGATTAGATTAATAAATTAAAACATTTTTTGTGTCCCCTAAGAGAAACCCCATACCCACTAACAATCCCCATTCCCTCTCCATTCCCCAGCCACAGCTCTAAACAACCACTGATTAATTTTTTGTCCTTATGATTTTGCCTATTCTGGACATTTCATACAAATGAGATGATACAAACATATATTAGTATGTGATCTTTTGTGACTGGCTTCTTCCACTTTGCACGTGTTCGATGTTCATCGATGTACTGTAGCAGCGTATATCCTTTTGATTGACAAATAATATTCCATTTATGGAAACACATTTCTTATGAACACTTTTTAAGGCAAACATATGGGTTGTTTCTACATTTTGCCTGTTATGAATAACACTATGAACATTCGTGTATAAGTTTTTGTGTGGATATAGATTTTCATTTCCCTTGGAACTTCAAATATAACTCCAAATATTATGTATACGTAGAATTGCTGGGTCACGGATCTTATTCTTAAGCACTACACATTTCAGCTGGTGTTAATTATTATTATTAAATCCTCTGCTATTATTAAATAATTACGTTATCAGTAACACCAATATTTGTTTATATCTATTAAGTATCTCTGTTGCAAAGCCCTTCACTTGTATTAATACAAATCCTTACCTTAACCCTTTAAGACAGGATCCCTGTTGAACAGGTGAGAGGCTGGGGCTCCGGGAGGTTAAGGCAACTTGTCTACACTCAAACAGCTGACACAAGTAGAGCGGGGATCACAATTCAGATTGGCCTGTTTCCTGTGCCCTCTGTGCCCAATGCCATGTTCTGGGCCATACCCTGCCCCAAAGCTTTCAAAACACGCCTATACCCTTCCTTTCTGGCTTTTTCTGGAAGTGAGGCTGGCCTACCATCCCAAGGGTAAGAGCCGCACACTCAGTGCCCATGCTCTCTTCCAGCTAGGGCTGAAGGCCAGGGGAGGGGCTGCCCTCAGAGCTGGAAATAAAGTAGAGGGAGGGTTGGGCTGAGCAGGGCAGGACTGGAAGGTTAGGAGGCTGTGAGCTGGAGGTAAGGAGTTTTATATTCTGGGTTTTTTTGTTTGGGTTTGGTTTTGGCTCCTAGAGAACAGGTGAGGTGGGGCTTGGCAGTTTTGTGATTGGGGGTGAGGAGTGAGGCTGGAGCAAGCTGAAGGGCAAAGTGCTAAGTCAGGGCAGAGGGCTTTCACAGTCAGGCTGGAGACCCCCACATTGTCAAAAGGAAAGACTAGGGAGGGGCCTGTGCTCCATATACTCCTTGAGCCCCTTGCTCTGCACCAGGCCCGGTCTGCGCTGGGGTGGGAACAGGAGAACATTTCAGGGTGAGGCACCCAGGGAGAGGTTGGAGGGAGTGTGGCAGAAGCGGACACTAAGGCCCACCTGGTTGGGAAGAAGGAAGTAGCAGGATGGAGGGGAAATTCTGTGAGCAATCACAGAATGCAGTGAAACTCAGTCTTCAAGGCTGCAAAGGTTTAGCCCTGGGCTGGAGGGAGGCACTGCTGGTGGAGGAACTGGCTTCAGGAAGGCCTGGGTCGGGCAGGCTCAGGAGAGAAGGGCTGGCAGGTCAGCCCAGGGCTATCGGCTAGAGCTGTGCTGCCCAGGATGGCTGCCAGCAGCCCGCAGCCCTGGTGGTTGTGTGTATCTAAACCAGTTAACATTCAATAAGATTAAAAATCCAGCTTCTCAGTCATACTAGCCACACTTCAAGTGCTCAATAGCCATGTTAGGGTAGCAGCTCCAGTATTAGAACGGATATAGAACCCACCATGGTAGAAAGTCCCTTTGGCCAGTGGGAAGCCTCAGGAGGGGTTTGGATTGCTCAAGGACCCACTGGAAAGAGCAGGCTTAGTCTGCCGGGTGCCTGCCTGGGAGGTCTCTGGACGACAGGTGAGGGAAGGTCCCCAGCACTGTGAGGTGGTGTGACTAGCCTCCTGCCAGCGTAAAGTGGACTCTGTCCCCAAGGACGGAAACTAGCTGAGCAGGGCCTCTTCACTTCGACTTGGGATCCCTGATCAGTGTGACTGGAACCAGGGGTCAGAGAAATATGGAGTGGGTGGTGCCGGGGAGGGAGGCATGGCTGCTGAGGGGGGCTGAGCCTGCGCACTGAGGGGGTCTCCAACTTGGTCATGGTGGTCTACTGGGGTTGGACAGGAGAAGGGCTGGGGGAGGTGTGTATGAGCTGCGAGGGGAAACCAGAGTGGAGGCCTGATGGATGGAGGTGGGGTTGCACTGTTTCAAAAAACAAGAGAGGACTTCCCTGGCATCCATTGTTTAAGACTCCCAACTTCCACTGCAGAGTGGGTGGGGTTCGATTCCTAATCAGGGAACTAAGATCCCACATGCCCAGTGGGGTAGCCAAAATAACATTAAAAAAAAAAGAAAAGAGAGAGAGAAGCTGCTCATCCCTCACAATGGGCTATCTCTGCTTGCTTTCCAGGCCCAACACTATCCAGCTGACAAGGATGGAATACGCCATGAAGTCCCTCAGCCTTCTCTACCCTAAGTCCCTCTCCAGGTGAGGAAAGCCAGCTGGGGAAGAGAAGGGGAGCTAACATGCTCTGTAGGGCAGACGTTCTGCAACCTCGATGGCCATGTAAGTCACCTTGGCATCTTGTTCAAATTCAGATGCTGATTCAGGAGGTCTGGAGTAGGATCCTTCCACAATTCCCCAGGAGATATTAAGGCTGCTGCCTTCTCCCAATCCTCATATCACACCCTAAGTAGAAACAGGGAGACACTGCTTGAGATTTTGATTCTTAAGCTCACTTAAAATTCACCACAACTTTGAGAAGCGGGGATTATTTTGCCCGATTAATAGGCAGGGAAACTGAGGCACAGGGTGGGCGCTCTCTTGGAGCAAATGTGTAGTGAAGCCAAGATTTGAACTTGGGTCTGCCTGACTTCAAAACCTAGGTTCCCTGCAGTCCTTTGGTTCTCCATTGTGTATCTGAGTTCAAAACTCTTATACTGACCTCAGTTTTGCCATTTCATCTCACATTACAGATGATAAGAAGGAGGCAGAGAGAGGAAAGTGGTAATTGGGCAGAGGTTGGGCCATCTTCTGTCACTGGCTACTTGTCATGGTCTGAGACCCAGCAGCATCAATGTCACTTGGGAACTCATTACATATGTAACATCACAGACCTCACCCAGACCTACTGAATCAGAGCCTGCATTTTAACAAGATCCCCAGGGGACATATGTGTCCACTAAAGTTTAAGATGCACTGATCCAGCAGGCTTTTAAGGAAGACTATGCAGAGCAGACTGGGTGGATGGTAGGGGAAGAGGAGCATCCTAAGCTGAGCCTAGAGAACTGGGGAGTGAGTTACCCTGTGGTGGGGTGAGAGCTGGAAGGCAGCGGACAGCTCATGCTGATGCTCCACATGGCTCCCAGGTACATGGCAGTGAGCACTTCGGTGGTGACCCAGCAGCAGCTGTCGGAGCCCAGTGCAGAGGCCCCCAGGGCCCGGCCCTGCAGAGTAACCACTGCTGACCGGAGTGTGAGGAAGGGCATCATGGCGCACAGTCTTGATGACCTCCATGTCAAGGTAGGGACGGGCCTGCCTTCGCACAGCTCACCATGGGGACCTTGGTTGAGAGCTGGCCCTGACAGCTGCCTCTGGCCTTGGTATCATGAGGTAGGACTTCAGTAGGGATGGAGTTCATAAGAAAAATATGCTCTGAAAAATACCTCTGGCCTATTGTTAGTATCAGATGATAATGTACTACCATCAGATGATAATGTACTCCTGTCACCAGACAGACAAGACTCCAGACAGGCACCACCAGCCTATTGAAGTTGCCATCAGAAAGGAAATCTTGGACTTCCCTGGTGGTCCAGTGGTTAAGACTGTGTTTCCAATGCAGGGGGCCTGGGTTCAATCCCTGGAGGGGGAAAGATCCCACATGCCCCTTGGTGTGGAGAAAAAGAACTTTTTTAAATTGAAAAAAAAACAAAAACAAAAAAACTATTGATCAGTAAGGTTCCAGAGAGGAAACCAAGGACACATAATACTTGTGGGTTGGAGTAACAGTGGCAAGAATGACACCCTTCCCCATTTCCATGCTCCCCCTCCACTTGGTTGGGAGTAACTTGTCCTAGTCATTCTTTCTTTAAAAAAAAAAAATTATTTATTTATTCACTTTTGGCTATGCTGGGTTGTTGTTGCTGCGCAGGGGTTTCTCTAATTGAGGCAAGCAGGAGTTACTCACTAGCTGTGATGTGCAGGCTTCTCATTGTCATGGCTTCTCTTGTTGCACAGCATGGACTCTAGGGTGCCTGGGCTTCAGCAGCTGCGGCACATGGGCTCAGTATTTGCAGTTTCCGGGCTCAAGAGCTGAGACTTGATAGTTGTGGTGCATGGGCTTAGTTGTCCCACAGCATGTGGGATCTTCCCGGACCAAGGATCGAACTTGTGCCTCCTGCACTGGCAGGCGGATTCTTTACCACTGAGTCACCAGGGAAGCCCCTAATTGTTCCTTCTTATAGAGACACCTTTTCTTCTTAAAGTCACATTAGGGTTAGGGCCCGCTCTAATGCCTCACTTTAATGTAATTACTTCTGTAAAGACTCTATCTCCAGTTATAGTCACATTCTGAGGTACTGGGATTAGGACTTCAATATATGAAATTCACAGGGATACCATTTAGCCCATAATACATACAAATCAAGTGAATATAACTGAAGGTCCAGAAATAAATCCATGTATCTGTGGTCAATTGATTTTTGACAGAATGCCAAGGTTATTCCATGGAGAAAGGGTAGTCAATGGGCTATGCAAATGCCAAAGAACTGAGTTGGATCCCTCCCTCATATTATGTATAAAATTAATTCAAAGTGGATCAAACACCTAAATGCAGAGCTAAAACTATAAAATCCTTAGAAGAAAACATAGGAATAAGAGTACATAACCTTGGTTTCTTAGATATGGCACCAAACCTCAATGCAACCAAAGAGAAAAAGTTGGACTTAATCAATATTAAGAACTTTTGTGCATCAAAGGACACTAACAAAAAAATGAAAAGATAATCCACAGAATGGGTGAAAATATTTGCAAATCACGTATCTGATAAGGGTCTAGTATTAAGAATATATAAAGAACTCTTAAAAGAGGATCTACTTGAAAATGGGCAAAAAATCAGAATAGATGTTTTTCCAAAGAAGATGTACAAATGGCTAATAACACATGAAAAGATGCTCAACATCCTTAGTCATTAGGAAAATGCAAATAAAAAACACTTCATAACATTAGAATGGCTAAAATGAAGACAGACAATACCAAGTGTTGATAGGGATGTGGAGAAGTTGCTAGTGGGAATATTAGATCATGCAACTGCTTTGAAAAACACGTTGGTAGTTCTCTAAGAAGAGTAAACATAGAGTTATTACATGACCCAGAAATTCCAATGCTAGGTATATATCCAGGAAACTTGAGAAGATATGTCACACAAAAATGTGTACATGAAGGTGCAAAGCACCATTATTTATGATACTCACAAAGTAGAAACAACCTCTATGTTCATCAACTGAAGAATGGATTAAAAATGTAGCATATTTATTTAGTGGAATATTATTCAGCCATAAAAAGTAAATGATCATGCTGAAACACAGATTAACTTTGAAAACTTGCTAAGTGAAAGAAGCCATTTATGTGAAATGTCCAGAACAGACAGATCCATAGAGACAGAAAGAAGAGGAGAGGCTGCCAAGGGTGAGGAAATGATGAGTAACAGTTAATGGGTACTAGGTTTCTCTTTGAGTAAAAATGGGATTGAAAATGTTTTGAAATTAGATAGTGGTGATAGCTGCAGAATTTTGTGAATACAGAAAAACCACTGGATTGTGTACTTTTCAAAGAGTGAGTTTTATGACATGTGAATTATATCTCAATTAAAAGTTATATATGTGACTCCCATTATATTTTTATTGGACACCACTATTCTAGAATATTAGCCATGAAGTCAGATAAGGAATACCATGACATAGGTTCTTTGGATGGTGACCCCACAGCCAGAGCCCTGGGTTTCAGTCCCATCCAATAAAACCCGGCCCACTCATTCTGTCCCTGACAGCTGGTTTGGGTCTTCCCCAAACCGGCTCTGTGGCTACATAGGATGGCAAGAGCATCACTTACCTTATTCTCCAGGTCCGGGATACCCTGATGCTGGCGTACAAGCCTTTCTTCCTGGTGCTGGAGGAAGATGGCACAGCTGTAGAGACAGAAGAGTATTTCCAATCCCTGGCAGATGACACTGTATTCATGGTCCTCCACAAGGGGCAGAAATGGCAGCCCCCATCAGAACAGGTGATATCCCACCTGCGTGGGAGAATATTGGGAGCTTAGGAGAAATCCTTGAGGGATGCCAACCACATGCTTGTCTTGATGCAGAGCACTAGGTACCAGCTCGCCCTCTCCGACAAGCCTGCCAAGATCGATGTGGCCCGAGTAACTTTCGACCTATACAAGGTGAACCCACAGGACTTCATTGGCTGCCTGAACGTGAAGGCAACTCTCTATGGCACATACTCCCTCTCCTATGATCTGCACTGCTCCGGGGCCAAGCGCATCATGAAGTGAGTGAACTGGCATTAGCTGGGGCTGGGGTGGGTACACAGCAATGGGAGCGGCCCTAGCTTCTCCCATGCACCCTCAGCCTTCTGGGAGCCTGGGGCTGGTGTCGATGCTGACAAACCATGACAGTCAGCATTTGTCTAGGACTTCATGGCTGCGGTCACGTTTTAGTTTATAGCAGTGTATACCAAAGGGATTCATACACTCCTGCTGGTGGAATCTGGATACATTTAGCTTTCCTCATCACCTTCCACTATAACAACTAATTATTTTTCAGCTAAAGTAGTAACTTTTCCTAAGAAATCTTCTAATCAACTTTTAAAAAGTGAATGTGTCAATAATCTTACTGAACCCAATTAAGGAGAGAACCAGCAAGAAGTTACAATCAGTTCAAAATCCCACCCATGTATAGATTCATTAAGAATGCTGAGCTAAATTTATAAATACAAACCTGGATTTAGCCATGGGTGTGGAAGGGATGAACTAACTGTCCTTCCATAGATCAGAATTAATCTGCCGTTTATAGGTAATAGTCATTTATATTTCTAATAAACTTCAAAAAAATCTTATTTACTTTTGAAAGTCTAATCGAGTATTGAAGGAAGCATGGGACTATGTTATTAAAGTACAGTTATGGTGGTGGTTCCCAAATTCAGTTGCTCCAAAGTGGTGCTCTAGAGAACTCTTACCCCATTAAGCAAATGTAGCCAACTAGTTCAAAACCACAAAGCTGGCCTCTTGCCAGTTAGTTGTGACAGATGCCACTTCTCCCCAGTTGCTTCATTTAGTGTTTACTGAGCAGTCTCTAAGTGCCTGACCCTATGCTGTGAGCTAGAGACACAGGGATAAACAAGATGTCAGAGCAAGCTCCCAGAGGGCAAGAATTTTTGTAGCCTCCAGTTCCTTGGCGAATGCTGTATCAGCTGGTAACACAGCAATAATTCAAATAATGGGAGAAGCAATGAAGATACATATGAATCATCATTCACAGTGGGCTGCTGAGAAATCCTATTCTGGGTCTCCAGAGTTCTGCCAGAAGGTATGAGGCTAGAGCATACCAGACCTTCTTGGCTTTCCGAGTTTCTTCTCTGCATTTCCAGTCTCCACATGAGGGACCTGAGGCTGTGGTCTGCCTGCCAGAGACGACACTCAGCGGCAGGCTCAGGCCTGGTTCTGTGGCAAGAAGTTCCATTTTCCTCCTGTCCCGTATCATCTTCCCTCTTGATCTGGGCTTGTTGCCAACAGACTGCAGGTTGCAAAATCTAGAGCAAGAAGTTTCAGTCTTTAAACTCGGTCCATCTAGGGGAAGTGGGACTCTGACCTAAACACAGTAGGCGTATTGGTACCGAAAAATAAGAACGATAGCAAGCTGGAATCTCTGGAATGGTTTAGGGGTGTCAGCAGGTGTTTTTTTCTTTAATGGTGGTAAAATATACATACCATAAAGTTTAGCATTTTAACCACTTTTTTTTAAAGTATAAAATTCAGTAACATTAAGTCAGTTCAGTTCAGTTCAGTCGCTCAGTCGTGTCCGACTCTCTGTGACCCCATGAATCACAGCACGCCAGGCCTCCCTGTCCATCACTAACTCCCGGAGTTCACCCAGACTCACGTCCATCGAGTCAGTGATGCCATCCAGCCATCTCATCCTCTGTCGTCCCCTTCTTCTCCTGCCCTCAATCCCTCCCAGCATCAGAGTCTTTTCCAATGAGTCAACTCTTTGCATGAGGTGGCCAAAGTACTGGAGTTTCAGCTTTAGCATCATTCCTTCCAAAGAAATCCCAGGGCTGATCTCCTTCAGAATGGACTGGTTGGATCTCCTTGCAGTCCAAGGGACTCTGTCAAGAGTCTTCTGTAACACCAAAGTTCAAAAGCATCAATTCTTCGGCACTCAGCCTTCTTCACAGTCCAACTCTGACATCCATACATGACCACAGGAAAAACCATAGCCTTGACTAGACGAACCTTTGTTGGCAAAGTGATGTCTCTGCTTTCATAATATTGTGCAATGGTCACTTGTACATACATTTCCAGAACTTTTCATCATCCCAAACTACAACTCTGTATCCATTAAATACTAACTCTCTACGTCCACCCTGCCCAGCCATACTTAGCTCTGTTCTCCTGTCTCTGTTAATTTTCTTATTCTAGGTAACTTATGTAAGTGGGATCATACAATACTTGCCCTTTGGTGTTTGGCTTATTTCACTTAGCGTCATGTTTTCAAAGTCCATATTGTAGCATGTGTCAGAATTTCATTCCTATCTATGTCCAGACAGCTAGTTTGAAGCCTCAGATCTCTAATCTGAGAAATAGGTATTCTTCTCAGGTACAGCCTTTAAATTTCTGAAGGATTTTCAGGTACAGATGTTCATGGTTTGAACTTTCCGTCCCACTCCACCTCAATCATAAGTTCATTTATTGAATGAAGGTTAACAGAAGACAGATTTTAATATCAGCCAGGAAGAATGCATTTTCCTTTTGTTTTCTTCTCCCCGCTAGGACTAGACACCCGTATAACCCTCTTTCAAACAGATTTGGATAAGAATTTAGTTAGTCAAGCATTCAGCCACCTAGTCTTGACCCCATGTCTCCCGTTCTTCTACACATCAGGCCCTGTATTAAATAATTTATATTATTTCAACCTCCTTAGCCCTGTGTGCGATCAAAGTGGTGTGACACAGATGAGGGTGCTGCAGCTCAGAGCTATAGCAGTTTGCCAAGCTTGTCACAGCTAATGAGACTGGATGAGAACTCAAGCCTGTGTGACTAGAGTTCCGCTGTCAGTGCACTACAGCACCAGGCAGGGAGATCTTCACATTCAGCACTCTGAAAACTACCTAGATTGCAAACGTCTTGGTAACACTTCCCTCTAGAACAGAGGTGGTGAATGGGCAGAGTCATGTGACGCAGATCCATCTGGCTGATCCAAAGTTATCAACAGTATTAGAAAGACTAAAGGAGCTTGAATTTTGCAGGAGAATACACAGACATCTCAGTTAAGGCAGACCCTGTCCCATCTGCTGAGGGAAGGCAACATCTGTTCCATTTGCACCTCACTCTACAGTTTATGAAACGCAGCCTGGGGGAACAGGCATTTAGAAGAGGCAGGAAGGGGTTTTCTTGGTGTTTTGACCCTAATGCCTTCGCATTCCACCCAGGGAAGCTCTCCGCTGGGCCCTCTTCAGCATGCGGGCCACAGGCCACATGCTGCTCGGCACCTCCTGTTACCTGCAGCAGCTCCTGGATGCCACAGAGCAGGGACAGCCCCCCAAGAGCAAAGCCGCATCCCTCATCCCAACCAGTCTGAAGATGCTGCAGTGAAAGCCCAGCCAAGGACCAGACTGGGGAGCCTGTGCTCAGCCGGTAGCACCCACAAGCCTGGCAGCTAGAGAGCTTCTTACCGTCCCAGATCTCCCTCAGCTCTGCGGGACCATGAATGATGAAGTGGGGGGAAGGGCCTGAAACCTGGGTTGGGCCAGCCGAAAGAGAACGGAGGGCTCTTGGCCTGGCCTGGCTCCTTCCTGCCCCAGGTAGCTTAGCGGACTGAGACTAGTCACTAGCAGGCAATGGCAGGAAGGCTGCCCCTCAGCAAGCTGTCTTCACGTGCTACACTTTCATTACACTGCCTGCCTCCCGGCCTCCCATCCCAAATGCTCCTGAGTGAACCATCAACCCACTGCTGTAAGATATTAGAGAGGTCACAATAAACTATATATGCTGATACTTTTTCTGTGCTTCTGTTCTTTGCAAGGTCAGAGTAGGGTTCTGTCTGGAAAGGTCTAAGGGAAGAGAGAACTCTGTTGTCAAACCATTCTCCATAATGTGGGGTTATAGGAAACAGCAATTTTTCCACAAAAAAAACAAAAACAAAATTGCAGTTAATTCTGAAACTAGTGCTAGACTTAAGTAGACTGTGTAAGCAAGATGGTAAGTGACAGTTTTCAAACAAATTTGCCTACCAGAGGGCTTTGATTGGGAACAACCAAAGACCTAGAATTGCCAAAGCAATAAAAGAATAAAGCTGGAGGCATAACCCTCCCAGACTTCAGAAAATGCTACAAAGCTACAGTAATCAAAACAGCACAGCACTGGCACAAAAACAGACACAGGGATCAATGGAACAGAATAAAGAGCCCAGAAATAAACCTGCACACCTACAGTCAATTAATCCTTAACAAAGGAAGTCAGAATATACAATGGAGAAAAGACAGTGTCTTCATTAAGTGGTGCTAGGAAAACTAGACAGCTCCATGTAAAAGAACAAAATACGAGCATTCTCTAATACTATACCCAAAAGTCAACTCAAAATGGATTAAAGACCTAAATATAAGACTGGACATTATAAAACTTCTAGAGGAGAACATAGGCAGAACACTCTTTGACATAAAACACAGCAATATTTTCTTTGGATCCATCTCCTAGAGTAACAAAAATAAAAGCAAAAATAAACAAATGGGACCTAATTAAACTCAAAAGCTTTTGCACAGCAAAGGAAACAATAAACAAAATGAAAAGACAACCTCTGGAATGGGAGAAAATATTTGCAAACAATGAGGCCAACAAAGGTTTAATCTCCAAAATATACAAACAGTTCATACAGCTCAACATAAAAAAAAATAAAAAATTGAGAACATCTAAACAAATATTTCTCCAAAGAAGACATACATATGGCGAATAGGCACATGAAAAGATGCTCAACATCGCTAACTATTAGAGAAATGCAAATCAAAACTACAGTGAGGTATCACCTCACACCAATCAGAACAGTCATCATCAAAAAGTTTACAAATATAAATGCTGGAGAGAGTATGGAGAAAAGGGAACCCTCCTACACTGTTGGTGGGAATGTAAATTGTGCAGCCATTATGGAGAACAGTATGGAGGTTTTCTTACTAAGGGATTCCCAGGGTTCGATTCCTGGGTCAGGAAGATCCGCTGGAGAAGGGCTGGCTACCAACTCCAGTATTCTTGGGCTTCCCTTGTGGCTCAGCTGATAAATAATCTGCCTGCAATGCAGGAGTCCTGGGTTTGATCCCTGGATTGGGAAGATCCTCTGGAGAAGGCAAAGGCTACCCACTCCAGTATTCTGGCTTGGAGAATTCCATGGACTGTATAGTTCATGGGGTCGCAAAGAGTTGGACACAACTGAGCAACTTTCACTTCACTTCACTTTAAAAACTAAAAATAAAGTTACCATATCATCCAGCAATCCCACTTGGGCATACATCTGGAAAAGATAGAACATTTGAAAAGATACATGTACCCCTATGTTCATAACAGCACTGTTTACAATAGCCAAGGGATGGAAGCAACCTAAGTAACCATCAGTAGATGAATGGATAAAGATGTGGTATATACATAAAATGGAATACTACTCGGCCATAAAAAAGAATGAAATAATGCCATTTGTAGCCACATGGATGGACCTAGAGATTACCATACTAAGTGAAGTCAGACAGAGAAAAATATTATGATATCACTTATATGTGAAATCTAAAAACATAATATAAATGAACTTATTTACAAAACAAACTGATCTACGGGCATGGAAAACACACTTATGGACTTGCCTGGTGATCCAGGGGTTAAGAATCTGCCTGCCGATGCAGGGGACAAGGCCTGGAATCTGGTTCAGGAAGATTCCACAGGCTAGGGGCAACTAAGCCCCTGTGCCACAACTACTGAGCCAGCCCTC
This sequence comes from Bubalus kerabau, assembly GCF_029407905.1. Classification (NCBI taxonomy): domain Eukaryota; kingdom Metazoa; phylum Chordata; class Mammalia; order Artiodactyla; family Bovidae; genus Bubalus; species Bubalus kerabau. The sequence continues at coordinate 18,577,818 of NC_073643.1, forward strand.
TAGAGACCAAGAGCTGAAACTACTGAGCCAGGGCACCCTCTAGCCTGTGCCCTGCAACAAGAGAAGCCACCGCAGTCAGAATGCCTTGCACTGCAACTAGAGAAAGACAGCAACCAGCAACAAAGACCCAGTGTAGCCAAAAAAATAAATGACATTTTAAAAAAGAAAACCCATTTACGGTTAAGGTAAAGGTGGGAAGGGATAAACGCAAAGTTTGGGATTAACAGATACTTATATACAGATATATAAAATAGATAAATGACAAGGTCCTACTGCACAGGGAACTATATTCAATATCTTGTAATAACACACAATGGAAAAGAATCCGATATATATATATATATATATATATATATATATATATATATATTATGTATTCTTCAAAATATATGAAGTTGAATAACTTTGCTGTACAGCAGAATCTAACACAACACTGTAAATCAACTATGTGCTTGTGCTCAATCGTGTCCAAATCTTTGTGATCCTGTGGGCCCCAGAGGGCCCTCAGGCTCCTCTGTCCATGGAATTTTCCAGGTGTGAATACTGGAGTGGGTGGCCATTTCCTGCTCCAGGAGATCTTTCCCACTGAGGGATAAAACTCTTGTCTCCTGCATTGGCAACCATATTCTTTACCACTGAGCCACCTGGAAATCAACTATACTTCAAGTTAAAAAAAAAAAAAAATTAAAAAAGAAGGGCTTTGATTGGGAGGGTGGGATGAAGGCACTCTTCTAATTTCTCAATGTTACATTTTATTACAATCTTTTAAGTGTGCAAGTGGGACAGGACTAGTCAAGCTGCAATGGAACTCTCCATCGAAGCCTTCCCTACCTTGCTAGACAGTTTTTCTTTCGTGTTCAGAACGCTCAATCTTAGGATTTCAAAATGCACTCTTGGGTAGCCACAAAGTATTAATTTCTCAAGTGTAAGCTGGCATTTTTCAGTATTGGGAAACTCACACAAGACAAGCATGAAAGACTAGGTTTGTAGGTGAATGTGCTTTAGTCTGTGTCTCTTAGACACAGTATTTAGTATTAAATACTAAGACAAAGGCCTATGTTACCAAAGTTAAAGTGTAAAGGGTTATTTCTGGCAGCTGACCCATTCCCTGCAGCCAACCCATACCTTGCAGCCATGTGTAGGAGAAGCTGCCAGAGCTAGCAAAGAACATTTCTTTTTTTTTTTTTTTTTTTAAGAACATTTCTATTCTGGGCTTTCCTGCTCTTGCATTTATGGTAGGAAGGCTGGCTCAGTGCTGTCCTGGGTCCATGGGGTGGGCCTTTGGCATGAGGCATGATGTTTACATCAGCACAGAAACCATTCCCTTTCGACTCTTGCTGAGGCTGTGGCCTCCCTGCTCTTCTTGTGATCAGATCAGTCGCTCAGTTGTGTCCGACTCTTTGCGACCCCATGAATCACAGCACGCCAGGCCTCCCTGTCCATCACCAACTCCCGGAGTTCACTCAGACTCACATCCATCGAGTCAGTGATGCCATCCAGCCATCTCATCCTCTGTCGTCCCCTTCTCCTCCTGCCCCCAATCCCTCCCAGCATCAGAGTCTTTTCCAATGAGTCAAGTCTTCGCGTGAGGTGGCCAAAGTACTGGAGTTTCAGCTTTAGCATCATTCCTTCCAAAGAAATCCCAGGGCTGATCTCCTTCAGAATGGACTGGTTGGATCTCCTTGCAGTTCAAAGGACTCTCAAGAGTCTTCTCTAACACCACAGTTCAAAAGCATCAATTCTTCGGCGCTCAGCCTTCTTCACAGTCCAAAGTTAATCATAAACTGAGTTGGGCTGGGGATGGCTAAAGTTTGGAATTTGCCCCAGCTTACCTTCCTCCTGACAATCTGAGTTTCACATGTGAGTCTTAAATGGCTGATTACTGTTTCTTTGCACTGAGCCCTCTCAGCCTAGAGAAAATTAGGTTTCTTTCTTTCCTTCTGGAAGCTTGGAGATTAACAGAGTCACATCAGTTTTAGGCAGTGAACAGTAGAGGGCAGACTTTGATGAGGCTGGGGCGTGTGGAGGGAAAATTCCAAAGAGCAATGGAGCTCAAGCCTCAAGCAGGGCCAGGGGCCAGTCCAAGTTGGGGAAGCGCCCTTCCTGGGGCCAAGCTGGGCCAGTGGAGGAGAGGTCTGCTGTCGGCAAAGTAGTTGTGTCCTGTCCCTCCATCTTTATTCAGGCTGAAAATTATGAATGCACAGGAGATCTTTCAGAAGAGAGGTTCTAAAATACCGTAGGGCCTTTTGACACAGCACACTCATGTCTGAGCCCCAAACAAGATAAAATCACTTGCATCCTTGCTAAATTTCTTGTCAGTCCTGTCTGAATTTGTGCAGATTTATTTAAAAATTGACTATTTAGGAACTTCCCCAGCAGTCCAGTGGTTAAAAGACTCCACACTTCCACTGCAGTGGGGTGTGTTTGATCCCTGCTCAGGGAACTAAGATCCTTCATTCCGTAATGCCAAACGGAAAAAAAAGAAAACTTACTGAACTGAATAAAAATGAAAATACAACACATCAACTTAAAAATTATTTTTAAAAATTGACTACTTAAATCTTTGAATTAAAAAAATTAAGTTTCTTGAGGTATAATTTACATACAATAAAATCTACCCTTTTAAGGTGTATAGTTCAGTAAGTTTTTGGCAGATTCATACAGATATGTAATCACTGTATACCAAAAAGTTCTGTTATGCCCATTTTTAGTAGATTCTCATTCCCTCACCCACACCAGCCCTTGTCATTGTCAACCACTGACTTTCCCAAAAGGTCATGTAACTAAAATCAGTCTTTTAAAATCTTTTACTTCTACTTATTTTTATTACTTAATTTTTTTGTTTGTTTTATGAATCATAGTCGTTTATATTTTGGCTTAGTTTTTTTTTGTTTTTGTTTTGGCTGCATGCCCTGGCATGAGGGATCTTAGTTGCCTCTTTGTTAATCTGTTTCCATTCACAGATGCCAAGGCATAGCAGAGTTAGCATTCAAAACATGTTGAATGGGTGAATTTATGTCCTTATGCATCTAATCACAGGACAATTTGTTTACAGTTTTGAGATTTATTTTTACCTTTATAAATAATGCTGTAGTGAACCTGTTTCTGCCTTTGGCCTTTTTTTTTTTTTCCCCTTTTGGATTATGCACCAGGCTGTATTCTTTGAAGCAGGTTCACGGGACAAATGAGTGTGGATTTTGTTTTTTCCAATTTGCCTTACAAAATTGTGCACAGTGGCGGTTTTTTTTTTTTTTAAGTCAAAAGACTCCAAAGAATTGCAATGAGGAGCAGAAAACCTGACTTTGTCCTAAGACCGGTCCTCTGACCTGCAGTAAATACCTCCTCGGCTCTGTGCTTCGGTTTCCTCAAAATCACAGATCGTGAACTTCTGCATTTCCTTCCCGGGCAAAAGCAAAGCTCCGCTTTCTCACCACTCGGAGCCTCGCTATTCCGATTGACAGTCAATCTGACCAATCAGCGTGCTGTGGGAGATCCCGGGGCAGTCCTTCCGGACATAAGCGCATGTCTTCGCTCCGGAGATGGGTGGCTGTCGGGTTTTGGGTCAGGCCTCGGGTGGCTGGCGGCGGGGTCTGGGGATTCGTGCAACGTCCACAGCCGCAGGCTTTGGCACCAAGGCCCGGTGATTACACAACCCCCGCCCCGCTTTGTGTAGAGGGAGGAGACTGGGGCCGGGGGAGGGTGTGTGCGGGATCTGGAGTTAGGTAGATATGGGTTCTAATTCATCTCTGCTGTGTGGCCCTAAACTAGTCGTAGACCTCTCTGAGCCTCAGTTCTCTCTTCTGTACATTGGGGCCAATAGAACCTGAGATTTCGGGAAGCTCAATCCAGGCTTCCTGAAGCATTCATAAGAAGCCGCAGGGTTTGGGAAGATGGGTGTGGAGATAAGAATGGGCAGCACCTCTGGAAGCAGTAATTCCCCGGTTGTTTACAAAACCGTTCCCAGGCATCAGCTGCAACGTCGAGGCGCCAGCAAACCGTCGGATCCCCGGGGTGACCAGCCTTTCCCAGGACTGCTGAGACCGGGGACCTTCAGTCGGGAAGAACTGGTCGATGTATTGAGGGCGGCTGTGGTGGACCGTAAAGGTGAGGGGTGGGAGGGACAGGTGCCGAGAGACCCGGAAGGGGAGGCGTCTTCACCCGAGCCTTCTGAGGATCTGGTTCGGTACTTTACTAAAACCTGTGGGGTCACATCCTGGTTCTCCCACTCACGAACCTCACTAGCTGCGACCAGCCACGTACTCTCTCTGCCTCAGCATCATGGGATGCAGCTGTGGAGAGGGAGAGTGTAAATAACCAGAGAGCTTTGCACTAGTAGGCTCTCAGTAAAGTGTTAATATATTGAGGGACAAAACGGGCTTTGGAGTCATATCTAGCTCTGTAATCAGCTTGCTGTGTGGCTTTAGGAAAATAACAATGTCTCTGTGCCTCAGTCTCCAGTGACTTATGAATTTTCTCAGTTATTTATTGAGCACAGGCTGTGTTCCAGGCACTGCTCTAGAACATGGCTGTCCAGTGCTGAACAAAATAAATATGGTTCCTGCCTTCATGGAGCCAACATTTCAGTGGGAGAAAATGATTAACCAGAAAATAAATGAAAAAAGTACTTACTAGTGACCAGTACTGTTAATAAAATAGCAATGGTAAGGATCTGCAAGAAAGGAGCAGACATCAGATTGGAGACTCAGGCCTCTTTGTGATGATCACATTTGAGCCATGATGATATAAGTAGCATGCCACATGAAAATCTGAGACATGGAAAGCAACAAGTGCAAAGGTCCTGAGGTTGAGGCAGCAAGCTGAGCATATGCAAGGTTCAGAAAGAAGTTCATTTCAGGGAGTGGTTGATAACTCCTGTATGAGAGTTGTACTGGGACCACATGATAATACGAATTGAGAAAGTCTTTGTAAACTGTTTTTGCTGTTGCTGACGTTTATCTATTACATGTTTCAGGACCTCTGGTGACATTGAACAAGCCACAGGGTCTGCCAGTGACAGGTATGGGCAGGGAAAAGAGATGCAGTGAAAGGGGTTTTGATGTGTGTGAGAGCAGACAATATCAAAGAGAAGGGATGTTGCCTCTGAGAGCAGCTTGTACTCTTCCTTTTCTTTTCACCTAGGAAAACCAGGAGAGCTGACGTTGTTGTCAGTGCTGCCAGAACTGAGCCGGTCCCTGGGGCTCGGGGAGCAGGAGCTCCAGGTTGTCCGAGCATCTGGGAAGTAAGTGGTGGAGGTGATAGAAAGGTAGGAAGATAAGCATCTATTTGGGATGGGGGTAGAGCCACTTAAGAATAAACATTTTCCACTGGCTGCTTTGGGATCACAGAGGTAGGAAACAAGGAAAAAGAGGAGGAAGTGGACAGATCTGGGTTCAAATCCTTATGCACAAACTGATCTTAGGTGTCACTGAGCCTTAGTTTCTTTAATCCTAAAACAGAACTCATAACATCTGTGCTCAGTGTATAGTCACTTCTCCAGTCCAGTATTGTTAACTGATCTGTGATACTGTTTCCTCATAGCCATCGGTAGAGATGGTGCTTGAGATGAGATATTTCTGCAATTCTACAAACTCATAAGCTTGTTTGTGGGGAATTGAGCCATTCCCTTCTCCAAGGGATCTTCCCAACCCAGGAATCAAACCCAGATCTCTGACATTACAGGCAGATTCTTTACCATCTGAGCCACCAGGGAAGCCCATTTAATAGCTAATATATGTGAAATTCCTAGCAGAGTGCCTACTGGTAGACAGTCAGCAGTTGGTGGTAATTGTTATGATGTTTGGCTCTGAGCTCCCTGGGAGCCAGAGCAAAATGAGAAACACGTTTAAGCTATGTACTCTTATTATCAAACACGGGGAAGACTTACTTGTTTCTCAGGAGGAGGTCTGCGTTGTAGTCCAGATGTTACTCCTCGGCCTTCAGCAGGTCTGTGTTTCTTCCTAAGGGTCTCCTTCTTTAGCCGGTGGTCCCAGGGGATTTTAACTTCTGTGATTTGTCTCCTTTCTCCAGGGAGGCCTCCGGCCTTGTGCTCCTCTCCAGTTGTCCCCAGACAGCAAGCCGCCTCCAGAAGTTCTTCACTCACTCACAGAGAGCCAGGAGACCCACAGCCACGTACTGGTGAGAAGGGCTGGGAGGCTCCAGGGCAGCGGGGAGGTCCCAGCAAATAACTCTGTGACCTCCTCCTGCCTCTTTCTCAGTGCTGTCACTGATGGGATCCCAGTTACTTCTGAAGGGAAGATACAAGCAGCTCTGAAACTGGAACACATTGATGGGGTTAATCTCGTGAGTCAGGGCCTGGGTGGGGAAGAGGGGACCCTCAGACATACCCCTCAAGAAGAGTCAAGGGTATAGATATGGGGTGGCTGGCCCTTCATTCCCCTAAAACAGGTGAGTGACCATGGTCTATACTGTGGCCCTTGTCCTCGGTCTGGTGGGAACAGGGAGGGTTTGGGGGCAGCTCCCAGGTGTGTGTGAAGCTTGTTCACCCTTGGGGGCTGACACCACAGGTTGTTCCAGTGCAGTCCCCATCCCGAAAGGACATCATGGAAGGTGTCAAGAGGACCCTTAGCCACTTCCGTGTGGTTGCCACAGGCTCTGGCTGTGCCCTGGTCCAGCTGCAGCCACTGACAGGTGGGTCTGGAGCCCCAGCTAGACTTGACTAACTGTATTTGGTTGGGGAGGCAGGGAATGGGAGGAAGGTGGTAGTTTTCAGTGGCGGCCTGGGGAGTCTCTGATGGACTGTAAGGGCGTATGTGACCAGCTCCACCTGGAGGGGGCAGTGCTTCTCCTGTCAGTCTGATGGTCACCCCTTTGCAACTCACCTATTTTTTTTCTTACTGCTCTCAGCATCTTCTCTTTACCTTCGATGTTCTCTAGTTTCACTGTGATGAATCAAGGTGTGTGGGTTTAGTTTTATTTCTCAGGATTCAGTGTGTTTGCTGAATCTGAAGATTAACCTGTTTAATCCATCCTGAAAAGTTCTTCAGATGTTGTGCCTCTTGCATCCTCCCTTTTGAATACCTGATAGCATCTGAGTTTCTCATTCACCTGCTATGTCTCAACTTTTCTAACACATTTTTCACATCTTTATCTTTGCTGCATCTGGGTAATCTTCAGACGTACCTTCCAGCTGAGTAATTTTCTCTTCAGTTGGATCTAACCTGCTAGTTTAACCTACCCATTGATTGTATTGTTTACGTCTACAAATTCAAGTTGGTTGTTTTACAAATACAGATGGCCTTTAAAAAAAAATAAGGCATCTGTTTTTTTCTTTCACATCAAACTTTTTAATTTGCATAATGCTTTTAACAAAAATAGCCTCCCCCAAAAAATTTTAAAACATTTATTTACAATCTTTGGTCTTCAAAAGTTGTGAGTGTTCCTATCTAACAGTCAAGCAGCCAGGGCTGCCCATGTGCAGGTAGCTCTGATACAGAGCAGTCCATATTCTCTCTGCTGAGGTGTGGGCCCTGGCAGGACTGCACCCAGCAAGGGAGCGGTGCTTTCCTCCAGTCCACACGAAGGCACAAGTCAGCCTGAAAATCGTGACTCAGTCCTGCCAACAGCAAGGTAAATGAACTTTTAGAATACTTCTGAAAAAAAAAAAAAAAAAGAATACTTCTAGACTTGTTGCCTGCATTTTTTTAAGATTTCTTTATTTTTAGTTTTTGGCTGCGGTGGGTCTTGTTGCTGCGCGTGGGCTCCTCCTGTTGCGCAGTGAGGGCTTCTCTGTTGTGGTGGTCGAGTCTCATTACGGTGGCTTCTCGTTGCAGAGCACACGCTCTAGTTGCAGCTCAGTAGTTGTGGCACACGGGCTTAGTTGCTCTGCGCATGTGGGATCTTCCCTGACCAGGAACCTGTGTCCATTGCATTGCAAGGCAGATTCTTAACCACTGGACCACCAGGGAAGCTCTTGCCTGTGTTTTTTAACCAATGTTTTTGCTCATTCTTATTAAATCAGTCTTTTTTTTTTTTTTTGGCTGCATGGCATGGCTTGAGGGATAGTTTCCTGACCAGGGATTACTGGGCCCACAGAAATGGAAGAGCAGAGTCCTAACCACTGGACTGCCAGGGAACTCCCAAAGTCCTAACATTTTTGTTTAGACTGCAATAAAACTAATGAGAACAGTATTCAAACCCAATAAAGCATGATGCTAAAATCTCAGATCTCAAAGGACATTCAAGTTATTACACATCTAACCACCTTTACTGCACATACCATGGACCACCACCCTGCCTTTCTGATTTAAAGTTTTGTCTGCTCACCAATTGCTGTGGTCCATCCTGTGGTTTTATTTTTCACACCAGTAAGTAAAGGTGACCAACAGCCACTGATTAAAGTTTTTCCAAGAATTATATGACTTGGTCAGTCTTCAGATTGCTTCACACCTTCTCTTGCTGATCCGTCAGATTTTTCTTTACCTATAAATCCCAAATGGCCAAGAACACACATCAACTGACGGTCCATGCTCTGGGCAAGCCTCTTTGTTGATCACCTCCTTCTCTGTGCTTGTCGTCCATCCATTCTCCTAGCCTTGAACCCAATTAGCGATGGCATCTGTTTTTTTCTCTCATTACTTGTTCTTGTTTGTTTTTACTCATTTAAAGCACACCTATATGGTGTTTCTGTAATTCTTTTGTCTGGAGATTCTAAGGGTCTAATTCTGTTGTGATTTCTGCAGACTTGCTCCCCTTGGTGGAATGTCTCCTTATTGCTCTGGGGTTCAGGTTGTGCTGGGTCTTGATCTGTGGAAATCCTTTACTGCCTCATTGGCAGTGGGGACTTGAGGGGTTCTGCCTTGCTTCTGCTGAGTGGGCTGACATCACTGCTTCAGGACCTAGAGATTAACACCTCAGTTGGAAGTTCACAGATCACTCAAGTGGTATTAGAACCCCAAGCCTGTGTGAGAGCAGCTCACAGTTGGGAATTCATCTTCATTCCCCTCATCCATACCTACAGAGTTCATCTGCCTTCCTTGATGGCTGGCTTTTTCTCCTAGTACACCCTTGCATGGAAGATGTAACCTCTCAGATTTCATTTGGGCACAACCTCATCCCTGGCCCCTTGTCACTACTTAAACCCAAGCCCCCTTAGCCCCAAGATTGGAAATACCCCTAGAAGAGGTGAAATGTTGACTCTCTTGTGCTCTGGATTTCTTACTGTATTTTCATCCAGGGGACTTTACTTTCCCCCGTGTCCAGCTGTGTATTTAAAAGGATGATTGTTACAGTTTTCCAGTGTTTCTAGGTGGTTAATAAAAGATGGGTTTTTAGATTACCCAGTCCACCATATTGCTAGACATGAAAGTAGACAGACAGCTCCTGGGTTTGAATCCCAGTCTGTGGTGGGCTGGTTACTTCTTGAGCTGCGGTTTTCCTGTCTATAAGGTGGAATGATGCTGGGTCTCACATTATAGGGTTTTCAGGAGTATTAATAAGTTTACATATATGAACTACTTCATACCCATTACATTTCCCCAAAACAAGTTCAAGTTGGTGTCACCCAAAAGAGCAATTTAATGACTCATATAACTTCTAAGTTCAGGCTTGTGCACACTCTGGGGCCCACCAGCCACAACTAATGAGCCCCTGTGCTGCAACTATTGAAGCCCTCGCCCCTTCGAGCCAGCAAGTCGCAACTACTGAGCCTGCGTGCTGCAGCTCCTGAAAGCCCGCACACCCTAGAGCCTGTGCTCCACAACAGAAGCCACCGCAATGAGAAGCCCATGCACCGCAGCTAGAGAGTAGCCCCCACTCTCCACAACTAGAGAAAGCCCGCATGCAGCAATGAAGACCCAGTGCAGCCAAAAAAAAAAAAATTAGTTCGGGCTTGGCTGCATCCAGGCTTGGAGGATGTCATCAGAAAGCCACTTCTCCCTCTCTTTCCACCTCCCGCGTGCTGGCTTCTTCCTCCCATAGGAACAGCAGCTGTCCCCCATGGAGGCAGAGATGCAGGTGCTCCAGCAGCTCCAGGCTCACTCCACAGCAGGAAAGAGTGCTCTTCATTCCCAGAAGCATCACAAAAAATTCAGGGTTGCGTCTCTTCATGGATGAGTCCCACAAGGCTGGTGGCTTGACAGCTCTACCTGCCCTGACCTCGCTCCAGAGGCTGGGGTGGTAGTGTCCACCTCACTGAAACCACACCATCTGAGAATGGGGGGGCAGGGGGCGCGGCAGTACTGGCTGGGACAGAATGAACTGCTTGCCTGCCATCTGTCCCATCTCTCCTGTCTTCTAGTGTTTCCCAGCCAGCTACAGGCACACATGGCCCTGCAGCTCTGCCCTGTGCTTGGGGATCACACGTACTCTGCCCGCGTGGGCACTGTCCTCGGCCAGCGCTTTCTTCTGCCAGTGAAGAGCACCAAGCCCCAAAGACAGGTACCCAAGTCCACCTGCCTGCAGCCTTCTGGGGTGGGCTGGGGCTTGTGGGGGTGGAGGGATGGATAGCATCTCCAGACGTCAGCTACGCAACTTGGGCTTCCAAAGCTACCAGTAGCTCTATCTTGCTGTGTGGCCCTAACTGACACCCTCTCTTATGGGTTTCTTCTGTTCAGTAAGGAAATCAAACCAGCCGATTTCTAAAGGTCCTTCTAAGTCTCCCATTCTGTAACGGGTGTAAGAGGTTGTGTATTCTGGTAACACTATCTGCTTTAACAGAAAAACCTCAAGTACCAATTAACACAATTTCCTTCTATGTGAAGTCCAGTTAATGGGATGGGGTAGGGGCAGGCTTTGCTTCAAATAAGTCACTTGGGGGGCCCCTGGCTGCTGCCATCTGGTCAGCAGAGGAGACAGAGCAGGTTTGTTGGAGGGGGGTGGGGGGGTTGGTTTCTCACACCAGGTCAGGAAGCAGGACACAGACTCAACACCCCTGTTGTGCTGAGTGGGGCTCAATCACGGCCTCCCCAACCTGCAGGAGATGCTGGGGAATGCAGTTTAGCGAAATGCCTAGGAAGCTGATTTGGTGACCCCATGCATTGGAGAAAGAAATGGCAACCCACTCCAGTGTTCTTGCCTGGAGAATCCCAGGGACGGCGGGGCCTGGTGGGCTGCCGTCTATGGGGTTGCACAGAGTCGGACACTTCTGAAGCGACTTAGCAGCAGCTGCAGCTGGTCTATGCTGTAGTGTGAGTGTGTGTGAGTGTGAAGGTATTTATGTGTGCAGAGGCATGCAGAACACGGATGCAGAGGGAGGACAAAGTATTTACCTTGCTCCTGTTTTGCTGAGTGCTGCTGGGAACTCCCCTGGCTGAATGCTGACACGTCTCTCCGCCCCAGGTCCTGGATGAAGCCCTCCTCGGCCGCCTCTGCCTGACCCCCTCCCAGGCTGCCCGGTTGCCCCTGCACCTCCATTTGCACTGTCTTCGCCTCCCAGGCGCCAGGCCCAGGGACCCACCCATTGAGCTTCTGGCTCCTCTGCCCTCTTACTTCTCCAGGACCCTGCAGTGCCTGGGGCTCCACTACCAATAGTCCTGCTGGAAAGTGGTTGGGGTGGGAGGCGAGTGGGCTGCAGTCAGGCCCCAGAAGAGTGTGGTCAGTGCTCAGCATGCAGTCAGGCCACCATGTAAGATGCTGGGCGCTCTAGTGGGATAGACCTGAGATCACATCGTAAGGCCATTTGCTGTGTGGTGTTGGCCAAATGATCTCACCTCTCTGGGCTTGAAATAATAAAAGTACCTACCTCACAGAATCGTTTTCAGGATTTGCTGAGAAAGAAAATGTTTATCATGGACTGCTTTCTGCTGAGTTCAATACGTGGTCTTTATGTTTGGCTGTTTCTGGCCCAATTCTAGCTGAGAGAAAATGTTAAGAGTTTTTTTTTCTTTAATTTGTGCTAAAATACACTTCGTAGACTTTACTATCTTCACTATTTTTAAGTGTACAGTTCAGTGGCATTAAGTACATTCAAACAGTGGTGCAGCCATCTTCTGCATCTAACTCCAGAACTTTCTCATCCACCCAAACTGAAACTCTGTTCTCATTAAACACCAACTGCCCATCCCCTACCCATCTCAGCCCCAGTAGCCACTGTTCTCTGTCTCCAAGAATTTGACTACTCATTTAGATGTTAGATCTTTTACTTTAAAAAACCATGTAACGTATCAAACATACAGAGTGCATAAAACATCTGTGTGATTTAAAGAATAACTGTCAGGTGACACTCACATCACCACCACTTGGCACAAAACAGAAGCATCCTTCTCCTGTCTTAGAACAAAGCCGTTCTCAACTCTGGCCCCATATTAGAACCCCCTACCCTGCCCTCTCAGAAAGCTTAAAAAAAAATCCCCATGCCTCCCCTGACTACACCCGTAAGATACTTTTACCAGTCTTGGATAGAGACATCTTTTTTAAAAGCTCCAGAATGGGCACTCATGTATAATCACAATTGGAAACCACTCCCCTCACTTGAGAGAATTCTTTCCTTGTCTGTTTTTTTAAAGTGTTACCACATATACATGCATCCCTAAACAATGTATTTTGTTTTGCTTGTTTCTCAAACTCCTGTGGAATGGAACTGTGCTGTATATATCCTTTTGTGACTTGTTCTCACCCCACCCTGGGAAATGCATCTGTTGTGTGGCATGGAGTTGGAATGCTGGGGCTTGCAGTCTATCCACCCAACGTTACTGGACACTTAGGTCATTGGCTGTGACCACAGTGCTGCTGTGGGTCTGCCTGTCTGCGTTTTCTCATTCAGCTGTGCAATAATTTCTGGATCAGAGTGTATTTATCTTGATTTGACTAGTGTGTTAGTTTTCTAGGGCCGCTGCAATGAATTACCACAACCTGGGGCCTTCCCTGGAGGTTCAGTGGTTAAGACACTGCACTTCCATGGCAGGGGGCATGGGTTCAATTCCTGGTTGGGGAACTAAGATCCCATGTGCCACATGGAGCGGCCAAAAAATAGGAAAAAAAAAAAAAATTACCACAACCTGAATGGTTTAAAATAGCACAAAATGGATTCTCTCTCCCAGTTTTGGAGGCCAGAAGTCCAAAATTAAGGTGTTGACAGGGCTGTGCTCTACACAAAGGCTCTACGGGAGAATCTTTCCTTACCTCTTCCAACTTCTGGTAGCTTAAGCACCCTCTGATTTGTGGCCGTATCATGCCAACCTCTGCCTCTGTCTCCACACAGCCTCCTCCTCAATTGTCTTCTTTTCAGTCTCTTGTAAGGACAATTGTTATTGGATTGAGGCCCCATCTGGATGATGTCATCTCAAAATCTGAACTTTAACTTATATCTGCAAAGACCTTTTTTTCCAAATAGACAGATCCACAGGTTCTAGGAAGACATACCAACATTCAACCCATTATAACTAAGGAATGTTGAGCTTTTTTCAGATGAGAGGGGCTTGTTGGATATTTCCTTTTGAGGTGACCTTGGCCCCTTGCAGAGGAAGGGACGGGCCCACTCCCTCAGGAGAGGGCTGGGGTTTAGCAAGGTCCACTCTTCTCCACTGAGTCTCCTGTTGTTGCTGGGTGGGAGTGTGGGGCTGTGCTTTGGGGGGGAGTTGCTGACAGCCTCTGGCTCTTGTCCTGGGCCTTGGAGTATAGGGTCACACTATACCCTCTCTTCACCCTCCAAAAGAAAAGGAGCCGAGCCTCAAAGACCTCATTTGCTCTTTTTTATTTGGCGCTGCATCCAGGATAAGGGTGATGGTGATGGAAGCAAGGGCTTCTGTGGCCACATGTCCCTTGTGCCCTCCAAACCCCGGTCTGTGATAAGGGTCAGAGGTCCTGGAAGGCTCAGTGTCTTCAAGAGGTGTGTCTCGGCCTTTGGTCGGTCACAGAGTCTGGCCTTGCATTTGCCTGTGGTCTTGTTCTTCCTATAGATGCTAGGAAGATTTCCGTCTTCAAAGGGTTGAGACCACACATTACTTCCAAAGTAGGGACCATGAAGGCGCTGGGGAGCAAGAGCCTCCGTGTGAAAGGAGGGGAGAAGGAGGAGAGATGATCAGGAATCTGTTCAGGAAGGGGGTCCTGAGGGATGCAGGCCCTTCCCTTGGGGCACAGGCCAGCCTGGGGGCTACCCTCTACCTGTGCCCTCTAGCCCTGACCCCGATAGTCAGCACTGCCCAGCGGGGTACTGGTCACAGTTTGAGGCCCACCTTTTTTGATTTCAGGGCGTTGGGTGCCAGCTTGAGCTCAGGGTTAGGTGGGAGGGAAATCAAAACCTTGGCAGTTGGTAGAGTCATCAAGGCCTTGTCTGTGGTCGACAGGGCCTTAGTGCCCACCAGCTTGCTGTGCTGTAGTCTGAGGACCTGCCCCTGGGGCCAGGGCACATGGGGAGAAGGCAGCCGGGGCTTGCTGTGGAGGCTTGGGAAGTGGTAAGGGGCTGTGGGAGCAAGAGGGGCCATGAGGGGCTGGGGAGGGGCTAAGGCTGACCAGCTGCCCCTCAAGGTTTGCGTGGAAGGTGGGGAGGCAGGGGGAGATGAGGGCAGATGGAGCCCACCCAGTTCCTTCTCCAGAGACCATGGGAAGGACACAGGGTTTGAATTCCAACAGACTTGGGTCTGCATCCCAGCTCTGCCCCTTCTGAGCTGTGCAACCTCGGGCAACTTCCTTACACTTCCTGATACCTCGGCTGGAAAATGGGGATCATAGCACCTCCCTCTCTAGGCTGTGAGAACTAAAGGAGCTGGTCAGGTAGTGACACAGTTTAAACTGTTATGTGCTGTACAGATATTAGTTCTTTCCCCCAGAGGCAACTTTGCACGGCAGCAAAGACAGAATACTACAGCAGGAAAAGTTGGGGCTCTGGAGTGAGATCAACCTGGGACTGAGTCCTGGCATCTTCAAAATGAGTACAACGGCCTCACCACGTGACTACTTTGTGGGAGGGTGGATCACAGTCATTCAGTCATGCAGTTTTTAAAAATACTTTGTAAGTGGTGGCTTTTACTTACTACCGGTGACTCTCTGGTGGGGCTGTGGGTGGGGGCAAACCCAGGTGGTTAGGAGGGGCTTGGAGAACAGGAAGAAGTTGTCTTGAGGCCCTGGGGTGTTTGGGGGGAAGGGTCTTACCCAGGGCTTGGGAGTTCTTCAGACTCAGTGGCAACCTGTTCAAAGAGTGGGGATGCCTGTCCCTGCTAGCTAAGGTCATGGTAAAAATGCAGCCCATCCTCGTGCTGGGGGTGTCCCACTTCCGGAGATTGGGGTGGACCTGGGCTGTGGCACTTTTCGCCTTGCCTTTCTTCCCCTTTCCAGGGGCTGAGGTGGTGGCAGTGGAATCTGGCTTCTCAGTGTGCCCCAGGCTTCTGGCCCCAGCAACTTTCCTAGAAGCTGACCTGTGGATGGGGCTTCCTGAGTCCTTGCTTTCCCCAGAGCCTCTCGGGGCCAGCAGGTGAGGGAGGGCTGGGCGGACGGCCATCCGCCGGTGACTCATCGCCAGGGGCTTCTTGATGGTGGAGCCCTCTACTAGAAGCCGGATACCCACATACTGGGGCACCTCCACGGCAGGCTGTGGGGAAGAAGGGGAGACAAGGCCTGCTTAGACCATGGTGCTGGAATCCTAGGTCTAGAAAGACTTAGGGCAGGGTAGATGGAATTAACTTCTGGGGCACCTGGTCAGGAGACATTTCTGGGCTGAGAAATGCAAAGCCCGTCTCTGTCCTCTAAGGGGTCTGAATCAGTACCTGGAGGGTCACAGAGCCCCTGAGATGAATAAACCAGCGGAGTGGGAGGCAGTCTTAGCCAGGCCCCCACATCCACCCCTCCACCCACCTGCCCTCCTCAACTCCCTGGCTGGGAATGTGTGTGCTCTCCACCGGCTGCTGTCAATGGACAGCTTCCTGAGATGAGCCAGATTCTCTGCTGAGAGCATGTGAGTTACAACACCCAGATGGATAAAGAGGCCTGGAGCCTGCCTAAATTCTCATTTGAAGCAAGGGAAGCAGAACCTTAAAAAAGGCATTCTGTGGAAAGAATAACGTTGCAAATATACAGAGGGAGGCAGAAAGAAAGATCCAAGAAAGGAGCTCCTGGGCCATGTTCAGTTCTTATTAAGCTGAGCTGTACTTCCTGCACTGGACACAGAAGAGCCCCTGCATATTGCTAGGAACACTCCTGTTAACCTAGGGCTAGGCTGAGGGGTTTTCCATGTCATCAACAGATTCTGATTAAAACCTATCTAAACATCAGTGTCATTTGGAGCTTGTTAAAAATACAGATATCAAGAGACTTCCCTGGTGGTCCAGTGGTTAAGAAATCTGCTTTGCAATTCAGGGGACGCGGGTCCAACCCCTGGTTAAGGAATAAGATTCCACATGCCATGGAACAACTAAGCCCCTGCACCGCAGCTACTGAGCCTTCACGCCACAACTAGAGAATCCATGCCCTGCAGCAAAAGATCCGCAAGACGTAATGAAGATAATGAAGATCCCACATACCACAACTAAGACGTGATGCAGCCTAATAAATAAATATTTTAAAAATTTACAGATATTAACGTCCCACTGTATAGCACAGGGAATTACATTCAGTATCCTTGGATAAATCATAAAGGAAAAGAATATGTATATGTATAACTGAATCACTCTGTATAGAAAAATTAATACAACATTGTAAATCAGCTATATTTCAATTAAAAAAAAATACAGATATCAGAGCTCATGGGAAGCCCAGTTGATACAGAAAAACTCATCTTTATGGAAGAATCTCAGCTCATAAATGCAGAAAGAATGATAGAAATAGCAATGTACCATTCTGCAACTCTAACAGAACAGGCAAGAATCAAAACGATATCAAAACAAGTAGGTGAAAAGGATGACAGGAAAATGTGTCATCTGCACACTGCCAAAGAATCACCTTACAAAGAAAATGATCGCTGCAAAGTGAAGGATGCAACTTACCATGCAGAGATCTTGTAGCATGACCTTAACCACGTGGTCAGACTTAGTTAGCATCACCAATCACGAGACACTCTGACAATGGGTGCCTTGTGAAGCTGTAGGAGGCACCCAGTATCACCTCTCAAGTGCTCTTGACAAAAATGTGTAATCTGAACCTCATCAGGCTGTGTGACCTAACTTCTAGTTTATAGGACATTCAGATAACAGAAGTTAAACACCACCGTGAGGAAACAATCAGATAACTCCAGAATGTGGGACAGTTCCATAAAACAACCAGTCTAGTGCCTTCAAAAGATCCAAACATGGGTGGGGAAAAAAAGCAGTGGGGCTGTTCTAACTTAAAGAGATTAAAGAACATCAAAGAAAATAAAATACCAGGAATAAATTTAACCAAGGAGGTGAAAGACCTGTACACTACTGATGAAAGAAACTGAAGATGACACAAATAAATAGAAAAATATTCTGTACTCATAGAATGGAAGAATTAATATTATTTAAATGTCATCATCAGCACCCAAAGGAATATATAGACTCAATGCAATCCCTATCAAAATTCCAATGACATTTTTCACAAAAATAGAAAAATCAATCCCCAAAGATGTACAGAATCACTTAAGACTTCTGAACAGCTAAAGAAATCTTGAGAAAGCACAAAGCTGGGGGCATCACACTTCCTGATTTCAAACTATTGAGTTGGCCAAAAAGTTCATTCGGTCCCCGCAAGCACATATGGAAACTCAAATGAACTTTTTGGCCAAACCAATGTATTACACAGTTATAGTGATCAAAACAGAATGATATTGGCATAAAAACAGACAGATCAATGGAACAAAATTAAAACCCCAGAAATCAATCCATACATTTGTGGTCAATTAAGTCAATGGCACCCCACTCCAGTACTCTTGCCTGGAAAATCCCATGGACAGAGGAGCCTGATGGGCTGCAGTCCATGGGGTCACTGAGGGTTGGACACGACTGAGCGACTTCACTTTCACTTTTCACTTTCATGCATTGGAGAAGGAAATGGCAACCCACTCCAGTGTTCTTGCCTGGAGAATCCCAGGGATGGGGGAGCCTGGTGGGCTTCCGTCTATGGGGTCGCACAGAGTCGGACACGACTGAAGTGACTTAGCAGCAGCAAGTCATGATAAACGAGGCATGAATATACGATCTCTTAATAAGTGGTGTTGGGAAAACGGGACGGCCACATGCAAAAGAAAAAACCTGAACCACTATCTTATACCATATAGAAAAATCAACTCAAATGGAGTGAAGACTTGAACATAAGACCTTAAACCATAAAACTTCTAGAAGAAAACAGCCAGGAAGTTCCTTAACTCAGTCTTGGCAATGATTTTTTGGATTTGGCAACAAAAGCACAAATAAAGAAACTAAAAATCTTCTAAACAGCAAAGGAAATCAACAAAATCAAAAGACAACCTACCAAATGGGAGAAAATGAAAATCACTTGTAAGAGGTTAATAACATACAAAGATATAAAGACAATCTTTTTTTCATGCAGGATCTTAGTTTTCCCAATTAGGGATCGAACCCACACACCCTGCACTGAAGTGTGAAGTCTTAACCACTGGATTGCCAGGGAGGTCCCCAAAATACATAAGGACAATCTGATTAAAAAATGGACAGAGGATCTGAATAGACATTTTTCAAAAGAAGACATACAGATACATGAAACAGGTGTATGAAAAGGTACTCAATGTCACTAATCATCAGGGAAATGCAAATCAAAACCACAATAAGCTATCACCTTTCACCTGGCAGAATGGCTATCATCCAAAAGACAAAAAATTACAGGGTTGGCAAGGATGTAAAGAAAAGGGAACTTTTTTGCAGGTTGGTGGGAAGGTAAATTGGTGTGCCCACTATGGAAAACAGTATGGATGTTCTTCAAAAAGTTAATGTTAGAGCTACCATACAATCCAGCAATTCCACTTCTGGGTATTTACCGAAAGGAAATGAAAAACCATTTGAAAAGATATCTGCAAGCCCATGCTCATGGCAGCCCTATTTATAATAACCAACATCTGGAAGTGGCCTAAGCATCCACTGACAGATGAACAGAGAAAATGTGTACATGTAAATATATGATGGAATATTACTCAGCCATTAAAAAGAAGGAAATCTCAGGACTTCCCTGGCAGTCCAGTGGTTAAGACTCCACGCTTCCACTAGAGGGAGCACAGATTTGACCCCTGGATGGGGAACTGCAGGGGCACTGGTTTAGACCCTGGTTGGGGAACTAAGATCCCATGTGGTGCAGCCAAAAAAATAAAAATAATGAAATCTTGACATTTGTGACAATGTAGACAGACCATGGGTATATTATGCTAAGTTAAATAAGTCAGAGAAAGACAAATATCATATGATCTCAATTATATGCAGAATCTAAAATAAGAAACAAACTGAACTCACTGATACAGAGAACAGATAGCTGATTGGTGGGCAAAATGGGTGAAGGGAATAAAAAATTACAAACTTTCAGTTACAAATATATAAGTCATGTATAGAATCATGACTATAGTTAATAATGTTGTATATTTGAAAGTTGCTGAGAAAGTAGATCTTAAAAGTTCTCATGCAAAAAAAAAATTTTTGTAACTCTTTGATGATATATGTTAACTAGACCTATGGTGGTGATCTTTTCACAATATATACAAATACTGTTATGTTGTACATCTGAAACGAACAATGTTGTATGTCAATGATATCTAAAAAGACAAAAACAAACAGAAAACTTCAGAGAAACCCAAGCCATGCCTATTAGGCCCTTAAAGGCAGCTACACATCTTTTAAACATCCCAAGAGTATACCTATAGGTCTCAAGATTCACTCTCGAACACATTTTGAGTGAAAAGACAGAGCTGCATGGCCTTTTGGTTAACAGTAGAGTGGCACCCCACTCCAGTACTCTTGCCTGGAAAATCCCATGGGCAGAGGAGCCTGGTAGGCTGCAGTCCATGGGGTCACTGAGGGTCGGACACGACTGAGCGACTTCACTTTCACTTTTCACTTTCATGCATTGGAGAAGGAAATGGCAACCCACTCCAGTGTTCTTGCCTGGAGAATCCCAGGGATGGGAGAGCCTGGTGGGCTGCCATCTATGGGGTCGCACAGAGTCAGACATGACTGAAGTGACTTAGCAGTAGCAGTAGCAGAGCTTCTATAATTTTGAGGGCTGCTGTTTTACTGGAACCTCATGGAAGAGGAGTTATTTATTTGAGCAGGGATTTGAACCCAGGGAGGTTTTAGAGTCTATGCTTGTAACAGTATGCTACCAGCCTCTAGAAGTATTATCTAACACACTAACTCATTTCATCCCCTAAACCCCAGGAGAAAGATGGTAACAGCATGTCCATCTTACAGACAGGGAAATGGAGGCTCAAGAGGGTGGAGTGGCTGTACCCAGTCACTGCAGCAAGACCAGGACCCAAACTGGGTTTGTGTGACTACAGAGCCCTAAGCTTTACTACAGGGAGGCCTCCCTGGGTCCTGCCTGGGCCTGGCCACCTCACCTGCTTGTAGATGAGCTCAAAGGCCCCTGTGTCACAGTTGCGGTCCAGTCGCCGGTCGATGACCACACGCAGGGTGTCGGCCTGCACGCCGGCGCAGAGCCTGGCGGTGACAGCTGTGGAGGGTGCCATGGTGGGGCTGGCATTGATCTCGATCAGCCAGGGCTGGAAGTCCTCACCGAACACAAAGTCAGCACCGTAGAGCTCGAAGCTGGCCTTCCGACACTGCACAGTGTCCTGGGAGGTCTGCAGGGCGTGGATCACTGCGGCCTTCATGCCAGGCACGATGACAGTGGACCAGGCGTTCGGGGCCCCCATCTCCTGCAGGTGGGCCTGGAATTTCTGGCTTGACCACATGTTGTCTGTGGGCAGCAGTGGGTGCCGGTGGCATGAATTCTCCAGGTGCTTCTGGATGGAGTTGTTGCACAGGTGCACAGAGCTGGGACAGAGAGCAGGAAGCTGAGGACTGGCTCCCTGTGCCCCACCCACTCAAACGTGGGGAGGGCAGGCAAACCCCAGAACCAGTCCTGCACACACTGAACTGTGCAGCTGAGTCGACAAAATCCTCATCACCATCTTCTAGGGCCGCTACCAGTCTGTGCTCAGGACCTCTCTGAGGGTACTAAGTATGGGGCCACAGTGCCAAGTGCTTTGTGACACAGTTAACTCTCCCAGTGCCTGGAAGAAGGCAGCTCAGAGTACAGGGCTTGTAATCACCAAGACATGTGCTCAAGTCCTGTCTTCATCGCTGACTGGTGAAATCTCATATAACTCATTTAACCTGCGTGCTCCTTTCAACATGTAAAAGATGGAGGTAGTAACAGTACCCACTTGGCCAGGTTTTCATGAACGTCAGAGATAATATACATGAAGTGCTTGGCATTCGTCACATGCAAGCACTCAGTTAACCGACAGCTATGAGCTCCATGTTACTGGCTCCATTCTACAGATGGTGGTGACTGATGCTTAAACAGAGTTCCACTTGACCCAAGTCACAGAGCTTGGAAGCTGCAAAAAAGGAATTTGAATCCAGGGCTCCACAGGCTTCCTCTCACCTCCAAGTGAATGCTGCCTCTCTATTTCTCCTGATCCCCCTTTACCCTGCTCTACATCTTTTCTCTCATAACACGTATCACCTTTTAACCCATTGATGATTTTACTGATTATGTTCACGGCTTGTCTGTTTCTCCCTGCTGGAATGTGAACTCTTGAGGGCTGGGTTCGTTTCATTCACTACTGTGTCCCAAGTGCCTAGAACGGTGAATGGCTCAGGGTACACGTGCCATAGGCAACTGCTGGGTGGAAGGATGGGTGGATGGATGACACCTGCCTGCCTGTAGAGGCTGTGTTCAGAGCCCAGCACCGCAGTAGAAGCACTATTCCTTGCCAGCTCCCCAATTAGATTAGGAGCCCATGGGACTGAGGGGGCTGAGGGTCGGGGGGCTCACTTGTCCAGGTTCTTCAGGGAGAAGGGCTGTGTGGAGAAGCGGATGTAGCTGTCACGGTAGAACCACACAGTAAGTGGGTTCCAGTCAGTCACCAGGAACCACTGCCTCAGATCAAATTTGGTGCCAAAGATGAGCAAGGGCCGCTCGATATACTTCTGCACCACCCACTTGCCGTCCTTCATCATCATGGGGTTGCAGTCCACCAGCTTCAGCATTTCCTCCAGGTGGTCCATGCACATGATACCTAAAGGGGGAAACAGG
This sequence comes from Bubalus kerabau, assembly GCF_029407905.1. NCBI lineage: Eukaryota > Metazoa > Chordata > Mammalia > Artiodactyla > Bovidae > Bubalus > Bubalus kerabau. The sequence goes on from NC_073643.1 coordinate 18,599,928, forward strand.
GCTGGTTAGGGATCGGGCCAGGCTTTGGCTGGGAGATGGGCTAGGGGACTATGAACAGTTCATCCTAAGCTCTCATCCCCTAAGGACAGGCCCGAGTAGGTAAGCCTGCCTTTCTCCATGTTCCCTTTGGGAAAGCTGAGAATCTGCCAAGGATTTTTTTTTTTAATTAACCAATTTTGATGATGGAAAGGAATATATGCACATATAAAAATTTAAACAGTATTGGGTCTTTTTAAAACCATATACATATATGACTTTGATTAGTTTTTCATAATAACTAACAGAATATAAAAGAGCAGAGGCAAAAAGTAGGCAGTACAAAAGGGTACACAATTAAGAAAAAAACAACAACACACATCTCCTGCTCCAAAGAAGCCAGGTGCTGCTTCCAGGTGCTATGGATGGGCACTCAAGTTATGGGAGAGTCTATGTGTGCCTCAGTTGCACAGTAGTCTATGCATTTAAACATCCTAAGGAACTGGAACAGTGCCTGGCACTTGGTGAGCATTAAGTAAATGTTAACTGATCCTAATTATTAGTTACCTGTGAAAAACATCTCTAGTTATAGATTTGCTGGCTCAAAGGGTATGTGCATTTTTTCAATTTACAGAACAAAGATGTTCTAACAACTTGCACTCCGAGTAAGAGTGTATGAGATTGTGTGTTTGCCCACATACTACCAACACTGTTGATGATTTATTTTTGCCATTCTCCTAGGTAGAATGGTATCTTTTTATCTGTTTTATAACAAGTGACGTTAAGCATCTTATGCTAATAAGGTGTTTTAATGCTGATAAATACAGCTGACCATTGAACAATGCAGGGATTAGGAGTGCCAACCCTCTGAACAGTTGAAAATTATTGTATAACTTTACAGTAGGTCCTCTATATCCCTGGTTCTGCACCCACAGATTCAACCATAGATCATGTAGTACTAAAGTAGGTACAAAGTGAAAGAATCTGCATATATGTGGACCCATGCAGTTCATTCATGTTGTTCAAGGTTCTACAGTAAGAATCACACTGCAAACAAACACCTACACTCACAAATCAGTCCTTTCTTCACTGCTTGGTCCTCCAAACAGTCTGACTGCCTGCCAATGGCACAGAACAACTTGTGCTTGGTTCCCAGGCCAGATACTTTCTCAAAAGCCCAGACTGATTACTAAGATTCCCAATATCATGATGACTTGTATAGCCACAGATTGAGACTGTTCATGACCTCTGACCCAGAAATTTCATTTTTAGGAATTTATCCTAAAGAAATAAGTGGAAAAACTACTATAAATGGAAAGCTATCTGCACAAGATATTCATCAGTGTTGCTAACAGCAATTAACCAATCAATAATCAAATAAATAGGGGAAAAACTGATGGCCATCTAAATATCCATCAGAAAAGGATTAAGTAAAACCACGAGAGTACATATACACAAGATTAGACTGTGCAGCTGTAAGACAGAATGAGGTAGGAAAGTATATACTGTACTTTTATATAAAATTCAAAAACAGGCAACACTAATCTATGGTATTATAAGTCAGAATAAGGGCTTCCACTGCAGGGAGGTAGAGACCAGGAGGTATTATGGGGCCCTCTAGGGTAAAGGTAATGTTTTATTTTGTAATCAGGGTGCTGTGTTTCCACGAGTGTGTTCCCTATGTGACAATTCACTGAGTTGTATATTCACAATGTGTAGCCTTGTCAATGAAGTGGACTGTATACATATTTCAATTAAGTTTTACTAAAAATGGAGAGAAAATGTTGAAATACACTGGAATTCACTGTACTGTTCTCTTTGCTTTTGTGTATGTTTGAAAGTGACTCTAACAATAAACTAAAAATGGGGGCCAGGGGGAAGCAGATCTAGATGTACAGAAATGGAGTGACCTCTAAGATCTATTAAGAAAAAATAAAGGTGAAAAAAAGTAAGTAATACTCACTGATATGGAAAGATAAATAATGAAAAAAGGAAGCTATAGAGTAGTATGCTCTTATTTAGAATAAAACACACATACAGCCAACATGCATAGACGAGAGTATAGAAACACACCACAAGGTAAACAGTAGTTATCTCAGTGAAATCGAAGGTGCCCTTAGTTTCTTCCACGTTTCTGTACTGTCTGATCTTTTTTTTAATAACAAATATGTATTTTCAAACCTAGAAAAGACCAACAAAACGATTTCCAAGGTAGAAGAAGACAAGACTATGATGATAGTTTTAGAGAGACATCCCGAGAGTGTCCCACAGTGTGTGGAGCTGCGGCAGCTTCACTAGAACATGAACAAATTCTCCCAAGGGCAGTATGTGGGTGATCCGCTGCCAAAAGTCTGTTTTTTACATCTTAGAAGTCCTTAACGATCTTTTAAAGGCTGGGCTAATGCACCATCCCAGCCTGCTGGGTGCCCTGTTCAAATTCCATTCATGCTGAGCAGTCAAAATAGTGGCTAAAAACTATAGCACTTACATAGCAGTTACTCTGACAGTATAGGATCGAAGCACTTTGCGTATTGTACTCATGTAATCCTCTTGGGGAGGTATTATTGGCTTCATTTTACCAAGGATGAAAATGAGGCACAGAAGAGGTTAACTAACCTGCCCCAGGTCTTTCGAATATTAGGGAGCAGGGCTTGGGTTTGAACCAAGAAGTCTGACTCTCAGCATCCACACCCTTAACCACTGTTCCACACCTCACAAGGATGCGTAAGTCAAATGGGAGAGCCCTTAGACGACAAGTAACTGCAGTAAGTACCGCCAGGCCTGCCTAAAGCATTAACCTGCACTCGCAGGGCAGGAGAGGAGGCACTGGTATCATCATCATGTTTAGTTGCTAAGTCGTGTCCGAACTCTTTTGCGAAGCCATGAACTATAGCCCGCCAGGCTCCTCTGTCCATGGGATTTCCCAGGCAAGAATACTGGAGTGGGTTGCCATTTCCTTCTCCAGCAGATTTCCCCAACCCAAGGATTGAACCCGTATCTCCTGAATCGGTGGGTGGATTCTTTACTGCTGAGCTGTCAGGGAAGCCCTATCATCATCACAGCAGCCAACACTCATGGGGTGGCTATTGTGCCTGGCACTGTGCTGAGCGGTACATGCACTACCTCATTTAATCCTGGCCTCAAAAGGAGGTATTATCATCAACTCTCACAGATGAGGGAACTGAGGTTCAAAGAGGTGATATAACTTCCTCAAGGTCACACAGCGCATCAGCAGCAGAGCTGGGATTCGAACCTAGGCAGTTTGGCTCCAACAGAGGCTGTACTATTAACCTCCTGAGCCTCTGGTTGGGGAGGGTGTAGAGCGCTGGTACAGGAAGCAGGGGCAGACCCCCACCTCGTCCACGGGACTTGGCTCCCGGCTTCACGATCCAGATGTTGCGATCTCCTTCCATGTCCATCTGGGGCACCACAGCCCGCAGCTGCTGCAGGATGTCCTCACAGCGCTGGACCTGAGTGTCGAGGTACCTGAGTTCTGCCCCCTCGCTGTGGGGAGATGATGGGACTTGGGCAGGGCTGGGCCTGAGGGTATCCTGGTGAACAAGGCAAGGGGAGACACAAGCCCCCTGGCCATGGTCCCACCAGCTTTGGTCACACCCTTCCCCTCGAGACCCAGACAGGGCTCTCCCAATCCTCCACCCCCGCCCTCAGGCTGTGCCCCAGATCCACCCTGCCCAGGGCATCATCCCCAACTGCTGGAATGGGACTTCTACCTACCGTACCCCCTCCCACTCCAATACTCCACCTTCTGCCACCTCTCTCTCTATTATATTAAAACTGCTCTTTGGCAGAATTTAATCATACCAGCATCAAATGATGAGGCACCTCTACATGCCAGGCACTGTGCCAAGGGCTTTACATACATTATCACTAATCCATCTTCAGGGAGATGTTATTGGTCCCATCTTAGAGAAGTATAAACTGAAGCTTGCAGGGTTAAGGGATGTGCCCAAGGCCACACAATGAGTTAAGAGGCTGAGCCAGGATGCAAACTCTAGCCTGCCTGAATCTTTCATCCACAACTGTTTTTGGCGGTTCACTCCTCTCCTTATCTTTAACCTAACACTGGTGGATAGGCAGGCCCCTTCCTCATCTAATTCTTTTCTTGCACAACTATATCATACATCTCCTAGATTTATTTCTCTTCCCATCACTTACCACCTGACACCTACACTTATTTGGTCACTGCCTGTCTCGGCTCACTCGAATGTAACCTCTATGAGACCAACTTTCTGTAGTCGTTATTCTCTGTTATACTCCCGTCCCCAAGTAGTACCCCAGCACTTATCAGGTACTCCCTAGAAGTTTGTTAAATGAATGAATGGTTGAATAAGGAAGTCTCTGGCAGCGACTGGGCTGTATGGATGAGTTCGGGGACAAAGAGGAACCTGATTCCTACAGGACATGAAATGTCCTCAACTAAACCAAGTCACAAAACATCCCAGATGGTGGCCTCAGCCAAACTCTCCCATTTCTTTTCTTTTGACTGAACAGGAAGGAAGCCTCCGCTAGATGGTAACCTCTCTTTTAACATCTCTCAGATGTTAAAGAGGCTGGAGCCTCTTGGATGTCTCCAGCCACAGAGAACTTATCTCTGTTACTAAGGCTGGCATAGCAGTGGCAGCTGGGCAGTGCTGGGAACAAGGACAATCAGATGGAGGGGTCTTGGCAAGGCCTCCTTTTCACACATGAATCTTGGCCCTTCTATTTCCACAAGGTTTGCTGGAAACGTTTCTGTGGCCAAGGCATAAAGAATATACTGAGCAAATCTGTGATCTGGCCCAGGAAAGTGTCACATGGCAGTGGCAGGGACACATGCAATTTGAAAAAGCATATTCAACATGACAGTATGATTTTACATTTAGTTAAAAAAAAAACAACCAGTAGTTCTGTGGAAAGTGGACCTGATGGTCAGGGGATGGGGAAAAAAAAAGCCTGGCTGGTGAGTTGTAGATTTGTTTTTAAAAGCTGAGAAGCAGCAATAAATATTGACTTAATTAATGTTAATTACCTAATAATTCAGTGCAATGTTATATGAGGTAATATTTTATGTAATCCTGATTTTTTTTTAATTAACTTTTTTTTTTTTGACTGCTTCATGTAGCATGTGGAATCTTAGTTCCCCGAGCGAGGATTGAACCTGCACCCCATGCATTGGAAGCAGAGTTTTAACCACTGGATGACCAGGGAAATTTCCTAATCCTGCTTTTGAGAGGTTCCTTCAGCCCCTGACTTGCCCCACATCCAGAAATGTAAAGGACTGACATTATTTCCACCAACTATTATAACTCAGTCCTAACGATTCTTTTTTTTTCTTTTTTTTAATATTTTTAATTTATTTGGCTGTACTCGGTTTTACTTGCTTTCACTGTGGCATGTAGGCTCTTTTAGTGGCAGCATGTGCAATCTAGTTCCCTAACCAGGGACTGAACCATGGCCCCCTGTATCAGGAGCTTGGAGTCTTAGCCACTGGATCACCAGGGACGTCCCCCAGTGATTCTTAATTTCAGAAGAGCAGCTTTATGTTTTCTGGCAGCTAAGGGGAAAGTATGGTATGGGATCACCTAGTTTTCATTCTCTAATGTTTAAAAAAAGATACAAATGAATTATTCATCAATGATGTGGGTTTGCTGGCTAAGTCATTCGTTCCAAGTTCATTTACTAGTTCTTCAGTCTCCCCTATCAATCATTAAATCTGTCTGTTTCTTTCTATTGTAACACCACGCCACCTGAGGCCTTTAGCCCTCCCCCTGACTTGCTCCGAGTCTCCCCGCTTGAGCTGTCTGCTCCTGAGGGCACGGATTTTGCTTCATTTCTGGGGTCTGGCACGATGCCTGGCACATAGGAAGGGCTCAGTAAATGCTGAGTGTTTTCTTGCCTTCAGGCCCTCTTCCTGCCAGTTTTTCCGGTACACTGTGCTGACCAGCATCTCCCTACAACAGGCCCAGGCCCATCTCAATACTCCTTTCCTCTGCTCAAGAATCTTTCCCCAAAATGTGTCCTGCAAATACAACCACTAAGGATTCTTGGGGCAGGGGGCTGGGGTCACATAAGTACAGGATACACTGCACACTCTGTCTCTCTTGGGAGTTTACACCATCTTGTGAAAAGTCCTCTATCAAGGAAACCTATTTTAACTTTGTTCAACCCAGTGTTTTCCAAATGTGACTGACCACAAACCCCTTTTTTCATAAACTCCATTTCAGCATATAGAACTAGCATGCTATATAATAGGCTTTGCAAAATGCTGGTTTCCAGGATAAAATCTAAATGACCTAAGAGTCTTACTTTGTGAATGAATACTATGAGTCAGTGCTGAGCACATCATAAAAATTACCCTGTCTAATCCTACCTTCGAGGCAGAACATTATTTTTAAACCTATTCTGCACTTGAGAAAAGCAAAGATCAGATAGGTTAGTGAGATTCCCAAGGTCACAGAGCTTGGAAAGAGCAAAGGCAGAACTTGAACTCAGATCTGTCTGACAGCACAGGCCATGATTTTAGTCACTATGCTACACCGAGATCTGGGGAAGAGTAGTTTGGACCCTAATATGAAGCCAGTGAGAACTCCTGAGGGTTCTGGAGTAGAATAGTAGGGTGAATGAAAACAGAGAGACTTGGGGAGGAGCTGGGGGCGGTGGGCATTGGATAGAGAGGTTCTGTCCCTGACCATCAGCTGGGAACATGAAAGCTGCCCGAGAGCACGCCCCATGGCCGGGGCTGCAGAGGCACTCACTGGACCACTTGGTAGTAGCGCTGGAGGAAGAGGGACCAGCCCTCAGGGCTCAGGCAGGGCGGGGTCTCCACGTCCTTGTCGATGTCCATATGCGCCAGGTTGTTAAGGTGCTCCTCGCAGGCACACAGAGCCTCATCCACAAACTCTGGGGACACTGACACTGGCTTCTTCTCCTGTTTCTTTGGCTGCTTGTCTCCTGTAGAGATGGGGTAGACGTGCGGGCTGTCACTATCCCACACTCCACAGCTCCCACTGCCCCAAGGCCTGTCACTTACTCGTGACTTCACCAGAAACACACCTGCAGTCCCTACTGCTGTGGGACCTGCCACTCACCTGGGGCTTTGTTCTGAATTCACCTGTGGTCTCAGTGTGCATCCTTGCCCCTCACTGTGCAGGACCTGTCATTCACTTGAGGCTCCACCCTAAATGACCCCAAAGCATCTCAGCACCTAGAGTCCCAGCAGACACACCTGTAGCCTCTCTGTGCTTTGGAGCTCTGACACACCTGAGGCCCCTTGAGCCCCTGCTCCTGACACACCCAGGAGACAGCCATGGGGAGGTGTCCCTCTTGAAGAGCCAGGGACTTGCTTCTCACAGCAGAGCTGCCTCTCATTTCACCAAATCCCTGAGGAATTCTGGGAACTCTGGCTGATGGGCCTCTGGCTACAGGATGGAAGCTGTGAGGTAGGAGCTAAGTCCAGAAAGGGAAAGGGCCAGCAACTGGTTGAGCCAACAAGTAGGGAGAGACTCTCTGGGTCCCCCTTCACACGGCATGAGGGGTCCTCAGACCACATGCAACTACATGGTTTTACTGCTGCCTCTCCTCACAGATCTGAGCTCCCCACAGGCAGGGATGGACCATGTCCTTTTAAGTCTGTCCTCTCTAGAGCACTCTGCCACACACCAGGCCCATTGGAGGACTGAGCGAGGCAGTGGGTCAATTAACAGATAGGAAGACATGTGGGTAAGTGGGTGGGTGGGACAGAAGAATGATGAGTAGATGGGCCAGAAGATAGATTAAGTGGTGGATGGCAGGATGGAAAAGAAGTACACGGATGGGGAGGCGGGTCTGTGGAAGCATAAGTAGCTAGATAGGCAGGAAGGTGGAGTGGGTGGATAGGCAGTGTGGAGTTGACAGAAGTAGGTGAATGAACAGATCGACAGTGCAGGGAAGGATGAATGGATGGATGGGTGGATGGGTAGGTGAATGTGAGACGGGTGGGTAAGTAGGTAAGCAGATGGATGAACAGACTGTGGACAGAAAGAAGGGGAGATGTATGGAAGAGTGGGTAGGAAGGGGTGGTGGATGGGCAGACGGATGAGAAAAATACCATGACAGATGGGTGAGGTGTGCTGGGTGGGAGGATAAATGGTTAGGGGGGCAGAGGTAACCACAGTACTTACTTGGGGCCTCCTCTTCTTCGACAGAGTTTGACTTCCACTCGCACTTTACCACCAGCTTGAGAACGTTGCGGGCAGCTGTCAGCCAGAAGTCCTCTGCTCCCGGGGCAGGGGATACCCTCCTCAGCCCCTAGGCTCCAGGCCTGTTCTGGTTCCGGAACCTGATCATGACCTGCCCCACTCTGGATCCGGAACCTGACTACCGTTTCTGGCTCTAGAACCCCACTTAGAAAATGGCTTCTGTTTCAACTGTGGAACGAGCCCCTGAATCTGACCTTCAGAATCTTGCTTGGTTCTGCTGTCTGATTTCTCCTCCTCTGTTCCTGATCCACTTTTTTTTTTATTGTGCATGTGTGTGATTTTCTATTTTTTTTATTTGAAGTATAGTCGATTTACAATGTCCTGATCCACTTTTGATACTTAATTCTAGCCTGAGAACCAGACCTTGGCCCCAAATCTATATAGGATTAGGAGACTAATTTAAACCTAGCGTCTAATGTGGATCCAAATTCTGACCTGAATTTACAGTGTGTGCTGGAGTTGGAGCCTACTCTGTCCATGAGCCCCAAAGTCTAGAAACTTTCCTTGGAACTAGACTTGGAACCAAATCTAGTCAGTGGAATCTGACAGGGGCTTGGAACTTATTCTGGATTCCAAACTCAACTAGGTGACCAACTTTTAGAACCTGCTCTAGAAAATAAGATAGACTATGTCAGCTCTTCTGGAGGTCTGGGGTGACCAAGGTCAGGGGGCTCATTAAGGGATGCACATAAGGGAAAGATGAGGGTTGGGGATGGAGAAGGAAATCTGCTGGGGCAGATGAGGGCATGAGAGAGGCCCTTTGCTCTCCAACACCAGCCAGGGCTTTAGCCCTCCTCCTTTGGCTTGAGGGGCTAGGCATGGGGCTGGTATCTCCTTACCTATGAAGGCCTTTTTGTCATCCTCAGCCCCCAGGCGGTAGCAGCGCGGGAAGAAGGAGTCGGCATCAGCCTCATCGAACCACGGCAAATTCCGGAGATTGAGACACAGACCGACCTATGGAGTCAGCCACTGAGGAGGCAGGGTGGGACTTGCCCAGGGGGCCTCCAAGGGACTCTCCACACTGGGCACCCACCCAGAGAGCTCAAGGGGACGCTGCGTGGACAGGTTCAGAGCCTCTGCCCCACTTTCTAGGCTCATATCCAACTCCACGTGATGCTCATGTGGTTCCCTTTGCCCAGAATGCCCTGCATCCTTCCAAGCCACCCTTTTGCATCCTTAAAAACCTGCCTCTTTGAGGAATCCTTCCCAGTCCACACTAACAATAGACCAGCAGATCCCAATTATAAAGCCTATCATTCTTGCCATAACCCTAGAGGATAGATCTTACTGGAATTCTTATTTAAAGAAGAGGAGCCTGAGGCTCAGAGAGGTGAAGTCACTTAACCAAGACAAGATATAATAGAACCATCAGCCAGACAGCCTCTACTTAGGAGAGAAGGGTGCTCCTCTCACAGTCATTGGCCATGGTGTTTGTTCTTACTCCAGACCCCGTTTGGCTCCTGGAGTCTATTTTAGTCACCATGTCTATATGTGCCAGACATGCTGCACAGGTTGGATTTGAACCCAGGTGTGTCCAACTCCCACTGAATCACGTACTTCCCCACCTCCTGAGAACTCTTACTGACAAGGAGAGCAGAAAAAGGGACTGCCAGCCCAAGAGCTGGGGGGTTGGCAGCTGCATGCCTGCGCTCTGAAGAGCTCACCTTTGTGGTAAAGGAGCCTGCCCGAGCATAGTGGTTTATCATCTGATCCTTGGAGAGGAAGCGACAGTCCAGGATGTCCCGACGAGTAGTCCAGATGAAGTAGGGGATCTCGTTCCGAACCATACGTGACTGGGGAGAGGGGAGGAGACAGGGAAGGTTGATGTGGGCACCACGGAGGCCTGAGGAAGCTTCTCCCTGCCGTGCTGAGCAAGGTGGGTGAATGGAGGGAAAGGATCCTCCCAAGGGGGCCTCTAGCTCACATGTCATCTTTTTTAAGTTAAGAAAAGACATCTCTTCCCTTTCGGGCACACACTGGTGAGCAGAGAGCAGGCAGGCTTGCAGCTCTTTCAAGCAGGTGCCCGTAGGCTGTGACTAAACCCCACAACTGAATGCCACACCTTGTTCTGGGTCTTGGCCGTTAGTGACTTACTCAGTGGCAGGGCAGTGACTCTAAGCTGATGGTCACAGAGCATGTGACAAAGGTTTTCTTATGAGCTCCACTTCTCCCCAACCTTCCCAGAACTCTGGGAGGAAGGATTACTGATAACCAGTAACGCCAGGTGCCAGGCCCTGTGCTTAAGCTTTCCATGTCAATTTATTTATTTATTTATTTTTTTTTCATGTCAATTCATTTAATCCTCACCATAACCCTATGTGGTAGGTGCTACCATTATCCCCATTTCACAGATGAGGGAACTGAGGCTCAGGGATTTGTCCCAGGTTCACAATGTTGGGCCGTGTGGAACTGCCAGTCCTCAACCTCACCTGACAGACAAAAATGGCAGTTTGGCATAGTTCAATTCAGAAAGTGGTGGTACGAAGATTCAAAGCCAAGTGTCATGATCTCAACACACATATCCTCCCCAAATCATATCAGCCTCTTTCAAAAATTTTTAAGTCCTTCCTTCTAACCTTCACTTGCCAAGGATGGAGGAAGATGAACTATGGGGTTTTATTTGGAAGGGGGAATTACCAGGTGTGGAGATTGTGCCAGCTTCTGATACAACCTGGCAAAGAGTCCTGATCCCAGGCCAGCCTCATCTGTGTCACTCACCGCTCCACTGGCCTACCTAAGCTTTAGAGAACCGATCGTTTTTACCGCAGACAGGGAAACTGAGATTTAGAAAACGGCTTGTCTGGGGTCACCAAGCTGGACTCGAGTGCTTTCTCCTGAAAGCAGCAGCCCCCTATCCAGCCCGCTGGGTCCTCACCATCAGAGCGTGTGTCCCATGTAGGTCATCAAATTCCAATAACTCATCGAAGTCAAACAGCTGTGGTGGCCGGAATGCCTCCTCCTCATCTTCATCCTCTGTAGATGTAGAGCCCAGGTGTGGGAAGGCTCCGGTCCCCGCCCCTCAGCCCCACATCAAAGCCTCAACTTTGAGACAGTGAGAAGCAAAGAAAAGGGACTCAGGCAGCTTGTGGGAAGGGAGGGATATCTCACCATCCTCAGTTGTGTCACTGTCACCCATTACTGAGCTGTCCAGATCCTTATGTGGTTGTGGCAAAGTGGTACCCAAGTGATGGACCATCTTCTTCTCCACCCAGCCCCTTTGACGCAAGAGGCACCGGATCACAGGGTAGCGACCTTGGATCATAAAGATCTTCTTCTGCTATAAGGTGACAGAAGAATACTTTTTCAGTTAAGTATAGCCTAAGTGCTGGTCACAGGGGAGATAATGGTGAGCCAGACAGCTATGGTCTCTGCCTTCATGAAATTTATATATTCTAGTAGGAGAGACAGACTGTAAACAAGCTGAAAAATAATCTGCATAATCATAATAGCAACTATATTTTCTAATATTTATTGAGCGTTTACTATGTGTTAAGCACTTAAATACATTACTAACAACAATGTATATTTTTAATAGACACTGTTATCCCCACTTGGGGGTTCCAAGGTGGTGCAGTGGTAAAGAATCCGCCTGCCAATGCAGAAGATGCTAGAGAAACGGGCTCAAACCTTGGGTTGAGAAGACCTCCTGGAGGAGGAAATGGCAACCCACTCCCAGTATTCTTGCCTGGAAATCCCATGGATAGAGAAGCCTGGCTGGCTGCAGTCCATGGGATCACAAAAGAGTGAGACACGACTGAGCACCCGCATGCAACCAATCTCTACTTAACTGGTTATGAAACAGAGGCATAGAGACACTGAGTAGCTTAGCCACCCAGTGGTTAAGTGAAAGAGCAGCAATTAACATCCAGGCTGGGAAGCTCAAGAAATAGGATTTTAATGGGGATCCAGAGAATCAATCAGGGGAAGCTGAGAAGGAGCCAGAAATGTACAGAGCTGGGCAAATGGCAGTTAAGGCAGAGGGAAAAGCACGTGCAAAGGCCTTGAGGCTGGAGGGGTCAGAAGGAACGGGAAGGGAGCCAAGGTATATGGAGTGTGGAAAATGAGGGGAGACCTCCTAAGAGGTGTGTGGAAGGCACTGACGGCCTTGGAATGAACTTGGATTTTATATTAAGAGCAGTGTGAAGCAATAAGGTGAAGGGAGGGAGTGACGGGGTTGGAGGCTGTTAAATGTGGCTTGCTGTCCTATGGAAAACAGATGGGGGGAAGGAGACTAGTGAGAAGGCTGTTGCGGTTTCTCTAGGTGCCTCCAGCAGAGATGGGAACAAGGTGGGAGTTGAGATTCCTTTTGGAAATAGAGACTAGTTTTGCTATTAGGATTAGATGTGTGGGTGAGGGAACAGAAAGATCAAATTTCCTGGCTCGAGCAACTGGGAGATGGAAAAGACCCAAGAGCAGGGAGAAGAACGGGTCTGGGCAGGAAAATGAAGAGTATGGTTTAAGACATGGGTTTGAAATGCTTTGATGCTCCCTCGATGGAGATGTCAAGTGGGGGACTGGATCCACAGAGCGGTGCAGTCAGAGGCCAGGCTGGGCTGGAGAGGGAATGAAAAGGGTGCAGGATGGATTGAACTCACAGCCAAGGAGACAAGTGTAGAGAGGGATCCAGGGAAACAGGAATGTCCTGAGAAGTCTTCAGAGGCAACTGAAAAGTAGCTCCCTCTCTCCAGGGAGGGAGGAAGGAAAAGCAAGAGTGTGCAGACAGCCAAGAGGAAAGGTGTGTTGGTGCAGAATGACACAAGGTGCCAAACCAAGGTCAGGACAGAAAAGGGACTGACTGGTGGATCTGGCTCCTTAGCGGTCACCAGTGACCTTAACTAGAGAGGTTCCTGATGAGAGTGGTGAAGGACAGGGATCCAGAGTGGTGGGGCCTGAGGACTGAAATCCAGATAAAGAAGTTGAATTCTGCCAAGAATTTTGGTTGTGAACGGGGTGTTGAAAACTGGAGAAGTATTTGAAGACAGGCGTGAGATCAAGGTTTTTTCTTCTTTATTTTCTAAGGAGGGGAGAATATAGTGCAAAGAGGCAGGGTGAGCCACCCTCCAGGCCTTTTCTAGCCCTTTCCCCAACCCCCTCCGACCTTGACAGCTCTCTCCACGTGGATCTTGGCGTTTCTGAGCCGGCCCATGTGTTGAGACGCCTTGGAGAATCCTCGCCAAAGGACAAGAGAACCTGCAGAAAGATGCGGAGTAGGGGTGGGGTAGGCACCCCTTCTTTCTCCACCCTTCATCCGATGCCTATCCTCTACCGCTCTTCTCCGGTTCCCCGGATTCTCACGTCCGCCCCAAGACTCAGCCCTGGGCTAGGAGGGGCGAGCCGCAAGTGGCCTCACCGTCCTGGGGCGGGGCGTCCTCCTGGGCCGGGGTAGGCGAGGGCCCAGGGAGGCGGGGATCTTCGGCGCCCTGGGCGTGGCTGTCGTGGGCCGAGGGCCGGAGGGCGCAGTCTAGGCGGTGCGCTGAGGCTGGGTTGCAGACCCAGTCTTGGCCGTGCGCCGGACCCTTCTCTGGAAGCCGGAACTCGGAGTGGCGCGCCCTGTGCCATGGGGCGGGGGAAGTGGCGCGGCGCTCGAGCGGCTGCGGCTTCCGTGGCCAGCTGCACACGGGGCCCCGCTCCTGGCGGTACCAGGCGGTGGAGTCCGGCTGTGCGGCCCCCAGCTCCCCCGCCCTCAGGAGCAGCGCCGCGGTGGGCCCCTGCATGAGACCCTCGCCGCGCGCGCGCGCATTCCCTGGGCCCCAGAGCCCGCCTCCCCCTCCGCGCGCAGCCGCGTCTCGCGGGAGCGCCCTGCGGGGGCCCGAGCTAAACCCTCCGTTCTGAGGCCCCGCCCTCTGTTTTTTGTCGCCTTAGAAACGATTCCCCTGGCACAATCAGGCCTCGGGTGGCCGTTCGGGGGTTTACTTCCAGCGGGGCCAAACTCGGGGCCTTACCTGCCCCAGACTCTTCATGAATTGGGCACTGAAGCTGGAAGCATAGAGAACTGGCTACCCTACCAGTTTCTAATAGGGTCCTGATAACTTATCCAGCGCTTCCTGGGGCTTCAGTTATTCCACAGTAGTCAGCGAAGACCACGTGCTAGGTAGTGGGCTAGGTGCTGGGGATCAGAACTACAGATGGTCCCTGATTTCATGGTGCTTACTGCCCGGTGGAGGGGAAACAAAAAGCAAGCGACAGAGGAATAACACAGGTGTTTTATACTTTAGCTAAAGTGGTCAATGATGTCCTCTCTGAAGGGGTGACATTTAAACTGAAACCTACTGAATGCAAATTGGTGAGGAGTTGGCCAAGGTTGGAATAGCATTCCAGGGAGAGGGGTCTCTGCAACAGCCCTGAGAGGGTAAGAACTTTTCTGGCGGAACTAAAAGGAAGCTGACCAGACCTGCAGCTCCTGGCAGATGGAGCTTGGGTAAGGTCCTTGGGGGTAGATTTGAAAGCCAGGGCAGTATTATGGGGAAAATAAAAGGGCAGAACCCCCAGACCCCCCCACCCCCAGAAAAAAAGACAGTACTTGGAAATAGAAAATAAGTATCGTTTCAATCTACCAAAAAAACAAGTTATGCAACAGCCCTCAAGACAAGACGGTAAGCAACCTTTTTGGAGGTAGTATGAAAACTGTTACACCCTCAAGTGTCACAGGTGAGAAAAATAAGGTTCCAAGATGTTAAATAATTTGCCTTAAATCGCATAGTGGAGCCCTGAAACCCAGGTCTGACTCCAAAGCCCCACTCTTCAACACAAGTCCGTATCATCACTCATAAGGGTTGCCTATCAGTCATGCAAGTACCAAATGGACAGTGTGAGAGGCAAACTCTAGCAATGCCCTCTCAAGCAGATTCCAGGAACCCAGCTCTGTGAATCACTGATAGATTGGCTCACACAAGTGAAGGTGGGTCCTCCACAGACCTCTCTAGTCAACCCCAACCACTAAGATCACCCTTTCTCAACCCTGAGGCTAATGACTGGGCTTCCCAAAAGGTATGCCCTCAGGAGAGGACTGGCTGATTGGAGACCATCCAGTCTGTTCTGATCAGCCAGCAAATTTGGTTTTAGCTCTGAACCCTGGGAGATGGATCCATGACAAATTAGAATTCTGGCTGGCTCACCCAGGCATTGCTGTCCTGTGAGGGTTGAGTGAGCAGCTGCCATACTCTAGTGGATGTCCAGCTTCACCGCACCTTCACGTGAGCAACAGTCACTGCAAAGCCAGGCTATGGCCGTGTGCCCCACAGAAGGGCACACCTAATTCTGCAAGACAGGAGGGGGAGGTCACAGAGGTAATGTCATAAAGGGGATGATAGCAGTCCCCACCCCCAACCCCTCCTTCCTTTAAACAGTACCTTGTCCTGTTTCAAGAGAACCCTTTTGGCCATATGGAAGACTCTTTTCAAAACTCAGCAAAGCCCAACCCTTCTCAAACTTTTCTTGGCATCCTCTTCCATAAAGACAACCCCCTGTGGGCTCCCACTGACTTCCATTAATGAACATCAAACACTTCAATGCACCTCTTTATTTACATATGCAACACTTCCACTGGCCCCCAAGTCTGAAACAGGGATGTCAACCCCCACAACCAGCACAATGGAAGTTACCAACAGCTTGGATACTGGGCTGGTGGAAAGATCAGTCATTGTTTATTCACTACTTGTAATGGCAGGTACTGTGTCAGACTGACATTATCTCCACTTTATAGATTTAAGAAACTGAGGCACAGAATATAAATAACTTGCTCAAATTCATAAGAATAGGACTCAAACATAAGTTTTTGGTTTTTTTTTACTCCAAGGTGTAAGAGGCGTTAATCCTGTCCCAACAGAATTTCCTGCAATGATGGAAATGTTTTATCTACGACCGTGTGATGTGGTAAGCATTAGCAGCCATATAAGTGTTGAGCAATGGTGGGACTGAGGCAATAAATTTTAAATTTTAACTGTAATAATTTAAATAGCCACATGTGGCTAGTGATCAGTATCATAGCATAGGTAGAGGCAGATATCTTACATCTGAATTCCACTCTCTTGCTCACTAGCTGGGAGATTTGGGGCAAGCTGCTGTATCTCATGATACCTCAGGTTTCTTAGCCATGAAATGGGATTATTTCTCTGTTACAATCTAGCCCATATGAGCTCACTACGTGAAAAGGGTCAAAGCTCTATACAGGTAGAGAGCAGTTTCAGAAATGGGTGGAGCCTGGACTGTAATGGGTCTCTCGGGTTAGGGCCCTCCAGCAGGGCTACTGTCAGAGGCCAATCACAAGGCTGTCTCTGGTGGGGACCCCCAAGCCCAAGTGCCTGTCACATGGTCTTAAGGAACAGCTCCACCTCCTTTCATCACATATACACACAGAGCACAGACCTCATGCAGCCCCAGAGGGGCAAAAAGAGACTTTAATTGGGGGAGGGAGGATCCACCAGAATAAGAAAAGGTACAGCGAGCGGGGGAGCAGAGGAGCCAGAGCAGGCAGGAGGCCCTGGCAGGGACGCTCTGGAGGACTCACCTCTCCACCTCTAGCACAGGCACTGCACTGACAGACAAGGCGAAACAGCGACCCCTCCCAGCTGGGAGGGCACGAAGCGGCCCCTGAGGCCGAAGGCTGCCTAGCTTCTAGGCCCCAGCTCCTAGGTGTGGCTGGTGGCCAGCAGTTCAGCCCTTGTCCCCAGTCAGTGCTGGGTGGCCAACTGCAGGCAGGGCTCAGGAAGCTGGTAGAGGGTCCCCACCGCTTCTACTGAGCCTAAGGAGACAGGAGGACGAGAGAGAGGAACACAAGTCTGAAACCCCCCTCCTCCCCACCTGGGATGGCTCTGGGGAGGAACAGTAGTCGCCTTTTGGCTCCAGGCCCGCCCAGACCCACAGCGACCAATAAAGTACAATCACTGGGACCAGTCACAGCCACTGGAGGTGGAGATTGTTTTTTTTTAAAAAAAAAAAAAAAAAAAGACAAAAAGGTTACAGTCTCCTACAAGCACAGAGTTTTAAGTTTCAAGACGTTAAAAAAAAAATCTGTCCCGGCCCAGGGGACTGAACATCAGAAGCCAGCCTGACCAGGCACATGTGGCCTCGGGGCAGGTCCACTGCTGCTCTGTGGCCCAGCGAGCAAGCACACACCCCCCTCCCGCATCTCATGCCCACCCTGACCCAGCTCCCCTCCGCCGCTGCCGCCGCTGCGCTGCTCTGGGAAGTTAACTCCAGGACGACTTCACAGAGACACGGGGGATCCTGAGGGGGAAGGCCACGAGATCCAGCCAGGTGGTTTAAAACTGTCAAGAGAACCAAGAGGCGGTGAATGATGGTTATTACTGTATCCTGGCAGGCCTATTCTGGGGAGGGGGGCTATCTGTGAGCTGTAACTATACTGACATTTCTGTGGGGCAGGACTAGGTCTGAGGACACCCTGTGGGCATGCGCTAGTTGGTCCCAAATCAGCAGGCACTGGCCCTAAAACTTAGCATTAGACAAGGCAGAAAAATTATGGGTGACATGGGCTCTTCCACAGCTCCCCTTCGCTTTGCCATGGAGACACCAAAAAGCCTTGTCACAGTGCCTTGCTTGCTGAACTGAGGTTGCCTTCTGTAGAAATGGGGGTTCATGTGCAAATGCCTGGGGATTCAGAAAGGGACCCAGGAGCTGGTGCTTTGCGTCAAGCTCTGAGGGGTCCGCCAAGCAGGATAGGCCCTGGATATGCTTTGTGCCCTCAAATATCCCCCACAGTGCCCAGACCCGCCCTGGACATTTTACAGACCAGATGCTGTGGACTTCTGGCCCACTTGCTGAACTCAGCCCAAAGATGAGCACTGTCTGGCTCACAGTGTTTCAAAGATTATGAACTAGTTGCTATGAATATGAATTAGATAACCTTGAAAAAACAGAAGACGCTGCACACAAATCCAGATTCTGAGATTCTTTTGATGAAGCCAGAGGGCTGGAGCTGTGCGGTGGTGACCCTCCTAGGGTGAGGCACGTGCTCCCTAGGTCCCCACACAACCCACCTCACTCATGCACATGATGGCCTGAGCCTTACACGCACCTGAGTGTGTCACCCCTGCCAGATGCCATGATACTGTCTCAGATCTGTGAGGCAGAAAACGGAGTCCTGGCGCCTTCACTTACTGGCTGAGGCACTTTAAATAGGTGACAACTTCAAGAGCCCGGCTGATACATCCATGAAATGAGGATAAAGATTCAAAGACTGTTTTAGGTATTAAATGAGATATTGCTGATACTTGGCTTTTTGGATGTTTCTTTTGGCCGTGCCATGCAGCATGTGGAATCTTGGTTCCCTGATCAGGGATGGAACCCGTGCCCCCTGCATTGGAAGTGCAGGGTCTTAACCAGTGGACCACATGGGAAGTCTTTTTTTTTTTCCCCTGAGATACTCATATGTGCTTTTTCAGCTGTGTTACTATAGAAATGCAATTACTGTAACAACTAAATGACTACTGAATGAATGAGCCAATACTAAATTGGGACAAAAACTATTTTTCATTTTCTTCAGTTGAATTTAGAGGCCTGCCCATACCCTGGCCATATAACCTTTGTGCTATAATACAGGGAGAGTTTACTATGTACCAAGTGATATGCTTTATACCCATTTCCTCATTTAATGCTCAACTACACTGAAAAGGTATATACTTAACAGTCTCATTTCAGGGTCAAGGAAACTGAGGCTTTGTCAAGAAGTTCTGTAAGATGCCTGAGGAGGCAGTGGACCCGGATGCACACAAAGGTGGTCTGATTCTGCCACCTGTGTGACCTGAACAAGTGTGCTCCCCTGGGTGCATGGCACAGCTACTCTGTACACTGGCTGCCCTCAGTATAATTAAAGCCCAGGGGAAGTGGGTTTAATTTCCATTTTTAGGAGCCTGAGCTCCTTCTGGGCTGGACCTGTATGCACTGGTAGGAGTAAACACTACTTCTACCATCTAGGGATCATAGTCAATTCTGAGTGGAACAAGTCAACAAACCAAAGACTGTTTGGAAAAAGAAGAAAAAAAAAAAGGCGGCATGCTGTGAATGTCTAAAAAAGAACTGTGTCATCAGTTCATAAATGTAAACAATCTGTCCTCCTCAGAGGGCTGCAGTCCTTTCTGTCAGGAAGGCACAAACAACTGAAGAGGGATCTGTAGGACTTAAGCCATGAAAATGATGGAAAACAGAGTGAAGAAATCATGACTTTAAGCCTGAGAAACAGATGCTGAAGGAAACTATTCGAGTCTGTTTGAGAAGTGGAATTACACTATGATTAACCGCCCTATATTCCCAGAAAATTCACATGTGGCTTTAACTTGACTCACTCGGGGACGAACAAGATACATGGAAGAACTCTATATATTCTGAGATGTAAAAATGAACGACTAAGAGAGGCACTGCCCAGGGCCCTGGAGATGCTCTATAGCTCTCCAAGATGAACCTTGGGGCCCTCCCACACCAAGGCATGGGGCTGACCTGCTGCCCACTAGAGTTCCTAGAGGCCTCAGAAAATATTTATGCACAGTTGGCACCATTTCCCCACCAGATGCTAAGTTCTCAGCACAACCTTTAGGTCTTTCTACTTCTGTAAGGAAACCAGGAAGGCCACTCCACTTACATTCTTGAGGAACTCCTCAGCCACAATGCGTGCACGGGCATTGACAGACAGCTTCATCTCACTGATTTCTTTGTCAATTTCCTCCATGAAGTGGATCACAAAGTCCACCAACTTGTGCTTATACATCTGCTCTGTGTGGAAGTTGGTGATCAGAAAGCTGATGTCATACCCCTAGGGAAGGAAGACAGTGGAGAGGAGGGAGAGAATCAACATCCTGGGGCACTTCACTGGCCAGGCCCTCTATGTCACTCAGCCACATGCTTCCAGCTGACCTTCTCCCAAGCTACACACCCTTCAGGCAGCAGCCCATCTGCTCTGGTGGCGATGTGTATGCTGGATCCAAGGAACTAACAGGTGGATCAACTGATCCCAATTGAGAATTTTGTCTGGCAGACTATCTGTGGTATAAACAGTTGTGTTCAGAATGAATCAAGGGAGAGTGAAAAGACTTGAAATCTTGTTACAGAAGACTCTCATCAAACAACAGGAACATTTAGTCCAAAGAGAAAAGAAGATGCTGTGGGAAAAGGACGGATTGAGGTTTTTAACTATAGGTCAGACTGTGTGTAGAACAGCAATTTTATTTATTCTTGGTGGCCCTAGAGGTTAGATCTAGGAACAGGAGAGATTTTAGCTCAGGATAAGGGCGAGTTTGGCCAACAACTAATGTGTCTGACAATGGTGTCCGCTGCTCTGTGTGGTAGTTGCTTAGTCACTGACCGGCAGGGAGTTGAGCAGGCAGAGAATCTGTAGTGAGCGCTCAAGTACAAAGTCAGGTAACAACTGACCCCATATCAACTGTGGCCTTGAGAGACTGACTCAGTTGGTGGCAGAATTTAGAATTCTGATTCGTCATGCCCTTTCTGCCACTACACTATAGGCTCTGGGAAGGTGAGCAATGCACCTCATCTTTTTTTGCCTTTTCCACAGCTGAGACAGACTCAACCTCCTAAGCTGATTCCCCTTATTCTTACTCCAGCCAAAACGAAGACCAATACTCAACTCAGGCTGTGGGTACCCTACAGCTTGAGGAGCAAGCAATCTCAGTTTTAGAAACAATCCCAGGCCACTGGCAGTGGACTCAGTAGTGGAATTCTGGGTATTACCAACACATGGATCACACACCTCCACTGGTTTCCTTCGGAGGATAAAGAAGTTCTCTGCTCGCATCATCATGAAGCGCATGAACTTGTGACATAGAATCTTCTCGATTTCATCAGCCTGGTAAGAGCAAAGAAGAAATGTGTTTCCCTAAAGTCATTCCCTAAAGGCCAACAGAAATGTGTAGCCTGGTCTTCTGACCCCAATTTCCCCCACATTCGCTGGAGACACTGGGGTTGGGTATTGAAGTCTGAATCATGCAGTAACTGGTTGCCAGCTAAAAGGAAGGTCCACTACATTAGAGCCCTCCAACTTAATGGGGCATTATCATGATCTTGCCTTTACCCATTCCAGAAAGGTAACTCGGACAAACCCAAATCTTATTTTTTTTTAACTTAAAAACACATTTTGGCCACACCATGTGGCATGCAGGATCTCAGTTCCCAGACCAGGGATCGAACCCAAGTCCCCTGTAGTAGAAACCCAGAGTCTTAACCACTGAACCACTAGGGAGGTCCTGGCAAGCCCCAATCTTTTATCCAATCCTTCCAGAATCCACATCTATATTCAAATCTGCCCTTTCCAGTCTCATTTCACTAATGCTACATCTTCCAGCCAGTGATACACACTATAAAGAATGTCAGATAACCTTAGATGCGCTCCACTTTAATAACAATGAACATCAAACAATCCCCAAAGTTTTTCCCTAATGAACTCTCAACATTTCTGATGAAAGAATTTTGTATTATGGGCTGGCAAGACCTTAAAAGCTCCCAATATTTATTAATCTCCCCTTTTAACAATGAGCAGGCACTAGGGATAGAGCTTTCTGGAGGCAAAATTCTAACTCTGCTTTATTTTCAATGTGCTTGTATTTTAGTGTTGTCCTCAATTCGGCAAGGCATATTGTTTTTCTTTTTATGGTAAATTTAAGTAAAAGAAAATAAGTTAATTGAAAGAAATCTATTAAGTAAAGAAGTAGCCAAGTGGTCCATAAACATGGAAGAAATAATGGGGGTAGTGGGAATGTCAGACATTTGTGAAACAATGAAGAAACATGAAACTACACTGAATTTTCTTACCCTAAATCTCACTTTTGGAGTTTATGGCTATCAAATGGATACCATTACTACTTATTTGTCTGAACTGAACTTATTCTTCATTCATTAGGAAGAGTTTTATGACCTGACACCAAACTGGCCCATAGCCCTGGCTGCTACATTACCTGCCGTCTAATCCAGAGCAAAGCCTAGAAGATAAGGCTGATTTCCCTTTATTCTACTGATCTGGTAAGTTTAGCAAATCATTTCCTGGAAAGAGAACCTGGGTTTCTTTGCACCCTGAATCTGGCATGTTGACCTCTTACAGAGGGGGTCCCTGGCCTCCCCAGGGAGGCAGGGGATCTGGGGTGAGCTTACCTGTTTCACAGCAATGCTGACCCTGACAGAGTTGATGGAGCCTTCAATCAGAACCTTTTCCTTTTCATTCCTGCTGATGGTCACGGGTTGTAGCAGGAGCTCTTTGCTACTCCTGAGAACACAAAATGACAGAGGTCTCTGTACTATAAAAGAACAGAATGGTCAGGGAGACTCCAAGGCAGGTTCTAGAATCACTATCTGGGACCACAGAGTCCAAGGAATAAGAGACTCACAAGCAGGGGTGCTCCAAGATGGGGGCCAGAGAGCATGTTCTCCAGCAGAAAGAGCACAGGCTCTGGAGTCAGGGTGAAAAGGTTCTGAAATTCAGCCTCCTTTGTTACTTCCGTTGGGCAAGTTACCTGTTGGAATCTCAACTTCTCATTTGAAACACATCAAAAAGGGTCAAGTGTGTAACAAGTGAGCCTGGCACATTGTAGGAGCTTTACAAATGACAGCTCCTATTTTCATAACTATGGGCAAACCCATACCCTGTTTAGGGAATGAGAGCCTGCCTTAGAGATAAGGACAAGCTAAAATCAAACAGTTTGGCCTCCTTTAATAATCAATCCAGAATAATTCACTTATTCAAAATTATGACCCCTCTCAACTCAGTTCCCATTTTGATGCCTCTGGATCCCTCTGACGGTAGTTAACTGTATTGGTGGTGTCTGTGAGCTCTTATCCTTTAAAAATGCCTAGTGGAAGCCATATATGTTAAGTAGCATAACAGGGCACATTTTAACATCATGTCAGTTTTCTTACATTCAAATCATATCAATTTACTGTGGTAACAATCCTTATCTCAGTTGTATATGTACCAGATTAAACGTCAATGGGGAAAAAAAATTTACTTACAAAACATAAATCAGATAAAATAATCCAAAGTATAGAATATTTGTAGTAGGGGATGGGAGTCCAGTTGTTTGTTTGTTTTTTGAGGGGAGGGATCCTTGATCTTCATATTTGAGAAGAGCAGAGATGGCATCTCAGATAACTCAATTCTCAAGTCTTCTCCTTAAATTGCTGGAGGGTTCAGTACCTCCTTGGGAGATATTTCCCAAATGGCCCTATGTTGAGAAGTCACAACTTGTGTCAAGCAAATCTTGGCTCCAGAGTAGCTTCTCCCGAGTTTTGTCCTATCAACCCCCCTGAGACCCAATTTTCTGAACTTCAAATTGGGAACCATCATTTACCTGGCAGCAAGACAAAAAATGTGAATTGTAGTTGTGACAACTCCAGGATGGAAGTTCATGGCCCTCTCTGACAACAGTCATCGCTGGGTGCTGCATCCATCACCCCCTACCCCCTTTCCTCCCATACCTGACTTCTACTTCCGGCTTGTTGTGTCGTTCCACGACCTGGGAGGAGAAATTCTCCAGGCAGAGGGCAGCCTGCAGTGTGGCCCGCACGGCACTCAGGTAGGGGCGGAGAGTGGCAGTCTGGAGGAAAACCCCAAGGGACAATCAAAATCTGTCTCACAAAATCCACTGATCCCATAGTCCAGCTACACAGGAGCCAGGTAGTACTGAGGTCCTTGGCTCTCAGACACTACAGTGAACAGAACAGACTAGGCCTTCAAGATGTCTTTCATTTTAAGTCTAGAACAGTGGTTCTCAAAAGGAGACCGTTTTGCCTACCAGGGGACATACGGCAATGGCAAGACAGTCTTCATTTTCACAACTGAGGTTGGGTAGGAGTTATTGGCATTGAATAGACAGAAGTCAGGGATACTGCTACATAGCTTACAATGTACAACAGAATTATTCAGCTCCAAATAGTGCTGAAGTTGAGAAACTGTGGTCTAGAGGCACACAGGTGAATGACTGTCTTCAATCTGCCCTTTGAGTCAACAAATGTATGTATCTATAGTGTGCCAGGCACACGAGGGGTTGGGAATTCAATGACTAAGACCATTTCTACCCTTACATAGTTCAACCGGGTCAGGGAGATAGACAGTAACTATGATACAATGGGTAAAATGTGAAATAGTTAAGATTTACAAATCATATTTGCAGAAGAAACTGGTTTTGATTTGAAGATGGAAATAGCATTAGGAGGATTTTACAATGATAAAAACAAAAATGATATTCCCGGTAGAGGAAATGCCATCTAGCAACAAAGGACTATCTTCAATTCCTTGTATTAGCTAAAAGTTCTTTCTCACCCCAGGCCTTCACACATGCCAAACCATCTATCTTGCAGGTTTCTCTCCCCCTTCTTTGCCTAAGTCATCCTTTAGATCTTGGCTTATTCAGAGAAGGCCTCTTCTTTCCTCAGAGATCCTTCTTAACTTCCCTTTTCATAGCACTTATTATAATTTACAATAATACACCCTTCAAATAGCTCCAAGAAAAGTCATTTTCTCCTTTACTAAACTGAAAGCTCCATGGTTAACAGACCATATCTATTCTATTCAAATTTACATACCCTGCAACTTGCTCAGTCAGTACCTTTCCTATACACTCTTACTCAGTTTCTGTACAATAAGTGAATGAATGAAAAAATAACAAGATTAGAGTAACAAATAGGGGCATTAAAGTAGAAATGAGTACAATGTTGCCAGGAAGCATTTTAGATTCAATGGATGAGGTTGCAAATGGCAGTCCACAGATTCATGAGGAATCTCAAATGCCAGGCTACTGAGTTTAGCTCTTCTCTTAAAAGTGGTAAGGAACTTCTGGGGCTTTCTGAGGAGGAAGTTACACAACTACAGCTGCATGGAGACTTTGTGGAGAATGGATTGGAGGAGAGGGAAGTGACAGAGCCAGCAGAGAGGGTTATTTAAGTCGGGTAATGAGAGCCTGGCCTGGGGCAATGAGGGACAAGCAAGATTGTATCTGTCAAAGTTCATAGCAAATCTGAAAAAGGTACATTTTAGGTGGTCAACCCTATGACGTCTGCCCTTTCACAAATGGAGTAAGCACCTTGTGTAATACTTCAACGAGTATGCTGTTTAAAAAAAATCAAGAGGCATCCCCTCAGTTAAACAACAAAAACAAAAAGAATATCCCAGGTTTCTAGTTGAGGTAAGAAAACACAGAGCAAGAATAAGGAATACAAGAGAACAAGCAAATTTAGGGAGAGGTGAGTTTTAATCCAGACGTCTAATTTCAAGGTGTCTTCAAGATATCCAGGTGAACCTTCAAAGAGAGCTAGGAAGGCAGATTTAGAAGTTATCATAAATTATATGCTCATGAAGACCTGTATACATTAAATAGGTATCGACAGGAAGAGGATAAAGAAGGGGAAGGCAGTGAGCCAAACTCTCAATTGACGTTCAGAAACACCCACAATTATCAAAAGGGATGACTTCCTGAAAGGGAAAGGTCAGCGGCATCAGAGCTTAACATTCCATATTAAGGCTAATACGGTTGAATTCTGACCAGGAAAGGGTCTGCGTGAAGGCAGCAAAAGAGAGATCCTTCAGTGAGGTAAAAGTATGAGCTGGTGGCAACATGAGGAGTGGGATTAAGGAAGTACGGAGGCTTCCCTCAGAGAACTGTGGGATCAAGCAAGCGAGAAAGAAAAGAGTGTATTTAGTGAAGGTCTACTCTGCGTAGAGAGGTATCCCTACTACATGCCTCAGTGGCCCTACTACGGGCTATAAGGTTACTACGTGCCTTCGAAGCGCTACCACAAACCGAGGAGGAGTCACTTCCGGCTTCCCTTCTTGCCTCAGTATCCCCCACCAGCTTCAAAGGACAGAATAGGACGCCTCAAAGCCTGCTTCTTAGGAACGCGTCCCCCGCTCGCCCCTTCCTCACTTCAGCCCCTGCCCCGCCCTCTTTCTCCCAGCCTCAGGGTATCCCCGCACCCCCAGCATCCCTCGGCCCAGGGCCTCTCCGTTGCAAAGTCGCATCTCCCCCAGACCCACTGCCTAGAGGCAGAAGAGCGGGGGTCCCTGGCCCGAGGCCCGGCTCTCTCACCATCGCGGGCGCTGGCTGGGCCGGAAAGCGGAAGTGCGGAAGTGGCCAGCCCCGCGACGCCTGCCCTTTCTCCAGAAGCGCAGCCGCAGTCTCCGCCCGGACGTCCGGACCGTACCATCTGTGTTCCGAGCGGGGGAGGGGGAGGCTAAGAACATTTGGTCCCTCGGAAGTTTTCCCGTTAGGACTGTCTTAGTAGCTTTAGGCTCCTGAAGCTTAAAATCAGTACTCAAGCTTCTCCCGTTCCCCATGGAGCTCTTGCTTGTGACTTTGGCTTTCTCGTCTTTTTTTCCGCCGTCTTCCCTCATAGTCATGCAATGGTGCAGCCCGACCTCAGGTTGGGCACCATATTAGGGCAAAGCAAGGCGGAGGAGCCTTTCGATCCTTCCGGTTCTGAGCCCCCATCCTATTTTCAGGCCCTTCCCACCTGCAGCCTTTGGGGCTCGGCGAAACTAACTGTCGGGCCGAAAACCTGGCTGCCGAGCCCCGCCCTCCAGCGCCGGGCTGTTCCCTAGGGTACGCCCGTGGCATACCTTCTGCACCCCACCTGCAGCGGGCTAACTCGCTGGCCGCAACCCTCCCCCCTCAAAAGACTGGGGTTGGCACTCCCGTCTTCCCGCCCACTTGTCAACTTCAGGGGGCCCTCACATAGCCAGTTCCGGGGCGGTTGCTCTCACCGACCGGAACTGTCCGCCCCTCCCGCGGCCCCGGGGCCGCTGGAGGCAGCGAGGAGGAGGTAGAGGGGGCGGGGGCCGCGATAGGGTGTTCTTAGAGGACTGGGACCCTGAAGGCGGGACATTGGGGCGATCCATGGGTGGGGCCAGCCATTAACCAGCCCCACTTTTCCTGTGCCAGGCACTGAACTGAGCTGTTGACTGGCATCAACTCTAAATCCTCAGAACATCCCAGGGAGGTAGGTACCATTATTACCCCTATTTTTACAGATTCAGACTTAAGGGAAAACAGACTCAGAGTTAATTAACATGTTCAGGGCTACATAGACATAGGTCAAGCCTGGGCTTGAATCCAGGTATATCTGGCTGTCCAGAGATCCAGGTATCTCTTTACTATCTGGGGCAAAGAGAAGGGGCAGAGGTGGGGAGGGGTGAGACAAGAAGAGGCTGGGAGGCACGAAGAACATTAGCATAAGTACCGGATGCTTGGAACTCTGGGCTCAGCAGAACCCAGGAAAAGTGGAAGTGAAGGGAAGAGCATCAGAAAGACAAGCATAGTAGTATATCATGGCAGTTAGGTGAACAAATTCAAAACTACCTGGATTCAGATTGCATGTTGGTAACTTGGACCTGCACCATCCTTACAAAGTCTGTTTCCTCATCTGTAAAATGAAGATGAGCATGGTCCCTGCTCTTGGGGTTGAGTGAGGAATTCAGTGAGCAACCAGTAAAATGTCTGCCCCTCACTTGGCACACAGTAGGTGCTGTGAGAATAGGAGCTAAGCCATCATCCTTGTCAATAGGGTTCTGAAGCCTGACTCTCCCCGAAGTGTCGGTGGATGGAAGGAGCCCTTGGACTTTTCTAGTGCCACTTTTCCCCCCATCAATGGTCCTTTCCTCTCTAGCTCCACAGGGTCCCCTATCCTGAGCCATGAGTGAGCTGAAGGACTGCCCCTTGCAGTTCCACGACTTCAAGTCTGTGGACCACCTGAAGGTCTGTCCCCGCTACACAGCGGTGTTGGCCCGCTCTGAGGATGACGGCATCGGTATCGAGGAGCTGGACACATTGCAGCTGGAGCTTGAGACCCTGCTTTCCTCTGCCAGCCGACGCCTGCGGGTGCTTGAGGCTGAAACCCAGGTTATACCCTACAGAGGGGACATCACTACAGGGATGTCACTACAGGGACATCACTACAGTCCACTACAGGGATGGACTATGACAAGTTATGGGATGTGTCACTGAGTTAGCCTCAGCTGCTGAGGCCAGGTTACAGGATCTCAGGGGTGAAGAGAGAGACCCAAACATTGCTTGTGTGACACATAAAATATGCAAGAATGTGCATGCTCCTTCTAAAATGTGAGATTTCTTACTCACTAAGCATCTAGGGACCCCCCACTCCTCACAATGTTCTGGGTCTGTAGAGTTAATTAGGACAATTCCAGCCTTTGGGGAGTGTGCCAACTAAAGGGAAGGGGAGGTCAGACACGTATCAGGTGAATTGCTGTTCTGATTAGAAGTACTGGGGGAACTGGAATGGGAGGCCTGGATTTGAATCCTGCGGTTTCTGAGCTGTGTGATGTTGCAAAACTTACAACCTGCTTCTGCAGATTAGTCCTCTGTCTGCAAAGTGGGCTGGATAATAGGACCTACCCTCAGCTTTTGTGAGGATTAAGAGATTTTTTGCAAAGGCTCAGCCCAACGTCTGACACTTAAGTAAGCATGTCAAATGTTATTTATTGGTCTGACTCTCATTATTTCTATTTATGGCATAAACATCTTCTGAGCCCTGTGTGCCAGGTGCTCTGCCAGGACCTGGGGACCAGAGATGGCTGAGATGAACTTCCTGGTCCCCAATAGCTTATAATCCTGTTGAAGAGACAAGGTACTCCGTTTATTCTAGTTATAACCAAATGACATGGTTGGGCCTAGGGGTGCGAGGTACCAGAGACCCTATAGAAAGAAGATGCCATTTTAACTGAACCTCCAAGATGAATAAAATTAACTTGTGGTCCCTGGGAACCCATGGAAGCTTTTCGAGTGGGGCTGTGGCACAGTCTTTTAGCATCTAAGAAGCAGAGAGCTGATACAGGAAAGGCTTTCTAGTCACGGTGACATTTAAAGTGAAGGTTTGCTGGGAGGCATACGTGCCTTCAGTAGAAAGCTACTGCCAGCATATTTTCCTCAGCCTAACATGCACTGCAATGTGATCTACTTGTTGGACCTGCTAAACACTGTGTGACCAGGGTGGGTGCTGCAGAGGTGAATCAATACAGACAAGTGAATGGAATGAAGACAAGTATATGAAAACATCTTGTGAGATGGGCACAGAAAAGGAGCTGAGTTTTGCAGTAGGAGTAGGAGTTTGCTAGATAAAAAGAGGAAGGGGAGAGACTTAGAGCCTTCTTGAGTTCCAGATCCTAATTTTTCATGGGGAGATGGAGTTGTCCTGTGTCTTCCCTTCTCAACCTCAGTGACAGTCTTTGAATTTCAGATCCTCACTGACTGGCAGGATAAGAAAGGTGACCGACGATTCCTGAAGCTGGGTCGAGACCATGAGCTTGGAGCTCCCCCCAAACATGGGAAGCCCAAGAAACAGAAACTGGAAGGGAAGGCGGGACATGGGCCCGGCCCTGGCCCTGGGCGACCCAAATCCAAAAACCTTCAGCCCAAGATCCAGGAATATGAATTCACCGATGACCCAATTGATGTGCCACGTATCCCCAAGAATGACGCCCCCAACAGGTTCTGGGCCCAAGAACATAGATGGGCCTTGGGATTTGGGCACTGGAGGCTGTGGAGGGGCCTGGGGCTGAGGCTGATGGGGCAGGGGCACCCCCTCAGGCTCTGCTTCTCACTGCAGATTCTGGGCTTCGGTGGAGCCATACTGTGCTGATATCACCAGTGAGGAAGTGCGCACGCTAGAGGAGCTACTGAAACCCCCAGAAGATGAGGCTGAACATTACAAGGTGAAGACCCCAGGCCTAGATAGACATGATGGAGAACAAGAGGGCTCAGAGATGCCTCAGAATCAAAGATCACAGAGCTATATATCATCTTCCTTTTTCTCTCTCTCCAGCCTCCTGACAGTTCCATTAACCCATGCAGACACCCAGGTTCTAGCTCTCAGCTTCCTCCCTTCTACCCCACTACATCCTAAGGCATCTTCTTCAGTGAGGTCCTCCCTTTGTCTCTGTCATCCCCTTTGCTTTGGCTCAAAAATTCATCAGCTTTTACCTTTACAGCCTCTTAACACTTGCTTCCCTCTAGAGGGATTCTCTCTCCCTTTTTTATTGGATGCACCAGGTGGCATGTAGGATCTTAGTTCCCTGACCAGGGATCGATCCTGCACCCCTTGCAGTAGAAGTGAGCAGTCTTCAGCATTGAACCACCATGGAAGTTCCTCTCTCTCTTTTTTATTTTTTTAATATATAGAAGTTTTTTTTTTATTATTTTTAGTTTTTATGATGAAAATAAAAGAGGTTCCGTTAAAGAAAATGTAGAAAATACAGAAAAATGTTGGAGGGGAATTCTCCCATAGGTCCTCTGTCATGATCAGAGGTGCTTATAACACAGCCTCATGTGGCTCCCACTGCCCACGGACTCAGGTCCAAGCCTCAGTCCTTGGTAGCACAGCCCAGGTGCCCCTCTCCAGTGTCCTTGGCCACACCACCTCTTTACTGCTGTTATTTACCAGCCCCACCAAGCACCTTACCCTCACTCCAGGCTCACAAAAGGTCCTTTCTGGTCTCTGGGCCTCTGCACATGCCCATCTCCCCTTGGCAAACTAACACCCTTCAAGTCCCGTATTGCACGTTACCTGCACCAAAATGGTTTTGCAGGTTTCCCAGCAGAAGGTTGGTCTGTCTTTTGCACTGCCATAACACCCTAACCTACTCTTGTCACTCCACTTGTCTGAATTTTTAAAAAGCTTATTTGCAAATGTAATCTATACGGGCAGTCACAAGTTTAAGCAGTGTATAAGCTATTTCTCTCTCATTTCTGACCTTAAGGCCTGTAGTTCTCTCAAGAGATAATAGCCGTCAACTGAAATTGTCTGTGTACACACACCATTGTGCACCTTACATCGTGGAAATTTTCCTGTACTGCCTTCTGTGTGTTTTAGTTGTTTATGTACCTGGCTTCTCTACTAAACTGTGAGTGTAGAGATATTTATCTCCTGTATCTCTTCTCACCCGAGGCTCAGGCCTCAGCCCTGGGCTAGATACTTGGGAGACAGATAAATGAAGGAATGAGGGTGAACGAAGAGCCTGTTGGCAGTTCCAAGTGCACAGAGAGACCATGCCACACCCCAGGCATCACTGGCCTGTATTTATCTCTTTGGGGCTGGGTGGGATGTCTCCCACAGATCCCGCCCCTGGGAAAGCACTACTCCCAGCGCTGGGCACAGGAGGACCTGCTGGAGGAACAGAAGGACGGGGCCCGGGCAGCAGCCGTGGCTGACAAGAAGAAAGGCCTCATGGGGCCCCTGACCGAACTGGACACTAAAGGTAAGTCCCTCACCTCCCCGCCCACCCCAGGCTAGGACTTGAGTTCCCAGAACTTCAGCCCACCAGTCTACCATGTCTCTGCCCAATGCAGATGTGGATGCCCTGCTGAAGAAGTCTGAGGCCCAGCATGAGCAGCCAGAAGACGGGTGTCCCTTTGGTGCCCTGACACAGCGCCTGCTGCAGGCCTTGGTGGAGGTGAGTACCCCCAGTGCAAAACAGGAACCACTATCACTCTATTTCAATGTATAATTGTTTATTGAAGTGTATATTTAGAAAGGTACATAAGTCATAAATGTACAGCTTGATCGATTTTCACAAATGAGCACCCTTGTACAACTAGTCCCAAGATCACAAAATAAAACATCATCGGAGTGGACATATGTATACCGATGGCTGATTCATGGTGGTCTTTGGCAAAAGCCAATACAATTCTGTAAAGCAATTATGCTTCAATTAAAAAATAAATAAATTAGAAATAGGAAAAAAAACCAAAACCATCATTGGCATCCCTGAAGGCCCTCTCGTGCCCCTCCCAGTGTTTAACCTCCCCCACCTCCAGGGTAGCCACTACTCCACAGTTACTTTTGTGGAGCATTAGTGAAAGGCCCTGTGCAAAGGGCTTTCTACACATCCTCTTGTTAGAGGCAGATAGTGGTTAACCCCACATTACACCGAACAAGGTTGAGGCTCAAAAAAGGGAACTGTTTGCTTGACATCACACAGCTAATAAGCGGAAGCAGGTTTCAAACACCAGGTTCAGCGTCCCTTTCTTTATGCCCACTGGCTATCCCAAGGCATGTCTCGTCACCTTATGAGCCTCAGTTTTCCCTCTGGCTCAAACACAATAGCATCTTTCTCTCCCATGTAGCATTCTGGGCACATGTTCCAGATCAATTGAGCTTGGGGGAGATCTCGGTTCCACACCATCAGACAGGGACCCCAGGTTTGCTGGCTTTTGAATTGTTTAAAAAAATGTATATATGTATTTTTGGCTGTGCTGGGTCTTCGTCGCTACTTAGGTTTTTCTCTAGTTGTGGCGATCAGGGGCTACTCTCTAGTTGGGGTGCTCGGGCTTGTAATTGCTGTGGCTTCTTTTGTTGTGGAGCACGGGCTCTGGGGCGCACAGGCTCAGTAGTAGCAGCTCCCGGGCTCTAGAGCACAGGCTCAGTAGTTGTGGTGCCCAGGCTTAGTTGCTTTGCAGCATGTGGGCTCTTCCTGGTTCAGGGATCAAACCTATGTCTGCTGCATTCCACTGAGCCACCAGGGAAGCCCACTTTGCTGTCGTAAACATGAGCTCTGCACAGGGTCACTCCAAATGTGACTGGCACTCCAGCCCACAGAAAAAGAGCAAGGAGGAGTGTGTGAAGGTCCCACTGGCTGTAGCTCTTATCTCTTCTAATCACTTTCCATTGGAGAGTATTTGTCACATGACCACCCTGACCGCAGGGGAGGCTGGGAAGTGGGGTGTATCTGGGCAGCCATTAGCCTAGCTCCTGTGGATGGAAGGCGAGAATGGCTTTTGGACAGCCAGCCACCTCTGCCACGGTACAGCCCCTGTGCTCAGCGCAGCCCCTGGTGCACTGCAAATGCTTAACGAGCCCTAGTTCTTCTCATTACTGCTGCTGGGTGTTACCATCACTCTTCTGTGCTCCCTTTTGTATCAGTACAAAAACAAGAATTTATAAAATGATCAAAGCTTTTTGGAGCCAGTTTGGGAAGACTTCCCAGAGTGGGTGGAATGCAAAGAAGAAAAGATTATTTCTGGTATGTGAAGACTGTCCATGTAGGTCAGAAGGAAGCAGGAAAATGATAATACTACAGCTCTTTCTTCCTCTGACCATCTCTGTGCTCTTCTAGGAAAATATTATTTCCCCCATGGAGGACTCTCCTATTCCAGACATGTCTGGGAAAGAATCAGGGGCGGATGGGGCAAGCACCTCTCCCCGCAATCAGAACAAGCCCTTCAGGTGAGTGACATCGTGTCCACACTCCACAGTCTGGCCTCTGCTTCTGTTGACTTCTGTCAATCCCAGCCTGGGGTGGTCTTTATATTCATAGAGAGACTGAGGACATTTTGATAAAGTCCAATAGAAGTCAGATGTGCGTGCTGGCCAAGTACTTCCACATACACAGACTTAGTTCAGGGTTTTCATTATGGCCCTGTTCTCACTATAAACCTAAATGTCCAACTGGAGGGGACTGGCTGGCTAACTCGTTGTAACTCCATATGATGAAATAATTTGCAACTATCAATCATATTAGAGAAATATAATTAATTGATATGAAAAGATGGGATCAGTGGAGTGATAAGTGGAAAACATCAGTTGTAGTGCAATATGAACAATATGACCCTATTTTTACTTAAGATATATTTAAATGTGTGTACGTAGCAGGTAACAAGCTAAAATAATACATAATAAAAGTGGGAAGAGGGACTTCGCAGGTTGTCCAGTGGTTAAGACTCCACACTGCCAATGCAGGGGGTGCGGGTTCAATCCCTGGTCAGAGAACTAAGATCCCACAGGGCCATGAGTGTAGCCAAAAGATTAAAAAAAAAGTGAGACTAATATTTAACACAATCTAGAATACGTATAGTGTGTATATAATAGTAACATAAAATACATATTTTTATGTATATACCATATGAAAAAAAATGGTGTGTAATAATAACAGATAACATAATAATTCTCTCTAGGTTGTTAGCATTATAGGTTTTCATGTATTTTATATTAAATAATATATTGATATCTGTTGCTTGTGTCTGAAACAAGATCAAATGTGTCTGTCTCTATATTTTGATATGTAGATAGACAGAGAGGGTGTCCCAAAGAGAAGGGAAGGTGTTTGCTAGCTTGGGCGCCTGAGAGGGGCCCCCCGCAGGCTGGCCTTGAGCAGAGCACTGCCCTCCCCTGCAGTGTGCCGCATACGAAGTCCCTGGAGAGCCGCATTAAGGAGGAGCTGATCGCCCAGGGCCTGCTGGAGTCTGAGGACCGCCCTGCAGAGGACTCAGAGGACGAGGTTCTGGCGGAGCTGCGCAAGCGGCAGGCTGAGCTGAAGGCACTCAGTGCCCACAACCGCACCAAGAAGCATGACCTGCTGAGGTGAGTGTGGATGGGAGGCCTCGGCTGCAATGGTCACCTTCTGGGAGCTTGACAGCAGGCTTTTCAAACCTGGCAGGGCCTCTGAAGACCTGAGGAGCTTTGAAAAAAAAGTCATTGCTGGGCACCACCCCACTGGTTATATCTCAAAACATTCTAATTCCCCTGACTAGAGCTGAGGCATCTGTGAGTTATTTATTTACCTCAAACTGTGGTAAAAACAAATAATACAAAATTTTACCCTCTAAACCATTTTTAAGTGTACAGTTTAGTAGTGTTAATTATATTCACATTGTTGTGTGGCTTATTTTTTAATCCTCTCCATGCTGATTTTCTTTTTCTCCCAAAGTGTGCTTTTTTTTTTTTTTTTTGATTCTTGTTCTTTGTTTTTGGTGCCAAAACTCAGGATTGAACCAGGGACTTTTTGTTCCCCCCAAGTTTTATAGTGAAAATTTCATACCTGTAGAAAATATGACAGACTAGCACAGTAAACACCAATATACTCTCTACCTCAGATTATCAACTGTTAACATTTAGTTGGGCATCTGTGATTATCAGCCTCTCACCAGGAATTGACCAGTGTTGAAGTGCAATGTCATTCATTTTGTATTCATTCCCATACCTCTTGCCCTGCATTGGTCACAACAAGGATGCAGGTGGGAACCAGAGGGAGATCACGGGAGGCACTGCCATTTTATTGGGGAGATGACAAACAGCCCAACTAAGTCCCCTTGCTTCTTATAGGCAGGTGCTGTGTGTCTTCACCTCACAGAGCCCCAACAGAGCAGGGCACACTCATCCATTTGGCCAGGTTGCCTATCTCTTAGACCTGGTGCTGTGGGTTAGGAGAAGAGGCAAGGCAAAGGGCTTACGGTCATTGCATGAGTGGTTGGCAAAGACACGCACCATTAGGAAAGAAAGTTGCTGACGAGCTGCTGGGGTATTTAAGGATGAGGGTGTACTGAGTGTCTATCATGTAGCACGGGTTTTATGTATGCCCTCTTACTTAATCTCCAATACAGCCCAGAGAGTAGCTGGTAGTTTTTTCCCTGTGCACCAAATGAGGAAATAAAGGCCCAGCAAAATGAGTGCTCTGCCGAAGGCCACACAGCCAGCAAACAGCCAAGCTGTGACTCAAGCCCAAGGCTGAGTCCAAAGCCTCATTCTAGTTCCCTCTCAAGGGCAAGAAGAGGAAAATACAGATAAAAGAGTATGGAGAAGGGAGGGCAAGGGCAGAGGGGGAGAGAGAGAGAAGTAGGGCTGTGCAGATGTGGAAGTCAGGGGCAGTGAAGGAACTAGATTGACTGTCAGAAGGCCCGCGTGTACCCCTCAGCCCTGCATGGACAGGCTGCAAGGCATGTCCTGCCCCGAGCAGCAGCTTCCCCTTCTGAAAAATCAACAGGTTAGACTATGTGGATATCTTTAGTGACCTTCCAGCTCCACCATCAATTGAATTGATAGGTCAGGTTCCATTCAGAGGCATCAATTTGGCGTCTCACTCACCTCCTATAGACCTCAGGCTGCCTGGACCCTTAGATGGCTCTGGAATTTGGATGCTGAAGTAAGCAGGTCTTTTGCTGGCACCAGGACACCTTTTAAAGATAGCTGGGAGCCAGTCTACTTCAATTCAGATTTTGTGCTCACTAGCTGTGGGATCCTGGGGCATTTCTTTCCCTCCTTGAGCCTCAGTTCTCTCAGTGATAACAAGAATATTAGTAGTATCTACCTCACAAGGTTGTTATGAGGATTAATTGAACTACTATTTTTGAAGAGGCAGTACTTGACACAGGGCACCACGTAAGTGTGGCTCAGTAACTTTGCTTTTTGGTATGGAAAGGTCCACAGTCCCCGGGTAGCAGATGAGCTTAGTCTGGAAGAGGGAGGAGCCCCTGTCCTGGTGGGCTTCCCACAGCATCTGGTTGGCTGGTCCCCATAGGCTGGCGAAGGAGGAGGTGAGCCGGCAGGAGCTGAGGCAGCGGGTCCGCATGGCAGACAATGAGGTCATGGATGCCTTCCGCAAGATCATGGCTGCCCGGCAGAAGAAACGGACCCCCACCAAGAAGGAGAAAGACCAGGCTTGGAAGACTCTGAAGGAGCGCGAGAGCATCCTGAAGCTGCTGGACGGGTAGCTCTCACCCCTGCTCAGGCTGCCTTCCCCTGGCCTGGGACGGGAGGCCCACTTCCTTCCGGCTTCCAGAAGTTTGGCCTGTGGCTGCCTAGCTAATGTCAAATGGCAGCGGTCTCTAGAGGCTGGGCCCTTCCCTGACATGTTCTGGCGTAACTCTGTATAGCCAGGACATGAGAGGCCCTGCTGGGCTGGCCTGGGGCCCAGTCTCTGCTTGGTCCCCCAGATGAGGAGGGGCTTCATTTCTGGGTCATCCTCACCCCCTACCCTCTCCACCCCTTTCACCCTCAAGGACTTCTCCCTTGTGGTTTTGTAAAGTGCAGACTTAAGAATAAAGTGACTGAAACATGGTTTTTTTAAAAAGCATCCAGAATCTCTGCATGTCTGTTACTGTGGGGTAGAAAGGAACTAGTGGAGTGGCAGAGTTGACTAGGGCATGCTCGATGGCTCTCAGCCTGTGGCCACTCACCCAGGTCATTCATTCAGGGAGAACTTTCTGAAGATATCTGTGGCCACAGGTAACAACATCTCAGCTCAGGGTTGTTTGACAATAAGGACATTGTGTTAGCTAGGGGTTTGGTGCTCCGGGGGCAGGGTGGCATCCACCAGGGTTGACCAAAGGGCCAGGGATCTCCACACTCCCATGCTGTCAGCTTTTGTCTGAAGTAGGTTCCCTTCCTGCTGTGCAGTGGCAGCCAGTAGCAGCTGATGGAGGCCAAATGCTTCCTTATTTCTGTCCAGCACAAGAGGGCAGGAAGGCATCAGCTGGCTCCCACGGCCCACCCCGAAGAGCAAGAAGCCTTTCCCAGACACCCTTAGGTCTCACCAGCCCAATCTCAGTCCTACATGCCCATTCTTGAACAATCCACTAGCAAGGGATGACTCTAATGGGTTTAAACCACTCTCTATGAGAAAGGAGTCTGCTTCCCCACTAAGCCTAAGGTAGTGGGGAGACAGGGTAGGACAGATGAATAAACAGGCTCTTGTCTCTGTCTCCAATTGTTCCTAAACTATGATGTCAGAGAGTCAGAGAATAATTTACAATTTACTGTGGGAAGGTTGAGGTCCACATGGAGGTGGGGGTGGGGGTGGGGGGCAGAGATTCCCTAAGGAAGTGACCTATGAACTGAGCCTTAAAGGAGGATGGCCAGGATGGCCAACATTCTTATACGGCCAACACCTCTCCAGTTAGAGAACTGCCTTTTTCCCATTCCACCTAGCTCTGTGGGCTGTCAAAAGAGGGTGGACATGTGACACCAGAACGGCCAATCTCAGTCTGCCATCCCTCTAGCCACAATGATTGGTCCAAAGAGTGGGCAAGTGACCCAAGCTGGGCTAATCAGAGGCCTTCCGTAAGACTGCTCTATGGATGCTGAAAGAAAGGAGGACTTCTCTTTTGAGAGAAAAACCACAGAATATAAGCTTGAACCACCCAGTAACCCATTTTCTGGCCACATGGAAAAGTCTGCCGGAGAATACAGCCAATTCAGGAAGCAGAGCCAGGAGATGGAAGACAGAGCTCTCGAACAATATAGCTGATGCCCTGGATCCTCCACTGGAGTTCAGTTATATTCGCCCACAAATGTTTATTTCAGCTTACGCTAGTCTACTTTGGAGCGTTGTCATTTGTCAACTAGAAAAGATGTGACTAATAAAAGTGTATTTTGGCAAAAAGAAGGGTGGCGTGCGGTCCTGAGAGAAAGGACAGTGTGAGGGAGGCTCTGCCTCCTGCTATGTGGCAGTGGAGGGGCGGGGGAGGAGCTGCTGCAGATTTTCAGTGATTCACTGCCCCGAGGTTCTGTGAAGGCTTCTCAGAGAAACACCCACACTTAATTTCTAAAATTAAGTGCTCAATAAATTCGGCCTTGTACAAGGCACTGCGAAACTTTTTAAGCTATTGAATCTTCTCAAACATCCCGCATGTAGGTTCTAATAATATCCCAGTCACAGATGAGGAAACTTAAGTCTTAGGAATTGATATACCTTGCCTGCTCAAGTAGCGGATTAGTGGTTGAGCATGGTTTCAAGCTCAGTCAGTTTGATTTGCACACTGAGTCTCTTTATGACACAGCACATTAGGGCCCCACTTCCTTAGAGTCTGCGTATGGTACTTCAGGTTTAGGTGGTATGCAACCTCTACAGCAATACATGCAAGCCCTGCCTACAGACCCCCTGTTCTTAGTTACCACTCGTTTCCATGTCCGTTAGACCATAAGTATAGTAGGCGTCGTTAGCACAGTGTTCCAGGAACAGCGACGGTTTTGTGGAGGAGGAAGGATGGCAGCCGAGGTCCCGAGATGAGGTAGAATTGTGAGAGAGGAAGGTAGACATTATAAATAGAAGGAAAAACCCTAGAAGACTGGGCCTAGTTCACAAGGGAAAAAAACGGAACTTTCAAGGATTGGTTGTGAGAATTCTAGTTATTCTCTATTGCACATCTACCTTCTGCCTGGTACTGTGCTGGCCCTTTGCTCCATGTCTTATATGATGCTCATTACACACCTACAAGGCGAGGAGTAACATTTACCTTGCAGAGGAGGACATCCAGGCTCAAGAAAGTTGCACAGCCTCAGTGCAAGAACGGTTACAGCCCTGCTAGTACGATCCCTGACAGAGATGACAACGACAACAGGACAGGGAGTCCCTCTTATGGCCACCCATGTCCGTTAGAGCCGAAGAAGGCCTCCTTTATGGGGCTGGGGAAAGCTGGGTTCCCTTTGAGGAGGGGGAGATTTGTTTCGGCACCTCAAGGATCCAATGTGTTTTTTTTTTCGTGGGATCTTAGTTCCCTGACTAGGAACTGAACCCAGGCCCCAGCAGTGAAAGTGTGGAATTCTAACCATTGGACTGCCAGGGAATTCCCTAGGCTACAGTTTTGATTGGAAAGGATATTGACCCCTTATCACCAATTTGGTAAAAAAAAAAAAGTCTTTTGTGTGTTGGCCCTGAAAATCATCCACTAACATTGTTTACCCTGAGTCCCCAGTGCCTTACAACTAACTTTCAGAAACACCAGGGTGAGTGAGAACAGGATTGGGTAGAAGATAAGCCCTGGAGTAGGTGGGCTTAACCCATCCATGACCTAGCGTGGGTCCCCAGGCCTCCCCAGCACTCTTGGGAACTAACTGGGGGATGCAAGTTCGCACATGACTTCTGCTAAGGAAGCAATGAGGAATTCCCTGGTGGCCTAGTGGTTAGGATTCTGAGCTTTCACAGCTGTGACCCCTGGGTTCAATTGCTGGCAGGGGAACGGAGATCTTGCAAGCCACAGGGTGTAGTTAAACGAAAAAAAGAAGCAAGCAATGGCTGGAAGTTTGTGGAAAAATGGTCAGAGAATAAATTCCTTTCCTGATGAGTGGCTCAGGACTCAAAGGCGAGAACTAAGCATAAACAGACCAAAATTCACTTGTTCATGTATTAATTCACTCATTGCTTTTTCTCTTCATTCACTTCATAAAAACATTTATCGCTCCATCTGCTGCTGCTGCTGCTGCTGCTGCTGCTGCTAAGTCGCTTCAGTCGTGTCCGACTCTGTGCGACCCCATAGACGGAAGCCCACCAGGCTCCTCCGTCCCTGGGATTCTCCAGGCAAGAACACTGGAGTGGGTTGCCATTTCCTTCTCCAATGTAGGAAAGTGAAAAGTGAAAGTGAAGTTGCTCAGTCGTGACCAACTCTTCGCAACCCCATGGACTGCAGCCTACCATGCTCCTCCGTCCATGGGATTTTCCAGGCAAGAGTACTGGAGTGGGGTGCCATTGCCTTCTCGGATTGCTCCATCTACTTGCCTTTATTTCCTCATTCATACTTTTGTTTCCTTACTCAGTTATCCTGTTACCCTGGCTAAAAGCTATGTGGGTGACAATGGGAGGCAGCTGAGCAGACAACCAAAACACAAGGCAATAAAAGCAGATAGAAGAATGTATAAAATCTGCATGGACTTGGGACAGAGACTGGTTTATAACAGCTCAGAGGGTCAGAGGGCTCCCCTGGTGGCTCAGACGGTAAAGAATCTGCCTGCCATGTTGGGAGACCCAGGTTTGATCCCTGGGTCAGGGAAGATCCCCTGGAGAAGGGAACAACTACCCTCTCCAGTATTCTTGCCTGGAGAATTCCATGGACAGAGGAGCCTGGCAGGCTACAGTCCAAGAGGGCACAAAGAGTCGGACACAACTGAGCAATTAACACTTCCATTTCATTTAGAGGGTCAGGAAAGACTTTGGGGAGAATGTAGAAAGGAAGTTGCTGGTCAGAAGACATTCCAGACAAAAGGAACAGCAAGGCACAGAGGTGCGAACAGCTGGTTTGCTTAGAGAGAGGTGAGAACTTCAGTGTGACTGGAGCCCTGGATGTGTGGAGGGGGAGGGAAGGATGAGAGATGAGGTGGAAAGTAGGTTGAGACCAGGCTGGGACAGGCTTTGAATGGCAGGTTAAGGTTCTCTGGTTTTATTCCTAAGGTCAGTGGTTGTTCTCAAAGTGTGGTTCCTGAACCAGCAACATCAGCATCATCTGGGAACTTAATAAAGATGCAAATTCTCAGGGCCCAGATCTACCCAATCAGCAGGGCTCCGGGGGGGCCCAGATGTCTATTTCAGCAGGCCATGAGGCGATTCCTGATGCATTTTACAGTCTGGGCACCACTCTTAGGCATTAGGGAGTCAGGGGTGGTTTGTGAACAGGGGAGTGCCATAACAGCACCCTAAAATGGGAAGTACTCTGATAGCAGCAGGGAGGCTGCACAGAAAAGAGGGGGTGAGGGTGAAACTTCAGCAGACAGGAGTGCAATCATGTGCAAAGGAACACATCTGAGATGGAGGATGTTGCAGAAACTGGCAGATGTCCTCCCAAATATATGCTCCTTTTCTTCTATAGTAATAGAACTCCTGATTTTTAGCTGGACATGTACGTCTGAAAGACTAAATATCCTAGCTTCCTTTGCAATTAGGTATGATCATGTGATCAAGTTTCGGCTGACAGATGTGAGTGGAAGAGATGTGTGTTACTATGAGGTCTTGAGTCTCAAGGGGTGTGCCCTCCATGTTTCCTTCTCCCCATGACTGGGATGAGGCATGGTGGCCACGCTTCGCAAAACATGGGGTCCAAGACACCATAGAAACAGGTGAGTAAAAAGACAAAAAGCTAGGGTTCGTCTTACCTTGTAGTCATTGTACCAGCCTGAGACTGCTGTAACAGATTGTTATACATTTCTATTTTAAGTCACAATTATTTTGGGTGTCTCCTAGAGAAACCAAACCTATGTTCTAGTTGATAAAGTAAGTGGCATGCCAAGCCCTCTTTTCAAACTATACCTGCTTCCTTCTCTTCCCTTCGTCTCTTTCTTTTTCAAAAGAATTTGGGAAAACATAACTGAGGGTGTGTCTAATGAGTTTCATAAAGTTAAGCCCATCTGGTTTAATGGAGTCATGGTCATTAACCATTAGATTTAGCTCTAAGCTTCCTGGAAGCTATGGTGCAAAATGGAAATATGATGCATCAGTCTCAGAACATTTGATATCAGAGTAAAGGGCATCTCCCAGTTTTACTGACAAAAATTCTAATAATTTGTCATGCTGGTGAAATTTCTCAACTGGAGTCATGTGTAGATAATATTCTCCATAAATTTGACAGGAAAAGGAGACTGAGTTTCACATGGTGATTTCTTATCACAACCTCTGATGAAAGCTCAGGACATATTGTTAAAACAACTCTGGGAGAATGGTTATGCAAGGGACCCCCAAGCTAGGGTGGTGCCAAGCACTGTACATGAATTTGCTCCTCTCAACAACCCTGTGTCAAAGCAGACAATACTATTACCCTTATTTTACAGAGGAAACTAGGCTACAGAAAGGGGAAGGGCCAGATCAGATAGCTGGTGGTGAGCCAGTGTTGTAAGCCAGGTCTTAGACCTTAGAGGCCTTATTCTAAACGTCCCTCTCTGGGCTGGCCAGCACCATCACATACAAAATTGTAGGTACTGTGGGATGAGAATCAGCGAAAGGCCAAGAATATGTGCCCTAGAATATGCCTGGGTTAGCCAAGAGAAATTAGTGAGATCTGGTAAACAGTAGAGGGACCTCTGAGCCTCTAAAGATAGGCTATTCCTGGGTGAGAAAGTAGGGGTAGGCACCACAGAGGCAGAGGGAAAACCCCAAATGTGGGGCTCGACTAGAACTTGTGGGCCTTCAAGAATGGAAGGAGAAATAAT
Organism: Bubalus kerabau; assembly: GCF_029407905.1. Lineage (NCBI taxonomy): Eukaryota > Metazoa > Chordata > Mammalia > Artiodactyla > Bovidae > Bubalus > Bubalus kerabau. Next base: position 18,642,785 of record NC_073643.1, read on the forward strand.
ATTGAAAGTGCTATCCTTGGGGACCTAATGTCTAGAAAAGGAGAGGAAAACCCTCTTAAGTAGGCTGCTGCTGCTGCTGCTAAGTCACTTCAGTCGTGTCTGACTCTGTGCGACCCCAGAGACGGCAGCCCACCAAGCTCCTCCGTCCCTGGGATTCTCCAGGCAAGAACACTGGAAGGGGTTGCCATTTCCTTCTCCAATGCATGAAAGTGAAAAGTGAAAGTGAACTCGTTCAGTCATGACCAACTCTTTTCAACCCCATGGACTGCAGCCTACCAGGCTCCTCTGTCCATGGGATTTTCCAGGCAAGAGTACTGGAGTGGGTTGCCATTGCCCTAATTTAGGATTATTTCCCTGAAATTGACTCCCAGAAGAGAAATTCCTGGGTCAAAAGGCTGGACATTATTTAAGCTTTTGATGCGTACTGCCAGATTGCTTTCCAAAAGAAAGATTTTTAGCAAGTCATTTTTCCACCAGAAATACTGAAGTGCCCATTGCTCACACTAACATCAGCTATAAATGGTTTCTTCTTTTATTTTGTACTTCCTTGACTACTTTCAAGGTAGAGAATATTCCATGTTCATTGTGTTTTGTCTGTCTCCTTTGACCATTTATTGGGTTCTTAGTTATCAATTTTGTGTATTCTTTACATAATAGAAACACTAACCCATTGTCACTAAAACATTTCCTCAGTTGGAAGTTTGCCTTTTACTGTTAGCTATGACCTTGGAATAAGGTAGAGTTTTGGGTTTGTTTGTTTCCAACAACAGAGGTTAAGAATGTTTTTATAATTGTGATACAACCGACAAGGGCTTAATTTCCAAAATATACAAACAGCTCATGCAACTCAACAACAAAAAACAATCCAATCGAAAAATGAGCAGAAGACCTAAATAGACATTTTCCCAAAAAAGAAATACAAATGGTCAACAGGCACATGAAAAGATGCTCAACATCTCTTATTATTAGAGAAATACAATCAAAACTACAAGGTACCACCTCATTCCGGTCAGAATGGCCATCATTAAAACTCTACAAATATCGAATTTTGGAGAGGATGTGGACAAAAGTGAACCTCCAAAATAAGTTGGTACAGCCACTATGGAAAAAAATATGGAAGGTCCTCAGAAAACTAAAAATAGAATTACCTTAAGATGCAGAAATCCCACTGCTGAGCATATACCCAGATGAAAAGCTAATCCAAAAAGATACATGCACCCCTATGTCACCATTCACAATAGTCAAGACATGCAAACAATCTAAATGTCCAACTACAGATGAATGGATAAAGAAGACATGGTACATATATACAATGGAATACTATTCAGCCATAAAAAGAACAAAATAATGCCATTTGCAGCAACATGGATGCAACTAGAGATTATTACAGTAAGTTAATTGAGACCAAGAAGGACAAATACATATGGTATCACTTATATGTAGAATCTAAAATATGACACAGGGAATTTCTTGGTCATTCCCTGGTCCAGTGGTTAGGAACTGGCACTTTCACTGCTGTGGCTCAGGTTCAAACCCTGGTCAGGGACTAAAATCATGCAAACTGTGCCACAGCACAGCCAATAAATAAATAAATAAAATATGGCACAAATGAACCTATCTATAAAACAGAAACAGATTCATGGACACAGGGTACAGACGTGGTTGCCAAAGGGGAGGCAGGGAGGGGAGGGGTGGAGTGGACGCTGGGGTTAGAAGATGTAAGTTATTATATATGGAATGGATAAACAGCAAGGTCCTACTGTATAGCACAGAGAACTGTATTTAGTATCCTATGATAAAATGGGTAAGAATATAAAAAGAATGATGGAAAAGGATATAAAAAAGAATATATATATATATATATATATATATATATATATATGGTTTTCCCAGTAGTCATGTGTGTATGTGAGAGTTAGACTACAAAGAAAGCTGAGTGCTGAAGAATTGATGCTTTTGAACTGTAGTGTTGGAGAAGACTCTTGAGAGTCCCTCGGACTGCAAGGAGATCCAACCACTCCATCCTAAAGGAAAAATCAGTCCTGAATATTCATTGGAAGGACTGACACTGAAGCTGAAACTCCAATACTCTGGCCACCTGATGCAAAGAACTGACTCACTGGAAAACACCCTGATGCTGGGATAGATTGAAGGCGGGAGGAGAAGGGGACAACTGAGGATGAGATGGTTGGATGGCATCACTGACTCGATGGACATGAGTTTGAGTAAGCTCCAGGAGTTGGTGATGGACAGGGAAGCCTGGTGTGCTGCAATCCATGGGGTTGCAAAGAGTTGGACATGACTGAGCAACTGAACAGAACTGAATCACTTTGCTGTACAGCAGAAATGAACACACTTTAAATCAACTATACCTCAATAAAAAAGGTTTTTATGTTTGTATATAAGCCTGTCCATCTTTTCCTTGTGATTTCTTCCATTTTTCTCTAATCTCAGAAGACCACACATCTAATGGTTAATTTTCTGTTGGATTCAAGAACTGATGGCAATGTCTGAGCTGTTTTGTCCTTTTTTAATTACAAAGGAGAGAAGGGAATTACTTCCTTTACTTTTTTCTTTTCTTGTTTCCATATATTTTGACTTTCTTTGACTTACTTTTTTAGTACCTTGAAATATGCTCATTGAAGATGGGGGCTCATTGGAGAAGGGAGCTATAGGAGGAAATGGGTATATGTATACACATTATAAAAAGTCTGGAAGAGTAAGAAACAAAACATATTAACTGATTTTTTTTTTCTGATGGGAGCAGGACTAGGATGGATTTTGGTTGTGCCTGCCCAGCACTGCTATTCCTTTGGGCAATATAGCCGTCTTCACTCCTTGTGACTCTGGTGGGGTTGCCCATGACAGTACATTTACCCTTTATAATACCTTAATCCTCTGCCAACAGGTACAGGGGTAAAGGCATAGGCATGTCAGTTCAGCAGAGCCCATCATAGTCCTTCCCTGAGACTGATACACGAAACCGGGTGTAGCTCCTCTTTTGCTGGGTTCAGTTGGAAAGCTGGGGCTCTCATACCATGCTTGCTGCCAGGTAGAGGAGATCACTCTGCAGAGGAAAGGAAACCAAAGTGTAAAGAAAAATCAAGACAAGGAGAGATGAGAGAAAGCAAATTCTACAAGTACTGTGTCTCCAGTTCCAGTCTCAGACGCTGAGCCATGGTGTTCTTCCTTCAGTCTTGCTTCAGCTATGTTAAGCCCTAGGTTTCTCTCTGGTGAAGCTGGCTTAATTGGGTATTCTGTCACTTGACAAGTAAAAGAATCTAACCAGTGGAAAGGAGATGTGGGGGAAGGAAATTGCCGCTTAGCCCCCTATTCCCAGACAAATCAGGTCCCTTCTCTGAGACTCTGTCTATACTAAGTTCACTTCAGTTCAGATCAGTCGCTCAGTCGTGTCCGACTCTTTGCGACCCCATGAATCGCGGCACGCCAGGCCTCCCTGTCCATCACCAACTTCAGGAGTTCACCCAGACTCACGTCCATCGAGTCAGTGATGCCATCCAGCCATCTCATCCTCTGTCGTCCCCTTCTCCTCCTGCCCCCAATCCCTCCCAGCATCAGAGCCTTTTCCAATGAGTCAACTCTTCACATGAGGTGGCCAAAGTACTGGAGTTTCAGCTTTAGCATCATTCCTTCCAAAGAAATCCCAGGGCTGATCTCCTTCAGAATGGACTGGTTGGATCTCCTTGCAGTCCAAGGGACTCTCAAGAGTCTTCTCCAACACCACAGTTCAAAAGCATCAATTCTTCGGCACTCAGCCTTCTTTTATACTTCTGTTTATACTAAAGTAAAAGTAAATTTTAGCTGTCATATTTTAAATCCCAATGGTATTCCAGGCACTTCACATTCATCAGCTCATAGAATTCTCAGGAGAACTCTGAGTCAGTCATCAATATTCCCATATTTCAAATGAAGAAACTGAGACTCAGGGAGACAAAGTGTGACCCAGATTAAGTCGTCCTAGAAACCCCAGCCATCTTCCTCTCTCACCTGTAAAATAGGCATAACAAACTGACTACCCTAGAACACAGTCTTGAGGATAAGAGAGGGAAAAGCCAGTTGAAACTGACTTGGGGTTAAGCCTCGTCCTCTCCCCATGGCTGAGACAGTAAAGAATCTGCCTGCAATGCAGGAGACCTGGCTTCTATCTCTGGGTGGCAAAGATCCCCTGGAGAAGGGAATGACTACCAACTTCAGTATTCTTTGGAGAATTCCACGGACAGAGGGGCCTGGCGGGCTACAGTCAAGAGTCGGACACGACTGACTGCGTGACTAACTCCCCATTTCCACATGGAAAAAGCACAGCTCCCCATTTCCACATGGAGAAAGTGGGAATTCAAAAGTTGGGGGCAGCACTCGGTCGTGATGGAGGTGGAGTCGGGGGCCTTCAGGCTGGCTCCTCTGGCTGGCTCCAGTCCAGGCCCACCCCTACTTCCTGGGAGTTGCTCCTCCCCGCCCCACTATCTTCCCAAGGAAGGCCTTGCACAAGATGACGTCAGTCAGGTCCTTTGGCCCCCAGCCTGCCGGCCCGGAGCGGTTTCGGGCTTCCCCTCCCCAACCTGGCCCCGAGCCAAGGGCCCCAGGCGCCGGCCCCGTCACGTGATCCTCTTTGGCCGACTTCCCCCAGGATCTTGATTTAACTCTCCCTCCTCCCGCTTCCCTCCCCGCCCCAGGCCCTCCGGGCACCACACCTGTTCTGCCTGGCAGGTGTAGGGAATTAGAGCCCTGCTCTTCCTCAGAGAAGGACCTGTTAGTTTTCCCGCCAGTAGAATGCGGCCCCCACCCTACGATTGCCTCTATTCTCTTCAGTGCTTACTTTTGCGTTGGCCTTTCCCTACGGCCCCATTCCTCCACCCCCATCAGTCTCCCAAGCCCTTCCCAGGGACTAATTCCCCGGGCGGGGTGGGGAGGGGAGGTGGACAGAGCTCAACCCTAAGGAAGCTCACAGAACTGGTCTGAAAGAAACTTCTAGAGATAGGGTGAAAAAGGTCAGCTTCCGGCATCGGACAGACTTGGGTTCGAATTCAACTCTGCTTCTGACCAACTGCTGATTCTGAACCCTTCATCTCTCTATGCCTCAGTGGTTCCTTTTGCGAAACGGGGACCCCGGCGGGAAACGAAAGATAGAACGAATCTAGCGAATGCTCTGACTGAACTGAGGGGTTCCTCCGCGCACCCACCCCGCCCCGGGCGCCCCTTTCTCAGCCCCGGAGCGGGGCCTCACCTCCCCAGTCCCTCCGCCGCAGGCTCCTCCTCCACTGACATCAGAGCCGCAGGCGGGCGGAGGGAGCCAGCGGAGCCCGAACCGAGCCCCAGCGAGAGAGCGGGCTGGCGGGCCAGGAGCGCAGCAGCGGCGGACGGCGGCCGGAGCTCGGCCCCAGCCAAGTCGGGCCTCCCAGCCAGCCCCGCGGCGGGGCAGCCGCAGGTACCGCCCGGGAGCCGCCCCGCCCACGACCCTGGGCGCCGGAGGGCGGCGGGACCCCCCATCTGCTGGGTACCCTCTCCCAAAGATGGGAGGGGGTGCCTGGGCGTGCTGGACTCTACTTGGGCAGGGTAGGGCCTTTCTCCCCCGGCTCTGCCCCAGGCCCAGCAGGTGCCAGGTGGTCAGTGGGAAACTGAGCGGGTAAAAGAGGAAGGTGAGGAGGGATGTGTGTGTATGTGTCTGCCTTCAGCTGGGCCTGAGTGTGGAAGGACTGGGCATTTGGAGGTATAGCTGTGTGGCGGCCGTATTGGGGTGTGCGAATGTCTTAGCACAGGCAAGTGGATCAAATGTGAAGTTGCAGGTATGTTGGTGTGTAAGGGTATCCATCTGGGTGGCGATGTCTGGGAATCCGTGTTTTTGTTGCAGACTGTATCCAAGTGTTGTGTGTGCTGGGGTCTGGCTCAAAGGGTAGTAAGTCAGAGTTGGGGGGTATATAGTTGTGTCCTGAGGATGTTTGGAGTTAGATGTAAGGATTTGGAGTTTAAGAGCTTCTAGGGTGTATAGGAGGGCTTCTGTGGTGGCTTAGTGGTAAAGAATTCGCCTGCCAAGCAGGAGACACAGGATTGATCCCTGGGTGGGAAAGATCCCCTAGAGAAGGAAATGGCAACCCACTCAAGTATTCTTGGCTGGGAAATCCCATGGAGAGAGGAGCCTGGTGGGCTACAGTCCATGGGGTCACAAGAGTCAGACATGATTTGAGCCACTGAACAGGGTGTGCAGGAGCTGCAGGGTGACAGGTGTTAGGAATCCAGGATGTCTGGTATACAGGTGACGTAGGGGTGTGTGTGTGTGTGTGTGTGTGTGTATCTGTTCTGTCTAGGTGTCATCTTGTCCTGGTGTGTGTGGATTTGTTTTGGGGTGTGGGAGAGATGTCTGGGTGTGAGGGTGTCTGGGGGGTGAGTTGATGTGGGCTGATGTCTGGGTGTACATGTGAGATCAGACTCATCTGGAAATGGAGTGTGCGGATCTGGGGGCAGGCGTCTGGTTTCAGGGTTGTGGGTGGGTCTTGGTGCAGGGATATGTATGGAACTGTGAGTTTGGGTTTTTTTTTGCCAGGCCCCCAGATGGATTTTAAAATTCTGCCCTCTGGAGCTTACCATCAATTCTCTTTTCCTAGAAGTTTCTGCCCCTGGGATGGGTGGTCAGGCCCCCTGGGAACAAAGTCCCATCCAAAGAGTGGACTCTCACACCATGGGCTTTAGTTAGGGCACCTTCCCCTCTTTTTCCAGCAGAAGAAACAGAGAAGGAAAGTGCCCTCCCTGAGGTCACACAGCACACTGGGCTGTGTTTTGACCTCCCTTTCCGTGGGCTTATGATGGCATTGAGAGGCTGTGTTTTCTGGATGGGTCCTAGTCTGGCTGCAGTGCCCTCCAAGGCCTTTGCTTTCAGCAAGCTTAGCTGGGGCCTTGTTGGGCAGCTATCCATCTCCAACCAAATCGTATCTATCTCCAGCTTCAGCTCCCTATTCCCCATCTGATAACTGGGGAGAGAGTGCTCACCCGCTACTGCTGGTTGCGACAGAGGGCTCAACAGAGTAAAAGTATAGGCTGGATCAGGGTGAGATGAAGCCAGTAGGGGACAGGTTGGGGGGGGGACCCTTTCTCAAGCTGCTGGGACCCAAATGGGGAGTCAGGACTGAGAGGGGTAACAGGAGGCCTGGGCAGTTCCAGCTGTGCCTGCTGTTGCTGTGGTAACAGTGCAGAAGGAGCTATTTAAAAACGTGGCTGAGATATTGCTGGAAGCCCAGGCTGCCGGAAACCTGATTTCCGAGAGGCTTGGCAAGGGAGGAGGAGGAGGGAGAGGAGACACCCCAGCGATTCCCAGGGTCAGGCAGCAACATTGCTGGTTCTGGGGACAGGGTGATTCTCTGGGGCTGTGTGTTTCTACAAATTGTTCTGGGGTCTTCTTTGCTGTCCTCCTAGAGTTCAGTGTCCCCTCGTGTGTTTGGATTTAGAGAGGGAGAAATTGGGAGGTGAGCTGAATGAATGAATGACTTTATTGAATAAAGAATTTTGCTGCCACCTGAAGGATTTTCCTCTAGGCTTAAGGATGTAATGAATGGATGTTGCTGAATGAACACATGACCTGTGAATGAATGTTGGATGATTTTGTCAAATCAATGAATCAAGGATGAATAAATGTGTGCTCAATGGGGCCCTCACTAAGTTCCCACAAGGAAGTCTGAGCCCTGCTGAGTCTTCTTCCATTCCCTTTCCCAGGAGCCCTGGCTGTGGCCGGGGGGCAGTGGGCCATGCCGGGGGCAGTGGAACGCCCCAGCTGGAAGCAGGCAGAGGACATTAGAGATATTTACAACTTCCGAGATGTTCTGGGAACGTGAGTCTCCGTGGCAGGAGAGAGGGGGGAGCTGTCCCTGAGCTGGGTGGTAGGGTAGGGAGGGTCCTCACTCGTGGGGCTGGCTGGCTGGGGAGGCTGGGTCCAGGGTGGTGCTTCCTCTGGCCAGTTGATCACTGCTTCCTGTTTCCTACATCCCAGGCCCTGTGGTGGCCTTGTATGGCCCGAGTGGCCTGGAGTTCTCACTTCTGGCTGACAGGGGGTGGAACAGAGGCTGCTCTTGCTCTGGGTTCCTGTGACAAGAAGAAAGTAGGCGAGAATGAAGGAGCCAGTTTTTTAAACTGACTGCCAAGAACTGGGGGTTCTGGCCTAGGTTTTGGAACTGAAGCTGGGCATGGCTCTGTTCTCCATGGTGAGAATCCAGAAATAACTCAAACCTGATCTCTGCCCCTCAAGTTGATCCCAAACATGTGAGGGAGACAGACCCATGGAAAATGACAACCGGGCGTGTGCGGTGCTCTAGCTAAGTTCGCGAATGAGGACTTTGTTGAGCCCAGAGAGCAGCGGCTTCTGTATGGGGAATAACTTTCTGGAGAAGGGGGCATTAGAGCTGTGGATTGAAGGATGGGCAGGAGAGTACTTGTCAGACGGGGAGAAGGCATTCCAGGCAGGAGGAATAACATAAACAAAGGCTCAGAGATATGTTATGTGTGGAAAGAGACAGAGTCTGGTAGAGCTTATAATCAGAGGCTGGGGGGAAGAGTGGAAGACACTAAGGATAGAGAGGAACAGGTCAGGTAAGGCCTCGAAGCCAAGTTATAGAAGCTGGAAGTAATCTCATGAGCCACAGGATAACATTTAAGACTTTTTGGCAGATGTGCAATTCAGGATGGTCATTCTGGCCACAGTATAGAGGGTACATTGAAGAGGGACAAGACTGGAAGCCAGCAATGAGGCTATTGTAGTCACTAGTTAGTCTGATGATTGAGATTTCACCATGAGATGCTGTTCATTGACTATGACTTATGATCCCAGGAAAAGCAAATAGTTCTAGAGAGCACTAGTCAACACTCATTCCTTAACCAGTGAACTTTAGTGAAAATGAGTATGCTCCTTTCTAAGACTGTTCGAAAGCACTGCTTCTCCAGTGAGCATACACGTCACCGGTTGTTCAGTCTCTAAGTCATGTCCGATTCTTTGTGACCCTATGGACTGTATGTAGCCTGCCAGGCTCCTCTGTCCTCCACTATCTCCTGGAGTTTGCTCAAATTCACCTCCATTGAGTTGGTGATGTTGTCGAACCATCTCATCCTCCGCTGCCCCTTCTCCTTTTGCCTTCAATCCTTTCCCAGCATCAGGGTCTTTTCCAGTGAGTTGGCTCTTCGCATTAGGTGGCCTAAGTATTGGATCTGGTTAAAATGCAGCTTCTGATTTTAGTAGGTCTAAGGTGGGGCCCAAGATTCCACAGTTCTGAAGAGCTACCAAGTGATGCTGATGTTCTTCATGGTTCTAAAGGGTGTTAAATAAGCCATGACTCAAATTGGCTTTTGCAGAAAAAGGAATGAATCAGTCATGCACATAATCAAAAAGCCTAGGGGGTAAACTTCAGGTATGGGATATAGGGGCTCACATGATGTTATTAGGAAACTGTCTTTGTTTCTCAGCTCTGATTTCCTTTGTGTTGGTTTCATTCTCAAGCAGGCTCTCCCCAAGTGGTGGCAAAGATCACCACCATTAGCTCCAGTCTTACATCCTACCAACTTAGCAGGAAAGAACACCTCATTCTCAAAGTGCCAGTAACCTGGCTTATATCACAGGACCCAGTTACTGTGGCCAGGGGATAGACAACTCTTATTGGCTAGGCTGGGGCACCTCTGGCACCAGAGAGGTGAATGGGTGATAGAGGGAGGCTCATTCCACCTCCTTGTCCTGGGGATGGTCATGTAACCCATAGTGGGATGGAGGAGAGGCTGGAGGGAAGCTGAGGTTCCGGTTCTCCATCTCATGAATCCCCTCTCCCTGCAGAGGAGCCTTCTCTGAGGTCATCCTGGCAGAAGATAAGAGGACTCAGAAGATGGTGGCCATCAAATGTATCGCCAAGAAGGCTCTGGAGGGCAAGGAGGGCAGCATGGAGAATGAGATCGCTGTCCTACACAAGTGCGTGGAGCAGATTCTGTCCCTGCTCTGGGTCAACCCTGCCTTGACCTGTCCCACTCCCCTCCTCTCTCTGCTTTGGGCAAATCACCTAACCTCTCTGAGCCTCAAACTGCTCATTTGTAAATGGGGGTAATTATCTCCACTTGGTAGGATGTGGGGAGCATTAGACATCCTTTACTTCAAGTGCCTGGCACGAGAGCAAACATGACCGATGTGATTAAGATGCCACTGCTTCTTTACAATGGTTTAATGTCCAGTCATATCTAAAGGTCAATCCTTGAACATGTCTTGAACCCATGTACCTCTGCTGATGCTATCTCTAGACCTACCTCAAGTTGCCCCACGTATTACACCACCTCACAAGTTTAAAAACACCCATCTGCTGATACCCTGACAACAACGAGATGGTCTCTGAACTGCTCATGCTGATGGGAAACCTGCTGTTCTCACTGGAAAGCTCATATAGAATCTCCACATCCAACCTCCCACCTGAGCTTTCCCACCACCCTGAGCAGGGACAAAATAATCATTTCTACCACTGGGTCGGGAAGACTGAGGCCCAGAGAGGACAAAGGACTTGCCTAAGGTCACACAGCAAATCTGTGGCAGAGCCAAGCCTTCCATCAAACTCACTCACCATCATTGGTTCATTTCTGGAGTGTTTACTGTGTGTCAGGTACTGTGCCAATATTCTTCCCTGCATTTCTTCACGTGATCCTCACCTCAATACTTGGAGGGAAGTACCATCACTGGCTTCATGTTACAGATTTAAAAAAACAGGCCCGGAGAGGTTATACTCAATTCAATGAATATTAGTGAGCACTCAGTCTGCACCAGGTGTGGAGGCACGGTGGTCAGCAAGATAAAGCTGCTGGTCTTGTAGAGATGATATGCTGGTGGGAGAGGCTGGCAAATTTATAAACCCAGACAAGTGTTAAAATCCTATAGCAGTCAGCACTGTGAGGTGAGAAGACGTGCCCTCAACAGCACGTGGCAGAGGCAGATGAGGACTCAGATCTGTGCAATGCCAGAGCCCAGTGTTAACCTCCGTGACACTATAACACATGGTAAAGCAGCTGTTCCCTTTGGGACCCAGATCTTTGGCTCATCCTACCCAGGTTTGCAGGCAGTGGTTCCTTAAGATGAGGGTAGGGAGGTGGCTGAACTGTCCTCGACTCTGAACCACCTCATTTCTCCTTTCAGGATCAAGCACCCTAACATTGTAGCCCTGGATGACATCTACGAGAGTGGGGGACACCTCTATCTCATCATGCAGCTGTGAGTGGCCCTGTGTCAACCCCTTTCTCACACCCGTCCCTGCTGCCCCCTCCCTGGTCTCTCTGCATCCACTGCTGTCTTGGCCAGACTGCCCTGTCCCTGGCTGCAGGGTGTCAGGCGGTGAGCTGTTTGACCGAATTGTGGAAAAAGGCTTCTACACAGAACGGGATGCTAGCCGCCTCATCTTCCAGGTGCTGGATGCCGTCAAGTACCTGCATGACCTGGGCATCGTACACCGAGACCTCAAGGTGGGTGTGTGGGAAGCTAGGGCACCCAAGGGTGGGGCCTCCGCAAACTCCCCACTGTGACCTTGGGTAGCTCTCAACCCCTTGCTGAGCCTTGCCTTTCTGTCTGACCTTGTAAGCCCTAAACTGCTTCCTCCCCATTCCAGTTCTGAAACTCGAACACAAAGGTGATTATCCCAGTAACATCTTAGGTTTTTTCTGATAATAAAACTCCCACTTGCTCTTTGTAGAAAACTTGGATGACAGCAAAACACAAAGAAGACAGCCAGAAATCCCCAAAGCCCTCCACCTCAGAGATGATGATGAGGTGCATGTTTGGTGGTCCATCACACTCTGCTCTAGGAGGAGAGCACCAGGGTGAAATAGAGGACTTTGAATTCTGGCCTAGCCACTCCCTGACTATAGATCCCCAACTGCAAGTTACTTTGCCTCTCAAGGCATCCGTTTACTCATCTGTAAAGAGGGATTATTCACAGTGGCCTGGCAGGGATGTTGTAAGGATGAACTGAAATGAAGCACAGCACAGGATCTGGCACACAGTAGGTGCTCAAAAATTCTTCAGGGCTTCACAATACACTCCTGAGGTTTATAGGAGATTCCCCCCTATACCCCCGAGGTCCTTGTCCTTTTGGGAACTTCTGACTTCCTTGAGAACTTCCTTGAGTTTCTTGTGCCTCCAACCAAGATGGCAGCTGTAAAACTACAGTAGCTTTGGGGGAGGGGGGCTCATTGGGGTGTTTGCAGAGGCAGAAGCTTCTGCTAGCCTCTGGCCATTTCCAATTCTCCTTTCCCTCCCTCCTGCCCTCCAAGCCAGAGAATCTGCTGTACTACAGCCTGGATGAAGACTCTAAGATCATGATCTCCGACTTTGGCCTCTCCAAGATGGAAGACCCCGGCAGTGTGCTCTCCACGGCCTGTGGGACCCCAGGATACGTGGGTGCGGAGGGCCCTGGTCCGGGGCTGTGGGCAGGGAAGAAGCGGGAGCTGCAGGGCAGAGATTTGTCAACACCATGTCCCCTTCCCTCCACAGCCCCTGAAGTGCTGGCCCAGAAGCCCTACAGCAAGGCTGTGGATTGCTGGTCCATTGGGGTCATCGCCTATATCCTGTGAGTGGGGGCCTGGCTGTTACGGATGTGACTCCAGACTTCTCCTCTCCCCTACTTTGGTCTCTTCTTCCTCTGTGCTATTTCTTCCTTCCTGCCATCCATATTTATCTCTACCAGTTAATGACTGTATTATTTCACTCCATAGAGACTATGTTTCTGGCCACTGTGGCCAAGCGCTGGGGATTTAGCAGAGGATAAAAACGACAAAGTGCTTGCCCTCAGGGAGCAGACATGCTAGTAGTAGGGGAGACAGAAAATAAACAAGTAAATAAACCTGTACAATAATAGCAGGTGGTGAGACATGTATGAAGAAAAATCAAGCAGGGTAGGGAGATGGGATGGATGCTGTTTTAGATAAGCAGGTCAGGAGCCTCTCTGAGGAGGTGTCATGAGTGGCATCCAGCATGAAGTGAGGGAGCCAGACACTCAAAGTGTTTGGGAAGAGTGGCTAAGAGCACAGAGCAAGCGCAAAGGCCCTGAGGAAGGACAGATGGTGGCACAATGCGGAATTGAAAGCTGGTGGAGTTGGACAGGAGTGAGCAAGGCAGAGAGCTAGACTTCCGCACTTTGTAGAGGGGAACTCCTTCCTGGGGGCCCATCTGAACCTCAGCATTGCACCAAAGCTCCATCTGGGAGCCAGTGTGTACACCAACGGTAGAAATGAGAATGAGTTTCTCCCTGCCCAGGCTCTGTGGTTATCCTCCCTTCTATGACGAGAATGATGCCAAACTCTTTGAACAGATTTTGAAGGCCGAGTACGAGTTTGACTCTCCTTACTGGGACGACATCTCTGACTCTGGTATTTGGGGCTTTCCTTTCTTCCCCTGATCCTACCTCCAGTCCCTGCTTCATCTGCTTGGGTTGGGGGTCGGGGTAGGGGTGGGGGAAGGTTTCCTCACTTCACCAGGTTCCCCAGCCCCAGATTAAGCACTGTCTTTAGACCAGACACCTCACCCTGGGTGCTTTTCTCTGCCTGGCCCCTGGTCAGACATAGTATATTTCAGACTACCTCCCCACACTGACTTTCTAGTACCTAAAACAACACCATTAATGTTTTCATCTGTCCTTTTGTGCCTCCAGTTAGGCGGCAAAGCTTGTGAAGGCATTATTGATCATTTACATGTCAGTGTCAATCTTCTCTAAGAACAAGTTATTATTTGGAGAGCTGGGTTGGGTCGGGGGCTTAGAGAACGAGTACAGGTGGGGGGGCAGTGCATGGACAGATCTGGCTTTGATGCCAGGCGAGACCTGAGGGGGTGGGTTCTATCTTGGGGGTGTGCTCAGGCACCGCCATGCTGTCTTTGCTCTTGTCTGGGGGGCTCAGCCAAAGACTTCATCCGGCACTTGATGGAGAAGGATCCAGAGAAGAGGTTCACCTGTGAGCAGGCCTTGCAGCACCCCTGGTGAGAGCTCCCACAAGCCTTGGGCTATGATGGGGTCTGGGGCCCCTAGGCCTGCCTTTCCCTTCACCAACAGCCCTCTATACACACCTATCCTAGGATTGCAGGAGATACTGCCCTAGATAAGAATATTCACCAGTCGGTGAGCGAGCAGATCAAGAAGAACTTTGCCAAAAGCAAGTGGAAGGTGAGCCCACGACCCCCATCTAGCCTCCAGCTCACACCAAGTGGGGCACACAGTAAATGCTCAGGGATGCTTACTGAAGGGTCTCATTCATTCATGCAATGCTGTGACACCCACTTTATTCCGGTGATGGTCCCTGATCTTCAAGACTAGAGGTGTAACAGTGTATGCTTTTCAAGGAGACATAATCCAAGTTACGGAGTCCTGGAAGGGGCCTAAAGTGGTCATGGCCTGACAGACTGGTCAGGCCTGAGAGCCGAGTAGGAACTAGCCTAGCACAGCAGGATAAGGTCTGAGGCAGAGGGAACTAGGGTGCAAAGGGCCAGGAGAAGAGAGTACAGCCGTTTGGGCAGTGCCTGGCAGGACTGAAGGGGCTGCAGGAAGGAAACCAGGCTGAAGACAGGTCGGGGCCAGGCTGCCTGGCAGCTTGGGTCCCACAGCTTTGGGCTGACTTGATGTTGAGGATGCTGAGGAGCTCCGGAAGGATTTTCAGCTGAAACTTGACCTTTACAAAGGGCTCTCAAGATGCTGAAAGGCAGAGTGAAGGCTGGGAGACCCTTTAGGGGACTGTGGCAGAGATGCGGTCAGGAGACAGTGAGAGCTTGAATCAGAGCAGTGACAGTGGGAACAGAGGACACTGGACCAGGAGTTGTTTGGGAGGCAGAACTGACAAGAGGTGATGTTAGAATGGACACTGGAAGAGAGAGGAGGAGATGTCCAGGGCTCGCCCAAGATTTTGGTTGGGGACAAGCTGGGTGATGGTACCATCACTTGGATGGAGATCCTGGGGCCAGAAACTTGTTTTTGGGGAGGTTTTGATTTAGGACATGGTAAATTCGAGGGACATTTCAGTGACAGGTTGAGTAGAGAATGATATACACACAGCTGCGCAAGGCATTTAACCTCTCTGTGCCTGTTTTCCTCCTTTACCAAGGCTGACATAGTGCCCACCTCAAAGACTTTCAGGAAGATTAAATGATCTGTTACGATAAGTGTTTAGAACACTACCTGACACACAATGCTATACAAAGTGTTTACTATTATGTGAATGTGAATTATATGAGAAATTATACATGTCTACATATATTTTATACGTGTGTGTATGTGTGTGTAACTGTATAATACGAACATAATTTAATGAAGTCTTGTAGAGGTTTCAGGGGGTTTTGGGGATCAACCAATATCACTTGAATGAAAATAACAGAACTGCTATTAAGAATTCTACTGCCAGACCCTGCCCCACGATCTCCTACTCTCTCAAAAGTCCCTTCTTCTGCCTTTCTCCACAGCAAGCCTTCAATGCCACAGCCGTGGTGCGGCACATGAGGAAGCTACAGCTGGGCACCAGCCAGGAGGGGCAGGGACAGACAGCGAGTCGTGGGGAGCTCCTGGCACAAGCAGCGGGGGGTGAGAACAGGGCTCTGTGCCAGGACATGGGAGGTCCGTGGAGAGCGGCCCAGGCTGGAGTGGAGGGTCTGCTCCTGTGATCAGCTCTGCTCTGTCTTCCCATGTAGGGCCGGTGGCTGGCTGCTGCTGTCGCGACTGCTGTGTGGAGCCCAGCCCGGAACTGTCCCCCTCTTTGCACCCCCAGCTCTAGGGGCCTGGATCCAGGGTCAGGATCTGCTATGCAGGAAGGGTTGGGGATGGCCTACTCCCCCTCCCTCCCTGAACTGGGGAGGTACCTTACCCCACTCCCTCCACACCCCTTTCTGTATCACCCCTCCACTGCATTTTCCATACAAATATTTCTATTTTATTGTTCCTTCTTGTAATAAAGGGAAGAAATTAAACCCACAGGCTGCTCTGTCTCCTCAGACAACCTATACCCAACATGGTTGTGCAAACTGCTTGATTTGAGGGTGCCTGCCCCTGAGGTAGCTGCAGGAAGTCCCCTTTCCAACATGAGACTGGATGGGGGAGAGTAGGAGGGAGCAGTAGGGAGGGGTGTTTGGGAAATCCCTTTCTCCATGCCCCCACCTAGCCTTCCGGCCCTGTGCACCTCTTTCTGCGCTTTGCTGGTGGCTCCTGAGCTCGCTGGAGTTGGCGCAAGTCAGCACTGAACAGCACCTGGGGCAAGAGGGGTGGGAGTCTGAGTGGGGAGAGGGCACACTGCAGTCAGGACTGGTGGGGCAGTGTGGGGAGCTGGAAGGGCTCATGGGTGGCAGGGCTGGGGTGGATAGAGAGTCCTTTAGGCTCAAATGGGACAGCAATGGAGGTAGAAGAAAATAGGTCAGGGCCAGGGAGACGTCCTATGGGGTCTGGGCTGGAGATGGAGGGGAAGCCTAGGTACACTCACTGCTTGGGCCCAGCCAGCATAAGGTCCCCACAGGTTCCGGAAAAAGTTACCTAAACCAAAAAAAAAAAAAATTACCTAAACCAGAAGTGGTGAGGTGACGTTAAATGGCCCCTCGTGCTCCCTATCCACAAGGGTGGGGTTTTAGGGAGAGGTGTATTTCTACCACCTCAGCCCACACATCCCAGCCCTGACATCCCACTCTCTCTCCTTACCCAGTTCCTTGTTGGCCTGGGGGCTCGGGCCCTTGGCCTGGCTGGTGGTGGGGCGCCAGCTGTAGTCACGTTGGGCAATCTGCCACACGTGGACGTCCACGGGCACAGCCTGGGGTTTGTCTAGCGCCATCAGGCAGATGCAGTCGGCCACCTTTGACAGACAGAGAGTAAGCCACAGAGGAATGGCAGGGTCCAGTCAGCAACCTGCTTCTAGTTCCAAAGCCAGATGCTTCCTTCTCCACTCTGAGGACACTCTTACTGTATTTTCTATTAATAATTTAAAAAACAGCTGTGACGAGAGTGCTACTGGGTAAACATCTTATGTGTGCCAGTTTCATCATAACCTGAAAAGAAGGTTTATTGTAGACAAGAAAACAGGTCCTGAAGGTGAAGTGATTTGGCTGAAGTTACACAGATATGGAGACTCAGAATCAAGATTTAATGTTAGGCTGGAGTTCAGAGCCCATTAAAAAGAGTAATTTAAATAAAAACTCATTTTTAAAGTACAGAGAAATATAAAAAAGAAAACAATAAATACCAAATTCCCAGTCATCTTTCTGATACCTAACCATTCTTGATATTAAACAAGAGGTCTATTATCCTTTAATAAAAAAAATTTTAAAATTCTGTAAAGCAATTATCCTTTAATAAGAAAATTTTTTAAAAAGTTCTGTAAGTACATATAATTTTAAGGGAAGAACAAAATGAAAAGTGGAAGGCTTCCCTGGTGATCCAGTGGTTAAGACTCTGAGCTCCCAATCCAGGGGGAATGGGTTCAATCCCTGGTCAGGGAAATAAGATCTTGCATGTCACATTGATAGTGTTTTAAAAAAAAAAGTTGGAAACATCTTCTTATTTGTCTTCCCAAAGGTAACCACTATTGAGTTTCCTATGATTCCTTCCAGAAGTTTCTGCACACATATGGCAGTGTATGTATGTACCTGAACAAATGGTTTTTCTAAAAATGCATTCAAAGAGCAATGTCTTTTATACCCTTTCTGCATTCTACATTTTCTCTAATAAAACATCTGCTGGTATCCTTTCTCCCTCCCACTCTGCCTCCAGAAGCCAAGCCCACACCCAGCTCTCTGACTGCCTTGTCTCCTCCTCTGCTATTCTCTGCATGGGAAGTGAGAGTAGCTTCTTCCTGCCCGCCTTCAACCCCTGGCCTCACCTTGGTGCCTACTCCAGGCAGGGTGCAGAGGGCCTTGTGAGCCTCCTCATAGGGGGCCTTGCGCAGCTGCTGCAGCCATGGAAGTCCACCCCGTTCTTCCAGGATGGCTCGGGCACTGGCACTCACAAAGCGGGCACGGTACCCCAGGCCCAGATTCCTGAGCTGAGCTTCCACCTCTGGCCCTGTGGGGGAGTGAGGAGGAGAACAGGGGTCAGACATTCTCAAATCCTTCCTGTCATCAGGCTAGTGCGTGAGCCCTGCAAATGACACGTATGCTTTTCCTAAGTACCCTTCTCCTACCTTGCCATTCTCTGGGAGACCCCAGGACACTTGCACATACAAAGGAAAGGGTTAAGCCTGGGTTCTGCCCCTCTACAAATGTTTTCTGAGCACTATGTGCTGTGCACTGGAGCAGGGATTGAGAAGGACTTGCTGTCATGGAGGAACTCCTCAATTGAGTTCTTTAACCTTCCCAAAGGGTGTGAATTCATGAATTCACATTTATGATCTAAAATAATACACAGGGCTTCCCTGGTGGTCTAGTGGTTGAGAGTCTACCTGCCAATGCAGGGGATATGGGTTCAATCCCTGGTCCTGAAAGATCCCACATGCCGCAAAGCAACTAAACCTGTGTGCCACACTACTGAGCCTGTGCTCTAGGGCTGCAGCTACCGAAGCCCACGAGTCCTAGAGCCTGTGCTCCACAATAAGAGAAGCCACCACAATGAGAAGCCCAACCACCCCAATGAAGAGTAGATTCTGCTTGCCACAACTAGAGAAAGCCCATGCACAGCAATGAAGACCCAGAGCAGACAAAGATAAATAATCTAAAAAATAAATAATAGTCATAATAACAGTAGCAGTTTCTATTATCATGCTTTTCTCAAGGTTCTTGATGACAATACTATTGTTCTTCCCACTTTACAGATGAAGAAAATGAGTGCTTAGAGGAGGTTAAGTAACTTGCTCAAGAAAGGACATGACAGAGATGGGACCTTGCACTGAGGTCTAGGACACCAAGCCAGTGCTCTTAACCCACTGCACTGTGCTACCTCATGACTGCCTTATTCATGCCTCAAACCCTTCTGGATAGAAATTGTCATTCCTATTCCACAAACAAGAGAAGCTTGGAGAAGTGAATGAATTCCCAGAGGTATTATGACTACTAAGCTGGGAGCTGAGACCCAAGATGGGTTTTCTAAGCACCCAAAACATTCTGTTTTCTCCAGCGGGGGCTGTGTCTTTGCAATGCAGGCATGAAGCACTTCCTCCAGCTTGGTTCTCACATCTGCCAACTGAGGTACTTGCCTTTGTAAATACTTCGCTCACAGCACTCCCATGAAGAACATGTGTGTTTTTGAATGCAGAATTGTTGGGTTCACAGCAGAGATAGCACTTTGAATTTTCTGCTTACTTCCTATATGCCAAACACTATGCGAGGTGCGCTATGTGCATTCCTTTACTCAACCCTCTTGAAACTCTGACAGGTTGGAGCTATTGTTATCCCATTCAATGGATTAAGAACCTGAGGCACAGAGAAGCTACATAATGAGCTCAAGATCATATAGACAGAAGTCAAGTGCCAGAGCTGAAATTCAGACCCAGGCAGGCTATCTCTAGAACATGCATCTTAAGCCCAAATTGCTGTACACTGTATACAGATGTCCTCTGATGAGCCAGTGAACTCATGGGCAAAAAGCACAGACCACTGAAGTGCTGACATTTCAGGGACAAGGAAGATGACATATAAGTGGGGCTGACCAGACCAGGCAGGGTAGTTCTGGATGAGGGCAGTATTTAAAAAGGCAGGTAGCTTTGAGATGGAAGAAAGGCATCAGGGGAGAACTCAACAGGCCCTGAAAGCTGTTGTAAGGCCTGGAGGCAGGGACTCAGCTACTCACCAGCCAGGGCCTGCAAGCTGGGGAAGCCATGGTAGGTGACATCATCAAGCTGGATGAGCCGAGGTCCAAAGGTCTGGCAGAGCCGTTCCACCATGCCAGTGATGCGGGCAATGTTGTTGTTGGAGGAACAGATGAAAGAGAAAAGGCATTCGATGGGGTCCAGTTGCAGGAGTCGCACACCTGGGGACCAGAAAGGTAGGGAAATGAGAAATCACCTGCTGTTGGTAGTGAGCTCTTCTTACCCTCAGATCCTAGGCTCCAAAGGGGATCCTAGGGGAATGAGGGACAGCATTGTTAAAGACAGTAACGCTGGAGCTCTCATTCTTTGTAGCATCTTGTGAGGTCCATGTTATCATCCCATTCCACAAAGAACACACGGTGTAAGCACTACAAGGTTGGGGATTTGTTTTGTTCACTGTGGTATTCCCAGTCACATAGATGATGCTCTGCAACATTTACAGAATGAACGATGTCACCAGCCCCAGATCACACAGCCAGGATTTGGCTCAATATCCCTGTCACTTCACTATGGTGGTCCGCAGGACATTAACAGTAGTAATAATAACTACTGTGTGTCAGGCACTATTCTAGGCACTTAATTTGTATTAGCTTCTTTAATCCTCATAAAATTCTGAGATAGATATAATCCCCATTTTACATATGGTGAAACCGAGTAACTTAACCAAATCACAAGCAACCCAACCTCTGCCTCAGGCTCTGTACTCACCCTTGAATTTCTGAGCCACCTCTTGAAAGTGGGGGTCCACGGAACTCCAATGGTGATACAGTGGAGCAAGGCTGACATCCAGCTGGAAGTACTGTTGCACGGCCTTTAGCTCTTCCAGTGTGGGCCTGCCAACCCTGCCCTTGTCCCCTCGGTACACAGTGCAGTAAAGATGCTCCTCAGTCTGGGTCAGGGTCCATACCTGGTCGGCCAGCACGCCACTCCAGTGCGCAGGGCTTTGCTCCCTCCACCTGCGCCCCCAGGCATATGGCAGCCCTAGCACTCAGTGCCCCTTTCTGCACCCTTTGGGGCCCTCCTATCCTATAACTGCTTCACATACAAAACTGACTCACGAACTGCAAAACACAAGTGCTTTCTTTTACATCAATTATACAATGTAATCCTCGCAACAGCACCGCGCAGGCTTTTCCACCTTATAAAGGAGTTAACAGGGTCACTACTCGTGCTTCAGTCTCTTTTGTACCCTTCCTTCACCCCCAACGTTCCTTTGCACCCAAGGCCTGCGGTGCTGAGGAGCCAAGACTCAGGGTCACTCACCGGAAAGACTGTCCAGAAGCCAGAACCAGGTCCAGGCGCAGCTCAGATCGTGGACAGGGGATGGAGGCCCATAGGGCCGGGAAGGAGGCTAGAGTGCGATGCCCCATGCTACCCCGCAGAAGGGAGACCACTGACATTTCCAGTCAGAACCCGCCCCGCGATGGTCCTGCCCACTCGGAAGGGGCTCTACCTGTCAAAAGACCTGGCCCCAAAGACCACGCCCCTCAAGGCCTCACCCACCAGATCCTAGCCTCTTAATTTGGATCCGCAGTTTTATTTAATTTCTCCACTCCCCGCAGGCCCTGCTCTCTCAATGCTTCTTCCCTTTCACTCTGTCTTGACCTTCCCGCACTTCACAGCCTTTGGGCACTCAACCTAGTTCCTCAAGCTACCGGGACTTTGTGAAGCGCGCGCTAACGCGCTCTTCCGCTTTCTCTGGGGGCCGACCTCTCTCTCACCGGAAGGAGGGCTCAGACCAGGCTAATTGGACCCAGAGGTAACCAATCCGCGGAGAGTTAGGAGGCGCCAATGAGAATCGGGAGTGGCGGCGAGTGGGCGGGCCTTTCTAGGCGCCGCAGCGGTTGGCGCGCGCTGGGCTCGGTGCCCGCTGTTGGCCTTTCCTCTGTGGGATTTGTCTGCACTCCGCACGCCAGCGCGTCCCATCCCGGCGCTCCGCGGCCAAGACAAGGGCGCCCTCAAGCCACAGTCCTCACCGCCTGATTTCCTCAGAGCCCTGCGATGCCTCAGGGCCTGCCCGCCCGCAGAACCAAGTGCTGTCCCCCGGCATCCTTGGGGCCTTTGTCAACGAGCCTCTTCGGGCTGATCCTCGCCTTCATCAGTCTGGCTACCCTGAACCCCCCTCACCGAGAATCGTGCCCGGATCGCAGCTCCGGGCCAGCCGAGACCGAGATGTCTCTACAGCGTCTGGATCCCGAGGAATCTGCCTACTCCCTCGCTCTCTGAGTTTCTGCCCTCCAAGGGCTTGTCCCAGAGTCTCGACACCGAGCAACCTTAGGCCTCACTGACTTCCTCATCAGAGGCCTGCCTCCTGGGATTCTGTGCGGACTGCCCCATCTGGCGTCACCTGCCACCTGAAAACCCTACCGAAAGGGGCCTCTGTAGGCCCCCTCCAGGACTGCGCCCAGCGACCCAGAGAGGCCTCAGGACCACCAACTCTGTGGCCCCAGGGCAGCCCCGTTGCCAGGGCCGGCTGTCTAGTCCAGGGAAGATGTAGCAAAACCTCCCTCCTGGAGAAAGACACAAAAACCACAGAGACAAGAACTGTATTTGGACGGTTTCTCTCCTTCTAGCATAGTGACTCTCGGTTAGTGTATCTGAATGATCAGCCAGCAGATTCCTTAAGGGACAGACTGGCAGCTGATTTATCTGTCTCTCCCACACAGTATCTAGCAGAGGGCTGGAAACCTGGTAGCATCTCAGCCCACTGCTCAGTAGTGGCAAGACCCTGGGGCTGCTTCCTGTGCTTGTCTCTTCTGTAGGACACCAGCCCTCAGACGCCTAGCACCTAAGAGGGCATTCCTCCAGTAAATGTTTCAATCGGAAGAGAAGGTGTCAAGGTGGGGAATGAATGAAGAGTCACTCTGTACTCCTGCTCAGTCCCTAGCTAAACAGGGGAAGGTCACAGCTATAGTGACTCTGAAGAAGTACTTGGACCATCCAACTGGCAGAGGACTTGAAGCATCTGCAGTTCAAGAAGGCATGGGCACTAAACTCTTCCATTCCAGCAGTTCGGCATACTGGTTACAGAACCTGCTTTGCAGACAGGCTTTTATTCAGAGTCTAGCTCTGCAACTTCCTAGTTGTGGGAACTTAGGCAAGTTACTTAATTTTTCTAAACCTTGGTGTCTTTATGGAATTAACTATCCTATTAACTTTCCCCATAGTTATTGTAAGGGTTATACAAAAGTGTGGATCTAAAGGTGTTTCAGCACAGAGTCTACCACTCAGTGAAATACATGGGGAACGGGAGCTGTCATATTATCTTTGTCTTACAAATGCAACAGCCAGCAACCACTTGAGCCCAATTATTTCCCATCCCTGAGGGATAAAGCCTCCCTTTTCATCCCTTTGCCCTGGCAGAAGGCAAGAACCAAGAATTCCAAACAGACCATTTATTTTCTAAGAATCAATATATTTTCTTCCTTTGAAATAAATACAAACCAGTTTGAAAGGTCGGGGAATCTATGGGAAGAAGGGAAGTGGGGACAGGCCCCAGTCTTTTTTTTTTTTAGTACCAAATGACTCTGGCGCGACCCGGAAACGCAGTTACAAATGAGAATAATTTAAATTCTCCACTAATTACAGTATTTACAACAGCAGGGGAGGGGGTCACCTAGTGCCCCTCTTCCGGGCTGGACAGACATCAGTCCCACTGCTAGGCTGGGCGGATGCCCGCTCACCACACCACCTCAGAGGCCTTAGGCCACTAGGCAGTTAGGGATTCTCCCGGCACGAGTAGGCAGAGGTGGTGGGATGGCCTGTTTTACACAGTGTCCTAACCTTGGCCCACCACCCTGCACTACAATGCCGTGAGGTCTCTGGAGCTCTCTGGCCTGTGGGACCTCCCCTCTCATTGCGCAGAGCCCCCAGGGGCCCTTGGAGTGTTCTGTACAGTCCAGCTGCACTCAGGGCGGGAGGGACCTCCCCCACCCAGCTTCCCCTGAGACTGGCCCCAAGACCAGGAATGAGTCAGTGCAGAGGCCGGTGCCACTCCAGGACAGTGAGCCAAGGGGAGGAGAGAGGCGGCAGGGCACTGAAGGCTGTGCTGTGCTGGGCAGCGTCAGTCGCTGTCGCTGGTCTCGCTGCTCTGCTCGCCCTGCACCTTGCTGCGGTGCTGCAGGGCCCTGTGGTAGGCTATCTGTACTGACTTGCGGATGTTAGATTTCCGGCCCTCCAGCATCTTCTCCTTGTCAAGGTCCTGGTTCACGCCCAGAGGAACCAGCTTAGTCCTGGGTAGCCACTGCC
Source organism: Bubalus kerabau (assembly GCF_029407905.1). NCBI lineage: Eukaryota > Metazoa > Chordata > Mammalia > Artiodactyla > Bovidae > Bubalus > Bubalus kerabau. The sequence goes on from NC_073643.1 coordinate 18,666,797, forward strand.
TGTAGGATGAGACGAGGATCAAGTAAGTCATCTCTTATCTCTGGGAGGGCAACAAGCACCAGCCTCCCTTACTTGTTGCTTCCTTCCGAAACTCCTAAGTGCCCATTCTGGGCCAGGCTCTGGTGGGAGTTACAGAAACTGAGAGATGCAGTCCCTGCCCTCCAGGAACTGCTCACAGGCTAGTGATGAAAATAGCCCAGTTGACAGTCACACCAGGGGATAACCACAGGGCATTTATGAGTGCAAAAAGGAGCCCTGACCTAGCCTGAAATAGATACCTTGTCCCATGGGCTCCAGGCAGACTCAACTGACATTAGATATCTTCCGCAGACAATTAACAACAACAACAGACTACGCTTGTAAGTGTGACAGAACAGGGGTTCAGAGACCCAATGATTATGTCTGCTTTATCCCCCACATCTTATCACCATGGAGGCAGAGGTGGGAAAACTAAATCTAGAAGCCACCTTAGTCTGGGTGCAGAGCCACCCCTACATTTTTCACAGTCACTTCTGGTCCTGTTTTCTAGCTACAGCTGTTTGTCAGCTGCTACCCACTCAGTCTCTCAGACTCTTGGTCAACACAACCCTTTTGCTCAGCAATCTAAGTCCCTCCCCCACTGATTTATGATCGCCCAGGCGGCAGTGCTGGAGTTTCCTGGCAGCCTGCCCCCAGTGGCTGGGGCTGCGTCTGTGGCTCTGAGTCACATCGACTGCTCCCCTCCTCCCTTACCAGGTTCTCTTGTTGTCAAAGAAGAGGACGAGGTAGAGATGCTCTCGGGCTTCTTGGGTCATCTGTTCCCCAAGTTTCAGCACCTCCAATGGGGGCACAGGGATGGGAACCCCATGGTGGAACATACCTTCCCGGGGCATCTTTGGATCAATGATCTAAGGGTATAATAAGATCTTGGTTAGTTCAGTCTCCTCCTTCGCCCAGGCTTACCCTATCCAAGAATTTGGAGACTACCTCTAAAGTGGGGACAGAAAAACATAATCATCTAAGTAGGGTTGCAATCCTGACCCTCAGCTTCTTCCCATGCTGAACTATTTCAGAGCCCAAGAGGTAAAGGGAAGAGAAAGGGACAGATGGAGAAACTAACGAGGGACCTCTAAGTGACTATCTGCTAAAGACTCGTGTGCTCTGCAGCTCAGCAGAGAGTAGGAGGTCTGCTGCTTTTGAGTGCATGTCTTGGGGCTGGAAGACAAGGGGTATGACGAGAAAAGCAGAAGCCTACCAGAGCTGGGTACGATGGATACCCTCGGCATTTGGCCCACACCAGGTCCAGAGCGTCCAGCGGGGAGTCCTCATCCTCTGATAGCCAGCCAGCTCCCCGGCCCAGACTCTTCCTTACAACTTCACAGGAATGGGAGAGAGGGGACGGATCAGCAGCCAGGGGTCTGGCAAGGCCCTGACACCAGGCCCCCAGCATCCCTGGCTTTGGGCGGGCATACTTACTGCTGTGGCCCACGCCGCGGCCAGTGCCCACGGAGTAGGCCTCATTCTCAGTGCCTGAGGTATCTTCACTGCTGTCCTCTGGGAATGTGCCCCGAGAGAAGGAGGGCTTGCCCCGGCCTTGTTTTGAAGGTGTTGTGCTGTGGACAAAAGGGATGCTCAATTCAAGAGGAGGGCGAGAGTGGGAAATGGCATGGTGGGTGTCTTCTTTTGGCCCCTAAGGTCTAAGACTTTTGGAAAGCAGAGGCTAATTGAATAATTTCAGACTCAAGTGCCCTTAGGGATTTGGGGGTGATCTGACTGAAGTGGGCTGGATACAGCAGTAGTGATGAGTGTATGCCCTATCTTAAGGCAACAGTGGTCAGAACTGCTAGGTCTGATTTTTAAAGGGAATACAGAAATGGAATTTTATGTGGCACTTCTGGGTTTGTTTGTTTTTTTAAATATCATGCTGGCCAAACAAAATATGTCTGTAGGCCAAATCCAGGTCACCACGAATCAGTTTATGTACTCTGTTCTAAGTGAAAAGTGAAAGTGTTAGTTGCTCAATCATGTCCAATTCTTTGCAACCCCATGGACTGTAGCCTGCCAGGCTTCTCTGTCAATGGGATTACCTATGCAAGAATACTGGAGTGGGTTGCCATTTCCTTCTCCAGCGGATCTTTCTGACCCAGGGATCAAACCCGGGTCTCTCACATTGCAGGTGGATTCTTTACCATCTGAGCTACCAGGGAAGCCCTCTGTTCTAAAACATGAACTTAACCAAGGATGGTCCCCTCTAATTCATTATGGTGACAGTCTCATCCATTCTATTTATTTTGCAGAGAACCTTTGGTCTGAGCCCTCTTAATCTAGCTGGAGGTGGCTGCCACCACACTCCCCACAGGGAAATCTGGAAGGCCATCCTGGAGGCAGGTTTAAACCAAGAGGGCTGGTACCTGGTCCGGTCGGAGGCAGCACTGCTGCTGCTACTGCTGCTGGATTCCGAGTCTGAGCTGCTCCGAGGAAGGCTGCAGTCATTACGATACACCAAGAAACTCTTCTTTACTGGCTGGTTTCCACCGCTGAAGCCATTGGCTGGTAAGTCTTGTTTGGGGGTGGTGTGGGGAAGGAAGGAATCAGTCAGTAAGATGCAGATCAGAGATCTACCGGGGGTAAGATCTACCGGGGGACTCAGAGCTTGGCTTTACGTTCTGTGCTGGAAAATTCCTCCAACCTCAGCCAGCAGAGCCAGCTCTGGGCAGTGTCCACCACAGCTGGCCACAGCCCTGCCCCACCCCTTGCACTTCCCTTGGCAGTTACTAGCCTTAGGACACAGTGGCTTAAAGGAGATTCCCCAAGGAGAATGAGAAGAGAAAAGGTGAAGTGATAAAATGAAGGGCACCCTGGATGGGAATCTGGTTGAGTTAGTGGCTCTGGGCTTCAGTTTCCCCATCTATAAAGTGAGGGGGTTGAATGACAGGCTTCCTAAGGGCCCTTCTATCTCTGATATATTACGGGCAAATGAAGGACTAGGTGGGAGTTATACTGGGAAGGATGGCAGCTTCGCTCACTCTATTGGAGGGGCTGGGTGATGGTAAGGCTCACCCATTGGGGGGTCTTCTGTGGATTTATCACTGTCGCTGTCTGAACTCGAACTGGGCCGAGGGCTCCTACCCCGCTTGCGCTGACGTAGGGAGCCCATGATGGGGAGCTGGGGGGGCCCCACAGGACTGCCTCCGTGGCTGGGGGTCATCTGGCTCTCCCGGTTTTTGGGGGGCCGGCCCGGCCTCTTGGGCGGTCCAGCTGTCTTCGGGTTCTTTTTGGAGAACAGAACTGAGGTTCTCCTGCCCACCTCAAGTGCGGGGGTTGAGGACATGTTGGGACCCAGGCCTGGAGCAGAGAAAGAGAGAAGGAGAGTCGGTGAGGGGCCTGAAGTGGGAAGGGCGTCTGTCTACGGTAGGCCCTGGGGATATAGGACATAACTTCAGCTAGAGTAGGGGAGATCGTTTTGGGGGCAGGGAGTTGGGAACACTGTCTCTCACACAAATAGCCAGAGAGAGGCAGCTAAGAGGCCCCTGAAGGGGGAAGGAGGGAGAAAGTGCAGCTAGCTGAGCAGGAGGGACCTCTGCCTGGGGGGCTGGCAGGGGCTGAGTGTGTGCTACAGAGTCCAAGTCTGGCTGGCCTTGGGGTCCATCATGCCATGGGGTTCAGACCTTTGCTTGTCTCCTGGCTGCTGCTCTCCTCGGCGGCACTGTCTGTCTGCCCGTCCTTGTCACAGGCCGCTGGGTGGGGTGTCATGCCGCCCCGGCTGGAGGGGCCGTGTCGTTCAGGCCCATCCCGTCCAGTCTCCCGCTGGTGGGCAAGCTTCCTCCGCAGCGCCGTCATCTCTTTCTTGATCATCTTGGCGCGCCGAGAGCGGCCCACGCTCTGCTTGCTGGCGTTCACCTCGTCCAGCCGTTCAAGCAGCAACTTGAGCTGCTCTTCCACTGGCAGGTGCTTCTGGTTCTCTAGCAGGACCAGCCGCTCTTCCTCTGCTGCAGGGGGTGGGAACAGGGGATGAGAGGTCAGTCTCAGGGCAGCCCTCTGGGCCCCGTGAACCTGGGCAGGCAACCAGAAAGTCACTCTTCTCCCCTCCGCTTCTCACCGGGAGCGGCTGTAAAATAGTAGCACCGAGATGCAGAAAGGCGGGGATTGCTCTCCATTCACCCAGTCTGGCTTCGAGAGCATTCCTGGGGCTAGCGTGCCACTGCTCAGACTAGCTGCTTCCTGCCTACACTGCCTGCTCCCAGGAGGGGACTTTTGGAAAGCTGTTCATCCCTGGCATTGGCCTCTACGTGTATGTGTGACTTATCACCCACCATCTTCGGTGTGGTGTGGGGCCTCGTCTCCAGTCACGCTGGGGGGGATATGCATGCCCGTCTCAAAGTCAATGCCCATTTTTTCTGCCTGGCGCCGGGCCTGGCGGAGCACCGCGCCACCCTGCTCACGGAGCCGCACTGCTGCCCGGTAGAAGATGGTATCCTTGGCATTATACTTGAGGCAGTTGCTGACGATGAGGTTGAAGTCCTCCTCAAAATCATCAAAGTTCAGGTAGCGGTAAGCCTCCAAGTTCTGCTTCATGGTGAAAAAGTCCATAGGCTTTTTGATGTGGTCGAGGTAGTCAGGTACCTGGGAGAACACGGGAGGTGTAGCTCAGTGGAGGTATGTTCCTCATCCCCCCTGAACCCCTGTTCCTAACAACCTCCCTTGAAATGCATCCAGCAATCTCCTCCTCCTACAGTCAGAGGCAGGCATACAGCACAGGGGAAAAGAAAGCTGGATTCTAGTCTGGACTTTTCTAGTCACAAACTGTGTGACCTTGGCAAGCCTCTTAGCCTCTCTGGGCTTTCTTTTCCTTGCTTGGAAAACAGTAATGCAATTACAACTGAATCCTAGAGCCACATGAGGTTTTAATAAACAAATGGCTAGGGGGAGCCTCTGGAAGTAACACCACCCTGCATTCCTATAGCTCTTTTTACTTATCAGTAAGCCATGTAAGGAGGCTGCTGCCTCAGGTCTCTCATTTTATACCTTTTAGAGAGAAGAGTCTGCCAGTCAGGACCTAGGGCTTCAGAGATGGTTCTTTAGGTGCTGAGCCTTCTAAATTCTCCGTTCTAGGGTTCAGCACCCGGAAAGTGTCTTCCTGCCCTGGGCTTATTCACTTGGCAGACTCAGTCCCTGCCTCTGGGGAAGGAGTGCAGACTGCCTCCCATTCTGGGCCCTTGAGGTACGACAGGGACAAGACAGAGTCCAGGTGATGCCTGTGGTTCCGGTTCATCCCGGAGCCCCAGAGCCACCAGCCCCTCTCTTCATGGTCCCCTCCTAGCCCCTGGCCCAGACCTGCGGCAAGGGTCCATCTGGGAGAGGAACAGAAAGAAGGTGGAGTGAGGGGAAGGGATTCTTACTTCGTCCAATTCGGTTACCTCAGACAGAGGGACCGGCTCGCTGAAGATGTTGCCCGTGTCCTTCTCTTGGAGCTGCTCCAAGGTTTTTCGAAGGAGGATGAGGAAGGGGGTCAGCTGCATCTCCATGGCGATCTGCTGGACCTTGATCTGCCACACATAAAGGCCCCATCAGCTAGGCCTAGGCTGGTCCCTTGGGGAGAAGTCTGGAGAGGTGGCTGTAGCTGGTGTGGGAACTCGCCTTCCTTCCTACCCCACACTGCTGGGTGCTTTACTGTGGACTGCCCCTTCCTTGAACTCCCAGCACCAGCTACCTGCATCACATCATTCAGGAGTCCATTCATAAAACACTCCTGTGACATTCTGCTTCTGAGGAGCCTGACAGCAAACTGAGCTCCAGGTTACCTGACTCTCACATTAGTTTTGCCGCTTCCCGGCCAGGGGATGCACACTTTTCTGAGTTTTCTGTTTTCCTGGGTCTGTTTTCTCCACTGTAAAAAAGAGCTGGTCCGGGAGCACTCACCGTCTCCCTTTTGAGTTTCTCCCGCTTGCGAATCAGCTCCACCAGCAGCCGTGCTCGTTCCAGGTCATGCCGAAGCCGCTGCCAGGACTTAAGCTGTTCTTTGAGGGCCCAGTTCTTATCCTCAGAATCTCTCTGAAGAGGCAAAAGGGGGATCAGGAGATGATGAGAGAGCCAGAGGCAACGAGAGCCCAGGGAACTTGGGTCAAAGGCAGGAAAACCAAAGCTGGGAGCACAGTGATCTCTTGGTAGGCTTGCCAGCTAAAGTGGAAGCTCTGCAACTCACTGTGGCTGTTGAGCCCAGTAGAGTTGGTGCTCGGTATATGCTTGTTGTGAATGAAAGGATGAACACAAGGAATAACGCATGAAGGATAATGTGTAAGGATTTCATCCTTAGCCTGATTTGAGGTCTAGTTTAAAGGAACAAACAGCCCAAGCCCTCAGGCATTGGAAACTGCAGTCACAAATCTCTGTTCTCGGGACCTCCCTGGTGGTCCAGTGGTTAAGACTTCCTGCTTCCAATGCAGGGAGCACAGGTTCGATCCCTGGTTGGGGAACTAAGATCCCACATGCTGGGTGGTACAGAAAAACAAGCCAATGATAAGTCTCTGTCCTCATCCCCCTGGCATTAGTTCCCAGAGCCCACAGGGAATCTGACATAGTACCCCGACTTGGTCACAGTTCCTCTGAGATTGCAGGTGGGTCTGCAGGCGACGCAGCAGCGGGACCCCATTCCGCGACTGCCTCTTCAGCGTCCAATAGCTGTGCAGCCTCTGCATGAATTGGCTCTTCCTTTGGATGGTCAGGCGGTTAGTGATTTTACTGAGCCTGGGAAACAGGAGAGCAAAGAGAAGAAAAACTTCTTGGGCCTTCATTTTCTCACAGAGAACAGGGGTCTTTGGCCCATGAGTTTCTGAGTGGGGCTGAATAGGGAATAAATCTATTGTCAAGAAGGCCTGTGACACTGGGCTAGGGCAAAGAAGAGCAAACACAGCTGGCAGTCAAGGGCACCTCAGAAGACAGGAAGCCAAGCTCCGAGTGCTAACCCTGTTCATCGGGGGGGTGAGCAAGCCTGGCCCCTAAGACTGCTTATTGTCACTGCAGCCCTGAGTACTAACTGACCCTGGGACGCCCAGCTTGGACTGAGTCTGGGAAGGTTTTAAGATGAAGTACTACAACATAGCAGTCAACTACTGGAAATTGTCTAGGTAGCACAAGAGTAAAAAGTAACTGATCCTCACAGCCCTTATCTGTGGCCATAACACAATTCCTTGAGCATTTCCTTCCCTCTTTTCCATTCTGTTCTCCCTTCAGAGTCAGACTGTTTCTTCCACTGTGTTTCTTCCACTTCCTTCTACTCCATTGTCTTACTTCCTAACTTACACCATCCCAGCAATATGGAGGGCAGTTTCAAATACACCTGCCAAGTTGGCCAGAGAAGAGCTGAAGTCTCTGGTTCCTAACGTAAAAGTCAGGTGACCTGCTAGAGCTAATCTCTTTTGATATTAAAAACCATCACCACCTCTAGGTAGCTCCTGACAGGAAGAAGAAAACCCAAGCCTGTCACTCCACTCAGGGGACTGTCAGTCTCCAACAGGGCTTCTTCCCTCCCTGGCCCGCCCATCTGCTCCCCCGTACCTGTGTGGTGGAATGCAAGGCACAGACACCACAGGGGCCGCTGCCCGTTTCTCTGCCAGGATCTTCCGCGCCTTCTTCATCTTGATCCGGGACTTGGCCTTGGCCTTCTTGACCTTCTCTGAGCTCCAACTCTTACCCTCATCTTCCTCCTCCTCCTCCTCCTCCTCCCCTTCACTGTGGGACAGGGCAGGAAGGCGGCGCGCTGAACCTGGGGGTGTGTGGATGTCGCAGTAGGCGGTCTTGCGGACGCTGAAGGAGGTGCCATTGGCCCCTGTCTCCCGCACAGGCTCCATCTTCATGTAAAGGCCAGCCTGTTGGGCACACGTCACGTGGAAGGCTGTGTAGCAGTTGGCCTTATGGCACTGGATGCAGGCCCCTGAGCCCCGCTGTTTGCAAATGTAGCAGGTCAGCTTCCAGCGTGCGGGTGGGATGTGCTCAATGCTGTCAATGGGCTCCAGGAAGACTGTGTTGGCAAAGCAGACCTCGGGGATCCAGAGGGCACACACCACATGGGCCCAGCGCCCATCATCTGTCTGCTTGAAGGCACCACCCTTGTTGGGGCACAGGGCGCAGTCCACAGCACGGGAGGGTGACTGCAGGCAGCGGCGGCACAGCCACTGGCCCTCAGGGATGTAGGGAACACCGTAGCACTCCTGGTGCACAGCCAGGTTGCACATGTCACAGAAAAGGATGACATTGCTGTTCTGGCACTCGCCGTCATTGCAAATACAGCACACAGCATCCTCATCTACGAGAGCATTGGGGTCGCCTTTATTGTGGCTCTCAAAGTACGACTCCTTCTCCAGCCGGTCCATTAAGTACTCAAAGATCTCCTGCGGAATGGGACTCACACCCTCCGTCTTCCGCCGCTCGTTCATGATATCTAGCCAGATGTAGTCCTCCTCATCCATGTCGTACTCAACCTCCTCATCCAGCTCCTCCGCCGACTTCTCAATATACCTGCAGTGCACACAGGCAGCTCGGCATCAGAAGGTTGAGATTTCCCTCCCTTAAAGAACGTGGGTTACATCTGTGGAGCACTCACCCTGTTCCAGGCCCGTGCCTTGATGTATACGTGGTCTCATTCTAGCCTCACCTTTACTCCAGGCACCGTAAGGCCTGTCATCATTCTTGTTGTGCCGAAAAGGAAACCTAACGTTTGGGGCAGTGAATTCACCTGGGTCGGCTCTCTTGTGAGAAAGTGGAAGAGCTGGGATATGAACCCAGGCATGCCGAGCTCAAAGCTCATGTCCTAGCTGCCACACTGCCTCCTTTGAGATGCAGAGGCTCAGCAAGATCCTGAAAGGAGAAGGATGGGGCGGCTAGGACCCCTGATTGCAGTGGTCTGGGTGATGGTACAAAGAGTCGGGGGCAGGAAGGTCCTCAGTTTTCACTTGCCAATTTACATTTGTTTGAGTACCAGCCGGCTGTATCCTGAATGGAGCTGCTGTAGGTCTTCTCTCAGCTGGTGCAGCAGCAGCTCAGGGCTCCCTCAGAATCTAGGTACTCTTTGGTCTCTGGAAAGCCTTGGGAGGTAACAGTCAGGATAGCTAATATTTACTGAGCATTTACTATGACCGGGCATTGTGCTAAGTTATCACAGTTATCTTCCTCACAGTCCTTGGGTCAATGTTCTTCTTGCCCTCACTTTATAGAGGAGGAAACCGGAAGCTTTGGGAAGTTAAGTGCCCCACACAGGTGGTTCACACAACCAGGAAGTGGCAGAGCTAGGATTCAAACTCCACTCCACAGCACTCCCTGGGCCCGAGGGACTGCAGCCAGGGGTGGCTCCAGGCGCCTGGGGTACAGAGCAGGCTCCCCACTCCCCTGCCGTGCACACTCCAGGTGGCCTGACTCTGCTATTGTAAAGCTACAGGGAGCAACAACGGAAAAGCACACGGCTTTGGTCTCTAACACACCTGGACACACACCTAACAGCCAGTTAGGTCCTGGCTCTGTTACTGTGGGACATCCAGGACATCCCTGCTCTTTTCTAAACCTCAGTTTTATTGATGAGAGAATGAGGATAATACCTTTCATTTCCTAAGACGTCAGGATTAAATGCAATTAGTTAAAAATGAATGGGCTAAATCAAGTGGTACATAGCAGGGCCTAGATATATGTTAGTTCCTGGGCCTCCACTCTGCTCTCCATAAGGAAAATGCGACTCTGCGAGCTGCAGCAGGCCAGGCAAGCATAGGCTCCAGAGCTGTGCTCTGGGTGACAGCAGGCAAGTGAGCGAACCTCTCAGGGCCTTGGTTTCCACATCTGTAAAGTGGTGATCCTAACTTGAATCTCTTTCACACAGCTGTTGGGAACATTAGATGAGTTAATATAGGTAAAGTGCTCAGAACACTACCTGGAGCAAGTAACTCAATAAATGTTAGCTTCATTATTAGCTTTGGTATAGCTCTGCCCGACCCTGTCTTGCATTATAACTGTTTTTGTGTCTTAACCCCTGCACTACGTGGATAGAGGCAAGGACCATATCTGATTAAACACACAGAAAGAGGCAGTCAGTGTTGTTCATCTGAAAGACATTTTGAGAGTGGAAGGGAGGAGAGACTAAAGTGCTGTGTCTGTCAGAAGCAGCTTCTTGCTTCGCCCTTCACCTTGTCCCCAGGGTGACTGCAACATCTTCATCCTTGAAAAAGGGTGTGGCTCAGGGCTAGTGTGAACCATCTGGCCCATTCCAGGCCTTGGCACCAGCTCTCAACCTTTTTTCTGCCATGACACACGTAACATTATGTGATGGTGCACAGCACACTCCCACAGCACACTCAGATTACAGGCTGTGGCGCAGATAAGGTAGGCTGCGTGTCATGTGCGATTCCTGACACGCCAGCTGACACTCCACCCTCCCTCTCCCTCAAGAAAGTTTATCAGATGGGAGCAAGAGCCAGGGCTGTTGTTAGAGAGATGACCTCGAATCTTCTCACATTTACATAAAAGTAAATCATTTCCAAAACAGGCAGTTCAGCTAAGAGTAGTAACAAATTACATGCAACACACCTCCCAACTGATTGCAGGGGACCAGCTGAGAGCTGCGGCCTGGAGAACAGATCTGATCCACAGGAGCAAAGAGTGACTCTAAGTGGAAGGATGAAGAAAATGAGCAGGAGCTAAGCTGTGCTGCCTAAGGGAGCAGAGAGTGCTGAAGAATCATGAGGGGAGAGGGCGGGCCCGAAGAGGGGTCTATGTGTTGGGAGGTGGGCATGGCAGTGAGCACTAACAGATAAGAGAGACAGTGAAAAGCCAGAAGGACATGGAGCTGGGCTGGACAGATGGAAGGATGGAAGAGAGGAGGAAAAGACAGGCTGGCATGTCAACAGGGGTGAGAGGAACGAAAATCACTTGAATTCCCCAAAATTTGCTTGTAAAGAACTGAGATTTAGTACCTACTATTGCCCTTTTGGTAAAAACTACCTTTCACATAAAAACCTTTCTAAGAAGTCCTTGTCGGAGATCAGGCCTTCTGATTAGCTGATACCAAAGACAGCTCCTTAACTAACTCACCCAAGTGCCCTCTTTGACTTGGATGCCAAGACTCTCAGAAAGAAGTCTCACACTTGGTGTTTGTTCCATCCTTTAGCTCGGGTTTCTGAATGTGGTTTTACCACCATACTTCCCCCCACTCCATTTTTTTACCTCATGTTGAAGGAATTTAGCCTTTTGACTGTGATTTTTATTAGGAGCCACTGTGACAAATTTTTGGAAGGAAGCAGGATACCAAGAAACAGTTAAATGAAATAAAAGGGTTCTCAGAGGAGTATGAAACATTGGTGATGAAAACACTGCTTCTGCATGCCAAAGGATGGGTGACAGTAACTGGACAAGCAATGGGGAAATTACTTATGCAGATTTACAAACAGCTTTTAGGACTCTATGAAGTCAGTGTCCCTAGTCTTCCACATTGAGGCTAGCAGAGGAATATTACATCTGCACTGCAGATGGGGTCACTGGAACACCAAAAGCCAGACAGATGCCTTTCCCAAGGTCACGGTGATGGAGTAGAAAGGGTCAAGAACAACAGATGGGACCCTTTGATACTGTAGAAATAGTGCCGCTTTGGAGTCAGAGGAATATGGGTTTGAATCCCAGTTCAGCTATCTACTGGCATGTGACTGCTCGTAAGTCTGGTCCTTCTTCTGGATTGTGGTTTCCTCACCCATGAACAAAACCTACCTGAGCGAGTTGTGAGAATAAGACAAGGGAATGGCTATAAAGCGCCCAGTGAGGGTCCGGCATGTGGCAGTGTACAGGAACTGCCATCACCGCTCGCTGGGGCACGTCTGCCTTGGCAGGCCAGTGTGTTGCTGCTATGCTTTACCTCTGCCATTTCCTATCTGTTGCTTGTCACCTGTCTTTGGCTCCTAAGCCCTGCTTGACCAGTTTTCCAGAGTTGGGAGGCGGAGGTGGCCTTACCGGTAATAGGAGGTCGGCCGGGGCGGGGCATCAGGGGTATCTTGCTCCAACTCCCGGTAGACCACCTCTGGCAGCTTGGGAGTGGTGCTCGCAGAAGCATTGTGGTGGTGGTGATGGTTGGAGTCCTTGCGTTTCTCCTTGTTCTTATGCTTGCCTGACTTGGGAGTAGCGGCCGGTGTCTCAGTGTTCTCCTTATTGCTGCCGTTCTCAGGCGCCTCCTCGGGGGCCTCCTCATCCTCAGACACCACATCCAGGTTGTCAAAGATGCTGATGCGGTGCACGCGGCCGTGCAAGTCCACTTCCACCATGCGCTGGGCCTGTGCGTAACTCATCACCTCACGGCTGGGTGACTGGGATACCTCTGAGGGGCTGGGTGACTGCTTGTTGGCTGGGCGTGACTGGCGCCCCTTCTTCTTGTGCTTTCGAAGTGGAGTCTGCTGTGGGGGCGGTGGGTTGTCATGGTCATAGTGGTACAGATGGTACTCAATACCACTGTAACTCTTGTAGACCTTGCGGCAGGTCTCCACGGGGCACTCATAGGGTGGCTTAGTTGCCCGCAAGTTGTGGCAGAAAGTCTTCACGTCAAAGTCCACCCCCATGCTGTCACATCTAGAATGTACAGATCAGTTAGCGTAGGTCCGGGCCACCCACTCCACTCTCTCCAGCCCTCCCTCTCCCCAAGGGTCCTGGCCAGCCAACCTCTACAGCAGATCCAAATGCCATCTCCTCCACACCATGGCCATGGTCTTGGTATTATTACCTCTTGTCTGATCCTCCTGCCCTATGTCTCAGTTCTAGCTTTTTCTCATACAACTGTGTCCAGAATGATCTTTCTACCAAGTAGCATTATTCATATCAGTGTTTTGATTAGAACCCTCCTGATGCCCCCCACTGATTTCAGGATAATATCCACATTCCTTATGATGACAGTCAGGGTGTTCCTTTCATTCTGTGGCCTTAGTCTTCCTTTCTAGATCCTTCTTTTCACCAGTTATAGCTGTATTTCTGTCTAACCAGGGCAACTTGCCATTCCCTGAATGTTACCAGCTCTCATTACCGCAAAATGATCTCTATTTAGAATGCCTTCCACCCTCCCTGATTAGTGAGCTCCTACTCATTCTTCAAAACATGGCTCAAATGTCACTTCTGTTATGATTTCTCCGTCTATCTCACAGAGAGCTGTGTTTCCACAGCATTTCATCCTCACCTCCACCACGGCACTCACCACACTGAAAGTTCTCTGTCTCCTTCCACTAGACTGGGAGCTGTACAGTGCAGACACCAGAGCCTACCCACTTCCATAGCCCCAGAACCTGGCATGCAATATTGTTTTGGCAAATGAATAAATAATTTGTTGAATAATAGCTAAATGAAGGAATCACCAGATTAGGGACTGAGACAGATGAAGGCTAATGTCAGCCCATGCAGAAGTTTGAATTGGTGGCCAAAATGATTTGGTCCTGGACTCCAGCAGAAATAAATGGATGACAGAAAGAATCGGTGACTTTCTGAGGCCTCTGGGGTAAGCCTATGCCCTGGCTCTGGGGATGACACCAGGCCTTAAGAGTGCAGACAGGAACATGGCAGTGCAGCACACTCAGCTCCATGCTGGTCCTTAGAGCCCTCCCTTCCTTCTCTCCAGTGTTCCTGGGTGAGTGGAGACAGCAGATGGCACCAGCCCCCAGGAAGCCCAGCTTGGTCAGAGACTGCCCCAATTTCTCCAGGCCTAGCTGGATTCAACAATTTAACTATGGGCTGGGCACCATTCCAAGCAAAGCCACCCTGAGCTCCCTGACTAACAAGAGTTGTTCTCCTGTGACTTGACCCAGCCAGTGAACTGCTCCAGCCACTCTGTCCAAGCCCCAGATTGCCATTTCATTAAAACTACTTAAACTGCCCTTACTTCCTACCTGTGGCTATCTTTAAACAAACCAATCAGAAGCACAAACAAACTCTACTGTTTCAATGAGTCCCTGGTGAAGGCTGCAGCTCTGCTGCCCTAGCTCCCTAAGCAGCACAGAGCCCCCGGCAAATGTTCCGCTGGGACTCAGCAGCAGATGCACAGAGAAGAGACACGGAAACTTAGACCCGAAAGTCCGTGGGGAGGGCCCCAGGCCCTGGGGTATGACGACCGCATCTGCCCAAGGCTCTCAGGGGACTGGAGGAAGTAGGGGGCGGAGGCCAGAAGGATCAGGCCAGGCCCAGGCGGTGCCCGCAGCCCTCTCCCGGATGCGGCGACGTTTCCCCTTGATCAAAGTGTACAAGTTGAACAAGGCTCTCCTGCCATTGACCCAGGCAGCCCCGAAGGGATACACTGTAGCCCAGGGATGCGGGCTGGGGGCGAATGCACTGTCAGTTCTTCCGGCTGGAGTGGCCCGACCCTCGGGCCGGGCAGTTTCAGTGCGTGCTCCACGAAACTAGCCTACCCCTTCCCGGCTTGCCACTCCCGCCCTGGTCCCTGGCCCGCACTCACCGGCCACCTCGAGTCCGGGCTCATCGCCGGGGACGCCCGCCGGGGCTCCGACCCCACTTAGGGAGGCCGGCGGGTAAAGACGGGTCGGGGAGGGAGAGCCCCAATTCCGGAGACTGCAGACCACGCCACCCCGACCCCCTGCCGCCCCACGCTCTGGCCCGGCTCCCTGGGATTCCCGCGCTGACCCCTGCCGCTCCCAGTCCCGCCGGCGCCCGAGCGTCTCAATTCCGGCGGCCACCGCCCCTTTCGAAGGCCCCTAGGTTGCCGGGTCTCGGGACCCGGCGCCGCCGGAACAATGGAGGCTCCCGGAGGCAGCGCGGGGACGGCGGCGGCGGAGACGGTGGCGGCAAAGGCAGTGGCAGCGGCGGCGGCAGCAGCAGCGGCGACGGCGTCTGCGCAGGGTAAACTCGGCGCCGCGGCACTGCCGAGCTGCACTTTCGCCACAGATCCCCGCCCGCCCGCTGAGGCTCGAGAGGCCATTCTCTGGGATTCGGAAGGGCCCTGGACACCTTACAGGGCTTTTCTAGGGCCTCCATCTAGAGTTGAGTTTCTGGAGACAGAAGTTACGATACTCGGGATCCGGAGTGGTCGGGCCGTTTGTAGCGAATCTGCCGACACGGACGGTGAGCGCGGGACTAGGCGTAAGGAGCCCGCCCTTCTCCCTTCCCCCTCTGTCTCTCCCCCCGCCTCCCTCCCTCCTGCTGGCGCCGCGGCTGCGGTAGGGACCTGGCCTTGGTCTCCGAGGAAGGCGGCGAGGCGGGGCCGGAGCCTCGGGGCGGGGCTGGGGGCAGGGCCAGGAGCAAGAGGGACGCGGACTGCAGCCTAAGGGGCACCGGGAGTTATGGGTAGGGGCGGGGCGGGGCTGGAAGAGAATAAACCAATCTATGGGGCGGGGTTTGCGGGGAGTGGGCGGGGCCATCTGTAAAGCAGGCCCCAGTAAGGAGAATAGGGACTCAACCGGGGGTGAGGGGTGGGACTAAACAGAAGAGGGGGCCTCAGAAAAGAAAGGGCGGGGCTTTGGATGGGCCTGGAACTTGGAGCTGGGCTGGGGAGAGGATAGAGCTGGGAAAAGCCACGCGAGGCTGAAGGGAAAGGGCGGGGCTTGGAAAAGGTAAAAGGGCAGGGCTGGAGGAAAGGTGTGGATCTGAAAGCAGCGGCCTGATTGGGGGCGGTGCAAAATGCTGGTTGGGTGTAAAACGGACTGTGTAAGTAAAATAAGATTCAGATGCTGGAACCTTATAGGTAGGCGAGGAAAGGCTTCATGATGTCAAAACAGCTACTTTTAATGTGACTGGGTCACTTAGTAGCCATGTGAACTTGGGCAATTTGTTAAATTCTTCCTACCTCATATTGCTTATTTGTAAAGCTGAGCTCGACAACTCTATTGTCAGTTTTGGTGGGCTTTTGAGAACTTGGGTGCCAAGAAGAGTCTACTTGTAAAACAGTACTTGTTGCTTAGCCTGTCCAGTTTTGCCATCAACGGGGAGCGTGAGAGGGTCTGCCAGGGTTCTGGGGCAAAGCCTAAAACACCTGGAAACTTCTAATTTATCTTAGTATAAACCTTGCATTCGACCCACTATAAAGTATATGTTTTCATATACAATGTCTTCCCCTAAGATCAGATCAGATCAGTCTCTCAGTCGTGTCCGACTCTCTGCAACCCCATGAATCGCAGCACGCCAGGCCTCCCTGTCCATCACCAACTCCCGGAGTTCCCCCAGACTCACGTCCATCGAGTCAGTGATGCCATCCAGCCATCTCATCCTCTGTCGTCCCCTTCTCCTCTGGCCCCCAATCCCTCCCAGCATCAGAGTCTTTTCCAATGAGTCAACTTCGCATGAGGTGGCCAAAGTACTGGAGTTTCAGCTTTAGCATCATTCCTTCCAAAGAAATCCCAGGGCTGATCTCCTTCAGAATGGACTGGTTGGATCTCCTTGCAGTCCAAGGGACTCTCAAGAGTCTTCTCCAACACCACAGTTCAAAAGCATCAATTCTTCGGCGCTCAGCCTTCTTCACAGTCCAACTCTCACATCCATACATGACCACAGGAAAAGCCTTGACTAGACATAGCCTTGACTAGACATAGCCTTGACTAGACAAACCTTTGTTGGCAAAGTAACGTCTCTGCTTTTGAATATGCTATCTAGGTTGGTCATAACTTTCCTTCCAAAGAGTAAGCGTCTTTTAATTTCATGGCTGCAGTCACCATCTGCAGTGATTTTGGAGCCCAAAAAAAGAAAGTCTGACACTGTTTCCACTGTTTCCCCATCTATTTCCCATGAAGTGGTGGGACCGGATGCCATGATATTCGTTTTCTGAATGTTGAGCCTTAAGCCAACTTTTTCACTCTCCACTTTCACTTTCATCAAGAGGCTTTTTAGTTCCTCTTCACTTTCTGCCATAAGGGTGGTGTGAGATGAGTGCAATTGTGTGGTAGTTTGAGCATTCTTTGGCATTGCCTTTCTTTGGGATTGGAATGAAAACTGACCTTTTCCAGTCCTGTGGCCACTGCTGAGTTTTCCAAATTTGCTGGCATATTGAGTGCAGCACTTTCACAGCATCATCTTTCAGGATTTGGAATAGCTCAACTGGAATTCCATCACCTCCACTTGCTTTGTTCGTAGTGATGCTTTCTAAGGCCCACTTGACTTCACATTCCAGGATGTCTGGCCCTAGGTGAGTGATCACACCATCGTGATTATCTGGGTTGTGAAGATCTTTTTTGTACAGTTATTCTGTGTATTCTTGCCATCTCTTCTTAATATCTTCTGCTTCTGTTAGGTCCATACCATTTCTGTCCTTTATCGAGCCCATCTTTGCATGAAATGTTCCTTTGGTCTTCTCCTAAACATCCTAATAAAATTGACACTCCAGGAAGAGGTTTGCTGGTTAACCTCTTGGCCTCTGGAGCCAAACTATTGGGTTCTGTTCAATACGTGACTTAACCTCTCTGAGCCTCAGATTCTTCATGTGCAAAAGATAACACAGTGCTTATCTCACAGGATTGCTGTGAGGATTAAATAAGATGATGCATATAAATTACTTATCAATGTCTGATATGTAGTGAATACTCAAAGAAAAAAAATGGGACTTCTCTGGTGGCTCAAATGGTAAAGCATCTGCCTACAGTGTGGGAGATCTGGGTTCAATCCCTGGGTCAGGAAGATCCTCTGAAGAAGGAAATGGCAACCCACTCCAGTACTCTTGCCTGGAAAATCCCATGGACAGAGGAGCATAGTAGGCTACAGCCCATGGGGTCGCAAAGAGTCGGACATGACTGAGCGACTTCACTTCACTTCACTTCACTTCACTCAAAGAAAATATCAGCTTTTTAAATTATCCTCACTCAAAAAACTTGAACTAGACCAATGAGAGCAGATGCTCAAACTACGGCACAATTGCACTCATCTCACACGCTAGTAAAGTAATGCTCAAAATTCTCCAAGCCAGGCTTCAGCAATATGTGCACCGTGAACTTCCTGATGTTCAAGCTGGTTTTAGAAAAGGCAGAGGAACCAGAGATCAAATTGCCAACATCTGCTGGATCATGGAAAAAGCAAGAGAGTTCCAGAAAAACATGTATTTCTGCTTTATTGACTATGCCAAAGCCTTTGACTGTGTGGATCACAATAAACTGTGGAAAATTCTGAAAGAGATGGGAATACCAGACCACCTGACCTGCCTGTTGAGGAATCTGTATCCAAGTCAAGAAGCAACAGTTAGAACTGGACATGGAACAACAGACTGGTTCCAAATAGGAAAAGGAGTTCGTCAAGGCTGTATATTGTCACCCTGTTTATTTAACTTATATGCAGAGTACATCATGAGAAATGCTGGACTGGAAGAAACACAAGCTGGAATCAAGATTGCTGGGAGAAATATCAATAACCTCAGATATGCAGATGACACCACCCTTATGGCAGAAAGTGAAGAGGAACTAAAAAGCCTCTTGATGAAAGTGAAAGTGGAGAGTGAAAAAGTTGGCTTAAAGCTCAACATTCAGAAAACGAAGATCATGGCATCTGGTCCCACCACTTCATGGGAAATAGATGGGGAAACAGTGGAAACAGTGTCAGACTTTCTTTTTTTGGGCTCCAAAATCACTGCAGATGGTGACTGCAGCCATGAAATTAAAAGACGCTTACTCTTTGGAAGGAAAGTTATGACCAACCTAGATAGCATATTCAAAAGCAGAGACGTTACTTTGCCAACAAAGGTTTGTCTAGTCAAGGCTATGTCTAGTCAAGGCTATGTCTAGTCAAGGCTTTTCCTGTGGTCATGTATGGATGTGAGAGTTGGACTGTGAAGAAGGCTGAGCGCCGAAGAATTGATGCTTTTGAACTGTGGTGTTGGAGAAGACTCTTGAGAGTCCCTTGGACTGCAAGGAGATCCAACCAGTCCATTCTGAAGGAGATCAGCCCTGGGATTTCTTTGGAAGGAATGATGCTAAAGCTGAAACTCCAGTACTTTGGCCACCTCATGCGAAGTTGACTCATTGGAAAAGACTCTGATGCTGGGAGGGATTGGGGGCCAGAGGAGAAGGGGACGACAGAGGATGAGATGGCTGGATGGCATCACTGACTCGATGGACGTGAGTCTGGGGGAACTCCGGGAGTTGGTAATGGACAGGGAGGCCTGGCATGCTGCGATTCATGGGGTTGCAGAGAGTCAGACACGACTGAGCGACTGAACTGAACTGATCTTAAAGCTGACCCCTTTTGAGGTCAAGAATCCTTTTTAGAATCTGATAAAAGCTATGGGCCTCTCTCCTCAGGAAAATGTACGCACATAAAGATTCACTTCTTTCTTAAAGTATTTGAAGAATATCTGAAGAAGGGTTAGATGGATGTGTGTTAGGATGGGGATGATCCCTAGCTGAAGCTGTCCTTGCTCCATCTTTCTCTTGATGTGTCCCAGACCCTGGGCATCCCAGCCTCCCTCCCTAAGACCCATGAGACAGAAGTGAAGTAAAGATCAGCTTTATTATTGGCAAGAAGGCAGGGAGGTGGTGACAGTGCCAGGCCCTTCTGTGGGTGATGGGGCAGAGGGCTCGACCAGCCAATACTGATCCTCCAAGCTGCCCTCCCAATGAGGTCCAAGGTTCAAGGTGCCTCTGATTTTGAGCAGAAGCAATGGGTGGGCAGGCGGGCAGACTGCTGGGCATTGGTTAGGTGGGCTATTTAGGGATGCTCTGGAGCTGGCGTTGGGCTGGGGGTGGCAGGGGGTGGCGGGCGAGGCTGGATGTCCCTGGTGCGCATATAGGACAGTAGCTGCTCTGGGATCTCCGCCAGCACATCCTTGGCAAGTCGGGCCATGCTCAGCACCTGGTTCCCCGACCGGTCCACATAGTCTCGGAATGGGACGAACTGTAACAGGCACAATCAGATGTGGGTGGCCAGGAGAGAGAGGACTGGGGAGGGTGGAGTGGCGGAGGCTTCCTCTTTGGCCCCTAACATCTCCAAGCGTCACTCGCTTTCCCACCTTATCTAGAGGAACTTTCCGCATTTGCTTTCTCCCCACCCACTTTTTTTTCCACCTTCCATTCACCCTTAAGCCACTCTAACCTGGCTTCATACAGTCTACTGAAACTGCTCTTGCTAACGAAGTCAACAGTACCATGTTCCCCAATCAGTCCTGCAAGCAATGATTGTCACGCATCTTGCTGACTCCCCTTGAGCTTTCCATTACATTTCACCATAATCTTCCTGAACACTTCCCACTCTTGACACATTACATTCTTCTAGATTTTCTCTACCTTTCTGGATGCCTCCCTGCACCAACCCCAATGCTCTAGGTCTGCCTAATCTCTAAAGCTGATGCCTTTTCTTTCTTAATTCTCTTCCTGGGTGATTTCATACACTTTCAACACATTTACAAACTGTTCCCTGGATTAAGATGTACAAACTACTTAATATAGACAGAATAAATAAGCAACAAGGATAAACTGTATAACAGGGTATTGTAGCTTTTATCTTGTAATAACTTTAAATGGAGTATAAACTAAAAGCACTGAATCACTATTCTGCATACCTGAAATTAACACAGTATTGTAAATCGACTGTACTTCAATTAAAAAAAAACAACAACCCTGTTCCCTGATAACTCATACATTTATACATCCATCCCTACCTTTTTTTCTTTAAGGCCCAGAGTCACAACTTGGTTGCCCATATCACATCCCCTTTCGTTCGTCTTAGATAACTCAAGTCCAATGTGTTTACAGCTGAATTCTAGGCTTTTCTGCCAAATCTGCCCCTCCTCCAGCCTTTCCTTTCCCAGCAAGTGAGACTATCACTCACCCAGGGGCTCAGTCTAGGAAACTAAGAATCATTCTTGAAGCCCCCCTGACTCCCTATCACCATTTAATCAAATATTCAATTCTCATACATTTTTTCTTAAATTGTCTTTTGAACCTGTTTCTCCTCTCCATCCTCACTGCTCCTATTCCCATCCAAATCCCTGGACTACTTCGAAGGCTTCCTCACTAACAGATCTCCCTGCCTTCTCCCTCGTCCTGCTGCAGTCCGCACTCTAGCAGCCTCTCTGCATGTCTCAAAATGCGAGACTGACCATCTCACTTCTCTATCTAAAATCCTTCAAGAGCTTTCTAATTATCTTAGAACAAAGCCCCAAACTTCACCATGACTGGCAGGGCCTTGCCTTCCTCTTCCACTCACTGCTGTGATCCTGCACCCGGGCCTCTTGCCTTCTCCATGATTGGGCCAGTTATTTTGAACCTAAGGGCCTTCTCACCTGCTGCTTCTCTGCCTGTTATGCTTATACCTTGCTTTAGATTTCAGTTCCAATGTCATTTCCTCGTAGTAGCCTTCCCTGACGGAGAAGGCAATGGCACCCCACTCCAGGACTGTCGCCTGGAAAATCCCATGGACGGAGGAGCCTGGTGGGCTGCAGTCCATGGGGTCACTAAGAGTCGGGCACGACTGAGCGACTTCACTTTCACTTTTCACTTTCATGCATTGGAGAAGGAAATGGCAACCCGCTCCAGTGTTCTTGCCTGGAGAATCCCAGGGACGGGGGAGCCTGGTGGGCTGCCGTCTATGAGGTCGCACAGAATCGGACACGACTGAAGCGACTTAGCAGCAGCAGCAGCAGCCTTCCCTGACAATCCTGCCTAATTAGATCCCAGTTACAGACTCTCACTGTGGCGTTTGCTGTCCCTCTGGAGCACTTAGGACAATCTAATGAACTGTGCCATTATTATTGGCTGCCTCCACTAGAGGGCAGGTGCCTTGGGGATCTCTTACACTATGAATCCACCATGGCTGCAGCAACCTGCCTGTTTTCTCAAAAAGAATTTGTTGAATGAACATAGGAAGGCTGAAAGAGTGAAGGGAAGAAAGGTAAATGATTAAGAAGGCAGTAAAGGGACTTCCCTGGTGGTCCAGTGGTTAAGAATCCACCTGCCAATGCAGGGGACCCAGGTTCAATCCCTGGTCCAGGAAGATCCCAATGCCTTGAGGCACCTAAGACCTTGCGTCACAACTACTGAGCCCACGGTCTAGAGACCTCGGGTCACAGAGCCCAACCTCTGCAACAAGAGAAGCTCACACACATCAACTAGAGAGTAGCCTCCACTCCCATAAATTTGATAAAGCCCCGCATGCAGCAATGAAGACCCAGCAGAGCCAATAAATAAATAAAAATTGGGAAAAAAAAAAAAAAAAAAGGAAGGCAGTAAAAGGGAATGGCTGCTAACTTAGCCCCTCCTTCCCACCATGCCTTTGATACCATGACTTCCTTTTGACCTCATGACATCAGGTCTACCTGAACGATGTCGCGCTCGGCATAGCGTCCCCGAGAGGACACGCGCACATCATCACCGTCCAGCTCTTCCATAGCTGCAGAAAAGACACCCCTCAGCTGATTGACCTTTCCCACAACAACCCATGCTGCCCTCTGCCTCTTCGCTCCCCTCTGGAGTCATCAAGAGACCACCTAATGGTTGTATCAAAGTCCTACAAATATTAGGCATTGTAATGGAGTTATTATTATTATTCCCTCCCATGCATTCCATCATCCTAGGAACCTCAGGAGGGAAGTATTTGTATCAACAACCTCAGTTATAATGAGGAAATGGTTCAGAGAAGGTCTGACTTGGCCAAGGTCTGACACAGGCATCCATCCTATCTTCTCTATGAGACAGGTCTGGGTTCCCAGATCCTCCTTTGTTTTCCCCAGTTCTTGGTCTCACTCAGGAAAACCCCCCATCTTACTCACCTTCAAACATGGCTGGTCCCACACCGACAATAATGATAGACATGGGCAGTGATGAGGCCTGTGAGGGGAAAGAGGGTAAATTCTTGGGATGAGCAGCCATAACAAGGGAAGTGACTGTTGGGGGACAATTCTCTCTGTGTATAATATTTTGGCACATCTTACAAGCAGAGGCACTGATTTCTCTTTGTGCCGGACTATCTTTTCAAGTACGTCTGCATATGTAACAGCCTTGAAAGATACAGGGTCTTCCTATACAGCAAAGGGCAGGTTTGTTTACTGTCTAGTATAATAAAATGTCTCATGCTGGAACGAAGGGCAGGCATGCTTACTGCCCATGATAAAAGGCTCAGGTTTTCTACACTCAGGGTTTGTGTTCTATAATACAACCCACTGGTAATCTGGCCCTTGGCACATTATCTTCTGGGAAGTGGGACTTAGTGAATCAGAGCCAATGCTGATAGTTAAGCTGTTGCTATTGCTGGGATAGTGGCATGTGGAATCTCAATTCCTCGACCAGGGATTGAACTCATGCCCCCTGCAGTGGAAGTGTTGAGTCTTAACCACTGGACTACCAGGGAAGTCCCACACACCTTTGCTTTTGATCCAGAAGTCTTGTGTCCACTGCGAGCATCCATGAAATTGGCAGCCTGACTTGTTAGCTTGCACGTAGGGCAAAATCTCAACCCCTGGACAGTTATTAACAGTGACCTCTTCCTGCCAAACCCTCCTCAGACTTACACTGACAATGGCCTCCTTTGTCTGTGTCATGTCAGAGATGACCCCATCAGTGATGATGAGCAGAACGTAGTACTGAGAACCATCAGAGATCTTGGCTGCAGCCCTGGGGGAGAGGCTAAAATCAGAATTCAGCTGAAAGCCCAGAGAGTCCAAAGGAATGTCTATCCCTAAAACTTCCCCAGCTGGCCCTGTAAGCAGAGGACAAGCACTGGGGCTTCGGAAGCTCATGCTCCTTCCCCAGAGCTGGCTGCCTGCCCCTCCTACCATCCCTCCAGTGACACTCACAGAGCATTTACTGTGGTAGCTACTGTGTTAGGCATCGTGAGAAAGAAACAGTCCCCCCAGTCCTCTTGAGAGTGGACACTGAACCAAGAATCACAGAAATAGCTATAGAATAGCATTTGTGAGGAGAGTTGGGAGAGAAAAAGCTACTGCTATGAGAGCGTCCTGTAAGGGATCTTGACATGGCCCAGGTCAATGAAGACTTCTTTAAGGAAACAATGTTGGAGGATGAAGGAGAAGAGGAGGGAGAGGAGGCTAAGTGAAGGGGAGGGGAGGTCATTCCAGACAGAAGGAACAGCATGGACAAAGTCCCTGTGATGAAACTGGAGGAAGTCTACCCTGTCTGGGGCCCAGAAAGTGAGGGGAGCAGCATGGACCATATGATTGAAATGGGGTGGGGCCCAGATCACCCAGGACTTTGTTGGCCCTGGAATGATCTTGGTGTTTATACAAGAACAAGACCAAAGACTGAAGGCCTTCTTTCTCCCCTCTCTCACCCATTTCTCCTCCTCCCTTCTCCCTTCTGCTCATCACATCCCATTGCCTAGGCTTCTGGGTCCTCAGCCAGTCTTAACAGCTGCTCCCAGAGTCTTTTCCCTTCTCTCACTTTGACTCCCAAGATTTTTTGATCTGAAATGAGTTCAGAAGCCATTGAGTCCAGTCCCCTTATTTTATACATAAGAGAAACAAGACCTCAGACAGCACAAAGGCCATGGCAGACTTGGCCTCTTGACTTCTAGTCTCAAACCCTGTGAAGATTGGAAAGGATGGAGCTGTACTATCCAGTAAGGCAGTCCCCAGGTCCTATGGAAATTTATATAAATTAAATAAAATCATCTCAGTTCCTTGTTCACCCTTGCGACACTCCAGGTGCTCACTATCTGTATGTGTCTGGGAGCTACCATACAGGACATCACAAGATACAGAACATCTCCATCATTGCATCCATCACTGCAGAGAGTTCTATCAGACAATGCTGATATATAAGCTTGATATAAAAAACCCAGAGGAAAGCACAGTGAGGGTAGAGAATTCAAACAGCTACAGTTCATTTTGCCCAGGGCCCAGGGTGGGAGTGGGCCATGATCCTCCCTAGCAGCCTTTGCTCTTTTCCTGAATTCTGGCTGCAGCCTCTTCATAGGCTTGGGCTGCCACCGTTTCCTGTCGCTCACTCATTCTGCAAATAATCACTGCACACCTGCTGTGGGTCAGGCACCAAGTTTGGTGCTGAGCCTGCAGCAGAGAATCAGATGTTGTCCTGGGAGGAGATGGATGCTTACAGCACGACGATGCAGTAAGGCGAGGGCTTTGAGGACATGACATCTAACCTAAGACCTGAAAAGTGAGTAGGAGTTAGCCAGGAGGAGGTGGAGGTAGAGGTGGGGTGGGGGGAGGACGGGAGGGTAAAGGAAAGATGTTCCAGAGAGAAGGAATGGCATGCGCAAACCAAGAGAGAGCGTGTTCTAGGAGATGCAGGTAGGTCTACAGAAGAGAGAGGAGGTCAGAGCAATGGGTAAGGGCCCCCTCACAAAGGGATTTGTGAGCAGGAACATTGAGGGGTGTGGAAGGGTTTGGGGACTTGGGAGGCACACCCGTGGCTCCCTGCAGAAGCCTGGCACTCCCAAGGCCATTTAGACCTGGAGCTGGGTCATGGGCTGGGGAAAGCCAGTCTGTGCCCCACTTGGCTTTGGGGTGGCAGACAACGAAGAGGCATCTGTGGTCATCAAAATCATGGCTGCACACTTGACATACGTGATCTGATTGAATCCTCACTACCATTCTATAAGGTGGGCACATTTGTTATTCCAAAGTGAAGTTTACAGGCATGAGGAATAACATTCCAAAGGGGTGGTGAAGCTGGGGCCCCAGTCCACACTTGACCGACTAAGCCTAAAGCCTGAGCTCTTGATGCCTCTAGGCTTCATTCCCACCTGCCCTTTGGCTACTCCTCTGTGCACGCTGCACATTCTGATCTAGGTGTACTGTTCACTGTCTCCCAAACTTGCCCCTTCATGCCTCTGTGCTCTTCACATGCAGTTCCTGCCACCAGGCCTGTTCTGCACATCTTCCTCTGATAAAGTCCAGTTCGCCCCCTGCACCCAGCCAAGAAGTCAGGTCCCTCCACAACTAGGCTGCCTCCGGTCTCTTGGATGCCACCCACCAAGATGGGTTGTCCGCCCTTCCTGGGTCCTTACACCCATGAGTGTACCAACATGTATGCCAAGGGGAACCCAAGGTCATAGGATACCTGAAGCACCCATTACACTATATGATCTGGTGGATAAAGCTAGATGACTCTAAGTATACTTAAAACACACCTCCCCACGCCTTAAATTATAGCAAATATGGACACAATGTCAGAAGCATGTAAAATGTGCATGAATTGTTAAGATAAAATATGGGGATTTCAAAGACATTTTCAGGTTGGCTGCTTTCAACTGGGCCCCCAGTGTCCCCTAGGGGAAGCCTGTTTGCCTTTGCCAGCAGGCGACTTGCTGGAAAAGTTTGGGAAGCTCTGGCCTGTAGAAGGTAATGATTTATTTATATTTCTGTCTCCCGCGCCAAGGCGGGAGATCTCAAGGGCAGAAACTAGATCTGATTCATCTGAATCTCCAGTGCCCCAGCAGATATCTGAGCACAGGCAGATGCCCTTTGAATAGTAATAATGATAATAATAGTAACAGTAATAGCTTGCACCTATAGCACTTACCATGTGGCAGGCACTGTTGTATGTGCTTGATGAATATTAAGTTAGTCCTCACAACAGCCCCATGATGTAGCTACTATTATCCTCATTTACAGTTGAGGAAACAGACACAGAGAGGTTAGGAGTCTTGCCCAAAGTGACACAGCTAGTAATCAGTAGAGTGTGTGTATTAACTTAGTCTAGCTCTACAGCCCACATTCATGCTACATTTTGCATTATGGAACATTGAATCAGTAAATGAATGAGTGAATCAGCGAATTTGCCCAAGATAATATTTAAGTCTGTTTAATAACAATAACAAAAGAAAATGTGCTCAGGTTCCATTATTAAGTGAAAAGATCAGTAGTGAAATGTTACATCAAATTTGACTGCCATTATGGCTACATAAGGAAAAGACTATCATTAACCATATATATATTATATATATATGTGTATATATATATATATCTTCACATTCTCATGGGCCATTTTCTGGGTCATTTGTTATTTAATTTCTCCATCCTTAAAATTTCAACAGCAATGTTACATTACTTTTGTAATTAAAGAAACTATTATCTCATAATGAATTAGAAGATAAACTAATCTTTATTAGAGGAAAATGGAGTCTCTGGATATATATATCTCTCTGAAATTCTTCCACTTTTATTATTTTTTTGTTTGTTTGTTTCATATTTTTACTTTCAAGTTTCCTGAGGTATTTCGTTTTACATGGGTCTCTTCTATTTAGCATATAGTATGTATGTGAATGGAGAAGGCAATGACACTCCACTCCAGTACTCTTGCCTGGAAAATCCCATGGACGGAGGAGCCTGGTAGGCTGCAGTCCATGGGGTCACAAAGAGTCGGACACGACTGAGCGACTTCACTTTCACTTTTCCACTTTCATGCATTGGAGAAGGAAATGGCAACCCACTCCAGTGTTCTTGCCTGGAGAATCCCAGGGATGGGGGAGCCTGGTGGGCTGCCGTCTATGGGGCTGCACAGAGTCGGACACGACTAAAACGACTTAGCAGCAGCAGCAGCAGCAGCATGTATGTGAAAGTCACTCAGTTGTGGCCAACTCTTTGCAACCCCATGGACTCTATAGTCCATGGGATTCTCCAGGCCAGAATACTGGAGTGCGTAGCCTTTCCCTTCTCCAGGGGATCTTCTCAACCCAGGGATCGAACCCAGGTCTCCCACATTGCGGGCAGATTCTTTACCAGCTGAACCACAAGGGAAGTCCAGGAATACTGGAGTGGGTAGCCTATCCCTTCTCCAGGGGATCTTCCTGACCCAAGAATTGCACCAAGATCTCAGGTGGATTCTTTACCAACTGAGCTATCAGGGAAGCCCTTAGCATATAGTAGAATTATTATTTTTTATCCAATCAGAGAAACTTTTTCTTTTATTAGGTGAATTTATCCAACTTAAGTTCATTGACATACGTTCGGTTTTAGTTCAATCATTTTATTTGCATTAAAAATCAGAAAACTTAAATGCTGGTGCTGGTCATACTTTTTGTTTAGACTCTCTCATTCTTGACATATAGTTTGTTTAAAGCATGCATACAAATTTATGTATTGAAATATACTTTAAAAAATAAAAAAAAATCATTTGATATGTAAGTTGGATTTTCTTTGCTTTGTGTTTTTATTCTGAAAATTTGGAGTTACTCTTCTGTTTTTAGAAGTTACTCTTCCATCGTTAATCTACAACTTGAGCTCATTTTAATCTACCATGAGCACTGACTATGGGCCAGACACTGCGCTAAGTATTATTATATTGTTACCTAGTTTTAAATCCCCAATAACCCTATAAAAAGAAGATGCTCTTATTATCCATTATTATACCCATTTACATGGATGAAATGGAGGCTTAGAAAGAAGTTAAGTTGCTCCAGGTCAGATGAGGTTAGTGAGTGGTGGACCCGGGGTCACTCCCAGGTTTGATGCCAAAGCTTGTGCCTTATCCACTGTTGTATAGGTCCTTCTCTCTTCCTCAAACTTGAGGCCTGGTTTGTTGTTCCCAGGAAGTGGGGTTGAGGCAGTTCACTGACACTCTTTCTACCTTAGAATAAGGCCTGATGTAACCTCTTTATACCAGAGCTTGGCCAACACTGAAACTTTCACCCTCTCCCCAAAGCCTAAATTCACTATCCTTGGGAAGTCAATCCCCTGTCTGCTGCTACTGCTAAGTCGCTTCAGTCGTGTCTGACTCTGTGCAACCCCATAGACGGCAGCCCACCGGGCTCCCCCGTCCCTGGGATTCTCTAGCCAAGAACACTGGAGTGGGTTGCCATTTCCTTCTCCAATGCATGAAAGTGAAAAGTGAAAGTGAAGTCGGTCAGTTGTGTCCGACTCTCAGCGACCCCATGGACTGCAGCCCACCAGGCTCCTCCGTGCTGGATTTTCCAGGCAAGAGTACTGGAGTGGGGTGCCATCACCTTCTCCGCAATCCCCTCTCTGGTCCCCTTAATTTCCCCCAGGTCCATCCAGTTTCCTTACCTGGCCACCTGGTTGATGACAGGGGCGAAGTAGGTGGGCCCGTAGAGCTGCACTGTGCGCAGGCTCTGGAAGTAGCTCTCCAACACACCCTCAATGCCCGCGCAGTTGGGGTCCTCATCATTGTTGTTCTGTCAGGGAAGATGCCCTGCTGGACTGATCCCAGCTCACTCTTGCGTTTCTCCACTGCTCTCTTTCATATGCCCCTCCAGACTCCAGCCCAGCTCCCCTCCTTGCTCTGCCACCCTCCCCTAGATCCTTCTCTTCTGCATGTCCTTGACCCTTAGAAGAAAACCTAAGTAGAAGAATTTTGTCAACTTGGGTGGGCCAGATTCCAGAGTGTGGAGTCTAGGATCTGGCCCATACTGTACCAGGGGGAACTGGTGGGAGATCCGTCCCTCTGGAGGGAGCTTGGCGCCAAAGCCATAAGCTGGGAAGAGCTTGTCACTGTCATAGTCCTGGATGATTTCTCCCACTGCCTTGAGGGCCATGGCATAGGCGCTGAGCTGATAAGGACTCATGTAGTGCAGGGAGGTGGGCTGCAGGGGATTCCCTGTAGGGAAACAGGAGCCCCACCCCATGGTCATACTGATGATCCGTCTATTCACCTGCCTGTCTTTGTTGCATCTATGTGCTGCCTATCCATTCATCCACTCTTAACCCATGCTGTTGGTGTTTTGTCTCTAAGTCGTGTCTGACTCTTGCATGACCCCGTGGACTGTAGCCCGCCAGGCTCCTCTGTCCATGGAATTCTCCAGGCAAGAATACTGGAGTGGGTTGCCATTCTCTTCTCCAGGGGATCTTCCCAACCCAGGGATCGAACCCATGTCACCTGTATTGGCAGGCAGATTCTTTACCACCGAGCCCCCAGAGAAGCCTCTTTACCCATGTACTCCTTATTATTTTACTCAGTCATCCAAATGTTCATTTTCAAACTATCCATGTACCAACCCCTATATCTATCCACCAATTCATCCACCTGCTCATACATCTATTCACCCTTCCACTGGCCGTAAATCCATCTATCTCTTCATCTCTATCATCTGCTTCTCCATCCTCTTATCCAGCTAGCCACCCACCTGTGCATCCAGCCAGCCAGTCTGCCATCTATCTACTTGCTCACCTGCCATTTCTCTTTCTTTCCCATCTGTCCATATAACCATATTCTTTTGTCCATCTACTCATTCATTCATCCCTCTCTATCCATCCCCTTCATTCACCTGTCTGTCTGTACTCATGGATCCATCCACCTGTCCACTCATCTATTTCACCAATTTAAACACTTGTCCATCTGTTCACCCACATGCCAGTTCATGCATCCACCTCTTCAGCCTATTGTACTCACTCAGACCCATTTGCCTACTCTATTCATCTAGCTACCCACACAGTTATCCACGCATTTATGTATTCATCTGTTAGTATACTTCTATTCCCTCCCATCCATTCATTTACTCATCCACTTCTCAAGCTATCTAGAGCTATTTATCCTTTCAATTTTCTTTGATCCATTTATCCACTTAAACCTTTCTGTACTCTCTCCCACCATTACCCCCACAACACTAGCCTGACTGGGCCTTGCCTCAAGCCTGGGCTTCCTGGATAGGTTAACTCTTATTCCCAGGTTTTAATTCAGGCCCATCCCTAATGACTTCTTTAGAATCCCTCCACACCCTGTTCCCCCATCCATGCCTCACCATTGGAAGCTGTGAAGTCAATGGCTACTGTGAAGTTCAGCTGTGTCCTGTTGGGGAAATAGATGGATTGAGAAATGAGGGACTAATACTTACTAAGAATTTCTCAAACACTTGTATGCATCTGAATCACCTGGGAATCGTGTTAAAAAGTAAATTATGATCTGGATGGTCTGGGTGGAGCCTGAGATTCTACATTTCTAACAAAATCCCAAGTGAGGCAGATGCTGCTGGCCCATGGAACACACTTTGGGGAGTGTGTTCCCACATGCCCCATTCATTCCTAAATGCCTACCTCATGACATAATATGCATAATTTAATTTAACCCTTACTATAGTCCTGAAGTAGTAATTAACATCTCCATTTTACATTAAAATCAGGTTGAAAGAAGAAAAGTACCTTACTGGGGTCTGCATGCATCCACTAAACCAAGGAAAATGTCCCCTACAGCCTGCTTGTCTTTTCCTTCTCTCTTAGCCTCTCCCTCTTGCCTCGCCATATCTTCTGTCTGGGCTCCAGTAAGGCTACGGGAGACCACTGGTCTGTCATCTTCCCAGGGGGGCTGGAAGCTAGAGCTGAAAGGCAGTCCTATGGAGAGAACTACCGTGGACAGCACCCTGCACTTTATAGTCTGCCAAGTGTTCTCAAGTTTGTTTTCAGGATCTCATCGGATCCTGACCATTAATGAAGAGTAACACTGAGGCTGAGAACTGGGAGAAACTCATTGCTGGACTTTAGTCCGGAGCTTGGCTGTGACTCACCCTCCCTTGATGTAATCGACAAAAGTGAATTCAGAGTCCACAGAAAAGGAGAGCAGTGTCACCTGTGGGACAGAAGAGGCAGCCCTGCTACTTGGAAAAGGTGGCTGGGCTAGAGAAAGGGAAAGAGGCACTCTACTCCAGCCCCTGACCCACCCTGTCCGATTTCTGAAAGGGCAAAGGGGGAAGCCATCAGAAACACACTTGGATTTCCAAAAGTGTGTTAAATCATGAAATAAAACTTAGGGTCCCCCCCTCACCGCCCCTGAAAAACCTGCAAAAGATTAAAGATCAAATAAATTTTCTTAGGTGAGAGGAAAAACAAGAAAAAAAAAAACGAAACAAAAGCAAAACTGAAATGGTGCCACCTTGTATCCAGCATCACTGTGTGCAAGTAGTCTGCACCCATAGCTCTCCCACACCCTCACCGCGTGGTCATGCTGGGTGTCCCCATTCTGGGGACAGAGACAGAAGGATCTACAGAGGGCCAGAGCTCTCGGGAGTACTCACAGTTCCCGAGTTGACGTATTTCTTCTTCTTACATTTCTTCCGAGGGTTAAGTACCTAAGTGAAGTAAGGTAGTGGTAACAGTGCGACACAGAGGAAGGGAGCACAGACGAGCACACCTGGGGTGGAGCCTGGGAAACCTGGGTGGGCCTGTGCTCTCACCTCATACACTGTGAACTGGTTCTGGGCCTTGCTCAGCTCTCGGTAGCTGGTGGTGAACTCACCGATGAAGTCGTGGCTGCAATGAGGCCAGGGGCAGGTAAGTGACTGCTGCTGGCTTGGAGCCACCCCTGAAACCAGTCTTTTATCCTCACTATCCCCTGCCTCTACTTGGTCTGCCAGGCACTGGGCCTTGGGTCAGAAGAGAGACCAACCTAAGAGGAAAAGAAGGGAAGAGACAGTGTGCCAGAGAGACAACTAAGGGGACCAGCTGTGTTCAAGGTCCTGGCATCTGTCGTCACCCTCTCTGGCTCCCAAGGCTAGTCTGGGGTTCCTAGTGAGTGTGCTACATATTTCAGGGAACTGTTTGGTTTAATTCTAGGAGAGGGCAGTGCTACCTTCCATCCCGGTCCCAGTCGTACACGTCAATCTTCACCGTTCTGAAATGTTGGAGATAAACATAGGCTAGGTTTGTAGGATAAGTCTGAGACACCCCCACCCATGATAGTCAAGATGATCTTGACTATATACAGATCATCCTTCCATCCATCCATTTGTCCTCCTCTCAGCCTTCCTCGCATCTGTCTTATCCATTCATCAGTCCATGAATGTACCCAACTACCTACTGACACTATCAATATTACTACTGCTGCTGCTATTTGTACTATTACTATTCTTTACTACTGATTTTTAAAAAATATTTTGGCCACACTGCATGGCTTGTGGGATCTTTTTTCCCTGACCAGGAACTGAACCCAGGCCCTCAGCAGTGAAAATGCAGAGTCCTAACCACTGTACCACCAGGGAATTGCATTGCTTCCCTGATGGCTCAAAAGGTAAAGACCACATGTAATGCAGGAGATGTGGATTTGACCCCTGGGTCAGGAGGACCCCTTAGAGTAGGACACAGCAACCCACTCCAGTATTCTTGTCTGAAAAATCCCATGGACAGAGGAGCCTGGTTGGCTATAGACCAGAGGGTCGCACAGTCGGACACAACTAAGTACACACACGTATTCCAGGCATTGTTCTCAGCACTTTCACTGACTAATTTAACAAGCACTCTATAAAGCAAGTATTAATACTATTATTACTTTTGAATAAGGAAACTGAGGCCCCAAAACCAGTAACTTGACTAAGGACCATAGCAAATAAATTGCTGAGCTGAGATTTAAACTCTGACATCGTGGTTCCAAAGACCATGTTCTTAACAGCTATGCCTAAGTCATCTCATATGGCCACTGATCTATGTGGCAGCTCATTCAACCATCCATCTAGTCACCCTTTTACCCATATAAATTTACCAATCAATTACTTATTAAACTCTATCACCCATATAACTATACATCCAGCCCTTCAATGACTCACCGATACATTCAAGCGTTCATCTGTATCTCCACGCATCTATCCAACCAAACACTCAGCCATCTGGTATTTGTCCATCTAATCATCCATGCGTCTACATAACCATCTACTTATGGGCCCACTCACCTACCTTCATGCTGCCCACTTGTGAATTCATATGGTCAGCCTGTCCATCTACGATACACTCACCCATCCATTCCCTCTACCACCCATTCATCTGTCTGTCTATTAATGTACTGTCATTCCACCTGTTTATCCTCCTGCTTTTTCAGTCACCCCTCTGCCTCTCCAACCAACCACCAATCTCTCATATACCCATCCTGCCTCTCAAGCATTTAGCCATCCATCCATTAATCTGCCCATCATCTACCCATCCACTAATCCACCCAGCAGTCCACTCACTCACTCATCTGCTATCCATTCATCCATCCCACCCACCAGTCCTCTTGTACACCCATCCACATACCCATCTATTCATTCACCAGTTTATCCATTCATCTGATTATCTATCCATGTACCTGCTCATTCACTTATTCACTTGCCCTTTCATCCATTCATCCATCCACCCATCCATCCGTCCATCTACCTATTCATCCATGTGGCTATTCATATGCCTTTCCATGCACCCATATCCATGTTCAAAACTGTCTCACTGAGCAGGATCCTCCAATGCTATTATGGCACTTCAACCTTCATTCTTCACCCCAAGAACCCCACTCTCACACCCTTGTCCCCTTACTCCTTGGCTTATACTGATGCAGACCTGTCATAGTCTCCATTGCACAAGGCCCGCACAGGGATGCTGAAGGGCTGCCATACAGGATTCAGTGTGTTTTTCACAACCTCTGTCTTGTGGCAGATGGTGAACCTGGAGAGGACAAGAGGACTGGATCCTGCCTTTGGGGTAGGACTGAGCCCAGAGACAGGGCCTCATATGCTTGGTTTAAGCACATATTGGGTGCTGCCTTAAGTGAATTCTGGGCTCAGGTCCTGATGGAGTCTAAGATGTCCCAGCCTAAGAGCCCTTATGGGCCCACAGCAATAGTGGGAGCAGTGACTCACGTGCCATCCTCATTGCTCCTGTAGAACACGAGGAAGGGGTCTGATTTTCCAAAGAAGTCCTTCTTGTCCAGCTTGTTTGCACACAGCTGCATGGTGGCAATATCCTGTGGATGACGTTGGACTATTGACACTCAAATTGCCCCCAGACTCAGCCCACTAAAGGGAGTTTGGGGAGAGAAGAGAGCCTCCTGGGTCTAGCATGTGGCCCTTAATTACCCGACAATTGCTAAGCTCCTCTGCAGTCAGCAATATGGTCCCACACTTCTTGCCTGGTACACCCCTGGAAGCAGAAAAAGCCTCTTTGTGAGGGGGGAGAGTAGGAAACAATGATTGGGGTGGCCAATCTGGGATTGGGTAGGCCAGGGGATTCAATTTGTCATTTACTGACTGTCCCGAGTGTTTCCATCTCTGGTGGGGTAGGACCTGACTTGGACTGGGGAGGGTCTCTGGTCTGGAAGGAAGGGGTTAATTTAGCCTGTGTGGACATCTCATAATGGTAACATGGGAAAGACAGGATTTAGAGTTCTGAGCAAGTTGTTTTCCCTTTCCTTGGGCCCTTGGTTTTCTCTTTATGTAATGGGAATCTTGTCTATCTCTTAGGGTTGTGAAAAGATGAGAATGAATGCATGGAATAAAAAGCAGTTGGTAAGCTTGGTAGATATGAAGGTGGTTCCGTTTCTCAAAGCAGACTTTGCTATATGCCAGGCATTGTTCTAGGTACAATTTGGCCAGTTGGCACCTTCCAGCTCTGCTAGACCCTGCCTTCAGGGAGTTTCCAGGGGCAGCTGGGATGTCAAGGCCATAGGCAAGTACAGTGTGATGTGATGCAACAGTCCTGAATGAGGGACAGCAATTTCTACCCAGATCTGGGGCAGAAGGACTGGTTTGTTAGGTCAAAGATGCTGTGGTTTCAGAAGATTGTGAAGAGTGAGACCTAAAAGACCAGGGCAGCCTTATCCTCTTCTGATCCAAGAAGAGACACTTGCATATGCCTGGACATCCATCCCCAACTTGCTTTGGGTCTCCAAGCAGTCAGAGGCCTTGTGGATGTGGGCCTGCCAACCCTAAACTCTGGAAGAGCCAAAGTGTGACAGAGAGGAAGCTAAGTTGGGAGTATTCTCAGTTCAAGTTTTGATTCCAACTTGCCATGTGATTTTTGTCATCTTTAATATGAGAACTTGAACCATTTCGTTGGCTTTTTGATCTCTGACTCCCTGTGCTTTAAAAAGATAGTGTGTAATGAGTGCAGGGACTCTCCACCTGCACACCCAGAAGTGAATCACTGATGCTACTGCCTTCTCACTGTTCTTTCTCTCCTTAATTTTCTCCCTCATCTCCTCACCCAGTGTGAATTCCAGTCACTCTGGACTATAATAATCATTCCCTTCCATCCTACTCCTTTCCCCTAGCCCTTCTCTCACTTCTGTCTACTTATTTGGCAGAACCACAGCCTGAGTTAAATCCTATTCTCTGCCTAACCCATACCACACCTGTGCAACTGGATATGGCCAGAGGAAAACTCACACTTGTGCTAACTGGTTTCATTTTAGATGTGTGACCACAAACCTCAAGAAGGTCCTTAAGAAGGGGTTAAGTGAGCCCTTCACTCCCCAGTGCTGTGAGATGGCACTTGCACTCCTCCTCCTCTCTCCTCAGCCCAAAAAGCCTCCTCCTCCGTCCTCACTCTCAGCCAATGACCTTGTTTCCGACTTCACTGACAAAGCTGAAGCAACCAGAAGACACTGTCCACAGACCCGCCACACACCTACCCTGCCTCCAGTATCTTCTCCCACACGAGGCCTTCCTACCGTTGCTATAAATGACTACATGTGCCTATTTATCCCTCCCCTGTGTGCTACATTCCACACCCTCCCTCTTGCCTGTACAGAGACATCACTCCAGCAACTGGCCCCCCTTTTTTTGATCATGCCATGAGGCATGTGGGATCTTAGTTCCCCGATCAGGGATTGAACCCACACCCTCTGCACTGGAAACATAGAGTCTTAACCACTGGACCACCAGAGAAGTTCTTTCCCTCTTTGTATTATGTCAGATTTTCAGATTCTACTAGATCATTCCCATTAGCATACAAATGTGATATAATTTTTTTCAGGTTAAAATATTACAAACCTCTTCTTGATCTCACTTCCCTCTCCAGCCACCCCTCCTTTTCTCTTCTCCTCTTTGCAGGAAAATTCCTTGAAAGATCCCTAATTCCCATTTCTCTCTTCCATTCTCTTCTAAACCTCCCTAACCAGGCTGTTATCCAAACCTGTTCTTCAAAACTCTGACAAGCAGAGTCGCCAGCGACTGACATCCTGCTAAACCCACTGTCCAGTTCCCAGTCCTCGCCTTTCTTGACTGCAGCAGCATTTGACATGGTCAGCCACTCTCTTGTCATTGATGCCTGTCTTTTGCTTCCAGGACAGCACCACCTACTCTCGGTTATCCCCCCATTTCATTAATGCTCCTTCTCAGTCTCCCTTCCTAGCTCCAACTCATGGAGTTTTGGTCTTTGGTCTTCTCTCTCTCTCCTCACTCCCTTAGTGATCTCATCTAATCTCATGTCCTGAAAGAGCATATAAGATTTATGTTTCTTATTGCCTATTTGACACATCTACTTGTCTAATAAAAATTTATGAAATTCAATACGTCATACTGAACTCCTCATTGACTTCCTCCCACAACTTACTCCTCCCTCACCTAAAAAAGAAAATCATCTCTATGGCAACTCCATCTTTCCACTTGTTCAGGCCAAAGGCCTTGGTGTCATCCTTGACTCCTCTTATTCTCTCACGTCCATATTCAGTCTGTCAGGAGTCTGCTTCTCCATCTTCAATTTATATCCAGAATCTAACTAATTCTCCCCTCCTTCACTCGTGGCACCATGGATTACTTCTACTTTTGCCCACCCAAGATGTAGTCTCAACCCAGCAGCATCCTTTGAAAGCAAGTTAGAGCATTTGTCTGCTCAGAACCCTCCACTGAGTCCCAACTCAGAGTAAAAACTAAAGTCCTCACAGTGGTTCCCAGGCCCTAAACGTGAATCCACCAAGCTCACCTCCTCCTTTCTCCCCCCTGCTCACCCAGTTCCACCCACATTGGCCTCTGTGCTGCTCTTTGAACACATCAGACTTCTGCACAGTTTCCTCTCCTGGAACATTCCTCCTCCAGATATCAGCACAGCTCACTCCCTTATTTTCTTCAGATTATTGCTCCGAAGTTATCTCTCCATGAGGCCTCCTCAACCCTTCTGCAGAAAACTGCAACACCCATCACCCTGCATTTCCGGTCACTCTAATTCTGTTCTACTTTCATTCCACAGCACTTCATGTCTTCTAGCACATTATGTAATTTACTTATTTATTATTTCAGTTTTGTACTATTTCTCTCCCTCTTCTGTTACATAAGCTCCCTGAGGGCAGGAGCCTTTGTTTCGTTCACCACTGCAATCCAAGCCATTTGAACAGTGGCTCACATAGAGTATATGCCCAGTAGTGTTTGTGGAATGGATAAATCCTTGGTACCCAGCCCAGGGTATAGCATACAAAATGTGCTAATAAATATTTAGTGAGTGAATGTAATGTAAATTCCAGAGAACTTAATTTAGTGAGGAAGACTTGGAAATGGACCTTAAAGTCTGAATCAGATTCAGAAAAAGAGTGAGGAGAGAGAGTGAGAGAGAGAGGAGATATGTCAGGGCTGAGAGTGACTTGAGCAAAGCCCTGAAAATTGAATTTTCCCAGGAGGTGATGGGAGCCATTGAAGGCACCTGACCAGGGGAATCCCAGCCTCCAACGATACAGAGTCAGCTGCATCTTTAGGAGAATTCGGAAGCCCGCCCCTTCCCCATTCCCCTTCGGGTTCAGCTCACGTGAGGGGTCGCTCAACTCGGCTGCCCTGGCCTCCGATCACCTCTCCCAGGGCCAGGAACGCTTGGCCCAGGAAATCCTGCACAGGGATACAGAGTCCGCGAGGACAGGAGCGACTGGTGGTGCAGAGTCCCAGCCCAGCCCTGCTGCTGCTGCTGCACTGACCGCTGCGACTGGAGGCAGTGGAACCACCCAGCCAGGGCTTTAGAGGAGGGACGGGGTCCCCAGACAGGCCGCCGCTCTTGGTCCTGACATCTGGAGCCCGCTGCCTCTACCCTGCCAAGATACCATCCCACCCCTCACCTTTCACACACCACACACACTGACCCCGCCCAGCCCCATTCAGCCTCACCTTCTGAGGGTCCCAGCAGCAGTCGAGAAGGAAGAGTAGCAGTGAGTAAGAGGCACAGGCGGGAAACCGAGGCAGGAACAGGAGAGGAGGGCAGGGAGGGCAGGTTCGGGGCAGAAGAAGGTCGAGTCGGGTTTGAGGGGTAGGAGGGTTCTAAGGAGGGTCGTTTAACACACAGTGAGCGCCGCCTGTGTGCCCAGCCTGCCCGTGAGGGAATGGTCGCTCACCGGTTTGGAGATGTTGGTTTTGGAGTCGACGTTGTACCTGGGAAGAGAGTGGGACCAACATGGGGAGGGGATGGTGGGAGAGAGCCTGGAAAAGGGGTCCGATTTCGAGTCCAGGTTAAAATTGTGGGTGGAGGGTGGGGCAGTCTTGTACCGGAATTCAACCTGGACCTCCCTGGGGTAGGAGTCGGGGTCAGAGGGAGTCAGACCTGGGCAAGGTCAAGTCCGGGGCCAGCTGGGGGCATGGTCACCTCAGAGGTGGGACTTAGAAAGGGGCGGAGCCAATTAAGGAGAAGTGTTGTCAGCAGGACTAGGCCTGGGGAGTGGCCAACCTAGACTTGGGGCGGCGCTAAGCCTAGAGAGGAGTCCTTCAAAGTGCTACCGAACTGGGCCCGGGGGTGGAGCCAGGTCGGGGGCCCGCTGGGGGGCGGATCCAGGTTGGGGGAGGTCCAAGCCAGGTTTCTGGGCGGGGCTCACACATCGAAGCGCAGGTTTTGCTTTTCCTCAAAGAAGTAGTCCAGGACGAATTTGCGCACGAAGTCTGGGTTCAGTGTGTTGTCGATCACCTCGGTCCGTCCGAACTGAATGGGGAGTGGACAATCAGCATGGGGCCTGCTAAAGGGGGCAGGTGCTTCCCAGGCGCGGCGGTGGACTGGGTGAGGGTTCCAGGACTTACCTCCCGCCACTCCTGGCTGGCCCGGCTCTGCGTGTAAAGCACCACCACTGCAGGCGGGAGCGGGGGCGGGGAAGAAAGGACGTCAGGTCGGCCCGCCCCCCGCCCCCCCGGCCCTCAGGTGCTCTCGGACCCCAGGTTCCCTCCCTCCCCACCCTGGTGCCGCCTACTGGGGTCGGACTTGGAGAAGGTGTCGAGGTCCAGCAGGTTTCTAGAGAAAGAGACAAACAGACGGACAGCGAGTGGATCATTCTGGAGCCCACTACTGGTACCCTACCCAGAGGTGGGCACCTAGGGAGGCACGGGGTTCAAATCACACCTCCTTCCCCCGTAACTACACCCTGCCGGGGGCCCGCGTTATCAGCACCCTGGACAACACCGGAAATCTCAGCCCTAGAGCTGTTTCTCTGCGGACTGGACGCGTCCAGACTGCCTCCAAGGGCCCAGGAAAGAGGGTTAGCCCCCAGAACTTTACCCTCCTGGGGCGCAGATCCTACTGGATCCCCGCAACCCATCCCTTCAAGCCTTAGGCTGAGCCCTCTTTTGTGGTTGGGGCTATTCAAGGAAACCCCCTCCCCGCGTCCGCTAGCAACTCCCCTGAGTCTGCACCCGCGATTTTCCCCGGCCCCGATCCTTCTTCTCCTGGGGTCTACCCCCTGCTCGCGCTGAGCCCCTGAGCTGGGTGGTGCTGGGGCAATGCCTAAGCCCTTCCCGGCACGGCCCGCTCACCGGCAGGACACGGTAATTTCAATCTTGGTGGCTGGGACGCTGCGCTCGGAGGCTCCGCTGAAAGACATGGCTGGTCGGGTGGCCGGAGCTGCGGGAGGCTGCGAGACGGGGGCTGCTAGGGGCGGCGGCGGCGGCGGGGCCCGGCCCATGTGCCGCCGCGGCGGTGGTGGCGGAGGCTGCGCTCCCTCCAGCCCTGCTTGCGCTCTGGCTGCTCGCGCCTTCACTGTGGCCGGCCGCACAGCGGCTCCAGATGGCAATGCAACCCCGCCCGGCCCGCGGGGGGCCCCCACTCCATTGGAGCAGCCTCCAATAGGCCAGGAACCTTACACAGATCCGAACTCCAACTCACTAGGTGGGAGAGTCCTCCCAGTGCATCTCCCCGAGGAGAGAGCCAGGCCTGCCCCCACAAGAGCTGTCCAGGATGCTGACCGGCCCCGGATACCTAGTGGGCACTGGGGTAGATTGCTTTTCCTGAGCTGCTCCCTCAACAATCTGCTTCTTCCCCTTGCCACTCCCGCCTTTCCTCAGTCTCTGAATAGGAATAGTTACACATTTGTTCTCATTAGCCGTGTGACCTTGGGCAAGTTACTCAACATTGGCCGAGTCACTGGCAGAGTCAGTTCACTGGTAAGAATGGCCTTAATAGCACATACTTGGGGTGTTGTAAAATTTCATCAAGATAACCTACAAACAGGATTTAACATAGGGGATTATACACAGTAAACACTCAAAAAATGTTCATTGGTATTATTTCCCTCTTCTGGGCATTTACACTAATAATCTCTTCTGTGTTGAGTCAGAGGTCAGTAAATGGTGCACTGTGCAAAACCTTTGGTCCATGTCTTTGAACCCACATGACTTCATGGTGTTAGAGACGAAGACATACTCTGTGAGGATGCAGCTCACCGCAGATCACACAGTAAATGAGGGTGGTGGTCGGCCAGGTTCACCCTCCCCATATCACCTACTGCCTTCGAGGCCCTGGAAGCCAATCCCTCACCGAATGCAGGGCCTGCAGGTCACCTGTACCAAAAGCAGATTGTTTGCTGAACTTTTTAATAATAAAGATTACTTGGGAATTCCCTTGTGGTCCAATAGTTAGGAATCCCCATGCTTTCACTGCCGAGGGTGCAAGTTCAATTTCCAGCCAGGGAACTAAGAACCCAGGGCATGGCCAAAAAAAAAAAAAAATTCCCCCACCCCTTTTCCCAGCTTAATGAAGATCTCAGCAACTTCAAGTCCAACTTTCAGGCAGCCCTGGAAATCTGCATGGATAAACAGGCTCCCCAAGTGACTGGGGCCCATTCAGGCCTGAGGACCACTGTTCCCACCTTAAGAGCCTGTTGCTATGTGTTGCTATCTCACTGGAGACTCTCATGGCTCATGAATTAAGAGGCACATCCAAGTCTCCAATCTCTTCTTGCTTCCTATGTACCTCCATCCCCCCTATAAAAACCCCTTCTTCTAGCAAAAGGAAGGAAAGTGAGAACCTTCTAATTAACTCCACAAAGACAGCAACCAAATGATGATGCAAGAAAATAGCTGTTCAAAAAGACTTTGATTTCATTTTGTGATCTGTGTTAAACTGCCTCATTTTCAGTGCAGGTGACCCGACCCCTCCTCCCCAGGAGACAAGAATGGAAAGTGGAGGTCTTTTGTGAAATCTCAGCCTCCCCCAAGGCCCCAGGGAAACGCTACACAGTTCTGAGAGTTGACAGGAATCCTGGCAAAGACTAAGGTGGGTGGGAGGCAGTGACAAGTGGGTCGGCAGACACCAGTCAGGAAGCTGGGGGTGGGAGAACCCCGTCCTCGGTCCTGCTCAGCTTCGGGGCTGCCATGTGCGTGATGGTGAAGGGAAGTTCCCCCCGACCTTGAAGCACCCCTTAGCTGGGCATGGCTTTGATTCCGCTCAGGTGAGAGAGGATCAGGAAGCTGTTGTGAGCTGGCTGCTTCATAAGGTGCTGCTGCTGGTGCCCCGGAGTCCAACGCCACGGACAAACTGCTCCAGCAGGCCACCGATGGCACCAGAGGGACTGGGGGCTGCTGCGCGGAGCCCCACTGTGCTGCTATACGCAGCCAAGAAGGCTGAGCGCACCTCCTGTAGCCGGGTCTCCCGTTCACTCAGGGCTGTAAGTCTGTGGGGAGGGAGGGAAAGAGAGAATTAATGCATTATCCAGGGGCAGGATCCATCATCCTCATCCTTACGCCCCACTGCCTGTCCTTCTGCATTCGCCAGTACAAGGCCAGCATCTGCCCCTGGCCATGCGGCCTTGTGGTTCAGGCCCCTGAACCACCCCTGAAATGTTCAGTCCTGTTCCCATCTTCAACTCTCCCTCAGGCTGCTGTTCCTACCTGGAGAGGCCAGAGCCCTCACCTTTAGTCGCTGCAGTCCCCAGGGAAACGTCTAGGAAGGGGCTGGCTTTTCCAGCAGGATTTCCGTTCTGATTCTATCTGCTTTTCCTTTCTTGGCCTCTACAGGCACTTATCACAAGTCAAGAAGGGTAACAAAAAGTGTGAATTTCACATGAGGTTATCTGATAACCTGAAGGGTCATTCATAGAAAAGGGCTGAGGTACCAACCACACACAACCTCTGGACTCAAAGTTATAAAGTCTAGGGGCAGGAGAGATGGAATTAGGGAAAAAGTCACAGACCTACATGAGATGAGCCCTCACGTTCCTATCCACCTAAGCACCAAGACCAGCCCTGAACACCAACTCCCTCCAAAATTTCCCCTAAGAGACCAATGCCTGGGTAATTCCTCCTGTGAATCTGTCAGAAGCCGCAGCAATATCCCCAATTCCCAAGCCCAAATGACCTGTACCTGGGGCCTGTGGAGCCCATGGAAGTGTGAGGATAAATGACAGTCCAGGGCTTAAGTATGGAGACAGCAGACCCAGGAAAAGCAGACTGGTGGGAGTGGGGGGGTGTGTATGTGTGCATGTGTGACAGAGAGAGAAATACCAGCAATAGCAGAAGTAGCAGCAGGTTCTAGGGCAAAGAAAAGTCAAGTAACTGTAGCGGCAGCACAAAGAAATGAGGCTGATCCTGGACTCCTGCAATACCATGAACAACTCCCAAGTCTCTCTTGGCATGTGGGGGAGATTCGTGGCCCTAGATCTTCTTTACTTCCTAATTAGTTTTCACAAAGGCTGGAGACCATGTGTGCCTCTTTAGCTTTCCCTTAGAGCATATAACCAGGAGAAATTCAGATTAGTAGTTCATATTCACAGGGACTATCTGAAGGTCCATATGTGTGCATTCTCACTGCCCCTATTTTGGGATGCAGAAAGGGGAAAGATCACAACCTCTTTTAGAAACAAGATACCTGGAGCCCAGAGAGGATATGTGATCCGCTTGAGGACACAAGGTGGGCAGAGCTACTACAGTGTCATTCCCTCTCAAGACAGGAGCTAGTAGGCTCATAGTAGTCAAGGGTTCAACCCCAAGACAGAACTTGTAAACCTAACAGCTGGGATTTGGATTCGATTTCTCTCAGACACCCAAGCCAAAGCACTGAACCCACATACTATGTGATCTCCCCAGTTATCAACCCTGAGCCCATGCCCACCCTGCAATCTCAGAGGCCATGGGATCATGGAGAACCTAGCCCTCCTCTGGGAACCACCCAGAACCTGAGGAATGGCTAGGGACACAGAGAACTACCTAAGGCATTAATTACAGGATCCAGGGCTGAAGCTGCCCATTTCAGTGGCTAATGCCAGGTAAGTGAGGGTGCTATTATGCAGGGGCAGAGATGTCAGCTTCCTCCAGCTCCTAGGCTCTTTGGCTTCAATAGCAAGAGCCTACGGAAACACGAAGAGAACTATGTCTTTAATTTTTCTAAGAGATCTTATTTCTGGCTTAAGGGAGTGGCTATAGAGAAAGCTGTGCCAAGCCCTAGAGGCCTTTGAAGTCCTTGGGCTACTCCTGAGCTGCAGGGCCAGGGCTTGCGAGGACCATCCGAGAATCCCAAGGTCTGGCCCCTGCCTGCCCTAGGCAGAATCCGTCTCAGCTCCCAAAGGCAACCTGCCTCCAACCTGTCAGTACTGGAGGGTATGAGCTGATCCTGAAGGTGGTGACGACCACCCAGCACCTGAAGTTCATTCAGCCCATATCGGGGGCAGTAGTGGGTGGGTAGTTGAAGGCTGTCAGGCAGCCACAGTCAGATCCTGCTCCCCAGGCCACCGGAGGCTCCCTGCCATCTGACATCTGTGAAACAGCAGAGCAGGCAGGGGGCAGGGCAGCCTGAGAAGCAGCTGCTCAAGTAGATGCACTGCTTGAGTTGGAGGCCCAGTACTGGAGCCTTGGAGGGAGAGGAGT
Source organism: Bubalus kerabau (assembly GCF_029407905.1). Classification (NCBI taxonomy): domain Eukaryota; kingdom Metazoa; phylum Chordata; class Mammalia; order Artiodactyla; family Bovidae; genus Bubalus; species Bubalus kerabau. The sequence continues at coordinate 18,711,389 of NC_073643.1, forward strand.
TTATAGGCGTGGGCTTTAGTATTCCCGTCCAATTTTCTTTCCTGACCAGAGGCAAAAGCAGATGACAAAAGGGGGCAGGGAACAGCAAGGAACCCTCGGTTCTGCTTGGGAGCACAGCCCTTGGGCTAACCCAGCTCCATTCTGGCTCTTTCTCCACCATACACCTACCTTCACTACCCCACTGTTCCGCTTTCAAAGGATTCTCATGTCAGGCAAAGCCTTGGACCGAAATAGCATCCTCTATAGTTAGAGTCCAGCCAGCTTTCCCTAAGGGTGTGCCCCAAGACATCCATGGATGGGTTTCAGAGGCTGGGGAGAGTGAACACATTCTATCACCCTTCCTGAGCAGCCCGTCAGCCCCCTTCACACCTCAGGGTGCAGGACCAGAGAGGTATACTTAGCGGAGACATTCAGGAGGGGCAGGGAGCCCAGGCCAGCTCCCTTAGGCCAGCTGCCACCTCATTCCTGGCCAGCACTCGACTGCTTGCCAGCTTCTCACACAGGCAGGGGAAGGGGCATCCTGTCTTCTCAAGCAAGACACTTACAGACAATTGTTAGGGAGCTCATCCGGGAAGCTGAAAGGGAGAGAGGAGTCTGTGTGCAGGACAGCCCGTTCCTGAATACTGCCACAGCCTGTTACCATCTGCCAGCTGCCAAAGTCTGTGGAGAGAGAGGATCCGGGCAGGGGATGGTCCACTGATCTGGGGCAAAGAGGAGAGAGAGGGGAGATGATGTAGTCAGTCATATGCCTGACAGGGGAGGTCCTGGAAGAGTCGGGGTCGGGGTAGGGCTATGGTGGCCCTGGGACCTGGCCACAGGGGCCTAGTGGAAGAGCATCTGCAGAGTCAACTTTTGCACTTTCTCCCAAAGTGCAAAAACTGCTGCACAGCTTATGACCAAGAAAGAAGAGTCAAGACCATAAGAGAGGCTTAATTGTGAGGACAATACTTCATGCAAAGATTTACAGGAGCAAAAGAACAAGAGCAAAGCATGGTGACAAAGGTGAGCAAGCAACCAAAGCCGGGGATCAGGGCGTGCCTGCTCTGCCTGACAAAACAAGTAAAATCTCAACAGCACCACAAGGAGGGGAGCAAGACTGAAGGCTCCAGGAGCCAGGATCACCTCACTCTCCTGGCATGAAGACTGGCAGGATGGGCAATGCAGAGCCCAGGGTCACTGAGGTCCTATCAAAGAGATGAGAGAACGAGTCTCCTGGGGATGGTGGATGTGGTGACCTAGATTGAAAAGGAGGGTACGGGTGCCCTGAGCCCCACCCTCTTCCTCTGCAATGCCTTCCAGGAGCCAAAGTTTGTATTCACAAGCATCAACCCAGCAAACTCACTGTATGCCCAGAGGGGAGGGATGAATCTGGTAGCCAACTTGACAGCTTCATCAGACCTTTTTCAAATAGAGGTTTGCATGGTGTGGGGAAAGGAAAGCTGCACTAGGAATATACCACTGCCACCAGCTCCCCACTCACGGCCAAGCCTTCTCTGCTGTCTCTGGACAGTGGCCCAGCCAGTGGGGGTGGGGGAGGAGGGGAGGAGCCGGGGAAACATCAAACAAGGCCCTTCCATCAGTGACACCAGGTCCCTGTCCCCAGAGGTATATCATCTTTGATGCCTGACCCTTTATCCTTTAATTCAAGAACAGCAGCAGGTGTTCCTGAGGGACCAGAGCAGAAGCATGAATCGTGGTATAGGGGGTGGGGAACTGACAAATGAACTGACCTTGGCCCAACCAGCTGGCTGGTGTCAAGGGCTCCTAGACTGAGGTGACAGTCCCCTTGGGTCCCCAGGCCAGCTTTATCCGCAAGCAGTGGCCAAACTGAGTGCAGCTCTGGCCAGCGCTACATCTCTGCTGATCCTAAACTGTCTCCATCTTAGAGGCAGGGAAATGGCAGCCTGGGCAAGGGAAGACACTTGCCCAAGGATCCACCACAATTACTGAGTGCAAGAAGAGATTTTTATTTTTTAGAGCTAAGCTTGATTACAGATTTGCCATACAACAGAATCACCTTGAGACCAGGGAAAACAGATGGCTGTCCACATTAACGCTGCCATGATGGAATCTCCTGCAACACAGCGACTTGCCATATTCCTTGCTCCTGGCCTACCCCGAAGGTGTGTGACAACAGGGCATGGATGAGGACAGGATGGGCCGCTTGGCGGAAGCCCTGGCGATGACAGAGCAGGCTCCCTTCTTCCCAGGCAGAGATGCTTGGTGGCCAGATGCTCTATCTTTGGTGATCCTTAACTGTTTATAAATCAAACAGCTGACTACACATAAGAGCAAGCTGCAGGCCAGTCTGGGGCCGGTCCTGTGTCTTCTCTGGGTCATGCTGGGGTCTCATGTTGGTGCAACCCCTCTTGAGGTCAGCCTGGCTCCACATACCTCATCTATTGCTCCAAGCTTAAGATGGACATTCTTTTCCAGTTTTTGGGAAAACAATCGTTAAACAACCAAGTGTTGAGGGAACGAAAGTAATGTGAAGTAGAGGCGGCTGGGGAGGATGAGGGACTTCTAGAACAGGGAACATGGGGGTTTCCATGTTCCTAACCCCACTCCCCAGGGCTATCAGTGACTCACATTTCCAATGGGAAAAAGACAGCCAGGTAGAATGTGGTTACAGACAGGTTCCCAGCAAGGGCTCCTGGTCTTCTAGGCTGTGTTCCCTGTACTTGCCCTGCCCAGCAGCAGCAGCACCAGGCAAGAGCCATGCTTGAAGCAGTCAGGGGACAGCTGTGGCATGAAGTAGACAGCATAAATAGCAACAGGACGCATGATCCCAGGGGTCACAAAGTAATCTCAGCAAGCAGCCAACCATCTTCTGCATTTTTTTCAAGAGTTGAATACACAGGCTCCAAATGAACCTTTTTATCTGAGGCTCTTGTCATAGAAAGGGTTGCAAAGTAACATAACCACTGAGTTCCTGGGTTTGAGAGCAAGGAGCTGTACAAAGCACAGAGGTGCTGGTAAGTGCCAATTTAAATCAGCTGGCGAGAGGGGACACCCTAAAGATGACAGGAAACAGTCACCAGAAGGAAGAAACTGCACCTGCCAAGTGAAAGGAGGGAAAACCTTCAAGTTAGCCCCAGTGCACAGGTAACGCAAGCAGCTTTAATAAGCCCCATGCCCTTCTTCCCTACACCTGAACTCAAGTACACACACAGCATCCACCTCCACCCATCTACCTACAGGACTGGAGGGGACATTGGGCCAAGCCATCCTTAAACTGGAAAATGGTCGAGCTGACAGTGCTTCCAAGGTCACCTCACTTAAACCCAAACTTATGAAGACAAAGATCACTATTCCTACTTTAATGATGGGATGAAAAAAATGAGCTCAGAAGGGAAGTGTTCGACCTCAGTGGCAGCTAGGACAAGATTTATCAGATTTGAAAGATCATCAAGTTTCCCCCAGCCTGGACTTTAAGCATTGCTCTGTGTGTCTGTGTGTGTGAACCAGGGACCTCTGCATTCATGCAGCAGCCCAAGGAAAAGTTTTTTGAGGCTCCAAGTTTTCTCTTATCCATCTCAGTCTCAAGCTGGTAATGCCTTAACGCTCCTCATCACTCATCCCTGGTCTGGACCTGTAGCCCCAAGTGCTGCTGCTGCTGTGTTGCTTCAGTCGTGTCCGACTCTGTGCGACCCCACAGATGGCAGCCCACCAGGCTCCCCCGTCCCCGGGATTCTCCAGGCAAGAACACTGGAGTGGGTTGCCATTTCCTTCTCCAATGCATGGAAGTGAAAAGTGAAAGTGAAGTCGCTCAGTCGTGTCCGCCTCTTAGCGACCCCATGGACTGCAGCCTACCAGGCTCCTCCGTCCATGGGATTTGCCAGGCAAGAGTACTGGAGTGGGGTGCCATTGCCTTCTCCGTAGCCCCAAGTGAGAACTCATCAAACATGGGACAGGAACCCTATGTGTCATAGAAAGCACCCTGGTTTTCCTGCCTCATTAAACACAGCCCAGGACACAGCACATTGCTTGTAACAACAAGTAGTCAGTAGGTGGGGAAGGGTGGGGGAGGAGCCGCTATCTGGGCAGCAGAGTTGGTGCCTATGTTGTCACTCAGCTATTCAACCAGGCTGCTGGATGTCCCTCAGACAAGTTCATCTGCTCTTCAGGCAGCTTGGCCTCCAGCTGGGCTCAGCGATAGCATCCTCCCACTCCAGGCATGTACAATGCTAGCAATCCCCAGCCCCCAATGTCTGACCCTGGAGCAGAGACCAAGACCATACAGAGAGGGGCACCTTACTGATCAGGCCTCAGGGAGGCGTCCTGCCTCTTCCCAGCCCAGCCCTGCAGATGACGAGAGATTTCACAGTGGTCCAGAAACACAACTCAGAAGCTACTGTAGTGACAACTAAGGACACAAAAGGGCCACCAGTCTTGCCAGTCAGGGGTATGGGGTTGGAATTGGATAAGAACCAGCACCCCACAGAACCTTCTTTCTAACCCGACACCTATTTCGTAACTTTGCACAAAGCTCCCCCAATTTTTTTGCCAGATGCTGCTGCTGCTAAGTTGCTTCAGTCATGTCCAACTCTGTGTGACCCCATAGACGGCAGCCCACCAGGCTCCCCCGTCCCTGGGATTCTCCAGGCAAGAACACTAGAGTGGGTTGCCATTTTCTTCCCCAATGCATGAAAGTGAAAAGTGAAAGTGAAGTCGCCCAGTCGTGTCCGACTCTTCACGACCCCATGGACTGCAGCCCACAAGGCTCCTCCATCCATGGGATTTTCCAGGCGACAGTCCTGGAGTGGGGTGCCATTGCCTTCTTTGCCAGCAGTCCCACCTTAAACGAGATATGCTAATATGGACATGGTGGGGGGTGGGTGGGGAGGAGAGGGTGGGATGAACTGAGAGAGTTAACACTGAAACACAGACATTACCATATGTAAAATAGGTAGCTAGTGGCAAGCTGCTGTATCACACAGGGAGCTCAGCCCAGTGTACACTTACGGCTGATTCACACATGGTAGTATGGGAGAAACCAACACAACACTGTAATTATCCTCCAATTAAAAATAAAAAAAATTTTTAATTAAAAAAAAAAAAAAGAGATACACTGGTAGAATTTAGGACTCTGCAGCATATGAAACCCAGAGAATTCATATTATTAGGGGAATTTTGGCTGTCACACATAGCTTTCCACACAGTTCCTCCTGCTGCATTAAAAAGCTGATTGGTTATTGTTTCCTAAGAGTAGCAGGAAAGCTAATGACAGAATCCCTCAGGCACTTTAAGATAAGAAGGACTAAATTAATTTTAATGTTAATGGAGATACATAATTATAATTAGAATGCTCTAAATCAGAATCTAGTCTTTCAAAACCCCTGGCAAACAAGCATCCAATCTGGAACCCTGTCTCCTAGCCAGCCTGTAGCCAGTCCAGCCTGGCTACAAGCAAGCACTGACAGAACAGCCCAGCAGAGCCATCAGAAACCACACAGCAGTCCACCCCATGCCTCTCCAAGGCCTTGTGCCCCATCTTGGTCCAGTTATTCCAGCCTCCTCCACCAGGCCCCCGCTCACATGGTCCCAAGTTCAGAAGGACACTCCCAATCCTCCTCAGCCTTGTGGACCATCCTGGACCAGCCATAGCATTTGAGCCCAGTGCAGGTGGAAAACCACTGGGGAGACAGAGGGAAATGATCACAAAATTGGAATGAATGTCAGGAAGAAGAAAATGATTAAGAGCTAAGGTGAGTGGTGGGGTGCTGCCTCAGTAAGGGAGCCCTAACAATTGGACACTTAAGACCAGGAGGACCCAGGAGACGAGGGGCATCTTCTGGTTTCCTTCCCAGTTGTCCAGCAGTGTTGCACAGGCAGGAAAGGAGGGACGGTGAACAGGAGCTCCAGCCGCAAGAGCGAGGGCCACGCGGTGCCCCAGCAGCCCCACAGCAGCCGAGGAAAGCTGACATGGACATGGGGTGGCACCGAGGATGTGCGCGAGCACAGCTAGGGGCTTATCTGCTGGGTGCCACCTCTGCTCAGCTGCCTCCACCAACCCGTGGGGACAGAGGGGTTGTGGCCTTTGCTTACCAGACTCAGCTACAGCACTGGCAGACATGGCAGTGCTCGGAATTGAAGGGCTCACCTTCAAGTGACCCCTCTGGACAGTGCAGCTCCTACTCGCCTAGAGCTGACCCACTCAGCCTGCGAGGGGAGGGCGCTCTTCCCCACCTTCCTCCATTGCCTGTCTTTGCCCAGAAAGGGAAAACCAGAGGATGGCGAAGGAAGGAGATTTTCCAAAGTTTCAGGTCTTTCCTTATAAGTTTGCCACCTTTGGGCTCAGTTTCCTCTTTGGTAACACGTCTGCTACAAGGAGACCTGAAATTCTGGAAAATCTGACAGAGCTGGACTTGAATCTAGAGTGGACTTTAACACTTATGATCTTTCTGCTAAAGGTCTTTTCTCCCTGGCATTTGTTAAGGACCTCTTCAGTCACACACTGCTTTGTTCTTTCCAGAAGGACTAGACATTCTCAAGGCGTTAGAAAACAAAATAAATCACAGGATTTCTTCCCTGGCTGTATGACTTGGAAGGTATGAGGTCAGTGAGGAAATCCTTTCCCCAAATGCCAGGCCATCCCTCAATCCTAAACCTGCCCGGTGCTCAGCTTTCATCTCACCAGAGAAACATGATTTCTGCAGCACATTCCAGGCCCACCTGTCCGTCCTGGCTGAGCTGCTCTCCTACCGGGTGTACAGTCTTGTGAGGTTTACCCCAGCCACACACATCTAGCCTGACTCCCTACTGGCCATTCTCTTCCATGCCCCACCAATTCAGACAAGGAATGGGAGAACCAGAAGCAACTCCAGAGGATCCAGCTCCATCTCTTTAATCAGAATGTGGCATTCACAGGGGCTGAGACCTGGCAAAGGCAGCAGGTGGTGGCAGCCCCGACTCCCTGCCCATCACATCACAACTGCTCCACCTTCTCGACTCCACATCGGCCAGCGCTCCAGGAAGGAGGGCTCTCAGACTGCTCTGTGAACCTGCTTTCACTCTGTACCTCCAAACAGTGGGTGAGCCTGCAAGTCTGTTGATCCCCTCTGGTCTCCTGGATATACCACCTACCAGGCCGCGTGCCCTGGAATCCCAAGCTCCAGCCTTATCAAGAGGGAAGGACTTTGGAGCTCCTCACCTGGGCTTGGGGACCTCCAGGGGACTGCTACCCATCCTGAAAAAGTTGTCAGAATGGTTCGAGGACGAGGAGCTGGAGGACTTGGCTTCTACCAGTCCCTGGTGGGGAGGCAGGCGGTCCTCGGAGGGCTGTGGCCGGTTCCAGAGCATGCTCTGTGGAGAGGAGGAGTGGCTCTTCCTCCTGTGGTGGGAAGACAGGGCTGCTGGTGAAGGGCCACCTCAGGCCCACCCTCTGCTCACCTGAGCTGAGTCTCTGGGCCCAGTTTTTACTTCCACCAGAAAAATGCCACATGGGAGTGGGCACACTCACCACTCCCCTGGGCTTGGCCATAGGCAGCGAGAGCTGGGTCTTCACAGAGGGACTATGGCGTTCAAACACACTGACCTACTGGCCTCAGTGCACATGCTGGGCAACAGATTCTGAACTAACAGTTTTAAGGACTGCCCCTCCCTCCAAATGTTGTACAAAATCTCAAGCCCTTTGTCCAGGGAGAAAAGTCATCTGATTCTCAAAGGAGCTGACCCTCAAACGAGCTCCCAGCTGCAACCATCATTTCGTACTCAGTACTTTTTTCTTTTTCTAAGCTTGGCCCCACCTCCCTGGCAATCGATACAAGGGAGTGCCCCCATGAAGTCCCTTTAACACCCTCCCCTCACCCCACCTTGTCTGCCCAGCCCTGCAGCTTCTTCCTTTGTCCCACAGGGAGCACTGGCCCTTGATGCTCTTGGGCCAGCATGGCAGCATCCCTCCCCAACCAGATGGCTGGCCTCTGAGGTCCAGTAGAGACAGCAGGGCAGGTAGCTGAGCTCTTAGACCTACTGTTGGGGCCCCTTTGTTCCTGGGGCTCCCTGGAGCTGAAGCCCTGGCTCCCAGCTGTTAGCAAGCTCAGTTCCAGCCTGGCCCTCACCAAGCTGCCTGAGTCTGTGCTCCTGCAGGGACCAGCTCCACGGTCTCATAGGTGAAGCTCCCGGCGGCTCCTGGGGAGCTCTCCATGACTAGAGAGAAGTCACTGCCAAGGCTGGTGGTGCTGCCACGGTCCTTCCGCCCTGAAAAGAGGCCAGGACCATCAGTCAGCATATTATCTTCTATGAGGGATTCCCCACCTCTTCTACACCATACAACTGGAGAGAGAAGTTCCTAGAACAAACAATCTCTATGTGGTCCATACTCAGAAAGATGCACAGAGAAGTCTGCCGGGGCCCATGACTCACTCAGCATGCAGATATCTTCCACGGTGAAGCCTGCATCCCGAGCTGGCAAACTCTTCCTCCTATAAACAGAAGCCAGAACAGTGAGCTCCAGATTGGACTGGGGGTATTCTTTGTCTCCCACTATGCTGCCCACCTGGAAAAGAAGCTCCAACTCCGTGGAAACTCATGGAGACAGGTCCTACCTAGCCTGCTGCAAAAGGCCAAGGCCCACTTCAGGGAGGCCAGCAAAGCCCGCTTCCTGCCCGTCAGCATGGTCCCTCAGAGGTCAAGTCTGGCTCAACACATTAGGGGCCTGGATTTGGAAGGTGAGGAAACACGGCACAGACACCAATTCTCACAGGAGCAATCACCAGGCCAAGACCCCTATGTGTGTCAAACTGGGAGCAGACTGCTCTGTGGTGGGGGGCTGCACAGACATACCTCTGCAGCAACTCAGGGAGGAGAACTTTGGCCTTGGAGGTGGTGGAAGGGCAGTTTTGGGGTCTCCCCATCCCTTCCCTCCAGCAATGTGCCCTGCACCCCAGTCACAAGATAAGCCTCTTCACCCTCTGCTGCTGCTGCTGCTGCTAAGTCACTTCAGTCGTGTCCAACTTTGTGCGACCCCATAGACGGCAGCACACCAGGCTTCCCCGTCCCTGGGATTCTTCAGGCAAGAACACTGGAGTGGGTTGCCATTTCCTTCTCCAATGCATGAAAGTGAAAAGTGAAAGTGAAGTCGCTCCGTCGTGTCTGACCCTTAGCATGGACTGCAGCCTACCAGGCTCCTCTGTCCATGGGATTTTCCAGGCAAGAGTACTGGAGTGGGGTGCCATTTCACCCTCTGGCCCTCTCCAATTACCCCTATCTGCCCTCAGAGGGAAGGCAGGGATGGAAGGCCAGCCTGCCCAGCATGCAGGGAGGCAGGGTGGGGAGAAGACAGCAAGCGAGACCACCTGCCCTAGCACAGCCCCTCCCAGTGCACCTGCCTTCCAGCAAGAGCAGGTCTCTCCTTACCTCTGTGTCTTCAGAGCAGAGAACTCTTCAGAGATGATATGCTTCAAAAAATTGAAGCAGAAGAAAAAAATCTAAGAAACAGACCAAAAATCAGCACACATGAGAAGATAGTCTTCCCCAGGGAGAAGGATCTAGGTGGCTAGACTCCCAGGAGAGGGCAGCCAATGACCCTGGTCACCCCTGCCAGACAGCAGCCCCGCTCTGGGGACCCTGTCAGATATTCTGGTGTGGAAGAAGAATGGGTGCCAGAGAGGGCGTAGCAGTTCAGGCAGGCATGCCGGGGCTGGGCAAGGAAGGAAAGGACTATGTTTCCTTCCTTAGAACGCAAGAGGGTAAGCCAGGGATGTTTCAAACCATCTTCAAGTTCCACACGTGTGTTCTCAAGCTACTGAAAACGATGAAGATAACAGTCACTTCTCCCCCTCAGTCTCTCCTGAGAACACCATGGAGAGAGGGTCACAGGGAAGGACAGCTGGGAGAGAGAGGATCTGGAGGCAAGACACAGCAGGAACACCACAGAAGGGTAAGGAATCAGATTTCATAGGGGAAATACCCAGAAACAGTGTGGTTCAGACCCACAGACTGCACTGCTCAGAGATCAGGGTCAGTATGAAGTCTGAGACAGGCCAAGGCAAGGGGAGGCCCTGAATTCTGGCCCCACATCCACATCCTCGTCTCTGTGGGCAAACGCTCTTTCCTTCCAGCCAGCACACACGTCCATCAGGCCTCTGCGAAGTGCACACAATGCTCTGTCTCTGCAGTGATTCTGAAAGGTGTGGTCCATCCACCCCTCACTTGGGAGAAACACCTACAGAGTATCCCAGAGCCTGGTAAGATTTCCTCAAAAAGAGGAGGGAGAGCGCCAAGGTCAGTCCAGTTTGAAAACTTGGTTACAAAATTTCTTTTTTTTGGCTTGTGGGATTTTAGTTCCCTGACCAAGGATTGAACCTGGGCCCTCAGCAATGAAGGCATGGAGTCCTGAACACAGAGTTCTAACCACTGGACTGCCAGGGAATTCCCTGTTAGATACAACGAAACAGATGTCTTCATTACAGACTTTTCAGATTTTAATATGCTAATGTGCTCGGAGAATCTCAAAGGCAAAGGAAGGGTATAGAATGCTGTTTAACAGGTCCTAGCCTTTTGCATGTTTTTAAAGTTTCGGTATCTTGAGTGTGTGAAGTGGGAGGGAGGGAAGGGGGGAATAAGAGAAAAGCCCACCTTCTGCCCGCCCTCCCGGCTGAGGAGACCCTCTTGTTTATACTGAGACATGGCCAGGGTTTGAATCCAGAACCCACTGGGCTCAGCTGCATCTCCCACCCAGTCTCTGAGGTGAAACCTGGCCTGCCTTGGGGGGTGGGGGACAGCATGGCAGTGGGTGGGCAGTAGGTCCTGGGGCATCGGCACCTGGCAAGTCTCAAAACGAGAGGCTGCAAAGGGACTGTGTGTGCAGCTTTCCGTGCCAAAGTCACTGCCTCTGAGGAACAGGCTTATGAGCTCTGCAGTTCTGGCAGATGCGATAAGTGCTCAGAAGAGATTTGCAAGGGGAGAGGAGCAGCTGAGAGGGAGGAACAAAAGAAGAAGGCATAAGATAAGATCCCAGAAAGAGGCAGCCTCAGGAAGGGAGGAGGATGCTTCAGGAAAATGGGGGGTGGGGGTGTGGAGAAAGAGACAGCACTGCGTGCAACTCCCACGCTGGGCATCTGGACTTGTTCTCCTTGTGAGGCAGCAGGATGGACACCAGGAGACTCAAGGTTAATCACACTTTCCAAGATCACCCAGGTATAAGTGGCACGACTAGGGTTCACACTTAAGTCTGACTCTAGGTCTGCGTGTAGGGAAAATAGGCTGAAAAAAGAATAACAAGGCGAAGGCTACAAAAAGGATGCTGTGTGGACAGGGCAGAGAGGAGGAAGGAGGGACAGTGCCCAGACAGGAAGGGGACCCAGGGCCCCTGACTGGGCCTGGGCCAGTGGTGAGGGGCAGGCAGGCCTCTGCCTACACGGACAGCCCTAGGGCTTGAAGTCACCGAGTGGGTGTGATGAGGACAGAGGACAGGGAAGAGCTTCTGGGTTTCAGCTGTAAGGGTGAGGGGCACAGGAACGACTTGTAAATTGCTTCCAAAGCTGAGTGCAGAAAACAAGGTCAGCCGTAAAAAGGATGGCAGAGAAAGAGGGGAGGAGGACCGACACAGGAAGGTCACAGGTAAGTGTCCTTCCTGAGAGAGCGGGGGACTAAGGTGCAGCGTGGGGGGCTGCTGGGCTGGATTTCTTCCTGCCACGCTGCCCAGCCCCAGCACACACCAGGCAAAGAACTGCCCCCAAAGTGTGGACACCAAACAAACCGTCATCCTGTCCCTCTTGGGAGTACAGGAGCCAGAGCTTGCGGAGCCCTGACACGTGCTCGCGGACTGTGAGCAGTACCCACCTCCTCTCCTTTGCTGAGTCGATCTACCAACATGTGCCTGAAACAAGAAGGCAAGGAAGTCAAAGCCAGCAGTGCGCAGGCAGGAGAACGGGGAGAGCCCATGGCACCGGCCCCACAGCCTCGGGGGGCCTGACCAGCGCCTCCTGTCTTCCCAAGGGGGTGGGACTGTCTTCACCTTCAACCCTGTCACAGGAGCCCCCACACCCGTGCACACACTTGGTTCTGAGGCACTGCCCCCACCCCACGGCCTGCTGTCCATCCCCCGAAGGCTCACCCAAAGAGGAACCAGTCGTAGGCCACTGTGAGGTAGAGGATCTCAGCGGGCTTCAGGGACGCGTGGATGAGCCCGTCCTGGAAGAGACGTGTACAGATCAGAGAGAGGCCCCCTCCTGGCCTCAGGGGCTGAACCACACCCATAGAACCCCGACAACCAGGCTGCCCCACAGCCCAGGAACAGGGTCAAACTTTACAACTTCTGCTCTGGACACCTGAAGTCCCTCATGCCAAATCCTCTCTGCTTCTGGAGACAGGCTCAGCGCTCCCCAAGGGTAGACCCTGTAAGGGCCTCTGAAGGCTCTCTGACCCCCAGCCCAGCCCATGTGTACTCACAGCCCACAAGGAAAGGCGTAGGAGAGAGATGAAGAGGGGGGTCCGGTCCCAGCCTGAGATACAGTGTACCAGCAGCCCGCTGTCGTCTACGCAGCAACACAGGACAGGTGGCCCAGGAGAAAAGTAAACACAGGCTGATGAGAAGGGGATGTGCCACCGCCCAGGTCTAGGGTGAGATCCAGGCTACCCCAGAACCACAGTCTAGCTCCAGGGGCAGGCAGGGGATGTCCCACCCAGCCTGCCACAGTTTAAGGATGGGCACTTGACCCAAATGGAGACAATGAGTGTGAGCTCTGGGACAGAGACTGTGTCTCTCTTCTGGAGGATTTAAGGCGGCAGGAGACAAGTCTGAAATGACTGCCGGCTTTGAGCTAACTAAACAGTGGATATGAGACAAGGAGAGACTGTTTCTGCTATTTGTCTCCTGGCTCTGCTCTTGGGCCTTCTTGGTTATATTGTTCAAGCAAATGCAACCTCACACAAGTCCTAACTGATAAGGAGCAGTCAGAGTCAGATTGCCCCAGGACACTGAGCGTCGTGGGCTTATCCAACCAAAACAGTCAAAGCAGTTGGAGCACCATCCAGAGAACAGGTCTGTCATGGGCTTGTGTGTGACCAAGAAGAAGCCAAGGCTGACTTTCTCTCAACTTTCTGAACCGGAAGAGGCTACTGCAGCCCCACACAAAAGGCTGAGGTTCAAAGCTCAAAGGCCAGCTGAGTCAGTGTAGGAACACCCTGTGTGTGCTTCAGATTGTAGAAGTTCATAATTTTGTTTTCTAGGGTTTTGAGAACATGGAATAAATCCGCCAATGATGAGCAAATCCCCATATCCTTCTCCCATAGAGCAAAAGGCTCCAATAATCACACACAGGTGCTGTCAAGACCTGGGAACACCCCGAACATCCACTGGCTTGAGGCAGGCCGAGGCGGACTCACCGTCATTGTTAATTATGGAAAGCAGCAGTTTCAGGTAGTTTTGTGTTTGTTGCACCAGGTCCCAACTCTGTTGGAAAAGAAAAAGGATTCTAGGAATAGGTATTTAATTCATAATGGGAATTTATACTATATTTAAAAAATAAAAGACCAATAAGTTATTTTGGGGCAAAAAGTACCCCAGATTCTCTGTGACTTCACTCCCCACATGTCCCTTCACCCTTTCCCACGGGCCCACCGCCTACCCCGGTGTGCTCTCACCCAAAGTGAGAGCGAGGAAGGGGAGCCATGCAGAGGCCCGGGCAACCCACACCACCACGCCCACTAGCAACAGCTGGATATTAACCTCCTGTGTGTCCTGGGCTCCAAGCACAGCTGTCCAGGGAGTTAACAGAAGTCAACAAAGAACCTCAAGCCTGTGGCCATTGTCATCAAACAGCAAGAGCTACTTCATCTGCTGTTATATCATAGAAACTAAGGAAAATATCAGCCTTCTCATCAATCGCTTCTTTACTGCTACTCACTATACTGTCTTTCGATGAATAACAAATGCAGTCTGGCAGACAAAACTTTTAAAACAGGAGATCCATGAGGTAGGAGATAAAAAAATAAGCAAAAGCTTCTTAGAGATCGGAACCTCTGTTCTAGCCCAAGCAAAAGGGCTAAACTCGACACTCTGAGAAACAGCCCACTTTGGAGTCTGGAACTCCACGGAGGGGCCTGACCCAGTTCTGTGGCCCCCGCCCCACCGAGCTGGGGACAGTCTCTCAACACAACTGCTTCTCAGTGTCTGGGCTGTGCAGAGAGGCCGTGGTGAATGCCAGCAAGAGTGCTCCCACAGGGAGGGTGAACACAGCACCTGTAATTGGAATGGTTTTCCCAGGAATTTCAAACAGGCTCATTTACCTGACCCTCCCACAGACCCTGGAGAGTCCTGACCCACTTTCAGTGGCTCCAGAGAAAGCCGCTACAGCACCACATTAATAAAGTTATTATCCATGGCAGCTTGGGGGTCTCTCTGCTTGTCTGGTTCAACATGTCAGATACACCACTGTCCACAGATTTCCTCCTCACTGTGAGTCCCAGAGGAGAAAGAGCAGGAGAAGCAGGAGACTCGCAGCAGATGCGCGGAGTGGTTGGACGGGTTGGGGGAGGGCTGCAGCAGCCAGAAGGCAGGGGGCCGCCAAGGACGAGCCTGCAGGGCCCCCCAACCACAGCAGCTGTTTGAAGGGGACACCAACGACCAGGAAGCGGCAGCACATGCTACTGGCCATGGCGCCTAGGGCGGGGGCAAGAACCACAGCCTAGGGAGCACTGGGTTGGCGGAAGCCCGAGGTCACACAGCTAAGCTGAGCTGGGGTCTGGACCCAGGCCTGTGGTAAGTCACACGCTACACTGTGATGTCTATTTCCTCAGATACCAGAGTGAGGAAACGAATGTCTAAGGAGAGTATAGAATGTGAAGAGGACCCTGGAAATGCATGAAAATCTACACTCATTTCTGATTCACCCCATGTGTGCCGTGAAAAAGCCTCCGGGTGCAGAGCCAAGTACCACATATCTGGCTTACATTTGTATGCCTGGAGTAGTCTCCGCTGGCCGGCAAATTCTTACTCATCCTTCAAAGGCCCAGCCCCATTATCTACATACAGTCTTCTTCTGTAGCCATTGGCCAATAATCTTTCTATGCAGATGACAATTATGTGTTGTCTCTTCTCCTAGACCAAGTCCAATGAGGGCTCTGCATCTATAAGGCTTAGTGCTTAGGGACTAGGAGATACCCTTGGAAAGTTCCTTCACTGCCTGTTCATGGTCAGGGATCTGTGTGAGGAGAAGCAGCCACTGGAAGGGGCCTTTGGGCACAGAATGAAAGAGCAGAGCTCTAGGGGATTCCATTCGGCTACTCAGAGGGCAGCACTGCTCCTCGCGCGCTGGGAACACTGCAGTGAACACCACTGTGGGCCTGGCCCTGGGACACAGCAGTGAACACAATAACCCCAGCTCTCGGGGCTGCACGGAACGGAAGGCAAAGTGAACTGCTGCAGGCGTGCTGACTAAAAGAAGCCCTGTAAGATGCTGTGGAACCATGTAATGGGAGGTGAGCCTAGCCCGATCCTCGGGGACCATTAGGTAAGGCTTTTAAGAGATGGTGACATGCATGTGAGAAAAGGGTTTAGGGGAAGCATCCAGTGTTTCTGGCATAGAGAACAGCACGTGCAAAGTTGCAGAGCATCTTCCCTAGGGAAGACGGCCAGAGTGGCTGGAGGAGAGGGAGGGGACAGCCAATGAGTCACCAGAACGAGCTCGGGCCATGTGAGGGTCCTTGGACTTCTGAGGATAACAGGAAAAGTCAGATGGAATGTGGAAGGATGGAGTGACAATGACAATCTTGGCCTGTCACCTAAGTACTGCTCTCTGCCAGGCCTTGTTCACATACTTAGGTTCCTTACTTCCAGTCGGCTAACCCTCAGTGTGGCCCCACTCTCAGCCCTTAGATAATGGTAGCCTGTATTAGGCCAGTGACATGAGACGGAAGCAGGAAGGGCTGGAGAAAATCCCTGGGGCAGAGACTTAGAGAACTAATGGGAACTATAGCCATCAAGTGAGGGATAAGAGCCACCATCCCCAACATTCTGAGTTTGAGCATCTGGGCAAATGGTGGAGGGCCTGGGGGTGCTGTGGGTTTTGACAATTCCATTTTGGGCAGCTTGACTTTCAGGTGTGCACATGACTGGACATTTGGGAAAGACTGTAGATGCGGATCGCCAAGTGAGGCCTGGCCTAGAGCCCCAGGCCTGGGTGACCCGGCAGAGGGTGAAGGGAGTGGTGATGGGTGGACGGGCCCGGGAGCTGAAGAGTCAGCACAGGGGCTGAAAGGACCAAGCTCATACCTGGCTGAGGAAGAGGACAGCAAAGCGCAGTGAGGCCAACTGGCTGAGCAACACCAGAGACAAAAGCTGTTGTTGGCAGGCAGAGCTGGGGGAGGCCCTGCCCCCTACCCTCGTGCCCAGGGCTTTATGAGTGCTCACTCCCAAGTTAGTAAGCCAGGAGTCCCCCTCAATCATCACTAAATTGGTCCGGCATTTCCGTTAACAGGACACTTTCATGCAGTGATCGTATCTGAACCTCACCACAACTCTGAAACAGGTGCTGTCAATTCTGCTTTCAGAGGGAAGTGAGGTCACTTGCTCAAGGTCACAGAGCCCCGTGAGAACAGCCGAAGGAGCTCACACCCAGGGCCTCTATCCACTAAACACAACTCCTCACACACAAGGGACCCTTCCCAGAGAGACAGACTTCCTTGGCAGCATCAATGCTATCAACATAGTTGACAGCATTGATGTACAGTTATAGGGAATTTGGTGAGGAAGTGGTTCTCAGATCTGTATGCACAAGGGCAAAGAACGGTGCCAGCAGAGAGAGGGGTGGTGGCTGGGTGGGGCCTACTTGAGGGCTCTGCACACAGCAGATTCAGGAGGAGGCCTGCCGCTTTCTCTGGCTGTGCCGCCTGTCTGGGGACAGACTGGGGCCTGACAGTAGGGAACAAGGCTCCTCAGCCTGTTCCACCTTTCTGGGACACAACAAACAACCTATCAGCTCTCGTTCTGAAGTCCCCTCTCTTGCAAAAACACCTACACAGAGAAGACCCAACACCCCTATAACTGGCTCATGCCAATAGTTATGGAGCAACTGCCTTGTGTCCGGGGGCACACGTACAAGAAAAAAACAGGGTAAGCATGGCCTCTGCCTTTACAGACCCTCTGCTACTAGGATAACAAAGTCCAAGGTGATACTGGAACACAGAGCTGCGTAACAGAGGGTGCTGGGCCTCTGGGAGAGGGAGATCTCAAGGCTGAATGGGAACTGTCCAGACCCAGGGGCAGATGAAAAGAGGACGGAAGCAGGATGTTTTCTAGGTATTCAGTGGCTCAGCCTTCTGGCTCAAGGCCATTTTCAGTTCTAGGATGCACAAGCCGTGGTTCCCCATCCTCCTGGTGTTCAGTCTACAGAAGATGGGGAAGCAGCTCTATTATAAATCAGTAACTAGAGCTCAGTGGAAAACTCCAAGAAAGACACGCCCAGGGATTAATGGGAATGTAATGCAAGCATCCAACTTCCCAGGGATGGGGACAGGAGGCACATCAGGCAAGTCTTCTTGAAATGGACACTCAAGCCAAATCCTGAAGGCAGGGTGTCAGCCAGACAAAAGGAGTCTGGGGGGGGCCAGCCAGGCAGAGGGAATAGGCGTGGGGAAGGCAGTGGGCAGAATGAGGCTCCCTGTCCTGGCTGAAGCAGGTGGCAAGGAGACTGCTAATGGGCCACGGGCTTGTACAGTGTGGGCCAGACGTGGTAGACAGATGGGTTCATCCAGTAAGATTGGCGCCCCTTCCACGGCAGACAGTAACGAGAGACGTACAATGGAAATAATTTTCAGGTCTCTATGAGCAAATTAGGTCAGGGAGCGCTGCACTTCCTCTGATGGAACATGCATTTAAAAGGTAAAATGAAAAAAGTCACTAAGTCCCAGAGCCGGAAAAGCAAACTCCACGCAGTCCTCCTCTGGAAACAGAACCCCCTGGTGGATGCAAATCTTTCAGTGAGTCATGTTCAGAAAGCTTTGATTTTCTGGGCCAAGAGCAAATCAGGAGAGAGAGTCAGAGAGACTAGCAGCTCCTCCTTTCCTAGGCTGTCAGAGGTTGGAGGCGAGCCAGGCCTCCAGACCTCTGCCTGAGGGGCTTGTGGGTTGGGCACCAGGGGTCCCCTCACCTGATACTGGCTCCAGTCAATATTCAGAGAGCAAGTCAGGAAGTCAGGGATGCTCAGAGGGGCATCGACGTAGTCCTGGGGACAGAAAGACACTGTGAGACACAGGCTGGCCACCAGGAGACGCTATGGTGACAGGTGGAGGCCCTGAAGTTGCGGCTATCATGGGCAGGCAGGGTGTCCCCCCGACAGTGCTCGCCTCCTCTGAGCTAGATGCCTGTGCCACCCTGAGAGGGAAAGCTTAAAAAATCAAAGGGACCAGATATTGCTGCCAAGTGGAGTTTTTCAGTTGGCCATTTGAGTGTTTGCTGCTGAGACGGAGGTGATGGACTGGATTCAGCCTCCAGCAGCTCCTGGGCTGCTCCCACCCACTGGGGAGGACCAGAAGGCTGCCCCTTCTTCCCACAGGAGGTGGTGGAGCAAAGATGAAGCATTTCTCCTACCTGAAAACTTTTTTAAAGAAAGGGAGAAACTAAAAGGGGGTGAGAAAATAGTATGTGATAAGAGTTTAAACATGTATATCTAAGGAGAAGAGGGAGAGAAAAAAATGAGACTCATTCAGGGAAGAGAAAAGAAACGAAAAGGGTAGCTGTTTTCCCCTCAAAATTTTCTAGCTGGTTTCCCTTCACAAAGGAACAGAAGACCCAAGCTGACAAGTGGTACAGTTCATACCTGCTTCCAGTTAAAAATGAGCCCTTCAGCCATGTAATCCCGATCCTTATATTCCTTGAAAAATTCACAGCCTGGAAAAGAAGGGCAGAGTTACACCACCGCTCTTCCTGGCCCAATGTCCTGAGACACCCCTGGGCGCTGGAGGACGAAAGTGGCCACCAGCTGACACGAGTGGGGCCTGGACTGGGTGGGCAGGCACCTCCAGCGCTCCTCCGGTTTCTAGTCACGACCCTTCCTGACAAGGTACCGCCTGCCTGCACACCACTCTCTCTCTCTCTCCATCTGTGCTCACTGGTTGCTGGTCACCTCTCCTTTCATTTCAGGTTCCTCTGTTCTATATGCCCCTGAAGTGCCAACAACCAGAGAACAAAAGCGTGGCGTACAATTTGAACCCTGGCAGCACGTTCTCAGCAACTTATCTAGTCACATAAGATCACCCTGCTACTACTCCAATAAAGCAAATACTGCAATAATGCAAGCCATGCAAATCCTGGTTTCCCAGTACATATTAAAGTCAGGCTTATACTATATTACAGTTTATTAAATGTGAGATTACATGATGTCTTAAAAAACCAATATACCTTAAATATAAAAAATACTTCAGGGAATTTCCTGGAGGTTCAGTGGCTAAGACTCAAGAGTACTGCTGTGGGCCCGGTTCAACACCTGGTTGGGGAACCAAGAACCTACAAGCCACGTGGTGTGGCCAAAAAAAAAGCTTTATTCCTTAAAATTGCTGACCAAAATCTAAGCCTACAATGAGCTGGAACAGTAAAGTCAAAGATCGCTGATCACACATTACCATAACAAGTGTAGTAATGATGAAAAATTTTGAAGTACTATGAAAGTTATCAAAATGGGACACAGAGACATGAAGTAAACAAATGTTGGAAAAATGGTACCAACAGACTTGATGCAGGGCTCCCACAAACACTCAATTTATAAAAGATGTAAAATGTAAAGAGTAATAAATCGAAGAGCAGTAAAACAAGGTCTGCCTATAGCAGCCCCATAGGCTTTCAGTGAGGACTGAGCACTGTAACATGCAGGAAAGGACCGTGGGCAGTGCACGGGACAGGTGCTCCAGACACACCCATCTCGACAAGTGAAACGCCGTAAGAAACACCACCAAGGTAAGACCTCAGGAACCGAGGGAAAAAGAGTGAAAAGGGCCCTGCCAACGTTCCCAGCCTCAAACCTCAGTCTTTAGCTCAGCTCTGTGACCGTGTACACGTGAACGTCTCTCAGCCTTGACTTTCTCATTTGTCAAGTGGTTAAGGACGAGATGAAATAATACACAGAAAACAGCTGGCAGAGCACTGATGGCCCTCAGGAGACAGCATACCAGTGCCACCTTCCTGCTGAAGCTGAAGCAAGAGCCCAGCGCAGCCCTGCAGCTCGATCCAGGCGGAATGAGGCCTGCCCTCACCACACAGCCAGGACGGCCAGGGCCGGGGGGTTGGCAGAGAGCTTCCTACATTCCTCTCAGGTCCTCTGTCAGAGCCAACACAAACTCTGAAGGACACAAGCCTTTGGCCACAGGTCCAAGTCTGAGGAGGTCCCCAAAGACAACAGAACAACTGCCTGAATTCTGTCAAGGTAGCCACAGGCCATCAACATTCCCATGGGACTCTCCAGCTCCTCGGGCCACGCTCAGCCTGAGGTCACTCCTGGGAACAAAGGAAAGGTTCCTCTGGTAGGGGGAAGTCTAGAGACCGAGCCCGTGTCCTGGAGACGTGGCTCTTATCCACCCCCTACCTCTGCCCTCCTTCACTCTAAGTCCCCAGGCCCCTCTGTAGATGGGGAAGTCAGGACACAATACTCAGCCCTAACACTTCAGCCTATTCCTAGGCGCCTCACTGGGAGAAAGAAGAAATATAAATATCAGACAGAGGACCTGAGCTTATCAGCCCAGGTTTAGAAGAGACACCAATTATTCCTCAGAGCTCCTGTGAAGTGCTCTGCTTTCTCAGACTCAAGCACTCCAATCAACACCACAGGCTCCAGGCCCAGCTCTGAGCAGCGTGTGATACAGAAGCAATAGACTGTGAGAAATGGAGGGAATTAAAACAACCTTGATACCCAGGGCAAGGCCTGACATTCATTACCTCAATGGGCTTCTGAGCCTGTTGAGAGGCAAAGGGATGGCACCAAAAGTGAAGCGAGAGCAGGCGCTCACTTGAGAAGGAAACAAATTAGACTTGTGCTGGGGAGTTTTCGGCCCCTTCTATTTTGGGGCCTGAGGGAAGTGCTCCCAGAACACTTCTCATTTTCAAGGGCCAGTCAAAGCCTAAGTTAGTCTGACAGAGAACTGATACCACCACAGTTCCTGTCTGGGCTTCAAACTCATCAGAGGGCTCAACGGAGACCCCTGAAACGGCAGCAGAGTGCATTTCAGGACTTGGTCTGGCTAATGTTAATTTTGTTATGAAGTAATATAGGCAGGTGAAGAAATTCAAGAACATAAGAAGTAAAACACAGGAAGTAAAAGTTGCTTCTCCTGTGCCCTCACATGCCATCTCCCCCACCCCAGGCTTCTGAATTTTTATTGATTACCCACCCCCCTTACTCTCCCCTCAACACACATACGACTATCAGATCCAGTCCATGATATTCTAGGAAGAACAGGGGAAAAAATTCAGAGATAGATAGTATCATCTTACCATTTTGGCATATTTCTTTCTTATCCTTTGTATAAGCACTTTTCCTCGCACACAGTTGAGATTTTACTATTTCACTTTGTATTGTGCTTATTATTAGCACCTTAAGCATTTTTCTATGACTGTGTAATATCTCATTCTACAATACTATGGGTGGCTGTGCCGTTATTTACATAATCCTTATTCTGATTAATGAAAATATTACCCATGTTTGGCTGGGTATAAATGGACGTGATGAAGGACCTCCCTTGGTGGTCCAGTGGTTAAGACTCTGCCTTCCAATGCAGGGGCATGGGTTCAATCTGCTTGGGGAACTAACATGCTGTGTGGCCAAAAAAATAAAACTCACATGATGAACATCTGCAGCCCCAGGCTGGCTGGATTACAGCCTAATGAATAACTGGGTCAAATGGTGTTAGTTTCAGGAGTCTTATAACAAGTTGCCCAATGACAGCAGAAAGGATATTGTGCCACTGTTCTGGCACAAAACAATTTTTTCTAAACCAAATCCTACTGAGAACCTGAATACTAATACAGAAAGCTGACACCTGGGTCCTCAGCCAATACAGAGCTCTCCCATTAGGCAGAGTACTTCAGTCTGCAGACCCCAAAGCATCCCCTGAGAGTGGGGAGCCTGGTGTGAAAACCAACCTGAAAACTACACTATGGAAGCCCTCATGCAGACCCCCAGGTGGGACATCTTCTCGACAGCTCTGATGTTGCCAAGCCCAGGCATCAATGTAACAGTTCAGCATCTGGCTAAAACAAGCCTTTCCTCCCACGCACCCATCACTCTGCCCAGTGTCAGTGAGCACCTGTCAGGGCTGGACATGGCATAGCACCCAGAAATAAACAGTGTTATCCTCATTTATCCTCGGAAGGGTTAGGGGATTTATTCAAGGACATGGTGCTGCAGCTGAGATGCACGCCCAGCCCTACAAGCCACCAAATGCTGAGCTGGCAGAGATTAGAAAGGAGAGTCCCTAACCGAGGCCAGAGTGAGACAGCCAGGCCACCGGGGGTCCTGGTTCAGGTGCCACCGGCTCACAATGATGATACCCTCTGCCCACCAGGCACCAGATGAACCTGAGCTTCTAAAGAGAAGGCCTCGTGGCTCGACAGCAACCTGGGGTCACCAGTCTGCTCTTGCCATTGGCCCCATGGCTCCAAGATGAAGAGACAAGATCCAGCACAGGACTGAAGGCAGGGCTAGTGTTGCGGAGCAGGAGAGAGGTTTTAAGGACGAGCTCACTTTTTGCTGTCTGTTCACAAAGTCTGGCACTGAGGTTAGGGCTCTCATACCTCCCTGAACAAGCAGGTGTTGCTAGAAGGCTACAATGCTACCAATGGACCCATGCAGTGCAGAGAACACTGCCCTGGCTACAGACTGCATACAGTCTGTGCCAGAGACACATGTAGCCAGCTGCGTGCTCACCACAGTGCTCTGCAACATGGCGAGGCCACCAACCACGTGCAACTGAGGACAGAGTGCTTACGTCACCACAGTAACACCCAGCAGGGCACGACTGGCGGCTGACCATAAGAACAGCACATTAGCGGCACAGAGCACGCTGATCAACCTGACTTCACCTAATCCGACAAGACCCTGAGCTAAGCCTCACTGACTTCCACGATGCTTGAGAAAACCTGGGACTGGCACGGTGAAGGAACTCGCTCAAGGGTGCAGCAGGGTGCGTGTGAGTCCAGACTCCATCCCTGGGCCCCTCCCAAGGCAAACCCCTGCCAGGACAGTGTCCTACCCTGAGCTGAGAGCCATGGACCGGGAACCACACTGTCCTACACTGAGCAACAGTGTATGCTACCAGGGAGCTCCAGGGCACCTGAGCACCTAAGTGGCCAGGGCCTGCCAGGTGGCCTTCGGAGCCCCAGTCTTGGGAAGCCTGTCCCCTGACCGGACCCTGGAAGGAGCCCCTACCTGGATACGGGATGGAGAGGAGAGTGAAGTCGGCATAGCGCTGGGCTTTGTCCACCTTCTCAGAGGAGGTGACACTACAAGACAGGACACAACGTGTTACGGCATCAGAACCCATGCATGCCATTCCCCACAAGCATCACCACAGCTCGGATAAGCCTCCTGCTACAGAAACCTCTCTCAAGAGTTGGGATGAGGCCCTTCAGTCAGGCTTACTTTGAGCAAGTAAGAATGGGACCTCTCTGCCGCCTACCCGAAGTCACCAGGTGAGAGCGCTGACTCTCCCTGATATCACAGCACTTGCGATGGGACCTAAAGCCACAGAACCACAATCCTTATAAGCCTCCCAGATGAAGGAAGCACAGGCACCATTCAGGAGGGGCCCCAAGGGGGACTCTCCTCTCCACTGTCTTCTCCAGCATCAGCTGAGGATGCTCCCCAGCAGCATCTGAGAGACAGAGGTCTACTCTGACAGATGACGGAGGGGCAGGGGGACCTACAGACAGCTGAACTGTAACTTATAAGTGTGGCTTATTTTCTAAGACAAACATGGCATAATTAAAGGTCAGTATTATAAAAAAAATAAACAAGCTACACTTTGGGAAAATTCCCCAAATTCATCACCCCAACCCAGGCTCCATTTTTTCTCATTTTTCTTTGTCCTGTGAACACTTGGTCCATACAGCATACAGGATATAAAAATTGAGTGAATACTGATTTTCTGGATCCACCCTGTTTTTTTGGATCCACTTTAAAAGAGATGCCAATCCACCAGAGATGGCGGAGTGACAGCAGAGTACACATGAGACGTTGGCGGCTCCCTCGGTGCCTACTGGACCACCCTGAGCAAGTGACTTAACCTCTCTGGCTTGTTTCTCCCCCGCAAGAGAGGGATACAAGAACCTCCTCACAGGGAGGGCTGTGTGAGGATACAGGGAGAGGATGCTCAAGGCCTGGCACCCAGTGTGCCCTAGTGACTGCTTTGCACCATCCCCGAGCCCATGAGCCTGTGAACACATGGCCTCCACCCACTTGGAGGGGGGTGCCCTGCACTCACTTCATGCCAAACTTCACCTTCTTGTTCTCCACCATCAGGTCACAGATGTACTTGACTGACAGGTACCGGAGCAGCTTGATGTCATAGCCTCTGACCTTATCAAAGAGATGCGTGTCGGAACTTCTGAAACAGACAGCCAGAGGGAGAAGCTGCACTGAGTGTCCATTCCCAGAAGTCTAGGCGCTACAGGAGCACTTCTGTTTCCCTTCTCCAGGAGAGGTAGGCTGCGAGGGCCAGACGGGACAGCGGTCCCAGTGAAGGTGAGGGAAGGTGACTTTCCAAGAGATTATCCTGCTCTCTGGGACACATTTCAAAGAGAAGCAATATGCAGCTGGGGCAGGAAAGGGCTTTCTGGTGCTGCCTGACATTAAGCCAGAAGACTCAAGATAATCTCCGAGTTCTAAAAAGCAGCAGGCTGGTGGCTGATCAAGTCTCTGAGCTTCCATTAGAGTTTCTCTCTCTCTACCCTCCTCCCTCTCCCCCATTTATGACCATTTTTAGCCACATGACTTGCTCAAAATGTAACAGATTGAAATTCTCATTGGGAGATAGACTTTTTAGAGCTATTTTATCAACTAATTGTGAAATACTAGCAAGTGAATTCCCTCTCCTTAGAAGGCCTCTGAAGCAAGGAGAAAGATGAGATTTTCCTAATCCCCAGGCTGCCTTCTGATCAGTCATACAGATAAAGGCAAAAGTAGAACAAATAAACAGTCACCATTAATTTATTTTTTTAATGCCCACTGCTTTGCTGAACCCAGCAGATGCCTCGCCAAGAACAGTGCGCAGTGTGGAAGACGGCCTGGCTGGAGCAGAGGTCGTCTGATCTCGGGGGAAGAGCCAAACATTCCTGTGTGCAAGCCAGAGCCGCTGCTCGTGGAACCAGCAGGCAGAAGCTGGGCACAGCGAGATGCCTTTTCAAGCTCTGAGCTGTAATTTTGGGCAGCTGATCTGACCAGGGTGCTGATGTGCATTCCAGAGATGCCTGACACCAGTTAAAGACTTTCCATGTGGCACAGACCATGCAAAGGAGCTTTTCCAAAGTAACATTACTGTCATTTTCGAAAAAGTATTTAGAAAGGAGGTAGGAAGAGTGGGAGCCAGCCCCCTCCCTCCCTTTCAGGGGACCTAAAGCACTCCTCTGTGTTGTACTCCCTTACGGCACCAATTACACAGCTGCGGAACTTCTGGTGCCCGCATCTCCGATGTGTTGACCACAGTCCTCAGGCCAGGTGTGTCCGGCATCACCTGGTAGGCTGGACATCAACATCCTGGAAACCATGGGGCTTGAAGACACACAGATGTCTGCACCATGTCTTGGGCCTGCAGTGCCAGGAACCCCAGGACTGGGGCACTCTCCCTGGGGTCCTTGTGAGCAGCCAGGATAAAGACAGACTGCTCAGGCAGTTCATAAAGTCAGCTGCGGGTGAGGCTATGGGGTGGACTTCAACAACTGTTTCAGAGATGTGGACGAAGGAAGCCAATCCACTCACCTGGACCACTGATGATGTCACGGCCATCAGTAGAAAATGGCCACCACTGGTCAGATACCTGCCCCTCACCCAAGCCCAGACCCATAACTGCCTGGCACTGACCGAAGAGCACAGTCCTCCTCTGTGAGATCCTCTGCATCTGCCCAGGCGTCGTCTGCACCCCCTGTGGGAGGAACCTGCGGTCAGCACTTGGGGCATGGCAGGGGCTCCATGCAAGGGCTGCTTGACCAGTCTACCCCTGGTTCCACCCCAAGGACCATGCTCCTCCCTTTCCCAGGACTGGATGCCCCATGTGCCTGGCATTCTTCTCACCACACGCATCTTCTCAGGTGATGAGAGGAGGGGCTCTAGACGCCCTTGCCCCCCCTGCCCCAGGTTGCTGCCCACCCCCATAATCACCACCACCGCTGTGGCCATGGGTAACTGTTCTCCATGACTGGGCTCCTGTTCTTAGTCACAGAGGCTGCAGCTCAGCGCTCACCTGAGAAAATATAGTTGTAGCCAGTGCGTCCATACAGCTCCCCCCATCCAGCCAGTGTGGCTGACCTGCAAATGTGCTGGGAGAGAAACCACATTTTCAGGGTCAGATGGTTTTCTGGAGTTTTTTGGTTCTACTTATCCCTGCTTTCTTGAGATATAATTGACCCATGACATTGTGTAAGTTTAAGGTGCACAACATGATGATTTGTATCACTGCTGCTGCTGCTGCTAAGTCGCTTCAGTCGTGTCCGACTCTGTGCAACCCCACAGACGGCAGCCCACCAGGCCCCGCCATCCCTGGGATTCTCCAGGCAAGACCACTAACATACTGCAAAACCATTACCACCACAGAGTTAGCTAACACCTGCATCAGGTCACATAATTACCATTTCTTTTTTTGTGTGGTGGAAACATTTAAGACCATCTCTCTCTACAACTTTCATGTATATAATACAGTATTATTAACTATAACCACCACGCTGTACATTAGATCCACAAACCTTATTCATCTTGCAACTGGAAGTTTGTACCCTCTGACCAACAGTCAGGTGGTTTTCTGAAGTGCACACAGTAGGGGGAAGCCCTGGAACTCTTCTGATCATTCCAGACCAGCAAAATGGGTGCATGAGCACTGCCCAAAGTCTCAGCATCAGGGCCACTGTGACAGCAGTCTCTCTGAAGCAAGCCTAGATTTTAACCTAGAGCCTCTGTCAAGGGGTTCTCTCTCCCAAACGAGAGGCACCAGAGTATCACTAATGGTAATGGGTAGACTCAGTGGTTGTCACACACAAGTGGTCTTACTTGGGTTAAGACCTGGCGATTATCACATGTGTATGTCAGCATGTCAGTGAAACACAAACACACCTTTCCACTGGGTTTTCACAAGCTCTTAAGGGAAGTGTGGCTGGGGGCAGGCACTGCTGCTGCTTCACAGATGCAAAGAGCAACGGGCGCAGGGAGATGAAGTAGGGCCTGAGGTCCCACAGTGAGGAACAAGCAGGGATCTGACCGAGCCCACATCCCTCCAGAGCACCTGTGCTGTCACTGCTTAGCGCAGGGAAGGGAAACCTTTGGAGCAGGAGGGTCAATTAAGGGAGAAATGTTTGGGGGCTTTTTTTTTTTTTTAAAGAAATTTTACCTTCTCTCTCCTACGTACTAAAGGAATGTAGTAACTGTAACTGTGCTTAACTTTGCTTTTACTCTTTGCTCATCACTGAAGCAGCATTAGAAGAGCTAGAATTCTAGAAACCAGGCATTAGGTGTGAACTTCATTCTCTAATTTTTTAAAAAAGAGTTTATTTGTCTGTGTCAGGTCTCAGTTGCTCTGCAGCGTGTGGGATTTCAACTTCCAGACCAGGGCCTGAACCCACATCCGCTGCATTGCACAGCACATTCTTAACCACTAGACCCCCAGGGAAGCCTCTCACTATCTGATTCTAAGGCTGAATCTTTATAAACTGTGTTTGATGAGATCCAAGAGGGGTGGGGGAATGGGAAGAGGTATCTGGGATCTGGTGACCCCAGGGTTTAGCTACAGGCTGAGGGAGGCAGTGAGGGTGGCTGGGAGATTAAACTGGGGGTGGGGGGTACATTTCTGAATGGGTCATGCAGCCTGGCAGTATAAGGAGGGTCCCTGGAAGATTGTAGAATATTGACAGAGGGCGTCTCCTTCTCCACCTGTAAGACAGTGGGAAAGAAACAGTTTTGCTGCTACAGGAAAGAGGCATGCTAGGAACTGGCAGGTCATCCCTGGCAGCTTAGAACAGGGGGCAAATGATAGAAGGGCAACCTGCTACAATCCGGGGGGTGCTTTTCCAGTGCTGGGGGCAGAACACATTTGAGGTAGGGCTGTCCTGGAAGCCTGTAAAGAAGGGCTTGGGCAGAGAGTCCTGCTAGCCTGAGCACGATCAGGGGAATGTTTCCCTTTCTCTGGGTCCAAAAGGATTTTGCAAATCTGATGATAATGACAAACTGTCTCCGGATAAAAATGTACATGCCCGAGTTTACCTGTATCTCCAAGTCCATCCACAGATCCCTTTCCAGCCTCAAATAACATCCTCTACTCGGAAGAGACCAGCCCAGTAATTAGGAGTTGCAGCAACGGAGTGTCCATTTTCAGGTTGAGGACCCTCAAGATTCCAATGGTATTGGGGGAGGTCCGATTCATGAGCAAACAAGTGAGGGGTGGTGGTGGCTGTTTTGAGTTTGACCAGCACATGTTACCATGTCCCCCTCCATCATCCAAGCTGCGGCACGAAATCTCACTCTTCTATTATTTCTATTAAATTTTTTTCAGGCAGACACATATCCCCTCGTGAGCTGTTGAGCTCTGAGCTCTTTTCAAGGCTCAGATTCTTCTTTCTGCTCCCCAATTTCCCCAAATCCCCTCGATCTGTCCCTGTTTTTTTGGTCTCAGAGGCAGCCACACCCAGTCCAGGGGACTCATCAGGTGGAGGAGAATGGGTAAGCTGGCTGGCTTCCCAAGTGAAGCACCAACCTCCACAGAAAGGTCCTGAGAGCTGGAGTCTGGGGGAAGCCGTACCCCACAGGCGGGTCCATGTCTGACCTTGCTCCTGGGCTTCACGGCTCCAATGCACAGGCCACCATTTCCATACTTCAAGCTTAACTCTTGACTGAAAAAGCAGGATACACTCTGAAAGCTATCCATTTACCTAATTAGGGGCGGCCTCTAATGTTGCATGAGGAAGATGGCTCTGTAGGATTTGTAAATTTAGTACCAATTTTGGCATGCAGAATAAAAGCAGCTGATCTCTGCTCCCCATTTCTTAAGGGAGGAAACAGAAAGAGGAGCTATTCCAATTTTAATTTTCTAAAAACCAGATACAAGTGATGGGGGAGAAAATGGCACATGAGAACAGCTTATTCTTAAATGCTTGAACTGAGTTTTATTAAAAAATTAATAATATATCTTATTTAAGCCTATATGTCCCAAGATATTACTATGTCAACATATAGTCACTTTTTAAATTATTAATATTTTACATTTTTTGGATTAAGTCTTCAAAATCCAATATGTATTTATAAATACAGCACATCGCAAGTAGGACACTTTATTTTCAGTGTTTAAAGGGTAATGTAGTCCTACCTCAAAAGAAAATTGTATTTAATCGAAAAAAATTCTACATCGCTTCAATTAGAAAATGGAAATTAATTGAAATGAAACAAAATCAGACATTTAGTTCCTAAGCTGGCCTAGCCACAATGGACTGAGTCTGGAAGGAAGCAGGAAATCGGCACTTCTGAGCATACATTCCCGGCGCAGCTTGGCTGGGTGTGTTGGCAGCAAACACTGCTGTCACCAAACTCATTAGGGCCTGCTGGGAGACCCGCCTGCGGACAAGATGCCCACCTCACAACACAAGACCGTCTCCTGTTCTTCCCCATCTCTTGATCCTCAAGTTCATAGGTCTGCCTTCCCCACTCACTGAGCTCCAGGGTGACAGGACTGTCTCAGTCACCTGTCCACCTAGAACCCAGCACAGAGCCCACTGCTGTGTAACCCAACAGCAGTGTCTTCCTAGAGAGCCTGCCCACACCAGCTGGGTAGGCAGCTGCTAGACACTGGGAGGATAGCAGTAATAAGACACGGCTTCTGTCCTCATAGGGATTACAGCCGAGAGGAGACAGCAGATTTTCAAACACAATAGGAATAAAATGTACGTAAGTAGGTATTAAGCCAGTGAACACGACTGAGTCAGGGGAAGCTACAGGGAACACAATGGGATCACATCAACAGACAGGAAGGTGCAAAGGGAGAAGAAAGCATGATGAATGGTAAAGCCCTTAGTGTCAAAGCCTCCTCAAAATAATACCACCCCTGCCCCCCAAAACGGAATTTGCTGGCAGTCCAGCAGTTAGGGCTCTCACGCTTACACTGTCGATCAAGGCCTGGGTTTGATCCTTGGTTAGGGAACTAAGTAAGGTCCCACAAGCCTTGGGGTACGGCCAAAATAAAAAAATAATCCCTCCAACTCTTTACCCTCCCTCTGAAATGTGTTGCCTTGCGGCTCTTTCTCTCAGTCTCACTGCAATTTCCCAAGTGCATTCTGGAAACTCACTTCTCAAGGTCTGCAGAGTGAGAAAGGACAACACCACACAGATTCCTCTGCTTCAGGACTTCTTAGAGCCTTTCCTACACTGACGTACACTTGCCAATGTACCTCCTGAATCTGGAGCTCGGGGGTCAGGGTGAATCTAGGGTGCGATGTCTCTCAATCTTATTTGAGAGGGAATGCATTGCACAAGCATATCCTTAAACTACTGTTCTATAGAACACTGTGGGAAGTACTGGTTTGAGTGTTTCCTACATAATTTCTTGTGGGAATAAGTAAGCTTTAAGATGATCAATTTCTGGAACTTCACTCGCAGACATACTTTCCCCTAAAACAGACCAACCCTATCAAGTCTGCGGCTTCCTGACTCACCTGTCACATTTGCCCTTCTTCCATTTAAGAAAGAAAGGCACAGGAGAGGAAACAGACCTACCCTATGAAAGTCTGTGGCTGCTTCTCCTTTCCTATCTACTGTCACATGAAGGCACAAAAGGAGAGGAATCAGGCTAGCATTTCTCTCTCCCAGTGCCGTGCTCCAGCCCTTGCCTGCATGCTGGGAGAATGGACTAAAGTCCCAGAGGTGCCAGGACCACAGCACACACAGGCACCTACCAGATGAACAGAAGAGTGGGCAGACATTTCTGCTTTCCTCCCCTCCTCCAAGCTATTGGTCTGCTTCTTCTAGATTAATCTTTCTCAAAATGATATTTGTATCCTATATTTCCCTGCCCAGAAGTCACAGAGGCTTGTCTGGCAAATGCAAACACCTCAGCCAGCATCCAGCCTCCTGCATTCAGCCCCTTCCATCCTCAGCTCTGCCACCTACCTCACTCCCATCAGGTCGTCTCCCAGCCTTTCTCACGCCTGCCTCACTGTACGCCCCAGGCAGCCACCTGCCTGGGATACCCTCCCACTCTTCTGCCAAAGCTCGTAGCCTAGTCCCGCTCACTTAATGAGGCCATGCCTGTCAGTCCACACCACTGCCCGTCTTTAGTGGGTTCCTCTGATACCACACTATGTGGCCCCAAGCTACAGTGTAGTAACTTGAGGGCGTTTTGCAGTAAGTTTAAATCTCAGCTCTCAAGTTGTGTAAAGTAAACTTGGGGAAGTTATTTAACCACTTTGAGCCTTCATTTCATCTGCAAAATGGGACTATCTAATACATCAAAGGATTATTAAAAATAGGTGAAATGAGACCCTATTTGGGTACCAAATTAACAACACTCAATAGAATATAAGCTTGATAAGGGTGCAAATTTTTGTTTATCATATATGCTGAGGTACCTTAAGGCCTGAATATGATACATATTCAATAAATACTTGGTAAATTACACTACTGAAAGAATGGACAAACAACTTATCTGATCTAATCTATTCATAAACTTGTGATGTAGGCATGATTATTTTTCCCATTTGACTGAGGAGGAAATGGAGGCCTTGCACAGGCAGGAAGCAGCAGAGCCGGGATCAGAATCTACGCAGCAGGGCTCCAGGACATAGGGTGGAGTCCTCCGCGCTGACCATCCCTTGCCTACCTAGAATCACCCTTGAAAAAACTGGTTTTGAAACTGGTCTGATTCTCTGGCCTGCTTCCCACCACACCAGACACCCGGTAACCACCCTACCTTGTCTGGCAACAAGACAACTGTCAGTTTAGTTCAGTTTAGTCGCTCAGTTGTGTCCGACTCTTTGCAACCCCATGGACTGCAGCATGCCAGGCCTCCGTGTCCATCACCAACTTTCAGAGTTTAGTCAAACTCATGTCCATTGAGTCAGATGCCATCCAATCATCTCATTCTCTGTCATCCCCTTCTCCTCCCGCCTTCAATCTCTCCCAGCATCAGGGTCTTTTCAAATGAGTCAGCTCTTCGCATCAGATGGCCAAAGTACTGGGTGTTTCACCTTCAACATCAGTCCTTCCAATGAATATTCAGGACTGATTTCCCTTAGGATGGACTGGTTGGATCTCCTTGCTGTCCAAGGTACTCTCAAGAGTCTTCTCCAACACCACAGTTCAAAAGCATCAATTCTTTTGTGCTCAGCTTTCTATATAGTCCAACTCTCACATCCATACATCACCACTGGAAAAACCATAGCCTTGACAAGACAGACCATTGTTGGCTGTCTCTAAAAAAAAAAAGTAATGTCTCTACTTTATAATATGCTATTTAGGTTGGTCATAACTTTCCTTCCAAGGAGTCAGTGTCTTTTAATTTCATGGCTGCGGTCACCATCTGCACTGATTTTGGAGCCCCCAAAAATAAAGTCTGACACTGTTTCCCCATCTATTTCCCATGAAGTGATGGGACCAGATGCCATGATCTTTGTTTTCTGAATGTTGAGCTTTAAGCCAACTTTTTCACTCTCCTCTTTCACTTTCATCAAGAGGCTTTTTAGTTCCTCTTCACTTTCTGCCATAAGGGTGGTGTCATCTGCCTGTCTGAGGTTATTAATATTTCTCCCGCTAATCTTGATTCCAGCTTGTATTTCTTCCAGTCCAGTGTTTCTCATGATGTACTCTGCATATAAGTTAAATAAGCAGGGTGACAATATACAGCCTTGATGCACTGCTTTTCCTATTTGGAACCAGTCTGTTGTTCCATGTCCAGTTCTAACTGTTGTTTCCTGACCTGCATACAGGTTTCTCAAGAGGCAGGTCAGGTGGTCTGGTATTCCCATCTCTTTAAGAAATTTTCCACAGTTGGTTGTGGTCCACACAGTCAAAGGCTTTGCATAGTCAATAAAGCAGAAATACATGTTTTTCTGGAACTCACTTGTTTTTTTGATGATCCAACGGATGCTGGCAATTTGATCTCTGGTTCCTCTGCCTTTTCTAAAACCAGATTGAACATCTGGAAGTTCATGGTTCATGTACTGTTGAAGCCTGGCTTGGAGAATTTTGAGCAGTACTTTACTAGCGTGTGAGATGAGTGCAATTGTTCAGTAGTTTGAGCATTCTTTGGCATTGCCTTTCTTTGAGATTGGAATGAAAACTGACCTTTTCCAGTCCTGTGGCCACTGCTGAGACAACTGTACACTCTGCATTAAGCCAGGTACCTCCAAGGGAGGGAGAGCGAGGCTATGGGGAGGTCTTACCTTGCCCTTGAACAGGATCACTGGGCAGACAAAACGTCCTCTGCATCTGGCTGTCTTGCTGCGGTTGACGAGGTCCTGCAATTTGCTCACCTGCACAGTGCTCTGAAACCTAACACAAGGCAAGAGAGGTAGGTCAGGCTGCTTGTGCATGAGTACTGTGTAACCCATGCTAGGGGTGTGTGTGTGTAAATATTCATTTCAAATTGAATAAATGCTCAGGTTCCTAAATTCTAGATCACAGACATTTTAAGCTTTTCAAGAAAAGAAAAAAAAAAAGCTAGATTATAGGTACTAAAACTGAAATCATCCTGATTTCAAAACCTTTAAGATCAAAACAAAAGGTGCTCAGTTTTTCACTCCAAAAGTAGGACAAATATGTTGAGGACCCTCTGGCAATAACGGGGCCATCTTTGTGATCTTTCAGAGGGCAGGATATGATGAAGTTAACATTCCACATGGTTATGAGCCTCTGATACATTATCAACATTTCAACCAACACTAACAGTCTAAAATGTCAACAAGGCAGGGAATGCTGGAGCAAAGATGGTGAAAAAGAAGCTATTTGTGGCCTTGAGAAGCATGGAAGTTAACACATCCAGCTTTGCTAAGGGAGCTTCTAGAACACACACCAAAAAAACACATTTAGAAATGAGTTTAAGCAAGTCACACCTATAGCACACCCTTAAAATAAGGGTCTACTGTCACAGATTCACCCACTGAGTCTTAACAAAAGGCTCCACATCAGCCAGTAAGAACTTCTGGTTCCAAGAGAAACAGGAGGCAGGAAGTTCAACAGTGGGAAGCTCTCCCGGCTATGCAGAATAATAGAGGAAAAGGAAGACAGTCAAGCTCCTTCCTTACAAGGGTTGAGTTTCCAGGCCGAGTCCGAGGGCGTCACCCCTCCTACATCCCAGTCCTGCTAGTGTCATTGCATGACATGTGCACACAAATAACTGTTTCAGAATGAGTAAGTTCAGTGACTCCTAAACAGCACTGGTACCTTTTTAAGCATATCTAAATTCTGTTGGCATTAATAAAAATATAGTCTTCTGAAAACACTGCTGATTTCTTAGTAGCCTTCATAGATATATTCTCAAGCTAGTTGCTAATAAAATAACTACTATCAAGTGAGCATTTGAAACTGAAGTTAAAACAAGGTCTTCAAATAAAAACCTGATATATGGAGTCTAGAAAAACAGTTCTGATGAACCTATTTAAGAGAAGAAATGGAGACACAGACATAGAGAATGATCTGGTGGAAACAGCAGGAAGGAGAGTGTAGGACAAACTGAGAAAGCAGCACTGACATATATATACTATCACATGTAAAATGGATTGCAAGCGGGAAGCTGCTGTATAACACAGCGAGCCCAGCCTGGGACTCGGTGACAACCGAGAAGGGTGGAATGCAGAGGTGAAGAAAGGCTCGAGAGAGAGGAGACATATATACATATGTTTGTGCATGCACGTTTGCGAAGTTACTTCAGTCATGCCTGACTCTTTGTGACCCCATGGACTGTAGCCCACCAGGCTCCTGTCAATGGGATTCTCTAGGTAAGAACACTGGAGCAGACTGCCATTTCCTCCTCTAGGGCATATTTCCCACCCAGGGACTAAATCAGCATCTCTTATGTCTCCTGCATCGGCAGGCAGGCTTTTTACCTCTAGCGCCACCATATATAATTATGACTGATTTGCACTGATGTAAAGCAAAGACCACCAGAACACTGTAAAGTAATTATTCTCCAATCCAAAAAAGTGGAAAAAAAAAAAAAAAAAAAAAAACCCAGAAAAATAAGAATCAATTAGATTTGAGTAACAGAATAACTGAAATGAAATAAAAAATACAGTAGAGGGAATCAATACCAAATTAGATGATACAGAAGAACAGATGAGCAATCTGAAAGACAGTAAAATAAAAATCACCCAATGAGAACAGCAAGAAAAGTTTTTTAATGAGAGGAGCTTAAGAGACCCCTAAGACAACATCAAATGTACTAACATTTGCATTATATCAGTCTCAGAAAGAGGAGAGAGAGAGGGAGAGAAAAATTATTTGAAGAAATAATCACTGAAAAATCCTCTTATTTGGGGATACAGGTTAGAGGTACAGGAAGCATAAAAAATAATAATAATAAAAAAATAACTTGGACCAACAGTTTGGTGATTGTAGAAAGAAAACAAGAGGATAAAGGAAGAGGACTTAAACTTTCCATGGTGTATGTTTCTGTAAGGTATGATTTAAGACTTTTTCCCCATTTTTATTAAGCATTTTGTTTTAAATCACAAATTGATTACATCTTTACTATAATTCAAATAGAGAAGTGACTACATAAGACTCTTTTTCTCTTTTTCTTTCTGTTTTTTTGGTTGCACTGTGCAGCATGCAGGATCTTAGCTCCCTGACCAGGGAGTGAGTGGTCCCTGCAGTGGAAGCTCAGAGTTTTAACCACTGGACCACAAGGGAAGTCCCCATGTTATTTTTACGACCAACATTTTTTTCTTTTCTGAAGGAAGGAAGAAGGCTGGAGTGCCTCTTCACGGTACGTACAGAGTGCTGTGCTTAGTTGCTCAGTCATCTCCAACTCTGCGACCACATGTACTGTAGCCCACCAAGCTCCCCTGTCCATGGAGAGTCTCCAGGCAAGAATACTGGAGTGGGTTGCTATGCCTTCCTCCAGGGGATCTTCCCAACCCAGGGATGGAACCCAGGTCACGCACACTGCAGGTGGATTCTTTACCATCTAAGCCATGAGGGAAGCCCAAGAATACTGGAGTGGGTAGCCTATCCCTTTTCCAGGGGGGTCTTTCCAACCTAGGAATCGAACTGGGGTCTCCTGCATTGCAGGCAGGCTCTACCAGCTGAGTTACCAGGGAAGCTGGCACAGGCCAATCAGTCAGGCCCTAGAAAAAACATGGCTCACTGGAAACCAAGTTCTACCACCTTTCCCTCACTCTGTGAAATAAAAAGGCAACTGAGTTCAAAATAATTGCCTAATTAAACTCAGATGCCAAGAGAATATAAAACAAAATACACATAATACTGCTTACATTAGTCTTCCTCCCACCTTTTGGTGGCCCCAGGTCATTTGCACAGATGAGATCAGCACTATCTGCTGAGTTAAAAAAAAAAAGTTATTTTTATTTATCTGACTTCATCAGATCTTAATTGAGGTATGTGGGAATCTTTAGTTATGGCATGCAAAACCTAGTTCCCTGACCAGGGATTGAACCCAGGCCCCCTACACTGGGAGTTCAGAAGTCCCAGCACTGCTTTAACTGACTCTGAGCTCACACCAGCAGCTCTAAATGCCTTGAAACCACATTTGAGTCTCCCAGGCTAAATACTTCCATTCAACAAACGCTCCACAAAACCGAAGGAAAGAACATGCCAGCATTTCCAGCCTCAGGGCTCTGGGCAGTCTTATGTGGAGGAAGGCACACTTTTTTCATTAGGCTAGCTGGTGCTTTATTGTCCTGGGTCCCCTACTCAAAGAACCAATTCAGTTTCTGTTCTCAGTGGTTCCTGTTTTTATTTTTATTATTTCTTGGCCTTAGAATCTTTCTCTTACCATGCTAAGCACTGGGCTGTGTCTGACACATGATACTTTTATTCAAAGGAATGAAAGTGGGCTATGTATTTATGTTTGTCTTGTGGGACTGAGCCCTTAACCTGTAAGATCTGAAGCTATCTCTGGGTAGATGGTATCAGAGTTGAGTTGAATTGTAGAACACACAGCTGATGTCTCAAAATCAGTGGTATGAGGGAACCCCCCCTACCCTACTCTCACAAACCAGTGGGAATTATCAAGTGCAGGATTTTAACTCTGTCTCCTAATGCCTCACCTATACCTGCCTTAATTCTGGCCTTTGTTACAATCATTGCTCATTTATTGGTCTGTGTTACCGACCAGACCTAAAGGTAAGGATTTCATATCTCTGGCAGGGTCTCCAACTAGATCCCTGAGATGTGGCCCATGGCAGTAGTTTGTCTTGCTGATAAACACACGTCTTGGCCATTCAGATAGCCCCATCCAGGCTTCTCTTCCCAGATGATGGGCTAAACTGGGGAGGTGGATTAATAGAACCAAACCACTTCCTGAATCCAGTTCTACCCTGTGCAACTCAGTCTAACTAGTGTCATAGTAACACCAAATCCAGGCATGTAAAGCAAAAAGTTCTATTTCTTCTCACCTACACATGCACATATTCCCTTCTCTTCAACAGACATGGCCCACTTAGTATCACCTTGAGGCCTTCCAAGAATTGAAAAGTAAAAACAGACTATAACTCCTCTAGGGTTAGCGATATACTGTGGTGGTCCTGGCCTGGAAAGAGAGGCTCTGCTAGGCAAAGTGGAAGCTTCCTGGCAGTGATAGAAAGAAGAGGCAGGCATACAAGTGCTATAATCTACATACAATTAATTCCCCCAGTAAGTTCCTTTTTCTCAGGGAACACCACCTCGACCTGGTTAGAAGGCACACTTACATGTGTCCCATCTTACACATGAGCAAATTTGTCTATGTGAAAGCCCTCTCTGGCTCCCTGTGGTTCCAGGTTATAGCAAAGGAGTCATCTAGGAAGCTCTCTGTGATGTAGAAATTCTGATTTAGGGCCCCTGGAATCTGTGATTTCAATGAGTGCTCAGAGGGTACTAGCCCAAGAACCACTAACACCCACAAGTCCGCACTCCTTGGACCAATAATCAAGACCCTATACAAGCTAGTCCCTAACTAGGGACATTTAAGGGACATTTCTACTTGTCTGTGCAATTACAGCTGAAAGGCATCTCCACCACAGGGTCTCCCCAAACACTCACACACCAGGCAGGATCTACCCTTCTCCCCAACTTGTCTACAGCAGCACTTCTCCAGCCTCTATGTATGTATGGGCCATCTTGTTATGCCATGATTTTGATTCAGTGGCTCTGGAACCCAGGACTCAGAATCTCTAGCCAGTGAGCTCTGAGCAGTGCTGTGAGCAATGATGGCCTGCTGCACCCCGTAGAATGACTCTACTGTAGTCTTTCTCATAACAGTGCTTCCCTGGGGCCAGAGTTTCAGATATTGTTGGCAACACCTCCTGGAATTCCCTTAAAATCAAAAGCAAGCAGGAAGTCTAGCAGAACAAACTTTGAGATCAACATAAAGCACTTCCTAGAGCCTTATAAGCCTCTTGTAAGTACTTATTATTACTTATAAGCCTTATAAGTAATAAGCCTGATTACTTATCAGTGTCCAACACCTGCTATGCTAAGTCACTTCAGTTGTTTCTGACTCTGTGCGACCCCATAGACGGCAGCCCACCAGGCTCCCCCATCACTGGGATTCTCCAGGCAGGAACACTGGAGTGGGCTGCCATTTCCTTCTCCAATGCATGAAAGTGAAAAGTGAAAGTGAAGTCGCTCATTCGTGTCCGACTCTTAGCGACCCCATGGATTGCAGCCTAACAGGCTCCTCCGTCCATGGGATTTTCCAAGCAAGAGGTACTGGAGTGGGGTGCCACTGCCTTCTCTGCCAACAACTGCTACCGTTTACTTACTGCCTACGGGCTGCATCCTGTGCTGGGTGCTCTGTGTCACTAGTACCTGGTGAACTGTTACCTCACAGAAAAGCACCCGCGCTTTGGTAGGTCCTCAATAAACAGCAGCACTTATTTCTAACTCTTAGAGCACACACATCAAGCTTGGAATAGTCCCATTTATCAGCAGGGATTGTACTAGTCACTTTTGTAAATAGAGATATAGATTGATGAGGAAACTAAGAGCCAAAGCAGTTCAACAACTTGCCCAAGTCGGTGATGCAGCCAGTAAGTACACTGACCTCAGGCTTTTAAGCTCTATACATGTACGTACCCTTAAGCATGTCCACAAAGCATACCTCCCACTCACTCTTAAAAAAAGGAAACGCTGAGGTTTAGGGAGGTGGGGCATGAAGTCAGCTGTCTTAGGACAATGACTGATAGGGTGGGAGTAAAATAGGAGACCAGGACTGTGACTTTCAGCTTCTTCTTCTATGCTGTGCTATCAGGATGCCAACAAGGCTTAACATCTGGGAAAAGCGAGTCTGCCTTGCCCAATGACAGACTTTCCTGATCCTGGGGATGAGATGTCAAGGCCTTCCCAGAAGGGGATGCCTTGGTGACATGATGCTCACGTGTCTTTCTCCTTCTCCGAACTCTCATACTCCAGGAACACAATGTGCTGTGGGTAGTGGCCACAGATATCCCCATTCACATTCTGGATCACACTATAACAGTAGTCTCGGCCAAACAGCTCCAGACACCTCTTCTCAATGCGTTCAACCTGCACAGAGGAGGAGATATGAACATAAAGAAGATTCTGGGATTCAGAATTAGCTGGGTCCTGCCCTGGAGAAATCTCTGGGAATAACCTTTCCCTCTATAATTATAATTCAATACAAGGAAGAGACCTGTTGCTAGGTCATAGGCCCTCAACGTGCAGTTCATGAACCCACGTAATAAACTTTGGTGGGGGCAGGGAGGGACTCTGAAGCCCTCAATGTTGTGGTGAAACTGTGTTTCTTAGGCATCCAAAGAGAGGATTACACCTTTCACGAGATTCTCAAAGGGGTCCACAGGCCCTAAGTATTAAGAACCTTTGCTCTAGGTTATTTTAACCAGCATCAATACATTATCTTCCTTTGGCTCCAGATGCTTCTCAATTCTCCAGTCATAGAACAGTACCCAGAAGCTCTAATTAGTGTAATGAGTAGAAGCTGCAGACAAAGCTGTCTCCTTACAATTTGCTTATGAAATAGAAGGAGCAGCTCCCTTAAAACTGCTCTTATTTTGCTAATTTCGGGAAAGGCCCCATAGAAGGAGGACATAAAACCCACAACATCTCAACAAGCCTGCAAAAGATCAGAAAGTTTAACGCCAGCTGGAGTGAAAGTCAGACATAACTTTTTACAACACTGATTTTCATGCGTGTGTAAAATGAAAAGAGCCCCAGGAAAACCACTGACCCTGTAACCACCCAAAAGATCAATGGGGTGGGAAAAACTCACAGGAATGAGGAATCCTCAAATTTGAAGGGACATGAACATCATTAAGAAGCCTATTAAAATTACAAATTCCAGGTTCCCAACCTCAGAAATACTAACTCAGTAGGACTGGGTGGGACCAAGCAACCTTTATTTTTAATAAAGACCCCAGGTGATGCTGATGGTCTGGAGCCAAACCAGAGTTTCATGGCCCTGCATGGAAGAGAATTTCATTGGAAAACCTGATGCTAAACCTGCCAAAAGAACGTGAGGAATGACAGATGGTAGGGTCAGCAAGATTCCCATCAGACTGCCAGGCAGTGCCTAAGATGGAAATGGCGTGACCACACTGGA
Organism: Bubalus kerabau; assembly: GCF_029407905.1. NCBI lineage: Eukaryota > Metazoa > Chordata > Mammalia > Artiodactyla > Bovidae > Bubalus > Bubalus kerabau. The sequence goes on from NC_073643.1 coordinate 18,752,300, forward strand.
AGCTTTCCAGGTCTAGCAATAAGGAGACTGAAGGGAATCCCAAGGGTAGAAAAATAGAGGCACTAAGACTTGCTTTTGATAAAGGAATAGAGAGTGTGGGCTGTCTTCCTACTCTATGGAAGAAGGAAAGGAAGGGATGGATCTAATTCTAAGTCATGCTGAGGCTGTTGAAGGAGGCAACACAACTCGGTTTACCTCTTTGCTCAATTCTGCACCAGCCCTCCAGCATCTTCACTCTAATCTCTGACTTGCAGAAATCCTCTAGCCTTTAAAAAGTAGACTTGAGGGCTTTTGTCCCCATACCTGATGCAAGAGAATTATCCCCTCCCTTCAGCTCCCCCTCTCTAATCTCTGAACTTGGTCTCTCAGGGCTGATCCCTGACCTCCAACCTCTCTGTCTCAAACCAAAATGTCGTCCTTCCTTGGTTCACTCTGACCCCAGTTCCTCTTTTCGGTATTTAAACCCGGACCCTTACTCTCCAAGTCCAGACCCTGGGAACTTCCCTCTCTTTCCGTCCTCTCACCCCTGACCTCAGCCTTTCCTCAGTTACTTCCCAAGGCAGGGACCTTCTCTTTCTGCTCACTGCTGCTCCGTACTCACCTTAGAGCCGCCCGTCCCACTGCAGTCTTTGGCCCGGTACTGAGTCCGGGAGAACTCCTCCAGCAGCTCCCCGAGTCCTGGCTCCTGTGGCTGTGGGCTGCCCGAAGAAGCCGAGGACCCCGCCGAGGCAGCAGCGGCGGCCCGAGCGCCAGCCATGGCCCAGCCTCCCGTCCCCTTCAGCGCCCCGCGGCCCCCTCAGCGCGGCTCAGCCCGGCACATGGCACTTGCAGGTACCAAGTACAAGTCCAGAATCTCCACAGCCGCCTCAGCCACCGCCTTCGCCTTCCACTTCCGGCCCCGCCCCACCCAGACGGATGTTTACTCCGGCACTGACCAATCGGAGCCCAAGACTCGCGTCCTGCCCCAAGATTACCCGCCCACCCCCGACGCGGAGCGGTCCAAGTGGTCTCCGAGGAGGGGACTGCGGCCACTCGCAGAAACCTCCTGCTCCGCCCCACGGGGTTTCCTCCGGAAAGCCAGGCTAAACCATTGGGACTGCGTGGGGGGAGGTGGACAGCGCGGGAACTAGGAGGAAAGAACCACGGAAAGACCGCGGAAGAGTGGAACGAACCATTACCGAGAGAGGAGGATGCTGCAATAGTCAACCCAATTTATTGAGGGAAAAGGGAGGGGAGGGGCGGATCATGACTGGCTTGAAATTTTGTGTTAAGAAGCCCCATATTATTTTTCTTTTTTTTAACAGACCATTTCAAACATTCACAGAAATGGAGAGAATAGTATAATGAGCCCTTATATACATTAGCTGCTGTTGCTGCTGCTAAGTCGCTTCAGTCGTGTCCGACTCTGTGCGACCCCATAGACGGCGGCCCACCAGGCTCCCCCGTCCCTGGGATTCTCCAGGCAAGAACACTGGAGTGGGTTGCCATTTCCTTCTCCAATGCATGAAAGCGAAAAGTGAAAGTGAAGTCACTCTGTCGTGTCCGACTCTTCGCGACCCCATGGTCTGCAGCCTACCAGGCTCCTCCGTCCGTGGGATTTTCCAGGCAAGAGTACTGGAGTAGGGTGCCATTGCCTTCTCCAATACATTAGCTTGTGTCAACAATAATCCAAATACTATCAATCTATCCTGTTTAGTCAATCTTTCCCCATCCAATAGGATTGTTTTAAAACACATCTCATTATTTAATCTGTGACTACTTCAGTATTTATAACAGATTAGTACTGTTCAGTTCAGTTCGCTCAGTCGTGTCCGACTCTTTGAGACCCCAGGGACTGCAGCACGACAGGCCTCCGTGTCCATCACCAACTCCCGGAGTTTACTCAAATTCATGTCCATTGAGTTGGTGATGCCATCCGACCATCTCATCCTCTGTCGTCCCCTTCTCCTCCCGCCTTCAATCTTTCCCAGCAGCAGGGTCTTTTCAAATGAGTCAGCTCTTCACATCAGGGGGCCAAAGTATTGGAGTTTCAGCTTCAACACCAGTCTTTCCAATGAATATTTTAGACTGATTTTCTTTAGGATGGACTGGTTGGATCTCCTTGCAGTCCAAGGGACTCTCAAGAGTCTTCTCCAACACCACAGTTCAAAAACATCAATTCTTCCGTGCTCAGCTTTCTTTATAGTCCAACTCTCACATCCATACATGACTACTGGAAAAACCATAGTCTTGACTAGACGGACCTTTGTTGGCAAAGTAATGTCTGCTTTTTAATATGCTATCTAGGTTGGTCATAGCTTTTCTTCCAAGGAGCAAGAGTCTTTTTAATTTCATGGCTGCAGTCACCATGTGCAGTGATTTTGGAGCCCCCAAAAATAAAGTCTGCCACTGTTTCCCCATTTATTTGCCATGAAGTGATGGGACCATGATCTTAGTTTTCTGAATGTTGAGTTTTAAGCCAGCTTTTTCACTCTCTTTCATCAAGAGGCTCTTTAGTTCTTCTTCACTTTGTGCCATAAGGGTGGTGTCATCTGCATATCTGAGGTTATTGATATTTCTCCTGGTAATCTTGATTCCAGCTTGTTCTTCATCCAGTCCAGCGTTTCTCATGATGTACTCTGCATATATGTTAAATAAGCAGGATGACGATATACAGCCTTGACATATTCCTTTCCCTATTTGGAACCAGTCTATTGTTCCATGACCAGTTCTAACTGTTGCTTCCTGACCTGCATACAGATTTCTCAAGAGGCAGGTCAGGTATTCCCTGGTCTGGTATTCCCATCTCTTTCAGAATTGTCCACAGTTTATTGTGATCCACACAGTCAAAGGCTTTGGCATAGTCAATAAAGCAGAAATAGATGTTTTTCTGGAACTCACTTGCTTTTTCAATGATCCAATGGATGTTGGCAATTTGATCTCTGGTTCCTTTGCTTTTTCTAAAACCAGCTTGAACATTTGGAAGTTTACAGTCCACATACTGTTGAAGCCTGGCTTGGAGAATTTTGAGCATTACTTTACTAGCATGTGAAATAAGTGCAATTGTGCAGTGGTTTGAGCACTCTTTGGCATTGCCTTTCTTTGGTATCAGAATGAAAACTGACCTTTTCCAGTCCTGTGACCACTGTTGAGTTTTCCAAATTTGCCAGTATATTGAGTGCAGCACTTTCACAGCATCATATTTTAGGATTTGAAATAGCTCAACTGGAATTTCATCACCTCCACTAGCTTTGTTAGTAGTGATGCTTCCTAAGGCCCACTTGACTCGGCATTCCAGGATGTCTGGCTCTAGGTGGGTGATCACACCATAATGATTATCTGGGTCATGAAGATCTTTTTTGTATAGTTCTTCTGTGTATTCTTGCCACCTCTTCTTAATATCTTCTGCTTTTGTTAGGTCCATACCATTTCTGTCCTTTATTGTGCCACTCTTTGCATGAAATGTTCCCTTGGTATCTCTAGTTTTCTTAAAGATATCTCTAGACTTTCACATTCTATTGTTTTCCTCTATTTCTTTGCACTGATGACTGAGGAAGGCTTTCTTATCTCTCCTTGCTATTCTTTGGAACTCTGCATTCAAATGTGTATATCTTTCATTTTCCCCTTTGCCTTTCGCTTCTCTTCTATTCACAGCCTTTAAGTTAGAATTTGGCAATAAGGAGTTCATGATCTGTGCCACAGTCAGCTTCCATCCTTGTTTTTGCTGATTGTATAGAGCTTCTCCATCTTTGGCTGCAGAGAATATAATCAATCTGATTTTGGTATTGACCATCTGGTGATGTCCATGTATAGAGTCTTTTCTTGTGTGGGTGGAAGAGGGTGTTTGCTATGACCAGTGCATTCTCTTGGCAAAACTCTGTTAGCCTTTGCCTTGCTTCATTCTGTACTCCAAGGCCAAATTTGCTTGTTACTCCAGGTATTTCTTAACTCCCTACTTTTGCACTCCAGTCCCCTATAATGAAAAAGGACATCTTTTTTGGGTGTTAGTTCTATAAAGTCTTGTAGGTCTTCATAGAACTGTTCAACTTCAGCTTCTTCAGCATTACTGGTCAGGGCATAGGCTTGGATTACTGTGATACTGAATGGTTTGCCTCGGAAATGAACAGGGATCATTCTGTTGTTTTTGAGATTGCATCCAAGTACTGCATTTCAGACTCTTTTGTTGACTCTGATGGCTACTCCATTTCTTCTAAGGGATTCCTTCCCACAGTAGTACTGTTAAAATACAAATGATTAAGGGGCATTCCCTGGTGGCCTAGTGGTTAGGATTCCATGCTTTCACTGCCATCGCCCAAGTTCAATCCCTAGTCTAGGAGCTGAGATCCCACAAGTTGAACAGCAGGTCAAAAAAAAAAAAAAGATTAAGGAAGAAAATGTAAGCGTTAAAACATATTCTCATTCTTCATGAAATGACCAGTGTTTGTTCCCAAGGATCTAAAAAACTGCAAAATGGGGCTGAAACCAAAGAATAAGGAACAAGGAAGAGAAAAATAGAAAATGAATGAAAAACCATGAAGTAAGTATAGAGCCCAGGGCTGGCTTAGTGTTTGGGGATTGGCTGAGTATATATACTGTTTCTGGTCAAGCAGAACACTAATAGAGACACCAAAGTTACTGAGTTTTGGTTTGTTGCTCTAGCACCCTGGGCAGGAGTGGTTCCAATATTTGTCATACAAATTTATGTCAGTGTTAGTTGCTCAGTCGTGTCCAACTCTTTGCGACCCCATGGACTGTAGCCCACCAGGCTCCTCTGTCCATGGGATTCTCCAGGCAAGAATACTGGAGTGGGTTGCCATTCCCTTCTCCAGGAGATCTTCCTGATCTAGGGATGCATCTCGGGTTTCCTGCACTACAGGCAGATTCTTCATCATCTGAGCCACCAGGGAAGTAATTCTCCCTTTTAACATTCTCTTGATCATTCACAGGGTTTGGTCAAAAGTATCAGTACTGGACTTCCCTGCTGGTTCAGTGGTTAAGAGTCTGCCTGCCAGTGTGGGAGACGTGGGTTTGATCCCTGGTCCAAGAAGATCTCATGTGCTGCAGGGCAGCTAAGCCCATGGGCCACAACTACTGAGCCCACATGCCCTAGAGCTCGTGCTTTGCAACAAGAGAAGCCACCGCGATCAGAAGCCCATGCATCGCAGCTCGAGTGCAGCCCTGGTTCACTACAATTAGAGAAAGGCCACGCGTAGCAGTGAAGATCCAGGGCAGCCAAAAATTAAATAAATAAAAATGTTTAGAAAGCACCAGTACTAACATGACCCTCAGTCGCCATTGCCTCTTCTGTTCTCAGTGTAGTAGTCACAAGAGATGATGTCAGGTGATGTCTTGGAGCTGATTCCATTCCTCTGTTCTCTCTTCGTCCTTTCAGTCAGAGAGAAACCATCTGTTGGCTGATCAGCGGCTCCCTACGTGCATTTAAAACTTTGGGAGACCCCAGATTATTAGGGAGGCAATAATAATTACTAGAAACAAAACAATAGTCATGGTTTGGAGAGTACTCCTGAGCCAGGGTCGCCATGATCCAATCCAGCTAGAAAACTGGGGGCGTCTTTAAACCGGTTGACTTGTTTATATATTTTGTGTAACTATGTCCCCCTTCCCCAGAAATGTTTAATCGGTGAGCTTGTTCCAGAGAAACAGAGGTGTTAGAAATCAGGGAGAAGTTTATGACAGCCAGAAAGGACAAGATCACCAGCATCCAAGCCAGTCCAAGAGTCAGTTTACCCTTCTTTGTAATGACCTGAGACGTGTGAACAATTATCATTCTAGGCTAGAGAAAGGCAAAAGGTGGAGAGAAGAATCATGTATGAATTTGAAAAAGGATGGTAAGGGAAGAAAGGAGAAATGGAAAGAAACGTTCTTAATCTGACTTCTTGGAAGAAAGCAGTCTATCCCAATGTTGCCTACTTCTCTCCGTAGTCAATCAGATTTTGAGGTCTCCACATTTACACAGGGCCAGGTGTTAGGTGGGGTCTTCTTCAGTTGGGAAATACTGTGTATCCAAGTTGTGACACCCTGTAATTCGACAGTGATGATAGAGGTCAAGAACACACCAGAAGGTCCTTTCCAGGAATCTCATCTTTGCAAAAGCAACAAAGTAAAAAAGTAAATGCCTGTAAATGACAAAGGACTGTAAAATGCCCACGACTGAAGATCTGATCAGAGTTCATTACAATGGAATCAACAAAGAAATTTGATTATTTCTGTGACACCCAATATTTTTAAGATAATAACTAGAATTATGGCTGATAACTTTATAGAAGGCATATCAGATTTATAGAAAGTTTATAATTCCTGGAACACTTAGGCTAATAATGTACTCCTACAAAGATAAGCTAAATATCACTTGGCAGTGTTTCCTTTGTAATTTAACGTATCAAATAAGCCTAATTAGCTTAACATTTTTCTTTTTACAAGGACAGAGAATAAATATTCTAGGGGTCCTTTGGAAAATCCCAGAGTTGGTTCCAGGTTAAAAAAAATTAATTTAGAATTTGATTTTGGGTAAGTTTGTTGAAAATATTTATTTAACCAAAGTAACATGTAAAGACTTTGAAGGCAAAGACAGAAAGTTACAGAATTGTAAAAACCCTAAACCCTTAGTCTTTTAAGAGTCAGGGTTTTTTATTTGCAGATTAACTGTCTTAAAAAATATGACTAGGCTTTTGTGCACGCCTCAGCAGCACATATACTAAAATTAGAATGATACAGAGAAGATTAGCATGGCCCCTGTGCAAGGATGATATGCAAATTCGTGAAGCATTCCATACTTTTCTTATTGATGTTTGACAGAAAACAACAAAATTCTGTAAAGCAATTGTCCTTCAATTAAAAAAATAGAGTGGCAAGCAGCCTGAAAAAAAAATTTATTAAAAAAAATATGACTAGGCTTTTGAGAAAAAATAAAACTGCTAATAATCTTGAAAACCTCGACATATCAAAAGTGTTTATTTTTTGGCATTACATATAATTTTAGAGTTCTTCTTTCTCTTCATCAAAAGCATAGTCTAAAATAATTGGCCTCTAGTGCCTATCATTCTTTAATAATTTTGCAGTGCTGTTGTTAAAAATTGTCAAATTTAAGTATGATAACTCTAGTGACTAAAATGTTATAATCTAAGTACACATTATAAATAAAACTGCTAAGTCACTTCAGTCGTGTCCGACTCTGTGCAACCCCATAGACGGCAGCCCACCAGGCTCCCCCATCCCTGGGATTCTCCAGGCAAGAACACTGGAGTGGGTTGCCATTTCCTTCTCCAATGCATGAAAGTGAAAAGTGAAAGTGAAGTCGCTCAGTCGTTTCCGACCCTTAGCGACCCCATGGACTGCAGCCTACCAGGCTCCTCCATCCATGGGATTTTCCAGGCAAGAGTACTGGAGTGGGGTGCCACTGCCTTCTCCAATAAATAAAACAGCATTTGACAATAAGTTAAAAATTTTTGTACAGTTGGCAAAAGGGGGGTGGGTGGTATTAAGTTCCAGTTACATTATAGAATAGAATAATGAATTGTTTGCGGTTTGATAAAGAGAAGTTACTTTTTATTTTGATAACTTCATTGGGTTGTCAGGCAAATTGGAAAAATAAAAATCAAGTGAAAAAGCCCTCTTGTAGCTGATAAGACAGTGCTGGTTTAGTTCAATAAGCAATGGGCTCTATGTCCGATTTTATTTGAGCTAAATAAAATTTTTCATTGAAAAAAAAATATTGAGCATTTCCTTAAGATAAACATAACATGAAGTACAGTAAATTATTTTGGTAAGACACAGAATCTTTGCTTTCCAGGCAGATTATTTAAAAGGTACCTTTTCTCACCCATAAACACATACTACTTTCCTTTTATAAAGATGTTCCTTATATTATTTCCAGTAATTTTAATTATGCATATGTTTTAGCATTCTTAATTCCTATTGAAAACTAAGAAGTAAGCAATCTGTTACATTAGTATTTTGTGGACTGGTAAACTTATAAATACATTTCACAATTTCTGGAAGTTTATTCTTCCTCATAGTAAATTTTTCACTGTGGCACAAAACACATTTATTAGCAGAACCAAGTATTTTTAGTTCCTCTGTAAAGGAAGCCAAAGTGGATAAACCTATGCCCAGAAGTTAATGTTTCAGTATTTTATCATATTTGGAAATGATCTAGATATTCAGTGAATATCTATCATTTAACTTATCTCAGTATAATTTCAGGGTTTCAAGTTGTCAAAAAAGATTTTGGAAATTATTTTTAAGTAGACATACCATTGTTGTTTAGTTGCTAAGTCGTGTCCGACTCTTTTGTGACCTTATGGACTATAGCCTTCCAGGCTACTCTGTCCATGGGACTTCCCAAGCAAGAATACTGGAGTGGGTTGCCATTTCCTTCTTCAGGGACTCTTTCATACCCAGGGATCAAACCCACATCTCCTGCAATGGCTGGAAGATTTCCTTACCATTGAACCACCAAAGATGCCAGACCTACCATAAAGTGTAATTATTGTCGAAAGTTCATTTGTAGGGAATTCCCTGGCAGTCCAGTGGTTAGGACTCTTTCATTGCCCTGGCTGGGGTTCAGTCCTTGGTTGGGAAACTAAATCCTGTAAGTGGAGCTGCACAGTCAAAAAAGAAAAAAAGAGAAAAGAAAAAGTTTGTTTGTAAATTTTTACTTACATCTATTTAATTTTCTTGTTTTTAACAATTATATTTGGATTATTCACGAAAATTTCGTGAAACGTTAAACTGACCATCATCTTTGGTTATCTTTTTGGCTAACAAAATCTTTAACAGGTGACAGGCTTTTTTGACTTTTTTGTAAAGACTTATTTGACTTTTAGTAATCCTATGTGGAATAAAAGTTGTATGTCTGAGTTGTGTTTATTGTGAATAACTTTAAATACATGCCTGTTTTAAATAAACCAGCAAATTTAAACTAGCTTCCCCCATCAGGATTACCCTAGATCATGTGACCTTCAGAAATATTTGAATTAGTTTCTATATTTCTGAGAATATATTTGATTTATATAAATATTTAATTTCTTTAAGACAATCAAATAGAGGTGAAGTGAAAGTCACTCAGTTGTGTCCTACTCTTTGCAACCCCATGTACTGGGGCCTGTCCATGGAATTCCCCAGGCAAGAATACTGGAGTGGGTTGCCATTTCCTTCTCCAGGGGATCTTCCTAACCCAGGGAGCGAACCCAGGTCTCCTGCATTGTAGATTGATTACCATCTGAGCCACAAAGGAAGCCCCAATTAAAAAGAAATCTTTTTTTTTTAATAGAAATCTTTACAAACAAATTTTGTAAATACCATCTGAAGGTAGAAAAATTATCACACATCTGTAATACACATATAAATATATACATACAGAACAGAAGCAAATTTGTATTTAAATTTTTAGCCATAAAACAGTTGCAGATTCAAATTATGTTTCTAACAGATGAAATAAGCTGACCTGTTCAGATGCCTTAAATTTTTTAGCAGTATTTATGAGAAAAACTCTCAAGACTTTTCGTTTGTCTAGGAGAAGGCAATGGCAACCCACTCCAGTGTTCTTGCCTGGAGAATCCCAGGGACAGGGGAGCCTGGTGGGCTATGGGGTCGCACAGAGTCAGACACGACTGAAGTGACTTAGCAGCAGTAGCAGCAGCAGCTTCCAAATAGCCTTTCCCTTTTTTACTCTTTCTGATAAGAATTGCCTCCTTGAAGTTTGCATTTCAAGCAATCTGTTACACCAGTATTTTGTGGATTGGTAAATTTACAAATTTAATTACCTAGAGAAGAGCAGTTACAACATTTAAGTCTCAAAGACAGGGAGAAAGAATGTAAGTTCCTCCAATGAATAGGGCAGGTTTGGGGATTGGTTAAAAAAGGATGGGTAAGGTTTTTTGTTCTTGTTCTAAATAAATGATGTGCATGCTAAGTTGCTTCAGTTGTGTCCGACTCTTTGTGACCCACCAAGCTCCTCTGTCCATGGGATGCTCTAAGCAAGAATACTGGAGTGGGTTGCCAGGCCCTCCTCCAGGGGATCTTCCCAACCCAGGATTGAACTCATGTCTCATTACGTCTCCTGCATTGCAGGCAGGTTCTTTACCACTAGCAGCACCTGGGAAGCAATATAAAGGACTGCTGCTGCTGCTGCTGCTGCTAAGTGGCTTCAGTCATGTCCGATTCTGTACGACCCCATAGACGGCAGCCCACCAGGCTCCCCTGTCCCTGGGATTCTCCAGGCAAGAATACTGGAGTGGGTTGCCATTTCCTTCTCCAATGCACGAAAGTGAAAAGTGTAAGTGAAGTCGCTCAGTCGTGTCTGACTTTTAGCGACTCCATGGACTGCAGCCCACCAGGCTCCTCTGTCCATGGGATTTTCCAGGCAAGAGTACTGGAGTAGGGTGCCATCGCCTTCTCTGAAAATAAAGGACAATTGTCTTCAATTCCTCCAAGACTTGCGTTGCAACCTGAATGACATCACAGTCTCACCCACCCACCCAACTACTTTATTTGCTTCTTGTATCAGGGATAAGATGTTCAAATAATCAAGAGATTCCTATGTTCTAAATTTAGAGCTGTTTTTGGAATTCCCCCCCCTCCTCCCCACTGGATACATGGTTTCCTTAGGGGAGAGGGCCTAAAAATAAGTTTCTAACCAACTCTACATATGAGCTTCCAATCTGGCCAACTTTTAACCATCAGTTCAGTTCAGTTGCTCAGTCGTGTCCAACTCTTTGCGACCCCATGAATCGCAGCACGCCAGGCCTCCCTGTCTATCACCAACTCCTGGAGTTCACTCAGACTCACGTCCATCGAGTCAGTGATGCCATCCAGCCATCTCATCCTCTGTCGTCCTCTTCTCCTCCTGCCCCCAATCCCTCCCAGCATCAGAGTCTTTTCCAATGAGTCAACTCTTCGTATGAGGTGGCCAAAGTACTGGAGTTTCAGCTTCAGCATCATTCCGTCCAAAGAAATCCCAGGGCTGATCTCCTTCAGAATGGACTGGTTGGATCTCCTTGCAGTCCAAGGGACTCTCAAGAGTCTTCTCCAACACCACAGTTCAAAAGCATCAATTCTTCGGCGCTCAGCTTTCTTCACAGTCCAACTCTACAGCTACTTAAAAAAAAAAAATCCTTTCAAATATCTTGTTAGACTTCATTTGGGAAAAAGAGTAAGTATTCCTGGAAGTGTTGAACAACACCATGGATGCAAGAGGCATGCCTGGAGAGTGCAAAAGACACTACCTCTCCCAAGATCCAGAGCCACTCCCAAAGGTAGCCAAAGACTTAGATAATTCCCTTGAGAGCTGGTGTTGACTGAAAAATTGCACAACCTAAAAGTTGAGAATTATTATTTATTCAGTTGACTTTCGGAGGACTTAAGTCTGAAAGATAGCCTCTTAGCTGTGAGGGGCTGCTCCAAAGAGGTAAGGGAGGAGCCAGGATATATAGGAGTTTTGTAACAAAAACCAGGTAGTCAGAACATCTGTTAATTAAAGAAAGCCATACATCTCAAGTTAATGAATTTAGTGCTTTTCTATACATGGGAAGATGCAAGAGTGTGGGTTCATTGAAATCATTCCTCTGATTTGCACCTTAACTATGCAGGGCCAGTATGCTACTTTTCTCCATCCTGACTCACTTCAGGGTACACAGTTGGGGGTGGCTGCCTTGGCTGCTGGATTGATGGCAGCTACATCCTTTGGAACCCAAAAAAAGAGAAAGGGCTCCAAAATCACTGTGGATGGTGACTGCAGCCAAGAAATTAAAAGATGCTTACTCCTTGGAAGAAAAGCTATGACAAACCTAGACACCATATTCAAAAACAGAGACATCACTTTGCCAACAAAGGTCCATTTAGTCAGGGCTATGGTTTTTCCAGTAGTCATGTATGGATGTGAGAATTGGACTATAAAGAAAGCTGAGTGCTGAAGAACTGATGCTTTTGCACTGTGGTGTAGGAAAAGATTCTTGAGAGTCCCTTGGACAGCAAGGAGATCAAACCAGTCCATACTAAAGGAAATCAGTCCTGAATATTCATTGGAAGGACTGATGCTGAAGCTGAAACTCCAATACTTTGGCCACCTGATGCAAAGAGTTGACTCATTGGAAAAGACCCTGATGCCAGGCAAGATTGAAGGCAGGAACAGAAGGGGAAGACAGAGGATGAGATTGTTGGATGGCATCACGGACTCAATGGACATGAGTTTGAACAAACTCTGGGAGATAGAGAAGGACAGGGAGGCCTGGTGTGCTGCAGTCCATGGGGTCACAAAGAGTCGGACATGACTTAGTGACTGAACAACAAACAACATCATTTGTTTATTCATATGGCAGGTGACATTTTTCAAGCACCTTGGCAACAGTCAGTAGGACCATATCTGACCCACATTTTTCGGTCCAGCCTAATTGTGGGGCCCCCAACCTGCAAATTTGAGTGATAACAACTTGCATGCCCCAGGCAGGCAGAAACCTGAACCGAGATCTAAGGACACAAAACTAAACAGACAAGAAAACAATAACTGTCCCTAAGAAAGAAAGGATTTATGACCAACTGGTAACCCAAAACCAATTCACAAGAGCATCGTGCCTTCCTCCCTCAATGAGGCAGGAAGATCCTGCCTATGGAGATCCAGGGAAGCTGACACTGATCTTTACCTTTCTCAGGTTTCTGCCAGTTTTCCCAGCAGCCCATCTTCAGGCTCCATAGCAAGTGAAGTTTAGAGAGTGCATTCCAGGTATCTACAAAAATCTGACATGGTTTTCCATTCATTTCAAATTTAGTTTCCCTTTGGCTTTTAAAGGAAATAACTGGTAGCAGTTTACCAGAAAACCCCTTAGAGTCCCACCAACCCTGGGAGGGGCTGAGATAGGGATCATCCTTCAAGGTTAAATGTGGGAGTGAGGGAGGAAACAGACAGAACAGGCTCCATCTTCAAAGCAGGACTCCATCTTGGGCCGGACTGTGGACTTTGAGCTATATGCCCAGTATTTATGGAAACGACATATCAACTGGAAAACCAGACCCACCCCCACCCCCCCACCCCGAGATGGAAGAGCCCCAGGGCTCGTATTTAGACTCTCCATCACCTAAAAGAATACACTAATTATCTGTGTAACCAAATAGAATCATAAATTCTATTATGCTTATTGGGGTATGACCACAGGCCTATTGATAATTGTCCACTGTTAACTACCTAGGCTTAACGCATACGAATCATGGGTTTAAGGCATATGAATCATGGCTTAACTTTGATTGTATCTTTCTTTTCCTTTGATCAGACTAGTTTCAGAGAATTTGTGGAGGAGGGTTTGAACATGTACACTTAGGGTATATAAAGTTTTCACAAAAACTGGTCGGGGTCCTTGGCTAAGAGGAGACTCTGTCTTGGGCCCGCCGGTGTAATAAACTGCACTTCACTGTCTGCATCGTCCTTCTGAGTGAGTTTGTTTCCTGGAACGCATGGCTACAATTGGTGCACTGGCCGGGAAACTCCTCACTTTGAGGAGACAGGTCTCAGTTGAGGCCACCCCAGGGCTTTGTGGCTTGAATCTCCTAGAGGGGGGAAGGCGCCTTGCCCCTCTGGAAGAATTCAGCCTTTCAAAGCCCGGTTTCTTTGCTTTGACAGGTAGTGAACGGCAGCAAGGGAACTGAGCGCTCAGGTGAGGAGGAACCCACCTGGCAGGGTGGAAGAGGGGGCCTGGTCACCCCCCTGGGAGGGACTAGAAGGGACACGGACCCACAGGGGTCTGGAATAGACAGGTGGCAGCGATTGCTTGGTACACGGGTCGACGAGCGTGTTAGGGCTTAGGAAGGAAAGTTGTGAAGGTAATTTAGGAGGTGGTGTCCATGCAGTCTTGGGGAAAATTATTACTAAGCAATTGTCAGGGGATTTTTAGGAGAAGAAACTTGGTCCTTGTGTGCTCATATTCTACTGTCCCCCAGGAGGTGTCCCATCTGCTGTGAAATTCTTCACCTCCTTGGAATTGTCAGGCTAGAAGGAGGGGAATACGTAAGTGAGTACGAATTGGCTTTTCTGGAGATGGCCTATGACGTGGGATATTTAACCCATCTGTGTTTTCATCCGCACCTGATCAAGTCCACCAAGGCATAATGGACTTTAAAAGTTAAGGGAGAAACAGTCTTGGACTATGTGGTGTTCTGGTTTGGCCGTGCTGACCAGCAGGTGAAGACACGCGGATCCCCCTTCTCCCTCTGGGATCTAGCAGGTAAGGCTCTTCTCACCCCAATTAGGAAGGAGGTGGAATGGCAATTTAAATGTTTCATTGAGTGGAAATATCAGAAGTACATAGGGTACTGAGAACTTCATAGAATGAAAAGGAAAAGTAGAAGAAGGTCTGAGAAGGTAAGCAAGATGGGGGGAAGTGAATCTAAGGCAACTGTATTGGAGTGCATGATTAAAAATTTAAAGAAGGGATTTGGAGGAGACTATGGGGTGAAGATGATGCCTAACCGCCTCCACATACTCTGTGAGGTCGAATGGCCCCCTGTGGGAGTAGGATGGCCACCAGAGAACACCATGAACTTACAAATAGTGGAAGCAGTCTATACAGTAGGCACAGGAGAGCCAGGACACGGGGATCAAAATCCATATATTGACTCATGGCTAGGGTTAGCTCAAGACCCTCCTACTTGGACAAGGTTCTGTATTCCAGAAGGAAAAGGGAAAAATATTAATGGCACAAAAATTGACTGATGATAAAAAAGGAAATTCTACAGGATTTGGACGGGGATGACCTGACTCCTCCCCATACTGGATAATAATGCGCCTGCCTCCCAGTGCTCCACCAGGACCGGAGGCTGCCTTAATGCCGAACCCAGGGCCAGGTGAAGTCCTGCAGCAGCCGCTGCTCCTCCGCCAGCTCTCCCGGAGTTCATAGAGCCGCCGTTTTGGCAGGCTCCGATCCTAGCGATGGAGACCTCTGGTCAATGCCCCCAGAATTCCATCTCAGCCGGACCTCCTAGATTGTATCCACCTCTGTCAGTGAGTATTGATGGAGAGGGGGAAGAAAACACAGGAATTAGACAGAGGCTGTGCTCTGCCAAGGAACAGGCGGAAAGAACCCCACTACAGCTGCCCCTCAGAGAGCCTCCGGTTCAGGACGCATGTGGGCACTACGTAGCATCAGCCCCCTGTAGCCTATTATTATTTTCCTCTACAGATATAGTAAACTGGCAGAGACGCAGGATCCTAACTGAGGTCAGAAAATGGTTAAAAGAAATGGCACCTGAGGGTACTGCAAACCCGCAGCGGTGGGCAGAACTCGCCACCCCCGATGAGAGGCCCAACTGGGACTGTAACACAGAGGAGGGGAGCGGCCACCTGGAGAGATATTGGGCAGCTATTTTACAAGGCCTCAAGAGGGGGCCCCGAAAACCTATGAGTATGGCAAAACTCTCCAAAGTGATTCAAAGGGAAAGCGAATCACCCTCTGAGTTCTACGAAAGACTGTGCGAGGCCTGTAGACTTTATACGCCAATAGATCCAGAGGCTGCTGGGTCTCAGATGGTGATAAATGCGGAATTTGTGTCTCTAGACTATCTCAAAAATGTCAGATGGGGGGACACCAAGTGACTCATGAATTTTTATACATCCCTGAATGCCCAGTACCTTTGTTGGGAAGAGACTTGCTAAATTGGAGGCACAAGTGACCTTTCCCTGCCACGAAAGACCCACTCTTCGAGTGGGATCAACCACCTATTTACTCTTCCTCTGGGTAACCCCTCAAGATGAATGGAGGTTGCTCGATCCCCCAGAAGGGAAACCAGACAGGCTACACAGTCGAGAGAGAAAGAGAGCTAACTCAACAATTCCCTGAGGTCTTGGAGGCAGACAACCACCCCTGGCACCCCCAGGCTTGCAAAACAAGTCCCACTGGTAATAGAACTAAAACCCAGTGCAATTATATCAGCACCCTCCTTGGGCCTGCCAGACCTATATAAACTGTTTACTCTTTACCTGACTAAAAAGGACAAGGTGGCTATGGGAGTGTTGTCCCAGAGCATGGGGACATGGGACAGACCCGTGGCTTATCTCCCAAAACGGCTGGACAATATTGCCACTGGGTGGCTGGGATGCTTACGGGCAGTTGCTGCAGTTGCCTTATTGGTCTGGGAGGCAACCAAGCTGACTTTGGGCCAAGATTTGATCATAAAAGTCCCGCATGAGGTCAACACTCTCCTGCGAGGGGACCCCCATAAATGGCTGTCAACATCCTGGACTACTCAATACCAGGGACTGTTATGTGAAAACCCCCATGTTACTATTGAGCCTTGTCAGGCCCTGAATCTGGCCACCCTCCTTCCTGTGGGAGAAGGTGGGCCCTCACATGATTGCAAGGACGTATGCCAGCAGCCCTGACTTGAGAGACCAGCCAATCCTGGACCCAGATTTGGTCCTGCACACCAGTGGCACCAGCCTGGTGAAACAAGGACAATGACTGTCAGGATATGCAGTAGTCATGGAAGAAACCATCGCTGAGGCTAGCTCTCTGCCATCACACTGGTCCACTCGATGGGCCAAACTATATGCTCTAATCCAGACCCTCAGCTGTCAAAAGCTAAGAAGACAAACATTTACACAGACTCCAGGTATGCTTTTGCCACAATACATGTACGCAGGGCTCTGTATAAGGAGAGACGCCTTTTGACAGCCAGTGAAAAAGATATTAAATAAGGAAGAAATTAAGGCCCTATTAGATGCTGCCTGGGAACCAGAAAGGGTTGCAGTCATACACTCCCAAGGACATCAAAAAGAGGATACCCCCTGGGCTCGGGGAAACAGACTGACTGATAAGACAGCTAAACAAGCAGCCGAGGGCTTGGGGTGACAAGTGAAGCCCCTATTAAAGCTCTCGTATTGGTGGAGCTGCCTGAGCAACGCTGGACTCTCCAAAATACACCGAACCCCAAAACCAAAGTCAAAGCAGAAGGGGCTATCAAGACTGAAAAGGGATGGTGGGAATTGCAAAGTGGCAAATTATTGGTACTGGAGGAGCTGGCACCCATTCTGCTAAGCCAAACACACCAAGCAACCCACCTAGGCCATGATAAACTGGAAGAGCTAATTCGAAAATATTTCTTGGTTCCCCACCTCTCTTCCCTATGCAGGACAGAATCTCAGAACTGCACTGCCTGCTCACACGTCAGTGCTGCCTCTGGCACAAACAGAAATCTCTGGGGATTCAGCTAAAAGGCACACTGCCCTTTGAACACCTGGAAGTGGACTTCACTGAAATGAAACCTCACCAATACTACCGTTACCTGCTGGTCATGGTATGTACATTCTCAGGATGGGTAGAAGCTTTTCCTACCTGGACTGAAAGAGCATCAGAAGTAGCCCGGTGCCTGCTTAGGAAAATAGTTCCCAGATTTGGATTTCCTACCAGCATTGGATCAGACAATGGCCTGACTTTCGTAGCTGATTTAGTACAAGTAAGCAAAACTGTAAACATCAAATGGAAACTGCACACTGCATATAGGCCCAGAGTTCTGGGATGGTGGAATGAACCAACCAGACACTTAAAGAGACTCTCCAAATGGATCATAGAGACTGACTGCTCCTGGGTGGACTTGCTTCCGACGGCTCTGCTCAGACTCAGGATGACCCCCACAGTCCCAAGGCTATTCTCCTTAGGAAATTGTGTATGGGAGGCCCCCTCCCATAATAAAACAGGTGTCAACAAATTTGCCTCAGGTAAGGGGGGATAGGATTTCACAGCAGATGGAACTGGGTAAGGTAATAAATCAGGTAACTAAGTTTGTACAAGAAAGGGTGCTGTTCCCCCTTGGGGGACAGATTCATAAGTTTAAGTTTGGTGACTGAGTATGGGTCAAAGATTGAAAACATGATTTGCTAGCCCCTTGGTGGAAGGGCCCTTATATTTTTCTAACTACCCCTACAGCAGTTAAAGTTGCAGATATTGCCCCTTGGATCCATCATACCAGGGTAAAGACAGCATAACATACAGACCCAGAAAACACTGAGTGGACTGCACAGAGGGACCCCACTGACCCTCAAGAGACTAAGACCATCCTTAAGAAGAAGAAAAAGAAGATCCCGGACGAGCACCTTCAGGATGAAGCCACATGATCAACTCCTGCTGCTTGACCTCATTGACATGCCAACTTCCACAATACCTTCGACTGTTGCGTATGTGGGGCTATGCCTCTGTCTGTGATGGGTGGACTTCCCTGGTGGCTGTCACCGCTCTGCCAAGGAGACTTTAAACCACTCAGCTCTTTTCTGGGACACAATCATAATCTCTCCCTGCTCTCTTGATGTAAGCCAGACCTACAGTCAATAGACTTGGGTCATGGGGTTACATATTATGTAAACACCAGTTTCATAAAAGTAATTTGAATTAATTTAATTCAAATTAAAATGGTTTTGGACATGCTCACAGCTGCTCAAGGAGGGACCTGTGCTATAATTAAGGTTGAATGTTGTGTATATATTCCTGATTTATCTGACAATGTATCAGCTGCTTTAGATGTCATGAAAAAACCAGGTAAAAACAATGTCAAATAAAAACATTCCTTTCTGGACTTCGGTACTATCCTTGGGTGAAGGGTGATTGGCAGAAAATTAATTTACCATTATTATAGTTGCCTTGATAGTTCTGTTCTGGGGACCTTGCATTTTACAATGTATTATGAACTTTGTAACCCAAAGGTTGGTGTCGTTCTCCCAGATTGGTGGTTGGAGAGCCAGGGTGCAATATATCCCTATGAGTGATGCTCATACTATGAATTAAGAGCATCAAGAGTGGGGAATGAAGGAGGAAACAGACAGAACAGGCTCCATCTTCAAAGCAGGACTCCATCTTGGGCCGGACTGTGGACTTTGAGCTATATGCCCAGTATCTATGGAAACGACACACCAACTGGAAAACCAGACCCCCCCACCCCACCCCCGTGATGGAAGAGCCCCAGGGCTCGTATCTATACTCTCCATTGCCTAAAAGAATACACTAATTATCTGTGTAACCAAATAAATCATAAATTCTATTATGCTTATTGGGGTATGACCACAGGCCTATTGATAATTGTCTACTGTTAACTACCTAGGCTTAAGGCATACGAATCATGGGTTTAAGGCATAAGAATCACAGGTTAACTTTGTATCTTTCTTTTCCTTTGTTCAGACGAGTTTCAGAGAATTTGGGGAGGTGGGTTTGAACATGTACACTTAGGGTATATAAAGTTTTCACAAAAACTGGTCGGGGTCCTTGGCTAAGAGGAGACTCTGCCTTGGGCTCGCTGGTGTAATAAACTGCACTTCACTATCTGCATTGTCCTTCTGAGTGAGTTTGTTTCCCGGAACATGAGGCTACAACAGGAGCATTCGAGACAGTGTGGAAGGATTTGACAAACTTTCAAGGATATTTTCCCAGTGTCCCAGTTGACTGCAAAAGAGACATCAAATTCTGGACCAATGCCTTGATGATAGACCTCTAAGAGGGTGCAAAGGAGGATGCCCCCTGTTTTAGATTTCTGGCCTTGGAACTGTTGCAGTTATAAGGTCACCAACTTGGAAGACTATTGTTAAGGGTCTTGTAGTCTGTTTGGAATAGAAAGACCAGTAAGATTGAGAACTAGTAGACTATGAGTACCCAGGTAAAGGAGGCTAGAGCAGAGTAGTAGGGGTCATGTCAGTCTTACAATCTTAGTGTTAATTTCTGCTTTACATTGATTCACTTACAAATAATGGAACTACTTCATATATACTATTGAGTTTTCTTTTTTATATTCTTTTCCATTATGGTTTATCATAGAATATTGAAATAGTTCCCTGTGCTATACAGGAGGATCTTGCTATTTATCCATTTTATATATAATAATTTGCATCTGCCAACCCCAAATTCCTATCCCATCCCTCTCCTACCCTACAGAACACAAATCTGTTCTGTTTGTGAGTCTGTTTTGTAGATAACTTCATTTGTGTTATATTTTAGATTCCACATATAAATGATATATATGGTATTTGTCTTTTTCCTTCTGAATTACTTCACATACTATTATAATCTATAGTTGCATCCATGTTGCTGCAAATGGCATTATCTTCTTCTTTTTTATGCCTGAGTAATATTCCATTATACATACATCTATATTCCATTGTATATATCTATTACATCTCCTTTATTCATTCATTAATCGATGGACATTATGTTGTTTCCATGTCTTGGCTATAGTGAATAGTCCATGTCTCTGCTATGAACACAGAGGTGCATGTATCTTTTTGAATTGTAGTTCTGTCTGAATATATGCCCAGGAGTGGCACTTCTACGTCATGTGGTAATTCTATTTTTAGGTGTTTTTTTTTTTTTTTTTTTTGCCATGCAACACAGCATACAGGATCTTAGTTCCCCAATCAGGGACCAAAGCTGTGCCTTCTGCAGTGGAAGCAGGGAGACTTAATCACTGGACCACCAAGGAAATCCCATATTTTCAGTTTTCTGAGGAACCCCCATACTGTTTTCCACAGTGGCTGCACCAACTTACATTCCTACCAGCGGGGTAGGAGGAGAATGCTAGTAATTTCAATGATTTGTTAATCAGTCAACTAATTAACCAAGTGTGTATAGAGTGCTACTATACGTTAGGCACTATGCAGGGTCTGGGAGTCAGTAGTAGATCTCCGAGCTTCGCTATTCACTGTCCTCTAGGGAAAGTGTTAGTCGCTCAGTCAGGTCTAACTCCTTGTGACCCCATGGACTGTGCAGCCCACCAGGCTTCTCTGTCCATGGAATTCTCCAGGCAAGAATACTGGAGTGGGTTGCCATTCCCTTTTCTGGGGATCTTTCCAACCCAGGGATTAGAAGCCATGTCTCCTACACCAGCAGGCAGATTCTTTACTGAGCCACCAGAGAACACTGTAGGAAAGACAGATTGTAAACAGCAATCCAGTGGAGTGCTGAGGAAGAACAGTTAAGATGCTCTGGGAAAGTCTGCTCTTCTGGAATCTCATCTGCTGAAAATCTGAACCAGGAGGCTGAGTTCCCGGTGGACCTCACTCCCAGGACAGCTGCCTGAATCAGAGAGGGAATTAACTCTTCGTTCAGACTAACTTAAGCTCTCAATTTAATATAGCTAAATGGTATTCCCAGAGAGATTCTAGGTAGAGTTGCTAATCAAGGACCTGTCTGGTGGATTATTTAATAACAAGCCCTACTATGATGATTTCTGATTTCAAGATGGACTTTTTTGGCCCAGAGGAAGTCTGGGAAATTCCATTTTTGAGTGTCAAATCTATCCTTACAAGTAACTGGGGTGGGGAAAGAGGAGGAAGAATCCCCAAAGAAAAATGCATGGACTTTCGAGTCAGGCAGTCCTGGCTGGGGTGGCTTTCTAGGCAGTGTAACCTCAAGCAAGGCATTTTTGTTTTCTTTTTGCCACAGTGGACAGGATCTCAGTTCCTGGACGAGGGATCAAACCCTGGGCCTGGCAGTGAATACACTACTAGGAAATGCCCAAGCAAGGCACTTCTATTCTGTACGTCTCAGTTTCCTCATCTGTAAAGTGAGGACACGAGCATCTATCACATTGGTCATTGTGAAGATTGAAGGCAATATGTGTTACAAAGACCCAACACATGGAATCAAGAACAAATGCTTTCTTTGTTTTTTCCTGTTGCACTAAATGACATTAAAATCAACTAGGCTTTCTAAATAGGTTGGGTTTCTTGCTAGGGAGGATGGCTGGGAGGTTAGTTAAAATAGTTGGGATTTTTTTTTTTTAATTAGTAAACCAAAATTTATCTTTGTGTGTGTGTGTGTGGTTTTTTTTTTAGTTATATAGCTCTTTGGTCCTTTTTTTCAAAAAAGGATATTAGACACTTCAGAGAAAAACCAACATTGGCTGTTTATAGGAATAAGAAATCTTTCATAGGCAAGTAGAAGAGACATTTAGAGAAGAGAAGCAGTGTGATGTCACCAAGCTCTGGGAACTCAACATAATCCATTTACTGGTAATGTCCATCTTATACATAATTAAACTATAGCTGTTAAGTTTATATTGCAAATGAGAAAAATAACTAGTTTGACTCCTCAATATTTCTATAAAGTAAATTATCACTTTCTTCATAAGGTATCAGCTATAAGGAAGCTTATAGAAGTTTTGATTTTTTTGAAAAGAAGTTAATGATCTGGGAGTTTCAGCTCCCTTAAGTTAAAGACGGATTTCACTCACAGGTCAAGGCACACACCATGGTCTGCAGCTGAGGTAGTCTGCAGGAACTCATCTGTGTGAAATGGTTGGAATTCTTGTTTCAGAGTTTTAAGCCCTATTTTATTCTATTTATAAAAGTAATACTGAATTTCAGTCAATATGGTAGACTGAGTTGGTAACCAACTTTTTTTTCTCCTGGTGTACACCCCTACAAATTTTTGGAAATGTTGCCTACTGAAAAACCTTTCCCAACTCCAACTTGTCCTTTCTTCACTACTGGAAGAGCTCACTTCCCAATGTAGAGAGTGGAGCATGCTCAGAGTCACTTTTGCAGCCTCTCTTGAAGATACAGGCAGGTTACTGAGTCCTGGCCAATGGGATCTGAGGGTAAGTTTGCAAAGGGACGCTGTGGAAGAGTCTCCTGCCTAGTAGAAAGAGTTGTGTAAGAGGAAAAGCCTTCTTCCTCCACTCTGGGCATGGCAATGTCTGCTGCAGCCATCTTGGGACCATAATAAAGAATATTACAAACATGTATTGCAGAGAGGAAAGATGGAAAGTTCTCAATCCTCACTGTCATTGTTGAGTTACAAAGTTAACCTGAGAACCCTTAATTTTTGCTACAACCGTTCACCATCGAGTATTATGTCAGCTATGAATTTGTCACATATGGCTTTTACTACGTTGAGGTATGTTTTTTCTATACCAAATCTGTTGAGAGATTTCATCATGCAAGGATGTTGAATTCTGTTAAATGTTTTTTCAGTATCTATTGAGATGATTATATGGTTTTGATCTTTTATTACATTAATACAGTATAATATATTTATTGGTTTGTATATATTGAGCCATCTTTGTGATCTCCCAGAGATAAATACCACTTCATCATGATGTATGAGCCTTTTAATGAACTTTTGAATTCAGTTTGCTAGTATTTATTTTGTTGAGAATATTTGCATCCATATTCATCAGGGATATTGGTCTGCCATTTTCTTTTCTTGTAATATCCTTATTTAGCTTTGGTATCAGTGTAACGTAACTCATTACATGTAAGTAAACTCATAAAATGAGTTTGGGAGTATTCCTGACCATTAAATTTTTTGGAAGAGTTTGAGGAGGATGGGCATTAGTTCTTCTTTAAATGTTTGGTAGAATTAACCCATAAAGGCAACTGGTCCTGGCATTTTGTTTGTTGGAACATTTTTGATTACTTATTCAATCTCCTTATTCACTATTGGTCTGTTCAAGTCTTCTGTTTCTTCATCATTCAGTCTTGGCAGATTGTATGTTTCTAGGAATTTATCCATTTTTTCCAGACTGTCCAATTTGTAGACATATATTTGTTCATAGTAGTCTCTTACGAGCCTTTACATTTCTGCAGTATTAGTTGTAATATCTCCTCTTTCATTTCTAATTTTATTTATTTGAGTCCTCTGTTTTTCTCTTAGTAAGTCTAGCTAAGGTTTGTCAATTTTGTTTATTTAAAAAAAAAAACAACTCAGTGTCACTGATTTTTTTTTTCTACAGTTTTTGGAGTCCCTATTTTATTTCTACTTTGATCTTTGTCATCTCCTTCCTTCTGATAACTTTGGGCTAGTTTGTTCTTGTTTTTCTAGTTTTTTGAGGTGTAAAGTTAGGTTGTTAAGAGATCTTTTGTTACTTTTAATGTAGACATTTATCACTGTAACTTCCTTCTTAGGACTGCTTTTGCTGCATCTAATAATTTTGGTATGTTGGATTTCCATTTTCATTTGTTCCAATATTAAAACAAAAATTTCCTTTTTGATTTCCTCTTTGATCCAATGTTCATTAAAATCCCAACAAATCTATTAAAAACTACTAGACTTGATAAACAATTTAGCAAGGCAACTCGATAGATGGTCAATATAAAAAGATAAGTTATATATATATATATATATACATATATATACAAAGTACCAATGACGGAGAAGGCAGTGGCACCCCACTCCAGTACTTTTGCCTGGAAAATCCCATGGACGGAGGAGCCTGGTAGGCTGCAGTCCACAGGGTCGCTAAGAGTTGGACATGACTGAAGTGACTTCACTTTCACTTTTCACTTCCATGCACTGGAGAAGGAAATGGCAACCCACTCCAGTGTTCTTGCCTGGAGAATCCCAGGGATGGGGGAGCCTGGCGGGCTGCCGTCTATGGGGTTGCACAGAGTCGGCCATGACTGAAGCTACTTAGCAGCAGCAGCAGCAGCAGCAATGAACAATCAGAAATTGAAATGTAGTAAATAGTACCATTAACAAGAGCACCAAACTCCCCCTATGAAATAGGTATAAATTTAACAAAAGTTGTGTAAGATTCATATGTTGAAAACCATAAAATATTGATGAAAGAAATAAAACAGAAAAACGCCAAAATATACCTTGTTCATGGATTTAAAGACTTAATATTATGAAGATGTCAGTTCAGTTCAGTTCAGTCGCTCAGTCGTGTCAACTCTTTGCAACCCCATGAATCACAGCACGCCAGGATCCCTGTCCATCACCAACTCCCGGAGTACACTCAGACTCACGTCCATCGAGTCAGTGATGCCATTCAGCCATCTCATCCTCTGTCGTCCTCTTCTCCTCCTGCCCTCAATCCCTCCCAGCACCAGAGTCTTTTCCAATGAGTCAACTCTTCGCATGAGGTGGCCAAAGTACTGGAGTTTCAGCTTTAGCATCATTCCCTCCAAAGAAATCCCAGGGCTGATCTCCTTCAGAATGGACTAGTTGGATCTCCTTGCAGTCCAAGGGACTAGCAAGAGTCTTCTCAGAAGCATCAATTCTTCAGCACTCAGCCTTCTTCACAGTCCAACTCTCACATCCATACATGACCACTGGAAAAACCATAGCCTTGACTAGACAGACCTTTGTTGGCAAAGTAATGTCTCTGCTTTTCAATATGCTATCTAGGTGGGCCATAACTTTTCTTCCAAGGAGTAAGTATCTTTTAATTTCATGGTTACAGTCACCATCTGCAGTGATTTTGGAGCCCCCAAAAATAAAGTCTGCCACTGTTTCCACTATTTCTCCATCTATTTCCCATGAAGTGATGGGACTGGATGCCATGATCTTACTTTTCTGAATGTTGAGCTTTAAGCCAACTTTTTCACTCTCCACTTTCACTTTCATCAAGAGGCTTTTGAGTTCCTCTTCACTTTCTGCCATAAGGGTGTTGTCATCTGCATATCTGAGGCTATTGATATTTCTCCAGGCAATCTTGATTCCAGCTTATGCTTCTTCCAGCCCAGCATTTCTCATGATGTACTCTGCATATAAGTTAAATAAGCAGGGTGACAATATATAGCCTTGATGGACTCCTTTTCCTATTTGGAATCAGTCTGCATGTCCAGTTGTAACTGTTGCTTCCTGACCTGCATACAGATTCCTCAACAGGCAGGTCAGGTGGTCTGGTATTCGCATCTCTATCAGAATTTTCCAGTTTATTGTGATCCACACAGTCAAAGGCTTTGGCATAGTCAATAAAGCAGAAAGAGATGCTTTTCTGGAACTCTCTTGCTTTTTCCATGATCCAGCGGATGTTGGCAATTTGATCTCTGGTTCCTCTGCCTTTTCTAAAACCAGCTTGAACATCTGGAAATTCACTGTTCACGTATTGCTGAAGCCTGGCTTGGAGAATTTTGAGCATTACTCTACTAGCGTGTGACATGAGTGCAATTGTGTGGTAGTTTGAGCATTCTTTGGCATTGCCTTTCTTTGGGATTGGAATGAAAACTGACCTTTTCCAGTCATGTATCCACTGCTGAGTTTTTCAAATTTGCTGGCATATTGAGTGCAGCACTTTTACAGCATCATCTTTCCAGTGTCAGATCAGATCAGATCAGCCGCTCAGTCGTGTCCGACTCTTTGCGACCCCATGAATCACAGCACGCCAGGCCCCCCTGTCCATCACCAACTCCCGGAGTTCACTGAGACTCACGTCCATCGAGTCAGTGATGCCATTCAGCCATCTCATCCTCTGGCGTCCCCTTCTCCTCCTGCCCCCAATCCCTCCCAGTATCAGAGTCTTTTCCAATGAGTCAACTCTTCGCATGAGGTGGCCAAAGTACTGGAGTTTCAGCTTTAGCATCATTCCTTCCAAAGAAATCCCAGGGCTGATCTCCTTCAGAATGGACTGGTTGGATCTCCTTGCAGTCCAAGGGACTCTCAAGAGTCTTCTCCAACACCACAGTTCAAGAGTGTCAATTCTTCGGCGCTCAGCCTTCTTCACAGTCCAACTCTCACATCCATACATGACCACTGGAAAAACCATAGCCTTGACTAGATGGACCTTTGTTGGCAAAGTAATGTCTCTGCTTTTGAATATGCTATCTAGGTTGGTCATAACTTTGCTTCCAAGGAGTAAACGTCTTTTAATTTCATGGCTGCAGTCACCATCTGCGCTGATTTTGGAGCCCAGAAAAATAAAGTCTGACACTGTTTCCACTGTTTCCCCATCTATTTCCCATGAAGTGGTGGGACTGGATGCCATGATCTTCGTTTTCTGAATGTTGAGCTTTAAGCCAACTTTTTCACTCTCCACTTTCACTTTCATCAAGAAGCTTTTGAGTTCTTCTTCACTTTGTGCCATAAGGGTGGTGTCTTCTGCATATCTGAGGTTATTGATATTTCTCCCGGCAATCTTGATTCCAGTTTGTGTTTTTTTCCAGTCCAGCGTTTCTCATGATGTACTCTGCATAGAAGTTAAATAAGCAGGGTGACAGTATACAGCCTTGACGAACTCCTTTTCCTATTTGGAACCAGTCTGTTGTTCCATGTCCAGTTGTAACTGTTGCTTCCTGACCTGCATACAGGTTTCTCAAGAGGCAGATCAGGTGGTCTGGTATTCCCATCTCTTTCAGAATTTTCCAGTTTATTGTGATCCACACAGTCAAAGGCTTTGGCATAGTCAATAAAGCAGAAATAGATGTTTTTCTGGAACTCTCTTGCTTTTT
Organism: Bubalus kerabau; assembly: GCF_029407905.1. Taxonomy (NCBI): domain Eukaryota; kingdom Metazoa; phylum Chordata; class Mammalia; order Artiodactyla; family Bovidae; genus Bubalus; species Bubalus kerabau. Next base: position 18,779,433 of record NC_073643.1, read on the forward strand.
CTATGATCCAGCGGATGTTGGCAATTTGATCTCTGGTTCCTCTGCCTTTTCTAAAACCAGCTTGAACATCAGGAAGTTCAGTTATCCCTAAATAGAGCTATAAATTCAACCCAATCCATTTAAAAGTTCCAGCAGGAATTTTGGTAGACATCAACATTCTGATGAGAAGAATTATGTTGAAAAGTAACGGAACTAGAAAAGTCAAAATAATTTTCAAAAGAAGAACAAAGTTATAAGACATGCACCACCTAATTTCATGTCTTAATATGAAGCTACAGTAGTCAAGGTAAACTGGTATTTTGAAAGGACAGACTCAAATTAATGGAACAGAACAGAGTCCAGAAAAAGAAACAAACATATGTGACCAATATATTTTTAAAGTATCTTATTGAGATAATTCACACACCATAACATTTACCCATATATAATTCAATGACATTAGTATATTCACAGAGTTGTGCAAACTACCAAAATCCAAGTTTAGAATATTTTCATCTCCTCAAAATGAAAACTTTGAAAAGTTTCAAAAATAAACTCCATACCCATTAACAGTTACTCCTCATTCTCCCATTTCTCCAGCCTTCAGTTCAGTTCAGTTCAGTCACTCAGTAGTGTCTAACTCTCTGTGACCCCATGAATTGCAGCATGCCAGGCCTCCCTGTCCATTACCAACTCCCGCAGTCCACTCAGACTCACGTCCATCAAGTCAGTGATGCCATTCAGCCATCTCATCCTCTGTCATCCCCTTCTCCTCCTACCCCAATCCCTCCCAGCATCAGGGTCTTTTCCAATGAGTCAACTCTTCGCATGAGGTGGCCAAAGTACTGGAGTTTCAGCTTTAGCATTAGTCCTTCCAATGAACACCCAGGGCTGATCTCCTTCAGAATGGACTGGTTGGACCTCCTTGCAGTCCAAGGGACTCTCAAGAGTCTTCTCCAACACCACAGTCCAGCCTTAGGCAATCACTAATCTATTTTTCTCCATAGATTTGCCTATTCTAGACATTTCATATAAATGGAGCCACATAATATGTGATCTTTTGTGACTGTTTTGTTTTTTTTTCACTTAGCATACCATTAGTCCATTTGGTTGTAGCACGTATTATTATTTCATTCCTTTTTATGGCTGAATACTATTTCATTGCATGGCTATACCACATTTTATGTATCTAGTCATTGGTTGATAGATATTTGGGTTGTTTCCACTTTCTGGCTACTGTGCCAAAAATATGAATAGTGCCACTATAAACATTTGTGCACAAGTTTTTGTGTGTGCATATGTTTTCATTTCTCTTAGGAAGGACTTGAGCTTGGAACACATGAAGAACACTCACTTGCCCCCAAATTAAGATAAACTATATGTATTAAACTGTAGAAAATTCTGAAAGAGATGGGAATACCAGACCACCTGACCCGCCTCTTGAGAAACCTATATGCAGGTCAGGAAGCAACAGTTACAACTGGACATGGAAAAACAGACTGGTTCCAAATAGGAAAAGGAGTCCATCAAGGCTGTGTATTGTCACCCTGCTTATTTAACTTCTATGCAGAGTACATCATGAGAGACACTGGGCTGGAAAAAACACAAGCTGGAATCAAGATTGCCCGGAGAAATATCAATAGCCTCAGATATGCAGATGACAATACCCTTATGGCAGAAAGTGAAGAGGAACTAAAAAGCCTCCTGGTGAAAGTTAAAGAGGAGAGTGAAAAAGTTGGCTTAAAGGTCAACATTCAGAAAAGTAAGATCATGGCATCTGGTCCCATCACTTCATGGGAAATAGATGGGGAAACAGTGGCAGACTTTATTTTTGGGGGCTCCAAAATCACTGCAGATGGTGACTACAGCCATGAAATTAAAAGACACTTACTTCTTGAAAGGAAAGTTATGACCCACCTAGATAGCATATTGAAAAGCAGAGACATTACTTTGCCAACAAAGGTCCGTCTAGTCAAGGCTATGGTTTTTCCAGTGGTCATGTATGGATGTGAGAGTTGGACTGTGAAGAAAGCTTAGCGCTGAAGAATTGATGCTCTTGAACTGTGGTGTTGGAGAAGACTCTTGCTAGTCACTTGGACTGCAAGGAGATCCAACCAGTCCATCCTAAAGGAGATCAGTCCTGGGTGTTCTTTGGAAGGACTGGTGTTGAAGCTGAAACTCCAATACTTTGGCCACCTCATGCGAAGAGTTGACTCATTGGAAAAGACACTGATGCTGGGAGGGATTGAGGGTAGGAGGAGAAGAGGACGCCAGAGGATGAGATGGCTGGATGGCATCACCAACTCGATGGACATGAGTTTGGGTGAACTCCAGGAGTTGTTGATGGACAGGGATCCTGGCATGCTGCAATTCATGGGGTTGCAGAGTCGGACACGACTGAGTGACTGAACTGAACTGAACTGATGTGTATTTAGGATATACAAAGCTCCAGATGGTCAGGTTAGAAGCAGTGTGGGAATATGTTTCTATGGCGTTTGCTAGTCTTTGAGAATTTCCCAGGAGCAATCACTTCTTTTTCTTATATCCTTCCTGTGTCAAGATCTAAGGCTGTAACTTAGTCACTGTTCTCCTATGTGAGGAATGGAATTGCTGGGTCATATGGCACCACAATGTTTAACATTTTGAGAAACTTCCAAATTGTTTTCCATTTTGTATTCTTACTACCCATGTATGAGGATTCTAATTTTTCCATCCTCATCAACACTTTTTATCTCTCTTTTTAATTTTAGCCACCTGGGTGGTTGTGAAGAGGTATCTCAGTGTGATTCAATTGATTTTTGACAAAGGTGCAAAGGCTATTCAAAGGAGAAAAGATAGTCTTTTCAATAAACAGTGCAAGAACAATAGGATCAGTTCAGTTCAGTCGCTCAGTCATGTCTGACTCTTTGCGACCCCATGAACTGCAGCACGCCAGGCCTCCCTGTCCATCACCAACTCCCGGAGTCCACCAAAACCCATGTCCATTGAGTTGGTGATGCCAACCAACCATCTCATCCTCTGTTGTCCCCTTCTCCTCCTGCCCCCAATCCCTCCCAGCATAAGGGTCTTTTCAAATGAGTCAGCTCTTTGCATCAGGTGGTCAAAGTATTGGAGTTTCAGCTTTAACATCAGTCCTAGCAATGAACACCCAGGACTGATCTCCTTTAGAATGGACTGGTTGGATCTCCTTGCAGTCCAAGGGACTCTCAAGAATCTTTTCCAACACCACAGTTCAAAAGCATCAATTCTTTGGTGCTCAGCTTTCTTTATAGTCCAACTCTCACAGCCATACATGACCACTGGAAAAACTATAGCCGTGACTAGACAGACCTTTGTTGACAAACTAATGTCTCTGCTTTTTAATATGCTGTCTAGGTTGGTCATCACTTTCCTTCCAAGGAGTAAGCATCTTTTAATTTTGTCTTTTAACAATAGGATAACCATATGCAAAAGATGACAGTCTAATCAAACTGTCATCATATACAAAAATTAACTCGAGGGCCTCCCCGGTGGTCTAGTGGTTAAGAATCTGCTTGCCAATGCAGGGCACATGGGTTTGATCCCTGGTCCAGGAAGATTCCATATGCCGTGGAGCAACTAAGCCTGTGAGACACAACTACTGAGCCAGCCCTCTAGAGACAGCAAGTCACAGCTACTGAGCTCATATGCTACAATTACTGATGTGTGCACACCTAAAGCCCATACTCCACAACAAGAGAAGCCATGGCAATGAGAAGCCTGAGCACCACGGTGAGGAGTAGCCCCTGCTCCCTGCAATTAGAGAAAGCCCGTGCACAGCAATGAGGACCCAGTGCAGCCAAAAATAAATAATAAAAAAAAACCAACTCAAAATGGATTACAGACTTGCATGTAAAGAATAAAACCATAAAGCTTCTGAAAGGAAATATAGAGGAAAAATTTTATGAACTAGATCAAGGAAAAATTTCTAAGATACTATATAAAAATGATCCATAAAATAAAAAATGAGAATTTGGCCTTCATAAAAATTTTGAACTTTTGCTCTTACAAAAGATACTGTTAAGAGAATGAAAAGATGAGTCACAGATTAGGAGGAAATATTCACAAAACATATCTAATGAAGGATTTGTATCCATAACATATAAAGAACTCTTAATACTTTATAATGAGATAGCTAACAGTCTAATAAAAAACAGGAAAAAGATATTTGAACAGACTGTTCACCAGTGATGTAAGTAAGAACATGAAGAGATGTTCAACATCATTAGTCTTTTGCTGTTGTTCAGTCGCTAAGTCTTGTCCAACTCTTTGCAACCCCATGGACTGCAGTATGCCAGGTGTCCTTGTCTTTCACTGTCTCCCAGAGTTTGCTCAAAATCATGTCCATTTTATTGGTGATGCTATCCAACCATTTGATGCTCTGTCACCCTCTTCTCTTCCTGCCCTCAATCTTTCCCAACATCAGGGTCTTTTCCAATGAGTCAGCTCTTCACATCAGGTGGCCAAAGAATTGGAGCTTCAGCATCAGTCCTTCCAATGAATATTCAGGACTGATTTCCTTTAGGATTGACTGGTTTGATCTCCTTGCTGCCTAAAGGACTCTCAAGAATTTTCTCCAGCACCAAAATTAGAAAGCATCAATTCTTTGGTGCTTGACCTTCTTTATGGTCCAACTCTCACATCCGAACATGACCAGTGGAAAAACCATAGCTTTGACTATACATGAAGGGATGTTCAATATCATTAGTTATTTGTTGTTGTTCAGTTGCTAACTCTTGTCTTACTCTTTGCAACCTCATGGACTGCAGTATGCCAGGTTTCCCTGTCTTTCACTATGTCCCAGAGTTTCACTATCTCCCAAAGCATTGACCTTTGTTGGGAAAGTGATGTCTCTGCTTTTGAATATGCTGTCTAGGTTTGTCATAACTTTCCTTCCAAGGAGCAAAGTGTCTTTTAATTACATGGCTGCAGTCAGAGTCTGCAGTGATACTGGATCCGGAGAAAAGAAAATCTGTCATTTTCCACATTTCCCGCTTCTATTTGCCATGAAGTGATGGGATCAGATGCCATGATCTTCGCTTTTTGAATGTTGAGTTTTAAGCCAGCATTTTCACTCTCCTCTTCCACCCTCATCTAGAAAGTCTTTGGTTCTTCTTTGCTTCCTGCCATTAGAGTGATATCATCTGCATATCTGAGGTTGTTGATATTTCTCCCGGCAATCTTGATTCCAGCTAGTGATTCATCCAACCCAGCATTTCACACGTTGTACTCTGCATATAAGTTAAATAAGCAGGGTGATAATATACAGCCTTGATGTATTCCTTTCCCAATTTGAACCAGTCCACTGTTGTATGTCTGGTTCTAACTGTTACTTCTTGACCTGCATATAGGTTTCTCAGGAGACAGATAAGGTGATCTGGTATTCCCATCTGTTTAAGAATTTTCCAGTTTGTTGTGATCCACACAATCATAGGCTTTCGTGTAGTCAATGAAGCAGAAATAGATATTTTTCTGGAATTCCCTTGCTTTCTCTCTTATCCAGTGAATGTTGGCAATTTGATCTCCGGTTCCTCTGCCTTTTCTAAATCCAGTTTGAACATCTGGAAGTTCTTGGTTCATATACTGCTGAAGCCTGGCTTGAAGAATTTTGAATATGACCTTGCTAGCATGTAAAATGAGTGCAATTGTACAGGAGTTTGAACATTCTTTGTATTGCCCTTCTTTGGGTTTGGAATGAACACTGACATTTTCCAGTCCTGTGGCGGCCACTGCTGAGTTTTCCATATCTGCTGGCATATTGAGTGCCACACTGATGACACAGCATTCTCACTTCTAGGTACTTACATTAGAAAGTGAGAACTTATATTCTTACAAAAGCCTATATATGAATGTTTAGAGTAGCCTTATTTATAATTGTCAAAATGTGGAAACAATCCAAGTGGCCCTCAATTGGTGAACAGATAAACTATGGTTCATCTGTACAATGGATCCCTACTCAGTAACTAAAAGAAACAAACTACTGATCCATCCAAGAACACAGTTGAATTGCAAATGCATTATGTCAACTTAAAGAATTAAGGCTGAAAAGGGTACATACTGCATAATCCCGTTTATGTGACATTGCTCAAAAAGCAAAACCCACAGTGAAAGAAAACAAACAACAGTGGGAGTTTGGGATTGCAATATGCACACTATTTTATTTACAATAGATAACCAACAAGGACCCATCATAAAGCACAGGGAACTCTTCTCAATATTCTATAATAATCTAAATGGGAAAATAATTTTAAAAAGAATCGATATATGTATATGTATAACTGAATTACTTTGCTGTACTCCTGAAACTAACACAACATTGTACATCAACTATAGCCCAATATAAAATAAAGTTAAAAAAGAAAAAAAGTGGTTACGTAAGGTTCAAGGTATGGTGAGGAGCCAACATCAGAGGAAATTTTGGGGAGTGGCTGAACTGTGGATATACAACTTTATGTGTCTGTCATTACTGAAATGAGTGAATTTTATCATATCTGAATATACCTCTGAGACTTCCCTATTGGTCCAATGATTAAGACTTCACCCTTCCACTGCAGAGGGCATGGATTCGATTCTTGATCCTGGAACTAAGAAACCACATAGTGCATGGCAAGGCTAATAATAATTAAATAAATAAATAATTTAAAAATTTATCAATAAAAGTGACTTTTAAAAATTACACTTAGGGGAGCTTTAACCTCTTGAGAAACCTGTATGTAGGTCAGGAAGCAAGAGTTAGAATTGGACATGGAACAACAGACTGGTTCCAAATAGGAAAAGGAGTACGTCAAGGCTGTATATTCTCATCCTGCTTATAACTTCTATGCAGAGTACATCATGAGAAACGCTGGGCCGGAAGAAGCACAAGCTGGAATCAAGATTGCCGGGAGAAATATCAATAACCTCAGATATGCAGATGACACAACCCTTATGGCAGAAAGTGAAGAACTAAAGAGCCTCTTGATGAAAGTGAAAGAGGAGAGTTAAAAAGTTGCCTTAAAGCTCAACATTCAGAAAACTAAGATCATGCCATCTGGTCCCATCACTACATGGCAAATAGATGGGAAAACAGTGGAAACAGTGGCTGACTTTATTTTTTGGGGCTCTAAAATCACTGCAGATGGTGACTGCAGCCATGAAATTAAAAGATGCTTACTCCTCGGAAGGAAAGTTATGACCAACCTAGACAACAGAGACATTACTTTGCCAACAAAGGTCCGTCTAGTCAAGGCTATGGTTTTTCCAATAGTCATGTATGAATGTGAGAGTTGGACTATAAAGAAAGCTGAGTGCCGAAGAACTGATGCTTTTGAACTGTGGTGTTGGAGAAGATTCCTGACAGTCCCTTGGACTGCAAGGAGATCCAACCAGTCCATCCTAAGGGAAATCAGTCCTGAATATTTACTGGAAGGACTGATTCTGAAGCTGAAACTCCAATACTTTGGTCACCTGATGCGAAGAGCTGACTCATTTGAAAAGACCCTAATGCTGGGAAAGATAGAAGGCGGGAGGAGAAGGGGATGACAGAGGATGAGATTGTTGGATGGCATCACTGACTCAATGGACATGAGTTTGGGTCAACTCTGGGAGTTGGTAATGGACATGGAGGCCTGGTGTGCTGCAGTTCATGGGGTCACAGAGTCAGACACAAGTGAGTGACTGAATGGAACTGAACTGTACTAGAAGATGGGACTAAAAATATATAGACGACAACAACAAATATGGAAGAATATGATTCTAAGCTAAAATATTCTAATATCCATTTAGGCATAGAAGGAGTATAAAAATCTTAATTTACTTTAGATATCATGTTAAGTATTTCTGTTTACAAATAAATGACAGAAATAAAATACAAGAATCTCTTGCTTAACATTAGTAATCTGTGTCAGAAATCAGACGTTCTATGTGAAAGCACAGAGCAGAAGGGAGTGTGGTTCCCATTATTTTAACTGGGAAAAATTATAATGCATGATGTGTCTACACCAAACCCAAACAATTTCCTAAAACATAAATAAAATATAGTGAAACACCTGCACATAAGCAACAGTCTATTGTATTAAGATTTTATATGATTAAAACCACTATTTCCTTCAAACAGCATAGTACTACCATAAGGATAGACATACAGATGAATAGAATTGATGATAGACTAGAAAGTCTAGAATTAAAGCCTCACATACAGGCTAACTGATTTTCAACAAGGGTGCCAAAACCACTCAATGGGGGAAAGGACAGTCTTTTCAATAAATGATGCTGGGACAACTGAATAGTTACATGTGAAACAAGGAAGTTTGACCCTTACCTTACACCATATATAATAACTAATTCAAGTAGATCAAAGATCTAAACATATGAGATAAAACTATAAAACCGTTAGGAAAAACACAGTGAAAAAGCTTCACATCATTGTATTTGTTAATGATTTCTTGGATATAACACAAAAGCACAGGCAATAAAAGAAAAAAATGATAAATCAGACTTCATTGAAATTTAAAACATTTGTGTATCAAAGGGTACTATCCAGAGAGTGCAAAGACAAACCACTGAATGGGAGAAAATATTTACAAATAATATATCTGATAAGAGATTCATATTTGGAGAATATAAAGAACTCCTACAACTCAACAACAAACAATCATCCCAATCGAAAAATGAGGAAAGAATGTGAATAGATATTTCTCCAGAGAAGATGTATGAACCATCAATAACATGAAAAGATGTTTAACATCTCTAGTCATTAGAGAAATGCAAATTAAAACCACAATGAGATACCACTTCATACCAAGTAGGATTACAATTATAATAAAACAAAACAAAACAAAACAGAAAATAACAAGTGTTGGCAAGGATGTGGAGAAATCAGAACACTTGGCATTGCTGGTTGGAATGTAAAATGTTGCAGCTGCTGTGGAAACAGTTTGGTGGGTTCTCAAGAAGATAAACATAGGATTACCATATGATCTAGCAATTTCACTAATAGGTATACAGCCAAAAGAATTGAAAGCAGAGACTCAAATGGATATTTAAACACCAGTGTTCACAGCAGCATTATTCCCAATAGTCCAAAGGTGGAAACAATACAAATGCCCATCAACTGATAAATGGATAATATAGTAACCTTAGAAATAGAATACAATGAAACAGTAACCTTAGAAAAGAATACAGCTACGACATGGATGAACCTTGGAAACATTATGCTAAGAGAAATAAGTCAGATACAAAAGGACAAATATTGTATGATTCCACTTAGATAAGATATTTGCTTCTGCTGCTGCTGCTAAGTCACTTCAGTCGTGTCCAACTCTGTGCGACCCCATAGACGGCAGCCCACCAGGCTCCCCCTTCCCTGGGATTCTCCAGGCAAGAACACTGGAGTGGGTTGCCATTTCCTTCTCCAATGCATGAAAGTGAAAAGTGAAAGTGAATTCACTCAGTCGTGTCCGACCCTTAGCGACCCCATGGAGTGCAGCCTACCAGGCTCCTCCGTCCATGGGATTTTCCAGGCAAGATACTTAGAATAGGCCAATTAACAGACAGAAAATAGAACACAGGTTACCAGGGGCTGGGGGACACAGAGGAAATAAGGAGTTATTGTTTAATAGATACAGAGCTTGAGATGATTAAAAAGTTCTAGAAATGGAAGCATTGACGGTTGCACAATGTACTTGATGCCACTGAGCGAACACTTAAAAATCATTGAAAGAATAAGCTTTGTTATGTATATTTTACTACACACGAAAAGCAAAATGAAAAACTCTGCTTCCTAACCACCAAACAAATGCTACTGCTGTTAGCAAACAGCTTCAACAATCTCGTGTGCAATAACTTGATACACTGATTTCTCTCTCTGCACCAAAGACATCTTGAGATACACATTCTTTTTGTGGGTGTGGAGGCACAATTTACAAAGAACACTTAATTCTGATATTGTATCAATAGTGGTTTGAATATAGCTTAAGCTATTTCCTACACTGAGTTTTGTTTAAAACAGTGTGCTGAATTTTAGGGATGTAAATTTAAAATTTTCTTATCTAAATATTGGCCAGAAAATATTGTGTTGAGAGATAAGAAATCTCTATGATGTTCTGGTATTGAAAACCAAGAGGATTCTCTTGAGAAACGTCTCACACAAGTATGAATTACAGATCTTCCAAACCAGAAGAAGCAAAACCAAGAAAAAAGAAAATGAAACCATTAAAATAAAAATGGTTGAAAAAACCTTGAAAAAAAAATAGAAGGCTTGGAATGAGGAAAAAATACATAGAAAAAGCATAGTAAAGGTAAAACACAAAATTAGATGGTAGAAATAAGTTCAAATTGATCAATAATCACGATAAATGTAAACAGATCAATGCTTACCTATTATGAGGCAGAGGCTTTCATATTAGATTTTTTTATGAAGCTTTTGGATTTTTACAAAAGACACTCCAAAAACATGATGACAGAAAGACTAAAGATAAAAGAATAGACAGAAGGAAAATACTGGTCAGAAGAAAGCTATTATGCATCTAATAACTTAGTCTCAATACATATCACAAAAAATCAATAGACTCACAAAGAGAAATTGGCAAATCAATCATAATGGCAGATTTTCCTCCCCAATATTTTTTAATGAAAAATTTCAAATGTACCACAAGCTAGAAGAATCTTAGAGCATACATCCAAATACTTACCGTCTAGTTCTACCAATAACACTTTTACTCTGCATTTGCTTCTTCACATATCAACCTCTGCACCTTTCTATCCATTTATTACACCATCTTATTTTGTATGCATTTCAAAGTAAATTCAGTCACTTTTCAAAGACTTCATTAAGTAAGGTTGATTATCTGATTGCAATTTTTTCATTTGTAATGAATTTTATATCCAATGAAACACACAAATCTTAAGTGCACGTTTGCTGAATTTTGACAAATGTATATATCTGTGTAAGCTAAACTCCAGGTAAGACACAGAACATTACCATCAATCCATAAAATTTTCTCATCTCCCTTCATAGTCAATCGTAATGGGAGATTTTAACATATTTTTCTAGAAATGAATGGATCAAGTAGACAGGAAAAAAAAGAGTAATGATCTAGAAAATGTGAACAATGCAATTAAAAGGCTTGAGCTAACAGACATAGAAAGAACTTCCTTCCATTAACAAGGAAATCACATTCTTTGCAAGCACATTTATGCAAATGAACCATGTACTAGGCCTCAAATGGATCTTCCACAAATTCCAAAGTCTGAGTTTCACAGAGACCATATTCTCTGATCACAAAGACAATGGACACATCTTGCCATGGCTTAGGAATATCTTGCCTGGGCATGGACCTAACCACAGAAGGGAAAGCAGGGTTCATGGGCAGATATGATTCCCATCACGTGAACTGCTGGATCATGCTGGAACCTATTCCTGCTTATGCCAGTTTTTACTGGGTCTCTGTCATTTGCAACCCAAGAGTCCTGAAGAAAACATGTACTTCCCAGGAGAGACACAGTACAGCTATGAAAGCATTTTATAATTGAATGAACAATTCTTTACACTTCTAGTTTGCTTCAAGTATAAAGCACATTATTTAATCATTCATGAAACCACTGAGATTCCAAAAGTCGAAGTGACTCATTTAAGACTCCAGCTCCAGTGAGCCCCTGCACATGGCTCTGAAAATCTCTGAGTGAACTTCTGTCATGCTTATTCTACTCCATCTGCTTCCTAGGAGAGACAAGATAGCGAGTTCTTTCAGGGCAGGGACTGGGTCTTCCTCATCTTTGTGTCCCCACTGCCTAGCAAAGGTCCTGTCAAATAAAAGGTGCCACTGATACCTATTGGCTGAGTGGCTGAAGTAATGAATGATTTCTCTAGTCAAAGAGCAAGATTTAATGTGAGAGTTTGAGGGAGGAAAGAGAAAGAGAGGGCCTTTACTTTGACTCTTTCAGAGACATTAGACATTCTAGCTCCCCTAATCATTGTTTTAAATATGTTGCCTCAGTTAATCTTCATAATAACCCTATGAGATTGTGTTATCGGCTGAACTGTATCCCTCCTCCCTGCCCCCAAATTCAGACTATTGTAAAGAAAAGAGAGGGATTCAAGAAAACCATGGAAAGACAGGCATAACTTTTGCCATAGGCTCTTAAAAGTATTGGGGCTTCCCTTGTGGCTCAGCTGGTAAAGAATCCATCTGCAATGTGGGAGACCTGGGTTCCATCCCTAGGTTGGGAAGATCCCCTGGGGAAGGGAAAGGCTACCCACTCCCGTATTCTGGCCTGGAGAATTCCAGGGACTGTATAGTCCATGGGGTCGCAAAGAGTCAAACACGACTGAGCGACTTCCACTCACTTAACTTAAAAGTATTAAGAACCTCTCTATCTCTCTGAGGACACATTGGCTTATCCTCTTGGGTTTTGCCATGAAACTGTGAACATGACCATATAGCCTAAAGGTTGCATCCTTACAGCCTATGATCCAAGGGATGAAAAACTGAGACTTGAATCCAGATGGTCTGATGTCAGTAAACAAATGATATGGAAATAAAAAGGAAACCCCAGGTGGTTGAGAAGAATTTAACCCGCTCTACAGAATTATCTATAGGGCACAGTAATTAAGAATGTGGGTGCGACATAAATCCCAGCTGTTTCACTTGCTAGAGGTGTGACTTTGGGGAAGTAATTTAACTTCTCTGTCCTCATCTGTAACACAGGCATACCGCACTGTCCTCATCTGTAAGATAGTACCTATTCGTATTAGTTTCCTAGGGCTGCCATTATAAAATACTACAAGCTGGGTGGCTTAAACAACAGAAATGCATCTTCTCACAGTTCTGGAGGCTAGAAGTCCATGATCAAGGTGTCAGCAAGTCTGGTTTCTTCTGAAGCCCCTCAGAAGATAGCTGCTTTCTTTCTGTGTTCCCATGGTCATCATCTAGTCTCTGTCCTCAATTCCTCTTTTTATAGGGACATTTGTCAAACTGGATTAGAGCCCACTCATATCATCTCACTTTACCCTAACCACCTCTTTAAAGGTCGTATTTCCAAATAGCCACCTTCTGAGATACTGGAAGTTAGGACTTGAACATATGAATTTGGGGGCAGGGAGGAGGGATACAATTCAGCCAATAACATGATCTCATAGGGTTATTGTGAAGATTAAATGAGGCAATATTTTTAAAGCAAAAATCAGGAGAGCTAGAATGTTGTAAGTGCTTAATAACTGTTCATTGTAACTGAATATTTACTTTAGGCATACGGGTATCTAGCAAGTCACAAATCTTCCTTTGCTAGGGTACTGGCTGGAAACGACCCTATCTTAGCAAGAACTCTCAGTTCTTGCCTGGAAAGAGAATAGTAAGTGGACTTCTGTGATTCCCCCCTCCCCTCCACCTCCCCGCTGGAGTGCCTAACTTGCCTCAGCAGGATAGAAAAAAAAAAAAAAAAAAGGCAATAATTCATGGCAGGATAAGGACAAAAGATGGAGCTTCTGGCTCCAGTAACTTATGTTCAGAATAGTACCCATACCAGGAGAACCCACAGAAGACTTCAAGGTGCCCTATGAGGATGACTTCCCTCTCTGCTCCTCCCGGCACCTTCTATCTCCTCATGAAGCTGTATGCTTCAGGATGGCAGCAACCACATCTATTTTACCTGATCTTCTCCCCAGGGCACAGCACAGTGCTGTGCTGGCACGTTGCAGGAGCCTCTCACATATTTATTGGGTAGGTTAAAAAAAGTAATGAATTAGGTTGATCAGTTTAATTGTACTGATCAGTAAGGACTCACCTTTTCGTACAAGTCAATCCTCCTCTTGGCCTCTGTTCTCCATCTGTCAGGTGGGAGAAGGTATGGAATGAGGCTCTCTCCACAACCCCTTCTAGCTCAATGCTTCTGGGATCTTAGGGTTCTCAGGAGACAGTCTGCATGCCTCTTCAAGGAACCAATGGAAGGGGAAACCAACTTGATTGAGCAAACTGTCTCAGGTAAAATGATTTCATGTGGGTCTGTGGTCCTCAAATTGTGGAGGACTGCACATAATTTTTTTTTTAATTTGGAAACAACACGGCCTATCTATTATTTTGCCAAATTTGGACATTGAAGGAAAAAAAATCCCATTAACTATCAAAACCAGGTCTTTAAAAAAGATATATATATTTTTAATACCAAGAAAGCAAGAAGTACATCGTTTCAGCAAAAAACAAACAAACAAAAAAAACAAAACCAAAAACACAAACAACCAAAAACCCCACAAAAACCCACTCCCTCTCCCCATGGGAAAAAAGACAGGTGGCAACCTCACATGATTATTAGTATTTTCTTTGTAGATAGTCCTTAATTTCATCAGACTGATCCCTGTGTATAGTCCAGTCCTTGGGTCGTACTAACATTATTTTCACTACCCCTCAATAGCTGTCAAGTGGGGCTTACTCTGCCCACTTTACAGATGGGGAAACAGAGGTTCAAAGAGCAAGTGCAAGATCAGGGAGACAGTAAGTAGTAGCGAGTTTTCTGGATGCCAATTTAGACCACCTTGGCAGAACCTAAACCAAAAGCTATTTCACAGCGGGGAAGAAATGACCTGCACTGGCCCCCCTGGTACGCCCCCTCGTGTTCTCAGTGAGTCTGGACTTGGATGCTTTGTCCTTTAACACACTACACGCTCATGATGTATCCACTTCATGCCAGGCACCGGGAAAGTGTAGGAAGACAAACCACACGTCCCCAGCCTCCTTCTCTCCTGTTCCCATACTCACCCTGGGTCCTGCTCTCCAGGCCTAACTCCTAATGCACTGGCGGCCAACGAATCCCCACCGCGGAAGTGGCTGTTAACAGTTTTGCGGGGGGGTTCCCTCTCCCAGAGCTGTTGGCGGTTTCCTAGGAGCCTCTGGGAACTTTCAATGCCTCCAAGACCCAAAGGACTGGAAGTGTAATGGTGCAACTCGAGGCACTGGGATAGGCTTTACCTGAGTTAACCTGGGAGCCAGGGGTCAGTTCAAATTCTTATCAACTAATACCCTGCTCGGACCCTCCCCCGTTCCCATGGGCTTTGCGTGGGCCCCACAAACCCACAGCTCGGGCTGGGAAAACGGGGTCCCCCAAATTAGAAGGCCTTACTGTGAAGGAGGCTTACTGCTAGGGCTTGGGGACTCCCCCGGACCGTGCCTACCCCGCTCCCTGACTGGACTGCCAGAACACAGAGCTCCCCTTTCCTGTTCCGCTCCGCTCTGCCCCGCACGCCGGCTGCAGGAACGCGCCTCCGTCGGGCCGCGCCGGTGCACGAGAGCTCGCGCCTCGGCGCGGGAGCGCGCCCCGGGGAGAACCCGAGCAAGATGGAGGCCGCGCAGAGGCCGCCGCCTGGGCCCGGCAAGCCGCCTCTGGGAGCGCAGAGCCGCGGCGCCTAGGCCGTGCCAGTCCCGGACTCACCGCTCCGGACCGGGCCCAGGTTGGTCTCCCCGCACCCCCTCCCCGCGGCCGCAGCCTCCGCGCGCGTCCGGCCTGGGCGCGGGGTAGCCGCCCCCCACCCCCCACTCCCGGCCCTACTGGGGCCCGGCCGCTCCCCCGCGCCCCGGCGACGGCCCCCTGCCCCTTGCCCACTAACTCGCGGCCCGGGCTGCCCGCCGGCCCTGGTCCGTCGTCCCCTTGGCCTGGAAAACCTCTCTCCCTAGCCCTGGCGCGCCAAACCTAGGCTCCCCTCAGCCTCCATCCAGCCCTGTCTTCTGAGGGACCCTCCCAACCCCCCGCCCCGTGTTCAGACCCTGCAGTCCCGGTCCCCCGATGTTCCTCTAGCCTCATCCTGGTTCTTGCACTTCGCCCTCCCTGTCCCAGCCCCCATATCACCTTCCCAGTCCCCTAGTACTTGCCCCGTATATTCCCTTCTTACCCTCTCACGGAAGCGCCCACCTCCCTCTCCACAGACCCCTTTTAGATACCCAATACCAGACCTCCTTTTACCCCTAATACCAACCCCCAAATTCCCTTCCGACCTCCCTGTAAAACCCCTCAGCCAATTCTTCAGTACCGGACCACAGCCTCCATTCCATCTCCCCACGATCCCCTCTTACTCCGCCAATGCTAGTCCCCAAGCCCCCTCCCCAACTCCACCATAACCACTTTCTAGCACTCCCCCCAGCTCCCATATTCTCATTCCAGCCCCCTCATCCCAGCCCCCCAACTTTCACATGGCCTCTTCCTAGGTCCCCGAATTGGAGATCTTTGCCAGTCTCCCCCTACCCCGACACCTCCCCAGTACTCTCCTGACCCCCTCCTAGCTCCTCCAAACCAGCCCCCGGGTCCACTCAGCTCCGCCTCAGGCCCCGCCCTCGCGGGTACCTTGGCTCAGGGCCGCTTCTCGCGTGCGTCCCCAGCTCCCGCCCGGCAGCCCGGCGGTCGGTCCCGGGCCGGCGGCCTCCGCCAGCCGCCGCCGCCGCCGGCCCCGCCCCCGGGCACCATGCTGCCCTCGCAGGAGGCCTCCAAGCTCTACCACGAGCACTACATGCGGAACTCGCGGGCCATCGGCGTGCTATGGGCCATCTTCACCATCTGCTTCGCCATCATCAACGTGGTGGTCTTCATCCAGCCCTACTGGGTGGGCGACAGCGTGAGCACCCCTAAACCTGGCTACTTCGGCCTCTTCCACTACTGTGTGGGCAGCGGGCTGGCGGGCCGAGAGCTCACCTGCCGCGGCTCGTTCACCGACTTCAGCACCATCCCGTCCGGCGCCTTCAAGGCGGCCGCCTTCTTCGTGCTGCTCTCCATGGTGCTGATCCTCGGCTGCATCACCTGCTTTGCGCTTTTCTTCTTCTGCAACACGGCCACGGTCTACAAGATCTGCGCCTGGATGCAGCTCTTGGCAGGTAGGGGAGGGGCGGGGGCGGGACCCCTAGAACAGACGCCGAGGACGGGGCTCTTTTCTTCCGAGACCCCTTTTTGAAGGAGTCAGAGATAGATTCTGCTCCTCTGTCTAAAGACACACCTCCTTCACTGACTCTCAGTAGCCCCAGGGGAGGGGATTCTATGAGAGAGACACGTTGGGGCAGAGGGCAGAGGCTTAGAGCTAAGTCTATATAGGTTTGTGTGCTTGGATGTGGGAAGATTGCGTTTATTGATGTGTTAAGCATTTTGTCTGAGTTTCTGAGGGTCTCTGAGAGTCTCTTTTGGCTGTCTTAGGGGAAATAATTGTCTGAATGAGGAGTTACTCTATATGTGAGCGATTTCTGTTGCACTGAAAAAAAGCATGAGATGGGGAATCAAGAGCTCTGACTTTGACCTTTAACTTGCTTATGTTATCAACTTCGATGTTTCACTTTACTTCTCTGAGGCTCTGTTTTCTCATCTGTAAAACAGTGGAGAAGATTCCAAATACTCATGAAAAAGTATTTTATAAACTATGAAGTGCTGTGAAAAGATGAGGGGGGTTGGGGAAGGCTGTCTATTGTGTCTATCCAGTGTTTGAAATGTGGGTGGTTGACAACACCTGGAAACATGGGTCTCTGGAGGGCAAGTCTCCAGCACCCCCTACCCCAAAGGCAGAAAGGGTTCTGGTGCCATGCCTAGTGAGAATGAGTCTCTGGGGACTCTCTGAAATGTTTGGCTCAGACAGACACCTTGCTCTAAAGACCAGAGAAGGGCCTTTTGGGAGTAGGAACTGCTGAGACAGTTTTCCAGGATCCATTAGAGACCCCCTCCCCCCATCCCTGCCTACCTTTCAATCGAAGACAGATTTTGAAGATTCAGCAGCTTGGGTATTTGCCTAATTGCAGGCAGGGAAGAGAGTTGGGCTGGGGAAAATGGGGCCAGGATATGGCAGGGATATGGAGAAGGAAGACAGATGAAGATTTGGTGAAGGAAAAAGCTTAGAGCATTCCAGGGTTGAGAAAGAAAAGGGAAAATGTGATGCTTATGCAGCTAAGATGGTTTTTAAAAATAAGTATCTCAGGATATTCAACAAGTGTCAGCCCCTTCAAAAGAGACCTCCTGTAGAAGGTGTTCTGTCACTTGCTGATGATTCCACTGCTTAAAACACTGTAAGGAATTGTCTTTGGATTGTGAGGCATATGCTCTTGAACATTGTCATGGAGGGAAAACTACCATCTTTTCAAGGAGGTCTCTGGTTTTTGGAAATGGCCAAGTGTAGAAAACACAGGAGGTGATCAAATTGAGAATGGTCGCTGGAGATGAAGGTCAAGGTGTGAAAGCAAAATCAGGAGACTGGTTTGCTTGCCCAGGAGGACTGTTACAAATGCTTGGAGGAATTATGGGCTCATTGGAAGAACTAATCAAACTCTCAAAAGGACTGCCTTGCAGAAGTCAGCATTTATTCAGTATGGACACGCTGGTGGGCTTGTTTCAAGTCCATCTCACTACAATCAACTTAGATGGAGGTCTTTTAAGATTCTGGAGAAAATGAGAAAGGAGAATTGTAGGATGTGTGTGGGGGTATCTGTCAATTCCCAGAAAGTGATTTCCATTCTACTCTTATAAGGTGAGCTAGAAACAATATAAACTCAGCTGGAACTCCCATTTTCTGAACCTTAATTTGTAGTCTGCAGATGGGTTGTTGACCTCTTGCTCTTCCAAATCTCTGTAATCCATGTGGATTTAATCTTGGGGATTTGATGAACTATCCAACAACCCCATGTAAATATAGAATTTCATGGATCTGAGAAATCAGCTTCTTTGAACCCTGCCTTCTTCCACTCCTATCTTAGAGAGAGGAAACTGAGCCTGGAGAAGTGAAGGTCACACAGCCGGTAATAGAGTAAACTAGGCTTGACTCCTGGCCCAGTGCTCTTTCCCTTGTCTTACTGC
Source organism: Bubalus kerabau (assembly GCF_029407905.1). Taxonomy (NCBI): domain Eukaryota; kingdom Metazoa; phylum Chordata; class Mammalia; order Artiodactyla; family Bovidae; genus Bubalus; species Bubalus kerabau. The sequence goes on from NC_073643.1 coordinate 18,798,213, forward strand.
CCCACTCCAAAGGTGGTTCTCAGAGTTGAGCAGTTCATTCTATCTGACTTAGAGATTTCTGAGCTCTGGGCAAGTGATTGATTCACTTTGCTTAATAAAGGGCAGGGGCTGGAGCACTGGACTACTAGTCATGGCATTGTGCTGGGGTGTGTGACTCACCATGCAGTGTTAAGCAACCATTTTTAGCTTAAATCTCAAAGTTTTCTCATCTGTACAATGGGGGACTAATCAGTGAGATTAGTGGATTTAAAATATGTCTTTCAGCCATGTGGGGTTCCTAGAATACCTCTTTCACTAAGATCATTCTACTTAGAAAGGGAGAAATCAGTCATCCTCAGAGAAACTGCAGAGAAGAAGAGGACCTTGTTTGTATCACATAAGAAGTAGAGAGCCTTCTCTGGCAGTCCAGTGGTTAAGACTCTGTGCTTCTATTGCAAGCAGCATGGGTTCAATCCCTGGTTGGGGAACTAAGATCCCGCATGCCATGCAGCAAAAAAAAAAAAAAGAAAAAAAGAAAAAGAAAAGAAAAAAATTAGAATGCCTGTTGTATAGTTATTGTTCAAGTGAACATTTACTCAGGTTTTTTGTTTGTTTTTGTTTTTGGCTGCATTATGAAGCATGTTGGATATTAGTTCCCCTCCTAAAGATAAAACCCCTGCCCCCTGCATTGAGAACATAGCCTTAACCACTAGACTGCCAGGGAAGTCCCTTTACTTAAATATTTTAGAGTCTTCTGAGTGCAGAGCACTGGACCATTGGGAAAATACAAAGAGATATTTATTCCCTTCTGTATTTCTCACCTGCTCAGTGAACATCCCTCTGCTAGGTGCTGCAACACTGAGATCAACTCTGACCTCAAGGCTCCTAGGTCTAATAGCACAGTCTCTGCTCACAGGAAGCTTACCGTCTAGCTGAATCACTATATTGGTCAGCACTCTCTCAGTGAAGTGACAGAAAGCCAACTCAAGCTGACTTAAGTAAATTAAAATAAGGTAAAGGGGGTAGATATGCAGATGACACCACCCTTATGGCAGAAAGCAAAGAAGAACAAAAGAGCCTCTTGATGAAAGTGAAAGAGGAGAGTGAAAAAGTTGGCTTAAAACTCAATTCAGAAATCTAAGATTATCCCATCGCTTCATGGCAAATAGATGGGGAAACAATGGAAACAGTGACAGACTTTATTTTCTTGGGCTCCAGAGTCACTGCAGATGGTGACTGCAGCCATGAAATTAAAAGACACTTGTTCCTTGGAAGAAAAGCTATGACTAACCAAGACAGCATATTAAAAGGCAGAGATATTACTTTGTCAACAAAGATCTGTCTAGTCAAAGCTATAGTTTTTCCAGTAGTTATGTATGGATGTGAGAGTTGGACTATAAAGAAAGCTAAGCGCCAAAGGATTGATGGTTTCAAACTGTAGTGCTGGAGAAGGCTCTTGAGAGTCCCTTGGACTGCAAGGAGATCCAACCAGTCAATTCTAAAGGAGATCAGTCCTGAATATTCATTGGAAGGACTGATGCTGCAGCTGAAACTCCAATACTTTGGCTACTTGATGCAAAGAACTGACTCATTTGAAAAGACCCTGATGCTGGGAAAGATTGAAGGTGGGAGGAGAAGGGGACAACAGAGGATGAGATGGTTGGATGGCATCACCGACTCAACGGACATGAGTTTGAGTAAGCTCCGGGAGTTGGTGATGGACAGGGAAGCCTGGCGTGCTGCAGTCCATGGGGTTGCAAAGAGTTGGACATGACTGAGCAACTGAACTGAACTGAACTGGAAGAGGGTAGTGGTTTTGGCTCACATACATTAATAGTCAGGAGCACTGGCTTCAGGCATGGATGGATCCAGATGCTCAAATAATGTCATTAAAAATAAGTCTCTCTCCATTTTCTGATTTCTCTATGTTGGCTTGTTGTTAAGTTTACTTCTCTTTTGAAGGTGATAAGTATGGCTACCAGCAGCTCTGAATTTACATTGCTTCAACTTAGCACTGCCTGTGGACAAAAGAACACTTGTTATTCAGTGATTGCAGAAAAAGTTCCAGGGCTCATTCTGATTGGCTCAGCTTTGGTCAAGTGTCCACCTCTTAATGAATCAGTGAGACTTTATCTAAGGTCTCAGCCACATGCCCATTCCTGGGACACATGAACTGATAGGGGAGAAAGAAATTCCCACACAGGGAAATCAGGTGTGACCACTGGAGGAGAGGTACTGTAGGTTAGACAATTGCAGACAGAAACCTCCCCCTGGACAGTCTGAGCACTAATATGTGCTCAACCTTAGGTGCTGTGGAAACCCAGAGCAGTTGAGGAGGCTGCTGGCTTATTGGGGAGGTGAAGCTTGAGTAGGGCTGGGTGTGGCTAGATGTGAAGTTTGAGAGAGCATTCTGAACGGAGGGGAAGATCATGGTGGAGAAACAGAGGGGAGAAAGCCACATCTGGCTTGAGTGTGGGCTTTACTTAGGGGAACAGCAGGGAACGAGGCCAGGAAGGAATGATAGAGCTCCAGTGTGCGAGGCTCTGAGCACTGGGTCAGAAATTTTAGATTTTAATCAGCAGGTAGTTCAAAGCTATGACCACTGTTATTATTCAGGAAAAAACAGTTAACAATTTCTGAGCCTTTATTATATGCTTGACCACATGCTAAACATTTACTTGCACACTATTATTGACTCCTCACAACCTCCCTATGGAGTAGGTACCCTAATGAATATTTCATAGGTGCGAACACTGAGCCTCAGAAAGGAGAGTCATTTGTCCAAGGTCATACAGTGGGTAAGCGGTCGAGCCAGAATTGTAACCCTGTCTGTCTAACTTGAAAGCCCAAGGATTTATGAAGGATTTATAAAGGAACATTCAGGATGGGAATAAAGACAGGATGAATTTGCCAGAAGAGCTGAATGCTAAGTGGAAAGACTAGGAGACTCAGGTGGCTCTTTGTGGAGTGAGGCGTCAGCTTTTCAGGGCTTGTCAGAATCTCTCTGCTGTGCTTTATCTGGTCTTTCCCATTTACGAGGTGCTAGCCATTTTCACATTCATTATGTCATTTGCTCTTCATCTGTTAAAATGACTTGTCTAAAGGTCAGACATCTAGCGAAGGGAGGAGCTGAAACTTCATATGAGTCTAAATGGATCTAGAACCTGTTTTTACCCCTGAACTGGAACCCAAGATGTGAATACACAGATTTTAACGGTAAGGTCAATGTACTGAGTGCTTACCTGTGGGCTGAGTGAGGTTAGCTAAGGGGAGGTTGCTGGCTGGAAGCCTGCTTCAGGGTCGGAGAGGGCAGTGTGGAGAAGTGGTGGAGGACTTAGAATTCCTGCTCTGCCACCTCCCAGTTGTGTTCCTTGGATAAATGGGGTTTCTTCTCCGATTCTCAGTTCCCTTTTCTGTAAGATAGAGATGTTTATTGTACCTACTTCAGAGGTGATGGAAAGAAAGAAATGAAGCCATGGGGCTGAAATGCTGAGTGTGGTTCCTGGCGTACGGTGATCAATCGATGAATGGTCACTCTTCTTCCTGTGACGTAGTCTGCGTGAAAAGCTGTTTGTGAGGAGTCCTTGCTGCTCAGGTGAAAGACTCTGGACGTGCTGAGATGATCAGAGGCCTTGAGAAGCCAAGGACTGTTAGCTAGGAAGGGTCCTACTCATCAGCTGGCTCCACATCCTCACTGTAGAGATGAAAAAACTGAGTTCCAGAGAGAAGAGACAGATTCATAGTCACCAAGTGAGACTCTTCTGTCTACAGAAGGGAGATGATTCTGACCACATTTACTCAGTGTTGAGAGCCTACTATGTGCAAGGCACTGACTGGTGCTAGAATCACCATGGAGAAGAGAGCATGTGAGATGGAGTGGGAGCTGGGGAGACTGATGGTGACACCAGGGGTTGGGTAGTGATCAGAGGTGAGCATCTTCCAGCCTAAGATGTGTGTCCTAAATCATCAGGGGTCTCTGTACTACAAACAGCAATGTCACTACAGCTTAGAATATGTATCCACATTCTTCCCCACTTCCTTGGGTTATGTTTCACATCTGGTTTGGGGTTTTCTTCATCCAGAGAGTCTTTGTTGTATGCAGTGAGACTGCTGTGCACATTTGGGGACTTTCTTTCCTCCCACCCTTTTTCCCTCCCTCCTTTTCTTTCTCCACCAACTCTCCTTCCTTCTTTCTTGCTTTCACCTTCCTTCCCTCCGTCCCTTCTTTCATTTTTTTTGCTTTGTTCCCTGTCTCCCTACACCCTTCCTTTCTTTCTCACACCAGTCCTCCTACTGACAGCCTCCTCTGTGTGTTAGGCTCAGGGAAGCCTGAGTGAGTCCTCTTTCCCAGGTATTTCCCACGCGGTCCAGTGGTTGAGATTCCGAACTTCCCCTGCAGGGGGCGCGGGTTCCATCTCTGGTCAGGAAAGTTCTGCATGCTGCGTGGTTTGTGCTGTGCTGTGCCTGGGCTTAGTCCCTCAGTCGTGTCGGACTCTTTGTGACCCCATGGACTGTGGCCCGCCAGGCTCCTCTGTCCATGGGGATTCTCCAGGCAAAAATACTAGGGTGAGTTTCCATGCCTTCCTCCAGGGGATCTTCCCAACCCAGGGTTCGAACCCAGGTCTCCCGCACTGCAGGCAGATTCTTGACCATCTGAGACACCAAGGAAGCCCAACAATACTGAACTGGGTAGCCTATCCCTTCTTCAGGGGATCTTCCCAACCTAGGAATTGAGCCGGGGTCTCCTGCATTGCAGGCGGATTCTTTACCATCCAAGCTACCAGGGAAGCCCATGGTATTGCCAAGGGGGAAAAGAAAAGGAGTCCTTGCTCATAGTCTAATGGGAGATATAGGAAAGAAATCAGATCATCACACTGTAGGATGACGCATGAAATGACTGAATCTCGCAAGGGTATCTTGGGGGCATGCACTTCTGACACATTAAGGACAGCCAGGGAAGTCTTCCAGAAAAGTTCAGCATTTGAGATGAGTCTTAAAGGATGGTGAGGAAGGAGAAGGGGAACCAGGCACAAGAGACAGTATGATTTAAGGTGTGGAGGAGGGGAAAGCCTGGTGCATTTCTGGCGCCACAATCACTTAGTGTGAGGGGAGGTGAGCGCGGAGACTGGGAAGATGGACAAGGGCTGCGCCGTGGATGCCTTGTACACCACGCTGAGGAGTTTAGACTTTATAAGCAGCAGATAGTTGCTGACTTTTTAAAAAGTGTTTAAAATTCTTTGACTTTTGTTTTCCTTTTGGAAAAGTTAATACGTTGCACATGAAACAAAATTCAAAAGATAAAATGACGTACAATCAGATATGTGTCCTCCCTGCTCTCATCCCTCAGGGATCCTCCCAGAGGTCTCTTCCCAGGGGCAAACACTTTTACCATTTCTTGAGTATCCTTTCTGAGAAACTGCATAAATATGCAAGCAAATGCCAACAATGTTTTGTTTTTTTTTTCATCAACGGTATACTAGTTACCTATTGCTGCAGAGGAAATTACTCCCAAACCCAGTGGCTTACGCATTTCTTATCTCTGTTTCTGTGAGTCACAGGAATTTGGGAGCAGCTTAGATGGGTAGTTCTGGCTCGAGGTCTCTCATGAAGTTGCATCCAAGACCTCAGTGAGGACTGGGGTCAGCTGAAGCTTGATTTGGGTTGGAGGAGACCTCAGAATGAGTGATCTGAGAGACAGAAAGAAGAAGATACATTGTGCATCCCCCTCTTTTGGTAACAACTTTATTGGGATATAAACCATGTGCCACAAAATTCACATGTATAAAGTGTACAATTCAGTGGTTTTTAGTATATTTACAGAGTGGTGTAACCATTACCACAATTGATTTTAAGATATTTACATCACCTCAAGAAGAAGGCTTATACCCTTAGGTTGTCACCCCCTAAGCCTACCATCCCCATCCTCTCCCTCCTCTAAGCAACCTTTAACCTACTCTCTTATCTAGTAAGACTGTTCTGGGCATTTTGTATAAATTGTTGTTGTTTAGTCACTAAGACATGTCTGATTCTTTTGCAATCTCATGGACTGTAGCCTACCAGGCTTCTCTGTCCATGGGGTTTCCCAGGCAAGAACAGGAGTGGCTTGCCATTTCCATCTCCACTTGTGTGAATAGAATCATATAATTTGTGGTCTTTGTGACTGACCTCTTTCACTTAGCATAATGTTTTCAAGGTTCATTCATGATGTAGCATATGTCAATATTTCTTCCTTTTTTATGGCAGAATAATATTCCATTGTATGGATATACCACATTGTGTTTATCCATTTATCAGCTGTTGGACATTTGGGTTGTTTCTATCTTTTGGCTATTTTGAATACTGTTGCTGTGAATATTTGTGTACAAGTTTTTGTGTGGATACATGTTTTCGGTTCCCTTGGATATATATGTGGGAGTGGAATTGTTGGCTCAAGTGGCAACTTTAACATTTTGAAGAGCTGCTAGGTTGTTTTCCAAAGTGGTAGAATCATTTTACATTCCCACCAGCAAGTGTGTGAGGGTTCTTATTCATATCCTCATCAACACTTGTGTTATTATCTTTTTTTTTTAATCTGACTTTTTGATTATAGCCATCCTAGTGGGTATGAACTGGTAATTCACTGTGGGTTTGGTTTGCATTTCTCTAACAATTAAACATCTTTTCACATGCTTGTTTGCCATTTGCATATCTTCTTTGGAGAAACATTTATTCAAGTCCTTTGCCCATTTTTTTTCTGTCAGTTTTATTGAGATATAATTGACACATAGCACTGTATAAGTTTCAGACATACAGCATAATTTGGTTTACATATGAATAATTATCACAATAAGTTTAGCAAACATCCATCAGCTTCAGTTCAGTTCAGTTCAGTTTGCTCAGCCGTGTCCGACTCTTTGAGACCCCAGGGACTGTAGCACACCAGGCCTCCGTGTCCATCACCAACTCCCGGAGTTCACTCAAACTCATGTCCATCGAGTCAGTGATGCCATCCAGCCATCTCATCCTCTGTCGTCGTCCCCTTCTCCTCCTGCCCCCAGTCCCTTCCAGCATCAGGGTCTTTTCCAATGAGTCAACTCTTTGCATGAGGTGGCCAAAGTATTGGAGTTTCAGCTTTAGCGTCAGTCCTTCCAATGAACACCCAGGACTGGTCTCCTTTAGGATGGATTGTTTGGATCTCCTTGCAGTCCAAATGACTCTCAAGAGTCTTCTCCAACACCACAGTTCAAAAGCATCAATTCTTCGGCGCTCAGCTTTCTTCACAGTCCAACTCTCACATCCATACGTGACCACTGGAAAAACCATAGCCTTGACTAGGCGGACCTTTGTTGGCAAAGTAATATCTCTGCTTTTCAATATACTATCTAGGTTGGTCATAACTTTCCTTCCAAGGAGTAAGCGTCTTTTAATTTCATTTTTTTGCTGCAATCACCATCTGCAGTGATTATGTAGATACAAAATTAAAGAAATAGAAAAATATTTTTTGTGTGATAAGAACTGTTACAATTTACTCTTTTTTGTTTGCTTTTAGGATTTACTCTCAACAACTTTCATATATAATATACAGCAGTGGCAATTATATTTCTAATACTGTACATTATATTCCTAGTACTTATTTATCTTATCCCTGGAAGTCTGTACCTTTTGACCACCTTCATCCTATTCTGTCTCACCCCACCCCCACCTCTGATAACCACAAGTCATCTGATTTCTTTTTCTGATTTTTTTAAGTATAATTTACCTACTGTGCTATGTTAGTTCCTATCATACAACATAGTGATTTGATATTTCTATATATTTCAGAATGATCACCATGATAATTCTGGTTACTCTGTTACTGTACAAAGATATTATATAGTTATTCACTATATTCCCCACACTGTACCTCACATACCCATAACTCGTTTATTTTGCAGCTGGGAGTTTGTACCTCTTAATCTCTCACTCACTTATTTCTTTCCTCTCTACATCCCCTTCCCCTTTACCCATTTTCAAATTGGGTTATTTTTCTTTTGACTATTGAGGTGTAAGAGTTGTTTTTATTCTTGATATAAGTCCCTTATCAGATATATGATTTGCATATATTTTCTAGTATTCTATGGCTATCTTTTCACCTTCTTGATAGTGTTCTTTGTAGCACTAAAGTTTTAAATTTGTATAAAGTCCAGCTTATCATTCTGTTGTTGTTACTTGTTCTTTAGGTGTCATATCTAAGAATCTGTTTCCAAATCCAAGGTTACAAAAATTTACCTGTATGTTTTTTTCTAAGAGTTTTATAGTTTTCATGCTTACACTTAGGGCTCTGATCCATTTGAGTTAATTTTTGTGTATGGCGTAAGGTAAGGGTTCAACTTCGTTCTTTTACTTGTGGCTGTCCAGTTGTCCCAGCAGTGTTTATTGAAAAGAGTGTTCTTTCTGAGTTGAATGGTCTTGGCGCCCTCACCTAAAATCAACTGACTATGGGTTAATTTCTGGACTCTCACTTCTGTTCTGTTGACCTCTATGTCTACCCTTATGCCAGTAACAGACTGTCTTGATGACTGTTGCTTTCTAGTGAGTTTTCCAATCAGGAAGTGTGAGTCCTCCAACTGCGTTCCTTTTTCAAGATTGTTTTGGGCATCATACTGCCTTTTTCTGAAAAGACTGAAGTATAGTTGATTTACACAATATTTAATATTGTGTTAGTTTCATGTGTGCAACAGTGATTCAGTTATATATTTTTCAGATTATATTCCATTATAAGTTATTATAAGATACTGAGTATAGTTCCCTGTGTTATATAGTAAATCCTTGTTGTGTATCTATTTTATGTATAGAATTTTGTGTCTGTGCATCCCTTATTCTTCATTTATTCCTTTCCCCTCTGGTAGCAATAAGCTGGTTTTCTAGTTGTGAGTCTGTTTCTGTTTTGTATGAGATTCTCTGAGTCTGTCCATGTTGCCGCAGGTGACAGTATTTCATTATTTTTATGACTGAATAATATTCCAGTGTGTGTGTGTGTGTGTATATATATATATATATATCACTTTTTTTTGGTCTTTTCTGGATATATGCCCGGGGTGGGATAGCTGGATCATATGTTGCCTCTATTTTTGGTATTTTAGGGAACCTGCATACTGTTCTTCATTGTGGCTGCAATAATTTACATCCCCACCAACAGTGTAGGAGGGTTCTCTGTGCTCCACATCCTCTCCAGCATTTGTTATTTGTAGACTTTTCGAGGATAGCCATTCTGACTAGTGTGCGGTGATACCTCATTGTGGTTTTTATTTGCATTTCTCTAATAATGAGCGATGTTGAGCATCTTTTCAGGTGCCTATTGGCCATCTGTACGTCTTCTTCAGAGAAATGTCTTCTGCCTTGCTCATTTAAAAATTGGATTATTTGGTTCTTTTGAGTTGTATGAGTTATTTATGTATTTTGGTTATTAACCCCTTGTCAGTTGCACAGTTTGTAAATATTTTCTCCCATTCTGTAGGGTGTCTTTTCATTTTGTTGATGGTTTTCTTCGGTATGCAAAAGTTTTTAAATTTGATTAGGTTCCATTTGCTTATTTTTGCTTTTATTTCTTTTGCCTTGGGAGACTGATTCAAGAAAATATTGCTACACTTTATTTCAGAGAATGTTTTGCCTGTGTTCTCTTTTAGGAGTTTTATGGTGTCATGTCTTATATTTAGGTCTTTAAGCCACTTTGAGTTTATTTTTGTATATGGTGTGAGGGAATGTTCTAATTTAATTGATTTACATGTGGCTGTCCAGCTTTCCCAACACCCCTTGCGGAAGAGACTATCTTTTTCCCATTGTACCTTCTTGCCTCCTTTGTCGTAGCAACTGCCTTTTATGTTCTAATCTCAGACATCACAGACCACTTCTGCCACACTCTATTTTTAGAAGTGAGTTACTAAATCCAGCCCACATTCAAGGGGAGGAGAATTCAGCTCCTCCTCTTGAAAAGAAGTATATTTTAAAAGTTGTGGACATATTTAAAAACCACCACAAATGGTAGGATACTAAACAGTTGGTTTGTCTTGCTTTTTAAACTCAACAACATATTTGGAAATTGTACCAAATCAGTGTATAGAGAGTTACTTTTTCTTTAAGAGCTGCATAATATACTTTTTTTTCCCAAGATTTCTTTGGTGTGGACCATTTTTAAAGTCTTTAATGAATTAGTTACAATATTGGTTCTGTTTTATGTTTTTGGTTTTTTGGCCACAAGGCATGTGGAGATTCTTAGTTCTCCCCGACCAAGCATTGAACTGACACCCCCTGCACTGGAAGGCAAAGCCTTAACCATTGGGCTGCCGGGGAATTCCTATAATATACTTTTGTATGGATGCGTCATCATTTAGAAATCAATATTTAAATTGTTTACAACATCTTGCCATAACAATATTTCAATGGATAATGTTGTATATAAATAATTAAGACACATATGTAAGTATTAGGATAAAATAAAGACCTAGAGTGGAATTGCTGGATTAAATGGTCTGTGTTTACAATTTTGACAGATTCAGTCATAGGCTCCTCCACAGAAGTTACACAAAGATATACTCATAGCAACAGTGTATGAGGGTACCTGTTTCCCCACATTCTTGCCAACTGAATGTGTTATCAAATATTTTGACAACCCAATGGGCAAAAAGTACTCTCTTATGGTAGTAATTTGTCTTTCTCTTAGGAATGAGGTTGAGTGCCTTTTATATATACAGGCAAACCTCATTTTACTGCAGTTCACTTTATTACACCTCACAGATATTGCCCCCCCCTTTTTTTTTAATAATAATTTGAAGCTTTGTGGCAACTCTGTGTTGAGCAAGTTGATTGGTGCCATTTACCCGATAGCATTTGCTCCCTTTTTGTCTCTTTGCCACATTTTGGTAATTCTCACAATATTTCAAACTTTTTCATTATTTTATTTGTTATGGTTGATCTGTGATCAGTGATCTTTGTAATTGTTTTGGCATTTACTTTAGCTATAAAGGATTTTAAAATTAAGTTTGTACTTTTTTTTAAGACATAATGCTATTGTGCACTTAATAGACTACAGTATAGTGTCAACATAACTTTTATATATGCTGGGAAACCCAAAATAAGTTTGTGTAACTCACTGTATTGTGATATTTGCTTTATTGTGGTGGTCTGGAACTAAACCCACAATATTTCCAAGGTGTTCCTGTCTTTTTTCTGTAAACTGTCAGTTCATAAATATTTTTCTACCAAGCTAATGGTATTTTCCTCCTTTGATTTGTAAGAACTCTTTATAAGTTAAAAGTTAGCTCTTGGTGATATGAGTTGCAAATATTATCCATCAGTTTATTTTTTGATTTTGTCTATGGGTGTTTTCTCCATGGCGAAATCCTATTTTTCTCAGCTTAAGCAAATTACCAGTTCCTTCCGGTATGGCTCCTGAGTGTAGTATAATACCTAGAAAGGTCTTGGAGTGTTTTGAGTGGGGGTGGGAAGCAGAGATCTGCTTGTTGGTAGAGAGGATGGGCTGGAGGTGTAACGAGGTTGAGGGCTGAACTATTCTTATTCTGACAGTCTTTTATTTTTGTTTTATTCTTTTCATTTCCATTTCATCTTATCCATCATTATGAACCTTTAATCCCAGAGCTGTTTAATGGCATAATGAGAGCCTTGGATCAGGAGTCTGCCTGGCACAGAGTATCTATTGAATAAACAGATGATGAGCTCTGATTTAAGTCCTAGTTCCACCACCTGCTCCTTTGGAGGCAGGATATTCAGTGGTCAGCTAACCTGAATTTGAATCCTGAGTGTGGCATTACCAACTAAAGTGTCCTTTGGAAGGTTATACAATTTCTGACTCTAAGTTTCCTCCACTATAAAATGGAGACTATAATAGTAACTAGCTCATATCCAATGGTTAAGACTTTGTCTTCCAATGCAGGGGGTGTGGGTTGGATCCCTAATGGAGAAGAAAAGATCCTACATGCCTTGTGATGAAAAAACCAAAACATAAAACAGAAGCAATATTTTAAGTACTTCAATAAAGACTTTTAAAATAGAACACATCAAAAAAAATCTTAAAAAAAAAAGAAGGGTCTCTCATCTTCTGGGACTGGAGGGAAGTTAAGATTAGAGTGAATCTAGGTAAAATTGTCATCAATTAAAAAAACAAAAAGAAAGGTTGAAAATTGAGAACTGGGAGATACACCTAGAAAAGCAGGGAGCTTAGAAAGTTTGGCCTTGGAATTTGGGGTCTTATTCCTAGGTTCTGAGCAATTACATGTGGGCATGGGAATGATCAGGGCCAGATGTGGGTTTAGCAAGACGACTTGGGCAGCTGCTGCAGGGAACCGACTGGATGGAGACTTGATGGGAGATCAGGAGCCTGGTGGAGGGCATGGCAGTGGTCCAGGTGAAAGGTGCTGAGGCTGGAGGAGGGGAAGGAGGAGATCTGTTTAGGAGCCCAGCAGGTGTGTGTCTGGTGGGGCGAGGTGAAGACAGGCAGGCCTTGCAGATGATTCCAGGTCCCCTCGTTGAACGATTGTGTCTTGGAATGACATGCCCAAAGGACCCAGCAGGAGATCTGCTTAGTCTGGGAAAGGCTAAATTTGTCAGAGGAAGGGTCTGACAGCTGTTGGCTTTTCAGGCCTTGGCCTGAGGAGAGAGGTCTCAGCTGGAGATGCAGATGTGAGTCTGAGTGTGGGTGAAATGGCCCGGGGGAGAGGGGAGAGCTGTGGAAGCAAAAGAGGAGACAGCCCAGAAACACCAACCTTTGAGATGCAAGGAGGAGGAGGAGCCAGAAAAGGCGGCTTGGAGAGAGGAGCCAGAGCAGCTGCTCAAATTAGCAACAGAGAAGCTGAGAAGAACAGCCCCGAGAAAGGACAGCTTCCTGGAGGAGCCAGAGGGGACGGGGAAGGGATGGGGCCACCTGGATGGGCCTGGGCCAGACTGGAGGAGTGAGGCAGGAAGCAGGGAGAGCAGCAGGGGGCTTCTGCCCAAGTCCTTGAGCTGAGTGTGGCAGAGCTGAGCCAGGGCAGTGGGAGATGCAGCGGGTGGCGGATTCCAGGGTTGTCCAGAGGCCATGCGAGGGCTCTGTACAGGCTGGACCCAGGGGTGGTGCGGTAAATACTGTTCCCAAATATTATCATTACTGCACAAAGTAACGGGTACCCCATTTCTCTGTAACAGCATTTGTGACACCAGGTACAATTATTTGTGTTCCTAACAGTCCCCTGATTAAACTGTAGTCTCCTCGAGATCAGGAACCACAACCCAGGGACTGAATGGCTTAGAGGAAGTGTCCCAGGGAAAGGGAACAGTCAGTGCCAAGACCTCCGGGGCAGTGGGGGTAGGGCGGAACAAGAAAGGTAGTTAGGTTTAGTGTTAGGATGACGGTTGGAAAGGAGGTGCAGTATGGCAGGAGTGTAGGGATCGAGAGGCCGAGTGGCTTGGAGGCAAGTAGGGGGAGCCTGAGGGTCACACAGTCTGGGACGAGGCCTCAGGGATTATCCTGAGCGTAAGGGGCAACTTGGGAAGGTGTTGAGCAGGTGAGTGAGTGGCACTGTCTGCTTCCTGTCAAAGCTTCCTCTGAATGCTGAGTGCAGAGCAGACGAAGAGAGGGCAAGGATGAGAGCAGAGAATCCAGTTAGGAGCCACTGCGGTCACGCGGGAGGGAGACCACGCAGCCTCGACAGATGGCTGCAGTGGAGACAGAGAAAAGAGGTCAGCCCGAGATACGTTTTGGAGGTCAAACCAGTCGGCCCTGCAAGTGGATGGGATGTGGGGGTGAGGGAAAGGGAGGAGTCAGGGTGCCTCCATCATCTGGGTGCTGGGGGCGCCGTGGGGAGCCCCGGCACAGGATTCCCACCCTTGAGCTCCCCAGCTGACAGAAGCGCTAAGATTGGACCTATTCTTCAGATCCAGAGGGTCGGGGTGACTGTTAAGAGACCCCGTCTCCCCTGTGCCACAAGCCCCTGCCCTGGGTGGGCAGGACAGAGCTGGTGCGAAGCACATGAGGACAATCTCTGTCTCGGGGTGGAGGAGGGTTCCGTCGGGCCTGGGGAAGCACTCCCTTGGAAAGCTGTGGTCACAGTGCCAACACAGACCCTTTTCCAGGCTCCTCTCAGCCCCAAAGTCGGCCTGGTTCTTTCTAGAAAAACCTTCCTAAAGGTGAGGAAGGGACTCACAGAGGATACAGGACACGAGCAGCCATCCGTGCATCCTGCGCTATGCTGCCCCTCCGTATCTCTCACCTACAGCTTTGTCAAATGATCATTGTTCTTTGTATGAACACTGGAGAATATAGATAAGCAAGATTACACATGTCATCTCACCCTCCCAGAAGCAGTCATCTTAACTGTTGGTCTGCATCGTATAGAGTACTGGTTATGAGCAGGCTCTGGAGCCAGACTGGCTGGGTCCAAATCCTTGTTCTGTAACTTACCAGCTCTGTGGCCTTAGATAAGTTGGATTACCTCTTTGTGCCTTTATGTCCTCAACTGTAAAAAGAAGATAATAACAGCACTTATTCCGCAGAGTGTTGTGGGGATTAAATGAAGTAATGTGTGTAAGATACTTAGCATAGGACCTGGTGTGGTAAATTTATATGACTATTGCTATAACTATGTAAGTATCCCCAAAATGAAATTATATTGTATGTTATTTTTCACATTCTTTTGAAACCTAACGTATCATGAGTAATTTCTGTATCATTAAATCTTACTCAATATAATAGGGGAATAGTATTCCATGGTATGAAAGAATATTCCTGTGATGTTGGACAATTAGCTGCTTATTTCTTTCCTTCTTTGTTTTATTGTATCTCCCCCTCTGCCTTCCTTCTCATCGCTTCCTTCTTTTCTTGCAAATGACGTGATAGACATCCACACAGCTAAACCTTAGAGCACATTCTTGAGCATTTTCTTAGGATAAATTCCTAGAAATTGGCAAGCTCAGTCAATAGGGGTCTAGAGATTTTTGGTTTTATGTTTTTTTGTGTGATTAATTCATTATTTCTGTGAGTTTCATTTGGCTTGTGCATTTTGATTGCTTGTTGCTTTAATTATCTCATTCTGAGTGAAAAATCTCTGGCAATAGTCACTTATTAGTGGCCAACTCCCACCTACCTTATGGTTTCAGTAGGTCACTTATTCACGTGGTCCTGAATTCAAAAGGGGCCACAGGTTAGCAGTGCGCGGTCTCCGTCCTGTCCTGTCCTCAGCCCCTAAGTTCCCTCCTCAGAAGTGACCAGAGTTATCAGTATGAATGTTATATAAGGGGATTCCGTTTTTCCCGGTGTTATGACTCTAAGATGCATCCAAATTGTTGCATGTAGCTACAACAACAAAATACCATAGACCGGGTGGCTTGCACTTATTTTCTCTTAGTTCTGGAAACTAGAATTCCAAGACCTAGGTTCTGTTGAGAGTCCTCTTCTAGGCCTGCAGACGGCTACCTCCTTCCTTCTTGCCGTGTCCTCACATGGCAGGTGAGGAGAGAGAGCAAACTCTCTGGTATCTCTTTTTAAAGATTTATTTATTTTTATTTATCTATTTTGGGCTGTGCTAGCTCTTGGTTGCTGTGAGCTTTCTCTAGTTGCGGTGAGCAGTGGCTACTCTGCTGGGATGCGTGGGCACTCACTGCAGTAGCTTCTCTGTTTGTGGAGCACAGGCTGTAGACACCAGGCTTCAGTAGTTGTGGCACACGGGCTTAGCTGCCCGGTGACATGTGGGGTCCTCCCAGACCAGGGATCAAATCTGTGCTCCCTGCCTTGGCAGGTGGATTCTCCACCACTGGACCACTAGGGAAGCCCCGGTGTCTCTTCTTATAAGGACACTAATCCCATCATGGGGCCCTACCCTTATGACCTCAACTAACCCTGATTTACCTCCCCAAGGCCTCTTCCACAAATACTCTCACACTGGAGGTTAGGGCTTCAAAATATCACTTTTGTGGGGACCCAGTTCAGTCCATAGCAAACCTCTTTGGAGTCTGCTCAGGAAAAGAAAGCCCTGGGGGACATCCAATCTGACCTCCTAGTAATGGGTAGCAGCTGTGATATATCAGGCATGGAGGGGCCAGCTAAGCATAAACAAAGGCCTCCATCTAGGAGTGACTGGCCCTGTGGATGTCCCTTGAGGAGAGTGTAATGATATCATAATGAAACTCTGCTAAAATAGCTAAGCATAAAATGCATAATTAAAAAGCTTTATATAAAGGCAAATTTACAGCACACACACAATTTAAAGAAAACAAATATTGTTTATTTTCTTTTACTAATTCATCACTTTTTTAGTCTCATTCTGGGTTTATTCCCCAAACCCAAGTTATCATTTTTCCTTTCAACTTTCCTTTAGTTTTTTATTCTTAAAGGCTTACACCTTTAAGAGGATTTCATGGCCAGACATAGGTGGAAAAGGACTGGACATAATAATATTGTTTTTATCATCAAAGTAATTCATGCACACGTTAAACACTTCCAACAGTACGGGAGGGCAGAGAATAAACAGTGTCTCTCTCCTTTCCTCCACCACACCGGGGTGTGTTTCAGAGGTGCCCATCATTAAGTTGCTTCTGTATCCTTCCAGAAATATTTATATAGACTTGCAAGCTTATGTGTGTATATATGTGTATCCTCTGAAAAACCAGGATTTTTAATTATGTTTTTTAATTTTATGCAGCTAAGTCGCTTCAGTCGTGTCCGACTCTCTGCGACCCCATAGACGGCAACCCCCCAGGCTCCGCCGTCCCTGGGATTCTCCAGGCAAGAACACTGGAGTGGGCTGCCATTTCTTGGAGAAGGCAATGGCACCCCACTCCAGTACTTTTGCCTGGAAAATCTCATGGATGGAGGAGCCTGGTAGGCTGCAGTCCATGGGGTCACTAAGAGTTGGACACGACTGAGCGACTTCACTTTCACTTTTCACTTTCATGCATTGGAGAAGGAAATGGCAACCCACTCCAGTGTTCTTGCCTGGAGAATCCCAGGGACAGGGGAGCCTGGTGGGCTGCCGTCTATGGGGTTGCACAGAGTCGGACACGACTGAAGTGACTTAGCAGCAATACATGAATACATTCACTCCATGAAGAGCTAAAGTATTACACACAGGTTAAAGTCCCCATCCTCTCCTTGCCCAAAGGCCACCATGGTTATAAACTTAATTTCTGTATTTCCAAGATATTTTTGTGTGCATTACATACACATCCATGAGGAAAATACATCATGTCATTTTCTGTGTTCCCGTTCCTCCCTTCCTTCCTCTCTCTCTTTTCTGGTAAAATACACATTACATAAAATTTACCATCTTACCAATTCCTAGGTATCCAGTTCTGTGGCATTAGGTACATCCACACCGTTGTGCAATCATCCGTACCGTCTATCCGCACAACTCTCTCTGCACCTGCAGAACTGAGACTCTGTCCCAATTAAACGCTAACTCCCCACAGCCTCCCCTGTCATCCCTGATGAGCAGCGTTTTGCGTGTAGGAATCTGACTGCTTTCGGTTCCTCATGTAAGTGGAATCATACAATATTTGACCTTTTGTGACTGACTCATTTAATTTAGCATAGTGTCCTCAAGATCCCTCCACACTGTAGCACCTGTCAGAATTTCCTTCCTTTTCAGGGTACTCTGAGGTGGCTCAGAGCATCTGACAGGTAAAAGTGTCCAGCTTGAACCTGAGAACAATGTTTGGTTTCACTCTACCATGGGGTCGCGAGAGTTGGACGTGACATAGTGACTGAACACACACACGTACTTGTGATTATAGTTTCCTTCTGTCCTTCTGTCTATGGCAAACGATCCTGGTTTCCTTTCTTTGATAGTGATATAAAGCTTACTTTGTAAGTAAATGCCTCAGTTAAAAAGTAAGTCTACAGAATTCCCTGGTGGTCCAGTGATTAGGACTTTGTGCTTTCAACACCGAGGCCCTGGGTTCAATTCCTAGTCGGGGAACTAAGATCCCACAAACTGTGTAGTGTGGCCAGAGGAAAAAAAAAAGTGAGTCTGCTCAAAGAGAAACATTAAGTGAAGACCTGTCTGGGTTTGAATACAGAGCCCACCACTTCCTAGCTGTGTGACATGGGTATGATACTTAGTTCCTCTGCGCCTCAATTTCCTCATCTGTAAATGAGGATGATCATTTTTCCCTCCTCTAGATTTCTTATCGGATTAAATGAGATCAGGCATGTTAGGAGCTTAGTACCCTAGCACACAGTTAAGCACTCAATCCTATTTGTTAGCATTATCATATTATTAATAACTTTAACTTCATTCATCTTAAATTTCTCACACCTCCTGGCTGCTTGGCAAGTCAGTGGACTCTAGGGTGACTGGACAGTCACGCCCCATCTGAGAGCACCTCCCCCTAGGCCAGTGGTTCTCAACCAGGGACAGCTTTGCCCCCAAGGCAACATCTGACAGTGTCGTAAGACGCCATGGGTGATGGGTCGAGGCCGAGGGTGATGCTGTATGTCCCACAATGCACCCACCTGCCCCACCCTGCACCTTGCACCTGTGTCTACCCAATTCAGCCAGCTCATCACTTCAAAAAGACACTTGAATCTGTACTCCAAAGACCTCAGTCTCGGTTTCTCATCCATCAAATGGGGATGTTGAAGGCTGCCTTGCCTCTAGTTCTTACACTGACTGTTGAGCCTCTTGATCACTTACCTGGCCTACACTGTTCCTAGAGGTCTCTTCCTGTCTTTCCCAGGTCTTAGGAAACCTGTCCGATTGACTTTTCTCCATTTGCATTACTTCTGGGTGTTTCTTGTTCCCAGAGCAGTCTCTGGGGCCCCATTGCCACCATCTAGAACACTGCAGAGCAGAGGAGGCAGAGACAGTGAGTGAGAGATGGAGAGGTCCTAGCCCCTGCCTTCTCTGAGTGTCCCTGTAATCCTGGGTCTCTTTCCAGTCACTCCCTGACACGTATAAGTATTCTATTTGTATATTGATTTGATTCCTCTCCACACACCTCTCCTCCTGAGGACAAGAAACCATGCCTGCCAGTGTCCCCAGCAGCCTGCACAGTGCCTGACACATAGCAGATATTCATGAAGAGTCAGAGAGGGGGAAGGGTGAGGGGATAGGTAAAGAGAAGGAAGAGAAGTGAGAAAAGACAGACAGAAGAGGGGGGTGTTGAATGAATGTCAGATGCTGAGATCTAAGGAGAAAAGAGGGTCAGGACCGAGGCTTGAGCACTGTATGGACTAGCTGGAGAAAGGGGGAGGCATGTGAAGAGAGAGGCAAAAAAGGATGAAAAGGGTGGAGAAGAGAAAGGAATGGGGATGCACGACTAGAGAGGCACGTAAGTGATGAGGCACGGAGACCAAGAGAACGTGCAGGCGCAGAGCCCTGGGGAAGAAAAACTCACTCAACGCTGAGCTTGCGGAGGGAGGAGGACCACCTGCAGGATACTGCCGCGTTTCTATGGAGACGGGGATGCTCTGGGCGGGAGAGGAAACACTGTACAAGAGAGAGGAGGCAGAGGGATGGGGTGGGTTTTCCTCCTCCCTAGGCTCTTTCCTCACCCCTGCCTCAAGCTGGAGATTCAGGACCAAGAATGGGGAGGTGGGAGTGCACTCCCCCGACCCCTCAGAGCGCCCTGGGGATGCCATCTGCCATTTCTTCATCCCTGGCAACTGACCTTCCTCCTCTCTCCAGGGTCCTGGAGGGTCTTGGAAAGTGCTAGGGGAATATGGGGAGATGAATGGGTCAAGCCCTCTCCAGAGGCTCCTCCTCTTGTCCTGCCCCATAAATGATAGAGCACCTCTGGGCTCAGTTCTGGGTCTTCTCGTCAGTTTCTATAATGTCTAGCCCCGGGAATTTCCATGTCTACAGCTCCCACATTTATATCTCCAGCCCTGAGTGCTCCCTGAGTTTTCTTCCCTATTTGGGTTTCTAAAGAGCATCTTCAAACTATGAAACTCTTTTAACTCACCAAGCTCATTCTTGCCTCAAGGCTTTTTTGCATTTGCCATCCCCTTTTGCCGCAAACTCGTTTCCCAGCCGTTAAATAGAGGCGGCCTCCCCTTGAACACTGTATGGACTAGCTGTATGGAGAATTGTCTTGAAGAAGGCGAGCACAGGAGAGCGGAATGAAGGCCTGCTCCTGTGTGTGTGTGTGCGTGTGTGTGTGTGTGTGTGTGTGTAAGATCAGAGTGCTGTTGAGGCGCCCTGTGTCAGTGCGAGGAACACATCCTTGGGGATGTGCGGAAGGACTGTCCTATGGGAAGGTGGGGGATGAGACCAGAAGAGGCAGAACTCAGGCAGGGAGGAGTCTGTGCTGTGGGGAACGCTTTCTCATATATGGTAGTTGAAGGAAGGAGATGGCAAAGCCAGGGGTCCCTACCCACCCTGGGGACTAGCCGTGTCTCGTAGGCAGTGGGTAGAACTGACCACCACCCCCACCTTGTCATCACTGTCATCTTAAACTCAGGTCTAGCACCCTGTGGGCCTGGCATGGGGTCAAGGGCCCCCTTGCTCCAACCTGAGCCTTTGGGAGCCTTTGCGTCTCAGACACAGTGATGCAGTCTCTGTCGGACTGTCAGACACTAAAAGGGCAACATCACTCCAGCAAACACAGTCAAAAACTCTCACTGCCACGAGGGGGAGATCCCAGCCTGGAGGTGGCCTACTGAGCCTGGAAAATGGCGCTCAATAAAAATTTGTTGAGTAAATGACAGAAATAGAAAATAAAGAATGAGGAGGATGAGGGAGCGATGTGCCAAGATACTAAAGGGAGCTGAAGGAGGTGACCTGGTTTTCTATTTTCCCCTGTCTCCAGGAGGGCTTCCTGGAGGAGTTGTTGATCTGATGGGGCAGGCAAAGGCCTTGCGTTTCTGCTCTCCAGGGATGAGGCCCTCCTAGAGTCTAGTTTCTAGGTCGGTGGGAGATTAACAAGCTCCTGGGTTGATGGGTGGAGTGGGGGTGCGGGGTCCCAGCCTACGGGGGGCTTTTGGTGGTCCTCAGGCTCTGGGAAGTAATCAACCCCTTCTCTCTTGCTTCCTGACCCGGCGGTGGGCTCGGCCCGGCGCCCCCTCAGCTCTGTGCCTCGTGTTGGGCTGCATGATCTTCCCCGACGGCTGGGACGCCGAGACGATCCGAGACATGTGCGGGGCCAAGACTGGGAAGTACTCCCTGGGGGACTGTTCGGTGCGCTGGGCGTACATCCTGGCCATCATCGGCATCCTCAACGCCCTCATCCTCTCCTTCCTTGCCTTCGTGCTGGGGAACCGGCAAACTGACCTGCTGCAGGAGGAGCTCAAGCAGGAGAACAAAGGCGAGTGGGCGTGCGTGGCTGCGGCTGCCGGTGGGGCGGGACACCTTCCGAGTCAAGGGAAGCCCAAGTAGGAACCCTTACAGAGAGGCCGACTGCCTTGGAGACAGTTTGAGGTTATCCCTCAATCTAAACATTTGCAGGGGCCTGACCCAGCAAACCCTACCATGAGTATAAACCCAGGAGAAATGTGCATAAATGCTCCTGGCAGCAGTTTCAAAATCGCAAGCAACTAAAAACAGCTTGGAAGATGGATAAATACATGGTGGTATAGTCACATCACGGAATTGTTTACACGTGTGGAAATGAATGAATGCCAGTTTTAACAATGAATGGCTACATCCTGGAAACACAATATTGAGGCAGGGGGACTGAAATTCCAGAAGATGACAGAGTGATAATTTTTTAAAGCTAAAAACTAAGTAACACTACACTAAATACAGTTTAATATTGTATTTAAAAACAAACAAACGAACAAACCAAAAAACCCAAATGATCAATACAAAAGGTAGGATGGTGGTTCTCTGTGGTCGGAATGGAAGCAGAGAGGCAAGGATGTGAGGTGGGGGACAGGTGGATGGGTACACATTATTGGTGAGTTAAGTTCCTGCATGGTGAGCCTACAGATGTTTGGTACAGTATGCTTTATACCTAGTATAGTACACATAAACCTCCATATGTATCAGGTAACGTTAATGTAGAGAAGAAATTGACACCACCAAGGCCAGAGCCTTAACCACTGTTACCAGATGCTTACCTATGTATCTACGTACATCCCTTGATGAAATCCATGGTCATGTCATGATACAGGAGAGGCATCATGGAAACAGATCCCTCCTCAGACTGCCCTTGGTGCTCAGTTCTACAGCACATCTTTAAGACCTTTCATTTTATGGAGAGCCATCTTGTCCTTTTCATCCAATGCTTAGTGTTACATAAGACGACAGAATTGTAGGTTCTTAACCATTCTCCTTGTAGGGGCTGTTAGGGAGGCTCCCTGTTTTTTCTTTCTTCTTTCTGTTACCGGGACGGTCATTACAAGAATGACTGTCTTGGTCTTTGTTTTCTGTTTTCTCGGTGTCTTTCCCTGAAGTGGAATTGCACACTCACAATTGTGATGATAATTCCAGATTGTTTTCTAAAGGAAGGTCCAGCCTCTGATCAGGGGCCCACACTGCCCCTGGAGAAGGCGGGGTCACTCTGCCTGTCTGGGTGCCCGTTTTCTGCCTTGAGAAATCGGATTTCACCGTTTTCTTAGTCTCAGCCTTCCTTGAACTGTTAGCAGATGCTGGATCTATGCTCAGCATTTCCTTTAATTACATTCATCTGAGTCTCATCTATAAAATGGGCATAATGATAGTGACGGTTATTAGCTCATTTGCCAGGAGGTAGTCTAGTATTGTGGTGTGAATACACCTGGGCCATGATGGCAAATTGTTTGTGTTGGAAGTAGGTTGAGTTAAGAAATGACTTTACCTCTTTGAGCCTGTTTCCTGCAGTACCTAAATGAAAACAGTGGACAAAAGAGAGTAAGACTCAGGTCCTTTTTATCCGCTGAGGATACTCAGAGACCTGCTCTGTGGAGGTGTCCATCCTCTTCTCAGTATAATGGGACCTGGATACAAGCAGGCACACCAGATGACCACAGGAACACTTGCCCCGGTGCTAGGCTTTGACTCCCCAGACTCTACCCAACTCACCCCACCTGCCCAGAAGAACCCCTCAGAACTGTCTTCATGAGATGAGACCAGGGATGAGGGGAGGCCCTCCAGGTTCAGAACAACCTTTACTTTTCATCCTTCTGAGAAGCTTCCTTCTACAAGTCAGACGTTTCTCATCTTAGAGGAATCTGAGTGATACTGACTCATGTCCCAATCCCTGTTCTCCATGAGGTTTCCTGCTCTGAGGAGAGTGATCCCCTCCCCATGATAGGGAAGACTCAGCCTCCAGTCTAACGTGTCTTAGAGGTGACTATTAGAGTAAGAGAAAGAAGAAAAGAGCAGATTTTGTCTAATCAATCAGCACTCCCCCAGCTGTGGTTTGTGTAAAAATTTCAGAATGCCAAAAAATATTGAGGATTTTGTAGCCTATTTCATGTAATGTAGGTTATATAAATTTAATATGTTTTAAATGAAGGTTACCATATATTAAGCATTTAGTAAATTAGAAAAAAATTAAATTGGTTGCTAATACTTTCACAGTATATAACTCAAATCATTATGCTGTACACCTCCAACTTATACAGTACTGTATGTCAGCTATATCTCAATAAAACTGAAAAGAAAAAACACAAAATGATGGTGTTGAGAAAGGTGCCACCTTACAGGGCCGTCCTGCAATGAAGCAAAATTGTGCCTATAAAGGGGCAGGTGGTGAAAGCTCAGTGAGAGCTGTCACTTGTCACAGCTTCCCATTAGGCAGGCACCGTGACCATTTTATAAGTGGGATGGCCAAGGTCTGGAGAGGTCCAGTAACTTACCTGAGGTCACCTAACTGGTGGAGCCAGGATTTGAGCCCAGGTCCAAGTCCGAAGGCCAGGTTCTTCCCTGCTGCCAGTCCCCCTTTCAGAGCCCTCCTGAGCCTCTGAGGCTCCTGTCTCTCGAGTCACAGACGCCTGGTGCTTTCTATGGTCTTCGTGTGAGGTCGGAGCCTGCCCTCTGGTGGCCGCTTCCAGAAGTGCAGTACAAAGACAGACATGTGGCCTTTTGGAGGGGGTTTGGCCATGTGGGTCCCACTCAGCATCCTCTCCTCCTTCCCCAAAGCGCCCTAAAAATGACATAAGGGAGCCCGTTTGCCTTCCTTCAGCATCTGGGGATTTCCTTCCCTCACTGGGCACTCAAGGTGAGTGAGCTTCACAGCTCAGTTCTGAGCCAAAGCCCTCTGGAACAAAACTAAGCTCTGCCGTGCTGGCATTTTCACTATGTACTATGTGTAGAGCCTGGCGTGCTGCAGTTCATGTGGTCACAAAGAGTCGGACACGACTGAGCGACTGAACTGAACTGAGAGTCCTCGGCAGGCATCATTTATGTCTTTTGACCCCTCAGAATCACTCTGAAGAAGTAGGCTATTATGTCCGTTGTACAGATGAGGAAATTGGGGCTCAGGTTGAATGAGCTGGCTCAAGGCCTCCCAGCTCATCAGGCCTGGTGGCATTTCAGAACCTGTGCAGCTCACCCCTCCACCCAGCTCTGCCCTGAGGAGGGGCTGAGGGAGCCCCAGTGCCGGGTGGCCTCTGACTTTCTCCAATTCTCTCTGTCTCTCTTAGATTTTGTGGGCTCTACAGTAAGCTCTGTGTTGCGGCCAGGGGGTGATGTCTCCGGATGGGGAGTCCTCCCGTGTCCTGTTGCTCACACACAGGGACCCTGAAGGCCGGAATCACAGCCCAGGAGTTGATCTGCCCTCAGCTTGTCCTGTCTCCTGCCCTCTCATCCCTCCATTCACGCTCCGAGGGAAGACCCCGATCTTGGACTGACCTCACCTGCTATCTGCCTGCGAACTCTGGGCTTTGAAGAGAGGTTGGGGCTAACATGCAGCCTGGGGGAGGGGAGAGGCCCTGCAGACCCTTGGGGTCTGCACTTCCTTCAGCTGACCTAAGGGAGCTGGCCCCCAGCCCCTGGCCGCCTCCTCCTCTCCAGCCTGGCTGGGGCCCTGCTGAGTCTCTGGGGAAAGAGGAGCTGTGGCTCCCCACCAGGCTCCCCCAGTCTGGGGGGCTGGGGCCTGGCTCCATCCTCGCCTCCTCTGGTCCCCACCTCCTGCAGAAACTATTCAAGATACTGCTCCAGGGCAGACTGGACTCTTTCCTACCTTTTTTCTTTTTTGCCAACAATGGTTCCATCATCTCCTTACAGAGCTCCAGGCACCACCGGCCTCCCCGAGGCCCCTCTGCTCCAGCCTGCTTCCAGCTCTCCTGAAGGAATCCGAGCTGCCCCAAGGGAGAAAGCACAGGGCCTCCAAGTCTGCTGCTGACTGGGGCCCTGTCAGTGCAGACTCTGAGCCAAGACGGGCCGCTCTGGAGGCTGCACTGACTCCTGTCTTGGTGGCGTGTGGCTGCTGCAGGCTGGGGCTGAAAGTGGCTCAGCCTGGGGCTAGCCATCTCCTCCCTGCGTGGACGGCTCACCAGGGACTGGACCTTGACCCTGGCCTGTTTTGTACAGCATAGACTTCTTGGCCCTGTTGTCAGGGTTGGGGGTTGGGCCCATGAGTGGGGAATCAGGGGACGCCTCACCCCTCTGCCCCATATCATGTTGTCCCCCCCACCCCTTCTGCCAAGGGCAGAGACTGTCTTGCCTCTTTGATACTTTTCTGCATAACTTGAACTTGCAGGTCACCTCTGAACAGGGTACCCCCTGTCCCCATCCCCAGGCCTTGTAACCCTGTCCCCACCTCTTCCTTCTCCCTGCCCACCTCTTGCCTTGCGGTTTGCCCACGGTCTCAAACCCAGTGGGCACGCTTGGAGCCGAGGCATGAGTGAATGTGTGTGAGTGTGTGTGCGCGCGTGTGTGTTGGGGGCAGATGAAGGGTCTTCTCTCTCTCCCCTGCCCCCGGGAGCACAGGATGGAGACTACAGGTGTGTCTGACCTCCCGTCACTGCCTGGGGTTCCTGGTGGTACAGCCATCTGGCATGGGGTGTGGATGGCCCCCTCCAGCCCCGTTGGGTGGCCGGTTAGCTTCATCTTGTGTGCCTACTTCTGTCTTCAGGTACCTGCTGCCTGGCCCACTGTGGAGGGGCAGCGGGAGGCCCCTGCAGGCTCAGTGGGGAAGCACGTGGTCACCATGTCATGTCGGCCTCAGCTGAAGGAGAGAGGAAAGCAGCGAGTGCCATGTGTTCACAACCTGTGTTCATTTCCCCTGGACCTGGACCTGTTAGGGCTGCCAAGAGACCCTAGAAATCCTCTGCCCGAGTCCCCCAGCTGGACCCTAACTGGAATCAGATGCTCGGTTCTGGGAGGATTCCTGAAGCCTGGAACGTGCTCAGTCCTGATCCCTGCCCTCTCTACTCCCTCCTCCTGGGCAAACACCCCCCCCACCCCCCTCCCCCATGCTCGGGCCCCTGCACTGTGCCCCTCCTCCTGCTCCCCCCAGGGTCCCGCGCTGAGTGAGAGGGTGGGGGGAGCCTCGTGGGGGGTGGGTGGGGGGCAGAAGTGAGTTCCTTCAAGATCCTAACCAAAGCCCGATGTTGGAAGCCATCAGGAGGAGGGAGCAGGAACAAGTGATTAGAAATGGGAAGACAGAGACAGGGGAAAGAGGAGGGGGCACAAAGATTGGGAGAAGAGGGAGGGATGGAGCTATGAGAAGGAGACTGAACGAGGTATTACAAAATACAGAAAGAGTGACCAGAGAGGGGGATGTGATGGATAGAAAACTAGGATGTGGGAGGGGAAGTGGCCAGAGACAAGGCAGGCACAGGGATGGTAAGGAGGCAGAGGAAGAGGTGAGTTGCAGGGGGCCAGCTGCTGGGGAAGAAAGGAAGGGGAGGGCCATGGGGAATGGGGAGCTGCTGCCACCCGTGGGAGACACAAACCCCTGTGCGCTGCTGGCAGGAAGCTTGGGACCCAGCTCCTAAGAGGCAGAGGCGGGGCCCAGGCAGCCATGCCCCACCCTGTTGGGAAGGAATTGCATCTAGGTGATTGCCCAGCAGGTTAGCGCCACTGGAGTGGGTTAGTGGTAGAGAAGGGGGTGGTTTCCTTTGGAGTGGTTGGACGGTTTCCCTGTCACCATCCGCCCAGCCCCCTGCTGCCCTGACTGAGGGGCAGTGGGCAATGCACCCAGGAGCCTGGGGTTAGGAGGAGAGTGTTGGTGGGACTGAAGGAACACCAGGGTACCTTAGGGAAGGGAAGGAGGCTGGAGTGGGTACCAAACCAAAGTCCTGTCCCTGAGGCTTCAGCAGAGGTGGGAGCAGAGCAGGAAGGAGGTGCTTCAGCAAGGCCCCAGGTGAGGCTGAAGCGGCAGCGAGCCAGGACCCAGATGGCTCTCCGGGGCCAGGAAGCCACCACAGCGAGGAGGTTTGTGTTTCACCTCACTCACACCCGGCAACTTGGCTTAAGCCTTTGGGAGGAGGCAGAAGCAGAGGCGATCGCCTGTTCCCAGCTGAAAGAGGCTGAGCTGTGGGTGAGCGGTCCACTGAGGCACGCCTCCCCTTGCCCTGCCTGGACCAGAAAGGGATTCCTCTGCCTGATGCAGGACTCTCAGGAGAGGCCAAGGCAGCTCCAACCTTGAGGGGGTTCAGAGCACTGCTTGCTCAAGTCCTTCCAGGTCTCAGGATGTGAGCACTTTCCTCTTTGGGGATCAGTACCATGGGTAGGTTCAAGATCTTTTTCAGGCCTGTTATAGCCAAGAAGTTGGGAGCTTTTAGAGAAGGCTGTGTGGGGAAAAATTCTTGCCTGGCTGCCTGTTGAGGTTCCTGCGTGGGCACAGGGGATTCACCCTTCTGCAGCTCCCAGTGTGAACTGAGGGAAACCAAAAAACCCTCTCTTTGGAGAAGCTGGGATCTTCCTGGCACGAGAAACTTCCGCAGGCCCCTGCCTGGCTCAGGGCTAGCCTTCAGGTGGGACTGGAGTTTCCTGAGAAGGGAACAGGGAGCCACAGTCCTCCCCTGAGCTCTGACCAGCAGAGGGCCCGTGCTGTGTGTCATTAGGATAGCTTGGTGTTGTCTACAACCATTAGTAAGTTCTGTCTGAATGTGTCCTCGCTGTTCATCGTCCAATTTGGTAACATTGATTTTGGTCCTGACCCCTTCTGCTGCTGCTGGATTTGAGCTTCAGTGCAGGTGGAATGATGTTCAAATAAAGACACACTTTATATCACCCATGCTAGCTTCTCCGTCTCTGAGTTGGCCCCCAGGGGATTAAGAGGGGTGAGATTCAACCTGACCCTTTGTACCAGGTATAGCCGTGTATTAACAGACCTTACATGAAGGTAGCTGGACCACGACTGACACAGAACTCAGCACCATCTTCAACCCTGGCTTTCATCTTCAAGGACACCTCATGGCCTTGTTTGGACTTGTCACTTTGGTCCACATTTCATTTTAAGGAGACTTCCTGAGATCCCACAGGAATGAGTCACACCACACACCTAACTGAAATGTAGTCTGTTAACAACTAAAACTGGAGTTGTTTTCAGGAGAAAGAATAGTTGGCCATCTTTGCCAGCTCCTGACTGCATGGGCTGGAACACAAGGCTCCACCGTTTCCTCCTGAGTTGCTGTGGGCAAGTCCTTTCACCTCTAAATCCCCACCGAGTATCTCAGGGAACTTGAACAGATGAGGGAATGCCTGTGAATTGTGTTGCAGTGTCTTACACATAGTAACGTGGCCCAGATGGCAGCTCTATTGACTATAACTTTTGCATTTGGGACTTGAGCCTTCGTTCAACACATTTTGAGTGCACAGTATCTGCTTAGAACTTAAAGAAAATCAGAGCCTCTGTCTTAATGGTCTGGTTGGGGATATTAACATGTAACAATAATGTGAAATCTGCCTGGTGCAGGGTACTGTGGGTAAAGGGATACCTTACATGGCTTTAGGTGGGCTGGGTAGAGCAAGGGATGGATGGTCTTACTGTAGAATGAACAGGAGGTAAGTAGGCAGGGGCCAGGAAAGCCATTCATGAAAGAAGGCAGCTGGGGGAAAAAGGCTGAGATGAGAAACAGAATTGAACCTGTGGAGAAGAGCAATTTAATAATGCTGAACTGCAAAGTGTGAGGTAGGGAGGGAGGGTCAGAGATTCATCTGGAGAGATCAGCAAAGGCCAGATGATGACAAAGCTGGGACTGTTTACAGCAGTTCAGACCTAAGAGCAACAGGGAAGGATTTTAAGCAGAAAAAAGACACAATTAGATATGCATTTCAGATAGATCCCTCTTGTGGTGTTATGGGGGCTGAGTTAGTTGGGGAAAATTTAATAAAAAGGAAAGCAGAAGTCTGGCCTGAAGCAAGGTGGTGGCAGTGGTTTTGAGAGAGGTAAAGAATTTAACATTTAGGAATCTGAGTTATACTTACTGACAGGGGTTGTGGTGGTGGTGGTAAGGGATTAAGTGGCAATGAGGAGAGTTAAATTTTTTGAGGGGAAAGGGAAAAATTGCCAGTATAGCAGGGGATGAGATAATCAATTTGAGACATACATGTGGGACATCCTGATGGACTGTCCAGTAGTCAGCTAACTTACATGGGTTTGGGGGCTCAAGAGAAAGATCTGGGCCAGAAACCTGAGCATGCAGGTAACAGAGACAAGTGAAGCACAGACGAGCTTATTCAGGGTGGCTGTGTTGTGTGAAAAGAGAACTGAGTTGCAAAATGCTGGGAAACACTAATGTATAATGGTCAGAGGAATGGACGTCCAGGAAGAGTCAGAACTTTGAAGAGAATGGTGAGAATGTGGTGTTAGAGAAACCAAGGATTTAGAATTCAAGGGGAAGTTCAACTGGTCAAATGGAGTGGAGAGGTCCAGACTTAGGGACTTAAAAACGGGTCCCTTAGATTTGGGGAAAAAGAGTCCACTGTTGAATTTGATAAAAGCACGTCCAGAGGAGTGAGAATAGAATCGAATTGAGGTCTGTTCAGGGAGAGAACGGCAGGTGACTGAGGATCACC
Organism: Bubalus kerabau; assembly: GCF_029407905.1. Classification (NCBI taxonomy): domain Eukaryota; kingdom Metazoa; phylum Chordata; class Mammalia; order Artiodactyla; family Bovidae; genus Bubalus; species Bubalus kerabau. The sequence continues at coordinate 18,828,029 of NC_073643.1, forward strand.
GAAGAAGTGTGGATAAGAAGGGGACATCAGTGGAATTTTTTCAGGAACTATGACGTATAGTGAACCAGCAGTGGACAAGGATCAGCATGTAATCCAGAGGAGACTATGGAATCTCTTTTCAACATGGAACAGTCCTGAGTGTTTGTAGGTCACGGCTGCTAAGAGTTTAAAGATAAAGAGAGGATGACTAACGGAAGAAGAGAGGAAGACTCTTTTGTGGGGTAGAGTACAGGGCTTAAGTACAAGGTTTAGGGAGCTCTTGATGGCAACCTGCTCCAGTACTCTTGCCTGGGGAATCCCACGGACAGAGGAGCCTGGCAGGCTACAATTCATAGGGTCACAGAGTCAGACATGACTGAAGCAACTTAACATGCACGCACGCATGCATGCCTGATGGCATCCAGTTCTTCAGTGAAGCAGGAGGCAAGACTGTCTACTGAAAGTGAAGGGAATGAGTAAGAATTGTGAAACTTTAGAACAGTTGCTAACGAAGCTGTCAAAGGATAAAAAAGGATCAATAGAAGGACTGACAGGTGACTGAATTTGTGGTGGCACCAACAGATGGGAGGGCAGGCACAGAAGGTAGACTATAGACTGAAAGGCAAGTGCAAGGTAAGGCGACTCAGAGATCCACCAACAGATCAAGGCTGGGTATGGGAAAAGGAGAGACTGCAGTGGGGCAGACTGATGCAGAAAACGGAGAAATGAAAGCACTGAAGTTTACACAAAGCAGCTGCAAGGTTAGGAGACTGTAGCTAACCAGAAAGTTGGGTATTTGACCTGAATAGTCTGGGTAATTCTTGAAAAAGATTTTGAGATGCGAGGTACCCTGGCTAGGATGTCCACCCCAATGGTGACAATAATGGCAGAAATAGAGGGGCAGGAGACAAGCCAAAGTTGCCCCAAGAATCAAAGAATCAGAGTTCGGATGGTTAAGACCACAGCAGGAAGAGGGATGAAAGTACAATAACCAGTGCGTGAGCAGCAGAAGAAATACAGATTTTTAATAGAAGGTACAAGATGTATTTTGTCTGGAAACACTGAGGGAGAGCCTCCATGTGATAGAGTGTGAGAAAGGAGCAGCCTCCATGTCAAAGATCACAAAGGAGAGGGTGTCCTAAGGAGAGGACCATATTCAGTTAAGGTCAAGACACAATATGGAGGAGCTAAGGGTTTGTCTATCATAGAAAACAGCACTGCAGGAAAGACTAAAGAGAAGGGCAGGACAGAGGAAGACAGAAGGATGGTGCGCTGTCAAAGGAGCAGCACTGGGCAGCCAGGTGGCATGGAGAGCTGTCATCATGCCAAGTGAGTAAGGAGCGTGAAGCCTGCAGAGCTTGCCAGACTCCAAGTTTACAACAGAGCTCTAGTTTAAAACCCTTTCAAATCTCCTGAGGCAGGGCAGGACTGGTGATGGCATATGCTGGCACCCGTACAGATCTGGAGGTGCTGGAAAGCTCACCTAGGTATCAAAATTCAACCTGAGTGGTTGGAGGCCTCTTCAGATTCATTTACTCATTCAACCAAACATGGGTCGAATGCCTGTTCTAGTCAGGTACTGCTCTAGGCTCCACAAATATGCAAATAAGTCAGAGGCCCTGGGTTCAAATGACCTTTGCAGGGCTGTTTGCCTGTTTATTGTGGCTATGTAAGATTCTGCTCCTTGTTTTGTAGAGACATGTTGCAGTATAAAACAAATGTACAGGTAGATGAACTATTATACATAATCTAACCATAACCAAAGAGACTCTCGCTAACCACCCCAGAAGCCTTTCAAGTGCTCCCAAACACTATCCCCTTCCTTCTCTCCTAAGAGTAACCACTGCCTGCAGTTTTAGTGTAATCACGTCCCAACTTTTGTAATTTCTTCATCCAAGAGAGAATCTTCAAACAAAATGGTTTAGTGTCGACTATTCTTTGGATATGTCTTTACCACTTGGTTTCTTTTTATCCCTCCTTGCAATTTGTTGAAGAAACTGGACCATTTGTTATGTAGAGTTCTGTAGCTGGGAGTTTGCTGGCTCTATTCTTGTGGTTCAGTTAAACGAGTTTCCTCTGTTCTCTGTATTTCCAGCAAATTGGATCTAGATGCTTATTCACATTCAAGTGTCTGTTTGCACATTTTAATGACTGCTTCATAGTTGTTTTCTTCATCAAGATACTGTCTAATTGCTTTTGTGTAATTAGGGGTTGAAAAATAGTGATGCTCCAATTCGATCATCCTCTTATTTGTGGGAAAGCTTCTATAAAGAAAAACATCCTCATTTTCGATCTAGCCTATACAGTTGTATAGGAAAGGCAAGACTGCTGAATTCTTTCATTTTCTAGTTTTCAGAAAGAGTTGCTTTCCTAACATTCTCCCAAGATGAACAATTATTTGTGTTTTGTTACCATTATGAACTCATGGATTTAAATGTATTTGATTCTGACACATTTATCATAACTAATGCTCAAAATGTTGTATCATTGGTGAGCAGAAGCCTCTTTAAAAAAAAAGTTGGTTTGAGTCTTTCAAACCTAACCGTAAATCATCTTTGATAGTATCCTTGCTCCCTAGAGGGGCTTCCCTGGTAGCTCAGCTGATAAAGAATCCGCCTGCAATGCAGGAGACCTGGGTTCAATCCCTGGGTTAGGAAGATCCCCTGGAGAAGGGACGGTTACCCACTCCAGTTTTCTGGCCTGGAGAATTCCACAGACTGTATACTCCACTGGGTTGCAAACAGTGGGACATGACTGAGCAACTTTCACTTTCTGATATGATAAGATGTTCCAGGGTGGTCCTGGTACATTTCCTCCCTCAGACTAAAATCTGCCATTTCTCTAAGAAGCCTTGCCAGTTGACAGAGTTAAGACAGACACATATATATGTAGATATGGGATCTATCAATCTAATCTATCTGTGACAAAATACGTCAAGTTAATACTGATACAAAGAAGGTTTTGGCCTAACATCTGTTAACTTTTTACCTCTAAGTGAACTCTGGTTCTCACTGACTGGATTCATTTATCTCACATTAAAGCCATCAGATATAATACCATCAATGTAACCACAATTACAAGAATATGTAAAACCTATTCTTTCCAGTTTCTTTGTAGTTGCATTTTATTTACAACTAATTTACACATACAGCAGCTGATGTTGCAGTTTCACCTTACATTCTGCATTCATTCTTAGTTCTAACTGCATGTAATTAACTATCCGACTTTCTGCTGATGTTTCTCAAGACAGTTTAAAATGGTCACCTCAATCAGCTGTTTCTAACAGATTCCTACAAAAGAGAATTAACAGGAAAAAAGCTCCCCAAGTTCTATAACATAGTTGGTATGAAACTTTTGGTTCATAGTCTGAGTATTTTAAATGTATCATTCTCTCTTGCCATAAAGTGTTGCTGTCAGGAAGCCTGATAGAGCTTAACATTCTTCCATTAGAAATAACTTTGTTAAGGAGGGCTGGATATCCACAAAGGTTTTCATTTTTGCTTCTTCTTTTAATGCCAACAATTTTAGGATGTTTTGATATTGGGTTTGAATCCTGAGTTGAATTTACAAGATATGCAATATATTCTTTCAATGTGTGGTTTGAAATATTTCAGGAAAAGTTTTCTCAAATTATAACTTTTGGTATTGTTTTGTCTGTGGAAACATCTATTTTACGTGTCTTTTTTTCCCCTGGTCTTTGTCACTTAAGGAAAAAAGAGACTTTTTTAGAGCAATTTTAAGTTCACAACAAAAGTCAGAAGGTAGAGATTTCCCATATTCTCTCTGCCCCACATATGCACAGACACCCCATTATCCACAACCACCATCAAATGGGACATGTTACAACTGATGGACCTACGCTGACACACCATAAAGTCCATAGTTTACCTGAGAGTTCACATTCTGTGGATTTGGGCAAATGTAAAATTACAAGTCTCTCTCATTACAGTATTATACAAAATAGTTTCACCACTGTAAAAATACTGTGTTCTGCCCATTCATCCTCCTGTCTCTTCAACTGCTGATTTTGTTACTGTTTCTACAATTTTGCATTATCACTGGAATCACACAGTATGTAGCTTTTCCGGATTGGTTTTCTCTACTAGTAATATGTATTAAACGTTTCTCCATTTCTTTATGGCTTGATAATTTGTTTCATTTTAGTGCTGAATAATAATCCACTTTTCAGAAATAACAGTTTATTTACCCATTCACCTACTGAAGGACATCTTGGTTGCTTCCAAGATTTGGCCATTTATCAATAAAGCTGCTGTACACATCTATGTGCAGGCTTTTGTGCAGACGTACATTTTCCCCTTCATAGGGCAAACACAAAGAATCCCGACTGCTGCACTGTGTGGCAGGAGCACAGTATGTTTAGTTTTTAAAGAAACTACCAAACTATTTTCCAAAGTGGTTGCATCTGTTTGCACTCCCACCAGCAATGAATGAGAGTTCCTGCTGCTTTATATCCTCATCAGCATGAGGCAGTGTCACTGTTCTGGATGTTGGTCATTCTAATAGGTACTGACATCACACTATTGCGTCAATCTGCAGTTTCCCAGTGACGTGTGCTGTTGATCATCTTTTCACGTGCTCCTTCACCATGTGTACCTTAAGTATCTGATCAAGGTCTTTTGCCCATTTAAAAACAAGGCTGTTTTCTTTATTCTTGCCAAGGGTATGATAAGAAAGCATTCTCCAGGTAACCGCAAATAGAGCTTTATTTGAACTGAAGAGCTCTAGTAGGCTATATACCTCCTTGTGGGTTTCAATACTGTTGGACCTTAAAATGTATCCACATCTTGAAGTAGAGTCTTTAAAAACCAACTTGTCTGACTGATTTGCTAAACCCTTTCAGTAAATTGAACACTACTCCTTTCCTCACCACCATTTCTGTTCTGCAAGTTTTTCCAGGTAAAAATTTTTCTCAACTTATACTTCATGACCTCAACGTTGTCTACTGGATCTTCTAATTAGGAAAATCCATTTACTTCTCAAAAAGTGCTATTCCTTCTCATTTCCCTTCTGTCAATTTTCTCAAAGAATTAAGCATAACCTGTATGCAAAACTCTATAATCATAGTAAAATCCTGACCGTAAAGAAGCTAGAGTCATGTTAGTTGACATAAAAAGTTTATGTAAGTGAAATAAAGCTAGACGTGTAGGCTGGACCTACCATATGAAGGCTATGTATATCTGCTGTCATACTGTCCTCAACTTCTAATTAAAAAAAAAACAAAAACAAAAAAAAAACTGAGATTATCATCAACATATTAGTTTCTCGTATATAACAAGTCCCATTGTGAAATGATCGCCACAATGTGTAATCAACATCCATCACCACAGCTACAAAACTGTTTTCTTGTGATGAGAACTTTTAAGACCTACTCCTTTAGTAACTGGCAAATACAGTATTATTAACTATAGTCATCACACTGTAGTTACATCCCTAAGACTGACTTAGTCAAGTCCAAGATTGACCTTTTTATCGCCTTCACCCATTTTGCCTACTCCTATTCTCAACCTCTGGCAACCAATTACCAATCTGTTCTCTGTATTCATGACTTGATTTTAAGATTACTCATGTAAGTAAGACCATATGGTATCTGGTCTTTTCTCTTATTTCACTTAGCATAATGCTCTCAAGGAACATTTGTGTTGCAAATGGCAAGATTTCATTTTTTGCTTATGGCTGTCATTGTCAATACACATTTTATTCATCCATTAATGGACACACAGGTTGTTTCTGTATCTTGGCTACTGTAGATAATGCTGCAGTGAACTTGGGGGTGCAAATGTCTTTTTGGGTTGCTGTTTTTTTAATCAGATAAATATCCACAAGTGGAACTGTTGGATTGTATGGTAGTTCTATTTTTAATTTTTTGAGGAACATCCACACTGGTTTCCATAAAGCTTGTACCAATTTACACCCCCACCAAAAGTGCACATGGGTTCACTTTTCTCCAGATCCTCACTAGAATTGATGTCTTTTTGATAACAGCCATGCTAACAGGTGTGAAATGATACATGACTGTAGTTTTTGATTTGCATTTCCCTGGTGCTTAGTAATGCGGAGTATCTTTTATGTACTTGTTTGCCATCTGTATGTCTTATTTGGAAAAATGTATTTTCAGATCTTCTGGTCATTTTTTAATTTCAACTTTTTATTTTTGAGTTATGATTTGCAAATATCTTCTCCCATTCATTCTGCCCATGATTTCCTTTCTTTTGCTTGTGCAGAGGCTTTTTAGTCTGATGTAGTCCCTTGTTTACTCTGGCTTTTGTTGCTTTTGCTTGTGGTGTCAAATCCAAAAAACCATCACCAAGTCCAATGGCAAGGAGCAGACTGCCTTATGTTTCCTTCTAGAAGTTTCAGTTCTTACATTCTAGTCTTTAATCCATCATGAGTTAATTTTGGAACATGGTGTAAGATAGCTATCCCATTTTATTCTTTTACATGTGGCTGTCCTGTTTTCTCACTTATTGAAGAGACTCTTTTCCCTATTTATTCTGGGCTCTTCTGTCATAAATTAATCAATCATACATGCACGGATTTATTTTGGGGTTCTCTGTCCTGTTCCATTCATCTGTCTGTCTGTTATTATGCCAGTACCATACTGCTGTAATCACCATACCTTTGTAGTATAGTTTGAAATTAGGAAGCATGAAACTGGCCTCCAGCTTTGTTCTTTCTTGAAATTGCTCTGGCTATTCAGGGTATTCTGTGGCTCCATATGTATTTTAGAATTGTCTATTTCTGTGAAAAATGCCACTGGAATTTTGTTAAGGATTACACTGAATCTGAAGATTGTCTGATTACTTACCGTTGAGTTTTAAGAGCTTTTTGTATGTTGGGTAACAGTCCTTTAATTAGAGGTGTCTTCTCCAAATATTTTCTCGCAGTACGTGGCTTTTCTTCTCTTGACACAGTCTTTTGCAGAACAGATGTTAATTTTAATCAAGTTCAGCTTACTTCTTTCAAGGATGGTGGTATTGGCGTTGGTATTGGTGTTATACTTTCTAGATTGTTATCATCTAGGTTTGTTTAACAGTTTCACTTTTATGTTTAGGTCTGTGATCCATTCTGAGTTAATTTTTGTGAAGTGTAAGGTTTGAGTCTAGATTCACTTTTTTTGCATATGGATGTCCAGTTATTCAAGCCCCATTAGTTGAAGACTATTTTTTCTCTATGGTATTGCCCTTGCTGGTCAAGTAATATTGACTGTATTTGTGTGGGTTTGTTTTGGGTGCTACATTCTGTTCCATTGATCTATTTGTCTATTCTTATTTCAATGCCAGGCTGTCTTGATTAGCTTTATATTAAAGCCTGGCTGACTTTATTCGTCCCTTTTAGCACTGTGTTCACTATTCTGGGCCTTTTTCTTCTGCTTATGAACTTCAGAATCATTCTGTTGATATCCTGAAAATAATCAGCTGGGAATCTGATTAGGATTACAAATCTAAAGATCAAGTTGAGATCATTCATCCTTACGTTGAGTCTTCCCAGTCACGGCCATGGAACATTTTTTTTTAGTTCTTTCACCAAGAGTTTTGTAGTTTTACCCATACAGATTTTTAGGTCTTTTATTAGATGTCTACTTATTTCATTTTTTTCGGTTCAAATGTAAATGTTGTGTTTTAACTTTCAAATTCCACTTGTTTGTTGTTGATATATAGGGAAATGATTGACATTTGTTATTAACCTCATTCCCTGCAACCTTGCTATAAATGCTTATTAATTGCATGGAATTTGTTTTTGTGAGCAGTCATTTCTTTTTAAGATATTTATGTCCTCTGTGAACAGTTGCTGCTGCTGCTAAGTCACTTCAGTCATGTTGGACTCTGTGCGACCCCATAGACGGCAGCCCACCAGGCCCCGCTGTCCCTGGGATTCTCCAGGCAAGCACACTGGAGTGGGTTGCCATTTCCTCCTCCAATGCATCAAAGTGAAAAGTGAAAGTGAAGTCGCTCAGTCATATCCGACTCTTAGTGACCCCGTGGACTGCAGCCTACCAGGCTCCTCTGTCCATGGGATTTTCATTATTTCTTCCTTATCAATCTGTATACTGTTACTTCCTTTTCCTGTCATATTGTATTAGTATGCACTTACTGTCTGTAGGGATATTATTCTGCTCCTTTCTTGTAAATGTTTGGATTTGACTTTGGTACTATTACCCACTTTTAATGGGTCAATAAAGGGAGGAATGATTCCCTCCCTACCCCCCGTTTCAAGGACATATTTTGTGTGTGCAAAATACTAAAATATGGACTTTACAAACAGCAGCTGATGAAATCCAGCTGACCAATTTACGACCAACTGTTTCTCTCAGGAGTTAAAAACAAAGTAAAGTTATTTAACACCTTTATAGACAATCCTAGTTTTACTCATTCAAAATACTTCATTTAACGTGATCCTTCACCCCTGAAAAATTCCATTTAGAATTTTCTTGGGCCCAGACAGCTGCAGCACCTTCAGACTTAACCACACACCCTCTGTACACACTGCAAACCCATCCTAGTTTGACTGTTGTTCTCACACTGCCTTGCTGAACTTCCAAGTGAGTGTTCATTTGGAGTTCTGAGACCTAGCCGACATGCCACTGCTTCCTCTGGAAGAGAACATGGTAACATGAAAGTCCTGTGCTTTCTTCGTTTTGCGCTGATGGGGATATGTACGCTTCTTATAATATAAACTTGTCCAAGGTTCTGTTTTGCTATCATGACTGCCCTGTGTGCTTTTATGGAGTCCTTGAGAAATATTCAAATCTATTATCTTCCCAGAGTTAAGTTTTGAGTGTAGGAGCAGGGAACAGCATCTCCTTCAGTAGCTATGCTTATCTCCAAGCTCTTTTCTTTACTGATCTTTACTGATCTACTCCTGTGCTTTACCGAAAAGCACAGGAACTTTTCTGTCTCAGCCTCATAGCAGGTTACGAAGGCTGTTCCAGTTCTGGTTGATGAACTGATGGTCAGTGTGGTTTCGAAGTAAATACACAGTCCATTTGGAGAACAGTGCACTTTTTTCTTCAGGGTGAGCTCTGTCAAACAGAGAAACTGTCCCACAAAAATGATTCCTCAGAGCTAAAAAGGCCAGACTGATCTTTTAAAGGCAAGAAAGGGTATGATACAATTTTTCAGTTAGTTAAGTGATTTTTAGTTAGTTTCAAAGCATCTTTATTTGTCTCCTGGGTAAACTGCAAAATTTCCAAGACTGTCAGCTTGAGCCTGTCATTTGGATGAGAGGATACACACTGTATCCTCTCAAACTTATAAAAAAAATTATAGAATGAGAGTAATATACCTACCTTATACATTTTAAGTATCAATGAGATAGCAAATGACTTCACTGGAAGAGCCTGGTTAACTATGAAGGTGTATACAACGTGCACTTGCTTATTTCTTTACCACAGTTCAGTTTCTAACATCTGTATCACACTGAAAGCAAAGCACCCAGGAATGCAGCAGGTGGTTGTCTTATCTTCACATTCCCAGAACCTTATATATAGTTCAGCACATAGCAACTCTTTAGTAAAGGATTATTGCCTGATGGTTTTTTTTGGGCCATGCTGGGTCTTTGTTGCGGCACGTGGGCTCTTCACTGCAGTGTGCTGGCTTCTCTAGTTGTAGTGTACGGGCTCTCTAGTTGACCACAGCATGCTGGATCTTAGTTCCCCAACCAGGTATTGAACTTGGGTCTTCTGCATTGGAAGGTAGATTCTTACCCAATGGACCACCAGAGAAGTCCCACTTATTGCCTGATCTTAGTCATAAAATGGTGAAGGAAGATCAATCTGTATTCCTGGCCCCATTATGGGCAACACAACTCCACCAAGAGCACACTCTCCTGAATGTGGTTCCATCTTGCTCCCTTTAAGGATAGCTTGAGGAAAACTAAGCAAGGCAGTGTCACAGAATTGGACAAAGAACTTCTCAACTTATGATTATTATGGTTAAGAATTTTATTATCAAAATTATTACATCTCTTGTGAAAGTTCAAATGTTACAGCAAGGTGTAAACACTCCACTTGAGAAAGAAGTGATACTTCTTCCCTTCCAAGAGTCCCCCCCACCCCCCGCCCCACCCCCCCCAGAGGTCTGGTCTTGACAGCACCCTGCCCACACAGAGTGGCTGGGGTCTCTGCACGTGCCAGGCAGGGTGAGGGCCGCCTGCCCGCTGGCCTCTCCCCTTGGTTAATAGCCAAGGGGAGAATGCAAACCCCAGCCCAAATGGAGAGACATTTACATACGTTTTATATAATATACAAAGAAACCAGCATCCCAGGCAACATGATTTCCACTCCAACGCTCTCCCAGACTGATGGGTTTGTGGGGGAAACAACATAAAGGAAAGTATTCTGCTGACGTTTCAGCATTAAAAAAAAATCTCCCCTCATTTGAGCAAACACCTGATTTGAATTTTGAAAAAGTGAAATTTTGTAACAGTCACACACAAAGAGAGAAGACTGTGCATATGATAGTTGTAGGAGAGGGTAGAAAGAAAAGGGGATGCAAGAGGCTGAGGGAAAAAAGGAAAAAACAAATAGGAGGGAAGGAGGGAGACTCACAGTATTATCTTGTCCAAAAGAAAGAAGTAAGGTCCACTGCAGCACCAGGGATTACACCTGTCAGATATTTGCTACCCCTACCATGGTTATAACTGAATACAAAAATTAGATAAATAAAAACACGCCGGATATTACAGTAAACAAGTGAAAGAAATAAGCTGGCAACCGTATGGAATTTAAAAAGATTGTGTACCCCACCTGGCTGGCCCCAGGGCTCCTCCAGGGGTGTACAACAGGCACAATGCACTGATGGGGAGAAGCCAGTCTGCTCTCATCTCTCATCCAGAACAGCTGTCATTAGGTGTGTGGGTGGCTTTAAAACACTCTCATCTGGGCCACGCTCAAATAAGCATCTCCCAAAGAAACGTGGGACATGCCCACACACAATCACAGTCCTGTCGGTGCCATTCCACAATCAAAGCTTTCCACTCTTACCCTGCAGTCACGAGTGCATGCTCTCCAATCATGGAGGCGGTCCTACTCAGGGGATTGGCAACTCCTGATTAACTAGGAGTAGAAAAAATAAAATTCAAAGAACTCCCAAACTACTTGGGACCTTCCTAATCAAATGCATTGTCAATGGCTGGTAAGTAGCAATGCAATTGGCCCATCTCTCTTTTCTTTGCCTACTTACTTCATGGGTTACTGAGCTGTGAAACAGCTTGGGGAAGGGGAGTGGGTTGGTACCAGCTGGGGGCTCAGACAATTTACTACGATAATCTGCTTCTGAATAGTCAAGAACTGACCATGAGTACTTCTTCAGAGATCCAGGAACCCCTCAGAGCACACACCAAGCTTCACTATCCCTGCCTCTTGGTGTTTTTAAGACAAAGGTAAGGAATATTCTCAGTGAACACACCTTGGCCAGATACCTGCTTTTGGAATGGTTATTTTATATACCCACCTTTTTTCTTAAGTGCATAAAACCCTAACACTACTCAGATGGCTTGGGGCTTTGAGATTGGCTCTTTTCACTTTTTCCTTTGAAAACTTTTATCTTTTTTGGATTTAAAAAGATGTCCTCACTGCACAAGTGACTATGGGCTACAGGCAAGGATGGGAGATGGAGGCTTCAACACAACTCATTGCACTTAGAATTGTTACTAACCGAAAACACCATTTGCTTGTCAACAATGTACCCTTAACAGCAGGGAGAAACTTCTTTATAGTCTCTGCTTCAGACAAGATTTACATCTTTCTCCAAGGCCAGAGCCAGTCGTGACCACAAGTCTTGTTTCTTGTCGACCAGACCCAATCCTCTGGCACCTTGTACCCCCTTCCCCAGCAATATGCTCGGCCTAGGTTCCAGAGGCAGCTGGAAGGAAGCAGCTATGGGCTCATTCAAGTTCTGTTTGCCCAAATCCAGAAGCCCTAGGAAAGTCCTGTCTGAGTCTTGACCCCCGACCCCTGCAGTGGCTGGAGTCGGTACTGGTGCACACCCCCACTCCCTCGATGTGGGTAGTGCTGTGAATTGGAAACCGCAGATACCCTGGAGGCCTGGTAGGCAGCTGACTGCCCAGCACTGGGCAGACTGATAGTCCGGAAGTCTGATGACAATGACGACCTAGAGTTCTGAGGAAAGGAGGTGGAACTCAGAGTTCCTGTGCTGGACTGGGAAACCGAGTCTGAGGTCGGCGAGTCTGAGGGGCCCTGTGGGGTAGGGCTAGCAGCACTAGAAGGGCAGCTCCTCCTTGGAAGACTGCTGCCGGTGCTGTTTCCAGAATGTGGCTGGCTGCTATAATACCCTGGTGTCCCCGTAAATGGGGCCAACGAGTCTGTGGACACAGGGTGGGCGGGGCTGGAATAGGACGTGGAAGAGAGGGAGGATTCTGAAGAACCATGAGAAGGGGGGTTCCCAGGTCTCAGTGCAGTAGTTCGATAACTGTATCCCGGAGACTGGGTGGGATGTCCTCTAAAGGGGGAGGAACTCTGTTGAAGGAGGCTTTGTGATTCTGTCCGTGGACTATCACACTGCAGGAGCTAGAAAGAGTTGGGAGGAAAAGCATAAGGAAATGAAAAAGTCCCTATTTAAGCCTTTTAGGCTTGTGGATATTTAAAAGACCCTACTTCTTCTTCTTCTTCTTCATCTTCTTAAGCATTTGTTCTTTTTAGGATACCCAAGACAGTAAAATGGCTGTCTTTGGTCATTTCAATTTTCTGGCATGATTTATTACCTGAAGGTGAGCCGATGATGACTTATTTCCAAGGCTGCTGAAACTATATGCAAAGACGATATCTCAACTGCAAAGGATGACCAGGATCACAAAACATTTGGAACCCAGAACACATTCCTATGCCCAGAGATGAGCACTTTCTTGCCTCACCTGGTAGGTGTATCTGGAAGGGCTGTAAACGGCTGCTCCTTTAGAGAGTGCTGAGCTCAGTGTGTCTGGGCCTTCACCATCGGCAGGGTCTGGAAGGTAATACAAAATCAACTCATTTTCTAAAAATGAGTCAGAGAGAGCAATTATTCATTCAAGTCACCAATGCCAGCACCAACCCATGCTGCTCTCTGATAAATCAGGTGAGTGCAGCATGCCAGAAGGGCAAAATGAGTGGTTAATTATGGGCTGTTTTAAATGCCTGATCTGATTTCTGTCTCCTTCTTTCTCTTCATCCTTCATCAAGATGATTCCCAGGGCTTTGGAGAGATGAGTTACAGAAAGGTATCCTTTGGGAAAAAAGAGCAGACAGAGAGCAAGCAACGCTAGACCTTAAGAATGCTATAGCCCAAGAAAATGAAAGCAAGACTGAGCTGGAACTTTGCATGTAAGGGAGCCCAACCTCATTAAGAAATGGACTCACCTCAGCCTAGCATTTGGTGTGAACTGTGTGGAGCCTGGCTCATGTGTCCCTGAACCTGGCTGGCAGAAGAAGGCCATCGGCTCACCTGAGTCTTTCTCTGTGATGTTACTCTCCCATGTGGGAGAAGGCTCTCCTTTTTGGGCCACCCTCACACTGCTTCGGAGGACCTTGGGGATGCTCCCTCCTTCTCGGAGTCGTTCTACCGATGTGGGAACCATCCTGTGAAGGCAATAGGGTGTACACTTATGCCACAGGACTTGAGAGTTAAGAGTACGGAACAAACAAGGATCTGACAAACAGCTGTATGCTGTTTCTTAAAACATCCTCTTTTAAAACATTTTCTTCATGACCAATTTAAAACAAGGCATTTTCTCTGCCTCAAACTATGTCAGGCACCTAATAAACACTTTAAGAAAAGAAAAAACAATCAAGGAAAAGGGGGATTTAAAGGTGTCTACTGCTTTCAACCTCCATCTTGAAATGCTATTTTTCTCTTCTGTGAAGTCATGTGACTGGCAGGTAGTAGTAATGTCTCACAGATTAATGAACATTACTCATTTGAGCCATGTCTCTTCTTTCCCAGACCTCATTTCTTCAGTTCAATATCCCTAAAATGCCTCATTCTTTATTTCACTCATTTGATACTTAGTACCTGCCATTATTATTATCTATTTATTTGTCGTCTCTATTAAACTAGACAAATCCTTGGAGACTGTGTCCCAACTCTCCATATATGCTAGCCATGTGGAACTGAGACACCTGATGTTAATTTCAGTGGAACTGAGCTCATCTCCTGACTTACCTTGCACATGAAATGAGAAAACAGAAGAGGCAGTGTAAGTGCCCAGTGAATAAAATAAGTCCTCTGTGTTCACAACTATATGCCGTCCAATACATTGTTCTGCAGGCTTGGTGGCAATTGTTTGCTTCTGTAAGTTCGGGGATTGTGACTGATACTATTAAATCAGCCAAATATGGTACATAGTACTGCTGGCTGGCTTTCTCAAATAAGTGTTTCCATATATCTTAGGTAAAGAGTCTAGACATTTATTTCCCTCCTGAATTTAATCATAAGAGCATCAAACTTAAACTTACCACCTACTGCTGATACTCTCTTGAGGTCTGCAGTGAGACGAAGTGCCTCTGGAATCTGATGGGCTTACCGCCTCCAGATGAGACATAGAGGAATGAGACGGGGAGAATTTTTTGTGAGGGGAAGATGGGGTTCGGGCTGAGGATCCCTGCACACCATGGGCACCAGTGTCAGAAAGTGAGTTACTGCCGCCTTGCCCAGCTCCTGCAGACTTGCTTTTGCTCTGTGTGGAGTCACCTCCCCCACCAGCAGAATTTTCCTTGGCTTCTTGTTTCCGTTTGCGGTACTCCAACAGGGATACCTAGGAAGGAAAAAAGAAACAGGACTCCAGCTAGACATCATTTATGGATCACTAGCAATGGCACCCCACTCCAGCACTCTTGCCTGGAAAATCCCATAGATGGGGGAGCCTGGTGGGCTGCCATCTATGGGGTCGCACAGAGTTGGACATGACTGAAGCGACTTAGCAGCAGCAGCAGCAGCAGCAGCAGCAGCAATGGGGCAAGAACATGGAACCCTAGGAAACCGCTAGCAGGCCAGGCAAACAAAGCAGGCACCAACAGGTGACTTTTTCCAGGTGTGAGAGAGACCTGAGCATGGCTACATATTTAAATCAGTGAGAAGCTGGTTTAAAAAGAGAATATGCCAGGAGATGACATTTTTGAAAAATGGCATTTACCAGTAGACCTCAACCTTTATTCTGCCTTCAGAAAAACCTGTGAGATCACAGTTCCATGTAACAGAAGTGTGCTATCACAGTTATTTGCAACAAAGGTAGCACCGAGAAAGGTGGGGGACTTCCCTGGTGGTCCAGTGGTTAAGACGCTGTGCTTCCAAGGCAGGGGCACAGGTTCGACTCCTGGATAGGGAACTAAGATACCAAATGCTGCGTGGCATGGCCAAAAACAAACAAAAATACATGAAAAGGGAAGCTGAAGAGCTGGGAGTTTGTGCAGTTTGAGAAAGTCTCTTCCTCAATCCCCAGAAATCCCTATAGTTGTGCCACTGAAACTTCTCCCCAACTTGCCATTCCTGTGCCTTATACTTTCCTGACTGCCACACTGAAAGCCCTCTTCCTTGCCCCACCTAGTACACCTCCTTTTGGCTGTTACAGCACACTGTGCTTACACAGGCTTTCGACCTAACACCGTGTCTTGTATACTTATAAACTGTTATGTTCTACAAGGGCAGAGAACAAATTTGTTTGGCTTTTTGTCTTTAATGTCCAGCACAGAACTTGCCTGATAGCAGGTGCTCAACAATATTTCTGAAATAACAGATCATGATTTCATTCATTTTTGCACATAATAAATGAAACCAGAAATCCAAAGACTTGTTACCATTTTTGTTCCTGCTAGTCAATACTGTTCATGCAAGAGTAATCTTTTTTTAAAAAATGTTTTATTTTATATTGGAGTATAGCTGATTTACAGTGCTGTGAGAGTCTCAGGTGCACAGCAGAGTGACTCAGCCATACATATACATGTATCCATTCTCCCCCAAACTCCCCTCCCATCCAGGCTGCCACATAACACTGAGCAGTGTTCCCTGTGCTATACAGTCTGACCTTGTTGGTTATCCCTGTTAAATATAGCAGCGCGGACATGTTGATCCCAACCTCTCTTAACTGTCCCCCTTCCCCTGCAGTGACCAGAAGTTTGTTCTCTAAATCTGTGAGTCTCATGCAATAGTATTCTAAACCTAATGCTAATTTTTTTTGTTGTTGTTGGGGGTGGGGGCAGGGTGGCCGTGCCTCCTAGCATGCAGGATCTTAGTTTCCCAACTGGGGATCCACCCCAAGCCCCCTGCAGTGGAAGCTCAATGTCTTAACCACTAGACTGCCAGGGAAGTGCCCCCAATGCTATTTTATTACAAATTATCTGCCAGTGTTTCCTCCTCCTTTTAATCACTTAGGGCTCTCAATTTTCTGTTCAAATATAAAATATAACAAAAATACAAAGTAAGACAATTTTGTGCATGCAGTTTCTATACACAATCATGGAAAGGAGTTAGTCTAAGAATTCTGGTAATGTATTTCATTGCAATGCAAAGATAAAAAGCCACCAGCCTCCATGTGAACAAGAATACCACAGACACTTGGCAGTTATGTGAGACTGTCATAGACAGAGGACATTTAAGCATCTCTAGATCTGACCAGTAAATGGAAGTTGATTGGACAGCTCAAATACTCCCGTCCATTCCCAAATAAACCTAGTTGAAAATCACTGACATAAAAAGCAAATTTTTGGCTTTGTAATTTCTAGAACAGGCATCACCTACAAGTCAAGCCCCAAACCAGATCTCTGTGACCTGGCCCTGCCCATCTCTGTTCTCCTGACTTCTCACCTGCTACCGCAATCATGTCACATTCCTGCTGCCCGCTCAATGGAGTGTCACAGTTATTCGTTCTGCTCTGTTCTGTAGCATCTTCATCCCCTCAATATGTTGACTGATTGATTACTTACTATTTGAGGTCAGCCAAATCAGTGACCTGTCACCTTTCACGCTATTCCTCGCAAACTTGGCTATGAACCTCTTGTCTGTCCTCAAGTACCCTCCACTATCCAACTTGGCCAGGTTTCCTCTATTAAGTTTTTCTTTTTTTCTCATCATTAATATAATTATCTAAGCTCAGTCTCACTTGCTATAAGCTCCATTAGGGCGAAATCGAAGCGGTGATACAGCATGGTGGCAGTAAGAGCATGCCATCTGGAATCAGGCAGACCTGGGGAGTGTCCTAGCTCATCCATATACTATCTGTGTGACCATGGGCAAGTTATGCAACTGGTCTTAAATTCCATCATTTGCAAAATGGGAAATTACCCATCTTATAGGACTACTGTGAGGCTAAATCCATAAGAAGAGCCTAATGGTGCCCAGAACATGAAAAGTAGCATAAAAAAATGTAAAGTAGCATTATTTGTTTTCATTGCTTTATCCTTTGAATTGCCTAGCCAACTGTATGGCACATACATGAGAAGCATTTAAATTTGCTTAATATTTACAACACTCATCAAATTGTATTAATATATAGTCTTTCACTGAACACGCCAAGAGACTGTCTTATATCTTCATTTTCCTCACACTGAGAACAGTGCTGAAAACATAGTGGTAACTCAGTGACTACTTATTGAATTATTCAGTTAATGTTCTTCAAAAGGGTCTATAAAATGTGAAACACTTACCTTTTTCCTCTGTGGTGGGTTCTGGGGGACAGATGGGACTCCTTCACAAGTCCTTTCGCCACCAGGTGACATGGATCCACGAGAGAGGTCTTTCAGAAAACCATGTTCATATCTGCTGGGAAAGCCTTCTGCAGGGGAACAATAGCCCCCATCCAAATGTAAAGGCTTTCTATCCCCTACTAGGGGAGACCCTCGATACAATCCATCTGCTCGAGGCATAGCGTTCAATGGGGAGTAGGCATACATCAAGTTAAACTCTGTCCGAAATGTCTGGTCCGAGTTTCTCCCAAGAGTCTGATGTCCTTCTCCACTTCTGCTTGTAAAACCAGTCTCAGAGGTGGGTCCGACAGAGGGATGAGGAGACAGGTCAGAATGACCCGAGTTGATCAGGGAAGGTCTGTCAGCACAGCTGTTAGTGTTGGAGTCAAGGTAGCCTACTTTTGTCAAGTCCAGGTCTTTTCGGTGACAAAGCTGAAAGAATAAAAACCAACGGAGACATGGGGTAGGGGAGAAAGGAAAAAGTCAAAGGGCAGAAAAGAAGGGAAGTGAGGGGGCACAGGTGAATAAGGAAAGGTAAGAGGGACGAAAGTAGAATAGAGAAAGCCATTAACATCTGTAAAGGTCCCATGTAGCACCAGTGTACACATGCCAGATTACCAAAGAATCCTGGCCTTTCCCAAATTGATTTAAAGTCTTTGGATGAGAATACTGGGAAAGTCAGAATTAGATAATTGGCCAAATGTGACTATTTTGCCTGCTTAGCCTTTCATCCGGTTTGCTGAGTCACCTTGCACTACATTCAGGGACTGGCAGTATAATCAGGGATTTACCTGAGCCCCGTGGAGCCACAGAGGTGAGAATGGTGTCTTAAGATAACTGGCTTCTGGTGTTATTCATTTCTAAACTAATATTGATGGAAGGTGGAAGGAGGGGAAAAGGTGAAAGAAAGTAGAAAGTAGACGAAAAGTCAAGTCTTTAAGTTACTGGTTCAGGGAAGGAGAATGGTATTAGTTGAAGACATCAACCAACCAGTTCTTCACTCACTTCCACTATTAAGTATGCGTGTTTCTCATAAACTTTCTGGCCACTCAATTCTTTCTGCATCCTCTAATGTATGTCAACATACCAAAAGACCACTAATGTCCGTCACGGCAGAGTATCTGAAATGCTGAAACGTACCAAAAATAAACCCATCTACTTGGTCATCATTACCTTCTGACATCAAAGATTTTCTGCCACTATGTCCACTATAGCTAACTCTCTAGAAAGAATAGAATCAGAAACCCAGATAATACACCATTGTCAGCCTCCAAATTATTCTATCTTAGAATCTTTGGCAACTGAGGAGAGAGAGCTCTATGTTCCTTACAAAATAAGACTAAAAAAAACCACTCAGAAAACCTCTAGTACACTAGAATACAATCTTTTGTTTCACACTGATCTATAAAATCCTACCAATTCAGAATTTGGTCACCTGTCACTGAGTTTAGCACTAACGTTTTACTGGAAGGGTGTGGGAATAAAAGTTCTGTATTTCTTAAAGTTTATGAGCGACTGTAACTTTCTTTTCAAGAGAAGTAAGGCTCCATGTGGATTCATGGCGTTATCACTGCTACCTTTGTCGAAATCTTGTAACAAGTTAAGAAACTCTAGCACTAACATGTGAATTTAACATCTCCATAGCAGTAAGATTTGATATTCTAAGAGATACCATCTGTACAGCAACCATTTCCCCAACCACTGTAGAATGGACGCCTGAGTCACAGAAGCCATGGGCTATTTTAAGCTGAGAGTTATGACTCTGCCTTTCTAAAGAAGATGCTTAATCTATCAACCAAAGCTCAAAACATCCAGTTAAACAGAGCTGTCAGATAATTCTGGAATAAAGCATAAATCACTGCCTAACTTTTTCAATATAAGCTGCTCCTTCATCAAGCCCAAGATAATAAATATCAAAAGACAGCTCCTACCAACTGTTGATTTAAACTTCCTTATTTAACAAACACACTTTGTGAGACTTTAACAAGGTTCCCACATTTTCAGCTCCTTTAAACTTGACTTCTAGATTCTATTCTACTTTAAAAGAACTCTTCAGCCATACCCACCGCCCTCCCCTCAAAAACAACAAAAACGAACCCCACCACACACACACACCCCTACTTCATTTTCCTCCATCTATATTGAGAATTCTGAGTAACCACAGTCACACATGGGAAGTTTCATTCACCTTACAGTGACCAATCGGCCACCCTCCAGCCCATCACCCCATTCACTCAGATCCCCCAAGCCCTCCCCACACACGCAGGAACACACTCATGCCCACTCACTCACAGCCTCCAAGTGTGATTGAGATGGTGTGATAACTACCTCGGGTGACAGGGACTCGGGCCTATTCGCAGGGGAACTCTCAGGGGAGGATATGTTCTAGAGGAGGGAAAAGCATCTTGTTATTCATCTACTCAAAGAAGCAAAACAAAACAAACAAAAAATAAAGCAAAAGCAAGCATAGATGGTTAGCCACAAATTTGGGGGGGTGGGGTGGGGGTGGGGAAGGGAGAGGGATAAGAATGCACAAGGGAAATGTTTAAATGCAGAATCATCTCAATGGACAGAATGACTTGTTAAAATGCTTCCTGGTGTCTCTGAAAGCATTTAAGGATAAACTGGTTATGTTTCATGCTATAAGTAAACATCTCAAGCGGATAACAAAGAGTTAAATTGGTGAGATTTTATACTGTTACATTATGTCTTTTTATGTTAGATGAGATTTTAGTAACCTGTAGTATTTGTTATTGATAGGCATCCTATCACTCATCCCTCATGCTTCAGGGCACCTTTCCTCTTTACCCCACTCCCTCTTCTGAACGTCACATTTTCTCATTCTCTTGTGTGACTCAGGCCTGCCATATTTACCCAGGGGAATTGCTTAGCATGCAGGGGGCTGCCAGGGCTAGGGAGATGGTCAGTTCTTCTTGAATGACAGTTGCAGGAGTTATGACTGATGGATTCTCCAGCTCACAGGCTAGATGGTTCATAAGATAATCCACTGTACTTTGAGGAACAGAGAGAAAAGGATTAAAAAAAAAAAGGCGGATGTGTACCCTTGAAGCCTCTGGTCCTGAACAAGGGCTTATCCTTAGGGCTTTTTCCTGAAGCAGCACTCCTGAGTGAAATAGTAACTGGGCAGTGAGTTTGGATAGGAAGATATGGAGGGAAAAAGCAGGGAAAGCAGGATGGTGGTAGCTGTGACAAGGAAAGAGGAGGATTTCTAATGTTGTAGCCTCTAGATAGCTGTGGCCTGGGTGGCTGAACAATTCTGTGGCAGAGGAAATGAGGCTGCTTCAGCAGGGCTACTGGCTGTTAATAATTTCATTTGGTAGGGTGCTGTATGTGTGGGATGGATAGTGGGGTATGGCTCTCAAGGGAGGAAGGGAAAGGTTATTTCGGTGGAAAGAAGGGGTTCATTAAGCTTGCCCTCCCAATGCTGCTTTACTCTTTTTTTGATGCTTCCCTCTCATGATCTTGTTTTTTTATTACATGTCTTTTCAACTCATCCTCTTAGCATTTCTCACTTTTCTTCTGGAAGATTATTTTTCCTTTTAAAAATATTATTTCCCCAACAAACTGATCTTTACTTGTGCCATCTCTCTGCTATTTGTGTGTCACAGTCTTAGGTGAAAATAAGGCTCCCTACTTCCCCATACTAGAATATAGGAAAGTGTATGGCAATTAAAATGGTGATAAAGATGGCCAGGATGATGAAATCTGGTTTTTTTTGAATTGATGAAACAGGCCAAATTTTCTTAGTTAAATCATGAGACTAAAATAGTGAAAACATGCACTCAACTTTTTGAAGGGATGAGTTATTTACTATACTATAATATTTTCTTTCTTTCCTGGTGTTCTAACATTATGCTTAGACTATGCATCACTAAAATGATCTCTGATTTAAAAAACAAAAAACAAAAAACAAAAAACACCTTACATTTGCATAGTGTTTCACAGTTATCCAAAACGCTACAAGGGGTAGGGTATGCACTGAGTGCTAAACCTGTCTGTTCTAGAAGGCAACTCCCCTTCTAATTTTACCTTTAATTATAATATAATAAAGTATGAAATTCTATTCCTATAATCTACTGCCCGACAGGGAGAATGTCCTCTCATGAAATTTTACCATCAAACTTCAGCTGCTAAATGAAAAATCAACTGCAATTAGATCCAAGTAAACTTAGTAAGGGCCCATATCAGATGTTTTGCTATCTGGCTTAAAAGAATGTCACAGGGAATTTGGTAAAAGATAACTTCCCTAGAAATCAAATATGACCAGGAAGGTTTTTTATCCCCCCTCTCAGAAAAAGGTTTGCTCCAAAAGTAGTTTAGGCATAGAATATAGCTTCCTCTTATTTTCAAGGTTGCTAGTTACTTTTCTGAGTTAGCTATTTAAAGGTTCAGGTCTTTTTAATTCCCGTCCTCTTTTAAAAACTGAATAGTTAGGATGACACTGATTAGAACATTCACCTTTATCAAACAAGACATCTGGAGAAGTGCAAGCTGTGTCTAGTCATCAAAACAAATTTTTCTGAGAAGGAACAGTGTCTGTTTAATTAGAAGTCAAAGCAACATGCAATAGATTTTTTTTTTTAAATGCACTCACATGGATTCTATTCAATAAACCTACTATCACTCAAACTTGAACACTAACGCAATTCAGAATTAACTTTTTGAAACAGGTGACCAGAGAGTGAGCAATAAATCTGGTTTCTATAAATGCATGTTGCTAGCCTCTTTCTACTTCTCATTTCTAACACATTATTACAAGAAGGGAAAGTAACCTGGAAGTGAAAATCCTAACTTGCCATAAACCATACCTCAATGCTTTCTAAATCTGTTTACTGAGGCCACAAAGAGAATGCAAAATAACAAAGACACTTCACTGATTTAAAGGCCAAGAAATGGAGGCACAACCAATCACTATAATCTGCACTCTCAGGCTGGTGTCATTTTAATGGTTACTAGGAAGCTAGAGGCCAATTTTAACCAAGGCACACAGTAAAGATAAAGATGAAGGTCTAACAAGACTACCACCTAAAGGTATGGAGGTTGATGAACTGCATGCAAAAGATGGATGAGTATCACCTGTGGGAGTGCTCTTCCTATTTGGGGAAGTACAGAGACTGCCAAGATGAGAGGCTACCAGGTAATAGGTCACAATGACCCTGAGGTTTCCCATTCTGTTGCTAAGGTGGGCAAAGAACATGGTAAAGAAACATTTGGAATGGTATTATATTTGAAATGAGGAGGTGCAAATGATGATTTTCATATTCAGAACTCCCAACAACCAAAACCAAATCACCTCAAATTGCAGAGGAGTATTGCAGCGACTAGCAGTAGTAAGAGATGTGACTGGTGAGAACATGAGGCTGTATCCATTTCGACACTCCTCTTCTGGGTGAGATGGGCCAGGTGTGGTCAGCTGGGGGCTCTTTGAGCCTGGATTGGGAGGGGGTGGTGTGACTGGAGAAAGAGGCCGCAGTAACTTGGTGACATTCTGCTCCATCAGATAGCGAGACTTCCATTTCTTTAATGGGCTCAACAAGTCTGTGAAGTACAAAGCTTGGATGAGAGGTTTGAAATTACAGCCTAAAGGGATACTTGTAGTGAAGCCATTAATCTCTAGCCCACAATGGCTCGCAACTCCACTTTTGCCTCATCCCACTGTTATCTCCTGCAATCAAACCAAAAGCCCAAAGGTTCTTTAACTGCCACACTTAAAAGTGATTCTCAAAACTCTCTAACCTCCCAAAAACTCATCAGATGAATCTGACACTTTAAATAACTAATCCCTGGAGCTAATTTAATCTCTTGTAGTGGAAAACATAAATTTATATTTTTCACATTCTAAAAAAACCCGAAAATCTATGTCTCTGTTAAAATTACTCTCTGTTCAATTGTTGGTTCACCAACTCAGTTTCAAGCTTTTATCTATTTTTCCATTCTTTAGAAGCTCTTTACATAATATTTCTGCTTCAGCAGGAGGGAGTTACACATGATTACCTGATCCTTACTGAGTACTTAGTTTTAGAGTGCTTCAAAGTGTGAAATCATTTCTATATAAACCTCATTTTCAAAAACTAGGCTGGTACTTTTTCTGATTGGAATATCCTACTTCCTCTGGTGGACTTCTTAGTTCCACTTTGAAAGAAAGTTAACATGCTTTACATTTTAGTGACTACTAAGGGCAATACACCTATCTCACTTTCTCAAAGGAAAAATCTATTTTTATTTGTTTAATCTATTTATTTGTCTAGTACCTCTTACATGGAAACCACTGAACTAGGTATGTGGGGGAAAATGGTTATCATACACTTTTAAAAATATATTCTATTTTAAAAGGGTTTATGAAAGCATAAGAAAAAGAAAACATACATAAAACATGTTTAATATAAATTTAAGAACCTCAACGGAGGTGGTCATACTGCTATGCATAAGGAGAAATAAAATTATGCTTTTAAGGGCTTATTACATACCAGGCGTTATTCTATGTGCTTCATGTGAATTAGCAGGTTTAATCTGAATAACTCTATAAATCTAGTACTAGTATTATCATTCCTATTTTAAAGAGGGAGTAGGCAGTCTGGTTCCCATCTACATTCTTAATCATTAGGTTAAATGATTAGGTTTCCTCCCAAGCCGTTGAGGAAAAGTTTTGGGACAGCAGCAGGGCTATGCTTCAGAACAATTCCCCTGGTAGCAATGGTCAGCATGAGAATGAACACTGGGAAACTATCTGGAGTTAATGGAGTGTTACACAGAGAGTTATGAAGCACTAAACTAGAGCAGTAGAGGGTGAAACAGAAGAAATAAAAGCAAAAAATACTGGAGTTACATATTTTTCCTTTCAGATATCGAAAAAATTAAAAATTTTCCTAGATTAGAAGTATATTTGTAATTTCCTTCTGTTCCAGATACTATGTTTTTCTTTTCTCCTTTTGAAAAGTGCCTAGGTATAAACAAAACAAACGTGTGATTCATAACTTACATTTAGGTTTATATATTTCAAGAGTCTTCAACAGCGAAATCTTTTAAAAAGACCACTATACTGCTAGGTCCAACACTGTAACTACTAAAAGCAATTATATAAGTTATAAAGTTCATTGCAGAAAAGTTATGAAGTTCAGATGAACTCTCCCATCTCCAAATCAACTTACAGGTTACTCATTTAAAATATATCTTTTGAGTATTTATTATAATATATTAAACGAAAGAGACCTAGCACTCGTCCTTATGAAGTTTACAGGCCAGTGGTAATGTGCCTACTTTTTTCTATGAACAATACTATATTTATAAAATTTTCTTTTAAAGTTGCATTTTTCTTCTTTTTGCCATACACAGCTATCAAATCTCCTGGTTAAATTTATCTTTTATTGTTTTGTACCTTTACTTACGTAATTCCCAAGATATATAAACAAACATCCACATATTGAAACTCATACTTAACTTGAAATCATATTCACAAATTAATGCACTGCTAATGTCCTGGGGTATTTTCATCTCAATCTCTTTCTTGACATGGCTTTACTGATTCTTTGTCTAAATCACATTGAATAAATCACCTGCTATCTTCACTCATAATAAAAATCTTTCCATTACAATTAAAAAAATGTTAACAATTATATTTTAATTTTATTAAGTCTTTTTTGGCTATACAAAGTTTATATTTATATTTATTTAGTCAAATGTATCAACTATTTCCTTTATTTTCTGCCTCAGACATGTCTTTGTCACCCCACCCCAAGACTATAAAAATGACCTATTTCCCCATTATCTCCATATTTAATTTTCAAATTTAACTCAGAATGTTCTAACCTTTTCACAGGGCAAATGGCTAGCATATTCTTCCAAATTATTTTGTAATTATAGAATAATCATATTTCTATACTGATTTGAAATATGACATTTATCCTATTAGATACTGAGTTTAGTTCTGAACGTTATTCTGTACACTTTTAGTAAAACTGTTTGGACAATTCCAGTTATTCTATTCTAGCTCTCCAAATTATTTTGCCTATTCTAGCATACTTTTCCGGAGAAGGCAATGGCACCCCACTCCAGTACTCTTGCCTGGAAAATCCCATGGACAGGGGAGCCTGGTGGGCTGTAGTTCATGGGGTCGCTAAGAGTCGGACACGACTGAGCGACTTCCCTTTCACTTTTCACTTTTATGCATTGGAGAAGGAAATGGCAATCCACTCCAGTGTTCTTGCCTAGAGAATCCCAAGGATGGTGGAGACTGGTGGGCTGCAGTCTCTGGATCGCACCGAGTCGAACACAACTGAAGCGACTTAGCAGCAGCAGCATACTTTTCATGTCAATGAACTGTAGAAATCATTTGTCAACTATGCTGATACTTCCCCTTCCCAAGGCTGACTGGGGCTGTATTAAATTCATGAGTAATCTGTGGAGAATTCTCACTGAGCACTGTGGCATGATTTTTTGTCTACTTATACCTTCATTCATATTCCTCTTCATCATCATCATTAATATTTTGGCAGCTTATGGGGTTGAACCCAGGCTCTCGACAATGAGAGTGTGGAGTCCTAACCACTGGACCGCCAGAGAATCCCTTATATTATACTTCTTCATTACAGAGTTGCCACCTTTCTTTTTTTTTTTTTTTTGCCACATTTCTAAATTAGGTTTATTCTCCAGTGTTCTCTATTTTCCATTACTACTGTGAATTAGATGTATTTCTCCTTATATATTAGTTAAATGTGATTGCTAACATGTAAGAAAATCTTTCAGTATGTTACATATTTTTGTATCTAGCTACCCTATTGACCTCTACCAGTTTTTCGGTTAATTCTTTTGGCTTTTCTAAGTAGGTAAGCATATTATTTGTATACAATGATAACCTATACATCCTCTTTACCAAAACTTTTACCTCATTGTTTTTTAGTTTTTTTTTTTGATAATCAGTTTGGACAACAATTCTAAATGTTGTTAAATAAGAATGGTAATACTGGGATAATCTGATAACCCATTTAAAAGGTTTAATCTATTTTTCATCATGAAGTATACTTGGCAACTGTGTTCAGATAGATGTAAAATAAGAAAGTCATTCAGTATGTTATTTATCATTAAAATCACATTTACTACGCTATTACTCCCTCCTCCTCCATTTGGTTGGCTAATAAATTATTATATGAATAAAATTTCAAGTATTGAACCTCCTTTACATTCCACGGAAAATTTTTATTTGGTCATAATAATATTTTTACAGATTCAAGATTCAGATGACTGAAATCTAATTCAAAAGTAGTACTGTACTGTTTTTAAGAGGTTAATTTGATAAAATAAATCAACAGTAAAAATTTTAATGCTACTGTATAAGTATTTCATCAAAAGTATAGGCAATAGAAGGTAAACTACAAATTCTACCATTTCTTTATTCATTGAAACCCAGGTCACTTTTATTCTGTATTATTGGCAATTATTAATCATTTCATGACTAAGACTGTGTGAAAGTCCACAGTTTACTTCTACTTTTAGTCCACACCTACTTCTGTACAATAAGTAGCTAGAAAAATTACAACTAAGTTTTTAAAAATGCATATGATAAATCTCAAATTTCTAGTAGAGATATTACTTCCCTGTCATTTTTGCAAATCCTCTCTCCCATTATCTTTGTCCTCTATCAGTTCAGAGCGCTAAAGACATAGAAACTTTAATTAAAAAAAGAAAACAGTGCTCGCTTTGGCATCACATGTACTAAAATTGGAACGATACAGAGATTAGCATGGCCCATGCGCAAGGATGACACGCAAATTCGTAAAGTGTTCCATATTTTTGCAACTCCTACAGCTCAACTCCAGAAAAATAAATGACCCAATCAAAAAATGGGCCAAAGAACTAAATAGACATTTCTCCAAAGAAGACATACAGATGGCTAACAAACACATGAAAAGATGCTCAACATCACTCATTATCAGAGAAATGCAAATCAAAACCACTATGAGGTACCATTTCACATCAGTCAGAATGGCTGCGATCCAAAAGTCTACAAGCAATAAATGCTGGAGAGGCTGTGGAGAAAAAGGAACCCTCTTCCACTGTTGGTGGGAATGCAAACTAGTACACCACTATGGAGAACAGTGTGGAGATTCCTTAAAAAACTGGAAAGAGAACTGCCTTATGATCCAGCAATCCCACTGCTGGGCATACACACTGAGGAAACCAGAAGGGAAAGAGACACGTGTACCCCAATGTTCATCGCAGCACTGTTTATAATAGCCAGGACATGGAAGCAACCTAGATGCCCATCAGCAGATGAATGGATAAGAAAGCTATGGTACATATACACAATGGAGTATTACTCAACCATTAAAAAGAATACATTTGAATCAGTTCTAATGAGGTGGATGAAACTGGAGCCTATTATACAGAGTGAAGTAAGCCAGAAAGAAAAACACCAATACAGTATACTAATGCATATATATGGAATTTAGAAAGATGGTAACAATAACCCTGTATACGAGACAGCAAAAGAGACACTGATGTATAGAACAGTCTTAGGGACTCTGTGGGAGAGGGAGAGGGTGGAAAGATTTGGGAGAATGGCATTGAAACATGTATAATATCATGTATGAAACGAGTTGCCAGTCCAGGTTCGATGCACGATACTGGATGCTTGGGGCTGGTGCACTGGGACGACCCAGAGGGATGGTGTGGGGAGGGAGGAGGGAGGAGGGTTCAGGATGGGGAACACATGTATACCTGTGGCAGATTCATTTCGATATTTGGCAAAACTAATACAATTATGTAAAGTTTAAAAATAAAATAAAATTAAAAAAATAAAAATAAATCTACATCTAGACACCAAAAAAAAAAGAAAAGAAAAAGAAAACAAAGCCAAACAGTGAATGTACACAGAATTTACTCTGGCAAAGATTTAATTCTTTCCCATCTCCCATGTAAGTAAAAATTATAATTTACAGAATCTTTCACTTACATAAAGCCTGTTTCTGGCTATTCTGTTCCATATATATATCCATTATTGAATCTGTACTAATCTAATTACCAACTTGCAGCGTTACATTAGAAGCTAGTTTTATACTGCTAGGTACTTCTTCGTCATTACTTTTTCAATTTTTCTTAGTTACTTTCATCTTTATTTTTTATGATAAACTTCCAGGATCATTTAATCATATCCCAAACAAACTAGCTTGATGGAAACTGTATGAAGAAAAAAAAAAAACCCACTCATTATATTTCCTCTTTCCATTAAGGAATATGGAAATTCCCTCTATTTCCTCAAGACTTAAAAAATATTCCTCAGATTTGCTTTGTTCTACATGTCTCCACCATTATTCGTAGGCCGTTTCTTCATTTTGTTGAGCTCAGCAATGCAAATTTTTCTTCATTTATTTTCTTGGTACATAAATGCTATTAATTTTTATATATCCAGCAGTTTATTTTTTCCAATTATTTAGACTCCTAGGTATATATCCACATCATTTACAAATAATGAACATTATACTCGCCCTTGCCTGCAGAGTCAATACTGTTTATTTCTACACAACTTTAGCTTTAAGGAACTTAATGTACCCTAGTATATGATTAATTTCTGTAAATTTTCCATAAATGTTCAACAAGAAATCTGTGTATAATAATGACAATACTAATTCCTATTGAGGGTATGATACTGCACTTTATGTACATTAATCTCATATTAGCTCTACAAGGCAGATATTACTATACCCGTTTCACAGATGAGCCTCAGAGATATTTTATAACCTGCTTGAGTTAGTAAAGGGTGTGTGTGTGTTAGTTGCTCAGTCACGTCCAACTCTACGACCCCACGGACTGTAGCCCACTAGGCTTCTCTGTCCATGGGATTCTCCAGGCAAGAATACTGGAGTGGATCGCCGTTCCCTTTTCCAGAGGATCTTCCCGACTCAGGGATAGAACCCTGGTCTCCTGCACTGCAGGCAGTTCTTTACCATCTGAGCTACAGAGAAGTCAGCACTAGTAAAGGGTAGAGATGATCTTTAAATTCAGGTCTGTTGGATTCTATCCACTGTATCAATCTGTCTCCCTTTCTTGACTAATATCTCCTTGGTCTTTTTGAGATGAGAAAAACAAAATAAAAAAACCCCAAAACCAAAGAAAGCAAAGCAACAAATAAAAATAACTCCTCAGGATTTACACTAGTAGCAATATACCAAGATGCTCATTTGAGTACTGCTTGGTTTCAATTAAATATTTTCCAGTTTATGTTGTTGCTTAAGGGCAAGGTGTATCCTTTGAATCTTTCTTGATGCTAGAGACGAGAGAACTTTAATAAAGGTTGGTGACTAACAGTCTTAACTCCATTCCAACTAGGGCACATAATAATGAAGGCACTTTCCTTATGAATCTTTGCCAGTCAAGACATGGAATTGCTAATACAGCCTTCCTTTCCCAATCTCAAATACAAACATACACAACACACAGACTACACATACATATGTATGTGTTCTAGACAGCAGATTCCAATTGTTATGGTCTCACTGTACTGTAAAAGCTGCCAAAAAATGGATAAAATTGACGAAAATCTGTTATATTAACCTGGTTCGAGTAAATCTTCCTAATTACTGGTGAAGAGAATAGAGTATTTTAAATATAAGGTATCATTTATCTTCTAGATGTTGTACACTGGGATTTTATTATATTGAGGTTATATATGTGATAACTTATAAGGTATAATCCAGTCTAGGGATAGAAAAATAAACTAAATCAATAACTTGAAAAAAACCTATTTTTAACAGCCTATTTTTTCCAAATATAATCTTACACCAAGTTTTAGTATAAATCAGATATTACTAGTACAAATCTCTTTATTTAATTCAAGTTTATATTTACTTAGGCAATGAACAAGAGATTTCTATGAAAATTTGAAATATTACTATGTTAGATACAGACTTGCATGACTTTTAGCACTGTATTTATTTTGGTATTTTGTTTTGATTGCATAATATTCACAAAATTGATTTAGAGATAAAGAAACAGAAATCACACAGAACTTTTCAATTAAAATACTACTGGCCAAGAGAAACTTGGTAATAGACTCTCCCCAAATAAGTTGGTATCAAGTTCATGCACCTGTGCTTTCAATTGCAATCAAGACCCCTGCAAGAGTTACAGCAAAACCAATGGACCAGATGACTTTTCATGACCCTCCAGTTTAAAAATTCATATGAGGACTTTAAATTGGATTCAAGGTCATGTCTTTTAAAAAATTTACACTAATTGTGCAAGTTCTTTTGAAAACAACCAATTCATAATAATTTCTCATTTACTTTACTCACCCCGTGCCCCTTCAACAAGTCCCACCCCACTCAATCACCTACAATTTTGATTCTTTCCTGAATAGTGCCCCACATCTTTTCTTATTTCCCCTCTTATAAATACAGATACAGAGCTCCTAAACTTACTACTTTAAATATATCTAACCTTTTTAAAAACCATTTCTGCTGTTATCTGTACACTGTCTAGTTCCTTCTTTGCCGTCCTGGGAATACTGATCCCTGACTTGAGATCTCTCTCTTCCTCTGTAAAGACAGATGTAAAGTAACTATTTAGAGAACAATGCTATTTTTTTTTGTATCATACTTTTTAAAGTATTCAGTGAAATTTTTAATGTAGACCCAAAGTAATCATTGCTTATGTATTCAGAAAGGTTTGCCATACGTACCTGCATTGTCTTTGCAGATACTAGAAGAATTACTGTTCTCATTACTTTGGTATAGGTGCTGAGTTCTAGTCTCTTGGGGTACAGATGATGTTTGGGTCATCCCTTCTTCCAAGGCTTGCTTTATCCATCGCTATAATGGGAAAAGAACCAGGGAATTATCAACAATCATTTAAAACTATTTGGCTCACCTATTTATTTTAAAAGCATCAACTGGGTCACTAAATATCAACTGGTGACAGATATTAATACAACACATTCATTCAGGTCCACAGTCAAAAATATTTTTTGTCTTGTGTTTCAGCATTTTAGGATATTGCCCCATCAATTCCTTCTATGGAGCATAACTGAGAAAGCCTGGATTACACATAATGAAGTCCCACTTAAAAAAAAAAAAAAAACAATAAAAATGATTACTATTTAACTCTTCATACTGCTTAGAATGGAATAAATGGGAAAAGAGAAGGAAGAAATCTTAGCGTTTATATAAGAGACTCCGATCACATAGAATAAAGCTAGCACATAAATAAGTGTGTAAAAAGAAGATAGATCTCTTAAGAGTTGTCTGTCCTGTGCTGGGGATATCTGAAGAAATAATAGAAAAGTTTCACAGGAAAACTCTGGATGAGAATAAATAGCTCTTTACTAGAAGTGCCAAAATGCTTCCAAAAAGACTACTCTCAATATCCTGTGAGTTTTCCCTCCTTGTTAAGTAGTTTGGTTAAATTATGCATGAATAATGCAAATCATTACCAGAATCCTTCTGCAGAAATCAAGAAGGGAAAAAAGTCAGAAAGAGCTCTCTAATCAGTCACATTTTTTTGGTAATGAATACTGGAACCTAAAATGATGGAAACAAACTTTGTTCAGAAAGGAAGCCTACAGAGATAAGGATAGTAAGATTATGCAACCTATGGAAGAGAGAAAATTTCTTACCTGTAATTATGTTCTCTTAAGATACACTCACACAGTTGTAGGTTGCTCACCACTCTGTGGCTCTCCTGCCCTGACACAAGACAGATCGAATTTTGATAAACATCAATTTCTGAGTCAGACCATATCCCAAATAGGAAGAGTAAAGGTGATTGTAACTTACACCTTTAGAGAACCAATATTACAGGTAAGTAAATATTCTCTTTACCAAAGACAGCAATTCTAATAGGAACTTAGGAAATAATGTGAGGAAGCCAAGAAAACATTTGCATCATGTAAATGGCATTGTGGTCTGCCAAATAAAAGCAAAAGTATAAATATGAAGAGATAGAGAGTGAATATCTAAAAAAGAGAGGTAACATCAACTGAATCACATCATATTAGGATTTGATCAAGTCTCTGAAGCCAAAATAAGACCAAGAATGAACTTACTCTCCCACATACAGAATACTGACGTGAAGACGAACTGTCAGAACTATAATTCCCTACGTAGAGGAGACCTCAGAGGTCACCTTGTCCAAAGCATTTCTTGTATAGATGGGAAAAATTAGGCTCAGGAGACCAAAAATGAGTGAAAATTCTTTGTTATATAGATACCTTACTACAAGTTTTTCTTATCAGAGCAGATGACAAGACTCATGTGGGGTCACTGTGCTTTTCTCCAAGGTAAGTTAATTTCATGTATTTCCAGTGTCAAATAGGTGCACCCATAAAAGAATTCTCTGCATCTGATGACTACAAAACGGGAAATAAAAACCAGGACAGGGGCATTCTAAGGAATAAGATGCTGCTCTGGTTAGCTTATGGTCGAACACAGCAACTTGATCAACTCTTTCCTCCTGGCCCTACTGTATGTCTACACAGTATTTTAGGGCCCATAATGAAGGAACACCAACAGTTATTTGTATCTAACAAGTTCGAATCACTCATATGGATAATAAATTAACTTTAGACCCTTCTCCCCAAGTTCTAGCTACAGTTATTAAGGTCAAAAGAACATTTCTTCCTTCTCTGGAACTCTGTATTGAAGAGATTTTTAGGAAGTTCAGAGATGGGCAACAGAAATGTTTTAAAGAGTATCATTATGATGGGGAAAGGGAAAGAATTAATTTGGGTTTGAGAGTCCAAAGACCTGGATTGAAACTTGGCTGCACGTCTTCCTAGATGCTTAACTTCGGGCAAGTTACTTTCACTTCTGAGCCGAAGCTTTTGGATCTGTAAATTGAACCCAATGATCCCAAGCTCACAGGGTTATCATGAATGCTAAGTGAGACAGTGCATGTGAAGAAAGCTTGTAGCACAGTACTGGGCACACACTGTTCAGTGAGAACTAGCTCAAATGAATTTCAGGCTATGTACAGAGTATATGGATTAATATTACTCCAGTGCACACAATAAAATATCAATGCAAAGCACAGTGTTTCATTTTCAGTCTAAATGGGAGACCGAATGCCCCACACATATTATGCCTACAAGGTGAGTTCAGAGATTTAGAGAGAACAAGGAGAGATAGTACTGAAAGGCTTGTTAGCCACTCATAAATGCTTCCATTTCAAAATAACAAGTAAAATTCAACAAGACACACTATAACATGCTAGTTAGGAGCTGTGAATTGATTTAACTTAGCAACTACAGACACATCATAAAACATTCTGCCAAATACTCTAAAAATTTGGATGCAAATATACACATGCAACTTTATACTCTTAAACTTATGAAGGCTTTATACCTCCTCTAATCAGATATGATCGAGTAAGCCTACTAGGAATACATGCTGTTTTAACTAATCCCATGGAAGACGGTTGTTCTCATCTATCTGTTTAACTATATTCTTTTCTGAGTGATTTTTAGAAATGTATTACAATTTTATTATGGAAATCTTAGGTTCTGCACCATGAGAGTATTTTCTAACCAGTCTAAAAAAATCTCCATCTAGGATAAACCTGAGTTCGAATTTCTACATAGGACCCAATTTCATTAATTTTGTCCCATAAAAAGTTATATTCTTGTTTTGCAATATAATCTTGATACATTAACAGCAAATATTAAACTTGTAATTTAAACAATTTTCAAAGACTCAACTTAAGTAAGATACTTGGCTACGTGTCAACATACATAGCCTGAACTCTTCTTAAATAAAGACTAATATGACACAAATAGATAAAAGTGTCTGAGCAGAGCCTGTATAAAACAAGACTAAGGATGGTCAGATACATGCAGAGACTGTAATATGAATATGAATTAAATGGGATTTCTAACTGTTGCCAGTGGAGAGACACAAAGATGAG
The DNA here is from genome assembly GCF_029407905.1 of Bubalus kerabau. Taxonomy (NCBI): domain Eukaryota; kingdom Metazoa; phylum Chordata; class Mammalia; order Artiodactyla; family Bovidae; genus Bubalus; species Bubalus kerabau. Next base: position 18,862,608 of record NC_073643.1, read on the forward strand.
ATACAGATGAAAGTCTGAAACCATAACCAGGTAAAAAGGGCTCTAAGAAATATATTTTCTATCAGATTTGAAGTCATATTTCTACACGTTTTTGATTTTCACAGAACTCTGCTACTTGGAAAAAAGATGGGAATAGAAAGATTACAACCTAGCATCAGAATGATAAAGGCAGCATTTCAAGAAGGTAGTCCAACCTATTTACAATTTAGACTTCTTTATTATTCTGTATTAATAATTATTAATCCTTCTTAAAGGATCAAAGAAAGAAAATCTATTATCTGACTTGATAAGACACTTCAACAGTTAACATCCTAGAAGTCTAGTACTATGTCCATCCAAAGACAGAACAAAAGGAAGAAGTTTATTTCATATATATATTAAGCCATCTTTTGACTTGTTCCTCTAAACTAAAGACAGCTTCTCTAATTGTTTGATACTACTCTGAAAACGTAGATTCTGGGCTATAACCCTTAATAAGGGACTGAGCTAAAAGTAATGGTAAGATTAGTTTTACATGCCATACCAGAGTTAATGAAATCCGCCAATTATTACAGAATAAGGTTAATCATTGTTATTGCTGTTTAGTTGCTAAGTCGTGTCTGACTCTTTTGCGACCCCATGGACTGCAGCCCGCCAGGCTCCTCTGCTCATGGGATTTCCTAGGCAAGAATATTTGGAGTGGGTTGCCATTTCTTCTCCAGGGGATCTTCCTGACTCATGTCTCCTGCAAAGCAGGCAGATTCTTTACCACTGAGTCACCAGAGAAGCCAAGGTTAATCAATAATGGTCATTAAATGGCAATTTTTTTTTTCCTTCTCAGATAATTTATAAGATCCATGATAAATAACTTGGTATAGAATAAAGGATTCCCAGAGACCTAACCTTCATTTCCTTTAGTAAATTTCTTATTTTCTTTTTAAAGATGTCACTGTTTTCTTTTCTGACACCTAAAAGTTATGCTACTCCATTACCCACAAACCCTTTTGGCAAAGATCTCATGATCAAATTTCTCTTTAGGAGCTGTTCTACTTGGGAATTTCCCCTAAATAAATCAGTAAGTGACTCAAACACTTAGATTAAGATTAGGAAAAGACTTTCTTCAGTGTATGTTGCTCATTCAGTGGTAGCGCCTTTGCTTTGTGTGCAGATCCCTGCTGCCCTCCTCCCCTCCATATCCCCCAACACTTGGGTTCATCTTTTATGCCCCTCCCCCAAGAAATAGTATCTGCTCTTTGGGAAAAGAGAAAAGCTTTAAGTTTGAGGAGTCAGGGAAGACCTGCCTGGAGTTGGAGACTTCATCACATCAAATAATCTATATGCAGCATCCTCATGTACGTGATGCCAGTGGAGGAGGGCAATGGCAGACACTGAGGAAGGCAGCCTGAATCCAGATCTGAGGATAAGAGAAAAGGGTGTTCCAGGGAACAGACTCTACCTCAAAGGTACCAAATGAAAGGGTGTCCTATACTTCTAGAAACATGAAAATGACATTATAGATCTGAGGGTGTGACCTGTCCTTGAGACACCTTTGGAAAATAGGCAGGGCTTCTGGGAATTAAGAAAGCATTCCAAAAATAAACAACCATCAAATATGACTGCCACTAGATCCAAAAGCAATACGTAACTACAGGAGAGAAACCAGCAAGAGAGAGAGAGAGAGAACTTTATAGTAGGTTCCATAATCACTAGGGAATAAACACTCATTTGATCAAGGAACAGGAATTCTGTCAGTTGTGACAGGACTTCTCCTCTACTCTCAATCAAATGATAATAGTGACTGAGTTAATCCAAAACAAAATTTGATCATTCTTTAACTTGTGCCACAGTGCTCTAGAGTACCTGGGGCCCAATCTTACAGAATAATCACAAATGGACATGTTAACCAGTATCACAAGAGCACACACAAAACACCCCTTTCTACCCAGTCACCAACTGCTAAGATAACAGTGAACACAAAGACAAATTTGCTATGACAAACTGAGCACCAAAATGTAGTATACATCCCACCTTAGTCTCACTGACTCTTGATGCATCAATATTTGTGGCTTAACAACTAACTCATTATAAACTCATATGGGCAGAGTGTGCTTATCTAGAGAATGTGTTTGGTATGTCACCATTACAGGCATCCTAGGTTAAAAGGAAAAGAAATCACGTAAACATACCTTTTTACAGGAGCTGAACGTGCCATCAGGCAGAAGTGGCCTTCGACGCCTCTCAGGGATAAAGGGTGAGCCAAAGCGAATGTAGTGTTTGGGGGTGGTGCAAATTAACGGGGAATGGATAAGACCAGGTAACATGTTCAGGGTCGTTGCCAGTACAGTTGGGTCCGTGGTGATACGTAAAGGGCACTCAACAGGACATTCTTGCTTCTCAGCTTTGTCATTCAACCATTCTGTAACTAGATACTAAGTTAAAAAAGAGGCTGTCAGTTGATGTTGTTGCAGATGTAAAGGCCAGAGGCAGCACAAAGACAATACTCATCTAGAAACTAGGACAGAGGTAGATAAAACAGCTGCAGAGTATGATGCGCATCATCAGAGCACAAGGGCTCACCCTCTCCATGATCATTATGGGAGGAATGATTTCAGCTATCAGTAATTTAAGCTCTGTTTAAAAATTATGGGAACAAAAGTAAGGTAGCAGCATGGACTCAGTGTCTAAGCATTTTATCTCAAATCTAATAATTCATAGACTGCTTTTTCTCCCCTGAGGATTATAGACCCTTTTACTTTACGAAGGAACAGCTTTTGCCAGACTACACTTAGGAAGATGGATTTGTAACTTACCTTTTTGGTTTTGGGGTATTTAGATGCAGCACGGTTGACATGGGATCCAGTAACTGATACCACAGTTGGGTCAGACCCTGTTAATTGCCTGTTTTCTCCCGAACTGTCTACATTTCCAGCTTCAGTAGGAGTTACTGAGCTGTTATTTCCCCCTTCTTCCGAGGCAGCTTGTGACAGCTCTGCCTGCTGTGCAATGGCCTGCTTTTGACGCTTTAGTCTTTGGGCTGAACTGGTCCGGTACCGAGAAATTCGACTCTTAGGTCGGGGCCGAGAAGGCTTTGCTGGAGGTGGTTTGGGGACTGGTTTTTCTGCAGCAATATCCTATAATAACAGCAAAGTTAACTGCTTACTAGAAATGTCAGCAAATATTTTATCCAGCTTCCTATTCACTTTAAGCACTCTGAATGTTCACTGGTGAAGAAAGTGAGCATTAACAAACATTAATTTCAAATGTAATCCTTACAAAATTTATACATTTAAACCAGCCAGAAAGGCTACAGGAAGATGTCTGTTACTTCTTTTTCCAAAAAGTATTTATAAAATTGGTCAAAAGTCAGCTAAAAGTAGCCACCAAATTTTAGGTTCTTAGCAGGGAAGGTAAATCCTCCTGTTTTTCCCTCAGATACTGAGGTTTTAGCTTAAGGCTTAGAATTTGTGGTAAAGATAGGAAAAAGAAGAGTTACTCGGAGGATCCTATGAAAGGTCAGGTACATAACTATGCTACAAAGATGGCCAAAGAGAAACCACAAGATCTGTATGAATCCACCACCAACAATTTATCTGGCAGAAATTGTAGATAGTTCCATTCTAGTCCAAGAGTATCTAGTTATTCAAATTTTGTTTCCCTGAATTCCACAAATCAGCTAAGTGATAAGCAGATCAGCTTATTTACTGCAAAATAAGGCAAAGCTGAAAACGCTGATTCTAGCCATTCCAAAAGATAGATAATTGATATTAGCAAGAGTTATCTAGGGCCTGGAGTCCTTTCATCTTACTCCTGCTTGGGAAGACCTCCGGGTGTTCACTCCAACACTCTGTGGGTTGCTTGTGACGGCAACATTTGAAGCAGGGTTGCTAACTTCAGGTTCAGGGGCTTCAGTTTTTGTCTCCTCTCCCAAAGGAGTCTCTGAGGTGGTGGCAGCAATCTCTACATCAGAACTGCTTTGTTCCAAGGGCTGATCTCGCCGCTTCTTTCTTTTCTCTAAGTTTTCAAAAGCATGCATGATGGCTTCAACCTTCCTATCTTCCCGGGTCTAGAAAGAAAAGAATTAGCATAGAAGGAAGCCTCTACCAGAAGACAACAGCTTTTCACAAGTATTATTAATGCAAACTGATAGACATTAATTTCAAAAGAGGTCAGCTATTTTGAAACTTTTTAATACAAAAGAAAAATAGTCATCAAAACTAATTTTTCTCTGCATTTTCATAGTTATAAAAAAAATCAAGTAGATTTTCTTCAACAGCTTCTCAAGGACATAAATAAACATGACTGACTGCAGCCATAAAGAAGAACTTTTGAATCCATTATGACTGCAGGTTTTGTTGGTTTTTTTAAATGTCAAGTCACACAAATGTAGGAAATTACTAAGTTAGCCCAAACAAAGATATTTTGTTTCAACAAGACCGTTTTTTTTAAACCAGACTGTCAGTAAGAAACCTCTTAAAACCATCAACAGATAATAGCCACTAGAGAACTATATGTGTGTCTGTGTAAAAAATAAACATTTTTATAAAATCTACTTTAGAGAAAAAGCCCAAATTGTGACCTAAAGGTGATGGTATAGTAACTTATTGAAGAAATAAAATGATATAAATTCTGAACGGGCTCACATGCCATAGGTAGCAGGAATCAGCAGGAACAAAAAGATGTTAGAAGGTACCCACCCTCCTGCTATGAGCTGGGCTCTCCTGGTCATCTGCAACCTCTTCTTTCTCCTCTTCTGCTTTTTCTTCTGGATTGTCTATTTCCTTTAAGACAGAGGCAATATTCAGCTGTATTCTTAAAACTAGGAAAAAACTCAACCCCTGGTTTTTCCCTGGGAGCTTAAAACTCTGTAGAAACAATTTCCAGTGCTTTAGTGTTACTTATATGGGGGTCACATGGTAAAAACAGATGATAAATACAAGTCATTGCACTGAAACTTGGTAAGTACCCGAAAGGATGCTCCTGACATTGTTTTGTTTGTTTTTTTTAAAATACAAAAACAGAATGAATGAATGAACGCATACCCACCTTGATATGAAGGGTATTAAGTGTTAACATAGATTCCCTACATAAAACAACATGTGGCAAGCTGGGATCCTCTTCATATGAAGAGGATCAACACCATAGCAACATCTTCTGACCAGGGAAGATTACCTCATGGTCACTGGATACAGTTACTTTCTCAGGAGCTTGCTCTGGTTGCTGGCTGTTATCCTCTTCAGGGGCCTCATTCTGCTGCTCCATCTCTAGCTCTTTCCGTCGTGCTTTTCTACGTCTCGTCTCTGCTCCAATGGTAGGTAGGCTTGGAGGAGGTGGGAGTGGTGGTTCTGCAGCATTGGGATTCCTTTTTTGTATAGGGCAATTCCGGTTCCCCTTGTGACATGCACAGTCCACTTTATAATTACTGCTCCAAAGAAACAATCAAAAGTGCGTGTCTCAGTACCCTTGAAAATCAGTTATATTATCTATTCATTATCTTGAAATCTTAGTATAGCAATTTCCTTTGGTATTATCTTTGAACAAGTTAAATAGAGTCATTGAGAGAGTCCTATAAATATTTTCAATATTCTGCCATTTCTCTATATAACCCAAACTCACTCAGTGGACAGGAAAGCAAGTCCTCACTAAATTCAGTTCTCCAACTGTCTTTGTGTTATTTAAAGGCAGTGAATCTGCGACAGAGTCTGAAGTAGTCATACTTACCTTGTGTCTACCTTCACCACGTCCTCACTCTTGCCTACTGATTCCCTACTTATTATTAATACCTTTTCTTCATGTACCACACATATACCTGTGCCAGACATTGGTTTACTACACAGACCCTATTGCCTAAAAGGATCAAGGCAAAAGAAGCAGTCATTTTACAAAACCCATCACATAATCATCTATGACTTACTATCTGTTTTTCTGCATTGTCATATACAGCTGGATTCTAGTGGATGATCTGAGTGGATGATCCGAGTGGATGAGGTGAATCTTTAGATTCTTATTTTGTATGATAGTTGGTACAATAGCTGTGTGTGTAACAATAGATAACTACTGTAATTTCTAGGAGTGTTACATACATATTCTTTTTGTTATTCTTGCTACATAGAGGCAAAGGCCAAAACACCTTTGGTTAGAAGACTGGTAAGCAGTTATCACACTATGTACCTGTCTCTCTTAAAACACAACACCCTCATTCTGTCTTTCCCTCCATGATTTCTAGGCAGAAAATGCATTACTCATGAAAACAAAAGGTTAAAAAAAAAAAAAAAGGAAATGCCAAGGCAGAAAAGCAGACTGAACAGAAAGAACAGCTTAAAGTGTAAGACAAGGCCACTCATGTTAGGAAAGGCTGAGATCTTACCAGTTACTGTACTCATAATCAAATGCTATGGTGACCTCAGCATCCTTGGTGATAGCAGAAACAGCATAGATACAGAGATGAATCATCCCATCTGCAATCATGTGTCGCACCTGCGTGAACAAGGCTAATGATTATGATTTATCAAAAACAACAGAAACTTTCCGTAAGAGGAAAAAAAACCCTTTTACTCAAATAATATTTCCTCACTTAGTTATGGTAGTCTGTTATTCCATTTGATACTATCATATAGTAACTGCTTGAAAATTTATGATATTTCTTGAAATAAAGAAATTTTTAGATGTTAGCAATCAGAGTAAGAACACTGATCTACATCTTAAAGCTGTTTTCAGCTGTACCAAAAAATTAAAATTCTTAGTCTATAAAAAAAGCTCTGTGGATTTTCTTGCTGCAGTTGATGTGGGTGCATTCATTATGCACCAAATAATCAACTTTAGAAATGTCTAGAATCACTCCTTCAACCTGATCACCTAAAATCTAAAAAATGAAACCACACACCTTAGTTTTGGCCCAATGATACATCTTTTGTATGGCAATTCTTTAATATAACCTCACTGACATCCTGTCCAGCCTAGCTCTTTCTCTTTCGCAAATGCCAACTTGCTTTTTTGCATTTTTGCCTTCTCTAAAAAAAATCCACTCCTTGACCTCATCCTGTCAGAATAAATAAACCATTATTTTTGATTTTCATCTCTTACAATGAAAGATTATAACCACCATCTACAGACCTTAATCTGGATGAAGTTTTCAGACTGTTTCTTTAGTTGACTTGACCTTTTGGTGGTTCCATTCAAAGAGAAGTTGCTACAGAAATCTTACCTCTGCATTTGGTGTACATGATCTTCTGATGAATCGAGCATCATTACCGAAAGTACGTGCATCCACACACATCTCTACACCATTGAATTTTGAGTAGAAGAGCACAAAGGGGTATGGTCTAGGAATATAATTAAAATTCCTGTAATTCTCAATGGAAATAAAAAGGCTACCCCATGATTTCAAATATGAAGCATATGATGACAGAAGAGGGATAGTCCTCTGCAATGCCTAAACTTAGAAAACATCACATGCTTGTCTGCTTTTGATTAAATAAGCACAAAGCAAGGAATGCTTTGTTTAGAAAGGAGTCATCACCACTTCACAGATTAAACAACTTGCAGATTTATTTGCACTTCTCTACAAATAGCAGAGAGGCGTGTGTTTTCCTGCAAGAGCATCCTACCCACAAGGATGGCTTTTACAGCTATACTGCTCAGTTAGACCCACTTTAGCCCTTAATACTTAATGAATGATGTCTTACTTTTTGAAGAAATGCCCATTGACCTCAAATTGCTGCCGTAACATGACTTTGCCTCGATATTCTATTATAAGAGTGTCCAAAGCCAAATCTCTTGCAGCCCTCAGGATCTTCCGGTGCTTCTGAACACGAGTGACTCTTCCCAATTGTAGCTGAATAAAATCAGAGTATTAACTTTAGATGATATCAACAGGAGCTAAGTAGACATTTAAATTATCTCTTAATTGCAGGAAAGGCACTAATACTTTTAGGTTTTACTTGTCTATGTTATTTAGCTCAATGATGAGACATTTTAAAATTTGATAAAATCTTAGTATTTCTAGGAAATAGGTTCTGTATAGTGAACTTGCCACTCCCTTACCCCCAAATAAAAGAAAAAAAAAAAAATCTAAGAAAAATATGACTAAAATTTTAGTGGCTCTATGTGTAATGTAAGAACTTAGGTTTCCATTAATCTTCATAATTTCTACTGAGGCAGTATAAATTTCCTATATCCTAATTTATCTACTTTTAATTAATAAAGATATATATTTTAAAGTATGTATCTGAACAGTTTTCAAGTGACCAAAACTTGCTTTTGGTTAAAGATGCTTCTCAATAGATGGCTAATTTGTTACCCTAAGGCCTTAAACATCTGAAAGATAGGCTAATTTCAAAATATGTCCTTTTCCTGAGTTCCTAAAATCTCAACTAATTAGGAGTCTTTAACCCTTTGATCCTTACCTGCATTTGGGACCCAATAACTGTATTATTACAGGCCAATTCAGTCTTATTAATAGTGTCTAAAACAGCAGGTTTGCCCACAAATTCCTTGTTAGAGTGTAGATGTTGTTCAAGGGCGTTCTGTACATCTGCACTGTACTGATTAGTGAAGGCTTCTTCATACTGATCAGTCCATAATCTTATCCGATTTTCCCATCCCTCAGTTGTATTCTCATCTAAATTTTGTGCCTCAGAAGGAGAATTCTGTAGAGAACAAAGGTCAAGTAGATTAGGAGAGTCCATGAAAAGGACAGGATGGGACGAGAAGGGGTGGGCTGGGGGACTGCCAGGCTAAACATTCAGAGAAAATTAGTTTTCACTTGGCAGTTGTGTGGCATAAGAGCAATGGCCTGGGAAGTCAGGATCTGGCTTCTATCATGGTTTTATTACCAGTAAGCTGGGAGGTTCAGTTTATAAAGTTCATTTATAAAGTAAGAAATCAATCTGGATTGCAATTCCATCCCATCACTACAATTTTATGACCATCTTTACATCATAAAAATCAAATTTATCAGAAGAATGACATCAAGTTTGTAAGAAAATCTTCATAAAAATGAACAATAGTGATACTTCAAAATACTCACATTGCTTAAGTTTTCAATATTTATCAAACATCAGTATGACATTTCAAATTGGTAGTTTTACTACTATCCAGGAGTATGTTTTTGCATGTCTTATTATACAATTAATATATCTTCACTTAAAAGCTACACGTGACCCAAATAAATAAGTAACTCATAATCTTGCCTCCCACAGAAAAAGCTATCATTCAGTATATCTTTCTAGCATGCTATTTATGACACTGCAAAACAGCCACACAATGAAGAGGTAAGGCGGGGGAGGGGCATGGGTAGATGCAGTGTAGGAAATGCTTATAATCTGCTACACTTCACTCGGAAAACTGCTGCCCTCTATGACAGTACAGTACTGAGGAAATATTATCACATCTTGCCAACATCTTCCTAAATACTTTTATATGTGCTTCTGACATACAGACACAGCTCAAGTCTGATATATATTCTCCTCCTCCACAGCTCAAGTCTAATATATATTCTCCTGTTCAGGACTTAAGGTGTTATCAGAAAACAAAACAAACACTGATAGTGATGATTTCACACTAGTGATGACTAGAAGGAAAAGACACTAATACCAAAGCTACTTATAAATCCATGTCGACTTTAAACTTGCAAAAACAGGTATACAAAAATTAAATATGGTTTCCACAAATGAGAGAAAACACACCCATTGTAACAATCGCTTTCTTCCATTTCTATGTCACACGTTTTGATTGACTATTCTCTAGCATCCTTCCCCCAAGGAATAGCAAAATGGAAGGAAAAATTTAATACCACTGTTTTCCACATTACTCACTAGATTCCAAAAGGATGAACAATAAACAAAAGGATCTAACAAACACCTAAGGCCAACACATTGAGAACAGAATACTGCCTGCCTGAGGTGGACAGTAGCAGCTGAGCAAAAGAAAAAGTGCAAAACTTAAGACTTTAAGGGAGCTTATTAGACTGGGGATTAGGGGTGCCCCAATAGAATTCCCAGGTTTAAGCATCCAGTAGTGATCACTAAACTTCTGACTTGTTAAACAATGTATACTGGAAGCCTGTGCCATAGTTTTAGCTATTGTTCACTAACACAACTCTTGTCTAGTCTGCTATCCTGTTCTGAGTACTGGAGATGCCATCTCAGTGGGTTTAGATCAAGGGTTCTCAACCCCCAAGAAGACTTTTGGTAATACCTAAAGTTATTTTGATTAATATGCGGCTTTGTTGGCACTTAGTAAATGCTAGGGATGATGCTACACAGCCTGCTGTAATGCAAAAGACAGCTCTGATCCCTACAAGGAATTATTTGGTTCAAACGTTGTTGGCTCAAACAGTGTTGAGGTTGAAAAACCCTGGTTTAGACCAGTTTCCAGTAGGGAAATTCAACTTTGGGGTTAAAAAGCCAAATGATGGATTCTTCTCATTCTTATGCTATGGTTCCCACTCAGATCTTTGATAAGGTTCTTAGTAACAATTAATTCTGAGTACAGAATTTATAACTCAGAATTATGATACAAGAATAAAAATAAACCAGTAATTTTTAATTATTTAAATTTTAACATGCTAATGGAGCTATCTGTCAACATCTCAAAAACTGCAAGCAATATTTGGGGTTAACATGTAGTTTTCTGGGAGAGCCAGTCAAACTTTCAGAAAGTTTCAAACTTCTAGAGGCAAGTTACAATAGCTGATAAAAGAGAAAAGCGTTTAACACCTGGGATCAGGGCTATGTCTGCCCCATAAATTTATTTAAGGTCCCTGAGCAACGGTCTCCTTACAGGAGAACGATCTAGCAAAGAAACAGTAACTGTGTTCTAAGACATTCCAGGATTCTGGTGGTCTTGGGCTCTAAGTCCTCTCCCATCTTTTACACAGCTATTTACAAGTCTGTTTATGGGCATATGCAAGGTGAGGCCTTCTAATTTTATAAAAAGTGCTACCTGTGATCTTTTTAAATGAGTCAATTTGGTGTTCCACATATAAATGTGTATTACATCTATATTTCCTAAGAAAGCTTATCCTCACTAAAAGAGTTTAATGTTTACCCTATAATGGTCAATAACAAAGATTCTGTTTTTATATCATTTACACATCCAGATATAAGAATACTTACAGAACTAAACTAGACCTTAATTCTAATTAAATACTTTGAAGCCATAAGTAATGGTTTGGGAGGTACATTATCCTTCTACATAAACAAATAGGTAAAGGAAGATATCAGACAGTATATTCAAATTTCCTTTGGGCAAACTCTTCATCAGCTGAAAGTTTCTTTAAATATTGCACATAATTTCTCTATTATCCAACCACTATCTGAAATCATGTCTCATAAGCTTTTACTTGATAACTAAAGAAAAGAAGTACACTAACATCACCTGAGTCTTCTATACCAGGTAGATATGCCAGGAGAAAACAGCTCAAAAGTAAGTAATTCCAGTAAGAATAATTCTCATCAACACTACTACTTTCCTACTGATGAAATTTATCCTTCCAACTGGTGATTAAAGTGTACATGATGCTAGGGTGAGTGCACAAGAGATCCCCTATCACCAGAAAAACCTCACTCCTCAGATGGAGGCCAAACATCAACCTCATTTTGTTTGGCAAAATGTCACTTACCCTGTACCCCAAGAAAAGCAGCTAATGAAAAACCAGTAAACAAAGCCTGATTACAGAAAGGAAAAAATATTTTAGAAAATGGCCAAGAAAATCCACTTTGGAGAAAGGCTCTATGAAATCTGAATGGCAACAATTAAAAACTAACAAAAAGCAAAGTCCAAGATTCCCAGACCATCAATGTCAGGAAAGAAGCTGACCAAAATGCAAGATCACAGTGAAGTAAAACACAGCATCAGAGAAGAAGACCCCTTACCTTCATCCGCAAGGACTTCCGGGATCCCTCTCGAAATGCCTATCCCAAAGAGGAAAACAAGTAGAACAAAACAAAACTTGGTACAAAGAATGACAGTTACACCTATCTGAGACTAAAACTAAGGCAAGAACTAGTGTTCTAGTCTGTCCCCTTTACTCTAGGTAACAAACACAATGGAATTCCCCACACTATTGTCAAGAATAGGGGTGGCATAAGGCCAGTGAACTCTGAGGCTAATAACAATACTTTCCACTGTGAAATTAGGTAATTAACAGGGAAGAGCATGCATCACTTAAATCCTATATGCACCCCTGACACTAAAAGAAAAAGTATACAAAAATATTAAGTAAGGCTACAGATTTACGAGTTTGAAATTAAGAAGGAAATAAAGACCAATCCCCTTAATAAGGGGTGGGCAAGTCACCTAGAAGCAACAAAGTTGCTGTGATGGGGAAGAAAGAACACAAAACAGAAGAGGTTTCTTTTGGAGACTTTTTAGTTGAGAATACAGGAAAGTGACCACAACACTGAGTAAGCCTAGACCGTTCAAGAGATGTTTCCTGAATTTTTTGAAACAAGGGAAAAAACACTCAACCAACAACATGAAGTGGGCATGTACAGCACAAGAATTTCAGACTGGGTTTTGGGGTTGAGGAGGCAGGAGATACTTTAGGACAGTGGAAGCCTAGACTGGAGGCAGCTGTACACACGGACTTGTGCCAGGTGGACTGGGATTTCATACCTGGGATGTGGGGTTGTAGTAAAAGAAACTATGTGCCAGTTGTGATGGTATGGAGTGGCAGAAAAGAGTGTATGTTTGTAACACAGATTAGCTGATTTTCGCAAACAGAGCAGAAGTGGCCCATCAAACATCTGGATCAAATTTCTTAAAAGAACTTTGGTGTATTCTTCATCCAACATTTGGGCTATTTCAGATATATTTCTATTTAAGATACTTTTACCCTCCATACCTTGATTTTCTTCGTCTTTGGTGCTGCACGACCCTTCTCTGGACTCTTTTTCCGCTTCTTGGGTTTGGTTCTTCTAACAGTTAAGGTGATGCTTGTAGGTGTGTGCTGTGTTGCTGTATACAACACAGTGGAAGGAGAAAGCTCCTCATCCCAGCTTTCTGTTGCACTGCTATCCCCACCTGGAAAAAGGTCAGTTCACAGTGCATAAGAATCCTAAGTACATTAAAAAACAGCTCATTCCTTTACATCTAGCCCATACTCAGTAAGTCATTACTTCTACTAACTCTATTAGAACATAAATACCACAATCCATATGAACACAAAATTCTATCTGTATCTTTCTCACTAAGCACACAAACTCTATTCTCTATATGTACTTCCCGCCTTGAATTCGGTCCCCAAGCTCCCTTGCCTTGATGTGTATGTAACACAGAAAGGGATCTGTTCTTAGGTGTGTGTGTGCACTCACAGGCAATATTTTGATTAGTATAGGCCTAAACTGTTGATTCTGGATACAATTAATTCATAACAACAGAATTACAACGGTTTTTGAGAAGACTTCAATGACTGTCCATGAAAAGAGCTGGGGATCATGGGAACTTTCAAGAGGGGTTCTTAGGACGAATATTAAAACCAAAAAATAGTATGTGTCAAAACATGGGCCTAACCCATCTTTGGCTCACCTGATATGTTGTCCTGCTTCCGCCGATGAAGTCTAATAACCTTCCCCCTGCTCATTCCCCTAAAGAGGGAAAACAAACTTAAAGTAGTCCTTCCAACAGCATGCAGCACATCATCGCACACATGGGAGAAGTATCTCTGCATATACTACCCCCTTCCTCCCACCTACCAAATGTTTCCAGGACATTAAATTTCATATCAAATTCAATAGCTTTAAGATCAATCTCTCATTCCTTGTTGTCAGCAATTCTCACCTAGTGCAGAGAATTCGAGCCAAGGAGCACTAAGGAATCATCTACATTAACAAACACAAGAAAGAATACTTTGAGCTTTTCCCTACTAATAAGAAACCCTAATCCCAGTAACCCAGGGTTGGATTTAGATGGAACACGATCTTACCTGCACTTGTCACAGTTGAGAAGGAAGCCATCCTGAGAAAGACCACAAGGACACCAGGAAGGAACAGTCTCTCCTTCAGAGTTCGGGCTGTCTCCACAGCGTTCCTCTACGGGCGACGGCAGGCCATTCAGGTCAGAACGAGGGATGATCGTCTGGACAGGGGGAGAAGCAGGAGGTGTCGGAGGAGGAGGGGCTCCGTAATTATGATCCTGAAAATAAGATTTTTTAAATCAACAGTGTCCAAACACTGGCCCCTCTCTCCCCTAAAGTATGGTACATATGGAAAGAAAGAAGAAAGTAGTACCCTTTGTTTTTTGGCTTCAACCAGGAAAGTGATAAAACAAAATGCCAAGGTCAACTGGGACATAAAAACAAGAACAATGATGCAGGGCTAGACGTCCGCTGGAGGCAGGGAAGTGCAAAAGGGGCAACTTCGTCATGCTGCATATAAACATTTCAAGAAAGTCACAATGTATAAGAATGGATTACACTCCAGGAAGATCACTGCTCTGGAGAGAAATAAATGCATACTCACAGCATAAGGCAGTCCTCGACACCCATGCCTCTGAGTGGTCCCATAATTATGAGTGGAATACACGCTCTTCTCATTAACTGCTGGACTAGCCTCCACAGATTCAGGGCTGCACAAAGGCGAAAAGCAATGCATGATAGCATAACACCTAATCTTTCCTTAAACTAAGACTTAACTTCCCATTCTAACCCCTCCTCTTTCCACAACCACCAGCCACTAGAGTAAGAGAAAGAACTCAGTGAAACAATGTCATCAACGTAACTAAGCCTATAAATAACAGTAGGAGTGTTATTAAATGTGGATTTGTGTGTAACATGAAGCCAGTATAGGCAGATGTCTCAAAGCAGGCACCTGGGATACAAGGTGTCCCTAATGACAAACACAAACGTACCAGCTGAGCAGGGAGTTTCCCCTAGAGAAGCCACTCTGGGCTGGTTTAGACTCAGAACTATTCTTCTTAATTGGATCTCTTAATACTTCCATGAAACCTCACATGACATTTGCAGTGAGTGAGATGATGAAAGTGCCTTCTGCACTGCCCCAGGGACCAGGCCCTCTTCCATTCACTACCAAGACAGGATACCCTGAAGAAAGTACAGGTAAAAACAATGGCATCTTATATTTATCATACCTCTCATCTTGATGAACCCCCAAACACCTTCCACATATTAAGAATAATAATTTCTCATCCACCAATGACATGCAAGCATATCAAGGACACAATTATTTAATAGCTGCATGGTAATACCACAGAACTTCAAACTAATCAAAACTGCACTCAGAAGTTTATTCTAGTGATAAATAACAACAGTAGTACTAAGTACCATTCTGAATTGTCTATTATTTTCTAGGAGATTTATAGTATTAATTTGTTTACTCTGCAACTACTAAACATGGTAAAGAGCACCCCATTTTTACAGAATGTGAAGTTGAGGTGGTGAGATTATATAACTACCAAGGTCACACAGTCAATGTGACTCCAAAGTCTGTGCTCTTTCCACTACACCTAACTAGTTTGGAAACCAGGGTAACTTTCTTCCTTTAAAGAAAATGAGGTAAGATCTTAAATAACCAAGCTTATTGAGAAGCTTGGCTGAGTAGCTTTCTGTACCGACACTGAGTGGAAAATAACTGTTTAAGCACAATTTATTAATATAAAATAATTATAAATGTGTTTTAAGTTAAGAAATTTAATGTAGCCCTTATTTGATAATAAAAAGATAGAGGTGGCTAAGGACAAAATTCAAGTTCTGGGGCAAAAAGAACTTAACTGATTGCTTAGGTAACTGGTTAGGTTTTGGAGAATTCTGAAAGATAATTAAGGAATGTAACTGTTTGACTTTGCAAAACTGAATAATGGATTATCTGTCATTTAAATTAACTAGCAAACTAGCACTGAGATTCACAAATTAGAAACTCCAAAGACACAATAACTCAGTCTTGGTGATGGGTCAAAGGGTCTTTTAGGGAAGCAAATAATGAATACTGTTTGTTTCACATAATAAACATTTTTCCTGCTTGGAAATATACATAATATAGGACTTGGTGGGAACAAAGTGTGCAGTTCAATGTGGTGCAATGTCAGCTAAGAAGTGAGGGATAAAAGAAAATTCTGAGATATGTATCCAACTCACCCAGTTATATGCTCCAAAACTGAGAAGGGATCTTATAAATAACAGCAAAGGTAATTTCTAGGTGAAGAAGAACTTTAGACATAGGAAAGTATTCTCTGTTAGTGAAGTGCATGCATTTTATTATTTAAAGAGTGTCTGCAAGATGGGAACTGGGCAGGGGTGGGGGGGAATACATCAAGAATGCAGGTCAGTATTCTTGAGAAATAGATGATCTGAATATGGCTCACTGAGAGGCAATCAGCTCTGATTATTAGGAAACAGGTGGAGTTTCCTAAATGAAACCAAAGGCAAACAAGCATTAATAAAATGAAGGTAGAATTTAGTTTCTATGATGGACAGTTAAGAGAAAGTAATAACTTTATACAGCATTGTTAATTTACTACATAAATAAGTATTTCAAAGAGCTGTACATATTTTATGTAAGAGATTTTGTACCACTGAACACATGGGGTGAAACATGATAGCTGTTTATTAGAAATGGATTTTTTTTTTTTGGACGGGATAAAAGAAAGTGGCATGAGATAAAAGATGGCCATGGAGATGGAGCTATGCTGGTTGTATCTTACCCATCTCCAAACTGGGTAAATATGAACATATGCACTTCATGTGCAAGTCTAGGGAATAAAAATAAAATGTATATTGTGTAGGTTAAAAGGCCATCCCATTGTCATAATACTTTGTAGTTAAGCATAGCATTTAATATATTATTTATGTGTGACAAATACTAAAATTTAAGCTCATATCTTTTGATGAGGAAACTTTGCAATTTCCATACTGGTTACAGATTAAATGCATAATTACACGTTGACAGGTAACTACATAATTTCCTAGGATATTCCTTGACATATACACATATACCAGATCTTCTCTATATTTTAAAATACTGATAAAGAATTTGAGTATTAGGTTTGCATCTCTTTATTAGCCAATTATTTTATGCAAATGTAATTGTAGCCTTTCTTCCCCTATGTTTAAATGTCTATGACAGTTGGGCACATACACAGAAGGCATGCTCACAACAGATATACTCCATCAATTGTGTTTTCAGTACAATGTGCAACCTGTTGTTGTAACACTACCTCTGAAATTCATTTATGGCAGGACAGTAAACTCTGAAAAGTCTTTCCTTCTATTGTTACATCTAGAGGTTTTCCTACAAATATACAAAAAAACAAAAACAAAAACAAAACATAATGTAGACCACTGCCATCAGATATAAAATCCCATAAAGTAAGGTCTAGGTCTTTTTACTTAGTTGAGTATATTGCCCTTAATACCAGGTTTAATCTCAGAGTGCCCAGAACGGTGGAATATGCGTGACAGTGACATACGCATAATGAAGCATTAACAAATATCATTAACAATTTAACAGAATGGTATATAAGCTAATTGTTGACATTTTCTTGCCTTGTACGGATACAAAATGAAAAACTGAAAAATTAGGTATGACTACAGTAGTGGAAATCTGTCTGGAGATCAAAGATGAAAATGTTTCAGGAGATAGAAACACTGCAGTCAAATTTTTAGGCCAGAAATATTTTTTGATTCTGTAATTATTTCTGGACTCCCTAAGCAACAATTATGGGTAGTCACCTCTGTACTCTGGGAAAAATACATGTTTTAAGAATAATTGTTTTAGGTCTTTTTCTTAGCTACTAATCCCAATCTTATTGAGTTAATCAACACTGAATTTTTTTGTTGTTGTTGAAATTTCTCACAAATGTTAGAGTTGTCTACCTATACAGTTTGTTAGTCATTCCATATAGGAGGCTAGTGGTTGACTTTATACAAATCCATTAACATTATACAATTACCTATTGATGCAGTTAAGTTTTTAAGTACTTTGTCTGGGAAACAGTTATAAAATTGGAAGCTTCAGCTATTGGTGTAATTAAATCTCTTTGGCATGCAAAAAAATAAAAACAAAACAAGAAAAAGGGCTCTGGAAGTAACACAATCCACCCTTTCCCAGCCCCCACCCTCCATCTTCTTTTTTATATGGGAATAAGGCCAAAAACTGCTTTCAATTACAGACTACCCCAGAATATAACAGACTGCCTCTTAGGGTAGCTTCATTTTAAGTCTTCCTCTTTAAGGAAGTCATCAAACAGTTATTCTAGGTGGCTTTGTGAAGAAATACACATGCTCTTTACTAATATTCTCAGTTTTTAGGAAGAAAACCACTATTATCAGGGATGCAGTTGAACCCAGAGTTTTGGAACAGTTTCTTTACTTTGCTGAAGGGGAAAGAATCCCCAGGGACTGTGAAAATGGCAAGAGAAACAGGGGAATTAGAGCAACACCCACCTCACTCAAGAAGTGGCTGTGGGATCAAGAGTCTGAACTGGACCTGAACATATTCAAAACACCAGGATTTTTCCAGCCCAGACCCTAATCCCTGGTACTGCCTGGAATAGACTTGGCTTCTGGGGGTGTGCTGCCCCCTAGGCCCCTTGGGTCTCTTTCGCTGGACTTTCACATCCTGGTGTAGTGCCACTTCGTCTTGAAAGGTAGGGGGCTTCCACTTCCTTTCTGTAAGCAAGGAAGATTGGGTACAAGGGAGGTAAAAGGACAAGAGGGGGAATCTGTGAGCAGGGGGAATCTCGGACAACTTAAAAGAGAAGGGATACAAAAGGCTAAAAATTTTAAAACTGTGAATAATATATAAAGTTTTATAATGAAGGCCTACCTTCATTGCCATTTGGCATTTAAATTCTTCAAGAACAGAGAGTCTATTTTAGGGATTGGACTTTTCGACAAATTCTGAATTCCTAAAGCTGCTCTTAGCTGAAAAAAAAGTTTGGTACCACTGATTTTGAAGGTCCTCTTTCTAGGCAATGAATATTATAAAAAACAGGTGACACTACTTTCCACATTTTCTATCCCAAATATCAGAAGGTCTAAGCAACCTGCCCATACAGTAGCAGCCCCTTTACTCTAGAATAATGAGAAGTACATAGGAAGAGGCCTTCAAGGAAAATCAGCAGGAGAGAACTCCTCCTTATCCTCCATTCATCAGATAATCATTAACTCTACAGAAGCAGGTAGTGACACCTACTTGTCTTCCTTACCCATCAAAACAAATGAAAATAATCACTATCTTGAAAATTTAGTCCTATTAATTATTTACTCAGAAATACCAACCCCCTCCCAAATTCTTTTCCTCCCCCTTCTAATTCTTTTTTGACTCCAGCTTCTACAGGGGAAAGGGAACGGTCTAATGTCATTTATAATGGGCTAGGCTTGGGTATAGAAAATACTACATATTTACTATTAGATGCCCATAAGAAATTTGTCTTGATACAAACTGGTAATGTACCTACTACCTAGGAAGCAGCACTTACTCTGATCCAGCAGCCATATCTGAGTAGGATGTATCTGGTGTGGTGACTCCCAGAGGGATTGCAATGCTCATGACGTCCAACACAGCAGAGAGTGGAAATCACGGGGTCCAATTATTGGAGACTGGCCACTCTGAGAGTGGGGGTGAGCTGCAGAGCCTCAACCAACATGTTATGGACATGAGGAATCCTAGCACAGAAAATGAAAATATCTAGTAACCAGATAGGTCTTTAAATTTATTGCAAACGCTAATGAATATTTTTCTATTTTTTTGAACGAAGTTTTTAAGGGATAGATATAAAATACAAGGAATCAGCATTGTCCCTGTTTACTATGCTCTGCATTAATGTTCCACAAAGTGAGGTAACAAAAATCATGCTCTCTTTTCATTTCCATTTTTTTTCTTTTCAGATAAAGGAAAAAGTTAGATAGTCTGCTCATCAATGAGCACATTTCTCCCATTCCACAACTGCTTATCAAACAAGATGTTCTAGGACCTAACTAATGAGTTTTAAGTCAGATAATGGTCAAAAGAATTATCACAGTTTAATGTTATTCCTTCCAAATTAAATAGGATGATAAGTGATCAATTTATGTATATTTGACTGAAAATAGCTGCTTTTTATTGCCTTCTTTTGACATAGAATACCCTTTTACACTTTTAAACTCTTTTTAATAACTATAATTTGGGGAGAAGACGTAATGATTAACTATATTTGTAAGGTGATACCCACCACTATGTATGAATAAAAGCATAAAACACAAAGTGTACAATTTCATGATAAAAATGAGAAAACACTGCATGGAAAAGCAGTGAGGATACCTTGAGTTGGTGACCACAGCCAGTGGAATTTGGGAACAGAAAGACAAACTCAGTAACATAAACAAACAAAATTAGATTAAGAGACTTGGAAGTGTGGTGCAAAGGGAAAAACTGTACTCTGATTTTTACATTAGTGATTTTACAACTTTGTTAAAAAAAAAATCATTAAAAGAATGTAACAAGAAGTAATTTATGTGGGAGGAAAGAAACTCAATTTGACTGTTAAGGTTCAGGTTAACAAAGGTTTTCAAAAAAAGAAAAAAATATATAGTAAGAAGTCATGATTGATATGCTGATTCATGATAAGACAAATAACACAGTAGTAAATGATTATTTACACTAAAAAATTAAATCAAATGAAAAGTAATAGCATATTAATTGAGTCAATCCAGGAGATTAATACAAATTTTAAAATGATTAAGATGATCTGAGATGCTTGACTCTTATTTTGAAATATGAAGCAAATTAATGTGGAAAAGAAAACCAACTGTGGACAGTGAATCAGGCCAAGACTTTTAAGAACACATAAAAATAATATTCTTCTTTTATATCATTATTTTAAAGTGCTAGAACAGCTGTAAACTAAGTAGTCCTCCCTGGCATCTACACTTGAAAGAGCTGTATCTCACCAATGGATCTGCTGCTAAGTCGCTTCAGTCGTGTCCGACTCTGTGCGACCCCACAGACGGCAGCCTGCCAGGATCCCCCGTTCCTGGGGTTCTCCAGGCAAGAACACTGGAGTGGGTTGCCATTTCCTTCTCCAATGTATGAAAGGAAAAGTGAAAGTGAAGTCGCTCGGTCGTGTCCGACTCTGTGCAACCCCATGGACTGCAGCCTACCAGGCTCCTCCGTCCATGGGATTTTCCAGGCTAGAGTACTGGAGTGGGATGCCATTGCCTTCTCCAGGACTCTGCAAAATCTGGGTGTGGCAATACACTTGCTCCTACTCAACTTGGGGTGATGTATTCGACTTGAGACTGAAATGAAAAAGGAAGATCTTCCTATCTATTGTCCTTACAGCTTGTAAAAAAAAAAAAAAAAAGTGACTAGCATAACTTTCTGCTTTGGGGCCCATCCTACACATAAATGTTTCTTTTCCCTAACAATATATTCAAACAGAGTAGATCTGTATACCCTCTGAGCCTCTGGGAAACTGAAATAAAATCTACAAAAAATAGAAGAGAGAATACTTATCAAGTAAGTCCAAAAGGGCATTTTTGAACTTTGGGAGCTGTTGGTTACAACTCTTTCTTTATTTGATATCACTGTATAATTCTCGAATTAAAAACAAAAAATCCAAAGGCTACTTAATAACCAGAACACAATCTAATAATAATACTACTCTTGACCAATACTGGAATCCGAATCACGTGTTATACTTCAGTAAAGAACCCAACCCCCAATTACTCAACACCACTAAAAAATCCTGTCATAGCCATTACTGTTATATAACCATTAAAAAAATGCAGGTGTCTAGATAAAAGAAAACTTTTTTGTAATTTTACATGACCATTTCCACTCTTCTGATGAAGGCATTTTAGATTAGCATGGTTATCTTGCTTCAAGTAATACTTTTATAATATTGGGCCTTTTTAATAATAATAAAAAAGATGGCAAAACCTAACTTCTCATATAACCCTGAGCCTAGTTCCTCTTCTACATAACATGTAAAATGTAGCTATTAAAATGTTCACTGAAGAACTTGTAACATTATCTATATGCAATATGTAATTATAATTACTCTAGTTTTATAACATAAGACAACAGGTTCCTACTACAGTTTACAAAGTTTAGTAGTTATAGCAGTTACTAACTTATCATACAGTTTGGAGATATGTCCTAGAAAGAGTGATAAGAATTAACATCTCTTTGTAGAACAGTTTCAAGATTTCTTTTACTTGTTAATTTGTCTCTATTCCTACCAAAATATAAACTCAATTAGGACAAGGATTTCTGTGTTTTATCCTCTGCTATAGATCCAAAGTCTAGAACAAGTATTTGAGAATATTTCCTGGCACAGAGATTTTTGAGAATATTTGCTGAATAAATTATGATCACTATTATATCAAAATTAAAGTTTTAGTATTCATTAAAGTGCAAAAGTTAAAACAAAAGAATTTACTTGGCTCAGTCACCTTTTTATAGACCTCTGAATATGAAGTCCCCCAAAATTATCTGCCAGAAGCTGTGAAGACCTAGAAAAAGTTAAGAAACAAATTAGTATAGATAGAAATAACAAAGATGGACACACAGCATGGAATTCTAGAGAAATAATATTTTAATGGCAATTTTGTTTCATTTCTGTATTCTGCCTTGTTTACCATACTATGTTCCATTTAGTGGTTTATCTTTGTCCTTTAACCTTGTTACATTATTTTCCTGTAAACCCAGAACCTAAATAAAAGGTAGAAATGGCAATTGTCTTTGAGTTAAGTGGTAAGTACTGTCTCTGGGTGATCCTTTTCTTTCCATCCAATTAGAATTCTCTTCCATTTCCCAAAGGATTCGTTTTCTCTCTCTGAGAAGATGCTTCTTTCCTGACCCATTCCTAAACTCACAGGCTTTTCTTTAATCAAGTTCATGTGATTCTCCAGTCAAACAGGGATTCACCATCATCTATTAAAGCTCATATTACTCTTTTCCTCCCCCAACACATCTCTCCATCCTCTTATCCTACTACAGAAAGACTGATAAGAGTCAATTTCTCAACTACACAATGGAAGAAATGTAGAAAATAGAGCTTTAATTTGCTTTCTACACTCTGAAAAGGAAAACAGGTGATGACCCAGGATTTTGGGGAGGGGGACAAAGTCAATTTAACAGTAGCCTGAAAAGGGTATCAATATCTGAAGTGTTAATATATCATATATGTGAAAATAGTTGTTTGAGGGATTCCAGTACCAAGCAGTAAATGTTCTTTATGCTGGTATCTTATGGATTTCTAACTTTATTAAAAACTGGAAAATAAACTATTCTTTAGAAACCATTTTAAAAGACCATACTCAGAACTATACAAATGAAAGGCCTGAGGGTGAACTGAAGTGAAGTGAAGTGGCTCAGTCGTGTCTGACTCTTCGCGACCCCATGGACTGTAGCCTGCCACGCTCCTCCATCCATGGGATTCTCCAGCCAAGAGTACTGGAGTGGGTTGCTGTTTCCTTCTCCAGAGGATCTTCCTGACCCAGGGATCGAACCCAGGCCTCCTGCATTGTAGGCAGATGCTTTACCGTCTGAGCCACCAGGGAAGTCATAAAAATGAAAAGCATGAGGGTAACAGTAAACAAAAGGAAGAAATTACATCAAGGAAGAAATACACTCCTTTAGCAACAACAAATGCTCTGGAATTTCAATTTAACTACAATCAGAACACTCCTCCAGAACCCCTAGGAATAGTATTAAATTCTTAGACTCAAAAACACAACCAGCTTGTCTCCCAGTCCTGAGTACTCTTTGAGAAATCACCATTTATTGATACATACAGTTTCTAAGGAAAAGGCTGTTAAGAACATGCCAGAAATGGTTTATAATTACTCCTATCTTTTTAATTGGGTTCAGAAATGGTCAATAGTCTCTGTATTTGTCATTCTGACAGTCTCTTCTCTACATGACTTGCTGAAAGCACAAGACCCGTGTGATCTGTCAGGTCACTCTCAGAGAAGACAGACAATAAATGTTTTAAGAACAACTCCAACAGACATTTCAGAAAAAGAAATTGCATCAGCCAGGTGAGCCGGAAGCAGCTGGGAGACAAGAGTCCAATAAACAGCCAATCCGATGAAAGAAATTCAGAACAAATCTGCTTCAGTAATCCTGTGAAGAGGACTGGCAGGAAGAGGAGTGCCGCTTCAGAAAAAGAACAGGCCTCATATGCTTCAGACAGTCTTTGTACTGTGGCTGTGGACCTTGGCCATTCTCCCAGAAATGATGCAATCCTGATGAACAAGATCTGCTGCCAGAGAAACAATTGTTAACAGCCTATGCAGACAGAAACTTAGCCAAGAAGCAGTCTCTGATCAGCTCTCTCCACAAACCACCAGAAAAGTCAAATTTCTTCCTAAATTTTGGTCTCTGACAGAGCATGTAAGTGAATATATATTCAGACATATACAATCATGCCATTTTCTCATGGTGTCCCTTTTTAGTTCCTCTGGCTTTATAATATCTATGCTCTATCATTCAATGTGAAATAAAACATTGAGATTGCTTTTATTTTATGAATTCTCATGTTATCAGCAAGGTACTTACTTACATTGAAATTTTACACCTTTTTCCTTCATCCTCATAAATATATGTTCTGAGCTATAGTGGCTTTCCTAAGTTTTAAAATCACTTTGAAATCTAGGGCAAAATTATGAGATTTCAGAGTAAAGATAAATTATGCACAATTTATCTTATTTATTAAGGGCCAGAAAGGTATATTTTATGGGTATTTTTGAAATTATGTTAAACTCAGTATGTTAAAAGTAGGCACGTATTACAGAAAAAGAGATAATCTCTTCCCGCTTAGGCTGACATAAAAGGTAGGCTGAGTTACAGTTTGCAAGGCCCACTTTTCTCAAGGGCAGTGATATTAATCTTTTAAGAGAGGGTAATGATTATTTTCATCCTATTAGCCACAACTTACTATTCTAGAATCAACTTAAATACTCCCTAGATTCTTCACCTCCTAGGTCTGGTTTCTTTTTCAGAGCTTTGGCTATCAGGCTGCTAACACAATACTGTTACTATGAAATTATTAGGATCCTCCTTCACCGGAATACTAAATAAAAGGCTGTATACAAGACAACTCTATTCTCTAAACTCTTTAAGTAGCCAGAAGCCACAATTAACCAAATTTTTTCTTTCTGAAAGCAATAACCTTTAAAAGGGGGTTCACTAAAAACACAAGCTTCTAAAATGCATTCTGAAACCAATGTGTTCAGTCAAATCTACTATCCTAATATTTAAACTATTACATAATATTAAATTAAAAATCAACGGATTAACAGAATAACTCTAAAGCAGTAAAAGACTTTTAACAGGCCAATAAACCCAACTCAATTAAGAAGAAAACATGTCAGAGAAATCTTCAATAAGGGTTAGTTAAAAGGAAATAACCATTAATTTTAAGATTTAATTTCTGAATCTGATTATTCAAAATTTTGTTATACATATAAGCTGAATTTATTCTTAAATACTCTTTATTTAAATTTCTTACTTTTGAATGACTAAACAGTAAAAAGAGAAGATGGGGAAAGTATCTGAGAAGACTTTCTGGTGATTTATTACCTTCAACTTAATTTTTAAATCACAGAATAGTTAAGAATGCAATAAATAGACAACTTGTTGTATATAAATGACCAACTTGTTTGAGAACTAATGTGGCAGCTACACTATATGCTTATCTTCCATTTCCAATCCAAACTGAGATATTGAGGAAAAACACTGCCGTTTTACAGCAACATAAAAGCTTTTTATCTTGGGACAAGAAAAATTATGAAAAAATAGTATATTAGGAGTTAGGAAATTTGAGTTCTAACCCACAACTTATTTAATCTGGTGATCTCATAAAAATAACATTTTATAGATGAACCTTAAATTCCTCTAAAATCTTCACTGGGTTTCCTCATGCTCTAAATTTCTGTGAATCCTGGCACTAACAATTAATGCAATGTCTTGAAAGTTCGTCTTCTCATTGTACAACAGAAAGAATACCTATTCTGCTGACTCAAAGGTGCACATGGATTGGTGCTTGTAGCAATCAAGAATTTAAATGGCTGTAACTTTTAAACATATGTAAACAGAGAGGAGCTGCTATTAATAACCTGATGATGGCTAAAAATTATTTTCACTCATTTCCAACAATGTGTATTTCAACTTTCCTACAGTAAAAATGTGAGCAAAGGATATGTGGGAAAAATGCAAAAAAAAAAAAAAAATCTAGGAGAGATAAGAAACAACATTAGAATAAATAAATAAGAATTACTGGAAAATAAGACACCAACTCTAAGAGAGAGAGCTCAGAGTTCTGGGGGAAAGTTCACATACTTGGGGTAGTGTAAGTATAAGTTAGGCTTACAATCTGAAGCAAGTTAATACAGGCAAAGGATCTAGAAGTGCAGGGCTGAAGAGAAGAAAAGACAGACGTGTTTTGATAAACTAGAGAGACTAACAAAAGATCATGATTTAGTAATGTAGAGCCAAGATAAAGTTTTCCTTTTCTCCCACCCCTTCTCCTTCAACACTTGTTTATCCCCTGGCTCCTTTACCTAAATTTATACTCCCTCTAGGGGCAACTGGGCTTGGCACAATAAACTGATGTCTATAAAAGCTCTAAATTTACTAGAATAGGAGGTAATTAAAACCCAGTAAAAAACAAAAAACAAAAACCCTATTTCAGTCCATAGTAAAAATTTCTTTCCCCATGAAGAACTTCATTAAAGATAATACTGTAGAGACAAAGACATACTTCACTGTACTTGGGAGGGAGACAGGATAAGAGCACATGGCTGTGAATAATGGAACTACTGCGATCTTAAATTATTTTTAGATTATATTAAGGAAAAAAGTATTTTATTTATAACCCATGTAACAATGGTAAACAGATATTCACTGTGAAACTAACCAAGGATGCAGACTCTTTCTGTCCTTAGAAATAATCAATTCGGAAAATTTTAGTTTTTTAAGTATCAAGTAAAGATGACGCCCTCAGTGAACTATGATTTATCTCTTTAAAGAGCTATATTCAAAAGACTTCCTAAAGGTTTTGTTCTACTCTGTAGCCTCTGATCATGCTTTAGAGCCATTTCTCCACTAGATTGGAAAAGAACCTCTCCTGTTTGCCTCCTCCTCTCAATCATACCTTTTCATTTCCAAACCTTGAAATGGGAATAATGTCTATTTCCTCCAGACAAAGTAGGTTATGGACATTTATAAGGCATTAATTGTATACTTTCATTAGTTTAGGCAAAATTTCTCTACTTGATAAAAAATTCAGAGTCTTAAGTTTAGAGTCTAATTCATTATTCTAAGTAAGCGAAGAAACAGAGCTTTAAAAATATTAACTTAAAAGAAGCCACATACCCAGTAGTGGAGTAAAGAAAGAAAATTAGATACCAACATCAGAATAAAAAAAAAATTTTTTTTTTTCTGGAGGCTGCTGAGCGGCTTGTGGGATTTTAGTTCCCCAACAAGAAAATGAACCCAGGCCCTCTGCAGTGAGAGCATGGAGTCCAAATCACTGGATTGCCAGGGAATTTCCTAAAAGAAATTAAAAATAAATAAATAAATAAATAAGCACCAGTTGTTACTGGTTCTACGTTGGACAAACAAGTTCAGATCAACATTCCTGGTTCTCGGGAGTTATATTATCTAGATCTGTCAGGGTTTTCTTCATCCATTCATTCAATAACCATGAAGTAACTACTCATATAATTATACTATGTATAAAAACGATGTTAAGAGCTATTTACAAATGTTGCTCTTATCCAACTAGAAAAGGGCAGGTACTCAGTAAAAATTGCCTGTGTGCCAAGTATTTCATTTTCACAACCATGAAGTGAATAGAAAATCCTAAAGTGTGCCTCTACAATTTATGAGTCATCTTGAAGTGAAACCACCACCCTACCCCCAAAGAAAGAAAACCCAAGCCACTCCATAGTTTAGCAGTGACATGGAGGAGCACAGAAACAGATTCTTCTGTAATAAATCTTTTAAACTGTTTAGACAAAACTTATCATTGACTGGTCTCATGAAAAATTCTATTAAGAATGAAGAAGAATGATGAACAATGGGCAACAAGAACCTTCAAAACACAAACAGAACCTGACCATACATGTCCTGTGATTATTTGGCTGACGAGGTGCCAAAGTATATAGCAGTAAAGGAATTTAAAGCTTAGTAATTCTGATATGCACAACAGGGATCTCTCCTGACCAACAGCTGTATCTTTATTAACTTATAAATAAAAGTATAAATATCACAACAACATTAATTTTAAGTGTTTTATTTTATATAAACTTACAAAATATATTATAAAAATATACAAACATTACAAAAGCATAAAAAGTAGAAGTTAAATTCTCACACAAGTCTAGTTCCCAAAGATGAAAGTGATAACCCTATTCTTCTTTAATCTACCTGGCTCATTTAGTTTTGGACATTTATATGCCTAAGTACAGATTTATTTCTCTTAAATGACAACACTGTATTCTATTCTGTGGATGTACTGTAATTCAAATCAGTCCTCTGCAGGTGGATGTTTAGATTGTTGCTAATTTTCCACAATATACACAATGCTGCACTGAATGCATGTACATATGCCTTTCTTTATACACGTGTATAAACATTTCCTTTGGACACATTCTTAGAAGTGGAACTACTAGAAGGGCACAAGCATATTTACTAGTGATGCTGAACCATGCTCCACAAAATTAAAGCCATTTTACACTCCCATAAACACAGTGGGAAAGCTATATTTTCTCATAAGCTTCAAAATAATTTCAATTCTAAGGGTCTTCATACGGTCTCTTCTTTAGAAGAGACTCTCTACTGCCTAAAAGAAAATCCTAAAATGAAAGTTATCTACGAATTCTCAATAATTCAGTGATTAAGACTATTGATTGAGTGCACTCAGTTCAGTTCAGTTCAGTTCAGTTGCTCAGTCGAGTCCGACTCTGCGACCCCATGGACTGCAGCATGCAAGGCCTCCCTGTTCATTACAAACTCCCAGAGTTTACTCAAACTCATGTCCAATGAGTCGGTGATGTTATCCAACCATCTCATTCTCTGTCGTCCCCTTCTCCTCCAGCCCTCAATCCTTCCCAGCATCAGGGTCTTTTCAAATGAGTCAGCTCTTCTCATCAGGTGGCCAAAGTATTGGAGTTTCAGCTACAGCATCAGTCCTTCCAGTGAATATTCAGGGCTGATTTCCTTTAGGATGGACTGGTTTTATCTCCTTGCTGTCCAAGGGACTCTCTTTTCCAACACCACAGTTCAAAAGCATCAATTCTTCTATGCTCAGCTTTCTTTAGTCCAACTCTACACGACTGCTGGAAAAATCATAGCTTTGACTAGATGGACCTTTGCTGGCAAAGTAATGTCTCTGTTTTTTAATATGTTGTCTAGGTTGGTCATAACTTTGCTTCCAAGGAGCAAGAGTCTTTTAATTTCATGGCTGCAATCACCATCTGCAGTGATTTTGGAGCCCCCAAAAATAAAAGCCATGTTTCCACTCTTTCTCCATTTAATTGCCATGAAGTGATGGGACCGGATGCGATGATCTTAGTTTCCTGAATGTTGAGTTTTAAGCCTGCTTTTTTGCTCTCCTCTTTCACTTTCATCAAGAGGCTCTTTAGTTCTTCACTTTCTGCCGTAAGGGTGGTGTCATCTGCATATCTCAGGTTACTGATATTTTTCCTGGAAATCTTGATTCTAGCTTGTGCTTTATCCAGTCTGGCATTTCTCATGATGTACTCTACATATAAGTTAAATAAGCAGGGTGACAATATACAGCCTTGACGTACTCCTTTCCCGATTTGGAACCAGTCTGTTGTTCCATGTTCAGTTCTAACTGTTGCTTCTTGACCTGCATACAGATTCCTCAGGAAGCAGGTCAGGTGGTCTGGTATTCCCATCTCTTTCAGATTTTCCACAGTTTCTTGTGATCCACACAGTCAAAGGCTTTGGCATAGTCAAAAAGTAGAAGTAGATGTTTTTCTGGAACTCTTGTTACTTTTTCAATGATCCAGCAGATGTTGGCAACTTGATCTCTGGTTCCTCTGCCTTTTCTAAATCCAGCTTGAACCTCTGAAGTTCACAGTTCACATACTGTTGAGTGCACTGGATGACCTCTAAAATTCTTTTATGCTGAGTAGGAGATCTCAGTTACTTTTTCACTAAATTTGGGCTGGGATATTCAAAGTAAAACTTAGATAAGGTACTATTACAGAACCAAAGTACTTTCTTACAGTTGTCTCATGCTGCTGCTGCTAAGTCACCTCAGTCGTGTCCGACTCTGTGTGACCCCATAGACAGCAGCCCACCAGGCTCCGCTGTCCCTGGGATTCTCCAGGCAAGAACACTGGAGCGGGTTGACATTTCCTTCTCCAATGCATGAAAGTGAAAAGTGAAAGTGAAGTCGCCCAGTTGCGTCCGACTCTCCGAGACCCCATGGACTGCAGTCTACCAGGCTCCTCCGTCCATGGGATTTCCCAGGCAAGAGTACTGGAGTGGGGGTGGTTGTCTCATGAGATAACTTTAATTCATTTAACAGAAGGCAGAACCAAGCTCTAAATTTTTTTCCCCAGTTATCAAAAAACAAATTATGCTAACCATCTAGATAGCATCTGTAGATCTGAGCTCTTCAAACAGGTTATCAAAACTCTGTTGAAGCAGTTCTGCCTCAGTAGTATAAAATATGATACCTTCAGTTTTAATTACCCTTGGAAAGAGAAGAAATTTTGAAACTATAAGAAGCTCATCGATATGGTTTATTATAAGAGTGCCAAAATATTGACTAAATTTATAACAAATTTCTATAAATCATTTGGTATATGTTCGCCTATTACACTAGACATGGTTCAAATCTAAGTTCTGGGCAAATGAGGCAAAACATCCCTCCCTTTCACTGTGCTGGCACTAGCACCTGACTGAGAGCCTAGATGAATAGCTATTCTTTCTCCTTTGAAATATTTCACGAATTGTCTTTTATCCTTTCAGCAACACGATTCAAGGTTGCAATGAACTGCTCTCATGGGCTCTGGGTTCTCAACTCTTCATTTTCCCATAATGCTAATCCTTCTAGGGCCTAATTATGATCATTATCATTCTACTATTAAAACTTAAAATGGCTACCTAATATCTACTGGGTTAGTTCAAACTCCTTTGCCTGAATAAAAGATTGCCTTTGTTAATTAGATATTAACCTGTGTTTTTTCCTTTTCCTTCAAAATTTTGTTCACACTACTTGTCTGATATGGTTTTTTTTTGCACCTTAAAAAAACTTTATTAAGAGAAATTTCAAACAAATATAAAATCACAGAAAACCCTGTACTGAACTGATACAGATCCTACCAAGCTTTAATGAACATCCAACTCACAGTCATCTTATTTTATTTATAACCTTTCCTCTTCTATACTATTATTTTAAAGCAAATCCAAGAAATACAGGTTGTATGTATTACATCTGCTGAGTAAAGTTGTCCCTTGTTTATTTTAAATATAGTGAGAGTGGCTAGCATATGACAACAGGTAGCAGTGATATGGAAAGACCATTTCATTGCAAAAGTGAAAATGGATAAAAAGCTTAATGTAACCCATCAACTGATTTGCTGAGTAATGTTTATACACACATGGCTATGAAAAAATGTCTTTTTTTTTTTCCCCTTAAAAAAATTACTGGGAATTCCCTGGTGGTCCAGTGGTTATAGGATTCTGCTTCCACTGGAGGGCACACAGGTTCAATCTCTGGTTCGGGAACTTGGATCCCACAAACCATGTGGCCAAAAAAAAAAAAAAAAGGATTGAAAGCAATTTTTTAAAAAAGCTTTTGGCGCTTATGATTCATTTTATAAAAACTTTTTTGGCTGCACCACAGGGCATGTGGGATCTCGGTGTCCCCCCCCTACCCAACCCCCGTGACCAAGTCCCCTACAGCAGAAGCCCAGGGAAGTTAAGTTCCTGTATGCAATTATTTTTTGATTTGACTTTGTTGATAATAAGATTTCTTGTGTTCTTGGGAACGCAAGTTTCTCCTTGTAGCAGAGTTAAGGACAAGCAGACACACAAGCCAGTCTGTGACACAGTATTTCTGTAGGTATATGTTATGCACCAATAAGCAAAAATAAGTGAAACCAGAGCATTAAAAAGAGGAGGACTGATTATCCTTCTCTTTATCATCACAGCAGCAATGGCTCATATCTGAGGTGTTAGCCAGCTGTTCTTAATGAGCAGTTTCTTAAGAGTACGAGAACCTTAGAATGATGACAAACTTAGGGTTAAAAAAAAGCTCACCGACTCAATGAAGGCATACTTTACAGTCAAAAAATAACTCACCAATAATGAATAATGGTAAGGGTCACAGTACTAACAATGGTGAGTGTCACAGAAGAGAAACATGTGGGATGTAAATAGCTGATTCCTACATGAACCACAAAGCAGAGATATCTGAAGATCCAGTTAGTAGAAAAGAGGCCCAAATCACTGTCAATGCAAATATATACCATTAAACATTCTATTACCAAACTACCTGCCATAAACTGTATTGATAACAGTAAAGTTAAATAAACAGTGACGTATCCAGTGGTCTTTTGTGTGCGTCTAAGCCAAAAATTAGCCTATATTTACTTATACAGTAGGTTACTGTGCAGAATGAAAGCTCTGGAAAAATAAGTACATTATTTCCCTAGAAGAAGATGAACATCTCTGAACATTATTTCCCTAGAAGAAGATGAACATTTTTTATGAGGCTCAGAAACTTTACATATCTGCAAAACATCAAAAATATTTAACTTATGGACTGTAAAACTATTCTCTGGAAATCTTAATATAAAAAATAATTTAAAACTTTGATACAGGGAGTTCCCTGGTGGTTCAATGGGTAGGACTCCCATGCCTTCACTGTTGAGAGCCTGGGTTCAATTCCTGGCTGGGGAACTAAGATCTTGCAAGTTGTGCAGTGCAGTCAAAATATAAAGAAATAAAAATTAAAACCTTGATAAACTAGTTTCAATAAACACTTCAGCTATACTGGGGCCAAAATTCTCATTCATTAATGAGTGGTGGTGATTTAGACTCTTGTGACCACATGACTGTCGCCTACCAGGCTCCTCTGTCCATGGGATTCTCCAGGCGAGAATACTGGAGTGGGCTGCCATTTCCTTCTCCAGAGGATCTTCCCAAGTCTCCTGCATTGCAGGCATATTCTTTACTGACTGATGGTGGTGGTTCAGTCCTTAAGTCATGGCTGACTCTTCCAGTTCCCTAGTCTGCAGCCTGCCAGGCTCCTCTGTCCATGGGATTTCCCAGGAAAGAAGAGTGGAGTGGGTTGCCATTTCCTTCTCCAGGGGATCTTCTGGACCTGGGGATCGAACTGGGGTCTCCCACATTGCAAGCAGACTTTTTACCACTGAGCCACCAGGAAGGCCCTTCATTAAGGAATACTTAAATTAGCCCCAGGGCACAGTCAAAGCAGTACTTTTAAATGAATACAAAGAGTTTAGTAAATTGCTCCAAATTCTTATGCAAAGTATAATCACAACCATACGCCCTGTTGAAATTTCCGAAGTATTTTACCATCTCTTTCAATCGCCTCTGCTAGTTTTTCGGTCCTATCAGAGTCTGACCCTAAGCAAAGCCTAGAATTCCAGCACTGAATCAAGTTGAGGAGAACATGAACCATCTTAGGTTTTACCTTCCACTTTTCCTTTTTGTTAAAACATCTTCTATTTACAAACTTACTTTTTCCTAAGTAAAATATTTCTAAATATTCAATGCTACTGTTTTTGAATATTCTACATATCCTTTTCTAGTGCTTGATAACCAACATGAAAACTAAGACAAATAATAAGAAGAAAATCTATGCCCCAGACTTTGATAAATCTCTTGTAGACCACCCTTAATAACTTAAAGAGTAGTGGTTCCCAAACTTGTTGGGCACAGTTTTTTAAAACTGCAAAAATTTTGGGGGTGGAAGAAATGGCTATAGGGGCGTCAAAAGTAGAA
Organism: Bubalus kerabau; assembly: GCF_029407905.1. Taxonomy (NCBI): domain Eukaryota; kingdom Metazoa; phylum Chordata; class Mammalia; order Artiodactyla; family Bovidae; genus Bubalus; species Bubalus kerabau. The sequence goes on from NC_073643.1 coordinate 18,896,543, forward strand.
ACTTGCATTTATAAAATAAATGAGTCATGGGGATATAATCTATAGTATGGTGACTAGTTAATACTGTACTGCAAGTCTGAAAGTTGCTAAGAGATCTTAAAAGTTCTCATCAGAGGAAAATTTTTTTAAACTATTTAAGGTGAGATATGTTAACAAGACTTTGTATTCAAATCATTATGAAATCATTATGCTTTTTTGTTGTTCAGTCGCCAAGTCGTGTCTGATTCTTCGTGGACCCCATGGACTGCAGCATGTTAGGCTGCATCATGTTGTACACCTGAAATATGTCAATTTAGTCTCAATTAAAAAATAGCCTGAAAAATCAGGCCATTAGGATGTGCCCTAATTCAATATAACTGGTGTCCTATAAGAGAAAGTTTGGACACACTGAGACACACCAGGAACGTGTACACACTGACAAATAACCACATGAAGAGGCGAAGAGAGTGACCAACTGCAAGCCAAGGAGAGAGGCCTCGGGAGAAAACACTCCTGCCAACACCTTGATCTCCGAGTTTTAGCCTCAAAAAAAAGTGCAAAAATTTTATTTGCCAATTGATCTTTTGCAATTGGGGCTAAACAATTTATACTCTGATAAATATATCAGATGATATTTACTAAGTGTGACCAAAAAAAAAAAAAAAAGGAAACACAAAGCAGCTCCCTGCCTGAGAAGATGCTGTCCTTTGACCTCTTGGGCCAAACCACCATAAAGCCCCTGGTTAAAGCAGGAAAAAAAAAATCACACAATCCATGGCTCATCAATGAATTTAGTTTCCTAAGAATCCACTAAGACTCAAGTTTGTGTTTCATGTTTTAAAGTCCAACTCTTCCCCTATATGTATATGAAAGCAAGAAGCAAACCCATGAGGCAGGATCTCCATTTGCCTTAGCATTTATATTTAAAAATTCACCTGAGGTATAACTACCTCATTACTGTTTTTCTAGCAGAATACTTCTTGGCTATTATTTGAGCATACATATTCATTAAATTTCTACCAACTTTGCATTACTGAACTGTTAAAAGGAAACAATATTTGTCTGTTTTGAGGGGGACCTACAATGAATGTTTATTTGGCTATCAGTCTATTACAATGAAAAACAAATCCTAATTTACAAGTCGAAATAAGTTTTAAAGATGTTTGGAAGCTGTTTGACACCATTCCTTACTCTACAGAAATTCAATTCCTTTAAGAAGTCTTATCTGACTATATTATTAATGATTTCCTTTTTTTTTTACTCCCTTTGCAAAAGGTATTTTCTTTGGGAAAAAACTGGTTTACCAAGCACAACTGAGTGTGCATCTATGCCAATCTGATACAAGCAGGTTTTGATCTCTAGTAGCAAAATTATTTGAATTTTCAAAAATACAAGAACTTCCAGATTCTTTATAAGAAAACAAGTACTGAGTATGTTCACAGGTTGGGTCTGTGACAGTTTGCTGCTTGGCCCGACAGGTCAAAGGGGGGCCTTTTTTCAGGCTGAAGAAATCAACCGAGTCAAGTTTTTCTCTTAGGAATAAATCCTAGGATGTTTATAGTTATTAACCTTTTTGAGGAGTAATCACAGATTTCTGTGAGAATCTTATCAAGCTTATGAACCTTTCTATCAGAAAAATGCAGAGACAAAACTCAAGGTAAAAATTTCAGGGATTCATAGGCCTCTGATCTACACTCTTTCCTGAACTGCAGGCAGTCTGGGATAAAGGAAGCCTGTAACTGACTGAACGGTAAATATCCTGGTAAATATCAAGGAAGTCAGAATTTACAATTTGTCTAGTAGGGGACAAAGTCCAATAAAACCTCATGCATTTCCTCTGTCTAGATCCTGGAGACGTATCCAATTTTAGGCAAACAATCCTAGAGGAAAAAGGGGAAAATTACAGACGGACGGCAACACAGAAAGTCAGGAGGAGAGCAAAGGGCAGATTATACTGGTGGAGCCTTCCTTAAATAATCTAAGTAATGCAGTATAATGAAAAAAACCCTGGAACCATACAGAGTTGACTCACCTTATTACTAGTTGTGCAATCACTGTTTGTTCATTGAGACCACCCTAGAACACTGCTTTGAGAATGAAATAAAATAATATTAATAGAACTTAGCAAGAAATTGGGCCAAAAAGGTAGATTGGGTTTTTCTACTACATCCTACAGAAAAACTTGAACTAGCCAATACTTAGCACATTGGTATGCAGGGTTACAACATTAAAGAAGCAAACAGAGGTCAAAAGGAAGGCAAATAGGAGCCACTTTCCTGCTTCCAAGGCAATAGTATTTAGTGGAAGAGAGAAATCTACAGTTTGAGTTTTGTTAGTAACTCACCAAGTCTACTAACAAACTCACCAAGTCTACTACTACTAGACTTGCTAACAGTCACAGAATAATTTGCACTCTTAGTCAAATGTTCTATTAATTTTCTTAGAGAAATCTTCACTGTTTGGCATTGATGTGATATTTGTAATATACCCTTTCAGAAATTCACCCATCTCATAAAATGAAATCTTCTGTATACTGAATATACTATTAATTTACCCACTTGCTTTCTCAATCCTATACAATTCCTGTCGGAAGAGTTTCCTGAATTCTATAAAGACTTAAAAAATATTAAAGTTTGTTTTTAGTATAAAGTCATTATATATCTGTGTAGTCAGTCTGTTTTTCCATTGATTGGAAACATCATGTAATAGTCACAAGAGGAACTGGGCTCAAAAGCCAAGTAGCACCAATGGGGAGAAACTGAAACATTTGAGTATGTTACTAACCTGCTTTAACAAGACTCAAAATAACCAAGTTGTTAGGTTTACTTTAACCTTTAAACTTTTTTATTGTGAAAAGTTTCAGACAAGTAATAAAAAGTAATATTTTACAAGGAACTTCACTTATGTATATTATTTCAACAATTACCAACTCACAGTCAATCTTGTTTCATCTTTCCCCTCTCCTTCATTCTAAAGGAAACACCAGTAACATCATTTTGTTCACAAATATTTCAGCATGCACTGCTAAAAGGTAGAGTCTTTTTTAAAAAAGTGTGTGGATTGTAGTTCCTGTTCTGCTTTGGGGGAAAGATCATTGTTTTCTAAAATTTTAACTGGAATAGAGTTGATTTACAATGTTGCGTTAATTTCAGGTGTACAGCAAAGTTAATCAGTTATTCATGTACATATAGCCACTCTTTTTAAGATTCTTTTCCCATACAGGATTACAGAGCACCTAGTCGAGTTACCTTGCTATACAGTAGGTCCTTGTTAGTTAACTATTTTATATGTAGTAGTGTGTATATAGTAATCCTAATCTCCTGATTTATCCCCCAGGACTTCTGGGGGGGAGGGGGGAGATAATTTTAGCCATTATTTTGTCCCTTTCTAGAACTCCCAATTCCTGTATCTGTGTCACCCAATCTGAATTTATCACAGCACTTCTCAATGTCGCTCTAATGCCAAAGCATTAAAGCAAAACAAAAAAAGAAAAAACTTTCAAAAAATTAAAGAGGGAACCTTCAAAACTCATTTTGCCCTGATACCAAAGCCAGACACTACCCAAATCAATATGATACACATTAACAAAATGAGAAATAAAAACTGTATGATCATCTCAATAGATGTAGAAAAAGTAGAAAACAACAACAACAAAACAAACCTCTTAACAGATTTGGTACAAATGGAATGTACCTCAACATAATAAAAGCCATGTATGACAAACCCACAGCTAACATCATACTCAATAGAGAAAAGCTAAAGCTAAAAGCTTTTTATTTAAGATAAGGAACAAGACAAAAATTTCCATTCTTATCACTTTTACTGAATAGTATAAGTCCTAACCAGAGCAATTGGGCAAGAAAAAAGAAAAGCCATCCAAATCAGAAAAAAAGTAAAACCATCTCTTTGCAGATGATGGTATTATATCTAGAAAACCCTAAATATTCCACCTAAAGTGTTTAGAATAAACAAATTCAGCAAAGTCATACGATACAAAATCAACATTTAAAACAGCAATTGTTTTATACACTAACAACGAACTACAGGAAAGAGAAATTAAGAAACTATCCCATTTACAACATCAAAAAGGATAAAATAATTAGGAATGAAATCAACCACATCAAAGATCTGTACAACGAAAACCATAAAACTGATGAAAGAAACTGAAGACACAAACGAAAGGATAGCTCATGCTCATCAACTGAAACACTGCTAAAAGTGTGTACATACTCTTCAAAGTGATCAACAGATTCGATGCAATCCCTATCAAAATTCCAAAGGCATTTTTTACTGACCAGCCAAAGCAATCTTGAAAAAGAAATCTGAAGCATCATATTTCCTGATTTCAAACTATATTACAAAATTTCAGTACAGTGTTGTCATAAAAAGACATATATATCAGTGGAACAGACTAGAGAGCCCAGAAATAAATGCATACATATATGGCAAACTAATTTTCAGCAAAGATATCAAGAATTTATAATGGGGAGAAATTCAGCAAAAGCTCTGAATCAGGACTTTTTGGGATATTCTTTAATTTTGAGAAGCATCTCTGTTACTAGGGCTGTTAAGAATATTTTATAGGCTAGGACAGCACATAAGCAACTTAAGTGTCCGTAAACAGGTAAATGGATAAAGATACAGTATGTATAATGGAATATCACCCAGCTATGAAAAAGAATGAAATACTGCCATTTGCAGCAAAATGGATGGAGCTAGAGATTATCATACTAAGTCAGACAAAGCCAAAATTGTATGGTATTACTTACATGTGGAATTAAAAAAATAGCACAAATAAACTTATTTACAAAACAAAAAAAGACTCATAGACATAACAAACAAACTTATGGTTATCAAAGAGAAAAGGGATACAAGGAATAAATTTCTAGTAAATCATTTCAAAATATAAATCAGTTCTTCTAAAGCTGATGATTCTGATGGAATAATTTTTCTTAAAAAGTTTAACTATACAAATCTGCTTAAGTCTGAATTTAACTTTAAATGTAAATTTATACAATGGCATTTTGGTGTTATATTTTCTGTAAATTATAGTAGCTGTAAAAGAAACTAAAAGTGGCTTTTTGATTTGCATGTAACTAAAATATAAAATAAAAATGTAAGTAATTAAAATTTCATTCATTAAAAAAATACACAATGAGGAAACGATAATCTCTCTTCACCATAAATGGTGTCTGGAAGACAGAATATCCACATGCAAAGCAATGCAACTAGACCCCTATCTTATATCACACAGAAAAATCTACTTAAAATATATTAAAGACATGAATGTGAGACCCTGAAACCATACAACTCCTGGAAGAAACAAGGGGATAAGTTCCTTGACACTGATCTTGCCAGTAAGTTTTTTAAATTAATTCTTATTGGAGTATAGTTGCTTTACAATGCTGTGGTGGTTTCTTCTGTACCACAAAGTAAATCAGTTATACATATATCCACTCTTCTTTAGATTTTCTTCCCATTTAGGTCACCACAGAACAATGAGTAGAGTTCTCTTTGCTACAGAGTAGGTTCTCATTAATTATCTATTTTATATACAGCAGTGCATACTTGGCTTCTCTGGTGGCTCAGATGGTAAAGAATCCACCTGCAATGCATAAGACCTGGGTTTGCTCCCTGGGTTGGGTAGATCTCCTGGAGGAGGATGGCAACCCACTCCAGTATTTTTGCCTGGAGAATCCTACAGACAGAGGAGCCTGGCAGGCCACAGTCCACAGCATCACAAAGAGCTGGACATGACTGAGGGACTAGGCATAGCACAGTACATACACATTAATTCCAATCTCCTAATTCATTCCACCCATTCATCCACCTTTCCCCCTTGGTAACTGTAAGTTTGTTTTTCTACATCTGTGACTATTTCTGCTTTGCAAATCAGTTCATTTGTACCATTTTTCTAGGTTCCACATATAAGTGGTATTATATGACACATCTCTTTCTGACTTACTTCACTCTGTATGACAATCTCCAGGTCCATCCATGCTGCTGTAAATGGCATTATTTTGTTCCTTTTTATGGATGAGTAATATTCCATTGTATGTGTATACCAGTATCTTCTTTATTGCCTAAAATTTTTAAAAATTTGACACTAAAGGCCAAGACAAGAGAAGCAAAAATAAACAAGTGACACTAAAACAAACTACAAGCTTCTCCAGAGCAAAAGAAACCAACAACGCAACAAGAAGGTATTATGGAATGGGAGAAAATATTTGCAAACCACACAGCTGGTAAGGGGTTAACATAAAAAACATCTGAGGAACACATACAGCTCAACAGCCAAAAGAGAACGACAACAAAAATTCCAGTTAAAAAACAGGCAGAGGCTTCCTTGGTGGTCCAGTGGCTAAGACTCCACACTTCCACTGCAAGGGTCCTGAGTTCAATTCAGGTCAGGGAACTGGATCCCACTTGCTACAACTAAGGATCTTGCATGCCACAAGATCGAGGATCCTGAGTGCCACAATGAAGACCCAGCACGGCCAAGTAAATAAAAAAATTTAAACAGCAAGGGACCTGAATAGGTACTTTCCTAAGTTCAGTTCAGTTGCTCAGTCATGTCCTACTCTTTGTGACCCCATGGACTGCAGCATGCCAGGATTCCCTGTCCATCACCAACTCCTGGAGCTTGCTCAAACTCATGTCCATCAAGTCTGTGATGCCATCCAATCATCTCATCCTCTGTCATCAGAAAAATGACCAACAGATCCTTGAAAAGGTCCTCAATATCACCAATCATCAGAGAAATGCAAACCAAAACCTCAGTAGGCACACCTGTTGGTATGACTATTATCAAAAAGACAAGAGATAACAAAGGCTGATGAACATGTGGAAAAAAAGGGCACCCCCATGCACTGTTGGTGGGAATGTAAACTGGCACAACCTCTACAGAAAACCATGTGGCGGTCCTTCAAGAAATTAAAAGTAGAACTACCATTTTATTTAGCAATCCCACTTCTGGGGATTATGTCTAAAGGAAACAAAATCACTACCCTGAAGAGCTATCTGTACTCTCACGTTCACTGTGGCATTACTTACAATAGCCGAGTTATGGAAACAACCTAAGTGTCTGCTGAAGGATTAATGTATTAAAAAAACATGATCTCTATCTACTTACCTACCTACAATGGAACATTATTCATAAAAAAGGGCATCTTGCCATTTTTGACAACATCGGAACCTGGAGTGCGTTACGCTAAGTGAAGACGGAGAAATCATTGCTTATACATGGAATTATGGAAAAAGAAACAAAAACTCACAGAAACAGAGTGTAGAATGGTGGCTGGCAGGAGCGTAAGAGAAACGGGAAGCCACTGCTGCTGCTGCTAAGTCGATTCAGTCATGTCCAACTCTGCGCGACTCCATAGACGGCAGCCCGCCAGGCTCCCCCGGCCCTGGGATTCTCCAGGCAACAACACTGGAGTGGGTTGCCATTTCCTTCTCCAATGCATGAAAGTGAAAAGTGAAAGTGAAGTCGCTCAGTCCTATCCGACTCCTCGTGACCCCATGGACTGCAGCCTACCAGGCTCCTCCGTCCATGGGGTTTTCCAGGCAAGACTACTGGAGTGGGGTGCCATCGCCTTCTCCGTGGGAAGCCACTAAAAGGGTACAAACTTTCAATGAAAAAGCTGTCTAAGGATCTAAAGTATAACACACACTATAAAACTGAAACTTGCTGAGATTAGAATTTATAGGCGCTCTCTCACACACACAAAGGTAAATGTGATGAATGAAAAGTGTTAGTTGCTGGAATCCATTCACAATTTATGCATATATCAAATCATCAAGTTGTATGCTATACATTTATCACAATTTTACCTGTCAATTATACCTCAATAAAGCTTAAAAACAAAAATCTCCCAAACATCTGACCAGATGAGTAACCTGGAGTTATATAGCTTTATCTGAAGCCACTTAAAAAGGCCTCATGATATACCTTAAAACTCCAGAGTTAAAAAAATCCCTTTAACTTTAGTCACTACATAAGTTGTTTACATAAAACAATTTCTAATGTCTGAAACGGACCTTGGATCCTGAAAAGCTTTGTTTCCTTAAACGTCCCTTCTCTACTAACATTTTTAATGTAATTATATTCATATAGCAAGCACTGGTATATTTGCAGTCAGAAGCCTCAAATTTTAGCTAGACATCAATTATTCCTTTAACAGTTTGTTCTTTTCATATAACCAGTGGAGTCCTGAAAATTAGGTGCTATATTTACATTACTTATCCTAAAATGTAGATAAGAGCTTAGAGAACTGATCAAATATTCCTAACAATAATACCTTCCAAAATAAAAGCTAACATTGATAGGATATTCCTTTTCTAAAAGCCATTGTGTCCCACCTCAATTTATATGCACCAGCTCATGTAATGCCCACAACTAATTTATGAGAAATGCACTATTCCTATGTAGCCAAAAAATTAAACTCACCAAGTTGAGAAACTTGTCCAAGGCCAGAGCAAGAAAACCCACAAACTAGAACCCGAACCATGGTCTACCCAACTGCAGAACCGCTGCTGCTAAGTTGCTTCAGTTGTGTCCGACTCTGTGCGACCCCATGGACGGCAGCCCACCAGGCCCCCATCCCTAGGATTCTCCAGGCAAGAACACTGGAGTGGGTTGCCATTTCCTTCTCCAATGCATGAAAGTGAAAAGTGAGAGTGAAGTCACTCAGTCATGTCTAACTCTTCGCAACCCCATGGACTGCAGCCTACCAGGCTCCTCCGTCCATGAGATTATCCAGGCAAGAGTACTGGAGTGGAGTGCCATTGCCTTCTCCACAGAACACTCACACCTTTAACTACTATCATGTCACCATTTGGCATATCTTGATTTAACATATTTTAGCAATAAAAATAAATACACTAGAATGTAAGATAGATTGCTGGAATGATGTGGTAACTTCTTTTATGTATTATAATTAGAAAGGATAAAACAGTTTTAATATTTGGCAGGTTTCAGATTTTCAACAATTTGATTTTTAACTTAAAACATATAAAATCAAATAATTTGACTTTTAAATGACAAAGTTAAAAATCAGATGTCACACTTTCTAAGATAATATCTAAATTTCAGGTCTAAGGGTGAATCACTCAAAAAATGGTATTGATGATCTCTGTATTGCAAGTGATACCAATGGCCAAGTGCTAGTCAGGTTTCAAGTATCTGAAATCATCAAAGACAAATGGAAAATGACTTAGCATTTCAGAGAGAGAATTTTTACCCCAATACAAAATAACAAGTTTATAAAAAATAAAATATCAGTTATTGGTATTTGATAACTTTTATCAAATATGATATTTTTATAAATATAATCTTTTTCCATGCCCCAAATGGGGAAAGAAAGTTTTCCTTTCTTCCCAGAGAAAGGAAGTCTTTTATCTTGAACTGTCTATATTAAGTCAAGAAATTCTGAACAGAAGAAGAAAAAAATCTATATTCCTCTTCTATAGCCTAAAAGTTTCCATTTACTGAAAAATCTAGAAGCAGATAATTTTAGTAAATAAACTAACTTAAATCTTCTTGTGTTATAATAGAAGTACCATGACAAAATCTCACTTTAAATAGCATTCATAATTTATCTGTTAAGTCTTACATAATAGGAATGGGAAAAGAAGACAATGGGAAAAATCTAGAAGCTAGATCTGACTTTATTCAGATTTTTAAATTCCACTTAGAAACCATATTTTATATAATTATAAAACAGAGAGTAATCCCTGCAAAGTCTGAAAGTGAAATACAACAAATTAACCTGTTTATCAAGTTGGTGACATAACCACACAAGATCTATCCCAAGTGATTTTAAACCACTGTAATTTGACTGGACTGTATATCTCTGGAAAGATATATCCTAAGGGCAAAAACAAACTCACTTTCCAGTAATCACATTGCCTGCCATTCTAAAACTGCTGTGTGTGTATATGGGGCAAAGCATGATAATTACATTGCGTGTTAGTGGAAACTGAGATTTGGGGCATGGGGAAAGATTACATTTATAAAAATATCATGGAGCACTAAATTCAAAATAAAAATGATCAAATATTAACTGATATTTTATTTTTTATAAACTTTTTATTTTGTATTGGGGTAAAGTCAATTGACAATGTTCCAACAGTTTCAGGTGAACAGTGAAAGGACTCAGCCAGACACGCATTCTCCCCCCAAATCCCTTCTCATCCAGGCTGCCACATAGTATCAACAACTGGTATTTCGAAAAAGGAAGAAAAGAGGAAAGGATGAAACCATTTTTTAGTTCTATCCATGGAAGTGGTCTAGAAAGAAGGTCCAACCCAAGAGCACCAAACACTTCTAACACCCAAACCGTGGTCTCTAAATACCATTTCCCACTAAAAGAAATCAGTTTTGAAGAAATGAGTTAAGTCCAGGTTTGGAGCAGGAAATACACAAAATGATCCGGGAACATCTTGTCACACTACAAAGCAACAGATCAATCAATGCAAGTCAGGAAACAACTGATAAGGAGTAAAAAGGCTTTGGAGCTAACAGCCAAATGTGGGACAATTTTTAAATGTCAACATTAATGACCGAAAGAGACTGAAACATATCAAACAGGTATAAAACCCTAAGTACACAATAATAATGACTCTTCATGGCTTAACTCTAGAGGTTGCTAAGTTACCAACCCATTATCTTGAAAACTAGTAAGTAAGGGGGAAAAAAAGCAAGCACTGATTTTGCCTTTCCTATTCAAACTGTTATCTTAGGGGACCCACATAATTAACGAGGGTGAGTATTACAGAAAATAAGCAGTGATAGAATCTAAGCCGGTTCTTCTCGAAGTGTGGTTTGAGAACTTCTGAAGTTCTTAGATTCTTTCAAGGAGCAAGTAAAGGCTTTTTCTTTTCAACTATGTATCTGTGGGAGGCCAGATTTTCTTCAGTCGTCAACCAAAACAATTTATCACAACAAATTAAATGCAGAAGTAACTATAAGAAAACAGTTGTCTTCTATCACCAAAGAGATTTGTTAAATGTTAATACCATTAAAAAAACTGGAAAGTTATTTTTCATAATCATGTTACATACATCAGCAGGATTTGTTATTGCTATTCTAAAATTAGTTAATAACATTAAAAATATACTGTTTTAATTTCTAGTATGGTAAATCTTAATAGAAACTATGCAAACAGAAACTCTCTAGGGCCTTGAACAGCTACCTAACATCACACAGACAAGCAGACATTATGTAACTCTTAAGGAAAGTACCTAGTACTTTATTATGAAGTATACTTGCAATGGATCTAATCTCTAAGTTACACAGGGGGTCATCTAATAGTAGAACATGGAGACACAATTTCCAAAATCCAACAGTAAGAACTCAACACAATGATAAATTTCATTAAGTGTATAATATGAGGAAAAGAGAACCTATAAATTAGACAAACTTATCAACCAAGTGCAGTGTACGGACCTTATCTTGATCAAACGGAATGGTTTCATTAAAATTCAAAGGGAGTCCATTTTTTCTATTTCCCCTCTGTTTTGTTGTATTTGGAATTTTTCATAACAAAAAATTAAATCTGTATCTATTCCCTTCCTCACTACCACTAAAAAGAAAAAGGGCATTGTAAAACTCTCTTTAGTTGCTAAGTCATGTCTGACTCTTGCGACCCCATGGAGCCTGCCAGGCTCCTCTTCCCATGGGATTCTCCAGGCAAGAATACTGGAGTGGGCTGCCATTTCCTTCTCCATTCTAAAACTGTCCATATGAAAATGGGGGTTCAGAGAAAATGAAAGTTGCTCAGTCCTGTCCGACTCTTTGCGATCCCATGGACTACATAGTCCGTGGAATTCTCCAGGCCAGAATACTGGAGTGGGTAGCCTTTCCCTTCTCCAAGGGATCTTCCCAACCCAGGCATCAAACCCAGGTCTCAGGCATCGCAGGCAGATTCTTTACCAGCTGACACATAAGGGAAGCCCAAGAACACTGGAGTGGGTAGCCTATCCCTTCTCCAGCGGATCTTCCCAACCTAGCAATCGAACTGGGATCTCCTGCATTGCAGGTGGATTCTTTACCAACTGAGCTATCAGGGAAGACCCTAATATGAGGGTTCAGAGAAGCAAACAGAAAAATCCTAGCAAAGAAGACAATCAGAAGAGCTCCAAAAAAACTGTATTGCTACAGAGTGACAGAAAGTTCCCACGATCCTCTATAATTAGGGTGAGGATATAATTTATGGCCCAAACCAGGACATTTTTGAGAGTGAAAAGGGTGCCATTACTAATTACTTGGGAGACATAAATCAGGAGTGTCCCAGGGAAACCAAGACATATGGTCACTCTATCCATAAAAGATTAAATTAAAAAAATAATTTTTCACAGTAGATATTCAACTCAATCCTCTGGGTTAACTATTTTCCAAAGAATCATATTTCTAGTATTACAGAGTTCACAAAAGCTAAGGTATTCTATACAAAAAAATTGTGTTTCATCCTTCTTGCTTAGCACAGTTGTATCATAAAGTTAGATATGTTTACGTCTCCCCTTGTTGCTTAGTATATTCTACAAACGTCCAGCCATTCCTTTTCATACCAACTGTGCATGATAAACTATGAGAGGAAAACTACACTTACCCAGAGCCCTTGCTTTTCTAAAAATACATGTCTTCCCATGAACCTCCACACAAGACCTTATCAGGCTCCTACTCAAATTATGAATGGATACCTTATGCGTAGCAACACTTCAAATCTTAATGGCCTAAGGGTAAAGTAAGGAAGAAAAAGCAAAAACACTTCATCCAGCCTAAGCTCCAAAGAGCACTGGCATTATCACCTACTTAATCTAAAGCGGTATAGCTATAGTAACTGCAGAGTTTCATACAGGATGTTGGCATAATTTTTTAAAAAAGAATCTTTAGCAAGTATCTGGTTTTAATATTGCTTATATAATATGTGCCACCAAGAAATGAGTAACCTGCTAAGCTCTAAATACTTTATCCCATTTAATCAGTTTTTTAAATGTTTGGTTAAGTTTTTCCAATAAAAGTAGTTTAAATATGAAAATATGAAACAATTTGGTACAATTTGTTGTTGTTGTTTAGTTGCTAAGTAGTCTGACTCTTTGCGACCCCATGCCATGCTTAGCCTGCCAAGCTCCTCTGTCCATGGGGTTTCCCAGGCAATACTGGAGTGGGATGCCATTTCTTTCTCCAGGGATTGAACCTGCATCTTCTGCTTGAAAGGCAAATTCTTTACCACGGAGCCCTATAATTTAGCCCCATCCTAAAATGTGCACTGACATGATTTCAACCTTTTATTCTTTATTAAGTTATAACATTAAAGTTTCAATTGCCATAAATAAATGTCTGCTGAAAATAAAAGTTTATGTCATCCAACAATCTAATGCTACAGCATGCAATCTAAATGTTCAGTATGCAATCAATCACAGTGCCTCAAAAGTCTTTCTCTTTATTTTACTTTAGGTGATTAAACATCTTTGTTTTTAGAAAATATAGGTGTTTTTTTTTTTTAAACAGGTTTTTTTTTTAAAAAGTGCCTTTTAGGTTCTATCCCAATGTTATCATATTAAATATTTATTTTCTAAGTAACCATATGTAACTGGGGCTCTTCCATTCCTATCTGGTTTCTCTTATAAAATAAGTCGATTCTCAACAGCCTACATCAATGAAGGAAAATGTAACATAAAGGCAGAGTAACTGCCAACAGGTCCTTCCAGGTTATTCCTCATAAAAAAAACCCTCCTTTGATATCAAGAATGCCTGAACAGTTGATTATTAACTGCAGATCATCCTCCTTCACAGAGCTGTGACAGAAAATAAATTGTATGTGTTGAGGAACACAGAGAGGCTGGTGGAAGGAAAACAGAATTTTTCAACACAGGCCAAAGATCCTAACAGGACAGAAATAAAAAACCCCACAAAAATGGGGGGACAAAAAAAATAGAAAACAATCTTAAACAAAATGACAAACAATGGATGCGAATATAAAACAAGGAGATCCATATGGACATACACCAAAATTAACAAGTCAACATTATTAAATATGCTAACACTATACTGGAACTTTCTAACTAGATCATAATTTCTAAGAATTATGAAATAATCCTCTTACTATATTCAGCAGTGCACATGCCTTATTAGATTTTGAGTCTTCACATTTCAGGACTGGGGATGAGAAAATTTCACCATCAGAAAACAATAAAATTTCTTATGGGGGGGATGGTACGGAAAAAACAAGGCTTTAAGAACATAAATTAGCAGCTTGAAGAAAGAGCTCTGAAGGATGAAAAAAAAATCTATATTCAAACAATTCCACTTCCACTAAGGCAAAGGGGTAGATTCATCAAGGTTTAATTTTTTTAACCTTACTGTTATCATAAATCTGAGTTATACAAGTTAGTAATTCCCAATTCAAACCGCAAATATTATCTACAGAAGAAATTCTTTTCTTTCTTCAAGCTAATATGGTGGCATTTGGTGCTAATAGTGACTGTGTTATCAACCAATAAAACACAAGTATGCTTAAAAACTTTTTTTTTTTCCCGGAAGGCTAAGAATTGAAATGGCTTATCAAGAAAGAGAATAGAAGATACTTTAGTTATAAAATCTCTTTTGCTATGGACTTTTGAGAATTGTTTGAGAACAGGACAAATAAGCTTTGTATTAAAGTACATAAAAAACAAGCCCACAATCTAATCATAATAAAAATCATATTTGCCAACCCAATTTTTCCTCTTTGTCCTATTTTATTTTTTTTTGCTAGGGAGAGGCGTTGTGGGATAATAGCAGGAAGTAAGGTGGAGCAGCTGCACAGACAAGAGGTACAGCGCTGCGTTTTACCTCCATTCTGGCCTACTGCTGGCTATGTCTTATTGCAAATGAGATGAGCTGTTTGGGGAGCCAAATAGTTATCAAAACCTGTGGGATCAAATCGTGCCCCTTCCCCACTTGTGCCAGGAACTTTTTAGGGACTCTGGCAAGATTCAGGTAATAGGAGTACTAGAAGCCAGGATGACGAGATTTCTAATTACCTGGAAAGTGGAGTGCACATTCCTGTGTGTGTACATGCACATGTATATGCACAAAAGACGCTTACCCTAGTGCTGGCAATGTTAGTCTCAGGACATGTAGAGGAAACTGTCTGAAATGGAGGCCAGGGTTTGAACTAGGTGGCTTCTATTTTAGTCACACAAATCTATGGAAATAATCCACGTGAATGAACTTTAAAGAGAAGAAATGACTACCCTAAATTTCTATAATAATATAAAATGCAGCCCACTAAATCTCATGTTAATGTTGATACTATTTCATGAAAAATAGTCTAATGGGAATAATTAGTCACTCAAATTTCCTTTTTCAGGTCAAAATATATCATTACTGCCAAGACCACTGTGCATAAAAATATGTTAAGTGGGTAACACATTTATATTTCTTTTACTAAGGGAGAAGACACAAAACATGGTCAGGCTTGCTTACTATTAAAATGTGCATTAAAGATATTTTTAATTATTCTGTTGAGTTAAAACACCTCTTCTTTGCTAACAGCCACAAGCTCTGAATCCATAAGAAAAAAAAAGTTAACACTCCAGTTTCCTTTGTTATCGCCTGCAGTCTGGATATAAGGGAAAACTCTAAGTCTGGTTTAATAACATTGCAATGCAGGTGGTATCTCAATTCAAGCAACAGATGTACTCTTAGAAAACTGAGTTCAAATCAATTATGTCTAAAAATCAAATTCTTGGAAAATATATTAAGCATTTATTTAAAAGAATTTCAGCATATATTTTTTAAAATGTAGGAATCCTTTTGCAATCAAAATAATTGCTGTCTAACTTGTCTGTAAATGCAATTCTTCAATATTTTGGCTTTTTAACAACAACTGGCACAAAAAACCCAACCAAACAAAAAGAATAGGCACACGTGCACTGTTCAACATTTTAAAAGTAACTATAAATACTGTTCAGGACATTGATCCTTTTAACATTTTAATGCAAACTTACACAAACTTTGAAGTATTTCATTATGATTTCGCATAAAGGAATAATGTCAGATCTCTTCCAACTCTGTGATTATTAATTCTAATAAGCTAGATGCAACCACCCACTTGCAGCTGGGAGCTGAGCACTTACGTATCAAACAAGGTTGTGTCTAACCTAAAAGGGAGGATGGGTAATCTCCAGGGAATATCAGGTTGTCCAGTAAGTAGCGATGAGACTGAAATAATAAGCAGCCTTTCTTTAGTTAACACTTTTACATGATGGCAACCCAACACTTGAATGCTGAAGGGTGCTCTTCATAACACTGATATAAAATTGCAGCTAACAATATGTAACTATTTTACAAAGGGAAACAAATCATTCTACTATTCTGGTCTAACCCAATAATCAAATATGGACAATATACATACTGAAATATAAAGGTTTTATTCAGATACAATATTCTTTCCTATTTTTAAATGAGAATTCAACAGTCAGATGCTCTAGAACTGGTCTACTGGGGAGGTGATTTGAATTTAGGGGGATACAAAGCTTTAAGATTTCATTTTTCCTTGGAGGAAGGGATGGGTTCCTACCAGACCTTCAGGGATATACTAAATTTGGGGTTACCATTATATGGTTGGCACAAATTCAACGCTTGAGTAGGAACTATAAATGTTTTCTTTAACTGTAAGCCAAACTGAATCATCTCCCAGGGAAAAGAACCTCCTCCTCCTGCCTTTCCCACCTCCTGCCCCTCCCCCACCAGCACTGCCTCCCTGCTGTGCAAAGAGCCCTTTGTCCTGCCCTGCACTTATCTAGCTGTTTGGCCATATTGACAGGCCAACTAGAGGCATAATAAGCGAGTCAGTTTGCCATAAGCAGCTGGCAATTTGAAACAAAAATCTTCCTTTTCTACTCAGACCAAGTCCTGCTGCAGGCGTCTCTGGCTCCTCCCATCCTTCCATCTATTTTTCAAACAGCATAGCGAGGAATTCTGCATTTTCCCTCAACTAGGTAGCACATCAGAAACTGGACTCCCCAGACAGAAACATTCTGAGTAAAGTCCTGCATCTACTGCTTTTTCTGTGATTCGTAACACAGGCCAAGGAGTAGCCTCAGCTCTAGGTGTATATACATGACTAACACGGCTAAGGAAATGATTACTACTTCAATCTGCCATCAAAACTCTTGAGAATGTTCATACTTCAAGAAAAGGCAGAAGAGCACAGATATCGGTAAGATCCTATCAAGACACATATATCAGATAAAGACATCCAATAATCATAGTGTTTTAAAAAACTAAGACATTATTCCAATAAGCAGGAAATTCCTTATCCCTGTCTTTATGTCAAAGATACTTAAAGTGACCCTTACATCTCTCCCTGAGGTATTCAACAAACAAAATCAATATGATGGAAAAACTGAGTGAGGCAGGATGGGATTACAAATTCCTTGTTTGGTGAGAGTGGATATAAAGTAGACAGAGATTCTGCTTCATTGTTCCTTTTATCTCTTATACTTCTCTTCATAAGTGTTAGGAGTTTAATATACTGTCAGAATAAGAATTCTCTAAAGCAATGCTTTCCAACACACTGGCGCCCCCCCCCCTCTCCCCGCAAGCTATGGGGTATCTACTCAATTCAGAATGAATATACAACAAAACATTTTTCATAAGACTAACTGATTAAACAAAATATGTACTGAGAAATTAAAGAAATGATATTCTATTCATCTCTCATGAACTACTCTGAATCTTCACCACAAGAGAAGTCACTGCATCAACAGAAAGGTTAAAAATGCCATTTCACCACATACTTTGGAATTTTTGGCAGCAAGGAATGGTGTCAATCGTTATTTATCATAGGTACATTATACTTTGAGGAGTGACTAAAAGAATTTTTTTCTTTTTACAAATAACCGCCAGTTGTATTACTAAATATATATTATTTCACAGGTTTGCAGAGTTGAAGTTTCGTTTGTCCTAAATAACAAAAAATAAGAAAACTTTATTTTATTCACTATCCACTTTTTCACTGGTAAGATGTATCAAACAATCACTGACTGTCCTTAGCTTTTGCGCAATATTTCATAAATTACTTGAATATGAAGAGGATAAAGTAAAAGTGGTTGTCTGCACATCTGCATTTTGAACAATATTATTTTCCTGTCCAAAGGGAAAAAATGAAGTGGCCATCCTCCTCCAGAAAGGCCAAAATAAGTCCAAAAAGTATGTACATTTCTGGACACAAAACACTATCAGAAGACACTAAAAATTTCAAGCATGCTGGTTAAATAAATTCTATGAAAAGGCCCTCTATGCTCTTAAGGAAATGATCTTACATTAAATCTCAAAGGGTTCCGAACAGGAAATACAAGTTAAAAGCAATTATCTTATAAGATAGCTTTCATATTATATGAAAGACAACTTAAAGACATTTGTATCTATGTTAAACAGCCAGTATGAGTGACACCATACTTATCTGATATGGCATCTTTTATATGTGATAGTAATAAGAATTAGAACCACCTAAAACGTTATCCATTAAAGGTTCTGTTTCATTAGTCCCCTTGCAACACTGAAAGACAATGCAAGCAACATTTGTGAATGACAAAACTCATTTCCATTCTTTCTGGTTCCCGCCACAAACGCCAGAGTCATACTACACATTATAGATGACTGGGTTCATTTACACAAAACTGAACATACTAAAATTCTGAAGGAAAAAAAAAAATATATGTAGGATGCATGAGTCTTAGGGGGAGACTATAATGGGCATCTGTTAAATATTGGATGTAACTGATGGTATATGGGGCTGGTGATTCTCCTTCAAGTACTTCCATACTCAACAAACTGTTCTGCTTGATCAGAGATCTTCCTAAACTGTGGGAACGGTCGTAGAAGACAGACTACATAAGGGGCCTAGAGGCTACCGTCTCAAGTATCCTGTGTACTAGGTTTATTCAATTTCTGAGTATTTCTTCTGGTCTGTCATATTTCAGATGGATCACTGTCAAACATATACATCCTTGTGAGGTTAGACAACTATACGCAACACATCATCAATATCACAGGTCAAATTCTAAAGAAATAATCTAATTTGGAGAAATCTATTACTAACAGAAAATAAGAAAATACTTGATATTTATATATAGAAATTATTCTGCAAAGGACAGTTGTTTCTAGAGTTTAAGACCCTAAATAGAGTAAAATGTTTAGCAAAAATCATCTGTTCAAATAAGGTAAATATGGTCTAACAACTGGAAGGAAGAAGCTGTACAAATAAAGTATTAAAATTGATTTAATGATTAAAAAGATGGAGGAAAACATGCCAGCTGCAGAAAAATCAACTGATATTTTCCCCATTCTGGTTCTCAGGAAGCTCCTTACATTCTTATTACCTTGGTTTTAAAAGGATTGAAAAATTAGAACTCAAATGGAACTTCTGGTCCTATCCAAGCAAAATCCCCAGATTAAAACCAAAAATTTGCCACAAAAACCAAACATAAAAGTCTTTAACTACGATCCAGTTTCCAAATGCTGATATCCATAAATGGGTAGAAGGTTATGAATTGCTAATTCTCATCTCCCCACCAATAAAATGCAAACCAGCACAGCAGTGAAAATTCCCAGGAAAGCAAGGTTTCCGTCTTAGCCCCGAAGCAGCCATTGCCTAAGTGCAGCTCCCTGCAGCCAACAGCATTAATGGACGCTGCACTGCTGTCCTTCCCTGGAGACAGCAGCCAGCACTACTCAAGCTTCTCACGTAGCAACCAGAGCTCCAGAGCCAGCAGCTGCTGCTGCCTTGTATACTCACCCCTGTGATCCAACCCAAAGGAACAACCTTCTTCTTACCCCACCCCCACTCCTTACACATTCTTTTTTTTTTTTTTTTGGATCAGTGCTCCATGCCAGAAGGGCTGGAATTATGCCTTTAGAAAGAAACAATCCTAAGGTCACCCTTTTAGTTTTAACTGTGGCTTTTTATTGGAAAAATCAACATCTACCAAATTCCAAATATACACTCAATAAGGTACCAATTTAGGAGTGAAGATTAACCTTTAGTCTTTAAAAGGCCAATCTGCTAAACATTCTCTTTACACTCAAATTTAAATTTGCAGTTAAAGAAGCTTGTGTTGTGTCCTACCAAAGGACATAATCATTTTTCTACATAGTGACATCCTGAGTAAACCTTAAAGATTCTAATCCCATAACGAGCCAGAATTTTTGGCTATAGAAGAAAACTAATGATCCTCCTGAAAAAACCGGCAGAAATCTAATAAAAAAATTTCCTGTCCTCCAACAGGCCCAGAAACCTCTGAAAAGGTGAGGTTTACTAGCTCAGATTCCACACACCTCAAATTACCACTTATAATTTTCCTCTCAAAGTGACCTACAAACACTGATATAAAACTAATCAAGAAAATTTCCCAAATAGGGGGTACACATTCTATTGAAAAGCTCTTAACACTCAACTCAGCTGGATCCACCCTAATCACAGTATTGCTATGTAATATGTAACATCTGCCCAACAAAAATGTTAATATGACCTTGGTCATAAATATGTCATTTAAATGCAACTCGTTTCATCAAAGGATAAAGGAAATTTGCAGAGGACCTGGGGATTCTTTTAGTACTATGAGAACGGGGAAAACTGGAAAATAAACCAAGTATAGACAAAGCCCAATGCAACCCAGAGGTCTGGGCAAGAAATGAGTTAGTGGTGAACACATTGCACAAGTAACATGAGAAAGCAGAAAATGCAGGTCATACACGCACCCTGACCCAGACGAGCAAAGCTGGCTGCAGCATCAGTATCCAAGGGAAAGACCAGTTATTCCCAAGAAGTGAGATGAGCAAAGAAGCTCTGTAGAACAAATTAGCATAGAAGGGGCTTTCCCAACAGAAACTTTCCCTCTCACGCGATTCACCTACTTAAAAACCAGGGCTTTTTCTCACCACCATTCACTTCGCATCCCTGGCTTCCACGCAGAGGGAAAGAGAATTGATAAAGGCTACATTTTTCTTCCTTTAAAGACGTTCGCATACGATCGCTCTCCACGCCCAAGGCAGGGAAAACGACACAATCTGGCTCAACTCCAAGCTAGAACCCTACAAATTCCGTGAGGCCATCTCAGATATACTGGGGCTTACGCCACTGAGAGCCCAAGAATGTGAGGTGGGGGTGGCGAAGGTAATGTCCTTAGTGTGGAAAACGAAGCAATCATCTGCGATGGGGACCCCAGGACGAGGGGGAAGCCGTCCAGGAACATTCGGGGGTGGGGTGGGGAGATCGAAGGCCCCCCCCCCCCCCGAGAGGGATCAGAGTTGTCACAAGGCCGCGCGAACGGGGGTGGGGGTGGGGTTTGGGGAGGGGAAAAAAAGTGTGCCTGTGTATTTTGAGAGGAGAGCAGCGAGAGGCCTATCCTCAAGTAAAAGGTAAGCGTGGAGTAGGCAGTTCCCAGGAAAAGGGGTGAAGAGGCGTGGGGGGAGGGGAAGCGTCCTGACCCAGGAAAGACGTGAAAAGGGTAGTGGGGTCGACGAGATTACGGATGGGGCCTCTCCGCCTGGGAAAGGGGTGCAACGGTGTGTGGGGGGCGGCGAGGGGGATGAGAAGGGGCAACATCCTCCTACTGAGAGCCTGGGGAGGGCCAGGCCCACGTCCCGAGAGCAAGCGCGGGGAGACGGAGGAGGTGACCCTTCCCTCTCCCGGGGCCCGGTCGTGAGGGTAGGTCTCTCTTTTCTGTTGGACCCTTACCTTGTCCCAGGCCTGGGCCCGGGCTGCGGCGCACGGCACTCCCGGGAGGCAGCAGGACTCGAGTTAGGCCCAACGCGGCGCCACGGCGTTTCCTGGCCGGGAATGGCCCGTGCCCGTGAGGTGGGGGTGGGGGGCAGAAAGGCGGAGCGAGCCAAAGGCGGGGAGGGGGAAGGGCCAGGGAAGGAGGGGGGCCGGCACTACAGTGTTGGCGGACTGGCGGGACTGGGGCTGCGTGAGTCTCTGAGCGCAGGCGGGCGGCGGCCGCCCCTCCCCCGGCGGCGGCGGCGGCGGCGGTAGCAGCTCACTCAGCCCGCTGCCCGAGCGGAAACGCCACTGACCGCACGGGGATTCCCAGCGCCGGCGCCAGGGGCACCCGGGACACGCCCCCTCCCGCCGCGCCATTGGCCCCTCCGCCCACCGCCCCGCACCCATTGGCCAACTCGCTGCCAATCAGCGGAAGCCGCCGGGGCCACCTAGAGAAGAGGCTGTGCTCTGGGGCTCCGGCTCCTCAGAGAGCCTCGGCTAGGTAGGGGAGCGGAACTCTTGGTGGGAGGGGGTC
Source organism: Bubalus kerabau (assembly GCF_029407905.1). Taxonomy (NCBI): domain Eukaryota; kingdom Metazoa; phylum Chordata; class Mammalia; order Artiodactyla; family Bovidae; genus Bubalus; species Bubalus kerabau. The sequence goes on from NC_073643.1 coordinate 18,918,812, forward strand.
CGGCGGATTGGTGGGGGGATGGGTGGCTGAGGTCGTCTGGCCGGTACCTGGGGGTCGCCTTCCCCGGTGGGAAGAAGGGAGCATAGCGTTTGTTACGCTGAAAGGGAAAGAGGTGGTCAGAGGCAGGCGGGAGTGCGGCCCGCCTTGCGGCAACCGAAGGGGGAGGGAGAAGGGAGCGGAAAAGGCTCGAATCCGGACGGAGCCATTGCTCCTGCAGAGGGAGGAGCGCTTCCGGCTCTTATCTTGTCACTGATTGGTTGCTGCTGCTCCCGCCGGGTGCGAAAACACAAATGGCGTGTTTTGGTTGGAGTAAAGCGCCTGTCAGTTACAGCCTCGGGAGTGCGCAGCCGCCTAGGGACTCTCGCATTGCCCACTGGGTGGGTGCTTAGGTAGGTAGGGTGGAGAGAGACTTGGACGAGCAGGCGCGGTCGGCCTCCCACGGGGAGGTAGGGGTGGGGGTGGGAAGGGAGGGTCAGTGAAAGTGGCTTCGCGCGGGCGTCCTACCACCCTCCCCTTCCTTCGGGGGAGTCGGTTTACCCGCCGCCTGCTTGGCTTCTGCATCTGATTGGCTGCTGAAGCTCAGGGAACGGCCCCTTGTTATTGGCTCGGGTCCCAAATGAGCGAAACCACTGCGCGGGTCGGCGGGGAGGCGGTCGTTGGTACGATCCTCCCTGAGACCCAGCGCCGCAGTGTCTGGCCCCGCGCCCCTGCGCAACGTGGCAGGAAGCGCGCGCTGGAGGTGGGGGCGGACTGCCGGGCCGAGGATTCTGGGTGGTGGCGATTGCGGCTCCGCCCTGGGCGCCCGCTGCCTGAAGGACAAGACTAGCCCGACCTGCTCCTGGACCCGTGGGGCTGAAGGGAGGAGTGGGGGTCGGTGCCGCTGGCTTGTGGGTGGGAGGTGCATGTTCTCCAAAAATCGGCGCGAGCTGCAATCCTGAGGTGGCTGCAGTGGAGGAGGCGGAGAGAAGGCCGCACCCTTCTCAGCAGGGGGAGGGGAGTGCCGCAATACCTTTATGGGAGTTCTCTGCTGCCTCCTGTCTCCTAAGGACCGCCCTGGGCCTAGAAGAATCCCTCCCTCCCCCGCGATCTCGTCATCGCCTCCATGTCGAGTCTCGATTATGGGCGGGATTCTTTTGCCCAGGCTTAACCTTATTCCTGGGCGTTGTCCTGCAGGGGATCGAGCAGGTATAAGATTTAGAGGACGAACCCAATTTCTTTTATCTTCCCACAGGCTTGAGTTTGTGTCACAAAATAATTATAATGGGGTGGTGGAGTGAAATGAAGTCCAGGCAACACCTAGGACTTATTTTATGCAGCGAGACTGCGTGTTACTACTTCTTAACATCCTTTTGTTGCCTTTTTTCCAGGAGATAGAGAGGTTAAAAGCTTGATCTGAATTTTATACTCTCCCCATTTGAGACAGTTGAGAAATAGGTTAAAGGCATGCTCTCTTGAGTTCCCCATTTGAGACTGTTGCTACACCGCCAAAACAGAGCATTTTAGATTAGATCTTAAAAATGTAATTCCCCACCCTTGCATTCTTAAGAGTCAGGCCTTTTAGCAACTCTCATACTTTCAGCCCATTTTCTGTTTGTTATACTTGCTTATCTTGTCCCAGTCATACCATTGGCTTTCTCCTCTCCTGTTTTTGGTGTCCCGGTGAGTCATGAAACCAAACAGGTTTCACCACCAATTAAGGCTACCCAGCTCGAGCATAGGCTTCACTCTTGCCCAGAAATGCGTTTATTCCTCTTTTATGGATATTCTTGAGTCTTTACCTTGATTTTCATTTAATTTTTTAATCTCAGCTGGGATTCTACCGACCCTCTTAATAGTCCAGATGATCCTGACTACTGCTTTGCTGAGAACCGGACGTGAGGTTCAGCAACATCTCTTTTATATCCTTAGAATACCTTTCAATCCATTTTCATTGATATGCTTATCAGTTAGTAATCAAGCTCAGTTGCCATAAGGCTAGTATCCTTCGAACTAGGATCTCTTGTTTCTGGTATCTGCTGATACAACTTTCATATGTGTCCAGGACAGTAGTTCTCATACAAAGATAACAGCATGGAAGTAACTGATCCAACTCCTTTACTGGCTGGTAACTACTGACAGGATGCGTTCCATCATCACAAATGTGATGTACAAGGTCCCTCAATGGATTAACCTCATCTTAACAGCCTTTTTGTTTGTGACAGTTTTCCACATACACACCCAAACAACATTATTAGACCTCTTTGTAGGGTGGTTCCTCCTGGAATGCTACCCTTGATAGTCCTTACCCTTCCAATAAAGACTTAAAACTCAAATATCTCCCCTATGATCTTGCCTTCTGTGGTCTATGCTTTAAGCTAGAATCCCCTTTCTCTTGGTCCCATAGCAGGTTGAATCATAGCACTTCTCAGGTGGTTGTCAGTGCTTATTTAAATTCTCTTAGCTATTCTGAGCTTCTTGTTGAGTGTTGTACCTAAGTTCCTAGTATATTCCCTTGATGGCTAGCCAACCTTAAATAAAACGGAATGAGTGACTTGTAGATGTCTTTATAAGGTTTGATAGATTGTCCTCTGTTAATATTTCTTTTTTGTGTGCTTGCTAGTGTTCTAGATTAGCACTGTCCAGTAGAAGATTCTGCAGTGATGGAAATGTTCTGTAGTGTGCTGACATGATGGCCACTAACCATACGTTATTCTTGAGCCCTGGACATGTGGCAGTTGTGACTAAGGAACTGAATTTTAAATTTTATGTAATTTAAATTACTGCTGTGGACAGTGAGGCTCTAGCTACAGACTGTGGATTGCAGAATACTTAATGTTGTTCACTCACTCAGTAGTGTCCAACTCTTTGCGATCCCATGCACTGCCCCACACAAGGCTTCCCTGCCCTTCACAATCTCTGGGAGCTTGCTCAGACTCTTGTCCATTGAGTCGGTGAAGCCATTCAACCATCTCGTCCTCTGTCATCCCCTTCTCCTGCCTTCAATCTTTATATGGACATTGATAATTTTCTCTTCATACAGAGCAGTAAGGAACCTCTGGCACATTTAAGTTCCTCCCACACCACCCCTGACTCCTGCCAGGTTGGTTGGTTGGCAGGTTTTAATACTGGATTGACCAAAAAGTTCATCTGGGCTTTCCGTATGATATGGAAAAACCCAAATGAACTTATTGGCCAACCCAATACCTATTTGTATTCTTCTCATGCTCAGTTGCTCAGTGATGTCTGACTCTTTGCAACCCTGTGGACTGTAGCCCACCAGGCTTCGCTATCTATGGGATTTTTCAGGCTGCCATTTCCTGACAGCTAAATCCAGAAAATAATTTCTAAAGATAAACCTGCCTTGGACAATGTTGAGAAAGCAAGTGTTGATGTGTTTTGAGTTTCAAAAAATAATACATAATGAATTTTAGGAAAGTGGGATTTCATTAAAATAATGACAGAAGTTTAGTGAGGAATAGGACTTTAAAAGGGAAATTTTTTAACTTAAAATTTTTCCTTAAAATGTGAGAACTGCACATAATTGGCTTGCTATTTAATGCAGACTCCCAGTCTCACACCCAGAGATTCTGAATTCAGTTAAGATTGGTGGGGGGCATTAGAATTCTGTGTCTTTTATATCCTTCTGATGTTGGTAGGCTGGAAATCACACTATAAATACAGTCCTGTGGGACTACAGTATGCCCTGTCTTTAGTAGTTTCAGAAGCTTATAGGTCAGATTGTTTTGTTTTTATTTTAGAAGGAATGTTAAACTATTCCAAGTAAATTTTTTTTTTTTTTGAGAAAGAAAGTTTCCTTTTTTGTCTATTTTCCCACTACATGCATTCCTCAAGGATATGGATTTGTTTTTGATTCCGAGGTGCCTGAACCTAGAGCTGAGTACTCAAGAAATGTTGATTTTATTGACTTATATGTGAAACTGATTTTCAGATAAAGAGTTTTAAGTCCACAGAAACAATGCTCTTTTTAGGGAGAAACTTAACCCAAATTACCTAATATTCTATTCATAAAGGAAACTGATGCCTCACGGTCTCTGAATACATTTGTCGGCCATTTAGCTCTTCCTTGGGTTTCCTGTACAAACCCTTGCACTTAGCCTCTTCCTGTGCTTGACTTCCTTAGACTTTTATTACAATTTTTTAAACAAACCCACTACTTAGCTCCTTTTGAAGTATAGCCATATTATTTCTTAAACTCCTAGGACAAAAAATGAGTAGAATGAAAACATACTTGCATGAGAGAATTGAAGGTTTTGTAAGTGCTCTTAATTTTTTAGAAGATTTATAAAATTTGAACATAAATGTTTCTATCATATTTTTTGTGCACAGAAGAGGTATGGTAAATTATGGTTTGCAACTGTTAATCCAAAATGTGATAGGGATCAGCATCAGGAGGGTAAGACTAGTTTGTTTTAGGCAGCATGTGAGATTTTAATTCACCAAATATTGGTAGCATAGTCTTAACACCGGACCACCAGGGAAGTTCATAGGCCAACCTTAATTATAGAATACATCGTTAGGTCATGTACCCAGAAGTCTGGTACTTTAGATTGCAGAGAGACCGAACAACTTTCCTATAGACATAGCAATTTATTAAGGACCAGGGAAGGCAATGGCACCCCACTTCAGTACTCTTGCCTGGAAAATCCCATGGATGGAGGAGCCTGGTGGGCTGCCGTCCATGGGGTCGCTGAGAGTTGGACATGACTGAGCAACTTCACTTTCACTTTTAACTTTCATGCATTGGAGAGGGAAATGGCAACCCACTCCAGTGTTCTTGCCTGGAGAATCCCAGGGACGGGGGAGCCTGGTGGGCTGCCGTCTATGGGGTTGCACAGAGTTGGACACGACTGAAGCGACTTAGCAGCAGCAGCAACAGGGATCCAAACTCTGGTCTGATTTGCTTAGCTATTATTGCCAATTTAGGGTACTGTCTTTTCTGATGGAAACAGTCTTTTAGAAAATTTAATCTAGGTGCACATACAGGATAGGCTGTAGGGTTGAAGACAGAGAGAGAACCTAAGAGACCACTTCTAGAGACCACTTAGGGTTCTTTTATAGAGTCCAAACAGGAAATGATGAGGTCTTATATACAGTGGTAGCAGTCAAGATGGAAAGACAGACTTGGACTAGCTAAATGTCAGTCACTGAAAAGAATAGTCTCAACACATTCCTTTCTCAAGGAAGCCTTCCATGATGCCTTAACTCCAGTATATTGGGTTCCCCAACTGAATGCTGTCATAGCATTTCTCACAATCATAATTATTAATTGTGGTGTTTTCCGCATACTTCTTTAGCTTGCTCCTTCAGGGTATGACTTTGCTTGTTTATGGCTGTATCCCTGTTGCCTAAGCATATGGAGGTCTTCAGGGTCAAAACTGTTTTCGTAATACAGTTAAGTCCCTTACATATGAACATTCAAGTTGCAAACTTTCTCTCCATTCATGTAAGTTAGTTCACATGTCTCGTGTACATTGTCACGATGTAGGGGTTTTCTTTGAGGAGGCACTGTTACTCTTTGAGACACAGGATCCAAATGTAGACCAGTACATAGAGGTTCCAGCAACTGTTAATGCAGTCCAATGCTATTGTGTCATCTGATGAGAAAAAAAGAGCTACTATCCAGATATCACTGGATCAGGTATTCAAAAGGGTAGATAGAATTGAATCCAGCGAAGAACCAGAATCCCAGAATCTGTGCTATTCAGATAGAATTGAATCCAGCAAGGAAACAACTTGTGCCATCCAGGTCAGGTGTGAGAGAAATTGCAGCTTGTTTTCCATCTCCTATTGCTGATAACCTTCAACTCTACTATCTCCCACCTCCTCTCCCCGCTCCAGTCAGTAACTCTTGCCTGTTCCCTCGATGCCAGCCCTTGCACTATATTATTGTACTTTTCAGGGTACTGTATTATAAGATTAAAAATGTTTATGTATTAATGTTGCTGTGAAAAGTATTATAAACCTGTTACAGTATAGTACGATATAGTCAATTGTGTTAGTTAGGTACCTAGGCTAACTTTGGTATACTTATGAACAAATTAGACTCACCAGTGTGCTCTCCGAATGAAACTCATTTGTATGTAGCAGATATACTATACTAAAATGAAACAACCTTTTCAACTCATTAACCCTTTTAACTTATTCTCACAAGTGCGTAGAGGCTACATGATATGTGGTGATGTCATCACTGATGTTAATTGAATGGTGCTGTATATTCTTCAATTTTCCATAATTTCCTAAGGTGGTAGGTTTAAGTATGAACTCACTCTTTAGGTTATACCTTCAAAATCCCAGCAAACCTCAGTATTATATAGTTATAAAATCCTGTAGACTTTGTGCCTAAGCATGAACATGAATACATTCTGTTGTCTTGTTGTGAAATAAGGTTTTAAATATTTTCTTACAACTTATAAACTTATATTGAATCACAATTTTAGAATATAAATTTTCTCAAAATCAATTTATATTTTTCTTATTTAAGAATGAATCATTGGCTTAAAAGACTGGTTGTAAGACTACATGTTCAACCCACAACTATACCATCTATGTCTGAAAATGCTAAAAAGATTAATATTTCACAGTGGTTTGAGGGAGAATCGATTCCAAAAAAACTATAATAAAAATCTACTGAAGTATATTAAAGGACAAGTTACTATATGGCATTGGCTGAAGGAACGTACATACATGGTAGTAGAGAAACTTTACAGATAGCTGATGCTCCTGAATATGTGTGGGATGAAAAATAAGAAATCATGGTAATGCTACTCTTTAACAATGCAGTGTAAGATTTGTGGTCAGACATGAATGAAGTGTGTGAATATCTCATCCGTAGAAATATACTTAACGCCTTACAGTGGATGAATCTACAAACATGGCTGTGCAAGCAGCAGCGTCAGACTGTCCTACGTGCTGCACAATAAACACAACATTTCCTGAGACAAAGTGTTGAATAACTTTAAAATCTGTTTATTCTGATATTTTCACTCATGTTGAAAAGCAAAGGTGGTTAAAACTGCCAGCATTTGGCAAAATACAGTGGCACCAAACTAGCAGTCATTCTTTACTGCCACCCATTTGCAGTGTAGTGGTCAGAGTTTCATGTTTCATTTAATGATGTCCTTGTGAAAACAGTAAATTTATTTATTTAAATCTGGGCCAAAAACCTACGTTATGAAATGGAAAGTTTACTTGTGGTGCTTCTGCTACATGCTCAAGTACTCTGGTTGTCTCAAGAAAAAATACGCAATTGAACTGCATGCTGAATTAGCTCCTGTTTTCTTAGAACACCAATTTTACTCAAAAGAATGACTGTCAAATTTTTGTAGAGTTGGCTGTTTGGCAGACATTTTTCTGAGTATGATGGAGGTGAGCTTTTTTTCAGGGAAAACAACTGACAGCAGGTATCAATGATGAAATTTCAAATTTGGAAGTGAAAAGTGGAACTTTTGGAAAACTTAAAGGAGCTTGACATCTTTTCGGTACTTAGTGTTTTTTTAATGTAATGATTTTAGCTACTATGTAATAAGCTGGGCCAACACTTGGAATATTTCTATAACTAAGGTGAGCCAGTCATTTCTACATGGGCAATACATAAAATAACAAAATTGCAAATAAGTAACATTTCAACCAACTGAATGCAGGAGGTAAAAATCCAGCTTCTAATAGCGCCTTCTCTTAAGGCAGAGATTTCAGAGAACTGAATTACAAAAATACACAACATTGCTAGTCTTTGTGGAAAATAGTTTCTTCTATGAAAATGTTATTTGTTACTGAAATCTTTTTTTCTCCTTTTAATCTAATATGGTAAGATACTGGTAAAGAAACCTACTTGGGGCCCTGAATTTTTAAGAATGTAAAGGGTTCCTGAGAAGAAACATGCTATAGCATAGTGTATATATATAAACATTCATACCTGTTGAATATGTCATTGTAGTTTACAGTGGCTCCCAGAGTTAAATGTGGATTCCTGGGAGGATGGGCATGCTAGGACAGGGAGCAGGCTTTAGTGGGGAAAGAGGTTCATGTTGAGTTTAAAGTAGGACATACAGAGAAAGGGCAAATAACAGTAGATAGTTGGAAATTCAAAACTTGGGCTTGGGGAAAACAAAAACACCATCTTCCTTTCCAGTAAAAATTTCTTTGATCATGGAATATATAATTAAACAGTTGTTACTTCATAACTGATGGGTATATGTGTTAGCCTTAGGACAAAGGTATGAGGGTTGATATAGCAAGCTTCTTATAGTTTTTTCCACATTGTGCACATTTAAAAATTTGGTACAGGAGAGTTTCTCTTGAACTTAAAAATGTAACCAAGGTATAATAATTTGATTTTTTGTCCTAGAATTTTCAAACTTTATATTCTTACATAACACTTCACCTGAACTTGGAAAAGGCTTTTCTCTGCCTAACTCACTAATAATACACACTTGTGGGCATTAATGTACTTTAGGCATTTGATAGACATTTTAAAATACTTCCTTTTTTTTCACTTTACAGTCCTTGTAGTGCAGACTTGAACCATGTCTGACATTGGTATGTTAAGAATCTAAAATTTTCTAAAAGTCTTACTACCATTTGAAAAGAAATGTTTAAACAAATGTTTCTCTCTCTAGCCACTAGTACATTGTCAGTCTGAGAGATAACCATCTTCCTTTCCTTTCATTAAACTAAAAAAATCTGTCTCAGTGTCTGTTATTTCTCTCCCCCCCCTCTAAAATATATTGAATGTCTGGTCGGTTACCTCAAGTCTTTTTTGTTCAGATTATTAAGATTACCTTCCCCATCTTTTCACATTACCATGGTGCAGCAGGCCCACTTCAAAAGTTAAAAACCAAGATCACACAACTAGTAGGTGGCAGTGTCATGTATAACTCATTCTCAGCTTTCCTGAGTCCCTCACGTAGCACATTTCCTGTTCCTGTCCCCAGATTACAAAACAATACTAGGGAGGAAGAGGACGAACCATTACAGTGTTCACTACATACTTATATCATCTTAAACCAATCTGTTCATGTTTTTATAATGGTATTTAATAGGACTAAAGCTATGATAGATCTGGCACAAATTTGATATACTCAAGAACAGCCAATATGCAAAAATGTCTGTTATGTTCAACAGATATTAAATGTCCATGCTGGTAGGTAAATGTGTCTGTCAGGCATTTGGTAAGCAGCAAAGAAAACAGACATGTTCCTTGAACTCTAGTCCTGTGGACTGCAGACTAACAGTTTTAAACGGTTTGAACAGTTTATTTTGTGAGGTGAAAGATTTTATGTTGAACCTATAGTAGTGCAACTGTGCATTCTGATGATGGTAGAAACTCCAGTCTAGGATATAAGACCCTTATCAATGTCTCATTTCCAATTCATACTCAAATGGGAGGTACATCAGAGAGAAACCATACAAGGACTATGGATTACGCTGCTAATCTGAACTTTTCTTTCAAAGGAAATAAACGCTGTCCTTTTATTCTAGATGAGACATCAAAAGTTAATTATGAATAGCACTCTTATGTAACTAATATGGCACTGAAAAATCTAAGCTGCATGTAGCCAGAAACTCCAAAATAAACTGAATACAGAATCACACATAAAACTCCACATCTAATCTGTCCCAGGGAAGCACTGGTTTCATAAGACTTAATTTTTAGGTTATTTCATTTTCCACTGTTTTGGGAAGGACTTTCTGCAACTAGAAAAGCATATATGGTAGCTCAGCTGGTAAAGAGTCCACCTGCAATGCAGGAGTCTCTGGTTCAATTCCTGGGTCGTGAAGATCCCCTGGAGGAGGGCATGGAACCTGGAGCCCCATGGACAGAGGAGTCTGGAAGGGCTACAGTTGATGGGGTCAGAGTCAGACATGACTGAGCAACTAAGCACGGCACAGCAGAGTGACTGAGAAAAATAACAGAAGGACTTGCGTGAAGTTGTTAATTCATCAGTTATCTAGTCCTTTAGAAAAGCCAACAAAAATACTTTTGACAGGTTTATGTCTGATTTTGAAAAGCATCACCTCTGTGTACTGAAAGAAAAAAATAAAATTTCTTTAAATATGGCTTGTTGGTCCCTTCTTTCATTTACCATTGCATTTGCTGCTATTTACAAATAGGAGTGTCTATCTTCAGATTAATGTGTTAATCTTATTCACTGATGTTATAAATTTTAAGGCAGATAATAAACTATAAGTCTTAGACTTATATAAGATTTAGCTTGTCATGGAACAAACACTATTTTACAAAGCATAATAACGCTTCATTTTTAGAAACTAATGTAAAAAACTTGAGCAACTAAACAGCAAAGCTGCACAGGCAATGAAATGTAACCTCATGCTCTGATTAGGCTCTCTGCCTTTCCATGAGGCCAGAGTAGCTTTCTACCTACAGTGGAAAACAGGAGCTGTTACAAAGCCTGAAAATGTTCTAAACCCAAATCCTGGAGCATTTTAGTAGGCTTAGCATCTTTAGAGCCTTTTAAGAAAAGTACTAATTGCTCAACTACCCCTTTCAAACAGTGCCAAAGAAAAGCTCTACTTTCTTGTAAGACTTATTCCATTTATACCTTTTCCTAACTATGGTGAAGAGATTTATACCAAATCTTTGATTAATACTGTTTTTTCTCTTAAAGCAAGTTCTTTGTGCTGATATTTTCAGTGTCAGGAAGCGCAGATATTAGTAATCATTTTCAATCTTTGTATTACCAAGGACATCTTTCTCCATCTTGTTCTGAAGGATGAACAAAACTTTGAGGTGTACGTTTCAGGAGATAAACTGCAGCATGAAGACCCCCTATGTTAACCCAAACAGTATGCACCTTCCGCCATAGGTGTCCCATTCCAGATAATGCCTGTGTATACACAAAAAGAAAAGTAATTAGCTGATAACTGCTTCTCTACCACCCAGAGGTCTTAGTAAAAAACACTGGGAGAAGAGAAAATACATCCGACTCAAATATCCCCAAGTCTAATTAAAAAGGTCCCAAGTTTGTCACAGGCTGAGGTTTTGCGCTAACATAGAGCACCTTGGCAAAGCATTTCTTGTCCTGAGTCAGTAGTACAGCTCGGCCTGTCCCTGGTCTGCAGACACGGCTCATCTCCCGCAGGCAAGCTGGATAAAGGTTCCAGTTTCTCTTCTTGGAGCCCATCCTATAACAGGAGGTCGAATAAGTCACTTACTTTTGCAAAAGGTAAGTAGCTAGGACTGTATATGAGAAGTTCTTAAAAATTCATTGCAATAAGAAAATGCTGAAGTATGAAAAAAGTTGCCTTTTAAAACCACAGCTTTGCCATTTATGTGTCAATTAAATGATCAGACTAGTAAATTGCTTAGAATCTTGAATGGGATGAACTGGTTAAGGGTAAAAGAAACTGACAACTATAATAGTTAATATAGGTTGTCTTAGTATAAGCAGTTATATAAACCAAAATGCATGTATGCTCAGTGGTGTCGGAGTCTACAGCACAATGGGACTACTGGAGCGGGTTGCCATTTCTTTTTCCAGGGGATCTTCCCGACCCAGGGATCCAACCTGCATCTCCTTCATTGGCAGGCAGGTTCTTTACTAGCTGAAACACTGGGGAAGCCACATAAACCAGTGATTAAAAAACAGCCTGAGATTTTCTCAACCTTTCTCTGAAGTATTAATGTAATTCAACAGTGGGCTACAAAGTGGATGAACCTCCTGTGATGGTCAGGATCAAAGTGTAGTTAATACACTTCTGAGTTCTCAGAAGAAACAAAATGGGTGAATCTATCATACTGTTAAAGGAAGTAAAAACCTAAGTCTCCTAAAAGAAATCGATTTCTGACAGAATAAGCTCAAAAGAAAATACAACAGATTTAGAAGATATGTGGGTACTAATATAATAACAAATGAAAGTAAAACTCATTTTTTAGAAGTCTCACCTTTTTCCAAATGGCATGTCTGTTACAATAATGTCTACAGAGCCAGTTCTTAGTGGCAGGTTGCAGATATCCCACTGAATAGTATCTATGGGCAAGGCCAAGGGCAGTTTGCTGTGGGGACAAAAGAAAAGGTGCTTCAACATATCCTGAAGAATGAAATTAAAAAAAGACTTCTCAAGAGACTGATACAGTATCCAAAAATTAAAATGAAATCAGTGACAACATCTGCAACTTAGTAAAAATGTTTAAGGTAGCATGTATGTGGAAAGCACAGATCATAAGCTAAAACATTTATAATGATAATATGTAAGAACAAGTAAATTTAGAAATTAAGACTGATTTTCAACTTTAATTGCATAAGAAAATATTAATATTTTAATATGTACTTGTTTTATAAGAATAGATTTTGAAATGAAAAAATGACTTATGAGTCTGAATGAATCAAATATTGGGATACACGTGGTCCTGCAAGACTATGAAATCATCAAAAGTGGTCCTGAAGCATTCCAATAAGAAGACATTAAAGATTATATGGGTGGGACAGGCAAATATTTGGTATTAGGTGACTTTTCCCCCTGGATTTCTCTAATTCCTGTAACATTTAGCACAAGATTGAATTCCTTGTTTGTATTCAGTTAAGTTTCAGACAAAAGGGCACCACTGCCATCTTCCTCTTCCCTGAGACCTGGGAGGACGGCTAAGGCCCCTTCTCTCACCCCTGCATGGGGTGCCTTCTCCAAACTACATTACCTACTGAATAAGACATTTCCAGAGACAAGATCGCTTGTGCCTCTGTTAAGTCCCCAGCTAGATGGCTGCATGCATGATGGAAAACTTACAAAATTAAAATGAATCTATGTAATTCTTCTATGTGGAAAAGAAGATATAGGAATAAGAAGGAAGACAGAAATTTAAATAGTTGCATTAGGGTAAAGGAAATTATAGTTAAAATATTTTAAAAATATAAATTAGTTTCAGTCAACTTTAAATGGAGTCTCTCAGTATGTATATTTGGTTATAATGTCACAATGCACTGGTTGTATTAATTCATAAAGCCAATATGAAATTTGATTATCTAAGTGATGCTACAAAATCTTTTAAATTTTTACCCTTCTTTAACTTGGATCTTGGTCAATAAAGATGAGATGTTATTTGCAGCTCTATTCACAGCCAATGGATTATTATCACCAGCAATATGATAACAGTTAGACCATTCTGTAGCCCCCTAAAAGACAAAAGAGTATTTATTAAAACAGAATTAGCAAACTGCAAAAAAAAAAAAAAAAAAGAAAACCCCAAAATGATTAAAGGTAAAATCATTTCAACCACTTGTCAGTATTCAAGACAATCCAAGTCAATAATCCAATGCTTTTCTAAAGTGGCAAAACACTGCATGCTGTCAACATTGCTACTTCCCTTGCTTGAAACATCCTCCTGTTCTTTCTGTTTGCTCAACTCTCACTCATCTTTGAAGTCCCAGCTCAAACGTCATGCCCTCTGATGTCCACCCCAGCTCTCCAACCTGTCTCATTTGCCTCTCCAAAAGCACTTTGTACATATATCTGCACACTGTACTTTCTCCCTTTTTCATACTTCTGTACCTATCTGCTCCTCAACAAACCTGGGAACTCCTTAAGGATAGGTCTGGTATGTTATTTAATCCTTCACCCAGTACTCTCTACCACACAGGAGGCCTTGCAGACTTTAAATGTACTTTGAAAAAGTTAATCAAATCAAACTGACTAACCTATACCCTTTTGTGATTATGGGATTTTTATATAATCTGAGAAACGAATACTTAAGAATTTAAATGAAGTGTAATCTTCATTATATGGGCTTTTGAATGATAACCACTATATTCTTGAAAGGATTTTGTAAGTTTAAAATATGTCAACAGAACATAAACCCTGAGCTTTTCGTATTATTTGTGCAGTGAGGTGGCACACTGCCCTGGGCATGAACAATGTTCTGTGCAGATTAACAGGCTTCTGACATGAAAGCACAACAGTTCTGCCCTTGGTTTAGGGATGAATAACAGCACCTCTTTCTTGGTAAACAGTAATACCCCCTCATCCATGGACACAGTGCTTCACAGCTTTTTCTTTTGCCCAGACCCTTGAGGGTAATGGAGAAGGGTGATGTTGGGAGGAGGATGAAGACTTTGATGAAAGCCTCAGGTAAGATTTCTGATTGCCCAATATTCATTTTTTCTTCTAAACCTATTTATGTAGATTTTCAGCTCCTGAAAGACAAAGGTTTTGTAGTACTTCCAAGTTTTAAAGGGAGTATTCTAAATTAAATATTTTAGACTTTGGTGAACAAACTGTCTCTATAACCTGTAAATTCCTTTCATAATTTCATTCTTTGGATCATATATCAGCCTAGGTTCTTCTACATTGACATTCTCAGGTCTATCCCTACATGGAAGGGCCTCAAACATTTTCTTTCTATCAGCGGTGCCAGGGGCTCTTCTGGACTGTCTCTAGCTCTAGTTGTGTATTTCTTGACATGTACTGACCTTCACTGCTATTCCAGACAACATTCACATCATGGTTCAAAGCTGGAGAGCACTCTGCTTTGTTTCCAGAATTTTTTGCGACAACAACGGATTTTCCTCTGTGTGGCTCCTGAGCCAGAGTAAATTTCTCTAGTTGATACTAGCAGAAAACAGCAATCATCTGGACTACTGTGATTTCCTTCTGGGATCCTAATTCCCAGGTGGCAAATGTCCTTTCCTAAGTGCACTCTGGATTATTTTTCCCTTTGTAGGTTGCTTTGGATTTGTTCATGTGTCCAGTTTCTGCTCACTCAGAATCTGTGGTATCTCCTTGAAGTTTCTTCCCCTTGGCTTTACATATACTATATTTAAGGAACTTGCTATGTTTCACAAGTTTAAGCAATTTTACTGGGAGTGCCCTCTTCTCAATTATAAAAGTTTAGATAATACTGATTCAATAACAATGATTCAAGCAAACTCTCCTGTTAAATGCTCTCCACTTAGAAAATGCCTTTCCATTCCTTGCTTTGCTTTAGGTAGTTTTTGAGTCCTCTCAATGTGATGGTATTTTTTTTTTTTAAACTTCGTAACCTTGCTAAACGTCCTAAAAAATCGAAATAATGTTCCTAGGTTTCCCCATCATACTACTATACTTACTCCCTCAAGAACCTAAGTGGATTAAGAAACATAATCTCACTTTATAGAGATTAAATGCCCTCTTCCAGTTTATGCTTGTGCCTTCAATTACCTTTTCTGTTCAAGTCTACCCGTTTGTCTACAGAAATGGGACGCATCAGTTTGTAATTCTCAGCCTTCTCTGTAATCCAGTGAATAAACATGACTTCTAATCTAAAACCTAGTCCTTGGCTATTTATAATAAGTGGCTACATCGTTATCACAAAAGTCCCAGCTTTACTAGTGTAATTCACTCAAATCTTGGGTCCATGGACTTAACCTTGGTCATTACCCATTAGTTCTAGAACATTCTGGATGCATCACTTTCTTATCTAAAAGCTAAAGGAAAGTTATTACCTCAATTGGTATTGCCCCCGTTCCACACATCGGATCAACTATTATATCAGTGGGCTGAGGTGCACAGAGCCTAGAGAAGAAAACAGCCTATGTGAACAGATGTCAACAGCCAAGACACTCACAATAACTATTCCTGATGCTGTCAGATCACAGGTCTGTTATGCCAGCCTGAAGAAACAACAATCAGTATTTATTTTAAAGATAAATTTGTAACTATATGTTGAGTCTATAGCCTCGCACTTAAAAAAAATTACACATAACTAAAAGTCCTCTATCGTCCAAAATCTCTATTTCACTTTGAATGGAATTTGGCTTGTAGATCTTTTCATGTGTGTGTATGTACATAAGCTTTTAGAAAATACCTGTTATTCTGTATATAAACTTGTGTTGTTACATTGAAAACTCAAACGTGTCAAGTACAACATGTATCAATACAAGTTTACTGGCAATTACTCATTCAGGATTCCTTTCCTAATTACTTTTAAGGACAATAAAGGTTGCTATTAAAATAACTACTTTAGTTTTCAGCTCTTAGTATTTGCCAGGCATGGAATTAAGTTCTTTGCATGCATTATCTCTTTTAATCCTTTTAACAGCCTTGTGAGATAGGTTACTATTATTATTCTCAGTTACAGATAAGCTGACGCAAACCCATCCATCTGTGGATGCAAAGCTAATAGGTGACAGAGTCAGAATTAGAGGCATTACTGTTAGTGGCTTAAATGTTACTCTATGAAATATCTCCTCAGACAGGTGACAGAGTTCTTCTTTCCTTCTTTTGTCCTACTATTCTTTCCACATTCTATTATGGTTCTCCCTCACAAAACTGAGATTCCTGAGGACTAACACTGGACTCCTTTTTCAAATTAATTTATATTGGAGTATAGTTGCTTTATAGTTGATAAAGAATCTGCCTGCAATGCAGGACACTCGGGTTTGATGCCTGGGTTGGGAAGATCCCCTGGAGAAGGGAAAGGCTACCCACTCCAATGTTCTTGCCTGGAGAATCCCATGAACAGAGGAGCCTGGCAGGTTACAGTCCATGGGGTCGCAAGAGTCGGACACAACTTAGCAACTAAACCACCATAGTTGCTTTAATATTGGATTCTTATTGTAACACCTGTCCAGCTTTCAAGAGTCTTCTCCAACACCACAGTTCTGGACTGCAAGGAGATCCAACCAGTCAATCCTGAAGGAAATCAGTCCTGAATATTCATTGGAAGGACTGATGCTGAAGCTGAAACTCCAATACTTCGGCCACCTGATGCGAAGAACCGACTCGTTGGAAAAGACCCTGATGCTGGGAAAGATTGAAGGCAGGAGGAGAAGGGGACGACAGAGGGTGAGATGATTGGATGGCATCACCGACTCAATGGATAGGAGTTTGAGTAGGCACTGGGAGTAGGTGATGGACAGGGAAGCCATGGGGTTGCAAAGAGTCTGACACCACTGAGCAAGTGAACTGAACTGAACTGTCCAGCTCTACTTCCCCATTCCTGCCCCTAAAAACACAGAGCAACAGAATCCTTGGCAACCCTCTTGGGAGTAAGCAACTCTGTACTCCCAGCCACTGTTGCTGGGTCTGAGTAAACACATGACTGAAACTGTCAATCAGATTCTCTCTTCTTCTAACTGTTGGGAACAAAGAGCTAGAAACCCTGTTTATTTAAAATTGGAAACATATAAATTTAGATGAGCGGGAGCCATTTATAGAGATAAGTAGAGCCAAGAGCCCATGAGCTCCCAGGGGAGATAAAAGTGACTGTCTAGGTTTCTGGTGGTTTTCTCTAAGACCAGGATCCTACTTTTCTTAAGACATGGCTTTCAGTTTTTCTGTGGGTTCCCCAAGACATCTCAGTATTTTGCTATTAATTCCCACTCCCACACAATCATCACTTTTTTAAATCTTAAACTAGCTTATTTAGGTTTCTAACAGTTGCACCCATAATTCTCTATATTCCTGGCTCCTACCATAATGCCTTTAGTAGATAATAAATGTTTGTTAAATGAATGATGACTAGGAGCTCTTCCTTAATCAAATGGGCCCAGTTTTCCTACTGTTGTCATTGAATTGACAGGTTCCAATTGTGTTGAACTAGGATTCCAAGGATGAGCAGGGGAAGAGAGGAAGCAAAGATTGGAAGACAAGGAAATAGAATTAACTACCAGGTATGCCAGGTACTGTATGTAACAGGTATTTTGCATCTGTTTCTGCATTTATTCCTCACTCATAATCCTTTAAGTCTCACATCAAACCCATTTTGCAGTCTGGCAAACAGAAACCTAGGGAAGACATCTTGTCCTAGTGGTGGAAAGAAACACCCAGTCAAAGGGGAACAGGCAAAGAAGAAAGCAAGCCGTTTTGTTCTTTGAAAAGTAGAAAATTCCAGGATGATTCCTGGGTTTCTGTGAGTATAGAATTTTAACATATAAGTAAAAGCTCTCCGTGTTCATTTATACATTATACACATTTATGAAATCACTGCTATCCATCTGCTTCACTGCACAGAAATGAAACAGAACAAAATTTGTTCTATTTCTCAACATGGAATATATCCTTTCTAAACAGAAATGTGACAACTACATTCAAAAGGCAGATGGAAACTATCATTCTCATTTTAAATCAAGAAAATTGAGATATTAATTATGTGATCTTTTCAGAATCTCAAGGAATCAACATTGGATACAAAGAAAGAGATCTTTAACATTTTATCCTGTTCTTTATCTACTAGATTCTAACACAGTACCTCACAAAAGATTTTGAAGGGAAAATTCAAAGCCAAGTGTCCCTTGAAACTACAAGGCTAACTCATTGTCCTACCTGAGCATCCCATAAGCAAGAGTAGATCTAAGAGTTGTGGGTCCAAAATGTGTGATATTTCTTCGGTGGAGACTCTCCTCTGTCAACGCAATGCCCACAACAACTTCATTATCATGGATGTTCAAAAGAACCTACAAATAAAATAAGACAGAATAAAATAGCTTTAAGAGAGTTCAAGTTATACTTATTACTAAGATTTTAAAATTTGAGGCTTAATTAATTTCTGTTACTTTATTACTGAGGTATCCCTTGCATACAGTAAAATGCACAAATCTTAAGTATGTAGTGCAGTGAATTTTTGCATGTACATGCTGTGTAACCACCACCCAGCAAAAGATAGTTTTTCTTGCCCTCTAAGTCAGTACCCATCCCAGACTGTCATTAATCTGACCACTATCATGATAAATTATTTTTTCTTGAGGTTCATATAAAGGAAATCATTTCAGTATATACTATTTTAGAATTATTTTATTCTCCTTTCGATTCACTGTTTTCACAAGTTAGGTATAACCAGATTTCCTCTGATTTTTATAAGAGAAACATATTTTGAAGGTTTCCAGGCTTCTAAAATTCATTTAAAAATTTTTTAACTTTGGGGGAAAAAATTCCAAACATATAGAAATGCTTAGAAGAATACTGGCACAATGAACTCTTAACTATACCCTTCATTTAGATTAACCAACTGTTAATGCCAGGCCACATATGCTTAACACCTATTATTTTCTTAGTACTTTAAAAAAATTTGACTCATAAGTAATGCCTGTGAAAAAATTTATTTGGTCCTAGTTATAGTTTTTCTAACACACAGTTAAATATAAACTATTCAAATAAAAGAAAAATGAGTTCTCCCATCTTCCACCTCAAATTTCCTCATCATGATCTCAACAGCAATAGTTAACACCTGGCTCTATGCAAACCACTGTTCTACACACTTTATATTTGTTACCTCATTTCATATTTACCCCCTCTGAGCTAGATATTATCCTCCTCCTCTTATAGATAAGGAAATTAAGACAGAAAGAGGTCACTTTTACTTGCCCAAAGTCATACAGCTCATAAACTGGGATTTAAACCCAGGTAGTGGGACTTTCTTGGTGGTCCAGAGGCTAAGACTCTGCGCTCCCAAGGCAGGGGGCCCGGGCTCCACTCCTGGTCAGGGAACTAGATCCTGCATGCTGCAACTAAGAGTTCACATGTCACAACCAAAGACCCCACATGCTGCAACTAAGAGCCAGCACAGCCAAATAATATAAATAAATAAACCCAGGTAGTACAGCTCCCGAATCTGTCCTCTGAGCCCTTTTGCTAACTCTGGACATCACTGTTCTAGTCAGCCTGTTCATCATCATAACAGCTGTTACAAGGAAAAAGGAATGAGGAATTGTTCTTCCAATTTGATGTGCAAAAATAACAAGAATAACAACTTGCCCCGGATTCAAGTGTCCCTAAAGCAACAGTAAAAACATCAGCTGCTAGAGGCCTTTAAACTGTTGGAGATGGAAAGATTAGTCAGTATGGCCCACATGGAATCACCCATATAGCAGAAGACTGAGACCAAGGAGAGTGAGCATGTTAAAAAGGAGGATCTGAGCTTGGGAATATAGCGCAATTTAAGAAAGAGGAGAGCCGGCTCCAGGATGAGTGTTAGCAATGATGTCCTCATTTTAGAAGGTCAAGGTTTGTTTTAAAAATATACTCTACTTCAGTAGCAAAGTCTGCAACCAAGACACACAACAACAAAACAGTTACTTTAATTCTTTTGAATTTTATAATCTGAATGTGTCCACACCATGTTAGAAAAAGCACTAGGTTAGAAATTAGAAAACTCAAGTCTCAATAGCTCCCCCACCTACTGCGCATGAAGTATAGACCAGGTATCACTCCAGATACTTCAAAAGCATAATCTCATTTAACCTTTAGGACATATAGGTATGAAGTGTTATTGGCTGCAGTTCGAAATGGAAGCTCAGACAGAATATCCTGTCCTAAGCTACACAGTTATGGAGTACAAATCTGGATTTGGCTCTGTCTCCATTGCTCATACTCTTATTAATGATACCCCATTAACTTTGTGACCTCAGTTTAATTGTCCATAAGACTTAAGTCTTGAAAATTCTACAAATTTGTTATGACAACCTTCTTGAATCATCACAGTAAGAACATGCACTTACCTCCACATCAAAGTTGGTCATATCAGCCTTCCATTTAAAATAATCTTGAACAGCACCCCCAAAATCTCTTGCTGCCTCATTTGAGGAAAAGCAGTGTTTCTCTCCTGCCCTGTTGCATGTGACTCTAAACTTCAGCACTTCCGGATCAGCTTCTTCTTTTGAGTTTTCCTCAGTCTTATCTTTGCAAGATGTCAAATCATCACCTATTGATGTTGATACCTCCTCTTTGATGGCTGGATTTTCATAACAGTCTGAGATCTGTGAATCTGAGACACTGTTAGTTAACTCTTTTTTAACATCCTTCTCAACTGTTGTGTCTCCTCGTCCATTATCAATCTTCTGTTTACTTGAATTCGGATTTATCTTTCTGCGCTTTGTTTTTTTTTTCTTGAAACATGTGTTAATTTTCCATATTTTTAAAGGGTCTGACCATGGAAGCTTCCCAGCCAATTCCTCAAAATCCTTTAGAACTTCTTCCTATAAAAGACAGAGAATGAAATCCATTAATTTCATTCATTTCTTAACACTTTAATTGAACAAATAAACTCCTACTTTGCCTATGGACTACATTAACCACTGTTGGGGGTGGCAGGAGTATAGGACAAAAGAGTAAATAATATAATGCCTGTAACTGAGGAAATTAAAGTCTTAATTGAGAATATTTAGATTTATACAAATTAAGGCCACTACAGAATAATACAAGATAGAATGGTAGGTCACAAGCTGGGCTTCTAGATTAAAATGTAAGCAAATGAGAACTATTAACAGTGGTTACCTCCAGGGAGGGGAAGTGGGTGGATGAGACATGGGAGGGCAGCAGACCTCTCAATGACTGACTTCCTATTTAATTTTGTGGCTGTGTATACATACTATTTTTGAAAAGAAAAAACCCAAACTTTAAAAATTAAAAAGGTATCTATCCAGTATCTAAATAGTATCTACAGTCATCTGTGAAAAAAGTAAATCTGATCATGTGTAAAGTACCTCAACAGCTTATTACATCCCCCCACATTTAAATTCCCTAAAAAGCCCAAATAACCCAACTCCTGTCTATGTTTCTTTTCTTGTATCATGTCAGGATCATCTCTCCCAAGCTTCCCAGCTCTGCTTCACATGTGAAGGTATGTGCTTCACATAGCCTCTCGGCACTGCTGGCTCCCTTCTCATTATTCAACAGCAATTTAAAAAGCACATCTTCTGAGAGACCTGCTCTACTCTCAAGTCACTCTCTTCTCGTTTTATTTTCTTTACATAACTTAGCATCATCTAAAGTTATTAGGTTCATTACCAAGGCTCCTCTCAGAAGGTAAATGCAGGGACTTCCCTGGTGGTCCAGAGGTTAAGACTCTGAGCTTCCAGTGTAGGGGGTGCAGGTTCAGTCCTTGGTTAGGGAACTAAGATCCCACATGCCATATGGCATGGCCAAAAAGAAAAAAAAAAAAACAACAACAACAAGAAAAAGAACAACAGAAACACCAACTCAGTAGTAATAGAATCTACATGGTATCTGTTAATCTAGAACCAGAAAATAAGAATTCTAACATAAGAATTCCTGAGTACAGGGAAGCTCAAGCAGAGGTGTAGGAAGACACCTGAGGAAGGATACCTACACATCTCAGGCAAAGGGGCAAGCAGTCTGCAAAGGAGGAACAAATAAATTCTCTGGAAAAGCAGGGAAGAAGAGTGTGCACCAAGAGGGAGCTTCCCTGAATCTTATTTGTTTCCAAAGGCAGCAGAGGAGAGAAATGGAGGCTGAAAAAGGAATCTCAGAGACTGGCTCTATTTGCTGGAGAGAAAGAATAGAGATGTGCAGAAATACTCTGTATAGTAAATAACCTTAAAGTTCCTGAACCTTTCCAGCTAGGGAGAAAGAATGGTTAAAAGAACTCAGTAAATGGTATGGAAATTATACCTCAATAAAGCTATTTAAAAAAAGAAGGAAAAGGAGAACTCATTCACCCACAACCTTTTGCCAGAAGGAACTTCACAGTGAATCAGGGGGATTTCTTGCTGGCCTGGAACAGTTCCTGAATCTCCCATCAAGAAGGAACTCCCTCATTCAAGGATAAGCAATTATCAAAACTTATTAGCACCAGACTTACATGAATGGAAAAAAGGAGGCAAGGGACAGAAAAACAAACAGCAGAAAACAACCAGTGACCAGAAAGATACTGACACAAAGCAACTGAAATCCATGATGAGATATGTTGACATGACATCAAAAAAATCTAATAAGGAAATACTTCTGCAACATAAGAGCTCAAAGAAGAGATATAAAAGCAGGAAAAAGATGAGGGGAGCTGCCAGAAGAAGATGAAACAGGAGCTTGCAGAGTTCAAAGAAAAAGTTGAATGAGAAAACAAAACCATTGCAAAAATGAAGACCATATTGAAAGCACCACTTATGAAAGCCACTGATGAAAATACAGTAAGGGATGTGAAGGAAACAAAGCAAATACAGTAAAAATGAGCAAAAATTTTTAAAAGGACTAGAGAGAACAACAGAAAACATCAAAGACAGTCCAAAGAGATCCTATATATGTATAATTGGTTTATCCCTGATAAAGGGATTTAAAATAAAACATATTAAAAAAATAATTCAAGAAAACTTAAATATAAATGGATATGATTTGCTCTATAGCTTGACATGTCCTAACTAGGAATTATCAACAAGGAGACATATTCCAGTGACTTCAAAGATTGAAAAAAAAATCATCTGGGCATCAAGCAGAAATAAAAAGAAAGCAACAAATAAGGGGGGGAAATAACAGGGTGGCTTCAGATTTTTCCATGGCAACATTTCACGCTAGAAGAAAATGAACAATGTCTATGATATTCTTAAGGAAGGAGAGCATGACTCCTAATTTTAAACCCAAACTATTAATCAAGAATAGAGGAGAAAGACAAACATTTCTGAACTCATGCCATCCAAGAGATAAACCTGTAACAAAAAGACAAGCAGTGTGCCTATAATCAATTTAACGAAAAGACTAAAACAAAAACAAACATAGGGATTATGACAGCAAAACAGAATGTAAATGCTACAAAGGGATGTATCCTTGAAGGGAAAGGTTAACAGAACATGGCAAGTAATTTAAGCACACTGATATCTTCTTCTCTTGTACTCTGAGGTCAAAGGATAGAAATTAAAGCTAATGTTTTTTAAAGTATACTCAAAGGATTTAAAGGCATATGGGTCAGCACCAAGAAAAATTATAAAACTGGAGGATGAAAGGGAGGAAGGAGAGATGTGGAAAATATGCCAACTTCACCACTGCTCTTAGTAGAGATTCAAGAAATACTGTGTAAACAGTAGATTAAGTTGTATTTATAAAAGTTAACAGCTACAGAGAGATCACAAACTTTCCAAATATTTTAAAACACATGCACGTGGAAAAAGCAAACACATAAATTTTTAAAAAGGTAAATGTGTGTAACATAAACATGACAGAATCAAGACCACACATTTCTGTCATATCAATAAACATCAATGGGATAAACTTATCAAACAGAAAAATGATCCTCAGACTGAACATGTACATGGATATATGCAGGATGTTCATTGCACCACTGTAATGACGAGAGTGTGGACAATCCTAATGTCCTAAAATGGGACTGATTAAATTGTGATGCAGTCAAATCCAACAATGATAGTGGTGTGATCTCCAAGATGACAAGTAAAAACACAGAACAGAACAGTATGTACAGTATACTTCCATTTGTGTAAATATGCCAAAAAAAATATACATATTAAAATATCTCTTGAAGAATATCTAAGAAATTGGTAATAACTGTTGCCTTCAAGAAGGGAAATGGATAGTATGAAGACAGAGGAACATGTTTCACTGTATATCTTTTCAATCTTTACAATTTTGTTCTAAATAAATATATAAACTGGCTAAACAATTTAAATCACAGGTGTTACCCTTTTAAAAAAATTAGTTAATAAAAAAGCTAATAGAATTAATGATATCATCTGAGTATTTAAAAATACAGAACCCATTAGGATGCTTAAACTAACAGGTTTTTATAGACATGCGAAAGTATAATGCAACAAAGGAAAAAACTGATGGTCAATAGAATGAAAACTAGAAGCCAAACAAAACAAAGTTCTACTGGAGGCATGTTGCAACTCAAGTCCACAAAGGGCTTAACAATTTTTCACGGTCACATGCAACAGAAGTTGCTCTTGCAGAGATCTGAAAATCTACTTTAATTCTTGCTGTTTTCTTCTGGAACTTCTATCAGTAACCTGCTTTGCAGTTACTTAGAAGGCAGCTCTGGAAACATGGCTCCATAATACCAAATTCACCTCCAATTAGAGAGATCAAGAATACCCCAAATAATACAAATTCCAAGATGGCAAAAACATGGCAATTTAAGAAAATATTATTAATAATACCCTAGTAGGTTAGAGGCAAGAATTTAAGATGGACACATATTTTAAAAATATGTCAACATTTATTCATGTATAGAATCAGCTATTAAAATTTTGAAATACTTAAGAGCAAAGATTGTCAGCAGCCTGCCTGTTATTTACTAATTTTGTAGATATGATTTGGTTGGCAATGCCCGTTAGAAGGCTGAAGGGTTATAAAACTAGTGTTAAAAGTTACATTTTTAGTTAATAAAATTATCATCTATTTGCAGTCTGAATTCTTTTCGATCTGTTTTTTTCTAGGTTGTGGGTTCATATCAGTTTGACTGGTTTCTGAATGATGTTTTGGAAATCAACCTGTTACCAATAAATAAAAATTAGACAATCATGCAGCACATCATAGTTTTAAAAAAGATTATTTCTAATATAGGCAATAAAACTGAAAGAAAAAGGTTTTCAAGCATTTGACTCTGGAAATGAGACCTTTAAAAAGCAATGTGGAAAAATACTAAAGCCGGACTGTGATCTATTTTCAGCCTTCAGCTTAGGCAGCATCTCAATGTTTAGGAATCTGATGCTAAATACGTTAGGAACAAAGCTGTTGTCCTAACAACTGAAGGAGTATTTAGATATTGCTTTGGCTTTATTGCAAAAAACAAGTTAGAGAAGAAAGCAGGGCAAAAAACAGAATGGTGAGAGAAAGTGTTATTGGTAGATGACACAAACTGATGCCTGCTCTTTGCTTCACAGCCTGGAAACAATTCTATTTGAATCCATATATTTCAGCAAAGCTCATCTAAGGTGCCTTTCTTTTGTCAGAAAGTCAAATCATTTGTTCTATTTCTCGTTAAGTTTTTGTTTTTCAATACTGATTTTTATTTCTTTGTTCTGTTATTCTTCCCCCTTTAAAAGACAATGGGATATAATTAACATATAATTTTAGTCTCAGGTATATACAAAATGACTCAGTATTTATTTACCCTGGAAAATGATCACCACAACAAGTCTAGTTAACATCTGTTACCATACAGTTTTCTGGTGATGACAACTCTTAAGATCTACTATCTGAGCAACTGGAAACTGTGCAGTACAGTATTACTAACTACAGTCACCATGTTCAGTTCTCTTATAACTGGAAATTTGTATCTGTTGACTTCCTTCACCCATTCCCCACACCCTGCAATAATTATTTTTAAAAGCAACTTTTGAAAATGGATTATCAACAAATCTCTGGATTTTACTGTAAAAGCCTCCCAGTATTCTATTATCATAAAAGAAGCAGCAGTGCTAAATGATACACAGAATATGAAAAGTGGAAATAATCTCTTTGGGAAGATGGCTCAAAATTAGCTTCCATGTTTAGGAAAGCTTACCTTTGTTTCTTTGAACTGGTAATCCTTAAACTCCTGAACAACCACAAATAAATTATCAACTGATCTCAGACAATGAACCTGGGTAGGGAAAAAAAATGTTAAGAGACAAATTCTGGGCAAGCTTTTGAAGTGCATAAACTATCAACATTTAAATATAAAAATTAGATACAAAGATTTTAAAGCAGCTAATACATATAATTTGTATTTAAAATTTTTCCCATTTCCCTACCCTCCCATCTTTTCGGCTACCCATCAGGTTCTATTCCCCTACAGAAAAGGAAAAAAGACAGATGGAAGACTAGAAGCTAGAAGTATTCTGTGGGCAACAGAGTTAGGACAGAAGGAAAAGATGAAGCAGTGAAATGGGGCTTTATTCTGCCCTCACGGCTCTCTGGGGTATACTGTGTAGGGTCTGATCTCCAGCTTGGTGATTATTAGCTAAGTAACCTTGCGCAAATTACCTATTATTAAGCTTAATGATTAATGAGGATAATGATAGTGCCTATCTTTACAAAGCTGCTGAGGTTATTAACTAAACACTGGATGAAAAATACAGAGTCTATTATATGCCAGATACTAAGAGCTTGGGAAATGTTGACCAAAAAAACCCCCAAAACACAGGCAATAATCCCTGGCCCCATGTTGCTTATGTGGTAATGAGATACAGCTTAGTGTTTACTCTAGATGGATGGCGGTTTGCTGACCTTCACTTCTCACTTTCAGTGATCCTAATTACTTTTGAGCATGAATAAATTTGACACAGATAGAAAGAAAAATCTCTCCCTTTATGCTTCAATACTGAAGTCTAAATTTCAGCTACATGCCAAAGTAAATAAATTCTAAGAGGAATAACAGATACTAAGAATTTCTTCCTGAGTCTCACAGGATTTTTTCTGGTGAATTGATCCTCAGGAAATATTAGGATCAATTCTAAAAGAAAAATAAATAAATAAATAAAGCAAACTTACAAATCAGTACCCAACAGAAAATGCAGGAATACTTTAAAATCACCTGATATAGGGCAGAGCAAAGAAAAGCAGTAAGGATTCCAGAGAGGTCTGTAAACTAAGAAAGTAAACATAAAACCATCTATTTAGAAAGCCATTTTAAATATTGCTTCATTCAAACCTGAGCCAGACTGTCCACTGAAATGTCAAAATATATCTTGCCCCGGTCTTTGCTGATTTTGCATGATGACCCCAATTTCTCTCTCACTTCATCTGCAGCTGTTTGCTCAAAACCAGTAGGCACAGTGGCACCAATAGTGACTTGGAGATGCTCAGACTCACTTCTGGGGCCACTTGCAGTCACTTGTATAAACATCTGGTTTTCATGAAGATTCACATCCAGGAGCTGGTTAGTGGCTTCTTGAACATCAGACATATTGGCAGTGCTTCCAAGATTCTGAATATAGTCCCTTTAAAAGTAGTACAGAAAAGAAAAAGAAATAATGCCCAAACATTATCACCTCTTACTTCAACTATAATTAAAAATATCTAATTTGGAGGTCTAGCAGAACAATCCAACATAACCAAATCAGTATTCACCAAAGTTATAAGGACTGAATAACATGGGTCAAAGTGGAGGATTTAAAATACAGTATTATTAAAAAAGCAACACAGATACTATGGAAGAAATGTAGACAGATAAGTCTTTCCACAGCATGCAACTTTTGGTTTGAGATCACCCATCTTGATAGTCATCACATAACTACAGAAGTTAATCTCAAAACAGAGGTTGCTAGATCACATTTTAAAATATTTCCACATTTAATCCTTCTTCAGCTAGTAGTTAAGAACAGGGGGCTTTGGAATTTCAGACCTGGGTTTGAATTCTTGTCCTGGACATTCAAAAGTTGAATGACCTAAAATAAGTTTATTTTCCATTGCCTCTATTGCCCCACCTGCCAAATGGGAAATGAATAATGGCTCTCTCGTAGGGTTATTAAAAGACTTATGCAAGAATGGCATACTACTGCCAGTTCCTACTTGCTAATTAAGGATGTATATCTTCCTCTTTGAAATGGATAGTGATTCATGCATTTAAAAAAATAATTAACTGAACATCTACTGTCTTGTGATTACAAATATTTGAATGCCTAGGACAGGACAGGCTCTGAGATACATGAATGGGCATCAGTAGAGATCTGTGAACTATCTGAAACTAACTGTAAGCGAAATTTCCTTTATCTGAGCATTTGGTACGGTGCGAGGCAGGGTGGACTAGAAAGGACTAGAGAGCTGGTAGGTGAAGATCAAAAGTTCTCGCCAGATTTTCAGTTTCGGGATCCAAAACAACTTAAGCAGACGCAGAGTTTCTACACTGTCCCTATTCTGTACCCGGGACAGGCGACACTGTCTAACACAAATAAAAGTCCGTTCCTGCCATTAGTGAAAGTCGCTCAGTCGTTTCCGACTCTTTGCAACCCCCATGGACTCTCCAGGCCAGAATACTGGAGTGGGTAGCCGATCCCTTCACCAGGGGATCTTCCCAACCCAGGGATCAAACCCGGGTCTCCCGCATTGCAGGCGGATTCATTACCAGCTGAGTCAACAGGGAAGCCCATTGTTCCTGCCATTAAGGAGCTCACAATCACTAAATAAGGGAGCGGAAGCCCACGGAAGGGCGTATCCAGCCAAGGTCAGAATGCCAACCGGTGGCGCAGGCGGGAATGAAACCCACGTCTCCCGACTCCCACCCGAAGGGCCCTAATCACAGGAATCCCTGGGAGCACGTGAAGTCCAGGGAGAGGGAATTAGAAGGGATCCACTGCAGATCGGGGTGAAATGCAGCCAGTGCCCGTCCGGGTCGGAAGACGAAGGTCACTCCTCCCTGCCGAGGGTCAGCGGCGCCCCACCTGGCCACTCCCAGCGTCCGGTCAACCGGCCGTCAGTGCAGACCCTTCCGGCTCCTGGACCCCGCCGGCCTAGCGCGCCCCGGTCTCGCTACCGGAAGCCGCCTCGGTGACCCGGAAACGGAAGTCTGGTAGCGCGGCCATAACGGCTCCGAGCAGGGGGCCAGGAGCCTGTGAGAGGTCGCTGAGGGAAGAGCATGCGTATAAAGGTCTGTACGCTGTGGTGCCGAATCTGTGGTGGCCAGCCCCTGCGGTTGGGGACTGAGTCCTCAGCAAACTGAACCGGGAAGGCCGCAGGCCTCGTTGCCTGTCGTCACTGTAACTAATTTTAGAGAGCGCTTAGCCGCACTGGCACTGAGTGAGCGCTTCACACGCGTCATTTGTTCAATAGCTCTCAAGTGGCAGGTGCCATCCTTTTTAAAGCCGGGGGAACCGAGTCTGACAACGGTTGACTGTCTCGTCTAAAAGGCAGCTTTTTAGAGGCAGAACTGGGATTTGAACCTGGCTGCTGTGAGGCCAGAAATCTCGCCTTTAGTGTGTTAGCCAGTGTTGCTGAAACTAGGCCTTGAGTTGTACTTTGCCTTCATTATTTTGGCCCAATTGTACTGTTGTTTACTTAACATTTTTCTCTAAATATATAATTTTTAAACTTATTTTTTAAGTAGCTTTCTTTCTTTTTAAATTTTTTGGCTGCACCGCAGGACTTGTGGGCTCTTAGCTTCCTAACCAGGGATTGAACCCTGGCCCCTTGCATTAGCAGTGAGTAATCGTAACTATTGGATCACCAGGGAAGTTCCTAAATATATAGTTTTAACAAGATACTTTAGAAAGAAAAATTTTTACAATTCAGCCACAAAAAAATAGTTCAGTTTACAAATGGGCAAAAAATTGAGTATTTCCGGAGAAGACACACATATAGTCTTGAATCACATGGAAGGATGATCAAGGTCTCTAGTCATTAGGGAAATGCAAATTAAAGCCACAGTGAAATACCTATTTGAGTGGCTAAAGTTTTAAAAAGAGTACAGTTCCACGTTTCAGTAAGGGTGTGAAGTAATGGAACAGTTGGTTGTTGCTGGTGGGAATGCAAAATGGTACAGCCACTTCAGAAAACAGTTTGTCATTTCCTCAAAAAGTTAAGCAGAATTACCATATGGTCCAGCATTTCTACTGGTATGTAATTACAAGAAAACTGAAAACATGTTAAAACAAAAACTTGTACCTAAATGTGCCAGCAGCTTTATTTATAATAACCCCAAAGAGAAAACAACTTGAATACCCCTCAGCTGATAAATAAGTAAATGTGATATATCCACACAATACAGTATTATTCAGTCATGAAAAAAGGAATGAAATCCTGGAACGTGCTACAGTATGGATGAACCTTGAAAACACGCAAAATGAAAAACAGGAACAAGCCCCTCCTCAAGAAAACCTGTCCCGAAAGACCACATGTTCCATTTGTATGATATGTCTAGAATAGGCAAATATACAGAGACAGAAAGATTAGTGGTTGTTGAGGGCTAGGGGAGAAGGAAATGATAACCCACTCCAGTATTCTTGCCTGGAGAATCCCAGGGACAGAGGAGCCTGGTGGGCTGCCGTCTGTGGGGTTGCACAGAGTCGGACACCACTGATGTGACTTAGCAGCAGCAGGGCTAGGGGAAATGAGGAGGTTAGGAAGTGATAGCTAAAGGGTATGGGGTTTCTTTGGGGATGTTGAGAATGTTCTAGAATTAGATAGTGATGGTTGCAGAACACTGTGACGATGCTAAGAGACACTGCATTGTGCAGTTTAAATTGGTGAATTTTATCTTAAAGGAAACTTTCCTCTCATGGGAAACACATCGTGCAAAAATGATACTTAAGAGTTCTTAGAAAATTTAAATGAGATGAACATGTTACCAGACATAATTAAAATAGATGGTGCCCTTAAATACAGTGGAAACAAAGCAAGGTTATTAAGTTCTGGCCAAATAGTGTTCCCTACAAAAAATTGTAAAGGTTAAGGCCCATTCTCTTTTTAGAAGGGTAAGTTATCAAGTGTTAGAGACAAAATTGCACAAAGTGGGATCTTTTTGACTTAATGAGAGGGATTAAAATATTGAAAAGATTCTTTCCTCTTGATTCAGTGTTATTTAAATCATACCTTTTTTTAAATCATCTCTCATGAAAAAGTCACATACATGGGGAAAGTTACCCTAAGACAGTATCTACTCATAGTGTTTTGTTAGGTCTGTGATTTAAACAACAGACTTGTTTGAACATTACATGTCGTGCACTCTCAAGAACTAAGGATACAGCAATGAATTTTTTTTTTGAGCTTCTATTCTATGAAAAAGACAATACAGAAAAATAGATATCACATTCCTATGATGATAAGTATTATGGAGAAAAACTAAGCAAGATGGGAAATGAAGAGTGCTAGATGGTTGGAGGGGAAAACCTATTTAATATCAGGTGGTCAGGAAAACCTGAGATAAGGTAACAAAGCAGAGCCTGAAGGAAAGCAAGCCATTTGGGTATCTAGGTGAAGAGCATTCCAGGCTGAGGGCAGAAACATGTTCAACAAGGTTTAGGAATATCCAGCCAAGAGGCCAGCCAGCATGGCCAGGGAGGAGGGGATGAGGGAGAAGATGAGATAGGGTGGGTACGCTGTATAGGCCAATGTTTTACACATTATCACGATGACATAGATTTTAAGAGAATCACTCTGGCTACTATGTGGAGAAAGGTTCAGTTCAGTTCAGTTGCTCAGTCGTGTCCGACTCTGCAACCCCATGGACTGCAGCACACCAGGCTTCCCTGTCCATCACCAATTCCCGGAGCTCACTCAAACTTATGTCCATCCAACTATCTCATCCTCTATCGTCCCCTTCTCCTCCTGCCTTCAGTCTTTCTCTGTTCAAATGAGTCAGCTCTTCGAATGAGGTGGCAAAAGTATTGGAGTTTCAGCTTCAGCATCAGTCCTTCAATTGACTTCAGGACTGGTTTCCTTTAGGATGGACTGTTTGGATCTCCATGCTGTCCAAGGGACTCTCAAAAGTCTTCTCCAACACCATAGTTCAAAAGCATCAATTCCTCAGTGCTGAGCTTTCTTTATAGTCCAACTCTCACATTCATACATGACTACTGAAAAAACCATAGCTTTGACCAGATGGACCTTTGTCAGCAAAGTAATGTCTCTGCTTTTTAATATGCTGTCTAGATTGCTCATAACTTTTCTTCCAAAGACCAAGTGTCTTTTAATTTCATGGCTGTAGTCACCATCTGCAGTGATTTTGGAGCTCCAAAAAATAGTCTCTCGCTGTTTCCATTGTTTTCCCATCTATTTGCCATGAAGTGATGGGACCGGATGCCATGATCTTTGTTTTCTGAATGTTGAGTTTTAAGCCAGCCTTTTCACTCTCCTCTTTCACTTTCATCAAGAGGCTCTTTAGTTCTTCTTCCCTTTCTCCCATAAGTGTGGTATCATCTGCATATCTGAGGTTATTGATATTTTTCCCAGAAATCTTGATTCCAGCTTGTGCTTCATCCAGTCTGGTATTTCACATGATGTACTCTGCATATAAATTAAATAAGCAGGGTGACAATATATAGCCTTGACATACTCCTTTCCTGATTTGGAACCAGTCTGTTGTTCCATGTCCAGTTCTAACTGTTGCTTCTTGATCTGCCTACAGATTTCTCAGGAGGCAGGTCAGGTGGTCAGGTATTCCCATCTCTTTAAGAATTTTCCACAGTTTATTGTGATCCACACAGTCAAAGGCTTTGGCATAGTCAATAAAGCAGAAGTTGATGTTTTTCTGGAACTCTCTTGCTTTTTTGATGATCCAACGGATGTTGTCAATTTGATCTCTGGTTCCTCTGCCTTTTCTAAATCCAGCTTGAACATCTGGAAGTTCATGGTTCATGTGCTGTTGAAGCCTGACTTGGAGAATTTTGAACATTACTTTGCTAGTGTGTGAGATGAGTGCAATTGTGTGCTAGTTTGAACAGTCTTTGGCATTGCCTGTCTTTGGGATTGGAATGAAAACTGACCTTTTCCAGTCCTGTGGCCATTGCTGAATTTTCCAAATTTGCTGGCATATTGAGTGCAGCACTTTCACAGCATCATCTTAGGATTTTAAATAGCTTAGCTGAAATTCCATCACCTCCACGAGCTTTGTTCATAGTGATGATGGCCTACTTGACTTTGCATTCCAGGATGTCTGGCTCTAGGTGAGTGATCACACCATCATGGTTATCTGGGTCATGAAGATCTTTTTTGTATAGTTCTTCTGTGTCTTTTTTCCACCTCTTCTTAATATCTTCTGTTTCTTTTAGGTACATACCATTTCTGTCCTTTATTGTGACCATCTTTGCATGAAATGTTCCCTTGGTATCTCTAATTTTCTTAAGGAGATCTCTAGTCTTTCCCATTCTATTATTTTCTTTACATTGATCACTGAGGAAGGCTTTCTTATCTCTCCTTGGTATTCTTTGGAACACTGCATTCAAATGGGTATATCTTTTCTTTTTTCCTTTGCCTTTCCCTTCTCTTCTTTCAGCTTCCCTGGTGGCTCAGTTGGTAAAGTGTCTGCCTACAATGCGGGAGACCCGGGTTCAATCCCTGGGTTGGGAAGCTCTCCTGGAGAAGGAAATGGCAACCCACTCCAGTACTCTTGCCTGGAAAATCCCATGGACAGAGGAGCCTGGTAGGCTATAGTCCATGGGGTCACAAAGAGTTGGACAGGACTGAGCGACTTCACTTTCACTTTCTCTTCTTTCCACAGCTATTTGTAAGACCTCCTCAGACAACCATTTTGCCTTTTTGCATTTCGTTTTCTTGGGGATGGTCTTGATCACTGCCTCCTGTACAATTACACGAACCTCTATCCATAGTTCTTCAGGCACTCTGTCTATCAGATCTGATCCCTTGAATCTATTTGTCTCTTTCACTGTATAATCGTAAGGGATTTGATTTAGGTCATACCTGAATGGTCTAGTGGTTTTCCCTACTTTCTTCAATATAAGTCTGAATTTGGCAATAAGGAGTTCTTGATCTGAGCCACAGTCAGCTCCCGGTCTTGTTTTTGCTGACTGTATAGAGCTTCTTCATCTTTGGCTGCAAAGAATATAATCAGTCTGATTTCTGTATGTCTGTATGGAGAATGGTAGAGGGCAGGAATGGAAGCAGTCCTCGGGCCATTTCAGTGGTTCCAGTGAGAGAGCATGATGACTCAAACTAGGATATTAGTGGTGTTAAGTGTGAGTGTGGTAAGAATTAGATTCTGGTGTATTTTGAAGGATGACCTGTTATTGGTTATGAATTGACTGTGGGTTTGAAAACAAGGTAAAAAGCAGGATGTTTAAGGGTGAGGCTGAGCAGATTTTGCTGATCTGAAGTGGCCCTATTCTGCCAGGGGATGAATGCTCAAGAGTTCAGGCTAAAATGCTGCAGAGGAGGTAAAAATGGACACATTTGCTTTTTGGAGTTCTTACTCTCATTTATTGCAAAGAGTAATAGTATTTTAGTTTATATCAGAAAAACGCTGATGAACTGCTGTGGAAACAAATGAACTGCTGTGAAAATATTGACTAAGTGTGTCCTTGCTTGAAAAGGCCAGGTGTTGTTGCTGCTGTTGTTTTAATATTTATGTATTTATTTGACTGCTCCAGGTCTTAGTTGTAGCATGTGGGATCTAGTTCTCTGATCAGGGATTGAACCCTGGCCCCCTGCATTGGGAGCACAGAGTCTTAGCCACTGGACCATCAGGGAAGTCCTGAAAATGCCAGTTTTGAATAAATAACATTTACTTGTGGAAATTGAAACCTCTAATTTCTTTCCATTTGATAGTTGTCTTATAGGAAACTTGGAGAAGGCGATGGCACCCCACTCCAGTACTCTTGCCTGGAAAATCCCATGGTCGGAGAGTCTGGTAGGCTGCAGTTCATGGGGTCGCTAAGAGTCGGACACGACTGAGTGACTTCACTTTCACTTTCACTTTATAGGAAACTAAAGTGACTCCTAAGTAAATAAGCAAATGATTAAATTTAATGATTCCTATCAGATATAGTGATGCACATTACAAACTGAGTGGTAGTTGCTCCCATGAACATAGACATCCATTTTACCCTAATAGCTGCCTATCCTTGCCAATTCTTAAGGGTAAAACAGTGTCCAGGTTAGAGTTAGAATAGTGCAGCCAATCCCCAGCCGGGTTCCTCCCTGTGCTCTTGTATAGAAGCAAGGGCTGTTAAGCACGTCAGCCTTTTGTTCACAAAGTGATTTCCTACATGTTCCCGAATAACATGCTTATAGTCCCTTGGACTGCAAGGAGATCCAACCAGTCCATTCTGAAGGAGATCAACCCTGGGATTTCTTTGGAGGGAATGATGCTAAAGCTGAAACTCTAGTACTTTGGCCACCTCATGCGAAGAGTTGACTCATTGGAAAAGACTCTGGTGCTGGGAGGGATTGAGGGCAGGAGGAGAAGAGGACGACAGAGGATGAGATGGCTGAATGGCATCACTGACTCAATGGACGTGAGTCTGAGTAAACTCCGGGAGTTGGTGATGGACATGGAGGCCTGGCGTTCTGCAATTCATGGGGTCGCAAAGAGTTGGACACGACTGAGTGACTGAGCTGAACTGAACTGAGTGCTATATCTTGCTTTTTCAATTTTAGACATTATCTGTGAAGTCTGTTATGGTACTTGAGGTTTAGCCTATTAATGTCCCACCACATTATTCTCCTCTCTGTACTTCTCCCATTAAAGTTACAATCCAATGTAGTTTGTTTCTCTGTGTTATTTAATGGGTCATGTAAGTGATAAATGATACATAAGACATCTTTTTGTTTTATCGGCTGTAGACAGTATCTCTTGATTCCCCATACTGTAAGGCAAGGGTTTAATCAGCATTCCTGGCCTTTGCTCTACTCATTTTGTACATTTCTCTACCTTTCTTCTATATAGTTCCCAACCTATTTTGTTAGAATTACACTTGGCAGGTTGGATTCCTGTGAGGATGTGATTGAAAGAAAGGATGCCCCTACTCCTGCTTCTCACTCAAGAAGCTACTGAAATTCAATCTTCCCCAAGAAGATCTTTTGGGACCTCACTGGAAAGCGAATGATGTGTCTACAATCCTATATATTAATGAAAAAATATGATAGACTCAGAGTCCATGAACTCTTAACCCAACAGGTCTTTGGTATGTCAGGTGATAACAACTAGAGAGGAAAACAATCAGCTTTGGCTGTGCCCTAAATAAGATGAGATTTATTTACTTTTCCCATGCCCTCTCAAGCCAAAGGCTATAAAACCGCTTTAGTAACATAACTCCTGTGAGAACTCTCCAATTGAATTAGTGATAATCACAGTGAATTTTCAAAAGAATGTACTTGAAATTTATTGTTCACCTTGAACTTCTTATGGATAAGTTACGTTTATTTAAAAGCAATTCATTCATTTTGAAAGGAACCGTATTTTGGCTGTAATTGAGATTGCAAGCAGAAAGAAGAAAATGAGTTGGGGAGTGGAACACCCCTGCCACCTAGTGGTCATTCTGAAACATGGCAGTTCTTTCAAAGCACGGGCAACTGAAAAGGAACTGAGTTGGTAAAGGAAACATCTTGCAAATAGTCTGAACTGGGGAAACTTCCATTCCCTCCTCCTTTGTTAGAAAGGGATGTTTATGAGTCTTTTTTAAATAGTCACCCATGAAACAAGGTATTAACAGAATTAGTCCTTGGAATTAGTCTTCCTTTGTGTGATCAGAAGAATTAGCAGGGCACTGACAAACAGAAAATGTTGTTAGGTGAACATGGACTGCCACCAGATCTCTAGTGTGAAGTAGCAGCTCCAGAAAGAAGCTGGAAGTGCAGCAAGTGAGCAGAGAGGGACTGCAGTGAGGCAGGACCCTCCACAGTGGTCACTGCAGCAGCAACGTGGGTCCAGGGGCAAAGCAGAATTAGAAGCAAGGCCAGTGGGGACAGTGATGATGAAGTCACATAGACTCAGGATCACCAGCAGCCCTGGAGACCATGGTCTTGGGACTGTGGAACTGCCTGATTCAGGATAAACTCAGAAAATCACAAAAATAGTTTTGATGAAGCACATACTCTATCCAGGCAGTGCTTTACGTGCATTATCTCATCATAGTACTGTGGAGTAGATATTGTTACCAGCCCTGGTCTTCTACTCTTCTACCAGCCCCTCATATTTCTACTTCTACTCTACTTCTTTCCTCTACTCATTTTGTACCTTTCTTCTTTATAGTTCCCAACCTATTTTGTTAGGATTCCACTTGGCAAATTGGATTTCTGTGGGGATGTGATTGAAAGAAAGGATGCCCCTACTCCTGCTTCTCACTCAAGAAGCTACTGAAATTCTATCTTTCCCAAGAAAACCTTTTGGGACCCCACTGGAAAGTGAATGGTGTGTCTACAGTCCTATATATTAACGAAAAAATATGATAGACTAGGAGTCCATGAACTCATTCAGCTGGAACACTGGATCCCTGGTGCCTCTTTCTCCATGTGGTCTCTTACCAATTTCCCTAAAGAGTGACATGAGTGGTCCAAGAAAGCAAAAGTGGAAGCTTCCAGGCCTCGTGAGACCTAATTAACTAGCCCAAAGTCACAGAACTAGTGAGACTTAGAGCCAAGACAGTTCGATCTGAGTTTACACTCTTCATTACCATGCTCTCCTGCTTCCCTAGGGTCGTGAAGAGTCGGACAGGACTGAGTGACTTCACTTTCACTTTTCACTTTCATGCATTGGAGAAGGAAATGGCAACCCACTCCAGTGTTCTTGACTGGAGAATCCCAGGGACGGCAGAGCCTGGTGAGCTACCGTCTATGGGGTCACACAGAGTCGGACATGACTGAAGCAACTTAGCAGCAGCAGCCTGCTTCCCTAAGGGAGAGAAAACAGCGGGTTCAACTCCTCTAATGCTACTGACTATTGTATTGAGGGATAGTTGTGCATTCAAGCTCTAAAGGTGGTTAAGATCTGGTTTTAGATCTTGTAATTTAGAACTTGTAGGAAGATACTTAACCTTTCAGGAACTAATTTTCCTTCATTGTAAACTAGGGGAGAGAGAAAATGATGACTATTTCACAAGTTGCTGTTGAAGATTCATTGAGATAATATACAATTTTTGACATGTGGCAAATCAGATGGCTTGCCTGCAAAATGGTTGCCAGCAGTTCTAATCATTGTAAGGATCACTACTCCTCCCAATAAGAGATGGAATCTATTTCCCTTCCCCTAGTATCTTGTTGGGTTTCTGACTTGCTTTGACCGGTAGAATGTGGCAGATGTGTCTTTGAATGTGGCCAGTTTCAAGCCTAGATCTTACGAGGCCTGGCAGCTTCCACTTTTGCTTTCTTGGACCACTCATGTCACTCTTTACGGAAGCTGGTAAGAGACCACATGGAGCAAGAGGCACCAGGGAGCCAGTGTCCCAGCTGAATGCAGTCACTCAAGTAAGCTGTTGGGACCTTAACTAACCTGCCAACCTATAGAATCAGGAGAAAAAAATAATTCACTGTGAAACTACTAAGTTTGGAGAAGTTTGTTATGCAGCAAATGGAAAGTCCCCAATTAATGACATCTATAATACTAAATGAAATCAATTAGTATTATAATTGATGCTGGTGAGGGATTCAACCAAATGTCTGGTTTATCTTTTCTTAGGTCACTTTTTTTTTTTTTTTCCTCCTTTCACTGGAACAGGCTGAGAGAAACATGAGTTTTATGTGCAGGTGAATGTTGGTTATTACAGGTATATCTTGTATATTTATCAAAACCGAATATTGCTGGATATCTACTCAGAAAGACTTTGTTAGTGTTTCAGATTGCTATACATATTTGAAATAATATAGAAGCATGTATCTTCAAATATTTACAATTCGGACTTTTCATTAATTGATTATGGTTTAGTTCAGTTCAGTCGCTCAGTTGTGTCTGACTCTGCGACCCCATGAACCGCAGCACTCCAGGCCTCCCTATCCATCATCAACTCCCGTAATCCACCCAAACCCATGTCCATTGAGTCGGTGATGCCATCCGACGATCTCATCCTCAATCTTTCGCAGCATCAGGGTCTTTTCAAATGAGTCAGCTCTTCGCATCAGGTGGCCAATGTATTGGAGTTTCAGCTTCAACATCAGTCCTTCTAATGAACACCCAGGATTGATCTCCTTTAGGATGGACTGGTTGGATCTCCTTGCAGTCCAAGGGACTCTCAACAGTCTTCTCCAACACCACAGTTTAAAAGCATCAATTCTTCAGAGCTCAGCTTTCTTTATAGTCCAACTCTCACATCCATACATGACTACTGGAAAAACCATAGCCTTGACTAGACGGACCTTTGTTGACAAAGTAATGTCTCTGCTTTTTAATATGCTATCTAGGTTTGTCATACCTTTCCTTCCAAGGAGTAAGCGTCTTTTAATTTAATGGCTGCAATCACCATCTGCAGTGATTTTGGAGCACAAGAAAATGAAGTCTGACACTGTTTCCCCATCTGTTTCCCATGAAGTGATGGGACTGGATGCCATGATCTTAGTTTTCTGAATGTTGAGCTTTAAGCCAACTTTTTCACTCTCCTCTTCCACTTTCATCAAGAGGCTTTTGAGTTCCTCTTCACTTTGTGCCATAAGGGTGGTGTCATCTGCATATCTGAGGTTATTGATATTTCTCCCAGCAATCTTGATTCCAGCTTGTGCCTCCTCCAGCCCAGCATTTCTCATGATGTACTTTGCTTATAAGTTAAATAAGCAGGGTGACAATATACAGCCTTGACGCACTGCTTTTCCTATTTGGAGCCAGTCTGTTGTTCCATGTCCAGTTCTAACTGTTGCTTCTTGACCTGCATACAGGTTTCTCAAGAGGCAGGTCAGGTGGTCTGGTATTCCCATCTCTTTCAGAATTTTCCACAGTTTATTGTGATCCACACAGTCAAAGGCTTTGGCATAGTCAATAAAGCAGAAATAGATGCTTTTCTGGAACTCTCTTGCTTTTTTGATGATCCAGCGGATGTTGGCAATTTGATCTCTGGTTCCTCTGCCTTTTCTAAAACCAGCTTGAACATCGAAGTTCATGGTTCACGTATTGCTGAAGCCATACTGATTATGGTGGGACCTTCCAAAACCTTAATACTGGAGGAGCTGAGGCATGAACAGAGACCTATCCTCTTAATCTAGCATTGAAAGCCTTGAGAATGACACTGAACTCTGACCTTTATCTCCTTTATATCTCTTTCCCTAAATTCTTTTTTTCTGTCACTTTGTGTCTTTCTGTCTAAACTCTCTTTTTCTGTCCCTTCTTACATGCCTTTCTTTTTTCTTTATTTAATGATTAAGTAAGATCTTCCCTACTGAAATGTAAGTTCCAAGAAGGAGATTTTTACCTATTTTGTTCTCTACAGAACATTCTTTACTTAGAGCAATGCCTCTCACACAGAAGTGTGCCACAAATGTGTGTTGAATGAATTAAATAAGGCATGTAAAAGCACTTAGAATAGTGTCCAGCATGGAGTAGATGATGCTGAATAAATACAACCTGTGACAATTCAGTGTAACACATGAAATCATTCACATTTATCTTTTAAATGTTCTGTTATTTTTGTTCTTTCCTCACTTTTCTTTCCACTTTTTCCCTTCTTTTTTTTTTTTTTTTCTGTCATTGCATTTATCTTCCTGTCCTTACTTGTAGCCGTTCAGTGACTCTCACTGGTGGTGTTTCACCCTACCTTAGAGGATGGGCAGAGAAAAGTTTTGGAACTTTGTCTTGGATGGTAAGTAACTATTCGTGATTCATAACTGACTTGTTGTTGTTGTTGCTAAGTCACTTCAGTCGTGTCCGACTCTGTGTGACCCCATAGACGGCAGCCCACCAGGCTCCCCTGTCCCTGGGATTCTCCAAGCAAGAACACTGGAGTGGGTTGCCATTTCCTTCTCCAATGCATGAAAGTGAGAAGTGAAAGTGAAGTCGCTCAGTCGTGTCCGACTCTTAGCGACCCCATGGACTGCAGCCCACCAGGCTCATCCATCCGTGGGATTTTCCAGGCAAGAGTACTGGAGTGGGGTGCCATTGCCTTCTCCAATAATTGACAGGACTGTACATAAAATTCTGCTGTTGAGGTGAGTTAATTCTTGTATTACTGGATATTTTAACTATAGGCCTAGATAATGGAAAACAACCTGCTTATTAAGTTATAGTCTAACAAATGCCTGACTGTACATGTTTCTGGGTGTGTGGGTGTTTCTAGTGCCTTTTGGTGAGTAACTGCTACTCTTGGCAGTAGAGATGTGAGCAGAATCAAGCAGAATTGATTTAGCTAATTTTCTCTTCCCCTCTTTCTCCATAATGGAGTGGAAAGGTACTGCCACACGTTGTGGAGCAGTTCTTTCTCAGGCTGGTGACATTACAAAATTCCTGTTGAAATGCAAGCTGTACTGGTGGATACCAGATTCTCAAATCCTCTCATGAGCTGTTTGTCAAGGTAAATCCTATATATTTTAAAATCATAGGGAAGCTTTGAACTGATCATCAGAACCAGTTATACAAATGTCTCTGTCTCCTCCAGTAATCACTCGTGTAGGAAGATCTCTCTCGTCTTTCCTGCTAGTCTTTCAAATTCAAAGCAGAAGTTTCATGACTCTGTAGGCCAATGGCTGGATAGCTTGAGCTGAGTACAAAACAGTATTGGTGCAGTTCTCAACACAGCCTCATTTTTGTTTCTGCTAGGCTAATAGGTGATTCAGACCTCTTAGTCCTGCTAATGCTTAATAGAGTCCTGTATATATAGATATTAATATATACATATACATATACATATATATGGGCTTCCCTTGTGGCTCAGCAGTAAAGAATCTGCCTGCCAATAATGAAGACACGGGTTTGATCTCTGGATTGGGAAGATCCCCTGGAGAAGGAAACGGTAGCCCACTCCAGTATTCTTGCCTGGGAAATCCCATGGACAGAGGAACCTGGCCGGGAACAGTCCATGGGGGTCACAGAGCTGAAGATGACTTAGCGACTAAATGACAACAACAATACATATATGTATATGTATATATATTCATATAATATATATTCCTGCATATATTCTGTTCCATAAGACCACTGTTTTAAAAATTGAGAGTTGAGAGGAGAAAGGGTGAATCTGTGAAACTCCTATCATTTTTTTCTCAAAATTGCTTTTAGCCACTCTATTTTCTTTTCTGCCTCAAACATCTGTTCATCTTATAGGCAGTAATTTACCAGGCCTCTTTACTAGGTTGAACGTGAACGTGAAGTTGCTCAGTTATGTCCGACTCTTTGCGACCCCATGGACTGTAGCCTACCAGGCTCCTCTGTCCATGGGATTTTCCAGGCAATAGTACTGGAATGGATTGCCATTTCCTTCTCCAAGGGATCTTCCCAACCCAGGGATCGAACCTGGGTCTCCCGCATCGTAGACAGACGCTTTACCGTCTGAGCCACCAGGGAAGTCCCTTTACTAGGTTAATCAACCCAATAAATTAACCTAGACTCAGGGTAGTGAGATTTTGAGGCATTCAGACCAATGATTTGCAAACATGTTAACCGGCACAAAAGACCCATAATACACCTAACTCTTCCATTGCACTTCTTGTGGGAAGAGAGTTTGATAATAGCAAAGAATTAAGGAGGAACAAGATAGCTACACCAAATGGCAACATCATAACGTTTATGGGTGAATTACATGGTGAAACCAGATAAGCGGCTACATTTGGCCCATGAAATAACACATACAAGAAGGGCTGTATTTGAAACTTAAGACACTGTGAAGTCTCCTTGCTGCTGCTGCTGTTGCTAAGTTGCTTCAGTCGTGTCCGACTCTGTGCGACCCCATAGACGGCAGTCCACCAGGCTCCCCCGTCCCTGGGATTCTCCAGGCTTAGCCTCCCTGAAAATCATTCTTCTTGAAAACTTTGGAAATTTCAGTAATCTATATTGTCATATGTGTGGCAGGAAATTTGTGTCATTGCCAAACTTTCTGTGGGAGCCAAAGTTTTTGATAATGGGCAGCACTGCACTTCATTTTTTTTTTTTTTTGGAGAATATAAAATTTTAATCACTCTTAATAATTAACAAAGGAAGCTATTAAGTACTTAGTCATACATGGAAATGAAAGTCCCTGGCCTTGCATGGCATTTGCTGTAAGAGATGAAGAAAGAACTTTCATATTTTGACCTCTTTATGTTTCATCAGAAAGACTCTAGTGGGCTACAGCTAGGAAACTTGCTGGCCCAAATGACCATAACAGCTTTATTTCTGAGCCTTCTCTGGTCTATATTTTTGAGCTTGTAACTTTCTTTCAAGTCTTTTTGTAATGATCTGATTTCTGCATTAAAATAACTCTATGGTGGAAATATAATAAATGAATATAACCTTTCCAGGGAGTATTTGGCTGAAATTCAAAGTCTTAAAAATATGTATCCCCACTGATCTGACAATTCTACTCCAAAAGAGATACTTATGATATGACCAAAGATATGTGTACAAAGATGTTTATTATAGCATCTTTTAAAAATATTTTTGTATTAGATAATTTATACTAGAAACTTGTTCACAACTCTAATTTTATTTATTTATTTTCATAACACTAATTTTAAAAAGTAGGACACTATAAAGTATGTATGGTATAATCATTTTTATCTAAAGATTTATATTTATAGAAAGTGGACAGAGGTATATATAATGCGATGGTAACAGTGATTATCTTTTTTGTGTTATTACAAACTCTTTTCAAATGTACACAATAAACATGTATTAATTCTGTAATAAGAAAAAACCATTTAAACATATTTAAAATTAAAAAACATCCCTTTGGCAGCAGTGGTTATAAGAATATGAATGAGAGAGATTGCATGAGAGCTTGTTGCAGTGAATCAGGCAACAGACAATGTAAAGAATACGGCAGTGCAGATAGAGAAGGAAAAGCTTACTGGAGACATATTCAGTAATCCTCTGAGAACTATAAATGCACCACACTTCCCAGTCAGTAATATCACTGATCTTTTAAAAGAGCCAACATGATTCATCTGTATCCTTATGTG
This sequence comes from Bubalus kerabau, assembly GCF_029407905.1. Lineage (NCBI taxonomy): Eukaryota > Metazoa > Chordata > Mammalia > Artiodactyla > Bovidae > Bubalus > Bubalus kerabau. Next base: position 18,962,918 of record NC_073643.1, read on the forward strand.
CTGTGTGCTAGTCACTTTAGTCATGTCCAACTCTTTGCAACCCCCTGGACCATAGCCCACCAGGTTCCTCTGTTCATGGGATTTTCCCAGGAGGAATACTGGAATGGGTTGCATTTCGTTCTCCAAGGGATCTTCCCTGTATCCTTATAGTGCCTTCTAATATGCGTTTAAAGAAACTCAGAGCCATCTCTGATGATAGGCTTTTGGTTTTCTGACTTATTCAGCTGAGTTGATGGAGAACCAGTTGACTAAGAAAGAGAATTAAGAGGAGGACTGGATTGTGCAAGGAGAAAATCAATCGAGTTTTGGACGTGTGGAGTTTGAGGGATTTTGGGTTCATGTACTAAGCTGTGATACACAAGTCTGAAGCTCATTTCTGGTTAGGAGATACAGAATTAGGGATCATCAGTAAATGAATGCTTGTTGAAACCAGATGGCTGTTAAGGTTACCTGGAGAGTGAACGGTGAGAAAAGGGCTGAGCAGGGAACCTTGTGGAACCATAACAGTTCAGGGCAGGAGGAGGAAGAGGAGTTCCCTGAGAAGACTGAGGAGTGGTGAACTAGGCCAGCCTCTGATAGAGTGGTTCAAAGCCTGTTACAGGCTCAAAGCCTGGCAAGAATGACCAGCTGGACAGGTTCAAGGTTGCTTTCGTTTTAGCTTACTCCCTAATGTGCACACAAACACTGAATGAATAGATGCTGGGGTTTCTTCTGCTCCTCGTGGAGTTGTGTGACCAGAGTTCAGGGCTCAGTGCTGTCTCTCTGAAGTCTGATCTGCCCCTCACTGCTCTTCAGGCTGCGGAGGGGGCCAACAGCCCTCAAGGATCCAGGTATTGCTACTTAAGGCAATTGCTCGCTGTTCACAGGCACGTCCTCGTGTGTTCTGCCTTCTTACTGCCTCTTAGCCCCTTCTTACTGCCATGCAGGCTTGGCTGTGGCATTCCAAAAGTGGCTAGAGGGGTTCGGAGGGAAAAGGCAGTTAAGGGAGGGGAGAATTTCAAGGAAGGAATTGTCAACAATATCAGATGTCAGTGAGGTGAAGTAATATACTACATTTGGCAATTTAGGGCTATTTGTGACCATATACATAGGGTACGGCCAAGTTCAGATTCCCATGAAAATAATTTTCAGTCTCATGAAATATAATCCAAATTTTTTTTTAGATGTAATATTTTGTTATGGCAGCCTGAGATGACTAAGACATCCACCCTGCCAGGCTCCCTCCTTTGTGATGATTTTCTCTTAGTGCCCTGTTGTCCCTTCTGACAGTTGGGCCTTTTTAAAGGAACTAAAAGGTCCACCACACAGGTTGTAGCATATTCCATTTGTGGGCTGTGTTCAACATCTTTTCCATGGGGCTGTTGTGTCCCGTGCACATCCAGGAATGCAGCTGGGTACCAATTTCATAGTCCCTACACATTCCTAACAGGTGAGACGACTACGGGATGTTGGTCTTCTTGGAGTGTGCAGTGGACTTCTAGGTGACACATCTATCAGGTCATCCCTGACTCATGGAATGCTCTTGCCCTTAAGTGCCAGAGTGAAAGAAATACATTCAGATAGAAAGTGTGGATCTGCAGCAATAAATTAAAAGTACTGGGTTTTATAAAGCAGGGCATTTGTCAGAGGCTATAATGCTTAGACTCTCCTGCAAGGGATGAGCGAACTCCAATCTTACATTTTTTGGGCCAGTTTCATTTGGGGCCCCAAACTGAAGCAGTATAAATATCAATATCTTTTTACATCTGTCATTGTTTATTATTTGGTTTTCCGTTTGCCCTGCTCTGAAGCAGGAGGAGGAAGAGAAGACAGAGGGAACTAGTGAGCTCTTCAGAGGAATAGTGTCAAATATTAAATCCATAAACAAAATAGATTGAACTGGAAAGAATGAGTCGGAGATGAAGGAAGCATGAAAGCAGGGAGTGTCACACTGGGAAAATGTCCCCTTAAAGTGCTGACTGAATGCTCCTGCTCTATTTGCGATTGGCCCTGTATGTCCGATCAGCACAACTGGGTTCCTGCACTGCCTGCGCCTCACTGCCCTGCTGAGTGCATTTCCATTGTTGCCTCATAGTGAGCCCTGAGATTCATTTATATAATGCAGGCTGATGACCCATGATGAGACTGTCCTTTCCTCTGTTGATAATGACCCTGTCACACCAGGTTCCTGTTTCAGTGAAGTGTGAAGATTAGGCTGATTGATTGAGACCAAGCTGGAGTGAAATAAGGATTTCACTAGAGAGTCCCTTGGTCTTGCTGCATAATAGTACCTCAGATGGTGCTTTAAACTGGGAGTTACCCTGAATGCCCGGCTTTCTTTGGGAAGTTGTAAACAGGCAGCCCTGGGTCTGATGTCTTTTATTTGGTCTACCTATGGTTTGGATGCTCCAAAATAGGGATATTCCATATCCAATTTTCCTATTTCTTTTTAAAACTGTAAGACCTGGAAGTTTGGCCCGACAACCGCTCCCAGAGATGACCGGCTGATGCTGACTGGGTCACTGTCATTTAGTGGGACATGGTTCTCCAGGTGGCCACAGTCCCGGCTGCTGCACTCATTTATGTTGGCCACCAGTGGCACCTGAGTTTGTGTGCCATGGTCTATAGGAAGGAGTTGTAGGGGAGGAAAAACTTTTCTCCTCTACCCTCCTAGGTTCATGGCTTTGTGCAAGAATCAAGGTGATAAGACATAGATTAACAAGAGAAGAAAACCAGTTTTAATTACATAGGTACACATGGAAGTTTTGCAAAGAAACAAGACTCAAGAAAGTGGCCAGATGACTGAGGCTAGACAAAGGGAAAGGGGTTTTGGGGCTTCTGGATAGGAGATGAAATTTATGACAAAGTGAGAGGAGGAAATATAATTGTCTGGTTATGTAGATAAGAGTTTCTTAGGTAATAAAAGTTGTCTTTCTTCCTGGTACAGAGACACCTTTATAAATGGAAAGTTCCTTCATAAAAAGAAATTTCCTTTACAAAAGGGAAAATTTATACTCTAATTTTAAGCAGTTAAGAAGATGAAGAGCTTTTCTTGCTTTTGCTGGTTTTCCAGTTGCCTTTAACTTAAAATAATCAGTATGCCAAAGAGGCATATTTTTGAATGGCATATTATGGTACTCTTCAGAAAAAAATTAGCATTTATTGAATTCTGTGCATGACCCATTGTGTCTTGTAACTTGCACATATGATCTCACTTTATTTCCTAACAACCCAGTAAGATGTGAGCTCCAGTGCAACAGGAACCATGCCTGTTACGGGTTCAGGACATGCTACCTCAAAATATGGCACCTTGACATATTGAATATTTTAAGCTGAAAGAATTTGAGAACACAGCAGAAACAGGAAGATCACTCTGCCCTTCTCCCTGCCCTTCTCCCCAAAACAGGTCATAAAACCTTCATAAGAGAAGTGTCCGCCCTGTAAAGATTTCCCCTGCTACTGAAAGTAGCGTATTCCTGTGAAATCTTTTGTAAGCCGAAGTGGCATAAGGTGAAGAAGCAATTACCTCAGGACACATCTTGCTAATGGATGCACAAAGTCAGTCAAGATAAAGCACAGATACTCACAGACATTGTTCAAAGCTAGGGTGCTCAGATGCTGAGATGCTGAGTGTAGTTCCCAGGGAAGGAGCTTGGCATAGCCACTCTGCTCTGGGTGTGTGCTTGCTTCAAAACAAATGCTAAGTGCTGTTTTCTTTTCTCTCTCTCTCTTTTTTTTTTTTTTTTTTTGGTCTTTTTCTTTCTTTCCTTTTTTTTCCTTTTTTTTTTTTTTTTAATAAAGATCCTTGCAGATTTCTTTCAGTTATCAGAAGCAGGAAAATGTGGGTCTTCTGTAAAATTGACGTGGCATAAAGCGAGCTTTCGAAAAGCAGGGCATATCTGTACCTGGCAGAAATGTGCATCCTTATTTCTGAAGACAAAGGGATCCTGAGAATTCTAACAAGCAGATCTTGCTTGATTTCCTTCCTACTCCTTAACATTCCCTATTCCTCCCTGACTGTCCCCTCTCCATCAAACCTAGCACTAACATCTCAGGTCTTACTGTTTCTTTGGGTCTTCATGTCCTTATGAAGCCACCCATGTAACATAAAATGTGTGTGCGTGCTCAGTTGCTTCAGTCATGTCTGACTCTGTGTGACCCTGTGGACTTCACCCTGCCAGGCTCCTCTGTCCATGGGATTCTCCAGGCAAAAATACTGGAGTGGGTATTCATGCCCTTCTCCAGGGCATCTTCCTGATCTAGGGATCGAACCTGCATTTCCTATGTCTACCTGCATTGGCAGGTGGGTTCTTTACCACTAACTCCACCTGGGAAGCCCCAGCATAAAACTTATCTTTCATTAATTTGTGTGTTTTTCTCCTGTTAATCTGTCTATATCAGTTTAGCTTTCAGACCCAGCTAGGCACCCTAAGAGGGTCAAGAAAATCTTTTTCCTCAACACTGTGAGAGTACCCTGCACTCAGTATAGTTAAAGCTACATGGTAGGAGTTTTGAATGGATGAAGGTACCCATGAACACATAAATATATGAATGTAGCATTTTAATTCTATTTTTGTAGATGAGACAACCAAGGCCCTAAACAGTTAAATAACTTAATCAGACTCATAGAACCAATAGAGGTTGCAGTTGGAATTTAAGGATGAGGCTGTGTGACTCCAGAGGTCCACTGTGAAGGAAAAGCCCATGGGTCACTCAGGGCCATGTACATGGTAGGTACTTTATAAGTACTTACTGAACTGGTTGAAGACGTACAGACATATTTTCATGAGTACAAAAAGGAGATTGCAAGCATGGTTCTTAGCTTCTGAAATGTATTTAAAACCTCCTGGTGTCTGAGTGGGTGCCTTGGACTTTGGGATTTTATCATAAAGAGTCTCTGTAGTAGAGGGCCACCACTGGCATGTGACAGGAAGGCCATGGTGTTTCTGTCTGCAGTTGACTGGTGTCCCATAAATGTGGTAAAATCCCAAAGTTAATTCTCTTTGTACATCTAAGGAACTTCTTCCAGGGCTTAAACTACCTCCTGATGGTGCTGGGTTACTACCCTGGAGCCCAGAGCTATGCTCAGGGATAAATGTAATTCAGTGCTTTTAGTGAGGCTTATGAAGAGGACTTGAAGCAGACATAAGAAACATGCCCCTCAAAATGAAGTCTCTTTCAGTGAGAAGGGATTGGCCTGGCTGAGGGAAATGGGGGAATGGGGGAAGAGGGTATCTCAGTGGCTAAGTTTCCAACTCTTTGTTGATTATTCCTATATTGATCTATAATTTTGATAGCTCTCAAACAAGTCTCATAATTCTAAGAACTGTTAGATATTTCTTACAGACCTTTGTGTACCATGACTCTGAAACCAGCAATGGAAAATGAGCATATTGTGTTTCTGCCCATCAACCAGTCTTTAAGTTTTTTACATTAGTGGTTATGTATATATGTATTCTTTCACTTATCAAGGCTTCAACTTTTGAGTTTTTTTTAAATTATTCATTTATTCATATTTATTTTTGACTGTGCTGGGTCTTTGTTGCTGCATGGGCTTTTCTCTAGTTACAGCGAGCGGGGGTTACTCTCTATAGTTTCACTGCTTTGGCTTTTCATTGTGGTGGCTTCTCTTGTTGCAAAGCATGGACGCTAGAGCACAGGCTTAATAGTTGTGGTGCATGGGTTTAGTTGCTCCGCAGCATGTGGGATCTTCCTGGATCAGGGATCAAACCTGTGTCTCCTGCATTGGCAGGTGAATTCTTTACCACTGAGCCAGCAGGGAAGCCCCTGGAGTTTTCTACTGTTACCTGATAAAACTTGGGTCAGCTCACCCACGATGCAGTGAAGACAGTTTACTTCACTGGGTGGTGAAGGAAGTATAATGTTCATTGCAGGGCCCAGCAGGGAGTGCAGGTGACTCATGCTCAAAAGACCCGAACTCCCCAATAGCTTTCAGAGACGGATTTTTAAAGGCAGCATTTGTGGCGAGGGCTTCAAGATGCATGATTTTATTTGGATTGGTTGGTGGTGAGGTAATGCGGTGATGTTTCAGGAATCTTAATCATTAACCTTCTGGTTTCAACCAGTCTGGGCTCTATGTGTTTATGGTCAGCATGTACTTACCATCCTCCATCTGAGTGGAGTCTTAGTTTCTGCAGAATTCAAGATATCCATCAGATTGTTATATATATCCCTTGAGGAGGAATTAGGACTAATACACTCATGTTTTCTTCTGCAAGGCTGAAAACATTAGTTTCTGTGGAGGTTACCAATTGGTGGTCCAAACCCCAAGTCTAGTCCATAGATACGTTTTGTAGGGTCACACAGTGATTTCCATTAAAGGAAATTAGTTAAGGTTTAAAAATCAGGGATTTATAAACACACACACACACTTACAGATATACACACAGACAAATCTTTCAATGTTTCAAGAAAAATAAGTTGGCAGCAAGGCGCCCAGTTTCCTACCTGGCAATCTTTGTCATTAACCAACAAAGAGTAGCTGTGCTGCTATTCCAAACAAGCCTAGCCCCCAGCCAGCATTCTAGATAAATGTAGCCGTATGAGTGAGCCCAGGCAAAACCAGCAGAAAAACTACCCAGCAAACCCACAAAATAGTGAAAAGTAATATACTGTTGTTGGTTTAAGCAACTACCTTGCAGGGTGATTTGTTATGGAGTATAGCTGACAGATACAATACTGATACAATTGGCACAGTCCCCATAGGCCTGCTTCAGTTATGTTACTCATTTATGTTAATTCCCTGGGCCTGTAGGCAAGTGAGTTTCTAGCCTGAGCTTTACCTTGAAGAGCATTCGACAAACTTGAAAACCTTTTATACACCCATTATCCCAGCAACCAAGCCCACAAGGTCAGCTGGTATTATGTCTTCATTTTGCAGATGAGGAAACTGAGGACCAGTGAGCTAAAGGACATCCCTAGAGCCACGCAGTGACAGAACAGGATGAGAAAACATCACTTTTCACTTATGCTTTAATGTTTTCTCCCTTCCATCTGGGCAACTGATTGCTATTCTCTCCAGGCCAATAGACCTGGCTGCCACCAAAGCCAGACTCTGCAAGTTAATAGGGTACCATGTTTTCAAGAAGGGGAGCCCTCTATCTTGTTTTTATTTATCCTGAATATTGCCTGTTAAGTGCTTAATTTACTAACCAGTATATGTTGTTCAGTTATTAAGTCGTGTCTGACTCTTTGCAACCCCATGGACTGTAGCACTCCAGGCTTCCCTGTCCTTCACCATCTCCCAGAGTTTGCTCAGATTCATGTCCATTGAGTTGATGATGCTATCAAACTGTCTCATCCTCTGCTGCCCCCTTCTCCTGTTGCCTTCAATCTTTCCCAGCATTGGGATCTTTTCCTATGAGTCTGCTCTTTGCATCAGGTGGCAAAACTATTGGAGCTTCAGCTTCAGCATCAGTCCTTCCAGTGAATATTCAGGGTTGATTTCCTTTAGTATTAACTGGTTGTATCTCCTTGCAGTCCAAGGGACTCTCAAGAGTCTTCTCCAGCACCACAATTGGAAAACATCAATTCTTTGGTGCTCAACCTTCTTTATGGTCCAGCTCTCACATCTATACATGACTACTGGAGAAGCCATAGCTTTGACCCCTTCATGGATCACAGCTTTGTCATGGCTTGCATAACTCAATGAAGCAGTGAGCCACGCTATGCAGTGCCACCCAAGATGGATGGGTCATAGTGAAAAGTTCTGACAAAACGTGGTCCACTGGAGGAGGGAATGGCAAACCACTGTAGTATTCTTGCCTTGAGGACCCTGTAACAGTAAGAAAAGGCAAAAAAAAAAAAAAAAAGGCAAAAAGAAATCCCTAGTGTATAGAAGGGTCTTAATGAGAGGTAGTTTCTCTTATTATTATCTACTGGTAGCTTCCTGGTAAAGAATCAGCCTGCAATGTGGGAGACCTGGGTTCTACCCCTGGGTTAGGAAGAAGCCCCTAGAGAAGGGAACGGCTACCTACTCCAGTATTCTGGCTGGAGAAGTCCATGTACTGTATAGTCCATGGGATTGCAAAGAGCTGGACACGACTAAGTAACTTTCACTTTTTCACTTTGTTTCTATAGCATCCCATGATGCCCTTTTCCTTCTTTCCCTACTCTCTGTACCCCTGGCTGGATACTTTTCACCTCTCATCTAAGATCTAGTAATTTTCTGTATTTCTATTATAGCACATAATCATACTATATTATTTAATGTGTCTTTCCACTTACTCCCTTAGTCCTTGGGTGCTTTAGTTTCAGGGATTATTTTTATTTCCAATCTCTCTAGCACAGGACCTGGTCCAAAGTAGGTGAGACATAAATGTTGAATGGAATGGAATTTCATTGAATGGAATTGAGATTCAATTGCACAGTTGCAAGATACATTCAACCATATTCTAATTTTACTCCCTATAATAATCACCCTGCAAAGCAAGTGTTATTGTTAATAAAGAATAGAAATGAAGCTCAGTGTCTTGAATTCTCTCAAATTGGTGATACTAGGTGATGTTTGTCAGGTTTTCCATCAAACAGTTGATTGCTAGTCTTTTTATATTCTTGTATAAATAAAAAGAATATTTATATTATATTTGTATTATATATACGAAGAAGGCAATGGCACCCCACTCCAGTACTCTTGCCTGGAAAATCCCATGGACGGAGGAGCCTGGTAGGCTGCAGTCCATGGGGTCGCGAAGAGTCAGACGCGACTGAGCGGCTTCACTTTCACTTTTTACTTTCATGCATTGGAGAAGGAAATGGTAACCCACTCCTCCCTGGAGAATCCCAGGGACGGCAGAGCCTGGTGGGCTGCCGTCTATGGGGTCGCACAGAGTCGGACATGACTGAAGCGACTTGGCGGCAGCAGCAGCAACATATTATATATAATATAAAAATTATATATACTTTATGCAAGGGTTTCTCTCTAACAGCAGAGCCTAAGCCTTATGTAGATCTTTATCCCCAGCATGGGATGTGGCAGGTGGCAGACACTCAGTAATTCTTGATATGAAGATATTTTTCCACTTCTATATGTTAGAAGCTGTGTCTGTTACCAGTTGAGGGAAATGTTTGAAAATACCACTTAAAAGTTGCTTATGATTAAGTCTACTTTGACTCCATCTGAATATAACCAAGCAAATATACTCATTGTTTTATCAGAGATTGGATGGAGAGACAGAGGTGGGTGGGAGCTGGGACTGACTGTATCTTTGAGAAAAGGACGTGGGAAATTGCAGGGTAACCATACCCTGTCTGAGAGAGAATTCTTTCTTTGTGCTAGTACCAGAGAGTGTGGGGCTGTCATGTGACGAGCAGTTATACTCTTTGTGTATCAGGTAAGGGAGTAAAGAGAGAACTAAGGTTCAAGGAAAGGAGGAGTTAGAAAGGGCCAAGTGATTGAAATCAACAAAGGGAATAGGCCAAGAAATACGAGAAAGGGAGAGGACGGAAAAGCCTGAGAGGCCGGTTGTAGATAGCATTTCAAAGAGACTAAGGAGTGCACAGTGACCCACTGTGAAGGAGCCACCAGACACCATCTGTATTCTCTGCCCAGCCCCAACCGTGAGATACTTTTTGTTTCTGAAAAGGATTGTCATCATCAAACCCCAAACACCACTGCAGTATTTTGTGATAGTATTGCTTTTAAAGTGTATATAATTTTATTTTAGGAATTTGATTATTCTTTTTTTTTAAATTTTATTTTATTTTTAAACTTTACATAACTGTATTAGTTTTGCCAAATATCGAAATGAATCTGCCACAGGTATACATGTGTTCCCCATCCTGAACCCTCCTCCCTCCTCCCTCCCCACACCATCCCTCTGGGTCGTCCCAGTGCACCAGCCCCAAGCATCCAGTATCGTGCATCGAACCTGGACTGGCAACTCATCTCATACATGATATTTTACATGTTTCAATGCCATTCTCCCAAATCTCCCCACCCTCTCCCTCTCCCACAGAGTCCATAAGACTGTTCTATTCTGTGAAAACATTCTGGTATTTTGTAAAACTAAAATATGCTAAGGCATTCTGTCAAGAGAGATGATAAGTCAAGAAGCAAGAGTATTTTTTTATCATCATGGTTGCTGATTTTGATAGGGAATTACCCACGTGCAAGAAACATTACCTGTTAGCAGTGGGTTCCATATCATGTTTTGAGCTAATGCGATTTTCTGGTCTAGAGCCATTTGTGTCTGAATAAAAATGACAGCTATATTCACAAATTGTCGTATTCTCTTTGGAGCAAGTTCCTTTTGTTCATGAGTCTGTTATTATTGAAGAAGCATTTAGGTGTAGGTAAATGACCCTTGCCTTCTGTCTGTAATTGGAACTCAGCCTGCCACAGTTAACATGTTTCATGACTCAATAAATCCTGAAAGCAGAACCTAATGTGCTGTAAAAGCAAAAAAAAAAAAAAAAAAAATTAATTGGTTTCAGCACACATTTTCCTATGTAAACAATTCCTTGCTTTCATGTAGAAAGAGCTCTGTTATTCTTTTTTTGAATAATCTTCTACACATTCTTGCTAGTTTCTGTTTAGTTGTATGTAGTTCTGTTTTCAGAAGAAATCTTTGGTCTGTGTAGAAGGGAGCATGAAATCTATAATCACGCTCTGGGCGTGGAGTGTAGACTTGATCTGTGTATCAGGAAAAGAAGTGCATGGGAGCCTCACCAAAAGGGCTTTTACTTTACTGTGTTACTGTAGTAATTTTTTGCAGCATTAATCCACATAGGCACCTCAATGACTTGAGAGTGGCTCTCAGCTTGTACATTCAAGTTGTATCAGTTAGCTAGTGTTGCATAATAAATCACCCTACAACTTAGTGGATTAATCCAACAGCAGTATATTACTTTTCACTATTTTGGGGGTTTGCTGTGTAGTTTGGGGCTGATTTTGCCTGGGCTGACTCACATGACTACATTCATTTGGAAGGTCACCTGGGAGATGGGCTCATTTGGGCTAGCAGAAATGTCTGGGTCTCTCCTTGTATGTGATATTTCATTTTAGGCTTCTTCCTACCACCATGGTCTTGGGGTTCCAAGAGGATGAAGGTGGAAGCTGCAAGTCTTCTAGAACTTACATGACATCACTTCTGCCATATTCTGTCAGTGCAAGTCTCAAGATAGCTTAGGTTTGAGGAACGGGGAATCTACCTCTTGTAAGAAGGATAGTCTCATAGTCTAAGGTCCAGCTCTTATTGTCAGTGCCTTAATTTACTTCTGTGACTCCTGCATTCCTGACCCCTGACCAGATTAAGATTTGAGGAGCATAGGACACTTTGGTTTTGGTCTTAATTTTCTGTACTCCTAACCTGTCTCTTATAGTCCAGAAGCAGTTACCACTTGACCTGTGGCCTTAACTTGGGATCTTCTTCCCTTGCATCTTGTCTCTTTGTTTATTTTATTACTTTGCTTTATGGTAACTATGCCTTGGATTAGTCGTATCTAATGGGCCAAATAATTTCCTAACGCTGATCAGTATTCTGGGCTATGCTTTCTCCATTGACAGGCTTCCCTTTCTCCCTTTCTTCTTTGGGAGAACAAGCTGCAACACAGTGGAATAAGCCTTGGATTCAGAACCAGAAGCCCTGAGTTCAAAATCTGGCATATGTGACTTGAGACAAGGCTTTCTAATCTCTCTGTACCCCAATCTTCTCACTTGTAAAATGGGAATAATAATAATAATAATCTAACAGGATTGCCTTGAAAATTAAACAGGAGAATTCAGATATTGTAAGATAATCATTTCAGTTCAGTTCAGTTGCTCAGTCGTGTCCAGCTTTTTGTGACCCTATGGACTGCAGCACGCCAGGCTTCCCTGTCCATCACCAACTCCTGGAGCCTACACAAACTCATGTCCATTGTGTCGGTGATGCCATCTTGTCCTCTGTCGTCCCCTTCTCCTCCCACCTTCAATCTTTCCCAGAATTAGGGTCTTTTCCAATGAGTCAGTTCTTTGCATCAGGTGGCCAAAGTATTGGACTTACAGCTTCAGCATCAGTCCTTCCGGTGAATATTCAGGACTGATTTCCTTTAGGATTGCTGGTTGGATCTCCTTGCAGTCCAAGGGACTCTCAAGAGTCTTCTCCAACACCACAGTTCAAAAGCATCAATTCTTTGGCACTCAGCTTTCTGTATTGTCCAACTCTCACATCCATACATGACTACTGGAAAAACCATAGCTTTGACTATATGGACCTTTGTTGGTAAAGTAATGTCTCTACTTTTTAATATGCTGTCTGGGTTGGTCATAACTTTTCTTCCAAGGAGCAAGCGTCTTTCAATTTCATGGCTGCTGTTACCATCTACAGTGATTTTGGAGTCCCCCCCTCCAAATTATTATAATAATAGATATTAATTCTAATATGCTAATGTGTATGTGTATTTCAATTTTTTTCACCCCTTTATGGCTCTTTTGTTTATGCAGTCTTCCCTATTTTTAAGCAGCTAGGCCATTCTGTGCTCATTAACCAAGGGAAGGAAATGTCAGGGCAGACAAAACAAAGAAGAATCTTTCTTGCTTTGTTTTCCAGAAGTCTAAAGCCCTTAGGGGAACACTGAGAACACTGGATGTGGCCAGAATGAGTAGGGGCAAGAGTTTTGAAGAGAGATTCTCCCTCAGATGAGCAGAGTCCACTGTTCTTGGCAGAGGAAGGGGAGGTAAAAGTTGGAAGGAGAAGAAACATGGCAAGTCTGATAAAAATAAGATGCAGCAAACCCCAGGGCGGGACCCTGTGCCCTGCCTTCTGGGCAGAACCCTGGGGAGCAGAAAGGACATGGCTGGCAGTCTCCAGGTTCCCAGTGTGGCCCAGAAATAGTGCTGGGCCAGAAGGGTCATGCATCGTGGGGTGAGGGGCTTGTCAGTGATGATCAGAGAGGATTGAAGCCTATAGGCCAAGCAAGGTTATGGTGATTTCATTTGACAGCTGTGTGGATAGATGACAGCAAGGACCAGAATGCAAGCCCTGTTCCTCCCCCAGCCCCAATGATTATCCATAAACACCCAGAGCCTAGAGACAGTCTCTGCAGGTGGAAGGAAGAATGTAATTAGTTGAGGTCACATTTTTACCATTCTGGTTGAATAGAGGCTAAGAATGGAATTGAGCTATAAAAATATTTTTATATTTTCTGTATAACTGTGTGTTAGAAATGAGACTTCCCTGGTGGTTCAGACGGTAAAGCGTCTGCCTACAATGCGGGAGACCTGGGTTCAATCCCTGGGTCAGGAAGATCTGGAGAAGGAAATGGCAACCCACTCCAGTATTCTTGCCTGGAAAATCCCATGGATGGTGGAACCTGGTAGGCTACAGTCCATGGGGTCGCAAAGAGTCGGACACAATTGAGAGCCATAACTGCATTACCGTAGAAAGCACTTAACCTGTGTCTGTAGGTAGGTACCAGACTAAGTTTACTGAATCCGAATCCAGATGTTATTGAGCCTTTGAATATAATGTCCTGCTTGATGTCTGAGGCCTGGTACAGCCACCCCCTACATCAAGGGTTCTCAAAGTGTGGTCCCTGGGCACTTGTGAGAAACACACTTTCTCAGGCCCTGAACCAGAACTCCTGAATCAGAAACTCTTCCAGGTCATTTTTGATGCATGCTAAAATTTGAGAACAACTGCTCTTAACACCCTCAGTTTCTCAGTCAAGTTATAGTTTGACACTTGACTAGCTTCAACTTTGGCCCAGCTAGACATTTCAAGCTTCTCACGTGAGGACAGGAGAGCTTCTGATTTGCCCGAGTTTTCCTCATAAACGTTTCAGTTTCATTTCCCTTCATGGAGGATCCAGTTTCTGGAAGGAAAATAGAAAGATGGGGAGAAGGCCCTTCAGTAAATGGGCAGAGGGAATCACAGACAGATATGGTCTTAAACCTTTGGAGCTGATGAACTTCAGAGGGAACGATTTTTGTGGCCAAGTAAGCAAGTCCTGGGGAAATTTATGGCCTAAACATTTTCCTGTTTCTGGGTCAGGAAATGATAGCACACAGATGGAATTTACAATGGGAGCCTGAATGGAGTGGCCCCACCCAGGCAGCTCAGCAAAAAGCCCCTTTCACTGGCTCTATTCAAATATAATGAGTGCTCCCCAGGCTGTCCTGGCTGGCTGCTTTTTCTTTTTCCTCGACTGCTTTCACTTTTTCACAGAGGGCTGCACTGCATGTAGTCCACTTGGGACCGGGGTGAGCCTTGATTTGGCAGGAGAAAGGAAGAAGTACAGAGCGGCCTACAAAATTGAATTGCTCTGCCTTCCTGGCCCCTTTCCTTGGATAATAGGCCTTTGTGCTTTGAAATGTAGGGAAGTCCCAGTTTCTCAGGCTTAAAAAAATAAAACCTCCTACTTCTGCCTTAAGATGCTTAGCAGAAAGTAGTTAAGGGGAAGAACAGTTATGAAATCAAATGTTTCTTTAACAATTTTACAAGTTGTTAGGACAGCTGATTGCTAGACAAATACATTTGATGCATTCTTTCAGATGGACAAAAATATTGACTCAATTAAAAAATCCAGCTTTAAAACAAATCACATGGGACAAATTGGTGCACTAAAAAAGAAAAAAAAAACCTGAGTTTGGCTCTAGCCAGTGACCCACTTTCATAAAATATTTGACAGAGCAAAATTACATTGCCAGAGAGGAATCCAGACAGCCTTTGGAATCCGTTGAAATAAGTTGTTGATAATAGACATGATTTAGCTCATCTCTTGTTTTCCCTTTCTGATTTTTATCCTACTTTTTCAAAGATGAATGTTAATAGCATCACATTCTTTTTTTAAATTCCTAGGAGCAAATTATATTTAAAAATCATTATCATCATTTAGGTGCCCATATATTTCAGTGGTTTATGTACGTTTAAGCATCTTTGATTTTCATTTCATCATAAAAGATATGATTTCACCATTAATTTTGAATTGTGTAGAATGTGGCAAAAGGTATAAAACATTCTTCAGGCAAGGACTGTTATCTCTTTGGCTAGGTTGCTGGAGGCCAGGCTATGAAACTAAACTTGGATTAAGAGGTTATTATCTGCCCCTTCAGCAGCATTCCCCTTCCTTCCAGTTCCAGCCAGTGGATCTCTGTGAGGTTCCACCGTCACCCAGTGGGGAACACATGATCCCTGCGGATCAAATTAGCAAATCCTTTCTCCCTCCCAGCAATGGGGAAGGGCACAGAGACTGGTTTAGGAATGGGTCACATGACACAGCCATAGCCAATGAAACGCAGTGGGAACTTTTCTGGGATTGGTGGGTGAGAGACAGGTGCCCTCCTCCCACTGATGATGCTAAGTCTGGGAGAAGGTGGAGCTGGAGACACAGCAGCCAATTTGACACCCGGAAGGGAGAGGCTGAAGCTATGGTAGAGGCTGGAGGCCTTTTAAAGAGCCTGAGGATGAATGAAGTGAACTCCACTGAAGCTGTGAAATGGAGAGAAACCCAGTCTCGATAATATCATTAAGCCGTGTACCTGAAGCCAACCTTACCACTAGAACGTTTAGTTGTTTTACTCAGCAAATCTCCTTAGTGCTTAAGCTAGTTGGGTTTGGCTTTTCTATTTTTAAAAGTGTTCTTGCCATGGCAGATCTGGAGTCCGAGGATATTGGGAATTTACTAAGACAAGGCTCCAGGTGCTGGGAATGGCCTTGGAGTCTGGTGGCCTCAGTGCCACCCTGACCCCCCCTATCGCCTGGCTACTGCCTGAGTAGGGTTGGGCGGGGCAGGGAGTGACTCGATGCTGGTTTCCACAGAGGGGTATGTCCTTACCATCTTAGGTCAGGTTTGTCCTGGGAATTAGGAGTAGGTCCAGACGTGGAGGTAGGGAATCACATCCTTTCAGCTGTGGGGAGTAGAGGAGCAGGCTGGACTCATATTGTAAGGGGCTAAGGTAGGACAGAAACTTAATGCTATGTTACAGCTCTTTCATTGCGTGGGCTCTTTTTTCTCTCCGACTCTGTGTGCCCACAAGAGCAGAGAGTGTGTCTTTACTTTGGGTTTCTGCCCTGAACATCTTTCCACCCTCTTGTGCTCTAACTCCCACAATTGGGTTAGACATCTCTCCTCAGTATTCCTGTAAGCTCTTTTATGTACAGAGCACCACATTTTTCATATATTTTCACTCAGTTGTTCAACAGCCTGAGTAACTGCCATGTACAAGTGTTGTTCTAGGCACTGAAGGTACAGCAATGAACAAGACAAAAATGCCTTCAAGGAGTTATAGTATATTCTAACAGGTGGAGATAGGCAATAAAATAAGTAAATTATAAACTTTTAAAACGTAGATATGTGCAAAGGGGTAAAAACAGGCAAGAGAATAGAATAAGGACTGACAGGGAAAGGTGATAACTTTTAATGGACTGGTAAGGGAAGACTTCATTGAGAAGATGGCATTTGAGTAGATTTGAAGGTGATGAATGAACAAGCCATATGAGTATTTAGGGGAAATACTCTCCAGGTGAATGGAACAGCAAGTGCAAAGGCCCTGGGGTGGGGGCTTGGTATGTTTGAGAAACAGCAAGGCTACCAGTGTCAGTAGAGTGGAGTAAACTCCAGGGAGAGGAGTAGCCACTGAGGTCATCACAGGGTTTACAGGGAAATAGGGGCCAGAGGCTATTGCAATTATTTACTGCTGCATAAGGAAGCACTCCACAGCTTAATGGCACAACACAGTTAATTATTTCTCTCAGTTCTGTGGTTTAACCAGGCAGTTATTATGCTGGTCTCACCCTGTGGTCCCTAATGTGGCTGATAAAGCAGAACACTAGGATGACTGGGTTGGGCTTCTCTCCTGTTGTGGTTTCTCGCCATTCAGTTGTTTGGCCCACCCTCCTTATGTGACAGATGGGTCCCCAAAGGGAGCATTCCAAGGGGACCAGCCCCAATGTGCGAGTGCTTATCTAGCCTCTGCCTGCATCACATTTGCCAATGTGATTGGCCAAAAACACATTCCATTGGCCAAAAACAAAGCAAGCCTTGTGGCCAACCTCAGAGTCAGTATGGGACTGACTTCATCCAAGAATGTGACTACCAGAATGCAGGAGTCATTGGAGGAGGCCACAGCAGAGGCTCAGGGATCCTGAGCCTAAACTCATGGAGTTTACATGATTGATGGGCTGTGGGGTTGGGCTGGAGTAGAGGAGAGAGGTCAGGTCAAGAATGTTGACCACATTCCTGTGATCGAGTTGATTAACTTTGTCCTCTGGTAGAGCCAAGGGGTCACTTGGGAGGACTGTAGTTCTTCATCATTTCCATCATCCTGTTTTCTTGTATGTGAACAGTTGGCATCTTCTCAGTCATACTTAAGGTACTGTGCAAACACAGTTCAAGATAAGCCTCCAGGCTGAATCTCCAGCTAGACTGCTTCCTGTTAAGCTGCACCTAGGTAAAAATTTTGGAATTACTACAGACATTGTAAATAAAAGGAAATAAGATCTAGTGAATCCATTAGGCAGACCAATGGATTACCCAAATTTGAAAGGAATAGAGATACATTACAGAGAACAGATAGCTGCCAAAATAATTGTTCATTGATTAATGCAACAGATATTTGCTGAGTACCTGTCATGTGCTGGGCATTTGGTATCACAGGCATTAATGACATTCTGGAGAGGACCCTGAAATCTGCTCACTGAGTCTTATTTAACAATTGGCTGTGATAATTGCTTCCTTTTAAAAATGTTCATAAAAAAATCTTTTAGATAGTCTTTCCTAGACTGTCATCTTCCTTTTTATCTCCCTGTTGTCCATGGCATTTGGAATCACTTCATTGCTTTTCTGATTATTTTGCTTTTCAAAGTAAAATCAGTTCAGTTCAGTTCAGTCGCTCAGTCATGTCTGACTCTTTGGGACCCCATGAATCGCAGCACGCCAGGCCTCCCTGTCCTGGTGTGAGTAGGACACGTGAGTACACTCCCAGAGTCTACTCAAACTCATGTCCATCGAGTTGGTGATGCCATCCAGCCATCTCATCCTCTGTCATCCCCTTCTCCTCCTGCCCCCAGTCCCTCCCAGCATCAGGGTCTTTTCCAATGAGTCAACTCTTCGCATGAGGTGGCCAAAGTATTGGAGTTTCAGCTTTAGCATCAATCCTTCCAATGAACACCCAGGACTGATCTCCTTTAGGATGGACTGGTTGGATCTCCTTGCAGTCCAAGGGACTCTCAAGAGTCTTCTCCAACACCACAGTTCAAAAGCATCAATTCTTCGGCACTCAGCTTTCTTCACAGTCCAACTCTCACTTCCATACATGACCACTGGAAAAACCATAGCCTTGACTGGATGGACCTTTGTTGGCAAAGTAATGTCTCTGCTTTTTAATATGCTGTCTAGGTTGGTCATAACTCCTTCCAAGGAGTAAACGTCTTTTAATTTCATGGCTACAGTTACCATCTGCAGTGATTTTGGAGCCCCCCAAAATAAAGTCTGACACTGTTTTCACTGTTTCCCCATCTATTTGCCATGAAGTGATGGGACCAGATGCCATAATCTTATTTTATACATTTGCTTCTTTTTGAAAATGATCTATGCTTGTTTAGAAATACCTGAACACACAGATGAGTGGAAAGAAGAGCATAAAAATCTCTCAAAATTCCACTCTTAACATTTTCCTAAACAGTCTTCAGACGTCCCTCAGTGGGTATATGTACATGATACAATTACTGGTGTTGGGCTGTAACCTGGTTTTTTAGAATCCCATTTTGTGAATGTTCAAATTTGTGCAATCCCACAATGATGGATACTTAGCTTGTTTCTAATTTTTAAACTAGGATTAGATAGTTTTTTATTCTCTGATTTTAACTGCCCTCCCAGGGGTTTTCCATTTTCTCTGGGACATGTTTTTCTAGTTAGCTGAAGGTACTATCTTTGTTGGCTTTTTTTGGTCTTGTCAGTTTTGATCATTGATATCTGTTTTATTTAGACCTGTGATAGGAGTTTCTAAGTGGTTTTCAAGTAATGTGTGATAGACTTTTAAAGGCCTCATTCAGTCTTTTTTTTTTTTTTTTTTGATATAATACTAATAAATCATGTTGGTACTCATTCAGTCTTTTCCTTAAATGTAGTGTACATTTGATTGACTAAACCATCACCTGAATAGCTGTGTGGTAGGTTCCTAGGCTGGTCAGTTACCTTTGTATTGTTGAGTTGAATTGTGTGTAACCATGGTTACTAGGCTTGCTACCAGTCCCTCCTTAAAGTGATTTCATACCATCAGCATTTCCAGCCCCAGTGAACCTTGGCTGGCCTGGGTGTTCAGGGGTTAAATTCTCTCCAAAAGTTCTGTGCCTTGGCTGGCATTGTGGGTAGGGTGTGAGGTGGGCAGTGGCCTAGGTGGGCTTCTGCTCTACTTCTTCACCGCCTCATCCTGAGATGGAATTCTGGGCAGTGCCCTGTTATTTTAACCCTGTCCCATTGCACATGAATCCTTTGTTACGTGACTGCCTCTCTACCCTGGGCTGTGACCATCTCAAAGGGGGAGCCTATCCTATTGGTCTGTGTCGCCCAGGTATCCTGTGTAGTGCCTGAGAAATGTTTGCTAAATGAATGACTGAGTGAGTAAAGGCAAGGAAAAAACCCTGATATTTCCAGTCAAGCAATGTTTTGGTGCTAAGTGCAGGGAATGAGGAAAGAGGTGGGGAAGGCCAAGTTACAGAGACACACAGCCTTAGGTGTGTGGGCTTTGGAATGGGAAAACCAAGATTCAAGTCTGTGCCAGACAGCCTAGCAGCTGCATGACCATGGGCAAGTCACTCAGTTTTTCTGCACTCAAGCCTCCTTATACATAAAAGGGGATTAATTCAAGTAACAGATTGATTCAATAAGTATTTATTGAATGCAACGTGCTAGACACTGTTCTAGGTGCTGAGGAATCAGCAGGGAACAGTGTTATTTGTGGCAGCCACGAGCTAATGCTGTTCAGAGCACCTTTAAGAGAGAAACTCTTGAGAACCATGAAGCAGCTAACTTTAGCATGCCTCCTCTGCACCACCACATTCATCCCAAGGCTTCAGTGAGGGTGTAGGCCACTGCAGCCTGGGCTCTTCCTTCCCTTTCTGTCTCTGTATGGGTCAGATGTGTATCAGGGTCGATAGCTTTTCTGCCAACTCCTTCTCCTGCTCCTTCATCCTTCAGAAATGGGTCTCCCACTAAGTCTCTTGTATGTCTAATTCTGTCTTGCTATCAGTTCCTTGGACGGCCCAGACAAATAAAGCTCTGTTCTCAAGAAGTTTACCTGATGGAAATCAAGTAGGACATACCTCAGAAGGTTGTGGTGAGGATTAAAATGAGATGATATTTGAGAATGGCTTAGCCAAAGGCCAGTATCCACTAAGACTCAGTCAAGGATACACATTGTTGTTTCTATTATCATTATCTTCATTGACTTTATTCCCCAGGTGAGCAGATGGAGAATGCTGTCTTTCAGGTATCAGTTTCCTTGGTTGGTTCAACCCAGTGGACTGCTTCTATATCCCGTGTCCTTCAGGGTTTCTTCAGGAACAAAAGGCTAGAAAATGAAAATGGGAAATAATGGGAAGATACTTTATGGCCTTCAGAAAGTGAGGCTGGACCTTCCAGAAGAATCTTCTGACTCTAAGAAGGTCCAAATGTGGAGGGCAAAAAGCCTGAATGGACTGTCTCTGAAGTCTGTCCTTGGCTAAGAGTAGCACTGGTCACTCACTGAACCTTGGAGGAAAGAGCCACAGGGCAGTGGAATGTGGTAAACATGGGTGCAGGAGCCAGGCTCCTCTGTGCAAATCCTAGCCCTGTCACTCACTGCTTACCTCCGAGGCTTGCTTTGAGATTTACAGCAATAAAGATAGATTGCTCAGCACAGAGTAAGTGTCTGAAAACTGTTGGCCACCTCCTGCTCCCCACCCCCAACACTTTTATTCTATTATACTTGGAATAGTTAACATCAGTGTAACTTCTCTGTGTTGGAGAATTATGGTCAGGGCCTGGACTAAGGAGGCACTGTCCTGATCTCTGTGGGTTATTGTGAAGGAGGCGAATGTCCAGGTGTAAAAGGAAGGGTGTGTGGGCTTGCAAGAGGAGTAGGGCTTTCACTGGGCAAATGTTTATTGAGCAGTCACCATATGCACCCCCTCCGCTGGGTGCTGAGTTTATGAAGGTGATCAGGACACAGGCTCTGTTCCTCAGGGGCTCAGATACTGACTCGGAAGCCAGGGGTAGACTAACAGGTCTGTTCTGTAAATAGTGTACTGGGTCCCATGATGGCAACGGACAAAGCTTGGGAGCCTATGACCATTGGTGGAATGGTTCTTGTCATTTCTCCCCTCCCAGCCGGAGTGAAGCTTCTCTGCTGCTGCTGCTAAGTCGCTTCAGTCGTGTCCGACTCTGTGCGACCCCATAGACAGCAGCCCACTAGGCTCCTCTGTCCCTGGGATTCTCCAGGCAAGAACACTGGAGTGGGTTGCCATTTCCTTCTCCAATGCATGAAAGTGAAAAGTGAAAGGGAAGTCGCTCAGTCGTGCCCGACTCTTAGCGACCCTATGGACTGCAGCCTACCAGGCTCCTCTGTCCATCTTGATTTTTCCATAGTGCACCGTTACCCCATGGGCACTTAAAAGGTGTCTTCCTTCCCTGCCAGATGGGACTCTGTGAGGACGTGACCCCTGAACGCCCTGCTCCTGTGTGCCTCCAGGGCGTGGTGCAGTGGTCTTCTGTCTCCTTATTGTAAACAAGTATGAAACGGTGGTTATGTGGAGTCAATGGGGTCATGTTTATCAAATGTACATCACCTTATAAATGTCATTATTGTATACTTTTCTAATTGGCCTAGTCTCTTGTGGATTATTGTAGTGAGCTGTGCAGTCTTTGAACTTTCTTACATGGTTATGTGGAGGATTAAGTAAATATATATATTATTAGAACAGGCCCTACCTATCATGTCATAAACACTCAAAAAGTCTTAGGTAAATCAAGGGATATAAAATTTCAGTTATGTAAGATGAGTAAGTTCTAGATAACATAGTGACTATAGTTAACAGTGTGTTGTATATTTTAAAACCTGTTAAGAGAATAGATCTCACCACAATTACATTCTTCTTGTAAGAAAGAATTGTTCTTATTGCAATTAAATACATTCCCCCCAAATTGAAATAAAAACAAAACAAAAACCCCACGAACGACAAAGATATGTATAGGAAAAACAGAGGCAGTGTTATAACCTTGTAATAGAGTGCCAAGAACAAATATGTAACTCCTAAAATTTATCATTCACATTGGTTTAGAACCCATTACTATTTCAGAATAAAGTGGTAAAAAAATGTGTGTGGGGAAAAAGTGTTAGATATTATAAATATTACCATTACTGGTAGTTTTTTATGTGTCATTTTCTGATCAGAATTCTGGGAGTCAGAGAGCCGAAGCACCGTGCGAGGGACCACAGAGCTACATGTGGGCGGAGCAGCCCAACCAACTCTTGAGTCCCAACCCAGTGCTCTGGGACATTCTTGGAAGTATCCGCCAGGGGGCGTTCTTCACCCAAGATAGGATCCAGCCTAGATTCCAGCGGTGGCCTTTTCTCACTAGGAGAACCTAGTGTTCGAGAGCTAGTAGGGAGTTTGACCAACTGTAAGCCCTTGTTTAAGAGGGAGAGAAATAAAGCTCTGAGAAAGTATGTCTCTGGGCCCAGAGTCACCCACAGCCACCAAGTGGTGCTGGGATGTTTGCCCACTTTGCCCGTTTCCGAATCTCATTTGCTTCCTGCCTTCTTGCGTCATCCCTTGCCGACACCCCAACAGACACTCTGGACTCCGCCCTGCAGAGCTGGGAGCTTCTCTGCTGGGCATTTGCAGGGCTCTGCTGCCTAGGAGTGAAGAAGGTGTTTGGTAGCAGGACAGGGGTTGAGGCAGGCTGGGGAGGCCTCCCCCTGCATTTCTTACCATTTTCTGGAGTCTTTCAGGGTGCTGTGTGCACTGCTAAGGGCAGGGATCCAGGAAGTAAGCTACCTTTGTCCAAACCCTCGTCCTCTCCTTACCAGTTCTGTGTCTCATTGTCCCATCTGTAAGATGGGGGTTATAAAATACCTGTCACACGGGGTCTTTCTGAGGATTGAGTTAGTACGTGCAGAGCACTTGAAATAGTTGCAAGCACGTAATTGCCATCAAAGTGTTAGTTCTCAGTATCATCTGGCATCCTACCTGGATACAGGAGTCGATGTGAGAATTCCATCATACTCCTCAGCTATTCACTGGTCTGTAGTATCCTTTCATAATAACCATCTACTTGCAGTTAGGCTGTGATTTCACTATCTTAGTTAATCCACAGAGCAACCCGTGGATGCTATTATTATTCTCAACTCAAGATTGAGGATTAGTCAAGACTAAGGCAGGGTCACTTTACCAGGATCACACAGAAAGGGATGGACTAGACTCACACTCAGGCCTGTATGATGTGAAAGCTGAGGCTTTTTACCACTACAAGTTCTGACCTCCTCTTGAAGCCAGTTAGAAACAATAAAGTCAGGCCCCCGGAGTGGCCCCAGGCATCAGGTCTGCTCACTGCCTCCCTGCAGGACCTCTCTCTCTCAGAAGCAATCCTTCTGCAGGGTGAGGTTTCTTAGCACTCTTACCCTGGGAGACAAAGAAGCAGATTTCACAGAGGTCTCCCTGCTTCCTGGCAAAGACACAGCATGCTTTGACTGACAAGGAGGCCTCTTCAGATTAGAGCTGAGTTAGCCACCCAGCCTTCAGTGGCCACCTTCCCAGCCTCCCATTTCTTCTGCAGCCTGAAGGCCACTTACCTGAGCAGGCTGTGTGCCTGCTGAGTTCACTGAGTTCTGGGCGATCCAGGGTGTAATGTGAGTTCTCAGTGACTCAGACCAGCCTATCTGGGACTTTTCCTCTCTTGGCATGTGAGAGAGCCTGCAGCATTGACATCTTTTAGCTGAGAAAGAAACAGCAGGCACCAACCTACAACTGCAGAATTACAGGATGTCAGTCAGGCCTAGAAGTGACCACAGGATGCAGAGAAAAGGACCCTGATTAAGGAAGTCTCTTGGTCAGGATCACATTGAGCAGGAAAGAAGGTGCCTGGATTTAAGCCCTTACTTATTCTTGGCACCTTTCCTGGTACCTCCAGCTCTCAGGGGTGCTGAGAAGAGGGCTGAGCTGAGGCAGGGGTGGGGGCATGCCTCTAAACCCCTAAGTGTATGTGCGTTCAGCGCTCTCTCTCTTTCTTGTATGTGATGAGGCTTTCTCAGTCTCAGCACTAGTGGCATTTGGGGTTGGATAATTCCTTTTTGTCTGACAGCATTTGGCTGTCCTGTGTTTAGCAGCATCTTGGGCCTCTACCCAGTAGATGCCAGTAGCACCCCCTCAGTCCTGTGACAACCAAAAATGTCTCATTGTTGTTCAGTTGCTAAGTCATGTCTGACTCTTTGCGACCGCATGGACTGCAGCATGCCAGGCTCCCTTGTCCTTCACTGTCTCTCAGAGTTTGCTCAGACTCTTGTCACTTGAATCGGTGATGCTATATAACCATCTCATCCTCTGCCACCCCCTTCTCCTCCTGTCGTCAATCTTTCCCAGCATCGGGGTCTTTCCAGTGAGTCTGCTCTTCTCATCAGGTGGCCAAAGTATTGGAGCTTCAGCTTCGGCATCAGTCCTTCCAGTGAATATTGAGGATTGATTTCCTTTAGTATTGACTGGTTTGATCACTTTGAAGTCCAAGGGACTCTCAGGAGACTTCTTCAGCACCACAATTCGAAAGCATCAATTATTCGGTGCTCAGCCTTCTTTATGATCCAGTTTTCACATCTGTACATGACTACTGGAAAAACCATACAGACCTTTGTCGGCAAAGTGATGTGTCTGCTTTTGAATATGCTGTCTAAGTTTGTCATAACTTTTATTCCAAGGAGCAAGCATCTTTTAATTTCATGGCAACAGTCACTATCCACAGTGATTTTGGAGCCCAAGAAAAGAAAATCTGTCACTGTTTCCATTTTTTCGCCATCTATTTGCCATGAAGTGATGAGATCAGATGCCATGATCTTAGTTTTTTGAGTGTTGAGTTTCAAGCCAGCTTTTCACTCTCCTCTTTCACCCTTATCACAAGGCTCTTTAGTTCTTGGTAGCTGCCAGGGCTTTTTAATATGAGGACTTGGAAGTCCCAGGATGTCATTCCCTCTGTTGTATTATTCTAGTCAAAGTGGTCACAGGCACAGCCCAGACTCACAGGGAGGGGACACAGGGTCTGCCTCTGGAAGGGGAAGAGGCACACGTGTGCCACACAGGGAGGGAGGAGTAGAATAGTTGGGGCCACTTTGGGATACTGAATATCACAGCCAGATTTTCATTCCAGAAAGAATGTTCTGTCAGTATGGTGGAAATGGATAGAAGAGGGCAAGACCAAAGACACGAAGGTGAATTATGAAGTGACTGTAATAGCTCCAACGACTTTCATTTAATTGGTCGGTCAACAGATGGAAAAGACTGCAGTAATTATTTTGTTCATAACAATAAGCCAGTAATCATACTGTCCTACTTTTACTGAGTACATATTATATGCCGAGCACTATGGTAAGTACTTTTCTATACAATTTAATCCTCACAGTTAGCCCATGAGATACATTTCTGTTTTACCTTTCTGAAACTGAGGTCAAGTGTATTAGTCACCTTAGGCTGCCATTAAAAGGTAGCTTAAACAACACATTTTCTCAGAGTTCTAGAAACTAGACATTCGAGATAAGGTGTTGGCTTCTTCTGAAGCCTCCCTTGTAGATGGGGAGTATCTACATCTTGTAGATGGCTTGTAGATGGCTGTCTTCTGCCTGTATCCTCACATGGTCTTTCTTCTGTTTGTGTCTGTCCTAATCTCTTTCTATAAGGACACCAGTCCTGTTGGATTGGGGCCTCCCACCTGACCTCGTTTTACCTACATCACATTTTTAAAGACTCTGTCTCCAAATACAGTCACATTCTGAGGTAACTGAGCGTTAGAGCTGCAACAAACAGTTTTTGAGAGGCTACAATTCAGCCCATAGAGTCAGGTAATTAGCCTCTGCTCATGTAATTAATAGGTGGGAGGCCAGAATTTGACCTGGTGTGTCTGACTTAAGGCTCCTGTTGGTAACTACTCCTTATAGTATCACCCAAAGTTGTTTTCAGTTCCATTACCAAGCAGAAAAGAATAAGGTGGAGGAAGATACCAATCCTGTAGAGCTTTGCATTTAGAACTTAGTTATTTCTGATGGAAGAGCAGGGCTTGAGTTCCAGTTACCTGTTTTGTGTCCTTCACCTGTCATTCTACCACAGTGATCTTTTTGGAAGGGTACTGAAAGGTGGCAGGGTGGCATATCCGGAGAGAACCATCCTAGGGGATGGTGGTGGTGATCGCTAATACTTTATGAACGTGTCCAGTGTGCTAGGCAGAATGCTAAGTGCTTTACATGTGTTATTTAATTCTCACAATAATTCCATTGGGTGGGTATTATTATGTTTCCTCTGTTACATATGGGGAAACTGAGGTAGAGTGGTGCATTAACCTGCCCAAATTCACCTTATTAATAAGAAGTGGCAGAGTCAAGCTGAATATTCGGGCCATGTGAGTCCAGAATGGGGTTTCCCCGGTAGTTCAGCTGGTAAAGAATCTGCCTGCAATGCAGGAGACCCTGGTTTGATTCCTGGGTTGGGAAGATCCACTAGAGAAGGGATAGGCTACCCACTGCAGTATTCTTGGGCTTCCCTGATGGCTCAGCTGGTAAAGAATCCGCCTGCAGTGTGGAAGACCTGGGTTCAATCCCTGGGATGGGATCGCCTGCAGAAGGGAACAGCTACCCATTCCAGTATTCTAGCCTGGAAAATGCCAGGGACTGTATAGTCCATGGAGTTGCAAAGAGTCAGATACAATTGAGCAAGAATAAGAATATGTACTCATAACTGTTATCCTTCCATAGCGCTTCTGGGAACCTGATAAAGAATGAATCTATGCTGTAATTCCTTGTTTTTGTTTTTGTTTTTCTGATGTTGAGTTGTACGATCAGGTCAAGAAGCAACAGTTAGAACTGGACATGGAATAACAGGCTGGTTCCAAATCGGGAAAGGAGTACATCAAGGCTGTATATTGTCACCCTGTTTATTTAACTTAAATGCAGAGTACATCATGCATCTATTTCTGCTTTATTGACTATGCCGAAGCCTTTGACTGTGTGGATCACAATAAACTGTGGAAAATTCTGAAAGAGATGGGCATACCAGTCCACCTGACTTGCCTCTTGAGAAACCTGTATGCAGGTCAGGAAGCAACAGTTAGAACTGGACATGGAACAACAGACTGGTTTCAAATAGGAAAAGGAGTATGTCAAGGCTGTATATTGTCACCCTGCTTATTTAACTTATATGCAGAGTACATCATGAGAAATGCTGGGCTGGAGGAAGCACAAGCTGGAATCAAGATTTCCAGGAGAAATATCAATAACCTCAGATAGGCAGATGACACCACCCTTATGGCAGACAGTGAAGAAGAACTAAAGAGTCTCTTGATGAAAGTGAAAGAGGAGACTGACAAGTTGGCATAAAGCTCAACATTCAGAAAACTAAGATCATGGCATCTGGTCCCATTACTTCATGGCAGATAGATGGGGAAACAGTGGAAACAGTGGCTGACTTTATTTTTCTGTGCTCCAAAGTCACTGCAGATGGAGATTGCAGCAATGAAATTAAAAAACGCTTACTCCTTGGAAGGAAAGTTATGAACAACCTAGATAGCATATTCAAAAGCAGAGACAATACTTTGCCAACAAAGGTCTGTCTAGTCAAGGCTATGGTTTTTCCAGTGGTCATGTATGGGTGTGACAGTTGGACTATGAAGAAAGCTGAGTGCCGAAGAATTGATGCTTTTGAACTGTGGTGTTGGAGAAGATTCTTGAGAGTCCCTTGGACTGCAAGGAAATCTAACCAGTCCATCCTAAAGGAGACCAATCCTGGGTGTTCATTGGAAGGACTGGTGTTGAGGCTGAAACTCCAATACTTTGGCCATTTGATTCGAAGAGCTAACTCATTGGAAAAGACCCTGATGCTGGGAAAGATTGAGGGCAGGAGGAGAAGGGGATGACAGAGGATGAGATGGTTGGATGGCATCATTGACTTGATGGACATGGGTTTGGGTAGACTCGGGGTGTTGGTGATGGACAGGGAGGCCTGGTGTGCTGCAGTTCATGGGGTCGCAAAGAGTCGGTCATGACTGAACGACTGAACTGTACTGAACTGAACATCATGCAAAATGCTGGACTGGATGGAGCACAAGCTGGAATCAAGATTGCTGGGAGAAATATCAATAACCTCAGATACGCAGATGACACCACCCTTATGGCAGAAAGTGAAGAGGAACTAAAGAGCCTCTTGATGAAAGTGAAAGAGGAGAATGAAGGAGTTGGCTTAAAACTCAACATTCAGAAAACTAAGATCATGGCATTTGGTCCTATCACTTCATGGCAGATATATGGGGAAACAATGGAAATGGTGAGGGACTTTATTTTTTTGGGCTTCAAAATCACTGCAGATGGTGACTGCAGCCATGAAATTAAAAGACACTTGCTCCTTAGAAGAAAAGCTATGACCAACCTCAGTTCAGTTCAGTTCAGTCACTCAGACGTGTCCGACTGTTTGGGACCCCATGGACTGCAGCACGCCAGGCATCTCTGTCCATCACCAACTCCCGGAGTTCACTCAAACTCATGTCTATTGAGTTGGTGATGCCATCCAACCATCTCATCCTCTGTTGTCCCCTTCTCCTCCCACCTTTGATCTTTCCCAGCATCAGGGTCTTTTCCAAGGAGTCAGTTCTTCACATGAGGTGGCCAAAGTATTGGAGTTTCAGCTTCAGCATCAGTCCTTCCAGTGAATATTCAGGACTGATTTCCTTTAGGATGGACTGGTTGGATCTCCTTGCAGTCCAAGGGACTCTCAAAAGTCTTCTCCAATACTACAGTTCAAAAGCATTGATGCTTTTGAATGGATGGTTGGATGGACATGAGTTTGAGCAAGCTTTGGGAGATGGGGATGGTCAGGGAAACCTGACAGGCTGCAATCCATGGGGTTGAAAAGAAGTGGACATGACTGAGCAACTAGACTGAACTGAACTGTATGAGCTATTTGTATATTTTGGATATTAATCCCTTATTTGTCATATTACTTGCAAATATTTTGTCTCATTCAATAGATCTTTTAATTTTATCAGTGGTCTCCTTTGCTATATGAAAGCTTTTAAATTCAATTAGGTCTCATTTGTTTATTTTTGGTTTTATTTCTTTTGCTTTAGGAGACGGATCCAAAAAATATTGTGAAAAATGCCATTGGTATTTTGATAGGGACTGCACTGAATTTGTAGGTTGCCTTGGGTAGTATGGCCATTTTGACACTATATTGTACACCTGTATCTTACATAATTTTGTACATCAACTATATACTTCAATTAAAGAATGAATCTACACCGTTTCCATAAAAAGATTTTTAAGTCAGAAATGACGCATTATGCTATCATTTACCCAAAAGTTTTCAGTTTCAACCATCAAGATATTTGTTGCTACATTCAAAATAAAACACTTTCTTGATTTATCATTTATCCATTAATAGAAGCCACGTATTGACTTGGTCAGTCTCTTGTGGGGTCACTGCTCCTTTCTCCTGTGTCCTGGTGCACACAAGGTTTTGTTTGTGCCCTGTTAAGAGTCTGTTTCTCCAATCCTGTGTAAGTTCTGGCAGCTCTGCTGCTGCTGCTAAGTCTCTTCAGTCATGTCCGACTCTGTGCGACCCCATAGACGGCAGCCCATGAGGCTCCCCCTTCCCTGAGATTCTCCAGGCAAGAACACTGGAGTGGGTTGCCATTTCCCTCTCCAATGCATGAAAGTGAAAAGTGAAAGTGAAGACGCTCAGTCATATCTGACTCTTAGTGACCCCATGGACTGCAGCCTACCAGGCTCCTGGTAGGGCTAATGGCGACCTCCTCCAAGAGGGCTTATGCCATACCCAGGTCTGCTGCACCCAGAGCCCCTGCCCTGTCCTGAATATTCATTGGAAGGACTGATGCTGAAGCTGAAGCTCCGTTACTTGGCCACCTGATGCGAAGAACTGACTCCTTGGAAAAGACTCTGATGCTAGGAAAGATTGAAGGCAGGAGGAGGAGGGGATGACAGAGGATGAGATGGTTGGATGGCATCACCGACTTGATGGACATGAGTTTGAGTAAGCTCTGGGAGTTGGTGATTGACAGGGAGGCCTGGCGTGCTGCAATCCATGGGGTGGCAGAGTCAAATACGACTGAGCGACTGAACTGAATTGATTGACTTGCTGTTATCTGAGATAAAAGTGTCAGTTACTTGCCTTCTACCCTTTCCTGCAAACCATTATTATCAGTATTTATTGATATCATGTTATGTTTATATAATTATTATCTATTGTGAAGACAAAAAGCCCTCCTTGTATATCTTTTTTTTTTTTTTTTTTTTCTGGAGGTGATAATGCTTGCTTGTTTGTTTGGTTTTTTTTTTCCCCACTTGCATTGTTTCCTATCTACATGTCCTTTTCTTTTTTTAATGTTTGAATAGAAAATTTATTATTTTCATTTTCCATGTGTTTTCTTTTTCTATCAGGGGGAAAAAAAGAAATCTTAAGGACAGTTGTCACTTGTTGCCAAATTGAGGGTAGTCTTTCTCCTGTGTTTTAATCACTAAGTCGTGTCTGACTCTTGCGACCCCATGGACTGTAGCCTGCCAGGCTCCTCTGTCCATGGGATTCTCCAGGCAAGAATACTGGAGTGGGTTGCCTTTTCTTTCTATTTAGAACTTTTATGGTATATCAGTCGTTTTTTCATGCCCAAGTGTGTACACCACTCTATGTGGAATTTTCCTCTTTAAAGTCCTCCTGCTCCAGGATAGACAGGTTTTACATTGGGCCTTTCATCTAGTTATTATACCGGACGTTTTCTTTTCTTTTATGTTAGAACCCCTGTTTCCTGGGTCCCATGTCTTGCTTTCCTTCCTAGTTTTTATAACACTTTCCTTCTATTGCTTTCTTAGAAATGATACATGGGAGGTACGGCTTTTTTTTTGAGTTCTTATCTGAAAATGTCTTTTTTCCTACCCTCACTCTGTATTTTCAGTTTGGCCCTATGGAATTCAGGTCGCAAATTATTTTCCTTTAAAGACATTGTTCCATTGTCTTCTTAGCTTCTAGGGTCATTTTTGAGAAGTCTAAGACCATTTTTAATCCTGTTTATTTGTAAGTGACTTGTCTATCTGGACACTTGTAGTTCTTTTCTGTGTCCTTGGTATGCTGAAACTTGGCATTCATCTTTCTTCATTCATTAGATTGTCAACTGGTGACTCGTGTCCTTCAGTTCCAGGAAATTTTTCTTAAATTATCTCTTTGATAATGTTGTCCTTCTCTGTTTTCTTATTTCAATGTTGAATTCAATTGATTCTCAAAATATTTTATCCTTATACTATCCTTATTATTTTCCATAATTTTGCCTTTTTATTAATTCCAACCTGTTAACTTTTTAACATTGATGAGCACTTTTGATTTCCAAGGGTTCTTTTTGTTTTTCATAGTGTACTACTTTTAAAAAATTGATGGATGCAGTGTCTTCTCTTAACTCTTTAGGAGTTTTAATTGTAATTTTTATTTGAAGGTATCTCTGTTTCTGGCATCACCTGTTTCTTCCTGACCCAGGTTTCTGGAGACTTTGTTTTAGTCTTTGTTTTTCTGGATGGGGGCTCTTCTTTGGTGTCTGGTGACCCTTAGTTGTCACTTCATATTTTAGAGTAAGGCACAAGACCTAATTGGAGGGAGGAGGGATAAATTAGGAGTTTGGGATTAAAATATACATCACGTCAGATCAGATCAGTAGCTCAGTCGTGTCCGACTCTTTGCGACCCCATGAATCGCAGCACGCCAGGCCTCCCTGTCCATCACCAACTCCTGGAGTTCACTCAGACTCACGTCCATCAAGTCAGTGATGCCACCCAGCCATCTCATCCTCTGTCGTCCCCTTCTCCTCCTGCCCCCAATCTATCCTAGCATCAGAGTCTTTTCCAATGAGTCAACTCTTTGCATGAGGTGGCCAAAGTACTGGAGTTTCAGCTTTAGCATCATTCCTTCAATACATAAAATAGATCACCAACCTTGTTATCTGTTGACCTACTTATAGCACAGGGAACTATACTCAGTATCTTATAATAACCTATAAGGGAAAATAATTTTTAAAAGAATATAAATATACACAAATATATATAAAATTATTTTCTGTATATATGTGTGTGTGTATATATATATATATATATGTATACATATATAAAACTGAGTCAAGTTGCCATATGCCTGAAACTGACAGAATTGTAAATCAACTATATTTCAATTAAGAAAAAAGGCAAAAAAAAAGAGACTAATTGGAAGTTCTCTATGTGTGTATACAGAGCTTGTCAAGTGGGAGCCTTTCCTGTTGGGTTTTGTGGGAATCTTGCTCTTTTGTTACAGGAACCCCAAGTGATATTATCCATGATTTTCTTCCCATGGGGCAGTTCAGTTTCTTAGGAGAAGAATCCTCTCATGTGCTGTCTAGGGGTAACACTTGCTGCCTACATTTGGGGGGCAGAGTTGAGGAAGAAGGCTGGGGACCCCACAGCTCAGGATGGACTCTTGCTCTGTCTTCCCATTTTCAGACCTTATCTCACTCCTGCTGGCTCCTATGCCAGCTGTACTGAAATCTAGGGCCTCCCCACTTCAGATTTGCCAGGGATCAAGGTTCCATCCTCCTGCCTAGGTAAAGAGAAACTGCTTGGCTTCAAGGGTAGAGGGTTTCTTCAGCTCTGATCCTTACCCTGGTCCACCCTTTTATCATGGCCTGAATCTTTTAAAGGTTTTGTGAGGCTATCAGTTTGCTTCTCACCTGTAACCCCCCTTCCATGCTTGCCTTCCTTTGCTCTGCTACATTACTATTCCTCCATCTGCTTCCCATCTTTTAAAAAAGGAACAGGAAAGGTGCTAATTAGCACATAAAAAGCTTCTCCATGTCATCAACCATCAGGGAAATTCAAATCAAAACCATAATGAGATGCCCCTTCATACCCATTAGGCTGACATCATAAAAAGTCCCCCAAACAAAAAAACAACAGTGCTGAGGTGGATGTGGAGAAACTGGAACTCTTGCACCTTGTTGGTGGGAGTATAAAATGGTATAGCTGCTGTGGAAAATTATGTTTCCTCAAAAAGTTAAGCATAGAATTACCATTTGATTCAGCATTTCCACTTCTGGGTATATACACAAAAGTTTTGAAAGCAGGGACTTGAATAATTATTTGCACACCGATGTTCATGGCAGCATTATTCACAATAGCCAAAAAGTAGAAATTGCCAAGATGTCCTTTGATGGATGAATGGATAAATAAAGGGTGGTAATATCCATACAGTGGAATATTATTCAGCCTTGAAAAGGAAAAAAATTCTATCAATTATTCCTCAATAAAATTAAAAATGAAATACATCTGATTTAGTGGGGGGGGGAAGGAATGAAATTCTAACACATGCTATTAATATAACATAGATAAGCTTAAAGACATTATGTTAAGTGAAATAAGCCAGTCACACCAGGACAAATATTATCTGATTCCATTTATATGAGGTACCTAGGGTAGTCAAATATGTAGAGACAAAAAAAGAATAGTGATTACCATGAGTGGAGGGAGGGGGAATAGAGTTTTGCCTTGGTTTAGTTGGAGCATTGTTAATGGCTCCAGGGTTTTACTTTGGGATGGTACACAATAATGTAAATGTACTTAATACCACTGAACTGTACACTTAAATATGGATAAAATACTAAGTTTTGTGTTGTATATATTTTACCACAATTTTTTTAAAAGCTGAAAAAAAAGAGTGGAAAACGCTTGCTACTGCTACTGCTGCTAAGTCACTTCAGTCGTGTCTGACTCTGTGCGACCCCATAGACGGCAGCCCACCAGGCTCCCCAGTCCCTGGGATTCTCCAGGCAAGAACACTGGAGTGGGTTGCCATTTCCTTCTCCAATGCATGAAAGTGAAAAAATAAAGTGAAGTCACTCAGTCATGTCCTACTCCTAGCGACCCCATGGACTGCAGCCCACCAGGCCCCTCCGTCCATGGGTTTTTCCAGCCAAGAGTACTGGAGTGGGTTGCCATTGCCTTCTCCCAAACACTTGCTTACTGTGGTGTAATTTCCCATTTTCTTCATTTATGTGAATATATTCCTTTTAAATTCTTTCACTGTCATTTTTGGTGGGGTCTCGGACAGAGGAGCCTGGTGGGCTGCAGTCCATGGGGTCCCTAAGAGTCAGACATGACTGAGCAACTTCACTTTCACTTTTCACTTTCATGCATTGGAGAACGAAATGGCAACCCACTCCAGTGTTCTTGCCTGGAGAATCCCAGGGACGGGGGAGCCTCGTGGGCTGCCGTCTGTGGGGTCGCACAGAGTTGGACACGACTGAAGCGACTTAGCAGCAGCAGCAGCAGGAAAAAGAGATAGTACATCTGTGTAGTCAATGCATCATGTATAACTTAATTTCCCTCAAGTATTTTTTCAATGCCTATTACATGGATGGCACTGCTCAGGAATATAAATACGATTGATTTCCATGTTGAAAAAGGAAAAAAAAATTATAGGCACAATACTTCTTCTAAACTTGTATGCTATCAAATACAGTTTTGGCTCTGAGGTCACTAAAGCAGGGAGAAAATGGATTTGCTGAAATATTTAATACATTTGCTGTCATCTTGGACTATGGCCCTAAGTTGCTGTAGCAACAGGCCAAAGCAGGAACTTCATCAGAGGAGGAGCTCCTTGGATTTGAACTATATTATTCAATCAAGCATGAATGAGGGGGTAGAACATCACATAGCACCCAGATCTTTTACTCTGATAAGCTGTGTAATTAGCTATATAGGTCCATGAATCAAGGCAAATTGGAAGTGGTCAAACGAGATGGCAAGAGTGAATGTTGATATTCTAGGAATCAGCGAACTGAAATGGACTGGAATGGGTGATTTAACTCAGATGACCATTATATCTACTACTGCGGGCAGGAATCCCTCAGAAGAAATGGAGTGGCCATCATGGTCAACAAAAGAGTCCGAAATGCAGTACTTGGATGCAATCTCAAAAATGACAGAATGATCTCTGTTCGTTTCCAAGGCAAAACATTCAATATCAGAGTAATCCAAATCTATGCCCCAACCAGTAATGCTGAAGAAGCTGAAGTTGAATGGTTCTATGACGAACTACAAGACCTTTTAGAACTAACACCCAAAAAAGATGTCCTTTTCATTATAGAGGACTGGAATGCAAAAGCAGGAAGTCAAGAAACACCTGGAGTAACAGGCAAATTTGGCTTTGGAATACAGAATGAAGCAGGGCAAAGACTGATAGAGTTTTGCCAAGAAAATGCACTGGTCATAACAAACACCCTCTTCCAACAACACAAGAGAAGACTCTATACATGGACATCACCAGATGGTCAACACCGAAATCAGATTGATTATATTCTTTACAGCCAAAGATGGAGAAGCTCTTTACAGTCAGCAAAAACAAGACCAGGAGCTGACTGTGGCTCAGACCATGAACTCCTTATTGCCAAATTCAGACTTAAATTGAAGAAAGTAGGGAAAACCACTAGACCATTCAGGTATGACCTAAATCAAATCCCTTATGATTATACAGTGGAAGTGAGAAATAGATTTAAGGGCCTAGATCTGATAGATAGAGTGCCTGATGAACTATGGAATGAGGTTTGTGACATTGTACAGGAGACAGGGATCAAGACCATTCCCATGGAAAAGAAATGCAACAAAGCAAAATGGCTGTCTGGGGAGGCCTTACAAATAGCTGTGAAAAGAAGAGAAGCGAAAAGCAAAGGAGAAAAGGAAGGATATAAACATCTGAATGCAGAGTTCCAAAGAATAGCAAGAAGAGATAAGAAAGCCTTCTTCAGCGATCAATGCAAAGAAATAGAGGAAAACAACAGAATGGGAAAGACTAGGGGTCTCTTCAAGAAAATCAGAGATACCAAAGGAACATTTCATGCAAAGATGGGCTTGATAAAGGACAGAAATGGTATGGACCTAACAGAAGCAGAAGATATTAAGAAGAGATGGCAAGAATACACAGAAGAACTGTACAAAAAAGATCACGACCCAGATAATCACGATGATGTGATCACTGACCTAGAGCCAGACATCCTGGAATGTGAAGTCAAGGGGGCCTTAGAAAGCATCACTACAAACTAAGCTAGTGGAGGTGATGGAATTCCAGTTGAGCTATTCCAAATCCTGAAAGATGATGCTGTGAAAGTGCTGTACTCAATATGCCAGCACATTTGGAAAACTCAGCAGTGGCCACAGGACTGGAAAAGGTCAGTTTTCATTCCAATCCCAAAGAAAGGCAATGCCAAAGAATGCTCAAACTACCGCACAATTGCACTGATCTCACACGCTAGTAAAGTAATGCTCAAAATTCTCCAAGCCAGGCTTCAGCAATATGTGAACTGTGAACTTCCAGATGTTCAAGCTGGTTTTAGAAAAGGCAGAGGAACCAGAGATCAAATTGCCAACATCCGCTGGATCATGGAAAAAGCAAGAGAGTTCCAGAAAAGCATCTCTTTCTGCTTTATTGACTATGCCAAAGCCTTTGACTGTGTGGATCACAATAAACTGTGGAAAATTCTGAAAGAGATGGGAATACCAGACCACCTGACCTGCCTCTTGAGAAACCTGTATGCAGGTCAGGAAGCAACAGTTAGAAGTGGATGTGGAATGACAGACTGGTTCCAAATAGAAAAAGGAGTTCGTCAAGGCTGTATATTGTCACCCTGTTTATTTAACTTATATGCAGAGTACATCATGAAAAACGCTGGACTGGAAGAAACACAAGCTGGAATCAAGATTGCCGGGAGAAATATCAATAACCTCAGATATGCAGATGACACCACCCTTATGGCAGGAAGTGAAGAGGAACTCAAAAGCCTCTTGATGAAAGTGAAAGAGGAGAGTGAAAAAGTTGGCTTAAATCTCAACATTCAGAAAACGAAGATCATGGCATCCGGTCCCATCACTTCATGGGAAATAGATGGGGAAACAGTGGAAACAGTGTCAGACTTTATTTTCTTTGGCTCCAAAATCACTGCAGATGGTGACTGTAGCCATGAAATTAAAAGATGCTTACTCCTTGGAAGGAAAGTTATGGCCAACCTAGATAGCATATTCAAAAGCAGAGACATTACTTTGTCAACAAAGGTCCGTCTAGTCAAGGCTATGGTTTTTCCTGTGGTCATGTATGGATGTGAGAGTTGGACTGTGAAGAAGGCTGAGTGCTGAAGAATTGATGCTTCTGAACTGTGGTGTTGGAGAAGACTGTTGAGAGTCCCTTGGACTGCAAGGAGATCCAACCAGTCCATTCTGAAGGAGATCAGCCCTGGGATTTCTTTGGAAGGAATGATGCTGAAGCTGAAACTTCAGTACTTTGGCCACCTCATGCGAAGAGTTGACTCATTGGAAAAGACTCTGATGCTGGGAGGGATTGTGGGCAGGAGGAGAAGGGGACGCCAGAAGTTGAGATGGCTGGATGGCATCACTGACTCGATGGATGTGAGTCTGGGTGAACTCCGGGAGTTGGTGATGGACAGGGAGGCCTGGCGTGCTGCAACTCATGGGGTCGCAAAGAGTCAGACACGACTGAACAACTGATCTGATCTGATCTGAATAAGTCTTTGGGATACGTAAAACAGCAACCTAAAACCTTGCTTTTTGCATCTTTCTGGAGTTGTCAGTAGTCCAAAGATTTCCTTGCAATTTCCTTGGTGAAACTATCCAAAGCAGTGCTAGCAGGATTATTTGAGCATCATCAGCAAGGCCAGGAAGGGGCACAAACAGATTAATGATGGATAGCAGCTTACTGTAGCTGGCATTTTGAAAGAAGATGCTTGGCATAAATAAGGTCATCCAATAAAGAAATTTTCACAGGCAAGCTTTATGTCTTTGTCATAGATGGGTGGGGGCTATTTTTTGTAGGGAAGAAGGGCACTTTCCCAAACACACACACATTCACCCACCTACCCACCCCCACACACACACATGAAAAGCTTCATTAGCAGTTTCAGTGCAACATGCCGGGAGTCCGTATTGCTAAGGGAGTTCAGAAAGAAATGTGATCAGAATCAGGTCAGGCTGGGATGGTAGTGATCATCACCAGGGATGGTGTCTAAGAGGGCGAGAGTTTTAAGTGGAGTTTTGGAAAAAGGAAGAGTCACATACTCTTGAGGAAGGCATAATTATGTCTGATTCATTAAGACCTTACCATCACTCCAGATCCCTAGTTTGTCTGCTTGTGATTAAATCAGACTCATTTCTAGCATTTCCTCCTAACAGCCTTCCAGGAGGCCCCAGGCAGAGCAATCCAATGGAATCATATCCTAGTGAACTTAATCAGGCAAGCAGTTATTTTCAAGTCTCTTTACCAACCCTGGAAATTAATTGTTTTGTTGACTCATTTTCCTTCCCCAAAGGGTAACTTTTGGGTTTGTCTTCTATACTGTCTGTTTTACTACAAATATTCTTTCATTATGTTGCTCTCCCCTGATATTTTGTAGTATAGTCAAACATTAAATAAACAGGTTTTTTTTCTTTCATTTTTTGAGGGGCAGTTGCTAATATTCTAAAGCCCTAAGCAAGGTACTGTGCAGTTTACAAAGGGCCAGATGCAGTCCCTTCATGCTGTTAAAGGATAACAATAGGACAAGTGACGGAAGACAATCAGTGATTATTTACCAGATGAGTGATAGATACCAGGTGGTCCCAACCTGAGATTCCCAGCCTCATGGGGGTATTGGGGGAAGAAGGGGGGGGGGTGTTTGTGAGCTATTTTCAATACTTCAAAAAGACGGACCAAAAAAAGCTCATATATATCAGAGATTAGATGCACAGGCTATTTAAACTAAAACATCAGATTTCTTTTTTCTGGGCTAGAATTATAGCAAGCCAATATAAAAACACCAGTTACTCCATGCTGACTGGGAGCTCTGATTGGTGGTTACCCTTGTCTTTGGTTAATGAAACATGAGAAAATGAACTATTACTTGATAAGTGTGTGTGGGTTGATAGACAAAAAGTATTTCAAAGCTTGGGATTTGTGAAGGGAGGATAATAAAGTGATTTGGGTGAAAAGAATAAGGAAGATGGACAGGAAGTGATTAGGACAGAGACTGCAGAGAAGGAGGGACCCTGTTAAACAGGATTGTGAAAGATGTGCAGGATTCATATTTCCCAAGGTGTGGTCTGCACCCACAGCATCAGCACCACCTGGAAACTTGCTAGAAATACAAATTCTTGGGCCTTATCTGCTGAATTGGAAACTGGGAATGAGGTCCAGTCATCTGTGTTCTAATGGCCCTTAGGTGATACCAATGCACACTGCAGCTTGAGAACCAAGTCTATACCATCCTTTCCTAAAGTCTGAAATACTAATGAAACGGGAGACAGTTCTAAAAGATACCTGTTCAGCCTTGAAACAAAATGAACCACTATCAAGAAAGTTATCTCCTTTTCCCATTGCTCATGCCATTTGATAGCATTATAGGAAAAAAGAGGTCTTTTAAAAAATAATTATTTTCATGGCTTCATGAAGTTGCTTTTATTTATTTTTAAACAAAGAGAATAGGTTCAGAGGCCCAGCAGGTAATGGAATCTAACTTGACTCTGATAACTTGGCCTTTAGATAACTCTAATGACTCTAATAACTTGGTTTTCCTTCCCTCACATTTATTTTTATATTTATCTTCCCTTTTGGCAAGTGCTTGTTTTCCTTTTGCAAAAGAAGTATAAAGTATTCCTTTTGAAAGATTCTTTATGTAAAAATGTAATTGAAATTAAAAAAGTTCTAGAGGTAGGGAAATGGAAAACATACTAAAGGCATTTGGTGAGTGACATTGCAAAGTATATTTAAGACAACAGTTTGTGTGTGTATCTGTGTTTGGTGATGTTTGAATGGATGACTTTGTATTTGTTTTTGTTTATTTGTTTTTTTTTGGAAGACTAAGCCACAGATTGAAGCAAGCACAAGTGTAATGAAAAAGTATCCAAATAGCAAAAGGCATTCAGGCAACAAGCTATGACTACTTGTGGGAGCAATACTCAGTATTGCTCAGCAAAAGGACCCACTTAGTTCTTTGGAGTCAGTTGTGCCAGGATTTTGTGATACTTCATTTCCTGAAGTATAGGGTTGCTGAGATGATGAGAGCTGTAACACAGGCTTTGTAATCTCTTGAGGAAAAGAAGAAAACAGTTCTTGAATAGGTGACAATTAACATCGTGTTTCTACCCATACCAGATTCATAGAGATGCTTTTTAATCACTTCATTTTGATTCAAGAAGTGCCCAAGTTAATTGATTTATGTACAAACATAAATGTGTCCCGGCATGCTATGGGTAGGGTTATTCATGGGGAAATTATACTGCATTCCTTTTCTCACAACATTTTAATTATAGATAAAGCCTGATGAAAAGCAGTATAAAGGACATCCTCTAAGACGATGATTCTCTAACTTTTTTGACTTCAACATGTAAAACACATTTTACAGCTTGTTCCAGTGTGTGTGCACACACAGGTACACACATATGCACACACACTTTTTAATACCTAAACAAAGGTTTAATGAAGTAACATTCATCTGTATAGCAAGAGATATGCTCTGCAAGATATGCTCTCCCTCAGTTTTATCTCATTAAAAATGATTTTCTAATCCCTTAGTAGTCTCTTCCCCACCTTCATTCTCTGAAGATACTGAATCAGTAGGTTTGGTATAGGGGAGGGCAAGTTTTGATAAGTGAACTACAGGATTCTGTTGCAGGTGGAATTTGGCCACATTTTGAGAACTACCGCATGTCACAACTAAGAATTTGCAGGCTGCAACTAAAGATCCCGAGTGCCACAATTAAGGCCTGGCCTGACACAGCCAAATAAAAAATAAAAATAAATATTAAAAAATAATAGAAGCCTAAGATGTTAGTATGTGAAAAACTTTATGGATCTCGTAGTCCAAAGTTGGAAGAACCTCTGTTACCTGCTGGATAAATTTCAGTTATAGAATGTA
Organism: Bubalus kerabau; assembly: GCF_029407905.1. Classification (NCBI taxonomy): domain Eukaryota; kingdom Metazoa; phylum Chordata; class Mammalia; order Artiodactyla; family Bovidae; genus Bubalus; species Bubalus kerabau. Next base: position 19,004,039 of record NC_073643.1, read on the forward strand.
ACTTCAACGCCCTTCATTGGCTAGTTCCTGATGAGCTTTTCAAGTCTATCTCCAGCTGCAGCCTTGCTGCTGTCCCTCACTCCTATTCCATGCAACCAAACTGCATCAGATAAATCATCATTCATGCACCACATGCTTTTATGGGGGCTTTCATGTCTTGCAGTATAGTGGAATGGCTTTTCTTAACTGATCCTCCTGCTGAAAACAACTAAATGTGCTCAATGACATAAAAAGCCATTAACAGTATGTTCATGATGAGTCAGCAAGTTATTAAAGAATCCTAAAAGACCAAAAACTAAGTAAATAAAGTAAGCAGAGCCCGAAAGATGGCTCTTGCCTCAAAGATACTTGTTGAACTGGCTGATTTTTAAAAACATTATTTATTTTTTAATTTTTGGTAAATACTGGGCTGGATGAAGCACAAGTTGGAATTAAGATTGCCAGGAGAAATACCAATAACCTCAGATATGCAGATGATACCACCCTTATGGCAGAAACTGAAGAATAACTGAAGAGCCTCTTAATGAAAGTGGAAGAAAAGAGTGAAAAAGATGGCTTAAAACTCAGCATTCAGAAAATGAAGATCATGGCATCCAGTCCCATCACTTCATGGCAAATAGATGGGGAAACAGTGGAAACAGTGAGAGACTTTATTTTTTGGGCTCCAAAATCACTGTAGATGGTGACTGCAGCCATGAAATTAAAAGACACTTGCTTCTTGGAAGAAAAGCTCTGACCAACTGAGACAGCATATTAAAAAGCAGAGACATTACTTTGCCAACAAAAGTCCATCTAGTCAAAGCTATGATTTTTCCAGTAGTCATGTATGGTTGTGAGAGTTGGACTACAAAGAAAGTTGAGCGCCAAAGAATTGATGCTTTTGTGCTGTGGTGGTGTTCGAGAAGACTCTTGAGAGTCCCTTGGACTACAAGGAGATCCAACCAGCAATCCTAAGGGAAATCAGTCCTGAATATTCATTGGAAGGATTGATGTTGAAGCTGAAACTCCAATACTTTGGCCACCTGATGCAAAGAACCAACTTATTGGAAAAGACCCTGATGCTGGGAAAGATTGAAGGCAGGAAGAGAAGGGGATGACAGAGGATGAGATAGTTGGATGGCATCACTGACTTAATGGACATGAGTTTGAGTAAGCTCTGGGAGATGGTGATTGACAGGGAGGCCTGGCGTGCTTCAGTCCATGGGGTTGCAAAGAGTTGGACACGACTGAGAGACTGAACTGAACTGAACTGCACTGGAAGTAGGCTTTATCTAGTTGAGCTGAGCAGGGGCTACTCTTCCTTGTGGTGCATGGACTTGTCATTGTGGTGGCTTCTCTTGTTGCAAAGCATAGACTCTAGGTGCATGGATTTTAGTAGTTTCAACTCATGGGCTCACTAGTTGTGACTCACAGGCTGTAGAGTGCGGTCTTAGTTGCTTTGCAGCATGTGGAATCTTTCTGCACCAGGTATTGAACCCACGTCCCGTGTATTAGCAGGCAGATTCCTATCCACTGTGCCACCAGAGAAGTCCTGAACTGACTTCATTTTTGAACTTTGGTTTTTTCATGGGGAAACAGAAGGTGAAGCCTAGAATCTTCCTAAGATAGGAGTCTAAGAGGACCGCTTCTATAAAGTGAGGACTTCAGATGTCCATAGGCCAGTTTAGTGCATAGGCAGTTTAGTGCATGGGTAATTTAGAAATAAACCTGTCACCTGAAGAATAAAAGTAGTTGCTTATCTTAAACATTGGGGCTGGGTAGAGGGTCAAAAAAATATCTTCCCTGAAAATTTGTGATCACAGGTCGACTCTTATGAGGATCTATAACATGAATTCACACAACCAAAGTGACTTACATTGGTAGTGTCCTCGAGGTGCCTAGCAGAACCAAATGTACATTCCCTTAGAAGAACTTGTCTTCCCCAACCCTCAAGGAAGTAAGGAACTCTTCATGATAAAGTTTTAAAGAAATTTTAGCTCATGCTCAAAAACGATAAAAATACCTAAGAAAGTGAGGTAATGTGAGTACTCAGACAACAGAAACATCAGACAGCAGAATCAGACCCATAAAGACTGTAGATAGTGAAATTATCACATATAAAAGAAGTATTTTAATATGTTTAAATAAATAAGAAATAAAATTATGAATAAAAATCAGACTGTAAAACTGACAAAGTATACTTAAAAGAGAATTTCTGGAAACAAAAAATTATGGATTCAACAGTTAATTAGACACAACTGAGGAGAAAATCAGTAACCCAGGGGGAGAGTTCTAAAAAATATGTCCAGAATGTAGCATAGAGACACAAAAGGATGGGAAACATGAAAGAGAGGATAAGTGATCTGGAAGGGAAAATGAGATAATTTTATACACATATAATTGGTGTTCCAGAAGAAGGGGAGAGAAAGAATTTTGCAGAGACAATATCTGGACAGGTGATAGTTGAGAATTTTTCAGTACTGGTGAAAGACACCCATTTACACATTCAGGAAACCTCGTGAATCTCACATAAGATGAAAGAAATCCCCACCTGCAAATGGCATACATGAAACTGCAGAACACCAAAACAAAGAGAAGATCTTAAAGCAATCAGAAAGATTATCTTTAAAGAATAGTAATTATCCTGACAGTTGTCCTCTCAACAGCAATAAAAGACATCATTGAAATATCTCTCTCATTGAAACATGCTGAGAAAAAAATAACCTAGGATTATATATGCAGCAAAAAATATTTTTAAATGAGGATTTACAGACAAAATCTGTGAGAAGTCATTGCCAGCAGACTCTCACCAAAGGAAATTCTCAAGAATATACTTTAGGCAGAAGGCTGGTCTGAGATACAAGAAGAAATGAAGAGCAAACAAAATATTATATATGTGCTGCTAAGTCACATCACTTCATGGGAAATAGATGGGGAAACAGTGGAAACAGTGTCAGACTTTATTTTTTGGGGCTCCAAAATCACTGCAGATGGTGACTGCAGCCATGAAATTAAAAGACGCTTACTCCTTGGAAGGAAAGTTATGACCAACCTAGATAGCATATTCAAAAGCAGAGACATTACTTTGCCAACAAAGGTTCGTCTAGTTAAGGCTGTGGTTTTTCCTGTGGTCATGTATGGATGTGAGAGTTGGACTGTGAAGAAGGCTGAGCGCCGAAGAATTGATGCTTTTGAACTGTGGTGTTGGAGAAGACTGTTGAGAGTCCCTTGGACTGCAAGGAGATCCAACCAGTCCATTCTGAAGGAGATCAGCCCTGGGATTTCTTTGGAAGGAATGATGCTGAAGCTGAAACTTCAGTACTTTGGCCACCTCATGCGAAGAGTTGACTCATTGGAAAAGACTGATGCTGGGAGGGATTGGGGGCAGGAGGAGAAGGGGACGCCAAAGGATGAGATGGCTGGATGGCATCACTGACTCGATGGACGTGAGTCTCAGTGAACTCCGGGAGTTGGTGATGGACAGGGAGGTCTGGTGTGCTGCGATTCATGGGGTCGTGAAGAGTCGGACACAACTGAGCGACTGAACTGAACTGAACTGAAGTCACTTCAGTTGTGTCTGACTCTATGTGACCCCATAGACGGCAGCCCACCAGGCTCCCCCGTTCATGGGATTCTCCAGGCAAGAACACTGGAGTGGATTGCCATTTCCTTCTCCATTATATATGTTCATGAACGGAAAAAAATCAACTCCATAAGATAAAAAGAAGGTCTTATAAGGTTAAAAAAAAAAGAAAAACTGAAGTATATAATGTTAAAAATTTGGGGAGGATGTGACTAAAGTTGAAGTGTTATAATACTTATATTTTGAGGGAGAGGAGGATCATAATACTGATTGATTTGGATTTTGACAAGTGTCCATGCTTGCCAGATTTCTTGTCAGTTACTGAATGAGTAGGAACAGGATGGTTGCCATCTCTCCCCTATACAGTCTGCAGCTCTAGTGCGAGTAGACTCCTGTATCTCACTCAGGGCTATACTTCTGGTTGGTGATGAACAAGATGGGGGCAGTGCGAATGGTCTGCCCATGTGGAGAGGAGTATTTCATCAATGGCATTGTTTGGAGTTGCCAGTACAGAGTAACAACAAAGTCCCCCAACTTTTGGTGGGTTTTATCATTGTTTACATTCTCTATTCCCCCAACTCCATGCCACTGTTCCCAGATTCTCATTGATTACTTTCCCCTCCTCAAGGAGTGACCCATGTGAGGTCTGATTTTTCAGTTTACAGGTATCCGTCTCTCTGCTTCTTTTTGCTCATTCTTCTTTAGGCCATTACCGTGATCAACAACATAGTTTAGGGCAGTGATTCTAGAACATTCACAGACTCTCATGAACCTGTCAGGGGATCTTCAAGATCTAAACTATTCTTCGATTAATATTAATCTATCATTTGCCATTTCCGTGTGTTGAAAGTGTTAGTAGCTTAGTTGTGCCCGACTCTGTCACCCCGTGGACGGTAACCCACTAGGTTACCGTCTGTGGAATTCTGTCTGTGGAATTCTCTAGGCAAGAATACCGGAGTGGGTAGCTGTTCCCTTCTCCAGGGGATCTTCCCTGATCCAAGGATCGAACCCTGGTCTCCTATATTGCAGGCGGATTCTTTACCATCTGAGCCATTAGGGAAGCCCCAGTGGTGGAAAAACACTGGTGATTAAAGCTGTCGGCACCTTAGGAGAAATCACGGTGGTGACACCGATCTTTCCTAGTATTACTTGTGTCTCATGCCAAAGTGGCAAGATTGTCTTAGGAAGAGCACTCCTGCAACTGTTAAGCTGTGAGTTGAACAAGCTGCTTTTTTCACAAAACACTTTTTTTTTTTTTTTTTTTTTCACTCAAAAGAATGAGTGACAGAGGACTACGGGGAAGGTTAGTGCTTCAAAGGAAAACTGTGTGTTGTCTATACCACATGCTTTGCTGCTTAGGATTCTATGGAGCTATTTTACAACTTGGTAAGTTGTAGATAACTGATAGCAATGCAGAATAATTCTTTTCTATAGAAATGCAAATGCCTTGTGTCTGGTGGAGGGATACCCCACCCCCCTCTATTCTGCGCCATGTGCACATTCACTTCAGCATTCTTCTATTCATTACAGATTTGTGCTTTTTTGGCTTCTCCTTTGAACAGGTTCAAACATCTGCCTTGTTCCTTCATTAGGACTTAAAGAAAAGCTCTAATGTGGTTGTTTTATATCTGTATGAGAGTTATGATTGACCTTTTTAAAAAAATTATCTTTTAACAAAAAACTGTAGTTACTCCAGCTAGATATGTAGTAGAGAATTTCTCAAAAGATAGCTGTAATGAGCCTGTCAAGGAAAACACTGACAGTATTTGTTACCAAAGATCAAATTCAAGCTTTCAAGTGAAAATTAGAATATCTGCCACTATGAACTTGACAGCTTCCTAACACTTCAAGACTCATCTCTTGAGATTGGCAGTGATGTTAATGAATGTGATCTTGTATGGTGAAATGTGACAGCATTTGGAAGGTCCGCATAACTCAGTGGGCCAGTATTTTCCAAATGACCAATGCATGATGTCAAAAAATCACACATAGGTAAAAAAGGATAGCTGATAGGTTTTAATATAACAGAGTTCACTGATACAGTTTTAAATAGTACATACAACTAATCTTTAAGAAATTGACACTTGCAGAGTTTTGATGTAGTTGATTATCAAATAAGAAAATTCACAATTTTCTGCAATCTATTAAATATTCCTATTCCAACTATATATCTCTGTGATACCATACTTTCTTCATATACTTCAACCCAAACAACCTATTACAATAGATTGAATGCAGAAGCAGATATGAGAACCCAGCTGCTCTCTATCAAGCCAGACATTAAAGAAATTCACATAAATGTAAAACAATGCCACTCTTCTCATTAAACTTTTTTTTGTTTTAGAAAATAGTAATATTTCATGAAAATATGTATTAATGTTGAAGTGTAATGAGGTTATTATTATTATTTTAAAATAGACTAATATATAGTTTTGAAAACCCATATAAACAAAAGTTCTTTGGGAATCTTCAATAGTTTTTAAATGTGGAAAACGATCCTGACACCAAAATGTTGAGAACCATGGCCTTAAAGAAAGATTGTTGAATGTGAACGGGTTAAGACAGGGTATGGAAAGAGGTGGTCCTGTAGATTAAGATGGAGTTGGTTTTCCTCCTGCATTATGCACAAGTCTTCTGGGGAGAAATTGGTCTAGTTCTGGCTTTGCCATTAAAGGTAATAGTTACTTTTGGTGCCTATATTTTATGCTACATGGGCTTCCCAGGTGGCGCAGTGGTAAAGAATTCACCTGCCAATGCAGGAGACACTAGAGACTTGGGTTCGATCCCTGGGTTGGGAAGGTCCCCTGAAGTTGGATATAGCAACCCACTCCAGTTTTGTTGCCTGGGGAATTTCATGGACAGAGGACCCTGGTAGGCTACAGTCCATGGTATTGCAAAGAGTCAGACACAACTGGGCAACAGCACACATTCATAACTTGTAAGCGAAATATACTACATGAGTCTACATGAAGTGCTTCATTTATTCCTACAACATCTTTAAACAGTAGGTTTAATTCTTATTTTTATCACTGTAAATATTATTGATCTTAAGGAAACCCAGGTTTAGAGAAGTTAAGTGACTTGCCTGGAATTTAACAGCCATGATGCAAACCTCACTCTGTCCTGGTCTTAACCAGGAAGTCCCTTTTGTCTCCTGATTCTGAGCGAGCAAGACCAAGTTTTCCTCATTTTCCTGGGTCTCAGTTTCTCTCTGTGTAAAACAAATGAGGTTAGAGAGAGCTTCACCCACCTTGGATCAGGTCCTCAGCTCTGTGCAAAACATGTAGCTTGTTCTCCTGTCTTCGAGAGGCTCCCAGTCCAGGTGATCCCTAATGTCTGTTCAAACTGCCCAATTCTATAATTTTCACAGCACGTGTTCTTTTTTACTGTTCTTAGGAGTCCTGGGGTTTGAATGACTTTGTGGTTGGAAGTGAAGAAGCTAAAGCAGATGATGAAGAGACTGCCAGTTCATTACTGTGGAGTGGCAAGATATTAATCCAGTAGTTAATTCATCTTGCCACTGAATCCTAGAGGCCTGAAACCAGAAACCTAGTTCTCGTTCCACTGCCAGAGGATTTTATCCCACCCTGCGTCCCCCGTTCCCCCCCAATTCAGGAATTGCTTTCAGCCAACATTACCTCTGCTTTCTGAGCACAAGCCAAGCTATTGTGCTGGAAATAATCTGTGTTAGTCTTATTGGAGTGGCTTGCGTTGCCATAGTTACTGTTTAGGTTCTGTGCACCTAAAATTTCAAGGATTTATCAGGAAAAAAGAGTTTGCTGATTTTTCTCTTTGGAACATCACATGGGAGAAAACACAGATTTTTTCCTACTATATGTCCATTCTGGGTGGGTACTGTCATACCCAGCATTGCAGAGTTATAGTTAACCCTCCAGTGGTGAAAAGTAGGCTTGGCCACAGCCTTGAGAAATGGACTTGTCAGCATCCTGCTGAGGACCCACAATCACTGCCTGATGATGGATGGAAAGGCAGGTTGTCATTGCTGGTTTTGCAGCTCAGGAAATTGCACGAGACAGCTGGTTATTTATGACAGAAACACAGAGCTTCTTAGTAGGTTTCCTAGTTGCCTCCACTCTATAAACAGTGACTTTCCACCCAGCGCAGAGGCTCGGTCAGAAGTTTGCATGGAGACAGGAAGGGGAGGAGGGTGAAGAGAGCAACCTGCCGCTTGGCACCCATGAGCAGCTGGAAGTGCAGTACACAGAAACTCTGCTTTTGTAGTAGTGGTGTCTGTGCTGCCTGTTTGCTTGTCTGGTTTGCAGACTGCGTCGGCCCACGTTTGAGTCCAGAAATAGTCCCCTATGCCTAGTCTCCATGAGCCAGACTGGTTTTTATGTGGCTGTCTCCTAGGAGCCCAAAGCTATGCCACATGGCTGGAAGCTGTGTTTACAAGCTTTTCATCCATCTTCCTTAACTTGTGGTTGCTATGGTTTCCTTTGCCTGCTGGGCCTGGCCTTTTTAGGGGGACAAGCTGTCCACTCAACCGAAAGCCAGGGGCACAGCTCTGTCAGCATTGGCCTTTTGGCCACAATCCCAACCACATCACATCACCTGCCCATTCTGAGCCCTAAATCTTGTCCCTTGTGGGATGACCTTGACTTCTGTCCCAGCGCCAGTCCAGTGTGGGATTCGCTACCTTACTGCCTGTCCTGGGACTTTCCCACTGGCCTCATCAGAGCACTCATTTTGTTTTCATCAGAACTGACTTCTCAGTAGCTTTGGATGTTATTTTGTAGAGACCTGTCCTCCACTATAATCATCACAATCTCCTACTTATGTACACAGCTCCTTTAAACCCAGAGGCAACTCCACCAGGTGGCCATAGCATCCTCTATCATGGACATCTGTTGCTGCTGGCCCAGCATCCATTCCACCAAAAAGCAAGGCGATTTTTTTTTGTGCGCCTCAACTGTAATCCGAATACTTGAGTCAGGATAAACTCCCTTTTTATGCAAATGCCTGTTGGGTTTTCTGAAATAAGTGACAGAGTCTGATACATTATTAAAGATTCAAGAGGACATTAAAGCTCAGAGAAGTGAAACAACCTGAGCAGGATACCCAGCTACTGTAATGTGACCCCATTTTCTTGTCTCTAAAGACTGTCTTTTCTGCTGTCCCTTATTGACTTTGAATAGTAGTCTCTTTTGACATATTTCACAATGTGCACAGTCCTTTCACAGGACTTGTACCACAGACCAGTTTACTGCTCCCACCACAGGGCTATTTATTTTTATTGTTATAAACACGATACTATCATTCCCACTTTCTAGATGGGAGTATTGAAGACTGGTTGCATGTGAGTGACTACATGGAGCTGCTTATTTTAAGTCTGGTTTAATCATTCCATTTCTCTCCATTACTTCCTGAATTGCCCCAGCTGCTGGCCTCTTGTCTCCTGCTTGCCCCCAAGCAGCCTTGACCACTCTATACCTTGGAGGTAGTTGCCTTTGGAGGAGGTCTGACACAATGGCAAGTGCATAGGGTCTGGGGGTCAAACAGTTCCACGTTTAGATCTTGCCTCTACCACTTACTGACCCTGTGACCATGCGTAAGTTTACTCACTGTATCTGAACTCTAGTTTCCTCTTTTGTAAAACCTATGAGGGAGAATAATACTTACCTTGTAAGATTTTTGTGAGGATTAAATGAAGTCAATGCATGTGAGCAATAGTAATAATATAAACAGTGAACATGAATTGAGCATTTACTATCTTATTTAATATTCTTATCACTGCATTCCAAATGAGAAAACGAAGGCACAGGAAGGTAACTGACTTGCCCAAGGTCACATATCTCATGAGTGGCAGAGCGACATTCAACCTAAACATGCTGGTTAAGAACTCTTAATCATAGTGTAAATGTCTAGATAACAGAATTATTTTCTACCTTACTTCCATTTCTCTGAAAAGCTCAGCATCCTGCATTCAGGACAGAACTGAAGCAGTGGATCTAGGGTAGAATAAGGCCATGTCTGGGTGGACAGATCATAGTGGGCTGGAGGCCGTGCCAGAGAGGTAATGATGGTCAGAGCACTTATGGGTATCTGAGACCAGGAAGACAAGTGGGGCCTGACTGCCAATAAAGGAGGGCCTAGAAGGCAATGGCAACCCACTCCAGTACTCTTTCGTGGAAAATCCCATGGATGGAGGAGCCTGGTGGGCTGCAGTCCATGGGGTCGCAACTGAGCGACTTCACTTTCACTTTCCACTTTCATGCATTGGAGAAGGAAATGGCAACCCACTCCAGTGTTCTTGCCTGGAGAATCCCAGGAATGGCGGAGCCTGGTGGGCTGCCGTCTATGGGGTTGCACAGAGTTGGACACGACTGAAGTGACTTAGCAGCAGCAGCAGCAGCAAGACAAGTGGGCTCAGGAACTAGAGACCCACAGGGCCAGAGAAAGCACCCTAGGAGACACCTTAATGACCTAGAAGGCTCTGTATCTCAAGCCGAGAGCTTTGCTGTGGTTTCTGTTAAGAGTAGTTGACCAGGGCCCTGCAGAAGAAGGGGTTAGGACAACGTGGAACTGTAGCTTCTGGCAGGCAGCTGTATCTTAACACTGACTGAGGCTTGATAGTGATAATTTTGCCTCATTCACTCAATCTTTGTAACCCATTGGAGAAGAATCTTATTTTCTAAGCAGTAGGTTCTTTCCTCTCAGCACTGCCCATCCTTCCTTATTTCAGGAGACCCATGTAGATGGATGAACACTTTGATCAGCTGCTTGGGGTGGGAGTTAAGATGAGTTCCTACGTATTAAGCTTGAAGAACAATATGTAGATAGGTCTGCTGTGTTTCCTAACCATCAGGCTTATATTAAGTTGAGTGGGTTGGCACTCTCAGGCTAAGAACTGAGAGCTTTGGAAGAATGGAGCATGCTTTTTAGAGGCTGAGAAAATGGAAGAGGGTGAGAAGGAGCAAAAATGAACTAACCGGCACGGGAGAAGATTTTGAGGGAAAAGAAGAAAAATATTTAAAGGCCCTTTTATGAAATCCCATCATATTATATGCAGTGTAAATGTTCCTTTCTGCCTCCCCACCGATTAATGTGTTATGGAGTTTAACCTCTTTTGAGAATGCATTGAAATGTGAGTCCCAGGTCAAAGTGGGCATATGATCAGCAAAACTTGCCCACCAGGATCTTGCCACATCTGGAACATGTTTTTGGAGCACCTACTGTGTGCCAGATATAGTGTCAGGCACTGAAGTTGCAAAAACTAGAATGGTCTTGGCTCCTAAGAAGTGTACAGTCTTTTGGCAGAGAATGTATGGAAAAAGTTTCAATGGGAGATTTTCATCTGGGAGACTGAACATTAGAGTTGTTCTAAAAGGATATTAAATGTGATCATTCACTTACAGACAGACATGTAGACCAATGGAATAAAGAGCCCCAAAATAAACCCTCATATATATGGTCAAATGATTTTCAGCCAGAGTACCAATACCATCCAAGGGAGAAAGGACAGTTTTTTTCAACGAAGAGTTTTGGGAAAACTGGATATTGACATGCAAATGAATGAAAGTAGATCTTTATTTTATACATAGAAAAGATACCTCAAAATGAATTTAAGACCTAAATATAAGAGCTAAAGCTATAAAACTCTTAGAAGAAAACATAGGGGAAAATTTTCATGATATTGAATTTAGCAGTGATTTCCTGAATATGACATCAAAAACACAGGCAACAGCAAAAAATAGATAAATTCTACTACATCATAATTTAAAACTTTGGTGAAACAAAGAGCCTGAGTGAAAAGGCAATGAACAAAATGGAAAAATATTTTGCAGATCATCTATCTGATAGGGAGTTGATATCTAGAATATACAAATAACTCTTACAACTGAAGAACAGCATTAAAAACAACTTAATTAAAAAGTATACCTGCGGCGGATTCATTTTGATATTTGGCAAAACTAATACAGTTATGTAAAGTTTAAAAATAAAATAAAATTAAAAAAAAAAAAAAGTGGACATAGAACATTTCTCCAAAGAAGAAAAACAAATCACTAGTAAGTTCATGAACAGATGCTCAACACCACAAAATCACTAGAGAAATGCAAATCAAAATCATAAGGTACCACATCACATCCGTTAAGATGGCTACTATAAAAAACAGAAAATAGTAAGTGTTGCTGAGAATGTGGAGAAATTTGAACCCTTGTACACTGTTAGTGGAAATGTAGAATGGTACAGCCACTGTAGAAAACAGTATGGCAGTTTCTTAAAGGAGTAAAAATAGAATTATGATATGATCCAGCAATTCTACTTTTGGATATATTTATACAAGGATTGAAAACAGGGAGTGAACAAATATTTATAAAACAATGTTCATAGAAGCATTCATCACAATAGCCAGAATGTGAAAACAACTCGAGTGTCCATTGATGGAGGAATGGATAAACAAATTGTGGTCTATACAAACAATGGAATATTATTTAGGCTTAACAAGAGAATGAAATTCTGACACATGCTACCACATGGATGAACCTTGAGGACATAGAAAATTAAGAAATTTCTAGTCACAAAAGGGCAAATACTCCATGATTCCACATACATGAGAGACCTAGAGCAGTCAAAATCAGAGAAAAGAAAGTAAGATGGAGTTTTCCAGGAGCTGGGGAAATAGCTCCAGGGTTTCAGTTTGGGTTGATGAAAATATTCCTGAGATAGATGGTGGTGATTGCATAGAAATGTGAATATACTTAATGTCACTGAGCAGTATACTTGAAAATGTATGGTTATGATGATAAACCTTAAGTGTATTTTACTGCAGTTAAAATTTTTTTAAAATAAAGTTATCACTCACTCAAAAATCACACCATTGTAAAGACTGAAAACACTGTACTATGAAGAGATGGTGTGATCCAGTGAACTGTGAATGAATGACTGATGATGGCTGCCCAGAGGTAAATTGTTGGAGACAATGGCCATGGCAATGCAATGGACTTGTGACTACTGAAATTGTGATTGTTTTCAAACATTTATCTGTTGTGGCAGGCAAAAGGGACTTTAGGTTCATCATTGTCAAACTGAACAGATTTTTGCATTGAGATATCCAAACTCCAGAACTATTGTGAGTAGAATGGAGCGGGTCAGAGTGAAGCAGGTCTGAATCCTTCTATGCAAAGGATCTTTCACTGTGATTACAATATGAGAAGTGCCATGAAAGAGATAGGTGTATAGTACCTATTTGTTCACTCAGTCTTGAGACGGTTTCTATGGACTTCATGCATTCCAGGAGATAGCACAGGGGTATACGTTCCTAACTCTTCTCTCCATCCTCTGACATTCTGTGCTTTCTTCTTTAGGCGTCATGCTTTGGCGGTAGGGTTCATTTTGCTTTGTTAGCAAGACTGATGTGGTGGAAATTGACCCTGGAAAACGGTACCTTTTATTCATTGGGGAAACCAGCTGTCCTAAGCTTTTTGGAGGCTTGTGTAGAGATTTATGGAGAAGGCAATGCAACCCACTCCAGTACTCTTGCCTGGAAAATCCCATGGGTGGAGGAGGAGCCTGGTAGGCTGCAGTCCATGGGGTCGCTAAGAGTAGGACACGACTGAGCAACTTCACTTTCACTTTTCACGTTCATGCATTGGAGAAGGAAATGGCAACCCACTCCAGTGTTCTTGCCTGGAGAATCCCAGGAATGGCGGAGCCTGGTGGGCTGCCGTCTATGGGGTCGCACAGAGTCAGACACGACTGAAGCGACTTAGCAGCAGCAGTAGAGATTTATGGGATTGCTCTCAGCAGCAACACCTCTGAGGGAGTGAGTCCAGCAGAATCAATCTTTGGGAAGCTCTGAAGCTGGAATGGTCCTTCAGAGCTGTCCAAAGTGTGATGGGATCACCGGTGCCACACTCACTAATGCAAGTCCCTGAGGAGAGGGCATAACCTGGAATGAGCAGTCTCCTCGGGTGAGATCAAGACCCGAAGGGAGTTGGAGTTGGGAGCCCTCAACAGCCACCACTCCTCAACAGCCACTCACTCCAATCAGTCCAATCAGTCCTGCTGGGGATCAGGTGGCACAGCAGACTCACAGGCACTGTGTGGATACTCTGCTTTGGTCCTCAGGAATTCCTGGTGCAAGATTTAGGGCATTTCCTGGAAAGGTAGCACAAAATACCAGGAGTCGAAAAAAACAGGAGTTGAATTTTTTGTTAACTTTTAAAAAATCTCTTGCTCAACCAGTATACAGCAAAAACAGAAATAAAAATTTAAACACCTGTCTTGCTTATGAATTACTTGTTTTCACTTGCTGTGCTATTATCTGGTCAGATTATCCTTATGCACATACCAGTTTTATATAATTAAGATTACAGATATTATGTATATGTGTGTATATGTGATGTTTGTATTATATGTATATAAACAAGACAGTTTTTCCTAGTCACAGTGGTTATTTTTTTAATGAGTTAAATTTCATACAGAGAAAAGTAAAGATCTTAATTATATAAGATCTTTGATAAATGTATACACCTGAGTAACTATCACCCTAGCTGAGACAACATTTCCATCACTCTGAGAAGTTCCTGGTGACCCCCACCTGATTAGTTTCTACCTTCATGTGCCAAGTTGCTTCAGTCGTGTCTGACTCTTTGCCACCCTATGGACCGCAATTCTATGGACCATAGCCCTCCAGGCTCCTGTGTCCATGGGATTCTCCAGGCAAGAATATTGGAATGGGTTGCCATGCCCTCCTGCAGGGGATCTTCCTGACACAGGGATCGAACCCTCATCTTTTACTTCTTCTGGACTGGCAGGCAGGTTCTTTAGAACTAGTGTCACCTGGGAAGCCTTCCTACCCCCATAGGCAACTCCTATTCTGGTTTATTAAACATTTCTTTTCCAGTTCTGTTGGGATATCATGGACATACATCCCTGTATAACTTTAAGGTATATAGCATAATTTTTGGGGGGGCTCCAAAATCAGTGCAGATGGTGAAATTAAAAGATGCTTGCTCCTTGAAAGAAAAGTTATGACCAACTTAGCATATTAAAAAGGAGAGACATTACTTTGCCAACAAAGGTCTGTCTAGTCAAAGGTATGGTTTTTCCAGTAGTCATGTATGGATGTGAGAGATGGACTATAAAGAAAGCTGAGCACTGAAGAATTGATGTTTTTGAATTGTGGTGTTGGAGAAGACTCTTTTTTAAAAAAATTAATTTATTTTTTATTGAAGGATAATTGCTTTACAGAATTTTGCTGTTTTCTCAAGCTTCAACATGCAAAGGAAACTATAAGCAAGGTGAAAATACAACCTTCAAAATGGGAGAAAATAATAGCAAATGAAAAAACTGACAAAGGATAATTTCTAAAATATACAAGCAGCTCATACAACTCAATGCCAGAAAAACAAACAACCCAATCAAAAAGTGGGACAAAGACCTAAACAGACAGTTCTCCAAAGAAGACATACAGATGGCTAACAAACACATGAAAAGATGCTCAACATCGCTCATTATTAGAGAAATGCAAATCAAAACTACAATGAGATATCACCTCACACAGGTCAGAATGGCCCTCATCAAAAAGTCTACTGCTGGAAAGGGTGTGGAGAAAAGGGAACACTCTTGCACTGTTGGTAGGAATGTAAACTGATACAGCCATTATGGAAGATGGGATGGAGATTCCTTAAAAAACTAGGAGAAGACTCTTGAGAGTCTCTTGGACATCAAGGAGATCCAACCAGTCCATCCTAAGGGAAATCAGTCCTGAATATTCATTGGAAGGACTAATGCTGAAACTCCAATACTTCGGCCACCGGATGCGAAGAACTGACTCATTTGAAAAGACCCTGATGCTGGGAAAGATTGAAGGCGGGAGGAGGAGGGGACAACAGAGGATGAGATGGCTGGATGGCATCACCGACTCAAAGCAGGGAGGCCTGGCGTGCTGCACTCCATGGGGCTGCAAAGAATTGGACACGACTGAGTAACTGAACTGAACTGATAACAGCATAATGGCTTGACTTACGTACATTGTGAAATGATTACCACAGTAAGTTTAGTTATCAGTTATCTCATACAGACACACACACACACAAAAGGAAAAATATTTTTCCCTTGTAATGAGAACTTTTAGGATTTACTCTCTTAACTTTCATATATACTCTGCAGCACTGTTAACTATAGTAATCATGTTGTACATTACATCTCCAGTACTTACTTATCTTTTTGGAAGTTTGTGCTTTTAGACTACCTTCCTTCAATTCCTCCATCTTACCCACTGTGTCTCTGGTAACCACAAATCTGATCTTTTTTTGAGTTCTTTCTTTTTTATGGCCAAATAATATTTCATTTTATGTAAATACCACAACTTCTTTATCCATTCATCTGTGGGTGGACACTTAAGTTGTTTCCAGATCTTGGCTATTGAATGTGGTGGGGTAGGGTGGGAGCAGATTTCTTTTTGGCATAGTGTTTTTTTGTTTTCTTCAGATACATTCCCAGAAGTGGAATTGCTGGGTCATATGGTAGTTCTATTTTTAATTTTTGAGGAACCGCCATACTCTCTTCCATAGTGGCTACCCCAATTGACATTCCCACCAACAGTGCACAAGGGTTTCCTTTCCTCTATACCCTGGCCAAAATTTTGTTATCTTTTATCTTTTTTATAATAGCCATTCTATTTTTTTAAATAGCCATTCTAAATGGCTATTTTATTATAGCCATTCTAACAGCCATTCTAACATTCTAACAGGCATGAGGTAGTATCTCACTGTGGATTTTTTTGTTTTTATTTTAATTTTTATTTTTTGCATTTATTTTTTTGACCGCACCAGGTCTTTGTTGCTTCATGTGGGCTTTCTCTAGTTTTGGTGAGAGGGGGCTGATCTTCTTTGAGTTGCGTGGGCTTCTCACTGTGGTGGCTTCTTTTGTTGTGGAACATGGGTTCTAGGTTCTGGACTCAGTAGTGTGGCCCACAGGCTTAGTTGCCCTGTGGTATGAGGAATCTTCCTAGACAAGGGAGCTGTGTCCCCTGCATTGGCAGGCAGATTCTTAACTACTGGACCACCAGGAAAGTCCTCACTGCGGTTGTGATTTGTGTTTCTGTAATGATTAAAGATGTTGGAGCACTTTTCATGTTGGTCATTTGTATATCTTCTTTGGAGAAAGCTTTGTTCAAGTCCTTTGCTCATTTTTAATTGGGTTATTTGTTGTTTTGCTATTGAGTTGTATGAGTTCTTCATATATTTTGTATATTAACCCCTATCAGAGAGATGATTTGTAAATATTTTTGCCCATTCTTTTGGTTGCCTTTGCATTTTGTTGATGGTTTCCTTTGTTATGCAGAAGCAGTTTTAGGCTTCTCTTTATTTTTCACTTTGTTGATTGTGCTTTTGGTGTCATATTGCCAAGACAATATGACATTGCCAAGACAATGATTTTTATCATCATGGATTAGTTTTGTCTGCTTTTGAATTTTATATGAAAGGAAGCATAGAGGATTGACTCTTTTAATACACACCTATTTTAAAAATCACCTTTTCCCCTTTCTTTGATACTAATGTATCTTTCTGGATGTGAAAAGTATATCCTTTTATTATCAACATTTGAAAATATAGAATAATATTAGGCAGCATTAAAAATTATTGTTCTTAGATCCATTCCCCATAGATAACTGCTGAATCTTAGCATATTTTCTTACAACAGTTGTTTTCAAAGTCTGGTCTCCAGACTAATAACATCAGGAAACTTGTAAGAAATGCAAAATTACCAGCTTCATCCCAGACCTTCAGAGTTGGAAACTTTATGGTTGGAGCCCAGGAGTGTGTTTAAAGAATTCTTCCAGGTTTTTCTGATACATGAGTATTTGAGAGTCATTTCCTCAGAATATTTTTCTTTCCTTTCTTTCTTAGATGTGCTCACATTTTTACAGTCTACCTTTTCATGGAACAGTTTATCAGAAACATTACTATGTCATGATAGGAAATGAGTTAACTTATCCAGACTAATAAAAATCAGTATGGTCTGTAAGTGCAGTAAAGAAGCTAACTGTGGCCTGTTTTGGCTTTTGCCATCTCTTGGGATAACTACTTTCCAACTTCACCACATTTGTGGGCAGCTTCCTCTACTGGCTCTCGTCACCATTTAGCAGTGATGATGCTGGAAATGTATTTGGGTGGAATGATTCCAGTTGTACTTGGGAAGATTTACAAACAAACCTCATCTGGTACAGAACTGGTGAATAACAATTCTATCCAGGAGAATGATACAGAGGGCTGACACTTGGGGTTCCCAATTAAGAGTTGGTCTTCAGAAGTCTTGGTGGTCAGACACAGACATGCCAATAGAAGAGGAGAGAGACATCTTGAAGGAAAAGTAGCTCTGTGGCTCTGTTGGGGACACTGTCTAGGCCCTTGCTTATGGTTGAATAATAACCCTCCATCTTGCTTCATGAGCCAGATCTGCTAATGAACACTGTGTCTACTGAGGAACTCCAGACTGGCAGTCCTGACTTTGGTTTACCTGGCAAAATGCCCATTATATTTTTGTCTTGAGATATTATTTGTTAGGCTGAAAGGGCAAGAGACTTTATCTACAGTTGTCCTGAGAATATCCTTCCATAGAAAGGCTTTATAGTCATCTCACAAGAAAACATCTTTCAGGAGATGGCTTATGAGGACTCAGATTGGGGCGGTAACTTAGGTCACAGAGTTGACGTGTGCTGAAATCACCTAACTCCAGATTCAGCTTGATTTCTACTGCTGGTATTGCCTCCTGGAGTGCGTATGGTCCTATTCTTATGCCTGGTGGACAGGGCATTAGGAAAGGGGTCAGTGTCAGACTGTTTCAGAGTGATAATTGCCAATGTTGACACTTGTGGGGAAAAGTGATGGAAGAAAACATGGAAGGCAGTGTGGGTGGCTTTTGAGAGTGGGTTGGTTTGATTTAGAGTCAGAGATAAGTCACTTACAGGTTGTGTGACTGTATGAGCTATCTCTAGAGCTTACTCTATTTGGGAGTAACAAATTACCTCCCAAAGTGTGGCATAAATACACACATTTCTTATCTCATGGTTACTGTGGGTCAAGAATTGAGGTCTGGTTTCCCTGGGTCCTTTGCTTCAGGGTCTGTCATGAGGCTATAATTAAGGTGTCAGTTGGTACTGAGGTCTCAGACTTAACTTGGAAAGGGGCTTTTACAAGTCAACTTGGGTTGCCATAACAAAGTACCACAGACTAGGTGGCTTAAACAACAGACATTTATGTCTTCACAGTTCCAGAGGCTGGATGTCTGAGATCAGGGTGCCAGCATGGTGGGCTCTGGTGAGCGCTCTCTTCTTGTCTTGCAGACAGCCACATTCTTGCTTTGTCTTCATGTAGTGGAGGGAGATAGAGCAAGATCTCTGGTCTATTCTTATAAGGACACTAGTCCCTTCATGAGGACCCTACACAATTGAGCTCATCTAAACCTGATTAATTACCTCTCAAAGGTCCCATCTCTTTGGGGGTTGGGGCTTCAGCACATGGATTTTCAGGGAACACAGCTCAGTTCATAGCAGATCTGCTTCTAAGCTTATGTGCTTGTTGGTAGAATTCAGTTCCTTATGGGTTTGTTGGACTGAGGGCCTCAGTTCCCGGCTGCCTGTCAGTCAGACATCACCCTCTTTTCCTTCCACATGAGCCTCTCCAATAAGTTGGATGACTTGACTTCTCTGAATCATCCTCCTTTCTACACTATAAAATGGGAATAGCTATAGTTCCCTGAGAGTTACTATGATAATTCACTGACATAATGTAGAAAATATTAGGTTGGTGCAAAAGTAGTTGAGGTTCTGCATTGTTAAACTTTGCAGTTTTATATTAGAATACAGTCTTAAATAAATGTGGTTATAGTATACATAATTTTAATGTGCATTTCTTTGTGTTTTTTTTTTTGCTAATGGTTTATCTCATGCTGTGTATTTTATATTTATTTTAGACTATGGAAATGATGTTAGACAAAAAGCAAATTCAAGCGATTTTCTTATTTGAATTTAAAATGGGTCGTAAAGCAGCAGAGACAACTTGCAATTTCAATAATACATTTGGCCCAGGATCTGCTAACAAATGTACAGTGCAGTGGTGGTTCAAGAAGTTTTGCAAAGGAGACGAGAGCCTTGAAGATGAGGAGCACGGTGGCTGGCCATTGGAGGGTGACAGTGACCAACTGAGAGGTTCATTGAAGCTGATCCTCTTAGAACTATGTGAACAGTCACTGAAGAGCTCAACATTGATGAATGGTCATTCAGCATTTGAAGCAAATTGGAAAGGTGAAAAAGCTCAATAAATAGGTGCCTCATGAGCTGCCTGAAAAATCAGAAAAATCGTCATTTCGAAGTGGCATCTTTCTTATTCTTCATAAAAACAACAAACCATTTCTCAATCGGATTGTGTCATGTGACGAAAATGGATTTTTAAGTGCTGACCAGTGACAACCAGCTCAGTAGTTGGACCGAGAAGAAACTCCAAAGCATTTCCCAAAGCCAAACTTGTACCAAAAAAGGTCATGGTCATTGGTGATCTGTTGCTCCTCTGACCCACTACAGCTTTCTGAATCCTGGCAAAACCATTATATCTGAAAAGTATGCTCAGCAATTTGATGCACTGGATTGTTCAGCAGAATGGGCCCAAGTCTTCTCCACAGCAACACCTGACCACATGGCGCACAGCCAGCACTTTAAAAGTGAAACGAGTTGGCTGTGAAGTTTTGCCTCACCCGCCATATTCATCTGACCTCTCGCCAACTGACTACCAGTTCTTTAAGCATCTCAACAACTTTTTGAAGGGGAAACGCTTCCACAACTAGCAGGATATAGAAAATGCTTTCCAAGAGTTCATTGAATCTGGAAGCACGGGTTCTTGTGCTGCAGGAACAAACAAATTTATTTCTTGTTGGCAAAAATCTGTTGTTTGTAATGGTTCCTATTTTGATTAATAAAGATGTGTTTGAGCTTAGTTATTATGATTTAAAATTCGTGGTCCAAAACAGCGATTATGTTTGTACCAATGTAATAGCTTTGCACAGGGGCTGGTGCCTTGCTGGTGCTTCCTAAATGGTAACTGCAGCAATACATGAACCGTGAACTTCCAGATGTTCAAGTTGGTTTTAGAAAAGGCAGAGGAACCAGAGATCAAATTTGCCAACATCCACTGTATCATGGAAAAAGGAAGAGAGTTCCAGAAAAACATCTATTTCTGTTTTATTGACTATGCCAAAGCCTTTGACTCTGTGAATCACAATAAACTGTGGAAAATTCTGAAAGAGATGGGAATACCAGACCACCTGACCTGCCTCTTGAGAAACCTATATGCAGGTCAGGAAGCAACAGTTACAACTGGACATGGAACAACAGACTGGTTCCAAATAGGAAAAGGAGTAAGTCAAGGCTGTATATTGTCACCCTGCTTATTTAACTTCTATGCAGAGTACATCATGAGAAACGCTGGGCTGGAAGAAGCACAAGCTGGAATCAAGATTGCCAGGAGAAATATCAATAACCTCAGATATGCAGATGATACCACCCTTATGGCACAAAGTGAAGAGGAACTCAAAAGCCTCTTGATGAAAGTGAAAGAGGAGAGTGAAAAAGTTGGCTTAAAGCTCAACATTCAGAAAAGTAAGATCATGGCATCTGGTCCCATCCCTTCATGGGAAATAGAAGGGGAAACAGTGGAATCAGTGTCAGACTTTATTTTCTTTGGCTCCAAAATCACTGCAGATGGTAACTGCAGCAATGAAATTAAACAATGCTTACTCCTTGGAAGGAAAGTTATGACCCACCTAGATAGCATATTGAAAAGCAGAGACATTACTTTGCCAACAAAGGTTTGTCTAGTCAAGGCTATGGTTTTTCCTGTGGTCATGTATGGATGTGAGAGTTGGACTGTGAAGAAAGCTGAGCGCCGAAGAATTGATGCTTTTAAACTGTGGTGTTGGAGAAGACTGTTGAGAGTGCCTTGGGCTGCAAGGAGATCCAACCAATCCATTCTAAAGGAGATCAGCCCTGGGATTTCTTTGGAAGGACTGATGCTAAAGCTGAAACTCCAGTACTTTGGCCACCTCACATGAAGAGTTGATTCATTGGAAAAGACTCTGATGCTGGGAGGGATTGGGGGCGGGAGGAGAAGGGGACGACAGAGGATGAGATGGCTGGCTGGCATCACCGACTCTATGGACATGAGTTTGAGAGAACTCTGGGAGTTGGTGATGGACAGGAAGGCCTGGCGTGCTGCGATTCATGGGGTCGCAAAGAGTCGGACACAACTGAGCGACTGAACTGAAATGGTAACTGTTATTACTATTATAATTTCTTAGGCATCTGATATTCTAGGGCCTGGTTATTATCCAGATTGCATATAAGGCTATGTCCCCTGTCCCCTACTATAACACAGAGTCTTCTCCAGGTTAAGGACAGTTCATAAACCTCAGAGAAAATACAGCTTATTTCCTGAAGCATCTCAGACCGTGGGACTGGCAGTTTTCAGAGATGTACCTTGAAGTATACTGTAGTCACACGTTCTGTTGTCCCTCCGTGTCAGCTTTTTAGAGCAGGCCCAAGAGTGTTTTTTTCTTTTTTTTTTTTTCACACCCCTAATAACCAGATCCTTGAAAGCATCTACTGACCATAAATGACATGGAGTCTCCGGGAAGTTCAACTTGAGCCATGTTTGCTCAGTTCAGCTCAGTTATCGTGTCCTTTAAGTCATTGTCTGTTCTCTGACTCATGTTCAGTACTATCTCAAGGCATCTGTGTCTGCTCCTTTCCCATCCAACCCTGGGCACAGTTAACAAGGTGAAGTGGTGCTTTCCAGAGACCTTGGAAGCCATCTCTTTCTCAGTCATCATTTGGGGCTATTACAGGGGGAAGTCTAACTTTGTCTTATTGTCACAGGATCATGTAGATGTCCTAATCCTCGCTCTGCAGAAATAAGATCAGACTGAATGTCTGTTCTGAATTATCTTTCTGCCTAAATGGAGCCCAGGAGGGATCCTAACTTGCAAAAAATATATTATTCAGCCCAATGCTGATTTCATTTCCTAAAAGAGATTGGGTCTGAATAAGACTTTAATTAAATTCAGCCTCTTGACCTGACACTGACTTGGTTCTCCCTCCCAGTGCCTTCCAACATTAGACAAGGGAGGAGGAGGAGGAATAGACAAATAAAACGATTCACATGAATTTTTAGGCCGAGCCGCTTCCACATTCCGTAAAGCCCAAATGGCTGTATAGGAAACAGCTGCAGTATTTACTGGGGCTTGGTTAAGCATCATTACCATCCCACCTCCTCACAGGGGGAGTTCAGCTCCAAATGGAGTGCAGTGGAGGGAGTAATTGACTCTGCTTCCCTGGCACCTGGTGTTTCTGCCAAATCCCTGAGGTCACTGCAGCAGAGAAGCCCCCGTCCTGGGCTGGGTGGAGGGAGGCCTCAGGGCCTCTAGTGAGAGGGGGAGAGCAGAGCTAAGAGGAGGTCAGAAGGGATTTCATTGTTCACTTGTTCTATCTTTGTCCACTCACTCAAGGATTTTTTTTATTGAGCATCTACTAGAGGTTTGGTACTGTTTAGGCACAGGGGATATAGTGACAGACATAGTCCCTGCCTTCTTAGAGCCTATATTTTAGAACAATATACAGTAATCACAAACTTTAAATGTAAACTCATTAAAACAAAATCAAATTGAAAATTCAGTTATGTAGCAACAGGTGTGCATTTCAAGTGCTCACAGGCTAATGGTCATTGTATTGGGCAGTGCAGATAAAGAACATTTCTGTCATGGCAGAAAGGTCCATCAGTTCAGTTCAGTTCAGTCGCTCAGTCATGTCTGACTCTTTGCGACCCCATGGACTGCAACACACCAGGCTTCCCTGTCTATCATCAACTCCCGGAGCTTACTCAAATTCACGTCCATTGAATTGGTGATGCCATCCAACCATAATAAAGTGGGTGGGGTGCGGAGGGTCATTAAGTGAACAATCATATAGGTAAATGAGGTGATGTTGGAGGTAGTGGTACTATGAAGACACTAAAACAAGGGAATGGGCTAGAGTTGCCTTTTGAGTAGGGTGGTCTGGGTGGGCTTCTCTGAGAATTACTGAAGTGCTCACTGAGCCCCTGTTTGTCTTGACACATGGGCCAAGATCTTGGAGGTAGCTGGGGTGAACAGCAAGTCTTTGGAACATTCTAGAAGTGTAGGAAAGCTGCTGTGGCTTGGAGTAGGGAACCAGAGGGAGAGCAGTGTGAAATGGGATCAGGGGCAAGGCTGAGGCCCAGTTGCCTGGATCATGGGGAAGAGTGTGGTGGGAGACTTCTTTAAAGGGAAGCATCAGGATCTGATTTATTTTTTAAAAGCTTACTCTGGCTTTTGGGTTGATCATGGATTGTAAGAAGGCAAAGCTGGAGGCAAAGGGACCAGGAAGGAGGCTATTAAAGCTGTTCAGGTGAAAGAAGCTGGGTCTTGGAATGAGGGGCTAAGGTCAGCAGCTATCCCAGAAAGGTAGCTCTGCGAGAGGTAATTTCCTCATATGGGGACAATAATAGTACCCACTGTATGCTGTTACTGATACAAGGATAGAGTGAGGCAACATTTGTGATGAACCTAGTCTTCACAGCACCATGGTATGTGGCATTATCTTGTCTAACCCCCTTTATAGCTCTCCTGGATGATGGTAACAGCCTGTCTGCTTTCTAGTCTGTTGTCTTGCCTCGTCTAGCCCAGTTTCTACATTGTCACTGGAATCACCTTTTCTGAAAGGCAAATCTGAAGAGGTCAGTTCCCTTCAGAGGCTCCCGACTGAACCTCAGCTAAACTCTTAACTTGTTAACATGGCTTACGAGGCTCTTCACTCTGTGGCCCTTGTCTCTTTCAGGGATCATCTCCTTCAGGCTCCACTTTGAGCTCAGGCTCCAACCTGCACTGATCATTACCTCTGGCCCAAGTCCTTGTAGATTGGTACTATGGTCTGAATATTTGTGTCTCCTGAAAATTCACATGTTGGAATCCTAACACCAAATGTGATGTTATTAGGAGATGGGGCTTTGGGAGGTGATTAGGTCATGAGGGTGGGCCCTTGGGAATGGGTTTAGTGCCCTTGTATTAGAGACCTGAGAGAGCTCCCTAGTTCCTGCTACCTAGTGAGGATACACTAGAAGTCTGAGTTGGAAGGGGGCCCTCACTTGATCAGACTAGCGCCCCTGTCTCAAAGTTCCAGTCTCCAGAACTATGAGAAGTGTTTGTTGTTTATCAGCCACCCAGTCCGTGGTGTTTTTCTATAGCAGCCTGAACAGACTAAGACTCTGGGCTACCTGACCAAGCACTGGTGACTATGCATTGCTGTGACTTGCCCCATACCTTAGAATTAAAAACCTTTAAAAGGTTTAAGTACTCTAGTGTTGGACTTTCATAGGGTCAGTATATCAAGCCCTATTCTTCCCCTTTCAAGTTTGGAACCCACTGAGAAGTATCAGTAGATAAAGGCGAAACACAGACGGAGATCTTGTTATTTATATAATAAGCACATATGTGATTCCCTAAGTGCCAGCCATCAGCTTGCCCATGGCCACACAAGCTAGTAGGTGGCAGAACCAGGCTTCCAACTCAGCTCCAGAAACTTCTTGTTATTCTGATTCTTAAATTGTAAGCTTTGTTCATTATAAAACTACAGTGGAGAACATGGATTAGGTGCATGTCCAAAATGATGAACTAACTCTCTATTGCTGAATTGACTCTTTTAGCTGGTCTCAGCCCTCATAGGCATATTACAGGAGCAGAGCTAGCCCCGCTCCTTCTGTAAGGCTGGTCCTTCCTATAAGCAGGCCCACCTGAAAAGAGAAGATTAAGGAGGTGAGCTCAGTCTCGCCTTCCAGATTCACCAATCTGCTAAATTACTTTTTCATCCTCCAGGGAAGAGTGCATGAGAGATCGGGAGAATGGCCAAAGTGTTCACTGAGCAGAGGTGTCTCTGGGTGGAATAAATGTTCCCCTGAAACCCATGGAGGCCATGGACCAAATGCATTATCATCCTTGGAAGTGGGCAAACTCTGCTGGCAGTGGAGTCAAGGGTTCAGGGGTTTTCAAGTCCTTCTCTCTGTTCTTCCAGAGTTGGAATTCTGAGGCCTAGCTGTGAATCACTATGCCTGTGACTGCCTTGCCTTTGGAGGGACAGGAGGACCTCTGGGCTGCATGTCAGGAACTGCTCTTCTTAAAATCCAGAGGACTTCTGTAGCATTGCCAGCAGCCCTCCTCAGACTTAGTGACACATCCTGATTGCTAAGAGACTGATTTGTGTCCTTTTCTTAACAGAGCCAAGTGGGCATGTGTCCAAGGCCTGAGGGTTCTGCCGTGTATCTCATTGTCTCTCAGTAGAGTGTGGCACCTATGTGGATGGGGAAAGAACATCAGATGTGGGGTCAGGTGTCCTGGTTTCTTGCTTGGCTCTCATTTATTAGCCATGGGAGGTTGGGGAAGTCATTCAGCCTCCCTCTCCCTTCATTCCCTCATCTGTAAAATGGCAGTGAAATTTACTTATTTCAAAGGACTGTGTGAGGATCAAGATTATGGACAAGACTGTGCTTTATAAACAACAAAGCCAAATAATTCCAAGCAGCTTTATCACATTTTCCATGAATCTTTTCTGTGAATCCCCCTTTCTTCTTTCCCATATCCTTTTCATGGTAGACACATGTTGATTGCTCATCCAGTATCCTCTCTTCCTTCTCCTGGAACAGCACCCTGATCCTTTTTGGGGAATCTCTTGGGCCATGTGGATTGTCCAAATCTCTCCTGTCCTACAACTCCAGGGGCAGGCCCACAATCCAGTCCTGACCAAGCAGAATATTTTATCCGTCTGGCCATACAGTCAGTTGCAAGGATTGCCATGTGTCCCAGCTTGGCCCAATCGACCGTTCCTGGGGCTTTTGCTGGAACTCCTGGGAAGAACTTTGCCTTCCTTGCCAGAATTGCCAAACTTGGAGATGTAAGATTGGTGGGGGCCACCTTTGCCATCTTATGGGGAGAGACTCCCACTACAGGAAACCAGAATGGAAAGCTGGAGTAAGATATGTCCTCTTAAAATTGCTAGAGCCCCAGGACCCAGCCATGCCTGATTTCATTGTGAATGAGGTGGATTAGCATTTCATTTTGATTTTTCTAACAGACTGTTGGTGTTTTTCTCATAGATTTTAAGGAAATTCTTTTGGTATCTTTTTTCTTTCTTTCCTTTTTTTTTTTTTTTACTGAACTGAAATACACAGAATATAAATTTAGCCATTTTCAAGTATGCAATTCGGTAGCATTTAGTACATTTACAGTGTTGTGCAACCATCACTTCTATCTAGTTCCAAAAAATTTTCATCATCACCAAATTGGATCTGTTAAGCAGTTTCTCCCCATTCCCCATTTCCCTGAGTCCTTGGAAACCGTT
This sequence comes from Bubalus kerabau, assembly GCF_029407905.1. Taxonomy (NCBI): domain Eukaryota; kingdom Metazoa; phylum Chordata; class Mammalia; order Artiodactyla; family Bovidae; genus Bubalus; species Bubalus kerabau. The sequence goes on from NC_073643.1 coordinate 19,031,023, forward strand.
AATCTGCTTTCTATCTCTATGGGCTTATTTATTCTGGATATTTCATATAAATGGACTCATACAATATATGACCTTTTGTGTCTGCCTTGTTTCACTTAACATAATGTGTAACGGAGCCATCCAAAATGTAGCATCCTCAGTGTTTCATTCCTTTTTATAGCTGAATTATATTCCATTATATGGAGAAAACATTTTACTTATCCATCCATCCGTTGGTGGACATTTGGATTATTTCCACCTTTTGGCTGTGGTGAACAGTGCTGCTGGAACATTCATGTACAAATATTTGCTTGAATTGTATATTAGGGAAATGAGTCCTTGGTCTATGATAGGTATTGGAATTATTGTTTCTCAGTTTTCAGTTTGTCTTTGACTTTGTTTATGATGGTTTTGGCCAGGCAGAATTTTGAAAAAAATTGCTTTGTAGTTGACTCTGTCAGGCTTTTATGGTTTATGGGTCTTGTGACACAGGAATGTTATTATGCTTGAGGTTATAAAATAATTCTTCCATTAAAACTGCCACTTATCTACTCATATCAGTGAAACAGGGATTAAAAACGGCTGCACTTGGCCCCCACCCTACCCCAGGGTTACTGTGAGAACCAAATAAGAGAAAGGATATGAAAAGGCTTTCTAAAATATAAAGCAGTATATACACACAAGATATGTTGTCATCATCTCTATTAATTGTATCCAATTCTGGCACTTTCATTTTCCAGAGCAGAGATTGAAGGGCAGAATTATTCACCAAGTCAACCAAGGATGCATTAGTTGGTAGCATTGGAGAATGTCACAAAAGATACCAATTCTTATTAGTTATTCATATTCAACCAGAAAAATTAAAATGCCTCAAACCAAAAGTTATTGGTCATTCTTCCTCCAAGTAGAGTCTTTTTTTTTCCCCTACCAGGAAAAGAAACCAGTTTAGTGGGTTTTATGTTGCTGCTGCTGCTGCTGCTAAGTCACTTCAGTTGTGTCCGATTCTGTGCGACCCCATAGACGGCAGCCCACCAGGCTTCCCTGTCCCTGGGATTCTCCAGGCAAGAATACTGGAGTGGGTTGCCATTTCCTTCTCCAATGCATGAAAGTGAAAAGTGAAAGTGAAGTTGCTCAGTCGTGCCCGACTCTTAGCGACCCCATGGACTGGAGCCTACTAGGCTCCTCCATCCATGGGATTTTCCAGGCAAGAGTACTGGAGTGGGGTGCCATTGCCTTCTCCGGGGTCTTATGTTATTCAGCTGTAATTGTAATTTAAGCCTCATCAATGGCCGTTTGTGACATGTTTGCCTTATATTTTAAACTCTACTTTTTTTTTTAATGGCAAACTTCAGATTGAACATGGTATTGATTGAAGAAAAATGTCACTACTTGACAGCAAGTATTCCTACACTTATTGTTCTGGTTATATATATAATAGTCTACTGGTTGAGTCCTTGGGCTCTGTTGTGGCCAGATGTGGGCTTGCAAGTGATTCAGTTATTAGCTAGTTGTGTGATCTTGGGCAGACTGCTGCACTGCTCTGACCCCCCGTTTGCCCATCTGTAAAACAAGGATGATTATAGCCCTGGACCCACTGATAAAATGTATGTCATTGATAACATTTCTGTAGAAAACTTGGCCTAGTGACTGTATGGAATGAGGGCTTGATAAATATTAAACATTAGTATAATTCAGGAATATTTAAAAGAATCCAGGAAATGAGCCTGAGGAAAGTGAAATATACCCTCCAAGGGGTATTCCCATCCTTGGAGGAGGGCTGGCACAGATCAAATCACATGGCAGAGCCCCTGACCCTGCCACCTACGACATTTATTTTTGCAGCAATCTGGTTTCCTTTAATACCATGTGAAGGATAATCACTAGGAATGGCAGTTGGTTCTCATAAGCAAGGAAGAAGAGGTCACATGGAAGGGAATGGTCCCCTAATGTGGTCACAGAGGGCAGCTGGGAGACTGGGGTGAACTGTGCAGAGGATTGGAAGGAAAAGAGCAAGGGCATTGTGCAAGGGGCCTGCCCAGGTCCCACCACCTCTTCTTGGGGAAGGAAGATTCCGGGTACTGTGGATTCATGGTATGTGTTGATATATTCGCAGGGGGCACAACTCTTTTCTTCTTCCTCTCTTCCTGCACCCATCCCAGGCATCTGTGGAGCCCCACCTCTGGTTCTAGACCCAGAATGGTTGGATGCTAAAAAGGAATACTCCGTGGACCTCTGCTGTGTTCCAGGCACTTGAAATTTCCTGTTGGATCCTATGCAAAGAGTGAATCCCTACCATTTTACAAATGAGGAAACTGAGACTCAGTGAAGGCACAGAAGCTACCTAAGTTCCCTGTAAGCTGGAACCACAGAGGCAGGCAGGGAATCCAGTTTGTCACATCCCACCGTGCATGTTAATAACTCCCATTTTCCTTTGAGAGTCCAGCCTTGAGGCAGGATGCTAATCTCAGAGCACATCTGTCTCAGGTAACAAGTGTGGCTTTCACTGTTTAAAACAGTCCAAAGCAGGGGTCGCTGTAGAGAGCCTGAGTGTGCTATGGGAAGGGAAAGGCAGGGGGTGACGGCAATGACTGTGGGCCAGTGGCATCTACTCGTGAACCCTGTAATCTCTTGTCTCTGGGCATGAAGTTATAGTAAACCCCGTGATTCACCAGGTGGACTTCTCTCTTGCTTTCTCCAAGTAGGTCCCGTGTGTTCCCAGCCATGCTCATACTGTTTGCACCACAGGAATGCACTTCCCCTCTCCATGCAGACCTGGGGAGACTCACTATAACCGCCACTTTGTCTAGGAAGCCTCAATGGACTAGCATGGATAACCTATTCATTTCTGAACCCAAATAAAATCATGCATTATGCACTCAGAAAAAGGCAAATCAAAGATTATTTTGAGAAATTTGTAAAAATACCAAATTTGGGGGGCAATGCCTGTTATTAAAAAACAGAAACCTTACTTTGCTGAAAAAGGTCCGTCTAGTCAGAACTATGGTTTTTCTAGTAGTCATGTATGGATGTGAGAGCTGAACCATAAAGAAAGCTCAGCACTGAATAATTGATGCTTTTTTTTTTTCTCTATTCAGAACATTTTATTATTTATTTATTTATTTTTTATTACTATATATTTTTATTGAATAACTGTGGTGTTGAAGGAGACTGTTGAGAGTCCCTTGGACTGCAAGGAGATCAAACCAGTCCATCCTAAAGGAAATCAGTCCTGAATATTCATTGGAAGGACTAATGCTAAAGCTAAAGCTCCAGTACTTTGGCCACCTGATGGGAAGAATCAACTCACTGGAAAAGATGGTGATGCTGGGAAAGATTGAAGGCGGGAGGAGAAGGGGACGACAGAGGATGAGATGGTTGGATGGCATTGCCGACTCAGTGGACATGAGTTTGAGTAAGCTCTGGGAGTTGCTGATGGATGGGAGGCCTGGTGTGCTGCATGCAGTCCATGGAGTCGCAAAGAGTTGGACACGACTGAACGACTGAACTGAACGTATTAATGACTATCTTAACGTGAAATTCCAGGGGCAGCAAACCTGTAGTGCTTGATTTCATTTTTACGGAACAGATCTTATTCTGCCTTGAGTGCGTGTGAAATGGGTTTAATCTCCAGTAGAATGTAGCAACCTTTGCACATCTGCATGGGCAGAATCTGGGGTCATACAGCAAAGGAGTGAATGCTGGTGACTTTGGGCAAGTCACCTCCCGTATCGGTGCCTGTTCCTTCACGTGCAGTATGTTATGGATTTGCTGAGGGGTTTACTGAGTGCTTATTATCATGCTCCGTGCTAAGCTTAGCTTCATATTCTTACTTGAGCCCCCAAGAGCTCCATCATTCCTGAGGGCCCCTACCCTGCAATATTTTTTTTCTCACAGCACTTATCATCTGCTATCATATATATATAAATTTCTTATTTTGTTTATCTTTCATCTTCCCCTCCTAGGGTCTCTTGCTTTGCACAGTTCCAGAAGGCATCATTCATGATGCAGTCTGAGCTCTGCCTGGGGCTGATTTTACTGAGATTATTACCATGACTAGTGCTGACTTCCCAGAGTTGGGTGATGTGGAGACTGGAGCTCCAGAAGTGAGGAATCTTTTTTTTTGCCTAGTTTGATCATTGCCATGTCCCCATACCCAGAACGATGCCTGACCTATATTAAACTTTCTGAAATACATGTTGAAAGAAAGAATGAAATCCTCCAAAGAGAACCATTTTACTGGTGAGGAAACTGAGGCTCAATGAGTTACTGATTTGCCCTGCGTCTAAACCCATGTCCTGAGGTGCCTGGGTTTCCAGCAAGCCTGCTCCCGACGGCTTTGCAAAGCTGCATGTCTAAGACACTTGGCATTGTCCCTGCCGCCCCATAATGCTCCACAAATATTAATGAGCTTGCCTACATGGATCAGCCCCTCTCCTGCGCTAGACAATCAGGCAGAGTGACGAACTGTCACACAGCCGTTGCTTGAGAAATTGAATTAAATTGCATGTTGCAAAGAAAAGGTGGACCTTTTGGAGTTTTTGGAGGAAGAATTCCTAACCCAACTGCCAATGGTAGGAGTCTTCAGGGGCCTCTCAGGCCTCCCCAGCCCAGCTCTTTTTCCTGCCTCCTTCCCTTTTGTGAGCCTTTCTTCCTCTTTTTGCTTGCAGTGAGTTCTGCTCTCCAGTAGGCTACAATGTGTCAGTTGTTATAAAATCCGGGAGGTGGAGCTTGGTGACGAGAGCGGTGGGGGAGCACTCGGCCAGCCCTGCAGGGCGTGCAGTCCAGCCTCCGGTTCACGGAGCTTAAGCCTTGCAGCAGGAGAACTTCCACCTCGCTCTCCTGGCTTTGAGCCTCACTGTATATCGGAGCAGAGGCGCCGAAGGGAGGGAGGATGCGAGATGATCGGCCCTTTGGCAACCTGACTATCTCTTTAACAGAGCCTTGGAAAACCAGCCGGAGGCTGACTGCAGGACCAAGGAGGCGCCGCGCCTCTTGTGGATGTGTGTGTGTGTATGTGTGTGTGTGAGAGGGTGAGCGGGTGTGAGGGTGTGTGAGTGTGCATCACGACTGCGTGTGTGCATGGCTGGATGAGTGCGCCAGTGCACGCGTGAGTGTGTGACTCTGTGTGTGTGTGTGAGAGAGAGAGAGTGAGAGTGAGTGCTCTTGGTTATTATTTTTTTGGAAGAAAAATCTTGAAAATCTCGGGCAGGTTACCGTGCTCCTAGGGTGGTGGTTCTTCTGCAAGAGGAGTTGACCAGACCAAGCTACTTGAGACATTTTTCTCGCCAAGTAAAGAGAAATTTCCTCTGAGAACGAGAGGGATTTTTCCGCTGGCTCTGCAGCTGAGTAAAAGAGATTAGCCCCCTACACCTGTGAAATCGACCAGAGCCGTGTGATTACTAGGGTTGGAGCGAGGACTCGGGAAGAAAAGGAGCAATAAATCCAACAGCCTGTCAGTGCCTTTGGCCACATTGGAAGATGTCATCTCAAACTAAGTTCAAGAAAGACAAAGAGATCATTGCCGAATATGAAGCTCAAATAAAAGGTGAGAATTGGGCTGGGGAGTCATGCCTCCCCTCCCCTTTCCTTCTCTTGCTTTGGCTTTTTTCCCCCCTTTTCCTCCCTGCCATCATGAAATATTGTTATGCATCAATAATCTTATTGTGAGGAGGAACAGTGGCAGCTGCACAAGTCCGGACTGGTTTCGACTGCAGAGAGCGCTGGCGCTGGGAGTACAGATTGTAGAACGGGCGGCGATCACTGCATTGCAGGTGTGTGAGGAGGATCCTACACCCGGCTTTAGGAGTGTCTCAGATACTCCATCATCTTGGCTGTGACATGTTACTCTCAGGCCATTTTGACAGTCACTGCCAAAGACAGTCACTACCTCTTCTCCCCGCCATGCAAAAAGCCCCATAATATGATGTATGTTTTTTATGATCTGCTTTTTTTTTTTTTTAATCTCTTTCTCCCTTCTGTTTTTTGTCGTTGCTTTGCCTCTACCCCTTTCTCTGGTTTGGAATTCACATGCATATAATGTAGGAAGCAGCATCCCTGGGCTGCACTTCTTTGTCGGTGACTCTCGGCTGGCCTGGGTTGCCATGGATTAACTGTTATGGAGCATATTGATCCAAACTAATGCAGGCATTTAGGCATAAAGAGGGAGCTCAGTGCAGAAAATGGATTGTCTCGCAGTGTGCGGCCCCCATCACCGTCCGTACACTAGTGTTTAGGGTCATCAGCCTTCATTGAAAGCCAGCAGTTCAGTGTGCCGGCTGGTAGACGCTGCCTGGCTTCTGTAGTGTCAGGGAAAGCCTGCCAGGAGGGTGAGATGACCTCTGGCTGCTTGTTCCAGCTTTAGTACCACTCACGGGGTGCACACTCCTCTCAGAAGCCGCTCCCTAAATCCACACTAGCAAAGGGAAAGAGGAAACCAGACACATTTGCATAGACAAATTCAGGTAGATTCCTTATTCAGGCCAGACTGGGGCTTCTCGCACCCTTGTGAGCCCCAGGCTTAGCTTTGGCAAGGAAAACATGAAAGCACCATCCACCATGCTCACCCTTTCTTTTAGGATATACCCTAAGGGAAGCCTGGGCCTCTCGGCATCTGATTTCTTTCTGGTCATGGTTCTCCTTGCTGTGACATAGGGTGTGTTGTGGTCTCTTGTAGAAAGGGTAAGAACAGAGTACATCTTCAGGGGGTGCTGAAGCCTGCCGCCCCCCCCGCCCGGGACTATTGAGCAAGTTGGTTATTTGTTGCTCTGGTGACCTGAGGTTCCACACCTGCTTCTAGGTGCCGCTGCTGCTCAAGGCTCAGTGACCCAGGAAGTCGGGTGGCCTCCCCAGGAGCATCAGGGAGGTCGCGCATCACAGCTGCTGTTCATGCTTCAGAAGCTTGGGAAACTTTGGGAGGGGAGCAGCCCATCAGGGGAGAGCTTTGTTTTTTTCCAGCCTTGCCAACCGTCTTGTACCGTTTAGTTCTGGTCAAACCCAGCATGCAAATCACCTCTCGGTAGACCCCAGGGAGAAATGAGCAAGAAACCCTGCTCTTCCCTGGGCTCCTCCTCTGCAGTTTTCAGTTCAGGGTGGAAAACAGTGACTTACAATGTTTCAGCCTTGCTGAAAATTTAGAAATCCACCCTTTTATTGGTCAGAGATCTGAATTATCTGACTGCTCAATACAAAAGCCTGCACACTTTTCAGAGAGTTTATGTTCTGTAAGACTAATCTGGCTGATTTTTTTTTTTTTCTTTAAAAACTGAGTTTCCCATGAAAAATGCCATCAGAGAGAAGGGTAGGCCGAGTTTGGGACAGTTTGGGGTTTTTATAAGCATCGGCTTGGTAGGAAATGTACTTATCTCATTTTTGAGGGATTGCTACTACTGGGACCGTGAACTCTGCTTGGAGATCAATTAAGCATTTGTAGCTCTGAGTGATTCTTTTACTTTTTACCTTTTGCGTTTATTTTAACATCTAAATAGCAAGGGCAGGGTAATGCATTTCAGCAGGAAATTTGTCCAAATGATCTTATCTCTTCTAAACTCTAAATGTTTTTGCATTCTGGTTAAAAGAATTTCATTTTATTCCTCTAGGGTTGACACCCACGCCATTTAGGTCAGGATGCTACTGTGCCTGCAGTTGGAATCTTTTCTGTCAAAATTTTATTTGTTCATCATCATTATCATCTATTGATGTGTGTTCAGGGCTCAATAGTTTCCATGGCTCACTCCCAGACCTCGCCCCTCTTGGCTTATGCAAAGTACAGACAGAGTTTGTAGGAGCTCAGTTTTAGAGATGAGGAAACTGAGGCCTTGTAATGTTAAATGACTTGCCCAAGGTTACAAGGTGGGAAATGTGAAGGCAGTTGGTTTCCTTCCAGGCCCAGCGTCCCCGATACATTGTTTGCCTGAAGCTGCCCCTTGAAGGACTGATGTCAGTAGCAGATGGCAGTTTTGTGGTGGGGACCGGCTGCCTCCCAGTCTCAGTCCATTGTTTACCCTCTTACTTGCCTCCCTTGCCTTTGTTGCTAGCCTCTGAAGAGCGTTTGACCAGTCATCAAAAATAATGCCTGACGCCAATTACCTTGGGTATCATTTGGCCAATTTGGCACAAACATTCCACCTAGTCTGATGGATTTTGTCCTCTGTGCATTTTGTGAGGGGGCTTTTGATTTTTAAAAGTGATACTGAGTTCTTTGTTGGCTTAGTCCCTTTTTTCTCTTTTTGAAGAATTTACTGACTGGAACAACGGGGACTGTTTTCAAAGTTCTTTTTCCTATTGTGAAAAATGTCAGACTCATGCCTTCTCTTGCCTAATCAGACCCTCGAATCCCTTTGATTATATACGTGTGACACAATAGACACTATATGCTTGCACATTCCCAGTGATGGGAAACTCACCACTTCCCAAGCCCACATATTCCATTTTTAGACCACTCTGGCTGTTGTAAGGAGTTTTTTTTATGTTGGGTTAAGTATGTCTCTCCGGAGAAGGCAATGGCACCCCACTCCAGTACTCTTGCCTGGAAAACCCCATGGACGGAGGAGCCTGGTCGGCTGCAGTCCATGGGGTTGCTAAGAGTCGGACATGACTGAGCAACTTCCTTTTCACTTTTCACCGTCCTGCACTGGAGAAGGAAATGGCAACCCACTCCAGTGTTCTTGCCTGGAGAATCCCAGGGACAGGGGAGCCTGGTGGGCTGCCGCATATGGGATCGCACAGAGTCGGAGACGACTGAAGTGACTTAGCAGAATTATGTCTCTCATCCAACTTTTGGTTCTATACCTTGGGACTTCATAGAACGAGACAGATGCTTTTTCCCCCATGAGTGCCCATTGGATATTTGCAGACTCTGATCATCAACCCTGAACCGTGATTCTCATTTGCTCATGCAAGGTGGTTCACTGCTGCTTTATCATCTTAACTCTCTTTTGGATCTTCTGCCTCCTGGGCTGCAAACTCCAGGCCTTTGAGTGCTTGGCAGAGAGAATAAGTGAGTGAAGCTGGCCAAGTAAGATCATTTGTGGCAGTTGGCCTACCACCTCAGCCAGGGCAATATAAGAAGGGGGGTGGTGATTATGATTGGCCTGAGAACACATGTCCTGTTTCAAATGGGCAGTCACTACTTGGGTTCAACCAGTTGTTACCATTTAGAATGTAGGCCCAGCCAGATCTTTCAGTTTTTCAACAGATGCCATTAATCTGGATTAAAGCTTTATGCTTTTAAAGAGATTTTGCCAAATGGACCTGCAGAAGACTGTACTGTCAAAAATCTTCTTTAAATGTGGTCAGAGAAAGAAAACAACATCACTTCCTAATTTATGGTGTATATAATGCTTCTATTAATGTAGCTCAAGGGTTGAATTAGCCCTTTTCACTGCCCACTCTCTCATTGCACCATATATATTGTATCTGCTATGTTTCTCCAACCCACTGGGCTAGGAGCCTCATCAGAGAGAAGAAAATGAAATTAATTTAATATGACTTGTTCTTGGTGACCCTGTGCTGGCTCCAAGTGGATATTGCTTCTTGTCTGAGATGTTTACAAGTTTTCCTTTATGAACCTGTTCAGGAACCCTGCCTGAGAGTGACACCATATTCTCCAATCTGGAACTGGCAACTCAAACTTCTTTCCCCCTTTGAAAATCAGAACATTTTCCCATCTCCAGCTTTTTGGCACTTATCCTATCTTTCACAGTATCCTCAAAGATCACTGATAGTGTTTGGTAATCTTATTCACAAGCATTTTCCAGTAACCTGGGTTCTAATTCATCTTGCTGTCAGGTGTAATGGTCTGTTCTGCATTTATTCAGAGTTCAAATTTCCATTTCATCCTAATAGAAAATGAAAATAGAAATTCAGTGATTGACTTCAGTGTTTTTTTTTTTTATTACACATCCATATTCATTTTAGGCCATCTTTTTAATGGCATAAGTCTAGAATTGAGGGGAAGAAGAGCAGGTAGTGAAGACGATCACAGAGAAGCATTTATTTACTCACTCACTTATACATTCACTCAGTGAACACTGAGCGTCGACTTTGTTCTTAGCCTTGTGTTGAGTGTTGTGAGAGATGCAAAATATATGATATATCCTTAACTTCCAAGAGTTTTCTTGGAATATGGCAATAAAATCAGTGAAGGAAAAGAAAGAAAAATCTAAAATCTAAAAAACTCCCAATTTATCATGAGAATGAATTTAATCTTAAAGAGATTATGCCATAGAGTGATTGGACAATGACCTTAAGAGCCATCATCACCTTCACTGGCTTCAGTGAGGAAAGTAGGCTGGGTTGGGGAACAGTGGGGAGTAGTGGGGACTGTGGATGACTAGGGAGCTCATTTAGAGGCGGCAGCCCTGCTCAGCTCTCCTGTCATTACTGTAAGCCCAGAGTGGTTAGTTCTTTCAGTGTTTCCAGAGCATCTGGATTTCAAAACAAAATCTCCTAATTTTTATTTTAAATATTTAGAAATTTAACTTTTAAAACATTTTAAAAATGGGGTTGTCTTTTCCATTATTGAGCTGTAAGAGTTCTTTCTACATTTTGGATACAGTTCCTTATGAAATACAAGATTTGCAGAATTCCATTCTGTTGGTTATCTTTTCTCTTTTCTGATGGAGTCCTTTGAAGCACAAAAGTTTTTAATTTTTATGAAGCTTTATCTATTTTTTTCTTTCTTTCTTCATGCGTTTGGTGTCATATCTAAGGATTCTTTGCCAAATCCAAGGCCATCATGAAAATCTCCAAATTTTTAAGAGGTAGCGCCAGTTTATAAGAAATACTTTGCTTTTTGAATGAATCTGTCAGTAGGAAAGCTTCAGCCCATGCCCACCAGTCTTCAACTTCTGGCCTACCAGTTGAAGTCAATAAAGGGTCTTGCTGATGAGGCCTCATCCAGTTTACCTGTTTCATCTTAAGGTGTTTTCTCTATAATAGGCCTGTGCTGCCATAACCACATTAGAACAATTCCTTGTCTCTGACTCCTCCATACTTTTTCCCACCTCCAAATATTTCCCCATTTGTGCCTTTATTCTGCTTAAAATGTCTTCCTTCTCCCCCCACCCCCACTTTTTTTGGTTTGGCCAACTCCTGACTATCCTTCACTGCCTGCTCAAATGATCCCTCTTCCATGATGCCTTCCTAATAACTCTTCCAGGCAGAATCATATCTGCCTTTCTCTTCTGGACTTCATTATCCTTCATTACAATTTTGTGTTCGGTATTTGGGCCATGAACTCTTGAGAAATGCTTATGGTCATTTTCATTTCCCCCATGTGATTGGTGTACAATCAGTTGAAGCAGTGGCTAATAATTACTAACAAGAAGTTTTACTTTTCTAACTCACAGCCAAGCTCAAGCTGGAGTTATATTTTCTTTGACATTTGTCTTAGCTTGGGTCGCTATAACAAAATACCACAGGCAGCTGGGAAGCTTAAACAACAGACATTTATTTCTCACAATTCTGGAGGCTGGGAAGTCCAAGATCAAGGTGCCCACAGATTTGGCTCCTGTTGAGAGCATGCTTTGCTGCTTGTAGCCTTCTTACTGTGCTCACATGGTCTTTCCTCTGTGTGTAGAGAGAGAGAGCTCTCTGTCCTCCTCTTCTTAGAAGGGGACTAATCCCATTATGAGGGCACCACTCTCATTATCTCATGTGAACCTAATCACCTCCCAGAGGCCCCACCCATCTCCACACATCATCACGTTGGAGGTTAGGGCTTCAACATGTGAATTTTAGGGGGAAACACCAAGCATTCAACCCCTAACAACATCATATTTTCTGTTCCATTGAAAGTAGGGATTTTATTTGTTAAGGGAATATTCTTCATGGTTTGATGAATTTCCTTGTTTGTCCCTGATAGGGGAGATATTTATCTATGAAGATTGGATGAAGGCTGATATGTTTAAAGCCAAGGTGATGTTTGACAAGGTGATGTCTATCATATTCATGGTGGGAAGTTGGTTGGGGAGCATGGCACATCAGGTGCCTCCCAGTCAGGAAATCAGTGGATCTGGGGTGTGTATTGGAGTTCTCACCACCAGAGTTTATATGTTAGAGGCTACTTTTCTTTTCCAGAAACCTCTATTATTTGTTCATTCATTCATTCACTCACCCATTCATTCAATGACTGTTACAAGCCATGCTTCAGGCTATACAGCTTTGTTTAGCGATGGGATGTAATTAATTTTTATTTATCTCTAAGTCTCAGTCATGCATATGGTGTCTCATTTTGTGATCCCCCAAATTCTGGAAAATAGTCATTATTATGCCTATTTTATAGATAAAACCTGAAATCCAGAGAAATACGTTGTATTAGATTGCACAGTGAATAGTGGCAGAACTAAGGTTTAAATTGGAGGGGTCTGACTTCCAGCTGTGCAGGGAGGCAAGAAATATGCCAGGGCAATTCTGCTTTGAAACCCAGGGGTTTCTTCACTGGGGGCCAGTCTGGAACGGGTCTTAGTCTTTGACTTCCTGCCTTTCCTAGCCCTTCCACAATCCTTCTGATGAAACCTTGCCTATCCCCCAATTTGAGGCTGCTTAGATGTGTGAGATCCCTCTCTCCCACCCCAGGAAGTCATCTTTGAAGAAGTGTCTACTAGAGAATTGATAGAGGCTCCACCAACCTGGAAACACAGAACCAGAAATCTTAGATGTCTGCTAGTCCAATGCTCCCACTTTTGTATTTCCCTCCAGATGTGGAGACTGATGTTCAGAGAAGAGTTCTGGCTTGTAAGCACTTCTAGACCATATTTCCATGAACACAAAAGCTTTTTTGCTTGGTTCATTGCTGTAGCCTTTTGCCTAGCATCTCATTGGTGATCAGTAATGGTATTGCGTTGAATTGCTCCGGTGGGTGGGGCAAGCCCGGGTGGTGGTGGTTGCCTGGGAGGCAGAGCAGAGCAGTGCCTTGGAAAACACGATGAGGTGAGGATAGAAGAGGGTAAGGATTGGAGAGGTCAGGAGGACATGAGGTTAGGCTGGTTCAGAAACTGGGTCCTGTCCTTGTAGCTGCCAGGAAGTTGGGGGGATAGGGGCTGACTATTAAAGGTGCTGAGTTTAAATTCAGAACCTCTGGCCTAATACAGGCCATAGCAAGCTGTATTCTGGGCTCTATTTCCCTTGTAAATGATTTGTTCCTGATGGCTTGTTGGTGTTTATAAAATTTCTTGGCTGGCCCAGGAGTGGGGTTTTGGCTCTGTTCTCTTAATTTGTTTAATCATTAGGCCAATTTATGTTTGGAGTAGTGTTCCCTGAGGTGTATTCCATGAAATTGGATGTAAAGAGGCACTGGGTGGAAAAAAATAGTTCTGTGGTCAAATAGGTTTTGGAAGTTCTAGTATGAAGTGAGTTAAATAGTCTTGTTTCCCACAGGACTTATGGGAACCTTGATTGTGTTAAGTATGAACTGCCAAGAAGGGGCCGCAGATGTTCCTCAAACTTTATTCAGTCTTGTAAACCTTCATGGGATATCCACAAGACTGAGTTCTGAAGATTGACAGTGTCGGGCTATAGTTTGTGGGTTATCCAGTTTCTTTCTCTTTTTGCCTTTTACCCAGTTCCCTAATTTTTATAGTTTCCTAACAGGATAGTGTGGAGAAGAGAAGAGATAAAACAAATGTGTATCCAGCTCACATAAATGATTTCAATGTGGTGTTTTGAGGTCACTTAGAAAATGTGGGTTTTGACATTTCCAATTACTGAGCACTCAACCATTGATTTAAATGGTAATTTGGTGACAGCTCTTTCTGATCCATATGTGTGGCATGTACACGTGTGCCCAGCTGTGTGTGACAGTTTAGGGGGTGCCCTTAGCTGCAGGCAGCGTTCAAGGGGCCTTGAATGGACCTGGGTGCCACCCCTGAGATAGCGCAGTCGATGCCAGGTGATAATGGTGCAGATGGACACGCAGACACCCGCAGCCTGTGGAGCCTCAGAGGAAGCAGTCTCAGCCCCAAATCCAGGTGCAATAAAAATATGATTTTCTTTATTTTTCTGTAACTTGACTTATATTTCACATCTCTATTCTGCTTGAAATGACAGAAATAAATCTAAGGGAATTGGGGGTTTCTTATTGCTTTCTCTAGCGTTGTGGCCCAAGGTCCAGGGGGGCTGGGATAGTTCCAAGGGGACATCTGTTGTGGTTTATCATCAACCTACTTTGGCAACTACTAAGATATCCTCCTTCCTGCTGGGTCCGCAGTGGTCAGTCCTGCACTGATACTTCTCTGTTCCGAACCTGAGGCCACTTTGCCCTTTCCCCTCCTCAGCTCCTTCTATGAGATATGCAGGCACCAGGAGTCATCCTGAGGCTCCCACACCATGCTGGGTCATGAGAGACTCCGGACATTTGTCTCAGGCTCGTGTTGCCACTTACTTCTCCTCCAAGGCCTCCCTAGGGTGCTGCCTGGGGAAGTGGCCCTGCTCCTCCAGCCTCAGATTCTGCAAATTATGCAGGCATTCTGTCATCACCTACTCTCCCTGGGCTTGTCTAAAGTGAGATAGGGTGGGGATTATTTTCTTACAGATCCCTAAAAGCTACATACACCTTGCCTTACAGTCTCCTGAATCTGTATCTGTGTGTGGAGGAGGGAAGGGGAGGGGAGGGGAGGGGGAGTTAATAGGGGTGGTCCCCTGGCTCTTTGTCATCAGAATTTCTTTCAGATCTTTTGTCCATAATCCACATTCTTTCTCTTCTCCCTGAGAACTAGGGTTTTGAAAGTCAAAAGCCAAGAATTGACTCTTTCCCTCTATTATCCCTGAGGCACTGAACAGAGAATGCCCTCCTTGCCTGAGTAATGTTCAGGAAATCTAAGGAAATATGAGAGAAAAACCATCAATACTCCATCCCTATCTTGCCCCATCCTGCCCCAGGCCATCACCACCTCTTGCTGGGACCATGGCAATATTTCCCTATCTCAGAGTTTTTCTACCTCCGCACTACTGATGTTTGGGTCTGCATCATTTTTTGTTGTGGGGGCTGTCCTGCACCATGTGGGATGTTGAGCTGAATCCCTGACCTAACCCACTTGATGTCAGCGGCAACCCCCCCTCCTCCCACAAATTGTCACAACCAAAAATGTCTCTGCTAACTGCTAACTCACTTCAGTCGTGTCCAACCCTGTGCGACCCCATAGATGCCAGCCCACCAGGCTCCCCTGTCCCTGGGACTCTCCAGGCAAGAACACTGGAGTGGGTTGCCATTTCCTTCTCCAATGCATGAAAGTGAAAAGTGAAAGCAAAGTCGCTCAGTTGCGACCCCATGGACTGCAGCCCACCAGGCTCCTCCATCCATGGGATTTTCCAGGCAAGAGTACTGGAGTGGGGTGCCATTGCCTTCTCCAACATTGGCAAATGTCCCCTGGGGGTGGGGAATAAGCCCCAGTTAATGCCACTGAAAAAGTGACAAATAGATTCAAGGTATGGATCTGATAGAGTGCTTGAAGAACTATGGACAGAGGTTTGTGACATTGTACAGGAGGCAGTGATCAAGACCATCCCCAAGAAAAAGAAATGCAAAAAGGCAAAATGGTTGTCTGAGGAGGCCTTACAAATAGCTGAGAAAAGAAGAGAAGCTAAAGGCAAAGGAGAAAAGGAAAGATATACCCATTTGAATGTAGAGTTCTAAAGAATAGCAAGGAGAGATTAGAAAGCCTTCCTTAGTGATCAACACAAAGAAATAGAGGAATACAATAGAATGGGAAAGACTAGAGATCTCTTCAAGAAAATTAGAGATACCAAGGGAACATTTCATGCAAAGATGGGCTCAATAAAGGACAGAAATAGTATGGACCTAAAAGAAACAGAAGGTATTAAGAAGAGGTGGCAAAAATACACAGAAGAACTATACAAAAAAGATCTTCATGACTCAGATAACCACGATGGTGTGATCACTCACCTAGAGCCAGACATCCTGGAATGTGAAGTCAAGTGGGCTTTAGGAAGCATCACTACAAACAAAGCTAGTGCAGGTGATGGATTTCTAGCTGAGCTATTTCAAATCCTAAAAGATGATGCCATGAAAATGCTGCACTCAATATGCCAGCAAATTTGGAAAACTCAGCAGTGGCCACAGGACTGGAAAAGGTCAGTTTTCATTCCAGTCCCAAAGAAAGGCAATGCCAAAGAATTCTCAGACTACTGCACAATTCCACTCATCTCACACACTCACAAAGTAATGCTCAAAATTCTCCAAGCCAGGCTTCAATAGTACATGAACCATGAACTTCCAGATGTTCAAGCTGGATTTAGAAAAGGCAGAGGAACCAGAGATCAAATTGCCAACATCTGCTGGGTCATCGAAAAAGCAAGAGAGTTCCAGAAAAACATTTACTTTTGCTTTACTGACTATGCCAAAGTCTTTGATGTGTGGATCACAACAAATTGGAAAATTCTTCAAGAGATGAGAATACCAGACCACCTGACCTGCCTCCTGAGAAACCAATAAGCAACAGTTAGAACTGGACATGGAACAACAGACTGGTTTCAAATCAGGAAATGAGTACATCAAGGCTGTATATTGTCACCCTGCTTATTTAACTTATATGCAGAGTACATCATGAGAAATGCTGGGCTGGAGGAAGCACAAGCTGGAATCAAGATTTCCGGGAGAAATATCAATAACCTCAGATACGCAGATGACACCACCCTTATGATAGAAAGTGAACAACTAAAGAGCCTCTTGATGAAAGTTCAGTTCAGTTCAGTTCAGTTGCTCAGTCATGTCTGACTCTTTGCAACCCCATGAACCGCAGCACGCCAGGCCTCCCTGTCCGTCACCAACTCCCGGAGTCCACTCAAACCCATGTCCACTGTGTCAGTGATGCCATCCAACCATCTCATCCTCTGTCGTCCCCTTTTCCTCCTGCATCAGGGTCTTTTCAAATGAGTCAGCTCTCTGCATCAGGTAGCCAAAGTATTGGAGTTTCAGCTTCAACATCAGTCCTTCCAATGAACACCCAGGACTGATCTCCTTTAGGATGAACTGGTTGTATCTCCTTGCAGAGGAGAGTTAAAAAGTTGGCTTAAAACTCAACATTCACAAAACGAAGATCATAGTATCCAGTCCCATCACTTCATGGCAAATAGATGGGAAACAATGGAAACAGTGAGAGACTTTATTTTTGGGGGCTCCAAAATCACTGCGGATGGTGACTGAAACCATGAAATTAAGACACTTGCTCCTTGGAAGAAAAGCTATGACCAACCGAGACAGCATATTAAAAAGCAGAGACATTACTTTACCAATAAAGATCTGTCTAGTCAAAACTATGGTTTTTCCAGTAGTCATGTATGGATGTGAGAGGTGGACTAAAAAGAAAGCTGAGCACCAAAGAATTGATGCTTTTGAACTGTGGTGTTGAAGAAGACTCTTGAGAATTGGACTCTTGAGAATTGGACTGCAAGGAGATTCAACCAGTCAATCCTAAAGGAAATCAGTCTTGAATATTCATTGGAAGGACTAGTCCTGAAGTTGAAACTCCGGTACTTTGGCCACCTGATGCGAAGAACCGACTCATTAGAAAAGACCCTGATACTGGGAAAGATTTAAGGCAGGAGGAGAAGGGGATGACAGAGGATGAGATGGTTTGATGGCATCACTGATGCAATGGATGTGAGTTTGAGTAAGCTCCAGGAGATGGTGATGGACAGGGAAGCCTGGTGTGCTGCAGGCCATGGGGTCTCGAAGAGTTGGACATGACTGAGTGACTGAACTGAAGTGAATGCCACTATCCTCTGATCTCCCTGCTTCTTCTCTTATCTTCAGAGTCTGTTCTCCCCACAGCAGCCAGCAGTAATCCTTACACAATTTAATCATGTCACTTCCTAGTTTCAAACCCTCCGGTAGAATTTCACTGCTCAAGAATCGAATCCAAATGCCTAGCTGGGCTTACGAAGCTGTGCTCTGTCCATCTTGGTCACCTCACCTCTCCACTCTCCAGGTCCTTTGAATTCTCTAAACTTGTACCCACTTTGAGACTTTGCACGTAACTTTTCCTTCTTTCTGGAACCCTATTAACCCTGTATTGTCACATGGCTGGCTCCTTCTAGGTATTTCACCCCTGCCTTGCCTGTTATTTTCTGATCACCCAATCTTAAGTAGCTGTGGAGTAACTAATGGATCAACTGACTTGAAGACTCAGGAGAGCACTTACAGCTCTATGATATTTTTCCTCTTTAATTTTTTTTTCTTTTTTACCAGAATTGAAAGTCTATAAGAACAGGACTTTTGTTTCTCATGTTTGTGTTTTATTAGTACCTAGAACAACATTTGGTGTATAATAGGTGACTGTGGGATTTGGTGAGTGAATAGTGAGAGTAAATGCCGTTGTTCTGGACTGTGTACATAAGCACATGTATATATTCTGCTTTGGGGTGCATGGTTTGTACCAGAAATTACAGTTGAGAGGCACAAAATGGAGCAGATTCAAGCTTTCTAAAACCCTGACCAAGAGGTAATTCAAGAAGATGAAGAATCAAAGAAGGGGCAGTTGTGTCTCTGTAAAACTATCCAACCTTTGGCTTAGAAAGGAATGAAGTAGAGAGACCAGGGGGCCACTTGCAAGGATCCCACAGGGAATTTAATATTTTCCATTAATTGAGTATGTATGTAGCTGAAAGGGGGACACAAAAGGGGATAAAATATAGCCTCTGTCCCTGTCTTTGACGGACTCACAGTTTTCTAGGAAAGGTAGTTGAACAAAAATAGATGAATTGATTATGATACAGTGTGGTCAGTATTGGGACAGTGCTGGAATCACACTGTGAAAACCAAGTGAAAGTGACAGCTTTGTTGGGGAGAGGTGGAGAAGTTCTTCTAGAAGAAATGACTTTTAGGCAGGGCTTTCAAGGATGGGTAGAAGCTCTCCAAGTGTTGAAAGGCATTTCATGAAGAGAGAACAGCATGCGCAAAGGCATCGGGGTCATGAAAGGACCTGGGTACTTGGACAGTGGTGAGAAGTCTGATGTTGCTAAAATCCAGAGTAAGTAGAATGGAGTGGAGGTAGGGGATGAGACCAGAAGTGACAGGAGTTTAAAGTTCATTTCTAGCCAGTGGCTCTGTGAGTCTTTGATCTTGGAGATACTGGATGAAACTTATTTTTTGATAATATTTTTTTCTGATTTTGGATGTAATACATGCTCATTCTTTTAAAAGTTTTGAAAATACAGGGGAAAAAAGAATCTAGAAGCTACAACTTGAGATAATCACTATAAAAATTCAATGTATTACCTTTCAGACTTCATACCTCTATCAAATCTGTTTTATATCTATATATAATAAAAAATGGTCTTCCCTGGTGGCTCAGGTAGTAAAGAATCTGCCTGCAATGCAGGAGTCCCAGGTTCAATCCCTGGGTTGGGAAGATCCCCTGGAGGAGGAAATGGCAACCCACTCCAGTATTCTTGCCTGGAGAATCCCATGGATAGAGGAACCTGGCCGGCTACAGTCCATGGGGTCACAAAGAGTCAGACACAATTGAGCAACTAACACTTTCACTTTCACCTATGATAGGATCATAGATCTTTAATAGGTCTTTAATGAAAAGTTATAAAAATAAAGCCTAGAGGCACATCATCATAGGCCTGTAGGACTATGGCTTGAAATAGAGTATGGCCTTACAAAAAAGAGACTTTGCTAAGTAAGAACATCAATCAGTATGCATGACCTCCCACATGTTTTGATGGTCCATGAGGGAGGGCTGAGGATTTGTTTGTTGGAAACCATTTTCTTGTGGTGATAGACTTGTGTGGCCATTTCTGTCCCACCAGATTTATATAAAGCTCATCAAGAACTTCCCTCCACATCTGTTCCTACTACTTTCAGCTAAAAAATTTCCCCTTCCTGGTCCCCCATAGTCTCACTTCCCTGTTGGTACCCAGGCAGCTGTTCCTGCCTTTGGCAGGAAGTATTAAAAGGAGAATCCTGTCAAAGGCAAAGAATTCAGGCTCCACAGCAGGTTCCTCCTCCCCGTTGGTACTTTCCCTCATTGTTGCTCCTCTGCCTGCATCCCTGGTCATCAGTGGTGCTTTCGGGATTCCTGATTGCTGGTCTGCTCCCAGCAGTGGTACCTTGCTACTCCCCTTGCTTCTGAGGGCTAGTGAGGGTATTTTCAGAGTATAGTTTACTGTTGATCAGTTTTCCAACCCTTTGTCAGATAGGAAGTCCTGGATCCCTGTCGGTGGGTAGAGTTCCCATGGAGGAGTTGTCCCCAGTGGGAGGGGACAGCTCCACAGGGGAATCTTCCATAGCTTAAAGTGCCTTACGTGGAACCAGAGAGAGATGCCATGAGAGGACCTTCCCAGTAAAACACCTTAGTCACCTTCAGGGATACAAAACGGTGGGTGTCTCTTCTCTGATTTCGTTTGTACTAAAGAACGCATATTGGCTGAGCACAACGTGGCTGCTTTCCAGCTGTCATCTCAGCAGGACATTTCCAAGCAGAGTTACCGGCATGTTACTTTGTAGTTCACAGAATCTTTATTGTGATCAGTGGTCTCTCCAGACAGCGTGTTTTGGATCTCCCGAAGATACATCATCTTGGAGAAACCGAGGCAGGACAACAGCCACTCTCGCTTCTGACACCTGATAATCCATTACTCCTTGACTTCCCAGCCTGGCCATTTGGACTTCTGACCTTTTGCCTGATTGTGTTTGAGTTTATTTGTCCCTTGACAAAGCTACTCTAAGGCTTTTGTTTCGGCCTGATCCTTCTGCCTCAGGCCTTACTCTGAGTACCTCTGTCTTGCTGGATCTCCTACTTGGCATGATATTGCCATCAAAACTCTGTGTCAAAAATGGTGGAGGCCTTATTGTTTTATGCCAGAAACACAGAATTGTTAGACCATTGGGAATAGTTGGAAAGAAATGTTGAGAATGTAGTGATCCAGTTCACTTTGATTTAGTTTAACAAGTATTTATTGAGTTCCTACTATGTTCCCTGACATCATAGACTTTATAGTGCTGCAAGAAAAACAAATTTTAACTTGTAATTACAAAAATACTGAGTATTATGAAAAAGTGATTTAGAAGTCTTCGGGGAACATATAGGAAATGGATCTAAATGGTTGACAATGTTGTGATTTCTGATATTGGTCTATAAAACTGAATCAATTGGCTAAGCTTACCTTCCCACCATTATTTTCTGAGTTATATAATATTTAGACTGAGCCATCTCTCCATTGGAGAGGGTCAGAAGCCATCAAAATACTTAAGGGGTCAGGAAGATGGGTACTTCTAAGAGAAACGCACAATTCTTTGTGTAAAAGATAAAAACGGTTCCAGAAAGGGAATTTCATAATAGTTACACTCAAGTTGGTAAATATAATCATTGGATAAGTGCTTTTAAGGTGAAATTAAAGCCAGGGATCAACTGAAGAGGATTGAAATCCATCTTGGTTGGATAGAGTTATGCTAAAGTCACAGAAAGTGGCTGAGACAAGAATACGGATTGTAAAAGGAGGCAGCTGTGATGGGGTGGGGATCGTTCTCTGGATGGAATTGCACAGACCTGGGTTTGAGTCTTGGCTTGTGGCTTATTAGCAGAATGATAAGTCTTTCTATATACAAGAAAGAGAAGAAAACACAGATAATATCCTGCCAGTTTCCCTATTTGAAAAATGGGGACAGTAATCCTTCATTTGTGTGTGTGTGTGTGTGTGTGTGTGTGTGTGTGTGTGTGATGGGGGGCAGGGAGGAAAGAGAGAATTAGTTGAAACAAGACAAATCAGAATTTCTGGCATGCTTCTTGGCACATAGGAGCATTCACTGAACCATGGAAATGTTAGCTCAACCTATCAGAAGGTCACCAGCCTTGAGTCCTGGAGAGTGAACCCGAGCCTACATGTGAAACCCTTAGTGAATGCACCAGATTAGAGGGAGAAGAGAGTGAGGCAGTACTGGAAAACCATCAGGAGATGGTTTTCCTGATGGTTTCCAGTACCACACACACACACAAGTATGGGCATGCTGCTAGAAGAGGAAGGCTCCAGTAAATCTTAGGCACCATGCCTTAAGTAGGCATGATGCTTTCTCTTGCCCTATTGCATTTTTTTCCCCAGTGTGGCTCCTGGGCCACCCACATCTGAATCTCTGGGGTTTGATACCCAGGAACCTACATTTTACAAGTGTCCCAGTTTTCGTGAACTTGGAATATTTGAATCTGCTCTGTAGTGAGCTCACCAACTTGACTGTTTGTGTATCTTTTTTTGAAGGCAAAAGAGCATTTAATTGTCACGTAGACTACTGATGAATGAGAAAAAGAACCAAACCTGAGCACTGTGTGTGTGTGTGTGTGTGTGTGTGTATTAAAATCCTGTGTTTTTTTAAAATTAAAAAAAAATGTGTCTTTATGTATTTACATGTGTATAAAGAGTCCCATAGTTCTTACTGACTGGTAATGATGTTTACTGTTGGGAACTAGGATTGAGGTGGAGGTCAGGGATTGGGGCAGGATGGCAGTGACAGGGAACACTGAAGAGACCTTTCCCCTTTATATTGGTCAGTATTGATTCACTTCTAAAGTAATGAGCATGATTACTTTTCTAATTAAAAAAACCCACCAACTTGACAATAAGTAAGGCATTTGACAAATTTTCCTGCTATGGAAGATGTTCAAACATCTTTCTTATCAAAAGAAAAGAAAGAATGGTAGAAATAAGGAAAGACACCTGTAAGAGATTTAAGTTATGCTTTACTTCTTATGGCGCTCATTATGTAGTGTAAGAATGATTGCTGAAATGAAATTTACTGGTTTATTCCCCCATGTAGCAAGGAAAGTGCTTTTCCCTTCTCTTTCAAAATTTTAAGAGATAGGCATGGAGGGGGAATAGTCAAGCCCAACCATTTAATTTATTGGATTTAAATCAGAAGCCATTGTGAAGCTATGTCCAGATTCAGGGATTCAGAGGCATAGACCTGGTTTTCCATCTGTGGTCTGTCTTTTGAATAAAGCACATCTCTATTCTGCATCCTTGTTTCCTCATCCGTACAATGAGGGTGTTACCTACCTTTAAGGCTAGTCACTGTGAGGATCAAAGGAGGTGCTGTATGAGAGAGTAAACTCTAGAGTGCTGCAGAAATGTTAATTATTTCTATTTTTGCCTAGTGCCCTCCCCCTCATGCTGCTATTACCGCAGGGGTGTTTATGTGTCTGTCTCCCTGTGAGCTCATTGAGTGCAGGGGCCTTGTTTTATTCATTCCCCAAATTCTTATGCCTAGTGCCTGCCACACAAGAGGCATTCAAAGCAAGTTCTGGAATAGCTATCAAGGATAGAAAAATACATGCACAGTTAGGTTTCAGCTTATGAAAATATTAAGATGGTCTTCCAGGAAATGCTGTCTTCTACTTCTATTTAAAGGAATTTTAAAAAATTCACTCAAGTCCACAACAGCAGTGATACTGCTCACAGAAGGTAAAGAATTTTATTAAGGAAAATTTAATTGCCCGATTTCTAAAGAGACGGCCACAGCTCTCCATCCTCATTACTGTCAAGTGCAGGATGGCTGTTTCCAGGGAGGACAACATGAGTGAAAAAAGATTGTGAAAAGGAAAATCCTGATACTCCTTGAGAAAAGTCTCCCAAGAAACAGAAATGCCCCTGGATTACCAGTTTCCTTTATTGTTTGTCAGAGCCCTAGAATAAGCCTTCTCTGGAATCCTCAGACAAAGGGCCTCTTCGGCCTCTACCCCAGACCTTGGCTGGTGAATCACAAAGTCCCTTATTTCCCCTGGAAAATAAATTGCTTGACAAAATTGGAAGGATTATCTGAGGCCCAATTTAGGGGGCTCTGGTACCTCTAAGACCCAGATAATTATCATCTGAATGGGCCAAGGGGAGGACTGGGGCCAAGACTGGAAACAGCCCTGTTCTAGATCTGTAGTGAAGACAGAAGGGACCAGTCTCAGCTCTGGTAATCTGGACCATCCTCCAGTACTGCCATGAATCTGTACTGTCTTCTGCCTTTCCTGTACCAGTTGCCTAAGCCAGAACAGCTGGAGAGCACCATTACATAGGTTCATAATTGTCCAAACAAGTACTGATTGTTGCATGGACTATCATCAGCCTAGGTGAAGTCTCTAGTGGCTTGCCAAAAGGCTCTGTCCTGTTCATTGTTTTAACTGAGTATTTGGTTGAGGACATGAGCATGCCTCTCCAGTTTGAGAATGTCAGGAAACCAAGGAATGCAGGCTTAGTGATCAGGACATGGTTGTTGATACTGAACTGTCTAAGGTTTGCAGCCCAGCTTCTGTACTTTCTAACTGTGTGACTTTGGGCAAATCTTTTCATCTTTTTGAGCTTCAGTTTCCCCATCTGTAAAGTGGAGATAATTATCCAACCTAACGAGTTATCTGGGGGGTTAACTGAGATAAGGGAAGTAGAGCCCTCTGCATGGTGCCTGGCACATAGTAAGGACTCAGTGTTAGCTATTATTGTTAGAAAATCATAACTATGAGAGTAGTATGGCCAGTTTGGGAGTCCAGTAGATCTGGGCTCAGATTCCAGCTGTACCACTTACTAGTTGTGAACGAATTGTTGAAACTCTCTGAGGCTCAGCTCTCTGTACCATTGTAAAATAGGAACAATAATACCTACCTTGGGCATTTCTGTAAAGAATTCAGGCCAGACCAGACACACAAGGAGATGCTCCATAAACAGTGGTTGCCATGAAGAGAAACAGCACATCATGTGGCAAACAGAACCAGGAAGCTGAGCAGTCTTAAGAGAATGGGATGGGGTACCAACTCTAAAAATGTAAGTTTAATAGTATCCTTAAGAGAACGCCACCAGCTCTTCAAAAGAAGGAAACATTTTTGAATATTGAGCCCTGAAAGAAATTTCTCCTTTGAATAGATAGCAGTGTGAGTGAGGCAGTAACAAATTGGCCTTTGGTTAGGATGCCAGAACTTGGACCCTGGTTCTAGTCTGGTCCTTTATCCAAGTGGTTCTTGGCCCCTCTCTAGAAGGTTCCAGGGAAATAGATGATAGAGGCCATGGACTAGGAAATGAACACCTGTCTTGAAGCTGTGACTCAGTGACCTAATGCAGAAGTCTGGTGAGCTGTGCTATATGTGGACTCGTATGGCCCAGGTGGCGTGGGCATATAGGCCTCCCCTCCAAGGCCATATGTGAATCTTGTTTCTATTGCTCCAGGGTAACCAAAGCTGATCGGGAGCTTGAACCTCTGCCTCTTCCCTGTAGGGACCAGTCTGAACAACCACCCTGCCTTTTCTCTGAGATGCCAACAGGCCTAACCAGACCCAAAGGAGCAGAGACAATCAAAAGCCTGGACCCACCCAGACTTAATCTTTGACCTCCTTGGAAGCAACCTCTTGGAACTTTGGTCCATGAAAGTGCCTAGAACCTGGAAAGTCCATAATATAAGTTCCTTCCTGTCTTCCTCTGTGGAAGACATTAATGGAGAATCAGTGACACCCTGCCTGCATTCTCAGTGTTGCTCCACAGCATGCCTACTGGGCAGCCAGGAGCTGAGTATTTAGTCCTCAGGGATTTAAGAATGCCTCTTTGATGTCCTTCTCTTTCTCCAGATGTTTAAAGCAGCTCAAAACTAAATTTTAAAAAGTCAGTTTATTTTCTTCCCAACTGTCACTGATCACCATACAAGCAAAAGATGGTCTTCAGACCAGTGATGAATTTTATTGAGATGCACAACAAAGTTGAGCAACTTCATAGAAAAGAAGTTGTATTTCTGTATTTCTGATTCTTACGAGACAAACTAGATGATCTGGTGCACTGGGCCTCTGTTCCTTCATGGCAGCCAGTTAGCCAGAACTGAGTGGCAGCTGCCACTGCTAGGTGAGGCCTGCATTCTTAAGTCTCCACCACTTCTTGGGCCAGGAGCTCTGGGGTCCCCACACCCCCTTATCTCACACCCACTGCTTCACTCATTTCCCCAAGCTCCCTGGTTTCTATGTACAGTTGGGTTTGCCACTTCTTAATAAGGCCAAGAAGATATATTCTATCTTGTCTTTCAAATTATGCTCATCAGATAGGGTTATACAATGAGAATCAAATGATTCAGTATCTATGAAACGAAAATGCCTGACTTGCCACCATCCTTTCAAATTTCACAATCGAGACTTCCTGCCATTACTTTTTTTTCCTTCTTCACGTCTCAAGGATGAGTTCAAGGGCAAGACACTGTCTTTCAAGGAGAAGTGCTGTAGGGTTTGCCTCTGATCCATCCCTGAGGGGACATGGGGACGGGGGGCTGGAGAGTGCTTCAGCTGCTGGAGGCTGTTAAGGACCTGGTGATGTGGTGGACGGTGCCTTATTCACCCCTGTAGTTGTCACCACAACACATTTGTAGTAGCTAAAAAAAATCCCTCAATGTAAGTTGACAGTTTGCACACCAAAGCACAATTCACTAAAAGCAAAATGTTGCTCAAACAGTGTGGTCCAGAAACTGTACATTGAACTGTGAAGTCAGACAGACCTAGAATGGAATTTCAGCCTCATCACTAATCGCTTAACCTTGGGCAAGTCATCTCACCCCTCTCTGCTTCAGCTTCCACCTTCTTAAAATGGGTACCTCTTGTGAGGATTAAATGACATAACTCTCATTCAGTATTTAGCTCAGTGTCTGTAGCGTGGGCAAAGCTCTGTTATTATGCTTCCCCAGATCTTGAGGGCTTGATCTGATCCAGGAGTGAGATTAGAACATTTATGGCAGAACTGGCAGCTTGGAGGCAAACTTAGATCCACTAGTATGTTTTGTTTGGCCTTTGGAACATTTACAAAGGTGAATGAATTCCCAACATTTAAAAATTAAAGCCTTTAAGAAATCAGGAGAGTTTACATACAAATACAGATTTCTGGCATTTCTTATGAATGGGAAGATCTAGAAACACTGGGCCCCTATTTTCAGACAGAGACAAGATTTGGCTGCCCCCCTCAACTGGGGCATGGGCTCCACTTTGTTCTTGGCCCACCTCACTCATTTTTTGTTACTTGCTTGGGCATTTGAGTTTTTTGATCTGGAGGAATGGATTGACCTTCATTTAAATCTTCCATAAGTATTTCTAGCAACCAGGCTTTGGAGAAGGAGACAGCAGATCATATTTCCTGGCAAATGCCCCAGTCCCTTCTGTGGTATCTATTATGCATAGGACCCTCAGCTCCAAAAATCTGTGGGGCACAGGTAGGGTCAAGTTTCTCTTAAAATAATCTGGGGGACTTCCCTGGCAGTCCAGTGGTTAAGACTCCTTGCTTCCAATGGATTCGATACCTTGTCAGGGAACTAAGATCCCACAAGCTATAGAGTGCAGTGTGGCCAAAAAATGCAATAAATAAAAATAAAACACTGAGGGACTGCAACAGAAATTGAGATAAAAGCAGAAACCAATGAATCGGGGAAAAAAAAAAAAACTTAAAAGAATCTAGGACATTGACAAAGATTTGCACCTGTGACTGGATGCCCACCTTATTGCAACACATACGTGGGCTGAAAGTTGAGAAGGAGCAAAGTGTAGAGCTTGCCCTCTAAGAACCCAGCTGGCCGAGTACAGACCGGGGAGAGGTGTGTTTAGCAGAGCACTGGCGAAAAAGACTCAAGGTTCTCGTTAACATTAAGTTTGGTGTGAGTCATAGGGAGGCAGCTGCCAAAAAACCTAATCTGATTTGGGGCTGGGTTTATGAAAGTCTAGTGTCTGGAAGACCTTTCTAACAATTAGAGCTGTCTTGAAAGGACAGGCAGACAGCCTCAGGAAGCCTGGAGCTCCCTGGTGTAGGAGGTGTTTGAAGCTGGGTGACATGCCCCTGGAAAAGATTGTCAGAGTGGGGATTTAGGCATCAGAGGGAGGTTTGTTCTATGTGACATATAAGGTCTCTGCCAACCCTGTGATTCTGCTTCCTGCAGCCCAGTGGAAGAAGATAATTTCCATAACAAAAGTAAAAACCTTGCTTTCTGATAGAGAAAAGCAGAACATACTGAAGAGGCAGCCATTTTGCTCAGGTTCTGTCAAAATGGCAATATAAACTCCTAGTTCTCACCTAGCAATCTGGGCAACATGTGTCCCTGGCCCCGCCTCATGCTTGAACCTCATCTCACCTGCAGCACCATCCTGACACCCACCTCATTTCTCAGAGAAGGAGGCGGTGGTGGGGAAGGATCTGTTTTGCACATTCTGCTAATTTGTTTAAGCTGAGCTTTTATGCAGAGCTTGCAAACTGACGGCACACGGGCCAGATCCAGTCCTCAGATGTGTTTGATTTGGCCTGGACTGTGTCTTTGAAAAATGTGAATTAGACGCCAACAAGTAAAAATGAGATTTCACATAAAACCTGGACTTCCGGCACCTTTTAAAAAAGTCAGAAGGTCTGGCAGCTCTGGGCCTGTATTCCCACATGGCAGCACGCGACGGTGCTGAGCACCAGAGCCCTTCTTAGACAGGATTTGTCTTGTACTTGGGCGCTGTCCTTATCCCCCTAACCTTGCCTGCTCCACTAGTTCACCTGACTGCCCCACTCCTAGGCCCCTGTAGGTACTGGTGTTAATGACCCCTGGTACAGTGTTGTGGTGGTGGTTTATTTTAATCAAAATGTCATTAAACTTTATTTTCATTAGGTAAAAGCTACTGATTTTCTCCAACTTTGAAGGGAGTATCCTGTTTGGGATGGTCCAGCTTAAAATATGGCCTTTGTGGTTTACCTGGATTTCACTTTCTAGGATGTGGGTTGGGAAGGGCACCTCAAAGAGGAATAGACATCTTCAGAGCAGCTGGAACCAAGATAAAATAAAATATGAGCCTCAGGAAAGGCTTGCTATAGATTCTAAGACAGTGCAGACCAAGAATGCAAAAAAGCACCACCGTCAGTGTCAAATTGAAATTTTCCTAACTCTGCAGAGGATGCCTTACTCCGAGAAGCAGAAGAGGTTTATTTGTTTATATAAGCATGACCAGCACATTAGGTGGCAGTTTGTTTTCAAGGCCACATCAAAATGCCCTGCATGGTCAGAGGCATCGTTTAGGTGGAGTCCCGGATGCCTCTTGGTCATCTCCCTAATGGTGTGGCGAGGAGCTGGGGGTCATGGGGGAGGGTTGGGAGTTGGGTGGAGGCAGCTGAGATGCCTTTGCAACTGCTCCTAAAGAATAACTGTGGCTCATATACCATTGGCCCCCATTTCTTGCATCTCAGCAAACAGCCCTCACTGTTCTTTTGAACTGCTCCAAGGCTTTTGAGGGCTTCCCAGGTGACTCAGTGGGTAAAGACTCCACCTGCAATGTGGGAGATGCAGGAGACATGGGTTTGATCCCTGAGTTGGGAAGATCCCCTGGAGGAGGGCATTGGAACCGACTCCAGTATTTTTGTCTGGAGAATCCCATGGATAGAGGAGCCTAGTGGGTTACAGTCCATGGGGTCACAAAGAGTTGGATATGACTGAAGTGACTGAGCATGAATGCATGTAAGGCTTCTGATAGTTTTCTTTCTACTGACCCAAATCTTCATCCTCGTATCTTCCACACCATGGGCCTAGTCTGGAGCCATGGAGAATGATAGTTTTCCCTTCCATGGCACAGCCCTGCAGATGTCTACCTAGTCGTCTCCTCTCTTTCTTGAGCTGGCTGACCTTCCTTGCTCGGAGGAGATGGGTTAGGGGTAGGGGAGCCGACAGACAGGTGGAGGCGGATGAAGTGATGTTCACATGGCTCTCAAGCTGGGCCGCTTCTGCTTGGAAGCCTGAGTTTCATATGAAGCACCTTCCTCTCCAAAGACTCCTCAGAAACTGTCTGCCAGCTGGTGGGGTCTGAGGGAGACTGAGAATAACTGAATCTTCATAGGAAACTTTGGTATTTGGTGGTAGAAATTGCAAGATCTTCACCAGAAGCAGAGGATGGTCAAGGGCTGCTAGGAATCAGGGGAGTGAGGTCTACTGTGGGCTTGTTGGTTGGCTGCCCCACCCCGAGGTGGAATCTGCTAGACCCTCACCCTTCTTGAGCCTGTCTCTTTTTTCTTAGGAACTCAGACCAAAGTTGTCCAACCCGGGACTTCAAAATCCTTAGGAACTCCCTACAAGACCACTTCGTTGCAGAACGAGCCACTCCCTACATGGGACTTTGGGTTTATCACTTAGGAAATGCCCTTCTGGTCTGAGTATTTCTAGTGTAGACAAAGGGTCTTGTCTGGCTGTCTATGGTACAAATCATCTGGCTCCAGTTTTCTGTTTTTACTGTAGTTGCCTCCGTGTATCCTTTTATTGAGTCATCTTTGCCTGTTGTTTTCCTTTCACCTTTCCCTATTTTTTTTTTTTTTAAGACTTGCCCTTTCTTGGGATCTTTCTTCCACAGATAGAAGTGATATCTGTGAATTGTGGAAATTCCAGGAAGAGTTATCTCTCGGGAATGCCAGGGACTGTCTGTGACTACTTGGCATCTGGAAGATGCTGGATCTCTATGGCAGGGGAGAAGATGTCATCTGAACTGCCTGGAGAGGGTTAGCAGTGTGGGGTGGTGAGTGAGTGGGTGGGGTTTTCCATAAGGTCTGTCTCTTCCTACTGTCTTCCTTCTACCTGCTCCCCCACATTTCTCACTTCTTGTTTTGTAAAGAGAAATGGCTACATCCATTTGTAAATAGCATGACATCTCCGTATAACATCATCATTGTTTCCTAATCTGGGGCCCTGGCCATTCCCTTCCTGACCTGCTCGGCCTTCCCTGGGTACTTCCTTTCTGAGTCAGCAGTAGAGAGGTCCTGTGTCTCAAAGAGTTGTTCCTTGAACTGGGCACCCTGGGAAATATTTGGTGACAAAATCCAGTTGGTACTATAGGCCTTACATGGAAAAGCTCGGGGCACAGAGCATGTATGTGTGGAATATGAGGAGGAGTCTGTTGCAGTAGGAGAGCAGATGTTCCTTCCAGAGGAGCGTCTGTCCCCATCAGGACACCGTGGCTTGTGGAATGGCTTTGCATGAAGAAACAACCTGTCTGGAGCCCATGTTGTTCCTGTGGTGTGGGGAGCTAATCAAAACTTCATGAGAAGAGATGACTGTCTTCCATCCAGAATCAAGATTGATTGATGTTGGTTAATGGAAACAAATCGAATCTCTCAGCAACCCTTCCCATTAGGCTTCTAGTAGTTCACTTTTCTATGGAGGCCAGGCAAGTTTTTATAGAATCTGCAAGTTCTTGGAAACAGTTGACTCCTTAAAGACATTCATGTCTGTTCTCAGAGTGGCTGGTGGGAAATGAAGAGAAAATGCCTCCAAGTTATTGGGATGAAGTTGTAATTCTTATTTGCTTGTGGTTTGCTCGACCCACTCACATCATTGTTGCATTTGATCTTCCACAGCCTGTGGAGCAGGTGGAGCTGAGTTATTATTATCTCTGTGTTCCAGGTGAGGAACTCTCTACACCCTGGAACACCAGTCCCTCAAGATGTCTGCTCTAAAAAGGATTGTGTATTCAAACAAGCATTGGAAGCATTCTAGTGTGTTCCGTCCTTAAGAGAATTATAGCACATATTAAAGGCTCTGATAAGTCCTATAAAAAAAAAGAAAATATTTAATGCATTGTTTCTTAAACTCACTAACTGAGGTACTTCCTCCCCCACTTTTCTTTTTACAGTCTACTGTCATTCTCTAGATGTTCAGACTTTTTCTGTAAAGGGCCAGATGGTAAACCTTTCAGGCTTTGTGGGCCATATGATCTCTGTCTCAACTACTCAGCTCTGCTCTTGAGTGCAATAGCAGCCGTGGACAATAGAGAAATGAGTGGGCATGGCTGTGCTCCAGCAAAACTTTATTTACAAAAATAAGCTGTGGGTTAGATTTGACTCATGGACTATAGTTTGCTAATCCCTGTTCTAGAACAGACACCCTTGGGACAAGCTTCTTGAAGTGTCCAGAGAGTCCTGGGTAGGATCTTCCCTCCCAACCCCCAGAACAGGTGACGTGGTAGCAGTGTCTCATTGAATGTGGCATAGAGATTGGATACCAGAGATGTCTCTGGTGAGAAATCAGGAATATATCCAATTAATGTATAAGAATAGACTAAACACCTAACATGTGCTCTCACTTTAAGTAGAACTTTTGGTTGCACAACTAAAGCCAGATGGAGCTGGTGGCAGTGAAAATGGAGTCTATTATGAAGATGCAGGATGTTCTGTGGAAGCCAGGTGAGGATATGCAGTTGGCCCTGGGCTGACCTGGGACCAGAAACGGGGTGCTAGAGAGCCCTGGTTTGTTCTAGAAATTAAATTGTGGTGGTGGTGTTTAGTTGCTCAGTTGGGTCTGACTCTTTTGCGACCCCATGGACTAGACTATAGACCACCAGGGTCCTCTGTCCACAGGATTTCCCAAGCAAAAACATTGGAGTGGGTTGCCATTTTCTTCTCCAGAGGATCTTCCTGACCCAGGGATTGAACCCACATCTCCTACATTGCAGATGGATTCTTTACCACTGAGCTACTAGGGAAGCCCATTAATTGATGTACTGTCTCTCATTTTGGCTTCTCTCTGTGTATCAGCTTCACTCTCCCTTCTTAGCAAACTGGCAATTTCTGATACTTGTACATGACAGGTAGACAGCTCCAAAGTTCATGTTTTAGCTGGAGTGAATATGGGCAAAGATTGTCTCTCTCTCTCCTTTGCCTTCTTTTCCTCCTCCCTTACTTCATTGTTGCTGGGGAAGAGACTTGATTGACCCAGCTTAGGTGGTCCCTGAACCAGTCACTGTCACCAGGAATGTGGGGATAACAATAGAACTCCAGTCAGGATGCTATTCCTGTTGATGAGGCTGTCACTTTCCCAAGTTGAGAGGTCTATACAGTCCCGCCCTGGCTAAGTAGGTTCAAGGTGAAATAGACTATTTTTATTCACTGACATTTATAAACTAGTTGGAAAGTAAAGCACTTAGTGGCAATGAAGATGGCAGATGTGCTAAATTGTTTCATTCGGCAGTGAAGAAGGTAATAGTATAAATAAGGGACTAATTTCGCTGTACAGGTGTTGAGTGCAAAAAGATAGAAAAGAGCTGTCATCGGCTGGCATAACCAGGAAGGGTTTTAGGCAGCAAATATGTGTTCTCTGAGGGCAAGTGGGAAGCAAAAAAATTCTGACTAGGGAGATACATACATAAAAGGCATACATAAAGACATAGAATTACAGACACGAGTGTGGTCTGGTTCCTTAACAAAATTGGGGAGGTAACTTCAGTGCAGTGCAAAGTACGCTTAGGGAAGTGGGAAACATGGCTGGAGGCATGGTCCACATTGGTCTGGTTCACTGTAGCAGGAGGGGGCAGGTGGGGGGCCTGGAAGCTAGAAGTCCCCCCACTGAGGGGAGGGGCCCCCAGCTC
Source organism: Bubalus kerabau (assembly GCF_029407905.1). Classification (NCBI taxonomy): domain Eukaryota; kingdom Metazoa; phylum Chordata; class Mammalia; order Artiodactyla; family Bovidae; genus Bubalus; species Bubalus kerabau. Next base: position 19,064,319 of record NC_073643.1, read on the forward strand.
TACAGGGGCAAGGGGAGTCCAAGCAGGTGTGGGTCTACCTAGGTGGGAGTCCTGGGTGTCTGGAATGGGGTTCTGTGTGGCTACTAGCAAGACCTGACCAAGGGATTGGGTAATTCAGAGACAGAACCCTGGCATTGGGGAATAAGGCAGATACTGTTAACAGAGGGTGGGACAAGGCAGGACTTGAGAGAGCAGGGATTGAGGTACCAGACAGAATCCCAGGGAATCTGAATCAGGTCATGATGTCACAGCAGGGCCAGCAATGAGAACAGAGTTCAAACTCTCCTCTTCCCTTTCCCTCATTGGAACTTCTCTGTTCTCCCTCCCATTGCTCAGGACCTCAACAGTTGATGATTAGCTACTCATCTGGAGAGTCAGTGATCAAAGCAGTGTCAGCTATTTTAGAGACATTTGCATTGGAACAGAAGCCACAAATGCCTCAAACCAAGAGGCAGAAAGTGCCTGGGATTTTAGGACAGAGATATTGTACTAGGTGCAATGTCAAAGGTTCCATTGGGGCCCCTTTTTTGGGGGATAGAATGCACAAAGAAGATGCCAGCTGTCCAGGTGCTTTGACCCTGGACTGAGCACTTTTAGATCAGCCCATGTGGGGCCATCACATAACAACTGGGCATCATCTTTAGGAGGAAAAAGCAGCCAGCATAGGTCCTATCTGAGGATCAGTTAGCTTCAGAGGAGGCCTTGTCCTGGTGTTCATTTGCGGCTAAAAGAGGTGGTGGTGGGGGGGCAGTGCGGGAAAGATGGGGGTGTGTGCGTGCGTGCAGGATTTGGGGTTGAGAGACAGGGATTTGGATTCTTGATCCACCCCTCCCTCACTGGGTGAAATTCTCAGTCCCCCTGAGCTGCAGTGCCCTCCTCTGTAAGTGGGGTCATGGTATGCACCATGACAGCCCTGCCACACATTAGATGCTCAGTACATACATGTTGTATCTAAACCTCGATTCCTGCTTAGAATCCCTGAATTTGCCCGAATGCCCACCCTATTCAGGAATCTCTTAGTAACTGTGAAGCTTCTGATTGGAACTTCCTGTAGCAAGGCACTGACCACCTCATAGATCACACTATCCCCCCTTTTAGAAAGATTTGCTAGAAAGATCTTCCTTGAATAGAATTGTAAGACACTTCCTTTGGAGCAACCAAAATAAGTCTAAGCTTATTCCCATGGTAACAGTTCCATGATGTGAGGACCGCCTTCATGTATTCCTAAGTCAGGGATGGGGACTAGTTTATATCTTACATGCCATCTGTGCCCCTTTGTGGGGAGAGCTGTCTTTTGGGAAGGGAACGATACCCAACCAAGTGCCAGTGATGATGGGTTGGTGGTGGCTGCTGGAGGGTTGTGTTGATATGGATTCTGATGCTGTGTTCCAGGGTCGATAGGAGAAGATCACATATGCTGGGGGCCGGTGAGCAGTGGTGGGTTATGTGCAAGGTGTTTGTTTTCTCTGAAGTGTTCTCAGGCTAGGTTCTTTCTTTGTGCTTGGGGTGACTTGTTCCCTCACCTTCTGTTCTCTTTTTCCTGCCACACTTCAACTTATCAATGATTTGAAAGCCATCTGGCTGCCAGATCTTCCACCTATTTCATTTCCAGGGTGGATTTAACCAATTGGGCTGGCGGACTGGGGTTTTTAGTAGAGCAATATATTTTGGAAACTCTTTCTAAATAGAGGAGGACCATGTCTGAGTCTACAGCCCATCGATAAACCTTCCAAACTATTAATATCCCTTAAAATATGTAGCCCAAGCTAAGCACTGTCTTTCAGAAGTACTTGGAACAATATGGAGGCCAGCAAAACTCATCACAGATCTGTTGATCCTGCTAATGCAGCTGAAAGATTGCATTAGCTTGTTCTCTGTGTTTATAAAGCTGAAGTTCAGAGACTCTACTGATTCTGAGGGTGGTGGGAGGAGAGGGGGGAGGGCAGAGGGGAAAGGGTAGGAGAGCCAGACCCAGTTGGGGCAATATCTCCTTCTGCCCCTGCTGCACCAGCCAGCCCCTTCTGCTCTCCTCCCTTTGTCTCGTGGGTAGACCACTGGTACCTGGCTCCTTGCCGGGGCAGGAGCGGGGAGCTTCAGCTGAGGCTATGGGAGGGCCCCACTGCCTCTTTCTGCCATCACAGTTCTCTGCTGCCTCTGTGAATCTCTCAGTGGTTTGGCTTCAACTGGACTAGCACCTGCAGCCAGTACGGTTAGGTCCAAAGCCTCCTTGTGAGGTTGTCTGCCTGAAAGGTCCCTGGACCACTGTCAGTCCTTAAAGTGTCTCCCATTCTGCAGCAACATGGAAAACCTAAGGATGATTCAGGGATTTCCTTGTAAAGCTCACTGTGTGTAATTGATGACCTGTCCTTTATCCTTTATTTTAATTTATGTTCTTCTTTTCTAGGGCGTGTGTGTGTGTGTGTGTGTGTGTGAAATTACCCTTTCTTAAACAGTTGGGATAGTTTTTCTCCTTAATTCACTTTGCAGTGTTGGCTACCCTTCGTAGACCCTCCTCCCATTTTGGGGGGTGGAGGGGTGGATTTTACTGAACTGTGAAATCTGGTCTGAAAACTAGAGGCTTGTCTGAGGTAAGGCCCATTAGGACTCAACATGCCTTCTGGAGAGTCTGGAAGATCCAGTCTGTCATCCCAGTGAGGCCCCTGAGGCACGGGATTGGGCATGGGTGGCTTGTATCAGTAGTTTAGATTTCCCACATCCCAGGTTATTAAAGGTGTTTGGAATCATGAATTTGGGAGGCTCAGTTGATGAGTGGCAGCCTTGTCAATTTTCAGTGTGGTTCTGGCAATTGATTTAGCCCCTCAGTACCTCAGTTTCCTTGTCTGTTGAGTTGGAACAGTTGTGCCCTTTTTTCCAAGGTTGTAAGAAATGTTTGTCTTTGACAGTGTTTAGCAATGAGATCCATCAAACACTGCCCATGACTGTATCAGGTTGGCTAAAAAGTTCCTTACAGAAAAACCGAAACAAACTTTTCGGCCAGTCTAATCATTTCGGGCTTCTGCTTCCCTGTGGACATTCAGCTTTTGAAGGGTGGGGGAAGATTCAGAGACTGATGCAGAGATGATAGGACAGGGGTTGCCTGATGAGGCATTTTGGGGGACAGGTCTCTACGTGTACTGTCCCCTACATCGCAGATGTCCCCTGGCCCCTGCCCCCTGAATGCTGGTAGTGCACCCCAGTTTTGTGACATTGCCCCACAGAGTTTGCATGCCTTTGGCAGGGATGAGCCTGCCTCTAGGCGAGAGTCACCAGCTGAGTGATTTGGAATGGACAGAGGTGGAAGTGGATACAGTATGGAAAAGAGGGGTCTGTAGAGAATGGCCTGGTGAGTGATAGCCTTAAACTGCGCATGTTAGCAGTTGGTGTTTGCATCCTCTGGGTATTGCACAGAGAGGGAGCCTTGGTGTCCCAGAAGGAACACAGCACTGGGAGGCAGAGGGTCTGCACTAAAGCTCCCATTTTGCTACTAACTAGTTGGAGGACTGTGAGACTGTCTCTGTAAAAGAGGATATGGAGAATGTGGCTCCAGGGTTCTAAGGGGAGCTGGCTTAGATTTGACTGAGACCAAAGGAAGAACTTCCTACATGTCACGCTCTGAAGAAGGAAGGATAGACCTGGCTGCTTACCTTTGTTTGGGTTGGAAAAGATGAAATCTGATAGCAAGGATGGATGGGAAGAGCTGACCTGCTGACATTCCTTCCTGAACTCTCTCATTCTATTCGTTTTAACTGTTTAAATTTAGTTCATTTCTGAGTATGTAATAGAGACACATATAAAGTGCTATAAATACAGTGGAAAGTAGTCCCATCCACCCAGCTCCCCTTCCCCGAAGGCCACTTCAGCTTATCCTCCCCGAGATTTTTACTCTCATTCTTTATGAGCTGGGACTGTGAAGATAGTTTTGAACGTGTTTTGGTTGTTATGCCTTTAACTTTCTGGTCTGAAGGGTGAGAAATTTGATCCTCCCACAGCATGTGGTTAGTTTCCTACAATGAATTTTCCCTATTAGTCATAGTTTCTTTTTGCCACTCTTGGGTAGAGATACAACCCTTTTCATCTCTCTCCATATTCCCCCACTCCTAAGTTCCCCATCCTTCATTTGAATCACGGAATTCCATAAGCACAGATCAAACTTAAGATATGACATCTGGACGCCTTGAAGCTTCTCCCTCCATGGATTTCAGAGGGGGCTTATTTTACATAATTGTCTATTTTGATGATTTCCAAAATGGTTTCATATCCTTATGTGCTCTTTTGTCTTGGAGCTTAACTCAATCCATCAAGTAACTGCTTTGTTCCTCTTCGGGTGTTTCCACATTTGCTCATGGAGTAGGAAGCCCTGTTGGATGTTAAACATGTATTGAGGGAATTGGGAGGGAGAAAACCTGGGTTTGAGTACAGAATAAGCTGCTTTGTAGCTGTGTGATCTTTGGCAAGCTGCTTGGCCTCTCTGAACCTCTGTTTCCTCATCTGTAAAATGAGCGCTACCTGCCCTGTAGGGCTGTTTTTAAGGTTAAATAAAGCAACGAGTGTGAGTATACTTTGCCATCTGTTAAGAGCCTTGCGTGCGTGCTTAGTTGCTTCAGTCGTGTCCGACTCTCTGCGACCCTATGGACTGTAGCCCGCCAGGTTCTTCTGTCCATGGGATTTTCCACAAGAATACTGGAGTAAGTTGCCATGCCCTTCTCCAGAAGATCTTCCCAACCTAGGGATCGAACCTGTGGCTCCTGCATTGCAGGTGGATTCTTTACTCACTGAGCCACCTGGGAAGCCTGTTAAGAGCCTTGCAATTATAATTATTGTAATGCTTCTAAAGAGTATTTATTAGACTTCTATTGTGTTCTGGATACAGAGATAGAGTGGGAAGTGAGCTTATATTCTTATGTGTATTGGTGGGGGTGCTGTCCGGGGATAAGGGAAGGCAGGGAGACTGGCAATAAAAAGGTTAACTTAGTAAAAAGATAAATTCAGGTAATAGTAACCATTAAAAAAATAAAACAGTAATAGAATAGAGAATGCAGGGGGATTGTTGGAATTTCTGATAAAAGATCAGGAAAAGCTTAAGTTGATACCTGGATGTCATGTGAAAAGCTGGAGAAGAGAATCCAGGCCTTGGAAGCAACAAATGCAGAGGCCCTGGGGCAGGAACAACAAGTCTGGAGAATTGAAAAAGAAAAGTGGGGAAGAAACTGTAACAAAGCAAGTACAGCAAGAATAAAGAGAACAAGATAAAGAATGATACAAGAACTGGGAGAAACTGTCCAGAACAGGGTCATAGAGGGCCTCGTGGACCTTGTTAAGAGCCTATATTTTATTCTGTGTGCAATTAGAGATTTTAAGCAGGGAGATGACATGATCAGTTTTCTCCTTTAGAAAGATCCTTCCTCCTAGAATGTGGAGAAGAGATTGTGGTTAGGTGAGAGGAAGCAGCGAGATCACTTAGGGGCTGTTGGCATTATCCAGGCAAGAGAGCTCTCCTGCAAGCAGAAGATGCACAGCTGAAGTCCTTGAGGCATTTGGGTATGAAGTTCACACAACTGTTTCCACAGGAAATGGACAGTCTCTGATGTGAAGCGGGATGTTCTCTCTCTTCCTTTTCCCATCTGCTTTGAAGTGGGCACAGGGAAATTCTGCATTTCCTTTTCAAATGATGCAGGGTTTGGGGCTACGGAGAAGGCAATGGCACCCCACTCCAGTACTCTTGCCTGGAAAATCCCATGGATGGAGGAGCCTGGGAGGCTGCAGTCCATGGGGTTGCTAAGAGTCGGATACAACCGAATGACTTCACTTCACACTTGGGGCTACATGTTCCTATAATCAATCAACAAGCATTTATTGACTAGAGGAAGGTTTTTCTAGGCCTTTGATTTTGGCTTCAGGTCAGCTTTTCCTGTGGACAGAATTGGGCATCTGCCTAGAAGCCTAGTCATTCCCTCCTCCAGGGGATCTTCCTGACCCAGGGATCGAACCTAGGTCTTTCGTATTGCAGGCAAGATACTTTACCATCTGAGCCACCAGGGAAGCCCCCAAGGAATAGTCTACATGATTTGTATTTTCGATGGGCACAAGAAGCAGTAGAGATACCAATGCAAGGCCACTTGTATGGCAGTGCAGGTTGTCCCCTGCACAAGGGTACTTGGCTGAAAGGTGTGGGCTGAAATGCAGTTTAAACTCCACTCACTAAGCGTTTGCCCTGGCATGGAGGTATATCAGCAGGGAGAAAGGGCTGCCCTTTTCTAATTGACACCAAGGCTCAGCTGGGTTAGCTGTAGCCCTTTCCCAGCCCTTGGAGTTTCTGCTTTTGTGGCCCAGTTTCCAAGGTCTGTCTTCACCTTTTCTATTCCAGTCAATCACCATTTGTTTTAACAAATATTTATTGAGTACCTACTATGTACTGGGCGTTGGGTTTATTAATGAAGAGACAGACATGCTTCTTGTCCTCCCAGAGTTTATAGTCTAGTGGAGGTCATTCCATCTTTCTTCATGGCATCTGTGGAGAGCTTCTTTTGGGGAAGCCTGAGCTGATCTCAGCCCTTGTTCTCAGAGACTTGAAATGTTGGCATCTGACTTGGAAGCACCTCTCGGGGTTGGGAAACAATGACCACCACCCACAACGCACATGCACTTGAGTCCAGACTTCTAAGGAGATGGGTCCAGCATGGCTATGCTAGTTCATTCACTTCTTATTAGAAGCCAAAAGGAAAAACATCATTGGAAAAAGGATAAAATTTACCCTTGAGCCTTAGAGTCTTCATAAATATTCCACGTAAAGTATATACACTTTTCTGTATGTTTATGACACTTTAATAAAAAGTTATGGAAAAGCTACTTAAGTTTGTTGAACTTCCAGGATCTGGATTTTGAGAAATCAAGACAGGGAGGTGCGTCAGGCATATAAGTCAGGCCTCCCAGGGGTCTCTGTGTCTTGAGAGAGTCCTCAGGCCCTTGACTCAATTCTTCAGCCTAATGAATAATCAGATGATTTTATCTGCCTTTGAGGAATCCTTTTTTTGCCAGCCAAACTCACAAAAATTGCTTTATAAGCCCTGGCATCCATCAATATGTTAACACGGGGGGATCACCTCTCTTGGGCATTCAATTTCCCCAGCTTCAAGGTGGCTGGGAAACAGAATTAGTCATAGTTTGTTTGGGGAGCTTGGAATGAAAGAGAGCTGGGTGGTTTTCAGATTTTTTTTTTCCAGGCAGTGGTAGAGCCAGAAGAATGAGAGATTCCATACATCTTGTGACCAGATGTGGCATCTTGAACTGGGACTTGGCAGTATCAGCAAAACAGTTTTAAACAATGCTCTTTCATTTACTTATTCATTTTCATATTTATATTGTGTTTTTTAAGATTATAAAAGAAATGCCTTCTTTCCCCCCAATGTTTTATTGAGAAAATATTCAAACATATATCAAAAATATCTAAGTAAAAAAAGAAATCATATATCAGAAGTGTCCCATAAAGAAAGGGTCTCACAATCCTGCCTCTTGGAGAGAACATCCCTATTACCTGTTTCATATATATTCCTTCAGATTTTTTTTTTCTATCTATATACATATGGAGATATATTAGGCTTTCCAGCCAGTACTAGTGATAAAGAATCCTCTTGCCAATGCTGAAGATTTAAGAAAGGCTGGTTCGATCCCTGGGTCGGGAAGGTCCCCTGGAGGAGGGCATTGCAGCCTACTGCAGTATTCTTGCCTGGAGAATCTCATGGACAGAGGAATCTGGCAGTCTACAGGGTCACAAAGAGTTAGACATGACTAAAGTGACTGAGCATGCATACATGAAGATATACTATTATGATTGCTTTAACAATAATATTGGTTTCCCTCATGGCTCAGATGGTAAAGAATCCTCCTGCAGTGTGGTAGACCTGGACTTGATTCCTGGGTTGGGAAGATCCCTTGGAGAAGGGAATGGCTACCTGTACCCGTATTTTGGTCTGGAGAATTCCCTGCACAGAGGAACCTGGCAGGCTACAGTCCATGGGGTCGCAAAGAGTTGAACATGACTGAACAAATTTCACTCACTTAACAATCATACAGTATCATTCATACTATTTTTCTTTAAAAAAATTAACAATGTATCTTGGACATCTTTGTGTATGTGATCGTTTATTGTTCTGTTTCATTTTATTTTTAAAGTAGCTTTACTGAGGTATACATTATATGCCATCAAATTTAACAAAGTGTACAGTCATTACATTTTTAGTAAAATTTCAGAATTGTGCAACTAACACCACAGTCCAATTTTAAAACATTTTCATTACCCCTAAAAGATTCCTTTTGTCAGTCTGCTGTTACCACAATCCTCATCTTTATTATAAGGTAATATATTTTCTACCTTTTTATGGGTTTGCATAGAAATGGAATTGTAAACACAGTGTATATATATACAAACATATAAAATAAAAAAGCTAGCTATATATATATATAGTGTCTGTGTGTCTAACTTTTTTTATTTTTATATTTTTGCCTCATTGCAAGGCATGTGGGGTCTTACTTCCCCAACTCAAGGGATTGAACCCAAGTTCCCTGCATTGGAAGTGCAGAATCTTAACTGCTGGACCACCATGGAAGTCCCTTAGGCATTTTTTAGGGAGCATAATATTTTGAGGTTCTGGTCCTGTGGTAGCATGTAACAAACCATTGTTCCTTCTCAAGACTATTCCATTTTAGGATATACCATATTTTGTTTATTTACCAGTTGGTGAATTATGAGTTATTTCCAGTTTTTGGCTACTATGAATAATGCTTCTGCAAACATTTGTGTACAGATCTCTGTGTGGATATATTTCTTTCTTCTTGAGTGTGTGTATAGAGTTTCATTTTATGTCTGTGCCATAATGTGTTTAGCCAAACCCCACTGATGGCCATTTACTTGGATTTTTATTTTCTTGATGAATAAATAATGCTGTATTGGAGATCCTTATTCATATATCTTTGTGCATATGGGTGGATGTTTTGGAAGGATATATATTTAGAAGGGGAAATTCTGAGTCAACAGATGTAAACATTTGACATTTCAATAGCTGGTGTCAAGTTGTCTTCCAAGAGAAGCTGTACCAATTTATATCTCCCACCCCCGGCAGCATATGAGAGTAACTATTTTCCCATGTACTCGTCATGTACAAGAATGAATATTTTCATTTTTTTCTAATCTCATAAATGAAAAATGTTTCATTGTCATTTAAATTGGTATTTCATTATTGGGGAAATTGTTGACCATTTATATGTCAGTTTCTTAATTTTTTACTGGGTTGTTTATCTTTTCTCTAAACTTTGAAATAACCCTTTGTATTTTAGGAAATTGGCTCTTGGCTTGTGAAATGAACTGCAGACTTTTCATTCCTCAGCTTATCCTTTTTTTTTGCCCTCAAAAATTTTGCTCATGGTGATGGTGCTATACGGAGATTTTACATTTTTAAGTACCCCATATCTGTCAGGGGAAAAAGGATCTGTGAACATTTTACAAGTATCACTTAGATATTTGTAATATTCCCAGAAGGAGATAGAGGAGAAAGCTGAGGAATGTAATAAGTGCTTCATCTACCAAAGAGCTAAATGGGAGAGATTTTTTTCAACTCTGTATAATTGTTTTGGTGTCGTATAAGCACAGCCTCCACATGTTAGTGCAAAACCTGAGAACTAAATCAGGGGTATTTTTTGTTCCCAGCCCCTTGCTAGTAATAATTATGACAGCTGACATAAATAGAGTTCTTATTGTGTGCCATTTGTTCCTGCTCATGTTTGCAGTTACTCTATGATATAGGTAGTTATTTCCTCAGGGATAAAGACACAAGGATCTTCAGATAACTTGCTCAGTCATACAGCTGGCAAATGCTGTGGCTGGGATTCAGGCTCAGGTTTGCCTGACCCTAGAGCCTGTGCATAACCAGGACTCCCTCATCCTTCCTTCTAAAGCATTCAGTGAGTTGACCTAACTCTAACCAGTAAGGAGATATTTGAGGAGGCCTTTATTAAAAGGATGCAGATCCTCAGGAAAGTGGAATGGTATAGAGAGAAGGCCACCAACTTGAGCTGCAAGATCTATGGGTTTTAGTTGTAACTCTTCAAAACTCTTGTAAGGAGAGAAGGCATGTGTTTGCAGCAGAGTCTGGGGAGGTGTGGGCAGGAAGAGTGGAACCTAAGACCCTTCTGGGTTTTCTATTTGCTCCATGGTAGCTAGGAGTGAGCTGGCTGCTGGTAATTAAATCTAGGCCCAATGGAGGGAGATGGGGGTTGTGGGAGAAGAGAGGTGCTTTGCACTCCAGCTCTAAAGTCAAATGGTGTCTAGATGAGAATGGCTCTGCCTGGGACATTTGGCCCTGGATGATATTGTTGCCTAACCTGGATAGGCAGTGGGGATACTAAAGACCCTAAAAATCTTGGGGATCCAAGAAAGTATGGATATGCTCTTGCTCATGTATTAGTTACCTAGGAAGTCTAGGGTGCCAGGGGCAACTGTGGGAGACAGTACGAAGATGAGTCAGTGTGGGGCCTGCTCTCAGGGAGACTCACTACCTGGATAGGGAAAATGGAACCTATTCAGACATTACTCGAATTCAGGCAGAAGTGGTGAAACGAGAATTGCAGATAAAGAGCCTGGGAGGCAGAGCAGAAGGAACATTGACTTCACAGTGAGATAGACCTGACCTTGAATTATGTCCTATGATAATGACAACAACAGTGTTATTTATTGAGCACGTGCCATGTGTGTTGCAAGGAGTGGTGGACGAGGAAGTCCCTTTCGGAACTGAAGGACTTATCCCCTGGTCCCTCCAGGACGGTTGGCTGTCAGCCCTCTTTGAGGATTGCCTCTGATGAAGGAAGCTGCACGTGGCCTGTTCCCAGCCCTTGTCCTTCCTGGGACAACCTGAAGAGCCTACTCAGCTTCAGTGTCTTCACTGAGACTGCACTGTGGCCCAGCTTCTCACTCTGCCCGATTCCACTTCCTTCCCCTTCCTGTCACAGGTTTTGAAAAGAAGAACATACCCTAAAACACTCCTGCATGATGATCTCAATCTCAGAGTTTGCTTCCCAGGGAGCTCAATCCACGACACATAGATGATCTGTTTTCACGAGAGACCCCTGAGCTGGATTATGTACTCTGTTTTAAAGATGAAATAATTCAGTCATAGGGAGGTTGGATGGCTTGCCCAGGGGCAGTATGTGGCACATCTCAAACCAAGTTTGAGGTTCAGACCGAGTCTATGCTCAGTGTGAAATCTTTCTAGGTTGCCACCCTGTAGGCATGGGCCTTTAGCAATGGAAACCGTGGGGTTTTAAAGTCAGGTTGCTGGAAGGGAACTCAAAGATTATTTGGTTAGAGCTCCCATTCCTTAACCTCTGGATCTGAGTTTCTGAGATCCAGGACTGAAAGTCTTCTGTCCTGGGAACCCCTTTACTCCCTGGTGGACCAGGGTGGTAGGTCACTCCATGTGAGGATTGACCAAGCACTCAATGAACCCATTCATTCATTCAGCAGATGTTCATTAAGTGTCTGCTATGTGCAGGGACCACTTTAGGGACCAGGGATATAGCTGTAAACAGAGCCAAGCTCCTGCCCCCTTGCAGTGGCCTTTCAGCAGGGTTGGGGCAGACAGCAATGAACCACATTTGTTCTTTTATTTAAGAACACACTATAATGTCAAGCAATGGTAGATGCTATGAAGGAAAATGAAGAGAATGGGAGGATGGAGGTGCTGGGCCCTGGGTGAGTAAGTATCTTAGTTTAGGGTCAGGGGACAAAGAAAACCAAAGGGCTAAAGACCTGAATGTAGAGAGGAACTGGCCGTACAAATGCCAGAGGAAGTGCCTTCCAGGAGGGCAGAATAGCATGTGCCAAGGCCCTGGGCGTTGGCGGGTTTAAGAAAGATGAAGGAGGTGAGTGGCAGGCATATGATGAGCCAAGGGGGAGATGGGATTAGAGAGGCAACAAGGGACCATAATGCTGCAGGGCCTGAGGGCTGGGAATAAAGAACTTGGGTTTTATTGCAAGTCGGTTTGGAGAAGGCAAGTGGCACAATCAAGTTTATGTTTCAAAGGAGGATTTGTGACTGTTATATGCTGAGAATAGATTGTGACAAATGTCATTTCCATTTCCTTCCTGGATTATTTATATTTCTGTTTCTATTTGGGTACCATCAGAGAGGATGTTGGGGAGGATGTCATATTTAAAACTACAGGCTTGAGAATCAGAATCCCTGAGTTCAAATCCTGGTTCCACCACTCACTGGCCATAGCATCTTGAACTATTTGCTTTATGTGTTTAAGTCTCGACTTCCCCCTCAGTAATTTGGCGATAATAACCCATCTACTTTAAGAGTGGGTTTGTTATGAAGGAGAGATGTGATAATGCTCATAGTTTAGCACAGCACTTGCCTTTCTTTTTATAGCTGATTTTTTAAATTGTGGCAAAATAGAACAGAAAATCAATCATTTAAACTGGTTTTTTTTTTGGGGGGGAGGGGCCATTTGGCTTTTGGAGTCTTAGTTGACCAAGTGTACAATTTGGTAGCATTAAATACATCCATATTATTGTGCAACCATCATCACCGTCCACTTCCAGAGTTTTTTTTCATCTTCTCATCAGGTTGCATTAAAGCAATAAACCCCAAACAAATGACCCTCCCATAGACCCTGGTAACCTCCACTCAACTTCTGTCTCTTTGTTTTTTCATTTAAGTAGAATCATACAGTGCTTGTCTTTTTGTGACAGTTTATTCCACTTCATGTAATGTCCTCAAGGTTCATCCATATTATAGCGTTTGTCAGAATTTCCTTATTTTTTAAGGCGGAGTAATATTCTGTTGTATGCATATACCGTAGGCCAACTCTTTCATTCTGTCTGAGCTCCACTTCTCTCATCTATGAAATGAGGATGCTAATATCTACTTCAGGGGGCCTGTTGTAAAGATCAAATTAGATATATTCTGCAAACTTCAGACTTACACTGTCCAATCCGGTAGCCACCAGCCACATGTGACTACTGAGCTTTGAAATGCCATTGTGACATGCTGTGAAGGCAAAATACTTAGTATAGGATAAGGAGAGTGTGAAATATCTCAGTAATAACTTTTTATATTGATTATGTATTAACATAATATTTTGGATATATTGCCTTTTCCTTCTTCTTCATTAAACAAAGTATATTATTTAATTTTACCTTTTAAAAATTATTTTTAAAGTAAAAATGTAGTTGACTTACAGTATTATGTTAGTTTCAAGTGTATAACATGGTAATCACTATATTTATGGATAGTTATCCTTATAAAGTTTTAAAATATTGACTGTATTCCCTGTGCTATACTTACATCCTTGTAATTTACTTTATACTTGGTAGTTTTTAACCTCTCAATTCTCTCACCTCTCTTGTCCCCCTCCCACCTCTTTATTTTTTCATGTGGCTACTAGAAAACTTAAAATGACACTGTGGCTTGCTTCAAATTTTTTTATTGGATAGCTCTGGTCTAGTTTGCCACCTATTCTCAGATGTCAAATGGCAGTTCCCTGTGTGTTCCTCCCATGGTTGGTTGGGGTCTGAAAGGAGCGTCTCTCCCAGAGCTCCAGGCAGACAAGTGATTTACATCACAAAGGTGCTGCACTCTAAATGGTGATCAATGTTTATGGCCCATGGAAGCTTAAACAGGCTGAGAGAAGAATTGGCCCCGCGTTGCTGCAAATAACATCCAGCCATTAACGTGCAGCCTCCCGGTTTTCCCCACAAAGGGAGGTTTCAGCGTCGCCACTCTGCTGGGATTGGTGATTCAGCTCCGTGTTCCCCAGCGACAATAGATTTCTTCTTTTCAAAGCCTGACTCCTACAGAGGCTGGGGTTGGGGTGTGGGGAGGGCCAGTGATTTCCCAGCTAAAGCCTCTGTGTATCGCTAATTGTATTATCACAGTTTCTTTAGGGAAAAATCATGCATTTATTTAGGACTTAAAAAATAAAAAGACCGCAGGGAGAGTTAAGATTCGTTTGGTACCTTGTTTGGGTGTAGAATTCTTTTCCCCTATGGGGCAAAGGAGAAAAGAATTTCTATTTTGCAGCTGCAAGAGAGCTTTTGTGTGCACGCCCCTCCCTCTTTCCTCATTTTATCTCCCCGCTGATAGGATATTGAGGCAGCTGAGACAGTGAGTGTTCCACAGAGAGAGAGAAGTTCAGAGGCGAAGCCAGTGGGAGAAAAGGCACAGTTAGCTCAGGCCTGGGGGATGGGGGAGTGGGATGAGAACCCCTACACCAGCATCCCTGGGGCGCTTCTCATACTAATGCTTAGTCCAGAGTTGAGAGGCCAGGCATCCAGGCTCCACTCCTGCGGCAGGCACTCTGCCTTCACCAGCTTTCCTGAGTGTCACGTGGATTTTTGTCACATGTGCTCTTCTGCCTTGAAGCCTATTCATAGTTTCCAAGGGTCTGGGATGCCTCATGGCTTCCTTCACTCATTGTTATGATGGTGGTCTCCAGATGAGGGAAATCCACCACGTTGTGCTTTTGTAGGGGAAAGGGATAGAAGGGAGACACTGCCGAGCAGTCAAGAGGCGCAGCTCCGGCAGGGTGTAAGTCAGTTTGAACATGCTGGCCTCTGTATCTACATCTACAAGGGAATACTGTTCCAGCCCTGCCTAACCCTCTGGGTTGTTACAAGGACCAAATGAGACCTGAGTATGAAAGCAGTTTGCACACCGTGAAGGGCCATGTGAACACAGGATATTGTCTTTGCTTTTCCTGCAACCCCTAGCTTAATGACTGAATTAGTTAATTTATAAATATCTTTATACTCTTACTGTGGGCCAGGCCCTGAACTAGGCATGGAAGATATAAAAGTGAATAAATACCTTTCCTACCTTCATGGAAGTCATGGTCCAATGGAGGGAAAATCATAAAGTAGGTAGTTACGATTTAAGGGGTAAAAAGTACAGGAAAGGTAAGATCAGGGGCTGCGAGAACACAGAAGAACTATATATCTCAGCTTTGGGGTTTGAGAGGGCTTCCTAGAGGAAGTGATAGCTAGCCTGGGATCTGAGGGGTGAAAACATGTGGTCAGTTTTCAATACATGAATGAATAATTAAAAATTGCTGTGAGCTGTAAGAATAACTGCCTTTATGTTCATTTATTAATTTATAGTTAGGAAACTGGACCAGAGAGGTTCAGTAATTCCCTAAGGGGCCCAAGAAGTATATGGCAGAATTAGGACCAGAATCCAGGTTCAGTGCCCAAAGTGATTTTGATGACCTTGGGAGAGTGGGTGATTGTTGCAGTATAGGGACAGACTGCAGCTGCAGAGACAAGCTGGGAAAGGCGTGGGACATGGTGCTCTCTAGTTTAAAGAGGGCAGAAATGTCTTTATGAGGCTGGGTTCTCTGGGAAACAGACTTCGAGTCGGAGACTTCTGTGCAGTAAGCTTTCTGAGGATTGCGCTTAGGATCCACATCTGTACAGGAGGGAAGGAAGCAGGATTGAGCAGAGAACCTGACCTGCTCTGCAGTCATATCAAAAGCCTCAGTTGATCTCACAGTGAGCACGAAAATTAGAATGGCCTGCAGAGTTGTGAATTGTGGAGGTGGCCGAACTTAAACCCTTACAGCAACCTGTTGCTGGGGTTGGTTTTCTCCCAAAAGAGGCCATGACCTTTGGAGAGGCCTAGAGCACATCTTGGAGAAGGCAATGGCACCCCACTCCAATACTCTTGCCTGGAAAATCCCATGGGCAGAGGAGCCTGGTGGGCTGCAGTCCATGGAGTGGTGAAGAGTCGGATACGACTGAGCGACTTGACTTTCACTTTTCACTTTCATGCATTGGAGAAGGAACTGGCAACCCACTCCAGTGTTCTTGCCTGGAGAATCCCAGGGATGGGGGAGCCTGGTTGGCTGCCGTCTATGGGGTCGCACAGAGTCGGACAGGACTGAAGCGACTTAGCAGCAGAGCACATCTGGAGATGGGCTCAGCTGAGAACTTTGGGCTGCCAACCCTCCGGGCAGCTGGGGACAGTACCACCATCCTGGTGTGGGAAATGGATGCAGAAAAATCAATAGAGGTCTAGGTAGCAAAGGCAAAGCCCAAGGCCTGTGTACTCAGTGGAGAATCAGGTCAAATGTCAGTTTGGGTGTTCCCACGAAGAGAAAGAAGGGTTCCTAGGGGCTGGACAGAACTGAGATAGGAATATAGAAAGGGACTCAAGGTGAGGCAGATAGTTTCTCTATGGAGGTCTGAGTAGCTGTGGTGAAATCCTGTTCCAGACAAGAGTTCATGGGTGGGGCCCAGGTCTTTGGTAGAGGAGCAGGGCAGACTAGCACAAGCCAGAGTGTCAGCTTGTTCTCAGGCCTCCCTGTGAGGGATTTTGGCCCCCTGGAACTGGGGCTCTGAGGCGATTAAGGCTTGGCTTCACAGAAAGCCTGCTATCTGGATTGGCTGGTGTCTTGGAGGAGACTGTGCCTTACCAGTGGTCCAGCTGTGGGGACGGGAGGCAGAGCCTGGGAGATGAAGTGGGAGCTGACACTGCTCTCTCTCTCTGCATCAAGGAAAAGTCTCCAGAGTCCCCAGCCCAACTGCCTCAAGGGTGAACTCATTTGGCCTCCCTCCTACCGTAGCTGTTTCCATGGATACATTTCAAGCCTCAGTCTGGTCATCTTCAAAAGCATCAAAGGCAGCAAACCTCATCCATGCATAATCTTTTGTTGTAGTCCCACAAATAGCTTTTGTTATAGCCCTTCCCCCATCCCTCCCACCCATCCTCCCAACCAGTGAAACTGGCTTAATTGTGGCACAGTCGTCTAGCAAAAGAAGTATTGAAGTTTTCCTCAAAGTTTAGGAGAGGTGAGTTTGAATACCAGCCTTGTCATTTGTAAAATGCAAATAATAACATCTAGGGTGTAGAGGTGTAAGGATTAAATGAGATGAATGTATGTGGAGATGCCTAGCCCATTGCCTGGCCCATGGTGGGTCCTCATTAGATGTTAGTTTCTTTCCTCTCTCTGTATTGATCAATTGCACCACTTAGAAATTACATTTCTCCAGTAGAACTCAGGCTCTGTACAGTGTCTCCTTGAGTATCACAGACACTTGATAGTGAATGAGCTCTCCTTGATGTCAGTTTACTTTGCCTGATGGCAAACATCACATCCTATGACAGCAGCCTCATAGGGTGTCTCTTGACCATTGTCTTTGCTGGCCCCCAAGTTTTGAAGGAATCAAATGGACCAGAGTCCTTCTCTCTCTTAAGGCCACACCTCTGCTGGGAGCATGCTGAGGCACACGGAGGTGGGGGAGGCTCCTTGCCTCCAGAGAGTCTATTCCAGCAGATGGCTCGGCTGCAGCTCTGCTTAGGAGGTTAATGGACACCAGATGTCTCGGCAGGCAAGCTTTCATTTTCTCCTGGAGCCACTTAATTTGGCCAAACATCTGCCTTGGCTTCCGGGCTTTTCCATCACCTGAGCTTCAACGCTGGTTCAACCACCAATGGATATCAGAGGACCTCTCTCCCTTTTCCTCACTCAGGGTCTTGGAGGTCTTCCAGTCTGATTTGTGAGAGTTAGAGGTGGTGGTTGAGGAGAAGTGTGGGGCATGGCTGTCTCCTGCCACTGTCCTTCATGTCTGATCTGTTGTTACTGAGTCTTCCTGTTGGAAAACCAATTTTAAGTTAACAAGATGGTGTCTGCCTGTTTAGGAAATATATTTATCTGGGCCAGCCTTGGCTGGCAGGCAAGGGGAGGGGTGGTCCAGTCTTTGGAAGTGATTTGAAGGAGGTACCTGCATGTTCATCCCTCTCCTGCTTCATGGCCTCTGTTGATGCATTTCTAGACCATTGGCAGCTGATTACCTCAAAGGGCAGTTGTAAATTGATTTGTGCTTAGTAAGTATGATTGTGTCATTGGTACGACTGGTTTTAAAGGTTAGTATGTGTCAGAGGGATTGGAGAAGTTTCAGTTCAGTTCAGTTCAGTTGCTCAGTCATGTTCGACTCTTTGCAACCCCACAGACTGTAGCACTCCAGGCTTCCCTGTCCATCACCAACTCCTGGAGCCTACTCAAACTCATGTCCATCAAGTCGATGATACCATCTAACCATCTCACCCTCTGTCGTCCCTTTTCCTCCTGCCCCAATCCCTCCCAGCATCAGGGTCTTTCCCAGTGAGTCAGTTCTTCGCATCAGGTGGCCAAAGTATCAGAACTTCAGCATCAGCCCTTCCAACGAATATTCAGGACTAATTTCCTTTAGGAAGGGACTCTCAAGAGTCTTCTCCAACACCACAGTTCAAAAGCATCAATTCTTCAATGTTCAGCCTTCTTTATAGGCCAACTCTCACATCCATACATGACTACTGGAAAAACCATAGCTTTGACTAAATGGACCTTTACCGGCAAAGTGATGTCTCTGCTTTTTAATATGCTGTCTAGGTTGGTCATAGCTTTTCTTCCAAGGAGCAAGCATCTTTTAATTTTGTGGCTGCACTCGCCATCTGCAGTCATTTTGGAGTCCAAGGAAATAAAGTCTGTCACTGTTTCCATTGTTTCTTCATCTATATGCCGTGCAGTGATGGGACTGTATGCCATGATCCTCATTTTTTGAATGTTGAGTTTTAAGCCAGTTTTTTCACTTCCTCTTTCACTTTAATCAAGAGGCCCTTCAATTCTTCTTCATTTTCTGCCTTAAGGGTGGTATCATCTGCATATCTATGGTTATTGATATTTCTCCTGGCAATCTTGATTCCAGCTTGTGCTTCATCCAGTCCGGCATTTCACATGATGTACTCTGCATACAAGTTAAATAAGCAGGGTGACAATATACAGCCTTGACATACTCCTTTCCCAATTAGGAACCAGTCCATTGTTCCATGTCTGATTCTAACTGTTGCTTCTTGACCTGCACACAGGTTTCTCAGGAGGCAGGTCAGGTGGTCTGATATTCCCATTTCTTGAAGAATTTTCCACAGTTTGTTGTGATCCACACAGTCAAAGGCTTTAGCATAGTCAATAAAGCAGAAGTAGATGTTTTTCTGGAACTATCTTGCATTTTCTATGATCCAACAGATGTTGTCAATTTGATCTCTGATTCCTCTGCCTTTTCTAAATCCAGCTTGTATGTCTGGACGTTCTCAGTTCACGGACTGTTGAAGCATTGGTTGGAGAATCTTGAGCATTAGTTTGCTAGTGTGTGCTGCTGCTACTGCTATGTTGCTTCAGTCGTGTCCGACTCTGTGCGACCCCATAGACGGCAGCCCACCAGGCTCCCCTGTCCCTGGGATTCTCCAGGCAAGAACACTGGAGTGGGTTGCCATTTCGTTCTCCAATGCATGAAAGTGAAAAGTGAAAGTGAAGTCGCTCAGTTGTGTCTGACTCTCAGCGACCTCATGGACTGCAGCCTAGCAGGCTCCTCTGTCCATGGGATTTTCCAGGCTAGTGTGTGAGATGAGTGCAATTGTGTGGTACTTTGAACATTCTTTGGCATTGCCCTTCTTTTGGAGTGGAATGAAAACTGACCTTTTCCAGTCTTGTGGCCACTGTTGAATTTTCCAAATTTGTGGGTATATTGAGTGCAGCACTTTAACAGCATCATCGTTTTGGACTTGAGATAGCTTAGCTGGAATTCCATTATCTCCACTTGCTTTGTTTATAATGATGCTTCTTAAGGCCCACTTGACTTCAGACTCCTGAATAACTGGTTCTAGGTAAGTGATCACACCATCGTGGTTATCTGGATCATGAAGATCTTTTTTATATAGTTCTTTTGTGTATCCTTGCCACCTCTTCTTAATATCTTCTGCTTCTTTTAGGTCCATAACGTTTCTGTTCTTTATTGTGCCTGTCTTTGCATGAAGTGTTCCCTGGGCATCTCTAATTTTCTTGACGAGATCTCTAGTCTTTCCCATTCTATTGTTTTCCTCTATTTCTTTGCATTGATCACTAAGGAAGGCTTATCTGTCCTTGCTATTCTTGGAACTCTGCCTTCAGATGGGCATATCTTTCCTTTTCTCCTTTGCCTTTGGCTTCTCTTCTTTTCTCAGCTATTTGTAAGGCCTCCTCAGACAACCATTTTGCCTTTTTGCATTTCTTTTTCTTGGGGATGGTCTTGGTCACTGCCTCCTGTACAATGTCACAAACCTCTGTCCATAGTTCTTCAGGCACTCTATCAGATCTAATCCCTTGAATCTATTTGTCACTTCCACTGTATAATCGTAAGGGATTTGATTTAGGTCATACCTGAATGGTCTAGTGGTTTTCCCTATTTTCTTCAATATGAGTCTGAATTTTGCTATAAGGAATTCATGATCTGAATCCACAGTCAGCTCCCGTTCTTGTTTTTGCTGACTGTCTAGAGCTTCTCCATCTTCAGCAGCAAAGAATATAATCAATCTGATTTTGGTGTTGACCATCTGGTGATGTCCATGTGTAGAGTCATCTCTTGTGTTGTTAGAAGAGGGTGTTTGCCTGCTACTTCAGGTATCTCTTGACTTCCTACTTTTGCATTCCAGTCCCCTATGATGAAAAGGACATCATTTTTTGGTGTTAGTTCTAGAAGGTCTTGTAGGTCATCATAGAGCCGTTCAACTTCACCTTCTTTGGCATTAGTGGTTGGGGCATAGACCTTGATCACTGTGATATCGAATGGTTTGCCTATTCTGTCATTTTTGATATTGAACCAAGTACTGTATTTTGAACTCTTTTGTTGACTGTGAGGGCTACTCCATTTCTTCTAAGGGATTCTTGCCCACAATAGTAGATATAATGGTTATGTGAATTAAATTCACCTATTCCAGTCCATTTTCACTGATTCCTGAAATGTCTATGTTCATTCTTGCCATCTCCTGTTTGACCACTTCAAATTTACCTTGATTCATGGACCTAACATTCTATGGGCCTATGCAATATTGTAGCAGCATGTAAAAGATTTTATTGTCATGGCAATGATATAGGACGAATAAGGAAGGAAACTTGAGGAAATGAATATCTTTCAGTTGGTGGTTGGGGTGAAATGCCATGAATTTTTTTTTTTTTAATTTCAGTGACTGTTACTAGCTAGAACATCAGTACTACTGGGAAACAAAAACACAAAACTGAACCCCTCCCGTCCCCTGACTTTGCCACTGCACATTTGCACTTTATTAATGCTTCTGAGGTGCTGATGAAGTGAGAACAACTCTCAGCTCCCAGAAAGTGGGTATGTGTGCATGAGTCACGAGAGTGTGGTCTGATGCAGATGATTAAGCCCGTGGCAAATGCAGAATTAAGTAACTCTGATAACAGAGCCCTGGAGCATCCTTCTTGGAGATTAAACCTTTCAGGCTTTTAGCAGCTGAGAGGTGCTGGGGATCCGAGATAGCTGGCTTAGAAAGGAAAGGAAGGGGGGACAGATATTAGATGGGGACTGGAAGGAAAATGCATCGCATTCAGGTTAGCGTTCTTCTCTGATAGTGTCTGTCGCCTGGCAAAGCAGTGGAAAATGTCCCATTATCTGGGGAGAGGACAGTGTGTCTGCCTGCTTCCTGTCTTTTGCTAGCTTGCTTTCGTACAGGCTGGGTTTTAATTTCATGTGCTGGCCTATTCCTCCAGCTTGTCTGTGTATGAATCTTGATTCTCACTCAATGACTGATCCTGTTTTACAATGCCCTTCAAAATTCAAGGGGAAGGGGTCCTATGCCTGGTTGGAAAGAAGGCAGACCATGTCTCTCCTCTCTGCAACCCCTTCCTTGCACCTGTTCATCAGTATGTACATGTTTTGCCCCTTTCTTGTGCTGGGCACAATGCTAGATGCTAGGGAGTAGACAGATATGGTCTTTCCCTTCACAGAGCTTACATTTAAACACTGGATGTTCAGAACTGGCTGCATAGTTTACAGGGCCTGTTACAAAATAAAAAATATGGGACCCCTTATTCAAAAATTATTAAAAATGTATTCCTTCCTTATTACCCCAATCCTCCTATCACTATGTGTGGAAATTGAGCAGCCTCAGAAGAGGAAGATGTCTTCCTTGACTCAGTGGGCCTACAGAAAGACAGTTGAATGCAGATAAAAGGCATGATAAATATTAAATAAATATTGGTTGCTTGAGACAAGCAGTTAGACCACACAGACATACACAGAATGCTCAACTTCTCTGAAAATGTCTGGATGTAATCAAATATGATGATAGAAAGCTTTGTCATTCCAAGTTTTGCCTTGTGGAGTCAATGGATAGGCTTTGATCAGTCTAGTTATTATTGGACTGAAAGGTCTTATAGAAAGCCTGTTTTCTGTATGTTAACATGGAGTAGAGAGGTTAGCACTTTCCATAAAGCAACAGATAACCTAATGAAAATAATGATAGAAGTTAAGAATACAATAGGATGCATCACATTTCCCAAAGTGTCCTCTAGAACATTAGTTTTTAGAGAGAGAAATTTGACAGAATTGGTAATTTGACAAATCACTTTTAGAAATGCTTCATACTTTGCTCCCTCTTGGAGATTTACTATTCATAGGAAAGTCCCATGACAGCAAAGAAGCCCTTAACACTTTTGGTACAATGTTATTTAAAAAATAACTAGTTATTAAAATAAAAAAATAACCCTTTTAAAAAATAATAATTAGTGACTCTATCTGTTAATCAATAATGATTAAGAAAAACATGCTTTGGGAAACGTTGGTGATAGACTTCTAAACTTTTAAAATGGGTGGTCTAGGGACACAGGATCTGGATGTGACTCACAACCGTGAACAAGTTACATGGCCACTTTTGGACATTGTCTTCCCATCCATTAAGTAATAACAATTATACAAATTAATTTGAACTGTGGTGTTGGAGAAGACTCTTGAGAGTCCCTTGGACTGCAAGGAGATCCAACTAGTCCGTCCTAAAGGAAATCAGTCTTGAATATTCATTGGAAGGACCGATGCTGAAGCCGAAGCTCTGATACTTTGGCTACCTGATGCGAAGAACTGACTCACTGGGAAAGACCCTGATGCTGGGATAGATTGAAGGCAGGAGGAGAAAGGGATGACAGAGGATGAGATAGTTGGCTGGCATCACTGACTTGATGGACGTGAGTTTGAGCAAGCTCCAGGAGTTAGTGATGGACAGGAAAGCCTGGTGTGCTGCAGTCCATGGGGTTGTAAAGAGTCGGACTTGACTGAGTGACTGAACTGAACTGATACAGATTAAATGAGACGCTATGTCTGAGGAAACCTTACATTAACTCTTATGTCATCCTGAAAAGCATTTAGTGGTTATTGAAACAATATTGAGATAAACAAGAATGATTTTCTGTATTTGAAATTGGCTAAACTGAGTCCTGAAGAAATTAAGGAGGGAGCCTGAAGTTCCAGACATATTTAATGGCAATGGTAGTCAGTTTCCTGCATCACAGTTCTTATCAAGAAGGATTTTAAACCAACTCTGCTTGTACATTTTAGTTTAGAAAATATATAGGCTACCTCTTTGACAGGCATGCCCCGTGGAACAGCTGGAGGCAGATGCTGGCATCAAAATGCCAACTTTCCTTCCCAGCTTTGACATCTGATGTTAGCAGAATGATGAATTCAGAGGTGGCAGATTTCAAGAGGATTTGTGTCCTTTCCAGGTCAGCACACCCGATCCCCTCTCTACTCAGAAAACCATCAGTGAGGTTGATTGTAAAGGGAAGGTGGTTTTTTCTTTCATGAATGACAAAGGACCTGGTGGGTTCTCTGGAATGTACCTTTTGGAGGGAGGGCAGAAACTTTGGAAAGGAACACGTTATTTTGTCTTCCTTCTTTAAAGGAGACGCGGTGCAGAGTGAAAAACACAGAAGCAGGAATTAGCAGACCTGGTCCTTGTCGTCTTTCTTCACCTAACTAGCTCTGCAATCCTTTTAGCAGCTCCTCTGCCCTTTCTGGGCGCACTTTTCCTATCTTAAAATGAGAGCATTGGACTAGTTGGAGAAATGTATGGTTTCTGTGTTTTGCCTTTGTGAATTTTCCATATCTGTGTCACCTTTTTATTTTCTGCGTGTTTTTCTTTAAATAGATCCATCCTGTAAAAATTATTTTAAAGGGCCACACTGCATATTTCTGCAAAGGAAAAGTGAGCATTGTTGCTAGATAGTGAAGGTAACGAAAAACAAAAACAAAGCATGGTTAAGGTGGTAAATTTTATGTTAGTGTCTATTTTACCACAATTAAGATTTTTTAAAATCCGATGCAAAGACCATATAACTATTAAAATAAGTAATATTTTCCCTGTACCACTTCAAATTGTTCCTTCATCAATGACTAGATGGTCTGAAAACGACCTTTAGCTTCATGTTTTAGTGCCAACCAGGATGCCATAATGTCCTTTCTGGAGAGCCACACCATTTTAACAGAGGAACAGTTTAACTTTCTCCATCAAACCATAGCCATGTAAACACCATCTCCTCCAGCTCTCCTAATGGGTGGTCTCAGGGTCCATGCCTGTGAGAACTTTGCCCAGCTTGGTAGAGGGGTCTGCCAACTGTATGGTAGTTGGTGTAACCTGGATTAAACCACTTCCTCCATTTGGAGTATCTTCTTACTTTTCTTTTCCAAACCTAAATCCCACCCACCCTTTGAATCCCACCTCCTTCAGAGAGTCTCCTGGAATTCCTGCAAAGTCAAGTGATCCTGTCTACTTTCTCTCTAAATTTTTATTCTGTTGCATTTTAGATTGGGTTCCTTAGATGTGGAGCCTGAGATGGGACTTGGGTGCAAGTGATTTCCTGAAGGAGTACCCATCAGGAGAAATGTGTAAGGGATGAGGAGACCCAGATAGAGGAGGAGGAACCAGTGGGGAAAGTGGTGGCATGTAAAGTCTAGCCTTAGCCTGATCCACTGGCGGCTCTGGAATGCATTACACTACAGAATTGTTCCCTAGATGAGACTGAGGGGCCAGCCTTTTACATCCTCATGTCAGTCACTGGCCTTGAGCTGTTAGAAATGGGGTAGAATGTTAATCAGTGATGTGCTAAAACTGACCTCAGAGGAGCCAGTTGTCAAAGTTTTAGGAATTGTATGAGCCACTATTAAAGTTATATAAATGTAACTAAATAACCAATAATAAAAACAATGGTAACAAATGTTCAAACCTCACCACTTCATACTTATTTTTTCTACAGTTTTCTTTTACCTTTGCTCTTTTGGTTATTTTCGTCTATTTTATCTTCATGGTGGAAATACCATATCATGGAGAGCTACTGTGCATTTCCTTAAAACTCCACATTCACTGATGTCATGTTGGTGGGAGTGAAATCAGCCATGGTGGGAGTATTTACACCACAGAAAGTGGCAAACGCACAATCTGGGGCCCCTCTCTCCCCCGTCACAAAAAGATAACTGTTAAACATTTGTCAGCATAGCACTAGGTATAATCTGGGTGAGGCAGCTCCCACCAACAGGGCAGGGACAGGGGTTTCGAGGCAGGAGTGATTGTCCAGAGGAGGGGGCAGGAGTGAGCCACTGGCAGTCAGTACTCAGAGCAGCAGAGAGATGGAGCATGGCCTGGACAAGATGATCTGGACAGGTGCTAACAGCAAGTCATTTGATGTTTTATCCATGATCTGACCTGTGGCATCCTCTCTTTTGTTTATATAAGTTTTCACGGAGGAGAAAGCAGTGGAATAGAAACCTGGAGCCCTGGGTTCTGGTCTTGGCTTTGCTACTGCTTTGTTGTATGACCTTGGAAAAGCTCTTCGACATCTCTGCTCCCTCACCTATGGAATGAGGAATCATATGGTCTCTCAGGAGGCTTCCCGCTTTGCACAGCCTCAAAAGGTGTGATCCTCTTACCCACCTGCCTGCACTGGGAGCATTACAGAAACCATATCTCATTGTAGTACTGTAGGACCCAACACTCCAAAGTCTCCTCTCTGATCCCCAGGCTTAGATAGTAAAAATAGATAGCATTTATTGAACACTTACTGTATACGAGGCATTTTAGATCTTAGCTCATCTAATCCATGTATCAGCCCTGTGACAAAGGATTCATTTGTTATTTATATTTCACTGATGAGAAAACTGAGGTTCAGAAATATTGAGCAACTTGTCCAGTCACATAGCTAGTAAATGGCCTCTTTGGGATTCCAGGCCCGGTCTACTGGATTCCGGTGCCTGTGCTTTCAATCGTTTCCTGCATGCCCTTATTGGGAAAGTATTTCTGCATGGCTCTTGCTGTATCAGGGTCCCCATCTGGAACCTAGAGACTGGTTGGTTCCACTCCTTTCCACTTTCTGCCTTTCTCTCCCTGAACCCTCTTCTGGGTAGAATGAGCTGTAAGCCCTTTGCAGCCTGGGCCTTTTAACTGTTGAATAAGCAAACGAAAGAGGAAGGCCAGGAGGCTGGAAGCCCGCTGTGCTCTCCACCGTTTGTCTGGGACAACAACGATGGGCAGAGGAGCAAAGAAGGCTGGTTTTGAGCATTTCCTAGTGATGCCTGCCCGTGGGCGCTGCAGACTCTGTGCTGTGATGGGGGCTACTGGGCCGGCAGAGTGCAGCCAGGAGATGTGGGATTCACCCTTGACTTAGGAATGGCTCAGATCACCTGCACCCAGAAGGCCCAGCTTCTCTGTGAAGTCTGGTCCTGGACCAAGTGTGGAGGGACCATAACTCATACTTACTCCTTGCCACCTGGAAACCTGTAAAGTGCAACTTAGCTCCAGGCAAGGGGAGACTTTCTGTGCAGACCAACAAGCTTTTCCTTCTCACTATTTCCCTCAGCCCTACACCCCCACACCACATGACAGAAATCTGAGTCTCACCTCCCAGGGGTCTGACCTAAGATCCCATCTCAGTGTTTGAAGTCTCTTCATGTGTCCCTCGTTTCCTTAGGCCTCTGCCACCCAACCTGGGTGTCTCCTCTGCCTGGCTCCCCATTTTACAGCAGGCACTAATGCCTTCCTTGTGATTCTGCCAGCAGAGAAATTGAGGTCAGGGAGATCTGCCAAGTATACCTTTTGTTGGCTTTTCAGGAGGAGCAATCTTTAAGTGATCACTGAAGGCAAAGGGCTGAAGAGATGGCTTCAGGAAGAGAATAAAGAATGGACAAGGCAGTCTGTCTGCCCTGGATGGTAGAAATGAGTAGTGAGAGAAGCCATGTAGGCAGCTGAGACACCCCCAAACTTTTCTCTCCAGGACACTCCATTTTAGACAGTACTACCATCATTCATCCCATTGCCCAGATCATAAACCTGGGAGCCAGCCTGGACTTTCTCCTCACCCAGGAGTCTAGTTGTGGCGTCTGTGCTCTGAATCTGTCTTGATGTCAGTCCTTCTCCATGGCCACTGCCCACTACCAAGGGCTTGCTAGCGTCTCCTCACTGGTGTTGGTTATCCTGCTTCCAGCCATGTCCCCACTCCCATCCTTCCTCACCTGTTGTGCAAAGTGTTTCTGGAATGTGCTTTTGACCTTGTCATGCTAGCCCCAGGTTAGAACTCTTCAGTTCCTTAATGACTGCCTCCAGGATGAAGTTCAAAGTCATTAGCCTTCTAGGCACAGCTCTTCTTGCTCTGCTCTTGCTTGACCCTGTGTACTGAGTGTCTCCAAGACCACCCTTCAGCCAGACAATTTTCTAGAAGAGTTCCCAACACTCAGAAAAGCTGTTACTCCTGTGTTATGTTATGTTATGGTTTATTACAGCAGAAGGATAAGTCAGCTAAGGAAACGTGTGCAGGGGACCCCAGGGGACACCAGGCAGAAGCTTCCAGTGATCCTTTCTCACTGGAGAGTCCTGCGGCAGCACTTCATTCTCCCAGCAATGATGTGTGACCACACATATGAAGTGTTGCCGAGCAGGGATGCTCACCCAAGTCTTGGGGTCTACAGTTTGCATTGGGGGTCCATCACATAGGCATAGATTACCCATGTGACTGGACTTAGGAAGCAAACCCAGGCCTTCACTGTAAATTGCCTTGTTAGTATAGACTATCTGGTGTGGCCCAAAGCCCCTGTTATACAGGTAGGATATTCCAAGAGCTCAGAGGTTAGCTCCTAGGAGCTGGTCAAGAATGAGTCTGTTCTCTGGATTGTGCAGAGTTGGAGCACCCCAGGCCTGCTGAGTGAACCCTTGTTTGCACCTCCTTTAAATGCACATCGACCACTCTCTCCCATGTAGCCAGCCCTCCAGCTGTTATCACTTAGCCCTCACTCTCATGCCTCCGTGCCTTTGCAGGCACTGTTCCTTTCGCCTGGCATTCTGCTGCACCTCTCCTTCCCTTGTCTACCTGCCATGCTCTCACTCAGCCTCAAGCTTCCAGGGAAGTATCTCCTCCAGTCTTCCCTGATGCCCCCATGCAGGCCGAGCTTCTCCCTCCCTCTGCACCCATAGTGCTCTGTGAATGTCTCTGTTATCATGGGTCACTCAGTGCCTACTTCCCACACAGTAGGAAACACTGTATGTTCTTTTAGGGTAGAGAACACACAGTCCCTTACAAATAATATTTATTTTGTGTTTTTCTGTTGATAAAAGTAATACTTGCTCATGGAAGAAAAACTGGGGTGGTATGTTGCTTCTCAGGGCTTCCCTGATAGCTCAGTGGTAAAAAAAAAAAAATCCATCTGAGATGCAGGAGACTCAGGAGAACTCGGTTTGATCCCTGGTTCAAGAAGATTCCCTGGAAGAGGAAATGGCAACCCACCCCAGTATAGTTGCCTGAAGAATCCCATGGACAGAGGAGCCTGGTGCCTTACAGTCCATGGGATCACAGAGAGCTGGACACAACTGAGTGGCTAAGCATGTGCACACATTGCTTCTCACCTTTTTCTCTCCAGTGCTTTCCACACGATAATCCTAGTGACCATAGGGTCTGGACCTGCCTCAGCCCCGCAAGTTGCTGCCTGGTGTTGCCTCAATCTTTGTAAGGATGTGAGTGAGGGGGGTTCTCAGCTGTTCTCTCTCTCCTCCTTTCTCATTTGTGCAGAAACATGGGGAATGGGCTGAGGACATAGAGTTGAGG
This sequence comes from Bubalus kerabau, assembly GCF_029407905.1. Classification (NCBI taxonomy): domain Eukaryota; kingdom Metazoa; phylum Chordata; class Mammalia; order Artiodactyla; family Bovidae; genus Bubalus; species Bubalus kerabau. The sequence continues at coordinate 19,093,260 of NC_073643.1, forward strand.
AAAGTGCAGGCCCTGTCCTGGGGAGCTCAGTGTGGTGGGCGAGACAGGCCCTGGACAGCTCACCATGGTGTGAGGAGGTCACTGGCAACATGGGGGAGGAGGAGGAGGAGGTCGGGATGGAGTGAGGGAAAACTTCCTAAAGGAGTTGACATTTGGTCTAGGCCTTAAAGCAACTGGAGGGTTTTTCTCAAAGAGGGGAGGAAAAAGGTTTCCAGGCCAAGGTCATGGAACAAAGCAGTGACGAGCTATGTGCTATGTGCTGGCTGAGTTCAAGACTTGAGGGCCCCTCTTCCCCCAGAGACCCCCAGCCCTCAGATACAACACACCACTTGCCTTTCTTTTGATCTTAGGCAGGGGTTATTCCCGGGGGACTGCCCTTGCTGAGCTGCTGGCCCCAAGTTCTGTTTTGGTCATGCGGTTTCTTTATTTTTTTTTAATGTCATTTGGCCCTGGATATGTGTGAAATCTGCAGTTCAGGCTCAAAATAACTGGCTGATTAAAACCTAGTGAAACAAACAAAAAAAAATGGGGGGAAATGTGCGCTGAAACAGATGTCGAGCAGCCCCAGGTAGCTTAGCTACATGCCAGCTTTAAGCCTATAAATGTACTGGCGGGCACCTCTTTCTGTTCTGAAACAGCCCTGGAGACCGAGCCAGTCAGTGCTATTCCATGCACCACATTTTTCATTTCAAGGAGTCTTTTGAGCAAAATGAGACCTTTAGGGGCCAGCCTGTCATGCTTGAGATCGTAGTGAGACCTGTGTGTTCATGCGGGAGCTCAGTGTCCTACATGAGTCTTGTCTTCTCAGTCACTCTCTGCTGCTCCCTGTCACTGTGACAGGACTTTTCACTCCTAATTCGGCAGCCTCTAGGAGCTTTGAAAAGATCACGAAGGCTTCCTGGGATATTTTTCCAATGTCAGTTGAGTTTGTAAATGTTGCTGAAATTACTGACTCATCCATGGATTTTGTGAGGATGTTTCTAAATCTAGTTCTGTTCTTTTCTGAGTTTTTCCTTCCCTCTGTGTTTAAATCCTGGGATCTTGAGCAGATACCTAACCTCTGTTGCCCCTCAATTTCATCTGTAAAGTGGAGGTGATTAGAGCACCTTTCTCATTGTTCTGGCAGGATTGAAAGAGATTATATGTGGAAAGCACTTAGAACAGTACTTCAGTTCAGTTCAGTCGCTCAGTCATGTCTGACTCTTTTGCAACCCCATAAACCGCAGCACACCAGGCCTCCCTGTCCATCACCAACTCCCGGAGTTCACTCAGACTCACGTCCATTGAGTCGGTGATGCCATCCAGCCATCTCATCCTCTTTCGTCCCCTTCTCTTCCTGCCCCCAATCCCTCCCTGCATCAGAGTCTTTTCCAATGAGTCAACTCTTCACATGAGGTGGCCAAAGTACTGGAGTTTCAGCTTTAGCATCATTCCTTCCAAAGAACACCCAGGACTGATCTCCTTTCGAATGGACTGGTTGGATCTCCTTGCTGTCCAAGGGACTCTCAAGAGTCTTCTCCAACACCACAGCTCAAAAGCATCAATTCTTCGGTGCTCACCTTTCTTCACAGTCCAACTCTCACATGCATACATGACCACTGGAAAAACCATAGCCTTGACTAGACGGACCTTTGTTGGCAAAGTAATGTCTCTGCTTTTGAATATGCTGTCTAGGTTGGTCATAACTTTCCTTCCAAGGAGTAAGCATCTTTTAATTTCATGGCTGCAATCACCATCTGCAGTGATTTTGGAGCTCAGAAAAATAAAGAACAGTACTTGGCACATAGTTAAGTGCTAATAAATGATTATGAGTATTCTGATTTCCTGTAGCTCTAAGTTACACTCTCACATCTGTCCTATCTTAAACCCTGGAATACTAGGAAAATAGGAGATGCAGGAAAACCTGGGTTTGAGTCCTGGTTCTTCCACGAACTTATTCTGTGACATTGGGTAAGTCATTTCTTCCTCCTGGGACTTGATTTGGTCATGGTAAAATGATGAGGGTGGATTAGATCAGGAATAACAGATATAGGAAGGGCATAGAGCTTCCAGATTTTTTCATTCATACAGCTCTCAAGGCAGTCATTGTGAATTGATTAGATGGTACCTGATTTGAAATCTGTTTTCTGTCCCTGAATTAGATGATGTTCCAGCTCTGATTATCTAAAATCTTAAATAGAAGGGTTCATGGAGCCTAATTTTCAGGTTCCACCAATAGTCCATCCTCTTCCCATGTAACTCTGCTTATTAAGTATGACACTAGATAAAAACTAGCCTCCAAAAGGGACTCCCTGTATCCCATTTAGCTGGGGATGAGCAGGTGCTTGCCTTGCTGGATGCAGTATTTCCTAAACCTCAGTATTCTCTGCATAATATTCAAGGTAGTCTAGCTGAAGTTCTGAACACACTTTGAACTTGATTTTTGAGTCACGTTTATAAATATTTGCATCGATATGTCGTCTTTTAGGCAAATGTGGACAGGGATTGGCCTCTGGCCTGAAGGAGTTTATAACTTTATAGGTAGGACTGAGGCTGAAAAAACAGCACCAAGTTGTATGCAATCAGTTTCTAAGTTTAGTACTAAAACATACATTATGAGTCAAAGATAGAGAAACACAGCATGGCAGACATAACGAATCCGTCACTGTAGTCTTTCCCAGTAAGCTCAATGATCCTTTTCTACAAGGAGTTCCAGGCAGCCACTACCATAGGTCAGAGTTGGCATGTGTAGTAAAATCTGTATGTCCTTTGAGTCAGTTAAAATCTGTAAAGCTAGCTTCTGTAACGGATAAATCTCAAAGTCTCCGTGACTTTTTGTTTTTTAGTTGCTCAGTTGTGTCCGACTCTTTGCGATCCCATGTACTGTAACCCACTAGGCTTCTCCGTCCACGGGATTTTCCAGGGAAGAATAATGGAGTGGGTTGCCGTTTCCTTCTCCAGGGGATCTTCCTGACCTAGGGATCGTACCCTGGGTCAGGGTCTCGTGTCTCTTGCACCTCAGGTGAATTCTTTAGCACCAAGCCACTGGGGAAGCCCATAAAACCCAGTATTTACTTATAAAAATTAGTTGCATTCATGGAGAAAAAATTCAGATTTTATAAACTTAATGCAAAATGTTACTAATTATTTCTTTTTTTGAGAAAAACAGATCAAACCAAAAAGTTCTCATTTTCATGATACCCTTTTACATAACAAATTATCAGACACATTTGTATATATGGTATACTGTCTTCTTAGAATATTTTTATAAGTAACAATATAAGCACAATAGAAGTTTGTTTCAAACTCACGTTGAATTGGTAGGGAAATCTGTTCCATACAATCATTCAGGGACCCAGGCTTCTTCCATCTTTGTGACTTGGCCACTCCTTGAGGCCTGTCGAGTCCTTCCCATTCAGCCATAGATGGGGAAAGAGTGAGTGAGGACCATGTCTGAGAGTTCTGTATATGTTACGCCTGGGAAAGGAGTCCACAACTGTGCTCACCTTTTATTGGCTAGAACCCAGGCACATGACCACACCTGTCTTCAAGGAAGGCTGGGAAAGACAACTGTGTGCCCAGGAGGGACGGAAGAGATGCAGATATTGGTGGGCTCTAGCCATTTCTGTCTTGTACCCTGGAACCACAGGAACTCCCTTCCAAAAGTGTGGTGGTGTCAGAGAGGGCTCTAAGAAGGGCTCTGAAAAGATGTATATGATTTGAATTTGTCCAAAACAGTAGGGAAGGTCTTTCAGACAGGGTTAAAAGCAGGAATAAAGTGGGAACCATTTGGCCTTATAGGCTGAGATGGAAAGGAGACAAGACAGGCGGGACTAAAGGTTTGTGGGAGGAAATCCTGCATGGATGGGAACAAGTGATGGGGGTTCCTTGAACATGATGACATTTCCTCTCTAAATGGCAGAAATTTGGACAAGTGTTTTGTTGTCAGCAGAAGCTACGAAAAAGGTAGCAGTCAGTGGTCTGATTCTTTCAGCTTCTGTTTTTTTTCTTCTGGCCATCCTTCAGTGACCTATTTAAAAACACCACCCTTTCTCAAGTTTCCTCAAAACCCTTTCTTTAATGGTGTAAAGAGAATTCCCAGTGAGAAGTGAGTGGGGAGAGCTGGGAGCACTAGTTCTTAGCCCCACTTTGCAAATTTCCCTACTTGCATTTATTATCATGCACTAATTATTCACAGAGAGCCTTGCCCTTTGTGGGTTCGCATTAATTTAGATTGCTTTTGAAAAGCAATCAAGGAGGGAATTAAGTGATCATACATCAAAGAAAAAAAAAAAAAAGACATGGCACCAAAGAGATGGGATGTGCTTCACTGTAATTGGCCATGTCAGGCTGCTGTGAGCTTTCCTCTAAGCCCAGGGGACATTGACAGGTGCATCCCAGCTCTCTTGGAACCTCTGTGGGCTCATTTGCCACACTTTTGGTCAGTATCTCCGAGGATCAGATTATAGAGGAGGCAAGAGTTGTAGACAGATGATCACTGGACTGAGACAAGACTCATTCCTTTTCTGAGCCTCAGTTTTCTCATCTGTAAAATGAAAAGGTGGATTAGTGATCTTTCAGGCTCCTCCCTCTAGGTCTGCAACTCTCTGCCAAAGTTTTTTTGAAGACTTAAAGTTATGCAACATTACAGATGGACATATTAACTACCTGCTCCTACTCCACAAGGTTTTACTTGTTTAGTCTTTTCCCGGGCATTAATAGGAAAAGGAAAGTGAATTAATATTTCTGTTTCTCTCTCCTGCTTCAGTTATTCAGTGCCCTTGATCTATGCTAGGGATTTCTCAGCTGTTTGTTTTTTTATTTGGGAGGTCTTTGAAAACCTGTGTTTGTAAAGTGTAATATACATACAGATAAGCACGTTGTGATCCTTGCTTTTATGATCATTTTATTATGTCCTCTTTCCCCTCCCTCGACCATCTTTTAATTTGGGATGGACACTGAAAGAGATTGGAACAGGAGTCCCATTGATTGCTTCCATAGGCCCCTGGCACGGAGTTGTTTGCTAATCTCCATTATGGTTAATGCAAAGATTTGCAAGTGTTCTGAAGGCATCACTGATTGGTATAAGCCTCAGCTCACACACGCTTGGATGAGATTTCCAGGGAGCAGACGTCCAGTGAAATGAGACAGAGGCCCAGTCTGAAGAGGGTGGCAAAGGAAAAGGAGACTCGAGGAGGAGAGTAAGGTGGAATGGAGCACATGCTGGCAGAAGGAGCAACAAAGAGAAAGAAGCAGCAGAGCCTGGGTTCATATAAACCATGGAGTGGAGGTGGGGCTCATGGAGGCTGGTGTGTTCTGCAAGGAAGAGAGAGGATGAGGAGGACCAGGGCTGAGACAGCCCACTGGATTTGGGATTAGGAGGGTAGTGAAATGATGCTTCTTTGAAGAGGTGAAAGGGAGGTGATGTGTGGAGAGAAAAATGGATGAGAGGCACTTGGCATCGAGTTTGTGTGTGTGCTGGTGTGGTTCTCCCCCTAATTACCTCTCATCTACCCTCAATTACTGGATGACAATGATTAAATCCTGCCCAGCCCCTTCCTCAGTTAATCTACCAACTGGCACTTTGCTTCCACATTTTATCTGGGAAGCACATTGCCTTTTAGAGAGATTACCATTAAAGCTCTTTTCATTGAAGAAAAAGTAAGAAACAGGGAGAATTTAGTACCCACTGCCTGTAGAAAGGTCTAATTAACCTTGCTCTGGGGCTGTCCACATGACAAGCTGCTCCTCTGTAGAATAACAGATGCCCCCGATGTTTATTCAAGAGCAGCTTATCGATTGGGCTGACTCAAATTGAGTAGATTTCAATAACCGGAAATAAACATCTACTTTGGGCTACCTAAGGACACAGCACACATTTAGCTGAGGTTCCTGCTTTCCCCACACATTTCGCTGAGGTTGTCCAAAGAACAGCTTCCTTAACAGTAAGATGGGATAAGTGATACTTAAGCTTGCAGAGTTATATGAGGATTAAATGAGATTTTCTATCTCACAAACTTAGTGTCATCTCTGTCATGTAGCAGGCATTCGATAAGAGGTGGTATTGATGATGCTACAAGCAAGCATTTATTGAGTGTCCCAGGTGCTGTTCCAGAATGAATAATACAGAACTCCTGTTCTTAAGGAGCTGGCAATGCAGCAATAAAGAGAGAGTCATATAAATAATACTCAGGACATGATCACAAGGCAGTGTGATAAACTTTGTAATAGAGGGGCACTCTGAGTTCTGTTAGAACACAGAGGCAGGGACAATGGATTCTCTCTGGGAAAGACAGACAAGGCTTCCCTAGGGGAGGAATCTCTCAAGTTAGACCCTGAAAACAGAAAAGCGGAGAAGAGACATTCCTGGCAGAGGACACTGCAAGTCAAAGGGCAGTGAGGTTGGAGACAGCTTGGTGCTCTTTGAGGAAGCATCCACTGGTATGTGTGGCATGAGTGAGACAGACTTGGTGACTGTTTGCACCAGCCCCAGTGTTTGACGGGTGATGGGGTTGGAGAATGAGGAGCTGTCTGGTGTGGCTGGAAAGTGGAAAGCTCTCAGCACTCTGCCTCCCTGAATCCTGTGTGCTGGCCCACTCCCTGCTCCTCCATCTAATCCTCCTGGGAGCCTTTTGGGAAGAAGCGGATGGGGCAGAGCTGATTCATACCTTCTATCTGGTAGGGATCTTTCTGGAGCTGGGTAAAGGCTCTTGGGAGGAGAGATGTAAAGGTAAGGAGCCAAGCCAAAAGGAATAAGCTCCCTCTTCTAATCTCTCCTGCATAGCCACTAGCTCCCTCTTAACTATTTGTTCCTATTTGTTAGACCCTTGGTCTCCAAATGTCTTTTATATTGTAGCCAAGCTCTAATTGAACTTTCAGGGGCTCTACCTGGCTCCCACCTAGACTACCACAGATGGTCCCCAACAGGGCAGGATCTGTGCCTGCATATCTAATAAGAAGAACGTCAACAACAGCGTCCATTTATTGAGCAGGCCTTTCAGGTACTGGGAGATTTACATGTTTGACTGATTCAGTCCTCATGTTAAGACCTTGAGGCAAGGTTATCTCCATTGATACATGAAGAAACTGAGGCTTGAAGAATTTAAAATTCAGTGTTGAAGGTCACACAGCTAGTAACTGTTGCAGTTCAAATTAAAGTGAAGGCTCGTGCAAAGTCTGTGTTTTTAATTCCTGTGCTATGCTGAGAAATAAATCATTCCAGTTTATCAATACTGGTCTTTGTTAAAAGCCATAGCTCAGCAGTGCATTACCACGTTTCTTCCTCACCTTGGCTACAGCATCACTTTGCTTATAATCTCTGTACGTGAATTAATTGATTGACTGAACTGGGGACAGGGCTGGAGATTCAGGGGCTGCCTGGGTACCTGGACTAGTGTCCTTTTCTTCCTTGCCCCGGGAATGGATGGAAACATCTGCAGAGAATGTTTTTCAAACAGCCTCCAAAAGCAGTCTGCTGAGCAACAAAGAGCCTTTCAGAGCACAGCTCCTGAGGTGAGGGGCTCGAAGGGGTGTGGGCCTTGCAGACCGAGGGCAGAGCAGGAGGGCCTGGAGTTGCCACTGCCTAAGCCTCGCTAAAGAGGGTTAAATTTCATCTCGGGGCACCGCTGTGGGGCTGAGGGGCCAGGGCTGGGACTGGGGGTGAAGGCCCCTGAGAGGGACAAGATCTTTAGGGAAGATTACAGCGTGTGTGTGTGTGTGTGTGTGTGTATGTAAGAGAGAAAGAGAAAGCGAATCTGTTTCAATTAGAACACAACTCTGTGGATGTGGAAAGACATTCAAAACTAGTTTCCCAGGGAAATATATGTTTTTAATGAAGAATAGTTTTAAACTATAAAAGTAATACCTGCTTACTGTAAAAATTCAAGTATCAAGATATATAGACTTCTAAATAAAACACTGAAAGCTCTTGCCACCCACCCTACGTCCTCAGTGTTAACATTGTCGATGTCGTCTCCCAGACTACTGTGTGTGTGTACTGTGTTTTAGATACATAATTAAATGTTTGTGTACTAGATATGTAACTGGAGTGGCTAAGTTTTGTTGAATGCTTACTATGTGCTAGGATTTATAGTAAGTGTGAGGTTGTTCTTTATTTTCATGACCTCATTTCATTCTTATATTTCTCTGAAGTGTAGGTATCATGATGCCCATTCACAAGGTGGGGGAAGTGAGACTTAGTGAGGTCCCTGGGGTGAGTAGGGGTGGGTGGGTGGAAATGCGCCTGCAAGGTGCGCATGCTTCCCTGCTGGTCATGTTCACGCTGTTTCTTGGCCCCTTCACCATCTTCTCCTCCTCTCCCAGTTCTTCTGATAAGAAGGCATGCTTTAGCATAAGGATTGATCATCACTGGATGATTTTGGTAGGCAGGATAATGCCTCCCCCGTGAAAGGGCCCTGGTTCCCCAGGAGCCTGTGTTACTCACATGGCAAAATTACTTTGCACATGTCATTATCCTTGCATTAGTTTCTCAGAGCTACCCTAACAAAACACCAAAAAAATGAATGGCTTAAAAGAACAAAGATTTATTGGCTCACAGTTCTGGAGGCTAGAAATTGGAAATCAAAGCATTGGCAGGGCTGTGCTCTCTCTGCCAACTTTAGGAGAGGATCCTTCCTTGCCTCTTCTGGCTTCTGGTGTTTGCCGGCAATCCATGGCATTCCTTGGCTGTAGACACAGCACTCCAGTCACATGGCTGTCTTCACCCCATGTGTCTTTACATTGGCTTACCCCTGTGTATGTCTGTCTCTGTGTTCAAATTTCCCCTTTTCATAAGGACACCAGTCAACTGGGATCAGGGTCTACCCAAATACCTCATTTTAACTTGACTACTTCAGTAAGACCCTATTTCCACTTAAAGTCACATTCTGGGATATTTGGGGCTTAGGACTTCAACATATCTTTTTTGGGGGCACAATCTAACCCATAAAAATTGGAGATTATCATATAGTATCTGGGGAGCCCAGTCTAATCACATGAGCCCTTAAAAGCTGAGAGCTATCTTTGGCTGTGGGCAGAAGAGAGGTGCCCAGAGGGGAAGTTAGAAAGATATGACCCACTGCACCACCCCTGGCTCTGAGACATAGGGGCCTGTGCAAGGGCAAAGACTAGATGACAAAGACTAGGCTCCCCAGTTGACAGCCAGCCAGGAAATGGTGACCTCAATCCTACAACCACAAAGAACTAGATTCTGCCACAGTCACAATCCAAAAGGAGATGGATTCCTCCCAAATCTTCCTATAAGAGCCCAGCCAGCCAATACCTTGACTTCAGCCTTGTGAGACTCTAAGCATAAAGACAGCTGGGTCAACCTGGACTTCTGAGTCTCAGAGCTGTGAGATAATAAATCTGTGCTTATTAAGTTGCTGAGTTACTAGGAATCTGTTCTAGCAGTAATAGAAAAGGAATAGTTAGTTACCTTCCCATTTCCCTGGCCCTTCAGTGCCTTAAGCCAAAGACTTGGTGATAGAAATTCTTGGGACCTCATGTTTACTTTCTTGGGTCTGTGAATAATACTGTCACCCCATTCAGAATGTGTTATTTCCCAGTGCATTCCTCCCAAAATTTCACTTGCATCTCCCAGGAGCCCTGTGAGATGTAGGGATATTATTCTCCCCCTTTACAAGGCAGGAAACCATGTGATTTAATAAAGGAAGTGATTTGCTCAAGGCCTCACAGAATTGGGGTTGCAAGCCAGGTTTCCTGCTTCCAAATCACAGGCGCTTTTTGCCACAGCCCATGGGTGACTCTGTTTCCCCAAACACCTGATGTCTGGACCCAGTTACAGCTGTCTGATGGCCTGGGCCCCGTGTGAGAGTGTGAGCTTCCTTTTGGTGAGAAATGGTCAAGCAGAAGCTGGTGGACAATTTACTTCGGATGCTGAGGAAGGGATCCCTGCTATCTGTGAAAGGATGCTGGGAGGTGCCTCCTCATGCCCTTTTCAATTCAGGATCTAAAGTGGGAGGTGGGATAAGCTTCTGGTACCGCAGTTTGGATGAGAGAAAGCTCCCTGGACCTTGCCTTGGCCTGGAGAAGATCTACAGAGGAGGCTGATCTGTGCTAGGACTTGGAGGGGATGGCTGTGTTTAGATTTCCAGCGTTATTGCAGGGCATGCCTCTTGCCCATGCCTTCTGATTCCAGTTCCTTTAATGAAACTTTCAGGCAAGAACTGGGTCAGACCTGAAGTGAGCGGACCTCATGGCCTCTGGCCGCCCTCCCCACCCAAGTCCATCGTGGTGGCTGAGGGTACACCCTGTGGTTGCACCCAAAAGAACAGTGGTGGGAGAGCAGAAGGGCAAGGGAAACACAGGCGGAGAATAACTTCCTGTCCAGTCTGGCTTCCTGTGGCTTCCCTGCTAACCCGCTGTAACTCTTATTAATTCTCTTTGTCTTTCTGTGGGTAGGAACCAAATAGCCTGTCTTTTGAGGGCAACTGCCCTCCTATTAAAGGCTCCTTAGCGATCTTCCACTTGTGCTTCTTGAACCTGGGGCATCCCCTCCTCAGTCTTGTCCCCTGCATGGCTGAGGTGACATAGAGTATACCTTCCCCAAGCCTGAACTCCCTGGATCTGGAAAGCTCCTTCTGTCTTGTCCTTCCTCCCACCCATTGGAGCGCCCTTCAGTTTAAGAGGTCTTTCTAGTCCCCGTGCCACACACCATGGGGATGGCTAGAAATGATGGCCTCGCAGGCTTTTCAGTCCAGGAGGCAGCCTGGTGATGTGGACAAAACTGGATATTTATTAAGCACCTCCTGTGTGCCTGTGGAGAAGGAAATGGCACCCCACTCCAGCACTCTTGCCTGGAAAGTCCCATGGACAGAGGAGCCATGGCTGCAGTCCATGGGGTCGCTAAGGGTCGGACACGACTGAGTGACTTCATTTTCACTTTTCACTCTCATGCATTGGAGAAGGAAATGGAAACCCACTCCAGTGTTCTTGACTGGAGAATCCCAGGGATGAGGGACCCTGGTGGGCTACTGTCTATGGGGTCACACAGAGTCGGACATGACTGAAGCGACTTAGCAGCAGCAGTGTGCTTGGCCCTATGCTAGGACTCAGGGGCACAGCACTGAACAGCAGAGGACCACGTCCCAGCCTTGGTGCCACCCCTGCTGGTGACCCTGAGCTTGTCACCTCACCTCTGTGTCTCAGTCACATCTTACAGTGACTGACTACAACACTTTGTAGGTGTGTTGTAAACTGTAAGCTCTATGGTGGGAGTACTGCTAATTCTTATCCCCTCACTTCATTCTCTCAGTTACTTCATGAGGTAGGCACAGCAGCAGTTCTTATACCCATTTTACAGGTGAGAAATCAAAGCCTCCCAGGGGTTTAAGAGCAGGAACAGGAACAGGCACTAAATATTCAGCTACTTAGCTGTGGCTTGATTCTATTTTACTGTGTACTGTTGCCCAGGAGTTCGCCGGTGATAGTGTTTAGTGACATTTTCAACAGCCACAGCCTTCATAACCTCACATTCGTCAACTACTTACTATCTGTCAAATTTTGAGCTAAATCCTTTACATGCCTATCGTTAGTCCCACTTTCCTGATAAGAAAATTGAGGCTCAGTGAGGATAAGTCATTTTCCCAAGGTCACTTTTATATGAAGAGGCAGAGTCAAGGTTCAAAACTCAGATGTGTCTGACCCCAGAGTCTGGACTTGTAACCTCTGTGCTATTGGTTATCTAGCTGATCATATCAACCTGGCATGCCCAAAATAACCAGAAATTATACAAGATCCCACTCCAGTACTCTTGCCTGGAAAATCCCATGGAAGGAGGAGCCTGGTAGGCTGCAGTCCATGGGGTCGCTAAGAGTCGGACACGACTGAGCGACTTCACTTTCACTTTTCACTTTCATGCATTGGAGAAGGAAATGGCAACCCACTCCAGTATTCTTGCTTGGAGAATCCCAGGAACGGCGGAGCCTGGTGGGCTGCCGTCTATGGGGTTGCACAGAGTCGGACACGACTGAAGTGACTTAGCATAGCATAGCATAGCATAGCATACAAGATAGTAGGAAGAGGGTAGATTGGCAGTAATCAGAACCCTCCTCACCACCCCCGAGAGGTATGACCCATGCAGTGGAGACTGTGGGCATCAGGAGGGATGGCTTCCTGAAGCTGAGATTTATTGGGAAAGCGCATCTTGAACAATGGGCAGGATTGGAAGCTCAGAAGAGCAGAGGCTGGTATGAATAGAGGACTTGGGGAAGGAAGGAAGACAAGGAGGGACTTCTGGCTGATGGGTGCATTTAGGGGAGCAGTAGAGATAAGATTGGCTTTACCTGCAGCAAAGGAGCTGAAGTTTGTTCCAGCAGCTGCAGGCTACCCACGCCATAGCCACTGAAGGAAATTAATACCCAGAGATGTTTCTGGGTCTGGGGAGGAACAAAAATCATACCCTTTTTGTTATTTCTCAGTCTGTGCCTTGAAACTAGAGAAGACGAGGACCAGAGCTGCTTTCTCCTACAGTCAGGGAGGAGGAAGAAAAGTGGAGGGGACCCAGGCCTAGGGAGGGGTCGGGAGAGGTGGGCATGCCAGCACTGATTCTGTGAGTCTAGAAACTCACATGCTGCACCCTGTGTAGCACTGTGAAGTTGGAATATAGATTCCTCTCTGGCCCTCAGTTTTCTAAACTGTGACTCAAGAGATGTATCTGTAAGAATCACTGGTTGCAACTGACAGAAACAACACTCCAACTCATGTGATTGGTAAGTCCAGAAGTAGTTCTGATTCTAGGGATGGTTGGATCTGGAGGTTCAGATGGTATCATCAGCTGTCTCTCTCTCTCCATCTTTTGCTCTCTTCTCCACTCAGATGCCTTGGGTCACAGGCAGGCTCACCCTTCAGGATCTCAAGGTGACTGCCAAAATCCCCAGGCTTACCTTCTACAGGCCTTGCAACCCACAATAGGAAAGCATCTGTCAGAAGTTCCTGCAGAAGCCCTAGGGCAGACTCATTGGTCTGTGTGGTCTTGTGGCCGGGAATGCCTGCCTCTAAGTCTCCAGATGGGGTCACATGATCTCCCCTAGAGTTGAAGATAGTGTTAGTCCCACAGAAATCACATGGAGGGAGAATGGGAGGGGATGATTAACCCAGAGGAACACAGAAGGGCTGATCCCAGAAGATGGGGGGATGAATATCAGGCAGGCAAAAACTGCAGAAGCCCTCCTCAGCATCCAAGGGCTGACCTGCCTGTCTCTGAATGAAGCCGCTGACAACGGGAGCCCTCTAAACTGTGTTAGGGTCATGGAGCCCTTTGAGACTGCCATGAAAGCCATGACACGTGTGCCCCACCCCCAGAAAGACACACAGAACTCGATAGCCTAGACTCTGAAGTGCTGCCTGTTTGGTCTCTCCTGCCTCTCCTAGACCCCCAGTTGGCTACACTGGCCTCTAGCTGTTCCTTGTTCTCACCATGCTGCTTCCCTCCAAAGGGCCTTGGACTCGCTCTTCCTTCTGAGTTAATGTTACCCCTGTGTATGTTCGCACTGCATCATAAACCTGTACTTGGTCCCTAATTCAAGAGCAGTTTACAATTTTTTGTATGGTTATTTGGCTAATATCTGTCTATTCCAGCAGAATGGAGACTCTGTGGAGGAGGGAGCTGATTTGGTTTCCCTTTATATCTGTAGTACCTGGTAGAGTGTCTGGCAAGTAGTTGATGTTTATTAGTAGACAGATTGATATTTACCTTTAAAGATGTGATTTTCCCTGAGTGGTCTTAGTGGCATACACCTTCCTAGAGTTAGTCTCTGAACCTCAGATTAAAGAACCTAAAGATAAAAAATGGAAAAATGAAGGCATTGGACAGTCAGCTCACTTAAAGCAGGGCCTTGCAAATGAGGACCTCCCTCTTACCTGGGCCAGATTTCCTGATAATCTAGGTACCATTGACTTAAGTTGATGTCTTCTAAGTGGAGTGCCGTGGATGATTAGTTTGGGTGAAACTGTGGTCAAATATTAATAAATTTGGGAAAGACTGTCTCACCTGATATATCCTCCTCCTCTTGGGGAGTTACAACATGCATTAATAATAGTAATATATTTAAAATTATCATTAGTGTAACTATCATTTATCAAGGACTTATTGTGTGTTAGGTCCCTTACTGGGTCCTTCATATGTATTTTCACACATAATCTCATAATGTTGTTGTTGTTGTTTAGTTGGTAAGTTGTGTCTGACTCTTTGTGGCCCCATGGACCATGGGATTCCTCAGGCAAGAATACTGGAGTGGGTGTCCATTTTCTCCTCCAGGTGATCTTCCCAACCCAAGGACCAAACCTGTGTCTCCCGCATTGGGAGGTGGATTCTTTACTGCTGAGCCACCATAATCTTATGCAATAGATGCCCCCATCACCCCGTGTTACAGAAGAGAAAAGAATGCTTGCATGGATTAAGAATCCCATATTATCTTCTAGAAAGTGGTAGATATGGAACTCAAATCCCAGTGATCTTATAGGTGTCCAGTCTTCTTAATCACTGAAGACATGAGAAGTCCTATGGGGGAAATTACTTTACCTTTGTGTAATCTGTATTTGTTGATAATGGAACCCCTTTTCTCTGCAAACACTCAGAAGATCTCAAGGACTGCACCTGTACTTTGGGACATGCTGGAGAAGTCTTAATTCATGTTGAGTAGGACTGAGACCAGAAGAGTGTACCTGGCACAGACTCAATTCCACAAATATTCCCAGTGCACCCCTTGTGCCAGGGTTGGTGCATGTGGGCACACAGCCACACCCACATTGCCCAGAGCCTGCTCCTGGGCTGCCCCACCAGGAGCCTGGCTCTGGGTCTTCCTTGGACCATTCAGCTGTGTCTTCCCTCAGTGAGGACATCCCAAGTCACGTCCGTGAGTTAGTTCACTGCTAAACACACGTTTAATCTGTAAATGTTTAGTGAAGACCTTTTGTGCTCCAGGACCTGTGTTGGGGATTGGGGATCCACGGGCAAATAAAATACTGACTCCTTTTCCCAGGACATCCATTATCTAGTGGGGGAGACAGATCAATGCATAGGAAATCATAATAAAATGTACAAGATAGACTGAGAAGTGCTGTGTAAATTCTGAGATAAAAGCAATTTTTACAAAATTGACTAAAATTAATTTTGGTTTGGGATTTAAGCTCATGGCTAAATGGTGTTGAAACATCTGGACACTGGGCAAGTTCAGATGTTTGGCTGACAGCAGTGAGCAGCCATGAGTTCCGAAGCACCCCAGGGGATTCCTGCCCACCTGCCCCGCAGGGTGGGGAGGGACGTGGGAATGAGTTGCTGGCTTAACATGTGTCCTCAGGCTGTGATGCCAGCCACGCTTGGGCAGCAGACATCCATGTGCATAGAAGGCCATCTCCCACTGCCCCTGCCCACTGTCCCCCAGCCCAGAGAAGAGTGTCCAGTGTTGCCAGATCACTCCCATTTCCCCAGATGACTCACCTGAGTCCCCAGGGACAAGCATAGGTTGTTTTTTCATTTCACTGGCTTGGGGTTCCTCATCCACCAAATGGGAGTAAAGATTCCTGCTCAGGAAGTGGCCTGAAGAATGGGGAGGTGGGGGGCGGGGAGCAGGGCAGGTCCACACAGAGTGTGTGAAGCTGCTGAAGGGTGACAGGTGGCAAGTTGGAGGAGTTGAAGGAAGTTCAGTCCTTAGAATGTCACTCGGTTGTACCTTCCTCTGGGGAGCATCCTGCCAACCTCCAGGCCTTGTTTATTTCTTCTCCCCCATCACTTTCTCCACCTGGGACTATTCCAGTCCACTCAAACTGCCCCTTTGCTCAGCTGTTTCTCCTCTTGGTCAGTAAGCTGCTTGATGCAGGAACTATTGTTCATTACTTTGGCTATCCTGGTAGATGTCAGCGACTCTCCACAGATACTCCCCTGGAGGGGTCAGTTGTTTCACTGGCAGTGCCCCCAGACCATCTAAACAAGGAGCACCCCCACCCACCATCTGGGGCCTGTCAGCTGGGCAGGGGACAAGCGTGCACACATTGACTCAGCAGGGAAGCTCTCCCTCTGGCTCTCCCCCACCCTGATGTGCTTCACGTTCTCCAGCACCAGTGTGTGGGGCTGGCTGTGTCAGTAGGCAGAAGCTTTCCTGCGCTGTGGCCTCCTCAGCAGGGAGTGTGGGAAGCATCCTGCCAGAGCCGGGCCAGATGTGGCCAAACCTTGCCAGCGGCATTTGCCCCGGCCCACAGACGTCCAGCCTCACTGCACCAGCCTGGCCAACTTGGCCCGGCCACAGTGTACAGCGTTCAGGGGTTGGTGGCCAGGAACCAGGCCCCGCCACCTCTCCTGTTGGCCTTGGTAGCTTCCCAGCTTCCTCTCACATGACTTCTGTCTCTGTTTACTTTGGTCTCTGGCCTCCCTCCCTGCAGCGTCCCCGTGCCACCTCCAGTCTAATCTGCTGCGCTAGACGAAGCCCCTGCGCTGGGCCCTTCCTGGTGGCCTCATTCCAGAGCATGTGCTGTCTTTGGCTTGCCCTCCCAGCCCGCACTCCCCACCCCACCCCCAGCGCTCTCTACCGCTGTGAAGGAGGATCAGTGTACTTTTTCATGTGAAACTCATGATGTTGTATCTGGGGCTCCTCCATCAAATGCCCAGGAAGGAACCAACTCCTGTGGGGTTGATCTTGAAGTCATGGGATGAACATTCCATAGCAGCCTAGCCCAGAGCTTGACTGAAAACAGATGAGTTGATAGACACAGGCGGAGGCAGACATGAGCTGGGTATCCAGGCTCTGAGAACACCAGAGAGTTGGGGGAAGATGTTTGTTATGGGTTCTGAGCCCTCAAGAATTGTGAATGTGACCTGATTTGGAAATAGGGTCTTTGCAGAGATCAAATTAAGATGAGGTCATTAGGATGGCCTGCATCCAGTATGACTAGATTCTTATAAAAAGGGGAAATTTGGACACACACACACACATAAGAAGGGTGCCATGTGAAGACAAGGGCAGAGAAGGGGTGATGCATGTACAAACCAAGGAGTGCCAAAGGTCACCAGCAAATCTCCACAAGCTGGGGGACAGGCTGTCTCAGAGCCCTTGGAAGGAACCAACCCTGCGCGATGCCGTGATCTCGGACTTCCAGCCTCCAGAACAGAGGCAAGGCATTTCTATTGTTTAAGCCGCGCAGCTCGTGGAACTTTCATATGGCAGCCCCAGGAAACGAATATTGATTACCTTCTGATCCTCTCACCTCTGATTATGGTCAATATGCTCTGGCTATCAAGTCTGTTTCCATCTTATTTAGTTTGGACATATGGGGGCTACTCTGAAGTATCTGGGCAGAGTGTAATAATATAATATAATTATGTTATATTATAATATAATATATTAAAATAATAAATATAATAATAATAAAAGCTTTTAATAAGACTCTAATGAGAATTCTTAATAAGATTCTAATAAGGAACTTTTTAATATCCTTCCAGCTGATGTAGAGCTGGGCAAAGGATAAAACAACCCATAATCCCACATACACTTTTATAGGGCTTTCCAGTCTATGAAAAAGCTCTCTTATTTATTACCCCATTTGACCGTCAGAGTGGCCCTGTGAGGTTGGCACTGTGAGCACTCCCATTTTGGAGAGGAGAGAATTAAGGCTCGCAGATGGTCCGTAACTGTCTTAAGCAGCAGAGCTGGGGTTAAATGTCAGCCTCTCACTTGACTCTCGTGTTCTTTCCATGCCCTCACAGCTCCCCTGAACTTGGAGCAGATGGGACAGTTCAAGGGCAGCTGAGCCCTTGCCTGGAGGCCCAAGGATCAACACAGTCTTTTGATCCTCTTTCAAGACCAAGAAAGAGGGGACATGAGCCTTCCAGGACATTACTGGGATCTCATGGGACTTTGTGGTGACCACAGGGGGTTCCTGGGGTTCTGCTGGAGAAAGGTCCCACTGTGAGAGTGGGCCCTGCTGGGTCATTTACAGCACACGGCAGGTGAGGAGAGGCTCCAGGTGGGAGCTGGCTGCCCAGGGGTGGGATTGCCTCTCATCGCATGGTGAGGGGTCCTCTTCCATGTCTCACGGGCTCCTAGCAACCTGGAACACAAAGACTCTGTGTGGTCCCATGATACTTGGCAGCCTTCTCGGGACTTTGAAAGTGCCCACTACTCTCTAATAAGTGAAGAGCCTGGGGGAGAGGAATGGCCATAAAGTGTGGGTCTGAGGCCTGCATTCAAGCCTCTGCACAGTGTGACCCCGGGCAATTTTCTTTGACCTCACTGCCCTGCAGGGCCCACACTTGTGAAGGAGCTGGAGGAGAGCGTCCATTGGCAGAGGTGAGGAAGCAAGGACAGATGCGAGCTCTTCCTAATGTTGACCTCAGTGTTGTTCACAGCAAGGGGAATAGAGAATGTCCTGGAGTATTTGAGGCAAAGACCATAAGTCCTTCTTCCTGTGAGGGGCCACTGGCTACTTCCTAAACAGCAGTCCTGCTCTGCTCCCTCTGCCTCTCGTTTGTTGTATCTGGGTGTGACTCACATTCTTCTGCAGTTTTTTGGCCTCTTCAGAACACTCTTCTGGTTTATATCAGCAGAGAGTTTCTTTCCACTCTGTCTTCCTTGCCCCCTCCCACTACTGCCACACAGCTCTGAGGTTGTCATGTGAGTGTTTTCCATGTAAAAAACTCTGGAAAACCCATTCAAGCCAAACAGAAAGATGATAGCACTGAGTCTGAAGTTTATGGAGCTGGTTGTACTGCCCTGGCACGGGGCTTCTGCGGGTTGCAGAACTCTCCAAGGGGTGAGACTGAGGGGCTGTTTGTTCTAAAACCTTTGTTGGCACGTCCATCCCACATGCTAGCGCTATTTCAGTGCAGTGATTAAAACCCTCTGTCCTTTCTTCAGTGCTTCCTATGGGTCTCTCACTGTGTGGGGTGCTTTACATATATTATATCCTTCTTTTATTCCTCTTGAACATCAAACACCTGACTGTAAAGTCCAGGTTCTAAGCAATTCTGGTGTAACCTCCTGTTTGAAGAAACTCTTACCCAGTCCCTTCATCCTGCAGGTGGAGTGACTGAGGCTTGGCAAGGGGAGATGGTAACTTCCTGGAAGGACAAACTGGACCCCAGGTGCCCTGACTTCTAGGGCATCTCCTCTGCCCCTTCCTCCCCTGCTAGGAGTGGCCCAGTGAGTACCTGCAGGAGCCCTCATTGAGTCATGTTCTTGCGGTTACATCCCAGGTGTTGGTTAAACTCGAGAAAGGTGCTATTGGTTAATCCATGCCATTGTCTGCTTCAAAAGGCTTTGGCCTAATTAGCCCAAAGCATAGGTACGTTGAGTTTCAAAATCAAGTGTCTGGAGTTATAAGTTTGGCACCCTGAGGGAGTTATTTGCTCTGCTACCAAGCACCTGAGCTCAGCAAAAATTCCTAATTAGTAGTTAATAGTGTGGAAATGTCTCACCATTCTCTGAATATGTAATGACATGTAACACCTCATTTCATTTGTACGTACTGTTCTCAAAGCCTTTCATGTTCTTCCTCCTGACCCCAGCCTCCTTTCATTCCCTGCCTGGTGAACTCCTACTCATCCTTCAAGAACAGCTTCTTGATTCGTGTCCTACTGCTCTTCTCCCCAGCACTGGTCATAAATAGTTGTAATATTTCTACAATCTCCCACTAGACTGTAAACTCCATGAGTGCCTGAACAATGTCTTATACACAGTCAGTTCAGTTCAGTCACTCAGTCGTGTCCAGCTCTTTGCAACCCCATGGACTGCAGCACGCCAGGCTTCCTTGTCCATCACCAATTTCTGGAGCTTGCTCAAACTCATGTCCATCAAGTTGGTGATGCCACCCAAGCATCTCATCCTCTGCCGTCCCCTTCTCCTCCTGCCTTCTGTCTTTCCAAGCATCAGGGTCTTTCCCAATGAGTCAGTTCTTCGCATCACGTGGCCAAAGTATTAGAGCTTCGGCTTCAGCATCCATCCTTCTGATGAATACTCAGGACTGATTTCCTTTAGGATGAACTGGTTGGATCTCCTTGCAGTCCAAGGGACTCTCAAGAGTCTTCTCCAACACCACAGTTCAAAAGCATCAATTCCTCGGTGCTCAGCTTTCTTTATAGTCCAACTCTCACATCCATACATGACTACCAGAAAAACCATAGCTTTGACTAGATGGACCTTTGTTGGCAAAGTAATGTCTCTGCTTTTTAATATGCTCTCTTGCTTGGTCATAAGTTTTCTTCCAAGGAGCAAGTGTCTTTTAATTTCATTTCTGCAGTCACCATCTGCAGTGATTTTGGAGCCCAAGAAAATAAAGTCTGTCATTGTTTCCATTGTTTCCCCATCTATTTGCTGTGAAGTGATGGGACTGGATGACATGATCTTTGTTTTTTGAATGTTGAGTTTTAAGCCAGCTTTTTCACTCTCCTCTTTCATTTTCATCAAGTGGTTCTAGTTCCTCTTCACTTTCTGCCATAAGGGTGGTGTCATCTGCATATCTGAGGTTATTGATATTTCTCCCGGCAATCTTGATACCAGCTTGTGCTTCATCCAGCCTGGCATTTCACATGATGTACTCTTAATATCAGTTAAATAGGCAGGGTGACAATATACAGCCTTGACATACTCCTTTCCAAATTTGGAACCAGTCTGTTGTTCCATGTCCAGGTCTAACTGTTGCTTCTTGGTCTGCATACAGATTTCTTAGGAGGCAGGTCAGGTGGTCTGGTATTCCCATCTCTTGAAGAATTTTCCACAGTTTGTTGTGATCCACACAGTCAAAGGCTTTAGTGTAGTCAGTGAAGCAGAAGGAGATATTCTGAAATTCTGTGCTTTTTTCTGTGATCCAATGGATGTTGGCAATTTGATCTCTGATTCCTCTGCCTTTTCTAAATCCAGCTTGTACGTCTGGAAGTTCTCGGTTCACATACTGTTGAAGCCTACCTTGGAGAATTTTGAGCATTACTTTGCTAGGGTGTGAGATAAGTGCAATTGTGTGGTAGTTTGAACATTCTTTGGCATTGCTTTTCTTTGGGATTGGAATGAAAACTGACCTTTTCCAGTCCTGTGGCCACTGCTGAGTTTTCCAAATTTCTTGGCATATACACAATAATAGTATTTAAATATTTAAGTGCTTCCTTGCAGCCAGGTTCTGTGCTAACACTTTCCTTGCATTATCTCATTTCATCCTTCATGACATTGTCTGGTAGACGCCACTACTTGTCCTAATTCCTAGATTCATGGAGAGGCTTGGAAACTTGCCCAGGGTTACACAGTAGGCAGCTGAGTCAGGATTCGAGTCAGCGCTATCATGCACACTTGTGGCTGAGCACTGCCCAGGGGCAGCAAGGGGAGGGGCCAGTTGAGACTGAAATCTCTCTGTCTCCTTGATGCAGAGCTGTAAATGTTGGGAGGAAGGGGCACACAGGCACTGTGGGGTGTGGTTCCAGAGTTTGGGCTCTTAACCACTGAGCCATTCCGGGAATATAAACGTGCATATTCATATTGTTAGTCTCTGGCACAGAGTAGGAGCCCGAATGTAAATGAAAGGGAGATTATGAACCAGTAGGCTTTTCCTTTTTCTTCCTTCCGTTTTTACTGCAGGAAGAAGTCATCGTGTAACAGGTTACTTGGTTTAAGAAGCACATCTTTTAGTTGACTTACCTTGTAGCAGGTACAAAGAAATGGCTGAAAACCCCAAAAGAAATCTCCATCTGGACCTCTTAAGCGTTGTACAGCTTTCCTAAATAAGTCCATTCTCCCAATGTGAACCTTTGACAGTTATTAAATGGGTTTTGAAAAGTCACAGGTGAACTGAAACAAAGGCTGGTTTTGAAACCAGCTGCAGCAGCTGCACCTCTGCTGGTGCATGAATGGTGGTCCTGGTTCTAGTCTTGATGCCCGAGCACTCGGTTCTCCAGGGGCCTTGGCAGGTCCTTAACGGGATGGGTTGGCTGCTTCCCAACCTGCTGACTCTCTGAGTGAACCTGGAGCAGCTGGTAACAGTAGAGCTGATGGTTGGGCCTCTGTGTCAGGCAAAAATGGGTCTTTAGGATGAAGTGCCTATAGATATATCTGAGTTTGTATAGAGAAAGCAAGGGATTGGAGCGGTCTGGGGCCAAGTTCTCTGTGATGGACTTTTGGGCTGAAAAGTCGAGCTGTGCATTGTGCTCCTGCCTTGTGACTTTGTAACACCTCCTGTTGACGCAGGCCTGCCACTTGCTCCTTGCATCCCTAGACAGGTCTCCTGACCTCTTTGGGCTTCTGTTTACTCCCAAGCAGAGGGGGAGAATGTCACCTCCTGCAGAGGATTGTAGTGGGGAGTCAGTGAGCTAATGTTTGTTAAAAAAAAAAAACACACTTTGTGAGTTGGAAAGGGCTGTGCAGATGCTCTAACTATCATTATTTGTCATTAGGTGGTGTTTCTTGCCATTCCCTGGGGGCATTTTGCTCCTAGCTGCATATACTGAATATGCTCAGAGGTGGTGTTGACAGAGGAGGAGGGTGGGAAGAAAACAGCAAGGCAGGCAGAAGACGGGAGATTTTTAGGCTGGGGCTTTTGTTTAGAAGTGGAGAGAACAGGTTTTGCTTTTTTCAGTCTGAAGTGGGAAAGTTGATGGTTTTCAGAAGATGCAAGTTTGGAAGCTGGATTCTCCTTCTTCCTTATGTTGCATCCTGATTGTCCAGGGATGTTCCTTAAAATTAGCACATCCCAAGGCTGAAGCCAGCCCAAGGCCAGGGACTTGGCAAGCGCATGCAGATCTCAGCTTCCCTCTCCTTCTTCACTTCTCCTTCTAGGCTGGTCTCTTTGCCGTCTGCCGATTGCTTCATGCTCACACCCACCTCCGCACTCTAGCTCTGATGTTCCCTCCATCCAGCACATACTTCCTACGCCTGTCCAAATAAAATCCGTGCTGCAGAACTAGTCACACTTCCATTCATTCCACAATATGTACTGAGTGTCATTCCTGAAGACAGGGAACACAGAAGAAGGCTCACATTTAGGGAAACAGCAGAGGATCTTAAGTGTTGTTCAGACACGCCAAGGGTGAGGAGCATCTGGTAGCCTGGACCTTGGAGGCAGGGAATTCAGCTCCTGGAACTCAGATGCAAGGTCAGAGGATGGGTCACAGATGTGGGTGTTGCCAGCAAGTATGTGAAGCTGGGGCACAGGCATGGGCAAGGTCGCTTAAGGAGAACATGAGATGTGAGTAAAGAAGAGCAAGAGAAATGATGCCAGGGAACCA
Source organism: Bubalus kerabau (assembly GCF_029407905.1). Classification (NCBI taxonomy): domain Eukaryota; kingdom Metazoa; phylum Chordata; class Mammalia; order Artiodactyla; family Bovidae; genus Bubalus; species Bubalus kerabau. The sequence goes on from NC_073643.1 coordinate 19,116,457, forward strand.
AGTGTCAAGTTGAGAAGGGAACTAGCTGTAGAGAATGAAGGGGAGAGTGGAGAGGGAGTAGACAGAAAGCCAGCAAGATGAGCAGTGGCCTCTTATGGTTTGAGTGGTGGGAGAAAATGGTGGCCTAGCAGGGGCCACAGAGAGGACTGGCAGATGCATGCTGGAAAGAGCCCACGGAGGAGCACACCCAGCCCCTTGAGGACCAATGGCCCCCTTCTTTATGCCTGTGGGAATCACTGCTGTCAGTGAGCTTCCATTGGTAGTGAGAGTGCAATGTGTCTCTCAAGGCTATGGTTCACAAGAGGAGAACCCAGGACTGGAGGTCTCTAGGAGGCTGGAGAACGGGGTTGTTGGGAGTCAGGTAGTAGCAGAAATAATGAATGAGTTGCAGCTAGAAAGAGGAATTTTCCAGTTGAGGATTTCAGAGGCAGGGCAGTTCCTGGGAGCTTACAAGGCTGGGGTGGGGCTGCGTGAGTGGACTCTGAAAAGTTGCAGAACAGACTATTAAATTAATGAGAGCAAAACTGAAGTCAAGAGTGATAATTGGTCATCATTGTGGGTGTTCAACTGGTTTCAGACAAGGGCAACAGTGCACGTCATGAGGAAGCTGTGTACCAGCAGCCAAGTGCACATTTGCTCTTGTGGGTGTGGCTTGGAGGTCTGGAAATAATGGCGTGTTGGTTAGGGTATGTGTGTGTGTTCAGTCACTCAGTCATGTCTGACTCTTTGTGACCCCATGGACTGGAGCCCACCAGGCTCCTCTATCCATTGATTTCCCAGGCAATAATACTGGAGTGGGTTGCCATTTTCTCCTCCAAGGGACATTCTCAACCCAAGGATGGAACGGGAATCCCTTTGATTAAGATAGAGACACCCAAATATACTAGGCTTAAGTACTTTTCTCTCTCACGTAACAACCCTGCTGGCTTTGGCAGTCAGCAAAGCTCTGCTCCATGAAGTCTGCGCGGGACTTCTATACTAGGGCTCTGCCATTCTCTAGGATGTTGTGTTTACTTACAGGTTGTTTCTGGGCCCCATGATAACCACTCACATTCCATTGGAAAACACTTAGTCACAGGTCACCTTTAACTGCAAGGGAGGCTGGAAATTTTCTCTCTGGGGCAGTTATGAGTTCAGTTAGTACTCTATCCCTACGGGCGAAGGAGGGAATAAAATTTGTGGGACCATCTAGCAATCTGGCACAGGTGGTTTTAAGGATGGACAGTCATTCATTCAACAGATATTTATTCAGCATCTGTTATGTGCTGGGTCCTGACATTTCAGAGGAAAAGGAGACAAACACAATGCCTGCCCTGATGGAGCACACAGCCTACTGGGTGGTGTGGTCTTCAGAGGAGGAAAAGACAGCTGATGAGTGATAGCTGTGGACAAACCAAGTGAGAGCAGGGAGGTGGGTGGTCTTTACAGGAGAGGGCTGTGAGGGAAGAATGGTGTCAGGGAAGGATAGACTGGGGCTTAGGCAGTTGGGAGAGGGAGATTTGTTCATTCATTCATTCATCCGTGATTTACTCAACAGTCTTTTGGTGATGGGGATACAGTGATAAGTGAAAACAGATACAGTGCCCACTCTCATTGGATTTTCCTCCTAATAGGATTTATTCCACATTTATCAGGTAATCACATGCATGGGATGGATGATTATACCTGATATAAGATTTTGAAGGAGCAGAATTTAGATCCGTGAGAGCATTTAACAAAGGGATCTGACCCAGACAGAGGGTTCAGGGAAGGAGGAATGACGATCTGAAGGATGAATAGGTGTTAACCAGATAAGGAGTGGCCAGACCAAGGGAACAGAATGGCCCTGGGATGGAAGACTTGAAAGATGGCCCAAGTGGCTGAAGCAGGGTGGAGGTGGTGGTGGGGAGGGGCAGTGGAAAGGTAACCTGGGCAAGCACACATGGGACCTGAACGTTCTTAAGGATTTTGATCTTTATCCTAAGGGAAGCCACAGATGAATTTGAAGCAGAAGGAGTGACATGATCAGAACCCTGGGAAGAGCTAAGCCACGAGGTAGTGTCTTTGCAGCAGGATAGACAGAAGGTTCAGGACAAGGATTGGGAAGGGGTCAGAAGGGCTAGAGAACAGGAAGGACAGAGGGACGCCTTGGGCAGGATTGGTGGCTCACAGGGATAGGAGGGGTGGGGAACAGATGGAAAGACAGGAAGGGGGCTCATTAACTCCAGGCTTCCATCTGGAACTGGGTGTGAAACTGTGTGTCTCCATCTGGGTTATTTAGCAAGTCTGGGACTTTACCTGTTTTCCTGTCTGTAAAAGAAGAGTTTTTATAGGATCAAAGGGAAGGTCTGCTAACAGTGAGGTGCAGTATAAATATTGTGGATACTGAGAATAACCATCTAGACCGTATGGAGTAGAGCGTGGCTATGCCATCCACCCGAAATGCCTCCATTGTGTGGGAAGAAGATGGTAGAGTTCAGCAGGCAAAGAGAGGCCTAGCAGTGGCCACACCCAACGTCTCCATTAGGGAGATTCTTCAGAATAAATCTGTGTGTATGAGTGCATGTAAATTGGTCTGGTTGTCAGGGGATTTGGGATCCAAGTTTAGCACCAGCGGTACTTGCTGGGAGGTTTGAACAGTTTGGTTCCCCAATGTATATGGTAGATGATGATGTTTAAAGGCACAAGGTCATGAGAAGGATTAGCTGAGCTGTTTACCAGCTCTAGACTTATAATAATATAGAAATACTAGTTACTGCTGGGAGTTAAAAGGGATGCTGCCCCTAAGGTGCTTCATGCAGTGCTGGAATAGTGGGTGCACATTCAGTGGGCCCCATCTTCCTCGTCCGTAAAGAGATGAGTCTGTCGTAGTGGTGACAAGGACAAGGGTTTCCACTGGGAGTCTCAGAGTTTCCTCTGAGTGTTTTCCATGGGTGGGATCTCGGGGTCTCTGATTCACCCCAGCCCTGCTTGTGCACAGGCCCCAGGTCTACAACCTGCCCCAGGCTGTGGCTTGCTGGAGGCCCGGAACCGAGATCCTCGCCATGCTTCAGGCCAGGCTGATGGCCTGGAGCCCAGCGGCATCCAGAAGCCTTTGGTGGAGTCTGCCTCCTTCTTCCTGTGTACCCCCTCAGCCCCCACTTCCCCCTCCCCTTTTTACTCTGAAAGCAGCAGCCTTCCCGCTGGGCCTGAGCAGCAGAGAAGCCTAAATTTAGCCCTCTGGCTTCAGTGGTGAGCCACAGGTGAAGGCCAAGGGGAAAACACAAAGGCGGCCACGCTTTCAAAATACCTTTGGTTAGGACGGTAAACAGCAAATCTGAGCTCTGAGGCTCTTGGTCCACACCCTCTGCTTGTTTTTGAGGGAAGATTGGAGAACAGTCTTGTTTCCTTTTCCTCTGCTTTCCCAGCTGACTCACCCTCGACCCCCCGACCTGCCCACTGCCCCAACTTTGTGCAGCTTGGAGCCATTCTGTCTCCCAGGAGTGGGGGCCCTGGGCTGTGAAGTAAGCCCCCATGGCCTGTGTTTGGTTTGGCCGGTCTAATCTGTGTTTGGCTCAGTCACACCAGCCTCATTACATGGACTCCATCCCCGTCAGTTCAGCCGGGCCTGCTGCCTTTGGAGGTCTGGTCAGACGGGCCTAAGGAGATGGTTCACATCTATTGAGCACTTGCTGTGGACCAGGCATTGTCCTAACAATCTTATTTCAATCAGCCCATTTAATCTTCCTAATAACCTAAGAAGTAGGTACACTTTTATAGATGAGGAAAGTGAAGCACAGATAGGGTAAGTAACTCTTTCAAAATCACACAGCTGGTAAGTGACAGAGCCTGCCTCCAAAGCACAGCCCTTGACCACAAGGCACCCCCCCTCCCCCCGTCACATACCATCACCCTGTTTGAATCACTTACTATGCAAGGCACCTTTATGTATGTTATCTCAGTTAATCCTCAACACACCCTCTGAGGCAGCTACTGCTATTACTGTTCCCTTTTTACAAAAGTGGAAACTGAGGCTCTGGGTGGGAAACCGTGGAATAATGAGTACATCTGTGCCGCTAGGTTGTCAAGCTCCTGCCTCCTCACCCCCGCTACCCTCATGTGCTTCACCCACAGCCAACTTCCCTGGGAGTGCTCCCACCTGCTGGATCCTCCTGGAGCCTCTGCCCCTGTGTTGGGAGGGCTTGTCCTCACTGTGGTTTAACTCTTGGGCTTCATTGCTGCAGCTGGCAAAGGAAACAGAGGGAGCAGGGACCGCTCAGGGTTGAAATTGTAGGTAGCACACTCCATGGACAGACCTCGTTCCAGGAACCCCAGATACTAGGATTGAAATAGTCCATGTGCTCCTCAGGGACTGAGACTTTTTGCAGTCACGGAAGCGGGTAGGGTGGGGGGTATTAAGGGAACATCTTAATACTCCATTCTCTTATTTTTGCTTCATCTGTTGCATACACTGAGGTATTTATTTATTTAATTGTAGCAAAAGATACATAACATAAAATTGAGCACTTTAATTGTTTAAATTATTTAATTGTTTTCAAGTATACACGCCAGTGGCATTAATTATATTCATATTATTGTGCAGCCATCATCATCATCATCCATCTTTAGAAGCTTTTCATCTCCCCAAACTGAAACTCGGGACCCTTTGGACACTCTCTCCTCATTTCCCCCTCCCCCCACAACCATCATTCTACTTTCTGTCTCCAGGGACCTCATATGATAAGTGGAATCATAGAATATATAATATTTGTCTGACTTATTTCACACAGTATAATGTTTTTGATGTTCATCCATGTTGTAGCATATGTCAGAATTTCCTTCCTTTTTAAGACTGTATGTTAGAGCACATTTTGTTATTCCTTCATCCCTGCATAGACTTATTTCTACCTGTTGACTATTGCAAATAACACTGCTATGATATATTGAGGTGGCTAAAAGAAATTTGAAAAACACAGCGTTGGACCAAAATTGAGGTAAATGGATATGAGTAAGCATGAGTACTCTTGCTTGGAAAATCTCATGGATGGAGGAGCCTGGTGGGCTGCAGACCATGGGGTCACTAAGAGTCGGACACGACTGAGCGACTTCACTTTCACTTTTCACTTTCATGCCTTGGAGAAGGAAATGGCAACCCACTCCAGTGTTCTTGCCTGGAGAATCCCAGGGACGGGGGAGCCTGGTGGGCTGCTATCTATGGGGTTGCACAGAGTCGGACACGACTGAAGCAACGCAGCAGCAGCAGCAGCATGAGTAAGGTGAGGGGCAGAGCTAAAACTATTATAGCCTTCAGGCTCTGTGTCCAGTGCTTTCTCTCCTTCTGATTGTTGGCTCTGATATTTAGAAGGAGGAAGGGAGGAGAATGCAGCTATGGCCTGGGGGCAACTGCCCCGTGTTCCGAAACCCCCTGAAGCTGCAGGGAGGACTGGATTCAAAACTTATTGAGTGCACATGGGAGCCAGTCCAATGTGGAGATGGGTAGAGCCGAGTGTGTATCTACCTCTCTGCCTCACTGGTTGTGTGGCTTTGGGTCCTTTTCTTGCTTCTCAGAGCCTAGGGTCGTTGTGAAGATCAGATGGGATGATATGTGTCCAGTGCGTCAGGGGCGGCATCAGGCACCCAGTGGCCAGAGAGCAGGAGCTGCTGCTCCGTGAGGCACTGCTGGGGATGAAGAAATTAACGAGACAGGCTCCAGCCTGTGGGAGTTCTTCTCAGTGCATCCTGTCAAGAGGCACATGATGTTGATTGGTCCTATTACTGTTGGTATTCGCATTTATCAGTTGATTAAGATGGTGTTTGCCAGGTTTCTCCATTACAAAGTTGATTAATGAGTATTTTGTACTCATTAATAAATTAGTATTTAAAAAGCATTTTGTGGAAACTGCTTTGAGGCCTTGTACATATTCTGTTCCTCATCAAACTTTGACCCTTTAGTTTTAGCATCATGTTTTGCCAAATAATGATTCTATAATTCCTTCTCCTTTTATTATTTGAAATTTTACTACATGCTCGAGCCTTCACCCCTCCTTTATTTGTTTGTCCATTCATTCATTTATATCAGCACAAACTCATGAGTTTCTGTTTTATTCAGTGGGCTATAATCCACAACAGTCATTATTTGATGCTCAAATTGTTCTATAAATTTAAAAATGTTGCTTGGAGAATAATACATAAACTCCTGTGGTTGTAACATAAAATAATAATAATATTAAGCACTTTCCATGTGCCAGGCCCTGTTCTAAGTTTCTTTATTAACTCTTTATATATATAAATTCTTCACGTATGTAATAGTTATTTATTGCCATAAAACAAGCTATCCCCAAACAGAGCAGTTTAGAAACAACCAAAATTTACAGTCTCACATAGTTTTTGTGGGTTATCTCGGTGGTTCTTGCTGAGGTTCTCTTATGGGCTTGCAGCTGAGATCCCAGGGCTGCAGCCATGTAATGGCTTAACTGGGGCTAGAGGATTCACTTTGAAGATACCTATCTCACCTGGCTTAAAACTCAACGTTCAAAAAACGAAGCTCATGGCATCTGGTCCCATCACTTCATGGCAAATAGATGGGGAAACAATGGAAACAATGACAGATTTTATTTTTTGGGCTCCAAAATCACTGCAGATGGTGACTGCAGCCATGGAATTAAAAGACACTTGCTCCTTGGAAGAAAAGCTATGACAAACCTAGACAGCATATTAAAAAGCAGAGACATTACTTTGCTGACAAAGGTCCGTCTAGTCAAAGCTATGGTTTTTCCAGTAGTCATGTATGGATGTGAGAGTTGGACTATTAAGAAAGCTGAGCACTGAAAAATTGCTGCTTTTGAACTGTGGTGTTGGAGAAGACTCTTGAGAGTCCCTTGGACTGCAAGGAGACCCAATCAGTCCATCCTAAAGGAAATCAGTCCTGAATATTCATTGGAAGGACTGAGCTGAAGCTGAAACTCTGATACTTTGGCCATCTGATGCGAAGAACTGACTCATTGGGAAAGACCCTGACGCTGAGAAAGACTGAAGGCAGGAGAAGGGGACGACAGAGGATGAGATGCTTGGGTGACATCACTGACTCGATGGACATGAGTTTGAGCAAGTTCTGGGAGTTGGTGATGGACAGGGAAGCCTGGCACGCTGCAGTCCATGGGGTTGCAAAGAGTCAGACACGACTGAGTGACTGAACTGAATTGAACTGAACTCACCTGGCTGTTGGCTGCAGGCCTCAGTTCCTCTTCACAGGCACCACTCCACAGGGCTGTGTGAGTGTCCTCACAACGTGGCAGCCAGCTTCCAGAGAGGGTGAACCCGCAGGGAGAGTAAGGAGGAAACCACAGTGCCTTGCGTGACCTCGACTCGAAAGTCATACACTATCACTTCTGCCATAGTCCATTCCTTAGATGCAAGTCACTGACTATATCCCACACTTAAGGGAAAATAAAGGATGTTTGTAGGCCCCTTTTGAAGAGAGGAGAATCAAAGAATTTGTGATTGTATTGCAAAACTACCTCAAAATGCATAAACTCCTGTGGAGTTTTTCATCCATACTACATCAATCTGTAAGGTAGATGTTACTATAACCAGTTGGGCAAGGTCACACATGCAGCCAGTGGCAAAGCTGGGATTCAAACCCAGGCAGTTTGGCTCCAGGGCCCACATTCTCAGCCAATACCTGATCTGGCAGGGTCTTGGATGCTTTGTTAAGATGAAGCAAGGAACTGGAGAATTCCTGAAGGTGTTTGAGGGGTAAGAGATGTGGTGCATCCACCCTAGCTGTGGAAGGCAGCATGTAGCAGGGTGCGGGGTGATGGGAAACCCCACTGCCTTCTCTGGTGGAGCCTGTATGTGGATCCTTTTTCTCCCTCTGCAGCTAGGAGGCCTGGTTTTCCACCTGCTGCTTTCCATCTGCTCATTTTGCAGGTAGACAGAGAAAAGCAGTGTAAATCATAATTTTTAAAAGTGGGAAGGATGGTGGTACTGACCTCTTTTGCCTGGCAAAGCGTTAGGGCAAGGTTTGGCGTGGGGCACCTAAAAATGGGATCATATGAGACTGGTCTTTACCCTCAGGAGTAGAAGACAAGAACGTAAACATGAAATTATTTAAAACCTGGTTTACATGTAATTACCTTTTAAATGGCAGAATCAAAGCTTGTATCTTGGTTGCCCTCATATTCCACTACAGTGCCTAGCAGGTTGCCTGGCTTTGCCTACTGACTGTTTATGAAGGGAATGAATGTTGCTACTCTACCATGGCATGGGTGGCAGAGACAAGAAGGAGGTGGCTGGTGAGGCCAGGCAAACCGGCCAGCGGAGGTGAATATTATAAAGCATCTGGCTTCAGAAGGCAGGATTAGGTAGGAGAATTAACAGAGGTCAACAGCCAAGCAGGTGTCATCAGGGATCTACGAAGACTGACAAGCGTCGAGAGATGGGCTGAGGACTCAAGGACAGGGAAGTTCCAGAAACCAGGAGGGGTCTGGAGAAGGGGATCTAGATAGCAGGTATCACAACCTGGAATCTAATGGGCAGGCGGAGAGGGTGATAACCCCAGGACCAGAGCACAGAAGTGGACCGGACTCTGAGGCAAGTACGCTTTGCCCTTTGATATCTTTTAACCTCATTTAGGCCTCAACTGGTGTCTGAGGCACTCACTCTTAAGGATATGAATGGAAAAGGACTGGAGTGAGTTTAGGCTGCCAAGGGACTATGACCAAGGACTGAGGAAAAGGGAGAGGGTTTCACTTGGGCCAACCCCCTGCAATTTGTCCTGCAGTTTTCTGAGGGCTTCACTTGTCCAAATTGTAGTTTAGAGTGAAGGTAAACCTGCTCTCCAGGAGTTTTTAGTGTTGAATTCCTTAGGAGACACTGCAGACAAGAGACCCAGTGAACATGACTGCTGTAGAATCTTGTCTGCAATTCTGTACTTTTCCTTCTGTGCAAAGAGAGGGAATAGCTTCTTAAATTTCCCTGCAGAGGAGATTTAAGTTTGTGATTTGAGCTCCAGTTTTGCCACTTCCTTCTTGTGAGACCTTCAGCAGGTGATATGGGATAATTCCTCATCTGGGACATGGGGATGGTTAATATGTGCCTCTTGGGGTTCTGGGGAGAATCAATTTAGTCAGACATGCGAATATAATTGTTCAAACAGCAAAGTGCTATGTGAACCTAAGAAAGTATTACTGTGAGACAAACTGAAACCAGTGAGAGCTGAAAGATCTTAATATTGTCACCAGGCACCTCTATACATAGGAACTGATGTCCTAGGGGAGCTACAGACACAATGTATTGGCTCAGGGAGCAAAAACTCAAGATGATCCTGGTTGGTACAACCTCCAGTTTGACTGGAATCCCTCCCTACCCCCACCTCTTTGTCAAGGACCAGTGTTTTCTGTGAGAATGTCCTACAGAACCCTCCCAGGTTTGAGCAGACAAGACACCCACATAGAATCCCTGGCTTGGCCCCATGGTTTCACCCCAGATCGGAAGGGGCTTTGTTTTTGTGTAGCTCTGGCAGGTCGGAAGGGGCTTTGTTTTTGTGTAGCTCTGGCAGGTCCAGCCAGACTTGCTGCTTCTTTTTTTTTTTTTAATTAATTTTAATTATTTATTTTATTTTTGGCTGTTCTGGGTCTTTGCTGCTTCACGGACTTTTGTTTAGTTATGACAAACAGGGCAACTCTAGCTGCTGTGCACAGGCTTCTCGTTGCTATGGCTTCTCTTGTTGCAGAGCACAGTCACTAGGGCTCCCAGGCTTCAGTATTTGCGGCGCATGGACTCTGTAGTTGTGGTTCCTGGGCTCTAGAGCACAGGCTCAATAGTTGTGGCACAGGGCCTTATGTTGCTTCATGGCATGTAGGATCTTCCTGGACCAGGGATTGAACCCGTGTTTCCTTACTGGCAAGCAGATTCATTGCCACTGGGAAGAATCCACCAGGGAAGTCCCAGGTTAACTACTTCTTGATAAAACCTGAAAGAGTTATTTTAGTTGGACTTTCATAGATTAGGACTTTGACATAAGGATTAGTTGAGAATGACAATGGCTGTTATTCATTTAATGACACACAAGCAACTTCTGAGTATGAATTTCCCCTTGAGGGAGTTTCCTTGAGCCTAAAAATACTCCTGTAGGATTACTTGCTGCATGCTCCCAAGAAACAGGAAGTTGTCCCTCTAGCCTACAGTAGTTTATGTTTTAATTGTTTGATGTCTATGTATGTGTGGGTTAGAGATGTAGAAGTTGTCCTCAACCCTTTGGTCTGGATTTCATTTTCTTCAGGGTCCTCTTACTTTAGTTTCTGGTGTCCTCCAGTGCAAACTAGAGAAGGCTGGTCACGTAATGGCCAAGAGTGGGAGCTCTGGGGACAGACTCGACCATTACTTACTGTGGGTCTTGACCAAGCTTCCTTCCCTGCTTTAATAAATAAGGAGTACAGCAATATCTGACTCACAGGGTTGCTTTGAGGCTGAAAGTTGCTAATGTGTTTAAAGTACTTAGATAGTACCTAGTGCACAGTGAACACTCAATGAATGTCAGGTTTCCTTTTCAAGTAGCACATATGGTATTCATTACCCTCAAGAAAAATATGCGCCCCTGAAATATAAGCAGATTGGAAAGTTCAGATAACCATGGGTCCATGCTTGGAATACTAAAGAAAACCGTGTACTTGAGGGTACAGAGTACAGTCTTCATAAATATTTTTCTTTATTTGGGACCGAAGGGTACAACAGGATGCCCCTTTGAGGTGCTAGACCCTGCTGTTTTCCCTGGCTGCATCTTGTGTATTGAAATACATACCTGGGATTTTTTCTGCTGCCCTCACTTTCCCAGATCTAGGGGAAATGCCTTGGGAAATATGTTAATAGACCTTGCTCCTTTGACCAGTTCAGTTCTTCCCCACTCCCGGGCTGGAGCCTCAGTGCTTCAGTGATAAGACCGATTCTCCTGGAATATTCTCCAGGAATATTCTCCTGGAATACATTATGGAGAGGAAATGGGAAGCTCAAAGTGCCCCATGAGAGGCAGGGTTTATTGTTTGAAATCTGGAGCTGAAGTGGGGTTCTCTCACCTAGAAAAGTAGACTGGGGAAAAAAACTTCTCTTGATTGCTGGCTGAAGCTATGTCAAACACAAAGTGATACACTGATATATCCTTGCAGACAGTACCCATCAAGTCCCCTAGTACTCAGTGGTAAGCTCGAGTGTCCCCAGTATCACCATGGGATTTAAGACCCGAGCTCCCACTGGAGTCTGGTCTGCACTGGGGACTCTAGTGGTCCCGAAAAAGTCAAGTGTAAAATGCCAGATAGATATAGAACTAGAGAATGCAACAGACATGAAACAAATCTCCCACTCAAGGTAAACCTATGGTTCCAAATTCTAAGGAGGAATGCTATTCCTATGAAAAGAAAGAAAGAAAGGAATATAGGCGGCACAGTCAACAATAGGGAAATGAATTCACTTTAGACTATATGAAATAAGAGCTAAAGCTAATGATATCTGCAAAATATGTGTGAGGAGGATCCTCCAAGGACAGAAGAAAGGAATAGAATCTATAAAAAGAATAAGAATAAATGAAATAAAAGTAAGCAGGAACAAAACAAGAACATAGAATATAAAAAGAACCAATTAGAAGTCAGGAAATAAATAGTTTTGAATTTCTTAATAAAACCATAGTAAATTGGACAGACCTCAATACTGGACATAACTGAAGAAAGGACTGGTGAATTAAAAGTCAGTACTGAGGAGTTCAAGGAAGGCACAGCAAACCACTCCAGTATTCTTGCCTAAGGAATCCCATGGACAAAGGAGCCTAGTGGGCTACAGTCCATAGGGTCGCAAAGAGTCAGACATGACTGAAGCGACTTAGCATGCACTTGCGTACTGAGGAGTTCATCAGTGACCCAATCCAGGGTGAGAAATTAAAAATATGAAAGAGCAGTTGAGAGATAAAGAGAATAGATCAAAAGGCTCTATGTCTGTCAGAGTTTCAGAAGAAGAGAATAGAGAAGATGAATTAGAAGCAATATTTGATAAGGTAGTGAATGCACGTTGCCTCATAACCAAAGAATGACGTGAGTTCTAGCATTGAAAAAAGCAGCCATGAGTGACAAATAAAAATGAACTCACATCTAAACATACTGTAGCACAACTTCAGAACCTCAAGAACACAGACAAACTCTTAAAAGCTCTGCAGAGAAAAGACAAATTACCTGTAAAAGAATAACAACTAGCCCGACGGCAAACTTCTCAGCAGCAGCAGCAGCTGCCAGAAGACAGTGAAGCACCTTGAAAAAGCTGAGTGAGTACAACTGTCAGTGCAGAAGCCTCTGTTCAGCTAAACCACCAAGAGTGAGGATGATAGGCAGTTTCAGGTATACAGAAAGAAGAAGGTTTAGTACACACTGATTCTTGCTGAGAGAAATACTGACTTTATCAAGAAGAAAAGTGAGATGAAATATTGAGGTTAAAAAATGGCACGCAGAAAAAACCTGAGCCTAGAAATTGGTGAAACAGTTTGATTGCAAATTCACATAGCCATTGATTATGTTTTTACAAAGTGCAAACTCAGAACTTTTGTGCAAAAAAAAAAAAAAAGTGCGGAGAGGGCAGTTTCTACTCCCTTTCATCTGATTGTTGCCATGTAGGAAGCAAGCCCAGTGTTTCCAGATCGCTGGTCTTTTATTATTATTATTTTAATATAAATTTATTTATTTTAATTGGAGGCTGATTACTTTACAATATTGTATTGGTTTTGCCATACATCAACATGAGTCCGCCACGGGTGCACACGTGGTCCCCATCCTGAACCCCCCTCCCACGTCCCTCCCCGTACCATCCCTCTGAGTCATCCCAGTGCACCAGCCCCGAGCATCCTGTATCATGCATCGAACCTGGATTGACGATTTGTTTCACATATGATATTATACATGTTTCAATGCCATTCTCCCAAATCATCCCACCCCCGCCCTCTCCCACAGAGTCCAAAAGACTGGTCTAGATAACAAGCCACAAAGCAGAACTTCTATGTGAAGTCTCCTGAGTTTTAAGGGTTTGCAACAAATTCAGTAATTTTTAACACACCAAGCTCTTTAACACTTTGAAGATTCAAGAAAACCTCAGCCATGTATAGTATATGACATTGTACAGCCATTCAATCTGTAATTGGTGACCTCAGGTACAGGCGATACTTAAATGTCCCTTTGGCTCCCTTGTCTCTATCACATGAGCAGGCATGCCTTCTCAGGGGAGCTGGTGCTTGGACTGGAAACTGAAGAATGGATGTGAGTTAATTAAGTGGAGAAGAGCAGGAATGGCACTTGATTTTTTTTTTCCTTTTTATTTTTTGGGCACACCATGCAACATATGGGCTCTTAGTTCCCCAACCATGGATTGTTGTTATTCCTGCAAAGGGAACACTCCCTTGCATCAGAAGCACGGAGTCTTAACCACCGGACCACCAGGGAAGTCCCAGAAAGGTCACTTGGGACCTTGAGGTGTCAATGCATCTGTAGTGGCTCAGGAAATAATTCAGTGGCAGTGGGGTTTGGGAGGAGGAGGTGAGGTTGGTTGGGGCCAGAGATATTTGACTGTTGTCCTGAATCCTTGCGTCCTCCTTCAGACTGGGAAACTGGGTCTATTTTGAGTCACATAGTTCACTGTCTTACATCATTCCCCAGGGACGGCAGTGGTGAGTAAATGATCACTACTTGGTAATGAGGGTGAGAACACCAATGAAAAAGGCAAGAAGGAGAAATCCAGGGACATCTGGGAGATTATGTGGTGTGATGGGATGCTTCCCAAGGAGCTACGTAATGTGTCAGCTGGTCCTTTAATTAGAAACAGTGATCTCGAAAGCATGGCTGCAGTGTGATAATTCACGTGGATTTCTCAATAGCTTGAGTCTCCGGCTCTGAGTTTTTCTACATGGCAGTTGTTGCAATGCTCTGAACCAGTTGGTTTCTTTGAAATAACACCAGCCAAACAAATAGAGGGGACGTGGGTGGGCGTGGTGGACAAAAGCTGGATCGTGAATCAGGAGACCCCAGTTCTAGTCTGGTTCTTGTCATCAGCTCCTTCCGAGGAGAAACCCATCTTACAGGGGTTTAGGTCCCAAAGTCAGCATGCTGGGTCATGTCAGTCCCTGATATTGCCCTTAAAATAGAATGTATATGATTTAGTGTGTGTAACATTATACAGTAATATCTGTATATGTTTAATGTATATAGTAAAGTCCCATGAGTAGAGTCCATATAACAAAATCATTAATTATGGAGAAAATTGCATTGTTAAAACTATCATTTTATCAATCCTTTTTTGCTGCATGTGTATTTTGAACTGGATTGTATAACCTTGAGTATTAAAAAAAATCATTGTTTTGGGCCTCAGTAAAGTAAAATGAGTGGCCCAGATAATTTATGGGCCCCCATTCAGCTCAGAACCATTGACTTGTTTTTTTACACTGTGATTGACTGACCTTGATGCAGGCAGCAGGGTCAATTGTGGTTAAGGACACAGGTTCTGTGTTTGGATGACTGCATTCTCATTTTGACTTTACTCTTACTTCATTGGGTGGCTCTGGAAAAGTATGCCTTGGTTGTGTTCTTTTAAAATCTGTAAAGTAGGGATAATAGTATCTGCCTCATAAAGATGCTGTGAAGCTTAAATGATTCTGGTACATGCTAAGAAGAATGCCCAGGACAGTTTTTGCTCAGTAAAGATTTCTTCTTTCTCTTCTTCCTCCTTCTCGCCTCTCTTTCTTCTTCTTCTTCTTATGGTGTTTTGATTATTTGCAAAACACCATAGGAAGTGCTCTTATGAATAAAAAAGAACTGGTACCCTTAGTCTAATCAAGATTTACTTGTGCTGGCTAGTATACAAAGAGTTTATTATAAGGATATAATAGGCGGTATTAGGGCTGTCGAGGGTGAGGTTCCCTGGGAAACAGGTACTGGGATGGAGCTTGGTATGCAGGGCATTTACTGGGGAGTCTGATTGGGGTCATCCCCCGTGGAGATGAGGCCAAGGCAGGGGCATTGGCCAGAGGGAGCAGCTGAACTCTGATGCAGTCCCAGTGAAGGCCTCAGTCCATTCCATGGGATGTTCTGGAACTTGGAGAGGCCCTGCAGTGTTGTTACAGGTTGGAGCAAGGAACCCAGACCTTTACATGGGATGTTGACTAGTTGTGGACATGGGTTGCCACTGGAAGGAACGTGGCCTGGAACGAGGTGGTATTCTTCAGTCTTCAGAGGGGCTGGCAGCCAAGAATAGTCTTCCGGAAACATTCCCCACTGCTGGGGGAGATGAAGCCTCCTTTCTTTCAGGAGAGTCTGTTGGCTGATTTTGTGCCCTTACCAGCGCTCAGGGGCTGAGAGCTAAATTAAGCCAGTCTTTCCAGGGTTGGAGCGGGGAGGTTAGGAAGGGAGGCTGTGCTGCTCATTTCTCAGGAACCGTGTGAATCTGCTTCTCTCTGCCCCATTCTCTTGCCTCTCTGACCACAGGCTTTCTTGTGTGTGCACTTTGCTTAAGGTCCACGATGGCCACCAGCTCAGAGCCTGCATGAGTTTAAGGTTCCAGTGCCCATCATGACTGCCCTCAACCCCTGTGTCTTAGTTCAATGTAGGAGAGAGACTGGCTGGCTTCAACCAGCCTGTCAGTGAACACCCTCTTACCACCTCCAGCTTTGATCACTGTCCACTGCCAGTCCAGTCACTGAGCTGGCATGTTGTACCTCTTCTATCCAGGGGTTGTGGCCAAGTTAGGCCCCATCAAACATGTCTATGGCACACTTAGGAGCACCTCCAGCGTGCCAGGTGGTATTGGAGGTACTAGGGCTATTGTGGAAAATCCAACTGATGACAGCCTCATGGAGACATGTTCTATTGAGGGGAGACTGACTGAAGAAATAAATAAGACCCAATCCAGGCAGGGCTTGGGGACCTTGAACAGCACTTCCATGGGGCACAGGCAATGTCGTGCCTGGGGACAGGGAGATGAGCTCCTGATTTGTTGTTATCTTCTCTCTCCCTTGCATTTTCAGATGTTTCCTTCCGATTGGCTCCCCACTGCTAAATACCATCTCCTCATTTCCAAACCTGGCTTGTCTTTCAGTAGCAGCATCTTTCTTACCTCTTCTCTCCCCTGAGCTCCCTGCTGGCCATCCTTCCGGAAGTGCAACCCCGCCATGTCTGATCGCCTCCACCCATAAACCAGCAGCTTTCCTGTCTTCCCTCCTGCAGTGGAGTTCACAGTCATCCTCACAGACGGAAACCTTAGGATGACCTTCAGCTCTGCTCTTTCCATCCAGCCAGTTGTATAGTCATTTGGAGTCTGTTTCTCACATCTGTCTCCTCCAACCAATTTTGGCAGGATCTTCTTAACTGCTCCTCTTGGCTCCAGTCTCTCATTTCCAACCCATTAGCTGGTCAGATTAATCTTCCTGAAATTCACTACTGATGTCACATTCTTTGACTCAGTTCTTTTCTGGATAGAGTTCAGCCTCCTTCTCTTGGTATCCCAGAACCTCCTTCATCTGGCTTCAGCTTGCCTGCCCAGCTGACCTTCTACTTTCCCTATTGTTGATGGCTATGCTCCAGGCACCTGGAAAGAGTCCCCAGGTTGGTTCCAGGCTTCCCTACCTGCACACCTCTGGCTAGTTCCTTCCTCTTCTCGACTTTTCCCTTGTTTTCCTCGGTCCTTAACTCGTCTTTCTTTTTAGAAGCTCTTCCTGATTCACTCAGCCAGTAATGGCTCATCTTGCCCTCTTCTGACTCTTCAAATTCTATCTAAATCTCACTGCCACTCCTTCCCACTTGTTAATTGTATTGCAGGCCCTTGCACACATACTTGATCTCCCCTACCGAGTGGCTGAGCCAAAGGGTAGCTTCAGCCTCTCCTCCCCAAGTCACCCCACATAAATACATAATCTAAATGAAAATAGGCTTTCCTTATTCTCAGCCAGCTTCGAAGCAATTTTCCATGTGTCCTCTTCCAGCAGATTGCCATCTCAAGGCTCTGTTTGTACAGAAAGTCTGGAGTTGCCCCAGTTTTTTCTGTACTGGAGGTCCTTGCAGACAGGATCAAGAGCCAGTCATCTTTCAGTCCTCCTCAAGGTGCAGAATGTGGCCACTTAGGGAGGACTTGGCTGAAGGAATGATGGTGATGGATGAATGAATGAATGCCACAACATACAACCTCCCCTGAGATTTTCTGCTTTTTGTTTTTTTCTCCATGGAGATGAGCACACTTTTGTCTCCCTCTGATTGGCTGTTTTAGAGGAGTGCTCTAGATTTCAGTAGTAAGCTTTCATTTCCTGACTCTGTCTTGTGAGAGAAACAGCAACAAACCTACAGCTTTAGGCAGGTAGCAAACATCCCTTACAGTCAAAACTCAACAACTGCTGCTGCTGGCTGCTGCCCTCAGCGGGCTGTCTATGGGCCCCACTCCCCGAGTGTGCACCAGAACTGTTCTGTGGCCTTTGCCTTTGTTTCTCCATCTGTGCATGGAGAATGCTCCTGTTTCCTCTTCCAGTTGCACTTGGCCTTGAAGATAAATATGGAAAAAGTGTCTGGGGTGATGGCTGGGTCTCTCTTTATGCTGGCTCCTCTGGAGTCCCCTTTCTTCCCCGACCTTCTTACTTCCAGGCTCCAGCACCAGATACCTCATCAGGCCTCTGCCAGGCTGACTCTTCACTGGGAACATTCTCCGTGACACCCCTCCTAGACCTATGGGCTCCTCTTCAGCCTTTAGACTTCTGTTGCGATGTCACTCCTTCCAGGAATCCCTCTATAGCCTCCTGGACCTCCTTTTTCTCCATGAATTCTAATTGCCTTTCAGGCTTCCTCCCTGGTTTGCATACTCCACAAAGGTAGGGCAGGATCTTCCCTGCTCACCACTGTGTCCCCAGTGCTGAGCACAGCACTGGACACATGGTAGGCACTCAACAGATACATGCTGAGTGAATGGACGGAGGCATAGGAGGATGGGCAGATGGAACAGGCACTGTGTACCTGTTAGCCACTGCCACAGAACTGTGCACGACAACCGCCTACACAACTCAGTAGCGTCAGTGCATCTGGAGTAAGCTGGATGTCATCTAGGCAGCTCTGTTGATCTTGGCTGGGCCCACTTACATGGGCCAAGGGCACGACTGGGGCAATGTTTTGGGACTAGGGCAACCAGGGTGATGCAGCTGCACTCCCATGTCTCCTGTCATCCTGCAGGGTAGCCCGGGCACGTGTTCCTGGCGAGGGCAGGGGCAGAAGAGCAGGTGGAAACACCCAAGGCCTCTGGACCCCAGGCTGGACCTGACATACCACCTTCTCTTGACCAAAGCAAGTCATAGGCCAGCCCAGACCCAAGAGGTGGGGAAATAGACTTTACCTCTTAGTGAGAAAAGAACTGTAAATTCACATGACAAAGATAGTGGGTACAGGGAGGGGCTAAAGAAGTTTGGGGCATTTAATGAAACCTGGCAGGCTGGGCATCACAAATCCTAGGGCATAATTCACCACTAGCTGGGGCCTCAGGGAGGTCACACCTGTCAGGTGGGTTTCCTCACCTGGAAAATGGGAATGATGCTGTCCTCCCTGCCCATCTCATAATTACAAGGAGTTCATTCTTCCTTTCTTTGGCCAACTCTCAGAGTTTGGGAAGCAGTTTCTAATCTTCACAGTGCTGTGATGTGGGCAGCAGGATCGCTCTCCCCTGGGCACTGGCCCAACCGAACTGGGGAGGAAGGTGGGGCAGAGGAGGGGGTTGGTGGCGAGACCAGGAACCTGCCTGCCAGCCCCACATCCTCGGTTTCCCACATCTCAGGTTCTCCATTGTGAACTGGAGGCCATGTGGGGTTTAATAAATAATGGATGTAAATGGGTTTTGAAAAGCATTGAGCATTATGTGGTTGTAAGGTATTATTAGAAACAGGGCCACCTTTGCCAAAGTAGCTATTTGATGAGTCTGGCTTTACCCCATGGCACTTCCTCTGTCTTCCCAGGAGAGGAGATGGTTGGGAGTGAATTGTTCTATAAAGATGTTTCCATAGCCCAAGAAAATGACAAGTGACTCTTGCTGGGTGTCCTTTTTCTGCATGAGCACTGTGCACTCTGCCTGCAGAATTGCTGGTGGTTGTACCCCAGGTTCCCCTGCCTGCCACCTGCCCAGAGTAGAGACATGCTATGTTGGTGCTTTCTCCCCCTCATTTTCTTTTTTCAGTCCTACATGGTCACCCCCTCAGATAAAAGTCCATGTGTCTGGAGGAGAAGCAGACATTTCCTTCATCTCTCCTCCTACCCTCCCTTGAGTTTATGGCTCTTGGTAATTAGCATCTCTGAAATGCTAATGGGAGGTACACTGGAGCTAAACTGGATCCACGGGCATTTCTCCCACTGGCTTGGGAGGAAAACCTCCATCAAAACAGCAGCCCTCTCTGGCTCTGGATACAGTCCCGGGGGTGGGAGGTGGGGCTTCAGATCTTTATTCCTGAACTTGGAAAAGGGGACTTCTGAAAAATGGGCCTTGCAGGATAGGAGGAAGAGGTCAGAGAAAGTAATGCAACGTCTGGGTGCAAGGTCTGGGTGCCCCTCTGAGCCCACAACGACTCTGGGTTGCACTCTGGCATCTGCTGCTGTGGCTCCAGCATAGGCTGTGGTCCTTCAGAGGCTTCACATCTCTCTGGAGGCTGTCGCTTCTGGCTCGTCACGTGGAAGCACCTGGCTCAGAGCACGTCCAGGTCCCACAGAAGTGCAAGAGGAAGCGCTTGAACACTTCTTGCTGACAGCACAGTGTTATTTCTTTCTTCCCTCTCATGAATCATTGTGCCCGGAATCTAGCCAGGAGCGGTTCATTTGCCTTATGGTTCTGTCCCCGGAATTGGGGACCCTGGTACTCTGGTAAGAGGGAAGCCGAGGCGCTGAGACTAGGGGAATGAGCCTTCCTGGGCTCACACATCCTGGGCTCAGGTTCTGGTTGCAGCACGTGGCGGCCCTGTGGCCTTGGGGAGGTTGTCCAATGAGCCTCAGTTTCCTCATCCACAAGGTCCTCTAGGCGTGCAGTCACACTAAGTGAGAGCAGTTGTATGAGATTGCCTCCAGCAGCTAGATTTTTGAATTGATTCAAGGTGGATCAACCGTCGATTCCTTATCTCACTTCTCCAGTGACTCCTGTGATGGCAAGTTCAAGTTCTTTACAGAAGGGGAAATCCGGGCGGGGGCCCAGCAGTGCCAGATGTCCAGAAGGTCCCTCACATGTGCCATGAACAAGTGTGTGCTCATGCTGTAGTTGACATCTGCTTCCTGCCAGGAACCAAGAGTGAAGCGTCACCCGCTTCCCCCAGCAGGGTGCCCTTGTGGGATTACCATCTCAGCTGCAGAGGCTGGTGCTAGTGCTCTCTGAGCTGCATCCCCTTAGGCACCCCTGTGATCCTGCTGCTCTGTTCCCAGAGCCATCTCTGTTCTAAGCCAGTGAGTGGAAGAAGCCCTTTTCTCTCACTCTGCTAAGCTTTATCATGAAGTCTCACAGTGTCTCCCATGAGACATCTGAATTGGGCCTTGAGGTATGAGTAGGAGTTCACAGAGTGAGGGGTAAATGTAATGCCCATATTTTACTTAGAGGCTACCTCTTCTCCCAGACTGTCCTCCTTCTCACAGGGTTATGAACTCAGCTACACTCGCAGATGTGGGGTTGCCTGCATGACACCTCTGGTCTCAGTTTTGGCTTGGAACTGCCTTCGTGTGGCAGCAGCAGCACATCACATCGTGGCCTTCATCACCACCAGCCAAGCTGGAGCGGAACTCTGAGCTGGACACAGTAAAGGAAAGGCCGTGTGTGGTGGCTACTGCCGGAAACTCCGCATCTGAAGGTGGCCTGGTGCCACTGCATGCCCAGGGCTCTGTAAAAGTTAAGAAAGAAGGATTTGTCAGTCATCACATGCAATGCCTACTTTGTGGAAGGAACTTCATCTCTCTCTCAGCTGAGCCTCCCTGTCTTTGAGTGTAGGATCATAGTAGCCTCCTGACTGGTCTCCTCTTCTCCCTTCTCCTCTCACCTGTTCCCCATGCTGCACTGACTGTGGGGTAGAGTCCGAGGCCCCAGATGTGGCCTTCAAGGTCATCCACGATCTGGCTGCGAAGAACCCTTCCCAGATGAGCTTCTGCATACTGTGAACTCCTTAATTTGTGGGCTCGCTGAGCCTTTTGACAGTCTCAACATGCCGGGCATTTCCAGACCCTGGGGCCTCACACACTGACTTTACTCCCGCCAGTGTCTCTGCTCTTGCCTCACCCGGTGAACACCATCTGCCCTTCAAGGCCAGGCTCAGATGCCAAGTGAAGCCTCTGATGGCTTTGGCCATTAACCATCTTCCCTGCAGAGGCCCTGCTTCCTTCTTAGTCAGCTCCTGAGCTCTTTTGCACATATCTCCATCCTAGCTCGTTGCTGTAATTTTTGTATTTGTTGGTCTCCGCTGAATTTGTCAAGGGCAGGTCTGTTGTTATATCTTCCTGTCCTCTCAAGGAGGCTGGCAGATGCTGACTGATGTTGAGTGAAAGTGTAAATGAGTGATAGAATATAGTAATAGGAAGTTAGATATGAATTGGGTCATCCACATCTTAGGAGGAAGGGGGGATTTTGATTTGATTTGAATAAAACATAAAAGTTTATATAAGACTGAGAGCAAAGGAAGTATCCATTAGATTTCCAGGTCTAGGTAGAAACAAGAAACTTTTTCTCTCTCTTCTGAGCATTCTGAAGAGACTTGCTAGAGGTGAAGCTAAAACAATTAACTTAAGAAAGAAAAGAAGAATACATGGGCATGAATCAGGATGAATTTTCAGATTTAAATACAGATAGTGCCCTAATATACTACTTAATATAAATTTCCTTATATCTTAATGATTATGTATTTCTTCCGGCAATGTGTTCTAAATTGTATTCTGAATAAAAATTCAGCTTCAGAATAAATAAATAAATATGGATAGTGCATATGTAACATATATTGGATACTCAGGCCAAGCACATTACATGCATAACCTCCTTTAATGATCTTAACGACACCATAAAGGAGTTATTCCATTTCTCCAAACATGAGGATAAATAGGAGCTAGTGAGGATAAGAGAGAGAACTAAAGAGAAGAGAAGGGCATTTCAGGCAGAAGAATAGCAAGTGAAGGGCTCTGAGGCAGGAAAGGTGTTGTGCTCAAGCAACAGAGAAAGCCGGGGAGCCAGAGGACAGTGAACAAGGGCCAGACAAACCAGATGATGCCGTGCTAGATGGAGAGAGCACATCCTAGAGAGTCTTGTAGCCACTCCAGGGCTTGGTCTGTTATCCTGAAGGAGATGAAATCCATTGAAGGGTTTTAGGCTGGAGGTGAAGAATGGGGAGGAGAGGGTCTTGCTGGTGGTGACATGAGTGAGATTTTTGCTTTCCAAAGAAGAACTGCTTTGAAAACATTGGAAATGGGACAAGTGTGATACGGACACTGGTTGAAGAGGCTGTTGTGATTCTCCAGGTCAGAGATGATAGAGGCTCTCACCAGGGTTGCGGTAGAGGTGGAGAGAAGCAGATGAGTTTAGAAGTCCTGGGGCAGCAGAAGGACTTGGGATGGAGGTGTGGGTGTAAGGGACAGGTAAGGTGATGGCCACTTTGGAACTTGAATGTGTAGGGGATTCAACGTGCTGTGTCCTCACTTAGGTGATATGTGGGGAGAGAAGGTTCAGGGTGGGAATGAGGGACAGCTCATGGGCACAGGAGTGTGGAACTCCCTGGGAGGAAGCGCTGGCTTTGATGATCACTGAGGTCCCTGGAATTCCGGAAAGTAGGACCCAGGTCAGACCATCCCCCTCCCTCGCAGGTGCTTGTAGATCCATTATGTCCCCTTCTTATGGGAAGCAGTGGACCCAGAGCCTCATAGAGACTGGTTTTGCCTCGCAGTCCTCAACCTCTCCAAGACAGATACTGAAAAGGAATCAGCACTGCTGGCATTTGTGTTTTTGCTGTATTCCTTGATGACATTTCATGTATTTCCTACCATGGAGTGCAGGATCCAAAGATGACGTTTTATGTTCATTTCCCCCGTAAGGTGACCCACAGTAGCCACCCTCATTCAAGAAGGAGGATATAGGAGTTGAACAGAAGGGAACAGGCAGTGCTTTGGAAGTTAGAATCTGCTATTGTTGTGTTCTTGCCAGCAATTCACCTCACTGTTGGGATAAATCACTAGAGGCCAAGGGAAGAGGAAGGGGAAGGACAAGGGGCTGGAGCTCGTCTGTATGCAAAGGGTACAGGCGGTGGGCACTTGGCTGGGAGGTGGTTCCCATAGAACTATAGAGCACATAACCTGAATTTTGCCCAAATGGGCCACAGAGGGGTATTATACTAAGAAATTGCCCACTTGGCTAACATTCAGTAAGCTCTTAATACTGAAATAGACCTTAATACCGGAGAAGGCAAAGGCAATCCACTCCAGGACTCTTGCCTGGAAAATCCCATGGACGGAGGAGCTTGGTGGGCTGCTGTCTATGGGGTCACACAGAGTTGGACACAACTGAAGCGACTTAGCAGCAGCAGCAGACTTTAATACAACCATTCGGCTTTCTGTGGAATTTGAAGCCCAGAGTTTGATCCATCAGTTCAGTTCAGTCGCTCAGTCGTGTCCGACTCTTCATGACCCCACGGACCACAGCACCCAGGCCTCCCTGTCCATCACCAACTCCCAGAGTTACTCAAACTCATGTCCATTGAGTCAGTGATGCCATCCAACCATCTCATCCTCTGTCATCCCCTTCTCCTCCTGTTTTCAATCTTTCCCAGCATTGGGGTCTTTTCAAATGAGTCAGCTCTTTGTATCAGGTGGCCAAAGTATTGGAGTTTCATATTGGACTTCAACATCAGTCCTTCCAATGAACACTCAGGACTGATCTCCTTTAGGATGGACTGGTTGAATCACCTTGCAGTCCAAGGGACTCTCAAAGGTAGGACTGAAAAAGCAATTCATTGACCCACTGACCGAGAAGAGTGAGGCTATTTGGCCAACATCTCATGAAGAATTATGGCCCCAGCAGGGAACAGAAAGAACCCACTACATTCTGCTGCCAAGTGGCAAGCAAATAAACATGAGGTGTTTTTCCTCTTTGGTAATAGGACCCAAGACATGAAATATGTACTTGGCAGAGAGTTCCATATTGCATTAGAAGGACAAATGGATTTATACTGAGGCAGTAAGTGCTTGCTCTGAGCCCAGGTGTGAATGATGGGATTCCAGCCTGACGATTTGCTGTACCACTGGGAGGCGTGTCTGCTGAGGACACGGTAACCTCCTCCTCTGTGGTTGAGCTTGTGTCTCTACTGCAGTGGCTGGACATGCAGCCACATTTTGTTCTAATTTGCAGGTAATGCACTCTTATAAAGTGTAGTAATAATCATACCATGGAGAAGAATCATACCTGTTTAACTTTACTGTTTACAGAACTCTTTCATGTATGTGTATATTTTCTAACTTGACTTTTACCACGATTCATAGGTAAGTCTCATAAATCCCAGTTTATAGATAAGGTTAATACCTTGAGACAGAGCTGGAATTAACTCAGAATCTATATTTTTTAAGTCCATGTTTGAGTAAGAAATAGTCTTACCAGACCACAGCATGTACGTGTGCTAACATTATCTGTGCTCAGGCCTGTAACCCATTATTAAGCCATTTGGCAACCATAATAATTCTGTACTATTTTTCCTGGGCCTTTTCTTAAAAGTCCTCTGGACTGAGCATTTGAGAAGGTACATAACTGGACTCCTTTCGTTGTGTCTCGTGCACCCCCTCTGTCCTCTGAGGCATGGAAAGTCTCCTGAAGAGATTCCCGAAGGTTCCTGATTGACAACAGGAACTGGGAGTGGTGATTGTAAAGACTTGCTTGATGTACACCTTAAAAATAAAATTCCTTCAAATAACCAGGCCCCCTCTCCGACCGCCTTGAAAATTTAACCTCTGCCTCTGTTGTGGAATGGACAAAGATTCCCTTTGAAAATTTGCAGAGTTTTACACACACACACACACACACGGATGCACACTGGCCCAACCCATCTTGTTTCTCATTCTGTCCTTTCTAAAAATCATTGGCAAAAAGTTGCCAAGTTGCCAGGATGAGGTAATGGGCAACAATTCATGCGGCTCGCAGAAACATAAATCACTCAGCCTGATGTAGTGCCTTTCCATCCCAGGCAAGCCTCGGTGAGCAGTAGCCGCAATGTGCATAGGGTGTTTGGGCTTCACTGAGGCCTTGGATGTTCTTCCATGTGGCATTCTCATTAGCAGGTCAAGGAAATTCATCCCGCATTCTATTACTGTCAGGTGAATGCACACATGGCTGGAGGCACCTTTTCAGTGAAGATTAGCACTCTGGCCCCGACTGGTCATTTCAACATGAGTTAATGGGGTCAAGGTGGGGACAACCGTGACAGAGTGGGATCTGCCCTGCTGTGGGTTTCAATCCATCAGGGATGGCACTAGCTAAAGTGACATTTGCTGGGAAGGCTTTCCAGAGTCATAAACTAGCGGTTTATAGATCCTTTTTGTTTAGCAGATACAGCATTAACATTAAAGAGTGAATATTAATATATTTGATCAGAGCTGTGCTCTCTGTATTGTTTCATACCAGTTCTCTAATCACATTTTTGTTACCTGCCTAACCCCTGGAGATATTTGAGGCTGTCACCCTAGAGGAGATGCTACCCTGCTAGAATCAACCATGGCCTTTCCAGGGCCTATTGATAGTATTTTTAAAAATTTACTACCCCTGCCTATATTAGAGGTATAAGGCCCATTATGTAGAGGATTTGAAAAATACAGAAATAGGAAAGCACAGTCATTAGGACAGGTATTGGAAACTTAGGTCCAAGGGGTCAAATGTGGCCCATTGCCTGTTTTTATAAAGTTTTACTAAAACACAGCCATCTGTATTCATTGCCATACTGTCTATAGCTACTCTTTTGCTACAGGGGTAGAACTGTGTAGTTGCAATAGAGAATGTATGGCCTGCAAAACCTAAAATAGTTATTCTCTAGCCCCTTATGAAAAAGTTTAGAAAGTCATGGCTTAGCACCTAGGTGCTCAGGAAATATCTATCAAAGAAACAAATTAATCTGTAATCCCACCATGTAGAGATAACCACAGTTCACACTTTGGTGTATATTCTTTAGTTTTTCTCTGTTTATAAATAGCTATAGTTATATTTTAGGAAGACTAAACCGTACCTCCTATTTTTGTAACCTGCTTTTGTTATTTAACTATATATTATGGGCATTTTCCAATGAACTTACATGTGAACTACTATATTAACTATAATAACTATTAGATCATTATATGATTAACTATTATACAGCACAATTTATTTATTTATTTATTTTTTATATTTTTTATTTTGTATTGGGGTATAGCCAGTTAACAATGTTGTGATAGTTTCAGGTGAACGGCGAAGGGACTCGGCCATGCATATACATGTATCCATTCTTCCCCAAACTCCTCTCCCATCGAGGCTGTCACATAACGTTGAACAGAGTCCCCCATGTGCTATACCGTAGGTCTTTGTTGGTTATCAGTTTTAAATATTGCAGTGTGTACAGGTCCATCTCAAATTCCCTATGTGTCCCTTTCTACCATCCTTCCCCCAGCAACTGTAAGTTCATTCTCCAAGACCAAGTTTCTGTTTTGTAAGCTCATTTGTATCATTTCCTTTTAGATTCCACATATAAGGGATATCATATATTTCTCCTTCTCTGTCTGACTTACTTCAGTCAGTATGAGAGTGTCTAGGTACATCCATGTTGCTACAAATGGCATTATTTCATCTTTTTAATGGTTGAGTAATATTCCATTGTATTTATGCACCACATCTTCTTTATCTATTACTCTGTTGATGGACATTTAGGTTGCCATATCTTGGCTTCTGTAAACAGTAAACAACATGATTTTTAAATTGCAGAGTTTATTGCATGGATGTGTGAAGATATTTAACCAATATCCTGTTGTTGGATTATGTTATGTTATGTATAAGTTTTTGCTTTTATAAATAATGTTGTGATATAAATTTCTGCACATACTTTTTCTGGTGTATGCCTCTGATCCTAGAAAGGGAATTGTTTCATCTCATATTGCAAATTATTTTTTCACCTAGGTATGCCTTATCCTCATATACACTGGCAGTTCCTTGAAGGCAAGGATCCTGTTGTAAACATATTTCCACCACAGCTCCTCTTGTTCTCTAACACAGACATAGTAGGCATTCAGTAAATGCTTGTGGGTTTGTATAATAGATGCCCAGCTACCTCTCTCTGCTTCTCTGGATCCTATAAATCCCACCTCAGCTCTTCTCCTTTATGAGGTCTCAGCTGACTCTTCAGCACCCCTAGGTCCCTCCTTCTTCTGGTCATCTGAATTTCTATATCACTCACTATGCTATGCTATGCTATGCTAAGTCGCTTCAGTCGTGTCTGACTCTGTGTGACCCCGTAGACTTAGACCATATTCTGTCATTCTTTAGAGCTTTCAAAATGGTGTAATGTACACTGTATAAGTTTCCCACGGCTGCTGTAACAAATTACTGCTAGTCTGGTGACTTAAAACAACACACATTAATTCTCTCATAGTTATAGAAGCCAGAAGTCTGAAGTCAGTTTCACCAGTCCAAAGTTAGGATGGTGTCAGAGGGCCCCATTTACTCCTTCCAGAGACGCTGGGGGAGAACTGTTCCTTGCCTCTTCCAGGTTCCAGGGCTGCAGGCATTCCGTGGCTTGTGGCCACATCACTCCAGTCTCTGCCTCTGTAACCTCATCACCTCCTCCTCTTCTGTCTGTGCCAGTCTCTTTCTTTCTCTTTCCTATAAGGTCACTTGCGGTTCCATTTAGAGTCTGCTTGGATGATTCAGGATAATTTGCTCATCTCAAGATTCTTAACCTAATTGTATCCACACAGTCCTTTTCTGCCATTTAAGGTGATAGTCACAGGTTCCAGGAATTAGGAACTGAATCCCTAGAGGGGATTTCATTATTCAGCCTTCTACAACACATCATTTCTTTTGACCGGCTAGTTTATTCATCTAAAATATTTGCTAGGAACCAACTCGGTGGTTGACACCGACATTGTGCTTAGTGCCTGTCATCACAACAGAGAAGAAAGGACTTGGATGTGAAGAACTGTAATCAAAAGAGCAGTGGCCAAAAAGCTGGGAGACACAGATTTTGGTGCCACATTGGGGTAAGGGTCTCTGTTCCTTAGTTTCCCTTTAGTGAATTAAGGGGCTAGACCAATTATTGTTTCCTGAAGTGAGGGATGAGCACCACTGATGGTGTGTATATATAGGATAATTTTAGGTGGTTCACAGAGACAGAATTAAATAGCATGGACTCACACAAATAGATACTTATTTTTTTAAATTCTCCTTCAACCCCTCTTAAGGAGAAAATTGCTGTTAGGTGCTAGTGTGTCTTCAACACTTCCTCGAATACTTTACCAAACTCTTTTTATAAAAACAAAACAAAACAAACAAAAAAAACACTGGTCTCAGCTACAGACTCTAGGTAGACTTTAATAACATTATTTTATGGTCATTGTATTTATTTTTTCAGTTACCTTCCATTAATGGAGAGTGACTCAGGTTTTTCCATTTATGGCAATACTGTAAAGTATCCCATGTAAAAAGTGAGGGGATGTAGAGAAATATATTTTTAAAAATACAGGATAGAGGTTTTTAGAGAATGGGAAATGTGAAAATGACTCTGAACTTTGAGAAGCACTTAGATGTTTCCAGGGGTCCCTAGTTCTCTGACTTCTGGATTCTAGGAGCAGGGTAGAATTGGAAACATAAAGGAAAATGCCCTTGGTCAGAGGATGCAGCTGAAAATTCAGGAATTAATGATTCCTGATCTTTTCCAATTTAAATGCAGCTGATCTTTCAAGGACCATTGAGCAGCAAAGCCATGAATATTAACCTTGTGCTGAAAATTGATCACGTCCCATTTTAACTCACAGCTTCTGGTCGGAGGAGCCATGGCCTTATTCTGGCCATTCTTTGCTTTTCACTGAACATCTGGAAAGCGGGTAGGCAACTTCTGTCTGACTTCTTTTTGAGAAGGAATGGCTGCTATTTGGACACGGCCCAGATGCTGTAGGGAAACCCCTTCTCCCACCCACTTGGCTTTGAACTCTGCTTGAGAGACCTGGTTTAACAATCGAGGTAGGGATGCTTACAATGCTGCAGAGCTGGGTCTGTGCTTTGGATCACAGTGGGGAGTGGCAGTCGCATCTCTCATCTTGTCAACCATGATTGTAATTCCTTAGTTTGGAACTGGATAATTTCCTCTTAGAGGAAGATTTTCCTGGTTGACAAATAGCATGGTCATCACCATCATTAAATAATTCTTTTTTTTTTTTTTTTTTTCCCAAAACATTAGCCCTTGTACTGTGCTTTCTTTCTGGGGGAGGGTCTGGTGATGAGAAGCAGAGAGGGAAATGCCAGTCACTTCACCCGGCTCCTTTCCAGCATATGTGTTTTCTCACTCCCCAGTAAGCTGGGAGCAGACATAATTTGTTTCAAGGAGGCCTTGAGTCAAAGTGATTTGATCATCTATTCTAAGCCTGGCCTTCACTACCCTGAGTAACTGTGAGATGGATAAGGACAGAGTATCAAAGCTTGACTGACTTGGAATAGTACATATATATAGTAAGTGCCCAGGAGTCCACTGTGGCTCAGATGGTAAAGAATCTGCATGCAATTCGGGAGACCTGGGTTCGATCCCTGGGTTGGGAGGATCGACTGGAGAAGGACATGGCAGCCCACTCAAGTATTCTTGCCTGGAGAATTCCATGAACAGAGGAGCCTGGCTGGCCACAGTCCATGGGGTTGCAAAGAATACACACAGGCACCCAGGAAACATCTCTGGCAAGTGGTACATGATTTAGAGCTTAATGATTAGGTGAAATTAGGCAAATCACTTCACCTCTCTGTGCCTCAGTCTCCTTTTTTGCAAAAGGGAATAACAGTAGTAGGGACTTCTTCCTACGGCTGTAGCATAATATTCACTACTTTGCTTAAACAAGGAGACAATTTGTGGGAAGCACTAAGCAGTCATTTTCTGCCGTTTTTTCCTTCCAGAATTTTGCAGATGGGAAAGCCAAGGCCCAGAGAGGCTAACTGATTTGCTGACGTTCACACAGCTATCAAGCTTCAAGGCCAGGCTCTGAACTCAGCAAGTCTGATCCTAGACTCAGCTCTTGGCACCGCATCACCCAGTGGCCCATTTATCAGGGCTGAGGCAGCGATAAGATTTGAGAAACAATCCCATTCTGGGTCTGATCCCTTGTGTGGGTCGGGAGCAGAGCTAGCCGCCGGCAACGCCTAGCAGGGTCAGGCCAGAGGGGTTTGAATCCTGTGATTCCCACAGGTCCTTTACCTTCTCGTGGGCCTCAAATTCCTGTAAAATGGTGTGATAGCCACCCGCTCCCTGCCGCCCACTTCTGTGGTCAGAAGTGATGAAGGATGCGAAAGGGCCTGGTTAAAGTTAATCAGGGACGGACTGATGTCAATGGTAGGGGTCCTGGGCAATATAAGAGATAATTTAATAGAAGGTGCTGTGAGCCTGGTGGAGTCTGCAGACAGGAGCTTGCTTCTAGGGGGGAGGCGGGCTCCGCTGGGCCGGGCGCGCGGCGGGCGGTGGTTGCCGGGGAAACGGCGCGGTGCCGCTTCTGGCCTGGCAGCCGGTGCGCTCCACCCCTACCCGCGGAGCGCGGACCGGGCGCCCTCTGGGTTTCGGGGCCCTACGACGAGGTGCCTTTTTAGGTACACGAGGCTGGGAGACCCGGCTAGGGTGCAGGGCCCGCGCCGGGGCCGTGGAGCTTTCGGTGCAGGACTCAGAGAAGGAAAGAACCGTGGGCCCAGGCTGCGA
Organism: Bubalus kerabau; assembly: GCF_029407905.1. Classification (NCBI taxonomy): domain Eukaryota; kingdom Metazoa; phylum Chordata; class Mammalia; order Artiodactyla; family Bovidae; genus Bubalus; species Bubalus kerabau. The sequence goes on from NC_073643.1 coordinate 19,147,346, forward strand.
GGGGGCGGGGAAGGAGGGGGGAACCCAGCGCCAAGAGGCCAAAGGATGATTCACGGGGCTGTCGCGGGGCGATACACAGTCCTTGAGGGCTTGTGGACAGAGGGCGCGGCCTGGGCCTGAGAGTCAGCTAGCTCTGCTCACTCTGCGCGGCTGCAGCGGCAGTGACGCCCCCTTCTTGCCATTTATTGCCTACACGCTAGGTACCAGACACAGGGTACCAGGCACAGGGAGCCTCATGTGCACACCACCTGTCGCCCTTTTGACAAACCCCCCAGGAAGGTATTGTTATTCCCAACTTTATAAACAAGAAAAGAGACTCCGAGAGCCAAAGAGACTTATACAAAGTGGAGAAAACCAGGTTTGGAACCCAGGCTGGCTCTCCCCAAAGCCTATAGGCTGTTTCCTTCCTGCTATGTCCTGCCACCTCTCAGTGGAGGCTGTTGCAGAGGGTCTTCTAGGCGTCTGGCACATCCCACACGTTATTGCTAGTCTGATCTTTGCAGCAGCTCTGCAGGATATCTGTAGTTACCTGCCTTTTACAGACTGGAAAACAGCTCAGAGAAAATGACTTGTCTGCCCAAGACCTCACAGTGGCCTCTGGCAGAGACAACAGTCCACCTCATGAGAGCAGCTGGGCTTCAGGCTCTGCTGTGTCCATCATCTCTGCCACGCTGCCTCTTGTTAGGCCGGAGGAGGATGGCAGTGGATCCCTCAGGATGCTGTGCACTGGGCTGGCAGCAATGAGAATGGATCTCCATCTTGCTGTTCTGCGGGCCTCGCGGGCCCCATTACACTGCTCTAGTTGGAGGGGTTGAGTGTAAAATCTGAGTAATAAAACATGGATGTCACTCTTGCCTTAGGTCTTTATTCCACCTGAGAAGATGAGAAATGGCCACAGAAAGCAATAATAATAAATGAGAATCATAGATAACCATTATTGAGCCTCTCATACAGCGCTATCCAGTCGAATTATCTGCAGTGATGAAAGTATTCTGTAGTGTCCAATATAGTAGCCATGCTTTTGAGCACTGGAAACGTGGCAAGTGCAACTGAGGAATGAATTTTTTATTTTGATCAAATTTAAAGAGCCACGTGTGGCTAGTAGCCACTGGGTGCAGTGCTAATGTATATGAAGCACTATACAAAAAACTTTCTCCTTGATCACTTATCAACACTTAAGACCACAATCTGAGGTATATTATTAACATCCCCATTTTTACAGGGGGAAATGAGACTCTGAGAAATGAGGAAGTTCCCAAGTCCACCAGCTAAGTATGTTGCAGGGCCAGGATTTGAACTGATGTTTCCCTCCACCACAGGAGGGCCTGCGGTCAAGGTCAGGTTGCAGTGGGGGACATGGTGACAGCCAGAACCAATAAGAATGGCACTGAGATGACAGATGGAGTGTGGGGTGGAGACTGGAGATGGAGTGTTACACGATCCGTGAAAGGGAAGACATGGAGAACCCCGGGAAAAGCACCCTAAACTGGAGACTGGGTCATCTTGGTTCCTGTCTGCCCCTTTCTCTGGATTTGAGCCCTGGCTCTGCCACTTTCTGGGTGACCCTAGGTACTCACACCCCCTCCTTGAGTCTCAATTGTTCATCCATAAAGTAGGAATGAGAACAGTGCCAGACTCAGGCAGGATTGTGCATTTGTGTAACATACCATTCTCCTTGTTTGCTCCTGAAATTTCATCCTGAGGAAGATAACACCAGCTGCCTCTGTGGACCAGAGGGACACACACTCACTGGATCTTGATTTTTAGGATGGATACAGACTGTGAAAGTGGGGCCTTGCTGCCCCAGGGAGTGTCAGAAAACTTACCACATTCTCAGGACAGGGTGCAAGGATGAGAATTGAGTGGGGCCTGCTCTTATGGTCATTCTCTGGCCCCTCCCTCTAGCCCAGGAGAGCCCTCCCCGGGCTAGGGGCAGAGGCCTCTGGGGACAAGTTATTGGCATTCTTAATTTCTAACTGGTCAGACCTGTTAACCAGAGCTGCAGGATCTTGTATCACATTTCTGGCTTTGACTGACTTTCTTTGTTCTCCTTTTTATTGTGGAAAGTTTCAAACATTACAAAAAGTAGAGAGAATAGTATAAGAAGCCTCTTCCCCATGTTTTTCACCACAACTAAACTTCTCCAATCAACTCAAAGCCAATCATGTTTTTTTGTTTGTTTGTTTTTAACCCATAGTATGACCATTCCCTGATCCCCCATTAAGGTTATTTTGAAGTAAATCCCAGCATATCAGCTTTCTAATTGTGCCGGTGACCCTCTCATAAATTTCTGGTGGGAGTACAAGTTGATGAAATTTCAGGGAAGGGCACTTTTGCAGTCTCAGAATACCAAGACCAATCACTGCCTTTTGATCTGGCACTGCTAGGTGGAGAATTCATCACACAGATCACATCTCTGCATGTGTGCAAAGTGAGGCTCGTATATGGCTGCTTATTCCAGCACTTTTTATGGTGGTAAATGATTGCAAACAACCTGAAGGTCCAGGAAAGGGGGCTGGCTAAAAAAAATTAACATTTGGAATATAGAATATGGAAATCTATAGTGCTTTAAAAAGGAATGTGAAAATTCTTTATAAAATTACATGAATTGATTTCCCTGATGTATTGTGTGTGTGCATACGTGTTTTGTTTTTGGTTTGTTTTTTTTTTTTTTTTGACTGCTCCATGCAGCATGCAGACTCTTAGTTCCCCAATCAGAGATTGAACCTGTGCTCCCTGCATTGGGAGCACAGAGTCTTAGCCACTGGGCCACCTGGGAAGTCTCCAAATCCCACTGCCCTGAAGTATTCTTTAAAACAAAAAAGTACAGGACACTGTGAATGTCATGCTATAATATGTATAAAAACAGGGGAGATAATATTTTTCAAATATGCCATTATTTCTAGAAATATGAATTTGGAAACTTGGTTACCTTGCTAGAGAGGGACCAGGTGGCTGGTGAACAAAGCTGGGAGAGAGAATTTCTCTTTATACCCTTTCTAATTTTGGAATTTTGTCCTAATTTTAAAAACCAGAATTCCCCCTTTTTTCTATAAACCTAAAACTGCTGTTAAATTTAGTCTTGTTGTTGTTGTTCAGTCACTAAGCCATGTCGGACTCTGCAGCTCCATGGATGGCAGCACGCCAGGCTTCCCTGTCCTTCACTGTCTCCTGGAGTTTGCTCAGGTTTATGTCCATTGAGTCAGTGATGCTGTCTAGCCATCACATTCTCTGCTGCCCCCCTCTCCTTTGCCTTCAACCTTTCCCAGCATCAGTCTTTTCCTGTGAGTTGGCCCTTCACACCAAAGTATTGGAGCATCTGCTTATTAGTTAACAAAAAGGTATTTATCCAGATGAAGTGAGGATGACTTGTGAAAGTCACTCAGTTGTGTCTGACTCTTTGAGACCCCATGGACTATACAGTCTGTGGAATTCTCCAGGCCAGAATACTGGAGTCAGTAGCCTTTCCCTTCTCCAGGGGATCGTCCCAACCCAGGGATCAAACCCAGGTCTCTTGCATTGCAGGCGGAATCTTTACCAGCTGAGCCACAAGGGAAGTCTTATGACTTATGTTCACACGAAAACTTGCCCAAAATATTCATAATTTCCAAAAGGTGAATGGATAGAGAAACCATGAATATTATTACAGATAATGGAATATTATTCAGCAATAAAAAGAAATGAGCTATCAAGCCATGAAAAAAAGCCATGAAAAGACATGAAAGAGCTCTAAGTGCATATTACTAAGTAAAAGAAGCCAGTTTTAAAAGCCTACATAATGAACGAGTCCAACTATATGACATTCAGAAAAAGACCGAACCACAGTGATAGTAAAACAAACAAAAAAGAGCAGTTGTTAGGAGTTGGGGCAAGGAGGGAGGGAAGGGTAAGTAGGTGGAGCACAGGGGATTTTTAGGGCAGAGCCTTGAGAATGGGCTATCCTGTATATTTCAGGCTTTAAGCATTATTAAATTAACTTAATAAACTTGTGATTAACTTGTAGCAAAAGCAATAGAAGATAAAGGTTAAAGTAAAAGAGACAGATGCAATATGGAGACAGATTTGTTCTCTCCTATTACTCCATGGAGAGTGACACAGGGAGAGCTGTGCTTCAGGAGAACTTCTCTGGGCCTCACGCCTCTGTAAAATCGGGAGGCTGTGCCAGGAGTCAGGGCGGTCACCTGCAGCTCTAAAAGTTCTGATATCAAGGCCTTTCCCAGCTCTCTAAGCCCCTTCTCCTTCCTGCCCAACCCCCTATATTTTTCCGCTACTCAGTGCTGTGCTGAGATTGGAGCCATTCCTGGGGGGACCGTCTTCTGAATGAACTCTATGCCTTGCAAGCAGTTGTTTTATTTATTTATTTTTCGCTCTCTTTGAAATCTCCGACGAGAAAAGCCAAATCTGTGCTGGCTCTGAGGAAGAGCAACTTGGAAGGGAGTTAGAAATAAGGAGATGGGTAATCAGATCCCAGCAGGTTCCACAGCACCGGCAGGCAGGCAGCAGTCTGGCTCCTGCCAGGGTGTTTCCTGTGAGAGAGGCTTGATGTGAGCTGTCCAAGCTGCTCCAGGCTCCAGCTGGTTATGTGAACTGAGGGAGGTTTCTCTGCTCCTTCCAAATCGTCTCCTGTCAGCGAAGTGTGATTTGTGAGATTTCCCTCATAAATAGGAGAACATTGGCTCCTGATAATGCCCTGTAATGGAGGAAGGGAGTGGCTGCTGCATTTTTGATAAATACTATCTCTTTAGCCCACCATCTTGTTACAAAACAGATATAAGAAATTGAATACAGATGGATTAAAGTCTTCAAAGAAAATAGTATGGCCTCATTTTAGTGAGGTGTCTAGAGAGTCATTGCTCTCAATTGAGGACTTAGGCTTGATTCCTAGCTTAATTGCCACACACCAGCTGTTATGACCAGAGGCTACTTATTTCTGAGCCTCCACTTACTCATCTGTGGAGAAAAGGTGGGGAAATACTAGTAGCACCCACTTTAGAGGGGATATTATACAGATTATGTGAGATAAATATCCAGAGAATTCAACATCAGGCATGGAACACATGGTGTGCTCTGTAAGTACTCATGATTATTATTATTAAGGTTATTTTGAATCCCAAATAGTAGATGGTCTAAAAGTAATTTTAAAATATTTAGAAAACATGTTTGTAACTATGTATTAATATGGCAGGGCTTGCACTCGTGATGGCATCTCAATCCAGTTTAACAAGTAAGCCATGTCAAGGAGTCCCTGTGTAGACTGTTAGAGTTAATAGAGCAAAATGTGACCTTGGACAAGTTCCTGATTGGTTTCCATAGTGTCTTGGTTTCTTCAACTGTAAAAGTGAGTACTACTAATAATGTCCATGTCTGGTATGGGGATAGTATATGCATGGCGTGTGTGAATGTGTGTGGTGTGTGTTTGGGATATGGTGTGTTAGTGGTGTGGGTATGTGGTATGCATGTGTGAATGTGCGTGGTGGTTGTGGTGATTGTGTGGTATGTGTGGTATTTGTGCAGTATGTGAGTTTCTGTGGTACATGGATGCGGTGTGTGTCTGGTATGTGTATGTGTGGTAGGTGTGTGTGATGTGTGTAAATGTGAGGTCATGTGGCATGTGAATGTGATGTGTGCATTGTATGTGGGTGTCTGTGGTGTGTATGTGTGTGTATGTGTATGTGTGTTGGGTGAGATTCCCGTAATCACAACATTTGATATCCTTGGGTAAAAGCACTTTGGTAAAGGTAAATAGGGATTTGCTATATAGATATTGATATTTGTGCTGGGAGAATCCACTGTCAGAGCTTAAATTTCTTTTGAGGAGCTAATATGACATGCATCCATGAAAAAATTAAAAGAAAACAGCACAAGGCTCTCCGAGACTAATTGCAAGTACCCTGGGAGTTCAGAGTGGGGTCATGAGGGCTGAGCCAACCAGGACTTCCTGGGAGGAGCAGTGCTTGGCCTCTAAAACACTGGTTTTAAAACTTTTTTGCTTGCCTACCCTCTACATGAACCTTGGGGGGAAAAAAAAATCTCTTTTGCCTCACACATTTTAACTTGACATCTGAAATGTTTACCAGAAATTTAAACAGTTAGGAAGGATATCATTTCTGCCATATTGTAAATATTGACCTTGTAGAATAAAATTACTCTACCTTGTTAACTGTATCAAATGCAAACTAAATAACAGCAATTTTTAGTTTGCCTTTTTATTGATGTGTCACTTATGTATAGTAGAATGCTCAGATCTTAGTGTGCAGCTCAGTTAATTTTTACGATCAAGGTGTAATGGTCTGTCTCCAGTATTCCAGAATGCAACCTTGCACCCTCTCTCAGTCACTACCCCAAAGGTGATCATTTCTCTGAACTCAGTTGCCATAAGTTATTTTTTGCATGATCTAATTTTTTTCCTTGCTTCTTTCCATCAGCATGGTAGCAGTAGATCATTTTTTCCCTTATCATATGGTATTCCATTGAATGAATATCTCACATTTAAAAAATCTTATCTATTCCTTGCATAAATTCACTTTACTATTAATATTTTAAGACTGACAAGCATTTTGAAATAAATTGCCCCTTTGAAAAAAAATCTTATGTACTCTTCATGGACATTTTGGGTTGTTTCTAATATTTAGCTATAAAGCTGTGAGTATTTTCCATATTTTGGGGGTAGACATAAACACTGATTTCTTCTGGATATGATCTATGGGTGGAATTGCATGGTGATTGGGGGCAGGAGGAGAAGGGGACAACAGAGGATGAGATGGCTGGATGGCATCACCGACTCAATGGACATGAGTTTGAGTAAACTTGGGGAGTTGGTGATGGACAGGGAGGCCTGGCGTGCTGCAATTCATGGGGTCACAAAGTGTCAGACATGACTGAGCGACTGAACTGAACTGAAGATAAATACCACAAAATATTTTTATCCACCACCACTCACCAAAAATTACCTGTGCAAGTCAGAAATTTTATAGTTATATTGTTCCTATCTTTACCTTCTTGAACTCATAATTCCCTTCTACTTCCTCCACAGAATTTTACATAATGTTTTCATACTTGAACTTTTTTATTGATTTCTCTTTTCTTTTTGTCCAAAATATGTATGTAAATTGAAACAGACATTAAAAAATTTGCTTTGACCATAAAACACTAAGTATCTTTATTTCATATTGATTTATCATTCAGTTCATCAAAATAATATCAGTGTTTTATAATTTGGTAAATAATTACTAAAAATAAAAATAAAAAGTAAGACAGAATGGGAAGTGCTTCTCAGAATGAGATGGATGGGATGGCTTTAAGGTGCATAAGGACCACCCAGGGATCTCGTTAAAATGCAGGTTGTGATTCTGAAGGTCTGGGTTGGGACCTAAGGTTTCTAATAAGTCTATGGATGTTGTTTCTAAGACTAAGACTTCTGTCTGCATCAACAAGAGGAAAACGGGAGTGGGAAGGGAGTTAAAGACAGACTTTCTCCAGGTATAGTCAGGACTGACCAAGGGCTGTGTTTCTAATAAGGCTACGGAAGATGCTGATGCTGCTGGTCTATGGACCACACTTTGTGTAGCAAGGGCTTATGGTCCCTAGATTAAAGAAGTTTTGCTAGCGCCAACGTTTTTAACTGTTCTCTACCTTGACTCTGAGAAATTGCGCCATAATCAGATTCTGAATAAGGGAGGAGATGGTCTTCTGCAAATAGAGAGGATGGTTGTGAAGAGGCAGGTGGGAAAGGAGAGATGCCAAGGCACATTCTCAGGCCAAGGAAGAATGGGAATGGAAGTAGGATCTCAGACCCATGCCTTTGTAACAGTTCCTGCCGTGCACCCCCTGGCAAGGCTTCCAGTGCCCCAGAGTAGCGCTGCACGCTCTGAAGACCCCTTTTCCAAAGGATGCTAAGATGGTACTGGCCACCTTTTCAGACAGGAGGCCCATTTCTACAATAGGATTGGACATCTCAGGGACTGGTTTGAAGGAATAGCGAGTTCACTGGGGGGAGATACAGAGAAGTTTGGAGTCAGATAGTGGGTGGCCTTGAATTCCATGCTAAGGAGTTGGACTTAATACTCAGCCAGAGGAGGGCCTTGGGGAGTTTTGAGCAGGGAGCTGGTGTGAGCACAGTGCGGAGAGACTAATCTTCTGGGCAGCCTGTGGGATGGTGGGGAAGAGGTTATTGTGTGGTGATGGCAGCAGTGATGAAACCACTGGGATCCGGTTGTGATTTTTATCTCGAGCCCTGCTTGTGAACTTTTGCCCTGGGTGCACAGAGCTGGGTTGCTTCGTCAGGATTTCCTGAAGCCTGGACTGCATTCTCTGGTGGTACCTGAGATGGTGGGTGATGCATGGAAGCTCAAGGTGACTGAGAGAGGAAAACACACATGCCCTTTAATAACCCTGAAACCTGAGGGTGAATGGCATCCCTTCAGCCCTCGCTCTGTCCTGACTACACCTGGAGGAAGTCTGTCTTTAACTCCCCTCCCACTCCCATTTTCCTCTTGTTGATGGAGACTCAGAAGTTTAGGCTTAGGGCCTTTGGTAAGCAATAGTCTCTGGAGAGAATTTTAACAAAATTTTTGCTTTTGTTAAATCAAGTTTCTATGTACCAAAACGGCAAGTGGTTCTAGTTTTACCCTTGCCATAATGACATTAAACTGTATGTTTTAGGTAAGTTGTTTTCAGTAAGAAAAGTGAGTGAATTTACTAGATCATGTGGAAGAAATAATAATGCACGTGATGTGCGGGTATGGCAAAAATCGTGGTGGTGACATGCAGTGATTCAACTTTGGCAAATGTTGGGTTACATTGTGGCAAAACCTGGCGTTTGTTCAATTGTCCTGCCGTGCCTGGAGAGGCTCTGGGTGGCGGGTGGTGGGGAGGGGGCTGCTGGCATCGCAGTGCCTGGACCACTGGCGGTGGGTGGGCCAGGCTGATCTCCCTGCTGTCCCCACCCCCACCTCACAGCCCACTCCTGCTTCTGCCCACAGAGATCCGCACGCAGCTGGTGGAGCAGTTCAAGTGCTTGGAGCAGCAGTCGGAGTCGAGGCTGCAGCTGCTCCAGGACCTCCAGGAGTTTTTCCGCCGGAAAGCCGAGATTGAGCTCGAGTATTCCCGCAGCCTGGAGAAGCTGGCCGAGCGCTTCTCCTCCAAGATCCGCAGCTCCCGGGAGCACCAGTTCAAGTGAGAAGGGGCTAGAGGTCTGGGGCGGTGGGAGGCAATGCTGGCAGGGGAAGCAGCAAGGAAACCAGGACTTCCTGGGGGCAGATGGTGGGCTTTTAAGGCCCAGGGTCTGCAGGTGACTTTCATCTCCAGCCCTCAGTCTTCCTTGGTGTAAAGTGAGGGTAGAAATAGTTGCTACCCATAAAGATGCTGAAAGGAATACACGATGGACCAAGAGAAGCACTTGTCACAGACAGGAAGTGCTCAATAAATGGTTCTGTTGTTATTATGCCACCAAGCACCAGGCTCTGCCTCCATCTGGGCCCAGGTGCCAGCCCATCGCCTTTCAGGACATCCTGACTATACCCAGTTCTCTTTTATCTGGGGGTCAGCCAGCCCATGTCTGCATTCCTTCAGCACAGTGGCCTCAGAATTGCTTCTCTTTGGAATAGATGCTCAAAGTATTCCTCTTCCTTCCTCCCCTGGAGGATGGTGCCAGGCTTAGTTGCTTATTTATATACACACACCCTCCAGGTCCTAATTTCTCACACCCCAAGCTCGGATTTTGAGGCAGGAGGGAGGCTTGATCCTCTTGGGCACATCCCTGGCTGAGTCCTCAAGCTGTAAATGTCCCCTAGCTCAGGACCATGAGGAGCCAGCAGCCAAGTGCAGATAGAAGCCATGACCTTACCAGGTTGCGCCCCGCCCCCCATCTGTTCCCCCCTCGGCCATGCTCCCTGGAGGTCTCCATCCTCTGTGAGTCCTCTCTCCAGTGAATGGCCCTCAACCCCGGGAGACCAGAGACTTGGTCCATCCTGTCTGTTCCATTCCTCTTTCCTCTGGGTTCAATCTCTTTTTTTCTCTCTACATAGGTTTAAATTGTGGTAAACTACACGTAACATAAAGTTTACCTACCACCTTAAATATTTTAAAATACACAAGTATGTGGCATTAAGTCCATCCACACTGTTGTGTAATCATCACCCCCATCCTTCCCCAGAACTCATCTTACTAATGTGAAACTCTGCAGGCCGTGAACAATGCCCCATCCTGGAACTCACCCTTCTGCTCTCTGTCTCTATGAATCTGACTGCTCTAGGGACCTCAGATATGTGAAGCATACAGTATTTGTCCTTTTGTGACTGTGGCTTATTCCACTTTGCATAATGTCCTCAAGGCTCACCCATGTTGTCACATGTCAGAATGTCCTTCCTTTTTGAGAGTGAATGACATTCTGTTGTGTGTATAGACTACACTTTGTTTAGTGGCGTCCACCTTTCTCTCTCTGTGTTTTGCATTCTACTCTGGCCAGGGAGCGCTCTTCCTTCAAACTCCCCTCAACATCTCCTTACCTGGTGCCTCAGCATTTTGAGCTCTCAACTTTTGTGCCTTCTTCCCTTGACATTTGGGGAGAAGAAATGCCTTATTAAAGGCAAAAATTTATTACATGTTTGCAAATACCATGCATGTTTTCCCACCCAATCACATCTATTCAAACTTTCATTGCAGTAGGATACTTCTGTTAATAACTTCCTCCCAGGCACTGTCTGGGCCCTTTCATACATAATCTCATTTTTCTGATGTTTTGGAGGAAGCATGTACTTTTTTAAGTTTTAAGATAAAAGTAAAACACTTTTTGTTACAAATGCAGACAAGTAGAAGAAAAAAATCACTCGCCTGACTCTCCTGCCATTCAGAAGCTCATGTTTTGGTTCCTTTTCATGACTGTCTTTTAGTAACAACAACAGTAATGATTTATTGAGCACATTAAGTGAGCACTTGCTTTGAGTCAGATCAGTATCCCATCTTAGAGATGACATAAAGGCTTGTACAAACATGTCTGTGGGCCAGTTATTGGGAAGTGACAAATTTGAACCTTCACTCTTATTCTGCCTCCTTGGCCTGAGATGAGAAAGGCCTGGGTGTGGTCTGAGAGCAGCCATGGACTCTGAACACTTGGCTAAAACCACAGACTCAGACACATGTACAGAAACCCACATCTCTGGCTGGGCTGTCACGGGAGCCATTCAGGCTGCGTGGTTGGGCTAGAGCTCAGCTTCCGCCCCTCTCCTTCCTCTTGATTTGGATTCAGCTCCCTTTTCCTGTTCTCAGTGTGGACACGGGGGAGGGAGGCACTGGGGGAGCATGTGCAGGGGTACCCTGTTCCTTCGCATTGCCTGTAATGAGCTCGGTCAGCCCCTCATGGCTTCATTAACTGAGGCCACCAGACAGAATGGGAGCCCCAGCTGGCAGTCGGGCCCAGCAGGCTGCTGGACACACCATGAAAGTCTAATTAGGGTGTGGCAAGGCCAGTGCAGCTGCTGTGGGCCCTCGGCACCAGGCTGATGTATCCGCAGAGTACCCCCCATGGCTTTTGGAGGCGCGAGTCTCCAGGGGATGCCTGGATTTGCGCTCTGACCCCAGGGCCAACCAGCCTGACCTCTGGCTGCCTCTTCTTTGGAGCTCAGTGCACAAGGTCTGGACTGTGCTCTGGGTCCTTCATCCTGGCTGTCCAGAGAAGCCTTGTCCTGCCATCTTGTAGGCCCTTTATTAAGAAGGTCCACCTATCTGCCAGGTAGCCTCTCAGGGTGAGGGGGATGGTGCCCAGGCCCAGGTCTGGTCATGTTATTCCCACTGCACAGTCCATTTGGGCTCCTATAACAACGTATTCTGGACTAGGTGGCTTGTAAGCAGCAATGGTTTTCTCACGGTTTTGGAGGCCGGAAGCTGGAGATCAGGGTGCCAGTGGTGGGATGGCGAGGTTCTGGTGAGCTCCCTCCTGTGGCTTGTGGACGCCGATCCTCCTTGTGTCCTCATGGAGTGGAGGACAGAGAGGAAGCAAGCTCTAGAGAGTCTTTTGAGGGCACTGATCCCATCATGAGGGCTCCCTTCTTCCCTCATGACCTAATTTAATCCTTCATATCTGCTAAAGGCCCTACCTCCTAACACCATCACATTGAGGGTAGAGTTCAACATGTGATGTGTGGAGGAATACAGACACTCAGTCCAGAACAGGAACTCATGTCTCTTGACGCCAAGTCTAGTGTTCCTACTTTGCTCCGTGGGTTCTGTCTTTCTAAGGCCCCAGCTGCTTCCTCTCCACCTGGGCAGTAGAAAAATTTCCAGCTCCCCAGGGAATGCCCAAGAGGAGTCTGGGCTAGACTCACCCAGGCTGAGTTCCATGTGGCAACCCCGTTCAAGGAAAAGCTCAGCCTATGGCCCTGAGGGTTCACCTGCGGCAGGTTGAACTTTCAGAAAACAATACCATCACGTGTGTCTTCTTCCACCATCACATATTTCTGTTCTAACATACCTTTTTCAAAGCACTCTGACTTCTGTACTCTCATAATCCTCATCATAACCCAGGGTATAGTGAGGGAGTCATTGGTTTTATCTCAAACCATCTGAGCACCAGGCAAGCTAAGTGGGATGTTACAAAGATAAACCGTGAGCTTCTGAGTGAGAAAACCCAGGGCTCCTGACTTTCAGCTCAGGCTTCTCTCTCCAAGAAGTCACATGGGTGTATATCAAGCATCTTTTGTTTTCCTGGACCATGCTTCTTGCTGAAGACACAAGCATGAACGAGACACAATCCCTCCCTTTCTCTCTTATGAGTACACAGCTTCGGCACTGTCCATAGGTGATGTGGTTGGGGCAGACACCCAGTCCCTGTGGCCCTGCTCTTTGAACCCTGCCGTCTGCTTGCTCTTCAGGCCTAGCATTTAGGTGCCACTTCCTCTGCAAAGCTTCCATGAGTCTGACCTGGTGCCCTCCTGTGTGTGTCCACGATATTCTGCACTTGTTGATTTGCTTATTCAGCCAGTATTCACTGAGTACCCACCAATGCCCGGTGCTGGCTTACAATGGCAAACAAGACAGACTTGATTCCTGCCTTGGTGGGATTTACCATCTCGTGGAGGAGTGAGATGTGGCATCAAACATATGCAAATAAATGAAAGACAGCATGCCACCAAATGATTGCTAGGATGGAATGATTGCTAGAGTCCAGGTTGGCAGGTCTAAGACGGCTCCCCCCACCTTTCCTGGCACTTTGGTGAAGACAGCTATAAGGCTGGGCTCAGCTGGGCTGCTACCCTCGCCACATGGGGTCAGAGTCCCACTTCAGTCATGGGAGCTCAGGGTCCCGAGGGGGCAGTGGGGGAGCTGCAGTCTCCTTGAACACCCACCTCCATCCCCTGCCCAGATTCTGTTGATCAAAGTGGTCTGAGCTCCAGCTCAGCTTCAAGAGGAGGGAAAACAAATGGTCCTTCAAGAGGAGGACCATAAGAAGATTTGCAGCCCCCTTGGATCCTCCACACTGAGCTAGAACGACAGTCAGGGAAGGCTGCTGGAGGAAGTGGCGTTTAAGCAGAAATGTGAGCTGAGGGTTGAGAAGCAGCAGCCTTGGGGACAGTGTGAAAGGAAGAGAGGCCAGTGGTTCTGGAACTGTGATGAGGGAAGCCATAGCCACTGAGGCATCCTCAGTAGGGAGTAGCATGATCTGATTTCCATTTTTAAAAGGTCACCCTGGATTGGAGGGGGCAAGAGTGATGCTGAGGAGACCAGCAGGCCGATAGGAGTGTAGCTCTCCGGGCAGGCATGATGGTGCCCTGGGTGACAGCAGAGCAGAAAGAAAGTGGACAGGTGCTGGGAACTGTCTCAGAGGTAGAGTTGAGAGGAATCCATATCTGACCTGAGATGAAGGGACTTCAGGAGATGTGGCAAAAGCTGCCACCCTGTGTTGTAATTATCTGTTTTCCTTGTCTGCTCCTCTTTTGACAATTTGGCTGCCAGCTCCAAGATGGCAGAAGGGGTGCCTGTTGACTTGGGGTCTCTGGCACCTGGCACCAGCCCTCACTGGATGTTTATTGAATGAATGAATGAAGGTCAGATGGTAATTAGAGTGGCTCTGGGCTGGGGGTGGTGGGAGTCAAGGAAGGGGACGTTTATCTTCTGGCAGTGTTAGGAGCTTGGGGAGGCTCTTGGGTGAAGGGCCACACAGTCTGGTAGCTTGCAGAGGCACAGAGTTGCTGAGAGGACAGCGTGGACTTTACAATGGTCTCTCTGACTAAGGAATCAGGGCCTGCACTCTAGTTTACCAAGTGTGGTCCTGACCAGCAGCTTTGGCATCCCCATCCTCTGGGGACTTGTCAGAAATGCAAAGCCCTTAGCTTCCCCTCAAATGTGCTGAATGAGAAACTCTGGGGGTGGGGCCCAGCAGCCTGTATTTTAACAAGTCCATCAGGGGATTCCAATGGCCATTCACGTTGAAGAGTTGCCCAAGATGATGACTTTCTAGGTGATAAACTGTTTACAATTCACTGTCAAGCTATGCCAGCCTTCCACATCCCTCAGCTCCCCCGGGGTAAAATCCGTAATCCAGTGCCCTTTTGCAGCCAGGCCTGACCTAGACTGGCCTTGTGCATTTTGAGGCCTGGAGCTGGGAGCCCTTCCTGAGCAGGAGCATGGCAGGTGGCACACGGGGGCTTAAATCCTTCCTCTGAGGATATATGGGTATCCTCCAAACAACCCGGGTAGTTCTAGGAAACTAGAGGTTTCCTGGAACTAGGACTTCTTCCTACATAGAAGTGTTTTCTGAAACCCCAGCACTTTGAGATGTTTGGTCAGAGGAGGGGAGGTGAGGAGAGAGAAAATGAGTCGAGGTGAGAGACTGCCTGCTCCTCACCTCCCCTTCCAGATTCCTGGTGGGCCTCAGGACATGGAAGACTCTGACTCTATAGTAACTAAGCCTGCTGACTTCTTTCTGAAGGCTGTTAGACCACAGAATTCTCCCTCCCCAATGTGTGCATGTGTGTGCACAGTCATTCAGTCGTGTCTGACTCTTTGTGACCCCATGGACTATAGCTCACCAGGCTTCTCTGTCCAGGGAATTTTCTAGGCAAGAATACTGGAGTTGAGTGCTGTTTCCTACTCCAGGGCATCTTCCCAACCTAGAGATCCAACCTGTGTCTCTTTGTGTTTCCTGTGTTGGCAGGCAGATTCTTTACCACTACGCCACCTTTTTAAAACCAAACTAGCACTCTCTGGGACCCAGTTTGAAAAGCTCTGTTGAGACGAACTCCGGATTCCCCTTTGGAATGTTGGAGCTCCATGCAAACAGTGTGGGAGGTGAGGGAGCCCCCTTCTATTTCTGACTCCCTCAGTTTTTGAAACCCCTGACCTTCTGGGGAAATACCTGATAAAAATGCTCTCTTCGGAAGTTAAGTGTTGGTTGCTAGTATTTGGACAGCTGTGATAAAAGGAACAGGGAATTCTATTCAAATATGTTTAAGATGGGGAAATTCAGAGTGTGGAAAAAGCTGGAAGGTGCTTGGCCAGTCAATGAATGATGTTTAATATTCTCTGCAAAGTAGGTTTAGAGCATCTCAGCTTCACAGAGCAGTTGAGAAGGAGGATTCAGTGAGTAACCAACTTGATTGCCAAGAAAACTTGCTTCTTTGGGGGGATGAAACATCAGGGATGTTGTGTTTCCACAGATGTAGCATTTCCCTAAAAAGATGCTACAATTTAGACTTAACCTTCCAGGTGAGTCCTGGGGACAGAAGCACTTTTGTAGTGAGTAAATTGAGCCTATCGATGTGCAAAGGATTCAGAATGAAAAGGTTGGCTCAGACTGGGGTGGGGATGATGGGGGAGGCCCTCCAGGTGGGACTCGCGTCTCATAGCTGCTGCTGTTACTATGGCTGCTGTCACACCAGCGATGGCTTTCCAGCAATGCTCTCCAGAGCTGGTGTCCTCCTGGGACGGGTTGCCAGATGAGTCCTTCCCGAGGGCTCTATGTCTGTGCTGTGCAGGGTGCTTAATCTTTCAGATACCCCCCACATCCCTGTCACCGTATGTGAGGTCTCTACTAGATGTTTTACATGCATTATCTCATTTAACCTTCATGGTAGACATTGTGACCTTTGAGGTAGGTACTATCTCTCTCTTTCTAGTTGGAAATATTGAGGTTTTGAGAAATTAAGTAATTTGTCCAGAGGGACACAGCCAGAGCAGGTAAGTGGCAGAGCTAAGATTCTAATCTTGGTTTAACTAGCTCCATAATGCAAAAATGCATGACTCTTGGTGTGCCCCTCGCATCTCCAGTTTGGGTTCATGTTTCCTGAGAGTCACCCATCAGCCCAGACCACATCCTCCTTGTGTGGGTATCACAGGGCCTCTTCTCCTGCTGGTCAGCTCATGCTTGTCACCCCTGGGCCAGCTCAGGGCTCACCTCCTCTGCACAGCCCCATAGTCAGCAGCTCCTCCCCTGGCCTCCCACAGTGATCTGTGCGTTGCTGTCCTGGGGCTCGGGTCAGATTATCAAGGAATGATCCAGTTCATGTGTTTCTGGTTCTCCCACGTGAAACTGCCAGCTGCTTGAAGGCAATGGACCATTTCTAGGCAGTCTCCCCCCTCTCTCTGACATACAGATAGAAACTCTGTCAAAGGTTTTTGAATGAATAACTGAAAAGACCAAGATACTACTAAAAACTTCCTTCAGAAACCGAAGGAAATAGACTTACCTTGTGCGGCTGCAGAGGAAAGACGTGAGGTCCAAGGATAACATTTTCAGAGAAGCAGATTTTCACTCAACCTTGAGAATGTTCCTGTAGCCAGAACTGTCCAGCATTAAAGGGGCTGCCTTGGGAGGTGTGAGCTCCCAATCCACGAAGGCGTGTGCACAAAGGCCAGGTGTTTTAGGAACACATTTCTGTAACATGAAGGCTGGTTAGACAGATTGGTGTTTCTCAAAATGAGGGAGGCATCGTCCACAGCACATGAGCCATAAATAGGACTGATCTAGTCAATCCTCTCCTACTCTTTGTGGTTACAGTTTGTTTCCAGTGTGTTGCTAACACCCCTCTAACTCCCTTTTAACTAACAGACAGCAAACCCCGGGCATCAGCATCTGCCTAGGATTGAATGATACTCTTTTGAACTTACTTTTTCACTTACCTTCTATTTAGGGCAAGTGATGCTGTTTTTAAAAAACTTTTTATTTTAACCAAGACTAGGGAAAGCCCTTTGTAAATAAACCCATATAAGTAAAAAGAAGCAGTGAGCAGGGAGGTATGTTGTGGGTGCGGGGTGGCAGAAATCCAGAAGCTAGCATGAGACACCTGAGGGCCCCTGGCTCTTGGAAAGTGAACATCTTTCATCTCTGCTCTTTCCATCCTCCACCTTTGTCTTTGTTGCTGGGAGGGATTTTAAGGCAGGAGGATCAGCCTCTTGAGTGGTCCTTGCAGCGGTTACAGCCCCTTTTTCCTCCTTCTAGTTTTTCCGTCTGGGCCCTCCCCAGATCCTACACCCAGTGTCCTGGAATCTTCAGAGACTCATCAGCAACTTCCAAAGTATTAACTAGGACATGATTTACTTATATTTGGATACCTGGGGGAGGGCATGGCAACCCACTCCAGTATTCTTGCCTGGAGAACCCCATGGACAGAGGAGCCTGGAGGGCTACAGTCCATGGGGTCGCAAAGAGTCAGACATGACTGAAGTGACTTAGTTCACATGCATGAATGCTTAATATACGTAGATACATGCCTATCATTTCAATTTTATTCTAAAAATGAACAGTAGATGTTGTAATAAAGGTAAAATAGATATTGTGGTAACTAAGTAGTATGCAGTAACTATTGTTACTAATAATTAACAAGCAGTAGTATGCAGCGGTTTAGTTTTGACTCCATTCCATTAAGCAAGGAGGATAATAATGACCTTCCAAGATTATATAGCACCTTACACTTTGCAAAGGGCTTCCCCAGCCTTTGGCTGCTTAAATACTCCCAAGAATCCTGGTGGGGCTGGGGGAGTCAGGGACGGTGTTGTCATCCCCATCTAACAGGCAAGAGACCCAAAGGCCAGCCAGGGTGGGCCCCGCTTAGGATCCCGCACTGATTGGTGAAGGAACTGACCAGAGGAGCTGTGGGTCAGCACCCTTTGTCTGCCGAGTGCTGCACACACTACGTGATGCACCCATTTGGCAGGTGGATAAACAAAAGCAAAAGGTCTCACAGGGAACGAGAAGATGAGGTTGCTCGGACATTGCCTAATGAGGCAGGGACTTTGTCCTGGTACTAAGAATCCATTCAGCGAGTCAAAAGGGAGCTCAGCAGTGCTGCCAGGCACCGGCTCAGCGTGCCCGCACTTTGAGGTGTGAGGACTGAGCCAGCGAGCAGGTGACTACTTCTACGTTAAGGTGGAGGAGGCAGGTGGGGCATCTCTAGGGTATTGGCCCTGGGCCTTGAAATACTCATGAGGGTTTCCTAGGGGAGAAGAGGGTAATGGGAGGAGGAAAATCAATATTTATAGCAAACCTACTGTGGGCTCTACATCCACATACATCAGTCAGTGAATTTCCCCAGTGGTCTGGTGACGTGCTGGTTGTAATAACAGTGATGCCAATGATAATTATCATTAGTATCAGATGCTGGGTTTGATGCTGAGAGTGTCTCATGAATTTCCTCATTTAATCCTTAAAGCACCTAAAGTTAGTTAGGTGTTATACACCCTGTTTTACAGATAAGGAAAATAAAAGATTTAACTAGCTTCCCAAGTTCACCCAGATGGTGAGGGGCAGAACTGGGTATTTGGACCCCAGCCTTTGATGCCATAGAACCCAGCATGGGCAAGCATAACCTGCTTCAGCCAGGTGACTCAGTTTATATAGTTTTTCCCTTTTGGATTGACTGTCTCAGGGCTGGCGTCAGCTGAAAGCAGCTTCTAAGTCAGCAGACTGCAGCTGAGTGAAGGGGTTGGCCTAGCCCCAAAGCCTCACACCGGTGGTCTGCCACCAGGCAACTCCCAGGCAAAGCCCCAGTCACACTCTGCCCCTTCATCTGGGCAGCTGCTCTGCCTCCCACTGGCCTTCCCGCCCAGTGACCATATCACTGGTCCATTCAAAACCTTCATTTGAACTTGACTTTCGAAGCCCTTCGTGGTCTGGCTCCTTCCTTCCTGCCACAGCTGCCTCCTCTTCACTACGTCCTGCATCACCCCTGCCCAAGCCCAGCAGACCTTCTTTGGCCCCGGAACATCTATGTCCTGTCTGACCTCACAGCTTCACACTCAGCCTTCTCTCTGCCTGCAGGATGTGCCTGTCTTTGCATGTCCCACCCAGCAAACTCTTACATGTACTTCAAGCCCACTACATATGTTTCCATGATTCCCCATCCACCCTGAGGGCAGAATAAGCCTCTCCCTCCCCACCTCCTCTGAGGTCCCCTTTCTTAACACAGCATAACAAAGGAGGTGTCTGGTACTCTCCCCTGATCAGCATCCCTCCCTTCTTCTCTTGATAACAAGACCTCGATTTTCCTCTGGGGAATCATCCCTCAACAGTGGTGAGCCTGTGACCGGCGCTGCATCCTTGGCCACATGCATCCTAGCAACATATAATTCCAGGACTTTTGGTGGAATGACTAGGGGAAAGCTTTCCTTTTATGGATTACTAGCAGTCAGGGTACTTGCCGTTTGGAGAGGGTCTGCCTGAGAGTGAAGCCAGCGCAGAGAGATGAAGGCAGAGCCCAGAGACAGAGCCGTCCTGCTGACATTCTTTCAGCCTCTGGATGCAGCTATGCCTCTTTACACTTTTTTATTACAATTTTTGATCCTTAAAATTTTTCTTCCTCCCATTACTGCTATTTTTGTTTAAATCAGTCTGAAGTAAGTTTTTCTGTCAATTCAACTAAAGGAGTTCTGACAGTGGCCATAAGAATTCTTGGTTTGGCTTAAGTTTGGCTGCTAGATTTGTGAGCCTTCTCAAGCCTCATCCAGTCATCTTTTTAATTCCCTGGGATTGGACAGTTCCCAGCACATGGCAGATACTCAAAGGATATTAGAAGAATGAGTGAATGAGTGAATGGCTCTAGAGGGGTACAGGGAGATATGAGAGATGGTTCCTGCCCTCAAAGGGGCTAAGTGATGACACAAGCCCACACACGTGAAGGACAACTGACGAGTGAGTTAAGCAAGAAGACAAAATGTCATCCGGAAGTAACTATGTAAGAAGATTGACGTGAGCGGTGCAGACGGAACATTGAGTGGCTCTCAGATGACCCCTGGAGGAAAAGCCTTTGAAGTAGATTTTGCTGCATGGAGTAAGGAGGGGAAGGCATTCCAAGTGAGTGAAGGCAAAGAAGCGAGGCAGGAATGCCCATGACCCCGGAAGAGCTACCCCTCTTCCCAGGCTTCAGCAGCCTCCCTTCCCTGTCTTTGAGGCTAGATACACAAATAGGGAGGGAATCACCATTCACCATTTTCATTTTTGTGCTTCTTGTTAGTTTTTTCAAATAAGTTGTGGGATTAGAGAAAAGATCTTTTGTGAGATCACATGTGTACATTTGGTTTTGAAACATACAGTGGCTGTTGTCATAGAGGTCCGAAAGGCCCTCACTGGCCACTCCATCACTCACCCACGCATTTCGATAGATGAGGCAGGAAAGCCTCAGAGAGTTCGAGCTGCAAGCCCAAGAACACACAGCCAGTTAGCAAAGTAGGGCCACAAGCTGAAGCATGCTCCTCAACTCCCAGTAAAATGGCCTCAAATTCCTTAAGGGCGAAAAATACGTAAACCAAGAGACCCATTCCTGGCTCAGAGCTTCACCTACTTACTGCCTGGAGCAGAGAAGGGGGTTAAGGGAAAGAGCTGGACTGGTGGCAGATTGGCTGGGCCTCAGATGCCAGCAGAGGAGGTCAGACTTTATCCTCTGTGTCAAAGGTCCATTTGCTTCCCTCGTGAACCCCAGGGAAGATGCCTAAGTCACCACTCAAACTCTCCTCAGACTCTTGATCCACCTGGGGTGGCAGCCTATGATGGGTTGAATTGAGTCCTCCCCAAATCCACAGGATTTGAGGTCCTAAGCTCTTCAGTACCTGAGTGTGACCTTGTTTGGAGATAGGGTCTTTATATCAGAGGTAATCAAATAAAGATGAGGGCATTAGAGTGGGCCCTAATCCAACATGACTGGTGTCCCTATAACATAAAGAGAGGGCAATTTGGACATAGACACACATCCAGGGAAAACGTATGTGAACGTGAAGGTGAAGGCCAAATGCCAAGGGACACCAAAGATGGCCAGCGGACCCCCAGAGGCTGTGGGAAGAACGCAGAACAGGGGGGCTCCCCCACAGCCTTCAGAAGGAAACACCCCTGCCAACTTTTCGATCCCAGACTTCCAGCCTCCAGAGCTGGGAGACAGTACACTTCTGCTGTTGAAGTGACCCATTTGTGGTGCTGTCTGGACACACAGAAGCCTGGTGTCCAGCAATACACTGCCCAGACGCTCATCCTGTCCTTCCAGCCCTGGTCCACTCTGCTCCCCTGGCCAGGCCTCCACCCCTCGTCCACCCGCTCTGCCCTCAGGAACTTCTGGGGATTCTCTCCTTGATCCCTCAGCCACCACCATACACCCTACCCATTTTTCTGGTCCCAGCTCATCCTTCTAGGCACTTTTCACCTATCTGCCAATTGTGTGCCCAGACCTTCCTGGCACCAGAGAAACAGTGGTGAGTAAGATAGACATAAACTTTGTTTGGCTGTATCAGTCTTACCTGAGAAAGGGCAGAAGACAGCAAGGATATTGCTGTAAAAAAAAAAAAAAAAAAGAAAGAAAAAGACAGACATAAGCTATAAAGGCGTCAAAGACAGAAACAAAAAATAAATGAAGTGGGCGGATGCCAAGAATGATAGTGGTTTAATAACAATAAAAATAGGGTGGTGTGCTAGAGACCAGGGAGCCGCTGGGGGGCAGAGAAGGCCTCAATGAGGAGAAATGTCTCAGCTAAGTTCTCAGTGACAGGAGGAACCACCTCCAGCTTCCCTGGGTGAGGTGCACACTGCCCCTCCTCTGCCATTATAGACTGGGGAGATACCAGCCATTTCTCCTTCGTAGCTCTTATCACTGACGCCCTTTCCTATCTAGTTATGTGCTTATTTGGTTGTCTTCTGAGGCCCCTACTGGACTGTAAGCTCCATCAGTCAGGGAGCATGACTCATTTTACTTCCCACTGTCTGGCACAAAAGATGGCACCCAGTTGATATTTGCATAATTAATCATTCATGCTCCCACCAAGGACAAGGAATACCAAATCCTCCTTGGGGCAACTTAGGTAGCAAGAGGTTAAGCATACTTCTTGGGCCCTGTAGAGAGTGCTTTCCTGAGCTCTGCTGGCAGCCACCCAAGCAAGCCCAGTGCAAGACCCGGGAATGTCTTGGAAGGGAGCAGGAAGCCAGAGGCAGGGACTTGGCATCTTGGGGATGGGATGAGCTTCAGGGGCTCCCCTCCCTCCTTGAGGGTGCACCATCCCAAGGCAGTGGATTTGGATTCATCTGCAAAGTGGGGTTTCAGCAGGCCTGAAAGTGGGTTCTGTTTGCTAAGCAGAATTTTCCGGCCCCCAGCCGGGAAGTGGGAGAACCTGGCTCATTGCTGATTTCATTTTCCCAACTCGCCAGCTTGGCAAGGCCTCTCTCCTCTAACTGCAGTCACTTGGAGCCTCATACCTAGTTCTCTTAGCCAAGGAAAGAAAGCTGAGACTCACCAGAAATTGTCATTGCTATTTTCTGGCTGTAAAAAGGAAAACACACACGTATATGTGAAAGTTCTTGATTTTACCTCAGCTCAGCAGCTTCCACGTGCTGTGTAGACACAGGGATGCAGGATTGGGAAAGCAGAAAAGCTCTCAGGATGTACCATAGAAGACAGAGCGCCTGCCCACATTAATTTTGGCATCTTCTCAAAGTGTGGCTGCAGCAGGCGAAATGGCTGCAAATGTGGAGATCTGGGTCTCAGGTCAAAGGGGTCCTATTTTCAAAAGGGACAAGGAAAGAGAAAAGAGAAAGTCAGTGTCCAGCTCTGCCATCCGTGGCCTGCAGGCTTCTTCCTGCGGTCCAGGTACACTGCAGATGGCCAGTGGGATGGTAGCCATTGCACCGGCCAGAACTCTTGGGACCCTGCTCCTGCCCCCGCCTCTGCCTTGCTTCCTGGGCTCCAGCCAGACTGGCCTTTATTCAGTTCCTTAAATGCCCCAAGCTCCCTGTCCCCCAGTGAGCCTTTGCCTGTCATGTTCCCTCTGCCTGGAAGCCTCTCCCCCGAGCCCACCTTCATCTGGCTTCCCCATCTCTTCCTTTAGAGCCCAGCTGAAAGGTCCTCTCCCTTAGCGACACTTCAGTGACCCCCGAAACGGGCCAGGTCCCCTTGTTGTGGGCCCTCATGCACCACACTCTCTTCTGTAACACTTTGTGCAACTGTGACTTCATCTGCACATACTGAATGCTCTGAGGGTTACCTATCTGCCCGCTGGACTGTGAGCTCCGTGGAGGTGGGACTGTCTCTTATCTTCCATGTTATGTCCCTGGAGACTGGTCCATGTGAAATATTCAATCAGAATGTATCAGGTGGATGAACTGCTGAATGACCGTGAGTGAATGATGGTGGAGGCGTTTTCTGGTGTTTAACACCAAGGTTGACAATATGGTCTGAGTAGCCAGGCCATAGAGATTAAGGGACCTACATAGAGTCACACAGGCAGTATGGATACAGGGGAAGACCCACACCCTGACCAGGTCCAGGTGTGC
This sequence comes from Bubalus kerabau, assembly GCF_029407905.1. Taxonomy (NCBI): domain Eukaryota; kingdom Metazoa; phylum Chordata; class Mammalia; order Artiodactyla; family Bovidae; genus Bubalus; species Bubalus kerabau. The sequence continues at coordinate 19,171,080 of NC_073643.1, forward strand.
TTCTGTTTTCCTGTGTCTTTCGGTCTCACTGGCTAGGCCCCAGTCTTTGGCCCTTCCCTCTTCCTGCTGATGTGGTGAGAACCAGGTGCCATTGTGGCAGGATCACAGATGGCAGCTCTCCACAGAGTGGCCAACTCTTCCCTGCTCCTGGCTGTGGACAGCTCTGTTCACTCCAGTCTTTTAGTCTTACAGGTGAGCTGCCCCATAGGAGGGGAGCCAGGGCTGGGAGAAGGTGGGGTGAGCCAGAGCAGCCTCCTGTGTGGGGTGGACCCAGAGGATGGGCCTGCTGGTTGGAAGGCAGGTCTGGGACAGTGTCTCTGCAGAGGATGGGCTGGTCCCTCGTCTGCATCCTGCGCTTCTTCCAGGTCACCAGGGCAGGAGGAGGCCGGCCCTGCCCTTCCCCACCCCCCGCCCCCAGCCATAGCCTCCTGAGGATTGGCCTCTTCTGCCATGTGGCCACGTGCATTTGTAAAGAGTTCCAGATCACCCCATGGTTTCAAATATCATCCAAGGGCTTGTTACCAGGGTCCACATTTGTCTCTCTAGCCAAGATACCATCCTCTGGGTGTTCCATATGCCCTTTAGAAGGAACCCATCACCTTCCCTTCCTGCCCTGCTTCTATAAGTGCCCTCATCTCAGTAAATGCGAACCCTGCTCTCAGGAGCCCAACCTGGGAGACTTGGAGTCATCCTGAGGGTCTTCTCTCTTCCAACCAGTCAATCTCAGGGTGCAGTCAGTTTACCACCTAAACGTTTCTTGAATCTCTCAACTTCCCTTGCGGCCCCCTTGAGTTCGTCCTCACACAGTAGCCAGAGTGAGAGTTTGAAAGTGAAATTTTACCCTTTCACTCCCTTGCCCTAAACCCCTCAATGACTCCTGGCCAACATCAGGATGAGGATCAAACTCTCTACTGTGACTTAAAGGCCTGTATGGCCTTTGCCTAATTCTCCAGCCTCGTTTTTCATTCTCCCCCACATCACTCCAGGACACCATGCTCGAACCCCCTTAACTATGGTTCGACTCACTAATCTGCTCTGTCTAGGCCTTTGTTCATTTTATTTCTCCACCTAGAAACTCTGCCTGTCAAACTCCATTCCAGCCTTGAGTTCTCAGTCTAACAAATGATTCCTTAAGGATCCACCCACGCTCACCCCTTCTCTGCCCCATAACCTCCTTCCTGTCACTACGTTTATGAGGCTGCATCGTCACCTTCTGTTTCCTTACCTGGGTGGGAGGCTTGTATAAGCAGAGTCTTGCTTGCTGTGGTCACTGGTGCACGCCCAGCCCCTCACCCGCCTGTCTGGTATGTCCACACAGAGACAGACAGTGAACGAATGAATGCCTGAAGGAACCAAGGCCTTCATCTTCCCAGCAGCCTCTTACCTTAGCTTGACAAGTCCTTGGTTGCTTCTGGGTAATCCTCTCCTTGCCTCTGCTTCTTCTGCCACCCCGCAATCCTGTGTGAGGCTGTGTTGCCTCTTGCCCACAGCTGAGGAAAGCAGCTCCTTTCTGCTCTCTTATCCAGCATCCCTGGCCAGGTGACCTAATTAACGGTCCCCAAGCTGTCCCAGCACTTCTGGGCCCTTTCAAGATCTTTTTCCTTCCCCCTGAAACTCACTTTCTGGTGTGACTTCCATAAATTTTGCACTTTTCTTTCCCTGATGCTGTTCAATTCTTGCATCCCCAGGCTGAGTTGAGCCCCTGAAGTAATTTAGGTAAAAACTCAGTTATCTCTTCTCACCTTTAATCTATCCATTCCCATCACCACCTAGGAAGCAGTGGAAATAGGATGTAAACTATTTCCTTCCCAAATCCACGTCTCCCCTTGCAGTTCTTATCTTGGTTGATGTTATCAGCATCCACCCAGTCGTCTGAGATCCAGACCTCAGAATCACCGTTCACTTCCCCATTTCTGGTGGTGGTTGCTAAGTCATGTCCAACTCTTGCAATCTCATGGGCTGTAGCCTCCTCTGTCCGTGGGATTTCCCAGGCAAGAATACTGGAGCAGGTTGCCATTTCTTTCTCCAGAGGATCTTCCCAATACAGGAATCGAACCTGGGTCTCCTGTATTGCAGGCAGATTCTCTACCAACTGAGCTATGAGGAAAGCCCAAGAATACTGGAGTGGGTAGCCATTCTCTTCTCCAGGGAATCTTCCCAATCCAGGGATTGAACCTGGACCTACCTGCTTTGGAGGCAGATTCTTTACCATCGGAGCCACTACCTGCTCTCTATTTCTAGGAAGTCTTCAAGATTCTCATCTCTTCCAGTGAGGAGTCTCTTAAACCTGCCCTTCTCTGGCCACCACCCAGGCCCTCATCATCTGTCTTGTCCTGGACTAGAGTCACCTCCTGATTGGTCCTCCTGCTTCCAGCACCACGCCTCTGTCCACACCCATCCACCCGTCCATCTACCCACCCATCCATCCACCATCTTCCAGTCTGCCCTCAGTGATCTTTGTAAGATACACATTGGTTAGATCATACCTCTGCTTAAGTAACTTCCATGACTCCCCACTGCCCACAGAAGGCATTCTTAATATTGGGTACACATTAAACCCTTCTGGAGAATGTTATAAAAATACCAATACCAAGTCTCTCTCCCCCAGAGATTCTGACTTAATTGGTCTTGGAAGGGGCCTGGATCTTGGTCTTTTTAAAAAGCTTCCCAGGCGATTTTAGTGTGCAACTCGGGTTGAGAACCATATGGCCTAGATGATAAAACCCCAACTTGTTAGGCTGGCATTCAGCTCCCCACAGTCAAGCCTTTAACCGATCTCCCCATCCTTATATCCTCTCCTAACACACTCAGGATTTAGCTCTGCTCTTCTGCTCCTAGCTCTGGGGAGCTACTTCTTTGTATCCACAGGTCCCTCTGCCTACAATTCCATCTCTCTCTGCCCCTCTGAAAAGCTCCTACCTATGCTTCAGGACCCAGCACAAATGTGGCCTTCTTGTTGAGTTTTTCCTCCACAGCATATGCCATGTGTCAGGCATGTTTCTGGGCACTGATTATGGTAACTAAGAGAGAAACACATCCTGCTCTCAAAGAACTTCAAGTAGGGCAATGGGTGGGGAGTGGAAGCTTCTTAGGGCAGAAATCCTTAAACCTGAGTATGCATCACAGTCCCCTGGAGGGCTGGTCAAAACACAGATGCTGGGCTCAGGGCCAAGACTTCTTATTAAGTGGTCTAGGGTAGCCCCAAGAATTTGCATTTACTACAAATTTCCAAGTGGAGCTGATGCGTCTGGGCTGGGCTCCACCTCTGAGAACTCCTGTCCTAGAGTGAGGTCAGAGGCATGCTCTCCAGAGAGTATCATTTAGACTGAGACCCAGAGACAGGGAGAAAAGTGGGGCTCATGCGCTCCAGATGCACAGAGTGCAGGAAGTCCCCAGTGGGGAGAGGTTGGCAGGAAAGCACAGGGGACGATGTGACTGGGACGTAGGCGGAACTCCGTGCCTTCTCCAACTTCTCATGCAGAATGGATACTCTGCACGTCTCCATCATAACGTTCAGCACCTTCCACTGTAATCCTTTTGCCTCAGCTGCCTCATTAGGAGCCCCTGGGAGGCAGGTTTGTGCCACATTCACCTGAGACCTGACATGGAACAAATGCCAAGGGATTAGGAGGACAGGAGGCTGGGCTGTTGGATTTCAGTGTCCCGGCTTTTTCTCTAGGCTGAAAGCAAAAGAGAAGATGCTTCATTTATCTTATAGCATAATGTCTCCTTTATTTCTCTTAGAGGTTCTAACCTATCTATCCTCTGTCTAAACCAAATTCCCTTCTCCCAGATTCCTGTTTCCTGGGCAGATTTTTAGGCCATTTGGTGATAGAAAAGTCAACTGGCCTCTCCTCACCTATCTTTCCCAAGCCCAGGGTTTGGGTGGAGTAAGGTGGAGGGGGGGGGGGCAGTCACAGCTGCCCAGAGGCCCTCAGGGCTCCCCTCTCCCTTATTTCCACTTGACTTTGGGAAGATGATATGGTCATACTGGGAGTCAGCCGAATTTCCCTCCTCAAAAGTGCTGATAGGAGGCTGCGTTTCCTGCGAGAACCCTGGCCAGCCCCCAGGAGGAGCCAGGCAGGCCTGGGGGGATCGGACCTTGGGCCAGGCACCCTAAGGTGATGAATGAGCCTCTCTGCCTCAACATCACCTTCCCACCTTGGAAAGTGGAGTAAGGGTTATAGGTCAAGAACACAGCCCTGATGCCCTGTGTGGCAACATGGGGCTATTGGTTTGACACTGATTTCTAATTGTCCTTCACTCTTCCTGGACACCAGGGTATATACACACTTTACTGAGGCTAACAGAGGGGTCTTTGGTAAAGCACAGAGAAGACAGAAATATTTCATTTCCTAAGGAAACACTGATGCAAAGTGGCCCCAGCACTGCTCTGTGACCTCGGGAGGACTGCCTCAGCCCTCATGGTCTCTGTCGCTGTTAAATGTATTATAGGAAAATGAATTTGGAAGGGCCCCACTAAGGTCAAAAGAGCTGTGGTGGGTGACAACATAGAACATTTGTGGATGGCAATTCTAATGAGCTGTCTTGGTTTCTATAGGAAAGACCAGTATCTCCTCTCGCCCGTGAACTGTTGGTATCTAGTCCTGCACCAGACCAGGCGGGAGAGCCGAGACCATGCCACCCTCAACGACATCTTCATGAACAATGTCATTGTCCGCCTCTCCCAGATCAGTGAGGATGTCATCAGACTCTTCAAAAAGGTGGGTATTTGGGCCACCTGGGTTTTTGCCCCAGGCTGGCCATGGTGAGACTGCCAACCAGGGTGGGGTGTGGTCTGGGAACATGGGACCAAGGGGCAGGCATGTTGAAGGGGACAAGAGGCTGAGGATTGGACTTGGGCCCCCAGGCTCCAAGTTTGTGGCTGGGGTCTTAGCCACTTCAGCAACCACCATCAGCACAAAAATAAAAACCTTTGCATAGTTAGGTAAGTTGTACATTCTTTCTAGGAAATCTGGAAAAATAGAGATGAGCTCACACATAGAAAATAACATCACCTGAAATGTTATCTCTCAGCCATAATCACTTTGGTTGTCAAAGGAATTTCTTCATATGTACATATGTAAATACCTTTTCTATGACTGCTTGTATTTATACATTTTGTAGAATATGTGTGTACTTTTCCCGAATGGGGTCAGACTGCATATGATTTTACTCCTTATGTTACCTAACAAATTGGATACCCCGTATTATAAAATTTTTCCATATCAATGAATATAATTCCAAACATTTTGAAAGATTACATAGTATTTCATCATATAGATATGTCCTAGTTTATTTAACCAATCGTTTATTGTTGAACACTTCAGTGATTTCCATATTATTTTAAATATTGCTGCTGTGAGCTTCTTTTATATACACCTTTGTCATATTCACTGCTATTTTTTAAAAATTTAGGTATAGTTTATTTACATTATATTAGTTTTAGGTATATAGCATAGTGATTCAGTATTTTTACAGATTGTACTCCATTAAAAGTTATTACAAGGTAATGTTTATATTTTCCTATGCTATACAGTATATCCTTATTTTTTATTTATTTCATTTATTATAGTTCGTATCTCTTAATCTCATACCACTTATTTGCTCCTCTCCCCTTTGGCAACCAGTTGTTTGTTTTCTGTATCTGTGAGTCTGTTTCTTTTTTGCATATACATTCGTTTGTATTATTTTTTTGGATTCTACATATAAATGATATAATGCAGTATTTATCTTTTCTGACTTATTTCATTAAGCATGATATTCTATAGGTTCATCCACATTGTTCTAAATAGCAGAATTTCATCATTTTTATGGCTGAATAATATTCTGTTTTTTATATATATATACATACCACAAGTTTCTTATTTATTCATCATTTGATGGGCTATTGCTGTTTTCTTAAGATCAATTTCTGTAACAGGAATTTTAAGGTCAAAGTTTGCTCATTTGTTTGTCTATCAAATGAGGTTAAGATCATCTACTTCCCATGGCAGTGTGAGGGTTAAATGAAGTGGTGCATGTGAGGGAGGAGGCTGTTATTGAGAAGTGGTTCAGGGTGTTGTCTTGGGTCCAGAATTCTTAAATCTCAGGGTTCATTTTCCTGGCTGCATCGTTTATTAGCTGTATGTCTTTGGGTTTGTTACTTAAACTCTCTGAGCCTCAGTTTCCTTATTTGTGAAATGGGGATAGAAATACCCACAGGGCAGCTGCTTGGGTTGAGAGGGTTGTTAATCCCTGTACAGCATGGAAAGCAGAGCCTGGCACTGAATAAATGCTGAGGAAAGCTGGCTGTTATTATGCTAGTGTAGGAGACCATTACTATTAAAATGATACAGCTCATCCGTTCTTGCCTGGTGCCAGTTTTAGGGAAGAGGTGACATGGGATTGCCAGACACCCAGGGGAAGATGCCAAGTTGGTTTGAAATACAGTCATCTCTCCCTGGTCTGTATGTGGGTTGTCCGCTTTGAGGATGTCTTCTATGGCAAAATTGTAACTGCAAGGTAATTCCCTCCTGCCACACAGTCTGCTCTGATTTCTTCCTGGGGCTGTGTTTATGAAGTGTTGCTGTTGTGTCCGACTCTTTGCGATCCCATGGACTGCCGCATGCTAGTCTTCCCTGTTCTTCACTATCTTCTGGAGTTTGTTCAAATTAATGTCCATTAAGTCCGTGATGCCATCCAACCATCTCATCCTCAAGCCGCCCTCTTCTCCTTTTGCCTTCAGTCTTTCCCAGCAACAGGATCTTTTCCAGTGAATCAGCTCTTCGCATCAGGTGGCCAAAGTATTGGAGCTTCAGGATCAGCATCAGTCCTTCCAATGGATATTCAGCATTGATTTCCTTTAGGATTGACTGATTAGATCTCCTTGCAGTCCAAGGGATTCTCAAGAGTCTTCTCCAACACTACAGTTCAAAAGCATCAATTCTTTGGCACTTAGCGTTTTTTATTGTTCAGCTCTCACATCCATACTTGACTACTGGAAAAACCATAGCTTTGACTAGATGGACCTTTGTCAGCAAAGTGATGTCTCTGCTTTTTAATATGCTCTCTAGGTTTGTCATAGTTTACCTTCCAAGGAGCAAGGGTCTTTTAATTTCATGGCTGCAGTCACCATCCGCAGTGACTTTGGAGTCCGAGAAAATAAAGTCTGCCATTGCTTCTACTTTTCCCCCTTCTATTTGCCACGAAGGGATGGGACTAGTTGCCATGATCTTAGTTTTTTGAATGTTGAATTTTAAGCCAGCTTTTTCACTCTTCTCTTTCACCTTCATCAAGAGGTTCTTTAGTTTCTCTTTGCTTTCTGCCATTAGAGTGGTGTCATCTGCATATCTGAGGTTATTGATATTTCTCCTGGCAATCTTGATTCCAGCTTGAGCTTCATTCAGCCTGGCGTTTCACATGATGGACTCTGCATAGAAGTTAAATAAGCAAAGTGACAATATACAGTCTTGACATATGTCTTTCCCAATTTTGAGCCAGTCCATTATTGCATATCTGGTTCGAGCTGTTGCTTCTTGACCTGCACATGGGTTTCTCAGGAGACAGGTAAGGTGGTCTGGTAGTCCCATCTGTTTAAGAATTTTCCACAGTTTGTTGTGATCCACACCGTCAAAGGCTTTAGTGTAGTCAATGAAGCAGGAGTACATATTTTTCTGGAATTTTCTTGCTTTCTCTATCATCCAGCAAATGTTGACAATTTGATCTCTGGCTCCTCCGCCTTTTCTAAAACCAACTTGTACATCTGAAAGTTCTCGGTTCACGTACTGCTGAAGCCTAGCTTGAAGGATTTTGAGCGAACCTTACTAGCAGGCGAAATGAGCTCAGTTGTTCAATAGTTTGAACATTCTTTGGCACTGCCCTTCTTTGGGATTGGAATGAAAACTGACCTTTTCCAGTCCTGTGGCCACTGCCGAGTTTTCCCAATTTTCTGACATATCAAGCGAAGCACTTTAACAGCATCATCTTTTAGGATTTTAAATAGCTCTACTGAAATTCTGTCAGCTCCGTTAGTTTTGTTCATAGTGATGCTTCCTAAGACCCACTTGACTTCACCCTCTGGGATGTCTGGCTCTAGCTAAGTGACCACACCATTGTGGTTATCTGGGTCATCAAGACCTTTTTTGTAGAGTTCTTCTGTTTATTCTTCACATCTCTTCTTAATCTCATCTGCTTCTGTTAAGTCCTTACTGTTTCTGTCCTTTATTGTGCCCACCCTTGCGTGAAATCTTCCTTTGCTATCCTGCAGGTTTCTTGAAGAGATCTCTAGTCTTTTCCATTCTATTGTTTTTATTCTATTTCTTTGAAGTGTAGTCTAACTTTAGTATTTGCATAAGCAAACATAATTAGGAAAGTAAATACAGTATCATAAGAAACATTCACATAGTGCTTTGCAAAGCCATACAGAAGTGATTCAGACTACTTGGTCCCATCACAGGCCCCCGCCTGCGGCCACCACCATCACATCTTTTTTCCTGGGTGAGAGGGACTCACAGAGAAAGGTCATTAGGGCCTTTAGGAAATGGAGGGTCTTTTCCTGAGCTGAGCCCTGGACAAGTGAGATAAATCTTTTCAGCTCTCATTTAGGCTGACAGCAGCCTCACTTGTGATGGAGGTTAACGGGGTGGAAAATAATGAAGAAATGTCTACAGCTGAGCTCCTGGCTGCCTTGTTACCAGGCCTGTGCCTGTAGAACAAAGGAAATGACCCGGCCCCTCTGGGCCAGGAGTGAGCTGAGGATGAGCCTGATGGGCTGATTTAGCACAGTGTGGCCCCGTGTATCCCATCAGTTATGTGTGATCTCAGCATCGAGGCCCCCATCCTTACCTGAGGGATAGTTCTGCAGAGGCTGGTCTCTGGTCAGACTGGGGAACAGGATCATCACTCAGCCCATTTTACAGATGAGAAGGTAAAGCCCGAGAATGGCCAGTTGTCATCATCTGCAGGAGGCACCACCCCTGGGCTTTGGGATCTGTCTCAGAACTGCCTCTCACTGGTGGTGAGACCCTGGGTAGGTCTTTCTCATTTTTCATGTGGAAGACTCAGTTTTCTCATGTGGGGAGTAGAGATGGAGACAGTGCCACATGGGGGCATGGAATTCCTTTACCATCTGCTAAGTCACATTCTCGCATTGCCTCTGCAGGAGTGGCTTCCAGGCCAGGCGTCCCTCCTGGGCCTGGGCCTGGGGCAGTGGCCCCACTGCCAGCTTCTCAACGGTGCAGAATGCTCTTTGACTCAATAACTCACCCTTTCCTGATTCTCCATTCTCCCTTCTACACTGCAGTGTGTTATGCCTGGAGGCAGTGGCTCCCATTCCATAGCCATTCTAGGCTTCTTCTGGGCAAATGGACTTGTGCAAGCAGGTGGCTATTGCTTTAAGTGTGAGAAGTGGATCCACCAGAGTGGAACTGTATGAAATCTTAGTGTTCACCGTAGTGATCAGGACTCTTATAGTTGCAAACAACAGAAACCCAGTTCCACTAACTTGAGGGAGGAAAGGGAGCTTATCTGCTCTTCTGAGCCAAGACTGTCTTCAGGCATGTGGGCTTCAAGGGCACAAAGGGTGTTGTCAGAACTTAGTCTCTCTGCAACTCTGCTCCAGTGTTTTCCGTTTTCCAGTTCGTTTGTTTGCTTTGTTTTAAGAAGGGTGGGAGAAAGGCTGATGTATAGTCAGTCTCTCTCTGTGATGACAGCGTGGCCCCCACAGCCCCAGGCTTACATCCTACCTGCTTCAAGTCCAGCAGAAAGTGAGAGGTCCCTTCTCCCAGAATTGGGTCTCCCAGGTTCCGACTGACCCAGCGTGGATCGTGTGAGTGCTCCTGAAGCTGGACCTGTTCTGGCGAGATGCAGTGCAGACCTGCCAGGCCTGGGAAATACATCCCTGAAATCGGGTGTACACTCAACTCCCCCGGATGCAGAGGACAGAGAATGGCTGAGGGTAGTTCCCCAGGAAAAACTGAGTGCTTTTCCTTCCAAGAGGGGTGAAAAATAAAGCAATGGATGTCCTCTAGGTCTTCTCTTCCAGTCCCTTAATTGTCTTCTTCCTGAGCTGTTCTCTCTCTGCCAGATCACCCCCCACTCGGCCCCTGCAAGGGCATTCATTATCTTGTATTCCATTCAGGGACAACTGAGATCAATAGAAAATTCTTCCCAATGTTGAGATAAAATCTTCCAGGGTTTTCACTCACAGATCCTGTGGGCCAGCTACATCAATCCACATGGAAATCTATCCGTTACTTGAAGACAGAAATCATGACCATATACCCAGGTCTGTCTTGCCTCTAGGTGAACACACCAGGTTCCTTCAGTTGACCCTTTGTGACTTGGCTTTGCATTTTCTGTCTTCCTGGGTCAGACGTCAGGGCCTCTCTGACCTACAGAAATTAATACTCAGAACCACTCAGAACTCTACAGGAAGCTCTGCGCAGCAAGGAAGAGAGCAGGGCTGTCTAGACATTTTATTTCTAATAATGAAACCTGTGAAGGCACTTGCTTTTTTCATGATTGTCTCATCACATGGTTGACTCACTCTGAACGCTCAGCTCAAATCTCCTGGGGATTTTGTACCAAATGTTTTTTAATCTATCCTATGAATTCTGCACTTGTGTTTCCTTATATTTGCCCTTTTAAAACTTCATTTTATTAGATTCTGGCCATATGGGATTAGTGTCCTTATTTAAGTGATTTTTCAAACAGCGAAAATGGTCACTTTTGCAGGAGTTTCCTCTTTTGTCCTCTGTGGGAAAAGGCTGTTTTAGAACTTCTCCATGCCTTCCTCCTCTGTGTTACCTTCATGTCAGTTCTTGTCAGTTCTTTGGCCCCATCTGATTCCTTTCTACTTTCATAGTGGAGAAGATAGAAAGTGAAACAGAAAATTGAGAATGAGTTCAGCAGTGGAGGTGATGCTTGAATTGGGCGTTGAAGGATGAATAGGAGTCTCCCAAGTGGGAAAAGGAGGTTAGTTCAATCTTAGGACAAGGGCTGGAGCCCAGTGGACAGAATGTCAACGATGGGGGTCCAAGGCAGCTTGGAACGGAGACTGCAAAATGGTGGTCCCCAGCTGAACTTGATTCTCAAGTGTAATCTGCTTGGCCCTCACTTTGTTTGGCAAAACTAATACAAATTATGTAAAATTTAAAAATAAAATAAATTTAAAAAAAAAAGAAAAAAAAAGAAAACTTCAACCAATATTTTTAAATTGTGAAATTTCACATAAAAATCAGAATTTTGTATTTCTCTCGAAAAACCAGCTCTGACAGTCCTGGCTCCATATGTGGCTGTCCAGAGCTGAGAAGCTGCTGGCCCTTCAGACAGGGCACGCTCACTCCACTGCCTCACAGCCCCCGTACTGTCTGGCACACAACACCAACCCCTTTATTTTAATAGCTCCTTGGTCCTTTGTGCAGTTGAGTTTTGGGCCTCATCCTGAAACAGGATCTACCAGTGGTTCTTCAAGTCTAGTGTCAGAATCAGCTGGAGGGCTTGTTAAACACGGATTGCTGAGCCCTAAGCCCACAGCTTCTGATGCACCAGGTGGGAGTGAGGCCTGAGAACCTGCATTTCTAATGAGTTCCCAGGCGCTGCTTTTGCTGATGACCTGGGGATCACACATGGGTTATGATTTACCTAGTCCCACCTCTTGGTTTTCCAGTAAGAGCAGAGTTTGGCCCCTGACGCAGGTTTCCTTCTCTGGGTCCAGCCCTGACTCCACTGCCCCCTGTGATGCATCAGCAGGGAGGGTCCATCTGCGTCCTTCTTGCTCTCTCTTTCCACCTCAACCATTTCTGAGGTTGAACATTGGAGCCCATTTCATTTCCAGCCTCAGCTTCCTTAACAATAGCCATCCATTATCCTCTGCTCCGATGCCTGCAGAATTTAATTACTTGTCCCAGCCCTGGAGTGAGTTTGATTGTTGGAAGTTGTGGTGTTCTGAAGCAAGCGCTAATGAGGAAAGACTCTTAGCAGAGAAGAGAGGGCATTCGGGGGCCCTGTGTTTGAAAGCAGCCATTCACGGTGTGGCTTGGTCTAGAGTGAGCTTTCTCGTTCCCTTCTTGAAGATGTCCGTCGCATTTCATAAATAAATCAGGGCTTTTGTATCTAATAATTGCCTTGCTTTGTAACCAAGATCAAAAGCACCAATGGCCTTGGATTCAAAGCCAAGTTTATTTATTTAATTTTTTTTTTTTTAAATTTTTGGGTTGCAGGAGAGAGTGAGGGCTTGCATGCTGGAGGGTTCAGCTCTGAGGCCTACACGGAGAGCGAGTGAAGCGGGCAGACTGCCAGGAGCTCGGAGCCTTCAGCTGTCTCCACTGTCTCCCAGGGAGATGAGTTGTGAGCACTCGCTCTGCTAGTGTAGCCTGCTGACCTGGTCTCTGTCAGGAGTTCCCAGCTCACTCAGAAAACACGCGTTAGTGCTTCATCACAACAGATACACAATAATCGTAGATAACAAACAATCAGTGCCTACTGTGTGCTGGGCTCTGAGCTAAACATTCACTTCTTAACGTGTTAGAAGATGCTGTCATCGCCCCCATTTTACAGATGAGGAAACTGATGCCAATAGAGGTGAAGAAGGGATTTGAATCCATCTTTGTCTGATCCCAGGGCCCACGCTCAATAGAGAAGGCAGGCGTTAAAGGAGGCAGAAGGATGAGTCAGACATAGTGCCTTCCCTCAAGGAGCTCACAGTGAACAGTGGAAGTGAAGACAGGTGTGTATGAGTGATATCAGTATTCAGAAGAAGGGGGACTTTTAATCTGGGCTGGGGTCAGTTTGGGGAAGGTTTTGTGTAGGGGATGCAGCATTTGTAGTGAATCTGGAAGTGAGGCTTAGGATTTATGCCAGCTTGGGTTCCTGGGAAGCTGACTCCAAGACAGGGATTATGTTGCAGGGTTATGTTAGCCAGTATTCTTGGAGTCCACCCCCTTGCAGAAGGAAGGGAGAGAGGCAGGATTCAGGGAATGTGCACTCACAACAAAGGCCTCAAATGACTCCTTGGGGAGTTCTGAGGCTAGGGTGGCCCTTCCAGGTTGTCCTGGTTTGTGGGGAGGAAACTGGGCCTTTCTACCTTCATGTTGCTCCTGGGAGATGTGGCCTTGGGCAGATGCCTGTTTGCGAGGCCGTTCCAAACAGCGCTGACAGTGGGGTGTCTGCAGACGGTACTCCCCACAGGTGAGGGAATACGTTCCCCTATCCTGAAGGCCTTCTGAGGGGTACCTCACTGTGTCCCCAGCAGACATGCAGAGATTTGGGAAAAGTCAGAGGATTCTAGACCGAAGCAAAGGTCCATTGACAGAAAAGTCTGGTCCTGTATCTTGAGCACATCAGCCAGCCTTGCAGTGTGGTGCGATGGTTAGGGCTGTGGACAGACTGTAGGGTCCCTATTCTGCTACTTTTCAGCTGCATGAACTCAACCTAATCCCTAAATCCTCATGGTTTCAACATTTTCAAAATGGAGCTAATTAAAAACGTCCTTCTTAGGGTCATTGTAAGGATTAAAAAGTGATGATATAAAATGTCTACCTTGTATGCAGTAAGTAGTCATTAAATATTAACTACTATTAGGATGATTATTGGGAAATAATAATCCTTTGAGAAAAAACGCAGTGAGAATTAAGTGCAGAGATGGGATAAAGAAACATTCAGGGCACACAGATTAAATAAAGGGTCAGAAATAAAATACACTCAGGAAATCATTCACTGATTACTTCTAACTTATTGTCTTTTTTTTTTAATTTAAATAACCTTTTATTTCCTTTTCTTGCCTTTTGGACCTCAATAGGTTCAGTAGAGGAAAATGGGGAGAGAAATGGCATTCTTAACTTTTATTTTAATTTTTTAATTTATTTTTTTATATAGTGTTGTGTTAATTACTGCTGTACAGAAAAGTACGTCAGTTATACATATATATATATCTTCTTTTTTAAAAATTTATTTTCAATTAAAGGATAATTGCTTTACAATATTGTCTTGGTTTGTGCCATACACCAACTATATATATATATATGTGCATTCTTTTTCATATTCCATTCCATCATAAACCATATTCCATAAACAATAAACCATATTCCATTATAGTTTATCACAGGGTGTTGAATACATTTCTTTTTAAATATTTATTTGTTTATTTGGGTGTATTGGGTCTTAGTGGGAAGATCCCCTGGAGAAGGAAAGGGCAACCCGCTCCAGTATTCTTGCCTGGAGAATCCCAGGGACTGAAGCGACCTAGTGGTCATTGGGTCTTAGCTGTGGCGTGCAGGATCTTGTTGCATCTTTCATTCTGACGCACAGACTCTCTAGTTGTGGTGTGAGGGCTTAGTTGCTCCGAAGCACATGAGATCTTAGTTCCTTGACCAGGGATCAAACCTGAGTCTCCTGCATTCCAAGATGGATTCTTAACCACTGGACCACCCTTGTAGTCCCTTCAATACATTCTTGATTTTTATAAAGCATGCTTCTAACTTTTCACTGTTAAATTCTTAGCAAATTAGGAATAAATGGAAACTTCCTTAGCCTGATAAAGAATATTTACCAAAAACCACCAGTAAATACTGTACTTCCTGTTAAAGAGTTCAGCAAGATGGCTGATTATAAGATCAATATACAAAAATTAATAATGTTCCTGTATCCTTGTCATAGCCAACTGGAAAATGTAATTTAAAAATGCACATATTAGAATATAAGAATGATTGAAAATTAATGCCATTAGTGCTATAAATTATCTGCATCATAGAAATTTTGATGTGATATTTTCATTGCCATTCAGGTATAAATATTTCATAATTTCCATTTTGCAGTTTCTTCTTTGCCCCGTAAATTTTTCAGAATTATTCATATGTTAGTTCCAAAGATTTTTTTCAAAGCTTTCCTTTGAAACCATCTACTTGCTTTAAATTTTTAACTTTTAAAAAAAAATTTTTTTTTTAATTTTTAACTTGATTGCCCCATAAAAAAGAAAATATTTATAAGAAAATATTTTCTTATAAAAAGAAAATAAGTAGGTTTTTTTTTTGGTATTTGTTGGAGCATTTGCCTTATCAGATAGCAAGACTTCCTCTTATGTGATAGTACAATGGGTAGTGCTGGAGCAGCGCTAGGCAAACTAACAGGGGGGCCAGATCAGTGCTCAGAAACAGCCCCACAAAGGGGAACGCAGTGAGGCAGAGTGCATTACAGACTGGGGGGCGGACGGCCTGTTTAGAAAATAGGGCTGATTCCACTGGTTTCTTGTGTCTTGTTATTTTTTAGGAACTGGTTTAAACACACACACACACACACACACACACACACACACTTTTTTTTCCATATGGAAAAAAATTAGACCTCCATCTTAGTTAACAAAAATGGGTTAAAGTGCTAAAGGTAAAAAATAAAACTAAAAATTTTTGGAAGAAGATGTAGTAGAAGGTTCTATTTAAAACCTTAGAGGTAAAAAGGGAACCCTCTTACACTGTTGGTGGGAATGCAAACTAGTACAGCCACTATGGAGAACAGTGTGGAGATTCCTTAAAAAACTGGAAATAGAACTGCTTTATGACCCAGCAATCCCACTGCTGGGCATACACACCGAGGAAACCAGAATTGAAAGAGACACGTGCACCCCAGTGTTCATCACAGCACTGTTTATAATAGCCAGGACATGGAAGCAACCTAGATGTCCATCAGCAGATGAATGGATAAGAAAGCTGTGGTACATATACGCAATGGAGTATTACTCAGCTGTTAAAAATGATACATTTGAATCAGTTCTAATGAGGTGGATGAAACTGGAGCCTATTATACAGAGTGAAGTAATCCAGAAAGAAAAACACCAATACAGTAAACTAACACATATATATGGAATTTAGAAAGATGGTAACAGTAACCCTGTATGTAAGACAGCAAAAGAGACCCAGATGTATAGAACAGTCTTTTGGACTCTGTGGCAGAGGGAGAGGGTGGGATGATTTGGGAGAATGGCATTGAAACATGTATAATATCATATGTGAAACAAATCGCCAGTCCAGGTTCGATGCATGATACAGGATGCTCGGGGCTGGTGCACTGGGATGACCCAGAGGCATGGGATGGGGAGGGAGGTGGAAGGGGGATGCAGGATGGGGAACACATGTACACCTGTGGTGGATTCATGTTGATGTATGGCAAAACCAAAACAATATTGTAAAGTAATTAGCTTCCAATTAAATAAATTTATATTAAAAAAAATAAAATCTGGTAAGTACAATAAATAAATAAAACCTTAGAGGTAGAAAAAAGTTGCTTAAACATAAAGCACAAAACAAAAGAAGCATACACCATAAAGGAAAATAATGATAGATTTCATTATATAAATTTTATTTAAATGTATTATACAATAACAACTGCAACAAATAAATACAAGATACGGACCAGGAAAGGAAAAGATATTTGGCATGCATAGAATTAATAAAAGGTTAATAACCAGAATATAAAAATCAGCTCCTACCAAAAAAAAAAAAAAATCAGAAAAGAGCAAACAACCCAGTAAGAACATGGGTTAAAGATATAAATAAGTGAGTCACAGAAAAGGAAATTTAAATGGTTAAAACTATAAGAAAAGGTGCTCATACTTACTGGTAATCAGGAGAAGGTAAAATAAGACAAAATGAAACACAGTTTGACTCCTCTTAGGTTTGTCAAGCAATCCAAGTGCTGGCAAGAATGTGATGCAGCAGAGCCACTTGTGTCCTGCTAATAAGCATGTAAATTGGACTCGCCCCTTTGGAGAAGAGTGGGAGTGTCCAGTGACAGAGAAGGAAGAGGTACATAGCTTATACCCCAGCAGTTCCACTTCTAAGTACGACCTAAGATAGGTTCTTGAATAGGGGGTGATGTGATCAGAGCCAAGTTTAAGGATGATTGATTTGGTGTATTTGATTGGAAGTTTTGGCCACAGCAATCAGAGCAGAAAAAGAAATAAAAGGAATCCAAATTGGAAAAGAAGAAGTAAAGCTCTCACTATTTGCAGATGACATGATCCTTTACATAGAAAACCCTAAAGACTCCACCAGAAAATTACTAGAACTAATCAATGACTATAGTAAAATTGCAGGATATAAAATCAACACACAGAAATCCCTTGCATTCCTATACACTAATAATGAGAAAACAGAAAGAGAAATTAAGGAAACAATTCCATTCACCATTGCAACGGGAAGAATAAAATACTTAGGAATATATCTACCTAAAGAAACTAAAGACCTATATATAGAAAACTATAAAACACTGGTGAAAGAAATCAAAGAGGACACTAACAGATGGAGAAATATACCATGTTCATGGATTGGAAGAATCAATATAGTGAAAATGAGTATACTACCTAAAGCAATTTATAGATTCAATGCAATTCCTATCAAGCTACCAACAGTATTCTTCACAGAGCTAGAACAAATAATTTCACAATTTGTATGGAAATACAAAAAACCTCGAATAGCCAAAGCAAATAAAAAAAGAAGAATGGAACTGGAAGAATCAACCTACCTGACTTCAGGCTTTACTACAAAGCCACAGTTATCAAGACAGTATGGTACTGGCACAAAGACAGAAATATAGATCAATGGAACAAAATAGAAAGCCCAGAGATAAATCCACGCACATATGGACACCTTATCTTTGACAAAGGAGGCAAGAATATACAATGGATTAAAGACAATCTCTTTAACAAGTGGTGCTGGGAAATCTGGTCAACCACTTGTAAAAGAATGAAACTAGAACACTTTCTAACACCATACACAAAAATAAACTCAAAATGGACTAAAGATCTAAACGTAAGACCAGAAACTATAAAACTCCTAGAGGAGAACATAGGCAAAACACTCTCTGACATACATCACAGCAGGATCCTCTATGACCCACCTCCCAGAATATTGGAAATAAAAGCAAAAATAAACAAATGGGACCTAATTAAACTTAAAAGCTTCTGCACATCAAAGGAAACTATTAGCAAGGTGAAAAGACAGCCTTCAGAATGGGAGAAAATAATAGCAAATGAAGCAACTGACAAACAACTAATCTCGAGAATATACAAGCAACTCCTACAGCTCAACTCCAGAAAAATAAATGACCCAATCAAAAAATGGGCCAAAGAACTAAATAGACATTTCTCCAAAGAAGACATACAGAGGGCTAACAAACACATGAAAAGATGCTTAACATCACTCATTATCATAGAAATGCAAATCAAAACCACTACGAGGTACCATTTCACACCAGTCAGAATGGCTGCGATCCAAAAGTCTACAAGTAATAAATGCTGGAGAGGGTGTGGAGAAAAGGGAACCCTCTTCCACTGTTGGTGGGAATGCAAACTAGTACAGCCACTATGGAGAACAGTGTGGAGATTCCCTAAAAAACTGGAAATAGAACTGCCTTATGATCCAGCAATCCCACTGCTGGGCATACACACTGAGGAAACCAGAAGGGAAAGAGACACGTGTACCCCAATGTTCATCGCAGCACTGTTTAAAATAGCCAGGACATGGAAGCAACCTAGATGTCCATCAGCAGACGAATGGATAAGAAAGCAGTGGTACATATACACAATGGAGTATTACTCAGCCATTAAAAAGAATACATTTGAATCAGTTCTAATGAGGTGGATGAAACTGGAGCCTATTATACAGAGTGAAGTAAGCCAGAAAGAAAAACACCAATACAGTATACTAATGCATATATATGGAATTTAGAAAGATGGTAACAATAACCCTGTGTACGAGACAGCAAAAGAGACCCAGATGTATAGAACAGTCTTATGGACTCTGTGGGAGAGGGAGAGGGTGGGAAGATTTGGGAGAATGGCATTGAAACATGTAAAATATCATGTATGAAACGAGTTGCCAGTCCAGGTTCGATGCACGATACTGGATGCTTGGGGCTGGTGCACTGGGATGATCCAGAGGGATGGTATGGGGAGGGAGGAGGGAGGAGGGTTCAGGGTGGGGAACACATGTATACCTGTGGTGGATTCATTTTGATATTTGGCAAAACTAATACAATTATGTAAAGTTTAAAAATAAAATAAAATTAAAAAAAAAAAAGAAAGTTGCTGGATTCAGTTGTTACACATATACACTAATGCTCAAGTTAGTGGTGGAAGGTAACAGAGCCTGGGTCAGGGAGGTTGATATGGATGGGTGGATAGATGGGTGGATGGATGGGTGAATGGATGGATGAGTGGATGGGTGGGAAGGTGGTGGATTGATGGGTGGATACATGGGTACAAACATTTTTGAAATGCTAATGCAATCCTCTGTTACATCCTCTACACAAACAATGCAAATAAGGTAGAAGATCAGATTAAAAAATGACAAGGAGGTTGGAGAGACGTCTCAGGTCAGTGATTCAGCAGGAATAAATGATCAGTAATGTTTTAAATCCAACAAATAATCCTGACAACATCCATATCCGCCTTGAAGAGAAAGCAGAGGGGGAGAAAACAGCCCAAGGCTGAGGGATTTCTGGTTTTTGTAGCTATGGGTTTTTCAGAAAGACAGGTTTGTCACACTCCTTAAGACACAGAGACCCTCAACCATCCCCTGAGCCTTTTGATGCTTATCTGCGAGAGATTCATGTCCCTTCACCCTTGCAAAAAAAAAAAGAAAGTCTGAGACATAGTCAGGAAAGACTGTTCCTGAGTATGTTCTGTTTTCACAGAGACTCAGCCCAGTGGTCCATGCCCTGTTCTCCTGCCTTGGGCAGGAAGCCAGGGGTTGGGCCAGGACTTGGTCATAGAAAACAGGAGATTCTACTAAACGGTGCTGTCCGATACTGACAGTGACCTAAAGGACAGCCTCTTAAACAGCAGCGTACTTTTTACAGTAAGGCAGAGGAATATGTGTGTTTTATAATTATTTTGGAATATTTGGGGAAAAAATTCTAAAGGCACATAGAGTCATAGTTCTCCCAAACACAGAGTGGAATGGTTCAGAGAGAATCACATTTACTACCTCTGTGATCTTGAGCAAATTCTTCACCCTCCCTGAGGCTCTGTGTCCTAATCTTTAAAGTGGGGTTACAATAGGGGTTATATCCCATAAATTGCTGATATTAGGCTTATGTGAGGTATTGTCTGTAATGCAGTTATCATTGGGCCTGGTACACGCTAAGAGATCAAAGAAACAATAGCTATTGCTTTTATTATCCTTAATGATAAGTATTATAGTGCTGGTACTAATAGTACTAAGCATTGTTACTAACGGTGATAACTTGTTATTAATAATATTTAGTATTATTAGGACCGATTGAGAAACTCCTGTCTTGACCACATCAGGTCACTTGGTCATGCCTTTCCCAGGTATCCTTGGGCTTCTTCAGACCTGTCATTTTAAGCATTTCTGAAAATGAAGGTTTTCGCACAAACAGGGTCCCAGAGAGATGGTGGGAGTAATTACGGGGTTAGACAGACACAATGCCAGGCTTATTGCTTGGCCCCGCGATGGGCCCATCAGCCCATCGCAGGGCTCCTGGGGAGGTACCAGTGGGGCCCACCTCTGTCCAGGGCACTTGATGAATGGGTGCAGGGCCTTTCTGTTTCCTTGAAGCCCGACCTCTCAGCCCGGATGTTCCAGCTCCTTGTGAAAACAAGTTGGTGACAACATTTGGAGTTGCAGCCACAGGAGACAGAAATCAGTCTGCAAAGGGGAGGAAAGAAGAGAGGTCTTGAGGAGCAGGGAAAGGAAGAGGGTGGGGGGAGGGGGAAGGATAACAGAGGTCCAGGTGGAAGGTGGGCAGAGTGTAGGCTGAGGAGGATGTTGGGAGGCAAGGGGTGGGGACGTGCCAGAGCGCTGGCTGCCAGGTTACCAGCAAGCTAGGACACTACTTGGAGAAATCAGCCAGTCAGCTGTCCAAGCGGCCGTGTTCAGGGATGAGCCAGCCTTCCAGGACAGACTTGGAAACGCTCCATCCCTCCGAGACACACCCTTAAAGCCTTTGCTTTAGAAATAAAAACACAGTCTTTCTGGGAGATGGCCAGTGCTCACATATATCATTTATTTAAATAGGGAACATCTGTGGGTCTCCAGTTTTGTTATTTGATGAGAAAACAAGCTGGAGTGTGGAAAAGCAGTGGATTAGAATGAAAAGAGACAGAGTTTTTGGTTTTTACTTTGTTTTGTTTGTGTATTGGTTTCCCATTGTTTGTTTGGAACCCCAGAACTAGGGAAGCCATGGAATGTTCCCAGAGGGGGAAAACCGGACATGAGAACATCAAGCAAAGAGAAAAGGGAGACAGATGTTGCTGACTCAGCTCCTGATGAGATGGCTGGAGTTGAGGATGGCTCCACCTTACTCCCTGCCTTGCAGTTTCCTGAAGCGTTTTTTGGAACGATGTCCTCTGAAGAAGTCAGAGGGAGTCCTGTGATTAAAACTCAGGATTTTTATGTTTTCTAAATGTTCAGAATGACCAGCTCCACATTTGAGTTAACTTGAGAGGGACAGAGTCCTTGAAGAGCACTTTTCAAATATAATTCATAAAGTCTTAGGATCTGTAGTAACAGTTTTAAGGGTTTCCTCTTAAAAGTGAGATTAGCTCTGCATTGAAAACCAAATTGAGTCATCCACGGCAGAACTTCACTCCAGAACCATTGTGTCAAAAAATGTCAGCTGGTGCCATCTTGATGTGAATGTATGTGGTTTTGTTTCTTTTTTTTTTTTTTTTTTGCAAAAAAGTGAGAGTCAAAGTTGGCCTTCTTTTAGTGTCTGTGTTCTGCTTAGCTCATGCACAGGTGTTATGGAGCTCCTTTTGTACTCCAGTCTTTGTTATCAGCACTCGGGGAAGCCAGAGCCCCAGCCTCTAAGGGGCTTACACTCTCTCTACTTGGTTGGAAAGTGGTTCTTTTGCAGAAACTGTTTGAAAGCTGGTGTTTGGTAGAGGGTTTTCAGAAAACTGTCTCGCCCTGTGGTCATTTTGGTGTCTTCATGCTAAAATAAGCACAGAATGCATCAGTATTCTTTCACATGAGCCAAGGTGGAAATTCACGAGATTCTATAAGCTGGAAAAGTCCACAGGTAGATCTTATCTAAGCATCACGAGATCAGGACACAAATACTGTTGCCAAGACCCCGACTGTCCTTGTGGTGGGCAGCCCAAGACCCCTGACGTCCTAGCTTAGCAACCCCAGAGGAGAGAGGATCTGAGAATATGGTTCTTAGAAAACTTCAGGGAAGATTCGCATCAGCTCAGCCTGAAATATGTTCCCATCTCTGACCCAGTCACTAGACACAAGGCGCTAGAGCACCTGGTCATCCCAGGTCCCGTGCTGGATGGACCATCTGGCATGGCAAGGCAAGCGGCAGTCCGTCCCACCCATGTCTCATCTTTTGTTATCAGAGCAAGGAGAAAGGAAGAAGCCAGAGATGATCAGCATGGCTGACTTAGGCCTAGCAGGGCAAGTGAGCCAAGGAGTACCAAGTCAAGGAGAACTTGAGCTGCCTGCAGGTGAGGGCAAGGACTGGGGTTGCAGATTTTTGCACAGGTGGTGAGAGCATGCACATGATGGGCGGGTGGAGTCCAGGGGGCATGCCTTTCTTTGCAGCCTGGACTTGTGGCCTGGACTCATCTCTGTGACAGCATTGCGGTGGCTTCTCTTCACCTGCGTGCCCGCATCTCATCTAGGTGCTGGGGAAACAGACCACAGAAAGTCCTTACGAGTGCCAGCTTTGGGGTTAGACCAACCAAAACCTGAGCCTGGCTCTGCCCCTTCCTAGCTGTATAGCCTGGGGCAAGTTGCTTAACTCATTTGAGCCGCCAGCCTTCTTCTGCCTCATAGGTATAATAGTACCTGCCTTAACGGTTTCCATTGGATAACGTATGGAGGTGACTTTGGATGGTGTTTACTGATGTAATGTACTCCAGAAATGCTGGCTGTGGCTGATGGAACAGGGGCCAGGTCTCACTCAGCTTTGAGTCTTTAGTGCCTTGTGGAGGCTGGTGTCTAGTAGGCCATTCAACAAATGCTTGTGTAAATCAAACTGAAGCCAGGTAAGGACCTGGCCACAGAGCTCCAGGAAACAGTAGTGCGAGCAGGAGGATGGGTTCAGGGGTGTGGGATTCTACAAAGGCAGTGGTGTTGGGGTCCAGAGGTTCATTCTCAGGAAGCAGACTCTTTGGCAGCTCTCAGAGGTGGGGACATGAGAAGGGCGCTTGTGTAAAGATCCTCACAGGTTCAGATTCGGCAGCTCTGGGATGGCTGTCTGGATGAGCACCAGGAGGATACAGACAGCCACCCCAGGGAGACCTCACTGGTTTCTGGGTCGTAAACTCAAATGGACAAATGAATGGAGATTCTGTGGCCGACCGGAGAGCACGACCCATCCTGAGGGACCCCCGTTTTCCAATTTGGGGAGCTCAGCCTCTGTGGATCTTTTAGTTTTGCAAGAGAAGCTGAAAATCTGGACATGTAAGGAGAATTTTTTATTTTTAAATGCTGGGAAGAGTCAGATTTTTTGAACACTCTGAATGGCCAAATAAAACACATTTGTAGGCTAGAGAAGCTGCCACTTGGAGCCCTTGGGCAGCGGTTCTACCCAGGGTGATTTTGTCCCCCAGGGAACATTTAGCAATGTCTGGAGATAATTTCTGTTGTTGCAGTTTGGGATTGGGGTAGAGGGTGCTTATGGCATCTAGAGATTAGAGGCCAGGAAGGCTGCTAAGCATCTTATAATTAAGCCCAGGACAGCTCCCCAACCTCCTTCAGAGTTATCTGGTCCTAAGGGAAGTTTAACTGTCCTTTGCCATGGGCAAAAAAAGAGGCAGGGCTGGGGCCACCTGCCACCTGATTTTACAGACTTCGGGGTCAAAGAGACAGGGCTCTGTCCTTCCCACTGCAAGGAACCAGGGCTGCTGTGGTTGAACCTGCATTGGCCCAATATAGTTATATTTTACAGTCTGCATACTTCCTGTGCATGAAGGAAGCAACGCACCACCCCAGCCTCTATAGGCATGAAAGTCATGCGAGAAATGTGGACAGAGAGTGTGAATACACTGCCCCTGGGGTCCCCAAGGGCTGGGCGTGATGTTTGCCGGGGATGATCAGGGATTTGGCCTCCCGTTCATGAAGGAATGTTTGGTTTGGGTTCCTCATTCAGTAGTTTCTGGAACTGTAATTGAGACTATTTCCTTTCCCAACAAAACCCAACCATAAAAAATAAAGTGCCTTTAGTCCTTCACAGTTCAGTAGCTATTGGCTGAGCACTCACTGTGGCAGTCCCCCCCAGGCTGGTGCTGATGGGGAGAGAGCAGAGACTCAGGCAGTTTCCCTCTGGAAACTTACTGCCTCCATCCAGTCCACCCTCCATCTACCCACAGCTTCATCGTCTTGAAAGAGCACAGACTGCCCATCAGACACTCCTGCTTGCAGACCTTCGGAGGCTCCCAGATCCACTTTGTCAGCCTCTGTGATCTGGCCCAGCCTCCATGTCAAGCATGTCTTCTGTTCTTCTGTTGTTTTCTGTCTTTGCAAACCACACTTTCCCCCGTTCCTGGGGAACATGCCTTTGCTCATGCTGTGGCCTTTGCCTAGAATGCCGTCTCTGGCCACCCATGCAAGGTGAGGTGGTCCCTCCAGCCTCTTTATCCCCTCATCCCATATCACCTCTTTCATTCTTTTGAAGCCTTTTCCACATCATGCCATTTTGGTTCTTGACCCTTGATCCCACCAAACTGGGAAGAGTTGATACAATATTCAATTATGAATTCCCTTTCCTGGGCAACCTCTTCATATTGCCCCTGGCATCCAGTAGGTATTGATTCAGGCTTAACATGATTTCCCGAGCTCTTCGCCTGTGTCTGGTATGACACCAGTGCTGCCACCTCTTTCCAGCCTCACAAGGGCTTCATGACACCATGGCATCATTCCATGTTTATGCACGAGGAGACTAAGGCTTAGCGGATTCGTCACTGCGTTCATTCATAGGTTCACCCAGCAAGCGTATTTAATGAGCACCCACTGGGTGACAGGCTCTGTGGCATCGCGGGAAGAGTGGGAAAGTGAGACACTGCAAGCTGGGGACCGGGAAACTGACTCTGAGGCCTAAATTTAACAGCAGATAAATTTAACAGGGAGATACTTGGGATCCACCCCTAGGGAGGGTGGAGAGGGGGAGCAGAGTGAAGTCAAGTGTGATGCAGGCAGTCTTTACTGAAGGTCTTAGCCAGCCCTACAGGGAGTTCTAAAGATAGAACGACCCTTTAAAGCTGTCCAGGTTGAGACAGGAGAGACTGGTTTCTACGCCCCATATCTTTGGATGAGGCGTCAGTCTTTGGAGGTTTTGTCCCCATGCCCTCTGATGCCATCACTGAAGCATGCTCTCAGCTGGGGGTTGTCTGCTGCCAGTGGTCCCAGCAACGAGGGGATCTGAGCATCTGTCATCAGGGAGAAAGTCTCTTTGACTCCATGGAGTTTACCTTCAAATGGGGAAAACAAGTGACAAATGCATAAACAAGTAGATCACTATGCTTCCCATTATAAGTGCAAAGAACGACAGTAACAGGCACTCCTTTTACAGGCAAGGAAGCAGAGGTGCTGAGACGTTAAATGGTTTTTAACATCCTATCTCCAATCTCCATCTCTCTGGCTCTGAATTTGAGCCCTCTCCACCTAGTAACTAGGCTTCCCAGATGGCATTAATGGTAAAGGACCTGCCTGCCAGTGCAGGAGATGCAAGTTTGATCCCTGGGTCGGGACGATCCCCTGGAGTAGGTCATGGCAACCCAGTCCACTATTCTTGTCTGGGAGATCCCGTGGACAGAGGAGCCTGGCAGGCTACGATCCACGGGGTCACAAAGAGTCAGACATAACTGAAGCAACTTAGCACAGAAGCACACCACCCTGTGCTAGTCACATAGAGCCTTTAAAGTCAAGCTAAAGAGCTGGGTCTCAATCCCGTAGGCAGTGAGGCAGTTTTGGAGGAACACAGTAAAATACTCTTCAGGAAATGACACTGGGATGGGCATGAGGAATGGGGGGCTAGAGTCAGGACTTTGTTGAGGGGCAGCTTCAGGAATCTGGGCCCTGCAGTGATGCCATTGCTTGCTCCGGGACTGGGGGTGGAAAATGTGGGTTGCTTTGGGCTGCCAGTGACAGAAAATCCAGCTTTTAAATAACTTAACTAGTAAAGCCACAAAAGTAGAAGTTCTGCAGGAGACAGCCTGTGGATTCAGTTCAACCAGTTTCTTGGGAGGTCATTAGGATTTAGGTTTTCATTCTGCCACCTGAAGCTGCTTCCTCTCCCGGTCCTAAGAGGTCTGCTGATAGCCACTGAGGCTCCAGGCACTTTTGCTACCACTCAGTAGAAGAGCGGAAACCTTCCCCTCAACCTTCTCAGTCCTCTTCCATGCACTTGTCACATACTCACCCCTGGACTAACAACACATACAGAGTGCACCATCTTCAGTCGGGATGGGGTAGGCTATGTCCTTGAAAGAACTTGGCTGGAGAGATGAACACAGGGCCAAATTCATGGCTCTGTTAGGAAGCAGGAAAGGCAAGATTGGATGCTGGGGAGGGAGCCGGCATTGTCTACTGCAGAGAACAAAGTACCGGGCAGTTTGACGGTAGGATGCGGTGACAAGTTGGATTGAGGATGGAGGAATTTTTTTAAAGTGTCAAAAATAGCTCCAAATTTCCAGTCGCCATGTCTGGGAAGATATTATCCCATTGACTGAACCTGAGGAGATGGAGGAAACATCACACATTTTCTTTTGGATAATTTGAATTTGATGTGATGAGGGGGTCATCCAAATGATATTGTTTTGCAACAGCTGAAGATCGGGTCTTTGGGGTTGTGCGGACAGAACCCAAGAGAGGGCCATGGAGGTGATGACATGGCTGCCAATCACCGAGAAGTGGGAGCTGAAGTCAGCAGTGCATGGGAAGCTGGCTGGGGCAGAGCTGAGAAGGCCAGACTCTTCCCAATAGAGCTGCTTCAAGAAATTTACCTGACAAGGGTCCCTGCCCATGTGCACAGTGACAGAGTGCAGAGATGTTCACTGCATCCTTGTTTGGAATATTAAGAGACTGGAAACAACTGGCTGGTTAATTAGTTATGACATATCTGGTGTATGGAACCCCAAGCGCTATTATTAATAGAAAAGGAGAATGCAAGAGCTACATGGCCTGTCAAGGAAAAAAAATCTGTCAGATATATTGTTTGGTGGAAAAAAGCAAGATGCAAAGGCTTGTGTAGATTACTTTCATTTATATTAAAAAAACATATGCTATCCAGCTGTATGTGTGTATATTCATAGACTGTTTCTAGAAGGCACCAGAAGAAACCTTTAATAGTAGGTGCTTCTGAGTGGAGTTCTGGGAACTCAGGAGACCTACTTTTTACTTTGCTGGCTGTTAGAGTTTCTTTAACCATGTGCACTTGTTACCTAGCTAAAAAGTTATATCATAAAAATAAATACATAAGAAACGAAGTCTTGGGTGTCAGAGACGTTGGCCAGACCAAGAGGAGGTCACTGAGGGGTGTCAGAGAGTCTGAAGCAAACGTCAGGGGGAGGGGCTGCAGGAGAAACTGAGGCAGCTGCTGAGACTCAGAGAGTGGAAGGAGATGGAAACGGCTTGTTGGGTACCTCTGTAGATGCCCATGATGTGACAGAAGGTTCCCTGGGAGCTCTACACAGAAAATTCTGCTGAGATAGTCCTGAGCTTCTGCATTGGATCCTCTTGCTTTAGTCAGCAGAGCTGGAGGGAGGTCTAAACAGATCTCTGGAATTGCCCCAGAGCTCTTGTTCTCTGTTAGGAAATCTGACACCTGTAAGGGCTGCCTTTGGAGAGGTGATTCTTGGCCCTGCCAGGCCTAGAAGCTGAGGGGAATGAGATGGGCCTGAAGCAGAGCCTAGGAAGGCGTGTCTGGTGCTGAATCTTCCTAGCGACCCCAGAGTCCAGGGCTCTGATCTATGCAGGAACTAGAGGAAGGCTGGTCTCTGCAAGTCAGTTGCTGACCATGCTGGAGGCCAAGGGAGCTGAGAGAAAGGACAGGAGGGCTCTGCTGTCAGGGGGCAGAGCTCCCTTTGTCAATATGGAAGTTTCACACGATGACCTGGGAAAACGGGGAGAGCAGTTTCTCTCCCCTCAAATAATAATGACAGTGCAGTCATCCAGCAATATGGGGAGTTTGGTTCCAGGACCATCAACACTGCCACCTCCCCCCCGCCAACCAAGTGGATACCAAAATCCAAAGATGCGCTAGATCCTTGTATAAAATGGCATAGTATCTGCATATAAAGATGTACATTCTCTAAATCATATACTTTAAATCATCTCTAGATTATTTATAATACTTAGTACCATGTAAATACCATGTTACTAGTTATGAATTCTGTGTGAATAGAATTATGTGTAAATAGCTGGCAGCACAAGGCAAATCGAAGCTTTGCTTTTTGGAACTCTCTAGATTATTTTTTTCGAATATTTTAAATTCACATTTGCTTGAATCCTTGGATGCAGAATACTTGGCTGACTGTAATAATAATAATAATAATACACAAAATAACAGAATCCTGGACTCTTCAGGCTGGAGAGGACCTGGAAATTATTTGTTCATTGTTCTTTGACTTGTGTCCCTCAATGTATTAAATATATGTGTCACCTTGTGGTTTGGGTTGAGGTCAACTACACTTGCATGCTATATGCCCCCTGTCTTAGAAAGTCCATGCACATGAGGGGATGAAAGCCTCTGAAAAGTTCTGCAGTAAGAAAACCTGTCTCATTTTGTTCAAGCAACTTTTTAAAGTTTATATATATATATATTTTATAGATTCAATAACTTCAGTTCCAAGGCCATGGGCCAGACAGTGATGCAGCCAGGCTAGAACCCATATGCCCTGCCTCATGCTCCAGTGGACTCTGTTTACTTGGGCTGTCCACTGAATTGAAAGGCTAGATAATTATTTGTTAAACCGGGTTCTTTGGAACCCCAGTCTCATGAGATGTTAAGGAATGCTGAGCTAGGGACACACATTCTGACCACATCAGCTTAGGATACCCAGGATTACAGAAAGATGAACAGGTTGATTGGCTGTGGGGCTCCTCGGAATTTTTAGTATGATGTCCCTGTGAATCACCAAGGTAGGGAGGTGATATATAGAGTTCCCTTACATGGTCCAGGGATTCCTGTTGTAAGGAATCTCTCTCTGTGGATTTGTTTCATGGAGATGAGTTGAAGAATTCAGATTTGGGTCAGTGAGGTTTATGGGGATTTCTGTACCCCTTCTCACGTGACCCCAAGCATTGCTGCCCTTTCTGTGTTGAAAAGGAAGTTGGTCAGTGCAGCCAGCACCCTTCTGCCTCTTTGACATTTGTTCTTCCATGTTACAGAGCAAGGAGATCGGCCTGCAGATGCATGAGGAGCTACTGAAGGTCACCAATGAGCTCTACACAGTAAGTCTCACCCTGGGTTCCACTACTGTTTGGGATTGAGCCCCCTTTGCTTCCATGCCCAGCACTGGAGGGAGGCTGACCAGTGGTCTGGGATAACCCTGGGCCCTTTTGCTCTGTCCTTTGCTCGAGTGACAGCAGGATTATCAGGGTGGGATAAAATGGCTCACAGCCCCAGCTTCTGTTTCAGAATATCTGGGGAGGGGCCCTGGGCACATTTAGTTTGTAAAAGTTCACAGAGATTCAGATTATCTGCCAGCCATGAGAACATGTTACCTCTCAAAGCAGAAGATGCCACGCTGAGGTGGGGAGAGCCAGGCTCAGGTAGGACAGGAAGAAGCTGAGGCCCACTTCTTACAGACTGTGGGGCGTGGAGCTCAGCTGGGTCTCAGTATTCTCATCTGCAAAATGGAGCACTATTTGAAGGGTCACATGAGGCCGGGGTGAGGTTGATAAGCATGCCTTGCCATCTCAGGGTAATAATTTCAGAATGTGCACAATTTGGCCCAGAATTAACCTTGCTGCCTGCTTGGGCTTGAGATCTAACTGGGTTTGGGATGGGTGTTAGAATCCAAGTAGGTGAGGCAATGGGGATCACAAGCACACTGGTCGGTGGTGCTGGCAGTTACAGCCTGTGCTTTGAGGGAGCCATGGGCTTCCTTGGGGAGGAGTGAGAGCCCCAGGGGCAGCCCCAGGGGTGGGGAGGCCCAGCAGACAGAACCACAGGACTTCCACCCCTAAGGCCACCAGACTGGAATCAAATTGTTATGTTTTAAGTATGTGGAGATTATTTATCAAGTGTCTCATTAAAGGGGGAGGATTCTGAGGCTAAAATTATATTTGAAAATCCCTGGTATGAGAGGACCAAGAACAGGCTGTGAGAAGGCCCCTCTCGTTGATATTGTTATCTTTCTCAGTCCACATCCTGTGTGATTAGTAGCTTGTGGACCCTCAGGGGCTAAGAGCCTTTGCCCAAGAGCCTGGACTTCAGATAGGAAGTCCTGCCTCAGACTCCAACCAGCTATGAGACTTTGGGCCAGGCATTTCCTCTTCTGGGCCTCAGTCTCCCAATCAGAAAAATGGGGGTGAGACTTCCTAGGGGTTGGTCTACCAACGTTGAAACACATATTTCTATGATTCCAAGTTAAGGAGAAAAATTTGAGCCCTGACAGTTTTTAATTAGATCATTGCTTCGGGCGAAAAGAGGCACTGCTGATGGAGAAAACATAACTTGACTTTGAGGCAGCTGGGATTGTGGGGGAGAATCACCTCATGGTTTATAGCACAGACTCTGGAGCCGGACACCTGGCTTCAGATCCAGCTGATAGGCAGAAGTAATAATGCCTGCTTATTAGAGAACGAAAGGGAAGACATGTGAAGAACACAAGGAGGAAAGAGAGCCCAGAGGCACAGCGTGTTGGAGCCCACAGTTCTCTCACACTCTGTCTCCAGCTCCCTGGAGCGTGTGAGGGTGAGGCAGGCTGTGCGTTCCTGCGGCGGGGAAGCATGGTGACAACGGGGCGAGACCGGAAACCAGATGAAATGTTTCTCTGCAGAGGGTTTGTTCTCCATCCAGGACCTTTTCCTGTTTCTCAGGCACTTCACCTCCATGGTATTCCAGCACCTGGGTCTGTACTTGGGATCCTGGCTGCTTCCACTCAGATCTCGAAGCTTTCCTCTGGGCTTCAGCTGGGCGCCCCTCCTGGGTGCTCTCTGTTCACTCCCAAATCCCCCCACCTTGGCTCCTTCACCCCTGTTATTCCCTCTGCCTACAGCTGCCCTCTGTCCTCTTACACTTACTTGTGTCATACTCAGTTTGCAAACCTAGACCGAGCTCCACCACCTTAATAAAGCTGTCACCTTTGGGCCTCAAATTCCTGCGGCTGTTTTAAAAAACTCCTTGTGTTATCCTGAAGTTCTCTGCCCTGTCTGTTCACTTGGCATATACACTCCCTAGAGTCAGATCCTGGTGAGAAGCACTACACTTGAGGCCCAAAGACTCAGATGGAACCTGGCTGTTGTATCTTTCTTCAGCTCTCCGTGAAACTCAGGTTGGCAATAGAAGCTTTCTCCAGTTTGTGGGCTGGATCGGGCAGGCAGTTGTTAGGGACCAAGAGGGTGATGCTGGTGCCTACACACGTGTGTCCCTGCTGGCCGTGGGGCAGGGTGGCTGGACAGAAGTGCATGCCCTTGGTATTAGACAAACAGGCCAGGTGGGCAGGTTGGTCCCTCTTCCCATCTCCCAGCTGCCTCTCGATGGCCTCAGAACTGAGGGGGAAGGAAGGGGCAGCCCCTCCCCTCTCTCCTTTTGCCACTTGCTGCAGAAAAGTGAGACCCTGGCAGTGCCCACAACACCCCCACCCCCATCAGGTCATTTGTTGTCTGTGCTGAGTTTTCCATCGTTGACCAGAAATTCACTTAAATTCAGATATTTGGGACTGCCTTCTATGGTCTTAGCACCACAGGAGGAAGAGCAGCAGGCTGTGAACATTTCAAGAGCTGGTCTTTGAAGTGTCTTGTACATCCCTGTTATTCCCAGGGATGGAAGGAGGGATCTGTGAATAAATGAAAGAAACTGGTTTTGTCTGCAAGGAGTTTAGAACCTGCCTGGGAAGATGAGAGTAAACTTGTGAACTGGTCAGAGCCTAGCGTGGGCTGGATACGTGGACTCGGAGGGAGGGCGCCTGGACTGGGGGTCCCTGGGGGTGGCTCCAGGTTCTCTGTAGTGTCCCCACCGCTGTCCCCGAGGGTGGTGCTGCCACCTAGAAGGCAGTCAGGACAGATTGGCTGAGTGAGGTAATGACGGGGGAGTGTGGGCATTCATGAGAGACTCACTCAGGATTCAGAAGGTGAAGGGCTGGCTCCCGATGGCTTACTGAAATCCAGGGTGAGTTCTGCGCCCAGTGCCTTTAGATGGTAGGAATTAGCAAAGCAGACAGGTAGAGAGGAAGAGAAAAGGAATTCTCAGTAGGGGAGACAACATATGATCGTAGCAGAGCAAACATTACAGGGGGAGGTGGGTTTGAATTTCTGCTGCACGACCTCCCAGCTCAGCCAAGTCAAATATCGTCCTTTTTCCTTATTGTCAAAACAAGGATAGTAATAACAACCATGGCCAGAATGTATGTCACACTTTTAGATACTTTATATGTATCATTTAATTAACACACATTTTACAGATAAGGAAACTGAGGCATAAAGAAATAAAGCCTTGCTTAAGGCTTTATCAGTTATCAATGACTGTAACAAATTATGTCAAAACTCAGCGTCTGAAAACGACAACTATTTTATTTGTTCATGACTCTGTGGGTTAGTGATTTGGGCTGGGTTCCACTGGAGCCAGTGATATAGCTAAAATTTCCTGACCAATCAAAAAAAAAAAAAAAAGAGCTCCAAATGGGAAAACAGCAGTGGGGTTTCAAGCCTTTGTGTCACATGTGGTGACAGCTCATTGCCCAAATCAAGTCGCACAGCCAAGTCCACAGTTGTAGGGTGGAGAGGCAGACTGCTTCTGAAGTGCCAATGCAAAGTGACCTCCCTGAGGCCATCAAGCCACTGCTGTGGCCATCCTCGTAAACAATCTACCGAAGCACCCCGCTACTCGGGGCACTCTGGACCCCAGTTCCACGCTTTGTTATTGGGGATTTCTTTCTGGTTACCATGCCTGATTTTGCAAGCCTTTAGATGTTCCCTCCTCCCCCAGCCCGAGTCATGACCACAGGGACTAAAAAGGAAATGATGTCGAGAAAGGACTGTCCAGGAATCCCATGTTTTTTCTTGTAATGTTTTATAGAAGAGGTGGTGAGGGCATAATGATGATAGAGATGAATGCTTAAGGTCGCCCATCTCCCACTTTAGGGAAAAGACTCGTCCCCATCTGGGATCAGGAAGGACACAGAGAAGACTGCAGGGTTGGGCATTTTGTTAGTTCATTTGTTCATTCGTTCATTCATTCACTTGACAAGGCTTTCTTCTGCCTAGTCGTCATCACCTTGAGGTGCCCTTCTTTCTAAAACATGCCAGGGCGCACGCACACACACATGCACACCCCGCGTCACACCTCACCTCTTTTCCCCTGGACTCCCATCAGCCTGGCGCAATATGGCTCTTGCTCATCGTGTATTGGCCTGGGAGGAAAGAAGGGCAGAGGTCGAGAATGTGGGCCAGTGTGCCAGTCCTTCTGGAAGAAGCAAAGCCAAAACAAAACAGAAACAACACATTCTGTTTTTGTTGTTCAGCTAAAAATATGTTCAGATTTTCAATAGTTCTACATCACAGAATGCACCTGTTGTGCTTTGCACTAACAAACATTGTAGCATCTGTCACCTGGCCCCTCCTCCGGGCTCAGGAGCTCTGCTTGAGGCTCCCCCAGGCAGGGCTGCTGGGTCTGCCTTCCCAGCCCAGCACTGCTAGCGGGGCCCTGAGACTTGGTTCAGGGCGATGTGGAGGGGCCTGGGGAACATCCACACGAGCCCACTGCTGGTGACGGGTGGACACTGGAGTAACAGATGGGCTCTGCCTTTTACTTACTCCATCTTTGATTTGATTTGCACTGGGCTTAGGCGTGTGAAATCAATTCTGGGCCCTCAGATAAATTTTTCAGTGGCATCTCCCTGTCCATTCTCCCTGTCCATCATCCCTGACCATTCTCAGGGATGCAATAGTAGAGAGAGCTTGAGATGGGATCCTGCAACCTGGGTTCTGGCCCCAGCTCCATGCCAGCCTCACTGTGTGTCTTTCTGGACTGACATCTGTCATCGCTGAAATATAACCACCATGCTTTCATCATGCCACTGGGCCCTGTGCCGTTTATTTAATAGTTTTCTTTAAATCAACTCTTAAAAAAAAAAAAAACACCTCTCCCTGTTGTAATTAATTTGTGGAGAAGCAGCTGTGTGTACTGAAAAGAATACAGGTTTTTAGAACCAAATGGATCTGGGTTCCAGGCCCTGTCACTTGTCAAACCCTTTGAGTCTCAGCCCCCTAGAATATGGGGATTCACCACCTCATCCTCTGGATTCCATGAGTGAGTGGCCTAGAGCATAGCACAGTGCCTGGCAAATATCAGTGTTAAATCATTGTGTGTTTATGAAAGTGAGGCATAAATATTTTTCATTTTTCCTTCCCTCTCTCCTCCTGCCTACAGCTCCACCAGGCTAGCTCGAGCTCAGAGAATATTTTGCCTAAAAAAGTTCAGCCACCTCCTGATTGCTCTACCATCTCCCATCCTCCCATCCTTCATACTCGAGCCAGAGAGACCATTTGTAAAGAATTGTTGAATATTTAAAGTTAGAGATAGATAATGCATGCACAATGGAAAAAAAATCCCTGATAGTTAAACAGTACAAAAAGGTACCAAGTGATAAGTGTGTCTCCTGTTACCCGCCTCTCCCCCTCCTCCCATACATGCCCAGTTATTAGTTTCTAGTTCAGTGGGTGACTCCTTGGAGAGAGATGTAATTCATCACCAAGGTACATGGACACACGTATCCTGCACAAGGGACATCAGCTGGGCCTTGTGCAGCTTGCTCTGCATCTTGCTATTATAGTTATGTTTTGGAGATTGTTTCATTTCATTAGTGGTTAGAGCCTCCACTCTTACATGGAGCTTATCACATGCCAGAAATGGGTCTCAACACCCAGTGTCTTAATTCTTTTCACGCTCAGTTCACTTTTGAGGTAGGTGGTGCTGTTACCACCCATTTTAGAGACAAGCGGTGTGAGGCACAGAAAGGCCAGGTAGCCAGCCCAAGGCCACCTAGTGGGGGCGTGGCAGGGCCTGCTCCAAGTCTACCCACAGAAGTTGTTTACATAAATACATTCAACTATTTATATAAACACACGTATGTTAAAAAAGTGGCCACCTGCTCAAGTATTCTTGCCTGGAAAATTCCATGGACAGAGAAGCCTGGCAGGCTATAGTCCATGGGACCGCAAAGAGTTGGACATGACTGAGTGCCGAGCACATGCACACACACACACACACACACACACACACACAGACATATATATTTTGGAAGGAAATGACACTTCACATTAGTGAATGAAAACAAACTGGCATAAAAGAAGGTTTCCATTAGCTAAATGGAGAAAAAACAATGTTAATTCTTTTTAAAAAAACTTTTTATTTTATATTGTAGTATAGCGATCAGCAAATGTTGAGATAGTTTCAGATGAACAACAAAGGGACTTAACCATACCTAAACATGTATCCATTCTTCCTCAAACTCCCCTCCCATCCAGACTGCCACATAACACTGAGCAGAGTTCCTTGTGCTATTCAGTAGGTCCTAGTTGGTTATCCATCTTAAATACAGCAGTGTGTACATGTCCATCCCAAACTCCCTAAGTGTCCCTTCCAATATTAATTCTTGCTGCTGCCTCTAAGGCAGGCATTAGATATGAGAGCACTGAGCTGAGTTTTTCCCCCTAATATAATCAGAAGGATTCCAAGAGAACTGAAAAGGGTTAATAACATGTCTGTAACACCTGAAATCACTTCTCTAACACAAGTAAGTGGTTCCCATTGCACACTTTGGGAAACCCTGATGCAGTGCAAGTTAGCTGGGCCTTGGTCCTCGATTCCTCATCTGCAGGATGAAGACAGGAAGCTAGAGGAACTCTGAGGTTCCTCTCAGGCTTGTCTCTTCATGCCGCCCTGGGAGGGAGACCAGGGCATGGCTCCGATTCAGGGCAGGGCAGGCCCTGCCAGCCTGTCACAGCCTGCTGGCCAGGCGTGTGCCCAGTGTCATCTAAGGCTGGCAGTGGTCCTTAGAAGAATGAGGGCAATAAGGTTTCCCTCTAGACAACCTCCCTACCCCTCTCAGCTCTCCCATGGAGACATTCCTTCACACAGCTGACGTTTACTGACGATCTGTGTGTCCAGAGGATGGGTCATGGCTTCACCATGTGACAGGTGTCAGCAGGGATATGGACACAGTGTGAGTGGAGAAGAGATGGTCTTGGATTGGAGCTGAATAACAGTGGACTTTCCTGGGTGGAGAGGGAGGCACAGAAGCAGGAAGCCAGGACCCGAGATGAGTAGCCCCTGTTCACCCAGTCAGTGTGAGTCAGACACTAAGTCTGGCCAGGAGGGGCCAGGGTTGATCTGGGTAGTGGGAAATCTAGTGGGGAAGGAAGTCCGCCTTTTGGGACTCGTTCAGGAGCAAGAGACAGAAAGCCAGGACAATGTGACATGTAAAAATGGCAACTTACTGAACCTCAGAGGCTGACCCACTAATTGCATTGTCTTTCTCCCCAGCAGAGTGTGTAATCTAAGGGCAGAGACCCTGTCTGTCTTCCACACAGTAGAATTTGCAGCACCTGGTATATAGTGCCTGCACATAATAAGCTGTTCAATAAATACTTAATGATTGGAAGTGTAGCTGCCCTCCCCCCGCCCCCGGCCGCCAATATACTCGCCAGAGCAAAGGCAGCAGAATGACATCTCCTCCATTTTATCTTATTCCCTCCCTCCCTTTTTCTTCTTTTCTGTCTCTCTTTCCCTCTCCCTTCCTTCTTTCCTTCCTTCCACCATCCCCTCCCTCATTTGATGTTGTTTTTCTCTACAGGAGGCTTCTCTCCTGTGGAGATAAAAGTTGGCCCACGTCCATCCCCCGCATCCCCGCCCCCTACAGGCTCACTTCCTATCCGCTCAGCGCCCCCTAGTGGACAGAAACACTGCCTTCCTCTTGTCTCCAGCAGAGCCCCAGGGCTGTTTCTAACTGGCCAGGCTGGGGGTCCCATCACTGCAGCCGGATTAACATCATGTTTACTGACAGGTCAGGCCTGGGTCTCCTGCCCACATGCAAGGATTGGAGGGTAGTGTTGGTTTCCCTTGAACCACATGGGCTGAGAACGGTGGAAGGGAATTTGGGGGATTTCCTCAAAGAAAATCAGGAAGCCATTCCAGAAGGAGGACTGGCTGATCCCTCGACAGAGAAAAACAGCAGATGTCTGCTGAGGGAGAGGAGAAGCTTGGGGAGGAGAAGAAAGTGGCTCCGTTGGCTGGTTTTCAGACAAACACCTGGTGTTCTCCTACCTGTAAGCTGTTCCTCAAACCTGTTTGGCTCACGTTTCTACTGGGCTTAATACTGACGTTGCTCCCTTTGTCTGGAACAATCCTCCCCCACTCCACACCCTGTTCACCCATCTGACAGCTGCTCTTCCTTCAAGGTTTAGTTTAGATATCACTTCCCCTCTAAGAAGCCTTCCTTTAGCAGCCCTTACTCCCCTCATCATAGCACTTCTCATATGCTGTGATAATCACTTGCATAATGTTTGTCTCCCTACGAGAGTGTGTATTCAGTGAGACTGTCTCTGTCTTCTACATTGTAGTGTTTCCTCATATAGGTCCGAGTGCAGTACCAGGCCCATCATGAGCTGTTCCATAAATATTTAACAATTGAAGGTGTAGCTGTTGCCCTACCCCCAAAGATTATATATTCATTAGAGCAAAGGCAATAGACTCAATTTTATCCTTGTCCATCCCATCCTTCCACCTACTCACCCATCTATCTAGCCATCCATCCATTCATCCACCTGCCACCCATCTATCCATCTTTCCACGCCTCCTTCCACCCACCCACCTATCTGCCTATCCAGCCACCACTATATCCAGCCAGCCGTCTAGCTGGATATACACTGATACTTGCAAATATACACTGATACTTGCTGGGTACCAGTCTCTGCTCTAATACAGGGATTATGATCATGGACGGTGTCCTGGCCCTTATGGACTTTGCACTCGAGTTGGGCGAGACAGTTTATAAATGTGCAAAATGAATAAGACAGTGATTAGAAGTTCTACGGAGAATGTAGGCAGCACAGAGTGTGGTGGTCGGACTGAAGTTTGGGTACTTCTCTTTTCCTTAAGGATGTCTTTGCTATGCTCTGGCCCAGGGTCTCACTTTGTTCACAACTCTTGCGTGGCTCAGGGATGGCCCTTCCTGTTGGGTGGAGGACACGTACACAGAATTGCATTGTTGAGAATTTTTTTTCTAAAAACTGATTCTTATCCTGCCCCAGCCTGTCCCTTTATTAATGATGTGAACTTCCAGATTGCGTTTGCCTTCTTTTGCATCTAAATCTGGATTTGAAGAACTGTGCAGATAATACTTTCCTATTATCATGATCTGAGGCTTTGGGAAGATGCAGGAGGCACAGAGTGCACAGCAAAGGCAGCATGATCACCAGAAGAGGAAATATGGACAGCCTGGCCATCTGGCTTGCTGTATGACTTAGGACCCAAACTTGCCATTTCTGGGCCTCAGTCTCCTTCAGTGACAGGATAATATATCAGGGTTTCTGGAGCGTCTCTGAGAACCTATGGAACTAATTTGGGGCCAAGAACAGTGGTCTCCACTTACATATCCCTGCCTAGTACTTCTCAACCTGTGCTAGACTTCTTCTGAAAGGCTGTCCCTGATAGGATCTCGAGGGCTGGAAAGTGAACTC
Organism: Bubalus kerabau; assembly: GCF_029407905.1. NCBI lineage: Eukaryota > Metazoa > Chordata > Mammalia > Artiodactyla > Bovidae > Bubalus > Bubalus kerabau. The sequence goes on from NC_073643.1 coordinate 19,209,932, forward strand.
CCATCTGGCAGTAAGCTTCTGGGTGTCTCTGAGGCCCTTCCAGAGATCCCAGGTTGAAGACTGTGTCCCAGTGACTTGACTGAACTCCTGCATCCTCCTCTGCTCCCTTCCCCACCCCCACACTGCTGGCAGCCTGCCACTCTGCAGTCACAGCTTCCCTAGGTCTCTGCAAGCCCTCCCCTGGTCTTTGCCAGGCAGCACAGAGAGGTCAAGCCTCTGCCACGAAGCCACCCGGCAAGTGGTGGGAGGGTCAATCTCAGAAGCAGGTCTCCTGAGTCTCCATGGTGCAGAGCACCCTTTCATCCCTGTGTTGTGGTTTCCTCGTTGGTAAAAGCAGGCAGAATATAGTCTACCTCATAGGGGTTTTGTGAAAAATAAGTGAATCAATGTCTGTGAGGTGCTTAGAAGTAGGCCTGGCATGTAGTAAGTGTTCAGTAAATGTTAGCTGCTATTATTATTATTCTGCTGCCTCCCAGGATTAATTGAAATGCTCCTTATGGGTAATAAAAAGAGAGGTTTGCAAAGTCTTAAGTAATAGGTAAATTTAAATATTATTCAGCACCTCCTGGACTGGCAATATTAAGCAGACTGTTCTGGACCATTGGAAACCTAAGGGCCTTTCATGCCAAAGCCCCTGTTTCAGGTAATTAAATAAAGGAAGCATCTAGAGGGTTCTGGGCATAAATAGACACTTCAGAGAGGTCCCCAGGTGAACTTTCTTGTAGCAGCTGTCTGACATAAGTGGCCCTGGGTAGTCCATTTCACCATGATTCTTGGGATCAGGAATTACCAACTGAATCACATAGAGTTTGACCCCAGGGTCACTGGGCTGTGTTCTCCAATCATGGGGTTTTTGGAATGCAGTTCAGAGACTACTCTGGGAATCTGGCTTGATGGAGGGCAGGAAGAGTACTCTGTGATTCAAGAGGAGTAGAAAAGTAGCCAAAGGAAAATGTGGGAGGCTGAGAAAGCCCAGCTGGGATGCTGACCTTGATCACTTGGATGAATGGATGTGTGAATGATTGGATGGGAAGCTCTAGGTGCAAATCGAAATGCTGTCTCTTCCTCTGAACTACCCAACACACACGATAAATCAGTGCTTGAGATAAGCAGACCTCAGCAGCTGAAATGGGGGAAAAAATGGATTTTTCAGGAATCCTTGAACCCAGAAAGGAAATGGAGTTCAGAAACGAACAGCACCAGCAGCACGGGGCAGGAATGCAGACGCCAGTGGTGTCTGTGAAGGTGGAGGGGTCAAGGAAAGGTTCGAGAATGGGAAAGGGGCCCAGAGACAGCCTTCAGCAGACATCCCAGATCTGAGTCACATTCCATTCCAGGAGCCACGGCTTAAAGATTGTTGGAAGTAGGCAACTACGTTGGTCATCCATAAACCTGCAGTCATTGCCTTTGGCCACTAGATGTCGAAAACACTTTGATCCGGCACATTTTCTGGCCCATTGAGTTGTTTAGAAGTAAGCTTAGAGAAGTTGGAGGGGATGGAGGAAGGGATGAAACCAGCAAGAAGGGCCTCTTTAAAGGCTTTAGAGCAACTGCAAAAAAAAAAAAAAAAAAAGGGCCGGATGCAGAGAAGTCTTCTCACCAAGTTCCACAAAGACAAGTTAACTGGAAGTTTTCATTTATTTTGAAATTTGGGGAGGTTTTCAGGATGAAAGGAGGGAGAAATGTGGTGTAGAATAAATTTTTTCCCCACATTAGCTAATGTTTTCTAGAGTTTGTATTTTCCTGAAGTCAAATAAGTAAGTTCAAGATTTTCAAACCCTCAGCCCAAATCAGACATGTAGATGGTCGTGGCAATGGTAGCGGCTTATGCTTATGTGGCTTTTACTGTGTAGTTGGTATTGATTTCAGTATCTTAAAAAATTAACTTATTTAGTCTCACCACAAACCTATGAGATAGGTGCTATTATTATCCCCATTTTATAGATGAGGGAGCAGAGGTCAGAGAGTTTATGTGACTTGCCCAAGATCACACAACTGGTAAGTGGCAGCATCAGGATTCAGCCCAGATATTTAGGCCAGAGTCCACATTCTTACCTAACCTGCTCTACAATAGGTGTTGACCCTGCTGACTCATGATGTATGACAAACTTCCTTAACAACAGATCCATGCTGTGATTTCATGGTAAGAATCACAGAATCTTATTAGAATCTCATTCTAATAATCTAACTTCACAGGACTTTGACGTGAAGGAGATAATAACATTGTCCAGTAATTCATTCGGAGTTCTTTGACTTAAAGGGCCTGGTTAGGCAGAAGCATGTCCCATCCCCAGGGGATCACCTCTGCTCCATTAGCTACTGTTAATTGTCCAAACAGCAGGAGAAAAGGACCAACAAGACTCAGGAGCCATGAATTCCAGAAATTTCTTGTGTTCTTTAGCATAGAAAGACAATCATGAACTTGATATTGCAAAGGGAAAGTATAGACCTAGTTGGGGACTGGGAGATAGAATACTGTTGGTATAGGACTGGCCTCGCTTGCTCTAAAGCTGCTCCAAATACATCTGCTGAGCAAATGGTAATGAATGAAGGAGACAGTATGATATGATAGTATTAAAAGTCTGAGGCCAAATTTTTACTGTGGTTACGTATATCATTTATATTTACTCTATGACCCTCTATTCCACTCCTATTTACTTAGGAGTAACGAAAACATCCATCAACAGAAAGAATTGTATGTGAACATTCTCAGCAATGTTGTTCATAATAGCCAGAAACTATACACAATCCAAATAAAGATCAATGTGTGAACAGATCAACAAATTGTGGTATAGCCATACAAGGGAATACTAATCAGCAATAAAAAAAGAATTGCTGATACATGCAGAAACATGGGAGAATCTCGAAAAAATTATGCTGAGTGAACAAGGGTAGGTGTAAAAGAGTTTATACACTATGGGTCCATATATATGAAGTTCTAGAACACACAAAACCAATCTGCAGTGTCAGAAAGCAAATCAGTGACTGCAGGGGGCTGGGATAAGTGGTGGGGACGGATCAGAAGGGGGCACGAGGGACCTTGTTGGTGTGATGGGAGTGTTCGGTATCTTGATTCTTAAGACGATCACAAGGATGTAAAGTCTGGAAACCACACTGATAATACTGTATCATCTTGGATACGCCACTTTGTTTTTCTACACCTTAGTTCTCCTGTTCGTAAAACTTGGTGGTTGCAGTAGATGATGTGTAGAATTTCTTCTGACTCAAAAATTCCTTTGTTATAGCAATATCTAATTCTTAATATGGAATTAGGGTAGCACTGTGCAATTTGCTTTAAAGGAATTAATTTTATAGTAGCTAAGGATGAATTTATTTCTGAGACCATAGAATATCTATTAGGTTACCCAATAATATTCCTTTTGGGAACAGCCATTTGCAGGCCAAATTTACTTAAGGAAACAGCTGAGAAAATGATTTGTGTGCGAGTAAGAAGGATGATCCCATGGAAATCCCACGAGTACCTAAGGAGAGCCTTTTCCAACGACACTGGGAAAGCGATTGGAGAGGGAGGCAAGCCACACAGCTGGCAGGGTGGGCGGGGGGCCAGGTGAGGAAGGCCACGTTCATACATCATTCCCAGAGCCCCCAGAAGCTCAGAAGCTGCGGTGGCCCTTTTAATTTCCTCCTTACTCGTTCATTCCTGGCATTCAGCAAGGCCTTAATGATGATAGTCATCATCTCCAGTCCTCAGACAGCTTGTATAAAAATGAAGAGCCTAGGGGTTTCAGAGCATGTCATGGGAAGAGGGCAGGGGCAGAGCTGACCAGAGCACCAAAGTTGGAAGGGAGTTGGCAGCACTAAGGGCCACCCGTGCTGGGCTGTAACAGCCTATTTATTGCCTGCGCTCATGTGTCCCCAGGTCATGAAAACCTACCACATGTACCATGCAGAGAGCATCAGTGCGGAAAGCAAGCTGAAGGAGGCCGAGAAGCAGGAGGAGAAGCAGTTCAACAAGTCAGGAGACCTCAGCATGAACCTGCTCCGGCATGAGGACCGGCCCCAGCGCCGCAGCTCTGTGAAGAAGATCGAGAAGATGAAGGAGAAGGCGAGCAGAGGCCCTGGGGATTGGGACGAGGCAGGAAGGGGAGGGTCAGGCTCCCTCCAACCTGGGCCTCCCGCTCTGCACCCTGAGTGTCTGGGGGTAGATTAATGCTGTCGGCAACTGCTCCCCTGGGGGGGCAGTGCTATGGTGGAGGCAGGGCTGGCCATGCCTCTGCTAGTACTTTTTAGGCCTCTGGCCAAGGTCAGAAGAAGGAGAGATGCTCAGCTGGCTGGAGAGCTGAACTGTGATGAGACTCTCGTGCAGGGAGCATCTTCTGGCAAGAATCACCAGGCATTAGTGTGGGTGGAGCCTGCCCTGGAGGTGGATTTAGTGGCTGGGGGGGCTGACTGGACCTTAATGTGTCCCAACAAGGCAACAGCACTGGGGTACCAACCAACACCTGGGAACCAGCTAAAGAACCATTCTGAAGAAATTGCCACTGCCAGGCCAAAGCCGGGCCACACAGAATCCTTGTGTATTGATGCTGGAGAAGTGCTTTTGTGTGACATGGTGAAAGTGCTAGTTTTGAAGTCAGACAGGCTGAGTTTTGCAGATGCCACATTTATAACAACCCTCTGAACTTTAGTTTTAAAATTTGACAGTGATTACAAACAAATCTCCTTTCTCATATGAACTGTCCTCAATTGGTAGTGGCTACCCAGAGCCCTGGGCTTCCCAGGTGGCACTAGTGGTAAAGAACCTGCCTCCAGTGCAAGAGACTAAGAAACACTGGCTCAATTCCTGGGTCAGGAAGATCCCCTGGAGGAGGGCATGGCAACCCACTCCAGTATTCTTGCCTGGAGAATCCCATGGACAGAGGAGCCTGGTGGGCTATGGTCTGTAGTGTCACAAAGAGTCAGACCAAATGTAGTGACTTGGCACGCACACTTGCACCCAGAGCCTTATGTTGAGGATTATGAGCCCCCTCAAGGCTTTAGTTAAAGATAGTACGGTGATCAATTAATGAGGTCTGCCATGGCCAGGGAATTTAAAGGGGCAGTGTGCATCCTGCCGTTTTTCATCCTAGATTAGGTTACTTCTTAGGTTCCTTTCTTCTTAAAGGGCTATGATTTTCTTGCTGAATTCTCTGCATTCATTCATTCCATATAATCAGCAGACATTTCTGATCTTTTTCTATTTGCCAAACATTGCATCAGATGTTTATTTAGGCTTCTATTAGACTAATTCTATGAGACTAATTCTGTGAGACTGACGATTATATGATCCTACAGCTCTCATTATAGGAGATTGAGTGGGAATAAAATCCAACAGGACCTGGGTAAGCTGGAAAAATAACCAGAGGCAAATGAAATATCAGAGTCATTTCCAAAGCCAAAGAAAAATATACTTCATGATAAACAGGCAGGGGCCCAGTTAAGAGATGGACAAAGGATTTGAATAGACACTTCTCTAAACAACATATGTAACTGGCCAATAAGTACATGAAAAGATGCTCAGCATCATTAGTTACTAAGGAAATCCAAGTCAAAAGCACAGCCCCTCCATGGTGGCTGAAATATAAAAGTCAGATAACCACAAGTGTTGGTGAGGATATAGAGAAACTGGAACCGTCATACACTGCTGGAGGGAATGTAAACTGGTGCAGCCACTTTGGAAAATAGTCTGAAAGTTCCTCAAAATGTTAAACATAGAGTTACCATATAACTCAGCAATTCCACTCCTGGAACTTGATAGCAGTTTCATGCATAATAGCCAAAGAGTAGAAACAATCAACTGATGAATAAAACATGGTAAATCCCTATAAGGGAATCTTCAGCCATGAAAAGGAATGAATACAGATACAACATGGATGAACCTTGAAAACAAGTGTGCTAAGTGAAAGAAACCAGGTACAAAAGACCACATATTATATGATTCTGTTTATTTGAAATGTCCAGAATAGACAAATGTATATAGATAGAAAGCAGATTATTGGTTGTCAGGAGCTGGGGCAGAAAAGAATGGAGAGTGATTGCTAATATACAGGGTTTCCTTTGGGGTGATGAAAATACTCTAAATTTAGATAGTGGCGCTGGCTGTATTGATACAATATTCTGGGAATATACTTTGATACAATATGTCCGAGAATACACTAGGAACAGACTTTCAAAAGTAAGATAACCAGGCAGGGAATTACAGAGCTACAACATAAGGGGATCTATAGAGGGGTGGGGACAGCATTGGTTAGAGAGGTCTGGAAACTTAAGATTGAGTTCAGGATTGTATGCTAATCAGTCATTTGGCTCTTGGACAACCTACTTCTCGTCAATGTTTATTTCCTCACCTATAAAATGGATGAATTAAACTAGGATATCTTCAATATCCTTTCCAGGTATAAACTTTTATGAGTCCATGAAGGGCTGAAAATGGTCTCAGGGTCATAGTAACCCCCTGGAAATGGGCCAAGAATATCAAAACTCTCTGTGGAGGCTGGGTGTGTGGCTAGTTCAGGGTGTGACTGCCAGAAGTTTGTTGCTAGAAATTCCCAGAATAAGTGGACCCTGAATAAAGGTCAGAAGAGATGTCTGAGGAGAATTAAAAGGCTGACAGTAGAGTGTCTCCGCTAAACAGGAGAACGTGATCTGCAGGAAGGAAGGTTGAGAGTGCCTTGGTGGGAAGTAGCCTTGTTTCTTAAAGGAGGCTGTCTTCCTCCTCGGCAATGGGACTCATCTGTCTGAAGGGGGCAAAGAGACAGCTCTCCAACCCATGGACTCATTTCTGCTTCCTGCCCAGGATGGCCCAGGACAAAAGCAGCTTCCCAGGGAGGTGGTCCAGCTCAGACTGGGTCAAGACTGCACCTCTGGCTGCCACACCCCATCTCACCGCACCAGTCACATCCAGCCAGTGCCAATCACTTCATGCTGCCCGTATGCAGCGACTGTTCTGGGTGCTGTAGGCGCAGCCATGAACAGGGACCATTAAGCCCCTGACTTCACAGGGGACACTGAAAATCAGCAAGTTAGCAAAGAGGTAAAAAATATAATTTAGGGTGGTGAAAAGTACTCATGAAAAAAACTGAGCAACCAAAGTGTCCTTCAGTAGTTGAGTGGCTAAGTAACTGTGGTACATCCAGACAATGGAGTGTTATTCAGCACTAAAAAGAAATGAGCTATCAAGTCATGAAAAGACATAGAGGAACCTTAAATGCATGTGACAGAAACCAATCTGAAAAGGCTACATATTTCCAATTATATGACATTCTAAGAAAGGCAGAACTATGGAGACATTAAAAAAAAAATCAGTGGTTACCACCATTACTTGGGAGAGCAGGATGAACGGGTGGAGCAGAGAGGATTTTTCCGGCTGGGAAACTGCTCTGATACTCTAAGGATGGAAACATGTCACTATACATTTGTTCAAATCCACAGAATATACACCAAGACTGAACCCTTGGGTAAACTGTAGACTCTGGGTGATAGCAATGTGTCAGTAGGTCCACCAATTGTAACAAATGTACCACCTGGTAGCGGGTGCTGAGGGTTGGGGGGCAGTGTGTGGGGGCCAGGAGGCATGCTGAGTCTTTTTACCTTCCTTTCAGTTTTGCTGTGAAGCTAAAACTGCTCTAAAAAAAGTCTTTTAAAAAGTAAATAAAAATAATCACTAAAAATTGAATAAAGATTAAATAAATGGGAAAAACAGGGCAGAATAGAGCATGGGAAGGGGCAGGCAAGATGCCGGGGACACTGATGCATGTGACTGTGGCTAAGGACCTGAATAACGTTAAGAAGCAGACCATGAGGGACCTGGAAGGATGGCCTGCCACGTGGAGGGAAGGAGTCTGAGTCTAGAGGCAGGAGTGAACTGGCCTCTAAAGGCTGGACAGAGGAGGGCCTCATAAAGGATGGGAACATGGAAGAAAAGCCAGGTCAGGAGGGCTTCACAGGCCATCATCGGGGTTTGAGCAGCCTCTGGGGGGTGTTGAGCAGGGGTGTGAGTTACACTCTGCTCTGGCAAACCCAGGGAAAGCCTGCAGCTTATCCAGCAGTGCTGTTGCCAGCTGCACGTGTGTGGTATAAGGTGGAGCTCTTTGAGTACAGGGTATAGATCTTACTCACTCAGCATGTGGGGTAAGGCATCCCAGGGCCATATGAGGGGCTGAATGCAGATACTGGCCATGTAGAAAATCCCAAATCCCTCCCATCAGTGGCTTTGCTCTCACATCCATTTTTTCCTTCCTCCAGAGGCAGGCAAAGTATTCTGAGAACAAGCTGAAGTGCACCAAGGCCCGGAACGACTACTTGCTGAATCTGGCAGCCACCAACGCGGCTATAAGCAAATACTACATCCACGACGTCTCCGACCTCATCGACGTGAGCTCCTGGGGAGTCTATGTTGATGACCTGCCTGGCGAGAGTCATCAGCTACGGGAGGGCTGGCCCTTGTTCTTTGCTGACGTGTGGGGTGGATGGTGGCCCCAGGAGCCCTGATGGAGGAGACAGGCAGGGAACATTTGAGAGAGAAGTATCACCCCATAGCTTCTACCTCCCCAGGTGGAAGTGGGCCTCTGGCAGCCCTTGCACATTTGGGTTAGGAAATTGTAGTTCAGCGTGCACTTTCCAGGCACCTTCCTCTACACCAGGCCCTTTACTGGTTTTGGGGATAGAGGGGTAATTGTACACAGTTCATGCCCTGGGGACTTCCCACAATTGTAAAGATGGTTATATGTTCAGCACCCCTGGGGTCCAGTCCTCCAGACATAGGGAAGAAAATAATGAATGAGACAGAATTACGCAGATCAGCTTTACTTGGGGATGTTATGTTGGGAGGAATCAGGCAGTTGAAGTAAAAGGAAAATGGAACACTGGCTCCTGAGCGCCAGCTGTGCAGAACGCACCGGCGGGACAACCAGATTTGGGCGGGAATGCTGTGAGCACCAGATTTGGGGCAGCTCCTGTGTCAGCTGTGATGGAGCTGGAGTTGCTTGGTGTGTCTTCATGAAGACAGGTATCCGGCCCAGAAGGTGCTTGGTCAGGCTCTGTGAGGGCATCCTTTTCCTCTGGCCCTGGTGCACCCCATCAGGAAGTCACAGGGTCATCGCTCTTCCTGCAGCTGCAAAGGGCCACATTAGTGTCATTATCACCACCTCCGAGAGAGGGAGCTGCCTGGCCCTGCCTTCAAGTGCCCACCATTCCTGCTTCCAAGGCCGGAACCCTCCTTTTTCCTCCCTTTCAGCTTTCTTTTTCACACAGCCCTTTCATTTGTTTATTTACCCAGTTTTTACTGAGTACCTACTAGCTCTAGGTCTTGAGGTACAACAGGGGCCAAGAGCCAGTGGGTTTGTCCTCGTGAATCTCAACTTGCATCACCCTGCTGCTTTAAAGGCAAATGTAATGCCAAGTGGCCAGAGAAGGCAATGGCACCCCACTCCAGTACTCTTGCCTGGAAAATCCCATGAATGGAGGAGCCTGGAGGCTGCAGTCCATGGGGTCGCAAAGAGTCGGACATGACTGAGTGACTTCACTTTCACTTTTCACTTCCATGCATTGGAGAAGGAAATGGCAACCCACTCCAACGTTCTTGCCTGGAGAATCCCAGGGACGGGGGAGCTTGCTGGGCTGCCGTCTATGGAGTCACACAGAGTCGGACACGACTGAAGCGACTTAGCCGCAGCAGCAGCAGCATGCCAAGTGGCAGGTGTTAAACACTGAGGGAAGTAGAGGGAGATGTGGACCCCTGATATGGGACACCTGGTGTAAACTCTGAGTGGGGAGAACATCAAGGAAGGCTTCCTGGAAGAAATGACCTCTAAACTGGAACCCAAAGGAAGAATATTTAGACAGGAAGAAAAAGGAAGAGGCTTCCAGGCAGATAGTATGAGTGTGTGAAGGCATGGAGATTAGAAAGAACACGGTGAGTGTGGGGAGCTGAGAAAAGCACTGTCATCACCCAGATTGTAATCCCACTGCTCCCTCCGAGAGCTTTGGCATGACTTGTGTGGTAAGATTCTGAAGTGCACGAGGGCTTCCGGCATGGAAGGGTTGACTGTGGAGCAGGAGGTAACCTAAGTCACCGTGACGGCCCCTCTCCACATCACTACCCTCACCTGCACATTCTGTATGTGCTTCTTTCCAAGTGCTGTGACTTGGGCTTTCACGCCAGCCTGGCCCGCACCTTCCGGACCTACCTCTCAGCCGAGTACAACCTGGAGACCTCTCGCCACGAGGGGCTGGACGTCATCGAGAATGCCGTGGACAACCTAGATTCCCGAAGCGACAAGCACACGGTCATGGACATGTGTAACCAGGTCTTCTGTCCCCCGCTCAAGTTCGAGTTTCAGCCCCACATGGGGGACGAGGTAGGCTTCTCCCAGGAGCCCCTGCTTGAGGCTGCTTCTGTCCCTCTGCCTTGAGCTCCCAGAGTACTGGGGGGAGGAGAATGTCAGCTCAGAGGCCTGCGGTCAAGTTCTTGGCACGTGGGCTTCCCCAGTGGAGGAGTTTACCACTAATCCCCTAATCTTGGTGGCTCAAGTCCCCTTCCTGCGAAATTGCAGAACTTTAGCTTCCGATAAAATCCCTCACAGTTGTGTCTAGAAGACCCCAAGGGAGCCCCACACCTACACTTAGACCATCATCTCGCGTTCTCCCCTCAGATGGTCCTGGATCACCGAAGGTGGGGCCTCAGCAGAGCCTTGCTGGCCTGGGCTCCAGTACCCTGAGCCCTCAGCACACCAGCCAGCTGAGTTCCCTTCAGGGCTTGTGGTGCTCACATCCTCATGATGTTCTGGAAAAAAAAACAAATGGGAAAAGACACTCGTCACTACCTTCAGAGCAACAAACTAGTTACCCAAGTTTCACAAAACTTCTTATGAAAATCTCTCCTTGAGCTTTTCCATGTCATCCCTCCCTCTCTCCAGGGCTCAGGCACTGGCCCCTGGAACAACGGAGGACAGCCACAGTGTCATTTCTGGCTCCCCGTCTCTACCTCCAGGGATAGGTGCCCAGAACTTTCTTCTAGTGGCCCCATTCCCTCCACCTAAGATACACCACCCAGGCACGTGAGAGAGGGACCCAGCCAGCCTCTGGATCCAGGTGGGAGCTCAGCTGGGCTGTCACTGCACCTGCGTAGCAGGGAGCACCCCGGAGGCACCTTTGAAGGTGCCTTTAGCTGGGCCCTACCACAGCCCTACTGACTTCCTTCGTTTGCAAGAGATGCCTTCTGCTGGGCTTCCCCACAGCTCCAGCACCATCCCAGCCCCTTGTGTCCAGCCCTTTGACTCATCGTCTGGTGACTGAAGGCTGGGTTAAAAAACAGAGACCCGCTGTCTCTTATGAGCTCAGCCAGGTGACACCAGGCAGCCCAGCCCACAGTAGTCAGAGCCTTGGCTGGACTGGGGGTAGGAGAACTGTATCTCTCTCTCGTCTTCCTCTCTTCCCCCCTCCTGTCTCAGTCAGCCCACGTGGGGAGAAGGGCAGTGAGAGGGTCGCTGCTACACGGCTGCCTGTCTGGAGCACCTTCCTGCTGGGCCCATCCCACTGTTTCCCATCCTTCCTTCTTTTCATTGGCTACTCTTAGGCACAGCTTCCTGCCTGGAAATTAGCCAATTAGTCTCACTTAATGGCATCGTGTCAGTAGTGAGCCATCGTGTGCTGCACAATCATAGACCAAGAGTTGTAAGAGGGTGGCCCTGGCTCCTGGCTGGCTCTGCTGTTGCCCAGTACAAGCTGTGTGATCTTGGGCAGGTCGCTTAACCTTTCCAGACCTGTTTCTGCAGCTGTTGATGGGGACGTTAGTGATGGCCCGGCCCCAGTTCCGCAGAGGGGCCGAGGGCCTGGGGCAACCGCAGGCGGTGGCTGTCGTTTCTGCAGGTGTGCCAGGTCAGCGCCCAGCAGCCTGTCCAGACGGAACTGCTCATGCGGTACCACCAGCTGCAGTCCAGACTGGCCACTCTCAAGATTGAGAATGAGGAGGTGAGTGAGCCCACTGTTCCATGAGGGATTTCATTACAAGGGCCTGGCTGCTCAGGGGGCATCCACTCTTGCCTTGGAAGATGTGAGAAGTCAGGGTTCATCTGTAAGATGCACAACCATTGAAACCATACCCACCAAGAATCTTTAATGGCATGGGGAATGCTTCTGCATGTATGCTCAGTCATGTCCGACTCTTTTGCGACCCCCTGGACTATAGCCCTCCAGCCTCTTCTGTCCATGGGATTTCCCAGGCAAGAATACTGGAGTGTGTTGCCATTTCCTTCTCCAGAGGATCTTCCCGACCCAGGGATCCAACCCCTGTCTCTTGCGTCTCCTGTATTGGCAGGCAAATTCTTTACCACTGAGCTACCTGGGAAGCCCAGGAAATGCTTACAAGATGTTAAAGGAAAGCAAAGAGGAAGTAGCACTCTGTGTTCAGTACTATTCTAACCACGGTATACTAAAGTATGTGTACATATTTCTGAGTGTATTCACAGGAGTAGGAAGAAGACTGGAAGGAAATACTTTGAAATGCTGGTAGTGGTTTTGTCTGGGTTACAGGGATATAGGTGATATCTGTTTTCTTCTTTGTGCTTTTGTCTCTTTTCTGCAATGCGTTTATGTTATTTTTATCATCAGAAGTAAGAGTAGGTATTTTGAATCACACAGTGAAAGAACCCAGGGCACACTAAACGTGTCACAGATTCTGAGCTCCACGGAGCTTCTGTCTCACTGTGGCCAGCACACCTCCCTGCAGCTGGTGGCGCAGGGCTCCCACCAGGTGGGCACAAGCGGAAGCACCAGCTGGGAGCTCCGTTCTGATGTGCACTGACGCGGCCACGTGGAGACCTCCTGTTCCAGCCCGGATGCCCCCACGCAGGGAGGATGTCACCCAACTGGAGGACACCAGGCCATGGGGGTGTCACCCAAGATTGTGGGCAGGTCCATCTGTGAGCAGTGCAGTCAGAGCTGAGACGGGGAGTCGTGGTCCCTGTCTTCAGACCTCGAGGGGGCTGTCTTGTACAGAGAGGGCAGGTTGCTTTGTGTCTTGAAAGAGGATGGAACCAAGACAGATGTGAACCAGAGTGTAGCTTGGGATGAACAAATCAAGAAGTCCCTGTGGGAAGGTTACAGACAAACTATGAATTTGTTTCTCAAACCTGAGAAGAGAGAGGATATGGACAGAGTGTTTTCTTCCTTTCTTTATGCCCTATGTCTTCCCCCACAGCATCTTAAATTGTCTACATGGAACAGCATGTGCTGTATGTGTATAATAATGTTAATGGAATTTAGGTTGGAAGTCAGGACCACAGAAAGGAGGGTGAAGCACATGTTCCTCTGGGTAGGCTGTTCACGGCCGGGGAAATGCTTAATTTTGAGCCTGGGCTTCTGTGAGGCTGTGTTGGAAAGAACTGAGTCACTTGGTTATTCATTCAATGAATCGTTGTTCAGCACACGCTCGTGCTCATGCTGTCGCTTCAGTCACGCAGCCCCCTGGACTGCAGCCCGCCAGGCTCCCCTGTCCATGGGACTCTCCAGGCAAAAATACTGGAGTGGGGTGACATTTCCCCCTCCAGGGGATCTTCCCGACCCGGGGATTGAACTCATGCCTGCCTGCGTCTCCTGCTTTGCAGGCAGAGTCTTTACCCACTGAGCCACCTGGGAAGCCCTATTCAGCACATACTATCCTCTAAATGTTGTGTCCAGTGCTGAGTTAAGTGAGTGAATGGGACAGAGTAGAGTACTTTCTCTCATGGAGTTTATATTCTGGTGAGAAAAGGCAGGTGAGAATTGAAACACAAAAGCAAGCAAACAGTAAATTGAGGACATAAAATATCAGCCACTAAGTTAAGAATGCGGTTGTGGCCAGGAGGCGACTTTTAAGCTGAGATCTGAGTGCCAAGAGAGACTCTGAGTGGCAATCATTGTGCAGTGAGCGTGGATGCAGGCTCTCCCAGGACTGTCTTTGAAACCACCATCCATTCAAGTTCGGGTCCGCCCTTGAGACACAGCTCACTGGGGAGTCGGGAGGCTGGGGCCTGTGTGAAGCCTCTGGGGGTCCTGCTTGGTCCTGGGGGAGGAGTCAGGGGCGTGGAGGACCGAGCACACCGTAAGTCTCGGGCTGTCTTCCTCGAGCTCTCTTTTCTCAGTCAGGCTTGTGTGGACTCAGTGGCTGACAGTATGAGAGTTTGTCCACTGAGAATGGAGCTCCCTGTATCAGACTGTCTTCTCCCTGCTCGGGATGGAGAGAACAGGGAGTGCTTCTAGGGTTGTCCCTCCTCAGGGCCTTGCCCCCCAGGAGGAGCTTCTCTGGGGCTGTGTAACCACAAAGAGACACAGACCTCAAAACCTGAGTCCCTTGCTGGTCACGGTGTTCTCCAAGGTTCTCACTGGCAGAAGTAGGCCCATGACAGGACTGAGCTTAGGCGACCTGGCTTCTCCCCCCAGCCAGTGCCAGCCTTATTTTCCACATCACCATTAACAGAAGTGAGCACCTTTGTCCAGCCCACCTCTGGGGGCTTTACATGGAAGAAATAAAGGAATGATTGGCAAAGGACTTTGAGGTGTCAAAGACGTTCTGAGACGACAGGACTTTTGTTGACATGCGGTGTTTCTCTAGGTTAGAAAAACTCTGGATGCCACCATGCAGACCTTGCAGGACATGCTGACCGTGGAGGACTTTGACGTCTCTGATGCCTTCCAACACAGCCGGTCCACGGAGTCTGTGAAGTCGGCCGCCTCCGAGACCTACATGAGCAAGATCAACATCGCCAAGAGGAGAGCCAACCAGCAGGAGACAGAAATGTTCTATTTTACGGTAAGTGGCATCCTGACTGAGAACCTGCTGCAGCCCTGCTGGCTGTGACTTTTGGGGAGCAGCCCAAGTTAGTGGCAGCCAGAGGAACGCATGGGTCAGTTAGACCTACAGTTCCTCCAACATGCTCTTCAGAATAAATTGTCTGCCTTGGCTTTGTGAAGTGCAAACAGTGAGCTAACCATTGGGTAGCCTCAGCCTTGATCTTGGATTGACCGTTATTGCAACTTTCCTGTTCTAGAAACAATACAGAGAGGGTTGTGCTCAGTAGGGTGTGAGGAAAAGGGCTGACAGAGCCAGATGCACATCCCAAGGAACAACCCCCAAGTTAAGTGTATGGTTGTCATGTCAAGTTGTGTCAAATTTGGGCCTGGACTCTGCAAACAAGGCCCTGGGTGATCTTTTCAAATAGCTGGTGAGTTGCCAGCCCTTCATGTAAAATCCCAGATTACTTATATTCCATTTGGCCGGGGAGGAACAGGGATGAGAGGCATCGGGGCTTTGGTTCAATGGGTGTTTAGTGAATATGCAATGTTGGGTTGGAGAGGATCTTCCATCTGACACTGGATCCTATTTCACCCTGTTCCTGCCCCAGAGTCATGCAGATTGTGCTTGAACAGCCCCAGATTAAAAGCTCCCTCCCTCCCCAAACAACTGTTTTGTTTGGCTTGTGGCTGGCTACGGACATTATAATGTTTTCCCGTATCTCTGTTATCTTCAAAAAGCTTCCTCACGAGGATTTCTGGTCATTGATCTTAATTCTGTTCTCTGGAGCAACCCAGAGAGAGGCTAATTCTACTTGACAGTCTGGCAAGGTTGCAAGGAGCTGAGCTTTCATTTCTCTAGGCTAAACACATCTACTTGTTTCAATCTGGCCTCTTAAGCTTTTGTTTTGAGTGGCCTCAGCATCGACTCTTTCCTGACCATGTTCTGTTTGTCAGTGCTTCTTCTAAAAAGAGACTCCCAGCAGTGAGTCTCTTCCCAGCACAGAACAGGGCTAAACTTTCGCCTCCCTCCACATTAGGGGCTATGCTTCTCTTTTCATGCATCCTAAGATTACATTCTATTGTTTTTCTTTGAAGCTAGTATCGGTTAAATCTCTATTCTCAGCATACCGCCATTAAACTGTCCTCCTATGGGATGTGTAGGTGATGTCTTAGGTGGATCGTATGTTTATTACCAGTTTGATTTCCTCTTGATGGATTCAGCTCATGGCTCCACCCGTCATGAGCCTTATCCAGTTGCTCATCACAGATGCTGTCTCTTCAGACCTTGTGTCTAGAGATTCAGTAAGTGTGGCTTCTGTACCTTAAAGTTTATTAGTTAGAACAAACAAACAAATAAGAAATGAATTGCTATGCCAAGGCCAAGGCCAAAGACAGAGTTGTTCAAAACATGCCATTAGGCTGATATTGATCCATTAATTAGCAGTTTTAGATTGTGTTCATTTAACCAGTGACAAACCCATCCAGTTTTAACATCCAACTCTATTTCTTGCTCATCAAATATCTGTTGAAAGCCAGTGGTTGATGCATACTCCATTTCCTTGATCAATTTTGTTGCTTTCAAGAAAGAAAGCAAAGTGAGACTTAGTGAATGATTCCATGCCAATTTTGGGGGTTCACCACTCCCACTGGGGGCATACTTTGTTTGTAGAGAATTTATGGGTTACAAAGATAAGGGAGGAAAATGGATGGGCATTAAGTCGCTTTGGCAGCAGAGTCAAAGATGAGAGTTCAGCCTGCTTGAAATGAAAAGACAGTATCCATTATGGAGGTCATGGATGTTGTACTTTGATTTGAATATTCAAGTTATCAACCTGATTGGCTAGTGCACCTCATGATTTGATGTTGTGACAGTATTTAGGTATTTTTAAGGATGTAACACTCCTTTTAAAGCAAACATCAATATGAATCGATGGTATTTTTTTCTTCACGCGTGAAGCCTAGGTGAAGCATAGAAGCAGTAGTCAGGGACCCAGAGCCCCAGGCTGTAATTTACACTAACCAGTGAGTCACCCACCAAAGCACGAGTTACAAGTTTGGGATTAGAGCTCCACCTGCTTGGGGCACTGAGGCAGGATGAGAGATCACCTACTTATACCTCAGCTCTGGCTTTCATGGTGAATTCTTGAACACAGGATAAAATCAGAGGGCGGTATTACTGGAAGCATCCAGAGAGAGCCTCTTGGTGAGTAACTATCAAACGGAAGTGTGTTTTTGAATTATGTAAGAAACTTCTTGAAAGTGCAAGTTCCCAGACTGCCACCCTCCCTGAGGTGGCGCCCTGGAAACTTGAGGACACCTGGGCCTCTGTGGTGTCCTCCCAGGGTTAGACTCACAGGAGTTCAGAGCAGGGATCTGCCTGTGGGCACTCTCCTCAGCTGGTGCCTGAACCACACCGGGAGAAGCACCATGAGTCTCCTCATTTTACCCCAAGGAAGGCATGAGGTCCAGAAATGTTCAGAAATTTGATCAAGGTCACACACCGAGTGGCCACCACTCTAAGCGGTTTCTCCCTCTCGTAGAATGAGAACAGCGATGCTTCTGTCATTTATCATCTGAGATTGCAGTGAGGACCAAATATACCTGTTTGAAAACCATCCACAGATACAATGGGGATGACTTAACAACCACAAGACAAGGCCCTAGGAGCTAAGAAAGACCAAGGCCAAGAATAAAGAATGCCCAACCTCCGGAAACCCGCCGGGGGGCCTGGGGGGCAGGGTTCACCGAGCTCAGTCTTCTCTGGGCACATGTGGGCCTTCGCCCCACACCTGTATTCTGCGGGCAGAGTGATGCTCCATATGTCCTGAGCTGCCGAGCCTCACCTCTCTGCCCCTCTGTGCTCCATCTGAGCCTCCTGGCTGAGGCATAGAATGGATTTTTGGTGAGAAACTAGCTGGCAGATTTGGGGCGATCACATCCATCCCTGTGCCTTCCCCCTCAGGGCCTTGGTAATTGCATTCCCCTCTGCTGAGACCCTCTCCCCCTGTGCACCCACGTGGCCCCTTCCTCGCCTCCTTCAGGCTGGGGCTGAAGTGGCAGCTTTGCCATGAGGTCTGCTCCCACTCCCAGATCCCATTCCTGCCTTGTTCCCCTCCATTGACCTATTGTATATTTTACTTACACTTTTGTTAGCTCACTGTCTTGCTCCTACTCTGCTATGTCAGTGCCGCCAGGTCAGGGGTTCAGCTGAATTTCTCGGCACCTACTACATGTCAGGCACAGCTGTAAGCACCAGGGATCCAGAAGGGAACTGGTGTGGACCACGCCTATGGTGCCTCATGGCCCAGCAGAGAGGGCTCCCAGCCTGTGATTGGGCGACACGGGGCGAGGGGGGCCAAGGGAAGCTGGTACCTGTGCGGAGGCGTGGTTGAGGCCGTGCTGAACTGGGGGCAGGTAAATGTGTTTCTGTTCTGGGTGCCTTGTTCCCTGGACTGCACCCGAGTGCACTGTGTTTGGCCAGGCCCCTGAACCGGAGGCAGCCTGGACCCCAGGAACTTTGGGCAAATCACTTCTTGTGTGAGCCTCACTTTTCTCATCTGTAAAAAGAAGAAAATCATATCCCCCAAGTGCAATTTGGGTTATTTTAATAGGAACGTCTCCAGAGGCCTGCAGGGCCTTCCTCCTTCAGTTCTCAGCCAGATGAAAGAAGACGTGTTCTAAGGCTCCTCTCTGACAGATCCGATAACATGCTTTTGCCTCGGCTGTATGCCCTTGGCCCAGAAGAACAGAGGAACTTTGATCGCTAAAAAAGCCCTCTGCCCCAGCTCCTGCCATCCTCACATGACAAAAGCCCCTTTTACTTTGCCCATCCCCTACCTCCACCAGCTCTCTTTGTGTTCCGAAACTGACCTGAAATGTTTCATAGGACTGGACAGCCACGCTTGGCAGAGGTGGAGACCTGATGGAACTGATGCGGAGACCCTTCCCTGCTTCACCATGCCTGGGGCCTTCAGGGTGGCTTCCCACCCCGAGGTCTGTAACAGAGGCAGAGATGCCAGGACTTGGCCCTGCAATCTGTAATGTCCTTGTGCCTGTGTTTTACAGAAATTTAAAGAGTATGTTAACGGCAGTAACCTCATCACTAAGCTGCAAGCCAAGCACGACTTACTCAAGCAGACTCTGGGCGAAGGTGAGTTGAGCAGCAGAGGCGGGCATTGGAGGGTCCTCCCCACTGGGTCTCGTGTGGCCCCTTGAGCTGTTACAGATGGAGATCCCAGGCACTTGGTAGAATGAGGCCTGGGACTGGGGCCACCTACTGGGACAAGCCAGCTGGGGAAACAGTCTGGTACAGATGCTGAAGTGGGGTCTAGTTTGGCTGCCGAAACTATGGGGCAAACACAAGTCTGAGTTTAACTTGTGGGGAAGAGTCCCAGAAAAAGTGAAAATGGGTCCCCAATAG
The DNA here is from genome assembly GCF_029407905.1 of Bubalus kerabau. NCBI lineage: Eukaryota > Metazoa > Chordata > Mammalia > Artiodactyla > Bovidae > Bubalus > Bubalus kerabau. The sequence continues at coordinate 19,229,124 of NC_073643.1, forward strand.
GTAAAGGGTGGGATCCAGGGCACAGGGCTCTGCACGGATGCTTTTTTAGCAGATTCTGCTTGCCAGGAATACTATTGGAATGCCTGGCCAGGATTCTAGGTCCAAGAAGAATTCACATATGTAAGGCAGAGTTTGGTCCTTGAGGGTACTGGGGACTAGACTTAAAACTCCCGAAAAGCTTCCAATGATGGTTGGAATAAAATCCCATCTGCTTCCGTGGCACATGAGACCTGAAATCATTTGACCCCCATGTGCTACCCTAACCTCATCTACTTCTCCTCCACTCCCCTACTGTACTCCAGCTGCACTGAGCTCCCTCCTGCATTTCAGAGCTCATCCAACTTATTCCTGCCTCAGGGCCTTTGCATCTGCTCTTCCTGCGGCCTGAAATGCCCCGACCCTGTATCTTTGTGTGGATGGCTGCTTATCCTTCAGCTGTCAGCACAGATATCACTTCCTCAGTGAGACTCTGCTGTCCCAGCCTCAGGGGATCACCACCTCTGTCCCAACACTCTCTCTGTTTGATTTTCTTCATCTTGGTTGTCATCATGTGAATTCAACCTCTTGATCATCCGTTCACCGGCTTATTGTCATTAATCACACCTCCATACCCAATAGCATTATATCTCCAGCCAGAGTAGGAACTTCCTTGCTTGTTTTGTCCACTGCTTTATCTGTAGTGCCTAGGACAGTGCCTGGCTCATAGTAGGCACTCAATTAATAGTCACTGAATACATGTTGAATGGAAAGATCACCAGAACATGAACTAGAAACCGTCCAAAATCAAGGATGTTTCAACTGACAAAAAAGGCACACCCTAAGAATTGAAAATTATATTTTATTCGGTGGAAAAAACTGAGGCCTTAAGCCCAGGATGCAGTATCTTAGATAACTCTGAGAGACTGTTCCGTAGAGGCAAAGTGAGGAACCAGGACATTTAGGAGTTTTTGCAACAAAGATGAGGTAGTCAGAACACCAAAGGACTGGTATTAATCGAAGAAAACCTGACATCTCAAGTTAAGGAATTTGGGCTCTTCTATGTATGAGAAGGTGCAAGAGTCTGGCCTCACTGAAATCATTCCTTTGATATGTACCTCAGCTCTCTGGGGCCAGCATCCTGTGTTTTCTCATCCTGGTTTCCTCAGGGTGCACCATTGCAGGGAGCCAGGGCTGGTGGCTGCAGTGTCTGATGATTCAGTGGTGGACATAGTGTTTCCATCCTGATTCCCTTGGGGCTGTCCGTCACGGTTGGCTGTAGTGGTTGATGGACGCAACATCCTCCCTGATACGGTAGGCGGCATTTTAGTGCACAGGTGGTTTAGAGCAAGTCCTGGTGGCCCTGGAGCTTGGTATGAGGCTTAACTTTGAGCAGAGGAGCTGACCTGGGGCTTCTGAAGCTGTTAGGCCACATTCAGAATAGCCCTGTGTTCTCTTTGGAGAGGGCTGTTGGCTGAAGAATGTGCTCGACTGACATGGGGTCTGGGAAATACGGGGCCAGTATTAGAGAGGTGAAGGGACTTCCCAAGATGTCAGTGCCATTAGGTCCTGAGATGACAGCTTGAGGCAGTTTAGAGATGTCCCAGGAGTGTTCTGGGGAATGAGTGTGACAGGACAAGAGCTGTGCTGGGCTGTGGGGCTGGTGGGCACTGCTGCTGGGGGTGTGCCATCCACGGTACATCCTCGCCCTTCACTGGCTTGCTCTCTTCTCCCTGTGTGTGCACATTCTAGTGGCTGTGCCCGAGCCACACAAGTCCTGTTCACTCAGCAGCTATCCAGGGGGCTGCCAGGCTCTGCAGGCACTTGGCATGTGTGAGCCCCATGCCTTAGAGGAACCGGTGAGAAATGAAACCATTTCCAGTCCCAAGGCATTTGCAGTCTAGCTGGGAGACAACTCATGAATTCATTAAAGAATTAAATAGTGATAACATTATCACACAGAAATACTGAATAAATTGCCAGGTGAACAATGCAGGCTCTGAAGACTGTGAGTCCCAGGAGGGAGGTTTTACCGTGGGCCCAGGAGAGCAGGAAAGGCTTCTAGAAAGATGAATAACTAGGGCTTGAAGGAATAGCCAGGACTTTGAAACTAATACCAGTGGAATTTTTTTCAATCAACTTTATTGACATATAATGGAAATCCCTTAAGATGCACCCATTTTATGTGTAGACATCAGTTTTGACAAACACATACACCCAGGTATAACCAGCACTCAAAAGCTCCAGCCCCAAAGCAACAACCCAAAAGTTATCTTGTGCCTCTTTGCAGTCCACCTTCACCCCAGCCCCCCATCTTCTACTTGAAACCACCTCTGACCTGATTTCTGTCGCCATAGACTAGATTTGTGTGCTCTAGCTGGTGACAGCTGGGAATCTTTTGGGGATGATAGAAACATTCTGTTTCTTGATTTGGGTAGAGGTTAGACATGGGTGTTTATATTTGACAGAACTCATTGATTGAGGGGAAGAGGGGGAAAGAGTGAGTTGCAATGAGCTTTTTCTTCATTCCCTGCCCCTGCGCCCCTGGCAACCCTTATATTCTGCCCATCCTGACATTTCAGTATTGGACCAGGAGACTGGGGCCGTGGGGGACCGTGAATAACACAGAGGGAACCAAAACAGTGAGAATAGAGGGAACGGGATAAGACAGAAAGTCCTAGAGAGCAGCTTGGATGAGTGTGTCATGGAGCGGCTTTCACAGCTTGCAGGATCAGTTTTTCTGGTCATGAGATTGGGCGCTGAGGGGTGTTTCTCATGAGCCATTTAACAGAAGGCAGGTCCACGTGAGTTGCTGACTACTTGTGTTTTCGAAATCAGACACTCTGGATTTAGAAAACAAGATGTTCTTTTAAAAAATAAGATCCCAGATGAGTAAGTGCTTCTCTTGAGCTTCCCTGTGAGTGCTATCAGATGCAAGCTTTTATTCCTGCCTCTGCCTGAGTGGCCTTAATGAAATAATAAAAATAATTAGTTTTGGTTGGTATGACTCCTGACCCATTTGGTCTTCTAAGTATGTTTAGACTTCAGCTGCATCTTGCTCTGAGATATGATATATGAGTCCTTCTCCTGAGTTTTGAGCTGAAGAGCAACAAAAAACAAGAAATGCAACTTCAGAAGTACAATGGCAGCTAAAAAAGAGCCATCTAGAAGAATTTCCATAGTCCTGTTTTCTCGTAAGCCAGCAGTGAGTAAAGTCCACTGTGCTGCTTTTGATATCTGGCACAGGTCTTGTTAGACTGGTCAGTTCTGGGGAAGTTTTTTCTTATTTTGATAAACTTTTTATTTTAGAGTAGTTTTATATGTATAGTAAAGTTGCAAAGACAGTACAGTTTCCATATATTCTACATCCAACTTCCCCTATTATTAACATCTTCATTTAACATGAGTATGGTATATTTGTCACAATTAATATATACTGATAAATTATTATTAACTAAATTACTGAAAAAACTGAAGCTGAGACCAAATCTTCAGTCTTTTTTGTATTTCCCCTGCACGATAAGGATATATATGGATTCTTAGGGCATTGAGGGACAGGGAAGAATTTGTACTGACTTAGTTTGATAAAGCTCAGAACCTTCTAATTTACTCCTCTGAGAGTCATCAGATGAGTCCTCTCTACCTGGATGGGTTAACTCTTCTGTTCAGTAGAAACTTCTTGTGAGAGTGGGGCTAGAGCAGAGTGACATCTGCATCATCAGCTGTCTTGTATTGGGAGGAATAATCTGGTTGTTTGAAAACAGGTAAGAAATATGGGGCCAAGTGAAATATTTTGGCTAAAAAAGATATAGGGTTTTTTTCAAAAAAATGAAATGAAATGTCATGTCTAGTGCCTCAGTTTCTCTCAAGTACTCTTTTGACAGCATGCCTCAGAGAAACCACAAGCTGGAGGAAACTCTAGGTCTTTCAGGTCACCCTCACTTAGAGGCAAATTTTTGAACATAATTGACCCCAGGCATACAAGTCAAAATGCTTCTAGGTGCCCTGCAAACTGGCCTTCCTTGTTACAAATGTCACTGCCACATCTTGGAAACAAGAGCACACAGCCTTATGTGCCTTTGGCTGTTGCTACCTCATTTTATTGGCCAGAGAATTCTTAGTTTGCCATCTCTGAGCCTTAGATTTCTGACCTTTTATATTGCTCTGGGTAATCAGTAAGCTCCAGGGTTTACACCTAAGATACAGTGGTTTTTCAATTTACTCTAGCTGCTCAAGGGTAGATGGTGCGTTGTCTATAAAAAGGAGTGAGACATAACCTTTTCAGGACAAGATTTAATGTCCATTACGGAGCAAAATGTCCACCAGGACCAGACAGTCTGACCTTCTAGAAAATGACTAAGCCACCAACAATAAAGAATATTTTCACAATCCCAAGAGGTCTCAGATGGTAAAGGGCATAGCATTTTTTATTTCTGTTAGAAGTTGAAACACTGTATTTCAAAAGATGTTAGTAAAGGGGTTCTTGAGAGCTGGAATGTGAGTCAAAGCTGAAGGAGAATCGATTCCATTTGTTGCCAGAGCAAAGTCTGTCTTGAGTGTGTTCTAACATTCTACTTCTGGGACCCAGACCCTTTGATTCCTATCTATCCCTTTCTTCCCTCCTGGCCCCTATTTGTCCATTCATCTGTCCATCCATCCATCAAAAACACAGACTCTGTGCTTGGCTAGAACTGGGGGTACAGTATATATAAGACAGACAAGGTTCCTGCCCTCCTGGGGGAAGAGAGACCTCAAACAGGAAACAAACCATTAAGTAAAGAATTATATCTGTGGTAAGTGTCCGTAAGTAGAAAATTTGGGCTGAGATAGAGAATAGTTGTGTATGGGGTTGAGGAGCATGGGGCACTTGCTTTAATGTAGGTGATCAGAGAGGTCTCCAAGGGGAGGGGACGTTTAAGCTGAGACTTCAGAGGGGTGGGAATGTGTCTGCCACATGAAAAACTGGGGAAAGAGTGATGGGGCAGAGGGAACAGCCTATGGGAAGGCAGGAAGGGATGAAGTGAGGTACAACGAAGGGAAGAGCACTGTGCTTGGACCACAGTGAATACGTAGAGGAGTGGGCCAGTCCAGGAAGAGGTGGAGCCGGAGCCTCTTCCTAGGTCTCCTCTGTCGGTCAGAGTTGCACAGTTAACTACATCCCTAAGGGAAATGACATGTTGTATAGTCAACCCAGGCCACTGGCTGACCCTATCCTAGGTGGGTTGCCACCAGCTCTCACTGGGGGTCTTAGGTGAAAATGTAACTCAAATTGGTGTCTGGCAGGAATTTGCCTCAGACTCCAGACACAGTCAAATTAAGTAGAGCAAATTTTCTTGTTTTACCTCACTTTTCTCCTTTCCTGCTTTGGCTTCAGTTCAACCAGCTGCAGTAACTCTTGTAACTGCTTGTGGCTTTGGTCAGGAATTAAGGAATTGTGTGCTGATTTGCTCCAAGTTTTATTTTCAGACTTCTCTCACTGTCTTCCTCCCCTCATTTTCCTCCCCAGCTCCATTCAGCATTGTTTTTCTCTTCGTGTGAATACTGAATGCAATTCTAGAATCTAGAGCAATGTGGTCCAATATGGTGGCCTTGAGTCATAAGTGACTATTGAACACTTGAATCACAGCTAGCCTGAATTGAAATGTGCAAAATGAGCATCAGATTTCAAAGAGTTAGGACTATACACATATGTTTAATATATAACCTGTAATGGGCTTCGCAGGTGCCAGTAGTGGTAACCCGTCTGCCAATGCAGGAGACATAAGAAACTCAGGTTCGACCCCTGGGTTGGGACGATCCCCTGGAGGAGGGCATGGCAACACGCTCCAGTATTCTTGCCTGGAGAATCCCCATGGACAGAGGAGTATGATGGGCTAAAGTCCATAGGATAGCAAGAGTTGGACACAACTGAAGCGACTTAGCACACATGCCTGCATATACCTATAACATCTTACTAATTTTTTATATTGACACATATTTAAATAACATTTTGACATAAGTTAAATAAAATATATCATTAAAATTAATCTCACCCATTTCTCTTTAAGTTTTGTAATGTGGCTACTAGAAATTGTGGCTTGCATTTTATTTCCATGGGGGCAGCGCTGACTTAGAGGTTCTCTATTGCACCACAAAAAAGAATGAATTACTCAGTCATGCTATGGATGAACCTCAAAAGCCTAGTTATGTGAACAATAAGAAATAAAATATATGTGAACATGGCCCTACAAATAGGAGGCACGGAGGATTTAATAAGACTCAGTTCTTCCCAGCAGACCACACCTTAGGCATAATTAGATTTCCCATTTCATAAATAATTAAGTTCAAGTGTGAGTTGTTTCATGTTTTTAGAAAAAGACGAATGTGCACCGGTCAAAAGTAAAATAAACAAGCAAGCAAAAACGAAAACAAAACCAACAATTAAACATTAATGTACACTTTTCTTTCCAGGCGAGAGAGCGGAATGCGGTACAACCAGGTAAGAGCGGGGATCCTGTTTCCTGCACCAGCCGCCTGAGGTGGGGAGCGGGAGGAGGCGGGAGACACAGGAAGGGAGGGGAGGGCGAGCACGGTGCTGGAGCAGGAGCAGCGAAGTCTTAGGGAGCAGCGCCTCACCAGTGCCCCCACGGGGGTGTGACTGTGCCGAGAGGGGAGGCAAAGGCCTTTGGCTGCTCTGCTCATTCCAGCTTTAGACTGTGACAGGAAGGGAGGCTTTCAGAGCTACTCTGGACGGTGGGTGTGGTCCCTCGGCGGCGCTATCCATCAGGTGGGAGGAAGGGACCGTAATATATATTGCAGAGTGTTGAGGGCAGCCAGAAGCCGGAGGCGATCAGGTTGCTGTCCACCTGTCTCCCCATCCGTTCTATGGCTGCTGAGCAAACTGCCGAGGAGGGTTGGTGGGGAGGTGCGGGGCAGCACGCAGTAGCCCGGGGTCCGGGTTTGCCAAGGCTCTGGGTTGGGCTGGAATCCCGCAGCAGCACCGCCGGGCACACGCATGCGCATATTCACACTAGCGCGCACAGCTCCCGCTGCTGCCCGCACTGGCTTCCGACTTCACCGCACTGGGATGGACTGGTGGCGGAGCCCCTTGCTCGGGAAGTAACAGTGGACAGCTTCGCTTTGTCTCCAGCTCGCTCACCATTACCCTCTGCGCTTTCCCCTGAGCAGACCAGAGCCAGTGAACACTTTCACTCAGCAGCGGATAGCTGAGGGTCTGACTTCGGGACTGGACCTTTCCTTTACCTGCAGAGAATTTAAGTCCCTAAGCAGCCCCATCGCTGCCTGGGTACCTTAGAGCCCATCCGTTTTCCCGTCTCCAACAATGCCTGTCCCACCGCCCAACATGAATTTAGCCGGTGGCCTCAAGGCCTGCACTTTTCCATCATGTGACCACTGAGGTCTGGTTTTTGCCTCATTCTGGGCCCAGTGACCCAGTGACATCCTTTCCCCACAAGTTCTTCCCAGTGGCTGGGAATCCTGGAAAGCTGTCCTATTTGGCAACAAGAAGGATGAACCCTCAACTCCCTCCTCATCTGGAAGGGAGTTGGCTGGGAAGAGGCTTAGAAAGCTCTGGGATTTTCAGTTTACTGAGCCCAGGGTCGAGGAGACCAGGGACTCTCCAGAAGCTTAGTCTGTGCAGCTGTTCCTCTAGGATCCGGCAGTCTGGGAACACTGGGATGATTCGTGATGCCAGGGGAGGCCTTCCCAGCATGTGGGCCAGCAGATGTGCAGGTTTACTTTCTAAGAATCTTCTAGAAACAAATTCCTTTTTTAAAAATGAATGAATTAATTAAATTTATTTATGGCAAGTGTTGCCTTTTAAAAAAATATATTTATTTATGGCAGGAGAGTGTTGTCCTTTAAAAAAATTTTTTTTTTAATTTATTTGTTGCAAGAGAATGTTGTCATAGTCCCCAAACAACAGAAGCTACATTTTACACCAAAGTCTGCAAATAGTGCAACAGATGGGGGATGAATTGAGCCATCCCTCACTTCTTCCTAATTCCTAGAACTCATGCGGGAATAGTGGTTCCAGCAGATTGTAGGAGAGATCTGTCATCAAACCCTTGGCGAGGTCCCAGGGTGTTCCTTAGAGAAAAGTTGAGGGGTTTTGCTTTTTTTAATAAATAAAGTCCCCTGAGATGTTTTCTTCCACACCCTCATGGACCTAGGGCCTGGGAAATCCAAGCTAGGATTACAGACCTCCCACTTAGATACACTGTACTACACTGTACTAAGCTGTAAATCCAGATATCTACACTTTGGCCCTTGGCCAAGGTCAAAGGCAACTCTCTTAGTAAACTAAAAGCTTCCTCTTCTAAAAATCATTTTTAACTTATCATAGAGTGCATTGCTAACTTGGAAGTATTTTTGAAATTAATCTTAAATGCCCTGGGTGAGCTATTTCTATACTGTGTCTCCTCTCTGTCTCCCATAGTTTCTTGTCAAAGGTCAGTGTCATTTTGGATGATTGGTTGAGCAGATCTTCTCAACAAGCTGCTGCTGGCCTTGTAGAGATAGACCAGTTTTGCACATGTGCCAAAACACGTTGTATTTTTTTCTCACACTTTAGAATGTTATCTTAGAATAGCCCCAATTCATAATAACCCTGTAATTAGCATCACCGCCTTAATGAACATGAATTTGAGCAAACTCCGGGAGACAGTGAGAGACAAGGAAGCCTGATGCACTGCAGTCCATGGGGTCTCAATGAGTCAGATACTATTTAGTGACTAAACAATAAAAAAAAATTAGGCTGACCAGATACAATAATGCACTTGAAAGATGTATGGTAAATGGCAAATCCAAATGCAAACCTAAGATTTGATTATGGTTTTTCAAACCATTGACTGGCTTCCCTAACCTAGAACTTGCTCCAAGTCTGAATTAGTGGTGGAATCATTTGAGATTTCTTATCCACACAAATGCAACCCCATGCACACCCATGCACAGCCTCCAAGAGCCTGACCACCATCCAACTATAATATTGCCGCCATTTTGAATTTTGACTCCCACGTCTGTGAGGTTGTCTAGGAAAATCACCATCCTTTTGATCACAGAATAATTTTGAGGCCAAGTTCTGTGTTGCTAATGTGTGTTAATTTTCATCTTGGTTGAAAGGCAGAAAGGGGACATTGGTCTCTGGTTTCTCTTTCTTCCTCTCCGTGGCTTTCTCTGTTCCTGTTTTCCCTGCCTCTCTCTCTCTTTCTTTCCTTTTTGCTCGGCAACTGAGCAGCAGAAGAGATGGAAGGCTTAGGCTGCCCCACTTTCCTTGGCTGAGCTGCCCCTCTGCTCCCCACTTTGTGCCCCACCCAGCACTTCAGTAAGTCGGTATCAATTTGATGTAATGCGAAGTTGGGATAGCTACGTTTCCTTGTCAGAGATTCTGCTCCGTGCACAGAGCACCACACTAAAGGAAGAAATCCTGATGTGATTCCAACAGTCCTTTGCTTTCTGGATTGGGCAGGAGAAATTTTATAACTCACAGGAAAAAAAAAATTCCTTAGGACTTAACTTTATGAAATAAATTTTAAATGCATCCTAGACTTTTTTCGGTATTGGTGTCTAACACCTGCATTGAGTCTCTACTCTTGTTGACCGTGAGAGTTTAATAGATAATTTAATGCTATTGCTGGGTATTCTGTGGTAAAACCCATTTCCCCATGTCCATACTCACACCAGAACCTGGAATAGGAAGAGCTGAATTCTTTTCCTGTGACCTTGGGCAAGTTTCTTAATCTCTCAGTGGCTCATTTGCCTTATGTTTAAAGTAGGTTTAATAGTTCTTGCCTACTTCTCAGGGTTGTTGTGAGGATAACATGCAGTGTGAGATAATGAAATGATCAGACAACGTTCAAAAACAGAAACCCAAATCACCATGGAAACAAGGTGGCTCAGCTGCTACCCTCCAGTTATTAAACGTAAAACCTATGGCCCCCTGTCACATTTCTGGCACTCTCTTTGGCATATGTAAATTCAAAAGCAGATCTAGCATAAGAAATACTCACTCTCACATGCCCTTATCCTCAAAAAAATAAGCACCTTGTGAAAAAGAAATGACATGGACTTAGCTAACCAAATTGACATAGATCCAAGATGGGCTCAAAATAACCTTGCCTGTTGTTTCTTTTCGAAGTTTTGGTCTGTGCTGTTATTTTTGGTTCCAATGTTTGGGTGGCATGAGATTTGGATTCCACTGTGTCTTTGCCCATGCATGTCCTGGAGCTAGCAGTATTTGCTCAGTATTCAGAAACCACGAGGAATCTGATCTGAGGTCCGTTGATGGTGGGGCTGCTGAAGCAGACAGGCGAACAAGGCCAGTGAGCAAGGCAGCATGAGTCTCATCTCCTTGATGGGCTCCACAGCACGTATGATTTCTTGCCCATTCACAGAAATCAGTCAAGATGTGGGGGGCCCATGTCTCTGTTCATCACACATGGACATTATCTGTGTCAGGCTGGGTCTCCCCTCGGTACCTCCCAAATTGTGAGCTAAGCCAGTTGAAAGTGAACTGTGTCTCTTGGTTAGGGGTCTTCCTCCTAACCTTTGAAAGTCCTTTGGCCTAGAAGGCTGGCAGCATTGAGTCAGGCCAACTTGGGTGGTGAAAGGTGAGCAAATAAGCCAACACAGGCATATGCATGTGAGCAACTCTGGAAACCGGTTCAGTGTTTGTGGCTGTTTCACTGTTGCTGGTGAACTGTGGTGTGATCGCCCCTCCCTGCGTCCGAGATGGAGCGAGCACAGGGAATGGAGATCCTAAAGTCAAGCAAGACACTTTCAACCCGACCCCCTCCCAGTCCTCTGCTGGCAAGGGTTAATGGAGTGGATGAGTTTGGGCTAGATATGGGAAGGTGCCCTAAGGCTCCATGACTGACCCAATGGGAAAAATCTTGGGCTTAGAGCCAAAGAGGCTGAGTTTGGGGTCTAGCTCTGCCACTTCCCCACTCTAGAGCTCAGTTTAGGCCTCTGTAAAATGGGGCCACACATGCAGAGTTAAGCTGATGTTAAGCATGACAGTGGATTTGAAAACACTAACTGAAAGTGTACTTGACTAAAGCACAGGAGATAGTCCTCACCCTGGGTCCCCGGGGGCCCCCAAAGAAGCTGCAGCCTCCCTCCTGGCATCAGTTTCTTCATCTCTAAAATGAGAATAATAACTGCCTGGCTCTTAGATCAATGGAATAAAGAGTAGTCAAGTGCATTTGAAATGCTTAGCAGCATTAGGAAGATCAGTGCCCCAGTACATCGGGAGCTGAAACTCAGTGATGTGTTTAAGCCAAAACAATGAAAATTAACCCTTCCAATCATCTTTGAAAGTCTCTTGCTTTCTTCGGCTACAGGTTACATCTCACCCCTGACTCCCCCTCCATCTGGTTAGCTTTGCAGGATGGCAGCCTCTGATTGGAGTTTCAGTGGTTTCCCGGACACGTGCTGTGCCCCCCCATAATGTAGAATGCATTTGTGTTACATGAGTCTTGGTCCTGCCTGACACTGTGGATCAGTTAAGACACCCTTGAACATCCAGAGGCCTTCAGATGGAGCATTGGGCACCAATGCACTGGGGGTTCAGGCCTTCCATTTGCATTTTGTGTTCTCCTTCAGTCGTGGGTTACAATGGCGTCTCCCCCCATTGTATGTTTACCTTGGTTGCTTTCTTGATTTCTTTTGTTCCGTTTTCCCCTAGGCCCCCCTGTCTTCCCCCTAAACCACAGAAAATGAGGAGACCTAGGCCTCTCTCAGTGTGTAGCCATAAACTATTTAACGGCTGTATGGAAACGTTCATTAAGGTACTTGCTGGGGAGCCACGGAGTCCGCGAACGTGCCCAATGTAATGGCAGCCTCTCTCCACCTCCTACCCCGGCCAACAGCCCTGCCCCGACCTACTGACAGACTGACATCTGACCAACGGGAACTTTCCATCTGGGCCCTTGGCCAGGCCATGTAGCTGGCTGGTCCTCCTGGTGGCCTGCCTGTAGCTTCAGAGGCACTTTTGTCTCTGACCAGTGGCTTCTAAGAGTGCCTCCCCTTGCTTCTCAGCCCTGGCTGAGTGGGGGGTGGGGAGGGCTGTCAGCCCTGCTCCCCTGCTTGAGGAACTGCAGTCCTGACCAGGCTGAGGGACAGTTAGAGAAACCCCCTCACCTCCCGTCACACACACGTCTCCTAGGAGCAGACTGGTTGGAAGCAACACAAAGGAAAAACCCTGCTTTGTATAACTGTATTTTTATACAAGTGATTTTTTTTTCCCTAAAAGTTGAGAATAGACCAACAAAGGAAACACATACAATTTGTGTGAGAGACAACCCTTCCACCTTGTTTTGCTTCTTGTGAGGCAGTTTGGGAGAAGGGAAAAGAGATGAAGTAGTCCCTTTAGAATTCCAGGTTAACCCTTTACACCTTAAACTGGAAAGGAAGGTTTTCACTTCAGTGAGTTTCTCTGTTCTTGCTTCTCGGCTGCAAAGGGTGCAGGATCGAGCCATCTCAGATAGAACAGCTCAAGGCAAGTTAAGACAGTGATGAAGTTGGAAAGGGTAACAGGTGGGAAATATCCTCAGGGAAGGGCAGATGCACTCTGAACGTTACTTAGGGGAGCAGGAGGAAGGTCCCTACCAGTGACTGGAAGCCCGCCACCATCTAACAAAGACACTCACTGCAGAAAATAAGACTCATGTCAGTCAGGAGAAAAGGCCCTGAAGGCTCCCAGGCTCTGCCTGAGACACGTTTGGAGCGTTGGAGGCTGCCTCTCCTCCAGCTCTCTCTCCTCCATCCCCAGACAGGACGTTCACAGGACTTACTGGGCAGGGAGGGTCGGCCTCAGGTGTGGGAAGAGGTGTGGGCAGGATCAGCCTGGGTCCCAGGGCTGTCTCTGCCTGTGAACTGAGTTCTGGGAAAGGGAAAAGGGGACAGGAGGGCCCCAGTTGGGGGTGCCCGAGGGGTGGGAAACAGCAGCGGCTGCTCTCAGATGCCTCAGAGGAGGGAGGCCTGGAGGGCCCCAAAAGGACCTGGGAGCAGCAGGAAAGGGGCACGTTGGGAGGTGACCCCGAGAGAGCAGTTTGCCATCCAGAAGGTCATGGGAGAAGAGGCCTGTGTCAAGAGCCCTTTCTTCATCCTCCGTCCTTGCTCCTACAAGACTTCCTTCTCAAAAAATCGCACTCCAGAGCTAAGGGGAGACTGAGGCCCATTTGCTACTCTCTGCCCTCAAGGACCTTATCGTGTCACACAGGAGGTTTTTGACGCAGAAGCTGAATGTGGAAGATGATTCAAGATGAGTGCTTGGTGACTGATCAGTACAGAAATAAGTTCTGTGAGCACTCTAGACCAGGAAGAGCCGTGGGCACCGGGGGCAGGAGCAGCATTGAAGGAAGTGTCGGCAGAGGGGAGGATGGACGGAGGAGCTGCTGAGAGAAGGAAGAGAATGAGTGGAACCTCAGAGACACGGACATGTTTTGGAATATGCTTAGCGTTTTGGAAACAGGCGGTCTGTCAGGACGCTTGGAAGGCTCTCTCACCTGATTGCATTTGAAAGCAAAGGTGTTCTGTTTAGTGAGACAATTTCTGAATGGAGAACTCCTACATAAAATGTGTGACAATCAAGTCATCTGACTTTATTCCCCTGACAATCACAACACCCACGGGTGTGTTTGCCCCTTAGAGGAAGTCAGTCCTTCTTCTGCATCTATAGGCTTTGCTGCACCTGGTCAGTCTCCCGCAAGCCTGCAACAAGCGTCTTTGTCAGCGGTGCCAAAACCTTGTCTTTGAATGGACGGTCTTTTGGAATGAGAAGTGTCATTCAGAGTCCAGCTTGGCAGCCACTGGAGCCACAGCATGGCAAGAGGTATAGGCTGCACTGGGCACCAGGAGACTGGCTCTGAAAAGAGCCCCCAGAGAGGGGCACCCTAGACAGCTGGGCAGTGGCCCGTCCCTGGAATAAGAGCACAGCTTCCTCAGGGGATAGTTTGACTGAAACAAAGTTTGTTTGTTAAGCGATTGCATTTCTTTGTAGTCACATGTGCTTGTACCACGTATTATCAGTGCAGTTCAACCAGCTCCTCTGTGCGCCCTCTCTGAGCTCAGTTTGGGGACAGATTGCAGTAGCGGGGCCCCAATCTCAAGGATGGTTAACTCTCAGAAAATGAAAAGGCAGTGTGATGCACTCAGTCCTTCAACCTTTATGAATGGAATTTAATTTCCTCTTAGGATTCCCATGCTATCTGAAAGAAGATTCAGCATGAATCCCCATCTCTGAAATGCCAAACTTCTGAAAGGCTTGTCAGTAAAATAACATCATGGAAATGCCATGGTTATGAGGGTTTAGAGGGACAAGGGGACTTCCCTGGTGGCTCAGATAGTAAAGAATCTGCCTGCAGTGCAGGAGACCCGGGTTTGATCCCTGGATCAGGAAGATCCCCTGGAAAATGGAATGGCTATCCACTCCAGTTATTATTCCTGGAGAATTCCACGGACAGAGGAGCCTGGTGGGCTACAGTCCATAGAGGGTCACACAGAGTCGAACACAACTGAAGCAATTGAACACGCACACACATGAGTGTGTGACAAGGATCAGATAAGTAGCTCATGGCAGGTTCTAGAGCTCTGCCTGGTGCAGAGTAGGCACCAGGGGAGTGTCAGCTGCGAGTGCTGCCGGGGCTTTCCGGAGGGCGCCCACATCCCCATCTGACCATCTGTCACTGCTGTCCTAGGTTCAGGTGGGCTTGGCCAACGTAGGAAAACCCTAGCAGCTGAGATGCCAGGGCTGGACGGGTGGCAGCGGGGAGGAGGCTCACATCCTCCTGACTCTCAGTCAGGGGGTTGACCTCCCCCAGGAGCTGAATGAGACACAGTACGCACCCCAGAGCCTGACCTGCTGCCTGTACAGGAAGAAAGAGGAAGGTAGTTCTCCCCTACAAATGGGCGATTTCAGTGAAAGCAAAGGCTGTGGTTCTGCCTGCAAGGTCACCAAGGTGTTCTGACCATATGGCCCTCCCTCACTCCAGGTTTTGTCAGTTTTGGGTTCCCTGAGGGTCTTTCAGTGCCAGGGTGAGGGTCCTCGGGCAGAAGGAGATCAAAGTCGAGTGAGTACCTGGGACCTGTTGCCTCAGCTGTTTGGTGGAAAAGCACAGTCTGCCATGTGAAGTTGGAACCGGGCAGCTTGCCCTTGGGTCCTATCCAGATGGCCCCTGCAAAATACAGTCTTGGTTAACTAAGAGCTAAGATCGAGGTTCCCTGAGCTGACTGCGGGGACAGTCCCAGCAGACACCTGAGAGTGTGTGTCCCTCCTTTCTGTGGGCAGCTGGGCTCACCTTAAGGGGTCTTAGGTGGGCTCTCATGGCTGGTGAATAAACAGCCCCTGTTTTGAGAAGAAGGTAGACTTGAGGTTAGGAAAGGGTTTAGTGCTCACTGTTCCTGCACTTTGACAAGGACTGAAAGAGGCCTCTTTGCCCTCTGGTGTCCAAGGCAGCCACCTTGGAAGGCTGGCGGGGCAGGTCCCTAGCTCCTGAGCCTCGTAGGCTGCCTGCCATCTCCCTGGCCCTTCACTGGCTGCCATTGCATTTCGGCGTTCCCGGACTCTGAAGGATCTGCTTACTCTAACTGATCTTACTCCTGCATAATCTTTTCTTTTTCTCCTGCTGTGCTGCCTGTTTATTTTTTGTTATCAGAGGAAGAAGAAATGCTCGAACCAGGAACCAGGTATTTACTGGAAAGGTCCGTTAGCCCCATTCAACTGGATGGAAACTGTCTTTAGTCCTGACTTGTAGCACAGGGCCCGCCTTGCCTGTTGCCAATGAGTCTACTTTATTATCCTCTCTATGACTCTAGTTAAGAGTTAAGGTATTCTAGTTAAGAATTCCCAGGTGGGGTGCGGAGGAGCCACAAAACCATCCAATTTCATGTTTTTTCCCCTGTCCCTTTTACGTGAGCATACTAGTACATATGCCTTCTCTTTCTCACCTTCTGAGGAGGCTAGTATTTAATTTGGCCCATTTTAAGAAAGAGTTGTTGTTATTGTTTTTTTTTTGTTTTTTCTTATGATTGTATGCTCTGTAAGTTGCCTGAAATAGCATAAGGGTCAACCAATGATGGAATCCAAAGGAAAATGATCCCTTGCCCAGCTCTCTGTGGCCTTGGGTCAGCTTAGGGAAATGTCATTGAAGTTGACATTGACACCCTAGATACATGTAAACACATGTATCTAGGAGCTGCATCTTAGTCAACCTTTCTGACTAAGGTGGCCACTCAGTGGTCAGTGGCTGACAATAATTTTTTTCTAGAAGTTTTCCTTGTAACATGTGCACTGTTAAACCAAGTTATCTGTCTGGATGTTTAGGTTGTTACATCATGAGTAGAGCTGGTCTTCCCTTCTCAGAGCTCAGAAGGACCCCTGGGGCCGGCCTTGCTTCTCCCATAGTGTGCCCTTCTTCATGCCAGCAGCAGGTCCTACAGTCCTAGGCAGAGTCCTTGCTCCTTCCCTGAATGCTGGGAGAATGGAGATGAGTTGGGACTGAGGGGAGTGGGAGGCAGTGAAGTCTTGGAGAGCAGACTCTAGTTCCCTCCACGCAGAGGGCTCTCTCCCCTTCTGCCATGCGCCTGTGAGGCCTCCTGAGCCCTGATTCCTTCCCAGCTGAGTAAGCAGACAGAGCATTTCTTTAAAATTATCATAACTATGCCTTTTCTGCAATAACAGAAAACTTCCTATTTTAACTGTTTGTGGAGACTTTAGAATTAGTGGTTCCTTGCTTGTTTTCTTACTAATCCGATGGTACTAATATTCTGGCTTGAGTTCGTAATCTGTGTTTGCAGTGTCTTCTCTCCTGTGGTGGTTGCCAAGTCCAATACAACTCACGACTTTTTTTCTTAAGGATTCAGGACAAGCTATACCACTGGTCGTCGAGAGCTGTATCCGATACATCAATTTATATGGTAAGCTTAATCTCAGGGCAGTGTTTTCAGCTCTTTCAAGAACAGGTGCCAGGCTGTTCTCATAAGAGATGAGACTCAGATTTTCATCTTGGTAGATTTCATGCTACTGCTCTCCTTATGAGAGGGAAAAAGCTCTGTAGAACAGGTGCTATTCTGACTGCTATCTCTTGAGGCTTCTGTGTTGGGGGGACTGAAGGTGGTGAGATGAGCTGGCAACTGGGAACACTGAGGAGCAGGGAGGGTTCACAGGAGAACAGTATTAGTTCTTTCCTCACTCCCACCCAAGCCCAGAGCTCTGCACTTAGGGCACTGACTGAGGTTGGCCATCCAATCGGCTGATACTGCTAGACTGTGGCAAGCTCCATGAAGGAAGTAAGAGTGTCTGGGATTTGCTACATGGTGTTCCCAGCACTTAATGTGTGCCTCCATCTATTTATTTATTCATTCCTCCAAAAATATATTTCCAGAGTGCAGAGCAGGCACTGTTTCTGACAATGGCAGCACAGCCATGAACAAGACAAGTAGGCTGCCAGCCCTCAGTAGCTTACATGGCCAATTAGAAGGGCAGGGAAATAAACGAGCAGAGAGATACATAGTCTAATTTCAGCTAGTAATAATGCCTAAGAACTAAGTAAGGGGACAGAGAATGGCTAGAGGAGGACAGGGCTGACTTGGCTAAGGTTGTAAGGAGAGCCATCTCCGAGGAGGTGGTATCTGAGTAGAAGCCAACCTTTGCAGTCCAGGTGGAGAGAATGGCGAGTGTCATGGCCTAATACGGGGCGGAAGGCCCGCATGCCTGGACAAGACTGAGCCAGGAGGATGGGGTAAGAGACCCAGGTGGTAGAAATTCAGCACTGGTTAACAAAAGAAATGAACGACGTTTATTGAGCACATACTATGTATACAGACCAAACTTTAAAGCCTGCCTTTAAGGGTAAACACTTCCATAAATTATAATGTGGAGAGTTGTTTGCTGTGGAAAACTGAGTCTCAGGGAAAGGATCCCAGTCTTAATTTCCTTTTCAGATGAGTGAGGTCCTCTAATCTTCGATCTTGTAGGTCACTGTTTTGTCGTTACTGCGGTGTCAGATAGCAAGGTCTGCTCTTCTTTATCGCCTTGTAGAAACACATAAAAAATGAGATCGTCTTTTTAATAAGTTAACCTTCCCCAAACTCCTCGATCCCAAGCTAGCATGCAGTCTAGACTCTAGATTTTCTTGAAGAAAGACAAAGTCTGTGATGGTTGAGGGAGTGGTATTAATCATTCTTGTTCAAAATCTCTGTGGCTGTTAAACCCCAGTGGCATTTGTTAAGTCGAGCTACCTGGAACAGTGCAACCGATGAGCTTGGTAGGCAACGTTTCACTACCCAGTTATTTGATTGTGCTAACCTGGGAATTAAAGTGGAAGTTATTCACTGGTCCAGTGTTGATAGAAATTTCTTGTTTCCTTCAAGCCCGAACAAGAGGCCATAGACATATAAAGCAGAATGTGGCTGAGAATTTGGACCAGCTAAAAAGTTCATTGTAAAGGCTTCTTTTGGGCTTCTCTTGGGAGACGGCCATTGTGAATGACTCTTACAAAGGATGATGGGAGAAAGAGACAAGCAGTGGAGAGAGTCATCCATGTTCCCAGTGGTCTGATGAGCTTAAGGCCTTTTCTCTTCTTCTCTTTGTTTATTTCTTTTAGGACTCCAGCAGCAAGGCATCTTCAGAGTGCCAGGATCTCAGGTTGAAGTCAATGACATCAAAAATTCCTTTGAGAGAGGTAAGTACGGAGTGATCATCTCCAGCTTGTGTCCAGAGGAAGCCAGGGTGGGTATGAATGCATTTATTGGAGCCAGTGTTGCTGGGGCAGCTTTTATCAACATCTCTTTCCAGCTTCACCTTCAGGGACTTTACCTTGGTAGCTTGAAATCAGCCAAGGCGGGAGTTTACACCACAGAAGTTGGGCAATGCTAAAACCTTTTAATTTTTCTTTTTCCCCACTGTTGAACAATGACCAGGGTGACTTTCAATTGCAATTACACATGGGTGACTTTCTCTGGTGAACTCTGCAGTGGTTGCTGGGGAAAGAGGGCTTTGGAATTGTTATGTGAATCTGTAAAGGCTTCTGTGTTTTAAAAAAGTTGGAAGAATATATATAATATGGAGTGGCTTAGAACATCTTAATTCTTACGTTTTTTGCAGTGTTCTTGGCAAAGCTATGCATTGGGAGGAAGAGATCATACGCTCCCCCTTCCCCTTGGAGGTTACCTAGTTCCCACTTTGATATAAAAGCTTATCAGAAATCAAATGTCCACCAGAATGTGGCTTACTTGGTTTAGGCTTCCTTGGCCTCAGGATCTTTGATGCGGACAGATGGCCGGTGGCAGTGTCTGTGCAAAGTAAGGACTTAATAGGGTCAGGAAAAGCTCTGCCGTTTTGATACTAGTGCATATCTTGCTGCTATAGTGAAACTTAGAGTCTGGGCATTTCTGTTCAAAGAAATAGTTTCGAACATCGTGCATGAATGCTAAGTTGCTTCAGTGGTGTCTGTCTCTTTGCAACCCTATGGACTGTAGCCCGCCAGGCTCCTCTGTCCATGGGATTCTCCAGGAATACTGGAGTGGGTTGCTATGCTCTCCTTCAGGGGATCTTCCCAATACAGGGGTCGAATCCATGCCTCTTGCATCTCCTGCATGGGCAGGAGGGTACTTTATCTCTAGTGCCACCTGGGAAGCCACTTCTAATATCATGTTCCCTGGTTATTGAACAAAGTCCATCCTGGGGAGGAAGAAAAGCCAGTGTTGGGGCGTCCTGAGCAAACCTCTGCTCTAGTCCCACAGCATTTGGAAACATCACATCTCCATAGTTTACTCCTCAACTCTGATCTTCTGCCTTTCTGAGTGGTTAGATACCAAGTTTGGTCTGAGGAACCCAATCCCAAACCCATTTCCTCACAGTACACCACTTCCCAAATTACAAAGCACTTTCTTACCCATTCTTCCATACCATCCTACAAATAGCTTTGGAAGGTATATGCTTTGTCCCTGATGGTTGTGCTCTGAGCAGGCCTCTCCCTGAGGCTCCAGCCCTAGAATTCTCCTGCCTTATTGCCAGGCCTGATTCACCCTTGCCCTGTCCTGCTTCCATCCTGAGACCTAGCTCCAGGGTGGAGGAAACACCAGCCCGTCACCCCCATCGCCCCCAGCACAGAGCCTAGCATCCCTGGGCACTCTGTCTTGGAACCGGATGTGGAGAGCAGGGTTGGGCTGGATGTGACTCTCAGTGACCTCCTAGGGTCCCAGGAAGCTTAGGTTTTAGATTCCACTCCGGGATCTGGGGCACTTAGAACCAGAGAGCTCCAGAACTGCCCTGCTCCATGCTCCTGCTGAAGCATTTATTCATCCACTCAACAAGCCTCCACTGAGCCCTGCAGTGCACTCAGTGATGGACTGGGGTCTGGAAATACAATAGGAACAAGAGACAAGTCACTGCTAGCTGGGAAGGTAAACAGCACGATCAGTGCAAGGATGGGGTAAGTGGTGGGTGGGAGCCACGAGCTCAGCTTGGGTGAAGGGGGAGGAATAGCAAAGCCTCAGAAGGCTTCTGGAGGAGGATATGCCTGAGCTGAGGCTTGAAGATTAAGAGTCAGGGGAAGAGGGGAAAGGGCATTCCAGACCAAGGAAACAGCATGTGCAGAGCCCACAGAGCAAGAGGTATCCTCCCGGATAGGACTGGAAGTTCCTCGTTTTCCTGAGCTCCTCTCGGCATGGCCGGCCAGCCCAGCCAGGGTTTGGTTTCTTTATTTGCTTTGACTCCTTAGCAACCCTGCTGCCCTGTGTTCATTGTAAGTGAGCAGAGCTGGACCCTCTGGACCCTTTGCTGGTTCCTGGGAGCATCCCACTGTACAGAACTCCCTGTATCTCATGAGTAAACTCACTGCCTCGTGCCTCAGCCTGCTGACTGCCCCCAGCCCCCTCGCATTTTCTCACTTGCCAGTGTCTCATTAGTAAGTACTCTGTTGTATCAGGCAGCCACGCCCAATCCCAGCAGCCCTGATTTCTTTCCTTCCTGAATGTGATTTCTAAGGTCAGTACCTCCCGTCACTTGCTTGGGTGCTTTGGAGGAGTGATGTGCACATTAGAATTCTCTGGTCCTAACAAGCCTTGGACCGCAGAGATCACCTGACCTGAACTTCAGCTGCAGAAACTGCTTTTTTTCTGATTTTTCTTTGCCTCATGTGTGCAGTGAAGCTCCTCTCCCTGTCACCCTCACTCCAGAATGAATCTCATTCTCTTGCCAGCCTCGTCCTTCTGCTCCACCTGAGCCTACCTGGAGGCATGGCTTATTCTAAAATAAGTCCCTGGGATGTCTCTTTTAGAGAACTCCTTTCTGGATTCTCTGGGCACCTGGTGCCTAGATTTCACATAAATTACCTTCTGTTTCTTGACATTCACCACCCTGGGTTTGGGTTTCTGACCTGGCTGATCCTCAAGAGCAGCTTCTCTTCTCCCCCTTCTCCTGAAACTGGCTTCCCTCTCCATGCCTTGATGCTGTGTTCCCTGCAGCTCCCCCATAGCCAGGTGCCCCAAGCCCACCCCTCAGGGCCCATGTGCTCTAACGTGTGATGGAACTTTCTCTCTAAGCCAGAGCATTGTGTGTTTTTCCTTTCTTCCTTTTATTTTAAACATTTTAAACCCTCTAATCCATGCAGGGTACCTGTCCTTTGTCATTTGTTCAAACAGATAGAAGTCTTTTCCTCCTTGGCCCCTTTCTTTCTCTCTCTGGGTGAAGTTCTTGCCTATATACCTACATTCCTGTTGAAAGGAGCACAGATCTCTTTTCCTTAAGTTTCTGAATAATTACATGTTGGAAATCCACTCTTGGCTTATTATTCCTAAACCCACTTTCTTTTTCTTTTGACATGAGTCAACCGCAGTTTTAGTTGGGATTATGGTTTTTATTGAGGCTTCCCAGGTGGCTCAGTGGTAAAGAATCCACCTGCCAATGTAGAATGTAGGAGACATAGGTTAAATCCCTGGGTTGGAAAGATCCCCCTGGGGAAGGAAATGGCAAACCATTTCAGTATTCTTGCCTTGGAAATTCCATGGACACAGGAGCCTGGCAGGCTACAGTCCATGGGGTCATAAAGAGTCAGACATGTCTGAGCAACTGAACACATACACATACATGATTTTTATTATTATATTTTTCCATCAGTGCATCTTAAACTCACCAAGGTTTAAGATTTTTCCTGTAATCTTCTGGGAAAACAAGGGGAAAACATCATGGAAAGGTAGGAGTCAGTGGTTGTTCCGAGAAGAGAGCTTTGGTTCACTGTTGTCTTGCAGGCTAGTCTTCTGTCTCTCTGTTTCCCCCCAAACCAATCTCCTGTCCTCTTTCTATGTAAAGATGAGAGAGCTCACAGTGATTTCTCCTTATGTGGAAGGGTGGCTGGAACAGGAGTTGATGGCCCTTTCACCCTGTGCCGATCAAGATAGAGTTTGGACTTGGAGCTGAAATCACTGCATATAGGGTCTGACACACTCTAGACTCGGGACCTGGTCTTTCTCAGATCTGTTTCCTGCCCAAGGAAGAGGGGTGTGAGCAGGAAACACAGGGAGGGGTTGTCACATTGCGGAGTCTCAAGATGGGGCTAGGAGGGACCCACCCTTGAGGCCATCTGTGGGCTTCCTGCCGCGTCCCTATGCAGCAGCACTATCCCCTAGAGCCCTGAGAACACGTTGTGTGTTCATTTCCCCCTGGGTACAGCCCTGCCTGCAGCCTTTCAGCAATGCCTGGCTGACCTGGCTAAGAGCAGGGTTCAGGCAGGGCTGTTCGGTAACAATTCTACCTCCCTCCCTGGAAACTAGCTAGCAAAGTTGGAACAGCAAGTTTCTCTCATATGTGCCTGGAATTTTAGCTCTAATTCTCTCCTGGAGGAAGCTGTCATTCACACACATCACCCTGCTCATTTTGAGCTCTTCTGGAGCCAAGTTCGCTATCCTTGAAGAGAGCCGAAGGCCTGGATTAGGAGGAAAAAATGTTTGATGGCTCCTTTTATGAGTGATGGCTTCCCTTGTGGCTCAAGCTGGTAAAGAGTCCGCCTGCAATGCAGGAGACCTGGGTTCGATCCCTGGGTTGGGAAGATCCCCTAGAGAAGGGAAAAGCTACCCAGTCCAGTATTCTGGCCTGGAGGATTCCAAGGACTGTATAGTCCATGGGGTCACAAAGTGTAGGACACGACTGTGTGACTTTCATTTTCACTTTTATGAATGAGGGGCTTCCCTGGTGGCTCATGAAGTGCCTTCTGGAAGGAAGAGCAAGAATGAATGGTGTATGTGTCTATCAGTCTGTAGTCAATATGTTCACCATACTTGACAAAGGGAGCTTATATGGAGGGAATAAAATCCATGTGCTTTTGGATCATGAGACCACAATAGTAATGCATGGTACAACAAGGAAACAGCTTAATATAGCACAGAGTTTTCAGACTCTTCTGGTCCTTCAGAGGGGCCTCAGGGTTACTGCTGGGTTAGAGAGGAGGTGGGGCTTGGACCTTTCTTTAAATTCAATCAAGGCGTCTTTGCTCATCCGTGGGAACTTTTTTCTTGAGAAAGAAAAAAAAAATGGGTTTCTACTATAAAGGAAGGAGGGAGAGAAGGAGGAAAGGAAGGAAGATGACAGATGTGTGGGTAGATAGATAAATAGATACATAGATACATACATACATAGATACATAGGCACGTGTTCAGACAGGCAGCAGACAGAATTGAAAACCACAGGTAGAAGAAGGACTATCTCCCAGGCATCGTGCGACCTGGGAGCTGCTGGTGTCTGTTTTTGACTCTGTGGGCAGGTTGTTGCACTTTGCGGCCTCAACTTTCTCCCGGGAGAAGGGTGGTGCTGGAACCATGCCTCCTTTGGTGCTGTGTGGTGCTATTGTGAGGATTAAGAGACATCACATGTGCCAGTGTGCTTCTCACTTGAAAAGTGCTATATCAGTAAAAGCAATATATTTTTTAATGTTTTCTCTCTTCTTTCCCCACGAGAAAGTCTTGTGGGGTAAGCATTCTCATCTCCTCCTGTGGGAACATCTGAGAGGTAGACTGCAGTGCCTGGGCTGCCACACGTGGATGGTCGTTCAGGCTGGGCACTGCACAAGGGCACTCATCCATGAGGGCAGGAGGGAGCTGAACTCTGGCTCAGGCCCTGGAAGCTGCACGTCCTGGTTCAGAAAGGGGTGGGGGCGGGGTGCTTTCTCTAATTTGCACTAAAGCATGTTGGGGCTAGCAGAGGCCTGCCACTCACACACATTCTCTTCCCACGGAGGCAGAGTATAGAGAGATCCAAGTATGAATTTCCCGTTCTGCTCTTCATTGCTTACCAGTCTTAGATTGCTCTGGGCTGTTCTGGAAGGAGGAGGAGGTTGAAGGAGGTGTCAGATTGCTGCCAGCTCTCGCAGCCCCCATGAAACTAAGAAGTGCTGCTCTCCTGAGCTGTTTTCCCCTCTGCAGTTGGCAAAAATTGAAAAGACATCCCACGAGCAGGACTGTGGAGAAGCAGCCTTCTCCTGTGTTGCTGGTAGGAGGCGAAAAATGGTGCAGCCCCACGGGAGGAGAATTTGGCTTTATCTGATGAAACCACACATTAGTTTACCCTTTGACCCAGCAATCCCACTTCCAGGAACCTACCACAGAGACATGTGGTAGGAATAGGAAGCACAGTTAGAAGACTATTTGTTGCGGCAGTTTATTAGTAACAGCAAAAGATTGTAATGTCAATCCGTGGGAGACTAGTTGACTAAGTTATGGTCTATCCATGAAACAGAGTACTTTGCAGCCATTAAACAAAATGGGGAAGGCCCAGCGCCTGGCCCAGTAAGCCCAGGGCCGATGGACCGCTGATCTGCACCGAGTATTCCATGCCTGGTTTCTCCAGCATCACCACCATGAAGAAAGTGGTTCAACAGCTCTGGCTGGAGGCTGGACTCAACTGGATGAAGGTTTCCCAGGCAGCTACAGATTTGAAACAATGCTGTCTGCTGAATGCTCAGGCACTCTGCTGACTGGAGTATCTTCAAGTACAAATCCCTCCAGATCCCAGAAAGTCTGTTCCTTTTTGCAGCAAAAGGAATCTTTACAAGGTTTTCTAAAACCACTTTTCATAAGCCGGTGAATATTCAAAGGAAAGCTAAATTTGAAGCCTGTACAAACGTCTCTCGCTGTAACATGTGCCATACTATACAAACTTCTACTTTTGTTAGTCCTTAACGTCTACCTGTCTGAATATTCATGAATTTCTGTTTCACAAGAAATTATTTTATATACACTGGTGGCAGCATACAATAAAATCTTAGTATAAAAACATTTTTTTAAAAAATGAGGAAGATTCCTCTGAACTGACATGGAGGGATTTCTAAGATTTACTGATAAGAGAAGAAACAAGTATATGTAGTAATAGAGGGTATTACTCCCATTGTGTTAGAAATGAGGGAACGTAAAAATGTTGTGTATATATATGTATTGTATTTGCTTATTTTTGCAGAAAGAAAGATAGCAGGACAAATCAGAGACCAATGAAAATGGTTAAATGTAAGGTGTAGGTGGGAGAAAGATACGAATAGGGCTTCTCTGCAAGCAACTTTTTAATCTGGTTTTGACTCTTGGACCACATAAATGTTTTTTTCAAAATTGCAAAGTTTTTTTTAAGATTTATAAAAGAATAAAATCCCCCAAATTGAATAGAAGCAGAAACAAATAAGCTGTATATCAGATTAAGAACCATACAGAGAGTAACTTTTCAACATGTGCTCTGGTCTTACAGTTTTTAACAGCTCTATTGAATTTCATACTTTAAGGCTCACCTATTTTTAAAGTGTACATTTCGGTAGTTTCTAATATATTAATAGAATTGTACATCATCACTAGTCAATCCAGAGATCAAACCAGTCAACCAGTGGATCCTAAAGGAAATCAAGCCCGAATATTCACTGAAAGGACTCATGCTAAAGTTGAAGCTCCAATTATTTGGCCACCTGATGCGAAGAGCTGACTCACTGGAAAAGACCCTGATGTTGGGAAAGATTGAAGGCAAAAGGAGAAGAGGGTGGCAGAGGATGAGATGGTTAGATAACATCATCAACTCAATGGGCATGAATCTGAATAAACTCCAAGAGATAGTGAAAGTCAGAGAAGCCTGGCATGCTGCAGTCCATGGTGTTGCAAAGAGTCGGATGGTACTTATCGGCTGGAGAACAGCATTATCTCCCAAATCTAATTTCAGAAAATTATCATCCCTAAAAAGAACCTTGTACCCATTTGTAGTTACTCCATATACCATTTATACCCAGCCCCCACTGCTAATCTACTTTCTGTGTTCTTTGTTTTAATAAATGTATTCATTATCATATTTTTGGCTGTGCTGGGTCTCTGTTACTGCACAAGGACTTTCTCTAGTTGCTCTGAGTGGGGGCTACTCTCTAGTTGCAGTGCATGGGCTTCTCATGTCGTAGAGCATGGGCTCCAGGGCACACAGGCTTCAGTGGTTGCAACTCGCAGGTGGTAGAGTGCAGGCTCAGTAGCTGTGGCTCACAGGCCTGGTTGCCCCTTGGCATGTGGAATCTTCCCTGACCAGGGATTGAACCTATGTCTCCTGCATTGGCAGGGATTCTTAACCACTGGACCACCAAGGAAGTCCTCTACTTTCTGTCTTTCGATCATACATGTTTAGTGAGATACATTTTGAGAACCTAAAAAATAAAAACAAAAGCCCTGCAAATAAATCTTAAATTTTGTGTAGTAGGTTTATTGTTAGTGGTACTATTGTTATTATAATAAAAATTTGAAACTATTTTATGTATATTGTAGAATAAAGCAGATATATTAAAATATTAAATATTACTAATATTCAGAACAAGTTTTCACTGTAAGAAAAATGAAATGTAAATACAAAATAAATGAAGGTAAAGAAAACCTTGTATCTTAAATATGAATTAGAAAGATCAACATCAGTGTGAACTCATGAAAAATAATATATATATACACTCTGTATCTACTGAAAGAGCTTAGAAGTTCTTTATAACACTCCTGTAGCAATGAACACATGTTAAAGCCTAGATCTTGGTTTCTAAATACCATTCCCTACAAAAAACAAACAGAGCTCCTTGAAGAAGTATTTTTATTACAGGTCTGGGTCAAGGAAAGTACAAGGATTCAGAGACATATTTTATGCCAGAAAGCAAGAAAGTAATCAGTAGAGATCACATCAAAAGGACATAAGAAAGAACTCCCTCTGGCCAAATTTGGGGAAAATCTCAGCATCCCAATGAATAGTGGGTAGTGGGTTAAACACATTGAATTAAAAATTATAAAAACAAGCCCATAAAATGTTTTTTTTTTTTAAAAAAAGAGGCAGGTGGCGGGAATACAGAGAAAGGTTTTCTTTGTGGAAGAATGTCAGCTAGTAATTGTAGATGGAATGATAGAATCAGAAAATCACCAGTTTGTTGAAACCCCAGGGTAATAACTGATTTGGAATGATGATGGAAAAATGATCATTGGATGCTCAAAACACTGGGTAAAATATGTTGAGTATGGTGGTAGGCACATAGATCACTATTGTTTATAAAAATATCTTATATTTTATTTATATTGATTATTACAAAGGAGAAATTATACCTTTACAATGCAGAGATCTGGAATCCACCACCTTAACTCAATGATCAGACATCATCCACATCACATTCTTGCCCAAAATGTTTAACCTGACTCTGATCATGAGGAAGCAGTCAGACAAACCCAGAGTGTGAGACATTGTATGAGGCAGTTGGCCTGGACTCTTTGAAAGAGCCACTATTATGAAAGGCAAACTAACAATAAAAATGTTGGAGTCTATTTTACATTAAAAAGACTAAAGAAACATAACAACTGAATGAATGGTGTGAACATTGATTAGATCTTAGCTTTTGAAAAATTCTATGACAGACATGGGACAATGGGGGAATGTTTGAGCAGAGTCTGAACGTGAGATGGTGTTTGAAACTCTTGTTAATTTTCTTAGGTGCCATAATGTTGTGTGTTGTGTGGTTATGCAGGGGAAGATCCTTATGCTTAGGAGAAATGAGTTTAAGTATTTAGCAGTGATGTGTTATAATGTCTACAGAATACTCTCAAATAATTGAGCAATAATAATTATAAGTGAGAGAAAAGGGAGAGAAAGCATATATGGCAAGATGAGTTTAAGTGTATGATGATGAATGTTCATTATTTTCATTCTACAACATTTTAATAGATTTGAACAGTTTCAAAATCAGTTATAGGAAGGCCTCTAAGTACACTGTGCTGGGGAGGCTGTCGCATCTGCCTGTCCTCCAGTTCAGGCTGGGGCAGGTCCCCTCACCTGCCATCTGCACACACCCTGCCTCCTAACCACACTGAATCATCATCTCCTGTTTCCTCTCAGGTGAAGACCCCCTTGTGGATGACCAAAATGAACGAGATATCAATTCAGTTGCTGGCGTTCTAAAACTGTATTTCCGAGGACTGGAAAACCCACTCTTTCCTAAGGAAAGGTTTCAAGATTTGATATCTACTATTAGTAAGTATTTCCCCAGTGGAATGATCAGTTCCTTGACAAATCTTTATTTAAGTGGCACTCCAGGCTTATCACTGCAGGAGGGGTGCTGTGAAAGATGCCATATGGCTGTTGTCCTCCTGTGGAAATAACAAGATGGTTTATAACAGAAGGGCTCATGGGCACGGTGCACCTCTGGGTTCAGGAGGAGCTCAGAAGAGAAGAGGCCAAGGGAGCCTTGGATTCTCAGATCATACCTGAGGGGGAATAATGAGTCTTCCAGGAGGACTGGACTCGGGGATCCTGGGAAGGTTGGGGGCACACAAATCAATGGGACCAGCAGGAGGGTGTCCCATCCAGTACATGGTATTAAAAGACTGGGAGGGTAAAATGCAGCAAGGAAGAGAAGACATTGAATGCCTTGCAAGGATTCCAGAGCTTTTCCCTTTGGGCATTAAGGGAGCCACGGAAGGTTTGGGAGTGAGGTCAACAACTTGACAAACAAGGGAAATGATAAAAAATACATTGACTGGGGGCTTCCTCTGATGTTGCTAGCCATCAGAGTCCTTCCTGACTGGTATTTTCTGTGGATAAAGGCAAGAGCCCAATCTCAGAGCTGAAGTAAAGGCACCTTGACTGTAAGATGCTGAAATCCAAGGCAACCTTTTGGAAATACATATATATATATTTTCAAATAAACTTCTAATTTTAGAATACTAGAATGCTAGTATTTTGGAATAAACCCCCTTTTTGAAATAAAGTCTTTAATTTGAGCTGCAGAAAAGTTGCCCCACACTCAGGTTCACATATGGATGCTTCTCACAATGTTCTCAGGGATATTTGCAGCCAAGAAGGTGTGCCAGGAGGTGATAATCACCAAGAGAGGCTTGAACCCTCTTATTTGCCTTGAGTGAAAGATGCTTCCTCCATCCGCCCTTCTGCCCTCATACTTCCTGCTCATCTTTCCAGATCCACTTCAGGCTCCAGACCACCTCTCAGAAATCCCAGGCCACAAAGGCACATCCCTGTCTGAGCCCAGTGCCCCTCACTCAGCCGCTGTTTCCAGAAGCTCCACTAGTCCAGTTCCAGAGCAGGGCCCTCAGCAGACGTGGTCTTCAGCCTCTGGTACAAGGTCACAACATCGTGTATCTTGAATCACAGGAGAGAGGAAGTCCTTTCTCAGTTCCCTCCTAAAGCCTTGATTGTACCAAGGAGGGACCCATACAAGTCAGTCTCCCTGCAGATCAGAAAGGGCAGGGCCTCAGGTTCAGAAACTTGTATGCAAAACAGTGTCTGCACTTTTTTCTCCTTACTAAGTCAAATCTGCTGCCCCTAACTCTGGCTTGACTGATAAAATGTCTATATCTCTAGGGCTGACCTGAAAACAGGTGTCAGAGACGAGATTCCAAGCATTACCAGGCTCTTTGAACAACATACAGCTCAGGAGGTGGTTATTTATTCAGTGTTCATTTCCTGAGCACCTACTCTATGCCGGGCCTATGCTGCAGCTGATATTTTTAAAGAGTTTAATAAAACCTGGTACCTGCTTGTGTTTGTGGAGACTCATAGCTTGTAGGTGACAGAAACTCAACTCACACTGATGTAACCTGTAAAAGGGAATATATTGGCTCATATACCTAAAAAGTTTAGGCCCAGCTGGACCCAGACCTCATATGACATCTGCAGGAGTCTGTCCTTTCCATGTCTGTAATGCCATCACTCCTGGGAATCATCTTCTTCCCACTGAGCAACTAGCTGCAATTCTGCCTGGTTTCAAGAGGGAACTTCTCTCTATGTTTTCTCCAGCCAAGTCCCAAGGATCAACCCTGATGGTTCTGACTAGGCCATGGACCCCTCCCTGGGCCCCGGCCCCATGCCCAGGGGATCATGATGCCAGGGTCATATTTCCATTTCTCGAACCAAGTAAAATTGCCTCCCCCTGAGCCACATGGACTGATCTCACAGGTGAAAGTGAAAGTGTCAGTCGCTCAGTGGTGTCTCACTCTTTGCAACACCATAGACTGTAGCCCGCCAGACTCCTCTGTCCATGGGATTCTCCAGGTAAGAATACTGGAGTGGGTTGCCATGCCTTCCTCCAGGGGATCTTCCCAATGCAGGGACTGAACCCAGGTCTCCCGCACTGCAGGCAGATTCTTTACCATCTGAGCCACAAAGATCTAGCAGGTAGGCTTGCAAATGTTGTTTGCATGGGTCTGTGAGGATGAAAGGTGTCCTGAAAAGCCCCTTTTGTTACAGAACTGGAGAACCCAGCTGAGAGGGTGCACCAGATCCAACAGATCCTCATCACCCTTCCCCGCGTGGTCATCGTGGTCATGAGATACCTCTTTGCTTTCCTCAACCAGTGAGTTGCCTGGCCAACAAGGGCCCCTCTTTGACTCAGCCCTGGCCTCCTTGAGGAGGGGGGCTTTTGCAGAACATAGAACCCTCCTGAACTTGAGTAGAGCCCCCCAAAGCAAGAAAGTACAGAGGAAGATTCACCTTTCCCTGGCTCATGGGTACTCCTCTCTCATAGCCTCTCACAGTATAGCGACGAGAACATGATGGATCCCTACAACCTGGCCATCTGCTTTGGACCCACCCTCATGCACATCCCTGATGGGCAAGACCCTGTGTCCTGCCAGGCACACGTCAACGAAGTCATCAAAACCATCATCATCCATCATGAAGCCATCTTCCCCAGCCCCCGGGAGCTAGAGGGACCTGTGTATGAGAAATGCATGGCTGGAGGGGAAGAATATTGGTAAGATTCCATTCTTCTTAATATTATTATCATCATTGTTCTTGTTATTATTGCTGTTACGCCAGAACAGTGAGAAACCCTTTGATTTTCTTACTGCTTTTTAGTCCATACTCCTATATATATTTTCTCATCTGAGCCTTATATGAGGGATAGGTACATCAGTCAAGACTCTCTTGGTTTATAAGGGACAGAAATATAACTCAAACTGGCTTACGCTAAATGGGAATTTATTTTTAACTAAGAAGTCTGGGATCATGGCTATGGGTGTAGCTGGATATGGGGTTCGACTGTTATCATCAGGACTCAGTCCTTAATTCTCAGTCCCAGCTCTGTTCTCTTCTACACTGGCTTCATTTTCAGGTAGCCTCTCCCTTGATAGTTTCAAGAAGGCACCTGATAACTCCAGTTTTTAGAGCCCGTTCTCTCAGCATCCCCAGTGGTAAAAAAGCTTTTCCTTCCCAAATGCCTCAACACAAACTCAAGTGTTATGTCTCTTCCTGAAGCTTGGGTCTGGTGAACTAATCACATCAGTTAGGACATGCAGTACTGTCATTGGCTAGGCGAGCTGCAGGCCCACCTCAGACAGCAGGGCAGTGGACAGTCCCCATCTCAGCCTCCTGAACTGAGAATGCCACTTCCCACACTTGTCCTCTCCCACCTAGAGTTCTCTTCTTCTGGCAAAGAGAGTTCACATTCTTGGAGAGCTCCATACCAGGTCAATGGGTGCTAGTTGGGCACCTCTGTGTGCCTTGGTGCTACGCTGGGTCTTGGGAAAAATAGTTTCTTTTATTTTTTTCAGTATTTTTTAAGGATGGTTTTAGTATTTTTAAATCTTTATTGAATTTTTTAGAATATTGCTTCTGGGTTTTTTAATTTTTATTTTTTGATTTTTTGGCTGTAAGGCATGTGGGAATCTTAGCTCCCCCAACCAGGGATCAAACCCTCACCCTCTGCACAGGAAGGCAAGTCTTAACTACTGGACCACCAGTAAAGTCCCTTGGGAGGAGCATTTTAGAATCTTATCGAACTCAGACTTGACTACCTTCCTGAGGCTAAAACCTTAATATTGTGGTGAAAATAGGACATTTTTTATAGATGAGATGGAGGCAGAAAATTCAGAACACCAACCAACAGAGGCCAAAGGGCTCCTAGTCTTTCTTTCTTCCCAATCCAGGACAACACTCAGCTGTCTATTTAGGTATTACCCACACTGCTTTCAGCCAGGTGCTACAGGGGAGTTTGTGTTTTGATGATCAGAGCATTCCTGGACTCTTGCCTCGCTTAGTTCTGTGGGCACATTTGGGCAATTGCTTCAAAGAAAGGAAACGTTCCAGCCCCATCATTTCTCTGCAACACCTCCCTGCATAGAAACCCGGGCCCGCTGCTCTCTAATCTCATTTGAGGCCCCGGGAGCAGGTCTGTCCCTGTTCTGTAACAGAGATCCAACAGCCAGCGAGCATACTTTTAGGACAAAGAAAAGCTTTTCAGTTTTATAGTTTTTGCAGCCATTACCAGCTTTCTTTTCTTGCTGCAGTATATATATATAATTAGTGATCTGGGAAGATACCTACAGATCATAGCATACTTACCAAAGCAGTACATACAATAACCGTGCTTTTCTTAATCCCATTTGTACCCCATTAACTATTAACTACATGGTAATTTTGGACAAATTTTCAAAGCCCAAAAGGAGGATTTGGCTGAGGGTCTCATCAAAGGGGACAACGTTCGTTCATTCCTCGTATGGTTACTGAGAATCTGTCCTGCACCAGGCCCTAGGTTGGGCAACAGGGAGGTAACCCAGCCAGAATTAACCCCTGACATGGCAGAGGGAGGGAGGGGACAGGCAGTTCTAGGAGTAGGGGTCCCGGAGCCAACGTAGGGAGGTTAGAATGGCTGACTGAAGGTAACAGTGACTTGATAGAGACCTGTAGGATGAACTGGGCTCAGCCAGGCGAGAGTGGGCAAAGAATGTGCTAGGCCTGGAGCATGCAGTAAAATAAAAAGCATTTCTGTTTGACTGCACTGTTGCAGGTGACAAGGGGACCGTGAGGGAGGAGGCCCCGCGGGCCAGCAGGAGCCAGGTTATGAAAGGTCTTAAACCATTGTGCAGTCTGGACCTTATCCAAGAGAATTTTTCACAATAAAGCCCATATTCCTTTAAATGGTATTGTAAATATCACATCCTCCGAGAAGCCTTCCTTGGCACCCTGTGTAGGTCCCTTTACAGCTCTTGTCTCAGCTCATTGTGCTTATTTCAACTTGCAGCACTTTTATTTCTCAGCCCATGAGAGCAGGGTCTGTATCTGCACTACGCATCAATGCATGCCTCCTACCTGGCACCATGCCTGGCATATATTACTATATCAGAACTCAATGAATGACTTGATTAAAAAAAAACTGATCGGCGGACTCTGTGAATGATCCCTGGCCTCAAGAAGCTTATAATCCAGTGAAGGGGCAGCAGCTGATGAAATTATCCCAGTGCATTAATACTGAATTTTCCAGGCCTGGAGTCACTCTATCCCTATGCCCATGATGGTTGCCAGCCTGCTGGCTGCCTGGGCTGCTGTGGGTTTTGCAGGCCACTCTGAGAGGCAGCCATGAGGAGTCTGCTCCTTGGGAGCTTCAGCCACGTCGCTGAGCATGTCGTCTCTTCTCTAAAACAGAAAGCCAGGCCACTTGGATGACTCTCAGTACATTTCCAAAGTTCTTTTCCTTTCTTTTCTGCCCTGG
Organism: Bubalus kerabau; assembly: GCF_029407905.1. Lineage (NCBI taxonomy): Eukaryota > Metazoa > Chordata > Mammalia > Artiodactyla > Bovidae > Bubalus > Bubalus kerabau. The sequence goes on from NC_073643.1 coordinate 19,263,068, forward strand.
GGTCTTTTCAAGGATAAACACCAGGGCTTTACTGCCTTCTAGATCTTACAGAACACTTAGGCATCAGTAACCATTACCAAGAAGACAGCCCAGCAAACTCTAGAGCTGGGGCAAATGGAGGAGGTTATTCAGGGAAGCTTCCTGATGGGTGAGGGGGCCAGAGTGGTTTTCTGTTAGAAAGGTCTGTGGGTGGGCAGATGGAAAAGATGGGATGAAGTGGGCTTGATGTAATCTGGGTCAAGGCTCAGAGGTGGGTTGGGCCAGTGCCTGTGGAAGCCGAGGGCAGTGTGAGGGTACAAAGTCCCCCAAGAGACCGCTCCCCGTGTTTCCTTGCAGTGACAGCCCGCACAGCGAGCCAGGGACCATTGATGAAGTTGACCATGACAACGGCACGGAGCCTCACACCAGTGACGAAGGTGAGTGAGGGGGAGTCAGGGCGAGGAGCTCACCTGGGGGCCTTCTCATGCTGCGTGCCCACCTGCCCACTCATGCCTGTCCACCTGCTGCACTGATCTGTGCAAACCCCACCCCCACCTTGCCAGCTTTGCCAGTCAGCACATCATCCTCTACAGCAGAGAGAGAGACCCAGAAAGACCTCCACTTCACCACATCCAGCATGGCTTGCCTTCTCCCCTTCTGTGTCCTGCCTGGCCTGAGTGCAAATTCTAAGTGACCAGGGTGTCCTGAGTAGAAAGCAGGCTCTGTCCTCTGCCCCTCCCCGTGCTGGGCTCTTGTTCTGCACCCAGCATGTGCTGGGACGTGGGGCACACAATGAACCAGACATGGTCATCAAGGTGCTCCTGGTCTTGTCACCTGGAAGCTGGAGAGCAGCTCCCCACCATGCAGGGTGATAATTCCAGACTGCAGGAGTGACCAGTGCAGTGGGTTCCCCGAAGACGAGGCCAGACAGTGGTGACCCAGGCGAGTGTGTGTAGGTAGAGGGATAAAGGCCGACCTGGGCTCTGAGCGACTCCTCAGACCTTCCACCGCTTCTAGATAAGGAAATGGCATCAGACTTACCTCTGGGGAGCGTGAACTGTGTAGCCGAGCAGTCTGGATGATTTGGGCCTGAGGCCAGCGTTTCCATTAGGCAGACCAGGCCCACTGCCCAGGACGCACAGTGCTGCTTTCAGGGCCCATGAGAATGTTCTAATTCATTTCAAACTAAATTTTAAAAACAATATGAGCCTGGATTATTTTCATCTTTATATCAGTGCAGTCATAAGATATAATTTTGATATTTTCCTAGTGGAGGAAGGGGCCCGGGCAAGCAAGGGTACCTCGGGCCTGAGACTCCCAGTGCTGCCCTGTGTTGACTGAACACAGTCCTCCTTTCTCCCTGTGATAGTTTCACTGTTTAAAAATCATTATTTCGTAGTTTTCTTACTGGCCTTTGTGTTTCTCTTGGGGGCAGTCCCAGGCCCTGTTAGCCATCATTTTGGTCAGGAGAGCTGGGATGTACTCTGGTAAGTTTCCTGGGAGTTGATGTAAGAGGCAAGACTCTTACATAGGTGGGTTTTCATATTCTAGTAGGGCTATTTCAGTTGCCAGTCACACAGCCTTCAACTCAAACTGACATAAGCATAAAAGGGATTCAGATCATATACTTGAAAATCCCAGGGAAGGCATGACTTCAGGCACGGCTGGATCCAGGAGCTTAGTTGGCCTTGTCAGGGATGTGTCTCCACCTTGCTCTTCTGCTTCCCTGTGTCGGCTTCATCCTCCAGGGGGATCTTTCTTTTGCCATGGTCTCTGACAGTTCCAGGCTTTCATTGTCCTTTTACCCAAAGAGCTTCCTTTTCCAAATGATTCCAGTAGAGTTCCTTGGTTGGAATCTCACCGCACTGCCTTGAGTCATGCAGGCAGGCAAGAATCAGTCACTGTGGCCTGAGAGGGAGGTGATGTGTCGGGCCTGGGTCCTAGGGCAGGAAAGTAAATCGGGGCATAATGTTCAGCTCTGCTAGAATTCTTAGTGATTAAAGCCACCCTGAGCTGAGAAAAACATCCTGCAGAGCCTGCTTTAGGAGATATGAAGGCTGCCACCTTTTGTTTGTTTGCGGTGGTTTGCTCTTCTCTTTCCTTCTTGTCCTCTCTTTCCTACCACCTCTAGTCCTCCTTCTCCTTCTGTCACTGTTAATAGCCCCCTTCTCATTCTCTCCGTCTGTTGCTTTTTGACTCCTGGTTATGTGCATGTGTGCATACACACATGTGCAACTCTTGTTCTAGATCTTGCTCTCAGGCTTTCTTCTTCCACTTCTACTGGGGGAAAACACCTCTTGTCCAACAAGATAGATTGATTTCTCAGCACTGACACCTGTCAGGGCTGCTGCTGGTGGAGGCAGACGTGTCCATGGGGAGGCAGATGTGTCTGTGGGGAGGCAGGTCAGGCGCCCTCTTGCAGTGTTCTGGGGCCTCAGATCACTGTCAGTCAGCCTGCACCTGCTGTGTGGCCGCCCTGTCTCCTCACTGCGAGGTGGCAGGTGCTGTGGGCACCAGGACCAAGGAGAGGGACGGACAGAGAGAGCACAGGGGCTTGCTGCCTCAGGACTCCCCCCGGCAGGCTTCACCCCACCAGAGAGAAGCCTTCAGAGGAATTTGAACAAGAGAGTCTCATGACGTGATTTATGATTTTAAAAGATCCCTCCAGCTGCCGTGGGGAGAAATGACTCTACCAAGCAAGAAGGAAGGCAAGGTGGCCAGGTAGAAGGACAGTGATGTCTGGACCGGCGAGGAGGGGGTGGCATTGGAGGTGGTGAGGCTGGTCAGATTCAGAGGACAATTTGACAGAAATGCTGATGAGTTAGCTTCTGTGGCCTGAGGGAGTGGGCAGATGGTGGTTCTGTTTCCTAAGATGGGGAAGATGAGGGGATGAAGCAAGTTTGGGGAGGGGTGTGTGGGAGACTTGGTAAGCTATTCTATTTTAGGTGTGATGAACCCAAATGACAGACTTCCTAATAAATGGTAGCTATTATCCCTGTTTCTACCCCACATGATTACATAGCGACATCTGCAAACACACGAGCTTTCTCTCAGCTTGCAGCTCAGCTCTGTTCCTCATCTTCTCTTCTTTTCTCCCCCTTACATTTTCCACTTCTCCTAGCTCCCCTGCCCCCAACTCCAGTCTACCACCAGTGACTGCTGGAGGCGATGGAGTTGAGCAAGTCTCTGCCCTGGGCAGTTCCTTCAGCAGTGCAAAGGGTGGGCTCAGAAGAAGCCCTTGGGGTCACACCCAGGAGCACCCAGCCCTTGGGGTTCAGCTCTTGGCCTTGCAAACCCTCTGGCCTTTCTCTAAAGCCAGGCAGACACATAGGTTAGTAGGTGCTGCTAACATAGGGATGGTGTGAGAGTCAAAGATGCAGCAGAGAGTACAGAGATCTCTCCGTTTTACTGAGAAGGTGACTCTGAGTCAAGATCTGAGTTTATTTGACCCATTTAGTTGGTCTGTCATTTGCATCAACTTTGTCAGAATAGCTTGCAAAGACACTTGTCAGGGAACCAGCTGGGGAAAGCTGGCTTAACTGTCTGACACCTGCTGTCTACAGCAGGCTGTCCCAGGCACCGAGGACTGGGTCTACCCAAAGGCCACTGCATCTCACGGGGGCACTGGCCCAGTCTTCTTGAGCCAGCTACTCACAGAGAAGAGACCTAATGTGTGTGGGTGGGGTGGGGAAGAACAGGGAGAGATGACTTCCATGCTGTCCATGGCCCTTAGGAGTCGCTAACTCTGGTATTAATAACAACAACAACTGCATCTCATATGAAGCGAATTGTGTTCCAGGCACTGTTACAAGCTGTTCATGTGTAATATCTTGCTTAGTCCTATGACAACCCCATAAAGTGGGTACTAGTCTTATCACTTCCATTTTACAGATGAGAAAACTGAGACTGAGAGAACAGAACTAAATTGTTCAAGGTCACCCAGGTAAAAGCAAAAAAGTGGTAAAGCCAGGTATTGTCGGCTTAGCTCCATGACGGACAGGTAGATGGCTGCATGGACAGGATCAAGATAATCCATGAGGACAAGAGAAGCATCCTGATGGATGCTCAGCACCAGGAAGATAACTGCAGGCTAGAGAGAGCAGGGGCCACCACTCTTTTGTTTATTAGCATTTAATAGATTTGTCTATTTATATAAGTACATGCATGTATCTTCTTTTTATAGTATTAAACATCTTTGTGCTTGCCTTAAAATACAAGCATATTAACACTTATACATGACCCATTTTCTACGTAGCATTTCTACCCATTTGCATCTCTTAGGGTACAGGCTTTAACACAAGTTAAATAAATTGTAAGCATAAATAAGTGTCCTCCTCCCCTGAAAGTCTCCTTCCCAAAGATCACTAGCTGCATGGTCTTGAGCAAACATTTAAATTCTCTGCAGCGCAGATTTCTTTGTCTAGTCCCACTCCATAAGCTAAAGCCATTGTTGTTTTTTTGTTGTTGTTCAGTCGCTCAGTCGTGTCCGACTCTTTGTGACCCTATGGACTGTAGCACATCAGGCATCCCTGTCCTTCACCATCTTCCGGAGCTTGCTCAATCTCATGTCCATTAGTAATTATAATCATAATCACAAGAGCCGCTATACGTTGAATTCTTAATGTATGTCTGTGCTATGCTGAGAACTTTCACATATTCTCTTTTTTTAAATATATTGAAGTCTATTGATATATAACAGTTTATTAATATAAGGTATATGGGATAATGATTTGATATATATATATATATATATATAAATGATCACCACAATAAGTCAGGTTAACATCCATCACCACACATAGTTACATTTTGTTTTCTTGTGATGAGAGCTTTTAAGATCTACTCTCTTAGTAGGTTTCAAATATACAACACAGTATTATTAACTGTAGGCACCGTGCTGAGTATTGCATCCTATGCCTTATTTATCCGCTGGAGGCGCGTGCCTTTTGATTGTCTTCACCTATTTCATCCACCTCTCACCTCTGGCAACCACCAGTCTGTTCTCTGTATCAGTGAGTTCTGTTTGTTCCTGATTTTAGATTCCACATGTAAGTGAGATCGTACAGTGTTTGTCATCTTCTGTCTGACTTACTTCACTCAGCATAATGCCCTCAAGGTCCCTTTATGTTGTTGCAAATGGCAGGATTTCCATCTTTTTATGGCTGAACAATTTTCCATTGTGTATATACACCGATCTTCTTTGTCTGTTCATCTGTCTGTGGACCTGTTAGGTCACTTCCGTATCTTGGCTATTGTAAATAGTGCTGCAGTGAATGCGGGGGTCTGCCCCGGATCTTCGCAAGTGGAACGTGCTCATTTCCTGTGGGTAAATACCCGAAGTGGAGTTGCTGGATCACAGGGTAGTTGTGATTCTCATTTTCTGAGGCGCCTCCGTAGTGTTTTCTGTAGCAGCCGCACCGTGTGCATTTGCACCAGCAGCGCACAGGTCCCCTTTTCTCTGCATTCTCACCAACTCTTGTCTGTTGTCTTGCTCATAACAGCCATTCTAACAGGGGTGAGCTGGTATCTCACTGTGGTTTTGCTTTGCATTTTCCTAATGATTAATGGTGTTGAACATCTTTTCATATAGCCGTTGCCTATCTGTATGTCTTCTTTCATGCTTTATCGTTTAGTCCTCTAAAGGCAACTGAGGTGTACAGAAATTATATAACCTGCCTGAGGTCACACAAACAAGAGGTGACAGAGCTGGGCAGTAGGAGTATTTCAGGGACAAGAACTACGTTCTCACTGGTTAACCCAGGCAGGGCCTGTCACTGACCAGAGAAGAATACAGCTCTGATGGGGAGATGTGTGTATGCAAAGAGATATGCTTGACCTGTAGCCCCAGTAAGAATTCTCCCTCCCCCCAAATTAAGTTCGTGGATGCGCATGTTAGCTCAGGCATGCCATCAGGCTGCCACTCACCTCAGACTGAGTGGCTTAAACAACAGAAATGTGTTTCCTCTCAGTCTGGGGGCCTAGAAGTCCAAGATCAGGGTGCGGTTAGGGTTGGGTTCTGCTGAAGCCTCTCTTCTTTGCTTGTAGTCAGCTGCCTTCTCGCTGAGTCCTCCCATGGCCTTTCCACTGTGCTCATGCAGAGACAGAAAGAGAGCTCTCCGCTATCTCTTCCTCTTCTCAGAGGGACACCAGTTCTATCATATTAGGTCCCCACCCTTATGACCTCACTTAAGCTTAATTACTTCCTAAACCCCCTCATCTCCAAATACCATTACACTGGGAGTTAGGACTGTAACATATGGATTTGGGGGAAGACAGAGTTCAGTCTATAACAATGAGCTCTGGAGAGAAGTCTTCTGGGAACCTTTAAAAATTGTGTACAACATTTTACATGGAAGAGAATCCACACACATCTGTTTGACCTCCTACATGGTAAGAAGCACCAACAGTGTGATATGTGAACAAAGAGGGAAAGGGTTCATGGGAAAATGGAAACAGCTGATATTTAAGGGACAGAAGAAAAAAAAATTTCTTATATTATTTTTAAAATGTGAAAAAGGGGCAGTGGAAAGTAAGGATGTAGTATTTCAACCCCACTTTCCATTTTGGGAAGTGAGATGGCCTGCCTGAGGTCACAGCACAGGGAGCGGATCTGAGCCTAGAGCCCAGTACCCTGAGCCCCAGCTCATGCTGCCCTCACCAGGCACGCTGTCTGCGCTGCCCCACGGAGCCAGGGCCCTCTGACTGAGGCTCCTGGGCTGCCTTCTGCTGTTCTCATGGATGCGCTTGCCCTTGCTTTCCTTCCAGAAGTGGAGCAGATCGAGGCCATCGCCAAGTTTGACTACGTGGGGCGGTCCCCGCGGGAGCTGTCCTTCAAGAAGGGAGCCTCACTGCTGCTGTATCACCGAGCCTCCGAGGACTGGTGGGAGGGTCGCCACAACGGCGTGGATGGGCTCATCCCACATCAGTACATAGTTGTACAGGACATGTGAGTGGGTGCTGGGACCTTCTGTGAAGAGTGTCATGATGGATTAGTGATGTCTGGAAGGGGCACAGGAACAGCAGCGCTGGGTTATACGCCAGCGATTTGCTCTCCCTGCTGTGACACACTTGGTCTTCGGTGAGAATGGATTACGTCTCAGCTCCCTTTGAATGGTGATCCATTTAACATATAAGCAAATTGCTCATACTTCACGGTCCACAGGGACACTGTTTGGTGCTCTTGGCTTGCCATCCTGGCCCACTTGATAGCCTCCAGGGCATTTATCACCCGCTCTGGTTCTCAGTGTCCACTGGATCTTGCCATATACCTTTGCCCTTCAGGGCCTCTGCTGTAACCCAGTGGCCCTCCCACTGCCCTCTTAACTGCCCACTGTTCTCTACCCTGAGATAGCTCTCCCAGGAGAGGGGCAGAAACAATCATCCTCTCATTTCCAGCTAAGAGGGTACTATTTTTTTTTTTTTAATAACTTTAGACCTTAAAAAAAAAAAGAAAGAAAAAAGCTCTACATCCCAAACACCTAGCCCCAGCATCAGGCCCAGAAAGTCGACACCTTCCATTCTTGGAAAAGCTTTGACAGTTCCTGTATACGCTCCCTCCAAGTTCCAGTCCCGCTCAGGTTGAACTGATTTACCAGGCTGCAGGCTGGGCCTCAAGGGGAGGGGACCAAAGGCATGGGGAGGGGGCCAAAGGCATGGGGAGGGGGCCAAAGGCATACATCTTGATGGCAGAGCAGACCATCTGGAGCCCGAGAAAAGTCCAGGTCAGGCAAACAACGGAAGAACCCTAGGCAGCCCTCTGACGTCCCCAGGCCTCTGAGGACAAGGACAGGAAGGATAGAGGAAGGGAGAGGGCATAGAGGGCAGTGGACAGAGCACCCCAACAAGCTTCAGACCCTTCACATTTGTCCAAAGCCAAGGGTGGGGGAGGGATGGGAATGCCTTCCTTTTCCCTGGCTGAACCCCAAGCTGCTGCTCCCCGAGCTACATGAGACTCAGTGCTCAGGGCTTAGCTTGCAGGCCCACTCCCCCATTTTTCCTCCACACCTTCCAGCGTTCAGCTTGTCCCAGCCCAGAACAGCTTGGAGAGACCAGGTTTAGTCCCTGGGGGCGGGGAGTGGAGCGGGGGAGCAGGTAGGGGAGCGTGGTGCCCCAGAGCGCCTCCTGCTGGGGAAGCGGCAGCGGCGCAACCACGAGCTGTGGGTGTGGATCCAGCCCCTCAGGTCTCAATACATCCGGGTTGTTGGGTGCGAAGCCCACCCAGCTCACATCTGTTCTTCTCCCCAGGGACGACGCCTTCTCTGACAGCCTGAGCCAAAAGGCCGACAGCGAGGCCAGCAGTGGGCCGCTGCTGGACGACAAGGCCTCTTCCAAAAACGACCTGCAGTCCCCCACGGAGCACATCTCGGATTACGGCTTTGGGGGGGTGATGGGCCGGTAGGAAACTCGGGTTCATTCTTTCCTGCTCATGCAGTGCCCATTCGGGTCTGATTCGGGAGAGGGAAGGGCCAGGGAGGGAGGCTGTCGTGGCCCCTTGTTTCCCATAGGATGTGACGCTGGGCACGCCTGCTGGGCTGGCTGGAACTGGCCTCGAATGGCAGGTAGCAAAGCAATCCAGCTTGGGACAAAGGTGGAGAAAGAGGAAAGACTTATACAGGCAACCAATCCTTTTTACTTAAAATACTAAAAACACGGGGGAGGGAGAGTTAAAAATTGGCAAGTACTTTTCCTCTCTCTCCAGTTCTTAAACCTCCTCCCTACTTTCTGTTGAAAACCTAAGTTGTTATATTTTAAAATGTAAAGCTCTCTTACTCACTGAAGCGCACCACATAAGTAGAAGTCTCACACACATTGCGTGGGGGGAAATTGACACTCGGCTCCACCCACATATTTGGTGGGAATGTGTTTGCCAATTTCTTCACTCCCGTGTGGGCAGGACTATCACATGACCTTTCTGCCAGGTAAGGAGCTGGGCTCTTCACTCTGTCTACAGGTAGAGTGCAAAGCACTTGGTGGTTTAAAAAATAAATAAGGAAAAGAGGAGAAAAGAAAAGCTGGCAGTTTCTCACTGCTTTCTTAATCAGATTCTCAAAATGTCATAGTCTCTGTTTTTGATGGAGAGGTCATGGGATCAACCCACATGCTGGGTGCTTGCAGACAGAGCCAGAGAAATCAGCTGCAATAGGAACCTAGGTTTACGAATTTATTTCAGCAGAAGTCCCAGTACCTCTCTTCAGCGAACTCTGTTCAGTTAGGGTGTCGATAATCAGCAGATAGAATCAGGGGAAGTGTATGGTTGGGGTAGGTGGATGACAGAGTTGAGGTCCCTTGACATCTAGGGGGGCCGTACCTTCTCCTGCCTCAATTTCCCTCTCCCTCTGTCCTTCCTTGTCTGCCTTCCTCGTCTCCTTTCTCTCCCAGTACTCTTCCACTCCGACACCGATGCTTTGGTCCTGTTGGGGTGACCACAGGCAATGCTTAGCTTGGCTGGTGGCACAGGGTGAAAAGCACTGCTGACTGCATTGAGCTTGGTCCCCGTCACAACCCATCCCCGCAGTCTGTCCCTCCTCCCCACCCCCTCACCCCTCCCAGCCTTCCTCTCACCAGTGCCTTCAGGTCTTTGCTGACCTCCCTAGGCTGGAGCAGAATCCCCAGTGGGTAGAACTGCTTCAGAGTTGTCTCCTACCCACTGAACCTCCCTTGAAGCTGGGTGAGGAATATTAGACCCATGTAATGGATAAATAAAGTGGGTCTGAAAGAAGTCACTGGAAAGTCAGTGACAGAGACAAGACAAGAATCTGCCTTCCAGAGAGATACTTTAGGCCCCTTTTCTCTCTGCCACACCCTCCCTGAAGGGTGAAAGGTATCCAAATGTGTAAAAGGCATTCCAGTGATGCAGGTTTTTCTCTTAATGATTGGAAATGTTCAAGGTCTGGAAAAACCTCATGGAAAACAGCCCTTTGGGGGGATTGGGGGAGGGTGATAGCACTGGGCCATGTTGAGTTCCCTGGGGCCCTCCTGTGCTTGCAGGGAGCTGGTGACTTGTGGTACAGTCAAGCCTCAATGCCTCAAACCAATCAGAAGCCCTCTGGAATCATGGAGACACCTAAACCGCTTAAAAACATATCATGAACCCAACTAACCATGAGCAAAGTGTTCCCAGGTTGCAATCCTCCTGGCCCTGACTTAACATATAGACGAGATTCGCTGTGTAATTAGCACCACTGACTGCAGCTTAGAAGCAGAAGGCCTGATTCCTTCGTGTGTGCAGGTTAAATCTGCTGGCCTGAGTTCTGTGCTCGGACAGTTCTTCACTGCAGAATCGCCAAGTCTGGCTGAATGAGGCTTTACTATACCCACTCCCTAGACTAGTGTGTAGCATGTCTGGACTCTGGGGGATTGGCTGACCCATGTGACACTGGCCAGGGTTGACCTCTGCCCCATGCCCCTGCCCCCTGGCTCCTTTGCAGAGTGCGGTTACGATCTGACGGAGCAGCCATCCCCAGGCGCCGAAGCGGGGGCGACACACACAGCCCACCCCGGGGCCTGGGCCCCAGCATAGACACACCGCCCCGGGCCGCCGCCTGCCCCAGCAGCCCCCACAAAATCCCCCTCACCCGGGGAAGGATCGAGAGCCCCGAGAAGCGGAGGATGGCGACGTTCGGGAGCGCCGGCAGCATCAACTACCCCGACAAGAAGGTGCTCTCCGAAGGGCACAGCATGCGGTCGACGTGCGGCTCCACCAGGCACAGCAGCCTGGGGGACCACAAGTCCCTGGAGGCCGAGGCCCTGGCAGAAGTAAGGGCCAGCAGGAAGCAGGCGCACCAGCTGACACCCCCAGAGGGGTAGGGGTGGGCCCCTGCAGACTGGGGAGTCACTTCGCCCTTCACACCAGGTCAGGCTGAGCTAGGACACAGGATAGATAGTGAGCTGGCTTCCTGTCCCCCTGCCGGCCTCCCCCTCGGAGCGGAAGCTAGATGGGTGTAGCTCCTGGCTAGGGCTCCTGTAAAGACTCAAGGCCCCAGTGTCCAGGCTGGAGGTGGGATTCCCAGATAGGGGATGTGGTAGTGGCAGGTGTCTCCATAAGATGGCAAGATTGTGCTAGTCATGTTTTCATTTGTTCATCTTTTCATTCATTCCCTGATTCATTTGTTCATTTATTTACTGGTGAATTCTGATGGAGCATCTGTTGTGCTCAAACTGGCTGGCACTGAGAAAATAATAATGACCTAAAGTGGACCCAGGTCCTGCCCACATGGAGCTTAGGGTTTAGAGAAGAGAGGGATGGCAACCACCAACACACACAACTGTGAAAATGGCAAATGCGTCAGGAGTCTTGAAAGAGTGGAACTCTGTGTTCCGAGAGCCTAAAATGTGTGAATTGCTTGAAGGCAGTGAGAGATGTCTCTGGGGAGGACAGTACCAAGATCCAAAGGGTAGGCAGGACGAAATAGCTGAAGCTGGAAGCAGAAAATGTTCCATGGTCTTCCAAAGTGCTTAGAGTTTTATGTTTTGTTAGATAACTTCTTAAAAATTTGGATGAGAAACCTGTGTGATTTTTATATTTGCCAAAGAAAGCACAACAAATTCATTTAAGAAATTGTTACCAAACAGTTTGTTTGAATTGTTTAATGATTTGCATAACTACTTTCATGTGTTTTTGACAGTTTTATCATAGTTCAAGTTTCCACTTTTCTCCCTGGAATCTGGCAGGCAGCCCATTATGTATCCCCTTCCCAATGTTTTCTCCCTGTTAAGAAAAGAGGGACAATCAGAATCTTTGGGGCGGTGAGGATTCTATTGCAAAGAGCGGGGTTGGGGACCTTGAAACACCCATCCAAGGTGGGAAGGTCTCATTTAGGACAAAGTGAAAAGTGATCATTCCCTGCCCCCCTGCCCCGCCACTGTCCACGCTTCCTGGCACCTCTCTGCAGCTCCACTTTGAGATCATGGCATCACGTCTCAGACTAACACCAGGCTTGTGCCTAAACACCTCAGCTGATCTTTTTCTGAGCTTGCTGTCTTTCTGGCTCACACTCTGCAAGGGTGGAGTGGTGGGGATGGTAGGGATGGTGATAGAGGGGCAATAATTATATTTTACTTCTTAGTTTTGCCTTTTGGCACTGCTGGAGTAGAGCAGACTGAGCAGTGATATCAGTGGGGGACTTAATTTAAGCAGCCTGGGGCGTGGAAGGTGGCCATTTATCTCTACAGGGGTGGGAGGTAGCAAAAGTGGGGACGGGACTGCCTTCTCTCCTGTCATGCAGGACCCCACCTGCCCCCACCACCACTAATCCTTGTGGATAAAGGCACAAACAGTGTCTTCTAAAAGTAGACAGTGTTGTGGGCAAAGGATGAAGTATCCTGGCGAAGCATATATGCTAATATTGTGTTTGGTGTTAAGTTGCTTCAGTTGTGTCCCACTCTTTGCGACCCTATGGACTGTAGCCCTCCAGGCTCCCCTGTTCATGGGATTCTCCAGGCAAGAATACTGGAATGGGTTGCCATTTTCTTCTCCAGGGGATCTTCCTGACCCAGGGATTGAACCCGTATCACTTTACATCTCCTGCATTGGCAGGTGGGTTCTTTGCTACTAGTGCCACCTGGGAAGCCCACAGGCTAATGTTGGCTGTTAGCCAGTGGTCTCTTCACAAAGCCAAATGATAGGCTGGGACGGATCGGAGCCTGGTATGGGGGCCCAGCAGGCAAGAGCCACCTGAGGACGGGGAGGAAAGAAGGTAAAGGGAGACCTGGGTGAGGAAGGGGCTAGCGGAGACACCTCCAGGCACCAGCCCTATCAGTCTAACCACACTTTCCATTTTTTTTTTTTTTCCAGAGTTGCCCCAGGGCGGAAAAGCTAGTTAGTGTGTCTCAATAGTGATGTGGAGCCAGTGGGGCCAGCATCTTCCATTACCGGCTCTAAGCACTGTCCCTCATTGTCCCCTTGGTGGCCCAGCTCAGCCTGAGCGGAGGCATCCCTGGGAAACCCCACAGGAGCCGAGGACCCTGGCTGGGGAAGAGCAGAGGTCACTGTCAGACAGTTCACACACATCACCATGTCAGCTGTCTCCTCCGTCTTCACTGCCAGTGGGGGGCTTTCAGCTCAGGGACCAGGTGTGGTGCAGAGTGACTGAGCCTTGCCCGAGGTTGCCCAGCGGCAGTAGTAAAGCAGTTTTTCTCCTCCCAACCCCGGGCTTTGTATCCTGGCCCAGAGCTCCCGGGTTAAATGCTGCAGTCCAGCTCCAGCGCCCCCTCCTGGAATGCTGAGCCCCAGGCCAACCCTCTGAACTGTCAGAATCTCTTTGAGTGTCGTTCAAAGTGCTCTCGTACTGATGAGCTCTTCAATGTCTCAGTATCCACAGGAACTGCAGAGGCAGATGAGGATTTTTGTTGCCTTTCAAATTTCTCATTTTTTTCTAAAAAAAAAAAAAAAAACCATTATAATAGAAGAAAGTAACAGTCCCATCACCCTGGGGTAAGCATAGTGAATGTTCTAATATATAACCGCTGAACACTTTTCCTATGGACGAAGGAGAGATATTAACAGATTTGTTAATATTAATGCTTAGGCTCATGAACTCTGGAGTCAGACTGCTATGCTGGTAAGTAGTTGTGTGACCTTGGACAAGTTAACCAGTCTGAGTTTCCAGTTCCTTATGTGTGAAGTGAGCATAATGGTAGTTCCTACCAGATAAGTATGAGGATTAAATGAATTATTAGGGAGGGGACTTACACTGGTGCTCTGTGTTACCTCCATATTATTTGGGAAGTACTATGTATCAGGTGCCACGCCATGCTCTTCAAAGGGACCATATCATTTGGGACTTTCCTAGTAGCTCAGATGGTAAAGAATCCGTCTGCAGTACCGGAGATCTGGGTTCAATCCCTGGGTCAGGAAGATGCCCTGAAGAAGGGAATGGTTACCTGCTCCAGTATTCTTGCCTAGAGAATCCCATAGACAGAGGAGCCTAGCGGGCTACAGCCCATGGGGCTGCAAAGAGTTGAATACAACTGAGTGACTTAACACTTCCAACTTTCAACACTATGTACCAGGTGCCATGCCATGCTCTTCAAAGGGGCCATATCATTTCATACTCATCAACTCCCTGAGTTCAGTATTATACTTAACCTACAAATGAGAATTCTGAGACTGAGAGAGGTAAGGTAACTTGCCCAGGGTCACACAACAAGGAAGCCGCAGAGTCAGGATTTGAACACGTCTGTCTGACTGTGGAGCCTGCCTCTGTGAGATCTACAATGCTCATATTGAAATGGAAAGGGAAAATGCTCATTTTCCCTTATGGTTATGAGACACCCTGGGACTGATTCTCCTGCCCAGCCAGTGACATTTGTGGGGAAGCCTCCCTAAGGAACCCACAAGTTAGTCAGCGCCCTGGAAGGGTTAGTCCCCAGGCTTCCAGCTCTGTGCCAACCAGAGCTCTCTTTGTCCCCAGGACATTGAGAAGACCATGAGTACGGCTCTGCACGAGCTTCGAGAGCTGGAGAGGCAGAACACGGTCAAGCAGGCGCCAGATGTGGTGCTGGACACCCTGGAGCCCCTGAAGAACCCGCCAGGCCCCATCAGCTCGGAACCGGCCAGCCCCCTGCACACCATCGTTATCCGCGACCCCGACGCCGCCATGCGCCGCAGCAGCAGCAGCTCCACCGAGATGATGACCACCTTCAAGCCAGCCCTGTCCGCCCGCTTGGCCGGCGCCCAGCTGCGCCCGCCCCCCATGCGGCCGGTGCGACCCGTGGTCCAGCATCGGTCCAGCAGCAGCAGCAGCTCAGGAGTAGGCAGCCCAGCCGTGACGCCTACCGAGAAGATGTTCCCCAACAGCTCGGCTGACAAGTCGGGCACCATGTGACCTGCGGGATGGCGGGCACCGCCCTGGCCCGCTGCGGCCCGCCGTGGCCAAGGGCGGCCTCAGTGACTTCCGCGTCCTCCCAGGGCTCCTGGCTTTGTCGGGCAGGGACCAGAAGGTCAGCCTGGGAGCACGTCTGTGCGGAGCTGAGTCCCAGGTCGAGCCGCAGCGCGCCTTCAGTCACATGGACCCCCCACCTCCCTCCCGCGTACACACAGACACCAGAGCAAGCGGTGAGGAGCGGTACCCCGGCTGGAGCGATTCCCGAGATCACGGCCCGTGTTAAATGGCTTCGCCCGCATATCGTCACTGGAAAATTATTCTCTCTACATTCTCTCTACATGCATATATACGTGTATATGTATGCATGTGCATATGTACACGTATGTATGCATGTATGTGTCTGTAGGTGTGTGTATATATATATATATATTTATGCATCTATATACATATACTAGATCTGGACACACATACAAAATGTATATAGGATCTCCTTTTTCTTTTTATGAAACTTAGATTTACCTCAGACCCATGCCACCAAACATCTCCCGCTGAGTTATTTGGTGGGATTTGCAGGGACTTTTCTGGGAGAATTTAAAGGCCCACAGTAACTGCGAATGAAGCAATATACCACTAACCTGCAGAAAAACAAAACCAGTCTCCCACTGTCTCCAGAAGTTGTGGCCTTCCAGAACAGTCTGCCCCTAAAGGAAGTGTGGGGCAGGTGGCACCCTGGGCAGACTGCTCCCACAGGTGGGGACCACTTCACAGAGCCCCCTCCCCATCCACGCCCCAGAGACCCTGCCTTTCCACCCGGAGGCCAAGACCAATTGCACCCCCAAAAGCATGGAGGACGTTGGCAAGAAGAGCCCTGACCTCAGCGGCCTGTGTTCGTTAGTAGAAGAGGGGATGGTGAGAGCCTGAGCCCCATTGTAGCACAGTATTATGTGTGGTTGGGAAAAAGGAAAAAAAAAAAACAAAAAAACCAAACACGGTGGTGTGGAACACTTCAAAACCTAGAAACGCTGTAGGAACAATTCTGTGGTAACTATAGAGGTTTAACTTATACCATTTTCAAAATATTTAATTTTTTCTTTTCCTCTTTCTACTAATTATACTGTGTCAGATTCTGGAACTAAACAGGCAAGGAGAGTTTGAGTCCCATCGTTTTTTAATTTGAAATCAGGCCATGACGCGCTCTGGCTGGTGGCCTTTTGCATGAAGCACACAGGGCTGTAAGTACGCAGCTCAGACCAGGCCTGGGGAGGGAGTCCTTGTCACCTGCCATCCAAGAGAATGCTTCGGTGGAGTTTATGCAGTGAAATAGCTGCCTCCTCCCTCTTCCCTTCCCTTTCACTCACCTCCTCCAGCGCATTTAACAAAATTGAAAATATGGGGAAAGAATTGGGTGGGGGGGGCGTGTCACCTCATTGAGCCTCAGTTTCCTGCTCCATAAAATGTGAGCAAGCAAACCGTGCAACCTAGGAAGCACTGTACTGACACGACTGCTCTTTTCATGGTCATCAGTAAGGT
This sequence comes from Bubalus kerabau, assembly GCF_029407905.1. NCBI lineage: Eukaryota > Metazoa > Chordata > Mammalia > Artiodactyla > Bovidae > Bubalus > Bubalus kerabau. The sequence continues at coordinate 19,279,402 of NC_073643.1, forward strand.
GAAAACCACCTAGCACCTTCCTTTTGAAACCTCCTAATGGCATTTGAGAAGTAGGCAGTGGAATTTTCCTACCAGCTTCATAAGAGTCATGAAGCACAATCCTGCAGATAAGTCACCTCTTGACATTCCATCATTACCATGTCAGCCCATTGGATTAATTTTGCCCTCTCCTCTGGTCCCCAGAGAGGGAGTCATATGAAGCCACATTTACCCGGGTGTGTAGGGACGGTGAGCCACACTGCCTTGCCTGAAGAACTGGCCTTGAGAGTCGGGAGGAATAAGGACTCAAAAAGAGAATGCCAGGGAGAGGCTAGTGACAAATTCGACCTTCTTTGTTTTGCCTAGAGTTGGAAATGAAAGAGCCTCAGATCGAGCTAGGAGCCCTCTGCTATTTAGCATATAAAGCAATCCACCCCACCCCCCCCACCCCCACTGCATTACAGCTTAGGGAAGGAAACAAGGCCTTAGGATGGCTACGACTTGCCCAAGATTTAATAGATGGCTGAGGGTGCAGCTGGGTCTGGCTCCTAAAACCATTTATTTGCAAGGATTCTGTGATGTCCAGCCAGGACAAGAGACTTCTCATTTCTACCCCAGAGAGACTCCCAGACCTTAAATACAGTGGCTTTCTGTGCAAAGTATCACATTCTCTGCCATGACTACCAGATGAAACATGAAAATTTGAGTTGACAGATCTGTTGCCTGATATACATAACACCAGTCAGGTCATGTGGGTTTTCCTCTGAATTGACTAACTTACTGAATATAGGCCTGCCTTTCACCGAATTACCTACCTGAAGGACAGGGCCTTTCTGTTTTCTTTAAGCACCTGTTTTTCCATTGGGAAATGGCCGATGAGCTCACATTTAGGCAAACTCACACCCCACTCATCCAGCTCCAAATCTGAGCCTTGACGCAGAACCAAATGGAAAAATATTGCCCCCCTCCCCACCCATCTGGCGCTCTGCATGTCTCAGGCCCCCTCCACACGCACCCAGGCCCGCCCACGGTCATGAGCATTGGCATTCTCTTCTGACTCCTGCCTGTGTTAGTCCACTATATATTGCTGTATTTGCTTAAATGCTGGAAAGTAACTGTTAAAATGTGAAACTGTAATTTTTAAAAAGGCTACAATGAAATTATAGCCAATGCCACTCACCAAATCTTTGCACCTAGTAGATAGATCAATGTAAAAAAAACAAATACCAGAAACCTAACTGTACAGTGAGTGTGGGGGAAATGTAGTAACCTAGTTAGTAGTCCTCAGTATAACCAATTGTACAAGGGGAAGTGGTGTTTACCTACCTGTCCATCACCATTACTGGAAGCTGTACTGATCAGTTCATTGATAACGGGCAATTTTTTTTTGTTTTTTGTTTTTGTTTTGCTCTTCACAGAATGATTTCTTAACCTTCAATTTACCCTGAGGTCAAGCCTTTTGTCTTTCTGTGTTACCGGTGTTCAGTCTCTTTTAGGAATGAACCAGCAAGATGTTCATTTAAAACTGACCAAAGAACAAATTCATTCCTGGTCTAGTTTCCTGGGCCTGGGGCCCAGCCTCCGGCCGCTAAGGACCTTTCTTGGATAAAATTGAGAACGAGCCGTGCTTCCTACCCCACACCCCCTCTCTCCCTTTAGTCCCCTTTCCTCTTAAAGAGCTGCTCTGAACTGTGGGATTCTGTGAAAAATTCTTGCCTTTCCTTGTTTTCAGTGCTAACGATTTCTCACCTTGAAGCGCCTTTTGAACCCCGGACAGAGCGCACAACTGGAGGGAATTGTCAGCTTGGGAATTAGACTTGGGGTGGGGGTGGGGGGTCTTTTCTCTGAGGTCACTGGGCCCTCAGGGGCAGGCGAGCAGTGGATTCCCACCAGGTTCCTATCCCATGAAGAAATCTGAGTGGGAAGAGATGCAGGGAAGTGGAGCCATCCCTTGGCTGCCGGCCGGAACCAGCAGCTCAGTGATCTGCCTTATAAACACTCTGCAACTGGTTGGTGGTACCCATGTGGGGCCAGTGCAGGGAAGGGCCTGGCGCGGGGCTTGCTTTCCTTTTGGAGGCCCTCAGAGTGCCTTGTCGGGGGGGTTATTTCTTTCTCATTCAGGAGGCATGGATGCAGAGGACTTCCTGGGTCCTGGTCGTTACCTGGCGCTCAGTGCATGGACTTGGCTGTTGGAAAACCATGAGGACTAACGTAATGGTTCTTCCTCTTAGTCTCTCTGTCCCTGACTTTTCACACTAGAGCAAATGCCTCACCCTCCCGAGAAACCCAGAAAGAAGATAAGGCTGGCTCACGACTATGGGGGGAGGGAAAGCTGCTGGGTTCAGGGAGGAGGGGTCGGGAGGAAAAGCTAGGAAGGGGTGAGCCGAGGTGTTGCTGAGATGATTTTCTGCTGTGCAGAGCTAGTGCTGATGTCTCATGTCAACTTCCCTGGTTCTCTGGGGTCCCCGCTCCTCTGAGCAGCTGCGTAGAGAATTCCCCACATATCCAAAGCTGCTGGGGGAGCTGGGGGCGGGCGAGGGACTTTGCTGCCAGGTCGGAGTCCTCCTTGCCTCTCCGAAGTTGATCTGCCAGCGTCCTGGTCCTGCCGTCTCAACCTTTGGGACTGCTCCTTGCTGATGCCTCCTCTCCGAGTGAACTGCCCGAGGCAAACGACGACCTTGAACCAGAACGGCCAGGGTGCACTTTACTTTCCTTGGAAGGAAGTAGCTTCTGGCCAGGGTTTCTGCTCAGGCTCTAGTCCCCGGCAGTGTGACTGTTTACACGGTTTGGCAATAGGTTCAGTTCTGATTGCTTCAGAGTGGCTGGTCTATTTAGTTTCCTTTGGTTTCCTTCCTCCCCAAACTGTCAGGAAAATCAAACTGAAACCACCCTAGGAAATTGCTGGTTGCCTGTCCCCATGTGGTGATAAGTGTTTCCCTCTCCCGGACATCGTTTCTCTCCCTTACAACCCAGCGCCCGTGCCGTAGAGTGTCTGACTGGATCCTCTGTTGCGTATTCTCATGGTGCCTGCTGGTTTGATGTGGAGCTACCCTGTGAAATAAAACGGCTTAACTTTTCCCAAATGTGCTCTGATGGCTTTTTGGAAGGGTGAGGTGGCCTGTCGGGGATGGGGAGGGGGCAGGTGTTCCTACCCTCCAGTTCTTGGTCCATGTGCTTCCAACCAGGAAACATCCCTGAAGTATTCCTTAGCTCAGACCCAGCAGGGTGAAGGCCAAGGTCCAAGGAAGGCTGCGTCCGCTGCGGAGCTAACTGGAAGAGGTAAGTGAGGGGTGCCTGCTGGGAACTGTCAGAGCAGAGGCAAGTAGGAGAGGGAGCTGCCATCTGCAGAGAGGCCTTCCAGAGTTTATGACAAATCACCAGAGGCCACAGGATACTATTTCCAGTGTGACAGCATATGTGTCTACACACATGTGATACAGCCCTGGACTTTTTTATGTGTGTGTGAAGTGTCCGTTGATCACTTACATCTGTCCCGTGCACGTGTGCTAAGTTGCTTCAGTCGTGTCTGACTCTTTGTAACCCTATGGACTGTAGACCCCCAGGCTCCTCTGTCCATTGGTTTCTCTAGGCAAGAATACTGGAGTTGGTTGCCATGGCCTCCTCCAGGGGATCTTCCTGACCCAGGGATCAAAACTGCATCTCTTAGTCTCCTGTACTGGCAGGCTTGTTTTTTTACCACTAGGGTCACCTGGGAAGCTATTTCTTCCCCAGGCACTAGATTAAGCCTTTATGTGCATTTTCTCATCAAATTCTCAAAACCGCTCTTGAAGGTAAGTAACTGGCTTCCCTGGTGGCTCAGCAGTAAAGAATCTGCCTGTAATGCAGGAGATAAGGGTTCGATCCCTGGTTCGGAAAGATACTGTGGAGAAGGAAACGGCAACCCACTCTAGTATTCTTGCTTGGGAAATCCTATGGACAGATGAACCTGGCGGGCTACAGTCCATAGGGTTGCAAAGAGTTGGACACAATTTAGCGACTAAACAACAAACCCTTCTTAAACCCCATTCTGCAGAAGAGAAACGGAGGCTCTGAGAGACTAAACAACTTGTCCAAGGTCAGGCTAGGAAGTGAAGGAGCCCTCATCTAAGCCTAGTCCATCTAACCCTGCAGCCTTATACGTTCATTGTCCTGCCTTCCCTGGAGCAAGTTCATCACAGCAGGGTTAGCAGCAGGCTCCCATGATTAAGGTAGCTCTCTGTGGGCAGAAGTCCAGGAAGACCCCAGGGCCTTGCCTTTCCCATGAGCCCTCTGACTGATCTTTACTTTGAAGAGAACAAGATCTTCTGCTAGCCTCAGGGAGTCCATCAGTAACCCCACAGCTACTCAACGCTCCGTGGCGGCCTGTAGCTAATTCCAGGCTCTGACAGGGTGAAAACTGCTGAGGGGCTGGATTTGGGGTGCATTCTGTAATCTATTTACTGGCTCAAAGCAACCATGCTCACTTGAGAACCCCACAGCAGAATCCTCTTGTTCTTTCAACAAGGATGTGGGAAGCACCTTTGTGTGAGCCTTGCCCCAAGCTGGCTGCTGGGGAAACAGATGAATGAGACCCAGTTCCTACCCTAAGGTTGCTCACAGTCTAATTGCACAAGACGATCACTCCAGAATCCTGAAATTAACTTGGGCTCCTTATGACAGTGTTCAAAATGACGGCATCTCTGACCCACAGAGGCACAAAAAAAAGGCATGTTTTAGCTGCCTGATGGCTTTGCCAGCCACAAAGCAGTCCTTTGCTGGACTGCTTACTTCAGGGCATATCTGTTTAGGATTCTGTGAATGACAAACTATCTAACCCAAACAGCCTTAAGGAAAGAGAATTTATTGGCCCACACTGCTGGGAACTCCAGGCTAGGACAAGGTCCAGGCACAGATGTTCAGAGCGTGGTGCTGTCTCCTAGCCACAGTCCCTTCCTCTCAGGTGGGCTTTGCTGAGCTCTGCCTGTTAGCTCGGAGAATGCAATGGCACCCCCACTCCAGTACTTTTGCCTAGAAAATCCCATGGACGGAGGAGCCTGCTAGGCTGAAGTCCATGGGGTCGCTGAGTGACACGACTGAGTGACTTCACTTTTACTTTTCACTTTCATGCACTGAAGAAGGAAATGGCAACCCACTCCAGTGTTCTTTCCTGGAGAATACCAGGGACAGGGGAGCCTGGTGGGCTGCCGTCTATGGAGTTGCACAGAGTCGGACACGACTGAAGCGACTTAGCAGCAGTAGCAGCAGCAGCCTGTTAGCTTAAACAGAGTACAGGGACTCTCTGATATCTCTTGATTGCCCGATGGCTACAGAAGCTCCCCCTGCCTGCACCTCCTTGTCTTCAACACAAGGAAAGCCTTAAGTTTTATTCACCTTAGTCAGAATTGCCCTGCAGGTCATTCCTGAAGCAGCTAGAGGTAAGCAAGCCCCAATGTCCAAGGCGGTGTCAACCCCACCCACACTTTCTATCAGGAGATCCTGGGGGTTGTCCTCATACTCTAGACCGTGGTAAATAAAAAATGGTCACCGAGTTGTAGGGTGATTAGTTATGCAGCAATAGCTAACTGATAATGCTCATGTAGATACATTCCAACTTTGCGTTTATACCTGGACTCCAGGTTAACTTAATAAAGCTAATACTCATCGATCATATGCTGGATGTTCTTCCCAGAACACAGTGCAGAATACTTCACATACTCCACCTCCCTGAACACTTAAGACCACCCACAGGGGTCATTTCTGTTAGCATCTCTATTTGACACATGAGGAGGGTGATGTGCAGGGGCTTTAAGTCCAGGATTCCATATCTGCTCTGCTCCACTGACCCCCCATCTCTAGGTAAATGCTTTGCCTTCCCACAGCACCCATGGCCTAAGAAGAGTACAGACATTCCCATGCATGTGAATGAGGACTCTAAGGCCAGATCGCCTGGCCCTCCCCTCTTTACTAGCCAAGAAGCCTCAGGAAAGTTCTCTACAGTCCTGCCCCTCAGTTTCATCACCTCTAAAGCAGGGACAGTACCAGTACCCATTGCGGAGGCTTGTTGTGAGAAGTAGGTAAGTTAGTACATAAGACGTGCTTGGGACAGTGCCTGGCACAGAAAAAACTCTCAATACATGTAACTGCTATAAAGATGATCTTTCCTTCTGGAGAGTCCTAATTCCAGTGCCCCAGGCCCAAAGCCAAATTTGTCCTTTTCCACAATGGGCCTTGGGGCCTTTGTGTAAGCTGACTGACTGCTTCTAGTGCAGAGCCCCAAATGAGAACATACATGTTTATAAATCATCTGTACTGAGCACTTACTGTGTGCCAAGCACCATTCTAAGCAACTCAACATGGACGATCTCATTCTCTTCCCACAGAGAAACTATAGGGTATTAACTATTATTGAGCCCCATCAGGTTCAGAGAAGTAGTTACTTTCTGCAGAGCACACAGTTGATAAACGGTAAACTTGAATACCTGTGGAAGAGGCCAACTCAAAACAACAGAGGTGGCTGGTACCGCCTGGACCCCCATCCAGGCCCCCATATAAATGATCTTGTTTCCAATATGCCCAGCCTAGGTATCCATTTCAGCAATGTCAGACACATAGACACCCATGTCTGTACCGACCCTTCGAGACTCCTGGTGGCCCCCAGATACACAGACACGACTTAGACAAGTGGCTGCAGGATGGCAGAATCAGGGCTGAATGTGACACTTGACGCTTAGAGGCCCAGCACAGGCCCCTTAGTGGACGCTTGATTAAATGCAAGGATCATAAATACATGTGGAATGCTTGGGGTGATTTCTCCTCTGCATCTCCTTCTCAAAGCTGGGGCCCACATCCAGCCCAATACCCTACTGCCATCATGTGGCCATTTGTGAAATAGCAGGTGGGATTCATCGTCTCTGATCTAAGGCTATTGGTCAGAGCCCTGGTGATGATCACTTGAGCTTCTGATTGGCGTCTGAAGGGAGGGAGTCTTGGGAGAACTGAACCCGCAGGATCTGACATCATCTCTGGGTAGACAGTGCCGGAACTGTGTCGACTTGTAGGACACTCCACAGGGGTTGTAAAGGATTGCTTATTGTGAGGAAAAACCACACATTTGGTGACCAGAAGTGTACAAAGTGAAGTGTCATATGTGTCTAGTGAAGGAAACTCAGGGGAAGAGAGACGCAGTAGGGAGCAGTTGGGTGTTCCCTAAATCGTTCATCTAATTCAGTCTTGTAACTTGAGACCTGGGTTTCAATGTTTGATTAGGTTCAGTTTCACCCTTTCCAGGCAGCAATGCTTCCTGGAAGGTGTGTTCTCCACATCATGTCACATCAAGGGCTCTGTGCTCTTTGGTTCCCCATTTCAGGATTGCTGAGGTGGGTTGGTAGGTTCAGGTGGGTTCACCCTCAGCCCGTCACCGTGGCCTGATCATTTGGAACCTAAGTATCCCACCCCCCAAGAACCCCAATAGTCTTACAACGATTTTATAATTTTATTTCTTCTGTATTGATCAACTAGAATTTTCATCAACAAAGGCTAGTATTTGCTTAAAATAGAGTTCATTCTGGAAGAGAAGAATAAATGCTTAATTATTTCTCCTTATTTATCAACTTTAAGAGCAAGAAACAGTACAATCCCTACCTCCATTGGTAGAAAATGAGGACTTTCTTTGTTTCTGCTGAGACCCATTATAAATTCCTGGATTTTAAAATAGTCAATGCATTCCAGTGAGTTACAGTCAATATTCTTTCTATGGCTTACGTCAGCAGGGGCAGCTTTAAGCTGGCTCCATTCATTTTGGGTAACTTCCTCATTTGGGCACAATAAGATTTCCCGGGCTCCTCTTGCACTTACTCTGCCCCAGGTCTAAAATGAGCCATGTTTCCAAGGAGCCCTGATTCCTTTTAATGGGGACAGTATTTAGGGACCCCCCCCCAACCTGTGCACTAGTCAATGGTGGGGCTGAGATTTGAACTCAGGCAGTCTGACTTCAGAGCCAGTATTCTTAACCGCTCTGCCCTCTGGTTAACAATGGGTATTAATGATAATAGTAGTCATATTTATTACTATTACTCCTACTGCCATAACCAGCCACTCACTATATGTCAGACACCTTAGTAGGTGCCTCCCAACATTTAAAAAACATTTTAAAAACAAAATTATTCTAAAAGCCCTTGGACACAGGTATTGTATTCTTATCTTACAAAAGACGAAACTGAAGCTCTGAAAGGTAAGTGACTCATCCAAGATCACCTGGTCAGTGGCAGAGCATGGATGAAAACAGGTCTGTGTGACTCTGAATCTTGTTCCTTTAGTCAACAGAGAATTCAGTCCTGAGTGATTCCCACCCTGCCTCCTTCCAGTGGTCCCTAGCTCTGCTGTGGGACTGTCTGTGTCCCAGAGTCCCCGGGCCAGGTGATCCACACATCCTCATTCGAGGCATGGCAGGGATCCTGGAGGAAGAATGGGGGACAGAGAGGAGTGTGATGAAGAGAGACCCCAAAAAGGAAGGTGCAGGGAGGGCCAAGACCTCTCAAGATATAACCAGACCAGGCCCTGTATTTAGCTGGAAGATATTCCCCTGATTAAGGTTCTCAGATTTGGGAAATAAAACTACAAGATGCTCAGTTAAATTTGAATTTCAGACACACACTGAATAATTTTTTAGTCTAAGTATGTCACATGCCATGTTTAGGATCTACTTATATTTAAAAGGGCTTCCCTGACCTGATAGCTCAGTTGGTAAAGAACCTGCCTGCAATGCAGGAGACCCCGGTTCAATTCCTGGGTCGGGAAGATCTGCTGCATAAGGGATAGGTTACCCACCCCAGTATTCTTGCGCTTCCCTGTGGCTCGGCTGGTAAAGAATCCACCTGCAATGTGGGAGACCTGGGTTTGATCCCTGGGTTGGGAAGATCTCCTGGAGAAGGGAAAGGCTACCCACTCCAGTATTCTGGCGTAGAGAATTCCACGGACTGTATAGTCCACGGGGTCGCAAAGAGTCCAACACGACAGAGCCACTTTCACTTTCTGTACTTAATCTGGCAGCCCTGTCCTGGATCCTCACAATAGGAGAGTCTACTGAGCACTGACTTGAGTTTTTTGTACAGAACATTTTGTTTTTACTTCTGAATAAGGAAGTACAATCTCTTTATTGATCTAACAGAAGGAGAATGTCTGTGGAACCAGCAGCTTGTTATAGGAGATTGACTCCCACGGGTGGATAAATATTATGGGGGGAGGGAAGACAGATGCTTTTTTTTTCTGAGCTCAAAGTGGCTTTCAGAACCTGCTTGTGCCCTCATGTGGACTTTCCTTCCCCGGGCTCAGAGGTGGGCTTGAGCTGGTGCTGTTGAAGAGGGTGGGAAGGGAACTGCTCAGTCAGGGAGGAGATTTATGGGAATGTGGGCTTATTCCGGTGATTCACTCAGTCATTCAGTCTCACCAAGCAGCTGGTGGCAGGAACTCAGAGGTGAATGGCATTGGGTGCCGCCCTGGAGGCTCTTCAGAGCCGTGGGGTGGATTTGGACCCCAGGGTTCAACAAGTGATGCCTGCTTTTAAATCTGTCTTCATAGTTGAATGAAGAGTCTGACTCTTTGCAGCCCCATGGACTGTAGCCCGCCAGAATCCCCGAGTCCAAGGGATTCTCCAGGCAAGAACACTGGAGTGGGTAGCCATTCCCTTCTCCAGGGGATCTTCCACCCAGGGATTGAAGCTGGGCCTCCTGCATGGCAGGCAGTTTCTTTACCATCTGAGCCACCAGGGAAGCCCAGTTGAATGGGAAGCGTGCATTTCTTTCTCTGTCTTCTCTCTCCCCATCCTTCCCTATTCCTTTTTCTCTTTTCTTATCTCCTCTCTATCTTTTTCTCACCTTCTCAGCACTTTGCTACCTTAAACTGTGTAACCAACTAGTTCCATAAAGGAACAATTACTGGTGCACTCAGACTTGGGATCTGCTCTTGGTCTCATTTTCTTTTTCTTCCCAAGCCTACACTCTCTTCCTGCATCTAGAACTAGGCAGTACATCCAAAGAAGCCTGGATCCAATGTATCCAGTGCATCCTCGAGTTCATTTACGTTTCCTTTTCTGATTGGCTGACACAAACCCACTGCACCCCCTAACCTGCCACTGTCCACCTTCCTTTTGGAGCCCCACTAGGTCCAGCATCCTGGGGTTCTTAGATCTCTGCCCTGAGGCCTTGTCTGCTCAGTTATTCCTCCATAAAGTGTCAATGGGTGATCCCTTCTGCTTTGGTGCTAAAAGATCTAGATTCGAGGCTGGACTTTCCCACTGATGAGCTGTGTGATCTTGAATGAGTCCTTTTGCCTCTCTGAGGCTCAGTTCCTATATCTATAAAAGGGGAATAATTCTCATGATGAGGGCCTTACGAGAATATTCTGTACTGGTTAATATAGACTCTTAAGCTAGACTGGCCAAGTTAAGTTCTTCCTCTTCCACTTACTAGCTGCTGCTGCTGCTAAGTCACTTCAGTCGTGTCCGACTCTGTGCGACCCCATAGACGGCAGCCCATCAGGCTCCCCCATCCCTGGGATTCTCCAGGCAAGAACACTGGAGTGGGGTGCCATCGCCTTCTCCACCACTTACTAGCAGAATTCCCTAAGTCAGTTAATCTGTATATTTCCCTTTCCTCATTTGATTGGAGTGAGTCTGAAATAAGTCAATATGTGTAAAAACATATAGGACAGTGCTTTGTATACAAGAGCCTCTTAAGTGTCAGCTATTATTATAAAGGATATTAAAGTCCTCTGTCCAAATGCTGTTAATATCATTACTGCCCAGTGAGTCTTTGGGCATAGACTGGGAAAAATCATTAAGTACATCTCTGGCTCAATTAAGTACAAACTCTGGTCAGAGTTTCTTATGAAGAGGGTCCAAAGTAGTGAAGCCTTAACTTCTCTGAGCCTCAGTGTCTTTGTCTTTAAAATGCCAATGGCAGCCTCACTTTTGCCTACTTCAGAGGGAAGCTGTGACTGGCCAATGGTAAACACTTCAAAAAATGATTGCAGGAATGGATGCATGGACCACATGTGGTGGCAGTGGAAAGCCACAGGGGTCTTCCTGAGCAATATAACTGTGCTGACTTGCTGCCCATGAGACCTCAGGTGAGAGGCACACATCAGTCAGCCTATCTGTGAGTGCTGAGCTGAGCAGACAGTCTGGGTGATGTGCTGGACGGTGCTTCATGTTTGGATAACAAGCACTCATACTCACTTGGTGAGAGTATAAATGTATTGGTTCAGCCTTTTTGGAAAGTCATATGGTGCTCACTATTATGGTGGCAAAAGAGCACACAAATTGACTCAGTAGTTCGATTTACAGGAAATTATCCACAGATATTCTGGCTCAGGTATGCTAAGATTTATATAGATAATGTGTTCATTGCAACTGTTTGTAATAATGAAAAACTGGCAACAACCTAAATGGTTGTCAGATGGGCATAGGTAAATAAATTGTCCACATCTGCATTACGGACTACATAGCTAGTAAAAGGAATGAGATATACCTACATGTATTAACATGGAGAAGTCTCAGGATGTCTATAGGTAAACAGAAAAATTCAAGTTGACAGAGGTGTGCATTTAATAACATTTGCGGGAAAAAACCCTGTATCTGCGTTTCTGCACAGGAAATATTTGGAAGGCTATGCTCTAAAGTTAAGATGTTAAATTAGGTTAACCATCCTATGCGAGAAAAGAACTCCTATTTTAAGTCCAGAGGCTCTTTTGTAGCCTGGTCAAAGACATTGTGTAACTCAAAGAAACTCTATTCACTTTTTCTGAGCCGAAGCTTTCTCCTGCGTAAACTAATAATGATAATACTTACCTCGCAATGTTGTGATGGAGTGAGATGGACAAATGGATGTGAAAACCCCTGCTCTGAGCAGATCTTTATGGCAATCAGAGAGGGCGACCCAAAGGAGGAGGCATGAGCCTAGACTTGGAAAGGTTTGGCAAGGCCTGGATGAAGTTTGATTCCAGGCTGTCTTTTTCTAAAATTCAACAGGCATTCAGTTAGTAAGGTGCACTACAAAACCCGCCTGCGGGCTTTTTAACCACACAGTTGCGCACAGAGCCGTTGTGGGAGCCTGGCGCTTGAGCAATAAGATCTTTGGCTGCGCTCCGCCCACGTACTGCAACTCCCAGCATGCTCTGCAAACGCGTCAGGCGCGTCGCGGACTAATGACGTAGCTCGGTAGCGCGGGGAATTTCGAGTGGCTGAGGAGCGCGGGAGACCAGCGGGTAGCGGACCCCCCCTCAGTTTCTTTAGAGGAGACCATGGACTCCCTGGCCGAGCCCCGGTGGCCTCCGGCCCTGGCAGTCATGAAGGTGAGTGCCTTGGGGAGGTCGGGGCCGTCTGGGCGACCGCGAGAGGCCAACCCCATCTTGAGGAGAAAAAACCGGGCGCCAGCGGCCAGCTGGGCCAGGGTACTCGGCTCTGCCCCGCTGCTTGCCCTCGCGTGACGCTGGGCCTGTTTCCTCCTCTGGCAAGTGCCGGGAACAGGCCTCGGTCACTGATGGTGAGCCGAGATTGGTCGTCGTATGGAACGAGATACTCTGCGGTTCAGTCACAACAACAACAATGATCCTGAGAGAAACATTACTCCAAACTGTGGAAACGACAGTGACGCCTAATCTTTTCTCAGGGCTCACGGCGTGTCAAACATTATGTAAACTCTCCCAGTACTTTAGTGGAGAATCTCCCACAGTGACACCCGACAGAGTTGGGTGGATCTTGCCTCAAAAAACATTTATTTAATCACCTAGCAAAGCAGGTGGCCTCCTTTACATTTTCTTTCATTTCTTTTAATTACGCTCAAGAAGCCTAGTGCTAATTTGCGTTCAGTCCTCCCTAACTGTGTTCTAACTCTTAACTCTTATACATCTCTTTCTCTCTCAGACACATCTGGATTCTCGCTTAGACTCGCTTAGACCAGCCTTTCATTTTATTGAAGTCTTTTACTATTAAATAACATTGATTTTTGCTCCATGGACAATAGTGGTGAGGCCTGGATTCCTACAGTGTTTGATCGAGAGCGAATACACTGTGCTGTACTAGCTAAGAATCAGTTGCCTGGTTTTTCTCCTTGTTCTGTGATTATTTCAGTGTGTGACTGAGCAGGATCACGTTCTCCTTCTGTTGCTCCGTTTTAACTAGGAATTATGGTATCTGCCCCACTCACTCATAAGATGAGTTTGAGGATAAAGTGAAGGGACTTGGAAGAGGTTAATATCTGCTGTCATCAGTGTCATCTGAAGTGCCTGGTGACTTGAGATGTCCCCATAGTGAAAAGCTGACATCGTGGAAGGATTTTGGAAAGCTGTGGTTTTGCGTTTGTGGTGGTCTTGGCACCAATGTACAGTGGAGAAGAGCATATATTGAGTTCCAGTGGTTCTGTATTAAATTAGTCTCTGCCTCCTATTTAACTGTGTGACCTTGATTCAGTTACTTAACTTTGCTGAGCCTGAATTTCTTCAACTATAAACTGGAGACAGAAATAGTTCATATAATTGGTTAAATGAGTTGATGTATGTGGGTGGGGATCCTGTTTGGTTTATTCACTGTGCCTAACACAATGCCTGGCACATCGTGGACGCTCAAAAATTATTTGCCTATCGATTGAAGGTTTTTTTGTTGTTTAGTCGCTAATTCGTATCTGACTCTTTTGTGACCCCATGAGCTATAGCCAGTCAGGCTTCTCTGTCCATGGGATTTCCCAGGCAAGAATACTGGAGTGGGTTGTTATTCCAGGGACAAAGAATTAGCTGTTTCCAGAAGTAGCTCTATTTGGAGTTCTTTCTTATAATGAATAGAAACCAAACCCCAAATCCATAATTCCTAACTGAGGATCCATGGAAAAACTTTGGTGTTTGGAATTACTGATATATTGTTTTCTGTATGTATTTTTTTTAAAGAAGAGAATTCATAATTTTCATTTATTTTTCAAAGGGATCCGTGATCCAGAAAACTTAAGAACCATTGCTCGAATGATTCAGTCTTCTCACCTAGTCTGTACTTCCCACCTCTACTTTCTCCAAGTTGAGGAAATCTTTAGGGCATCCACTGAACTGGACGTTTGTTCAGGAGTGTTATAGCTCATCGGATGTGGTGTCACCTTCCACGGATCTTGCTCAGCACATCTGGCAGAACCACTCCTCTAGGAGAGGATGGCAATAGGGAAGGAAGCAAATAGACCAGGTGCCAGGTCTTTGGCTTCTGGTTCTGCCTCTGCTCTTAATTGATTTTCAGCACCGTCCTCTAGCTTTTTGCATCAGTGATATATTACCACCCAAAATAATTGTAGATTTGGGCATTTGAATGTTTATTTCCTTGGTTTTACTGTTCCAGAAATTTGGTTTTGACAGATTATAGATGTTTGTTTGTAGATAGTAGAACAAATTAAAATTTAGAGTAGGATAAAGGAGAAAATGAAAGTTATGTAGCATCCTACTATCCAGAGAGAACCACTGTTTAATGTTTTCTCTTATCGTCCTTCAGTTTTTCTCATGTCTGCTTATGCACACATATACTCACCATGTGTATATGTATTTAAAATTCAGAATCACCATGGAGTCAGTTTCTTGGATTTGACTCCATTTGTAATCTCTATAGGCTTCATCTGTAAAATTGGCATACGGATGCTATAGACCTCCTAAGACTATTAAACTACATAGTTCTGTTGTTATGTATTATTATTGTATATTTGTTCTCCAATTAATCTTTTTGTCTGTACTTTTAAATTTGGGCTTTCCAGGTGGTAAAGAATCCACCTGCCAAGCAGGAGAAGCAGGTTCAATCCTTGGGTTTGGAAGATCCCTTGGAGAAGGAAATGGCAACCCACTCCAGTATTCTTGTCTGGGAAATCCCATGGACAGAGGAGCCTGGTGGGCTACAGTTCATGGGGTCATAAAGAATTGGACATGAATTAGCAACTAACAACAACAACTTTTAAATTTAGGTCAGACACTCACATGTTTCAAAAAGTATGTGAAACAGCGACTTGCCTGGTGATGGAGCAGGTAAGACTCCACCGTGTGGTACCCAGTGCAGAAAGCACTGGGCTGACAGGCAGCAGGGAAACCGGAAGTTTAGTCCTGATTGACTGATGTGCACTGTGCAGTAGCCTGCTTTGGATGCACGTGGACGCATTTGTGAAGCAAGGGTTTTAATTGGATACTTTCTGATGTTTGTCTGTGGTATTCCCTGATTTTGGGACCTTTCACTCAGCGGTGACTGTAGGCCAGGGAGTGGGGTCTGAAGAGGAGAAGGCTTGGGATAGAAGCTGGAAACACATGGCAAGTGGAAGAAGAATAGAATAGGCCTCTTTTTTTGTGAAGGGCTGGCAATATGGAGTGGGAACCTGAATAAGTCATATGGAGGAGGTTTTTCTCTACCTTGCAGTTTACATGGACTTAACTTTTAAATTTATATATATGACACAGAAGTATTATTAACTTGTTTTTTTAGGGAATGGAGAAAGAATTCTGTAGCAGATGTTCCAAATGGCAGATGTTCCAATCTTGGTGGCTTTCTGATAGGTATATATGTATTTTTGTATTTCAGAAAATAGATGATTTGCTGCGGTGTGGAATTTGCTTTGAATATTTCAACATTGCAATGATGATTCCTCAGTGTTCACATAACTGTAAGTATGTATTGTTTCTCTGAGTTAGAAAAATGTGATTTTTACATAAAGTAGTGTTAATTTGACACCAAAGATAAGTACACATATTTATTATTTAAGTACACCTTTAACCCCTCTGTCTTGAAGTTTTTGGAAGGTCTTTCCACTATCTCCACCTTGGATACTTTTATGCCTTTTATAACATTTATGGGAATGAAGATTTTGATCACTATATATGGTTATTTGTCCAGCACTTTTTAGATTTTAAATTTCATAATTTTTGTTTTTGACAGAGGAAGAGATAGGTGGTTCAACCAACTAGTCCTTGGTGTAGCATTTTAAAGTTTAAAAACCCTGGTGGACGAGTTCTCCCACTGAAGAGTATTACAGACAGTTTTATCACTTAACTTGCTTTGTGGTGGTGGAAAGACTCACGTATTGAAATGTGTCTGTACTACTCTTTGTGAGTCTAGTATGTACGCATTTTTTATACTGTAGTTCGATGTATTTAGTACACAGGGGTGTACCTGTCCTGTTCAGTATCTGGATGTCCAGTTTATGGCTTATCTAGGCAATGGCACCCCACTCCAGTACTCTTGCCTGGAAAATCCCATGAACGGAGGAGCCTGGTAGGCTGCAGTCCATAGGGTCGCTAGAGTCCGACACGACTGAGCGACTTCACTTTCACTTTTCACTTTCATGCATTGGAGAAGGAAATGGCAACCCACTCCAGTGTTCTTGCCTGGAGAATCCCAGGGACGGGGAAGCCTGGTGGGCTGCCGTCTCTGGGGTCGCACAGAGTCGGACACGACTGAAGCGACTTAGCAGTAGCAGCAGCAGGCTTATGATCTTTCTTATTCTCTATCTTTGAGTTGGTTTGTGTTGGAAAGTTAAAAAAAAAATTTAGGCTTAAAAATGGCTTTAATGGGTAGTAGTAGCAGCAGCAGCAGCAGTAGCTTTGATGGAAAAGTTTCCATGAAGAAGACATATGGTAGCAACATGAGCATGAGAGATAAGCTAAGCTTGACTAGCTCTTCACTTAAACTAGGTCGGTGAGTTTGCAAATGCCCGTCATTTCTTCAAATGTGAAACTCCAGAGAGTAGTTTCTGCCTTAGGAGATGGTTGGGAGAGTCAGATGTAGCGAGTCCAAGGTTTGGCACATTATAGGGCCTTAATAAGTCTTAGTTTCCTTCTAGGGTAGATTCATATTAGGAACCAACAGAAGTTTTGGGGATTGTTTCTAAATCTGTGTTAAAATCTTCTTGATTCAGATACAATTTACATGTAATGAAAGGCATCTATTTCAAGTGTGCAGTAAAGTGTACAAGTGAGTTTCAACAAATGTTTATACCATATAACAATTATGGTTAAGCTTGAACATTTCTGTCACTAGATAGAGTTCTTTCCATGTCAGTCAGTATGGTCCCAGGTAATTTACGTGTGGGTCTGTTTCTGGATTCTCCTCTGTTCTATTGTTCTTTATGTCTATATCCTTGTGCCAGAATTACACTGTCTTAATTATTGTAGCCTTTTTAGTAAGTCTTCAAGTCAGGTACTGTTGCTACTCCAACTTTGTTTTTCTTTATCAACATTGTTTTGGTTCTTTTAGGATCTTTGCATTTTGTATGCATTTTCATATAAATTTTAGAATCAGATTGTCAGTTTCTTTCCAAAAAAAGCCTGCTGGGATGTTTATTGTGAAGTGAAGTTGCTCAGTTGTGTCCAACTTTTTGTGACCCTATGGACTGTAGCCTACCAGGCTCCTCTGTCCATGGGACTTTCCAAGTAAGAGTACTGGAGTGGGTTTCCATTTCCTGATTGCACTAAATCTAGAGATCCATTTGAGGATAATTAATATGCAGTTTATGGGGTCACAGAGTCAGACACGACTGAGCGACTGAACTGAACTGAACATCTTAACAGTGTTGTCTTCGGTATATCATCTTTTGCTGCTTCTTATATCTGTGGTACTGCACAGCCTCTGGAACTGCAGCAGGCTGCTCAGCTGTCTTTTGTTCCTGTGGCCCCCAGGCATCCATCGGCACTCTGAGTCAGGCAAAGTAGAAGCAGTCCCTCAGGCAATCTCTGGAGAAGCTGAGATACTGGTCGCATCTTTCTCTCTTCTCTTTGATTCCAAAGGAGAAGCCACTGAGCTGTATGAGCCTCCATCTGTACTGTGGGTCCTCTGGAGCAGCGGCCCTGCTCTTATCTCTTCTCCTTAGTCTCTTTCATATTCTACCTTCTGGAGTAAGTCTGTTCAGTGCTATGGGTTGGGTGAGATAGAAACAAGTCTCTTAGGCAGCCTGCTGTAAAGTGGGAATGTTGGATGCATGTTCTTCCCTAAAGAGAAGCTGAGAGCTGGGAATTCTTCCTGTTTACTCCCCGGGGAGGAATAATGGTGAATGATTGAGTCCTCATCCAAACCTTTGTTCTCAGTGACTCTGACCTGGTTCTTTTTCTTATCAGTGCTTTGATTCAGGCATGGTGGAAACCAGTTCCTGGGGCAGCCCCATGAGAAGTCTGAACATTTCATCTGTGATTCAGTCTTCTCTCTCTCTCTCCTTCCCCTGGGAAAAGCTGGGAGTTGTGAGTCTCCCTCTGATTATATGGTGCTGAGCCAGGGATAGGAACTCTGGCAAGTGAGGGCCACATATTTCCTACCAGCTTTGATGTGGCTGATTTTGTGCTTGTCTTGGGGTATGTGAGCATCTGAACTGGTATCCGTATTTCTCACAAAGGGAGTTGGTTTCTGTCTTGTTGCATTGTGTTACCTTGGGGAAAACAGTGCCTGGCTTCCTGTTCTGCCATCTTTCTGACATCACCCACTCGCTCTGGCTAATCTACTCTCATACTAAGGTATGATGCTCTGGGGTGTCTACTCAATGCTCAAGTGTTTAATGAGGTTTTTCCAAACCAGTTGCTAGAAATTTTATGAACTCTTGGCCCTTTGTTACCACTCCAGTTATGGTTCTTTCCCTGGAAGTTGATCTTTATCTGGCCTCATGGATCCCTGTATATGTGCAGATTTAAGTTCAGTCATAGAATTGAGTAGATATGTAGGCATGTTTCTGGAGGTCTTTACATATACATAGCTTCTTTCTTTTTGGTATTCTGCTGTGTGAATTATAGCTGCGTGGATTGCCCTGAACTCTGATCTTTGTTTTCTTAGCTAGCAAGACTGATGGGCCTTTGGCTTTCCTTTCTGTGCTATGGTCAAGAAATTGCCTATGGGCAGGTATCTTGGGCTGTGGTAGAACTTCTCTCATTTCTATAGTTGTCCAAAGTCTGAAAGTAGAGAGTTTTTTTCATATTTCCCCCCAGTATTTTAGTTGTTTGGTAGAAGGAGAGTGACTTTGAATATTGGTTCCTTTCTCTTGGACAGACATGGAAGTCTACTCTGTAGATTTTAATTATGTCATTTTAGGGAAGAAAGATGACTTTTTAAATGAATTTCGTGAGCCCTACTTAGCTGAAAAACTGGTCTTTACTTCCATTCTCTTTTTGTCTTGTTTCTTTGTCACATACAGTTACCACTGATGTCATTCTTTATCTAAGAAGTCAGTGGAGAGTACTTCCAATAATGATAATTTATTTTATGAGTGGTTATTTTTCATATTCTACCTGTCATGATTCAGTAAGCTTTTCTACTAATCACCCATTGTCACAGGTTCCCTCAAGACTAAAAGTTGCTCTGGGTCTATAATTGTGTTAATGACACAAAAGCCCCCAGAGCTTAGTAGGAGCCAAACTTAGCTGTCATGTTCTACTGTCATCCTGGATTGACTGGAATTAGTGACTCAGAATCCTAGCCACTTTGCTGGTGCTTAAACATGTCAGGATTTGTCTTTTTAAATTCCTTTATGCTGTTTTCCTATGTGTAGCCTTTTCAGTATGGGTAACAAACACTACATTTGCATATCTGCTGCTATTAAGGTTTGAGTGAGGTGCAGTGGCAGAATGTGGGGCAATTAAATTGATCCAAATTCATGTTGTTAAAGAATACTTTTGTGGGGAGAGGGCCTGGGTTTACTCCAATCCATAAAACACCGTTAAATGAGAAATGTTCTCACTAATAGATTGATCTGCTCAAGTGCCAGTTTGCTTTGCACTTGCTCAGTTTTTCTGACTTGATAGTGGGAGATGCTCAAATATTTACTGCTAGATGAAATCATTGGGTTTAGGTACTATTAAATTACCACTATTTTAGAGATGAACCAGCAGTCATTTTTCTTTTCCTTTTGTGAATTTTGACTCACTAAATTAATTGAGGCTTATATTGGAATAAAAAACAATTTAATTTTACTAAAAAAAAATGAAATGTGAAGTGTTCCATTTATTGACATTTGCTCAATTAAGAGGTAATGTAATATTCTTTCAGACAAATAATCAGTGTTATTCTTCTTTTTCATTCTTATGAGGCAGCATTGTGAAATAAGATGGGGGAGAAGAGAGATAGTTACATATACGGAAAGGACATGCAATTATGCAGAACCACACTTACAGATGGAGAAGGCAATGGCACCCCACTCCAGTACTCTTGCCTGGAAAATCCCATGGATGGAGGAGCCTAGTAGGCTGCAGTCCATGGGGTCGCTGAGGGTCGGACACGACTGAGCGACTTCACTTTCACTTTTCACTTTCATACATTGGAGAAGGAAATGGCAACCCACTCCAGTGTTCTTGCCTGGAGAATCCCAGGGCCGGGGGAGCCTGGTGGGCTGCCGTCTCTGGGGTCGCACAGAGTCGGACACGACTGAAGTGACTTAGCAGCAGCAGCACACTTACAGAAATGCTGGAGTGCTGGTCGTTAGTTGAAAGAATGTTATTCTCTTATCAGCTCACTGGTCAACTTAACACTGGAATTGGAGGCAGAGGCCAGCCAGCTTTCCTCAGCTTTGAAAGGATCTCCTGTTCCTTTCAAACTTGGAACTGGATTTTCTCTCTCTTTTTTTTTTTTGACTTTATTTATTTATTTTTTTAGATCTGTTCCTGTTACTTTATTTATTTTTTTATTTTTTAACTTCACAATATTGTATTGGTTTTGCCATATATCAACATGAATCTGCCACAGGTATACACGTGTTCCACATCCTGAACCCTCCTCCCCCCCCGTACCATCCCCCTGGGTTGTCCCAGTGCACCAGCCCCAAGCATCCAGCATCATGCATCGAACCTGGACTGGCAACTCCATGGATTTTCTCTTTTTTAATTGGACACTTCAAAATTATTTTTGAGATGGTTTATTTTCTCATAAAATCCTTAAGATCACATGCCAAAGGGTTTGGTTTAAGTTTTAGAAACTTGATTTTTATTGTCAGGATGCTACACTCTTCTGATACATAAAAGCCAGCAGATGGCTGTATCCTGTTGGAGATGAGAAATAGCTCCTTCCCTGGGCTTGCTTGTTTCTGTAAAGCTACCCTTTATTTCATTGTTTTACTCTTCCCTCCCCCACCCTATACACATGACTCACAGTTGAGCTTTGTGGGTGGAAAAACAAACTTCACAGGTGATTTAAATAAAGCCACCTAGGAATACATGTTTCGAAGGCCTTCAGCTGCTCTACTTTGAAATATGGTTGCTCACTGGAGAATAAGTTACGCTGGTCTGCAGTTCACCAGCACATATTTGGTAGTAGACTGGGAAGTTGAAAGTAAGCCAAGGGCTTCATCTACTTTGGACTAGTGTCTGGTCTCCATATTTCAGAAGAAAACACATATCAGATTATGCAGAAGAGGAAAATGTGGCCTCATTTTACATACCCTAGTACGTGTGGAGGTACTGATTAGATACTTATTGGTACTATATAGGTATATAAAATAAGTATGTGTTATAAGCAGATTATAATATTTTAAATAATTAGCTAGAAGTATGTTAAAAGCGTGGACTCTGGTACTTGCCTTTGCCACCTATTAACTCCATGATCTTGGGCAAGTTGGCTAAGCTCTATGCTGTGTTTTCCTTCTCATAAAATGGGATTCAGAGCTGCTGTAATGATTGAAAGTGTTAATACATTTACCATGCTTATAACAGAGCACGCAGTAAGTGCACAATGTTATGTTAATGAAATTGCTAATATTTGTCTCTTTTCTTTTGACTTACCATAAAGTTTCTTATGGTTCAACCTAGTAACAAAAACATATTAATTTTTAAAAAATAATTGTTATTCAATCAGAATCACATATTATGGATGTGATTTATTGGTCACAATTCATTGATTCAGTATGACTGGGGATAGAGCCTACTAGACCACTTCACTAAGGGGGGTGTGTGTGTGTGTGTGTGTGTGTGTGTGTGTTAGTAACTCAGTCGTGTCTGACTTTTTGCAACTCCATGGACTGTAGCCCGCCAGGCTCCTCTGTCCATGGGATTTTCGAGGCAAGAATACTGGAGTGGGTTGCCATTCCCTTCTCCAGGGGATCTTCCTGACCCAGGGATTAAACCTGGGTGTCCCGCATTGCAGGCAGATTCTTTACTGCCTGAGCCACTATGGATCCCCTTCACTGAAGTGAATTTGTGCTATTAGCACATTAGCTACTAGTACAGTACCATTCAATTTGCCAGGTTTTGGGAGATAATTTTACACTGCCTTGGGTGTGAAGAATTGAGTTCATGCCAATTTCTACTTAAATTGTTAAAACTTAGTACATTGTCCTTAATACACTGAAGTGTATGTAATTGCCTCACTGCTTTCCTTGAGGTCAAAAACCTTTCCTTATAACAGCGCTTGCTACAAAAGTATTTGTTAAATGCAGGATGAAGGACCTTATTTACAGAGTTAGAATGTAGAAATCCCTAATTTGATAATCTGGTATATATTATTTCTTAACATACGTATAGATCTTGTTTCAAAATTTATATTTTAGAATGCTAGGCAGTGGAGATATCTGACCTGTTTATACAAAACTATCCTAGTTCTTACCTTATGTTTCCTTCATTTTACAGATGGAAGATACAGAGAGACATACATGTTGCTTATAGAGTTGTGATGTGCTAGGGACTCAGGATTACTATTATTTGATATGTATTGCTTTCCCAAGAATGCTACTAAGTTGTATTTGCAACTGTGTGTAGTTCGAGTCCATGTACTAGAATTTTAAGATTATAATGATAGACCTTAGATGGTGGAAATATTCTAGGGCTTAAATCAACTTGTTAGAAGTTGAAAGTGAAAGTGAAGTCGCTCAGTGGTGTCTGACTCTTTGCAGTCCCGTGGACTGTAGCCCACCAGACTCCTCCATCCGTGGAATTTTCTAGGGAAGGGTACTGGAGTGGGTTGCCATTCCCTTCTCCAGGTGATCTTCCTCACCCAGGGATCAAACCCGGGTCTCCCACATTGCAAGTAGATGCTTTACCGTCTGAGCCACCATGTAAATACGTTAGAAGTTAGGTTCCAATATTATTATACAGCTTAACTAATTGATTATGTTGCATTTGTGTTTTTGCAGACTGTTCTCTTTGTATAAGAAAATTTCTGTCCTATAAAACACAATGTCCAACTTGTTGTGTGGTGAGTTTTTTCCTTTTCTTTTTTTCCTTTAAAACTAACTGATTGGTGCAGATATTGCTGCTTTATGTATACACATAAGCCATGGGAAGATGCATGATTATTGAATTAAGCTATATCAAAAACATTTTCAGAAAAGACTTCTAAAATACATGTATGGAGAACTGGGCTTTGTTCAACTGTTTATTAAGATTTCTGAGACCCTAAATGTTTTTTAGGAAGAAAAAGCTAATTTTAAGATCGGGATATAGCACACTTTAAATTTATGAACTATGTTTTTTATGGCTCCTCATTTTTTAAAAATTTCTCAACTTGGGTAGAAAATCTGATGGAAGGATCATTTATTTGCAAAGGATTGATATTGTAGTATTTGTGCAGCAGGCAAAGATTTAGTTTAACTGGCCCCTTACCTCTTGCCCAAATCAGACCTTCAGGGAAAACACCAGAAAATTTGTTAAAGTTTCCAAAACATTTCATGTAGTTGAAATAGGTGTAGGTGAAAAGTTGTAGGTGAAAAGGTAGGTAAAAAGGTAAAGGAAATGGAGGTAGGAGTAAAGAAAGAAAAAGAAGTAGTAGAATCTGGTGGAAAGGACACTGGGGCTAGTTAAAGGGTTTCGGTTCTAGTTTGGTAGGTTGTTGGTGTCAGGATGTCATTGAATTCACTCTCCTTTCAAGGCTAATCTCTTTACCACAACTAGGGATGTTGCTGTCCTCAAGGTGGTATCATCACCGAGATTAACTGAATGCAAAATATTCATGCTATTCATTATTCATGCTAAATAACTACGGGTTTATTGTTTTCCTCTTGCATTCCTGAACACCATTCTTGTTTTTAAAGTCTCTGAGCACCTCAGGCTCCTCCTGCATTACTGCTTAAAAGAGCATCTCTGTTCTTTGAAGGAGAAATTTTGAGGGAAACAGTGCTGCCATTTTGAAGAAGGATTCTTGCTCATATTAGGTTTTATTTTAGGCAGTACAGAGTGCATATGTTTTTATCAGATGCTTCGGAGAGTTTTGAATCAGACTTCCAGTCAGCAGATAGTGATTCACTGTTTTAAAATTCCATATTAGTATGAGATAAATGAACTTTATTTTGAGGCTTTCCTGGAAGACTTAGCGGGATGGGGAGTCTCAGGAGGATGGGGCACACATTTTCAAAAATGAGATTATGACAAGTTAATTATTGTTGCTGACCTTTTTCCATCTGTTGTTTTTCTTTTCTAGACAGTCACAGAGCCTGATCTGAAAAATAACCGTATTTTAGATGAACTGGTAAAAGGCTTGAATTTTGCACGGTATGATTTAATTTTGTGACTAATCCCTAACTGCTTTTGCCTTTGATACGTGTTCCTCCCTTTGCTCTTTGAACTTTTGAGGATTAGGGAATGCAGTTTTGCATATTTAGGGGTAAAAGAAAGGATGCGACCATAGTCGTTAATCACATGTGAACAATCTGATCATAATAAGAGTCTCTTCCTTTACTTAACAGAAAGTCTCCTGTATGAAAAACAAGTTAGAATGTAAATTTGGGCACTTACTTTTGAGTAGTTCAGAAATGCTTCAGCTTCATCTTTTGTTTTTTGTGCCCAGCATTAGAATCAGCTATGTTCCCAAGGAGCCCTGGTTCCTTTCATTGGGGAATGGTATTTAGAAATCAGGATCTGGAGCTGGGTATGCTCATTATTACCGGGGTGTCATTGCTTCTAAACCCTCTCAGTGGACAGAGCTGGGTGGCATATGCATGGGTATGTGTACACACATATATGTATTACAGTTTCTGTGCTTGTTGTATATTAATCCACTAATTCTTACTGTGATTTGCTCAGCATGTATAAAATGATGTGTAACGTGAAATATGTAATTGCTGGTGCTCTATGATGTGTAGCTTTACTTCTTAACTGTCAAATGCATGATGGTGTTTAGTGAGTGGTCACCCAGAGGAATTTTAAAAGGCATGGTTTATCAGATGATATGTTGACTTAGTTTTAATCATTCAAGCCAAGCAAGAAATTTTAGTAGAAATGTACTGTGTTTAGTTAATGGCTAGGTGGCTACATACTTAAGTTCAATGACTTCCAAGCTTGTTGGAATATTCTTAGAGGTACATTACATTGCTCCCAGAACTGTAAAGAAATTTCTTTCAATAGAATTGCTAGTTTATTCCTTGGTTTGCATTCTAAAGATGATCAGATGTACTTCTTTGAACTTGCCTAATGTGGCATTCTAGAAATTGACTGGCTGGTTATTTCCTTAAGCAAAGTCATGAGAAGATGGTATACTTCCCTAGATTAAGATACTCTGAGATTCTCTGATGCTCATAATTAAAGTGATAGCTTTTCTCCTTTTTATCTATTTATTTTTAGCTGTGCTGGGTCTTTGTTGCTGCACAGGCCTTCTCTAGTTGTGGTGAGCGGGGACTACTCTGTAGTTGCAGTGTGTGGACTTCTCTTGTTGTGGAGCACTGGCTTCTTGGGTGCACAGTCTTTAGTAGTTGTGGCACGTGAGCTTAATAGTTGCAGTTCTGGGACTCCAGAGCACAGGCTTAATAGTTGTGGTGTGTGGGCTTAGTTGCTCCACAGCATGTGGGATCTTCCTGGACCAAGGATTGAACTCATGTCTCCTGCATTGGCAGTCAGATTCTTTACCACTGAGCCATCCAGGAAGTCCTGCTTTTCTTATTTCAAAGTTCTTCATCAGTTAGATTTTGAAGTCAATGAGAAAAGATGGAGCTGTATATTTAGAAACGAACTGATTGGGGATTAAAAAAGAAAAGGAATTGATGGACTGTTTGCTTTTTCCTCATATGGTAAAATTGTATCTCATGGGTTCTTTTTGTCTTCAGCTGGTATTGAAAGCTTAACAACCTCCCTGCTAGGAAACAGGGAGTGTTAAAAAGAACAGCCTCTGTTTGTTGAAGAGAAGTTATCGGGTTCTTAGATCCTTTGGTAACTTAAAGGGAAGCCTTGGAATGATTGCAGTCTCTTCTCTCCTCCCTGAAGAAACAGGGTATTTAAGTATTCTTTATAGTGGGTTTGGTGAGGTAGGAAGCATTCTCTGTAGATTTGGGATGGATTTTATCATTTGCTTCTCCGTTTGCCTTCTTGGAATTGCCTCATGGTGAACATTTCTTGGACATTTGTCATATCTAAAGTGCTTAATTTGCAAAATTAGTAGGGATAAAATTCAAGCTGAAATATTCAGTTTCATTACTTGTTTGAAATCTTGATTAAGATCAGTGAGGGAGGAAGTTTAATTTTATGAATAAAATGTAAGATATTTATAGTTTGTTAATTTTATTTCTTCCTCTCTTTCCCATCTATCATTGCCAGTTTATGATATTTTGATTTTTAAAAATTTAATCTTCTAAACCAAATACCAAAAGAGTATTGGAAATAATTCCAAAGGTTTTTGGGAACAGGGCTGACATGCAGATCTTATATTTTCTTCTTTTACCTTTTATTTTCAAGGAACAAGTTTGTTCCCCCCAGTGATTCTGTTTTATTTAAAATAACACTCTTAAGAAACTGTTTTATTTATATACAACATTTAGAATATATTTATTAGATTTTTAAATACAGATTTAGAATGTATTTATTTGGACATTTATTTAGAATGTTGTTGTCTAAGTGGAACTTTATTCTTGACCTAAGTAAGAAAATGTTGTTTTTGTATTTTTGCATAGCAGCCAGTCTGCATGTGTATTATAATTTTTACAGCTTCAGCATGTAGAGCATCATTTATTGCTTTGGTTTGTCCACTGTTGAGGTATGAATTTTTCTCCAGGTGCTTATTTCAAGTTTAAAAATTTAAACAAAGAGGATGTACAATATAATTTCACCTTTCCTTATAGTATAGTTTAAAGCAGACTGAGTTTGGATTCAGGCAGAACTAGGTTTCTATCTTGACCCTACTTGATTTTTTTTTTAATTTTATTTTATTTTTAACTGGAGGATAATTACAATATTGTGATGGTTGCTGCCATACATCAGCACAGACTTCAGACCCTACTAGTTTTGATATGAGTGTGATCAAGATATTAATCCTTTTTAGCTTCTTTTCCACATCTGAAAGATGGGAATAATAATATTCTGGACACTTTGAGGAATTGCTGTAAGGATTAGAAATGAAGAGATATATTAAAAGATACCCAGCATAGTACTGTATCTGAAACACAGGCACCTAAGAAACTGTTCCTATCATTACTATTCTATATGTTTTATGTATTTATATTGTATTACTCTGATTAGATGTATGTGCACACCCTGTGGAGCTGATGAGAACTCGTGCTTGGTGGGCCTCTGCCTGTTTAACCAAATGGTCCCAGGTTGCATGTCCTGGATTATAACAAGTATTTACAGGGACTTGGACTAGTTACCAAAGTCCATGGATTTGATTGCATGGGTTTTATGACTGCCCATGTTTACCCAGAGACCTGTTTTCACTTTTGATTCTTAGCCATATTTTGGAAAGGTGAAGTTATTGTATAGTTAACTAACAGGCAAGATTTTCCTATATTTTATTGAGCCACAATTATTTTGAAAGTCCACAATTCATCCACTTTGAATATTAGTGATGAATGCTGTGAGGTGTTGTAATGCCAACTCAATTTAATATATAGGAATAATGGAAATTGAAGGAAAGATTAGCAATTCAACTTTAAGTATCAGTTTTGGAATTAATATTTTCACACAGCTCATTTTTAAGTTATGTAAATTGCCATAAACAGTCTCATGGTTTTATAAATACCAATTATACATTCATGGCTTCCAGATTTATGGCTGGAAGCCATGAATGGCTTCTCAGCTAGATCTCTTTCCAAGATATCAGCCTCGTGTATCCAACTGCTTATCTCACTTACCTCTGCTTGGACCTCTTAAAACCAAAACTAAACTCTAGTTCCCTCTGCTGTCCCCACAAACCCCACTCCCAATCTGCTGCTCCACAGTCTTCCTTTTCTTAGTAAATGGCAGCTCCCTCCTTTAATTTGCTTAGGCCAAAAAGTCATTCTTGACCCCTCTCTTTCACACTCACTCTGTTGTTTCATCAGTAAATCCCATTGGCTCTATCTTTGCTGTTGCTGCAGAATCTGACAACTTTTCCTCACTGTGCCAACATTATCCTCTCCCAGCCATCGTCAGCCTCAGTACGGTGATAACTTCTTAGTGGCCTTCTTAACTCTTCTTTTGTCCTCTTTCAGTTCTTTTAGGGACAGAAACCTAAGTGATCCTTGAAAATAAAAAGTAGGTCATACTGCATGTTGTTCAGAGGTGGTTTCCTGTCTCATTGAAGTAAAAACTGTCTCTGTGGGAGTCCTCCCGGCCCTACAGGCAGGCTCCCTGACTTATTCACCTGCTTGTCTCTGCTTGGGTCATTCTGCTCCAGTCACAGTGACCTCTCCCTGCTTCTCAAACATGGTGATCACACTCTGATCTTAGAGACTTGGTACTTAAAAAGTGAAACAGTGTTTCCCTAGATGTTCACATCCTTGAATTCTCCACTTTCTTTGGACTCTGTTTTTCATAGGCATCTTCTCAGTGAGATCTTCTGTGACCATCCTGTAAAGAGTATCATCCCCTCCTCATTGTCGGCTTCCTTTTTTTTCCCCCCATAGTTACCTTTTTACCTATATTCAGAGTGTCTATTCTCTGTTCCTTTACTATAGTGCAAGATTCATAAGGATATAGAAACTGTTTTGTTCTCTCTGATATTTCCACTGCTGAAATTAGCAGGAACATGGAAAAGTTAATGAATTTTGACTTTAGCATGAGGCATAACAATATTATTGCCATGATGCCACTCTCTGCCACGTTCTTTTTTTGGCACGTGTTGAAATAAGAGAGCAAATTGGAAGAGTAAGATGAATCTGGATTGTGAATAAAAACAAAAAGGAGTTCTCTCTAGGATAGACACTTTGCTGAAAGGTGTACCCTTGTAGTAGCTTGGAAATGATTTGTAAGTGACCGTTTAATCCAGCAGTTGAATAGTGTGCCTTTTACTTAGTTATAATGAGATGAAAGCTTTTCTGAGAACCTTCTTTGAACCAAACCCAGATCCTAGAAGAGAAAGACTTGTAACAATTGCAGTTCTTTATTTTTACTTTATTTCTGTTTCCTCACAAAGATGTATTTTCTTTGTAGGAATGTTTTTAATTATATCTGAATCTCTTTAATATATAATACTACTCTTCAAGTTTCTGTTTGTTTCTTTGTTGGCTTTGATGAGTAGTCTTTTTCAAGGAATTTGTCCATTTCATCTAAAGTTATAACTTTATTGGTATGAAGTATCTATAATATCCTCTTATTATCTTTGAATTTCCATGGGGGTTTTAGATATCTCCTTTTAATTCTTTGCTTTTGTGTTTTGTATTTTCACTCATTTTTCTTGCTTGTTCTTGCTAGGACTTTCCTAATTTTGTTCATTTTTTCACAGAACCAGCTTTTGGCTTTACCAATTTTCTTTTGTATGTTTACTTTTTCACTAGTATCTGTTATTACTATCTTCTTTGGGTGTAATTTGCTGTTAATTTCCTAACCTTTTATATTGGAAATTTAGGACATTGATGTTCAGTTTTTCTATTAACTTATAAATTGTTCACTAATGACTGTTTTGGTGAACCCCAAAGCTGTTGTTCAGTTCAGAATATTTTCTGATCTTCATTGTTGTTTGACTTAAGGAATTATTTAGAAGTGTGGTGCTTCATTTCTTAACATTTGGAGATTTTCTAGTTATTTCTTCATTATTGAGTTTCATGTGAATTCACAGTGGTCACAGAAGATACACTAAATTATTTCATTCCTTGTAAATTTCTTGAGATTTACTTTATGGCCCAGAACATGGTCTATGCTATTGAATGTGCCCTGTATACTTGAGAATATTGTATATTCTCCATTGGTGAGATGTGATGTTTTTAATTTGTTAATTGTATCAATTTGGTTAATTGGATTGGTTCAGATCTTCTGTATTTTTACTGATTCTTGTCTGTTTTGTTAGAGTGGTGTGTTTAAATGCATACGCACTTTTATTTAAACCAACGATTATTGCGAACTGGCTATATCGCTTTTTAGTTCTGTCAATTTTTGCTTTATACATTTGAAGCTATGCTATGAAATGAATAAAGTTTATGAGTTTATGGCTTCTGATTAAATTGATCATTTTGTCAAAGTGAGATGCACCTCTTTCTCAATGCTTTTGCCTTAATATCTATTTTGTCTGTTGTTAGTGTTGTCACATTGACTTTCTTTTGGTTTGTATTTATTTACGTGGTACATCTTTTCTCATCCTTTTTCCCCTAATCTTTCTGCATCTTTTTAAAATGGTTTCTTTTAAATAGTATATAGTTGTATTTTATTTTATTTTTTAATCTAGTCTGACAAGTTTTGTCTTTCAGTTGGAGTATGTATGTATCATTGTATTTAATTGGTTACAGTAATATTTTTGCATTATTTAATTCCTCTTTTTTACTGTTTTGAGTTATTTTACTTCCATGTATGTTATAAATTCCCTAAGACATTGCTAGTGTATTTTAAAAGTCAATACTATTGTGTTTAGCCACATATTGTCTTTTTCTGGAGCTGTTGATTCTTGTTGACACTTTATATGCTTCTATCTATAATCATTTTCTCTGTGCTCAAGAACAGTTCTTGCAGTATTTCTTGTCCGCTGATGAGGAGTTCTTATAGCTTTTGTTTGCTTGAGAATGTATTTTGCTTTCATTCTGAAAGAATATTTTCAATAGGAATAGGATTCAGTTTGATTTTTTACCTACTTTTAAGATGTCATTCTGTTATCTTTTTTCTTCTCTAGTCTTTGTTGACAAGTCAGTGATATTTCTTACTGTTATTTCCTTAGAGCCATTGTTCTTAACTGGGAATGATTTTGCTTTCTTTTTACCTCTTTCTCCAGGAAACATTTGGTAATGTCTGGACATGTTTTGGTTGTCCTAGTCTGAAGTTAGGGGTGTTATGCTATTGATATTTCTATAAGGCACAGAACAGTCTCTACAGCAAAAAATTATTTGACTCAGTATTGGTAATGCCAAGGTTGAGGAACTGTGCCTTAGAGGTAGTATATCTTATTTTTCTGTGGTTGTTTAAAAGATTTTCTCTGTATTTTTTTCAGTAGTTTGGTTATGTTTGCCTAGATTTAATTTTCTTTGTTTATCCTTTTGGGATGGATTTTAATTCCCTCTTAGAGTATACATTATTTTATTCATTTGTCTATTTTTTCTTTTTTCTTTAACATATTGGTCAGAGTTCTTTTGAAAGTCTTCTAATGCTACTCAGATCACTTCTGGATCTGCTTCTAATGACTGTTTTGTCTCTTGGTTAGTGGCTAATGTCTTCTTTGCACGCCTAGTAATTTTTAAATATGTGTTGAATATTACGAATGAAATGTTATGGAGGCTGTGAATTGTCTTCCTTTGAAAGATGTTGAATTTTGTTCTGACAGGCAGTTAAATTTCTAGCTCTTCACTTATTCTGTCAAGGCCTGGTTTAATTTCTGTTAGATTTGCTCTGTTTCCCTTTTGTTTCTATTTCTAGAGGAGGATCCTTCTTAAGGTATAGCCTTTGTGGGGTTTCAGCTGAATGTCTAGAATCTTTACCAGAGTCTCTCAACTTTGGCTGGGCTCAGATTCCAACAGTTTCCCTGTACTGACCTTGAGAATCTCAGCTTAATGACATCTGCTTCCTGTCAGGTCTTCTGTGACTTCGTCTTATGCTTCTGCAGCCCTGGAGATGATCAGTAATTAAGGAGCATTTCTCAGCAGATTTTTAGGGTATTTTGTGGCTACTCCCTGCTCAGCACCCTGTGCCTCCAGTCCTAGCAACCTTTGTCCAAAGCTCTAATCTCTATTCCCTCTACCCAGAGAGATCAGTGGTCCCTGTTTTGACTTTAATACCCAACTCCCAGAGCATGCTTCCATGGGAAATTCTTGTGGAAATGTTGGATCACCTCAAGTTTCTCTTCTGTCTCAGGGATAGTAGCCTTGTGTTGATTATAGATCATGCTTATAAAGGGTTT
Source organism: Bubalus kerabau (assembly GCF_029407905.1). Taxonomy (NCBI): domain Eukaryota; kingdom Metazoa; phylum Chordata; class Mammalia; order Artiodactyla; family Bovidae; genus Bubalus; species Bubalus kerabau. The sequence continues at coordinate 19,311,533 of NC_073643.1, forward strand.
TGTATGTTTTGTTGAAATTTTAAAGTTACTTGTGATTGGAGAGTAAGTCTCATACAAGCTATTCTCCATGGCCAGAATCGCAGGTCCCTTTGTTATCTTTTATAGACAGATTAACTGCTTTTAAAGTCAGGTTTAATGCTTTGTATTTTATTCTAGAAGAAACACTGGTTGCCATTATGCAGTAAGTTCTGTATTTCACAGAAACAAATGTTAATTGAGAAAACAGCTTATGTCTGTTAAGTTGTGTATATGTAAGCTGACATCTTTATTATCTGTTGTGTTTTCTCTGCTTCAAGGAATCATCTGTTGCAGCTTGCCTTAGAGTCACCACCCATCTCTGCTGCTTCCTCCTCTTCAAAGAATCTGGCTACCAAAACAGACACCGCTGTAGCCTTCAGACATTCATTAAAACAAGGAAGCAAGTTAATGGAGAATTTCTTGATCAGAGAAAGTGGTGGTTCTGCGTCAGAGTTGTTGAAAAAAGAGAACGAAAGCAAATTAAGCCCTCAGAAAAAGTTGAGCTCTCCTACGAAGACCAGAGGGACTCCTTCCGCAGTAAAGTCAGCTCCAGGTTCCTCAGAGGACAGTGTTCCTGAGACACCCTCTACATCAGCCTTGAAACAAGTTACTAAAGGTAGGAAATTATTTTCACATGTTTTGTTTTCTTAGTGGAAACCTTCCTATCCCACATGTTATAATAAATAAGCAGGATTTTTGCGGGGAAATGATGGGAAAGGGCAGACCTCGTAACAGCCTCGCACATGGATGGGGGCAGTGCTTCCAGATACGTTCTCTTTCTCATAGAATAGGAATTCAGGCTGATGGCAGGAAAACTAAGCATTTTTAGTTCGTTTATGCTTCACATATGGCTTTGTGTTTTTCAGCTTTTCTTCCCCCCTCATCCTTCATATCAGCTCCAGTTTAATATTGAAGAGCTCTTTTTATCTTATTATATCATCACTTGAATATTTCCAAGCTGTTTTGACTGGCATTTATAGCCTTGGACAGTTTGACTGCTACCCTGCCTGTCCATCCTTGTTTCTCATCTCTCCCTCTCAAAAATCCTTCTGCTCTAGCCAAGCTGATCTCCCCTTTATTCCTTGAAAACGCTCAGGGATTAAACCTATAGCCTGTCACCTGTTTTTATAAACAAGGCCTCACTGGAACACAACCATTCCCATTTGTTTACCTGTTGTCTTCAGCTGTTTTCATGCTAATGACTTAGTTTGTTGATTGGGTCAGAGACCACCTGGCCCCCAAAAGCCTGAATCTTTGCTACCTGAGCCTTGACTGAAAATGTCTGCCAACCCCATTCCACCTTTCCAGACTCTATGTAGGTCTAACCATTCTTCAGTTATGTTATATAGTATCAGTCTTTCACATCACTAAAGTGTGGCAGCACTTGTTTTCTGGACAGTTTGCTTAACTTTTTGATGACTAGGTCAACTTGTTTAACCTCTTGTTTCCATATCTTATTGGCAGTGAAGTTCAGAATACCTTTTAGGCAGAAACTCTGTCTTAGACATCTTTGGTATACCCATACCACACATAGTGCAGAGCTGTTAGTGGTTACTAAACTTAGGTTGAAATTAATTTGTTAGTACTTGAGTGTTTACATTTCATATAGATATGTGAATTTTTCACAGGTATTTCCTAGCATATTTTATCTTTGGTCAGTTTTTGATCAATTGACAGTTTTTATTGTAGTGTTTTTAAGTGGTTAACATTTTTCCCTGAGCAGAACTTGAATTCTTAGAGTGAACCCATAGCATGTAAAGTAGATAAAGTTTGCTTTGCTCCATTAAAGTGGAGATGGAGGGCCTCACCTCCCCCACATCCCTGCCTGTTATCCATGGTGGCCTCTAGGCCGTGAGGCACCTCCAAAGGTCCCTGGAGCCCTATCAGTTTCAGAATGATTGTGTTTCTGCTTTTTAATGCTACACTTATATAGGCATACCTTGAAGAAATTGTGGGTTTGGTTCTGCAATGGGACCAATACCACAATAAAGTGAGTCAGTTGAACTTTCTTGTTTCCCAGTGTGTATAAATATTATATTTATGCTATACTGTAGTCTGTTATGTATGCAGTAGTGTTATGTCTAAAAAAAATGTATACACCTTAATTTAAAAATACTTTATTGCTTAAAAATGCTGTCAGTCTCACTCTTCACCAAAGAAGGCAAGAGTAGGAGAAAAGACAGTTTCTTCAGCAAGTGGTGTTGGGATAGCTGGACAGCCACATGTAAATCAGTGAAATTAGAACACACCCTCACACTGTACACAAGAGTAATTTCAAAATGTTTTGAAGACTTAAATATGAAACACGACACCATAAAACTCCTAGAAGAGAACGTAGGTAAAATATACTAGTTTTCCTAAGTCAGTCTCTCAAGGCAGTAGAAATAAAAGCAAAGATAAACAGATGGGACCTAATCAAATTTATAAGCTTTTGCACAGCAAAGGAAATCATAAACAAAGCAAATAGACAACCTGTGGACTAGGGGAAAATATTTCCAGGTAATGCAACCAATAAGAGCTTAATTTCCAACATATACAAACTGCTCATAAAACTCAGTAACAAAAAACAAACAACTGGATCAATAAATGGGCAGAAGAGCTAAATAGAAATTTCCCTGAAGAAGACATACAGATGGCCAGTAGGCACATGAAAAGATGTTCAAAATGGCTTATTGCTCTGTTCAGTTGAGTCACTCAGTCGTGTCTGACTCTTTGGGACCCCATGGACTGCAGCACGCCAGACTTCCCTGTCCATCACCAACTCCTGGAGCTTGCTCAAATTCATGTCCATTGAGTTGGTGATGCCATTCAACCATCTCATCCTCTGTCATCCCCTTCTCCTGCCTTCAATTTTTCCCAGCATCAGGGTCTTTTCAAATGAGTTAGTTCTTCTCATCAGGTGGCCAGAGTGTTGGAGTTTCAGCTTCAGCATCCGTCCTTCTGATGAATATTCAAGGCTGATTTCCTTTAGGATGGACTGGTTGGATCTCCTTGTAGTCCAAGGGACTCTCAAGAGTCTTCTCCAACACCACAGTTCAAAAGCATCAATTCTTTGGCACTCAGCTTTCTTTATAGTCCAACTCTCACATCCATACATGACCACTGGAAAAACCATAGCTTTGACTTTACAGACCTTTGTTGACAAAGTAATGTCTCTGCTTTTTAATATGCTGTCTAGGTTGATCATAACTTTTCTTCCAAGGAGCAAGCATCTTTTAATTTCATGGCTGCAGTTACCGTCTGCAGTGATTTTGGAGCCCCCAAAATAAACTCAGCCACTGTTTCCACTGTTTCTCCATCAGTTTGCCATGAAGTGATGGGACCAGATGGCCATGATCTTTGTTTTCTTAATGTTGAGCTTTAAGGCAACTTTTTCACTCTCCTCTTTCAGTTTCATCAAGAGGCTCTTTAGCTCTTTTTTGCTTTCTGCCTCATATCTGCATATCTGAGGTTATTGATACTTCTCCTGGCAATCTTGATTCCAGCTTGTGCTTCATCCAGTCCAGCATTTCTCATGATGTACTCTGGATACAAGTTAAATAAGCAGTGTGACAATATACAGCCTTGATGTACTCCTTTCCCGATTTGGAACCAGTATGTTGTTCCATGTTCAGTTCTAACTGTTGCTTCTTGACTTGCATACAGATTTCTCAGGAGGCAGGTCAGGTGGTCTGGTATTCCCATCTCTCTAAGAATTTTCCACAGTTTGTTGTGATCCACACAGTCAAAGGCTTTGACATAGTCAATAAAGCGGAAGTAGACGTTTTTCTGGTCTTATCTTGCTCTTTTGATGATCCAACAGATGTTGGCAATTTGACCTCTGGTTCCTCTGCCTTTTCTAAATCCAGCTTGAACATCTGGAAGTTGATGGTTCATGTACTGTTGAAGCCTTGCTTGTAGAATTTTGAGCATTACTTTGCTAATGTGTGAGATGAGTGCAATTGTGGGGTAGTTTGAGCATTCTTTGGCATTGCGTTTCTTTGGGATTGGAATGAAAACTGACCTTTTCCAGTCCTTTGGCCGCTGCTGAGTTTTTCAAATTTGCTGGCATATTGAGTGCAGCACTTTAACACCATCATCTTTAAGGACTTAGAATACTAGGCTGATTATTAGAGAAATACAAATCAAAACTAGGATGAGGTACTGCCTCACACCGATCAGAATGGCCATCATTAAAAAGTCTACAAATAACAAATGCTGGAAAGCCTGTGAAAAGGGAACCCTCCTACACTGTTGGTGGGAAGTAAATTGATGCAACTGTTATGGAAAACAGTATGGAGTTTCCGTAAACAAAAAATAAAGAGTTGTCATATGATCCAGGAATCCTACTCTTGGACATATATCTAGAGACAACTCTTACTCAAAAACGTACATGCACCCCTCTATGTTCATGTCAGCACTATTCATAATAGCCATAAACATGGAAAACATGGAAGCAACTTAAATGTCCATTGACAGATAAATGGATAAGGAAGATATAGTACATGTATGCAATGGACTATTACATAGCCATAAAAAAGAATGAAATAACGTCATTTGCAGCAACATAGATGGTCCTAGAGATTATCATACTTAAGTGAAGTACATCAGAAAGAGAAAGACAGATGCCCTATAATATCATTTATGTGTGAAATCTAAAATATACACAAGTGAACTTATTTCTGAGACTCACAGATGTAGAAAACAAACATGGTTACTAAAGGGTGAAGGGAGTGGGGTAGGGATAAATTAGGAGTTTGGGATTAGTAGATACAGACTCGGAGAAGGCAGTGGCAACTCACTCCAGTACTCTTGCCTGGAAAATCCCATGGACGGAGGAGCCTGGTAGGCTGCAGTCCATGTGGTCACGAAGAGTTGGACATGACTGAGCGACTTCACTTTCACTTTTCACTTTCATGCATTGGAGAAGGAAATGGCAACCCACTCCAGTGTTCTTGCCTGGAGAATCCCAGGGACGGGGGAGCCTGGTGGGCTGCCGTCTATGGGGTCGCACAGAGTCGGACACGACTGAAGAGACTTAGCAGCAGCAGCAGCAGCAGATACAAACTGTTAAATATAAAAAAGATTAACAACAAAGTCCTACTATGTAGCACAGGGAACTATATTCAATATCCTGTAACAAACCATAATGGAAAGTAACATTAGAAAGAGTATATGTGTGTGTATATATATATACACACACACACAACTGAATCACTGTGCTGTATACCAGAAACTGACACAACACTGTAAATCAACTGTGCTTCAGTTAAAAAAAAAAAAATGCTGACCATCATCTGGCAATGCAGGGTTGCCACAAATCTTTTATTTGTTAAAAAGTTTTAAAAATGCAGTATCTGCAAAGTGCAATAAAATGAAGTACAATAAAATGAGGTATGCCTTTCATTACAAATGAGGACTAAATGAACAAATTTGTAGTCATTAATAATTTGAGCAGTAGTTGGTCCAACCAATTCATGTTTCTATTTAGCTCTACATACCCTTCCCCCACTCTGCTCCTCTGGCAAATATTTTTATCTTACTCAGGTTGTTATGACTGCTTCAGTGCTGTACATGAATGGTTCCTAAGACTTAGTATAAACTCAAGATTAGTTTTATAGCTTGGTCATGCCTTGGCAGAAAAGATTTAACTAAAGCACTTTCTAATTTCTAACTAAAGCACTTTCTAAAACTAATTCCAGACTTCTTTGAAATCTCTTCTTCTAGGCCAGGATTCTAATTATGTGATTTTCCACAATGTAGCCCTTGTAAGGGCTGTTGCACTTAAGCAGTCTGTTCCCCTCCTGCTGCCCTGAGGTGGCCTTCTTTTTCTCTTCTGCTTTTCTAAGTACATGTTAAGGTTGGATTTTATTTTTTAATGTTAGTTGTTGAAAGATACCTGGTTGTATTATTTTTACTCTTTCTACAAATAATAAAATCTTTTTCTCTTTTTGAAAAATACAGTGGATTGTCCTGTTTGTGGGGTTAAAATTCCAGAAAATCACATTAATAAGCACTTAGACAGCTGTTTATCACGTGAGGAGAAGAAAGAAAGCCTCAGAAGGTAAGAAAGTGAAGCATAATCGTTGAGCCACTTTAGTCACTTTAGCTTGTGCTTTTAAAAATATTGGCTGACAGTCTATTCTCTCTCCTTGTTCTTTCCACAATCCCACCTTGCCAAATATAATTAACTTTACTATATGCTAATAAAATTTGACTTAATAAGAAATTCGATTTAGAATTCAGTTCTTTTTAGGCTTATTTTCTTCTTTTAGAATTTTAGAACTACCATAAAGCCCTTGGCCCGAGAAAGCAAGGCTAGACTCTGAATATAGAACACATCAAATCTTTTTTTTGGTTCTTAGGAATCTTAGAAGTTTTAAGTAGTAAAATCTAGCTTTTTAAAAAATTCTGAATAATTACTATATACACATGATATACTGTATGCACATAACATTAAATAGTACAGAAGGGTTTTTTGTTTTTTTTTTTTAGAAAATACAGAATCATTTATTCATTCAACAAATAATTATTAAGCACATAACCATGTACCAGGCTCTGTTAAGCATTGGTGAATGAAAATCAGATATTCTTCTCTTAATACCCACTTTTTCCTGGAAGCATGCAACCAGTAGGCTTGCATTTTGAAGGCAATGATTTTCCCTGGTGATTGCATATGTATAAATTTGAAGTTGTATAGTTTGTCTGTGGGGCAGATTCAAAAGGGAATGTGTGAAATATAGTTTGTGTGTGTGTGTGTTTGTATGTGTGTGTGTGTGCATGTCTATGTGTATGTCCCCTGCCAACTACCCGGGTGAGATAATTTAAGTTGTCAACCCAGTATTTTTACCGAAGCTCATGCTACTTTGCCTCCCTTATATATCAAAATCATGATAGGTTATTAAACTTGATCATTATTGTTACGCATGTAAGTTAATAAAATTTTAATTAAAGTTACCTTGCAAGGTGTTATAGAATCCGTGGTAATGAAGATAATAAGGAAGCTGAAGCCACAAATTAGATGAGTCGGATGCTGAAGGGAAGACGTGAGATGAGACGGCAGTTTGGGGAAGGAATAAGGAGCAAGATCAGGGAAGATTTTATTTTTTAGAATGGAAATTATATAAGCCTTTAGCGTCCATTTTTGTACTATCTCCAGGGAGAGGGCAGATGATACAAGGAGCAAGAAGGCAAAAGTCCAGTAATGAAGTGTCTTTGACATGCAGAAAGAGCCTTTCTTCTGAATCAGGATGGAAAGAGGAGGGAACAGGTGATAATTCAAAGATCTGGGGAGGAGAGGGAGGAAATGGAAGAAATTAATGGGATGTGGGAATGAGCAGAATGATTGGTTCTCATGTCTGGTTTGTTTGGAAAAACTTGGAAGAGTATTTGCCAGAAACCATGCTGATAAGGCAGGACTGTTTTGTTGGGTTTTGTGTGTGTGTGATTAAAGGTAAAATGGTGTCACTTAGATTTTATGAGTAAATCGGCAGTGAATGCGGGTTCCGAGGGACAAACTCTTGCTGTTACAATTTACAAAAGCTGACATATAAAGCACAGCAATGTTTTATTGATTTACAGTGAGGGGCACCAATTGACAGTTCTTACTGTAGTGTTTTTAAGCATGATAGTTAACCTTTTTCCTCTGAGGAGAACCTTTTTTTCAAGTGAAAATGCACAGCGAACCATAACATAGAACAGATAAAATTGGCCCTGTCCATTAAAGTGGAGATGGAGGATTGTGCTGTCCCCATCCCCCATCTCTCCCTGCGTCCGTGTCTGATAGCCACTGTGGTCCTTAGCTCCTTGTGACAGATGTCTGTGAGGTCTTAAATGCATAGTACTCACCCCTAGTGGGTAAGTTTGTTGATGAGAATAGATTTTTAGGCTGCCTAGTTGAGATTTTGGATAAAGAAACTGGATCATTACAAGGATTACTTCCCATAAGCAGTGAGAATCTCGGAGAAGGCAGTGGCACCCCACTCCAGTACTCTTGCCTGGAAAATCCCATGGATGGAGGAGCCTGGTAGGCTGCAGTCCATGGGGTCGCTAAGAGTCGGACACGACTGAGCGACTTCACTTTCACTTTTCACATTCATGCGTTGGAGAAGGAAATGGCAACCCACTCCAGTGTTCTTGCCTGGAGAATCCCAGGGGCGGGAGAGCCTGGTAAGGTGCCGTCTGTGGGGTCACACAGAGTCGGACACAACTGAAGTGACTTAGCAGTAGCAGTGAGAATCTAATGGTCTAATGAAGAATCTTTCATTCTAATTCATTTAATTTAATTTATCTTTTAATTTCTAATTTCTTTAGAAATTTTTTTTCCCTAAAGAATGAGTTGGGAATATGGAAGCTGGGCATTTTCTCTTTGAAGAGTAAGGAATCAGCACTGATAATTTTGCTTGGACTGCTCTTTTTCTAGATGCATCCATCATATTTCTTCTCACACACTTAGCTTGTCAGTTTATCCAAAGATATACTCATCCATGTATAATTAAGTTCAAGTTCCAGCTGTGGTTCTGAAGAGCTCTGTGGAATTACTATAATCCTGCCAGTTACTCTAGCACAATTTAGGAGCGCTGTTTTCTGTCTCTCTCTCTTAAAGGAAGGTTCACTGTACAAGTTAGTGTGTTGAAGTCTTTGAGAATTCCTACATCAAACATAATTGTTGGATTTTGTTTAATCCAGTAATTCCTAAATTTATTTAACCCTAAAACCTTTTTGTTCTCATAACTCATTTTGCAAAGTTTGCATTTGTGAAGATACACTTAGGGAGACATTGAACCACCTTTCTCTTTAGTGACATCCTGATCTTGGACTCTGGTCACATAAAAGAATATATGATATTTAAAAAAATTTCTCTACAGTATCCCAACAGGCCATTTCTTAACGTGGATGACAGCCCTTATCATCCTTTGTAGATTCATATCAGAGGTGATCAAAGAATACTTTTCCTTTTGCTGTCCTCAGATTTTGAGGACCCTTAAATGCATTGCTGTTTCGCTAAATTGTAGAAGAAAGATCAGTGTCATTTTCATGTTTTAGGAAACATTTATCAGACTTCATGTTAAAAAAATTTTTTTTTAACTTTTTGGTTTATATTGGAGGATAGTTGATTAACAGTGTTGTGATAGTTTCTGGTGTATAGCAACATGATTCAGTTATACACATCCATGTATCTGTTCTTTTTCAAATTCTTTTCCCATTTAGGTTGTTACATAACAACTGAGCAGAGTCCCCTGTGCTACACAGTAGGTCCTTGTTGGTTATCCATTTTAAATATAGCAGTGTTTAAATACATCATATTTTAAAATTCTTGACAGAAATTGTTGATTTCTGCTGGTGCTTTTCAATGTAAATGCCAGTGAACAAATAGTTTTCCATTAGAATTTCACAGTCATAAGCTTAATCATGTATCCTTAATAAAATAACATGTTTTAGGTACAGACTTAATGAATTGTCCTTTACAGTATTCTTGTATAAACTCCTTCAAAATGTTTCTTAGGACTTGCTACCTCGTGTGATTTTTTATTCAGCTATAATATGGTAAAGAATATGCCTGCAGTGCAGGAGACCTGGGTTCCATCTCTGGGGTGGGAACATCTCCTGGAGAAGGGCATGGAACCCAACTCCAGTATTTTTGCCTGCCAGAGGAGCCTGGTGGGCTGTAGTCCACGGGGTCCCAAAGAGTTGGACATGATGTGTGACTTACACTATCACTATAATCAGTGAGTGCAGTAGGCAGGCTGTCGTTACAAGAAGAACACTCTTCAGAAAAATGTAATCTCTTGAGGGTTTTCAGGGTTTTCTGCAATTAAACAGTTATTTCTGACTTTTAATCTTTATTGACGGAGCATAGAAGAACTAATCTTGACAGGAAATGGTGGTATTGGTTAATGGAGAAATGTTTGGTTGTCTTCAGTCTGTATTCAGCTGTTTTCTCTCGTATGATCATGGACCATTTGTATTAGATTTCCACGTGGAACCTTGTTAATAGAGGTTTTAGATCCCCACTTAAGAGCTGAGCTGAGTCAGAATTGGTAGTTTCTGTGGCAAAGTGATTGAAAATTGCATTTTTAATAAACTCTCCAGATGGTTCTGAGGTGCTTTAAAGTTTGAGCAGCATGGCCTTGTGCCCACTAGGTATATGCAAGTCCTTTGTAAAATCTTGTGGGTTTTTTTGCATAAGCATATTATTTTCAAGTTTCTTTTAATTGTTATCTGAAATTTTGATATTTCATTTAAAAATGATTGCAATTGTAGTGTCTACATTGAATACATATTTATTAAGCACCTAATTGCCGTAGCATTGAGCCAGGTGACATACTCAGCTAGGTTATAATCAGATTAGATCGATTAAAATTCATCAAGGAGTTCCTGTCTATGAGATTTTCTCAAGTCATTAATATTCTTAGGTAGCTTGCCTTCTGCATATTCCATTGAAAGAAGTAATGTTTATTAATTGTTTTTTTGGAGGGTGTAGAAGAAAGTCATTTGATTGGGCTTTGTTATATTTATAATTGCAGCTTAGTGCTTATCATTATGTTCATCATGAACATACAATGAAGAGCCAGGTGGCAATTTAAAAAATATATATATTTACTGATTTTTTTATTCAGCTGTGCTGGATCTTAGTTGCAGCATGCAGAATCTAGTTCCCTGACCAGGAATCAAACCTGGGCCCCCTGCATTGGGAGAGCAGAGTCTTAACCACTGGACTGCCAGGGAAGTCCCCAGGTGGTGATTTTGCTAATACACTTATTCTTTTCTTTTTTTTATTTTTTAATTGAAGGAAAAATTGCTTTACAATGTTGTATTGGTTTCTGCCATATAACTCGAATCAGCCATAATTACACATTTATCCCCTCCCTTTTGAGCCTCCCTCCCATCCCCCCATCCCCGCTCTGGGTTATCACAGGGCATCAGGCTGGGCTCCCTGCATTACATTTGTTAATACACTTTTTATAATGCTTATTTATTGTTAATATAACTAATTGAAGTTGAAAAAAAAAAAAACACTGCTGTGTTTCTTGCTATTGTTTTCAGTTGTCTTCTTTTGAAGATGATCCCACAAGAATACTATGCACACATCAACTCTCTGAAATCTTTCTTTCTTCAGCATATAAGTTTAGTAAACCTAACTATCTCAACAGGTCTTCTTTTGGTTCATCTAGTGCTTTTGCAAAATGATTGATTGCTTTGAGCTTAAGAGGGCAGTTTTGCCTATGCATCAGAATTTTTTCTAAGAAAGCTGTGTATGATAATATTCTAAAATCTATAGCCTGACCCTTGATAGCATTTGTACTCTTAATAACCTGAGATAGCTAGCTTTTTATGGAGATTTTCCCTGGAAACCATGGGCAGATTTTAGGAAAAATATGTTTTAAAGAGGTGAAGAATTGAATGATTTCATATAAGTGTGATCCTACATTCTCATAGCATTTAGTCCATAGCCTACTGCATGAGTCCCAGGTGTGCATCTTTAGGCCTGATCTCTGTCTGAGACCTGACTCTCCAAGTATTGGCTGCCACCTAGACCCTTCTGTCTGAAAGTCCCACCACCACCTCAGATGCGTCACTGTCATGTGAATACTGTCAACTTGATTCACAAATTTGATCCTTCTTCTCTTTTCCATTTTTATACTAATGTTTCTACAATTCTCCCAGTCACCTTGGTATTGAGCAGAAGGTAAATTACTATTTTACATGAAAAGCATTTGATAATTCACAGTAACCTTCAGTGATCCCTTTTTTCCTCCTTTTCAGTTCTGTTCACAAAAGGAAGCCGCTGCCTAAAACTGTATATAACTTGCTCTCAGATCGAGATTTAAAGAAAAAGCTGAAACAGCATGGATTATCTGTTCAAGGAAATAAACAGCAGCTCATTAAAAGGCACCAAGAATTTGTACACATGTACAATGCTCAGTGTGATGCTTTGCATCCTAAATCAGGTAAAGTAATAAAACAGTGAATTTTATTTACCCTCTGGATAAAGCAGTTTTGTATGACTCAGGGGTTAAAACCACAGAGAAAATTTTAATACATTTTTGATAATAGCTAAAACATTCAAATACACTCCTTCAGAAGATATCTAGAGTGTCCTGTGATAAGTCAGCCTTTCTCTCAGCTCGTCTCTCTGTCCGCCTTCTTTTCTCAGAGACAACCACCGCTACCAGCTTCTCATGTATATGAGGGTTGCTTGAGAGAGCATTGCCTATAAGATAATCCTAGTTTTGCAGCTTTATGACTGGGTGACTGTGGGCAAGTTACTTATATCTGACCTCGGTTTTCTCTCCCATTAAGTAGTTCATAGTGTTTTTGTCCAGACTAAATGATAAAATGCATGTAAAGTCCTAGCATTGTACCTTAGCAGGTAGTTAGCATAGAATAGATGTTACCATTAGATTATTAAGATTGTTATACCCAGAAATATATGTGATTATTATTATTTCATCAAAATTTTGTTTTACAGACACACTACTTAATAGTTCTTTCCACTTAACCTCACAAATTTTGGAGTTCTTTCAGTTATTAACATATGGATAGAATTGCCTGATTTAAAAAAAATTAAGGTATAATATATAAACAGAAAATTACACAAGTTATAAAGGTATTGTTCAGTGAATTATCACAAAGTTCATGGAAGGTGCCTTTGTAGCAACTCCTCAGAGCCCTGCCAGAATCCTAGAAGGCCAGCCCACTCCTCCCAACCGTTGCTGCCTTTATCCTCACAGATGACCACCTTCCTGACATCTAAAACCATGTATTCATTTTGCCTATATTTTATCTTAAATATGGAATAATAAGCAGCTTACACATTCTTTCGAGTCTGGCTTAATTTTCTACGACATTATGTTTTTAAGATTTGTCCATGTTTTTGTGTACAGTTGTGATTTTTAAAAAATTTTTGTTGCTATAGCGTATTCCATTATATGAATAGGACATATTATACAAATGTCCATGGTTGACGGACACTTGGGTTTTTCCATTCTTTGGCTCTTAAAGAATAATGCTGTTATGAGTAATCTTTCACAGGTCTCTTGGTGGTCATAGGCACACATTGTTAGGCATTACGTATACCTACGTGTGAAATTGTTTTTGCAGACGTTTAACTTTCCTGGGTACAGAAAGAAACCCAGGTGCCAGTGTGTGGTCTCATCAGGAAGGTATGAGAATTCCATTTTTTCCACATCATTATCATCATCAGTATTGTGAGTTTTCCTTTTAGGCCAGTCTAGTGTGTCCATGGTAGTATCTCATGGTTTTAATTTTTGCTTCTCTAGTGGCTTATAGTGTTCACCATATTTTTATATAATTATTGGCCATCTGGATATTCTCCTGGGTTAAATATCCATTTAAGTCTTATGCCCAATTTTTTTATGTTGTGGATCTATTGCTTCTTAATTTATTTCTGGGATTACATGAATTTTTCTGGATACAGATCTTCCTGGGTATATATTTGCTTAATCTCCTTTCATCTTTTCACTCTCTTAATGGCTTCATTTGCAAGGTAGAAATTTTAAATTTTGTATCCAATTTGTTGCATTTTCCATCAGATACTACTTTTTATGTCTTTGCCTACCACATGATCATTTTTTTTTTTCCCTAAAAGCATTATTCTTTTTGCATCTACCTTTCAGCCTACAATTTATTTGAAACTGGTTTAAGCATATGTTGCATGATAAGAGGTGAGATTCTCTTGTGTTGTTTCCATATGATCAGCTAATTGAGGTAGCAGCATTTATTGAAAAAGCATCCTGTACACTTTGAATTGTTAGTACCTCTTGTTTGAAAATCAGCTGTGTTATGTGTGGGCCTGAACATTGTTTTGTTCCATAGGGTCATTTATTTATCCTTGTGCCACTACTGCAGTGTCTTAATTATTTAATGAGTGATTTATAGTAGATCTTGCTGTTTGGTAATGTAGTTCCTCCAGCTATGTTGTTTATTGAGATTGTCTATTAATAGGTGAATGGTTGTATGCAAATTGTGGTGGAACCATACAATGGAGCACTGCTTAGCAATAAAAATGAATCAACTACTGATAAATGCAACAATGTGGATAAATCTCAAAAGCATTGACATACAAAAGACTACATGCTGTATACTTTGAAAACATTTATCTGGCATTTTGGAAAAGACAAAACTTTGGGGGGCGTAGAAGAGATCAGTATGTCCAGGGGCTTAAGGGTAAGGAGGAGGGAACTTACTGGGCAGAAGAACTTTTGAGGGTAAAGGAAATGGTCTAGATTTTGAAATGATGAATAAATGACTACTAATAGGCAACTGGACTTGTCTCCAGTTTTTGGCTCTTCTGGGTAAAACTACTATGAACATGGGCTTATAGATTTGTATGTAGCCATATGCTTTTATTTCTCTTGCGTTTTCCTTTTCATTCAGTTAAAATATTTTCTGATTTTTGTTGTGATCTCTTCTTTGACCCATGGATTATTTGGAAGTGTTTTCAGTTTCCAAATATCTGAGTATTTCTCAGATTTTTTTTTTTATTCATTTCAAATTTGATTCCAGTGAAGCAGTTCTGTATGATTTTGGACCCTTTACATTTATTGAGACTTGTTTTATAATGCAGCATTAAGTCTTCCTTGGTGAGTGTTCCTTAGGCACTTGAAAATTTTGCTTTATTTGTTCAATGATCTCTAATGTTAATTATGTAAAGTTGCTAAAGTATTATACTCAAGTCTTCTACATCATTACTGATGCTATGTTTAGTGATTCTGTCACTTATTTGAGAACATTATTGAAATCTCAAAGGATATTTATAGGTTTTTAATTTTTCCTTTCAGTATATTCTGTTTTCTTTACATTTTTGAATGTCACCAATTAGGTGCATGTGCGTTTAGTATTGGTATGTGTTTTTGATGAATTAATCTATTATAATGAAATAGTTGTTTTAGTCTCTGGTAATATTCTGTGAGTAATAACCTTATTTCACTTTTTTCTTTAAACATATTGTGTTTAAACTATGGTTTGGATCTGCTTTTTAAATTTAATTTGACAAGATATGCCATTAAATTGTAGAGTTTAAAACTTTTTCATTACATTTAATCTGTTTGGTGGGATTTAAGTCTACCAACTTGCTCTTTTCTATCTGTCTTGTCCATTCTTTGTTTTTTTGCTTTATTTTCTTGCTTTCTTCTAGATTATTTTTAATTCTATATTTTATCTTCACTATTGGTTTATTAGCTGTATCTCTGTTCTTCTAGTGATTATTCTAGAGTTTACCATTTGTATCTTCAACTTACCACAGTCCACATTCAAATAACATTATACTATGTGTTACATAAGGACTTCACTCCTTCCGTCTTTAGTTTTAGGTGTCTGAGGTCCTCTACTCGTGTTCAGCAGGTGCTCTGTGCAAATTGTTCCACTTGTAGATGTATTCTTGATGTAGGGGAAGAATGGACCCCAGATCCTCCTGTTCCACCATCTTGACCTTGATCCATCCCAGTTTTTTTGTCATAGATTTGTCTTCTTTGTTATAAATCTCATTATTCTTTACCATTTTTGCTTTAAACTGTCAATTTTCCTTTAAAAAGATTTTAAAAGTTGAGAAGGGAAGTCTTTATATGCCTATACTTTCACTGTTTGTGTTATTCTTCATTTCTTTGCTTTTAGAAACCAGGTTTCTATCTTTTTCTTTTGGCCTGAAAATCTTCATTTAATCTTTCTTGTAATGCACACGTTTTGTTGAGACAAGTTCCTTCAGCTTTTATTTGTCTGAAAGTCTTAATTTAGCATTAAAAAAAACCTTTATTTTGAAATAATTTTGAATTTATGGGAAATTTGAAACATTATCATAAAGAATACATAGATACCCTGCACACAGATTCACCTATTAGCATTTTGTCCCATTCGCTTTATGTATTAATATATATGTTTGTGTGTGTGCTTCTTTATTTACACATATTTTTCTATTAAACCGAGAATAGGGCGTATAATCTTGTCTGCTAAATGCTTCATTGTGTATTTCCTAGAAAAAGAGATGTTCTCTTTTATTGCTGCAGTACAAGTATCAACTTTCATCTCTATTCT
The DNA here is from genome assembly GCF_029407905.1 of Bubalus kerabau. Lineage (NCBI taxonomy): Eukaryota > Metazoa > Chordata > Mammalia > Artiodactyla > Bovidae > Bubalus > Bubalus kerabau. The sequence goes on from NC_073643.1 coordinate 19,327,583, forward strand.
AGTTTCAGCAGTTGACCCAAAAATGGCCTTTATAGATTGTTTCCCCACTCCAGTACATGATCCAGTTTTGAATCACAATATTAAATTTAGTTGTAATGTCCTTTCAATCTCTTTCATTCTGGAACAGTTCCTAAACCTTGCTTGGTCTTTTATGACATTGGCATTTTAAAAGAATACAGTCTTTGTTATTGTTGGGTTTTTTCCCAAATAGAATGTTTCTCATTTTGGCTTTGCCCTGTGTTTTGTTATAATTACATTCAGGTTGGCATTTGTGGCCAGAATACTATATAAGTGATGTTTTGTCCTCAGAACATCTCATCTGGAGGGATTTGATGTCTTTGTGCCCTTCATTTGTGATGGCAGTTTTGATCACCTTGTCAGTGTCTTCATTGTGTAGTTTCCTCCTTACTCCTAGTAAGAAATCTGAACAAAGACACTTTCCTCTAAACAGACCATTATCTTTTATAGCAGTTAAGAGTCAGTTCAGTTCAGTTCCGTCACTCAGTCGTGTCTGACTCTCTGCGATCCCTTAGACTACATGTAGCACTCCAGGCTTCCCTGTCCACCACCAACTCCTGGAGCTTGTCCATTGAGTTGGTGATGCCATCCAATCATCTCATCCTCTGTTGTCCCCTTCTCCTCTCGCCTTCAACATTTCCCAGCATCAGGGTCTTTTCCATTGAGTCAGTTCTTCTCATCAAGTGGCCAAAGTATTGGAGTTAAAAATAAGAAAAATATATTTCCTATTTATCTTCATTTTTACCATTTCTAGCACTTTGTTTCTTCTTATAAGATGAATTTCTGGTTTTATATTTCTTCTGCTTGAAGAACGTCCTTTAACACTTAATGTGGTACTGGTCTGCTAATAATATATTCTCTCAGTTTTTGTTTGTCTCAGTTTTTATTTCTCTTTTACTTCTAAAGAATATTTCCATTGACATAGAATTCTAGGTCCGTGGGTTCTTACCCACTCCCAGCACTTTTTCATTCCATTTTCTTCTGGCTTGAATAGTTTTTGATGAGAAACGTGATGTAACTTGGCCTTTTTTTTGTATAGTAAATCCCTTTTTCTGACTGGCTGCAAGATTTTCTCTGTCTATATTGTTGTGTTTTTGTTTTGTTATTTTTTGTTGTTATTTATTTTGCTTGATATGCTTTGAGCTTGTTGCATTTGTGGTTTGATATCTTCATTATATTTAGCAGATTCTGGCCATTAGGTCTTCAAATATTTCTTCCTTTTTTATTATGGGATTTCTATTACATGTTTATTAGACCATTTGATATTGTCCCTCAGCTTTTAGATACTCTACTCCTGTTTTTTTGTGTGTGTTTCCCTCTCCCCCTTTTTTCTGTTTCAGTTTGGGTAATACCATCAATCTCATTTTCAAGTCCACCAGTTCTTTCCTTAGCTGGGTCAAGTATCTCTCTTAATTTTTTTTTTTTTTCTAACATTTCTATTTTATTCTTCTTGATGGTGTCATCTCTCTCCTGAAATGACCCATCTGGTAATGCATGTTGTTCATCTTTTCCACTAGATATTTTAGCATATTATCATAGTTATTTTAAATATCATGGCTGGTAGTTCTAAAATCTGGGTGATATCTGAGTTTGATTTTGTTATTGTAATTTGCTTGCTTGTTCGTATATCTTGTAAATTTTGGTTAAAAGCAGACAATATTTGAGATGCTAAATACTGAAGTAAATAGTGTGAATGACTGAAAAATGCACTTGTCTCCTCTTCTGCTAGGACTTTACTGTGTGTGTGGTTGATTGGTTTTACTGTGTGTGTGGTTGATTGGGTTTTTTTGTTGCTGTAGTTATCTGTAGTTGACCACCAGTTTCATATCCCCTGTGCTTAGGTTGGTGCCTGAGTTACCAGAACTTTCTTTTTAAAATGTTTCTGCCTCACTCACACTTAGGTTTTCCCTGTGTACCCGTACCTGAAAAAGTTTCTTTCCATGCTCACTTCTCTCCCAGTGGCTGATTACAGCTACTTATCACATGGAGGTCCTGTTCATGGTAGGGGGCATGAGGTTGTTCACTGTTTTTCTACCTTAGCCTCTGTCTTAGGCAAGCCCTTGATCCTGGGTCTTGGGTGGGGCTCTCAGTGACCCTGTGCCTCCCCAAGTGGCAAGGGTCCGCTAGTGATCTGGGCCCAGGGTTTCCTGACCTCTCTGCCAGAGTAGAGGATTTTGTTTGTTTCCTGTCTCCATTTACCTGTGCTCTGGGGTCTTCAGTTTTGCTGACCTTCGCTCAGTGGCTTAACGGTTTTGTTTCCTAAGGGTTAGAGGAATGGGGCTTCATGTCCTTCCTGCAGTGGAGGCTGTTCTCCTTTCCGAGGCTTGGATGTGGAGGGATACTTTTTCTGACTCTCACCCTTCCTTCAGTAGTTCTTAAGAATACCCAGTAAAGTCTATAGAAAATAACCTTGAATTTGGTGTGAGCCCCGCATCTGAGCTTCCCAGGATTTTTATGCAGTTATGGTGGTTCACCCTTGGCCTTTTACAATCCATTAGAAAGGTTATCTGAAATCTTCTTACCCAGCAGTAGGATTATCCTTGTTTTAATTATGTCAGCCAGTACTCATGACTGTCTTCTTGAAGGTGCCAGAGTCCAGCTCCAGCAGCCAGGGATTCAACCTGAAGAGATGAATGCTGTCGGTGATGAGGCAGCCTCTCAGTTTTCTTGGACTGCCTATTTATTTCAAGTTTAAGATTCTCTTTTATACTTTTACAAAAGCATTAGGTCAGAGGTTTGACATTTTCAGTTTCCCCTCACCCAGATTTATTATGTCCATAAATCATTGTTGCTCTTCAAACAGAGTTTCTGCTTCAGTGATTCTCAGAATCAGCCTTACCATCTATTATCTACTTCCTCTAATGTGTCCTATAGTTAACTTGTGATTACATTGTAACTCATGCTACATTCCTCAGTTTACTACTTATCTTCCTAAATCCTGTTTGCCCCTAACATCCTGAGCTCACTATCTCTTAAAAAGGCTTCTAACTATAGTGTCTCTAAAAATTCCTAACTTCTATAAGCTATAGTAAAAAATGCTAACTTTATAACATTCCTTAAATCTTTAACTTCTAACTATTTTAATCATTTCTAAGCCCTAAATTAAGTAAACTCCTTTGCCATAAACATTTTCCTCACAAATAGGCTTCAGTAGCAATCCTTCCCGTGGCCTCAAGCTGCGGCCTATGTGCTCATACTGGAACATTCTTTTGTAAAAGTCCTTAAACAAATGTCAATGATTAACTTTATGAATTATTCTCTGAGCACAGCTTCAGAAGGCTTTGTGCCTTCTCACGCTCCTCTCAAGAACAATAAGCACCTTAATATTCCTTTTCAGTCAACTCAGCCGAGGAGAGGAAAAAACAAGTCAGAATTACAAGGCCTAACTCCTTCATCCCGGGACCCTGCCTGCGGAATGAGGAGAGGGGGCTGGGGCCATGCCTCCATTTTGTCAGTAATGCCTAACGCAGCTCCCGATGCGAAGGCATCTGACTTTCCTTAGATTTCAAGCTAGTTGGTTTCTCTGTGAACTTAGCTCTGATAGAGTCAAGAAGAGTTACAGTTTTGTAAGTTATTCAGGCTTTTCTTGTTACTAGGGTGTGAGTGACACTATATCCAGGTCTTTATATCATAAACAGAATCAGAAGTCCCCCTGAAAGATTTAAGCTCTTGAGTTGCATCTAGTCCTAATACAGTCTCCTTAATATCTTAGAAGAGAGTAATATGCCAGATGTTCTGTATCTTGAGTGATACTTGTGTGAGTGGATTGGGCAGAATGCAAGTGATACCTTTGCTTTTCTGTTATACCATGATTCAGTAAATTTATGTTAGCTGTTCAGCTCATAGAGACTGTTTACATTGTTTCTACTGGTTTTAATGATATTAGGGAGGCAAGGGGTACCTCTCAGTCCTTGAAAAATAAACTTTTAGATAATTGCATTCTTAAATGATCCTCTCAAGGACTATGGGTTTTGTAAGAAACTTTTTAATAGGGATTTTGTATAAATTTATATAGAATTTAGATTCTTATGGTGAAGAATATGATTTCCCCTGTTTACCAGTTATCCAGCCTAAACAGTGTCAACCATGCCTAATGGTGTGTTTGTTGTCCATCATTTACACTCCTTTCTAGACGTAGTATCCTTTTATGTATAAATTGTGTGTCAGGGCTTGTGGTTCTTTCCCTCACACCATATGTACCTTAGTCTTAATGTGTTGGCCTAGTAGGCAGAAAGATAGCATTGATAAATTTTGTGGTATTTGCAGTCAAAGGTGTTTACATATGAGATGGAGCATATTCCAGATCTCTTTGATGTATGTGATTGTTAACTACACCTACTGACAGAAATTCTGGAGTCTGGGTCATTCCCCCTGCCACCTCCCCCCGCCCCACCCCTGCTATTTAGAGACCTTTGACTTTCTTTGAAAAATAGCTTCTTATAACATTTTGTACATTGACATTAGAGTGGATATCCCCGAAGAATAGAATTCACACTAACATTGATTTTCACATTCCATTGGAACTGCTGTTTATATCTGTTTACTCAAAGGAAAGAGCAAAATGACTTTGCTGTCTCTTCTGGTTATTTTTTAAACTGTAATTGCATGTGTAAAAGTTAAATGTTTTAACTCGGTGTTCTTTTTTTTTTTTTTTCCTCTTTTATTTTGAAATAACTTTAGACTTACAGAAAAATATTTACAAAGACCAAACAGGGAGTTCACGTATACTCATCATCTAGCTTCAGTGTTAATAGGTCATATAACTAGAGTACACTGAGCAATGCCATGTAATTAATATCGGCTGTTTGTCCTTGTTTTAACAGCTGCTGAAATAGTTCAAGAAATTGAAAATATGGAGAAGACTCGGATGCGTTTTGAAGCTAGTAAACTCAATGAAAGTGTATGTTGATGATCTTTTTAAGTATCTTGGTAGAAATGAAGGAAAGAAAAGTTGAATACCCTAGAAATTAAAGCAAACTGGTATTGAATCTGTTCAGTGGGAAATGTACTAGAATACTTATCCATTTAATGTATTATGATTTACTTGTAGCTCATTTTTAGTACAAAATTCTATTGTATTTAGCAGTCTTCTGGCACAAAATCAATCCAAAGTAGAGTTTATTAGTGAATTATAGTTTTTTGGGAGAGTCATGTGCCTGTACATCAGGTAACCTTGGTATTGACCCTGTCTCTGACAGTTGCATTTAAGCTGTTTACCATTTAACCTGTGTGACCCTTAGGATCTTCATCTGTAGGACTCATGGGTTGAACTGCATGATCTCTGAGGTCCCCTTTTAGCGCTGGCATTCTGCAATTCTATGATTATACTGGTTGAGAAGTTAAGTAATTGTAAGAGTTGACGAGGATTGAGCATCTGTTGAGCTTGTTGAGGGAATCAGAGACCTAAATTCCTTCACTATTGCCTTCCTCTAGCTTGATGGTCCAAAACTTGAGGAAAGGGTATCAGAGAAGAAAATAGTCATTGTGTCCTTTGACACGGAGGAAGTGTTTTGGGCTCTCCCATGTAGACATTTTCTAGGCCATCAGTAGCGTGTTTGTAAGGAAAGCAACAACTTTAGGCAAGTAAGTTTATAATCAGATAGGAAAAAAATGGGATTTTTGTTTATTTTGTTATTAGCCATGTGCTAACTATAAGATGGAGACTATAATGAATTGTGTCAGTACGTTTTTGATCTTTGAAGTTTAATATTTTAAAAAATGAACTAGAAATTTAACATATGAAGTTTTGTGTTGCATGTTCTCTACATATTACCTTTGTGGTAGACTTGAGAGTTAGATTGGGAAAAGATAGGAGACAAACAGGGAGATCTGCCTTATTAATGACCTACTAAATGTCTCTTCAGTCTTGTGTAACCTGTTGTACTAATAAATGTGAAAAATTAAATATTGAACATAGGAAATTTAATTGACTTTTGTGTTAATGCTTTATATATTCTAGTAGAATCAGTGCTGCATTTTCTACTGATGTAAGTAAAACATATATTAATTGCAGTATTAAAAGAAGTAAATAGGCGTTAATCTTCTTGGTCTATATAAAACAGGGATGAGAGATTATTTTCCTCAATTTTAAACATCTACATTAGAGACTTTTAAGTTTATTGTACTAATTTATTTTTTGTCATTAAAAAAATTTTTTAATTATGAATATTTCATTTTTTTAGGTAATGGTTTTTACAAAGGACCAAACAGAAAAGGAAATAGATGAAATTCACAGTAAATATCGTAAGTTATACTACACTTTCTTTATTTGCAAAAGACTTGGCTTGCGGTTTTTCATCTTAAGTAATTTTTTAAAAATATGTTTTGTATATTAATGTTCAGTGCAAACTTTCCTGTTAATTTTACTTAAGAGACTGAATTTTGGTTGAATGTTTACTCAGACAGTGACTTTTTTTTTTTTGCAAGTGTGTACCTGCTCTTTTCTTTTTTTGATGAGTTACTAGTTTTGTTTTATTTTTTTAATTTATATTTTTATTGAAGGATAATTGCTTTACAGAATTTTTTTGTTTTCTGTCAAACCTCAACATGAATCAGCCATAGGTGTGTATATATATATATATATATATATATCCCCTCCCTTTGGAACCTCCCTCCCGTCTCCCTCCCCATCCCACCCCTCTAGGTTGGTACCGAGCCCCTTTGTGAGTTTCCTGAGCCATACAGCAGATTCCCGTTGGCTATCTATTTTACATATGGTAATGTAAGTTTCCATGTTACTCTTTCCATACATCTCATCCTCTCCTCCCCTCTCCCTATGTCCATAAGTCTGTTCTCTATGTCTGTTTCTCCACTGCTGCCCTGTAAATAAATTCTTCAGAGCCATTTTTCTAGATTCTGTATATGTGTGTTAGAATATGATATTTATTTTTCTCTTTCTGACTCAGTTCACTCTGTTTTATAGGTTCTAGGTTCATCCACCTCATCAGAACTGACTCAAATGTGTTCCTTTTTATGGCTGAGTAATATTCCATTGTGTATATGTACCACAACTTCTTTATCCATTCATCTGTCGATGGATATCTAGGTTGCTTCCATGTTCTAGCTATTGTAAATAGTGCTGCAATGAACAATGGGATACATGAGTCTTTTTCAACCCTGGTTTCCTCCGGATATATGCCTACGAGTGGGATTGCTGGGTCATATGGTGGTTTTATTCCTAGTTTTTTAAAGAATCTCCATTCCATCTTCCATAGTGGCTGTATCAGTTTACATTCCCACCAACAGTGCAAGAGCATTCCCTTTTCTCCACACCCTCTGCAGCATTTATTGTTTGCAGACTTTTTGATGATGGCCATTCTGACCAGTGTGAGGTGATACCTCATTGTGGTTTTGATTTGCATTTCTCTAATAATGAGCAGTGTTGAGCATCTTTTCATGTATTTATTAGCCATCTATATGTCTTCTTTGGAGAGATGTCTGTTTAGGTCTTTTTCTCACTTTTTGATTGGGTTGTTTGTTTTCTTGGTATTCAGTTGTATGAGCTGCTTGTATATTTTGGGAATTAATCCTTTGTCAGTTGTTTCATTTGCCATTATTTTCTCCCATTCTGAGGTTTATCTTTTCACCTTGCTTATAGTTTCCTTTGCTGTGCAAAATCATTTAAGTTTAATCAGGTCTCACTTGTTTACTTTTGTTTTTATTTCCATTAATCTAGGAGGTGGGTCATAGAGGATCTTGCTTTGATTTATGTCATCGAGTGTTCTACCTATGTTTTCCTCTAAGAGTTTTATAGTTTCTGGTCTTACATTTAGGTCTTTAATCCATTTTGAGTTTATCTTTGTGTATGGTGTTAGAAAGTATTCTAATTTCATTCTTTTACATGTAGCTGTCCAGTTTTCCCAGCACCATTTATTGAAGAGACTGTCTTAGCCCCACTGTACATTCTTGCTTCCTTCATCAAAATTAGGGTACTCACAGGTGCATGGGTTTATTTCTGGGTTTTCTGTCTTGTTCCACTGGTCTCTATTTCTATTTTTGTGCCTGTACCATACTGTCTTGATGACTGTAGCTTTGTAGTATAATCTGAAGTCAGGAAGGTTGATTTCTCCAGCTCCATTCTTCTTTCTCAAGACTGCTTTGGCTATTCTGGGTCTTTTGTGTTTCCATATGAATTGTGAATTTTTTTGTTCTAGTTCTGTGAAAAATGCCATTGGTAATTTGATAGGGATATCACGTTTAATCTGTAGATGGGGTTTGGTAGTATAATCATTTTCACAATATTGATTCTTCCTACCCAGGAACATGGAATATCTCTCCATCTGTTTATGTCCTCTTTGATTTCTTTCATTAGCGTCTTATAATTTTCTGTACAGTTCTTTTGTCTCCTTAGGTGAGTTTATTCTTAGATATTTAATTCTTTTTGTTGCAATGGTGAATGGGATTGATGCCTTAATTTCTCTTTCTGATTTTTCATTGTTAGTTCCTAGAAATGCAAGTGACTTCTGTGTATTGATTTTGTATCCTGCAACTTTGCTAAATTCACTGATCAGCTCTAGTAATTTTCAGATACTATCTTTAGGGTTTTCTATGTCCTGTATCATGTCATCTGTAAAATGTGAGAGCTTTGCTTCTTTTCCTATCTGGATTCCTTTTATTTCTTTTTCTTCTCTGATTGCTGTAGCTAGGACTTCCAGAACTATGTTGAATAATAGTGGTGAAAGTGGACACCCTTGTCTTCTTCCTGGTCTTAGGGGGAATGCTTTCAGTTTCTCACCATTGAGAATAATGTTTGCTGCAGGCTTATCATATATGGCCTTTACTGTGTTGAGGTAGGTTCCTTCTATGCTCATTTTTTGAAGAGTTTTAATCATAAATGTGCGCTGAATTTTGTCAAATGTGCCTGCTCTTTAATTTGTGACTCACATTATACTTGGAGCTCATCACTAAGCATTTTGCAAATATTAATTAGTTGCTGTCAAAGCATCTCTGTGAGAAGAAAATGGGATTCAAATGGAAATATTCCTGACTTACCATCCTGTCCTCAGGCCACTCAGTGACAATGTTTCTGTAAAGAATTTCAGTACTCTGTAGCTTGCAAATTTGTGCCAAAAATAGTTTTTATTTTATTCGTTATTACCAGCTTCCCAACTTTGTCACTTCATTTTCCTTAATGATGTTTGTATGTATCTTTCCCAGTGCAAGCACATTACTGTTTTGTCAATTAGGTAGCTGTTTATTCTTTGGTTGTTTGGTTGGTTTTCAATTTAAATTTACATTTAAAGTGCCCGGCCAATGGTGGAGAGTTAATATTTACTGATTGAGTATCCCATAAATGGTATGTCTTAGTTGTGCTAAGATAACTGTTTTCTTTTTTAACTTTTTAAGCTTTGAAGGGGCAGGTCCAGCTGTGACCTGTGGGGAGGAAGGAGGAAGTGCACAGGTACCAGATGTGAGCACTTCAGTGTTTTGTCAGTCAGGTAGCTGTGCCTGTGTCAGGTCAGTCGCTCAGTCATGTCCGACTCTTTGTGACCCCATGAATGGCAGCACGCCAGGCCTCCCTGTTCATCACCAACTCCCGGGGTTCATTCAAACTCATGTCCATTGAGTCAGTGATGCCATCCAGCCATCTCATCCTCTGTCGTCCCCTTCTCCTCCTGCCCCCAATCCCTCCCAGCATCAGGGTCTTTTCCAATGAGTCAACTCTTTGCAAGAGGTGGCCAGAGTATTGGAGTTTCAGCTTTAGCATCATTCCTTCCAAAGAACACCCAGGACTGATCTTCTTCAGAATGGACTGGTTGGATCTCCTTGCAGTCCAAGGGACTCTCAAGAGTCTTCTCCAACACCACAGTTCAAAAGCATCAATTCTTCGGTGCTCAGCTTTCTTCACAGTCCAACTCTCACATCCATACATGACCACTGGAAAAACCATAGCCTTGACTAGATGGACCTTTGTTGGCAAAGTAATGTCTCTGCTTTTCAATATGCTATCTAGGTTGGTCATAACTTTCCTTCCAAGGAGCAAGCGTCTTTTAATTTCATGGCTGCAATCACCATCTGCAGTGATTTTGGAGCCCCCACAAATAAAGTCTGACACTGTTTCCACTGTTTCCCCATCTATTTCCCATGAAGTGATGGGACCAGATGCCATGATCTTCGTTTTCTGAATGTTGAGCTTTAAGCCAACTTTTTCACTCTCCACTTTCACTTTCATCAAGAGGCTTTTTAGTTCCTCTTCACTTTCTGCCATAAGGGTGGTGTCATCTGCATATCTGAGGCTATTGATATTTCTCCCGGCAATCTTGATTCCAGCTTGTGCTTCTTCCAGTCCAGCGTTCCTCATGGTGTCCTCTGCATGTAAGTTAAATAAGCAGGGTGACAATATACAGCCTTGACATACTCCTTTTCCTATTTGGAACCAGTCTGTTGTTCCATGTCCAGTTCTAACTGTTACTTCCTGACCTGCATGCAGGTTTCTCAAGAGGCAGGTCAGGTGGTCTGGTATTCCCATCGCTTTAAGAATTTTCCACAGTTTATACTTTAATAATAATTAAAAAAAAAACCACAAAACTTTGGGGGCACTTCCTAAAGCTCAAGTGCTTATTATCATTATAGTTTTAGTCACAGTTTCATTTAGTATCAGGATCTAAATATACCATTGATAGCTCTTCTTTTTTTTTTAACATTTTTGTTAATGTTTTAATATACTTTTTTTAGATCACATTTCTATAAGGCTTATATAAAAAAATCTGCCTCCTCCACCACCAACCTGTCTCCATTTCCATTTCCTTGAACTAACAACTGTCAAGCCTTTGGGCTTTTGTTTTAATAATTACCTTCTTTTTTATAAAAGATTATTCTTTCTACTATTTCTTGGAGAATTTTTCAGTTTTCCATGTTAACAACTGATTAAAGTCCTAATTTGAAAAATGAAAATTTAGCTCCATTTTAAATCGTGATTCTTCACCTTCCTCTCAATCTCTGAATATTGTCCTAATTTTTTAATAAGCTTGGTATACAGTTTGAACCAGCTAGCATACATACTGTGGTTATGAAGGGTAGCAGAATACACCACTTCCCAAGAATATGTCACTGTGGCATATTTCTTTGAGGAGAAGGCATTTGAGAAGCAACAGAAAGAAAAGCTCTCTGTCTCCCCTCCATTTGGCTCAGATGGTGAAAAATCCACCTGCAGTGCAGGAGACCTGAGTTTGATCCCAGGGTTGGGAAGATCGCCCAGAGGAGAGCATGGCAACCCACGCCAGTATTCTTGCCTGGAGAATCCCCATGGATGGAGGAGCCTGGGGGGATTTACAATCCATGGGGTTGCACAGAGTCGGACACAACTAAAGTGACTAAGCACAGCACAGCACAAAGGCGTCTGTCCCTCCTCCCCTCTCTATCCCTAACCTAGAAGTAGGTTAGTTTCCTGTTGCTGGAGAAGGCTTGGACTTAAATCAGCATAACAGATTTCACTCTTGGTTACTGTGTTTTTCCTGGCCATCTCCCCATAACTGGCCTCCCCCACACCTTTTTTTTTTTTTTTTTATTAATCTAGATGAAGATGATATTTAAGCCAGTGTTGTAAATCACCTCTGAGTGGCTTAAGAGTTTTTCTCTGGGTGTCTTCCGTAAACACATGAGGTATACATGTTAATAAGCATCTGTTTTGTTTTTCTTATATAAACCTGTCTTTTGTTATAATGCCCCAGCTAAGAACTGAGAGCATTAAAGGGAAAATTATTTTTTCCGTCCTTATACTTGTAATTCCTTTCAGGAAAACGTTCTGTTTTTCCTATAATTAATCATTTCATGTGCTTAGTTTTCTATTTATATGGTATTAATTTATCTCTAAACTTTCCATCAGAAATGTGAGTCACTTTACAGTGAACCTCATAGATAGTTCATCAACTCGCTTTTCTCTCAGGAGCCTCTTGCCTGAAGCAGCCCCAGCTCTTTTCCAGTCCACTGTGGCTGCTCTCTCTGGGCCTCCTTCATGGCTGCTCTGGGGGGCTCCCTGTCACCGGTCTTCTGGGTATCCTAGCCTCCCTCCTATGGCAGCTGACTTATTTCAGGATCCAAATCCACTTCTTCTTTTTTCTTGTTTTGGTGGGATACATTTTCCAGGAGACTCTCTGGGAAAGTGGGTATTGCATCTGTACATAATTGGAAATATTACTTTTACTCTTGATTTATTGTTTGGCTTAGATAAATTGCCCACATAACTATTAGTAAAAAGCAGGACTGGAAATTAAACCCACACTCACCAGATGCTCAGCTTGAAGCCCTTTGCCTGTGCCATGCTTTGTATCTGAGTAAATAATCTGTGTGTTGGGAACTTCTTTTTGAGGGACTAAGCTTTAGTTTCAGGTTATAGTGCTTTTAAAAAGCTTAATTTTATGACTGAGTAACTTTGGTGGTTTTGTGATGGTGTATCTTATTTTCTTTAGCACTCTTTGGGATAGATTTGTATTCATTACTTCCTCTTTTAGAAGAGGAGAGAAATAGTGAAATCATTTTGAGCCTTAGTTCCAGATCTGTAGAAAGTATATTTGATATGGGGTTGAATGAAATGAGTTTATTAAATTACCTATGGATTTCAGTTTGCAAATGCTTTTGATAAGTCTTCTTAGTTAAGACTGAATTGCTAAGAGGTGGAATCTTAGCCTGACAGAGAATTACTCTAATTGCCTAACTGCCATGACAGACATATTTTGGGACTCTTCATGGTCTTTACCTTGGTAATAGATAGTTTTATACTTTGCCAAGAAAAGAAAAACTAACTTCTAATGAACACTCTGGGATTATCTCCTGAAACTTTTTCTGAGAGTACCAGCTTAATCTTGTAGGCAAGACATGTTAGCTTTATTTCTTCCTTTATTTTTTATTAGGTTGTTCATTAATTCACTAAATGTTTATTGAGCATCTGCCATGTGTCAGCTGCTGTTCTATATACTGAGTATAGAGCAGCGACAAGAACCTCTTGTCATAGAGATAATAGCATATTGTCATATTTGATATTTGTCATATTCTAATAGCAGACATTAAAAACAATAAATCAGCAAATACCACACTTTTAGATGGCAGATGCTATAAAGAAAATAAAACAGTAATTTGATAGGAATTATGAAGACATGAGTTGGGTGAACTCTGAGAGTTGGTGATGGACAGGGAGGCCTGGCATGCTGCAATTCATGGGGTCGCAAAGAGTTGGACTGAACTGAACTGATGAGGCCATTAGATAATATCATCAGGAAAAGGCTTTCCTTAAAGAGTTGACGTTTGATGTGTATATGTGTGCACGTTTAGTCATGTCTGACTCTGCAACCCGTTGGAGTATTGCCCACTGAGCTCGTCTGTCCACGGAGTTTCCAGGCAAGAATACTGGAGTGGATTGCCTTTTCCTACTCTAGGAGATCTTCCTAACCCAGGGATCCAACCCATGTCTCCTGCATTGGCAAGCTATAAAAAAATAAAATGGAGTAATTTGATAGAAATTATAGAGACATTAGATAATGTCATCAGGAAAAGGCTTTTCTTAAGGAGTTGACCTTTGAAGTGAGGTAACAATTAAAATTAAAAGGTGAATTGTTACCTTAAAATGAAAGTAATGGTTCACAGAGCTGGAGGAATAGTAGTCCAGGCAGAGAGGATATCAAAGACAGAGGCCCTGAAGCAGACACAGTGTAGGTGAGTATGAATGGAGTGAAGGGGAAGGGGATGAGTGGTGTGTAGGGAGGTGGGGCCAGACCCATAAGACCTTTTAGGAGTATATTTTGGGTTTTATTCTTACTGCAGTGGGAAGTCATTGGAGAGTTTAGAAAGACAAGTAATATGATTTTATCTACATTTAAAAAGATGATGTCTGCTGACTAGAGAATAAATTGTAAGGTGGCAAGAAATAGTAAGAAAACCAATCTGACGGCTCTTTACTCAAGTACTATTTATTGGTTACCAGTTACTGTATCCCAGACAATATTCTAGATAATAGGAATATAACATTCAAAAAACAAGTAATGTCTCAGCTCAAGCAGAGCTTACATTATATTGGAAATAGTCAGACAGTAAACAAGTGAGTAAAATGTGTCAGATTCGTGTTATGTGCTATGAAGTGACTTCAGGTAGGGGTAGAAAGTGATGAAGCTGCTGGTCTGGGAAGATTCCTTTAAGTAGGTGAGAGACCTGTAGGAAGTGAGGCTGTTTTAGTAAATTAGGCCAGAGATGTGGCATTTCTAGAGTGGTCATAGAACTAAAATCGACAATTCAAGTCGATTTCAAGACAAAACTTTTGAAGTAGAGCCAGTAGTACTTGCTGATGAATTTAACATACCCCTATGACTAACAGAGGAATCAGGAATGACCCCTACGTTTTTGGTTCAAGCAGCTGGAGAAATGATGATGCCATTTACTGAGATGGAGACCAGGGCAAGGATTGTGGATAGGGAAAGGGATCAGAATTCCTATTTTGCTATGTTACATTTGGGTTTCTAGTGGATATTCAAGTGGAAAAGAGAATTAGGTATGAATGGATGAATCTACCTAACTAAAAAGATGAGTGATTTAAAACTGTATACTTACATTACCTGGGAGGAGAGTGCTGTGGGGAACAAAGCCTAAAACTAAGCCCTGGGACACCGCAAAGTTTAGAGCAACAGTTCTCTCAGTTCTCTAAGCCTTTGTGCACTCTTAAAATTTGTCTAGCACACCAGAGAACTTTTGTTTATGTGGGTTATAGTTGTCAGTGTGTATCATATTACAGATTAGAGTTTAGGGGAGTTCTGCTTCTGGCCAGGACAGAATAATTGGTATATACCCCTCTCCACCCTCCCCCAAAAACAACCACTGGTAAATGGCCAAAACACATGAAATAGTTTTCAAGATGTTAGAAACAACGATAACAAAGGACAGGAATCTCTGAGAGACGAAAAAGTGAGACGAGCACTGTAACAGTTTCTAGGCTGAGAGCAGGGGTTCCCAGGCAGAGCCTGGTGGGCTCTTGAGTTAAGGAGAAAGAAAGACCAGGGAAGCTGAAGGAGCTAAGGTTTGCAAGATAGAGTGTGGAGAGGAGAAAGTAGCACAGAGAGAGCAAGCCCTGGGGATGTGCAGAAGGTTCAGCTTGTGAATTCGTTCAGTACAGAGTCTGTTCTCTACCACAAGATGAAATCAAATTAGAAATCAGCAACAAAGCCCCCTGTAAAGTCACCAGATAATTTGGAAACTAAATAATACAATTCCAAATAACACATGGGTCTAAGAAAAATTAAAACCAGGAAATTTCAAAAGTATTTTAACTCACTTATAAACAACAGTAGATTCACTATATGTTAATGTCAATCATAAGTACTGTATTTTAATCATATATTAACGCATCTGTGTTGAATCTAGAAAAATGATAATAGGTGATCTTATTTGCAAAGCAGAAATAGAGACATGGCTGTAAAGACTGAATATGTGGATACCAAGAGGGATGGGGGGTGGGGAGAATTGGGAGGTTGGGATTGACATATATGCGTATTGACACTATGTATTAAATAGGCAACTATTGAGAACCTGCTGTATACCACAGGGAAATTTACTTAATGACCTGTGGTGACCTAAATGGGAAGAAAGTCTGAAAAAGAGAGAGTATATGTATATTTTCAGGTGATTCAGTGTATGGATTGACATTGACAATGTGTGGATTGACTGTATGGATCACAACAAACTGGAAAGTTCTTAAAGAGGTGGGAATACCAGACCACCTTACCTGCCTCCTGAGAAACCTATATACAGGTCAAGAAGCAACAGTCAGTTCAGTTCAGTTCAGTCGCTCAGTCGTGTCCGACTCTTAGCAACCCCATGAATCACAGCATGCCAGGCCTCCCTGTCCATCACCAACTCCCGGAGTTAACTCAGACTGACGTCCATCGAGTCAGTGATGCCATCCAGCCATCTCATCCTCTGTCGTCCCCTTCTCCTTCTGCCCCCAATCCCTCCCAGCATCAGAGTCTTTTCCAATGAGTCAGCTCTTCGCATGAGGTGGCCAAAGTTCCAAACATGGAACAATGGACTGATTCAAAACTGGGAAAGGAGTACATCCAGGCTGTATGCTGTCACCTTGTTTATTTAACTTATATGCAGAGTACATGTGCAATGCTGGGCTGGAAGCACCACCAGCTGGAATCAAGATTACCGGGAGAAATATCAACAACCTCAGATATGCAGATGATACCACTCTAATGGCAGAAAGTGAAGAAGAACTGAAGAGCCTCTTAATGAAAGGGAAAGAGCTTGAGAGTTAAAAAGCTGTCTTAAAGCTCAACATTCAGAAAACTAAGATCATGGCATCTGGTTCTATGACTTCATGGCAAATAGATGAGGAAAATGTGGAGACAGTGTCAGATTTCATTTTCTTGGGCTCCAGAATCAATGCAGACAGTTGACTACAGCCATAAAATTAAAAGATGCTTGCTTCTTGGAGGAAAGCTATAACAAACATCAGTTCAGTTCAGTTCAATCACTTAGTTGTGTACGACTTTGCGACCCCATGGACTGCAGCATGCTAGGCTTCCATTGCCAACTCCCGGAGTTTACTCAAACTCATGTCTATTGAGTCAGTGATGCCATCCAACTCTCTCATTCTCTGTTGTCCCCTTCTACCCCTGCCTTCAATCTTTCCCAGCATCAGGGTCTTTTCAAATGAGTCAGCTCTTCACATCAGGTGGCCAAAGTATTGGAGTTTCAGCTTCAGCATCAGTCCTTCCAATGAATATTTAGGACCAATTTCCTTTAGGATGGATTAGTTGCATCTCCTTGCAGTCCAAGGGACTCTTGAGTCTTCTCCAACACCATAGGTCAAAAGCATCAATTCTTCTGTGCTCAGCTTTCTTTGTAGTCCAACTCTCACATCCCTACATGACTCCTGGAAAAACCATAGCTTTGACTAGATGGACCTTTGTCAGCAAAGTAATGTCTCTGCTTTTCAATATGCTGTCTTGGTTGGTCATAACTTTCCTTCTAAGAAGCAAGCATCTTTTAATTTCATGGCTGCAGTCACCATCTGCAGTGATTTCGGAGACCCCCAAAATAAAGTCAGCCACCGTTTCCACTGTTTCCCCATGTGTTTGCCATGAAGTGATGGGACCAGATGCCATGATCTTAGTTTTCTGAATGTTGAGCTTTAAGCCAACTTTTTCACTCTCCTCTTTCACTTTCATCAAGAGGCTCTTTAGTTCTTCTTCGCTTTCTGCCATAAGGGTGCTGTCATCTACATATTTGAAGTTATTGGTACTTCTCCCGGCAATCTTGATTTCATCTTGTGCTTCATCCAGCCCAGAGTTTCTCATGATAACAAACATTGACAGCATATTAAAAAGCAGAACCATCACTTTGCACACAAAGGTCCTTATAGTAAGGACTATGATTTTTCCAGTAATCTTGTATGGATATGAGAGCTGGACCATGAAGAAAGCTGAGTGCCAAAGAATTGACACTTTTGAACTATGATGTTGGAGAAGACTCTTGAGAGTCCCCTGGACTGCAAGGAGATCAAACCAGGCAATCCTAAAGGAAATCAACCCTTGAATATTCATTGTAAGGACTGATGCTGAATCTGGAGCTCCAGTACTTTGGCCACCTTGTGCAAGGAGCAGACTCACTGGAAAAGACCCTGATGCTGGGAAAGATTGAGAGCAGGAGGAGAAGGGGACGACAGAGGATGAGATGGTTGGATGTCATCACTGACTGAATGGACTTGAGTTTGAGCTAACTCAGGGGGACAGTGATGGATAGAGAAGCCTGGAATGCTGCAGTTCATTGGGTCACAAAGAGTCAGACACAGCTTAGCAACTTAGCAACAGTAGCTGATTCACTTTTCTGTACAGCAGAACCTAACACAATGTAAAGCAACTATAGTCAAATAAAAATTTTAGTTTGATGCATGATACTGGTTGCTTAGGGCTGTTGCACTGGGACGACCCAGATACGGGGAGGGAGGTGGGAGGGGGGTTCAGGATGGGGAACACGTGTATACCTGTGGCGGATTCATGTTGATATATGGCAAAACCAATACAATATTGTAAAGTAATTAACCTCCAATTAAAATAAATAAATTTATATTAAAAAAAATCATACCATATTTTGGTAAGAAAAAAAAAAAAAAACTTTCCCAATACACAAAAATCAAAGTAAATGGAGATTTCTACTCCTAGCCCAGATGGAATAACAGACTATACTTACTTTCCCCCCTTAGAAGCTTGAAAACCAGATGAAATATATAAACCAATGGATTTTCAGATATTGGAAAAAAGGTAGCACAGGACTATTATCCCTGAGAGAAACAGAACAAATAAAATGATGAGCTCTACAGCTCCAGCAGCTGGCAGGCGGTTTTGGGTGGGGGGAGCCCAAAATAATCTTGTTGTATCACTGAATAGGTACAACAGAAATCAAAGTTGTGGAGGCCATGGTGACAGGACAGAGTCTCAGAAAGGAGGGACCCACAGAGAGAACAGAGCTCTAAAGATCTATAGAAAGATCTGGGCAAGTGTTTGGCTACCTAGCCTTCTAGCCTTGAATGAGAGGAAACTGCCCAAGACCAGAGAAAAACTTGGAAAGATTAGTTCCAGAAGAATTCTGGAGTTCACACAGGACAGGAAACAGCTTGAATTTCAACAGCCACCAGGCACACTTGAAAAAACTTCTTAGTATGTAAGGCTTTAGGCAGAAGCCTCAGAAAGATATTACTGCTTTATTAGTAAAGCTTAACTACCTTAAAGCCAGATAATACGTAGTTTAGGCTTTGCAGGCTACATATGGTCTCTGTCAAATGTTCTTGTTTGTTTATAATCCTTTCTAAAATGTGAGTACCAGTGTTAGCTTGAGGACCATACAAAATTTGGCCATGGGTTGCATTTGACCCTTGGACTATTATTTGCTGATCCCTGCTCTAGGCTACTTGTTGCTTTAATTTTCCTTAATAAAAATATTTTTTTCAGACTTTTTTAGGCCAGTTTTAGGTTCACAGCAAAGTTGAGTGGAAAATATTGATAGTTCTTATGTTTCTCCTGATCTGACACACGCACAGGCTCTCCTACTCTCAACACTCCCCACCAGAATGGTACATTTCTTATAACTGATGAACCTACATTGACACCTTGTTATCACTCAGACTCCACAGTTTATCTAGAGTTCATTCTTGGTATTATATATTCTGTGGGTTTTGACAAACATCCAGTGCTATACTTCTACTGTTGTGGCACACAGGAATAGTTTCGTTGTGCTAAAAATGCTATGTGCGTCACATCTTTATCCCTAACCCCTGGCAACCACTTATCTTATTCCTGTCTTCATAGTTTTGTCTTTTCCCAAATGTCATACAGTTGGATTCATACAGTATATATTCTTTTCCTTAGTAATGCATTTAAGCTTCCTCTAAGTTTTTTCATGGCTTTATAGCTCATTGTTTTTGGGAGCTGAATAATCTATTTTCTGGATGTACCAAAGTTCAGTGACCAGTTCCCTTACTGAAGAATACCTTGTTTGCCTCTTTTGGCAATTATGAGAAAAGCTATAATTAAATGTTCATGTGCGGGTTTTTGTGTGGACATAAGTTTTCAGTTCATTCAGGTAAATACTAAAGAATGTGATTGCTGGGTCATAAGGTACCTTTAGTTTTTTAAGAAACTGCCAGGTTATCTTTGGAAGTGTCTGTGCCATTTTGCTTCCCACTGCATATGGTGGTGTTAGTGTTTGGATTTTTGCCCTTCTGTTAGGTGTATAGTGGTATCTCATTGTTCTAATGTGCAATTCTCTAACGACATGATGTGGAGCATCTTTTCCTATGCTTACTTGCCATCTACATATCTTCTTTGGTAAATCTTTTTTGCTCAGATCTTCTGCCTATTTTTTAATTGGGTTGTTCATTTTCTTACTGAGTTTTAAAAGTTCTTTATATATTTTGAATAAATCCTTTACCAGTTACATCTTTTGGAGATATTTTTACTCAGTCTTACTTTGGCTGTGTTCTCATTCTCTTCTCTTGATAATTTGCCCTGATAAAATTTGAAAGCAAAGCATGAAATGATTTTGTTGACTACAACTAGTTTGATGTGCTTCAGAATAAACTACTGGAGAAGGCAATGGGACCCCACTTCAGTACTCTTGCCTGGAAAATCCCATGGACGGAGGGGCCTGGTGGGCTGTAGGCCATGGGGTCGCAAAGAGTCAGACACGACTGAGTGACTTCACTTTCACTTTTCACTTTCATGCATTGGAGAAGGCAATGGCAACCCACTTCAGTGTTCTTGCCTGGAGAATCCCAGGGATGGAGGAGCCTGGTGGGCTGCCGCCTATGGGGTCGCACAGAGTTGGACTTGACTGAAGCAACTTAGCAGCAGCAGCAGAATAAATTACAATACAGTTTAAGGATAGAATGAAATTTTGCCATCAACAATATAAAATTAACAGTATCCTATTGAAATTACCAGGCATTCAAAGAAGCAAAAAAAAAAAAAAAAAAGATCCTAGAAAAGAGAAAAATCAATTAATAGAACCGAGCTTCCCTGGTGGCTCAGACCATAAAGAATCTGCCTGCAATGCCGGATACCAGGGTTCAATCCCTGGGTCAGGAAAATCCCCTGGAGAAGGGAATAGCAACCCCCTCCAGTATTCTGGCCTGGAGAATTCCATGGACAGAGGCGCCTGGTGGGCTACAGTCCATGGGGTCATAAAGAGTCGGACATGACTGAGCAACTAACACACAGGAATGACAGAACTGGTAAAATTAGTAGATAAGAATGTTAAAACGGCGTTTACAAATACGCTCTTTATGTCAAAAAGGAAGAATCAAGGAGGATTCTGCTGAGTTGAGAAGTGAAAAAATGAAGTCGCTTAGTCGTGTCCGACTCTTTGCAACCCCATGGACTGTAGCCTATCAGGCCCCTCCGTCCATGGGATTTTCCAGGCAAGAGTGCTGGAGTGGATTGCCATTTCGTTCTCCAGGGGACCTTCCCGACCCATGAATCGAACCGGGTCTCCCGCATTGCAGGCAGACGCTTTACCGTGGACCCTATAAAAAAGACCAAATGGAATTCCTTAGATGACAAACATACTTGAATTGAAAAATGTACTGGATGAAGTAAAAACAGATTAGGGAATAAATTGAACTAAATGAAAATGCGTCATATCACTGTGGGTTGCAACTGAAGCAGTGCCTGGGAGGAAATGTGTAGCATTAAAAGCTGATACTAGAAAAGAGAGGATGTTTTAAATTCTTCATAAATACTTTCATCTTAAGAAACTAGAAAAAAGGGTAAATTCCATCCAAAGCAAGCAGGAAGAAAGTAATAGTGAAGATAGGAGCAGAAATCAATGGAATCAAAGACAGGAAAATAACAGAAAATCTATGAAACCTCAAGCTGGTTGTTTGAAAAGATCAACAAAATTGAGAAACCTCTAGCAACCCTGATTAAGACTAAAAGAGAGAAAACACAAATCATGGATATCAGGAATAAAAGAGGGAGGATACTAAGTATCCTATTGTAATTAATAAGTATTACAAGTAACTGGCAATGCATTTGGGAACATACATGAAATGGACAAATTTCGTGAATAACACAAATTACTAAACCAGAGAAGGCAATGGCACCCCACTCCAGTACTCTTGCCTGGCAAATCCCATGGACAGAGGAGCCTGGTGGGCTGCAGTCCATGGGGTCACTAGGAGTCGGACACGACTGAGTGACTTCACTTTCACTTTTCACTTTTATGCACTGGAGAAGGAAATGGCAACCTACTCCAGTGTTCTTACCTGGGACTGCGGAGCCTCGTGGGCTGCCGTCTGTGGGGTCACACACAGTCGGACACGACTGAGCAGCAGCAGCAGCAGCAGTCAAGGAAAAGTAGATAAGCATGAATATTCCTTCATCTGGGAACTAAATTGAATTTGCATCCCCAGGAAGAAAATTCCAGATCCAAATGGCTTCGGTGGTGAATTTTATGAAATACATAAGGAAGGAAATAATACTAATTCTAAAATAATTCTTCTAAAAAATTGAAAAGGAAGGAATACTTCCTGCCTTAAAGTTTTGACCAATATTCTTCATGAACATAGATGCAAAAATTCTTAACAGTATTTTGGTAAATCAATTCCAACATTACATGAAAGGATAATGCATTATAGTTAAGTTATTAAACCAAGGGATTTATCCTAAGATGGAGAAGGAAATGGCAACCCACTCCAGTATTCTTGCCTGGAAAATCCGATGAACGGAGGAGCCTGTTAGGCTGCAGTCCATGGGGTCGCAAAGAATCGGACACGACTGAGTGACTTCACTTATCCTAAGAATGCACGACTGGTTTAATGTTAGAAAATTAATCAACATAATTCAGTGCATTAATAGACTGAAGAAAAACACTGTATAATTTTTTAAGTAGATGCAGATAAGCATTTGCAAAATTGAACACTCAATAATTAAAAGAACTCTTACTAAACAAGAATTTCATTAATCCTGTATGTGTTGTTCAGTCATTAAGTTGTGTCTGACTCTTCGACTCCCTGGACTGTAGCCCGCCAGGCTCCTCTGTCCTCCGTTAACTCCTTGAGTTTGCACAAATTCATTTCCTTTGAGTCAGTGATGCTATCTAACCATCTCATCCTCTGCCACCCCTTCAATCTTTCCCAGCATCAGGATCTTTCCTAGTGAGTCCACTCTTCGCATCAGGTGGCCAAAGTATTGGAACTTAAGCTTCAGCATCAGTTCTTCCGATGAATACTCAGGGTTGATTTTCTTTGGTTTCTGGTTTGCTTTGGTTTTCTTTGGTTTCTGGTTTGGTCTCCTTGCAGTTCAGGGGACTCTGAAGAGTCCAAATTTGAAAGCATCAATTCAGTTTAGGAGATCTGAAAAACTTACAACTAATGTCATATTTAATGGTGAAATAGTGAATGTTTCTTTTCTGACTGGAAACAAGGTAGAGATATCTGTTCTTACCGTTGTTCTGTGGATTCAGCATTGTACTGTGGATTCTTGCCAGTGTGATAAGGCAAGAAATAGAAAGAATACTCAGATTAAAAGGAAGAAATAAGACTTTTTATTCACAGTAAACATGATCACCTTTAACAAATAGTAGGAATCATAAAAGGAAAAAAGTAATACATTCTATCTTATTAAAATAAAAACTTTTACTCTTCAGAAGACGGATATGAAAATGAAAAAGCAAGTAACAGATTATGAGGAAATATTATAAAATTTGTATTTGACAAAGTGCTAGAATCTATATTTTATCAAGAACTCTTACAATTCAATAATATGTCCTAGGTGGTATTTTTTATTTTTTTATTTGGCCATACTGTATGGCTTTTGGTATCTTAGTTTACCAACCAGGGATCAAACCTAAGCCTTCAGCAGTGAGAGCAGAGTCCTAACCACTGGACTGCTAGGCAATCCCCAGTATTTTTAAAAAGGCAAATATTTCAACAGATACCTCAAGAAAAGAAAATACTCATATACCAAATAACTACATAAAAATATATCATTTGTCTTGTTAGTCATTAGTCACGAATCTTTGGAAAAATAGAAATTAAAATAACAGTAAAATAATACTACATGCTTATTTTAATGGCACAAAAGAAAAAACAATACCAAGTGTTGACCAGGATGTAGAGCACATGAAACTCTTATACATTTCTGGTGAGAATACAGAAAGATACAGTCGCTTAAGTAAACAGTTTAGTAGTTTGTTATAAATTAACACATACACCTACTTACTCCTAGCTATTTACCCAAGAGAAGTGAAAGCATATATCCACACCTAGATTTTTAGAATCAGATTTGTCAAGATGTAGTTTACAAAAAATAAAGTTCATTATTTATAAGTAAACAGTTTGATGAGTGTTACAGATAAATGTTACAGCAGGTTATTCATACTATCTTAAACTGAAAACAATCTCAGTATCCGTAAACACATTGCAATACATTCAAAAAAGAATTAACCCCTGACATTTGAAACAACAGGATGAATCTCAGAAGCATTATACTAACAGAAAAGCCAAACTGAAAAGGTAGCACCCTGTATAATTCCACTTATGAACCCTTCTAGAAAGGACAAAAGTATGGTAACAGAAAGCAGATTGGTACTGCCCGGGGCTACAGGTGGAAAAAGGCAGGGACTGACTACAAAGGAAGTCCGTGGATAATTTAAATCTTCTGTTTTATGGTTGTGTTGGTAGATAAAACAGCTATGCTGCTGCTGCTGCTAAGTCTCTTCAGTCGTGTCTGACTCTGTGCGACCCCATGGACTGCAGCCTACCAGGCTTCTCCATCCATGGGATTCTCCAGGCAAGAACACTGGAGTGGGTTGCCATTTCCTTCTGCAATGCATGAAAGTGGAAAGTGAAAGTGAAGTCGCTCAGTCGTGTCTGACTCTTAGCGACCCTATGGACTGCAGCCTACCAGGCTCCTCCATCCATGGGATTTTCTGGGCAACAGTACTGGAGTGGGGTGCCATTGACTTCTCCCTAACACAGCTATACATTCTCTTAAAATGCATCATATTGTCCACTTAAAAATTTTTTTGTGCAAATTATTTTTCAGTAAGTCTGATCTTAAAAAGTTAGTGAGAAGAATAATACTCCTTTCTGTTTTTGCAAATCTCTTTAATGTCTTGCTTACTAGAGACATCTTGACTCTCACTCACATTAACTTCTGCATTTAAACTGTTGTCATGTGTTGTGTTAGTTAAAATATATGAAAAGTATCCAGTTTATGAGACAGGTAATTGATTTCATGACTCATGTTTCACAACACACTGTGGCAAGAGTGGTTTCATAGGAGAGGAGACATCAGAAGCACTTAGAATTGATTGAGACCAAATTTGAGGTGAGGAAGTGGAGATATGAAGGCAGACAACTCTTAGGGCAAGTTTCACTGTGTCAATAAGAGAGAGAAATGAAGTCAAAGCCGGAGGTGGGTGCTGGGTCCAGGGACGGTTTTGTTTGTTTGTTTGTTTTTAAATTTTATTTTATTTTTAAACTTTACATAATTGTATTAGTTTTGCCAAATATTTGTTGATAGTTCAGTTGGTAAAGAATCCGCCTGCAATGCAGGAGACCCCGGTTCAATCCCTGGGTTGGAAAGATGCCCTGGAGAAGGGATAGGCTACCCACTCCAGTGTTCTGGCCCGGAGAATTCCATGGATTGTAGAGTCCATGGGGTCTTGAAGAGTCGGACATGGCTGAGCGACTTTCACTTTAAAGTTGGAAGATACTTAACCCAGTGGTTATCTGATCTGTTTTTACTGCAACTCACAGTGACATTTTTATTTTATATTACTGTTAACTGTATGCACGCATATTACTGAAATAAATTTTGCAAAACAATTTTTAATCTTTCCATGTTCTTAAAAGGTTGTATTTAGATGTTTTCAAATGATGTTCGTATGCACCTTCCTTGAGCTTGACTGTCTCCAACATTAGAAAAAATTGTTTTCTGTCATTTTTTTTCTCAGAATTTCTTTAGTGACTTTGAAAAAATAAAAGTAGTGAGATAATTGACTTCCAAAACCAGTTGGTTATGCTTATCCAAACCATAACTGATCTTACTTTTTTAAAAGCGGGGACAAATTACAGAATTCCTGTGTGTTCCCTGCCTCCACACATGCATAACCTCTGCAAATACCAACATCCCCACACTAGAGTAGTACATTTGTTACAGTTGTTGAGCCTACATTGACACTTATAATCACACACAGTCTGTAGTTTACTTTTAGGTTCTCTCTTGTGTTGTACATCCTATGGGTTTTGACAAATTAGTGATGTGTATCTACCAGTACAATATCATACAGAGTGTTTTCACTGCCCCTGAAGTCCTCTGTGCTCCATCTGTTCATCTCCCTTCCCCACCCTCAACCCCAGGCACTGATCTTTTCACTGTCTCCATAGTTTTGCCTTTTTGTGAATATCCTATATATAGCTGGAATCATATAGTATGTATGTAGCCTTTTCAGATTGTCTACTTTCACTTATGTGCGTGTCTGCTCAGGCTTTTCAGTTATGTCCAACTCTTTTGCAACCCCATGGACTGTTGCCTGCCAGTGTCCTCTAACCATGGGATTCTCCAGGCAAGAATACTGGAATGGGTTGCTGTGTCCTCCTCCAGGGGACCTTTCGGACCCAGGGATAGAACCCATGTCTCTTACATCTCCTGCATTGACCGGCAGATTCTTTACCACTAGTGCCGCCTGGGAAGCCCCTTGTGTCACTTAGTACTGTTCATGTAAGGCTCTTCTGTCTTTTCATGCCTTGATAGCTCATTTCTTTTCAGAACTGGTTGACACTCCACTTTCTGGATATACCACAGTTTGATTGATTATCTGTTAACCTACTGAAGGACATCTTGGTTGTTTCCTCTTTCCATTTTAATGCACTCTGGCACTTTTTATCCTATTCTTTTTGTTTTATTAAGAAAAAGATGCTGATCTGGACCTACTAAGTTGTATTCACAACCCACACTCTAACTTTCAAAAGCACAATCCCATCCCAAACTTACTTGTATGCAGTGGGAAAGATTCAAGAGAGGAGAAGTTGGTGATACAGTAAAGGATAATTGCATATATTACATCCTTGAGAAGGCCTTAATGGAATCCAGAGCATAAATTAGAGCTTGGTCCTTAAATGCAGCAAGGACAGCCTTTGCATGCTCACTGCAAGGGAAGATAGATCATGTGTGCACAGATGAAGTAGTAATAGTTGTAAGATGTCAGAGTTCCTGTTAGAACTTATCTGTATTTTCAGAGTGATGTGAGCCCAACTGAGAAGGAAGTGTTGCAGTTTTGGCAGAAGTGTGAAGTTGTCATTTTGGAGAATTGTAAAAGTTTACTGGAGAAAGGTAGAAAAGTTGTATGATAGTGCTGAGTGCTTATTTGAGACTTATGATCATAAATTTAAAGTGAGGCTAGTCAGTTCACAGATGAATGAATAATCCCATAGTGAGTGTTAGCTTTTACTATTAATCTGTTCTTCATCCATGTTTCATTGCATGAATGTCATAGCTAGTTGGTAAAAAAAAAGACATGAGATTTTATTTTGGGAGACCCTGACTTCAAACTCTTTCTGTGATATAAAGTAGATGAGTATGTATCTCATTGGTGTCACTGTACAGGCTTGAGTCTGTGCCACTCTTGGATCCTGGTTTTGGTTCACCCCTGGGTTCATGGGCAGACCCAGAGATACTCTGGGTCTAAAATACGCTCTAAAAAGAGCAGTGAAGGTAGTCAGGGTATGAAGGACTTGACTTGGCACTGAAGAATATTATATTTCCACTTGGCAAGGCAGAAAGGTATGATTCAAGGACTAAAAATCTTGAAGAATATGACTTGGTTGCATGTGAGCTTATTCATCTGCTCCTGCCACTATCTGATCCACTTAAAACTTTTAAGAGGTAAATTCAGGGCATTGAATTTAAACTCTGAAGTTTTCCTTGCCAAATGGCATTACTCCTAAAATGAGGTGGAGAAATGAATAGGAACGATTTTATCAGTCGTAATCTCTTGGCATTGTTCACTTTTTGAGCAGTTGTTGTTGGACTTCTTGAGCCAAAGCTGGAGCAGTGGTTGCCATTTACTTTTGTTTCTAGTCTAGCTGGAGGGGTAATTAGATTTAAAAAGAAAATCTCTTTTTTAAACCTGGGATTTTATTCCTTCAGAAAACAAAGTCATTAAGCCTTCTTAACTGTTACGAGATTACATTAGGAAGTTTCTTGAGTAATTCTTAAATCCATAATTCGTAAGTTAACAGTGGAGGAGACTTGTTAACAGAGCTGATTAGATTATGTAGACCCCATTAGTGCTGTTGCTCTTGCCTAATTATAAGATCTCACCTGTTTCTGAAGAGCTCAGCTTTCCTAATGATCTTTATGGGCAACTTATTTGTTCCTGAGATTTTAGCCAGTCTCTTATTTAAAACCTACCAGACACTTTACAGCCCAACACATTAGTTTCACTGGAAGTTTGCATACACATACCATACACATAAATATGTTGGAATTAGGAACAGTCTCTCCCTAATGTTCAAGGAACAGTCACATGTATAGATCAGGGAATACTGAAATAAATGTGCAAATAGAGGCAAAACTAGCTTCTTCCACGTTAGGGGAGGGAAGTCAGTCACACCTTCACCAGACAGGATTCTACTTGTCTGTAAGAATTATTTTCCATTGCCATTAGTTATTTACAATTTACAGAGTTGTAACATAGCTCATAGGGGATAACTGGAAATCTGGAAGAGTAGGTTTAGAAATGCATCGTTTTTCAACTGAAGCACAAATTTCCCCCTAAATCCAGCTATTCATATTTCTCTATAGAGAAAATGGTGTTTATTGGATGAAAACAGTTTAAAAACTTTTAATTATTTGCAGTATGACTCTAAAATTGTATAGAATTTACAACAACATTTTAGACCATGACTTAAGTGTTTAAGGTTGCTACGGTGTTTAAGTGGAGAAGGAAATAGCAACCCAGTCCAGTATTCTTGCCTGGAGAATCCTCTGGACAGAGGAGCCTGGTGGGCTGCTGTCCATGGGGTCTCACAGAGTCGGACACGACTGAAGAGACTTGGCATGCATGCATGCATTGGAGAAGGAAATGGCAACCCACTTCAATGTTCTCGCCCGGAGAATCCCAGGGACAGGGGAGCCTGGTGGGCTGCCGTCTGTGGGGTCGCATGGAGTCTGACACAACTGAAGTGATTTAGCAGCAGCAGCAGTGTTTGCAACCTCAGCTGTTTGAACCTTGGTTCAGAATAAAAAATAGATGTCCTCAAATCCATGCTCTAACAATGAATGAGTGGCTACTCTTTATTGAGTAAATTAATGTACATTAATAGTGGTGACCTGGAGGTCAAGCTTAAATTATCTTCAGAGGTATTTGAAGTAGTAGTAAATTAAGATTGATTAATTATAATATACCAAGATAGATTGATGGTGGTGGGGGTCTTAGATTATCAAAGGGGTTCTGTTAGAAAACAGGCAAGAAATGTGAAGGAAAAGGGGGAATTAAAGTGGGTATTCTTTGTTTTTATCCATCTTTCCTAGAAACTTGTACTTTTAAACTCAGTTAATATTCTTCCTCCTAGTACGGTTGTATCTTAGAAGTTAGACTGGTGTCTTTTGGAAATATTTAAGAAAACAGCCTCTTTCATGCTCTAACAAAAAGCTTTTTTAAAAGAGTACGGGATGTGGGAAGAAACCTACAGATGTAAACTAGGAATGTTATGTTTCAAGTCTATCTGAGAATAGGAGAAGATACTAATATAAAAGAAGGTTGCCACAGCATCTCCCCCTGCCCCCTCCCCCCGCCCGCCTCCGCCCCCGCAACCGCCAGGCTTCTTAAATTCATTGTAAATGAGTTCAAAGGGTGCTGTTCTTGAGCACATTTGTGTTCTTCTTGAAGTAATGCTCAAAATTCTCCAAGCCAGGCTTCAGCAATATGTGAACCGTGAACTTCCTGATGTTCAAGCTGGTTTTAGAAAAGGCAGAGGAACCAGAGATCAAATTGCCAACATCCGCTGGATCATGGAAAAAGCAAGAGAGTTCCAGAAAAACATCTATTTCTGCTTTATTGACTATGCCAAAGCCTTTGACTGTGTGGATCACAATAAACTGTGGGAAATTCTGAAAGAGATGGGAATACCAGACCACCTGACCTGCCTCTTGAGAAATCTGTATGCAGGTCAGGAAGCAACAATTAGAACTGGACATGGAACAACAGACTGGTTCCAAATAGGAAAAGGAGTACGTCAAGGCTATATATTGTCACCCTGCTTATTTAACTTCTATGCAGAGTACATCATGAGAAACGCTGGACTGGAAGAAGCACAAGCTGAAATCAAGATTGCTGGGAGAAATATCAAAAACCTCAGATATGCAGATGACACTACCCTTATGGCAGAAAGTGAAGAGGAACTAAAAAGCCTCTTGATGAAAGTGTAAGTGGAGAGTGAAAAAGTTGGCTTGAAGCTCAACATTCAGAAAACGAAGATCATGGCATCCGGTCCCACCACTTCATGGGAAATAGATGGGGAAACAGTGTCAGACTTTATTTTTGGGGGCTCCAAAATCACTGCAGATGGTGACTGCAGCCATGAAATTAAAAGATGCTTACTCCTTGGAAGGAAAGTTATGACCAACCTAGATAGCATATTGAAAAGCAGAGACGTTACTTTGCCAACAAAGGTTCTTCTAGTCAAGGCTATGGTTTTTCCTGTGGTCATGTATGCATGTGAGAGTTGAACTGTGAAGAAGGCTGAGCGCTGAAGAATTGATGCTTTTGAACTGTGGTGTTGGAGAAGACTCTTGAGAGTCCCTTGGACTGCAAGGAGATCCAACCAGTCCATTCTGAAGGAGATCAGCCCTGGGATTTCTTTGGAAGGAATGATGCTGAAGCTGAAACTCCAGTACTTTGGCCACCTCATGGGAAGAGTTGACTCATTGGAAAAGACTGTGATGCTGGGAGGGATTGGGGGCCAGAGGAGAAGGGGACGCCAGAGGATGAGATGGCTGGATGGCATCGCTGACTCGATGGACGTGAGTCTGGGTGAACTCCGGGAGTTGGTGATGGACAGGGAGGCCTGGCGTGCTGCGATTCATGGGGTCACGAAGAGTCGGACACAACTGAGTGACTGAACTGAACTGAACTGATTATATTCTTGATGTTCACTTTGTCGATTGTAGACGTACGTGTACCTTTTATAGTCCTGATTTACTGACCTCTTTTGAATTCAGGTAAAAAACATCAGAATGAATTTCATCTTCTGGTGGATCAAGCCAAAAAAGGATACAAAAAGACTGTTGGAATGTCCAAAAGAAAAGCAACAAAAGGAGATGAATCTACAGAAAAACTGTCCTCTGTATGTGTGGGTAAGAGACTTTAATTAAAAACAGAAGTATATTGAATTTTACTATTTTTAATATAAAAAAATAAAATCAAAGGACTTTACTTTGGACTTACTAGTATGTGTCTTCTTAAGTAAAACCTTCATCTGTTTTTGATGCATGTCTTTGGAGAAGTTTAATGTTGGGGCCTCATGTGTTCAGCTTTATTTGGAGTTCTCTCCTGAGATCCATGGACAGATAAGAAGGATAACTGACTTTCACTGTCCATGCTTGTTGAACAATACTTGTCCGCAAGAGGAAATTTATCCTGTGGAAGCTTACGTAGGAGTGGAAGGGGCTTCCCTGGTGGCTCAGGGGTAAAGAATCCGCCTGCCAGTGCAGGAGATACGGATTCCATTCCCGGTCCAGGAAGATCCCACATGCCAAGGTGCAGTGAAGACCGTGTGCCACAACTATTGAGCCTGTGCTCTAGAGCCCGGGAGCCACAGGTGCTGAAACCTGCATGCTCTAGAGCCCATGCTCTGCAACAAGAGAACCCACTGCAAAGAGAAGCCTGTGTGTGCTAGGACTAGAGAAAAGCCTGCACAGCAACAAAGACCCAGCACAGCCAAAAATACATACGTTAATTAAAATTTTCTTTAAGTGAAAGAAGAGAAGAATATAAATCAGGTGTAAAAATAAAAGATACTCATGTTAAATTCCTTCTCCCTGGATTACCAACTTGATTGTATTCGCCCAGAAAGTTGAGTGATAGAGTCACCTGGGTTCAGTGGGTCATTGTGTCCTTTTAACCTGGTCGTAGGTGTCTGTTTGCAAGAGAAGATCCTAGAGATCCTGTCTTAGTTAGCTGCTCATTTCCATTTCCCAGATAAACGTTAGAGGATATGGCTTGTATTGGTAATGAGCAGGCTTAGTGAAAGCCAGACAACATCAGGAGCTTAGTTTTAGGAATTATACTCTTGTGTGATATATGCTGTTCTCCAGTGTAACAAGAACTTATACTTATTTCTGGAAAAATCTTGATCATATGAAGTTGGGAAGGTTTGTTTGTTTGAAGAATATGTCTTACTCCTTTTCTGTAATTTTTCCACAAAACCTTGACAGTTCTTGTTGGTGTCCTTTGTGAAAGGTCACTTGTCTCCACAAGTGCATGAGTGGTGTGTAAAAGCTCTGCTTCCCTGTGAGCAAACATGCGAAAGGAGATTCTGTCCTCATGGCACATGTCAAGGGGGTCAGGTGCTTACTCAGTCCCTGACCTTAAAGTCAGCACAGCTGAAGTCCCAGCACAGCCCTGCCACGCATGGCGAGGGAGGGTCTGCACACTTACGACTCCTGCACGGAGATAACTTTCTGCCTTCATATTTGCAGACCTTTGGTCACACCTGCAGGTCACATTCTGGCAAACACTGTCTGCATCCCCTCATCTGTCCTGGGCCTTGATCTGCAATAAGAGACCTCAGAAAGTGAGAATATGACAAGGGATGAGTAGAAATGTGATGTGTCTGGATCAAATAGATACCTTGGTTATGTCTGATTAGTTTTTCTTTTCACCAGTGAATAGTAGATTCTGTGTAACAGATTTAGGAAAATGACCAGAAAGATTCACTACCATACAGCAGTCAGTGACAAAGATTGTAGTTGTCTTATTAATTGAATCTTTAATACTTTTTTGCAATTTTTTTTATGTTTATCACTATTCTCTGATCTATGAAATATGCAGGAATTCTTGAGCTTCCCTGGTGGCTCAGATGGTAAAGCGTCTGCCTGCAATGCAGGAGACCCGGGTTCGATCCCTGGGTTGGGAAGATCTCCTGGAGAAGGAAATGGCAACCCACTCCAGTATTCTTGACAGGAGAATCCCACGGATGGAGGAGCCTGGTAGGCTACAGTCCACGGGGTCACAAAGAGTCGGACACGACTAACACTGTAAATAAAAGCCTCATTAGAATTATAAGTTTTTCCCCGCTCTTGATTTCAAAGAAAATTTTATTTTTGAATTAATGAATCTGGAAATACATGGGTGGACAGTGTAAGCAAATGGCACAAGTGTAGTGCTTATTCTTTATTCTCTGGCTCCAAAACTAGAGTTTTGGAGTCAATGTTACATAAACTTCTATATTACCAAGTACAAATAGCAATATTAAATGTAGTGGAAATAATAAATATACAGAGGTTATAAATTTTAAGGTACTCTTAAATATTTCTTTTTTTCCCTTTCTTTCCTTTTTCTTTTGTAGGACAGGAAGATAATAAAATTAAATCATCAGATACACCCTTGGTAGAAACAAACCACTTCCGTCAATCAAAGCTGGACTTCCCAGGGAAAGTAGAGCGTGACAGACAAGATGATTCTTTCAGTTGTACTGATATTCAAGAGGAAGCTCTTTCTTCATCAGAATCAGATTCATTCAAAAGGTAAGAAACTTGCAGTAGTTGATTATTTTAGATTTCTGTTTCCTGTGCATGCCAAGAGACAGGCAAAATTAACCAGAAAATAGCTCTGAGGCCTGACACTGTTCCTCCTCTCCTCCCATCGTCTCTTGCCACTTTGTAAGGTTCACAAAGGGAGGAGGGCAGGATGTGGAGGGTGTGTATTGCAATCACAGGGGACTTTGTTTTCTGCTCTGTAGCCTTTTCTTTTTTAATTGGAAGTTTTGGCCACAGCAGTCAGAGCAGAAAAAGAAATAAAAGGAATCCAAATTGGAAAAGAAGAAGTAAAACTCGCACTGTTTGCAGATGACATGATCCTCTACATAGAAAACCCTAAAGACTCCCCCAGAAAATTACTAGAACTAATCAATGATTGTAGTAAAGTTGCAGGATATAAAATCAACACACAGAAATCCCTTGCATTCCTATACACTAATAATGAGAAAATAGAAAGAGAAATTAAGGAATCAATTCCATTCACCATTGCAACAAAAAGAATAAAATACTTAGGAATATATCTACCTAAAGAAACTAAAGACCTATATATAGAAAACTATAAAATACTGGTGAAAGAAATCAAAGAGGACACTAATAGATGGAGAAATATACCATGTTCATGGATTGGAAGAATCAATAGAGTGAAAATGAGTATATTACCCAAAGCAATTTATAGATTCAGTGCAATCCCTATCAAGCTACCAATGGTATTCTTCACAGAGCTAGAACAAATAATTTCACAATTTGTATGGAAATACAAAAAACCTCAAATAGCCAAAGCTATCTTAAAAAAGAAGAATGGAACTGGAGGAATCAACCTGCCTGACTTCAGGCTCTACTACAAAGCCACAGTCATCAAGACAGTATGGTACTGGCACAAAGACAGAAATATAGATCAATGGAACAAAATAGAAAGCCCAGAGATAAAAAAATTTTAATTTTTATTGAAATATAGTTGATTTACAATGTTGTATTAGTTTCTGCTGTACAGCAAAGTGAATTGGTTACACATATACATATATCCACTCTTTTTTAGATTCTTTTCCCACATTGGCCATTACACAGTATTGAGTAAAATTCTCTGTGCTATACAGTAGGTCCTTATTAGTTATCTCTTTTGTATATTGTAATATGTATATGTTAGTCCCTATCTTCCTAATTTATCCCCCCTCCCTTACCCCCTGGTAACCATATGTTTATTTTCTAAATCTGTAACTTCTTCTCTTTTGTAGATAAGTTCATTTTTATGCTTTTTTAAGATTATACATATAAGCAATATCATGTGGTATTTGTCTTTGTCTGACTTACTTCACCCAGTATGACAATCTCTAGGTCCATCTATGTTGCTGTAAATGTAGCCTTTATAGAGATATTTTTCCTAAAGTTAGAAAAGAAGGCATGATAGACAGTAAAATTTTTATCAAGAGAGTGGGTGAAGGAGATAAAGAAACTATACTAGAAAGTAGAGATGACAAGAAAGACAAAAAGAAAAGAATTTAATTGAGCAAATATAATGGATGGGAAACCTTCAAAAATGAGAGATTTGAAGGTGAGTCATTTTTCCAAGTGATTGTTTAAAAGACAATTTAAGATGATGATGTGATTTTGAAAGATGACATAGCGTTAAGCTGTGTATTGTTACCATTTTGTGTTCAGGTTGGGTGCAGCATTCTCTTGGGTTTCTGTGCCGTAACTGATCAAACGTTTCAGTTTCTATTGGATTTCTACATTTTCCTCAGTGTTTCTTATACACCTGAAGCTGTGGTAGAGCTCTTCCTATAGAAAACTTTTGTTTCTAATATCTTTCACATCATTTTGACAGTGGTAGGTGTTGCCTTTTGAATGAATCCTACTAATCTGAAATGCTAATAGCAACGTGACACTGTGAATGTGTCTTGGAGATTATTTGATCTTTGCTATTTGTTCATATAAAAATTGTTAACAGTACTCGAGAACGGTAGATTCTGTCTCATCTAAAATACCAAATTAAGAAGAAAATTTTTATAAGAAGAGTATTCCCAAAGATCCTCTATTTTTTTAGAGCTCTTGGGAAACAGCTTCAGGTTATTTAGAATCAAGTATTAGGAACGGAGAATCTTCTCATTTTTCCCTAGCATTTCAGGGTCAGAAACATTGTATCCTGAGTTGGGTAAGGGCAGAACACACGGTAGCCTGAGTTTTTCCAAGACCTGGAGTGATGGACAGTTCTGGGGCAGTAGGTATTGTTTGTTTTTAAACACAAAACTTACCAGAATACAGGGTAGAAATGGAAGAGAAACAGAGTCCTTGGAAAGAAGAGTGAGTTTTTAAGTATAGTCATGAGATCCTTGAAAATTCTGGAATGCCAGGATGAAATGGGACATTTTTATAAATTTGTAGTGGGGCGAATGGAGGAGAGTGAAAGGGGAGACATATGGCAGCCAGGTGGATTTTTATCTACTGGTGAAAGTGTGGGAAACAGGATGAGTTTATTGGCAGTCTTGGTCTCAGACAAACTTATTCATGTTTGAACTGTGAGAGGATTATTAAACCATTTAAATTTTTTTTAAAGTAAGCTCTTATAGTTTTCTATAATTTAATGCATGTATGTATGTTTACACATTCACCCATACACCATGACCAGTGAATCTACCTGCTAATTGCAAATTTTTACCAACTTTATTGAGATAAAATTTACATACTATACAGGTCACTCATTTAAGTGACAGTCAGTGGTTTTTAGTGTTTCCAGAACTACACCACCATCACCACAATTTTAGAGTGTTTTCATTGCCCTCCAAAAGAAACCTCATCCCCGTTAAGCCATCACTTTCTATATCCTCCCAACTCTCCTGCCAATCACTGATCTACTCTCTGTCTTTGTGGGTTCACCTTGTCTGGACGTTTCATATATATGGGATCATATAACATGTGGTCTTCTGTAACTTGGCTTCTTTTACTTAGCATATTGGCTGCAAGGTTCATCCATTTTGTATGAAGTTTCAGTACTATATTCCTTTTTATTTCCATAATATTCCATTGTATGGATTTGTATTTAATTTCTTCTTTTATTAGTTGATGGACATTTGGGTTGTTTCTAATTGCAGCTCTCACAAGGAAAAAAATTACTGACTTTTACTTGCAAACTTTGGAAGCTTAGTTCTAGAGACTGAATATAAGGATTGCCTGGGTGACCTTGAGAAAGCAGTCAGTGTCTGTTACTCCTTTCTCAAGTATGAATAAGTCTTTCTTTTCATTTGCCCTTTTATTTTGTCAGATTAAGATTTTTAAGTTTGAAAGATTGAGTCTGTTCCTTATATACAACCTACAAACTAAAGCTAAGGGGACGGTGTGAGTGAAGTGGTGTTTGGTTTGATACAGGGCAGGCCACTGGGCAGCTGAGTCCACTGGAGATTGTTAAGGAGGAAGTGAGCAAGGGAAGCACCGGTGGTGCAGCTGAAAGAACCGGCTTCGAGTCGGGATCTGCTGGCTGATTTGGGAGACCATCTTTGAAGTCTGTTTCCATCGCTATAAAAAGGATATATAAATACCTTCTATCTCAGATCTTTTGGGAAGGTGAAATGAGATTATAAATGTAATAAGAGTCTTTGATAAATATATGGTTATTATTTCTAGTTTTATAAAGATCAAATCAACTGAATTTTCTTCAGTAATACTGGAAAACTTGAGCTTCTAGGACTGAATATTTCAGAAATGCTTTCATAGTCCCCAATTCCTTCATTCTAATTCTTAAGCTGTATCATAGGAGTAAATTCCACAGTTATCTTTTTTTTCTCTACTTCTGTTCTGAACTTTAGAAAGTTATAAGCCTGGCCTAATTAGTTCATTTGAAAGTTCATTTAATTGGCTTCAACTGGGCACTCAATAACCTCAGATATGCAGATGACACCACCCTTGTGGCAGAAAGTGAAGAGGAATTAAAAAGCCTCTTGAAGAGAGTGAAAGAGGAGAGTGAAAAAGTTGGCTTAAAGCTCAGCATTCCAAAAACGAAGATCATGGCATCTGGTCCCATTACTTCATGGGAAATAGATGGGGAAACAGTGGAAACAGTATCAGACTTTTATTTTGGGGGGCTCCAAAATCACTTCAGATGGTGATTGCAGCCGTGAAATTAAAAGACGCTTACTCCTTGGAAGGAAAGTTATGACCAACCTAGATAGCATATTGAAAAGCAGAGACATTACTTTGCCAACAAAGATCCGTTTAGTCAAGGCTATGGTTTTTCCAGTGGTCATGTATGCATGTGAGAGTTGGACTGTGAAGAAAGCTGAGCGCCAAAGAATTGATGCTTTTGAACTGTGGTGTTGGAGACGAGTCTTGAGAGTCCCTTGGACTGCAAGGAGATCCAACCAGTCCATCCTAAAGGAGATGAATCCTGGGTGTTCATTGGAAAGACTGATGCTGAAGCTGAAACTCCAATACATTGGCCACCTCATGCGAAGAGTTGACTGATTGGAAAAGACTCTGATGCTGGGAGGGATTGGGGGCAGGAGGAGAAGGGGTCGACAGAGGATGAGATGGCTGGATGGCATCACCGACTCGATGAACATGAGTTTGAGTGAACTCTGGGAGTTGGTGATGAACAGGGAGGCCTGGCGTGCTGCGATTCATGGGGTTACAGAGTCAGACACGACTGAGCAACTGAACTGAACTGAACTGGGCACTCATCACCGAGACACAGTCTCCTTTTCACTCCTTGTTGTATTTCCAACCCATTTGTCCATGTTTATTTCCTCACTTTGAATGAATACCTTGTCTCCCAGCTCACCAAGGCAGGTCATCTGACCTGTCTCCAGATCTTCCTTTCCATTTTAAGTGTTCTTTCTGACCTCTTCTTTCCTGTTAATTGTAAGAGAAAGATATATTTCTTAAGACATTTCTAAAGACATATTCTTTCTTAAGACAAATTCATCCACCTCCTCTAAGACATTCCTCCATCACTTGTTCCCTAAGTTTGCTCTCTGATGTCTCCTTTTTCTGAGCCCTTCTTCTTATCTCTGCCTTCTCTTATCCTTCCCACAATGCAGGAAGTAATTTCGACTTCCTCCATTACAACCAAATGCCTTTGGTGGAATCAAAGCACTTCAGAGATTAGTGGTCTTTGTCTGGTCCAATTTTTATTTTCCTTAATATTCAGACATCAGTTGGAAGGAAGATGGGGCACAGCACTCAGTGACTTTGTTCAGATCTTTTCCAACTGTGAAATTCTTTAATACTGTTATTTTTGATAAGCATAATAATCGTTGGAACATATCTGTATTTTTTTTACCTCTTGTCCATTTCAGACCATGAATCAACCTTCTAGAATCATACTTATTCCTTGTATATTGAAGTGTTCCTGTCTTTATTTCTTTGATTTTTTGCAAAAATTTTCTCATTTTTTCTTTTTATGAAAGATTTATTGCTTTTGTTCTAAAGTACAAGGTTTTCCAACGTACTTTTCATTTAGATGTTATGCATATTTATCATGTAAAATAGAAAATTTAGGTAAATAAAAGGTAAAATTCGATAATTTTATCAGCCAGAAATGACTTTTCCTATTAACACCTTTGTATGTACATCCTTCTTAAGATAGTGGTATAGATGCATAGATAGATAGAAGAGCATTTTTAAAACAGAGGACCTTAGTATTTTATAATTTTTTATGCTTTTTTTTTCTTTTTAAGAGATAAGACATACTGTGTTAGGTTTAATGTGAGTGTAACGATTTTGTGATTTGTTATAGATCTTACTATTGTTGAATAAACTCTCGCTTTTCTTTCTGTTAGAGCAGTATTTAAACTTTATGTAATATGCCAGGCTGACAGATGAGAATAATCTTATTCTAAGTTCCAGTAGATGTATCCAGTCCACATAATTATTAGGATGTTGTTTGTTGCTAATTTGATTCTTAGCTCTTAAATAAGTACTTCTCTTAGAGTGTGAATTATTAGTGTTATATTGATTCTTTCTTGCCAATATGAAGACAGAGGATAAATAAGTTGATAAGAATTTTAGATTTTTGTACACCTCTTAGTTTCCAGGAGTTCAAGAGACTTGCCCAAAGTTCTGTAAATTAGCTTATTGTTCTTCATAAGGAGAGAGGGCCCTTGTTCGCTGAGTTTTGGCAAGCAGAGAAAACTACATTTTTATTGAGTGCTAACTTACAAGAAAAGATGCTTTTGATTGTGACCTTAGAGATAAAGCTTTATCTTTATGTAGAGATGAATAGTGCTCACGCTATATTCTTTGGAAGAATCTTTAGGTCATTATTTAAAAAAAAAAAATGGTGTACTTGAATTCTAGGCAGTGTAAGTTAAAAAGAGACTTTTTTAACTGGAAAAACTTGAATAAGGTCATAGATAATATCATTTGTTATATCAGTATTCAATTTCCTGATTTTAATAATTTTATTAAGATCATGTAAGTGAATATATTTGTTCTTAGGAGATGCACACTAAAGGGTTAAAGGGACATGATGGCTGAAACTTACTCTCAGTGCTTAAAAAATTAACTTACATGTATGTGGGTACACACACACACTCACAGACACACATACACACAGAGAGTGAGAAAGCAAATGTGGCAAGATGCTAGCAATCGGAAAATCTGGATGATTGGTCTGAGTCTTTTTTTTTTTTTGGTAAGTGTGAGATTTTAAAATTAAAAATATTATTGAAAAGACTCACTGCCCATAGTCAGAAAAGGTTATTTATACCAGAAGATTTTCTAAAGGAAATTTGATTTACAGTTATGATTTATTGACTAAAGAGAGTGGTAGCCAGGAGTCTACATGGGATGCCTAGTATGGTTTTTCCATTGCTGAAGCCATATTTATTTCAGTCAGTCTGTTCAGGACCAACCCGACATGGTTATCTCAGCTTCGGTGTGTAGGAGAGTTTGGACTAATGAAGCAGGCATTGTGATCGTATAAAAGAGTATCACAGAGACCAGCTAATTTTACTGCTTGGTAACAGTAACAGAGAAGAGAGCGACAGAGGATGAGATGGTTGGATGGCATCACTATTTCAATGGACATGACCTTGGTCAAAGGAGATAGTGAGGGACAGGGAGGCCTGGTGTGCTGCAGGGGTTACAAAGAGTCAGACATGACTTAGCCACTTAACAACAGCAACAAACAGTAACTTACACGAACCTTCTTGCAGATGCCAAGTGTTGGTTATAAAAGAACCTGGGTCAGATAAGGTGTGAATGAAATGTGTTTTAACTTTTCACAGTTCCTGGCCTAAACCATCACTTCTCTGATGCTAAGTCAATAGCAGCATCTCTGTGTAGAAGTCCAACACACACACAGGCACAGAACACTGAAAACTTTGGCAAAAAGGCTTATTAATTTTCAACCATGCATTTGATATATTTTGGTACAACTTTTCCTCACTTTTCAGGCATTTTCTGGAGAGCTATCTGTCCAAACTTCTTAAGAGCAAGAAAGGCAAAACACACCCCGGAAATATGTGAAGAAATCTTGAGTACCGTTTGTTGGAAATTTTAAAGAGTAGTTCAGTTTCATCCTTTCTTAAATTGTATGTAAATTGGAGAATGATGGGGAAATCCTAAGAGAAAAATGCCACTATGACACTCATCTGAGGAATGTAGAACACTGGCACCATCTGCCTGTTGAGAAAACCATACTGAACTTATTTTGCTTATTGAAAGGAACTGGAAACATTACCTGTAGCAGCAAAGTAGTCTCTCAGCCAGAGGGACTAGGCTGATTTGTGTGTTAAGATTACCATTTTGGTTTTAGTCAGTTCTTTCAGTGCAGGTCTTGGTTGTTGTTTAGTCACTAATTTGTGTCTGACTCTTTTGCATCCCCATGCACTGTAGCCTTCCAGGCTTCTCTGTTCAAGGGATTTCCCAGGCAAGAATACTGCAGTGGGTTGCCATTTCCTTCTCCAGAAGATGTTCTAGACCAGGGCTTGGACCCATATTGTCTGGTGGATTCTTTACCACTGAGGCACCAGGGAAGCCCACAGGTCTTGGTTAGGATTGGGTAAACCTCACAGTTCAGAATGGGTGAGTAGAGCCAGATGAGGATTTTGAGGAGAGAGACTCAAAGAGTCCTTGGGGGTATGTCCTTTGATACTTTCTGTTGAAAAGCTGGTGGGTTTTGTAGGAAGTTTTTGGACTCAACAAAAGTTATTCACAACTTTTATCTTATTCAAGAGTCTCTTGAAACAGTCAAGTTATGTTGATAAAATAGTAGATGGTAAAATACTGTGGGTGCTGTAGTTTCCACAGATGTTATATGAGTGCTCGGAGAGTTCAGCGTCACATCATTCAGTCCACAGGGAAACCCATTGTAGAGAAGTGGAAATGAAAGGTTGAAGAAGTCACGTAGGTGGCTTAGGGTTATATACATGGTGGGTGGCAGTACCAGGATTTGAACCTAGGTCAGTTGACCTCAGAGCCCAAGTTCTCCTGACTGACAATAATTATGGCCAAGCCAGATAGATCTTCACATTCTTGAAAGAGTGTAAACTTACAGTTCTTGAAATGGTTGGGCTGAAAAGCAGACAGGGATCTGAGTGGAAGTGGTGTAGGAAGTGGGAAAGTGATACAGGAAAGGGAGGACAGCATTTAAGGGGTGGGTTATCAAACCACATGTCACTGTGAGCAACTGGGAACTGCTTTAAAACACTCTTCTGAGTTGTCCCACCCAAGGCAAGGGCCGAGGATATTAGTTGTTTGGTTGGGGGCTGCTCACTGCTGCTTCCAGCCTTTCATGCTGGGGACAGAGCAGGCTTTAGCACGGCAGGCAGAGGCACTAACAGCTGACAATTGGGAGTCAGGTCAAGCACATCAGGGGCAAAGGCAAGTGGAAAGGGATGGAGCACCAGTGGGATCTGCCAAGACAGTGACTTCAGCTGAAGTTGGAGGTGGTCTGGTGTTCCATTGGCTTTGCTAATATAAGGTAATGCTGTGGATGTCTGCCTGTATCTCTAGCCTGAGAGATGGATTAGCTGGTGGGGGAGACCCAGAGCTCACTGCCTCTCTGAGCCCTTGTTTGCCAAGCTCACTTGGCTGTTGCTTCCAGAAGGGATGTGGGAAGGATGTCTGAACAAGTGGCAGACAAGCAGATGCCAGGGGGAGGACGGGACAGATTATCTAGAAAGCGCTGAGACGAATGGATTGATCCACAAACTGATGGGAGAAAATGTGTTTACTGATGAGAAACAATTTGATTTTCCATCTTGTGTTAATAGATAATGAACTGAAATATGAAATAATCTTTCATCAAACTGAAATTCACCAATATGCTAAATAAAAATCTCTGGGTCTCAGGCAGAAAAATCACAAGCCCAGAACCTGGAGTTCTTTGTCAGGAATATTTCCTAATCGTCCTGGTTTGTTTCTCCTCGGCAGTGACTAGAGCACGCTGTGAATGGCCTTTGAGGTACATGTGGACGTCCTCTCCCCGGTGTGGTGGCATAAACCTACTGGTATTTTGGGGGAAAGTCTTTAGAAGACTCTCATTAGTAGGTGACAATCGTGTGTGCCTTTGAACCCTTTGTGGACCTGAAGGGGGGAAAAAGCCAACCTTCTATTTGGCACACTTAATGGTAATTATTTTTAAGTGTTTTTTACACAGAATTGCTTCTTCATGCTTAAGAATTAGAAAATATTTTCATGTATATGTCTCTGAAGTGCTTGATTTGCACGGATGTGTGAACCTTTAATGTTTCACTAATATATCTTTGTGGAAGTTTGTCCCTGACTTATATTTCAGAAGACTTTTGTCTAATCCTAACCATCTGTAGCTTAGCATGAAAAAAAAAAAATTATATATATATATATTATTTGCCCTTGTCTTAAAATGGATGACAAATGGGATTCAGGTTTCTCACTATTGGAGGGGAAATTACAGGCAAGGCTAAAACTATCCATGTGATACTGGATTAAAATTGGAGACCTTAAAATTCCTGTTCAGCTTAACATAGATTCAGATGGATACATACAGAAATACTTACAGATCTTTGTGGATAAGTGAGCTAATTTACATATATGTTTCCTTTCTCTGTGAGCTGCCAGAGCCCAGAAGCAAGGTGGCACAGTTTCTCAGGGCACACTTCGTGCCCTGATCTTGGTTTCTAGTAACATTCTCCAATAGAAGGAACCAGTGCCTCTTGGAGAAATGGTTGAACCAGGGCTGGGGCAGGGAGCTAGGAAGTACTAGAAGGAGAGAGACAGAAAGCAGGGAGAAAAGTGAGGGGAGAGGAAGGAAAGGGAAAAGGAGGGGAGGAGAAGAGAAAGCAAAAACCTAACACACATACCTCAGCAGGAGATCAACATCAACATTGCACCAGTGTTATGATGAGGGTGTGTGTTCTCTTAGTGGGATGCCCTGGGAATGACACATTACCTCTGTGGTCTTTTCTCCCAAAATTCAATAATCTCAAATTGTGAGGAAAATAAATGAGACAAAATCCAATTGCGGGTCATTGTGCAAAATAACCTGACCGCCAGCACGCCTCAAAATTGTCAAGGTCATCACAAACAAGGAAAGTCCGAGGGCTTGTCACCATCTGGAGGCATATAAGGAGACCTGGCCACTAAATGTAATGTGGTGTCCTGATTGGAATCCTGGCACAGGAAAAGTTAAGGAAGTAAAATGAAGCGTGAAAGAAGATTTCTGTTTTCCTTCCTGTTGTCATACTTGTTTTACCAGCTTTGCTTTCTTGTACTAATGTTTTTACTTTATAGAGTGATTTCACCTCAGAGGATGTAGCCCACCCAGCCTTTACATTTCATCAGAAGAGAAAACATGGACGATTTACAATAGACCTCGTCTTCTTCAGTTACCATTTTTTATTAGTGAATATATACTTGTACAAGTGATTTGAATAGTGATCCTCCCAGAACAGTGTGAAAGTACAGATAGTTTTTATCTTTTCTCCAGTTCTCACTGGCAAAGGATATTTGCTGTTACGTAATGAGGTTTTCTTCTACTCTCAGACACTTCCTGTTGATACCTTTTTTTTTTTTTATCATGCATTTT
Source organism: Bubalus kerabau (assembly GCF_029407905.1). Lineage (NCBI taxonomy): Eukaryota > Metazoa > Chordata > Mammalia > Artiodactyla > Bovidae > Bubalus > Bubalus kerabau. The sequence goes on from NC_073643.1 coordinate 19,371,848, forward strand.
CATTGGATGATCTGATGGACTTCTTTGTAGTAGCCTTTTACATTTTTGTTTTATAATACATTCATGTGTTTTCAGCATTCTGAGTCAGTCCTAGGTGGCAAATATTCTCTGTTTTCCCCCAATTCATGAACTGCCATAATATAAAGATCCTCTGTAAAACTACTTTGTGCCTACAGTTTTCTGTCTGAGGAGAGAGTTTTATAATTCCACAGTGGATGATAACTTGTGTATCTAAGTTGCTTGTAGAAATTGGCAGTTCCTTCCAGGTTCCACACTTACCACATGATGCATTCGTTGTTGTAGCTTACACAGTATCTGATTATCACCCGGGGGTTTGGTATGATGACTGTAATGCTGAGAGTTTGAGTTGGCATGACACAGTAATACTTGCAGTTTGCCTAAGGTTGAAGTTTTTTAAAGTGTGTTTCCTTTTTTAGTTTTTCAGACATTTTATAAAGTATAGAGGAATTCTTGTCTCATATACTTCTGTGTGTGTTTGACTTGATTCATAAAACTCTAGTATAATATTGACCTGTTCAGAATTTAGTTCTTCATTGAAAAAAAAAAAAGAGTAGATAAGAATGTATTTTTCAGAGTGCTTGGTGCAGAGTAAGTATGAGGCCTTGAAGGAACTACCATTTCCTTCTAAATGTTAGACATGCAATCAATAATTACTTTGGATCAGCACTCCAAGATCCTCCAAATACAGGCAGCCAGTTAGGAGCTTTCTCTAGTTTAAAACAAAATGTCAGAATCAGAGTCTTTTGGCCTTGTTCTGGTGAATGAAATTGGATGGACTAGAAATGATGTATAATGTTCACATCAAGTTACTGGAATTTTGTTTTTCAGTGACTTGATCAAGTTGACAATTTGTTACAGTCAACTTGAAAATTAAAGTCAGAGCGTTTTTCCTGCTTTCTTATTTTATACCATCTGTGCCTTTAAATCATCAGAACAGATGTTATGAGATCTCCTTGGAGACCTTTGGAACCTGGGAAAAAGGCACGTTAGGATAAAAATACAAACATTTACAATTTCAAAGGTACATTGAGAAATCACTCAATTTAGTAGCTTCATATCACAGGTAAGGAAACGGAGGCCTAGAGAGGCGATGTGACTTATCTCAAGTCATTCACTGAGTAGAGGTGAAGTCAGTAATTCTCAGTCCAGATTTCTGCCCATTATAGCATGAGTTGCATCAGAATTTTTATCTTGGGTACCACTGATTCCTTCATTAGTAGAATAGCACTTTAAGGGAATTATTTAAAATGTGAGTTAGACACAGAGTGGCCATGTGTTCTGGTTTCTCTGAGAGCAGCTGATTTCCACTTCTCTTGGTGTCTATTAGAAGTATTCTGTATCACTCTCCCAGGTGTCTGGGTTTAGATGGTGGATTATATAGTAGCCCCATAAGAAGGACATGCAATGTTAATTTGCACTTCTTCCCCTCTTCTCTCTACTCCCACACAAATAGTCACATTCTAAAACATGGGTACATATTGAATTGCTGATTTTGCTTACTCCTATTGATTTTACCACATAAGTAGTACACATTGTTCTTGTATCTCAGAGACAGTCAGGCATTAAAATATGATGGGCCTCAAATGCAGAGGCTTGTTATTTGTTTTAGGTAATTCTTCCGAATTCAGTTGTAGAAGCCTTAAGATTTCATTAATATGTGCTTTTTACTATGCTTACCTTGCCCTGGTAAGCACGTTTTGTTAGAGCTATTTACATCTTGTTATTGGAGTATGGGTAATAATACAATAAAAAATTAATGTAGCAGCATTGAAGTTTGGAGTAAATACAGTTGGGTAATTCTTATATACTATATCATTTGGTCTGATATCTCATTTTTGTGGGAACTGAGACACAGGGCAGTTCAGTGTCCATTGCCTAAAATCCTGCAGTATAAAATTCTCCTCCTCCCTGAACAGATTGTAAGACTAGAGTTTTATGGCCTGAACTTTGACTTGATACTGGGTTTCTATGATTTGGTGGTTGGTATTGGCCAGACACCCCATGTTTGCACAGTTGAACATGGGCCCTCAGGGTGGGCAGCTGGGTAGATGACGTAGAGGTTGGCCTGGCCGTGTGGAGGACGTGCTGCTTCCACACGAGCTTCACACTCTGCCTCTTACTAGCAAAGAAACTTGTAATCAAATGAATGCTTCTTAAGTGTAGAGGAAATTTTTGTCTTTGAGATATTGTCTTATAATTGGTTTCTCCTTACAAGACTGAGTATTGTAACCTGTTACTATATGATCTCCTTGTCTTGTAGTATTGGGATTTTGTTTATGTCAGTCCTTTATGCTGTTAATAGTTGAGTCAGAACAAAATGAAGCATCATGATTTTGTCCCTGTGTCCCTTAACTTCAGATTTTGATTCAGTATCTAATTGTAGCTGTGGAAATTTTGCTAATTAAAAAAATTTTTTCCTTATATTAGACTCTCACAGTTGATGTCATTTTTCTTTTTCTTTTTTTCTCTTAAGTTAAACATAAGCACACATGTTTGATTGTATTTTGAAATTGAATTTTTTTCCATAGGGCCAAATGGACTCCAATGTTTAGAATTAACCTAATTTTTGTTCCTTGAAAAAAAACTATGCAGTACTTTTCTTTAGTTTTTATGAGAATTTAAAGTGATTGACCTAAAAAGGTATGATTCTCTCTTTAATACTATATTTCCTAACCCTTTTCTTGCCACATAAAAAAAGATGCTATTTGTTGTCACACACTTTCATCAGTGAGATGATTGATGCTGGAGGCCAAAGGTGCTGCCATGGGCTTAAGAATTGTTTTGGCTATTCCACGTCCTTTTGCATCTCTATATAAACTTTAAAATCAACTTCAGTTCAGTTCAGTTCAGTCGCTTAGTCGTGTCCGACTCTTTGCGACCCCATGAATCGCAGCACACCAGGCCTCCCTGTACATCACCAACTCCCGGAGTTCACTCAGACTCACGTCCATTGAGTCAGTGATGCCATCCAGCCATCTCATCCTCTGTTGTTCCCTTCTCCTCCTGCCCCCAATCCCTCCCAGCATCAGGGTCTTTTCCAATAAAATCAACTTAGTAGATGCTAAAAAAGAAAGAAAAATTCTGCTGGAATTTTGATTGAGGTTAAATTCAATCTATAAATTGGGATCAATTTGATTTATCAGTATTGATCTGTTACAATGTGGTCTGGTTTCTGTGGTTTAAAAGAATGACTCTAGATGCTGTGAAGAGTGGATGGGGATTAGAGGTGAAACAAGTGGCAGCATGGAGACCAGTTAGACTTTTTCCAGTCCATTCCAAGGTTCATGGTAGAGTGGATTGGGACAATCATAGTCAAATTAGAGATAGGTGGGATTGGGCCTATATTTTGGAGATTGGATAGACAGAATGTGTAGGTGGTTTAAGACAGGAAAAGCTCAGCCTTGAGAATGAATCCTACATGTTGGCTTTGGCAGCTGGGTGGACGGTGGTCCTTACTAAGTAAAATGGGAAATTTGAGAAAAGATAGGAGAAAGTTTGTCCAGAGATTGGGGTTGAGGGAGTGTTGGTAATCAGGGGTTTTGTTTTGGGCCTGTGAGATAACCAAGTAGAGATAAACAAGGAGGTGGAGTAAGGGAAAAAATCAGGGTTCAAGATACACATAAAGGCAGGGCATTGGCTGAGAGCCAACAGTGCAGGTGTGCAGAAAAAGAAAAAGGAACTGCAGACTGAACCCTCTCTCACTCTGACTTAGAGAGTAGAAGCGTTTAGAAAAGACTGAGCAAGAGAAATTCAGGGAGAAAAAGACTAGTGGAGGATGAAAAGAGCTAGGACATGGTGATGCCCATGGAAGCTGACAGAAGAAGCAGATGAGAAGCCAAATAAGACAAAACTGGAGCAGGGACTGTGGGCTCGGGCAGCATGAAGGTCTTGGCAGTGGTCTCGAGTGAAGGGTTCCCTGGAAGCCTGACTTGTGTACATTGAGGGGAATCTTAGGGATGACTACTGCCAGCTCTCAGGAACTTTGCTGTGCAGGGTGGTGGAGATTAGGCCTGGATGTGGAGGAACCACAGAGGACTCAATGGGAATGTGTGGCTGAGAAGGGGACAGTGATGAGGAGTGGGAGCCAGTTGCCTGAGTAAAGTCCTGAGAGGGCATGAGGTGGGAGCAAGTGGAAGGGTCGGCCTTTGTTAGGAGCAGGGTTGATTCACCCATAGAAACAGCGAGGAAAACAGGATAGGTTCAGATGCAGATACAGCAAGTTCCTGCCAGATTGCTTTTATCTGTCCCCCTTCCCTTTTTAAAATTTTTGGCTGCACTGCATGGCTTCTATCTCAGTTCATCAGCAAAGTGTTGAACCCCAGCTTTGGCAGTGAAAGCCAAGAGTCCTAACCACTAGGCCACCAGGGAACTCCCCTGCTTTTATCTTCTTAATATGGTTGAGGCAGTTCCACCAGCTGAAAGTAGGGGTGGGTTGGCAGGTAGGCAGTTTGAGGTGTGAGTCTTTGAGAGTGGGAAACAGAACATTTCGATCCTACGTTCTGTAGCATCACCTGATAGATGGTGGTTTCCCATAGAGTAGATGCTTGCTCTGGAATTCTTATTCATCAACTAAGAAAAACTTCAAACGTATAACTTTCAAAGACTAACTTAGAAATGTTTTTGACAGTGAAAGAAGCCATGCTAATATATTGTCTTCTCAGGTATAGAGGTTTAGTAGAAACTTTTAAAAAACGTACAAGATTTTTATATTCTTTTTGAGCACCTAGAGACTGAGAAAGAAAGGACCACAAACTCAAAAAAGAAAAATGGGCAAAAGTCTTGAATAGACAGTTTGCCCAAAGAGTAATGCAAAATTATATCCATTTCTTACATGTTAGGTTGGCAAACATCTTTTTTTTTTTAATTTTTAAAATTTATTTTTAATTGAAGGATAATTAATTTACAAAATTGTATTTCTGCCATATATCAACATGAATCAGCCATAGGTATACATATGTCCCCTCCCTCTGGCTCCTCCCTCCCACCTCCCACTCCTTTCCACCACTTTAGGTTGTTGCAGAGCCCTGGTTTGAGTTCCGTGAGTCATACAGCAAATTCCCATTGGCTATCTATTTTACATATGGTAGTGTATATGTTTCCATGCTACTTTCTCCCTTCATCCCACCCTCTCCTTCCTCCCGCCGCTTGTGCCCATTTAAGTCTGTTCTCTATGTCTGTGTCTCCATTGCTGCCCTGCAAATAGGTTCATCAGTATCATCTTTCTAGATTCCATATATATGTATATGTATATATATATATAATGTACCACAGCTTCTTTATCCATTCATCTGTTGATGGGCATCTAAGTTGTTTCCATGTCCTAGCTATTGTAAATAGTGCTGCAGTGAACATTGGGGTACATGTGTCTTTTTCAATTTTGGTTTCCTCAAAGTGTATGCCTAGTAGTGGGATTGTTGGGTCATATAGTAGTTTTATTCCTAGTTTTTTAAGGAATCTCCATACTGTCTTCCATAGTAGCTGTTAACAGTTTACATTTCCACCAACAGTACAAGAAGGTTCCCTTTTCTCCACACCCTTTCCAGCATTTGTTGTTTTTGGATTCTTTGATGATGGCCATTCTGACCAGTGTGAGGTGATATCTCATACATAATATTTGCATTTCTCTGATAATGAATGATGTTGAACATCTTTTCTAGTGTTTAATAGCCATCTGTATGTCTTCTTTCAAGAAATATGTTTATATCCTTTGCCCACTTTTTGATTGAGTTGTTTGTTTTTCTGGGATTGTGTTTTAAGGCTGGCAGACAACTTAACATTTGCTGATAATAGACTCTGCAGTAAGGCTTTGGGGAAACACACATTCTCACTTATTACTGGTTGAAGTGCTGCATAATACAGTCCCTAAGAAGAGGAATCTGGTGAGATCAACCAAAGGTCCTGTTGTTTGGCCTTCTGCGCAGTATTCTCATGAATTTGTGCTATGGGTACATTTGCAGCATACAAATGACTACATGCAGGGTTATTCATTAAGTCATTGTTTATTATAACAGAAGGCTGGAAACCCCTTTGAGTATTCATCATTGGGGGCTGATTGATTTAACTCCAGTACATCCACACAATGAGATCCTATATAATAGTTCTAAAAGGAAAATCTCTGCATGCTGACGTGGAGAGATTTCCAGGGTATGTTTGTAAGTGAAAAGACCAGAATTCAGAATGGCATAGATAGCGTTCTGTTTCTTTTCTAAAAGGAGAGGAACTGGATATACTTATGTTTGTTTGGTTTTGCATAAAGAAACATCAGAAGAAAAAAAAAACTATTAAGTGATTATTTGTTGGAAATAGAGGGCAACAGATTGGCAGGAGACAGAGGAGGAAGTGAGACCTCTCTGTACATATTCTTATGTCATTTTGATTTTGAAACATGCAAAGATTATTAATCTATTCTAGCAAAAAAAAAAAAAGTAAGTACAATAAAGTTTTGGAAATCATCATCATCTTTATCAGTGTCATTATTATAAACTGGTTAATGAAGTTTGGTGATTCAGGCAGTAAGGTAAGACAAATATGATAATGGGATTTTGTAATTTAGGAGGTCTTGGGATTATTAGGAAAACTGTTGAATAGGTTCTGTTCAAATTAAGAGAAAAGAGTATCTAAGGAAAACATTATCAAAGTAACTGATCCTAAGAAGTATCTTACTATAATTCAGTGATAGCTTTGCTATTAAAAATTTTTTTTAATTGCTTTGAAAGGTTAACACATTTGGTTTTTAACTGTAATAATGTGTTGTAGAATGAATTTAATGTTGCCACAAAGTACACATTTTTGTTGCTGCATAATATACTTTTTCCACTAATATGCATTACCATTTTATATTTTATTACAGCCTTCCCCCTGAAGCTCCCCACCCCCACCGCCTACCCCGGGAACATTTCTGAACTTCAGAATACCCCTGAAAGTTAAAATGGTTCATCTTGTTCCAGGTGGTGAATTTTGATTGTTGAAAGTTTTTAGGGAAAATGTAGGAACCTGGAATCATTTTCCCCTACCTTTTGCATTTTCAAAAGAACTTAAATTGAATGGTACATGAGATCTACAGTCCTTCGGGCATTGTTCTAGGGCAGTGTTTTCTTCTCCTCAGATACTATGACAGCAAGTCCTTGAAATTTACATGTGTCCATCAGATCCCTGTACCTAGCTGTGCATCTTCTCAGTCATGGATTTGTTCCTTTAGCAGGATGCCTGGCACATAGTAGATTATTGAATCATTGTCCCTGGGGTTCAGTTTCCTTGTTGATAAAATTGAATGATACTGTTGGTGCCCTGCCATTCTCCCTGGGTGATTCTGAAAAGCAAATGAGGTGATTAAAGATTGTGAAGTCTTTGTAAATTGAACATAAATTTAGTTATGGTTTGGTTTCATCTCTTATTAAGAATTTTCCATGTATTTCATGATAAATAAATTCTTTTTGGTATTCTGTTTTTCTTGTATCTGAATTTGAAGCTTTCTTCATTTTATCTTTTTCTAGATCTAGTGGAGAGCATGAAAACATCCCTCTGTTCTCTTTAATTTATCTGAACCTTTGTCCACCTGTCAATTGGAGAGAAACCTATGGTTCTAATATGAATTAAAGCTAATTATATAATCTAGTCATCACAATGATTTGTAGAAGTAGTAATAGTTGCTACCAAAATGGTAATTTTTGGTTTTGTCACTGATTTTTTTTCAACCTAGAATGTTTACTATTCTAATATTGTCAGCCAACTGCTAAAACATTCAGCACATAAGCCGTTGCTCACCCTACAGAACAGATTATTTGAAAAGGGGGTCTGAGAAAGGATTCATGGAGCTGGTAGCATTTATTTAAGTTCTGTTTTCTGGTGGGCTTTTATGCTGTTCGTTGGTCCTCCAGTGATTGGCCCTTAAAGAGGTTTTTGTTTTTGTTTTAGTTGAATGTACTCAACCATGCTCAAATTAATGCCACAATTATAAGCAGAGACTTGGAGCGGGAGGTGGGAATTGAGGGAGAGCAGCTATTAGATAGGAAAAGGCAATGGCACCCCACTCCAGTACTCTTGCCTGGAAAATCCCATGGGCAGAGGAGCCTGGTGGGCTGCAATCCGTGGGGTTGCAAAGAGTCGGACACGACTGAGTGACTTCACTTTCACTTTTCACTTTCATGTATTGGAGAAGGAAATGGCAACCCACTCCAGCGTTCTTGCCTGGAGAATCCCAGGGACAGGGGAGCCTGGTGGGCTGCCGTCTATGGGGTCGCACAGAGTTGGACACGACTGAAGTGACTTAGCAGCAGCTATTAGATAATAGAAAAATTCCACTTGTAATTAATCTTTAATCCACAGGACTTTTATAGCAGATGTTTGCATTTTATCTACCCCACAGTACCTTGTGTACCTGCCATGGTGGATAAACATCAACTTTTGATGAATTTGCACCCTGATGTCATAGAAACAGTAGAAATCAAAGATTAAAACAGCACACGGTTATCTGGTCTCCTAGGGCAAATTGAAGCATGGTGCTGAGGCAGTTATTTACGTAATTCAGACCCACATCTGGTTTATGAAAATGGACGCAGTATTTATTGAACACTTACTATGTGCCAAGCTGTATACTGAACATTCTATGTATTAATCTTTATAATATTTTAATCTTTATAGTATTCCTGTGATTGATTAATCTTTATAGTACTGATTAATCTTTATAATATTCCTGTAAACTATATATGGGCTTCCCTGGTGGCTCAGTTGGTAAAGAATCTGCCTGCAATGAAGGAGACCTGAGTTCAGTCCCTGGGTTAGGAAGATCTCCTGAAGAAGGGAATGGAAATAAACTCCAATATTCTTGCCTGGGGAATTCCTTGGACAGAGGAGCCTGGTGGGCTGTATTTCAAGGGGTTGCAAAGAGTTGAAACTATATTTTTTTTGATCCTGACTTTAGAGACCAGGATATTGAGGAAAGATTAAGTAACTTGCCCAGGATTACATGCTAAATGACAGAAATAGGACTGAAACCTTAACTTTGTCTAATATGTAAATCTGTGACTTTTTTCCTTCTGTGTAGTATGACCAGTCATACTTTTGCCAGAGGTATTTGGTATGTCACTTTTCAGCTTTGGTGTAAAATCTTCACTGGTAGAATGAGATAAGATGCTGCAAGAAAAATAAGCAAAGAAATTATTTCCTTCACCTGGTAAGATGTTATGCCACTACTTTTGATCAGAGAATGACAAGAATAAATTATAGGAAGACCAACTAGGACAAAGATCAACCACCAGCCAGCAAACAAAAAATAGCTAAGCTTACACTTTTGAAAGTTTGAGCTGAAAATGAAGTCTAAAGAAAAATTATGAAAAATTAAGTGTGGGTGTTTCAAATAGATCTACTAGGCTCTTCCCAAATAGGGGGTGGAATTCCATAGAATTCATGATTCTTATTTTTTGCCTGTGAATCTTTGTCTTGTGTATTAGTTTGTATAATCATATCCACTCTAGCCTTGTCTGGATGGTGACATCAGAGAGCGTGATTTGAATACCCTTCCACAGTGAGCTGTAACTTTCAAGTTCCAGACTCCACATTCATCTGGCTTCTTAAATCATGATCTATTGGACTGTTTAAAATTCAAATTGTAGGGAATCTGAAGTTTACTCTGAAAAAATTTCTTGTCTGAGAATTAAGAACTACAGCTTTGTAGGCTTGTGCATGTGTATACCAGAGTGAGTAGTTATTTTCTCTTATGGAGAGTTGTTTAGATATCTTGAAAGTATGTGAAAGGAATTTTTGATCTTCAAGCCATATTAAAATGACTAAGATTTCAAAGGTACTAATTACTGCTGTCCACAAGGAGGAGATCTGGAAGTGGTCATTTTAGTAACACTGCCTGTTTTACCCAGTAGTCTCTTTGTAAAATCCTGTTTGTGAAACTTTGTGTTTAATTTCAGGAATGTGGCTTTTGAGTAGAACATAATAACTACATTACCTTAAGGGGCTGCCCACGTGGCACAGTGGTAAAGAATCCACCTGCCAATGCTAGGAAATATGGGTTCAATACCTGGGTCAGGAACATCCCCTGGAGTAGGAAATGGCAACCCATTACAGTATTCTTGCCTGAAAAATTCCATGGATAGAAGAGCCTGGTGGGCTGTAGTACATGGGGTTGCAAAGAGTTGGACAGGAGTGAATGACTGAGTGAGTGAATGAGGAGTGAATGACTGAACTGAACTGAATGAGCATGCATGCACATTTTCTTCAAAAGGAATGGACATTTCTGTCTGGTATTGTATTAGTCAGCATCAACTCACAGTTTCTTAGTAGTGATGACTTGACTTGAAGCAGCAGATACAGCAAAATATGCTGAAACTTCATTTTACGTAAAAGACCTCCCAAATTTTTTATCATTCAGTTTAGTGATTTGGCTATTATCAGGTTAGTGACAAACTGGAATAGAGGGAAAGGTATGAGAATTGAGGGATTCAAGGAGCCGTGCATGATGTTGGTCGGTGGTCATAAAGTAGCAGAGGAAAAAGAGATTGTAGAGCACTTCTGAGATGTGTGTTTTGTACGCCTCCTCCACCATCTGTTCTCACTGAGGTAGTGTAGCAAAAACCTGTTAGGTTTGTGTCATTAATACACTGCAGATATTTTCCTTTAACAAATCAGTTATTTGTGCTGGTAATTTGAAAGGCCAGAAGTAAATTGATCACAAACTAGTATGTTATTTGACTGGCTTGGCCATCCTGCTTGCTTAGCTGGAATAGTGGGGATGCTTTGTAACCTTCCTGTTAAAAAAAAATTGTACGTGTGTATTGGGAAGAGGATGTCAGCAAGTAGCCGACTTTACTGTTTTTCTAGTGATGTGACACCTACAAGGACCCACAGCTGTATGACCACCCCTTTCCCCCATTTCCTCGGGCTCGTGAGTTCTCAGTAGGAGCAATTTTGCCACCTAGTGGGTGGGAATTGGTTGGGGGATAGTGCTCGGTGACAAATGACAGTCAGGGGCGCCCTGTGTGTAGCTCCTTGAGTGTCTTCTGAATTGGGGAAACCCCTTGAGTAAAATATTTGGTACAGAGCTGTGTTTATTGACTGTTGCCCTTTTTTTTGTTGTTCAGGAGTTGTAGGCAAACACTGCTTCAAAGCAGTTTGTCAGAAGTGGTTGAGACTGATTCAGTGGCGCTTTAAATCTTCATAAGTTTTAAACTTTTTGTTATCTGTGAGAATATCACTAGAAATAAGACTGGCACTGTTGTTTTGCACACCTGTTGTGTCTTGCCTGAGAGAGAGTTATTCCTTTGTTTGAACCTTCTCTACCCTGAGGATTGTGATGACTATTTCTAATTTGTCTCATACAATGCCCATGACATTCTGTGTCTTGGATGTCTAAAGAAATGCTTTTTTTATATTCATGTACATCTTATATATATTTGGTAGGCTTAAAGCCCCAAAGCATTTTTCTTTAAAGAAATAATACATGCCCTCTCTAGTCTATTGATTCGGCCTCTCTGCACAGATCAGTCAAAGATTACACAGCACTTTAGGTTGCGTTATAACAAATTACAGTATAAGTACAGTTCAAATTAATTATATTATACTTTATTTGATTACTTAAGTACAGTTCAAATTAATTACATTGTACTTTATTTGGTTACAAAGGGACTAACAGCCACTAAGGAACTTAATATCTCTTCTGAATTTCATCATTAAAATACAATTTTTAAAACATACTTTGATCTTTGGTTACCATAAATTGAAATTGAAAAGGATCATGATTATATTCCATTTGAATTCAGGTTTTTTATTAAGGGATTTATTTAAGCTTTAGTGATTATTTTCATTATTATTACTAATTAAGTTTTTTTTTAACACAGCTTCATTGATTTGATGTATAATAAACTGCAAATATTTACTTATTTTATTTGTTTGTTAACTTTTTATTTTTTATTGGGATATAGCCTATTAACAAGCAATGTTGTGATAGTTTCAGGTAAATGGCAAGGGACTCAACCATACAAATACGTGTACCCCAAACTCCCCTTTCGTCCAGGCTGCCTCATAACATTGAACAGAGTTCCATGTGCTGTACAGTAGGTCCTTGTTGGTTATCCATTTTAAATATAGCAGTGTGTACATGTCCATCCCAAACTCCATAATTATCCCTTTCCCCCATCCTTCCCCCCAGCAACCATAAGCTCCTTCTTGAAGTCTCTGAATCTGTTTCTGTTTTGTAAGTAAGTTCATTTGTATCATTCCTTTTTAGATTCCACATATAAGGGACGTCATACGGTGTTTCTTCTCTGTCTGACTTATTTTTCTCAGTATGACACTCTCTAGATCCATCCATGTTGCTACAAATGGCATGGTTTCATTCTTTTTAGTAGCTAAGTAATATTTCATTGTATATATGTACCACATCTTCTTTATACATTCTTCTGTCAGTAGACATTTTAAACTGCAAATATTTAAAGCACACAATTTGATGAGTTTGTCACATATGTACTGTGATGTCATCTACTCAAGGAAGATGATGATGACCTGTCCATCATTTTCAAAGTTTTCTCGTGCCGTTTTGTAGTCCCTCCTTGCCCATCCCCGCAGAAACCACTGGTCTGCTGATTTGCTTTCTGTCGCCTTAGATTAGGTTGCATTTTTTAGAATTTTATATAAATGGAAGCACAGTCTTTTTATTATCAGGCAGTATTGACTTACATATCCTTTTAGTTCCAGTTCAGACATCATAAGAGATCTTCTAGAAGAAGAAGAAGCCTGGGAAGCATCACATAAGTGAGTTCTTGTCATCACTAAATAGTCATGTACTTTAACCTGATAAATTATGGTTCTATACAATTGATTTGCAAACCAAAGAATATTTGTGCTTACTGACTTAAGAAAGTAATAATTCATGCATCTCAAGATAAAGATTTCTGGTTCACTACTTGTTTCTGTATATTTCTGCTTCTAGCTTAATAACTCTGGTTACTTGTCAGAAGTTTTTCTTCTAAAGATAAATTGTTCCAGTGGGCAACTTATAGTCGGGATTTAACAGTCAGGCCTTAAGCACTGGCTTAGAGTCTTTAGAAAACTTATAATCCTTCCCTAAATCCTACTAGTCATAAGATTCTAGTTCATCCAGGCAGATTTGTTTCACTGCAGTTTCAGGAAGATCACACACCTCAAGTGGGCCCTCACAACTGCCTAGCACTTTTACTGTTTCTGTGGTTATTTCTTTGTCTTGTTCTTCACAGAGATTATTTGTACCCTTCTCAGTTCTCAGTGGCTCGAGCCTAGCTGAAGACCTTGTCTCTTCTTTTGTAGAGAAAATAGAAGCTGTTGTGTGGGAATCCTCACCCTTCCTACATCGAATGTATAAATCTGCCTGGTTTTATACATATTTTATTCCTCCTTTTATAGTTCCTTCCTTTTATAATAGAGGGTTTTAGAGTCCAGTTTTTCCTACCTCATTCCTGCCCTCTTATCAGGAACATTACCTCTTCTCTCTGCTCTTGTGGAAATACTTCTGCTTCTCCTCTTTCTCTCTCTTTCTCTCTCTCACTGTTTTTTGTTTTTATTTTTTAATTTTATATATTTTTGGCTGCACTGGGTCTTCATTGCTGTGTGTGAGCTTTCTCTAGTTGCAGCAAGCAGGGGCTCCTCTTCATTGCAGTGCTTGAGCTTCTCATTGTGGTGGCTTCTCTTGTTGCAGAGCACAGTCACTAGGCACACAGGCTTCATTCCTCCACAGCATATGGGAATCTTCCCAGACCAGGGATTGAACCTGTATCCCCTGCATTGGCAGGCAGATTTTTTTCTTTTCTTTTTTTTAACATTCTAAAAGAACTGATATTTTATTACAGAACCTAATTGAAACTATTGTTGGTATTTCAATATATTCCTGAAGAAATGTTGGAATTGGAATAGCATTTATAATTCACTTTATGGCTATGAAAAGGCAGTCATCTTCCACTTAAAACTGTAACCAATGATGAAATATATTTCAAGAATATAAACATTTGGTCTAACAATCTTTTAATATTGGTTAAAAACAGACTTTTGCTGATGGAAATAACATTAATCCAATGTGCAAAAAAAGTACAATTTGTACTTAAGATACATAAGACCAATGCTTCTGTACTGTTTACACACCTAAAAGATCTTAAACATATTGATTTCAGGAAGGACACTGCTACTATGGATAATTACGTGCTACTGAGAGACCAAAAGCTTGATGACACTCTTTAAATTACACAAATGTATCTGAAGAGGCACACCTATTCTTGTCCTAATCTTGATCTACACAAAAATCCAATTTCAAAATCAGTTGGGAATTATTTTATTCTAGGAAATCTTGAAATTGTTGCAAGTTTACAAACCTTGTCTCTGAGAGCCAGATTCCTGCATTTCCTTTTCTAACCCTGTCACCACTGGTCCAGCCCACAAATCCCATTGGCTATAGAGTAGCAACAGCCAAAATAAGAGGAGTGAAAAAACTCAGCCCTCAGGCCGTCAACACGGCAGGTGGATTCTTATCCACTGCTCCAGCAGGGAAGTCCTCTCATTGGGTTTTCAGCAAGCCTGAATCGTTCCCAACTTGAAACCAACCAACTAAACACTTAGCCTCCCCTCTCACTCAGTTTCCTCCTGCAACTGCTCTTGTGTCTCTCCTGCCTTTCTCAGTAGGCAGCCTCTACTTGCACTTTGCATTCCTCATCTCTCGCTTACTCGTCAGCATCCTCAGCCAGGCCTAACAGTTCTTCTGAAATAGCCTTTACTGAAGTCATTGAAGACCATGTTATACTGTGCTGTGCTTAGTCACCTGGTTGTGTCCTACTCTTTAAGACCCCATGGACTGTAGCCTGCCAGGCTCCTCTGTCTCTGGGATTCTCCAGGCAAGAATACTGGAGTGGCTTGCCATGCCTTCCTCCCAGGGGATCTTCCCAGCCCAGGGATCAAACCCAGGTGGCCAAGTCCAAAGAACAACTTGTTAGGCCACATCTCCTTTGACTTCTCAGCAGAATCTGATGCTCTTGATGTCTTCATGTTTCTGAAAGCCTCTCTGGGGCTGAAAGAGGTAAATCTCTACCCTAAGGTCAGTTAATAATTAGTGATAAGTGGTAGAACTGAGATTTCAATCTAATATGTCAAAATTCAACTCTTTTGACCATCAAGCTAAATTGTCTGTCCCAAGAATGAGGCTTACTATGCTGACATTTTGTAGTATTATAGCTGAATCACTGGGAGAATGGAAAAGGTATTTGGTGGCTCAGACACTAGTGTCTTATGAATGTTTGAGATTGTGGCTGCCTTATTTTCACCTGAGCATTTCTGAACTTTGAATTCTGGGAGAAGAGACCACTCATTAGCTAACTACTTCCTCTTGTGCCATGAATCACCCTGTTCAAGCTAAACTAAACCCTCACATCAATGGCTGTGACAAGCTTAAACCCAGAATTCCTGAGTCCAAGCCCATTTTTGTCAACGATGACCAACCTCTTAAAGTCATTACGATGAGAAAGCACTTAGAAAACAAATCCCATCGCTGATCCTCACAGATAGTCACTGTTAAATCTGGAAGGATGTGAGTGCTCGTCTAGTCCAGTCCCTTCATTTTATAGGGAAGGACACTGAGCTCCAGAGAGGTAAGTTGACAAGGTTAAGGTTCACAGCTAGTTAGTGACGCTGTTGGGGTAAGAATCCAGGCTTCCTGGTTTCAGCTGGATATGGAGCCGTTTGAACCAGCTTATGCCACAGTGCAGCTTTAGAAACAGAATCAGGGAGGCAGTTCTAAGATGGTGGAGGAATAGGACAGGGAGATCACTTTCTCCCCCACAAATTCATCAAAAGAACATTTGAACGCTGAGTAAATTCCACAAAACAACTTCAGAATGCCGGCAGAGGACATCAGGCACTCAGAAAAGCAGCCCATTGTCTTCGAAAGGAGGTAGGAAAAAATATAAAAGACAAAAAGAGAGACAAAAGAGGTAGGGACAGAGCTCCGTCCTGGGAAGGGAGTCTTTAAAAAGAGAGACGTTTCTAAACACCAGGAAACACTCTCACTGCTGAGTCTGTGGTGAGCCTTGGAACCTCAGAGGGCAACATAACCAGGAGGAAAAATGAATAATTAAAACCCACAGATTACGTGCCCAATGGTAACTCCCCCAGCGGAGAAGCAGTGCAGATGTCTGCATCCGCCACTAGCAAGCAGGGGCTGGGCAGGGAGGCATGGGCTGCATTGCTTAGAGTAAGGACTGGGCCTGAAGGCAATCTGAGGGAACTAACTTGGGCTAGCAAACCAGACTGTGGGATAGCTACCACGTGAAAAGCCCTAACCTAAGACACCGCCAGGCCCACTCACAGAACAATGACTGAGCAGAGCTATGTGAAAAGCCCTAACCTAAGACACCGTCGGGCCCACTCACAGAACAACAACTGAGCAGAGCTAGCAGGCTGCAGACCAACCCCTTCTGGTGACAGGCAGCCAGAGCCGGAAAGGGGCAATCGCGGCCCCAGAGAGGCATTATCTACCAAACTGCAAGCAGGCTTCGTTGCTAAGACTTCTTGGGATTCTGGACAGCCAACATCCGCCTGAGAAGGTGCGCCGGTTGTACACCCAGAAAACTGAGCAGCAGGGACAGGAGAGGCGGTAAGTCACAGCAACCGCGCTCGCCAAACACCTGGTCACCTGAGCTGCTTGGACCTGGGAAGGGCACAAAACGCAGGCCCAACTGAGTCTGCGCCTCTGAGGACTACCTGAGTACCTGAACCTGAGCGGCTTAGACCTGGGAAGTCCATACAACCCAGGGCCGCCTTCGGACAGTTCTCAACAGAGCAACCTAGAGCCTAAGCAGTGTTGACAGGGAAAGCACACACACTGTGAGTTGGGGCAAACCCAGTGTGACCGAGACACTGCGAACACACTCCAGTGTTATTTGTTTGCAGCGTCCCTCCCTCCCCATAGCACGACTGAACAAGTGAGCCTAAAAAAGGGTCCACCACCGCCCCCTTGTGTCAGGGTGGAAATTAAGACACTGAAGAGACCAGCAAACAGAAGCTAAAACAGAAGGAACCGCCCTGGAAGTGACAGGTGCAATAGATTAAAACCCTGTAGTTAGTACCGACTACATAGGAAGGGACCTATAGATCTTGAGAAATATAAGCCGGATCAAGGAACTATCTGAAAATGAACTGACCCCACACTGCCCACAACATCACCAGAGAAAGTCCTAGATATATTTTTACTATTTTTACTATCATTCTTTATTTTTTTAAATTAAAAAAAAATTTTAAGCCCTCTATTACTCCTTTAATTTTCATTTTTATAACCTACTATTACTTTGCAACAAAAAAAGACCCTATTTTTTAAAGCAAACTTCATATATATATATATTATAATTTTTATGACTTTTTTTTCTTTAATATTGTATTTTTGAAAATCCAACCTCTACTCTAGATTTTTAATCTTTGCTTTTTGGTAGTTGTTATCAATTTTGTACATTTAAGAACCCAATCTTCAGTACCCATTTTAACTTGTGAGTGAGATTACTGTCTTGACTGCTCTCTCCCCCTTTGGACTCTCCTTTTTCTCCACCAGGTCGCCTCTATCTCCTCCCTCCCCTTCTCTTCTCTACCCAATTCTGTGAATCTCTGTGTGTTCCGGGCTGTGGAGAACACTTAGGGAACTGATTACTGGCTGGATCTGTCTCTCTCCTTTTGATTCCCCCCTTTATCCTCCTGGCCACCTCTGTTTACTCCTCCCTCTTCTCTTCTCTATGTAACTCCGTGAACATCTCTGAGTGATCCAGACTGTGGAGTGCACATAAGGAAGTGATTACTGGCTAGCTTGCTTTCTCCTCTTTTGATTCCACCTCATCTAACTTGGGTCACCTCTATCCCCCTCCTCCCTCTTCTCTTCTCCATGTAATTCTGTGAACCTCTCTGGGTGTCCCTCACCATGGAGAAACTTTTCATCTTTCAGTTCAGTTCAGTTCAGTTCAGTTGCTCAGTCGTGTCTGACTCTTGCGACCCCATGAATCACAGCACGCCAGGCCTCCCTGTCCATCACCAACTCCCGGAGTTCACCCAGACTGACGTCCATCGAGTCAGTGATGCCATCCAGCCATCTCATCCTCTGTAATCCCCTTCTCCTCCTGCCCCCAATCCCTCCCAGCATCAGAGTCTTTTCCAATGAGTCAACTCTTCACATGGGGTGGCCAAAGTACTGGAGTTTCAGCTTTAGCATCATTCCTTCCAAAGAAATCCCAGGGCTGATCTCCTTCAGAATGGACCGGTTGGATCTCCTTGCAGTCCAAGGGACTCTCAAGAGTCTTCTCCAACACCACAGTTCAAAAGCATCAATTCTTCTGCGCTCAGCCTTCTTCACAGTCCAACTCTCACATCCATACATGACCACAGGAAAAACCATAGCCTTGACCAGATGGACCTTTGTTAGCAAAGTAATGTCTCTGCTTTTGAATATGCTATCTAGGTTGGTCATAACTTTCCTTCCAAGGAGTAAGCGTCTTTTAATTTCATGGCTGCAGTCACCATCTGTAGTGATTTTGGAGCCCAGAAAAATAAAGTCTGACACTGTTTCCCCATCTATTTCCCATGAAGTGATGGGACCGGATGCCATGATCTTCATTTTCTGAATGTTGAGCTTTAAGCCAACTTTTTCACTCTCCACTTTCACTTTCATCAAGAGGTTTTTTAGTTCCTCTTCACTTTCTGCCATAAGGGTGGTGTCATCTGCATATCTGAGGTTATTGATATTTCTCCCGGCAATCTTGATTCCAGCTTGTGTTTCTTCCAGTCCAGTGTTTCTCATGATGTACTCTGCATATAAGTTAAATAAAAGCAGGGTGACAATATACAGCCTTGATGTGCTCCTTTTCCTATTTGGAACCAGTCTGTTGTTCCATGTCCAGTTCTAACTGCTGCTTCCTGACCTGCATACAAATTTCTCAAGAGGCAGATCAGGTGGTCTGGTATTCCCATGTCTTTCAGAATTTTCCACAGTTTATTGTGATCCACACAGTCAAAGGCTTTGGCATAGTCAATAAAGCAGAAATAGATGTTTTTCTGGAACTCTCTTGCTTTTTCCATGATCCAGCGGATGTTGGTGATTTGATCTCTGGTTCCGCTGCCTTTTCTAAAACCAACTGAAACATGTATACTATCATGTATGAAACGAGTCGCCAGTCCAGGTTTGATGCACGATACTGGATGCTTGGGGCTGGTGCACTGGGACGACCCAGAGGGATGGTATGGGGAGGGGGGAGGGAGGAGGGTTCAGGATAGGGAACACATGTATACCTGTGGCAGATTCATTTTGATATTTGGCAAAACCAATACAATATTGTAAAGTTTAAAAATAAAATAAAATTAAAAAAAAAATAAAACCAACTTGAACATCAGGAAGTTCATGGTTCACATATTGCTGAAGCCTGGCTTGGAGAATTTTGAGCATTACTTTACTAGCCTGTGAGATAAATGCAATTGTGCGGTAGTTTGAGCATTCTTTGGCATTGCCTTTCTTTGGGATTGGAATGAAAACTGACCTTTTCCAGTCCTGTGGCCACTGCTGAGTTTTCCAAATTTGCTGGCATATTGAGTGCAGTACTTTCATAGCATCATCTTTCAGGATTTGAAATAGCTCAACTGGAATTCCATCACCTCCACTAGCTTTGTTCATAGTGATGTTTTCTAAGGCCCACTTGACTTCACATTCCAGGATGTCTGGCTCTAGGTCAGTGATCACACCATCGTGATAACGTAGATGTTTTATCAACAGTGCTGTATAGATGGAGAAGTCTTGAGGCTACTGTAAAAATAAGACTGAAAACCAGAAGCAGGAGGCTTAAGTCCAAATCCTGAGAACATCAGAGAACTCCTAACTCCAGGGAACATGAATCGACAGGAGCTCATGAAACACCTCCATACATACACTGAAACCAAGCACCACCCAAGGGCCAACAAGTTCCAGAGCAAGATATACCACACAAATTCTCCAGCAACACAGGAACACAACCCTGAGCTTCAATATACAGGCTGCCCAAAGTCACTCCAAACCGATTGACATCTCATAACTCACTACTGGACACTTCATTTCACTCCAGAGAGAAGAAATTCAGCTCCACCCACCAGAACACCGACATAAGCTTCCCTAACCAGGAAACCTTGACAAGCCACCCGTACAACCCCACCCACAGCAAGGAAACTCCACAATAAAGAGAACTCCACAAACTGCCAGAATATAGAAAGGCCACCCCAAACACAGTAATATAAACAAAATGAAGAGACAGAGGAATACCCAGCAGGTAAAGGAACAGGATAAATGCCCACCAAACCAAACAAAAGAGGAAGAGATAGGGAATCTACCTGATAAAGAATTCCAAATAATGATAGTGAAAATGATCCAAAATCTTGAAAACAAAACGGAATCACAGATAAATAGCCTAGAGACAAGGATTGAGAAGATGCAAGAAGGGTTTAACAAGGACCTAGAAAAAATAAAAAAGAGTCAATATATAATGAATAATGCAATAAATGAGATCAAAAACACTCTGGAGGGAACAAATAGTAGAATAAGATAGGATTAGTGAGGCAGAAGATAGGATTAGTGAGGTAGAAGATAGAATGGTAGAAATAAATGAATCAGAGAGGAAAAAAGAAAAACAAAATGAGGACAATCTCAGAGACCTCTGGGACAATGTTAAACGCCCCAACATTCAAATCATCGGAGTCCCAGAAGAAGAAGACAAAAAGAAAGACCATGAGAAAATACTTGAGGAGATAATAGTTGAAAACTTCCCTAAAATGGGGAAGGAAATAATCACCCAAGTCCAAGAAACCCAGAGAGTCCCAAACAGGATAAATCCAAGGCGAAACACCCCAAGACACATAGTAATCAAATTAACAAAGATCAAACACAAAGAACAAATATTAAAAGCAGCAAGGGAAAAACAACAAATAACACACAAGGGGATTCCCATAAGGATAACAGCTGATCTTTCAATAGAAACTCTTCAGGCCAGAAGGGAATGGCAGGGCATACTTAAAGTGATGAAAGAAAATAACCTACAGCCCAGATTACTGTACCCAGCAAGGATCTCATTCAAATATGAAGGAGAAATCAAAAGCTTTACAGACAAGCAAAAGCTGAGAGAATTCAGCACCACCAAACCAGCTCTCCAACAAATGCTAAAGGATCTTCTCTAGACAGGAAACACAAAAAAAGGTGTATAAACTCGAACCCAAAACAATAAAGTAAATGGCAATGAGATCATACTTATCAATAATTACCTTAAATATAAATGGGTTGAATGCCCAACCAAAAGACAAAGACTGGCTGAATGGGTACAAAAACAAGACCCCTATATATGTTGTCTACAAGAGACCCACCTCAAAACAAGGGGCACATACAGACTGAAAGTGAAGGGCTGGAAAAAGATATTCCACGCAAATAGAGACCAAAAGAAAGCAGGAGTAGCAATACTCATATCAGATAAAATAGACTTTAAAACAAAGTCTGTGAAAAGAGACAAAGAAGGACATTACATAATGATCAAAGGCTCAATCCAAGAAGAAGATATAACAATTATAATTATATATGCACCCAACATAGGAGCACCACAATATGTAAGGCAAATGCTAACAAGTATGAAAGGGGAAATTAACAATAACACAATAATAGTGGGAGACTTTAATACCCCACTCACACCTATGGATAGATCAACTAAACAGAAAATTTAACAAGGAAACACAAACTTTAAATGATACAATAGACCAGTTAGACCTAATTGATATCAATAGGACATTTCACCCCAAAACAATGAATTACACCTTTTTCTCAAGCGCATACGGAACCTTCTCCAGGATAGATCACATCCTGGGCCATAAATCTAGACTTGGTAAATTCAAAAAAATTGAAATCATTCCAGGCATCTTTTCTGATCACAATGCAGTAAGATGAGATCTCATTTATGGGAGAAAAACTATTAAAATTTCCAACATCTGGAGGCTGAACAACACACTGCTGAATAACCAACAAATTACAGAAGAAATCAAAATATGCATAGAAATGAATGAAAATGAAAACACAACAACCCAAAACCTGTGGGACACTGTAAAAGCAGTCCTAAGGGGAAGGTTCATAGCAATACAGGCATACCTCAAGAAACAAGAAAAAAGTCAAATAAATAACCTAAATCTACACCTAAAGCAACTAGAAAAGGAAGAAATGAAAACCCCAGGGTTAGTAGAAGTAAAGAACTCTTAAAAATTAGAGCAGAAATAAATGCAAAAAGAAACAAAGGAGACCATAGCAAAAGTCAACAAAGCCAAAAGCTGGTTCTTTGAGAGGATAAATAAAATTGACAAACCATTAGCTAGACTCATCAAGAAACAAAGGGAGAAAAAATCAAATCAACAAAATTAGAAATGAAAATGGAGAGATCACAACAGACAACACAGAAATACAAAGGATCATAAAGAGACTACTATCAGCAATTATATGCCAATAAAATGGACAACTTGGAAGAAATGGACAAATTCTTAGAAAAGTGCAACTTTCCAAAACTCAACC
This sequence comes from Bubalus kerabau, assembly GCF_029407905.1. Lineage (NCBI taxonomy): Eukaryota > Metazoa > Chordata > Mammalia > Artiodactyla > Bovidae > Bubalus > Bubalus kerabau. Next base: position 19,394,424 of record NC_073643.1, read on the forward strand.
AGGAAGAAATAGAAAATCTTAACAGACCCATCACAAGCACGGAAATTGAAACTGTAATCAGAAATCTTCCAGTAAACAAAAGCCCAGGTCCAGATGGCTTCACAGCTGAATTCTACCAAAAATTTAGAGACGAGCTAACACCTATCCTACTCAAACTATTCCAGAAAATTACAGAGGAAGGTAAACTTCCAAACTCATTCTATGAGGCCGCCATCACCCTAATACCAAAACCTGACAAAGACACCGCAAAAAAAGAAAACTACAGGCCAATATCACTAATGAACATGGATGCAGAAATCCTTAACAAAATTCTAGCAATCAGAATCCAACAACACATTAAAAAGATCATACATCATGACCAAGTGGGCTTTATCCCAGGGATGCAAGGATTCTTCACTATCCGCAAATCAATCAGTGTAATACACCACATTAACAAAAATAAAAGCCATATGATTATCTCAATAGATGCAGAGAAAGCCTTTGACAAAATTCAACATCCATTTATGATAAAAACTCTCCAGAAAGCAGGAATAGAAGGAATATACCTCAACATAATAAAAGCTATATATGATAAACGCACAGCAAACATTATCCTCAATGGTGAAAAATTGAAAGCATTTCCCCTAAAGTCAGGAACAAGACAAGGGTGCCCACCTTCACCACTACTATTCAACGTAGTTTTGGAAGTTTTGGCCACAGCAGTCAGAGGAGAAAAAGAAAGAAAAGGAATCCAAATTGGAAAAGAAGAAGTAAAACTCTCACTGTTTGCAGATGACATGATCCTCTACATAGAAAACCCTAAAGACTCCACCAGAAAATTACTAGAGCTAATCAATGGATATAGTAAAGTTGCAGGATATAAAATCAACACACAGAAATCCCTTGCATTCCTATACACTAATAATGAGAAAATAGAGAAATTAAGGAAACAATTCCATTCACCAAAAAGAATAAAATACTTAGGAATATATTTGCCTAAAGAAACAAAAGACCTATATATAGAAAACTAAAAAAACACTGGTGAAAGAAATCAATGAGGACACTAATAGATGGAGAAATATACTGTGTTCATGGATCAGAAGAATCAATATAGTGAAAATGAGCATACTACCCAAAGCAATCTATAGTTTTAGTGCTGCTGCTGCTGCTAAGCTGCTTCAGTCGTGTCCGACTCTGTGCGACCCCAGAGATGGCAGCCTACCAGGCTCTTCTGCCTCTGGGATTCTCCAGGCAAGAACACTGGAGTGGGTTGCCATTTCCTTCTCCAATGCATGAGTGAAAAGTGAAAGTGAAGTTGCTCAGTAATGTCTGACTCTTCAGAATCACATGGACTGCCGCCCACAAGGCTCCTCCGTCCATGGGATTTTCCAAGCAAGAGTACTGGAGTGGGGTGCCATTGCCATCCCTATCAAGCTACCAACGGTATTCTTCACAGAGCTAGAACAAATAATTTCACAATTTGTATGCAAATACAAAAAACCTCGAATAGCCAAAGCAATCTTGAGAAAGAGGAATGGAACTGGAGGAATCAACCTGCCTGACTTCAGGCTCTACTACAAAGCCACAGTCATCAAGACAGTATGGTACTGGCACAAAGACAGAAATATAGATCAGTGGAACAAAATAGAAAGCCCAGAGATAAATCCACGCACCTATGGACACCTTATCTTTGACAAAGGAGGCAAGAATATACAATGGAGAAAAGACAATCTCTTTAACAAGTGGTGTGGGAAAACTGGTCAACCACTTGTAAAAGAATGAAACTAGAACACTTTCTAACACCATACACAAAAATAAACTCAAAATGGATTAAAGATCTAAACGTAAGACCAGAAACTATAAAACTCCTAGAGGAGAACATAGGCAAAACACTCTCCGACATAAATCACAGCAGGCTCCTCTGCCTGCTCCCAGAATATTGGAAATAAAAGCAAAAATAAACAAATGGGACCTAATTAAACTTAAAAGCTTCTGCACAACAAAGGAAACTATAAGCAAGATTAAAAGACAGCCTTTAGAATGGAAGAAAATAATAGCAAATGAAGCAACTGCTGCTGTTGCTGCTGCAAAGTCGCTTCAGTCATGTCTGACTCTGTGCAACCCCACAGACGGCAGCCCACCAGGCTCCCCTGTCCCTGGGATTCTCCAGGCAAGAACACTGGAGTGGGTTGAAGCAACTGACAAAGAATTAATCTCAAAAATATACAAGCAACTCATGCAGCTCAATTCCAGAAAAATTAGCGACCCAATCCAAAAATGGGCCAAAGGACTAAGCAGACATTTCTCCAAAGAAGACATACAGATGGCTAACAAACACATGAGAAGATGCTCAACATCACTCATTATCAGAGAAATGCAAGTCAAAACCACAATGAGGTACCATTTCATGCCAGTCAGAATGGCTGCTATCCAAAAGTCTTCAAGCAATAAATGCTGGAGAGGGTGTGGAGAAAAGGCAACCCTCCCACACTGTTGGTGGGAATGCAAACTAGTACAGCCACTATGGAGAACAGTGTGGAGATTCCTTAAAAAACTGGAAATAGAACTGCCTTATGACCCAGCAATCCCACTGCTGGGCATACACACTGAGGAAACCAGAATTGAAAGAGACACGTGTACCCCAATGTTCATCTCAGCACTGTTTATAATAGCCAGGACATGGAAGCAACCTAGATGTCCATGAGCAGACGAATGGATAAGAAAGCTGTGGTACATATACACAATGGAGTATTACTCAGCCATTAAAAAGAATACATTTGAATCAGTTCTAATGAGGTGGATGAAACTGGAGCCTATTGTACAGAGTGAAGTAAGCCAGAAAGAAAAACACCAATACAGTATACTAACGCATATATATGGAATTTAGAAAGATGGTAACGATAACCCTGTATGCGAGACAGCAAAAGAGACACAGATGTATAGAACAGTCTTTTGGACTCTGTGGGAGAGGGCGAGGGTGGGATGATTTGGGAGAATGACATTGAAATGTGTATAATATCATATGTGAAATGAATCGCCAGTCTAGGTTCATGCATGATACAGGATGCTCAGGGCTGGTGCACTGGGATGACCCAGAGGGATGGTATGGGGAGGGAGATCAGAGGGGGGTTCAATATGGGGAACACATGTATACCTTTGGTGGATTCATGTTGATGTATGGCACAACCAATACAATATTGTAAAGTAATTAGCCTCCAATTAAAATAAATTTATATAAAAAAATAAAAATCAGAATAAAAAAAAGAAACAGAATCAGGAAAGGACCTCACGGCTTTACGTCTCAACAAAATAATAGCTCTGCAAATATGCATCTTAAGCTTATTGGCCTTTTCATACTGTTCATGAGATTCAGGAGAGATTAAGAAGAGGTGGCAAGAATACAAAGAAGAACTGTACAAAACAGGTATTAATGACCCAGACAACCACAATGGTGTGGTCACCCACCTAGAGCCAGACATCCTGGAGTGTGAAGTCAAAGGGGCCTTAGGAAGCATCACTATGAACAAAGCTAGTGGAGGTGATGGAATTCCAGCTGAGCTATTTCAAATCCTAAAACAGGATGCTGTTAAAGTGCTGTACTCCATATCCCAGCAAATTTGGAAAATTCAGTAGTGGCCACAGGACTGGAAAAGTTCAGTTTTCATTCTAATCCCAAAGGCAATGACAAAAAATGTTCAAATCACTGTACATCACTTTGCTAAGGTCCGTATAGTCAAAGCTATGGTTTTTCCGGTGGTCATGTACGGATGTGAGAGTTGGACCATAAAGAAGGCTTACTGCCGGAGAATTGACACTTTCAAACTGGTGCTGGAGAAGATTCTTAATAGTCCCTTGGACAGCAAGGAGATCAAACCAGTCAATCCTAAAGGAGATCAGCCCTGAAACTCATTGGAAGGGCTGATGCTGAAACTCCAGTACTTTGGCTACCTGATGCAAAGAGCCGAGTCGTTGGAAAATACCCTGATGCTGGGAAAGACTGAGGGCAAGAGGAGAAAGAGGCAACAGAATATGAGATGGTTGGATGGCATTACTGACTCAATGGACATGAATTTGAGCAAGCTCCAGGAGATGATGACGGACAGGGAAGCCTGGCGTGTTCATGGGGTCACAAAGAGTTGGATACAACAGTGACTGAACAATAACAACAAAGCTTATAGGTATTTTGTGGTACCGCAAGTGACATATTTGAGATATTAGTCCTAGAACATGCTATTTCAGTCCCAATACATTCTCCTAATTCCATAAATGATTGAGAGGTTCTTTTAGTAACACAGTGCCCCATATAAAGCAGTATTTTCATAAGCAACAAAAAACAAAACCCCACCCAAAACAAAATCCTGCTTTCTGTAGGTTGGTCTCAGCTTCTTATATCTGTGATTATTGGTTCATCTTACCAATTTGAGCTACAGGATATATTTACATTGTAGAGGATGAAAATAGGAAGAAAAACGGTCCAGGTAAATCATTTCACGTTTCATGTTTCCAGCTTTCAGTTTCCACATGAAACTGTGAAGGAAATGTTTCTGCCTCCAGGAGTCTGAGCCCCTTCTCTCAGACCTGCTCCCCCTCCACTGTCTCCTCCCTCAATGAGCAGTGGCGTCAACAGTCTTCCCCACTGCTCCAGCCAGAAACCGAAGAATCATTGTCAACTTCTCACTCTCTCTTACGTCTCAGATGCAGTTGATTGCAAAACCCTATGGATAAGTTGTCCTCAGACTTAAATGTACATCACCATCACTTGGAGGACTTGTTAAAATAGATTATTGGGCTCCACTGAACCCCAAGATTGAGATTTTGGAGATTTGGGCTGGGGTGCAGGAGTTTGCATTTTAACACTCCCCGGGGTTGCTGATGCTGCTTCTGGGGCCCCTCATTGAGGAGGAGGGCTGTGGACGACCCCTGAACTATCTGTCAGCCCCTCTGTGCCAGTCTGCATAAGACCTTGTTTTCTCTCTGGCTTCCTGCCACAGCCGTCTGGCTGGCTGGCTGTCTCTCTGCCTCTAGTCAGATGCTTCATTCTGCCAGTGAGACCTGAAAGACATCGTGTTCTCTGTGGTAGTTTGAAGTCCTGTGGGGACTTGTGAGCTACGGCCCCAGCCTGCCCACTGGCTCCTGGACTGTCCTTCCCCACCCTTCTTTCCTTGTTACAGCCAAGCTGAGCTACTCATCTTTGCTTCAGAGTCATACTGCCTTATACTGCTGTTGCTTCCACCTTGGTTGCCTTTTCTGCTTTCTTCATCCAGACAGGAGTTGTGGTTCCTTCCTTGACGGCTCTGCTCAGAAGCCCCTGACTGCTCCCCTGATCTTGCAGCACTGTCTGCACTTAAACCCCGACTCGCTTCCTAGAGAGGATGTTCATTAGGCCCCGCACCTTGCACAGTGCTTGGCGGAGGGGAGTCTCATGGTGGGCACTCAGTAGGCATATGAGTGATTGAATATGCCAGTCAGCATTCTTTGGATCTGAACACACTCCCTGGTGGATAAGGATTGCCACTACAAATCTTTTTTTAACTCTTTATCTCTTGTGCTTTATCTTTTAGTGCCTTAAAAATCTTTTTTTAGGAAATAGCTTTTTCTAATATTATAAAATCAGAAAAGGAAGAATCATTTTCTCTATTGGTAATCTGCATTTCATCCTAACCCCATGAGAAGTCAATTGCAGTACACTAATGATCCTAACATATTTTCTAGGGGAGACTCGATAATTTGGCTGTCTCTTTTTGGAGGAGGGGACTTTATTAATTGTTATTTATTAAGAACTATTATTAATGTGAACACATCTTAAGTGTACAGCTTGATGGATTTTTCCAACTGAATACACCCAGGGCTAGGGTTAATTTGGTGGGTGCAGTGAATCACACCCTCTCAGTACTCACACTCTCGAGGCCCACATTGATTCTGGAGTTGGTCATGTGATATGAGAAGCTTGGTTAGTGTTTGCACAATGGGGCTTGTCCTTTCAGAATGCTTGCTTTTCGGATTCTTCCCCTTGGACCCAGCGCTTCCGCTGTGAGAAGCCCACCCTTGGCATGGGGAAAAGACAATTGGAGGAGAATGGGGAGGGGCAGCCCCCTCACCAGCCAATTTTCAAGTCAGCAGCCAGCACCAGCTTGCCACCGGACGAGTGAGCCTGCCTTGAAGTGAATCCTCCAAACTCAGTTCAGCTGTCTGTTCTGAGCCCTGCCCAGATCTAGAATCATGACCAAATAAACAATTGTGCTGTTTCCTGAGAATGGTTGTTATGTAGTAGTAGATAAGCAGAATGAATGGAACAAAAATAGTTCTATTTAGTTTTTTAATTGCCATGTAACAAATCACCCTGAAACTTAGAAGCTTAAACCACAGCCATTTTATTTGCTTCTTATTCTTCAGTCTGGGCTGGCCTCAGGCTGTGGGTGGTCATTTATGTGGCACATAGCCCACTGGTAGGGCAGATGGAGCCCATGTTCCACTGAGATGTCTGGACTTCTCTCTCTTTCCATGTAGTCTGGGAGCCTGTTCTTCTCCATGTAGTTTGGTCTCTGCATATGCTCCAGAATCCAGAGAAAGTTTGCTTTTGTCTTCCTACCTACTTGAATGGCAGCCACCTCTTTCCCCCAGCGCTCTGCCCAAAGTGAGGGGATGCGCATGGCCCATCTCTGTTGGGAGGGGACTTGTTTTCTTGGTCCCCTTACAACCTCAGCTCTCTGACAGGATTGAGATAAGTTATGATTTTGTTAAGACCCTCTGGCTTCATCTTGTTGCGATGGAAGCACTTTTTTTGCAGCTTTCTGCGTGTGAAGCAGAAGCAAAAAACTTCTGATTGAGGAGAAGGAGATTCAGTTCTTAACTATCATTTAGGATCTCTGATCTTTGCTAAGTCACTGTTTTCTCAGTTGTAAAGTGGGAATAATAATAAAAGTAGTAATAATTATCATAGTAGACTTGTCATTGGAGTGGAAAGCTATTTGGAGGATTACATAAAAACACATGGGAAAGCACTTATAAACCAGAAACTGCTGTAGAGTAATAATGATCATCATTTTCTAAGCTGGCATTTTCTTTTTTCCATTTTCAGAAATGATTTTCAAGACAGAGAAATAAGTCCTGGACAGAATCGTCGCACAAGGTCAGCTGAAAGTGCTGAGCTGGAGCCAAGAAATAAGCGAAACAGAAATTAGCGTGGGTTTGCTAACTTTGCCAGTACAGTCATCAGAAGAGGGTGTTCTGTTGCCATGTAGATTTCATATTCATAAATTTCCCAGTGTACATTCTAAGTGTTACATTTAACTGATTTTCAGTCTTTTCTGCCTTTCCAGGAAAAGAAAAAATTTTACACAGCATCCTCACTTAGTCAGTTACCCATTGCCCCTAAAACATCTCACTCTAAAAACACTGGTATCCACATATTCACCAGCTTTGCAGAAGACACAGACTTGTTTGTTTTTGTTTCTAAGTTTCAGGATATATTAATATTTAAGCCATTCTGATATTTAAGCCATTCTCCTGTCTCTTTCATGGAGAAGCCAAGTTCAGAAAAGGATCCTTCAATCCCTCTACCACAGGGACCAGTTGAGATGTCCAGAGCCACTGTGTTTCTGGAAAGGCAAGCAAGGTGTCCTAACTGACAAGGCCTGGAGGCCAGCACCCATGTCACAGCTGTTACAGGAGTGCTTGTTGCCCAAGTTTCATGTGGTCCTTAGTTAGACCCATGTCTCATACTTCACTGGAAGCAGGACATTGGTACTGTAACCTAAAGGCACAGAACAATAAAATACTGGGCATATTCTTCAGAAATAGCTCTTACAGATGATTTCTTGATTTTTTTTTTTTCACTTGAGTAAATCGAATCTTAACACTTTGAATTCCAGCTATGAAATGGAGAGAATGCAATAAATGGCCTTTGTATCTGAACAAACTCTATATCAATTTAAAATAAAGTCCTTGAAACCGTCTGCTGTGAATAGTTGAGTACAAGCTACATATCACTGGAAGGTGTTGATCAGAAATTGTTTTCTCTGTGCAGAATGTCCCACAGTTCCCAGTTACTTCCAGAATTCCTAATGCCTGTTTTGGCATTTCAGAGCCAGTCGCCTGTCATGGGTGCCAGGAGCTCTGGGGCTGTCTGTGTCCTGATGACAGCAGTGTCACTTCACCAGAGTCCAGGAAGACCCTGGTGTTGGTTCAGGGGTGGAGGACCTGCTCTGGGCCAAATGCTCCATCATCTCAGGGCAGCCACCTCTGCTCCCACTGGGCTCCTAGAAGGAGGAGGTGGCCAGAACCCTGCTGTATAAAACAGCACCTAAAATTAGGAAGGACTACGGGGGAAAGTGCTCTCCCATCAGCTCCCAGATGGCCTGGTGTTGCACGATTTCTTCTCTGCTTACCCATGAGGCAGGGCTCTTGCCTGGAAAGGATTCCAGGCAGCCACGTGGGTAAGTGTGTCAGCCTGCTCCAACTTCAAGAAGTCAGAATGCCACAGCTTCTCTCGTATGCTACTCCACATCTCCTGCAGGTACCATGGGCTCTCCACTCTGCTCAGCATGTTGGGGGCAATACTCCATCCCCGCCTCTATCTCAGGTTGCTCCACCCCACCCTCTCCCAGGCAGCAATGGTCAGGCTGGCAGATGTGCTCCACCGTATGTAATGGGGGCCGGTGGCCTTCCCTGTAATCTTGGCTTGGCAGCCAGCACTACACGCCAGATGACTGGCTCATGGGGAAGGAGAGGCATGCGATTTCCTTTCCTGTCCTCGGAGAATCCTGCTTCATCACAGGACTGAAGTGGTTGGTTCCTGCCCTGTGAGCGTTTGCCAGCAAGTTATTTGATGCACTGTGCTGAGGAGGATCTGAAGCTGCCACCCACCTTCTTGAGGGCTCAGGTGGTGAGTTATTAACACCTAGGCTTCTGAGGCTTGTCATGGAGGGAAGAGGAGGGATGGGGAGGTTAAAAGGGGAGGAAACATCAACTGGTCTCATCCATGGCTTCTATGGTGATTCGTGGCTCAGGACCAGTTCCTGGGTATCCTGCCCCTTGGAGACCACAGTGACTTCATTTGCTTGTTTCTTTAACAACTTCATTGAGATATAGCTCACTTTACATACAATTCACCCATTTACAACTTCCAATTTAATGGCTTCTGGTATATTTTGAGTCCTGCAACCATTGCCGTAATTAATTTTAGAACATTTTTGTTGGTTTTAGTCCCTTACTCATTATCCCCAACTCTCTCATCCTTCCCATCCCTAGGCCGTATCTACTTTTTCCCTGTATTTCCTTATTCTGTACATTTCAAATCAGTGGAATCATACACTATGTGGCTTCTTTCACTCAGCGTAATTTAAGGTTCATCCACGTTGTAGCATGTATCATTCCTTCATATCTTTTAATTACTGAATAATATTTCATTGTATGGATATACCATGTTTTGTTTATCATTCATCGGCTGATGGGTATCTGAGTTGTCTTGATTCATTCTGACTGTTGTGGATAATATGCTATTTTGCCCATTTTAAAATTGGATTTTTAGAAAATTATTGCATTGTAAGTGTTTAAAATTTCAGTTTCTGTGCATCGATAGGTTAGAAAGATTAAATTGAGTTTTGCATATTAATCATGTATCCTACAACCTTGCTAAACTAACTTTGTAGAAGTTGGAAAACTTTTTGGTAGATTCCATAAGATTTTCTACATTGAGAATTATCTAAACATGTTATCATGTAAAGAGTTATATTTCTTACTTTCCAATCTGGATTCCTTTTATTGTGGATATAAATTTTCTATCAGATACGTGCTTTGAATGAGGTTGGAATATTTGCTTCTATCCCTAGTTTGCTGAGAAGTTTTAAAAAATCAGAAATGGTTATTGAATTTTGTCAGATGCTTTTTCCGTGTTTATTGAGATGATCATATAGTTTTTCTTTCTTTTGATTAATATTATGAATTATACAGATTGATTATAAATGTTAAAACAGTAGCAGGAGAGACCCCACCTGGTTATCTTTTTATTTCTGTTGGATTTCATTTAGAATTTTTTGCATCTATGTTCAGAAGAATATTGGTCTGTAGTTTTCATTTCTTGTGATCTCTTTATCTGATTTTGGTATTAGGATAATGCTGGCCTCATGGAATGCGCTGGGAAGTATTTCTCCTCTTCAATTTTCTGGAGAAGTTTGTGTAGAACTGGTATTATTTATTCCTAAAGTATTCAGTAGAATTCATCAGTGAAGCCATATGCATTTTCTTTGTGGATAGGTTTTTAACAATAAATTTCATTTCTTAACTAACAGATATAGAACTATTCAGGTTACCTGTTTCTTCTTAAGTAAACTATAGTAGTTTGTGTATTTTGAGGAATCTATCCATTTCATTTAAATTGACAGATTTACAACAAAAGTTGCTCATAATTTTCCTTTTTGTGTACAAGTTTTGTGAGAACCTCTCTCACTTTTCTCATTTCTGTTATTGGTAGCTGACGTTTTCTTTCTTTTTCCTCATCAGCTGGTTCAGAAGTTTATTGTTTTCATTGGTCTTAGGGAACCACTCTTGGTTTTATTGAATTTCTGTAATATTTTGCTCTTTTCTATTTGATTGATTGCCACTCTGATCTTTATTATTTCCTTTCTGCTGCCTACTTTGGATTTAATTTGTTTCATTTTGTTTTTTTGTAGTTTCTTAAGGCTTAGGTCATTGATTCGAGCCTTCTTTTTTAAGATAGTCATTTAATGCTATAAAATTTCTCCTAAGTACTGCTTTAACAGCATTCCACAAATTTTTGTATGCTGTGTTTTAATTTTCATTCAGTTCAAAATATTTTCCAGTTTTCCTTTTGATTTCTTATGTGACACAGTTTTATATAACTGTGTTAGTTTCCAAATATTTGATAATTTTCCAGAGATTTTTTTATTGATTTCTAATTTAATTCCATAACTTTTATGACTTGAACCCTTTTACATGTATTGAGACTTTTTTTTAATGCCCCCAAAATGGTCTGTTTGGTAAATGTTCAGTGTGCACTTGAAAAGAATATATGCTCTGGTGTATCAGGTTGTTTGACAGTGTTACTCAAGGCTACTCTGTCCTTTCTAATTTTGTGTGTTTGTTCTATCAGTTTTTGAGAGAGTTACTGAAATTTTTGAATATAATTGTGGATTTGTCAGTTTCTCCTTATAGTTCTTCATTTTTGCTTCATGTATTTTGAAGCTTTGTTATTAGGAGCATAAACATTTAGGATTGTTATGTTCTCTTGATGAATCCATCACTTTTTTTTCACAAAGTAGACCTTCTTTTTCTATATTAATATTCTTTGCTCTAAATCTACCTAGTTTGGCATTAGAATACTCCTTCCAGCTTGTTTTTGGCTAGTGCATTTTCCCATATTTACTTTTTAAAATTATTATTTAATTTTCATTTTTTAAAATTGAAGTAAATTGATTTACAACATTAGTTTCAGGTATACAACATAGTGATTCAATATTTTTTAAATTATACTCCATTTAAAGTTATTATAAAATATTGGCTATATTCCCCATTCTATACAATATATCCTTGTAGCTTATTTATGTTGTACATAGTAGTTTGTACCTCTTAATCCCCTGACCTTATCTTGCCCCTCCTCTGTTCCATCTTCTTACTGGTAATCACTAGTTTATTCTATATATCTGTGAGTCAGTTTCTGCCTGTGCCTTTATATTTAAAGTATGTTTCTTATAGGTGGCATATATATAGTTGAGTCTTATTTTATTAGCCAGTCTGACAATCATATTTTCTCCCTTTTAACTGGTATATTTAGAACTTTTACATTTTATGTTGGTGTGGTTGTGTTTAAATCTATCATTGTGTGGTTTGTTTTCTATCTTGTCCCATCTTTTTTATTATTCCTTTTTTCTTCTTTATTTGAACTAAGTATTTTTATTCCATTTTATTTATTTGATGATTTATTAACTATTGCTCCTTATTTTGTCATTTTAGTGGTTGAACTAGGATTTATGGTAATCATTTTTAAGTTATCACAATCTACTTTCAGATGTTACTGTACTACATCATGCATAATTCAAGAATCTTCTGGTGTTTCCATTTAGCCACCCCCACATTTGTATTATTGCTTTTATACATTTTATTTTTATGTATGTTATAGACATCATCAGCTCAGTCCAGTCATTCAGTCGTGTCTGACTCTTTGTGACCCCATGAACTGCAGCACGCCAGGCCTCCCTGTCCATCACCAGCTCCTGGAGTCCACCCAAACCCATGTCCATTGTGTCGGTGATGCCATCCAGCCATCTCATCCTCTCTCGTCCCCTTCTCCTCCTGCCCTCAATCTTTCCCAGCATCAGGGTCTTTTCAAATGAGTCAGCTCTCTGCATCAGGTGGCCAAGGTATTAGAGTTTCAGCTTCAACGTTGTCCCTCCAATGAACACCCAGGACCAATCTCCTTTAGGATGGACTAGTTGGATCTCTCAAGAGTCTTCTTCAACACCATAGTTCAAAAGCATCAATTCTTCTGCACTCAGCTTTCTTTATAGTCCAACTCTCACATCCATACATGACTACTGGAAAAACCATAGCTTGGACTAGATGGACCTTTGTTGGCACAGTAACGTCTCTGCTTTTTAATATGCTGTCTAGGTTGGTCATAGACTTTCCTTCCAAGGAGTAAGCGTCTTTTAATTTCATGGCTGCAATCACCATCCACGGTGATTTTGGAGCCCAGAAAAATAAAGTCTGACACTGTTTCCACTGTTTCCCCATCTATTTGCCATGAAGTGATCAGACTGGATGCTATGATCTTAGTTTTCTAAATGTTGAGCTTTAAGCCAACTTTTTCACTCTCCTCTTTCAACTTTCATCAAGAGGCTCTTTAGTTCTTCATTTTCTGCCATAAGGGTGGTGTTATCCGTATATCTGAGGTTATTGATATTTCTGCCAGCAATCTTGATTCCAGCTTGTGCTTCCTCCAGCCCAGCATTTCTCATGATGTACTCTGCATATAAGTTAAATAAGCAGGGTGACAATATACAGCCTTGACGTGCTCCTTTTCCTATTTGGAACCAGTCTGTTGTTCCACGTCCAGTTCTAACTGTTGCTTCCTGACCTGCATACAGGTTTCTCAAGAGGCAGGTCAGGTGGTCTGGTATTCCCATCTCTTTCAGAATTTTCCACAGTTTATTGTGATCCACACAGTTAAAAGCTTTGGCATAAAGCAGAAATAGATGTTTTTCTGGAACTCTCTTGCTTTTTTGATGATGAGTGGATGTTGGCAATTTGATCTCTGGTTCCTCTGCTTTTTCTAAAACCAGCTTGAACATCTGGAAGTTCACAGTTCACATATTGCTGAAGCCTGGCTTGGAGAATTTTGAGCATTACTTTACTAGTGTGTGAGATAAGTGCAATTGTGTGGTAGTTTGAGCATTCTTTGGCATTGCCTTTCTTTGGGATTGGAATGAAAACTGACCTTTTCCAGTCCTGTGGCCACTGCTGAGTTTTCCAAATTTGCTGGCATATTGAGTGCAGCACTTTCACAGCATCATCTTTCAGGATTTGAAATAGCTCAACTGGAATTCTATCACCTCCACTAGCTTTGTTCGTAGTGATGCTTCCTAAGGCCCACCTGACTTCACATTCCAGGATGTCCGGCTCTAGGTGAGTGTGAGTGATCACACCTTTGTGATTATCTGGGTCGTGAAGATCTTTTTTGTACAGTTCTTCTGTGTATTCTTGCCACTTCTTAATATCTTCTGCTTCTGTTAGGTCCATACCATTTCTTGAGCCATACCTTTATTGAGCCCATCTTTGCATGAAATGTTGCCTTGGTATCTCTAATTTTCTTGAAGAGATCCCTAGTCTTTCCCATTCTGTTGTTTTTCTCTATTTCTTTGCATTGATCGCTGAGGAAGGCTTTCTTATCTCTCCTTGCTATTTGGAACTCTGCATTCAGATGGTTGTATCTTTCCTTTTCTCCTTTGCTTTTCACTTCCCTTCTATGTTGTTATTGTTGTTTAGACAGTAAATTATCTTTTGAAGCAGTTTATGTAATAAGGGAAAAAAATCATGTCTACATAGTTAACCATTTTTTTTGTGCTTATTGTATCCATGTTTCTATCTGGTATCATTTTCTTTCCACTTGAAGGCTTTTTTACATTTCTTCTGCTGGTGATGATTTTGTTCAGCTCTTGTATGTCTTCATTTAACCTTCAATTTTGAAAGAAATGTATTTAAATACAGAAGTGATGTTTGACACTTTTTTTCCGCTTGTAATTTGCTTTGTTTCCTATGAGAAAGTTTCTGTCACCCTTGTCTTTATTCTTCTATTGATAACATGTCTTTTTTCTCTGGCTGTTTTTATGATTTTACCTTTTTTATTAGAGTTGAACAGTTTAATAGTAATAATATTATTGGTGTCATTTTCTTCATGTTTCTTGTGCTTGAGGTTTCTTGAGCTCTTTGGATTTGTGGCTTTATCATTTTCATCAAATTTGGAAAATTTTGACCATTGTTTTCTTCTGTCCTCTCCTCTTAACTCCTCTCCTGTAAGGGTTTAATTTGTGTATATGTTAGGCCATTAAGTTATCACATGGTTCACTGATGCTCTTTTCATTTTTTAATAATTTTGTCATTCTGTATCATTTTGTATAACTTCTGTACCTCAAGTTATTTCATCTTTTTTTCTGAAATGTCTGCTCTGCATTTAATCACATCCACTGTGCTTTTCATATCAAAAATTATAGTTTTCATCTCTCAAAGTTTGATTTGGATCTTTTATATCTTCAATGTCTCTACTTAATTATCTGAACACACAGAATGCAGATAGAATAACTATTTTAATGTCCTTGTCTGCTAATTCTAGCATCTCTTTTAGATCTGGGTCAATTTTAATAGGTTAATTTACTCCCATATTATGAGTTATGCTTTCTTGATTCTTTGCCTGCTTGGTAATTTTTTTATTGAATGCCAAACGTGAACTTTTCCTTGTTGGGTTCTGTATGTTTCTCTTTTCTTATAAATAATATTGATCATTGTTCTGGGACACAGTTGAGTTATGTGGAAACAATTTGATTCTTTTGGCTCTTGCTTTTAAGACATCTCTGGTGAGTGCAGAACAAGGCTCAGTCTAGGGCTAATTTTTTCATACAATTGAGGCAAGACCTTCCTGACTATTCAACTGAATGCCCTGTGAAGTCTGAGTTTTCTAGTCTGTCTGGTGAGAATAGGCTGTGTCCAGCTGTATGTGAATGTTGGGCACTGATATGGCAGATCCTTCCAAATGGTTCTTTGCCAGCCTCTGGTGGTTTCCCCACAAGTGCTAATCAGTATTCTCCTGAAGACTCAAGACAGACCCTCTGTAGGTCTGCAGAGTTTGCTCTCTGCAGAAATCTGTCCACGTCTCTGTCTAGTCTCCCTGGACTTCCGGCTCCATCTTACTCAACTCAGGGAGCTCACTGAGCTCTGCTGGGGTCTCCCTTCCCTGCATGCCCTAGAAACCCTCCCAAGGCAATTATCTGGGGCAGCTAAAGGGCTCACTTACCTGGCACTTTCCCATCTCTCAGGGATTACTGCCCTTCATTGCCCAGTGGCAGTTTTTGAAAATTGCTGTTTTACAAAACTTTTTTTTTTTTTGCATGTACTGCATGATTTAAAAATGTTTTGTATATTTTTAAAACTTTTTTTTGTTCAGTTCAGTTCAGTCGCTCAGTCATGTCCGACTCTTTGCGACCCCATGAATTGCCTCACTCCAGGCCTCCCTGTCCATCACCAACTCGCGTCCATCGAGTCGGTGATGCCATCCAGCCATCTCATCCTCTGTCATCCCCTTCTCCTCCTGTCCCCAATCCCTCCCAGCATCAGAGTCTTTTCCAATGAGTCAAGTCCTCACATGAGGTGGCCAAAGTACTGGAGTTTCAGCTTCAGCATCATTCCTTCCAAAGAACACCCAGGACTGATCTCCTTTAGAATGGACTGGTTGGATCTCCTTGCAGTTCAAGGGACTCTCAAGAGTCTTCTCCAACACCACAGTTCAAAAGCATCAATTCTTCAGCACTGAGCTTTCTTCACAGTCCAACTCTCACATCCATACATGACTACTGGAAAAACCATAGCCTTTGACTAGACGGACCTTTGTTGGCAAATTAATATCTCTGCTTTTGAATATGCTATCTAGGTTGGTCATAACTTTCCTTCCAAGGAGTAAGCGTCTTTTAATTTCATGGCTGCAGTCACCATCTGCAGTGATTTTGGAGCCCCCCAAAATAAAGTCTGACACTGTTTTTACTGTTTCCCCATCTATTTCCCATGAAGTGATGGGAGGGACCAGATACCATGATCTTAGTTTTCTGAATGTTGAGCTTTAAGCCAACTTTTTCATTCTCCTCTTTCACTTTCATCAAGAGGCTTTTTAGTTCCTCTTCACTTTCTGCCATAAGGGTGGTGTCATCTGCATATCTGAGGTTATTGATATTTCTCCCGGCAATGTTGATTCCAGCTTGTGCTTCTTCCAGCCCAGCATTTGTCATGATGATGTACTCTGCATATAAGTTAAATAAGCAGGGTGACAATACACAGCCTTGACGTACACCTTTTCCTATTTGGAACCAGTCTATTGTTCCATGTCCAGTTCTCACTGTTGCTTCCTGACCTGCATTATAGGTTTCTCAAGAGGCAGATCAGGTGGTCTGGTATTCCCATCTCTTTCAGAATTTTCCACAGTTTATTGTGATCCACACAGTCAAAGGCTTTGGCATAGTCCTAGGGTAAGAGAATTCTCTGATTCCTATTACTCCACTTCGGCTGGAAGTGAAAATAGTCTAAATTGCCTTTTTATTTAAATTGTAAAGTAATTTTAAAAAAGTAATCTCAAGATCATCCATAGGGGAATAGTTAAATATATGTGGTACATGATACAATGTCATATTTTAAAGCTATTAAATGTTTAGGAAGAATATTAATGTGTACTTGATACTGTAGTGTGTAAATAAAAGAGATTACACATCCATACCTATAGTAAATTCCAATGCCTCAACATGTATATATATGTATTTTTCATGTATTATGTGTATGCACAGAGAAAATAAAATACCCCAGCATAAAATTTCTCAATTTTGGATGAATTTTCATCTTTGAAAATTCATGGATGAATTTTCTTCTTTGGTTTCTCCATTTTCTAAATTGTCTCTCATGCATTCATTGAGAATCCTAACATGTATATATATGTCTATATGTACATATATATGTGTGTAAGCGTACACACACACAGGCACACACATTGTGTGGGGGTGAGGGGGTTAAGGAGGAAATGCAGAGGCGACTTTGGCCAGAAGCCAGGCTCTGCCACAGCTTGTGATTCAGGGCAAATCATTTTCCTTCACTGGACTCCCAGTCTTCTAAGTGGTAAAATGATCTTCAGAGCCACCCCCCTCCCCCACGAGAACATTCTAGCAGCATTGACCTTGCTAGTTCTGCCCTTTTCATTTCTTCTCCCATGGTTTTCTGAAGAGCTAGGTAAAGTGCTCTCTGTGAGTCCAGATTGGGGGCACCATTCTCTCTGGTCTGTTTTACTAGGCCAAGGACGCCTGGAGTAGGGAACTGCAAGGAATTTACACTTTGAGAGGAGCATCTCCCTTGGCTCCTTCCTGCTAGTCTGAATTGAGCAGCGAGCCCTGGGTTGGTCAGGAGCCAAGGCATTACCCATGGTGGGAACTGGGGGGAAGTATGGATCCTGCCTGCCATGCCCACCCCCTACCCCGCACTGCCCCTCACCAGCTGGTGCCCTCTCCCTGCTCACTTCCAGAATAGCTGGTCTCAGCTTCCCTGGGGCATCTCCCTGTCCCTGCCAGATGTGAAAGCACAGCTTGCTCCTGCTGCACAGTTCTTCCATCTTCTGTCTCTAAGTAGTCGGTGTTAGTTAGCCCTGAGAAGTAAAGGATGACAGCGGAAAATGGAAAGGGATGCCCCATTAGAGAGGCAATGGCCACCCCAGCATGTTCTACATCTGCAGTCCAGGACAGTGAGGGACCTGAGAACCATGGCATGAATCAGGGCTGTTTAACCTAGAAAAGAATGTCCTTCAAAACATCGGTATCTTTGAATAATAAAAGCTAGCATTTACTGAGTACTCTGTATATGCCAGGTACTGTGCTATATTACATACTTTCTTTTAAAAAATTTCCCAGGTTCCATATACAGATGAGGAGACAAGCACAGGTAAACATAGAATCAGCATTAGTGTACCACAGTATTAATTCCTACAGGCAAGATTCACCAATGGATGATAGAATGGGAGGGTAAAGAGCTAAGCCACAGAGCTAGGAGTGGCAGGGCTAAGATCTGAACCTGGGTCTAATTCCTGTAATATTTACCATATCTGGAGAATTAGATTTCCCCGCCCCCCTGGGACCTAGTGGTAAAATTGAAAATTATAAGAACACAGATTTCAACTCAATATAAATAATTTCTGTTTCCACTATTCAAAAATGGCAGCCTTGACAGGTAGTGAGTTCACCATCAGTGGTTGTAAACAAACCAAATATTTGGCAGGGACATTATAGTGATCCACATATTGAGTATATAATGTGCAAGCTCAGGATCACAGAGTAACCTCTTTAAGGTCACTAAGAAAGTATGTGGATTTAAGTTGGAGGGAAGAAAGTGTCAACCAAAAGAGAATGTCCAGGATTTGGGAGCAGAATGCCAGGAGACATTAGGACCAAAGTCAAGAATTCTTGGCACGGCCAAAGATGGATGGCCTGTGAAGTGACAGTAGGTATACAGCAGGCAGGTTTGGGACCAAGATCTGGAGGTGGGAAGTATTTGGGAATCCCTGACAAAAGGCCTGCCCAGAAACATCACATTTTATTTTATTTTGGTATTTTTTCTTGACCCTTCCACTGGCCTTGAGTTTAGGGCTCTGTGTGGCCCCCAGTGCTTCCACATGTGCTGAAACATCACTGGAACTTATACCACAGTTGTTTGCTGAATGAACACCACGCCTGGTCCCACTGGTTCCATTTTTAGAAGTGTCCCCTGAATGCCTAAGTAGACCGTGAGCTTCTAGAGTTGGGGGTTGGGGTGTCCCCGTTTCAGAACCAGACTTAGCTGAGTAAAGACCCACAGGCTGACTTAGGCTGGGGAATAAAGTTGCCATACCCTAACATCAAGACAAGAATAAAAACATTGTAAATTAACTATACTTCAATTTTTTTAAAAAAGGGTTTAAGTAAAAACATGGAAAAAAAAAAAAAAGACGTTTTTGGCCATTACTCCTCGCAATACACTAGCCTCCTCCAGCACCAGCCAAACACCCAAGTCCATGCTGCCCAGCCAAAGTCAGCCAATCAGCAACGGCTTCAGTCCCGCGCCCACGCTGCTCACGCGAGGGTTCAGAATCCACAATGGCCGCGCTTGTGTAGCTGTCGTTTCCGCAGCTGAAGAGGAGCCTTTCCCTAAACAGGTGCATTTCTGAGAGCCTGCCCCTCTGAACTCTGGAGTCTTCTAGACTAGCTCTAGTTTATCCAGTGTGTGCCTCCCCAGTGGTTCTCCCCTGTTTAGCAGATAGTTGGGCCTCTGGTTGTCGGTGCTGAGGGGTGGCCTTTTCCTGGGACAAGTTAGAGATGAGTCGTTTGCCCGCTGGCCCATGGGTGCTCAGCAAATAGCCCTTAAATTGTTTACTGTTTGGGGGAGAGGGGCCCTCTGACTTGTGCTAGGGCCCTGGTAGGGGGTAAGGCCCCAAAGTAGGAAACAGCCAGAGGGAAGAAGTACTTTCTTGTTGGGAGAGCAGCTTGCGCTGGACCTGAGGGAGCTGGGCTGGGACGCGAGGAGAAGGCTCTGAGCATTCCGGCAGCGGTAAGTAGCCCTCTGTTTCTTATCCCTGGAATGTTGCCCTTTACGTTGCCCATCTCTGCCTGTAACACAAACCCTTCAAGACAAGACAAACCCTGTCTGCACAGAGGAGGGCTGGGTGAGAGTACGGAAGACAAGCTGTTCACACATGTTGGCTGGAAGTGATCTTGCCATCGGCTGATAGAATCAGTCCCTGAGATGTTCTGATATTTGAAACAGTGGGCAGATTCCGCAGTATCACCCTGGAAAAGATCCGTGGGAAAAATCACCTCACTTTTCTGCTGTCTTCCCCTGTAAAGTGAGGAGACTGGTCCAAGAAAACTGATGCCAGCACCCTGTCTGCCGATTTAATTGGTCTGCACTTGGGCCTGTGATGTGGTAGGTTTTGAAACCTTCCCAGGTTTCTTCCCAGTGGGGTTGAGAACCATGGCCTAAGTTGGTATTTGAGAGCAGTTCCTGCTCTGACTTTCTTTGGTACGGGCTTGGTGTGGTTTGTACAGGCCAGATGCACAGTATGTGGAAAAACAACTTAGGGGGTAATATTTTTAGTGGTAATAGGAGTTGTGGCTCCCATTTATTGAGTTCCTGTTCTATGCTGGTTTCTTTGAATGCATTGTGTTTTAATTAAATCGTCCTAACAATCCTTTGAGATCAGTATCATAATGGCCATTTTAGAGATGAAGGTACTGAAGCTCAGAGAAGTGATTTGACCTGCTGTACGTCACACAGCAGTCTGATCAGTGGCTGACCTGGGTTTTGAATATACCTCTGAACTAACTTCAAAGCTGGTGCTCTTTCCAAACTGGGAAGTTCAACATACACGGTCGTTTAAATAATTGCTTGGACAGTTAATGCAGTTGTGGGTTTCTTTAGTAGCTAACTGGGGAACTGGAAGACCCCCTTTTCTGCTTTGCCTACACACCATCCCTAGAGTGTCAGGTTCTGCTCTGTTATTTTCAGATGACACTGATGAGCTAGAGTGCTTCAGGATGAGTGAGGCCAGGCAGATTTAGACTGGGATCTAGAATCCTAGTGGAGAGGATTGTATCTCTCAGCCAGGCTGAGAGAATCCCCCTGTTATGTGGAGAACCATGCAGGAGTTCGGGCCTTAGTTTCAGAAGCAAGGACAGGAGATAGGAGCTCTGTCTTCAGTTGTATCACGGGCTGTTGTGTGCAAGAAGGGAGAAGAATTCTAAAGCAGAGAGTCTGGCAGTCCTGAACATTCGTAGAGCAACACTCACCAAGTAGGAGTGATGAGTAACTTAGTTTGAACTTAGTTTTTAAGATAAAGTCATTGCTAAAGAATTGGCCCATCTCCTGCATGCTCAGTGTGTTTCTGAGACACTTGCTGTGGGGGTGACCCTGGCCCTCTCAGGCTGGAGGCTGGGGGAGAAGCCGCAGGGGACACTCACTGCGACCCAGGTGACCCATCTGCTGCTCTGTAACATCCTCAAGGATGCAGACTCTGTCCATATGCGATTGAAATCAGCAGGCAGGTGGGGGGGGGGGGTGGGGCGGAGCACAGCCTTCTGCTTTGCTTCCTATTAGACAAATTAAATTAACTAGGAGCGTAGGCATTGGCCTGATTAGCAACATGAATGTGCAAGGTGGATTCTTAGATCTCAGCTACTTGATGCAAAGCTCTGGTGGATTCAGGTGGCCAGGTGCAGAGCACGAGGAGGAGAGCTGGACCCTCTGGGGACTGAGACATGAGCCAGACATAGTGTCTGTCCCAGGAAGTTCATGGTCTAGTTTGGGAAAGACAGAAGCCACTTGGCTGACTAGTACAGAAGGAGGACATAGGTGAGCATAAAGACAGTGATGTAGGATCCGGGAGAGGAAGGAGTACTGATTGAAGCAGGATACCACCCAGCTCCACAGAAGCTCTGATGCTTTCCAGGTAAGACCTGTTGAGGAAGAGAATTTCCAATGCCTGAATAGACTGGAAAATAGGCCTGTGAGACAGAAACAGTGGAAGAGGTCAGGGAGGTGTCTTTCTGATGTAGGGGAATGGGGCAGTGTCAAGAGCATGGGTGCCTAGATGTAACTGTGCTGTGGTTCATACCCAGGGCATCTCTCTACCCCTTTCTAATGGAATTGCGGCCACATCTGTATCAGCCTTTCCTGGGACCCCATGGTAGGCTCCCATCGCTGGCTGGTCATTGGTTTGGGTTCGAGCACTTGGTGCAGCTGTGGTCAAGGAGGTGTGAGAGGAGTGTGGCAGGGGCTTCTGGGAGAGGCTTCCTCACTGTCAGAAGGAAACAGACACAGAACAGAAGGTTGTCTTTTCTTCTGGATGTTACTGTGTCTGTGTGAGAAGGTTTGCTGGGGGTGCCATCTTGCTTTCCAAAAGGGTGTGAGTCTGAGACCAAAGCCCAGGCTAAAGGTAGTGGAAAGAAGGATGAAGAGAATCCTCATCCTTGAAGGTGTAGTTGAGCATCTGCCTTTGCTCACTTGGCTCCAGACTCCTTATGTTAAATAATATATGTCTTCAGTGGTAACACTTTGAGATGGGGTTGTCTGTTACATGCAGCTGACAGCATCCTTCCTGAAACAAAGGAAAGAAGAGAGGACACTCTGAGGGGTGTCACACATCTAGAGCTTTCCTGAATGTGGTTGTCCCTACTGGGAACAGATTGTTGTTGCCAGTGTGGATCAGCCATTTCCTGCTGCTCCAGCTTTTCCTGAGCCTGGGTCCACATGGGGACCGTTCATTGGGGACCTCTCCATTTTAGACGTATCCCTTTATATTCTAAGACCAGCTGGAGTCTTAGAACATTTATGTTCTACTTACCCTGGAATCAATACCTACAGGCAAAGTACCTTCCCTTGACACTTGAGGTTTTTTGTCGATTTTTGAAACCCTTATTTGTCTCTCCCACTGAGTAGCACTCAGGCCTCAGACTTGGTTTCTTTGGAGGATCAGCGCTTGTCTTTTCCAGTTCCTTCTCGGGTTCTCAACAGTTGATTCTGGGTGGACTAAGTATATATGTGCTTAATATCTGACTGCCCACCCAAAACATACATACCCTTCACACACAGTTTAAATTCATCAAGCTTTAAAAAAAATGCTATAGTTAATATAAAAGACAAGCTTCATTTTATTTACAGAGATGCGTAAATGCTCAGAATTTCACCTTGAGAAATCATTCCTTCCCTCCAACACTGCCTGTGGGTCTTCGAGTCTCTCTGAGCCTGACCTAGACTAGAATATCTGCATGCTTTGTTTGCTTTCAGTATCTCCATCATAGCTAAATTCAACTGATAGGCTGGGTTTTGTTTTATTAATTATTCACATTCTTACAGTTAACATTTTCTAACATTACAGGATGTTTGGGAAATTGAGAAGTGAAGTCAGTCTCAATCCCTCCATCTAATGTGTCTCTGAATTAACTTCATTCTGGCACATGATTTCCAGTATTATCCACATACAGACACATTTGTATGCTGCAAACCTCATACATGTACATTTTTGTCTCCTGCTTTTTTCATCTTATTAAATTATAAGATTTAACCATGCTGCCCCATAATTTTAATGGTTGCATAATAGGATCAGCAAGTAGTGGGATAATTTAACTTTGTAAGAAATACCGGTGGTAGTTTACAGAACAATTTTCCTTTCCTCCTCCTCCTCTTTTGCTTCTTTGTGTATCTTTCCTCCAAGGACGAGGATTCAAGAATCAGTGAACCCATCCCTAGCTCCAGGGACAAATCCTGATTCATCTAAGTCAACCAGAGTGGTTCCATGTCTCTTACCAGAGATTGGTTTAGGCCCCTGTGTGTGTTGTCGTTCTGTGAAGGGACATGAGGGGATATCTCTGGGAAACTTCTCGGAAAAGCTTTCATTTTCCAATGAAGCACCAGGAAGAGATGTCCCTTTTGCTTCTTATGGATGTTGTTTTACCTGTAGATGATGCCTGCAGATGTAGCAGGAATCATATCCCATATCCAAATTCAGTCAACCTTTGTCTCCTGTTGGTGAATATTAAAGCTATTTTTGGGTGCAGCCTGGAAGCCTATTCTATTACTAGAGCCCATATAATGTTAGAACCTATAGTTACTGATTATCAGGAGCCTATTGCCAGGCATTTGGAGTGTTCAGACCTGGAGTGTTTCCTGGGCAGCCTCTTTCTCACCTTAGCTAATGTCTTCCCCAAACTCTGGGGCACTTCCCAGGTCTTATGGTGAATGTCCTGCTTGTCACTGGCGTGGAAGGTCAGGGACTAAACCAGGTCAGCCCAGTTCTCTCCTTTTCTGTGTCCCAAGTGAGTCAAGGAACCAACAACTGGCAGAGCCAGTCTGCTCTGACCACTGGGAGCAAACCGACAAGTGTGACTCAGAGCTGGAGATAGAGAAGGAGGCAGCAGGACACCAGGCTCTTAGAGATGCCCTAGAAAGAGCTTCAGGGCCAGGAGCCATAGGAAATAGTTCTCTTGGGCTTCTCAGGTAAAGGTTCCTCGCTAAAGACAGAGGCCTGCAGACTTGGACTCCTGTCATTCTTGAGTGGACTAAAACTTTGGACATGCTCCATTTAGACTCTGTCCAGAAACCTGAGGTATTTGCAAGAGTGTAGGATTTAGAGGGAATTCCCTGGCAATTCAGTGGTTAGGATTCCATGCTTACATTGCAGGGGTAATGAGTTCAGTCCCTAAGATCCCACTAGCCGCAGGGCATGGCCAAAAAAAAAAAGAGTGTAGAATTTAGATGGAGACTTAGGTTAAGATTCTGATCCTGTTCCTGGTTCCATTTTAAACTAATTGTAATTTGGGGCATCATCTACCCTCTCAGATTCTGAATTTCCATAACTGCTAAGTAAAGTTGATGTCAGTGGGTAGCTTTGTCATAAAGTTGTTGGAGTATGAAGTGACATAGGAAATAGAGTAAAACAGCAGTGATTTATGAGCCACCTACTATGTATTAGGCTCTGGAAATACAGACTTAAGTAAGCTTATGTCTTCTCCTGAGCAGGTTTACAATCTAAGGGACAAAATATTTGTAAAATATTGGTTATCACTACTACCCAGGAACCAAGGAAGTCAAGAGATACCTGTAGTAACAGACCTTGTAGTGCAAAATGAAGCAAGGCAAAGGCTAACAGGCCATATTTTCTATGACTAAGAGGATGCACTGGTCATAGAAAATACCCTCTTCCAACAACACAAGAGAAGACTCTACACATGGACATCACCAGATGATCAATACTGAAATCAGATTGATTATATCCTTTGCAGCCAAAGATGGAGAAGCTCTATACAGTCACCAAAAACAAGACCAGGAGCTGACTGTGGCTCAGATGATAAACTCTATATTGCCAAATTCAGACATCAATTGAAGAAAGTGGGTAAAACCACTAGATCATTCAGTTCATTTCAGTTCAGTCGCTCAGTCGTGTCCGACTCTTTGCGACCCCATGAATCGCAGCACGCCAGGCCTCCCTGTCCATCACCAACTCCCAGAGTTCACTCAAACTCACGTCCATTGAGTCAGTTGGTGATGCCATCCAGCCATCTCATCCTCTGTAGTCCTCTTCTCCTCCTGCCCCAAATCCCTCCCAGCATCAGGGTCTTTTCCAATGAGTCAACTCTTTGCATGAGGTGGCCAAAGTATTGGAGTTTCAGCTTTAGCATCAGTCCTTCCAAAGAAATCCCAGGGCTTATCTCCTTCAGAATGGACTGGTTGGATCTCCTTGCAGTCCAAGGGACTCTCAAGAGTCTTCTCCAACACCACAGTTCAAAAACATCAATTCTTCGGTGCTCAGCTTTCTTCACAGTCCAACTCTCACATCCATACATGACCACTGGAAAAACCATAGCCTTGACTAGATGGACCTTTGTTGGCAAAGTAATGTCTCTGCTTTTCAATATGCTATCTAGGTTGGTCATAACTTTCCTTCTAAGGAGTAAGTGTCTTTTAATTTCATGGCTGCAATCACCATCTGCAGTGATTTCGGAGCCCCCAAAAATAAAGTCTGACACTGTTTCCACTGTTTCCCCATCTATTTCCCATGAAGTGATGGGACCAGATGCCATGATCTTAGTTTTCTGAATGTTGAGCTTTAAGCCAACTTTTTCACTCTTCTCTTTCACTTTCATCAAGAGGCTTTTTAGTTCCTCTTCACTTTCTGCCATAAGGGTGGTGTCACCTGCATATCTGAGGTTATTGATATTTCTGCCAGCAATCTTGATTCCAGCTTGTGCTTCCTCCAGCCCAGGTTTCTCATGCTTCAGGTATGACCTAAATCAGATCCCTTAGGATTATACAGTGGAAGTGACAAATAGATTCAAGGGATTAGATCTGATAGAGTGCCTGAAGAACTATGAATGGAGGTTTGTGACATTTTACAGGAGGTAGTGATCACAACCATCCCCAAGAAAAAGAAATGCAAAAAGGCAAAATGGTTGTCTGAGGAGGCCTTAACAATAGCTGTGAAAAGAAGAGAAGCTAAAGGCAAAGGAGAAAAGGAAAGATATACCCATCTGAATGCAGAGTTCCAAAGAAGAGCAAGGAGAGACAAGGAAGCCTTCCTCAATGATCACTGCCAAGAAATAGAGGAAAACAATAGAACGGGAAAGACTAGAGATCTCTTCAAGAAAATTAGAGATACCAAGAGAACATTTCATGCAAAGATGGGCATAATAAGGGACAGAAATGGTATGGTCCTAACAGAAGCAGAAGATATCAAGAAGAGGTGGCAAGAATACACAGAAGAACTATACCAAAAAGATCTTCATGACCCAGATAATCATGATGGTGTGATCACTCACTTAAAGCCAGACATCCTGGAATGCGAAGTTAAGTGGCCTTAGGAAGCATCACTACGAACAAAGCTAGTGGAGGTGATGGAATTCCAGCTGAGTTATTTCAAACCCTGAATGATGATGCTGTGAAAGTGCTACACTCAATATGCCAGCAAATTTGGAAAACTCAGCAGTGGCCACAGGACTGGAAAAGGTCAGTTTTCATTCCAGTCCCTAAGAAAGGCAATGCCAAAGAATGCTCAAACTACTGCACAATTGCACTCATCTCACACACTAGCAAAGTATTGCTCAAAATTCTCCAAGCCAGGCTTCAGCAATACATGAACCATGAACTTCCAGATGTTCAAGCTGGGTTTAGAAAAGGCAGAGGAACCAGAGATCAAATTGCCAACATCCATTAGATCATCGAAAAAGCAAGAGAGTTCCAGAAAAACGTTTTTCTGCTTTATTGACTATGCCAAAACCTTTGTGTGGGTCCCAATAAACTGTGGAAAATTCTGAAAGAGATGGGAATACCAGACCACCTTACCTGCCTCTTGAGAAATTTGTATGCAGGTCAGGAAGCAACAGTTAGAACTGGACATGGAACGACAGACTGGTTCCAAATAGGAAAAGGAGCACGTCAAGGCTGTATATTGTCACCCTGCTTATTTAACTTATATGCAAAGTACATCACGAGAGACGCTGGGTTGGATGAAGCACAAGCTGGAATCAAGATTGCTGGGAGAAATATCAACAACCTCAGATATGCAGATGACACCACCCTTATGGCAGAAAGTGAAGAAGAACTAAAGAGCCTCTTGATGAAAGTGAAAGAGGAGAGTGAAAAAGTTGGCTTAAAACTCAGCATTCAGAAAACGAAGATCATGGCATCTGGTCCCATCACTTTATGGCAAATAGATGGGGAAACAATGGAAATAGTGACAGGCTTTTATTTTTTTGGAGCTCCAAAATCACTGCGGATGGTGACTATAGCCATGAAATCAAAAGATGCTTGCCCCTTTGGAAGAAAAGCTATGAACAGCCTAGACAGCATATTATAAAGCGGAGACATTACTTTGCCGACAAAGGTCCATCTAATCAAAGCTATGGTTTTTCCAGTGGTCATGTATGGATGTGAGAGTTGGACCATAAAGAAAGCTGAGTGCCGAAGAATTGATGCTTTTGAACTGTGGTATTAGTGAAGACTCTTGAGAGTCCTTTGGACTGCAAAGTGATCAAACCAGTCAATCCTAAAGGAAATCAGTCCTGAATATCCTTTGGAAGGACTGATGCTGGAGCTGAAACTCCAATACTTTGGCCACCCGATGCAAAGAACTGACTCATTGGAAAAGACCCTGATGCTGGGAAATATTGACGGCAGGAGGAGAAGCGGACGACAGAGGATGAGATGGTTGGATGGCATCACTTCCTTGATGGATATGAGTTTGAGCAAGCTCCAGGAGTTGGTGATGGACAGGGAGGCCTGGTGTTCTGCATTCCATGGGGTTGCAAAGAGTCGGACATGACTGAGGACTGAAGTGAACTAATATTTGCCTTTAGTTTGAAATTTTACGATTCAAGTGCTTTCGGCAGCCATCTGTGAAAATCTAAACTAAAATATGGTGTGAAAGAGTGGGAGACTGTTCTTTTTAAGGGATACAGACTCTTCTGGGTCTGCTGGAAAAATAAAAGCTGTTTATAAGATTTTAAAGACATGTATTTTCAGAGCCACAGTTACTGTGTGCAGGAGAGTATAGCCCTGCTTGGTGCCTGACCATATAAGTATCTAAAGAAGAGACTTCATTCCTAGTTCTTGACAAACATGAAATAGCTTTCAAGAAAATGAATGCAGAAGAAATTATGATTATGAATGGCTTTTGACATCTACCATCCTACATTATTAATTTTGTAATACAGTCAGGCTCCCCTTCATTCATATTTATGGGAAGCCTTGTGGTCCAGCAGGAAGCCCAGGACAGCATTTATGGAATAGTTTTTAAGGTTTCTGCGTGCTCCTGGTTCTTTGCCTAAATTCAGGTTTGGACTCTTCCTTCCCTTGGGAATCTGCTTTAATCTTGTCTTTGAAATAGTCTCTGCTCCTTCTGAAGCCTCCAGAGACCTGTACGTAACCAGCCAGGTGTTATCTAAAAGGATCCAGAAGAGCTGTGAGCATCATTTGGAATCTGCCACATTTCCTTCAGGTGGTGGAACGACCTGATTCATCCATAGGAAAGGACCCTTCCAGTCATCTCTGGGGATGAGAAGTATCATGGCTGCAACATCTACCATTTGTTCCAAGGTTTAGTTTGCAAAACATTTCTAAGCCTGAGGTCTTATTTGAGCTCATGATAATCCTTAAAGGAAGCAACACACATCTGTGGTTATGTCCCGTTTCCCAATGGGGGAGGGGACCCTGCAGAGGTTAAGTCATATATTTAGTCTCTTCTGTCCTCCTTTCCCCGGTCACCCCATCCCTAACTCCCTCCCACAGCTCCTTGTCCCATGGGCCCCCCAGGCCCCACCACTGTATTGTGTTATTAAAGGCCCTGGTGTCTGCCTGCTGCCTGCTACCCACCCACCAAGGTATAAACTGTGGGTCCGGTGCTTTGCCAAGCCTGCCAAGGAGCTGCCTTGAGCTCAGGGCTCAGCCGGTTTTACTTGGAATGTTTGAGGGAAGCAAAGCAACCCCATGTGCAAGGAGTCAGTGAATCACTGCATTCCCTTAGATGATGTCACGTCTTTGCAAAGTGGGGTTTGTTTGTGGTGTTTGTAGGGATGGGAATCCCAGCGACAATCGGTGTGAAGGGAGTAGAAGGTGGCAGTGTCCAGTTGCATCATGAAGTGTGAGGAGTTGCCCACCAAGCACCCTTGTCCTGCTGGGCAGTTACTATGGTTCTTTAAGAGTAAGATGAAAAGATGATCTTTGGTTTTAATTTCTGTTGCTAATACATACATGACTACAAACTCACGAAGTGGCTTGGACCTGACTCAGTAATGAACGGGGCTGATGGATGTCTCTAGGGGCCCAGGGGCATCATGAACAAACTGGTGCCGTGAGAGTCTCATGAACCTGGAATATTCAGACACCTCTAGTGTAACTAAAGCTGAGGGCATGGCTCCTCTTTTCCCATGGAACTCAGAGGTTTGGAAAGCTTTTCAACCCCAAGACTGGGGGCTGCCAGGGGCTTCTCTGCTTGGATGAGACACAGCGGAGACTACTCTAGTGGGGTCTTCCCAGCCCTTTTGAGTCACACCGGGGTGGGGAGGGCAGTCCCTATTGTGCAGGTTGGCCTAAGTCAGTGAAATACTTAGTCACTCAGGCATGGGTGGAAAACAGTGGGGATGTTTGTCATTCTCTGTCTGGGGACGGGCCGACCATGCCAGGCAGTGTGTTGCTGATGGAGGGCTCAGAGCATCAGCTTCTGTTCAGCCCTTGTCCTCAGGATTTTAGTCAGTGTCATTCACAAACCTTTCCCCTCCCACCAAGGAAAAATGTGGGCAGCTTGGAATAGTGGGCCTGGAGTGTGGGTCAAGTGTTGAGCTCATGGTGACACAGGGCTTAGGTCCCTCTGGCTTCCCAGACCCCCCACCCCAAGCCAACTTTGGCCTGCCTCCCTTCTGGAGGGTTCACGCTGGGGGATCTGAAGGGGCCAAAGGCAACGGATGCTGCCTGGTGTTAAGAGCTGTGAAAGGCAGAATCGGAACTAAGGGAGAGCTTTCCCTAAGATGAGAAGCACCCAGGGAATTCCTCAGTGCCTGCCCTTTCCACATTTCCATGTCAGCCTGTGAGTTGCGCATAATCCTTGTGCCCCAGCCACAACTGGTGGGAATCAGCTAGTTACCCTGGGGCTTCCCTGCTAGCTCATATGGTAGAGAGTCTGCCTGCAATGCAGGAGACTTGGGTTTAATCCCTGGGTTGGGAAGATCCCCTGGGGAAGAGAATGGCTACTCACTCCAGTATTCTTGACTGGAGAATTCTATGACAAAGGAGCCTAGTGGGCTACAGTCCATGGCATTGCAAAGAGTCGAACACGACTGAGTGACTAACACTATTCACTTTGTTCTTTCTCTCTGGGAGGGACCAGGGCCAATAACCAGATACCCTGGTTCAAATCCTGGCTCCACCATGTACTAGCTATATGACTTTGGGACAGTTGGTTTCCTCATTTGTAAAGTGAAAGAAATACTAAAGTACCTCCTAAGATTATTGTGCTAATTGATCGAAGCACCTTATGTTGAGTCATAGGCACAGTGCCTGACCTGTTCCTTCTCATGGAAACCGCAGTAGAGTCTCCTGGCTGTCTCCTTCCTGCTCCCTCTGTCCACTGACCAGCCGACCCTGGTGCATCCCCATGTGGCCCCTGCAGCCTGGCATGCCCCCCTTCTTGGGAACTGGGAGGAACAAACTTTTTTTCTCTCTACATTTTAAATAAAATATTGGTTTGGATGGCTCTACCTGGTTTCTTATCACCTGGGAGGCTAGCCTGGTCTCGCTAAGCAGTGTTCCCAGCAGCAAGAGAAGACAAACCTCAGTGCTTGGGCACTTTCCAACTTCTGCCAGGTGTGTCACACGGCCAAACCCAGATTCAAAGGGTGGAAAGCGATAGTCTTCCACCTCCTAATGAAAGTTTCAGCAGTCACATTAAAGGGGGGTGCATACAGGGATTGGAAGAATTTATTCACATTTTAAAAAATCTGCCTCATGAAAAAAATCTGCCATATGTTCTGCTTGGTGTGCTTGGGCAAGTGACTTCTTTTCCTTAACCCCATTGTCATCCCCTTTATAATGGAGTGGAAATTTTCTGTTCTTTACAGGGCTGCCTAGAGGGTCAAAGCACCATACACTATAAAGTACTGAGGAAATGTACTAGTTTGTTGATACCTGATATCTCTACCATGAGTGTCACATTTTGAGTTGAGAAAAACCCAGGTGTTTGGATCTTAAGAAATGGTTTTGTTATCACCTGCTGGACAGAAGGATACTTTCCTGAGACTTAGGTTGGTGTGATCCTGACAAGTACCTGACAAGATGCCATCCCATTCTTATATAAAGTATATGTTATATATGTATGGTCTTAGTTGAGGTTCTTGATCCTTTCTATCAGTGTCTCACTTTTGGATCCTCGGAGAGAAGATCTTTGTGGCCAAATTTGGACCAGGTGTACATGCCAATCAGAGGGACGTGGTCATGGGTACCAGATGCTGTTTATGTCTGTCTGGACCCTGCTTCTTTAAGCCAACTGAACACACCAGTCCTCAACAACCGGTGGATCATAAAAGCCAGTTGTGAATGCCTGCCCACGAGTCTTGTTCCAGACCTTTCTTGC
This sequence comes from Bubalus kerabau, assembly GCF_029407905.1. NCBI lineage: Eukaryota > Metazoa > Chordata > Mammalia > Artiodactyla > Bovidae > Bubalus > Bubalus kerabau. The sequence goes on from NC_073643.1 coordinate 19,426,300, forward strand.
TTATTCCTGACTAGTTTCCACTTTCCTCTGGTTCCTATAATTGCCTCTTGCATTTTTTACCTTGTTCTTACACTTTTCCCATTTGATGTTTTTCATCTGAAATGGTTGCATTTCAGTTCTTCCAGAAGAGCTTTGGCTTGGATATACCTTCTAATCCAGAGCAACAGGCCAGTGATGGATTTAGTCGAGATTTAGTTCTTCTGGGTTATGTTGAGACTTGGGGTGCAGCAGCTATCATGCCTGACTCCTTGGGACTCAACTTGTAGCCCTGGTCCACCATTTCCACTTTGTGATGTGGGAATTAGCAACCTCTGTGTCTCTTTCTCTGTCTAGACCACAGTCCTCTTGAGGGTAGGTACTGTGTTTCTAGATGTTATTTGTCATGGTGTCCCTTTAGGACCACAGGAATCAAGTGGGATATACTATCAAGAGAAAATAGATTTGGGTTGGACACTTGTAATGGACATGTGTTGTTTTGTGGCTGTCAGCATCCAAAACTTTCTTATTTGGGGGAATTCTTCATTGACAGTAGGCAGAGTCCTGTTTCCTCAGTCAGAGCATCAAGGGGACCAGACACTCCTTTTCCTCAGCCCGTGGGCTCTCTGGCATATGTGACCTATGCTCGCAGCTACTCCAGTGACCTGACCTGGGCTGTGTCTTTGCCACCTGGCCCTCCTGGTTCACTGTATTTTTTGTGCTTGGTTCTCCATCTTTTTGTGACAGACTCAGAGAATGGCGCAGTTTCTCATTAATAAATTCCTGTGTTTTTTTCTGCAAGTCAGAGTATGTTTTTGTGGTTTTGGTTTTGCAACTTAAAACTAAATTGATGCAGCCCGTGAATAATAATATATAGTGGCTTCCATCCGCTGCGTACATGCCAGGTGCAGTCGCTAGCTAAGCGCTGCATATAGGTGACATTTTATCCTTACAGCCATCTTGAGGGAGCTATTATTTTTCTCATTTTGCATATTAGGAGGCTTCTATGGGTAGTGCTACTGTGAACATTCTTGTGTGTCTTCCTGGTGTTCCCACGCACCCATTTCTATTGGGTATATGTGTAGGATAGAATTGTGGGGTCATAAAGCACATGTGTTCATCGTCATTAGCTGATGTTCAACTGTTTTATAAAGTGAGCTTATGCATTTGTATTCCCACCAGCATTTGTATGAGATTGCAATTTCAGCATGTTAGTGAATCTTGGTCACCATTTGATATTGTGTGTGTGTGTGTGTGTTTAATGTTAGCCCTTCTGGCATGTGTCCAGTGGTGTCTTATTATAGATTTAAAAAAATTAATTTCTATTGGTCTATCTATACTTGATTTACAATGTTGTGTTGGTTTCAGGTGTACGGCAAAGTGAATCAGTTATACATCAACATATAGTCACTCTTTTTTATATTCTTTTCCCATATAGAACATTACAGAGTATTGAGTAGAGTTCCCCATGCCATACAGTAGATCCTTATTAGTTGTCTGTTTTACATATAGTAGTGTATATATATCAATCCAGTAGTGTATATATATATCAATCCCAATCTCTAATTTATCACTCCTCATCTTCCTCTTCGGAGAAGGCAATGGCACCCCACTCCAGTACTCTTGCCTGGAAAATCCCATGGACAGAGGAGCCTGGTGGGCTACAGTCCATGGGGTCGCTAAGAGTCGGACACGACTGAGCGACTTCACTTTCACTTTTCACTTTCATGCTTTGGAGAAGGAAATAGCAACCCACTCCAGTGTGCTTGCCTAGAGAATCCCAGGGACGGGGGAGCCTGGTGGGCTGCCGTCTATGGGGTCGCATAGAGTCGAACACGACTGAAGCGACTTAGCAGCAGCAGCAGCAGCACCTTCCTCTTTGGTAACCATAAGTTTGTTTTCTATATCTGTGACTCTTTCTGTTTCGTAAATAAGCTCATTTGTACCATTTTTTTTAGATGCTTTGTATAAATGTTATCATATGGTATTTGTCTTTGTCTGACTTATTTCACTCAGTCTGACAATCTCTGGGTCTTATTATAGTTTAACTTGTGTTTCCATCAGGCCCAGTGAGGTCGAGCACCTTTTAAAAAGAATCGTTATTTTTTTTATAAATATTAAGCAGCTAGTACAGAGAATTTCCATACACTATCCATGCCCCTCACACTTATACACATACACACATAGAGAGTTTCCAGTTATTAACATCTTGCATTAGTGTCATATATTTGTTGCAATGAATGCACTAATATTAACACAATATTATTAACGAAAAGGCCCACGGTTTATATTATTGTTGTATAATTCTGTTAGCCTTGGGAAATGCTTCATGTTATGTATCCACCATGACAGTATCATATGAGATAATGTTAATGCCCTAAAAATCTGTGTACCATCTACTTATCTCACCCACTTTACCTGTACCTCTGGCAATCACTGCTCTTTTCACTGTTGCTATAGTTTTGCTTTTTTCATAGACATATTGTTGAAATCAAATAATGCATAGACTTTTTAGACTGGCTTCTTTCACTTAGCATTATGTATTGGAGGTTTCTCCACATCTTTTTGTGACTAAGTAGCTAATTTTATCATTAATATTCCATTTTTTGGATTAATACTCAAAACGTCCAGTTTGTTTACCCATTCACATATTGAAGGAGTCTCAGTTGTTTCGACATTTTGACAGCTGTTTTAAAGCTACTATAAATGAACATCCATGTGCAGGGTTTTTGTGGACATTAGTTTTTCATATACGTAGTTGAATACCAGGGAGTGCAATTAATGGATAGTATGCATGGTAAGAGTTTGTTTACTTTTGTAAGAAGCTACCAAACTGTCTTCCAGAGTGGCCATTTTTAATTCTACTAGCAACAAATGAGACTTCCTGTTGCTTTACATCCTCTTTAGTATTTGGTGGTGTCAGTTTTTGGATTTTAGCCATCCCGATATGTAGGTAGATATAACTCATTTTCATTTGCAGTTCGGTAATGGCATACACATTTGAACATCTTTTCACATGCATGTTTGCCATCTGTGTGTGTTCATGATGAAGTGTGTGTTCAGATCTTTGCCTGTTTTTACATTGGATTCTTTGTTTTCTTATTGTTGAGTTTAATATTATAGTCCTTTGTATATTTTGGATATATCAGATGTGTTTTATCAGATGTGTTTGCGAATGTTTCTCGCTGTCTGTGGCTTGTTTTTTCATTTTTTCACTGGTGTCTTTCACAGAACAGAAAATTTTAATTTTAATGAAGTACAACATGTCAGATTTTCTTTCATCATGCTTTTGGTGCTGTATCTAAAAATTCATTACTGAGCCTAGATTTTGTCTTATGTTATTATCTCTTAGAATTTTTGTAGTTTTGCATTTTACTTTTAGGTCTGTGATTTTGGAAATACATTTTGTGAGAGATGTCAAGTCTGTATCAGATTGGTTTATTTTTGCATATGAATGTCCAGTTGTCCTGGCATCATTTGTTGAAAACCTATCCTTTCTCCCTGGTAGCTCAGATGGTAAAGAATCTGCCTGCAGTGCAGGAAAACCAGGATTGATCCCTGGGTCAGGAGGATCCCCTGGAAAAGGTAATGGCTACCCACTGCAGTATTCTTGCCTGGGAACTCCCTTGAACAGAGGAGCCTGGTGGGCTACAGTCCAGGGGATTGCCAAGAGTTAGACACAGCTGAGCGACTAATACTAGCTCTGTCCTTTCTCCATTGACTTGCTTTTGCTCTTTTGTCAAAGATCAGTTGACTTTATTTGTATAGGTCTTTTTCTGGATACTCTCTGTTCCATTGCATTGATTTATTTGTCTTTTTTTTTTTTTTAACCAATTCCAGTGCCTTGACTACTATAACTTTATAGTGAATCTTAAAGTTGAGTAATGCCAGCCCTCTGCCTTTGTTTTTCAATAGCGTTGGCTATTCTGGTCTTTTGCCTCACCATAGATACTTTAGAATCAGTTTGCTTATGTCCACAGAATAACTTGCTGGCACTTTGTTTGGGGGATTGTGTTGTATCTGTACACAAAGTTGAGAAGAGCTGACATTGTTAAGCACCTTTTGATATATTATTTGCCATTTGGGTGTTCCTTTTTTTTTTTTGGTGACATACCCCTTCAATTTCTTGTCCATTTCTTTTTCTTATTGATTTGTATAGGTTTTTAATGTATTCTGGAAAAGAGGTCTGTCTTTATGCGTTTAACATTGTTATTCTGTGACTTGCCTCTCAGTCTATTAATGAAGTTTTCTGATGAATAGTTATTAATCTTAATTTTGTTCCATTTAACAAGTTTTTTGTTCCATTTAACAATATAACAAGGTTATATTCTCATGACCTGTTAAAGAACCCAAGATTATTAGTAAATTTTCCTGTGTTAGCTTCTAGAGCAGGAGTCTGCACAATTTTGGGGAAAAAGTCAGATGATAAGTATTTTAGGCTTGTGGGTTATATGTCCTCTGTCGAGACTGCTCGGTTCTGCCATGTAGTATGAAAGCAGTCATGTGTGTGTATGTTCAGTCATGTCTAATTCTTTGTGATCCCGTGGACTATAGCCTGCCAGGCTCCTCTGTCCATGGGATTTCCCAGGCAAGAGTACTGGAGTGGACTGTCATTTCCTTCTTGCCAGATCTTGCCGACCCAGGGATCAAGTGTGCGTCTCTTGTGTCTGCCGCATCAGCAGGCACATTTTTTACCATTGTGCCACCTGGGAAGCCCCTGAAAGCAGCCATAGCAATATGTAAGTGGTTGCGTGTGTCTGTGTTCCAGTAAAACTTAATTTATAAAAACATGTGATGTGCCGAGGTTATTCCATGGGCCATAGTTTGCTGACCCTTGTTCTAGAGATGCACTGTCTGATGGTTCTTTCTGTGATGGTGGCAGTATTCTATATGTGCATTTCCTAATAATGTAGCCACAAACCACATGTGGCTGTTGTGTGCTTGAAAAGGGCTTATGCAACTGAAAAACAGAATTTTAAATTTTAATTTAATTTTAACTAATTTAAATTGGCCACATATGAGTAATGGCTACTGTATAGGAGAGTGCAGTTCTAGAGGCTTATTATTTTGTCTTTGTTTTTTAGATCTGCATTCCACTTGGAACTGATTTTATAAATAGTGGGAAATAGGGGATCGGCAACTATCCACTTTGCACAAAAACTGGTTACTTAGAACATTTCCTTTCCTTACCCTCAGCAGTGCCATTTTTGTCATATATTAGATATCTTTATGTGTGAGTCAGTTTTTGGACTCTGTTATGTCTCATTATCTATGTGTATTTATCCAGTCTTGCACTCATATCATAATGTCCTATATACTAAATCTGTCTGGTAGATTTAATACTCTTATCTTTTTCTTCAAAAATGCCTTAGTGATTATTAACCCATTGAATTTTCATATGCACTTCATAATGAAGTATCAATTTTCATACCAAAAAAAAAACCTCTTGGATTTTTTTTTACTAAAATTTCATCAAATTTATAGATCTAACTGGAGAAAATTGACATCGTCAGTCTTTCAATCCAAGTATCTAGTATAACTAGCCACTTACTTATTCCTTCTCTAATTTTGCCCAATAACATTTTTAGTTTTCAATTTTATACTTAATAAAGTTTTTAAAGGGTTTCCATTTCTTTTGTTAATTTGTTAATGCAGGAGACACGAGTTTGATCCCTGAGTTGGGATGATCTCCTGGAGGAGGAAATGGCAATCCATTCCAGCATTCTTGCCTGAAAGATCCCATGGATAGAGGAGCCTGGTAGTCTGCAGTCCACGGGATTGCAAAGAGTCAGACATGACTGAAGTGACTAAACATGGCATGGCAACCTAACTAAATTATCTTAGTAATTCTAATAGTTTATCTAGAAGTTCTTCATAGGTAGTTATATCATCTGTAAATAATGATAGTGTTGTTTTTTCCCTTTACGTGCTGTATAGATTTTTTTTTTCAATCTTTTTATGCTGTATAGGACTTCCAGCAAAGTATAGAATAGAAGTAATACTACTAGACATCCTGAACTTGCTCTTGATTTTTACAGGAATATTCTCAGTATTTCAACATTAGTTATGGTGTCCTTTGTAGGCTCTTACAGAAACTGTTTATCAGGTTATGGAAGTCTCCTTCTATTCCCAGGTTTTTGTTTTTAACCTGAAAGGATGTTGAATTTTTTCAGGTGTTCTTACTACATTAGTTTTGAGATTATCATAGGAGTTTTCTTCCTATTGCATTTGAAATGGCCCAATTTCTAATTGCTAAATTCATACCCATTTTTCAGATTCATCAGTTCAGTTCAGTCTCTCAGTCGTGTCCAACTCTTTGCGACCCCATGAATTGCAGCAGGCCGGGCCTCCCTGTCCATTACCAACTCCCGGAGTTCACTCAAACTCATGTCCATTGTGTCCAGCCATCTCATCCTCTGTCGTCCCCTTCTCCTCCTGCCCCCAATCTTTCCCAGCATCACGGTCTTTTCCAATGTGTCAACTCTTCGCATGAGGTGGCCAAAGTATTGGAGTTTCAGCTTCAGCATCAGTCCTTCCAATGAACACCCAGGACTGATCTCCTTTAGGATGGACTGGTTGGATCTCCTTGCTGTCCAAGGGACTCTCGAGAGTCTTCTCCAACACCATAGTTCAAAAGCATCAATTCTTTGGCACTCAGCTTTCTTCACAGTCCAACTCTCACATCCATACATGACCACTGGAAAAACCATAGCCTTGACAAGATGGACCTTTGCTGGCCAAGTAATATCTCTGCTTTTGAATATGCTATCTAGGTTGGTCATAACTTTTCTTCCAAGGAGTAAGCGCCTTTTAATTTCATGGCTGCAATCACCATCTGCAGTGATTTTGGAGCCCCAAAAAATAAAGTCAAATTCGTACTCATACCCTAAACCTCTCTGTGATAAGGAGTCCCATCTCCTTGCTTTTCACTTGAAGATTAACCTCTTTGAGGTTGGGGCCTGTATGTTACTTCTCTATCCCTAATGCCCAGCACACTGATACATAGTAAATGCTAACAAAATGTTGACGGAGTTATCAAGTCAGTCAAGTCAGTGAGCCCGTTCTCTGCCTGCCTGTCTTCAAGCTCTTAAGATTTTTGGTTTTATAGTCTCTTGTCTCCATGTAGTTGGTCTCCTTCTAGCCTGATGCTTTCTATTGTATGGTCCACATCTGATTATTCCCCTGGTCCCTCTGGTACCCAGCCCAGGGCTTGATTCAGAGCACTTGTCACTGACTGCCTGAATTCTAACTCTCCTAGGGAAGCTCTGTCACTAGAACTCTTCAGTCAGACTTTTAGGAGTAGCCGATCCTTCTTCACAATCCCTGCTTTGCAGAGAGAGATTTGATTTTCCCCCACCCTCAGGGAACCTGGCCAGGCCCAATGGCTGAGGGCAAAGGAATTTTCTCCTTTCCTTCAGATTAGTTTTTAAAAGGTAATTTTGCAACAGTATGGACTTGATTGGCCAAGAGTGAAGGATGGGGAAAGCAAACCATAGACAACATGTCTTCCATCTAGTAGAAACTGAACCAAGGACAGGGCAACAGTGTCAGAGTGTTGGCTGTTCGTGAGTCTTTACTCTGCCTGGCTGGGCACTGTGGAGGTGAGCAGGACAGGGAGCCACTATCTTGAATTTGTTTTTCACTGTGGAAACAGAAAACTCACATTTGCTAAGTTAAACATCACCTCCAGGCTATCTGTCCACTCATTCATGCACATCTCCATCTGTCCATTTGAATATTGATTCACTTAATATTGTAGAGTCCCTACTGTGTGGCAGGCAACATTGTGCTAAATAGCACTAGTGGATTCAGGGATGAAGAGATGCCATCCCTGGGCAGTGGTGGGCAGGGATGGACCCATGTCCTGAACAGTGGTTCTCACGGCAGAGGGAGTGGTTGGGAATGGATTAGCAGAGAACATGAAGTTGGTGTGATTGTCTTTTTCCCAGAACGAGAGAGAAGGATGTAGGTAGAGTCGTGGAGACTAGAAGAGCATGGCAAGCTTGGGGAATGATGACAGGCTGACTGGAGTTTGGGGACAGGAAGGAGGATGGGAGAGGAGGCAGGAGGAGGGAGCATGATGTGGGACTGGAAAGGTGGGCAGAGACCAGGCTCACAAACATGATCTGGTTCATGTTTTAGAGAGTCCAAATGGTTGGAGTGGAGAGAACAGACTAGAAGACCAGTGAAGAAGATTGTCTGAGCTGAGCCTTGAAGGATGGGCAGGATTAACTAGTATGGATGGAAGGAGGGCCATTTCAGGCAAGAGAAGTGGCAAAACCTCCAGTGTAAAAATCAGAAGGTACTTGTAGTGTCAAGGGTCCAGTGACGTGATCTGGCAGAATGGAATCCAAGGAAGATCATAAGGTTGGAAAACAGTTGGAACGTGTTAGGTGCATGTCCAGGGCTCCGAAGGCTGGAGAGCCACGTGAGAGGGAGTCTGTCACAGACTCCAAAATGTTAGGGGTTGGAGTTGTAACAGAGAGTACTGGGAAGAGATCAGTTGGAGATGAGAAAACTTAGATTCTAGGTTCAGCTCTACCAGTAACACTGCAAAGGGCATAGACAGAGGAAGACATGAAGGATTGTGGACATTTTTTCATTCTACTGAAGTGCATCCTCTGGTCATCCATCCTCTTAGTGTTGTTCATATTCCTCCCACCTGAAAAACATGTTCACTCCCTTCCCAGAATCCTAACAACTTCTCATTAAAGTGTGGCATCAAGCTTGGAGTCCAGGATCCCACAATCTGTATCACGTTACACTGAAACTCTGAAAATACGGCTTCTCAATTTAGAGACCTGCAAACCAAGATGAGTTATCTGATGTGCACACACCTAACATGCATTGGTGAGACAGGCAAAGTGTCAACATAAGGGACATGCTTATTCAGAAGGGTGAAGAACTTGGAGCACAAAGCAGTCACTGGTCATAGCAGTGATGAATCCAGGTGGGCTTGTGTTCACAAGTCTCCCCCCTTGAGAACAGGAAATATTCCTTGGTTAGGGCTGCCTCTGGCGAGTGGCTCCTGAGACAGTTTTTCTCTCTGGCTCTTGGATCTACCCTCTGAGATGTGCATTTCCCAAGAAATGATCTGCATTTGCAGCTAAGTAGCTTCCTTTGTCTGCTTCCTTCAAACTATTTGTAAATTGGGACCTAGAGGCTTTTTTACAGTTTAAACCATTTCAGATCCCAGTTCCTTTTTAATCCAGGCTAGCAGCACCTTCACATGTTCAGATCCCTTAAAAACCGTGTGGTCTTCCTATAAATATGATTGAGTTCATTTTTGAGATATGACCCTCGTTTAGATTTATTCACAGATACTTTGGGCCTGTCAAGCAACCATAGGACAATGTCCTTAATATTCCTGGGAGCCCTTTTGTCTAGATGAAAAAATCTTCTTGGAGACAATAATGTAATTCTCTCACAGGGTTAAAAAGAGTCTTTCAATCAGATCTGCACATTTGTAGTGAAAGTTACACAAAGCTTCCACTGGTCTGAAAGTCTGCTTGGACAATTCCAGTTCCTCTGGTCAGTGGGGTCCAAAGCTGGCTACTTCTATGGCAGGCCAGGTAGCCTACAGGGGGCACCAGGAAGATTCCATTTTCAGATTTCAGAAAAAAGATTTTTTCTTTCTTCCATGCCTGAATTTGTTCAGCAGAGACTCGTGGCTTTGGGTGAGGTTTAACTGGTCAAGAGGACCTGCCATGTTTAGTCATCATCATGAATAACATGTACTAATTTCCGAGTTCAGTGCCCAGGCCTTAGTAAGTGCTCAGCACACCCTAGTCCCCTCCTCCTGGTCTTGCTCCTTCCTCCCCTAAAGATCTGTTCTTAAATTTTATATCCTACCACTGGAGGAAGCATGATGAGGCCCTGTCACCTCAGCGTAAGTGAGTTTGTTGGCTGATCCACGGAACAAATATTTATTGAGCACCTACTATGTGCCATTGTTCCTGCCTTTTGGGTGTGTACAATCCAGGGGGGGAAGCTGGGTGGAAAGTAAATCAACAACCCATCACATGACAGAGTGTGGGGACCCCATGATGGAAACAAGGTGAGGGGCTGGGGTGGGGCGGCCTCGGAGTTCTCCTTTCTGGGGAGAAGGGAGGAGGACTGGCAAGGCTGCAGAGGGAGGCTGAGGACAGACCCAGCCTCCTCCACAGTTCTGCCTGATGACTGCAGAAAGGATACTTTAGTTCAAATAAACAAATAAATCTAGAGAAGTATGATCTGTCATGGCAAATGCAACACCATTAGTCATGATTCCCTCAAGGCTCAAAGCAGTAGACTCGAGTGTCCCGAGCCCCGGGCTCTAATGCCAGCATAACCCCCAACCCTCTATGTGTCCTTGGCAAGGGCGCCTGGATCCTGGAGTCTGTGCTGAGGGGTGGGATTCAGTGCTGTCTGACCACCCATGGTTTTATGAAATGACCAGCGTTTTCCATAGGAGTTTAATAACCCCAGAAGGGCAGATGGCTGACTGCCACCCAGTTCCTGACGGTCAGAGTTCCCCCTTCTCTGCCCAACTGTGCAGTTTCCCTGCCTTGCTCCACTGACTTCCAGCTCTGAGCCATCTTTTCTTTTAAGTGTTTTGTCATAGGCCAGACAGTTGGCGAATCACAGTGCCCCAGGCGTGGTGATAGTCTGGCCTGGATATTCTTCCATAAAATGATCACTTTTCTCTTCGTTCAATCCAAATGCTTGGGGAGGGGATGCCTGCCACATTCTGTGCTTTTAAAACTTCCATCTCCAAGAATCAGAGCAGATAATAAATACCACAGCAAGGGCCATCATTTATTGAGTACCTCCTATGTCCTCAGTGATTGGGATTACTGCATTTAATCCTCACATCAAGCTTGAGAAGTGGGCACCATTGCCACAGTTTCATGGATGAGAGACCTGAAGCTCAGAAAGGTGAAGCCAGCTCGTTGTGGAGATGTGATCCTGATCTACGAATGTCTGACTCCAGAAGACCAGTCTCTGCCACTGTGCTGTCCCGGAGTTCTTTTTGCCAACTGCAAGGAAGAGTAGCGGGAGGGCCAGGGCAAGGTGGGGTCTGCCTTCACCAAGGACCCTGCTTGTCTGCATCTCCCACCATGGCCAGTCTCCGCCAGCAGAGAGTTGTGGCTATTTTAGAGTGACTTGTTCGCTCACCCCACAAGACCCCTTGGGATGGCTTTGCTAGCTGTAGTTCTGGCCTGTTTTGAAGCCCAGGCCTCCTTTCTATTCCTCTGTGAAGTCACAGAGGAAGTAGAGATGCTGGTTGTCCCACATCTGTGCAGAAGTGGTGACAGAAGTCATTCTGCCTGGGCCACTTCCCTTGTCAATAGCATGGAACATGCAGACCCAGCTGGGTGTAGATGGCATATGGCAAAGGAGTCCAGAAGTAGGAGGCACCATGGCAGGTGTGTTTGTGCCAGGGCCTCTTAGAAATAAACCTCCTAGGGTAAGGATGCTGGGCCCAGCTGTGGGCCCAGTCTCTGATGTTGCATAACTCAAGCAACATGATTTTATTCCTCCCTGTGTCCAGTCCTTCAATCCTCATGCCATGGGGCAAGCCTCATGACTTGTTCCAGATGAAGTGATGCATCATCAGGAGGTTTCAGTTAAATATCCTGACATTTGAGGCAGTTGAGGGGCTGTGAAGGCTTTGGAAGGGGCCCTCCCAGCAGCTTCACAGTGTCCACAAGTCCCTGACTTTCCCCATCTCGCTAACTCTGGTACCAGTGTCAGCTTCATCCCAGGCCACCTCTGCTCTTGGTTGGAAAACAGCTGCCAGCAGCAGGGGCTACAGCTGTGTAGAGGAGCCGCTTTCTGCCTCTTTCCTGCAAGGGAGAAACCTCTTTCCCAGAAATTCTTAGGAAGCCTTTCCTTGAACCAGCCAGAAGGGGAATAGGATGCTCACCTTGGCTTAGATGAATAAGGGCCCACCCCCTTCTTTCCTCGGTCATTTGTAGGTGGTGCTGAGGATAGTGGAGAGCTGAGCAAATTCAGGTTCTGTGAGGATGGAGAGTGGTTGTCTAGGTGTCCTAAAGTGTCCACCTCTTTGGGACCCAGGGAGGCCCCAGGTAGCACCAGGAAGCCAACTGCGTTTGTGGTTGATTCTTAAAGAGCTCATAATGTACTAACAGCATGGGTGAAGTAGAAACCAGTGGTGCAGAAAGGCAGAGAGAGCTGCCTACATTCCTCACACGTCCTGTTACTGTCAGCCCAGTGAGGTAAGCCTCTTGCCTGAGTCATTTGCTGCTTCTGCTCTTCCTTCTCCTCACAGAGGTTTTGAGAAATCCCGAGACTCAGGTTGTTAGAGCTGATACCTGGGTGAGGACTCTTGAGTTCCAGAGGGTAGGAGTTCTTCTCATAGGAGCTGGGGAAGACACCAGGCTTCTGAGGGCCCCATCCGTCAGCCTCAAGCGCCCCCATTAGAGGCCGCCACTGTCTTCTCCAGCGTCCAAGCTCTGGTGCTAAGACAACGATCACAGCTGTCAGCAATAATGTACCATTTTGCAGCCTTATGAAGCTCTTTTCACATTCATAATCATTATTTGCTCAATTCCCCAAACACATCAGAAAAGTATAGAAAAACCCTATTAAAAACTGAGAAGTCTACTGAGAGTTGCTGGGCACTTTCAGAAAGGGGAGTGGACCTCCCGGAAGAGCAGGAAAAGGGTCACCGACGCAGATGACTCCCCAGTTCGTGCTGGACTAACTCTGGGCCCTCTGAAGAGCAGAGTGTTTTGATACAGCGGAGGACATGTTTCCTGACCTTAAGAAATAAGCTTTCAAGCTTTCAATTAAAAAAAAAAAAAGATCAAGTGATGAGTACAGCAGACATCACCCCATCACTGAGGTCTACTCTGTCCTTCCCTGAATCTGGGACCATCCATCTCTGAGCCTCCCCTGGGGCCTGACCACTCTTTCCCCAAATCCCTCACTTCAGCCTGGTGCTCACACAGACTCCTTCCTTACCCCTGCCTGGAGGTTGAGACTCTTATTGCCTGTCCTTCATCCCAGCCCTGATTTGTCTCTCACCCACTTCCAAGCCTTAGCCCACCCTTCATCCTTTACCCAAATACACTATCCCATCCATTATCCCATTCCTAAACTGCCACCAACACCAGCACCCCACCCAAACCCAAATACCAAATGTCACCTAACTTTAGAAACCTCCCTGCTGGTCCAGTGATTAAGAATCTGCCTTCCAGTCCAGGGGACACAGATTTGATCCCTGGTCTGGGAATCCCACAGGCTGCGCAGCAACTGAGCCTGCGCGGCAACTGAGCCTGCACCCCTGCAGTGCAAGGAAGAGTTTGTACACCACAGCCAAGACCTGATGTAGCCAAGTAAATAAATATTTTTTTTAAAAAACAAAAACAAACATCACCAGCTTTGACCCCCTGCATCTTCCACTTTCTTTTTGAACCCCAGGTCTAGGAGCAAAGGAGCATACCCAGATTTTTCACTAACTTGTTTTTCCTCTGGGTCATTGTTAGTATTTGGTCTTTTGCAACAGAGAGCCCAGTGCTTGATACCTGTATCTCCTTTAGTTCTTGAAATAACACTGAGATGTGGATGTTCTGGTCCCCACTTTACTAAGACATTAAATAACTTGTCTGAGGTCCCCAAGTTCCAGGGCAGACCTGAGGTTTGAAGCAAGATCTGGACTCCTCATCTATTTCAGCACCTGCTTCTCTGTAAGTCAGAAAAAATGGAATTTTAGTCTAAGCTTTTTCTCTTTTGAGTTCTGTGTCCTCAGATAGGTGAACAAAATTCAGTGAATGTCTACTGAGTGTAGACTTTGTCCAGGCCAGGAGCTAAGGGGAAGGGCAGGGCAGGTATTGCAAGAAGAAGGCTGAGCGCCGAAGAATTGATGCTTTTGAACTGTGGTGTTGGAGAAGACTCTTGAGAGTCCCTTGATCTGCAAGGAGATCCAACCAGTCCATTCTGAAGATCAGCCCTGGGATTTCTTTGGAAGGAATGATGGTAAAGCTGAAACTCCAGTACTTTGGCCACCTCATGCGAAGAGTTGACTCATTGGAAAAGACCGTGATGCCGGAAGGGATTGTGGGCAGGAGGAGAAGGGGACGCCAGAGGATGAGATGGCTGGATGGCATCACTGACTCGATGGACGTGAGTCTCAGTGAACTCCAGGAGTTGGTGATGGACAGGGAGGCCTGGCGTGCTGCAATTCATGGGGTTGCAAAGAGTCAGACATGACTGAGCGACTGATCTGATCTGATCAGGGTCTTTGTCCTCAATTTTAACATGGATGAATCAATGAATGAATAACTTCCTTTCTCTAATGGATGAGAGTGCATCCATAAATGAGTTAGGCCGGGTTTTTTGGAAGGTTCCTTCCAGAGTTCACATACCATTTATTCTGTGATAGCAGTAGTCTAGTCATGAGAGGCAGGTCCATCTGGGTTTGTTTTCATGGTGTCACACAGTCCCACATTTCAGAAAGGTTCTCTGTATTTTACCATCTGTGAAAGGGTCTTTGTCTCCTCTAAGCACTATTTTTTGTACGACTATCTGATTTATCATACACCAACAATTAGAACTTGGTGCTATTCTTATCTCCATTTTAAAAATGAAAAAACTGGGACTTCCCTGGTAGTCCAGTGGCTAAGACTCTGTGCTCCCAAAGCAGGGGGCCAGGGTTTGATCCCTGGTCAGGGAGCTAGATCTCCTGCATGCTGCAACTAAGAATCCCGCATGTTGCAACTAAGACCTGGCACAGCCAAATAAAAATAAATAAAAATCCTTTTAAAAAATGAAAAAACTGAGGCTCAGTGATTTTTTCGACTTGCAAAGTGCTGTAGAGCTGCTGCTGCTGCTAAGTTGCTTCAGTTGTGTCTGACTCTGTGCGACCCCGTAGATGGCCTCCTACCAGGCCCCTCTGGAATTCTCTAGGCAAGAACACTGGAGTGGGTTGCCATTTCCTTCTCCAGTGCATGAAAGTGAAAAGTGAAAGTGAAGAGCTAGCATGAAGCAAAGCTGGGACTTGACATGGAAGAGTCCACACAAAAGCTATTGCCTTCTAATATAGCCTGTGGAAGTAGCTCAGGCTCTGGGCAAAGTACTGAGACCAGAGCTCTGAAAACACCATCCAAATATGCTCAAGGCAGAGTCACAGGTCATCTGCTTTCCCATAGGCCATTTGGCATTTGTCACACTGGATCTTTTTCATTCTCCTTGGGACCTTGGCTGTGAGGCAGTCCTTGGCATATGGTAAGACAGACTACGGGAAGTGGAGCCATCGAGGTGATCTTTCGGAACCTCTGAGATGTCTGTTTTGTGACACAAGGGTATTTAGTTTCCCTGAAGCCCATCTGTCTTGGTCTGGGAAGTGAGTGGAGCCTTTGGCCCCATCTGCAAAAAACAGATGTCCTCACCACTCAAATGATGTCACTGGCAATTCCTGAACCTTTACAACCTCTTGTCCTGACAGGTGGTCAGGTGGTTATCACACCTCATCATGGGCTACCATCCTCCCTGGCAAAGAAACAAGGTTGAGGCAGGGTTCTTCACTCCCCAGCTAAGCAACGTTAAAGTGGGATCTTGGCACTGAATAAAATAAAACAAGATAGAACATCTGGGGGGACCAAAAGAAGAGTGGGTTTGTTAAGCAGCGAGTTATTGAAAAAATAGTGGAATATATCACACTACTAGTTGGTAACCAGTTGTAGCTGTTTTTTTTTAAATTAACTTTTAAAAATAATATTTTAAAATGAAGTATAGTTGATTTAGTGTTGTGTTAATTTCTGCTATACAGCAAAGTGATTCAGTTATACGTATATGTATACATTCTTTTTTAAATACCTTTCTATTATCATTTATTACAGGATATTGAATGTAGTTCTTTGTGCTATGCAGTAGGACTTGGTTGTTCCTCTGGTCTCTAAATAAAAGGTTATTACATCTGCTAATCCCACCTCCCACTCCATCCCTCCCCTAGCCTCCTACCCCTTGACCATCACCAGTCTGTTCTCTTTGTACATGATCCTGTTTTTGATTCATGTGTGCATGCTCAGTTGCTTCAGTCATGTCCACCTCTTTGCGACCCTGTGGACTGTGGCCTACCAGGGTCCTCTGTCTATGGGATTCTCCAGGCAAGAATACTGGAGTGGGTAGCCATGATCTCTTTCAGGGGATGTTCTCTACCCAGGGATTGAACCTGTGTCTCCTGCATTGCAGGCAGATTCATTTTCTACTGAGCCACCTGTCTTAGATAGATTCATTTGTGTCATATTTTAGATTCCACACGTAAGTGATATCACATGGTATTTGTCTTTCTCTTTATGACTGACTGCACTTAATATGATAATTTGTATCCATGTTGCTGCAAATGGCAATATTTTATCCTTTTTATGACCAAGTAATATTCTGTTATATATATTTACCATTTCTTCCTTATCCTTTCAACTGTCGATGGAGATTTAGATTGTTTCCACGTCTTGGCTTTTGTGAATAGTGCTGCTGTGAACATATGGGTGCATGTATCTTTTTGGATTATAGTTTTGTCTGGATATATACCCAGGTGTGGTGTTGCTGGATCTTTATAGTTGGTCATCTGGATTAAGATGGTGGTGTTTCCTTTTTGCAGTGCTGGGGCATTGTAAACATTACATCATTCTCACATCTCTTGTACCCGGAGCCCATGGGGAGGGCCCTGGGTCCAGGAAGAGAGGATGCTGGTAATCTTGGCATCACTCAGAAACTAATGGAAAGATGGGTATTATTCTCACCACTCACCCCCTTTTAGCTTTTCTTCCAACTGCCCCCTGTATTCCTCAGGAAAGGCTTTCTTTGTTGTTTCATTCTAGATCTAAAAGCAGTTGTTCTCAAAGGCAGCATCTCCAGGGCACACACTAATCAAGGAAAGGAATGGAGTGATTTCCAAGTGAAATCAGATAATTCCTGAAAGTTCCCAGACATCCTTGTCAGCAGTTGGCAAGAAATCTTACTCTTCCTCATTCTTTAATTATGTGAAAAATAGTTCTTCATCAAGTAGTAATAGAAATAGAAAATAAAATCATTTTCAGTGTCATGTTTCTTATTAATTTAGTTATTACTCTGGTAAGAGCATTGCTTTGCAGACATGTTCTAATGCAGTTAGATGATATTTTGACTCCTTTCTTCTTGTGCTTAGAGAAATTACATTATCTCAGTTTCTTAGATGTGGAAACTAAGGAATCAAGTCTGGAGTGCTTTAGCTCTCCCTCCAGTGCACTGGCAGCCACTGTCTTTCCCTTCTCTTTGTGGCAGGGAGGCCCTCTCCCCCATCTTTGGGGCGGGCCCTCAACCAGTTCTCACGCAGCCTCATTGGACTTCTCTGAGATGAGCCAGGGTTGGAGGGGGAACATCCTGCCCTCTCACTGTTTCACAGGTGAGATGTAACTTACGTACAGGAAGGTGCATCTGTATGATGAGTACAGCTCAGTGAGACGCACATCCTAGAATACTTGTGAAGCCACCTCTGTATCGAGGTATAGAACAGCCCGGCACTTCAGCAAGCTCCTTATCAATTGTTCCTGGTCAGTTGCTTCCTGCCCACCCTCCAGAGTTAACCACTATTCTGACCTCTTTTACCATAGATTAGTTTTCAGCCCACTCGCTTAGAAAGTTTTCTATGGTGAGGTGTAATTAACAATAAGTTGTAAAGATCTCAGATATTAATTTCAGTGCATTGCAACAGTATCCATCTGTGTAACTGGCACCTAGAACTAAATCCAGAACATCTTCACCAGCACATAACGTTCCTCCGATGAACCCGCTGCCGGGTCCCTGTAAATACTTTCTGATTCCTGACACTACATAGTAGCTGTGGTTGTGCTTGAATTTCCTTTGAATGGAATCATAGAGTATGTATTCTGTGGTATCTGTCTTCTTTCACTTGGCATAATGTTATTTTTAAATTCATCTAGATTAGTGCTTTTATCAGTGGTTAATTTTTTCTACATTAAGTATTGCTTTATTGGCTCCATTTCTCAGATACAGAAGCTGACTGAAAAAAAAAAAAGATTTGAGATATATATAAATTGATATGTTTAATTGTTTGAAGCTCACACACACATTCACACACCGCACAGACAGAAACAGGAAAAAATTTTCCAAAAGCATGTTACTGATAGACTAGATAGTAAGAGATTATGAGTGATTAGCTTTTTTTTTTAACATCTGAATATTCCGAAGTTTCTATACCAACCAGTATTTCTGCTTTGCATTTTAAAATTGTGGCAAAATATACATAGCAAAAAAATTACCTCGTAAGCCAATTTAAGTACACAGTTCAGCGACATCGTGTACATTCACAGTATTGTGCAGCCATCAACACTGTCTGTTTCCAGAGCTTCTTCATCATCCCAAATTGCAACTCTGTCCCTGTTAAACATCAACCCTCATTACCCTCTCTCCCCCAGTCCCTGTTAACCTCTAGTCTACTTGTTGGGTCAGTGAATTCGCTTATCCTAAGTACTTCATGTTAAGTGGAATCATATCTGTCCATTAGTTGCTGACTTACTTCAATTAGTATATTTTCAAGGTATATGCGTATTGTAGTGTGTCAAAATTTAACTTTTTAAAAACTGAATAATATTCCATCATATATGTATAGTATATTTTGTTTATCCATTTATCTATTGACCGTGTTCATGGATTGAAAAATTCAATATAGTGAAAATGAGTATACTACCCAAAGCAATCGATAGATTCTGTAGATTCAATGCAATCCCTATCAAGCTACCAATGGTATTTTTCACACAGCTAGAACAAATAATTTCACAATTTGTATGGAAATACAAAAAACCTCGAATAGCCAAAGCAATCTTGAGAAAAAAGAATGGAACTGGAGGAATCAACCTGCCTGACTTCAGGCTCTACTACAAAGCCACAGTCATCAAGACAGTATGGTACTGGCACAAAGACAGAAATATAGATCAGTGGAACAAAATAGAAAGCCCAGAGATAAATCCACGCACCTATGGACACCTTATCTTTGACAAAGGAGGCAAGAATATACAATGGAGAAAAGACAATCTCTTTAACAAGTGGTGCTGGGAAAACTGGTCAACCATTTGTAAAAGAATGAAAGTAGAACACTTTCTAACACCATACACCAAAATAAACTCAAAATGGATTAAATATTTAAACGTAAGGTCAGAAACTATAAAACTGCTGGAGGAGAACATAGGAAAAACACTCTCCGACATACATCACAGCAGGATCCTCTATGACCCACTTCCCAGAATATTGGAAATAAAAGCAAAAATAAAGAAATGGGACCTAATTAAAATTAAAAGCTTCTGCACAACAAAGGAAACTCTATGCAATGTGAAAAGACAGCCTTCAGAATGGGAGAAAATAATACCAAATGAAGCAACTGACAAAGAATTAATCTCAAAAATATACAAGCAACTTCTGCAGCTCAATTCCAGAAAAATAAACGACCCAATCAAAAAATGGGCCAAAGAACTAAACAGACATTTCTCCAAAGAAGACATACAGATGGCTAACAAACACATGAAAAGATGCTCAACATCACTCATTATCAGAGAAATGCAAATCAAAACCACAACGAGGTACCATTTCACGCCAGTCAGAATGGCTGCGATCCAAAAGTCTTCAAGCAATAAATGCTGGAGAGGGTGTGGAGAAAAGGGAACCCTCCTACACTGTTGGTGGGAATGTAAACTAGTACAGACACTATGGAGAACGGTGTGGAGATTCCTTTAAAAACTGGAAATAGAACTGCCATATGACCCAGCAATCCCACTGCTGGGCATACATACCGAGGAAACAAGAATTGAAAGAGACACGTGTACCCCAATGTTCATCTCAGCACTGTTTATAATAGCCAGGACATGGAAGCAACCTAGATGTCCATCAGCAGATGAATGGATAAGAAAGCTGTGGTACATATACACAATGGAGTATTACTCAGGCATTAAAAAGAATACATTTGAATCAGTTCTAATGAGGTGGGTGAAACTGGAGCCTATTATACAGAGTGAAGTAAGCCAGAAAGAAAAACACCAATACAGTATACTAACGCATATATATGGAATTTAGAAAGATGGTAACAATAACCCTGTATGCGAGGCAGCAAAAGAGACACAGATGTATTGAACAGTCTTTTGGACTTTGTGGGAGAGGACGAGGGTGGGATGATTTGGAGAATGGCACTGAAACATGTATAATATCATATGTGAAACAAATCGCCAGTCCAGGTTTGATGCATGATACAGGATGCTCGGGGCTGGTGCACTGGGATGACCCAGAGGGATGGGATGGGGAGGAAGGTGGGAGGGGGATTCAGGATGGGGAACACGTATACACCTTGGTGGATTCATGTTGATATATGGCAAAACCAATACAATATTGTAAAGTAATTAGCCTCCAATTAAAATAAATTTATATTAAAGTCATTAAGAAAAGTAAATGGAAGAAAAACCGAGATCATCACAAATGAAGAAAACACAAAGCTGTGTGAGAGAGTGATAAGCAGGGACTAGTTTGCATAAGGGGGTTATGAAAAAGTGACTATGAGAATGTGAAGAAGACTGCCATGAGGTCTTGATGAGCAGCATCATTAGAAGCAAGTGCAAAGACCCTGAGATGGTAACAAACTTCTGTTCAAAGAACACAGCTGCCTGTATGACTGTGAAATAGTGTCCCAGGTTTTTCCCTCACTGTCACTTCAACTTCATTTCTTCAGTGTGTTTTGCCTTGACTTTTCAGAGGCATTCAAAAACAATTTTCCAATTAAGGAACAAGGAAACTGCATAGCACGTGAAATCATAGCCATCATCTGGTAATAACTTTTAATGGAGTATAAACTGTAAAAGTGCTTCCCTCGTGATTCAGCAGTAAAGAATCCGCCTGCCAGTGAAGGAGTTGCAGATTTGATCCCTGGGTTGGGAAGATCCCCTGGAGAAGGAAATGGCAGCCCACTCAAGCATTGTTGCCTGAGAAATACCATGGACAAAGGAGCCTGGCAAGCTAAGGTCTGTGGGGTCACAAAGAGCCAGATACAACTTAGCAACTAAACAACAGCAACAAAAAAACTATAAAGATTCTTGAGCACTGTGATGTTCACCTGAAACTAACAGAATATTATGAACAAACTATATCTCAATAAAAATAATTCAAGTAAAAAACTGGAAAAAACTGAATAATATTCCATCATATATGCATAGTATATTTTGTTTATCCATTTATCTGTTGACGGACACTTGGGTTGTTTCTTCCTTTGGGTTTTGTGAATAAGTAACTGTTGATTAATGAATCTTCATATGAATGTACTATTTTGTCCATTCTCCTCCTGATGGACTTTGGAGATGTTTCCAGTTTTTTATTTTTGTGAATAGGGTTACTATGAATCTTCTGTGAATCTTTTTGTGAGCACTTACTTTTACTTGTCTTGGGTAAATACATAGTAGAATTGCTGGATAAGAGGGTATAGATACTGTGCTTAACTTAATTAGAAACTTCCAAACAGTTCTGTAAGTGGTGGTACCATGTAGCCTCCCACAAGCAATGTATAAGATTTTCGTTGTTTCATATCTTTGCTCAACATTCAAACAACTAAAATCATGGCATCCAGTCCCATAACTTCATGGCAAATAGATGGGGAAACAATGGAAACAGTGAGAAACTTTATTTTCTTGGGCTCCAAAATCACTACAGATGGTGACTGTAGCCGTGAAAGTAAAAGACACTTGTGCCTTGGAAGAAAAGCTATGACCAACTTAAACAGCATATTAAAAAGCAGAGATATTACTTTGCCAACAAAGGTCTGTCTAGTCAAAGCTATGTTTTCTCCAGTAGTCATGTATGGATGTGAGAGTTGGACCATAAAGAAAGCTGAGCACTGAAGAATTGATGCTTTTAAACTGTGGTGAAGACTCTTGAGAGTCCCTTGGACTACAAGGAGATCAAACCAGTCAATCCTAAAGGAAATCAGTCCTGAATATTCATTGGAAGGACTGATGCTGAAGTTGAAACTCCAATACTTTGGCCACCTCATGCCAAGAACTGACTCATTGGAAAAGACCCTGATGCTGGGGAAGATTGAAGGCGGGGGGAGAAGGGGATGACAGAGGATGAGCTGGTTGGATGGCATCACCGACTTGATGGATATGAGTTTGAGCAAGCTCCAGGGGTTGGTGACGGACAGGGAAGCCTGGCATGCTGTAATCCATGGGGTTGCAAAGAGTTGGACACTACTGAGCAACTGAATGGAACTGAATATTATCTGTCCTTTGGACTTCAGCATTCCATTGAACGTGAAATGGTAGCTCATTGTGGCTTTATTTTTAATTTTTTGATAATTAATGATACTGAGTATTCTTTATGTTCTTATAGTCCATTTCTTCATTGATAAAGTGACATCCCAAATTATTTGCTCATTTAAAAAAATTGGGTTTATCTTTTAATCGTTGATTTCTTTATATATTATAGATACAAGTTTCTATCAGCTATTTAAGCTGTACATACTTTTCCCCCCACAGTTTGTGGCTTATCTATTCATTTTCTTAATTATATCTTTTAAAAAGCAGAAAATTTTAATTAATATGAAGCCCAGTTTAACAGTTTTATTTTTATGGCCAATGATTTTTGTATATGTGTCAGATAAATTTTGACTGTCTCAAGGTTGTTAAGATATTCTGTAGTTTTTCTAGAAATTTTATGGTTCAAGATCTTCAAACCAATATTTTTCATCTTAAATTTGATCTTTTCAAAAAGTTTATTTTAAAAGTTCCAAGTATATAACAAACTGGAAAGAATTTTACAGTGAAAACCCCTATATCTCCATCTAAGTTTTACTATTAACATTTTGCTACATTTAATTTCATTTTTGTATATAAGAATAAGGAAGAGGTTAAGGTTCTTTTTTATATGAATATCTAACTCTTTATTTAAAAGATTTTTTATTTTTCCCTTTGGATTTATTTATTTATTTATTGCCTTTTCATACTGTTCATGGGGTTCTCAAGGCAAGAGTAGTGAAGTGGTTTGACATTCCCTTCTCCAGTGGACCATGTTTTGTCAGAACTCTCCACCATGACCTGTCTTAGGTGGTCCTACATGGCATGGTTTCTACTTTCATTGAGTTAGACAAGGCTGTGATCCAAGTGATCAGTTTGGTTAGTTTTCTGTAATTGTGGTTTCCATTCTGTCTGCCCTCTGATGGATAAGGATAAAAGGCTTGTGGAAGTTTCCTGATGGCAGGGACTGGACTGGCTGTGGGGGAATCTGGGTCTTGCTCTGATGGGCGGGGCCATGTTCAGTAAATCTTTAATCCAGTTTATGAAAAGGCAAAAAGATATGACACTGAAAGATGAACTCCCCAGGTCAGTAGGTGCCATATGGCTACTGGAGAGGAGTAGAGAAATAGGTCTAGAAAGAGTGAAGGGGCGGAGCCAAAATGAAACGACACCCAGTTATGGATGTGACTGGTGATGGAAGTAAAGCCAATGCTCTAAAGAACAATATTGCATAGCAACCTGGAGTGTTAGGTCCATGAATCAAGGTAAATTGAAAGTAGTCAAAGTGGAGATGCCAACAGTGAATATCGACATTTTAGGAGTCAATGAGCTAAAATGGACTGGAATGAGCGAATTTAATTCAGATGACCATTATATCTACTACTGTGGGCAAGAATCCCTTAGAAGAAATGGAGTAGTCCTCAAAGTCAACAAGAGTCCGAAATGCAGTACTTGGGTACAACCTCAAAAACGACAGAGTGATCTCTGCTCGTTTCTAAGGCAAACCATTCAATATCACAGTAATCCAAGTCTATGCCCCAACCACCAATGCCAAAGAAGCTGAATTTGAATGGTTCTATGAAAACCTACAGGACCTTCTAGAACTAACACCAAAAAAAGATGTCCTTTTCATCATAGAGGACTGGAATGCAAAAGTAGGAAGTCAAGAGATACCTGAAGTAACAGGCAAATTTGGCCTTTGAGTACAAAATGAAGCAGGGCACAGACTAACAGAGTTTTGCCAAGAGAACACACTGGTCATAGCAAACACCCTCTTCCAACAACACAAGAGATGACTCTACACATGAACATCACCAGGTGGTCATATCGAAATGAGATTGATTATATTCTTTGCAGCTGAAGATGGAGACGCTCTACACAGTCAGCAAAAACAAAACTGGGAGCTGACTGGCTCAGATCATGAACTCCTTATTGCCAAATTCAGACTTAAATTGAAGAAAGTAGGGAAAACCACTACACCATTCAGGTATGACCTAAATCAAATCCTTTATGATTGATTATACAGTGGAAGTGACAAATAGATTCAGTGGATTAGATCTGATAGAGTGCTTGAGGAACTATGGACGAAGGTCCATAACATTGTTCAGGAGGCGTTGATCAAAACCACCCCCAAGAAGAAGAAATGTAAAAAGACAAAATGGTTGTCTGAGGAGGCCTTACAAATAGCTAAGAAGAGAAGAGAAGCAAAAGGCAAAAGAGAAAAGGAAAGATAGACTCATCTGAATGCAGAGCTCCAAAGAATAGCAAGGAGAGATAAGAAAACCTTCCTCAGAGATCAATGCAAAGAAATAGAGGAAAACAATAGAATGGGAAAGACTAGATATCTCTTCAAGAAAATTAGAGAGACCAAGGGAACATTTCATGCAAATAATCTGCTCGATAAAGGACAGAAATGGTATGGACCTAACAGAAGCAGAAGATATTAAGAAGAGGTGGCAGGAGTACAGAGAAGAACTGTACAAAAGAGATCTTAATGACCCAGATAACCACGATGGTGTGACCATTCCCCCAGAGCCAGACATCCTGGAGTGCAAAGTCAAGTGGGCCTTAGGAAGCATCACTGCGAACAAAGCCAGTGGAGGTGATGGAATTCCAGTTGAGCTATTTCAAATCCTAAAAGATGATGCTGTGAAAGTGCTGCACTCAATATGCCAGCCAATTTGGAAAACTCAGCAGTGGCCATGGGACTGGAAAAGGTCAGTTTTCATTCCAATCCCAAAGAAAGCCAGTGCCAAAGAATGTTCAGACTACTGCACAATTGCACTCATCTCACACGCTAGCAAAGTAATGCTCAAAATTCTCTAAGCGAGGCTCCAGTAGTATGTGAACTGAGAACTTCCACATGTTCAAGCTGGATTTAGAAAAGGCAGAGGAACCAGAGATCAAATTGCCAACATTCGTTGGATCATAAAAAAAAGCAAGAAAATTCCAGAAAAACATCTACTTCTGCTTCATTGACTATGCTAAAGTCTTTGACTCTGTGGATCACAGCAAACTGTGGAAAATTCTTAAAGAGATGGGAATACTGGGCCACCTTACCTGCCTCCTAAGAAACCTGTATGCAGTCAAGAAGCAGCAGTTAGAATCAGACATAGAACAACAGATTTATTTGGCACCTTGCTTAAAAATATCAATTATTAGTATATGTGTATGGTCTGTTTATGGACTTTCTATTCTGTTCCATTGATTTATTTTACCTATTCTTATACCAATATTCTACTATCTTGGTTACTCATGTTTTATAGTGGATCTTCAAATCAGGTAATCAAAAGTCTTCCAACTTTTTTATCCCATTTTGAAATTGTTTTGGCTGTTTTAGATCATTTGTGTGTCTATATAAATATTAGAATCAGCCTATTTCTTTTAAAAAAACTGCTTATATTTAAAATAGTTCATGTTAAATCTGTAGATTAATTTATGGAGAGTGGATGTCCTAAACAATTTTGAGTCTTCCAGTTCATGGACATAAAATACCTCTACAGTTGCTTTTGACTAATTTTGGAAAGTAGTTTGTAATTTTCAGTTATAACTCTCAAACATCTTTCATTAGGTTTATGTGTGGGTATTTGATTTGGGCCAATATTTTGATACCATTGTAAATGGCATTTGTTTTTGGAATTTAATTTTCTAATTGCTTGTTACTAATATGTTGAAATATTGTTGTTTTTTGTATTTTGACCTTCTAAACTGAAACCTTGCTAAATTCACTTCCTAGTTCTAGTAATTTTAAAATAGACTCTCTAAAGTTTTAAACTTTATCGATATATGGTTCACATACTATTCAGTTCACCCTTTTAAAATCTAAAGTCTTATTATATTCACAGAACTGTGTAACCATTGCCACAATTCAATTTTAGAGCATTATCATCACCCATGAAAGAAATTCTACATCCATTAGTAGTCACTCCCTATTCCCCCAGTCCACCCCCCCAGCCCCAGACAACTACAAATCTACTTTTTGTCTCTATAAATTTGCCTGTTCTGAACATTTCACATAAATGAAGTGATGCAATATATATATATTTTGTGTGTGTGTGACTGGCTTCTTTAACTTAGTATGTTTTTTAAAGTTTCATACATGTGGCATCACTTGTTTTTATGGCTGAATAATATTCCTTTGTATGGATATAAGACATTTATCCATTTGTCAGTTGATGAACGTTTGGGTTTTCACTTTTTGCCTATTATGAATAATGCTGCTATGAACGTTCATGTGCATGTTTTTCTGGGGGAAGTTTTCACTTGCCTTGGGTGGGAGTTGCTGAGTCCCATGTTAAGTCATCTGTGTTTTTTTATTTATTGCACTGTAGTTGGTTTACAATATTGTGTTTTTTTCAGGTGTTTAGCAAAGTCATTTGGTTTTATATATATATATATATATATATATATATATATATATATATATATATATAAACAAACACACACATATATATATATATATTTTTTTTTTTCAGATTCTTTTCCATTATAGATTATTACAAGATACCGAGTATAGTTCCCTGTGCTATACAGTACGTCTTTGTTGTTTATCTGTTTTATATATAGTAGTGTGTATCTGTTAATCCCAAGCTCCTGATTTATCCCTCAACCTGCTTCCTCTTTGGGAACCTGCTTCCTCTTTGGTAACTTCCTCTTTGGTAAGTTTGTATTCTATGTCTGTGAGTCTGTTTTCTGTTTCGTAAATAAGTTTATTTGTACTATTTTTAGATTTCACATATTAAAATATATGGGCCACTTCACAAATTGGCGTGTCATCCTTGTGCAGTACTTTGGCCACCTGATGCAAAGAACTGACTCATTGGAAAAGACCCTG
The DNA here is from genome assembly GCF_029407905.1 of Bubalus kerabau. Classification (NCBI taxonomy): domain Eukaryota; kingdom Metazoa; phylum Chordata; class Mammalia; order Artiodactyla; family Bovidae; genus Bubalus; species Bubalus kerabau. The sequence goes on from NC_073643.1 coordinate 19,453,378, forward strand.
ATGCTGGGAAAGATTAAGGGCAAGAGGAGAAGGGGACAACAGAGGATAAGATAGTTGGATGGCATCACCTACTCAATGGACATGAGTTTGAGCAAGCTCTGGGAGTTGGTGATGGACAGGGAAGCCTGACACCTTTGCAGTCCACGGGGTTGCAAAGAGTTGGACATGACTGAACTGAACTTGTGCACGGGCCATGATAGCTAGTCTTCTGTATCATTCAAGTTGTAGTATACATGCTTCAGAAGTGAGTGCTATTAAGTCTGTGTTTTGTCTTTTAAGGAGAAGAAGGAGAAGGGGACCACAGAGGATGAGATGGTTGGGTGGCATCACTGGCTCAGTGGACATGAGTTTGGACAAACTCTGGGAGTTGGTGATGGACAGGGAGGCCTGGCGTGCAGCAGTCCATGAGGTCACAAAGAGTTGAACACGACTGAGTGACTGAACTGAAGTGAACTAAAGGAACTACCAGACAATTTTCAAAAATGACCAAGCCATTTTACAGCCTAATTATCAGTGTGTGAAGCTTTAGATTTCTCTACATTCCTGTTACTATCTCCCTTTTTGACTATAGTCATGCTAGTGGGTGTGAGTTCAGTTCAGTCGCTCAGTTGTGTCCGACTCTTTGCGATCCCATGAATCGCAGCACACCAGGCCTCCCTGTCCATCACCAACTCCTGGAGTTCACTCAAACTCATGTCCATCGAGTCGGTGATGCCATCCAGCCATCTCCTCCTGTCATCCCCTTCTCCTCCTGCCCCCAATCCCTCCCAGCATCACAGTCTTTTCCAATGAGTCAACTCTTCGCATGAGGTGGCCAAAGTATTGGAGTTTCAGCTTCAGCATCAGTCCTTCCAATGAACACCCAGGACTGATCTCCTTTCGAATGGACTGGTTGCATCTCCTTGCAGTTCAAGGGACTCTCAAGAGTCTTTTCCAACACCACAGTTCAAAAGCATCAATTCTTTGGTGCTCAGCCTTCTTCACAGTCCAACTCTCACATCCATACATGACTACTGGAAAAACCATAGCTTGGACTAGACGGACCTTTGTCAGCAAAGTAATATCTCTGCTTTTCAATATGCTATCTAGGTTGGTCATAACTTTCCTTCCAAGGAGTAAGCATCTTTTAATTTCATGGCTGCAGTCACCATCTGCAGTTATTTTGGAGCCCCCAAAAATAAAGTCTGACACTGTTTCCACTGTTTACCCATCTATTTCCCATGAAGTGATGGGACCAGATGCCATGATCTTAGTTTTCTGAATGTTGAGCTTTAAGCCAACTTTTTCACTCTCCTCTTTCACTTTCATCAAGAGGCTTTTGAGTTCCTCTTCACTTTCTGCCATAAGGGTGGTGTCATCTGCGTATCTGAGGTTATTGATATTTCTGCCGGCAGTCTTGATTCCAGATTGTGCTTCTTCCAGCCCAGCCTTTCTCATGATGTACTCTGCATATAAGTTAAATAAGCAGGGTGACAATATACAGCCTTGACGTACTCCTTTTCCTATTTGGAACCAGTCTGTTGTTCCGTGTCCAGTTCTAACCTGCATATAGGTTTCTCAAGAGGCAGGTCAGGTGGTCTGGTATTCCCATCTCTTTCAGAATTTTCCACAGTTTATTGTGATGCAGACAGTCAAAGACTTTGGTGTAGTCATTAAAACAGAAATAGATGTTTTTCTGTAACTCTGTTGCTTTTTCGATGATCCAGCAGAGACTATATCCAGAGATAGTGTCAGATCCTGTAGGTTAAGGGCTCAGTCTTACAAGACTGCCCTACCCACCCATTTCAGACATAAATTACAAGTTTAAGTTGTCACCTGTAATTTTTTATTGACTAGCTATAATAAAAGGAAGTTTTTTTTTTAATTAGAAGGAAGATTCTATCCAGAAAAGATAACCCACAGAATATGTTTGCAAATCATATATGTGATAGGAGACTTATATACAGAATATTTTTTTTAAGTATTATAACTCAATAATAAAGTAAATATAACAAAAAAAAAGCCCTCCTTTTATTATAGCTAGTCAATAAAAAATTACAGGTGACAACTTAAACTTGTAATTTATGTCTGAAGTGTGTGGGTAGGGCAGTCTTGTAAGACTGAGCCCTTAACCTGTGGGATCTGACACTATCTCTGGATATAGTCTCAGAATTGACATAGTGTCAGAACTGAGTTGAATTATAGGAACCTAGTTGGAGTCTTGGAATTTCTTGATGGTGCATGGGAACATCCACATACATTGGAATTGGTGATCAGAACCTTTAATGCCTTAATCAGTTTGGAAAGTTTAAGGCTGTTTTCTCTTCACATATTTCTTCTACTCTATTCTACCCTATTCTATTATAATCTCTCTTCTCCTCCTGAATTCCAATTATATGTGTTAGACATTCTTATATTTTTCCTGAGATCTCCTTTTCTCTCTTCTGTCTTCTGGTTTCAATGTGTGTACTTTCTACTGATCTGTCTTTAGGTTCACTGATTATTTTCTGTACTGTGTCCAGTACCTTGTTAAATTCATGTACTAGAGTCTTCATTTCTAATTTTGTATTATTCATCTCAACATATCCATTTGATTCTTATTTCCATGTCTCTGCTTAAATTTCCCATTTATTCACGTATACTATCCATCTTTTTCATTATATCTTAAAAATAATAATTTGTTTTTTGGTTGTGTTGGGTCCTTGCTGCTGCTTGTGGGCCTTTTCTAGTTGCAGAGAGCAGGGGCCACTCTCTAGTTGTGGTGTGCGTGCTTCTCATTGGGGTGGCTTCTCTTGTTGCAGAGCACAGGCGCTTAGGCCCACAGGCTTCAGGAGTTGCGGCCCGTGAGCCCCATAGTTGTGGCTCCTGGGCTGTAGAAGGCAGGGTCAGTAGATGTGCCACACAGGCTTAGCTGCTCTGTAGCGTGTGGAATCTTTCTGGACCAGGGATTGAACCTATATCCCCTGCACCGGCAGGAGATTGTTATCCACTGTACCTCCAGGAAAATCCTCCATTACGTCTTTTAGCATCTTGGTCATAGTTATTTCAGTGTTCTTGTTTGATCTTTCCAACATCTGTGTTATCTTAAGGTCTGCTTCTATTGACCATTTCCTCTGTGGACCATGGATCACATTTCTTACCTTTTTCATATGACTTGCTATCTTGATTGCTGCTAAACATTTTATATTAAAGAACATAAAAAGAAAAATACTGTTCCTGTCAGGTTGCTAGAACAGGGGCTGACTTGGTTGGGTCTGAAATTGAGCAGTATTTTGGCTATTGTTGTATCCTTCCTTTCATTCAGTTCACCATTGGCTTCAAGTTATTTGAAGGCAGAATCAATACTTTCCCTTCAGCAGGGATTAAATCATTGGCCATATAGTTGAACTCAATCTCTAGCCCCCTCACCACCCCTGAGGTCATGCTGACCTAAAGTTCCAACTATCTAAACATGTGGTTGGCTGTTTGGGTGACCAGCTACCATTCTGAAGCACTATAGGGGTCCACTGTGAGTCACTTCATTAGCCTAACAAAAAGTTCTGTCACTCAGGAAATCCCAAGACTTTGTGAAGCTCTGTGCCAGTAATCAGGGACAAAGACCAGATATATTCTCCACTATACCATAGAATTTCGTTCAGCTCTCCTGCCCATTCCTGATCTTCTGAGGGAATCTTGCACTTGGAGGGAGGTCTCAGCCTGACGTACCTCAGCATGGGTTTCTCTCTGCTCTCCTTCTCAGTTCCCATCCACTGCTTTCAGTGTACTACTCCCCAAACATTGAAGACTCACAGTGTAAGCGATAGTTAATGGGTACAAATCCTCTCTGTGGGTGTGACTTTGGCAGGCAGATTCTTTACCACTGGCACCACGTGGAAGCCTTCTAATCCATCCTGGCAGCCCAAATACCGCTGTTAAAAGTTTGCTTGAAATTCAACTAGTTTCTCTTACCCATTCTATGGAGGGTTATTCTTTCTCTCACAGTCTCACCAAGTATGGAGCAGCTATGGATTTCTTTTGTCCTATGAAGGGCACATCACTTTCTGGATTTAGTTCATTTATATTTGTGTCTGTGCTTTCTAATGAGTTTTTTTAAAACTGTGATATTTTAGCTTATCTGTTTTTTTCTTTGGGGGATGGGATTGTTTGCTATTTTGTGTGTGTGTTTGTGTGTGTTTCTGCATCTGAACCTAGTCTGTTCACTTTTGCAAGGAATAGAGGAGGAGCAGTTAAGGGATTTTTTTTTTTTTGGTGGAAATTATATCAACTTCACTTTATTCTTCAATATATGAGAACTCTTTTGAGTAGCTCCTAGCCTCTCCCTTATAGCTCAGTTGGGAAAGAATCTGCCTGCAATGCAGGAGACACAGGTCATTTCCTGGATCAGGAAGATCCCCTGGAGAAGGAAATGGCAACCCACTCCAATATTCTTGCCTGGAAAATCTCATGGACAGAGGAGCCTGGCGGGCTACAGTCCATGGGGTCACAAGAGTCAGACTCGGCGACTAAACCACCACCTAACCCCTCAAAGACCCCTTTAATCTCTCCCTTTTCTAAATCTGCTCTGAACACTATTCCTTTTATCTCAGCAACAGCAAGGACCAGGCCTGCATTCTGGCAGTCTGCTCTCTATCCCCATCTCCCAGCACACCCACACAGAAGTTGCTAATCAATCTTCTGTCTTTATTTCCTGTAGAGACTGGATGAGCTCTTTCAGTACTTCTAAAATAATGTACCAGGCAGTCAATTAGATTTGGTCCACAGTATTAAATGTGCTTGCCACCCTTGATTTAACCTCAAAGGTGTTTTTTTCCCCCAGTTGAGCACTTTGGGACTCCTCCAAGAAAACGTTTGTCACACAGGGCATCCATAAGTTACGGGTTATTGTCACAACCAGACAAGATTTCAAAGAGGATCAGTGGATTCTGAGTTCAGAACAGAAAGAGAGATTAGAAGACACTGGGGTGAAATGATCTGAGAAGAGTTTGTGCTGATATTTTTTAATGCACATTGAGAGATGGAGGATACAAACTGAGACTTGACTGCCTTGGGTTTTTATTCATCTTCTAAGTTAGTGGGTAGAAATGGGAGCAGTGAGATAGGCTCTATTATGTAATCTCTAGGTCCCTTCTGGTGCTTGCATCAAATACTAAAGAAAATTATAATCGGGTGATATTGTTAAACTTTATTTTAGTGGACTCCTTTAATGCCTATTCTTTATAATACCATTCAAGCAGCAAAAAGGGCTTTGAATATACACTTCCCTATGAAACAGAGAAAGTAGAGTCAAATTCTTAAATATCTATAGCAGAAAGGATAGTCTTGAAAACCATGAGTTTCAGTGTTAAGAATCAAATTTCTGAGGAAGAGGCTTATTATTGCATTCTAAAAGCTTGGTTTTTAAGTCCGAAGAACTGGAAGGACTTTCAGAATAGCATTATACTACAAATCTTCAGAGTCTCTTAAGGGAAATTAGAGTTTGATCAGCTGGCCAGAAAAGAAGTGCCAGAGGGAATGTGATCAGGATTTAGATATTTTAAGTTCCTTGTATCCATTTTGCAAAGCAAACCCCAGGATGGGGCTAGGATGACATAAAACCTGAAGACACCTCTCACCCACAATTCCAGACAGATTTGAGGATACTGCAGAGCATAAAGACCCCCTGTCTGGCTTCACCAGCCATGATTCAGAAGCTTGCAGGGCTTGTAGAGAAGCTTCATCATCCAGCAGTATGTGAGTGATGGGGTCAAGTGGCTGAGGAAGGTGGCTCAGCTGACAGACAAGAGGCCATTTCATGGAATCCTCCATACTTGAACACTGTATGTAGAAAGACAAGACTTCCAGGGCTCCAAGGGGGCCATGGGAGGGCAAGTGGGCAGGTGGACTGAAGGAACTTAGGGTTTAGACAAGAAGGACATGGTCATGTTTCCAGGACAGTGGAGTCCAGTTTCTAAGACTTAGGAGATGAGCATTCCTAACAGAAACAGAGAAGGGCCCAGGACTCAACCCCCTCCCTCTAGGGCTGGAAGTTGGGAACTTGGCACAGCCTTCAGGGAGAAGGGAAAGGGAAGATCCCAAATTAACAGAGCATTTATCTGGAAGGGACTGAGTTTGAGATCAGAAATGATTTGAATTCTTTGAGTTGGAAAGCTTCAGTTTTTCTGCATCCATGGAAATGGTAGATTAAAACCTTTTAGTTTTTGAGAAATGAATTTACAGTTTTATACACATGACTTACTTGGACTCTTGAGTGTGAAAAACTCATACCTGCAGAAGTGATGAAGAATAGTTCATACTTGTGTATTGGCAGTGGTGACCCTCATGGTGCTTAATTCCAAATAGCACTCTGGCAGTAAACCTGGGGCTAAAGACAAAAAGATGAGGTGGAACAGACAGATGAAAATGAAGGTGAATAAAACATTCAAACTCTTAACTGAAACTTCCATGCCTACAAGATCATGCATGATCTGGCACTGCTTCCCTCTTCACTCCTTTCTTCTGCTGCTCTCTCGACCCCTGTGTGCTCTTTGCTCACCTACACTGGTCTTCTTTATGCCAGCACACCAGAACTCTGCCCTGATTTCATTATCTGTTGCTGCATCACAAATCACCCCACACTGAGGGACTTAGGACAGCAGCACCGATTTGCTGTCTCACTGGGTTGACTGGGCTCAGCTGGGTGGTTCATCCACCCCATGTGGTGTTGGCTCTAGTCACCTGAGGGTGCCACTGGGCTAGAATGACTGAGATGGCTCACACACATGGCTGACAGCTGGGAGCTCAGCTCAGGCTTTTCCATTAAAGGCTGTGTTAGAGTCTCTAAAGAAACAGAACCAGTAGGATGTGTATTTATAAATATAGAAATATATTCATAATGAGGAATAGGTTCAGGTGATTATGGAGACAGGTAAGTTCTGAGATCTGCAGGGTAAGTCAGGAGACCCAGGAAGCCAATGGTGTTACTGTGGTTGGAGTCTGAAGGCATGAGACCCAGAGGAGCTGATGATGTAGATTCAGTCCAAAAGCCAGTAAGCTTGAGACCCAGGAAGATCTGATGTTTTTGTTTGAGTCTGAAGGCAGAAGAAAAACCACTTTCCCATCTCAAAGGCAGTCAGGTGGGAAAGAATCTCTCTTACTCTGAGGAGGTCAATCTTTTAGTGCTCTTCAGGCCTTCAACTGATTGGATGAGGCCCACCCACCTTAGGGAGGGCAGTCTTCTTTTCTAAGCCTACTGATTCAAATGTTAACCTCATCTAAAAACAGTCTCACAGGAACACCCAGAAAAGTGAGCAAAAATCTGGGCACTCTGTGTCCTGGTCAAGTTGACACATAAAACTAACCATCATAGAGGGGTTCACCTCACCACATGATCCCCACCATGGCCTGGGCTTGTCACAGTATGGTAGCTGGGTCCCAAGGGGAGTGTTGCAAGCTTGCCAGAGCAGAACCTGCATATCTCTCCAGGCCCTGCATCACCTCTGCTGTGTTTGTGGATCAAAACAAGTCACAGGGTCAACCTAGATTCCAAGGGAGGAGACTATTCCACCTCTCTGTGGGAGGGGTGGTGAAGCTTCTGTGGGCACCTTTGTGCTGTGCTGTGCTTAGTTGCTCAGTCATGTCCAACTCTTTGCAACCCCACAGACCATAGCCTGCCAGGTTCCTCTGTTCATGAGGATTCTCCAGGCAAGAACAGTGGAGTGTGTTGCCATGCCCTGCTCCAGAGGATCTTCCCAGCCCAGGGATCGAACCCAGGTCTCCCTCACTGCAGGTGGATTCTTCACCATCTGAGCACCAGGGAAGCCCATGGGCAACTTTAATTCCCCAGAAATCTGGGCCTTTTTCATGCTGAGCTCTAAGAGGACTTTCCTCCCCTCTCCTCATCTGGTCAACTCTACTTTGTTCTTTGGGTCTCAGCTTAGATCTCCTCCCTCCATGGAAGCCTTTCTTGAACTTGACTCCTGTATCCACAGGCCTGGGTAGCTCACCTTATTCTCCGTGCTTACAGACACTCTGCTTTTCTGAATATTTCTCATCATGGTTGGAATGAATTATCTGGGTGGTGGTGAGCTGACTTGCTGACTTCAGTCTTGCTGTGAAGATGGCAGTGGTGGCTGGGGTGAGGCATGCCAAGAGCATTGGATTTAAAGGCAGAAAACTTAAATTTAGGTTCTGGCTCTGCCATTTATTAATTGTGTGACTTTGGGCAAGTCATATATGTTCTCAGGCCTTTACTCTCCTCATCTGTAAAACCAGATGAGTCATAAAGTCATAAAGACTCTTTCCTTACAAAGTGACTGCACAGATTGGAAGAGAAACCAAGTATCAAATCCTGCTGCAGACATTGGAGAGCTGTGTGTGACAGGCCCGCCTTCTTGCTCCCTTTCCTTCCCTCCTCCCCCTCAATAGAAGGAAACCAAAGGTATGTGCCTTTAAGTTCTAGCACCTCATGGGTCACTGAGGCCCCGGTTGTGATCCGTTAAGGTGGAGAGCTAGCAGGGAGCAGAAAGGAAATGGCCCCAGGTGTGTCTGGAACAGGAGCAGGCAAGTAGGTCCAGCTCAGGATGCCCTGTGCTCACCTTTGAGGGGCAGAGCACAGGTGGAGGCCCCACTATGACTACTCTTGCACTTGGGAGCTTTGGAGGGTTCCCTTTGGGAGAGAGAGACAGTGAGATCAATGTGGGACACTGTGAAGGAAAAAGAGGTTTGCTTCTAATTTGCTTACCCATATTTGATGTATGGAACTTAAAACCAAGTGTGTACTTTAGTCCACCCTGAGAGGGAGCAAGTTAGATGAGATTGACAACACCCAGGGTTCCAGGATATAATGTGACTGTAAAGTCATCACTTAAACACAAAACCAGGACCTCCCCACAAGTTAACTATGACCAAGTGTATATAAGTTGTTCATTCTAGGTAGCAGGGAAGCCAATAGAGATGACTGGGTTTATTTCCAAAAGACTCAGGCCAGTTTGAAGAGACTCCCCCTAGCTGGAGATGACCATCATCAGCAAGGACAGCAACCACAGTGAGTGAAAAGTTACCAAATAAGTGAAATATCAAAAGTCATAATGAAACTGAAACAATAATTGTAGTTGATCACCATGTGAATATGTCAGGGAGCCCGCTCCCTGTTTCGGAAGCTAGTGAATAAAAGGAAAGAATCAAGATTTTTATTCTCTTTTCCACTTTAGCTCTGGCTAACCACAGAGCAGGTGAGGGAGCTTTCTCCAGGTACACGCATTCTAGCCAATCACATTCTAGCCAAGCATTCTAATCAATCTAGGGGCTGTTTGGCAGCCCCTAATGATATAAAGGATCTATGCCGTAGCAGTAACAGCTGCTAATATGACAGAAAGAGACAGCAGGTCATTATGTGCTTCCGCAAACACTGCTTGTGACACTGTCTTGCAAAATAAAAGAGTTAATCCCATCAAGCATCCAAAACTGGAGTCAACAAACCTTTTCTGTAAAGGGCCAAGGCAAAAAAGCAATACTTTGGGCTTAATGGATAATCTCAGTCATAATTACAGGAGTCTGCTAATGAAGCATAGAAACACACAGCACGTGAGCAAATAAGTATGGCTGTTTCCAGTTAAACTTTATTTACAAAAACAGACCCCAGGCTGTATTTGGCCCACAGGTTACAGTTTGCTGAGCATTGTTCTAAACCCAGCTGTTCACTTAAAACAGGAAAGTTGCAAGACAGAAGGACATCACACTGAGCAAATCCAGGCTGTGAGAAAAATCTTTAAGAAAAGATATCAATTCAGAAGAAAAAGGAAAGGAAAAGAAAGGATATCAATTCAAATAAATTGAAATTGTGGGGAGAAATCTATGGCTTAAGAGACCAAAAGAAGAAAAAATCAATTCCGATATGTAGATTTCTTTTGAATCATGATTTACAACTATATTTGAGGATAACTGAAAATTAGAACCCTTTTTGGATATTTGGTGATATTAAGGAATTGTATTTAGTTTGTAGATAGAAAATGGTATTATGGTTCTTTTAAAAATGTAAGATAAGGTTTCTCATCTTAAAAAAAAAGTTATTTTGGAGACTCTGTGTTTGTTCAGTGATGCTTCATTTTGCTCAAAAAAATGTAGGAACCTTCTTTCCAACTCATGATACCATGCTTCTCAAAGAAATGAACTCATTGTATCTTATTTATTTTTCGGCCACGTCCACTTTACCTTGGTTTGAGTGCTTGCCGGTGCCAGGCTCTGGGTCCTGAGTGGCTCTTTGTTGCCTCAAAGACCAAACCCTGTCCAGTCAGACTTGCACAGCTCTCTGTCTTCATTGGAACTGACTCACTGGAAGAGACCCTGGTGCTGGGAAATATTGAAGGCAAGAGGAGAAGGGGATGACAGAGGATGAGATGGTTGGATGGCATCACCAACTCGATGGACATGAGTTTGAGCAAGCTCCAGGAGTTGGTGATGGACAGGGAGGCCTGGCATGCTGCAGTCCACAGGGTCGCAAAGAGTCAGACACGACTGAGCAACTGAACTGAACTGTCTTAATTTTCTCATGCAGTCCTCAAAGCAGCTCTGGGCCGTGTCTCATCACCCACTTCTACACATGTCCAACTCTGAAATTCAGGATCAGCAATTGCCCTGAATCTCCCAGCTCCTGAGTAGTATTGAGAGGACTTGAACCCAGGATTCTGATAACAATTCATTGGCTCTTTTTTTTTGTATTTTCCACCATTCAGCATATTCCTAGGGAGATGCCAGTTTCTCAAATGTTTGGGCAATGGCAGCTACTCGGAATAAGTGTGTGGCCTCACAATTAGGAGATAAAGGAGACCACTGTGGAGAAGACCACTGTTTGAAAAAATATATAAAAAGGCTTTACTATCATGGTGATATGCTTACCACACCCCCTTCTATACCCATGGACTCACTTTCCCTGCCTCTTGTCTGCAAGTTCCTCCTACTTCTCTTTTCTTCACTTTTTTTTTTTTTTTTTTCTCATCTTCCTCAATGATCCCTTTCTCCCTGAAAGGGAGAAAAGGCTTTCCAGAGCCCTCTGCTTATATAATTTCTTCCTCCATTAATCTGTTGTCAATTCGTTAATAAGTAATTACTAAGTGACCTACTAATACTGGTTTGTTAGTACTCCCCTGATGGCCTTTATCATATTCTGCCTTGTTGTCATCATTACTTGGGGACTTGTCTTAGGGCATCTGTTCAATTCTCGGCTGGATGAGAACAGTTTCTGGGTTGGTCTCACCCAGCCTGAACTTCTCGTGTGGTATCAGAGGCCGGGCCAGAGCAAGACACTGATTTAGCTCAAAAGTGCTGGCAGCAGCCCGATTCCCTCACCAGCAAATGTCAAGAGGGGCTATCTGCCATGGAGAGGCCCCGAGAGTGTGAGCCAGAGGCATGTATTTTTGTCCAAAGGAGGGATGTTCCTAGTCTGCTCCAGCAAGAAGGGAAGAGACTGGCTGGCATGGAACCCAAGGAGGAGGCTGCCTCGGAGGCCGCCAAGGCTAGTGCTGTGATAGGATGAGCTGAAACTGGGATGATTAACAGGAATTTGGTTGAGGCAGTATATGGATCAAACGAAACTTCCTGAAAGTCGATTGTGAAGAGATGTGTGCTTCTTACCTTTAGGATTACTTACTATGCATTCATAATGGCAACACCAACATTTATAAGGGAAAAAATGTATGCAGAATCCTGTTACCCAGCAAGTCAGCTTTTTCCAGTTTTTTCTACACCCAGGTAATTCACTGATGCAGGGTTAAATAAATGCTTACTGTTGCAGTGATTCTCAAAGAATGGACTATGGACCTCTTTCAGGGGGTCTGTGAGGTCAGGATTATATTTATAATAATATGAAGGCTTTATATGTTTTTTCCACAATGTTGACATATACACTGATATCTAAAAGGCAGTGGTATTTAAACAGTGATATTTAAAAAGCACTGATATTTAAATATCAGTGTTGACATATACACTGATATTTAAAAAGAACTATATGCTGTTTATAGGAGACACTTTAGATTCAAAGACAAAATAACTTGAAAGTAAGATGGTGTGAAAAGTATATCATGCAGACAGCAGCCGTAGCAAAGCTGGAGTGCCTATGCTAGCATCAGACAGATTTTAAAATAAAAAAGTTACTTGAGGTAAATTAGGGCATTCTATAATGATGAAAGAGTAAATCCACCAGGAAAATATCTACATAAAATAGAGATAAACAAACATCCCTCTGATAACAGAGCCCCAAAATACATGAAACAAAAACTGACAGAATTAAGGGAGAAATAGTCAATACAACAATAATAGTTGAAGACTTCAATATCCTGGTTTCAATAATAAATGGAAAGAAGAGTAGAAGAGCTCTAGGCAGGAGAGCAACAAGGAGATGGAAGGCTTGAAGAGTGTTATAAACAAACTAGACCTTGCGTTATCAGACGGCCTACCCAACCACAGCCGAGCACATATTCCTCGCAAGCGCATATGGAACATATTCCAGAATAGACCACGTGCTATGCCATAAACCAAGTCTTAATAAATTAAAAAATATGGAAATGATATAAAATGTGTTCTTTGGTCACAATGGAATGAGATTAGAAATCAAAAACAAGGAATTTGGGGAGATACACAAATATATGGGAAATAACACAGTTTCAAATAAGCATTGGGTCAAAGAAGAAATCACAAAGACAGAATATACTATGAAAAGAATGAAAGTGAAAATGCAGCATACCAAAACTTATGGGATGCAGCTAAAGCAGTACTTAGAGGGAAACGTACAACTATAAATGCCTATATTAAAAAAGAAGAAAGATCTCAAATCAATAACATGATCTTCTGCCTTAAGATTCTGGAAAAAGAGGAGCAAACTAAAACAGAATGAAGGAAATAATGAAGATTAGGAATTAATGAAGTGGGTGATAGAAAATCAATAGAGAATGATTAACAGAATCAAAAGTTAGTTACTTAAAAAGATCAGTAGAGTTGATAAGCCGCTAAGCTAGATTAGGCTTCCCTTGTGGCTCAGAGGTAAAGCGTCTGCCCACAATGTGGGAGATTGGGGTTCGATTCCTGGGTCGGGAAGATCCCCTGAAGAAGGAAATGGCAACCCACTCCAGCACTCTTGCCTGGAAAATCCCATGGACAGAGCAGCCTGATAGACTACAGTCCATGGGGTCGCAAAGAGTCGGACACGACTGAGCGACTTCACTTTCATTTTCCTAAACTAGATTAACCAAGAAAATTAGAGAGAAGACTCAAATTATTGGAATCAGGGATGAAAGACCTTACCTTCTAACCTTACAGGAATTGCAGGAATTGTAGGAATTGTAAAAGAATATGATGAACAGCTGTATAACAACAAATTAGATAAATTGGATAAAATGAAAAAGTTCCTAGAATGGCAAAATTTACTGGAACTGAAGAAAAACCAGAATATCGGAATAGACCTACAACAAGTAGAGAGTGGATTAGTGATTAAAAATGAACAAAATTACAAAGAAACCAGACCTAAAAGGCTTCTGTGAGGCCAAAATTACTCTAATATCAAAACCAGGGGGAAAATATCACAGAAGAAGAACAGACTGATAATCTCTTACAAAAATTCATTCTTTAAAAAATACTAGCAAACTGAATCCATAAACGTTAAAAAAAAAAATCACTTTACACTCTGTGACCAAGTGGGATTTATCCCAGGATGCAAGGTTGGTTAAACATGAGAAAATCAAGTAATGTAATACATCATATCAATAGAATAGAGGAGAATACAAGTGACATCTCAATAGGCATGGGAAAGAGACAAATTCAACACCTTCTTTATGATAAAAATATCTAGCAAACCATTAATAGAGAGGAGTTCCTCAACCTCATAAAGGATATCAACCAAACATACACCACCAGCTAAACTCGTACTTAATGGTGAGAGATTGAGTGCTTTCCTCCTAACATCAGTAACAGGACAAGGATGTTTGCTATCACCAGTTTTATTCAATGTTGTGTTGCAAGCTCTAGTCAGGAAAATTAGAGAAGAAAAATAAAAGTCATCCAGATTGGTAAAGAAGTACAACTATATTTACAGATGGTCTAGTATATAGAATGTTCTAGGCCACTGACCTCAGAGGTGGGGTAGCTTGTCTCGGCCACCACCCCCGACCTCGGACGTGGGGTAGCTCCTCTCGGCCGCTCCTGTCCCCCTGTCCTGACCCCACCCAAGGTAAGAGAAACCAAAATAAGACAGTAGGTGTTGCGAGAGGGTATCAGAGGGCAGACACACTGAAACCATAATCACAGAAAACTAGTCAATCTAATCACACGGACCATGACCTTGTCTAATTCAGTGAAACTAAGCCATGCCCTGTGGGGCCATCCAAGATGGACAGGTCATAGTGGAGAGGTCTGGAACAATGTGGTCCACTGGAGAAGGGATTGGCAAACCACTTCAGTATTCTTGCCTTGAGAACCCCATGAACAGTATGAAAAGGCAAAATGATAGGATACTGAAAGGGGGACTCCCCAGGTTGGTAGGTGCCCAGTAAGCTACTGGAGATCACTGGAGAAATAACTCCAGAAAGAATGAAGGGATGGAGCCAAAGCAAAAACAATACCCAGTTGTGGATGTGACTGGTGATAGAAGCAAGGTCCGATGCTGTAAAGAGCAATATTGCATAGGAACCTGGAATGTCAGGTCCATGAATCAAGGCAAATTGGAAGTGGTCAAACAGGAGATGGCAAGAATGAACGTTGACATTCTAGGAATCAGCGAATTAAAATTAAAATGGACTGGAATGGGTGAATTTAACTCAGATGGCCATTATATCTACCTCTGTGGGCAGGAATCCCTTAAGAAGAAATGGAGTAGCCATCAGGGTCAACAAAAGAGTCCGAAATGCAGTACTTGGATGCAATCTCAAAAACGACAGAATGATCTGTTTGTTTTCAAGGCAAACCATTCAGTGTCATGGTAATCCAAGCCTATGCCCCAACCAGTAATGCTGAAGAAGCTGAAGTTGAACGGTTCTATGAAGACCTACAAGACCTTTTAGAACTAACACCCAAAAAAGATGTCCTTTTCATTATAGGGGACTGGAATGCAAAAGTAGGAAGTCAAGAAACACCTGGAGTAACAGGCAAATTTGGCCTTGGAGTACGGAAAGAAGCAGGGCAAAAGCTAATAGAGTTTTGCCAAGAGAACGCACTGGTCATAGCAAACACCCTCTTCCAACAACACAAGAGAAGACTCTACACGTGGACATCACCAGATGGTCAATACTGAAATCAGATTGATTATATTCTTTGCAGCCAAAGATGGAGAAGCTCTATACAGTCAGCAAAAACAAGACCGGGAACTGACTGTGGCTCAGATCATGAACTCCTTATTGCCAAATTCAGACTTAAATTGAAGAAAGTAGGGAAAACCACTAGACCATTCAGGTATGACCTAAATCAAATCCCTTATGATTATACAGTGGAAGTGAGAAATAGATTTAAGGGACTAGATCTGATAGATAGAGTGCCTGATGAACTATGGAATGAGGTTTGTGACATTGTACAGGAGACAGGGATCAAGACCATCCCCATGGAAAAGAAATGCAAAAAATCAAAACAGCTGTCTGGGGAGGCCTTACAAATAGCTGTGTAAAGAAGAGAAGCAAAAAGCAAAGGAGAAAAGGAAAGATATAAGCATCTGAATGCAGAGTTCCAAAGAATAGCAAGGAGAGATAAGAAAGCCTTCCTCAGCGATCAATGCAAAGAAATAGAGGAAAACAACAGAATGGGAAAGACTAGAGATCTCTTCAAGAAAATTAGAGATACCAAGGGAACATTTCATGCAAAGATGGGCTCGATAAAGGACAGAAATGGTATGGACCTAACAGAAGCAGAAGATATTAAGAAGAGGTGGCAAGAATGCACAGAAGAACTATATAAAAAAGAGCTTCACGACCAAGATAACCACGATGGTGAGATCACTCACCTAGAGCCAAACATCCTGGAATGTGAAGTCAAGTGGGCCTTAGGAAGCTCACTATGAACAAAGCTATGGAGGTGATGGCATTCCAGTTGAGCTGTTTCAAATCCTGAAAGATGATGCTGCGAAAGTGCTGCACTCAATATGCCAACCAATTTGGAAAGCTCAGCAGTGGCCACAGGACTGGAAAAGGTCAGTTTTCATTCCAATCCCAAAGAAAGGCAATGCCAAAGAATGCTCAAACTACCGCACAATTGCACTCATCTCACACGCTAGTAAAGTAATGCTCAAAATTCTCCAAGCCAGGCTTCAGCAATACGTGAACCGCGAACTTCCAGATGTTCAAGCTGGTTTTAAGAAAGGCAGAGGAACCAGAGATTAAATTGCTAACATCCGCTGGATCATGGAAAAAAGCAAGAGAGTTCCAGAAAAAACATCTCTTTCTGCTTTATGGAGTATGCCAAAGCCTTTGACTGTGTGGATCACAATAAACTGTGGGAAATTCTGAAAGAGATGGGAATACCAGACCACCTGACCTGCCTTTTGAGAAACCTGTATGCAGGTCAGGAAGCAACAGTTAGAACTGGACATGGAACAACAGACTGGTTCCAAATTAGGAAAGGAGTACGTTAAGGCTGTATATTGTCACCCTGCATATTTAACTTATATGCAGAGTACATCATGAGAAATACTTGGCTGGAAGAAGCACAAGCTGGAATCAAGATTGCCAGGAGAAATATCAATAACCTCAGATATGCAGATGACACCACCCTTATGGCAGAAAGTGAAGAGGAACTAAAAAGCCTCGTGATGAAAGTGAAAGAGGAGAGTGAAAAAGTTGGCTTAAAGCTCAACATTCAGAAAACTAAGATCATGGTATCTGGTCCCATCACTTCATGGGAAATAGATGGGGAACCATGGAAACAGTGTCAGACTTTATTTTTTTGGGCTCCAAAATCACTGCAGATGGTGACTGCAGCCATGAAATTAAAAGACGCTTACTCCTTGGAAGAAAAGATATGACCAACCTGGATAGCATATTGAAAAGCAGAGATATTACTTTGCTGACAAAGGTCCATCTAGTCAAAGGCTATGGTTTTTCCAGTAGTCATGTATGGATGTGAGAATTGGACTGTGAAGAAAGCTGAGCACTGAGGAATTGATGCTTTTGAACTGTGGTGTTGGAGAAGACTCTTGAGAGTCCCTTGGACTGCAAGGAGATCCAACCAGTCCATTCTGAAGGAGATCAGTCCCAGGTGTTCATTGGAAGGACTGATGCTGAAGCTGAAACTCCAGTACTTTGGCCACCTCATGCGAAGAGTTGACTCATTGGAAAAGACTGTGATGCTGGGAGGGATTGGGGGCAGGAGGAGAAGGGGACGACAGAGGATGAGATGGCTGGATGGCATCACTGACTCGATGAACGTGAGTTTGAGTGAACTCCGGGAGTTGGTGATGGACAGGGAGGCCTGGTGTGCTGTGATTCATGGGGTCGCAGAGTCGGACATGACTTAGCGACTGAACTGAACTGAGGAAATTCACACACACACACAAAATCAAACAATTGATCAATGTTGCAGAATGCAAGATAAATATATTCAATCAGTGGTGTTTCTATAGACTTGAATGATCTGCAAATTAATTCTGCTTACATTAGCATCAAATAATAAAATACCTAGAAATATTTAATAGAAGAAGGGCAAAATTTATACTCTGCAAACAACATTGTTGAAAGAAATTAAAGATCTAAATAATGGAAAAATATCCCACTTTCATGGATCAAAGAACTTACTTTGCCAAAATGATAATACTCTCCAGATTGATCTACAGATTTTAGTGCATGCAATCCTTATCAAAATCCCAGCTGCCCACTGTTTATAATAGCCAGGACACGGAAGCAACCTAGATGTCCATCAGCAGACGAATGGATAAGAAAGCTGTGGTACATATAGACAATGGAGTAATACTCAGCCATTATAAAGAATACATTTGAATCAGTTCTAATGAGGTGGATGAAACTGGAGCCTATTATACAGAGTGAAGTAAACCGGAAAGAAAAACACCAATACAGTATACTAACGCATATATATGGAATTTAGAAAGAAGTTAATGATAACCCTGTATGTGAGACAGCAAAAGAGACACAGATGTATTGAACAGTCTTTTGGACTCTGTAGGAGAGGGTGAGGGTGGGATAATATGGGAGAATGGCATTGAAACATGTAAAATATCATATGTGAAATGGATCGCCAGTCCAGGTTTGATGTATGATACAGGGTCTCAGGGCTGGTGCACTGGGATGACCCAGAGGGATGGGATGGGGAGGGAGGTGGGAGGGGGGTTCAGGATGGGGAACACATGTACACTCATGGTGGATTCAAGTCAATGTATGGCAAAACCAATACAATATTGTAAAGTAAAATAAATAATTAATTAAAAATAAATAAACTGAGACTGAGGGCATTAAAAGAATAATTCCAGCTGCCATCTTTGCACGAATTGATAAGCTGATTCTAAAATTCACATATAAATGTAAGGGACTCAGGATAGCCAAACTGATCTTGAAAAAGAACAAAGTTGGAGAACTCACACTTCTCAATTTCAAAACTTCCAGAAATCTCCAGTAATTAGAGGACATTGTAGTACTGGTGTGAGGATAGACATGTAAATAAATGAACTGAGAGTCCAGAAATAAACCCTCGTAATTATTCTCAGTTGTTTTTCTGCAAGAGTTCCAAGTCCATTTAATAGAAAAATAATAATTTTTTCAAGAAATGGTCCTGGGAAAACTGGATATCCACTTGCAAGAAATGTATTTAAACTCATACCTTATACAGAAAATTACATCTACAAAATACAGGTACCTTATACAAAAAAATTACATCAAAATGCATGTAACAGCTAACACTATAAAAGTTTTAGAAGAAAACACAGGTGTACCTGTGTGATCTTTGTGACCTTGAGTTTGTCAGTAGTTTCTTAGATATAATAGTGAAAGCACAAGTGAGAAAATAAAAAAATAGATATATTGGACTTAAAATTGAGCATTTTTCTGCTTCAGAGAACACCATCAAGAAAGTAAAAAGGCCACAGAATCTGAGAAAATGTTTACAAATCTTATATCTGATAAGGGATTTTAATCCAGAATATATAACAAACTCTTAAAATCCAGTAGTAAAAAGACAACCCAATTTTAAAAATAGGCAGAGCATGAATAGATATTTCTCCAGAGAAGTTTAAAAATGACCAACAAACACATGGAAGGATGCCTCAGTGGCATTAGCCATCAGGAAAATGCACACAGAAACCACAGGACGCCACTTCACATCCAGTAAGACGGCTAGAATCTAAAACAGAGATTAGCAATATGTGTTTGCATGGATGTGGGGAAATTGGAACCCTCGTGCTCTGTTAGCAGGAATGTAAAACTCAGAAGATTCAGCGTAAAGTTACTGTATGCCCCAGCAGTTTCACTCCTAGGTATATACCCAATAAAACTGAAATATGTGTCCATACAAACCCTGTGCAGGCATGTGGGTTTCATTCCAGACCATTACAATAAAGCATATATTGCAGTAAAGTGAGTCCTGAATTTCGTGGTTTCCTAGTACATGTAAAAGTTATGTTTTAATGCCTTGAACTGTGCAGGGGTTAGATTAGGGATGCCCAATCCCTGAGTACTCAAAAATCCATGTATAAGTTGACCCCTGTGGTTCAAACCTGTGTTATTTAAGGGTCAACTGTACATACCTTAATTAAAAATTGTTGCTAAAAAATGCTAACCATCATCTCAGCCTTGAGCAAGTTATCTTTTTTTTTTTTCCTGCTGGTGGAAGATCTTGCTTTGATGTTGACAGCTGCCTGACTGATCAGTGTGGTGGTTGCTGAAGAATGGGGTGGCTGTGAAAATTCTTAAAATAAGACAGTGAAGTTTGCCGTATTAATGAACTCTTATTTCCATGAATGATTGTTCTGTAGCATGCATTGCTGTTTGATAGCATTTTACCTGCAGTAGAATTTCTTTCTGAAGGGTTTGGAGACAATGCTTTCAAACCCTGCAACTGTTTTATTAACTAAATAAATTTATTCTAAATCATTTGTTGTCATTTCAACAAACTGCACAGCATTTTCATCAGGAATAGATTCCTGATGAACAACAGGGTCAAGAAGCCACTTTATTTACTCATTCATAAGACGCAGCTTGTCCTCTCTTCTGATTTTGTCATGAGATTGGAGCAGTTCAGTCAGTCGCATCTTCAGGCTCCACTTCTAATTGTGGTTTTCTTGAGATTTTCACCATATCTGCAGCTACTTCCTCCAGTAAAGGCTTAAACCCCTTCAAGTCATCCATGAGGGAATCAGCTTCTTTCAAACTCCTGTTAATGTTGGTATTTTGACCTCTTCTCATGAATCACGAATGTTCCTAATGGTGTCTAGAATGGTGAATGTTTTCCAGAAGGTTTTCCATTTACTTTGCCCAGATCCATCACAGAAATTAGGTCTCTAGGGGACCAGGCTTTGCCTTGAGGTTCGGCTTCCTCTGGAGCCTCATTTGAATGCTGAATTTGGTGGCTGTCCACTCTCTAGATGCCCTGGGAAGCTATTGGTGGGGGCCTCCCAAGGCCCAGATGCCTCCAGGCCTGTCAGGACCCATGGGAGCCACAAAGCCTACCTAGGAAGACAAACCAAAGGTCAGGCTGGAGGAGGAAATAGATTGGACCCCGGTTGCTACTCCCATCCCTGGTGGGTGGCCTGGCAGGGAGGGAAGCTCCCTTTCTATTTGAATTGACCAGGCCACTTAATCATCTTTTCATTGAGTCTGAACTTCAGGAAGCTTTTTCAGGAGCAAAACAGATGGGCAATGCCTGGGACAGCTCTATGCCTGTGGGTAGGGTAGGATGGGTGTCTACCGTGCTTCTCCTCATTATGAAAGTTAGTTAATGTAGATTAGACTGAGGGTTTAGGCTAGATCTAACTTAGGCTGAAATGTAATTTAGGTGAAACCTTCTCCTCTAATGTTGAACCAGTGTAGAAGAATATGACCTGGGTGTGGAACGTGTCCCCACTGGATTTGAATCACTTCCTCCCATGCGCCTGGCCAGGGATGGGTCTTATGCAACCTGAAGTAGCAACAGAAGCCCCTCTTTAAGTGCATGTCCCTCTAGAAGAGGAAATGCATACAATCTCTAATCTATCATAAAAAAAAGGAACCTAAGCATTTCTTCCTAGAGTCCCAGATATTTGGGGATAGGAAAGACTGGAGGGCTCCCTTGATGTCCACCTGCCCCAGGCCTCACAGTGTCCATCCACAAACATTAAACAGACTGTTGAGCATTGCTCTTGTTCCAGGTGCTTTTTTATACATAGTCAGTGTTGTGGCAGTCTGAGCGCAGGTTGGAAAAGAATTTCCATACCCAGAGTATTGCAGAAAGGAGTAAGTTTTACTGAGAACAAAGAGCAGAGATAATGTGCTTGCTGCGAGCACAGCAGGCTGACCTTCTGACAGGCCAGGGAGAGTCGTTACTGTTGGAACAGCCTACTGGTTCAAGGGAGAGACGATTCTGTGGGCTAGTAGCCAATTACTATATCCTCAAGATAAAATTCCTGCTGGAAGGGTGGCATTAGGTGATTTGTTAGGGTGCTATAGGGTGAGTACCAAGGTGGTCATTTTTGCCTAATTTGGGGTCAGGAAGCTGGCTGGTAAGGATCAGGGGGCTTCTGGCAACAGTTACAGTGGGGCTCAGTCAGTTCTGGAGATGATCTTGTTTCTGTGGTGAGGCCGTGCACCTGTGACCTTGGTATGGGACTCCACAGTCTCATTCTTTTTCTCCTTTTTTTTCTTATTGAGGTACAATTGACACACGGCACTGTGTAAGGTACACAGCATAATGATTTGACTTACATACAATGCAGTTTCATCCTTACAACATCCATTCAAGGAAGGTAACCTAGTCCACTTGTCACAGTTGAGACGTCCCGGTTCCCCCTCATGACCAACTGGGCACATTGTCAGCCCCAGGATCTGTGTCTTTGTGGCAGCCACTGGTTCAATGGCAACTCATTCATTCCATGACTTGTGCACGCTCCAAGGTACTAGACACGGGGACATTATGGTGACCACAACCAGACCCATCATTACCCAGTTCAGTTCAGTTCAGTTCAGTCGCTCAGTCGTGTCCAACTCTTTGCAACCCCATGAATGGCAGCACACCAGGCCTCCCTGTCCATCACCAACTCCCAGAGTTCACTCAGACTCACGTCCATCGAGTCGGTGATGCCATCCAGCCATCTCATCCTCTGTCGTCCCCTTCTCCTGCCCCCAATCCCTCCCGGCATCAGAGTCTTTTCCAATGAGTCAACTCTTCGCATGAGGTGGCCAAAGTACTGGAGTTTCAGCTTCAGCATCATTCCTTCCAAAGAACTCCCAGGGCTGATCTCCTTTAGAATGGACTGGTTGGATCTCCTTGCAGTCCAAGGGACTCTCAAGAGTCTTCTCCAACACCACAGTTCAAAAGCATCAATTCTTCAGTGCTCAGCTTTCTTCACAGTCCAACTCTCCCATGCATACATGACCACTGGAAAAACCATAGCCTTGACTAGATGGACCTTTGTTGGCAAAGTAATATCTCTGCTTTTCAATATGCTATCTAGGTTGGTCATAACTTTCCTTCCAAGGAGTAAGCGTCTTTTAATTTCATGGCTGCAGTCACCATCTGCAGTGATTCTGGAGCCCCCCAAAATAAAGTCTGACACTGTTTCCACTGTTTCCCCATCTATTTCCCATGAAGTGATGGGACCAGATGCCATAATCTTAGTTTTCTGAATGTTGAGCTTCAAGCCAACTTTTTCACTCTCCTCTTTGACTTCCATCAAGAGGTTTTTTAGTTCCTCTTCACTTTCTGCCATAAGGGTGGTGTCATCTGCATATCTGAGGTGATTGATATTTCTACCAGCAATCTTGATTCCAGCTTGTGCTTCTTCCAGCCTAGCATTTCTTATGATGTACTCTGCATATAAGTTAAATAAGCAGGGTGACAATATACAGCCTTGATGTGCTCCTTTTCCTATTTGGAACCAGTCTGTTGTTTCTTGTCCAGTTCTAACTTTTGCTTCCTGACCTGCATATAGGTTTCTCAAAAGGCAGATCAGGTGGTCTGGTATTCCCATCTCTTTCAGAATTTTCCACAGTTTATTGTGATCCACACAGTCAAAGGCTTTGGCATACCCAGAAACCCACACAAATGGACGTGAAATTACACTCATAGCAGGTACTGAGGAGGAGAAGTCTGCAGATGAGAAGTCCTGATGGAGTTAGGAGGATGTGGTGGGTTTGCTGGGAGATGAGACATGAGTACGTGCTTGCGTGGCCAGGGGAATGGGGAAGTGGCTGAAGCTCAGAGGACCAGAAAGAGGGTGGAGCAGGACAAGGCTACTGTGGGCAGCAGGGGCTGGACCACTCGGGGCCCTAGGCTACCTTAAAGTATTAGGTCCTTAATCCCAGGGCAAGGGGAAGACACTGAACTATTTGAAGTAGAGGATGACATCATCACAAGTGTCATTTTATTTTTTTTAATTTTATTTTTTTTAAACTTTACATAATTGTATTAGTTTTGCCAAATATCAAAATGAATCCGCCACAGGTATACATGTGTTCCCCATCCTGAACCCTCCTCCCTCCTCCCTCCCCATACCATCCCTCTGGGTCATCCAAGCATCCAGTATCGTGCATCGAACCTGGACTGGCAACTCGTTTCATACATGATATTTTACATGTTTCAATGCCATTCTCCCAAATCTTCCCACCCTCTCCCTCTCCCACAGAGTCCATAAGACTAACTGCTGTATGGAGAGCAGGTGGGAGGGGACAGCAGGCTTGCAGCGTCCAAGAAGTGTGTGTGGCCAGCAACGTAGCGTGGAGCAGTGGCATGGAGGTGGGGGATGGGGGAGATAGCATCAAGAGATACTTAAGGAAAAAGATAGTCTTTGAGATGGAATGGATGCTGTGAAGGGTGATGGGTGAGCTGGATTCATGGGCCATGCAGTCTTTGCGTTAATTCAGGCCCCACTCCTGATTTACACTCTGATGTCACTTTCTTAATCGAATTTGAACAAGGGGCTCCACATTGTTACTTTGCACTCAACCTTGTAAAGTAGGTGCCTGGCCCTGCCCTGGGGCTGGAACTGGACTCTCAGGGCCCCCTCCCCCAGCTCCAGGCAGTCCAGAAGCAGCTCTCCTGGAGCAGGGGGACCAGGTGTAGGGCTTGGAGGGCTCACTGCCTGGAGCCATCAAGCTGCAAACAGATCAGAGCTGCAGCCAAAGGGGCCTGGCCCTGCAGGAGAGCAGCAGAAATGGGGGTCAGCCGCGACCCCAGTCTAAAGCACACTTTCAGTCTCTAAGAAGCAATGAGATGGTAAGACATGATTTCCGGAGTCCTTTCTGGCCCATCATTTAACACATTTATGGTTCTTTTGTATCTTTGTTGCAATTCCTTGTGGCCTCTCCATGCTGGGCTTGCCCTCAACTGTGGGACAAGTAGACACTGGCTTGCAGGGGCTTGGCAGGCCCTTGCGTGTCCTCTCCATTGTCCGTTGTTTCTTTGTTGCGCTGTGCCTGATTGCCCACCCCCCCCCCCCCCCCCCCCCCGCCCCGGGTAGAGAGAAATGCTCCATGAGGTAAAAAACAACAACAACAACAGCAGCAAAACCAGTTCTGGGAGCAGTGATAATTTGTGGCTACTTTTGGCTGAAATTTCTGTGGCCTGGTCTTCTCTGGTGAAGCTGAGGGAGGTCTGTTAAGAGAAGACAGACCCCAGCAACAGTTTGGCCCAGGGCTGGGCTGTGCAGGCCCCCAGAGTGGGTTGGAAGCACCTGGCTTGCCAGGGACTGTTTTGCTGGCCTGGAGGACATCTGAGCCTCTGTTTCCGGAAGCTGCATGTGTCTCCACTGGCTCTGCAGCCTGCAGACATTTCTGTTCTCATTTCTGAGCCATGTGCTTAGTCTGTCTTGTTTAGGATGTGTTTTCTTTAGGACCAGTACCCTTGTCTCGTAATCTGGGAGCTTGGGCAATAATATTGGGGTGTATTGGATGTGGGGGGCATGTAGGGAAACTCTCACTAATGTGGCTTTCCTGTCATAGGCCCCTGGTTCACTCAGATTAGGGGATAGTGAAGTGAACTCCGAGCTCTGTGGCTTGGGGTTTAGAGGACAAATTCCAGCTCATCTCTCTGCACCAGGCCACTGGTTCCTGATCTGTGGTCCCTGGACAACTGGGCATCCTTGTAGGTAGTGGCCACAGTTCCTGTTTCTTAGATACTCGCCATGTAGCAGGTATCATTCCAGCTCTTCTTTCACTGAAGCTTTCTGAGCAACTCACTGACACAGTGGGATTGTGTGTTTTTCCCCCAAAGGTACAACACTGCCTTTAGTCACACGCGCCTCCAGCACTTCACTGTCCCTGCAAAAGACAGACTGTGTTTCTCCTCCTCCTGCACCTGGGGGGACCTCATGACTGCCTCATGGAGCAGAATGCGGCAGAGGGACACACTGGGACTTCTGAGGCTCGGTCCTCCTGCTAGTGTTTGCCGAGTACCTACTGAGTGCTCCAGGCCTCAGGGACGCTGAGGATGCTTCATGAGTCTGTGTGCTCCCTGCCCCGTTGTGTGTGTTTTGCTCGCTAGACTTAGAGAATGATAGAACTGTGAGGGATCTCAGAGATTTTCCAACGCCCTCATTTTTAGGAGAAGAAACCAGGGCCCTGGAGGAATGAGGACTTGCCCTTGGTCATATAGGACTCTGCATCCCTGGTGCAGTTGAGATCCCGGTCCTTCTGCTTGTCTTGGCTTTTGCCCATCTCAGGAGCGCTGGTTAGTGGAGTTCAACTCAAGACTTGGTGCTGTGATTCTCGGTCACTCTGTTGGGCACAAAGTAGGTGCTTAGAAGATATTTACTGAATGAATGTTTGTGCTGGAAAGAGCACAGAGTCTGCTCGGCCATAATGCATTTCAGCAGCCCAGCAGGAGAGGTGAACTTCAGTAGGGGCCCCCTCTGGGAAGAAATGTCCTTTGTTTTTTTAATGAAAAATGAAAGCGAGTGGGCCGTTGGAATTGGTGGAGGTTTAGGGCAAGTTTTGTTTTGGAGCTGTCAGGTCACTGGAATCCCCCTTAGGCTCTTTCATCCCACCAGAGATGGACTGATAGAAACGAGGTGGGGGGGTGGTGGAGGGAGTCGTGGAGGGGGGGGCGGGGGAGGGCAGATGGAGAAGAGCTTTGCTTTCTTTGTGTGCCCTGAATGAATCTGGGCTGACTCTCCAGTGATCCCAGGGGACTATCTCAAGTCACCTCTCTCAGCCCCTTGCAGTTTTGTACTTGGCCCCCTAGCCAGCCCCTTGCCTGTCACTGGTCACCTCTCTCCATCAGGTAAGACACCCAAGTCGACCAGGCTGGGGGTCTGGTGCCTGCCCCCTCTCTAGATCTGCCTCATACTTTACTCCAGCCATGCTGGCCTTCTTTCACCAGCTATGGGGCCTTGGGAAAGCCGCTCCTCCTCTCTGAACCTCAGTTTCCTCCTCAGTAGTCCTCAGGAGAACCCCATTTGTTCGTTCATTCACTTGCTGTGAAGATAACCCCCATGTTTAAATGACTTCCCTCCTCTAGGCCCTGCCTCTTCAAAAAGTCACACATTCCAAAACTCCTGATTCTCAATAAACCTTTTCTTCTGCCTAAGAATAGCTTGCTTTAAAAAAAGAAAAAAGAAGAACAACCTGCTTTTATTCCAAGCTCTGTTCCCCCCTTAGAAAGTTTTTTCTCTCTGGTCATGCCTTAACATAGGCCAGTGGTGTCTGCAAGTGGAGAATGTGGGTGTTGATAGTAGTTCCTTAATAGGAGGTTGGGTTGCCACAGCCACGGTCAGTGGACACGTTTGTGGAATTGGAAGCATCATGCTTTATCTCTGCCATCGCTCCCTCTCAGGAAAAATAGCGAACATATCAGAATAGCATGCTTTCTCACAAAGAGTCCTCTTTTAGCCAGATTTCCTCAGAGAGATTATTCTGGGAAGCAAAAGACTGAACCTAGTGGTTAATTTGCAGAGGGGTGTTTTTGGGTAATCCAGTGTCATTCTCTCAACACATTGCTATTGATAGGTATGCATGACAGGAAACATAATGGTAATTATACAAAGGACCATGATCTGCGAGACATATTCTAGGCACTTACACTGCACTGGGGAGACTCGACACATTCATATTATAGGTGAAATCTGTAGTCAAGCATCAGAGCTTCAGAAAATGGGGAATTCTCAGTGGGCTGAGGTGGTCAGGGAGGGCTTCCCCTAAGAGGTAAAGATCTCAGATTCTCATCACACCAGTTCGGGTTCAGAGGGCCTAACTCAGGTCCTTGTCTGGTGTAGTCTCTCTCTGTCTCTCTCTCTCTCACACACACATACACACACATGCACACACACACTCTGTTGGTCTTAATTGAAAAGATAAATGAATTCGATCCAGGAAGATAAGTAAGATGGCGGTTTATTGGATGAGAACATATTTTCATAGGATGGTTCTGGGGTGAGGATTGTCAATGTAAGAAAACAGCTTCAGATATATTTAACTGTTTGCAGAGCACTCCTCACTTGAGTGAAGTCTTACGTCCTCACAGCCCCACGAGGTCAGCCCCCAGAGAAACTGAGTCTCAGGGGCTCCGTGACTTGGCCACACAGGTCATAGATGGTAAAGCCCAGAATCTAGCAGCAGCAATGGTCCACCCCTAGTATGTCTTGGCACAGGGCTATAACTGTTAGCCCCTATCCGTGACTAACACTATTCTAGCCACATAATTTTAAAAGGGGTAAGTGGAATGTCAGGAAGAGATGCATTTAACGATATACTTAAAGAGCCATGTCCACTGTTTAACCTTCTTTTTTCTTTCTGCCATTTTTTTTCTCAGCCAATTTAAATTATTTTAAAAAATTATTTTAGAATAGAAAAAGAGCTAGGAGTCAGAAAAACCATCTTAGAATTTCATATTATTTTGACATCTCTTAGGATTTTAACACTGAAGCATAGCAAAGAGGCAGTAATGGCTTTGGGCCATAGACAAGCAGAGTCATTTTAAAATGAAGATAGATTTTTGGGGGGGCCTTGAGATCTTCCCCTAAAACTAAGTGAAGAAAGGCCTCTCCCAGTGCTGATTGGAACAGAAAGTATCTCATTCCTCTTGAATGGAAATAGGAGCAAAAATATTCCAAAGCATGAATCCACTGCTAACTCCACT
Organism: Bubalus kerabau; assembly: GCF_029407905.1. Classification (NCBI taxonomy): domain Eukaryota; kingdom Metazoa; phylum Chordata; class Mammalia; order Artiodactyla; family Bovidae; genus Bubalus; species Bubalus kerabau. The sequence goes on from NC_073643.1 coordinate 19,481,572, forward strand.
ACGGGAGGGGAAGAAGCCCTGAAATTGACCTGATGATAGGGAAATATCTGTTAAATGCTTTTGTAACTTCCTCACTGTCAATTCAACAGGGAAACACTGCTATCCAAGCCTCCCATTTGCCTGAGAGTTAGGAGCTTCTAAGTCAAGAAAGGAAGAAACCAAGCATATTATTTACGAGCTTCTTCCCTCTTGCTGCTTTTAAGTCACAGTGAAATAAGCCTGTTTGTTACCGCGCTGGGGCAACGCTGGGCAAGATTACACCGCTTCGTGGGAACCGGCAAGACCGGCCTTCCGCGCCTCCTAGCGGATCTATGTGGTGGTACAGCCTACGCTGCACGCTGCAGAAAAGCTGGCCACCGGCAGGCATTGCCGCATCCTAACGCCGTCCGCGCGCATAGCCTCGACAGGGCTCCTTGATCGCTTCTAGTCCCTACCCAGCCACCAGTCAGGGCTGCAGGCGAGGTGATTCCACCCCAGGTTACAGCGTCCGAGCCCTTAGCATCCTATCAGACTGGGTGCCGGCAGCAGCCACTTCAACCTGCCCCGGGAGCACACGCGTCTTTGGAACCATCCATGGCGGTGCGACTTCCCCAGGGAACCAAGTGTAGTTTCGCCCCACGACTCGGTTCAGGTAGCTGGATCCAGCGCATGAGTGGACGAGATGTTTGGCGCTGGTGGAGCCACCGGGACCCGAGAGAAGGTGTTGGAGTGCTTTGAGATCCTAGTTCCGGAGGCGCCGCCGGTACTCTGAGAGATTGTAAAGTACCTGCTCAGGATCTCGAAGGAGATCCCTTGGCTGTCGGGGGCCAAGACGCCTGTTGAGTTCCCGAACCTTCGAGGATGCTGGGCTGGGGAGGATCTCCCCCGAGAGGTGTCAGGGGTACTGAGAACAGAGGTTAGGCGTCCTGGATATACTGAGTCAGGAGTGCCTCCAGGATGGAGGCAAAGAAGCGGTTGTTGTGGAAGTTCAGGGGTGGATGGCTAAGCATTTTAGAAACGGGGTTGGAGGGGGATGGTCTTGAGCAGGGTTTCCCAGGCAAGTGGCTGTTTGGGGGCGGTGGGGGGTGTCTTCAGAGGGAGCATCCGGAGTGGGGTTTACTAGGAGAGGTGGCTGTCCTGTGGGTTCTGGGGAGTAACTAGTTGGAGGATCCCTAGGCGAGGTGGCTGGCTTAGAAGTCCCAGTCCGGGAGGAAACTGGTTATGTTCCTCCCTCTCCTTCAGTGGAAGCGACTCTCTCAAGGAACTGCGGGTCCGGTAGATTCCCGCTCATTTCCAGCGTCTCAAAAGAAGTTTCTCAAACGGGAATTTCTAGGACGGCCGCTCAGCAACCCCAGGTGGTGGTGGCCCTAGTCCTAGATGATTTGGGGTTCCTGGAAAGGGGACAGCTGAGGCATACACGCGTCGGGAGAAACGCACGGTCTTCTCACGGCCCTCGGGGTTTGTTTCAGAGTCCGACCCAGCAGATCGGTCCTCGGAGTCTCAGGGAGGGGAACCCAGGGGCCCCCACCCCGCCTCCAGGCACGCCGGGACTGCAAGTCGGGCCCCGCCCCCGCGCCGCGCCTTAAAGGACTCGAAGGCCGGGGCGCACCGCGGCGGCCACGGTCATGGAGGGTGCGTTTGCGGCAAACTGGAGCGCTGAGGAGGTCAACGGGAGCGCGGCGCCGCCGGGAACCGAGGGCAATCGCACTGCCGGGCCGCCACAGCGCAACGAGGCCCTGGCGCGGGTGGAGGTGGCCGTGCTGTGCCTCATCCTGTTCCTGGCGCTGAGCGGCAACGCGTGCGTGCTGCTGGCGCTGCGCACCACGCGCCACAAGCACTCGCGCCTCTTCTTCTTCATGAAGCACCTGAGCATAGCCGACCTGGTGGTGGCGGTGTTCCAGGTGCTGCCGCAGCTTCTGTGGGACATCACGTTCCGCTTCTACGGGCCCGACCTGCTGTGCCGCCTCGTCAAGTACCTGCAGGTGGTGGGCATGTTCGCGTCCACCTACCTGCTGCTGCTCATGTCGCTCGACCGCTGCCTGGCCATCTGCCAGCCGCTGCGCTCGCTGAGCCGCCGCACCGACCGCCTGGCGGTACTCGTCACATGGCTCGGCTGCCTGGTGGCCAGCGCGCCGCAGGTGCACATCTTCTCGCTGCGCGAGGTGGCCGACGGTGTCTTCGACTGCTGGGCCGTTTTCATTCAACCCTGGGGGCCCAAAGCCTACATCACGTGGATCACGCTCGCCGTCTACATTGTGCCCGTCATCGTGCTTGCCACCTGCTATGGCCTTATCAGCTTCAAGATCTGGCAGAATTTACGGCTCAAGACGGCGGCGGCGGCGGCAGAGGCTGCCGCGGGGGCTGAGGGCGCGGCGGCAGACTGGGCGGGGCGCGCGGCTCTGGCCCGCGTCAGCAACGTCAAGCTCATCTCTAAGGCCAAGATCCGCACGGTCAAGATGACCTTCATCGTCGTGCTGGCCTTCATCGTGTGCTGGACGCCATTCTTTTTCGTGCAGATGTGGAGTGTCTGGGATGCCGATGCGCCCAAGGAAGGTAGCGCGGGCGGAAGCACCGGGAGGAGGGAGCGCGGCGGCCGTGGCCCTGGTCCTGCTGTCCCTGTCCAGGGTTTGGCGGGCTTCGTGGATTGTTCTGAGCCTTGGCCCCATCGTCTGCTGGCCAAGTGACTTGGGGCATAATCTCCCTGAGCCTTGACTTCCCTTTCTGTAAAATAGCTAAGATGATAAGCCAGTTTTCCCCTGCAGTAGTTATTTAGTTGCTAACCAGTTATTTAGTTGCTATCCGACTCTTTTGCGACCCCGTGGATTGTAGCCCGCCGGGCTCCTCTGCCCAAGGGATTTCCCAGGTAAGAATACTGGAGTGGGTTGCCATTTCCTTTTCTAGAGGATCTTCCCAACTCAGGGATCCAACCGGAGTCTTCTGTATTAGCAGGTGGATTCTTTCTCACTGAGCCACCAGGGAAGCCTCCTCTTCAACAGTAGGGGAATGAAATGAGAAAATGCACGTAAAATCCCTACCACAGTCTTTAGGCCACATGGGGTGTTTGATTCACTGTTACGGACCAGAAAATTGAGCTTCCAGTGACTTGCCTTTTCCACCTGGTGAGCAATGCGGGGAGGTGAATTTCCGACCCAAGCCCAATCTCCTGCCACGTTAAGTTCACTTCCCTTGAACTTCCACTTTAAGTTCAAGTCAGCGTGAACCCGGGAGACCTGGTTTGGATCAGAGCAGCGGGAGATAGGTGCTTGGATCCTTCCAACCGAGCCTGAGAAGGTGTGGGGCGGGGCGCCGTCAGTGGGCGGAGACTGGGAATCCCTTGCCGAGTGGAGGAGGCGAGTTGCGCCCCTCGCCCTCTCTCCAGCCGCGAGGTGGAGAGGTGAGTATTGCGGCGGCGGCGCTGTCAGTGAACCCAGACAGTGCTTCTGCTGAGGGATGGGGCAAGCAGGGAAGGGAGCGAACGGGACGCAAACTTTCCTATTCGTCTCGGAAGCCCGGTTGATTTTGGTAGGCGGGAAACGCGCGCTCTCCAGTGGAGGACAGACAGTGTCAGAACTGAGGGTGGCTGGTGAAACCGGGAGGCGAAGGTGGGGTGGGATGCTATGAGGAGGGATCCAGGGGAGCAGAGCATCTGGGGCGCTGGCTTCTGGCCAATGCTTTGCGCCTTCAGCCTTCATCACAGACAGTTCCGGTAGCTCATTTGCAAACAGCAGGAGGGGTGATCTGTGGTGGTGAATGACTTACACCTTTTGGTTGGAAGGTAATCTCAATGCACTGGAATGCCGGCGGCTCAATTGCTTGTAAGAAAAGACTGGGAGGCTTTCTTTCAGCTGTTCTGTCCGTGAGAAAGCAAACATCCCATTTCTGGATAGAATCAGTACTGCTTCCAGCAGTCTCCAACACGGCAGCCAACCCGTGGAAGCTGAAATCATCATTCGGCTCTCTGACTTTGCTTTGCTCACAGGTCAGGGACTAACTGAGCAGCTGGAGAAATCACATGTGGCTTGCAGCTGGCCTTGTGGCCCCCACAGAACTCTTTCTTTAGGTCTCGCTCCCCCTGCCGGTCCCTGTAAACCCAGCTGCTCCTTTTCTATCTCTCCCCGCCTACACCTTCACTCACACCAAGCTCTGCCTTTATTGGTTTAGAGCTCACCTTGTTCCAAAAATAACTTGGGGAGGGGGCTCAAAGATTCAGGTCCCAGGCATGATAAAATAGATACGGGAAAATGGGAAGAAAGCGAGGGGGAGGATAGAAGTATAATAATAGCAATAATAAAGCTTCTTTGTGTGTTGGGGGGAGGGGGCTGCACAAGAGGCTTCCTTTTCATAAGAGCCAAAGCAAAGAGGAAAACTCTCAGCATTTTCATTGTTCAGAGCAGAAAATAGAGGAGAAAAAATCAAGAGGAGGGTTGTGATAATTTAATGAGCGCCCCCGCCCCAGTAGCCACATGCTATTGAGACCCTGCTTTGGTGAGTCTAGTAAGTCTGCAGAAGGAGGGCTGGGACCAGACAGCCCTGGCAGGTTTGGACAAGCCCCGGATGGAACTGTCAAGATCAAATTGCACAGCCAAAAGATTTGGCACCAACCTTTCCCCTTGAACTCCGTGGAACTTGCTTGGCTGCTGGTAGCAGGGACTCTGACCCCGAGCTGCTTCTCTGGGGGGAGATGAAGACAGATGGATGTATCCAGTTGGTCAAGACAGCAGGCAGGCCTGTAGGTCCCCAGGTCTCTGTGCAGGCTAACAGCAGGTGTTGGAGCAGGCCTGTGTTTGGAGCCCACCCTTCCACTTTCTCTTATGTGTCCTTGAGCTGATGATTTCCCCTTTCTGAGCCTCAGCTTCCTCCTCTGTTATAATGAAGATGACATGGTGTGACCCGTGGCACCTGGGGACCACATGATCAATGTCATTCCGCCTTCCCCCCGTTCTGGTTGTTAAAAGTTTTGTTTTCATTCTTGGGATTGGCTTTGAGAATCTCGGCAGTCAGAGGAAATAGACATTTATTCCAGTCAGAGGAAATAGACATTTCTCTCCCAAGAGCCTGGGTGGAGGGGGTGGGGTGTTGGCAGAGTCTGCTGGACAGTAGGTAGTGTGTCCAGGAGGGCTGGTGTGTGGAGAAGCTTGTTAAAAGCCAGAGCGGTGGACTGTGAGCCTTGTCACAGGGGATGCCACCTGTCCTGTCCTCTGGCGTGTGCCCATTGCCTAGCACAAGGCTGGCCGCCCACTGGAGTGCAACCAGTGCTGGTTGAACAAACGTGGGTTATGGGAGGAGGAAGGTGCATAAGATGGGGCAGGGATGGGTGTGTAGAGTTGAACTGAAAGAAGACTCTATGCAGACCTCTGGCCATAGAATTGGTTACTCAGTGAGGAAGTGCGTCCCCCACCACTCGGGGTAATCAAAAATCTGCCAGGGTGTTTTGCCAGGGGGAAAGGTTGAAGTCCACAGGAGGCCTGGTTGTAAGTGTTTCCCCATCTGTAAAATGTGCAGCAGTCACCCTGGATGGTTGACTAAACCTGCCTGGGGCTGTTTGCTGGGGTTAAGATTAGGCTTTAGGTTGTGGGGAGGGGAGAAGGCGCTGGTGGCATACAGCGTGGCATGCAGGAAGTGCGCTGCCCGTGCTTTACCAAGAGGAAGGTCTCAAGACGTGTCAGGTCATGGAATCCGTCCATTCCATCCATACAGCTGAGGGAGTGAGGATTGTTGAGCTCAGGAATGCATTTTCACAGAGGGACTGCAATTTTCATCGAGTGGTGGCAAGTCCAGTAATGCTGGGAACAAGAGTGTTAAGAGGTCAAGGGAAATTAAGGTTTCCCCAGAGGAAGCAGTATGATGCAAGGTGGGGAGATTTTAGCTCTGAGTTTTGGAAGCCCAAGGGGACCGTTTCGGATGAGTGGGTGGCAGAGCGGTGTAACCAGGTGGTCTTCCTGTGATTCTGATTCCAGGCCACTGAGGGGCAGCCTCTGCCAACACCTCCCTCCGTGCTCTGCTGGAACGCTGGTACCTCCCCCCCTTTCCAGATGCTTCAGAACCAGGGGCCTCTGCCCTCCACAGTCCACGCCTCACACTGTAATGGTCACACTTACTCATTCTATTTCTCTTTATCCCCGCCTGACCTTAATATTTGAGTGCGAACTCACTTTTTCCAGGGGGAATTGCATTTGCGTTCAGTTATCTTGTTAGGGGCCCATCTCCCATCATCAAGCTGAGAAATTGTCTTTTTGCTTTTCCAACATGCTGGTGGTGGTGACTGGTTTATCAGGACTTCCTGTCTGCTCATTTCATGCTTCACTTCAACTTAGTCCCTTATTGGACATTTCCCATTTTCCAGCCTCTGCTAGTGGCCAAGGACAGAGCCGCAGATATCACAAAGTCCTCAGCCACAGATTATAAGCAGAAATAATTACAATATGAAGGGATGATGCTGTAAGAGTTGTATTCATTTGTCAGAAGTACTGTGAGTGCCCCCAGGATTCATTGATTCTAGCTCCCTGGAAAAAAATCAGGATCAGAGAGGAATCAACATTTGAAAAGGGTTCTGAAGGATGAGTAGGAGCTGGTTATGCAAAGAAACATACACACATTGCCTGATGAGATCATTGGAATACTTCTCAGACTTCATTTTGTACACAGAATCATGTGGGAGAACTTGTTAAAATGCAGATTTTGATTCAGCACATCTGGGTGGGGCCCGTGAGACTGCGTTTTTAACAAGCTCCTAGGTGATGCCTGTGCAGGGCCCTTGACTGGACATTGAGTAATGAGGCTTTAAAAAGCTTTAATGTGTTATCTCTGTTCCTAAAACATGTGGCTTGCCTTTGCATGAATGGCCCAAGTTGGTGGCAGGGTCCTGTCATTCTCCAAAGGGTAAGGAAAGGCTCTCCGTTTGCAGGAAACCTCACCTCTTCTGCTTCTAGAACATGGTTATTTCTCAGGTCCTTCCTGGTAGGCCCGACATGTCCCCAGATTTGAGCAGTGGCATCACGGAAGACTATTTAAAGCTGTGTAGCCCACAAGTTTAGCTCTTTTTCCTGACCTTATACATGGTGAGATCACACACCTGTGACTTTTACAATTCCAATGTTGTAAAATGGTGCTCTTTTCAAAGACAGAGCCTTGGAAAACATACTCATATTCAATCTTTCTGTACATGTACATCCAGAAATCATTTTTAAAAAAGCCTCTGTACACCACAACTCCCAAATTCTCCTATAGCTCCTGTAGGGATAAGGGATTTAGTCCTTATGAGAGGTGCCTGATTTGGGAGCCATGGGTTGGGGAAGGGTGGGGAGGGGAGGCCTTGAACTGAGTGAGTGGTTTCTGGAGTGAGAGCCTCTGAGGAAGGTTGATGAGCTTGGTCAGATTCAACTGAGCCGTAGGTCTTTGAATTGGAAGTGACATGTGCTCGTTGCCTCAGGAACAGCGCAGCCGGAGAGGAGAGGCCATGGCCAGCTGCCCGGCAGCTGTCCGGGCTAATCTGGGCCCAGGGTGACAGTGGTGGGGGCAGGCGGGGGCGGCGCCGGGAAACCCGCAGAGGGGACTTCGTGTGGCTCGAGTAAAGCCAGGCTGGTGGGTGGGTGGACCACTGGGACACCCTGTCCTCGCATGGCCCTCAGCCGCCCACCTCCTCCATGAGTCACGGTTCTGGGTGGAAGTTCAGCATGGTGTCTGTCTCCTGGGGGCGGTAAATGCCCAGCAGGGGATGTTTGCAGTTGGCGCATGGCCCTTTCTGCTCAGTTCTCTGCTTGGCATGTAGGAGCCCCCACTTGAAGATTACCCCAAGTGCCCTGCCTTGCGCTCATCGCCTGTCTGCCAATGCTGCCACTCCTCACTGACTAGAAGGCCTGTCTGGCTTCTCTCCTTCTCACCTGGATTTGTAAATCCCTTGAGGGCAGGTCCCCAGGGTTGCTTGGGTGGCTGGCACTGAGTAGACACAGCAGGGGAGGTTGCATGGGCATCTGATCTCTTCCTCCGCCCCTCCGTCCCTTTCCTGAGAAATGCCCTGAGCTCAGGCCAGGCAGGTGTGAGGCCCGATCCCTGGTTCATGCCTCCCACTCAGCCCCTCTTCTCTCCAGGACCAAAGAGAGTGGTTTGCAAGCCCTCAGGGCTTGGACCTTGAGGGACAGGTGTTCCTTTTGCTGAGGGGGATAGAAGACATGGATGAGAGCCAGCTCGCCTGGTGGAGACCCTGAAATCCCTTTCTCACCCATGGCTGCAGCCCCCTTCCCTGCTGGGTTTCTTATGGCAGAGTAAAGTTTTCCACAGCAGACCATCTGGAGTTCCTTTGGGGTCATGTAATCCAATCTCAGGGCTCTGGGTTTTGAGTTTGTTTTTTTTTTTTTAAGTCATGGAAAAAAGAGCAAAGAACAGTTTCTTAAATTGAACTCAAGAGTGATAAAAAAAAATCTGCAGTTGATCACATTTCATATCTGTAAATAATATAACTTGAATAAACACGTTGCCATTCACAATGCCCTTTCACACAATTTTTTTTTCCCCCAATTTTTCTCAAAGTCCTAGTGGGTGTCACCTCCATTTCAAGATAAGGCTGTTAAGGTTCAGACAGTAGATGTGGCTCAGAGAATGAATAGGTAGGAAGGGGGTTCACACCCCTTGGGTTTGCATCTGGGTCCTCTGTAAGGGGCTCCCCATGGGCCTGACCCCCAAGGAGATGCTGGCTGCTGACCACTCTCTTGGATGAGTCTCTAGATTCTGATTTCCACACCCTCCTTTTGTCCAAACTGACTTCCCCATCACTCTGCTCTAGCATAACTGAGGCCAGAGTCACAGGAACTTGGGAGCTGGGCTGACCCTTTAGAGCAGCTGGGATGCAGACACAGGAGCCAGCCTGGGGGCCCTGCCATGAAGCAGGCACTGGATACGGGCTGCCTGGGACAGGGTATTACCCTCTGGCTGAAGGCAGTGCCCCCAGAGAAACCCTGCTGTGTGCCTGCTTGCTATTCTCTGGCAGCTCTGGGCTGAGTGCCTGGTCCTACCATGGGACCCCGAGTGGCCACTGCTTATCTGCTGCCAGCCTGCTGGACTCCAGCGGGGCAGCGCCTCTCTCAGTCACCTTTTCAGTCAGTGGCCGATTGCAGCAACCCACTGGGTGGCTATGTTTTGAAAGGAGATGGTCTACACAGTGAGGATTTCAGTGTAGAAGACCACCGCCAGGAGAGTGGAGTGGCCCTGGGACTTGGAGGTAGAATGCAGGCGAGCAGAAGGTGGAGGGGGTGATTTTACAGCACTCTTTCCAGCTGCAGTGTCCTGGCTTTGTGTGAGCAAAGCAGAAGACCTTACCTCTGAGGTCTGCATGCAAGATCAGATGTTCCTGGGCTAAGAGCATCTTCGTAAGTCAGCTGGAATAAGTCTGGAGACTTCTCCTCCCCTGCTGGGTCACTCATTCAGAACAGCATGGACCTGGACAAGCCCAGATGACCCCCTGGCACGTGGTCATGATCGCAGCTGCCGTGCATCGGCCACTTGTAGTATTAGGTGCTCTTCCACCCTTGCTGTGCTCCTGTGAGATTTGGGGACTCTTGTTATCATCATTCAGAGATGAGAAAACAGCAGTTTCTTGGGGAGTTAAAGTATTTGTGGCTGGCAGGGCTACAAGCTGGGTCTGGTAGCTTCTACCTCTGTGTGCTTGGATACTCTTGAGTGGGAGGCAGTTGATACTTGCGAGGTCAGTAAGGAATGAACAGGTGGCCATGCGGATGGAAGCATGTGGTAGGGAAGCTTTGGATGGGAGAAAGGACAAGGAACGTTCCAGGGCTGGGCTGTGCATGTGCTCAGAGCACCGATGTGGGAGGAAGGCAGGCTTGGTCTTTGCAGTGGGAGGAAGGCAGGCTTGGTCTCTGCGGTCCTCTGCCTTGTGACACAGCACCTGGTCCCTCTTCTCAGGAGGTGAGGCTTCCTGCCCCGACAGTGATGCCATGTTCTCCTTTCTTCCCCCTCCGCCTCCAGCCTCGCCTTTCATCATCGCCATGCTCCTGGCCAGCCTCAACAGCTGCTGCAACCCCTGGATCTACATGCTCTTCACGGGCCACCTCTTCCAAGAACTTGTGCAGCGCTTCCTCTGCTGCTCATTCCGCCGCCTGAAAGGCAGCCGGCCTGGGGAGACAAGCGTCAGCAAAAAGAGCAACTCGTCCACCTTTGTCCTGAGCCAGTACAGCTCTGGCCAGAGAAGATGCTCGCAGCCATCCATGCTGTGACTGATAGGGCCAGGACTGCCCTCCTTGGACTGTGCGACAGCGACACTCTGGTTCTTGGTGGCTGTGTGCATGTGTGTATAAGGTACCTTTCAGTTTGTACCCCTCTGCACCTTGGGCAGCTGCAGTTGGGTGGGGAAGCAACCCCCATGGGGAATATGGTAGGGTGACTCCACCATCAAGCCAAGCCCCGGATCTTCCGTGGGCTCCCACGGGTACTTCTCCTGCCCTGACCCCCCTGCTGCCTTCCTTTAACAGTAAGTCCCCTACATAAGAATGGGTTCTGTTCTGAGAGCACGTTTGTAAGTCTAATTTGTTAGTAAGTCCAACAAAGTTAGCCTGGGTACCCAGCTAACACGGTCAGCTATATGGTACTGTACTAGTCTACTGTATAGTATAGTGCTGTATAGAGGACTGTACTGAACTAGCATATTACTACACTGTAATAGGTTTGTAATACTTTTCACACAAGTAATACATACATAAAACAAACGCAGAAAGTAAAGCATTTTCAGTCTTATAGTAGAGTACCTTAAAAAGTACACTTGGAATACAGGGGCTGCCATGCCTCTTTGAAAGTTTGCAACTAGAAGGTCTGTGTGTAGAGGACTTACTGTATTCTGGGATCTTGAGAGAGGTAGTAAGTATAAGATTGGTGACCAGATGGGTACAGAAGCCTAGCATTCTGAGCTTGGGGTGAGCACTAGGACCTTGCTGGTGGTGGTGCTAATAGCCTCCTGGCCTCAAAGTGCTTTTGCCTTTGAGTGGACTGGTGCTGGCATCCTTGAGCACCAACTTGCCTGAAGGTGGCCCTAGAACAGGGGATTCTCTTAGGAGACTGTCTGGCACAGGCAGCCAAGTAAAACTTGGGTTAAAAGTGTTTGATATGCTAATACTTAAGAAGCATTTGGGAAAGAAAAAGGAAATAAAAGATATCCAAGTGTGTAAAAGAAGTAAAATTCCTTACAGATGATGCAATTTTGTATATAGAAAATTCTAAGGCCTTCATGCACGCATGCACATGCACAAACCCAGTAGAACTAATACGTGAATCAGGGTGTGCAATACAAAGTCAATATAAAAATCAGTTGTTCCTCCTTGCCCTGGCAGTGAACAGTGTGAAAATAAAATTCAGAAATAATTCTGTTTATAATAGTATCAGAGGGAATAGGAATAAATTTAATGAAAGAAGTGCAAGACATATCCTGAAAACTACAAAGTATATTTGAAAGACGTTGAAGGCTTAAGTGAATGGGATGACATCCTATGTTTATGGATCAGAGACTTAAATATTGTTAACAATACTCTTCAACTTTATATACAGATTCAGTGTAATCCCTATCAAAATCCTAGCTACTTTTTTTGTACAAATTGATAAGCTGATCCTGAAATTCACATGGAAATGTCAGGACCCAGAATAGCCAGATAAACACTGAAAAAGAAAGACAAAGTTGGTGCATTCACACTTCAGGTTCAAAACTTATTATGCTATGCTATGCTAAGTCACTTCAGTCGTGTCCGACTCTGTGTGACCCCATAGACGGCAGCCCACCAAGCTCTCCTGCCCCTGGGATTCTCCAGGCAAGAACATTGGAGTGGGTTGCCATTTCCTTCTCCAATGCATGAAAGTGAAAAGTGAAAGTGAAGTCTCTCGGTTGTGTTCGACTCTTAGCGACCCCATGGACTGCAGCCTAGCAGGCTCCTCCGTCCGTGGGATTCTCCAGGCAAGAGTACTGGAGTGGGGTGCCATTGCCTTCTCCAAAAACTTATTATAAGGCTACAGTAATCAAAAGAGTGTGGTATAGACAAAAGAAGAGGCATATAAACCAGTGGAATGGAATGGCCTTGTGTTTATGGCCAATAGATTTTTGACAAGTGTGGCAAGAGAATTCAATAGGAATGGTAGTCTTTTTGGAAAATGGTGCCAGGATAGCTGGATAGCCACATGCAAAAGAATGCAGTTGGATCCCTACCTCACACTACATACAAAATCAGCTGAAAGTGCATCAACCTAAATATAAGAGCTTAAACTATATCTTAGAAGTAAGCAGGGACGAATCCTTGTGGCCTTGGACTAGGCCATGGGTTCTTAGATACGACACCCAAAACATAAGCCTAAGGAAGAATAGATAAATTGGACCTCATCAGTGGGGCACAAAACTTTTATGCTTCAGAGGGCAGTATCAAGAAAGTGACAAAACAACCAGAATGGAAGAAGATGCTTGGAAGCCATAATCTCGTGTCTAGAATATATCAAGAACTCTTACTTTTTATCAGTAAAATGCCAAATAACCCAGTTTAAAATACGAACAACATATTTGATTAACAGATGAATAGACATATTTTTGTATCTTCTACAAAGAAAAGATATAAGTGGCTCATAAGCACATGAAAAGACTCTCAGTACCCTTATTCATGAAGGAAATGCAAATCAAAACCACTGTGAAATAGCAGTTCACGCCCACCAAGATGGCTGTAATCAGAGAGACAGGCAATGACAGGTGGGAGCGAAACTGGACCTCTCCTCCATCACTTGTGGGGAGGTAACATGGTGCAGCCACTTTGGAAAATAGTTTGGCAGTTCCTCAAAAAGTTAAACATAGAATTACCGTATGAGCCAGAAATGCTACTCCTGGTTTTTACTCAAGAGAAATGAAAAGCTACACACACATGAAAACTTGTATGTAAGTGTTTCTCGCACTGTGATTTGTAAGAGGCAAAAGTGGAAATAACCCAAATGTCTATCAGCTGATCACTGGGTAAATAAATGTGGTATACCTATACAATGGCACATGATTCAACTATAAAATAAAATTAAGTACTGGCATATGCTTCAACACGGATGAACCTGGAAAACATACTAAGTGAAAGAAATCTTGAGAAAAGTCACATACTGCATGATTCCATTTATATGAAATGTCAAGAGTAGGCAAATCTGTGGAGACAAATTACAGAATAGTGGTTACCAGGGGCCAGGAACTGGGGTGAGTGGGGAGGGACTGCTAAGTTACAGGCTTTTTTGAGGGGTAGTGAAGATTTTCTGGAATTAGTGATGTATACATTTTGAAAATATGCTAAAAACTACTACATTAATACTTGAAAAATATTTACCAACTGAATTCAGAGGCAACCAGCCTGAAGGACGAATTTCTTAGAATCTCTTACTTCTCAGAGCTTTTGTTTCCGTGTGACTCATCATTTCAGAAAAATCCATGGTTTTCTTCGTTTTCCTGCGAGAGATGGTGTTTCCAGTTTGACCAAAAGTACCAGTAGTGATAATACCTGGTAAACATGTTGTGAAGTGTCTTTTCAGCCTTGAAGCACATGTGACCATGTCCAGGAAACACCTTTTGCTATTCAGTATAGGATGTTGTAGATCAGAGGTTTTCCGACTGGGCACACTGGCACTCTTTTTTTGTTTTTGTTTTTTGCACATGTATTTTTGGACTCACTGTGATACAACAGCGTTTCCTAAAGCCCCAGCTCTCCTCTCTCTACTTTTCCTTTTCTCACTCTAGACTGCATTGCATACACACATACACACACAAACACACTCACACACAGTAGAATGAGCCAGCAGGATCTTGATGTTCAGGGAGAAGAGAAGCATGCACTGAAATGCCAGTGTTCAGAGCCCCACTGTTTAGGACAAGATCTTCAGTGCTAACTGAAGACAGAGGACAGTGTCGGCTTTGAGCCCAGAGGCAGTGCGGTGTTGCTGGGACAGGCCCTAGTGTCGACACCAGCCCGTCCTGGCTGGGGAGCTAACTGGATGCCGATTTGGGGTCTCCGTGCCCACCTCAAGAACACCAGGGCTGCGTGGGTGCAAATGCAGTGACGGCGGGGCCTGTCAGCATTTGAGCCTCTTTGCTCGCCAGCCGGAAATGGCCCAGTCTCTGCTGTCAACTAGGGAAGTTGCCATCCTAGCAGCCACCAGAGGCCACTGGGGATCAAGGAGACAGCAACTCAGTTGATTTTTCTGACCACAGGCATAACCTTGCCAAGAACCCTGGAGCTGCAAGGTTCTTGGGCATCAGAACCAGCTGGGACACTTTCCTCATTCTCTTGCTGTGAAGGCTCTGGTTGGAATCTTGGTTCTCATTATGACACAGGAGTCTGTTTTATAGCCGATCAGTGACGTTTGACTTTCAGCAGCACCACTGGCTACGCACCTCTCCCCTCCCAACATTCCTGGAGAATATTTTCACAATTGGTTGTTGTTTCCCCAACCCAAGCCTGGAAGAAGGCAATTAGCGGTCCCTTGTCTCTGTCTTCCTCCAGACCCAATGCCTGAGGTCCTCCAGCCATCTTTGCCTGCAGTTTCAGGACTGTTTACAAACCTAACGCACCTATCGGTACCTGGAGGTGCCGATAAATTGGAGCATGAAGATTTTCTTCTGGAATGTTTCATTGTTCTCATGTTGAAAAGTGAAATGCAAACACTTGAAGACCCTGAGCCTTATTTCTTTACGTGCTGAAAAGAAATCTGTCACACTATTTGGTCTTCTTGGGGGATGGCTCTACAGGATGTGACTGCTGGAGGCTGCCTTTTAAGAAGATCCTGGTTTCAAAATGCGTAACCTTTTGTGTTTAATTGCAGTGAAATGCCCCTAAGTGCAAAATGTGAATTCCTTGATTTTGTTCTACTTGGTGAATTTCTATGCTATCTCCTGTCTGCACTAGTTGGTGAATGATGTACCCAACAATGCTCTATAAAAGGTGCACTTAATAAATATATTTTTCCATTTATTGCTTTGCCCTCTTTCTTTCTCTTGAGAACAGTGACCATATCTGGAGGCTTGCAGACTTCAGTTCCCTTGCTGGGCTTCCCTTGAATCTGCATAATCTGTCTGGTTGTGACACAGGCGCATCTGGGCTGTGGCAGGTGCTGGGGGCAGGGGTGGGGGTCAGCAGGAGACCTGATCCCAGTCTCTTGGTTCACAGCTTCTCTCATTTAGCAGATTTTCTGTTGGAAGATGCTCTAAGACCCATACACAAACCTCTTGTATGATGTAGCCACACCCACCATCTAACTCTGGACATTATGGGAGTCTAGATTGTCATCTTGAAGGAAGCTTAAGGCATATCTTTCTTCAAATGGGATATGGGAGCTACCTGCAGAATCACAAATGGGTTTGTGGTCATTCCTGGTCTCCACTACTGAATCACAACCTGTATCTTAAGCAAGAATACCTCATGAGCCAGATGTAGTGTATGAGAGTGGAATGCCACCCCCTTCTCTGGCCCGTTCTCATCATACCCCTAGTACGCTGTTCTGACTGCTGCTTTTCAGGTGGGGTCACAGAAGGAATGACTCCCGTCATAGTCTGGCCCTTAGAGAAGGAGAGTGAGCTTGAAAAATTGGAGTCAGGATCAAGTTAGGTCACAGTAAATGCCAAGATGGTCAAAAATCTCTGCATAACCCAAGACTCCAAGTCTGAAATGGTTGGCCCAACAATGTGAGAGATGTCTGAGGGGCAGGCCCTTCGAGGGGGTGTAAGGGGTACTTGCTTTAAACCTTTCAGCAGGAGGAGCCTAGGCTGTGAGTCCACTTGAGAATGTGCAGGGCCCTTGAGCAGAGAGCAGTGGGCTGGAACCACAGCATGAAAGTGACTGGCTGTGCACCTTTTGACAAGTCTGGCCTCTGGACAGTGACTTTCTTGTTTGCAAAAAGTAAGGGATGACGATGAGTGTTTAAGAACAAAATATACCGATATCTGCAGCTTCTTTAAAAATGCAAAAGAAAGGGGAGATTGGCAGGTGAAAGATGAGTAGGAACGTGTTGAAGGCGGAGCAGTAAAATGTGAATTCTAGAGCCTAGATGGTGGGTAGATAGTTGTTCGCAGCAGACATTTTCAACATTCCTCTGTGTTTGAAATTTTCATACTAAGATACTCGAAAAAACAAAAGCAGGTAAAAAGAGCTAAAATGGACTTTAGAGATCATTTCGTGGACGATAAAGTTGAGACCAACTAGGAGGAGAGGCAAGGATAGAATGGAGGCTGCTTCTGCCCTGCCTCCCTTGCAGGTGTGGCCCCCTCCACCACATCACCCCCAGGTCCCTTGGGCTCATGGCCAGATGCCAGTGAGGTGGTACCTCTGAAAACATGAAAAGTACTTTGGAACCTGAATTTCATGAGACTTATAGGTGTTGCATGGGAAAAAAAGGGGGGGGCGGGGGGATCAAATAGGATTGGAGCCTAAATAGCTTTCTTTACTGCAGGACTTGTCAGAGCCTTTAACATTCTAACGTCTATTGAAAATCTCTGAGAGAAATATAATACATTTTCCAAACAAATTTAAGTGTAAAAGCTGCCCCCTGCATTTTTTGAGGACTTAGTTCTAGATAACACACTTGGGGAAAGCATCCCTAAAGAATGAAAGATTTCTGGTTTTCTGATTTTTTTTTCCTGCTGAGGCTAGGTGGGCAGGAGATGGACCATGCCTTTTCCATTGCCTTGTATTTGGGCCACATGTGAACAAATTGGACCGTATGCCCTCATCACATCCCTTGGGGCTGAGGGTGTACATGCCAGGAGGCGATGCCAGGGGCTCAGCATCTGAGCCAAAAGGGAGGTTTGAACCCAGGCCCTGCTTTCAGTGGTGCCCAGGGGCCATTTCCTTCTGTGAGTAACCTCTGGCTGGCCCAGGGGCAACAGAAGTCGATGGGGAATAATCTCCCCAGAAGCACAGTGGGAGCAGATACCCAGCGAACAAGAATCCCAAGAGAAACCAAACTCTGGTTCTTGCATTTGGCTGAGAGACGGGTTAGCCAGCTTGACCCTTCTGCTTCTCAGGGCAGTGAAACATATTTTTGGAGCTGATCAGGGCATGTGTCCACATAGTGAACAGATGAAAAACAGCCTTCTCCAGATGCAACCGAAACCCTTTATTGGAGCCACCCTCCTAATGCCAGCAGGCACTGGTGGTTTCCTGGGGCAGGGGTAGGGTGTCCCGGGTGGGAACTGTGGGCCGGTTTATGCTGTTACAGTACAAGTGAACGCAAAGATTTGCAGTAGCTGCCTCTTAGCAAATGATCTTCCCTGACGCCCAGTCATGGGGGCATCGTGGTACGGCAGGAGGCAGAGGGAAGCCCACTGTGCTTCCGTGGTGGACTGTCTTTTCTTTCTGGTTTTCCTACTCTGTGTCCTCCCATCTTGTGGGGCAGCAGTGGTCCCCAAGGAGAAAGAGCCCACCAGCAGCCCCACGAGCAGTAGGCTCCCCTACCCCGCCGCCCCCTCACCCACCCGGGCCTCACACTTCCTTCCGCAGCATCACCTTGATGTTGCTGCAGACCTGGCCCAGGGCGGCGAAGAGTGGGTTGCAGAAGGTGCGGATGCAGAGCGAGTAGATGTGACTGATGCACTGGATCTCGATCAGGTAGCTCTTGATGCAGGGCACCACCGCCCAGATGTGGCAGAAGGAGATGCAGGCGAACAGGAAGCCCCAGAGCAGGGCCAGTGGGACGCCCAGCAGTGTGGACAGCAGGCGGTAGCACCAGTACTTGGAGACTGTGAAGGTGGTGTAGCTCACCTTCCACACGCCGTCAAAGCTGTAGGTGCCCACGGGCTCCGCGATCACGTCTTCAAAATCCACCTGCAGGGGCAGGAGGGGGAATCCTCAAGTCACAGCATCACCTATTTCTTAAGGGTCAGAACCCCCTGAGTGGCCTGTTAAAGCTGGTGCCTGGGCCACACGCATGGGACTTCAGACCCCTGTGAGTCCAGGTGGGGCCTGAGACTCTGTATTTCTGACCAGCTCCCAGGTGATGGCTGGTGTTGCCCTAGAGTTGTGAGGCATAAGAGCTGGTCCAGTCCTCTCTTTTATGGGGGGAGAAGAGGCTCCGAGGAGTTGACTGATTTAAACTGTAAGTTCCAGGCTGGCCAGGAGACTCTGAAATTCTATTATTTTATGATCCTAGGGAATTGGAATGGCAGTAATCCTGCAAAGATTTACCGGGTGCCTGCTGATAGGATGGCAAACAGATGAAGGTTCCTGCCCTCCTGGACTTTATGGCCACAGAGAGAACAAGGCCAGTTCTCTGGTAATTATGGGAAGGACAGGGGCCATATGCACCCACAGGGTGACGTTTAACTCAGCCTGGGGGTAAAGCTTCCTGGAGAAGGTGATATCTAGCTAAGCTGATTCCTGGTGGTAGCCAGCCGGAGGTGTGGGCTGGAAAAGTGTTTGGGGCACCAACTGCTGGGACCTAGTGGGATAGATCGTATGCTCTCTCAGGGAGTTACAGGCCTTCTGGAAGGCCAAGCACAGGCCCATGATGGCCAGAGAGAGGCTGGAGAGGCCAGATGGGGCAGGCATTGTGCAGAGAGCAGCCTCTGAGTGAGGGCTTTTGCACAGGGAGTGGCTTGGCTGGATTGTAGCTTTTTTTTTTCAGTTGAGGTATAATTGACACATTACGTTAGTTTTAGGTGTTCAACACAGTGATTTGATTTTTATATTTCAGGAAATGATCACCACACTGAGTATAGTTAACATCTTTGTGTACATGTGATCAGAACTTTTATGACTTACTCTCAGCAGCTTTTACATGTACAATACAATATTATTCACCATGCATTGTATTTACCATGCTGTACTATACATCCTTAGGACTCATTCATCTTGTAACTGGAAGTTGGCACCTTTTGACCCCTTCATCCATTTTACCTCCTCCCTGCCCGCCTCTGAAACCACCAGTCTGCTCTCTGCATCTCTGGTCTGACTTTTGAGTAGCTCATCCTGGCTGACATGACTGGGGTGGGTGTTGGGGTGGGAGAGAGGATGCCTGGGGGAGAGGCCAGCTGGGAGGTGTCACTGGGTCCAGCCTTGTCAGGGGTGATAGAGGAGGCTAGAGGAGGTGCACTGGTCTGAGCTGTTTCAGGATCTGGCCGGTGGTGAGGGAAGGACTGTGTTGTCCTGGCTGGTGGAGGTGTCTGGATTCTGAGTGCTGCACCTCGGGAGTGCAGCATTGTTCCTTCTGCCCTGGTCCTGAGCAGCCTCAGACTCTCCTCTCATGCTGCCTACTTGGTCCTTTCTTTTTCTTTTTTAAAATCTTTTTGGTTGTACCGCATGGCATTTGGGCTTTTAACTTCCCTGACCAGGAATCAAACCTGCACCCCCTGCATTGGAGGTGTGGAGTCTTAACCTAGCTCACCAGGGAAGTCTCCTCCCTGTCCCTCCCTTGCATCTGGAAAGAAGGTGGACACTCAATAAAATCCTGCTCACACAACCCACTGAAATGGTGACTGAGGCCCCATTTGGTAAGTGGGAAAAAATAAAGATTGCTTTCAGCCAAGTCACTTCACTAACCTTTCGTGAGTCCCTACTATGCCTTAAGCAGCATCATGCTGCTTTCTCATGTGTGATGTCATTTAGTAGCACTGAGCGTTAGCTGTCTTGTCTATAAAATGAGAGGCAGTGTGTTCCTGGGCTGCTTTAACAGCAGTTGGTTGAATGAATGCACAAATGAATCAGACTAACTGGAGGGTGAGGAGTCGGGCCAGTGAGCTCAAACCTCAGTCTCCCATGCAGACCCTTTTCCCACTTTTGAGGGGAAAGGAGATCCTCTCTATGAATAAAGTTATTAAAATTACTTTTCCTTATAACATAGCCACCTTGCAGAGAATTAAGGGAGTAGGAAAAACAAAACACATGCATCTCCAGTTTGCATTTCTCTACTAGTAATACTAAAATTATTATTGCTCTGATGCTTTTCTTTCCAGCGTAAATGTTCTGAGGGGTGGGGAGTGGACATGACCATTTTGTATGTCCATTGTTGAGTCCTGTTTTTCTCACATGGCTGGATTCTGAGCTCCTGGGCCAGGCCTCAGATCCCTGGGTCCCCCTGGAGACAGACAAGGTTGCAGCCCGACACTTGGGGTGATATGTTGATGGGGAGCAAAATTCACAGGATGAGATTTCAGGCTGCAGGTGATGTGCACAAGTTGACTTGGGGAGTCAGGGCCTTTTAGGATCCACTTGTGAATCTCAGCCTCCAGCCTTCTCTTCTTGGGGCTTAGTGGAGATCACCTAACCTCTCATACAGCCAGCCCTCTGGATGGAAGGGAAGGGCTGGAAGGAAAACTATGAATATGGTCCTCATCTCCTCCAAAAGAGAGCACTGATTCCTGAAGGGCTTCTAGGAGGTGGTAGCTGGTGGGAGATTTGGAGTTAGAGATGCAGGAGTCTCCAGTCTCTAGATCTAGTGCTGGACCTTTGGAAAAGAAGGCCCAGGTTGGTTGGGGAATGTCCCATGGATTTGGAGAGTGAATGGAAATAACTGGTATCTTTTCACATCCAGTTTATATGGGCAGAAATCCAGAGTTGCTGTTTCTTAGGGGAGTTGAGATCCAAGAAGCTGAGGAGTATAGCCCCCAGGGGAGCATTCCAGCTTTGCCCTGGGTACACACACTAAAATTGTGGAGTTTCAGCCAAATCCCCAAGGCCTGGATCCTGCCAGCTGAGGGATTCTGACCTCCGCAGCCAGCCCCTTCCCTATCGTGGCCATGCCTGCCTGTGCCTGATGCCTTCTAGCGCCTGGGCCTGGGGCCTCCCCTTCCTGTGACTCTTCCTGGGGATCGTGGACTCCAACTCACAGATGACCCTGCCCTGCCTCCTCCCCTTCAAGCTGAGCGACAGGCGCATCTAGGCATCCTGATTCCACTCTGAGCTCTTCACGCTGCCCCAGCCAGGGTCAGACCCTGAGGCAGACACTGGCTGTCAGGGAGGGAGACTCTTCCCTCTGACATCTGGTCCTAGTCGGCCAGAGAGACCTGCCCCAGGGCAGGACCCCTGGCCCCTTCTTTGCAGCCACCCACTCGACTCCAAGCAGTCAGCAATTCCCCTGTCCCTCTGCAGCCCAGCCGGCTTTGTTCATGTATTTCAGCATATTCCTCCATTCATCAGTGTTTGATTATCTGTGTCTGGCCTCTGTTGAGGTTTGCATCCAGCTGTGTCTCTTACTGGCCCTGTGACCTTCAACAAGTGTCAGCTTTCCTATGCCTCGTTTTCCTAGATTGATCTCATTAGGTTTATCAAAGCATTGAATAAGTTAAGACATGTAAATACCCAGCATACTGCCTGGTACAGGATCCTCATCGCTAACTAACTGTTAGCTGCTAGTGGCTGTTAGAGTGCTTTCTTCAACGGGAGCTAGGGTCCCAAAGGTGTATTTGCACAGTTGCTGATCTGATGAGTGACTTTGGCAATAACTTAACCTATTTGAGCTTCATTTTCTGATCTGTAAAATGGGTTTGCTGTTTTTTACAACCTTGTTATGAAGAACAGATATAAGTTCTTTTCTATCCATCTGTCCCCTACCATTTGTTCATCTACCCATTCATCTATCTTATCTATTCTCCCATTCATCCTGCCATCCATGGATCCATCAGTCCACCCATATGCATCCATCCATTCATATCCATCTACCTGTCATCTATCTGTCCTCTCATCCGTCTGTCCATCCTCATCCACCCATTCATACCTATCCATCCACTCAGCCAAACAAATACTTATTCAATACCTCCTTTGTGCTAGGCACATATGGGTCTGACCCTGGCTGGGGCAGTGTGAAGAGCTCAGAGTAGAATCAGGATGCCTAGATGCACCTGTCACTCAGCTTAGAGGGGAGGAGGCAGGGCGGGGTCATCTGTGAGTTGGGGTACACAGTCCTAAGGAAGAGTCACAGGATTGCGCTAGGCACATCCTCCTGGGCAATGCTTAGTACAGTACATGGCGCATGGTAGGTACCCAGTGACAAAATCATTTGTTCAGCTGCTCTAAAGTTCCTGTGAAAATTTATCTCAGAAAATTTCTTGGTACCCCAGATCATAAGTGCAATGATTCTCCAGCCCACTTGGTCGTAAATGAGTGTGTGCACATGTCCATAAGATGGATGGATTCCTCTTTTCCCTCCTTCTCTGCTTATGGTAATAACCCTAGCACCAAGAACCTCTCTATGATGTCTTTTAATGATCATCCTTGTATTTTTTTTTTTTTTTTTGGCAGAAGGCAGAAGCTGTTGTTGCTGAAATTTGAATTCTTTTTAGTAATCACCTTCTGGCACTGTGCCCAGGGTACCCTCTCTGTTGTCGGTGAACCTGAAATCATGCTCCCAGAGAGACGGGCCATCCTGGAAGGAAGCAGCCGTTCCCTTAACCAGGGCTGAGACTGCTCTGATCACCATACTACTTTGGGGAGATATTTATAAAGCCCAGCTCAGGCAGCTCTAGGCAGACGTGCCAGTGTATCAGAAGCACACGGTGACTTCATTTCTTAATTCGTTTCCGGAAGTGGAGGGGAGATGGCTTTTTCTGGGAGGGTGGGGTGGGGGCTAAGTCCGTGGGCAGAGCCGGAGGGCTGGGTGTGCAGCTGGAGGAGGGGCTGGGACAGGGAGAAAGTGGCCGCTCATTTAGCTGCTGTCCCCTTCTCTGGCGTATTTATTTTTGGAACAGCAAGAGAGCTAGTTGATTCATTGGAATTGGCCAGCAGGGCTTCTGCCATCTCCAGGAGGGCAGGGAAGGTGCAGGGGAGCTGGGCTGGGCGCTGCCCAAGGATGCGAGGGAGGCCAGCAGCCATCCCCCAATCCCCCCCACCCCCAATCAAAAATGCCTCCCCTCATTCCTGTGTGACTCAGTCTTTGCGCATGCAGGGCCCTGCAGGATTCAGACAGGCTCTCCGTGGGTGGGGGAAATGGCTCTAGGCAGGGGAATGGCCATCTGGGTCGGGTCTCTACTTGACCACTGAGTTACTGTGTGATTTGAGGTCTGGGGCCTTCCCTCTCTGGGCCCCCTTTTTTTGTCTGATTTTTTGTTTGTGGGTTTTGACACTACCAAGAGGATTGGGCCAATATCCTTAGTGACACGGAATTAGTTTTAAAGTCAAGATCCGAAGGAGTGCCTTAGCTTTGTGGGATCTTGGTTTTGTCACCTATTATCTAGCTACTCAAAGGGTGGTCCACAATCAACGTGCTCCTCCCAACAAGGTAAGTCCACAAGCTGAGAGCAGGCATTTTAGAAATAGTTATTTCAGCTAGTAATTGTATGTCTGTTGATTCTAATAATAATAAAAATTGGATTTTACATCGTCAATACCTATTTTTCACTGCATCTCTCTAGTAGTTAATTTTGATTGACTTTTGCAAACTCTTGGTGTACAACAGATTGGAATAATAACAATGAAACGGGCCTTCACCCCGATAGCCTGAGCAGCACTGACTTCTAAAGCAGGAAGCTAAGATGAGGTGATAGCTACAGAGTAGCTGGAAAATGGCAAAGCTTTGCTTCCTGTGTTGTAATTGATAATAACAGCAGTAGAATTCTGTACCATTTGGGATGGCCATAGTAGGGCCAAAATTTGGCCCTTGTAGGTGTCAGGTTGGGCCATTTGTTTTATATCCAGTATTCCACCCGGCCTATAAGGGACAAGCAGGGGTGGAACCCACATCAAACCTTGGACCTCAATTTCTCCTGCCATCTCCCTGAGTAGGGTCATTGCAGGACCTGGTTCCTTAGCCAGAGGTGAGGCAAGGATGAAACACAGGCTGGTTCTGGGAGTGGGAGGAGGGGGCCAAGTACTAGTGGGAGTTTGGGGTCCAGATCATCCTACAGGGCAGGAGGGCTGGGGCACCTGGCCAGAAGCGAAGGACACAGACGAAGGAGCTATGAAGAGACTCAGATAACAGGGGGCATCAGGGAGGAGAGAAGGGTCCCGTCAGAGGAGTCCCCTTCAGATCTTAGTGAGCCCTGCCCTTGCCCATCTCTTCCATCCTCTCCCTGGCCCCTTAGTTTCTGCCTTTGTGAAGGTCGGTGTGGTGGACTGGAGAGGAATTGCCTTGGCTTGACTTCTTGGCTTGACTGTGCATCAGCTTCTCCAGAGACGTTAGCTAATCTCCAAAGACTACCCCCAATTAGTGATGCCTGTCAGGGCTTCTGTCTGGGCGCAGTCTCAGTCCGGGCTCACCTTGTGACTTGCTCCACCAGCAGGATGTGGCAGAGGAGATGCTGCCGCTGAGACCTGCCCAGTCAAGTCCAGTCAACCCACAGAACTGAGAGAGCCTCGAAGGGCTGTTGCTTTAAGCCATCGAGTTTTAGGATGGTTTGTCACACAACTGATACTGTGCATCTTTAAGGAAAACTGGTGACGACTCTGGACTCCAGGTGTGTCTTCTGTTAGACGAAGAGGACTGGCTAGCTCTTGAAAGCACAAAACATTGCAAGGCCTGGAAATCTGCATTTTAACAAGTGCCCCCAAGAAAGTGGACCACATTTTTAAAAATTCTAGTTCATAACACAGGTGTCCCCATAACACGAAGTTACAAATACCTCAGTGGGAGTTAGTCCAGGGTAGCCCTTCTTAGAGGTACTTGCTGGGGGGCAAGATGAAAAGTTTTCAAATGAAGGAGTTGCCAGTGTGGAATGCCTGGCAGATTATGACCTTTCCTAATTCAGCATCATCCTGCCGCTTCTGCCTTCTCTCCCATAAATGCAGGCATTTCTAATCCTGTTGTTCTCCTGCAGACAGTGTAACAAAGAGGTTTCAACTGTGTGCCAACCTATGGCCCATGGCTTCCTGGAAACGTGCTGTGATCCATTGGTGATGTCTGCCATGGATATAGGCTGGGGAGTGGCCATGCCCGGGCCTCACCTTTGCTGATGCTGCCCAACATCCTGCTCCATGTTGTGGCTTATTTCATTCCCTCTTCTTGGAAAGCCTGATGTCCCCTTTCCACATTTTACATTTTCCTCATTATTTATGCAGCTTGGATACCACCTCCCCATGAAGCTGGCTCTTGATTTTGTGAGTGCCTTCCTCTCTTAACCTCCCGTGACCCTTCAACTGATGGCTGATTTATGGTGTTTACCACCGCCTCCTGTACATTCTCATCAATGTAGCCTCATCTTCTCTGTTGGGTTGGATTCTTCTCAAGAGGAAGCACCAGGTCAGTCACATCTTCATGCAATAGGGTGTCCAGGTGGGTCCACACTGAAAGCAGATTTTGGAGAACTGGGGGGAAGAGGGAGCTGTTGAGTTCTCTAGGTACTTAGCTTGAGCTCAGCGGCAGAAGGTGGTGTTTGTGTTTTACTAGAGGAGGAAGGCGTGTGTGGCAGATATGGGTTGGAGGTAGGTGGGAATTGGTGTGACGGACTGGGATCAGGTCTGTTTGAAGGGTTTTCAGAGAGAGGCTGAAAACAGAAACCAAATGACCTGCCTGACACAGGGGTCAGACGTCCTGCTTCAGGGCCCGGCTGCCTAAGTGTGAGTTGTCAGTGAGACATCCTGAGACCCCTCTCAAATAACAGGCAGACGGTGGGGGTGGGGCTGGGGTCCTGCAGAAGTGCATGGGGGAGGGGCTGGAGGCTTTGCAGTTTGGGTCTGAAGGGAACGGTGTCCTAGCTGGCCAGCTGGAGGACGGGACCACTGGCCCTCATTTCCTGCCCCAGAGCCTGGCACAGGGCTCACAGACAGTGGGTCTGACTTGCTCATCACCATCTCAGCGACAGCCCAGTGCCTGGCACAGAGTAAGCAGTGATTGGTGGCATTGTTCTGTGAATGGTGGTGGTGGTGAGGGCAAAGGCAATGGGGCAGCCTCCCCTCTGCCCAGCCCCACCCCAGAGCACGGAGACTATAGTCAAGTCTGTTGGGCTGTGCAGGGCTCTCCCTCCACCCTTGGCACTCATTTCCATCCTGGGTTCAAGGGCAACACCAGGCCTTGCTCAGTGAAGTTCAGTGAAGTTTCGACTCTGGAAATCCAAAGGGAGCACCTCCTTTTCCTGAGGGTCAAATCCATGGACCCAGTGAGTGCATCTCCTGTTCTCCACTGTTGGCTTTACTGTGTGAAAACTCAGCAGCACTGGTAAGGGAATGGGTCTCTCTTTCTACTCCAGGCTTCCCTGGTGGCTCAGACAGTAAATAATTTGCCTGTAATACAGGACACCCAGGTTCGATCCCTGGGTCTGGAAGTTACCCTGGAGAAGGAAATGGCAACCCACTCCTGTATTCTTGCGTGGAGAATTCCATGGGCAGACGAGCCTGTTGGGCTATATAGTCCATAGGGTTGCAAAGAGCTGGACTTGACTGAGCAACTTTCACTTTTTTCCACCCAGCCTCTGTCTGCACTAGGGACTGAAGCCCAGAGAGGGAAAGGGATTTGCCCAGAGTCACATAGCAAGGTAGTGTCAGGATGGGGCCAGGCGTGGGTCTCCGTAGCCCAGTTTATTCTGGCGTCTTACTTGCCCTCCTTGCCCACGGGCAGCTCCAGCCTTCTTCTTGGCCTCGCCTTGTTTCTCTTTCTCTCCAAGTCTGTTCCCCTCGCCCCTGTCCTTTGCCCGGTTGATGAAGGACATCCAGGTGACCCGAAGGCCAGTCTGTTCAGGTAGACCCCTCTCTTCTAGCCACATTCTCCCTTGTTTCTTCCTTTTTTTTATTGTTTCACAGCCCATTACTCCAACCTGAAGTCTCCTTGAATCTTTCTGTGGTATTTAAGCTTATTCTGGTTTATAATCCCTGTTCTAAATTTCAAAACATTTTCATCTCTTACTCATTAAAAAGGAAAGAAAAAGTCAAATAAGTTCCCAGACTTCCCTTGTGGCTCAGCTGGTAAAGAATCCACCCGCAATGAGGGAGACCTGGGTTCGATCCCTGGGTTGGGAAGATCCTCTGGAGAAGGGAAAGGCTACCCACTCCAGTATTCTGGCCTGGAGAATTCCATGGCCTGTATAGTCCAAGGGGTCACAAAGAGTCAGACACAACTGAGCGACTTTCATTTCACTCCCAACAGGAATGTTTGTGGGCCTTTTGCTTCACCTTGGAGGGATGGTGTTCTGTGGCTCAGTGCCTCCAGCGAGGATAGCTTCTAGTCCCCAAGAGGCAACATAAGCAGCTGCACCAGTGTGGCCACAGACATCCCTCCTGAGAATTACAGTCTGGGCCTGGAGCCGGCTCACTCCTGGCTCACTGGGACCCTTGAGCCTCTCTCCACTTGTCACCTGCTGCAGGAATCCTTCAGAAACCGCCTTCTCCCTTGGGATCCTCTTCTCCATCCCAGAAGCTGGCAAGGGACCACCAGAGCAGAACCGTGCTGGCCCTGGCTTAGTTCTTTTGCCCTCCAGGCTCCTGGCTCCTATCAGCTCACATTTGCACACCCTTGCTTTGTGCCAGGGACTCTATTAGGCACTTTCAAATCCCTTATCTCATGTAATCCTCATGGTCTATTTCTATTGCACAGTGCTGCTCTGAGATCCATTTACCCCGTCGGGATGGGGGTGGGTAAATTATGAACATTTTGCAGAGGGTCTGGTGTCGTCGTTTTTAGGTAGTCGAGTCTGGATTTGAAACCAGATCTGTTAGCGTCAAGTCTGGGACCATTCCCTCTAGATCACACTGCCCAAACCGTGACAAATACTACTTAACGTTTTTATAGTGCTTTTCAGTTTGGAAAACTCATTCCCTAATTTTGCTGAACTTTCCAAGCTGTGTCGTGATTATACTATCTCCACCACAAATGATGCTTATAAATACAATAATAGCATAATGTAAACTGTTACAGAGAAATGGCCTGCGTGAAGTGGGGTCACAGAGGAAGGAGCTCCTGATTTCCTGGGGCAGTCAGGGAAGGCTTCCTGGAGGAGGTGATGTTTAAATCAGGTCTCAGTGGCTGAGTGGGGCCTACACCACATGGAGAAGAGGAAGCAGGCACTCCTGGCAAAGACACAGGAGTATGTTCTGGTTCCTGTGACTGGCTCCTGACATGGGGGCTGGAGGTAGAAGAGGAAGATGGGGGCCAGATTATGCTGGGGTTCAGAAGCCATGGGAAAAAGTTAGACTCCGCCAGCTTGGGAGGTATCCTGCTGAAGGTGGCAATGCAGGGCGGTGCTTAGAACAAGCCCTTAACCACGCTGTCTAACCCAGTAGCCTTGAGATATGTGTGAGTATTTGACCTATGGTGAGTGCAACTGAAGAATTCTACATCATGTTTAATTTTACTTAAAATGTAAAAATCGATAGTCTATCCTGTGACTGGGAAACTGTAAGAATGTTTGGAACAGTTTGGGCTTGTGAATCAATTTTCAACTCTACATTTTATGAAATCTAGATACATAGAGTTCAATGAAAAATATTGTGAAAATTAACTTCATCTGTTTGTTTTTCCTTTTTAAACTCATGCCTGCTAGAAAATTTAAGGTGACATAGAGTAATTGTATAATGGGTCACATTCTGTTTCTACTGGGCGGGGCTGGTCTGTGTTTCTGATGTATTCAGAGGACCCTAGAGGCCCCTTCACGTGCCCTTTTAAAGGCCTTTCCAGTGACTCTGATGCTCGTGGTTGGGCACCCTGCCCCCAGGAATTCTGCTGTAGTAAGATGCCTGTGGCTATCGGGTGGAGGTTGGACTGAGGTGTGGGCCTGGAGGCAGCCAGGCTGCTGGTGGCATGTGGGCAAGGAAAGAGGCCTGACTCAGGCACAGCCATGGGGGAGACTCCCTGAAGGCAGGGTAACCCTCATCTGAGATCCCCTTTCAAGGGCCCTGGTGCCCTCTGAGGGCCTCTGCCCTGCCCTGGCCACTGGACACTGGCATCAGGCTGGGAGCAGGCATGAGTGCTGGCCACAGCCCCCCAGCCTGGGGCAGTGGGTGTTCGGTGGTGCCTGGGAAAGCTGGGCACCCTGTGAGGGGCCAGGAGCCCTGCTGGAAGCTGCCTACTGGGGAGTAATCCCAAGCCCACTGTGGAGACCGCAGAATGCCCCTGGCACAGAAAGGGCCTGACTTGGCCACCTTGTCTGTCCCCGGCTGAGGGCCAGGAGCAGATGGGAAGAGCGCAGAGTTGTAAGGAGCTTCCTTTGCAACTCGCCTCTCCCGCCCTGGTGGATGGTCCTGTATGTGTGACTGATTCTTTGCTCTTGTTTACACTAAAGTTTCTCTGGGGGTACAAGCTGGTTTCAGAGCGGGTATTTGGAGAAGCCAGGGAGGAACAGGGAAGCCGATGGTGCTGGAGCAGAGCCCACTCCCGTCTAGCAGCCAAGCCCACACCCTCAGGCAGGCGGCACCACGGCAGGCCTGCAAGCCTACCTTCACTATGTCCTCGTTGATGTTCTTAGGGTCTCGGTTCACCAGATCGATCTCCTTGAAGTGAATGTCCTTGACGATCTGGGCCTCCAGGTCTGTGTGCTCCTCGGCCATCATCGTGGAGCCGGGGGACCCGCGGGAGGAGATGGGAGCCGTGCGGCCGGCGGGGCTGAAAAGACCTGGGGCGCAGACACCAATGTCCCCAGACTTGTGCCCCTGCTGGCTAAATAGGCCCCACCCAGCGTGCCGGCTGACAGCTGTCCCGCATAACTTCAGCCTGCCGCTGGCTGAAGCCTCCAGTGGCAAGCCTCCAAGCTAAAATTAAGACTGGAGCCCTGCTGGAAGACCCAGCACTCCTTAAAGGGGGCTGCGTGGGAGCTGGGCCTCACGAGTGAGTCAAGGGCCTGGCATCCCCTGATGCCACCTTGGTCGGCGGCTGCTGTGCAGCCCTGGTACTTGTATTTTTGCTCTCAGCTTGGCTTTTTGCTGGCTGTGTGAGCTTGGGCACAACTTGCCTCTCTGGGCACCACATCCCCACTTGTAAAATGGGTCCATAATAGTACCAATCGGGGCTCTGCTCAGCCTTGTGGAGATGAGATGAGCTTGTGGGGGGAAGGGCTTTAGAATGAAATTGGTCTCTGGTGGGGATTCTCGTTGGAGCAGTTGCACCTGCCCTGTGGTTTGGTGGCCCAAAGCAGGGCTGAGGTTTTCCCATCTCTGGGGTTTCCCCTGGATGGGGATTGATGGACTGCAGCGTGGATTGGGGCTGGGGGAGGGTAAAATAGGAAGGAGGCTACTCATGGGGTTGTCCACCCTCCTTTGCATTTTGATACATGTGGAAGGGACGTGGAGTCCATATTTACCCTGCCCTTTGCCCTGTCCCCAGGGACAGCTTCAGGATATCCATGGACCCCAAGCACAGCACGAGCATCGGGCAAGCACCTCTTTTAGGTGTCTGGTCAGTTTCTCTGCATCCTTCTTCAGCCCAGCCATGACCCAAGGCCCCTGCCGCATGAAGGATGAAGACTCTGAGTCCTCACGTGGTAGGGTCTGTGCATTCATTTATCACCCACCAACTCATCTCAAAATTTGCCAAGAGCTAGGATAAACAGACCAGTAAGGCTCTGTCCCTGCCTTCTGGGGAGCCCACAGCCTTAGGCGACAGACTGATCAGAAAAATAAGTAATTGTAATAATGTGTGGCAAATACTGCAGATTTGAGTTATTTACAAAGAACTTGTCTTAGAAGCCCATGGGAGGCAATGGCTTACTCTGTGGACATCAGGGAAGACTTCCTGAAGTAAGTGGCTTTAGCCACTTAAGGTGTTTACCACACAGAACATTTCAGGTAGGGAAGTTGTATCAGAGGACTACTGTGAGCCAGAATGCTGAGAATTGTGTAGGGGCTTGAGCACATGTTGTCTGAGGGGTGAGGGAGGGGATAAATCTTGATTCCGGTCTGGGTGTAAAGAATCTCAAATGTCATACTGAAGAGTACAAATTTGTCTAGAAGTGCTGGGAAGCCAGTGAAAACTTCATAGCAGAAAAGAGTCTTTAACAGATTCACATGTAAGGAAGATTTGATTGGAGCTGGGTGAGGTTTGAAGCAGGAAGACTAATCTAAAAGCTGGTGGTGATAAAAGACTCTTATCAGTAACCGTTCAGTTCAGTTCAGTTGCTCAGTAGTGTCCGACTCTTTGCGACCCCATGAATCGCAGCACTCCAGGCCTTCCTGTCCATCACCTACTCCTGGAGTTCACCCAAACTCATGTCTGTCGAGTCAGTGATGCCATCCAGCCATCTCATCCTCTGTCATCCCCTTCTCCTCCTGCCCCCAGTCCCTCCCAGCATCAGGGTCTTTTCCAATGAGTCAACTCTTTGCATGAGGTGGCCAAAGTACTGGAGTTTCAGCCTCAGCTTCAGTCCTTCCAATGAACACCCAGGACTGATCTCCTTTAGGATGGACTGGTTGGATCTCCTTGCAGTTCAAGGGACTCTCAAGAGTCTTCTCCAACACCACAGTTCAAAAGCATCAATTCTTCGGCACTCAGCCTTCTTCACAGTCCAACTCTCACATCCATACATGACCACTGGAAAAACCATGACCTTGACTAGACAGACCTTTGTTGGCAAAGTAATGTCTCTGCTTTTGAATATGCTATCTAGGTTGGTCATAACTTTGCTTCCAAGGAGTAAGCGTCTTTTAATTTCACGGCTGCAGTCACCATCTGCAGTGATTTTGGAGCCCTCCAAAATAAAGTCTGACACTGTTTCTACTGTTTCCCCATCTATTTCCCATGAAGTGATGGGACCAGATGCCATGATCTTAGTTTTCTGAATGTTGGGCTTTAAGCCAACTTTTTCACTCTCCTTTCACTTTCATCAAGAGGTTTTTTAGTTCCTCTTCACTTTCTGCCATAAGGGTGGTGTCATCTGCATATCTGAGGTGATTGATATTTCTCCTGGCAATCTTGATTCCAGCTTGTGCTTCTTCCAGCCCAGCATTTCTCATGATGTACTCTGCATATAAGTTAAATAAGCAGGGTGACAATATACAGCCTTGATGTACTCCTTTTCCTATTTGGAACCAGTCTATTGTTCCATGTCCAGTTCTAACTGTTGCTTCCTGACCTGCGTACAGGTTTCTCAAGAGGCAGGTCAGGTGGTCTGGTATTCCCATCTCTTTCAGAATTTTCCACAGTTTATTGTGATCCACACAGTTAAAGGCTTTGGCATAGTCAATAAAGCAGAAATAGATGTTTTTCTGGAACTCTCTTGTTTTTTCTATGATCCAGCAGATGTTGGCAATTTGATCTCTGGTTCCTCTGCCGTTTCTAAAACCAGCTTGATCATCTGGAAGTTCACGGTTCATGTATTGCTGAAGCCTGGCTTGGAGAATTTTGCACATTACTTTACTTGTGTGTGAGGTCAAGGTCAGGAGGGGCAACTCAGTAACTGTACTTGGATACAAATAGTAAAGATACAAAATAATGCATCCAAGATAGGGGCTTTTTTTCCTC
This sequence comes from Bubalus kerabau, assembly GCF_029407905.1. NCBI lineage: Eukaryota > Metazoa > Chordata > Mammalia > Artiodactyla > Bovidae > Bubalus > Bubalus kerabau. The sequence continues at coordinate 19,513,852 of NC_073643.1, forward strand.
TGGCTTAATACAAATAGGTACTTTAGAACTACCATGGAGGCTCCATGATGTTAGCAGGCACCAGCCTTCCATCTTTCTGTTCTAGTCTCAAAGCTACCTCATAGGCACAAGAAGGATGCTACCCTTCCAGCCATCATGCCTGAGTCTAGACAAGAAGAATGAGGAAAGGGCAGGGTAGGAAAATGCATCCGTCAGCCAAGTCAACTTCATTAGAAAACTTTCCAGGAGGTCCCGCATGACAAGCGTTTATTTCTCACTAACCATCTGTCTTGGCAAATGACGCCAGGAAGTGTAGATATTTAGCTGAGTACAGTTTCGGCCTACACAGTATCACTAGCAAAAATTGTCAGCAACTAGAAAATTCTGTCCTGAAATCTCTTAAGAATTACATTTTTTTTTCATCCCCCTGCCTGGGACCAGGTCCTAGGGATATATATACCTCCTCCTGCAAAGAAATTAGGACGAAGGTTATTGCTGCTTGTGTTTGTATGGGCTGCGGCAGGAATCTGAGCCTGAGCTTGAGCTTTGTCCACTGCAGGACCAGATATATCTGGTAAAAAGCTGGGGCAGCTGTATGGTCAGAAGGGATGGAGGAGCCTCCTGAAGGAGACCCATCCTAAAGGAGAAGTGATGATAAAAGATAATAGGATTATAGAGATTGTATTTTTCTTTCCTTTTTTTTTTTAGAGGTTCTGTTTTTCAAAGGTGGCTTCATCTGTGCTCTTACAATGGTACTGATACTCCTTCCACCAAGATTGACTCACAGAGTCTCGCAGCACTGATTCTCTGTGACTTTGGGGCCAGGCTGCAAGAAGGATACAGCTTCCAGGGTCTCTCCTCCCTGGACTCTTGCCCTTGGAAGTTGGATGGCACACTGTGAGGAAGCCCAAGCTAGCTCATGGGGAGAGATCACAGGCAAAGGAACCAAGGCTCCCGGCCATCAGCCAGCATCGACTGTTAGACGTGTGAGTGAGGGAGACTTTGGATAACTCTAGTTCCTAGATTTCAAGGCACCCTTAAACCTTGATGCCTTCCAGCTGAAGCCCAGGCTTCATGGAACAGACACAAGCTGTTCTCTCTGTGCGCTGAATATCTAAACCAGAGTCCACGAGCAGACGGCTTTTCCTGTGTCGCTGCATTTGGGGGCAGCTGGTCTCACAGTCACAGCAGCTGGAGCGCTGAGTGGTAACGGTAGTGACGGCAAGTGCGGTTGGTGGAGGTTCCCCGTGCGCTGGTGCCAGCCCAACGCACCCAGGCTTGTGGAAGTTGGCTCGTTGGTCATGGAAAGGGGTCACTGCCTTGAGCCAGTCATCAGTGCTAAGGGCCGAGGTAGCGGGGAGCTGAAGCACTTTTTGGATTTCAGAGGAAGCAGGGACTATGGGCTGAGGTGCCCAGGAAGCACTTTCTGCAGGTGGTGGCTCTTCAGCTGGCTCTTCGACAGAGGGTGATTGGAATCAGAGAGGCAGACTGGAAAGAGGCAGATGTCAGGGACAGAGATCTGTCCCTCGTTTCATGGTGGCAATCCCGTTTCCAGACACACTGTAGTAGAAAGGACACTTGGTCTTTTCTCAGCACCAGCACTAACCAGCTCCTTGATCTTGGCTCAGCTCCCTGTCTCCTCTGTGCTGAGTTCTCACCTGTCGCATGTGGATGTGACACCCACTGTGTTCCTTACATTGTGACTCTGTGCCTCTCCCACCAGGAGAAAAACAGCTGGGGCACCAGCGGGCACACGTACCCAGGGAGAAGATGTTACTGAGAACATAGTGAAGGATGAAGCTTTTGAGACAGCCCTGGGGCAGTGCTCCTGGCATGAGAACACAGGGCCAGAAAAAGAGCGGCTTTCCGAAATCCATTTTGCACCTGGGGCTTATGGAGGACTCTGTGTTCTTGTTTGAAAGGCATTTTGGGAGAGTGTTATTTGGCTTGCTAAGGGAGTGAGAGGAAAAAATATTTTGAAAATGGGATGTGCAGTAAGACGTACTTTTGTGGAGTGAGAACAGGGAAGAAATAGGAGAGATGATGTGGGCTGACTTGCCAAGAACGCTGTAGTGCTGCAGCCCAAAGGCTCGACTAACTGTCAAATTTAGAACTACCATTACCCAACAGTATGCATCACTTAACCCAAGTTTCCAAAGTAGGTAAGGCTGGATGAGGAGTAGAAAAGGGAGCTTTTTTGTTTCTCTTGGGAGTTTTAGATCTAGGCGCAAGGCTTCTTTGTTCTGTTCACCCTTTGGCTTTTGGACTCTGCATTTAGAAGACAAGTCAGAGCATGCCAGAGCTGGGAGACATCCAGTGTCTGCATTTTTCAGATGAAGAAACTGAGAGACCAAAATATCTTGGTTAAAGGAGGGGAGAACTTGAGGTTTGGAGACAGGAGAACCATGAGTAATTGGACAGATGCTCATCAGCAGGTCACTCCTCTCCAAGCTTCAGTTTACTCTGCTATAGCACAAGAATTACAACGTCATCTCTTTGTAGCAGCTTATGGTACCTGATTCCTACCAGAGACCTTGGAGATTTTTGGAATAGATTCCAAAAATGGCACTGTGATCTTAGGATGCATTAAAAGAGATATATCACCTAGAACAATGGAGGTGGCTATCTACCTAACTCCTCACTGGTCAGACTACACTTGGAACATTGTTTAGGGCCTTAGAAAACTGGATTATATCTAGAGAGGGTGAGTAAGAGAGTAAGATGGGGCAAGAGCTTGAAACATGTCTTAATGAGAAAGAACAGTTTGGGGTTGGAGAAGAGGAGTCTCAGTAGGGAAAAACAGAAGAACTTCACTTAAATCCCTGAAGGCTTAAGGGTGAGATTGATTCTGGGTGGTCTCAACGATGGGTGAATAAGTGGCCGATTCTGGCTTCATTAAGCCCAGTGCCTGGATTGTTGTAAGCCCTCTTGCTAATGATAATGGCTCCCTGGTAGCTCAGATGGTAAAGAGTCTAACTGCAGTGCAGGAGACCTGGGCTGGATTCCTAGGTCGGGAAGATCCCCTGGAGAAGGGAATGGCTACCCACTCCAGTATTCTTGCCTGGAGAACTCCATGGACGGAGGAGCCTGGCGGGCCATAGCCCACTGCATCGCGGAGTCGGACACGACTGAATAACTAACACTTTCACTTTCAGTGTTACTCTTAAGGAAGAACTTTGCTGTCAGATCGGGTCTCAGCCTCAAAAGAATCCACTCGGGTTTAACTTTCTTTTTATTTCTTTCTTTCTTTTTAGTTGTGCTGGGTCTGCATTGCTGTGTGCAGGCTTTCTCTAGTTGCAGCAAGCCAGGGCTGTTCTTCTTTGCGGCGTGCAGGCTTCTCGTGGTGGTGGCTCCTGGTGCTGAGAAGCACAGGCTCTGGGTGCACAAACTTCAGTAGTTGTTCGTGGGCTCTAGAGCAGGGCTTAGTAACTGTGGTGCACGGGCCTAGTTGCCCCACAGCTTGGGGAATCTTCACGGACCAGGAATCAAACCCATGTCTCCTGCATTGGCAGGCAGATTCTTAACCACTGGACCCCCAGGGAAGTCCCAGTTTAATTTTCACTTGAGCTTAGGAGGCCAGCTGCACCCCGAGAGCCCTGATCATTCAGAGAATGCCTCCACCTCACAAACAGTGTTTAAAACCAGGCTACGGACTTCCCTGGTGGTTCAGTGGTTAAGACTCTGCACTTCCAATACAGAGGGCGTAGATTGGACCCCTGATGGGGGAACTAAGATCCCACATGCTGCATGGCGTGGCCTAAACAAACAAGCCGACAAACCGGGCAAGCTCAGCATCTCTGTATGTAGGGAAGCTTCTTTGGGACCATTTCTTCAGTCACCACAGAGTGACTTGGTGCTGGTGTGTTTGCAGGACTCAGCGGATGGACGGGAACCACAGATGAGGAATGCATCATCTCAGCAAATGCTTACTGGGGGTGTGGCTCATCAATGGTGCTGAGGATGCAGCGGAGAAGTTAGGAGCAGAGATGGCCAGCTGCATGTTTCCCCTGGGAGGTGGATGAGAAAAACCAGTGACCAATGCAGGGCCCAGCCTCAGGTGACATGAGACAGGCAGCAGGGAGGGGCTGAAGGCTGTGGGAGGAAGGGGCCACATGGTCCTTACCTGGAGGCATTTGCTGCCTGTAGGGGATGTCGGGGGACCACAGCACCCCACGCCTCATGGACTGTGATGAACCACAGGGAGCTGTGGGTGGACATTGTCCCCAAGCAGCTGGTCTCTGCTCCTGGGCAGTTTCAATGGGCTTAGCAGCACAGCATGTATTTAAAGGAGGCAGATTTTAGGAGTAATATTGTGTATAGGTTGAACTGTGTGCCCCTAAGAGAGATGGAAGTCATCACCGTCAGTATCTGTGAATGTGACCTTATTTAAAAATAGAGTCTTTGTAGATGACTGGGTTAAAATAAGCTCAGTAGGGTGGGCCCCCATCCTGAATGACTGTGTCCTTGTCAAAAGGAAATGTGGACCCAAGGACAGATGTGGACCCAAGGGACAGATGTGCACACAGGGACGATGTGATGTGAAGCTAGGAGTCATGCTACTACAAGGCAGGAATCTAGCAGAAGCTAGGAGCATGGCCAGGAGCAGCTTTTTTCCTGTGCCCTCAGAGGGATGTGAGCCTGCAGGCATCTTGATCTCAGACTTGTTGCCTCCTGAACTGTAGGACAATACACTTCTGTCGTGTAAGCCAATCTGTTTGTGGTGCTTTGTTACCGCAGCCATAGGCAACTTCCAAGGTGGAAGTGTCCAAACCTTTAATGGTGTTAGTTTCCTTTTGCTGCTGTAACAGATGAGCACAACTTATTTTAATATAACAAATTTCTCTCTTACATTTCTCGAGGTCAGAAGTCCTCCAGTCAAGTGGTCAACTGTCCAGTGCTCCTTTTGGAGGATCTAGGGGAGACTTTCCTTTTTTGCCTTTTCTAGCTTCTAGAAGCCACATGTGTTCTTTGATTTGAAACCCCTGCTCCCATCTTCAAAGTGCATCCCTTCAACCTCAGCTCCAAATCAGAGCCTGTGTTCCAGGCTCTCGCCTCCACTCTGTCCTGACTGCCGCCTCCAACACTTTATGTCTGGTCTCTAGGGACCCATTGCTTCTTGCCTGTTGGTGAATAAGCACCTAGGTTCCTTTTGAGCCCTCAGAATTGACTCTGGGCATTCTGGGGCCCCATACCCCAGGGAGGTCTCTCCAGACGGCAGAGACACTGCTGGTCCCTGGCTGAACAGAACCTACGGCCAGCCAAAAAGCATCTGGACCCCAGGCTCTCCTTCCTTCCCTTTCTCTTTATATGAACATTATATTTGAGCTGAAAAGCGATTTGAGTCCCATAGAAGGAGGGATTTTCCAACAGCCAGAGCTCTCAGGGAATAGCGTAGGGTACCAACACAGCTCCTCTGGAGACTGCAGAATCCTGTAGATCTTAAGAGCCTGGGCTTCTGAGTTAAATTAAGAGGATCTAACAGTTGTATGACCGTGAGCCTTAGTTTTCTCCCCTATGACAGGAATGATGATGAAATGAAGGACATTTCATCCTTCCTGAAATGAAGACAGTGCCAGGGTCACAGATTTAAATGCCCTCAAGAGACGTGAGCAAACCAGCCCAGGTGGAGGGAACACAGGGCTTTGCTGGTGCCCTCTCTTTGGGTAGACCTGGAGACAAGACACATACCTTTTATTTGTTTATTTATTTTTTAGCTATTGGGAAATTGACAGGGAAAACATTAGTGACTAAGTGAGGGAAACTCAGCTTCAGTGTGGGGTTGGATAAGGAGTGGTAGGGACTGTGGAAAACTGATCACAGGCCCTGCTGCCTTGCAGAGGAGAGGGGTGCTCAAGCTTGCGTATGGAGCTAAACAGCTTACCCAAAGTGGAGAGGGACTGGGCCAACTTGGTCTAGGGCTGGAGCCCTCCTGGACTGTGGAGAGTCAGCGTGCCGGCCACACGCAGACCACTTATGTCGGCATCTCTAGTTTAGAACCTGGCATCAGTCGTTTTCAGAGCTCTACTCTCGGTGAGTCCCAGTCTTACTTTTTTTACGTATTTTAATACATATGTATTTATTATTTTAACACAACTTTTAAAGGTTACTTTCCATTTACATTTATTGCAAGATGTTGGCTATACTCCCCATGTCACACAGTATATCCTTAAACTTGATCCTATCTTACAGCCAATGGTTTGTACCTCTTAGTCCCCTCCCCGCATGCTGCCCCTTCCACTGGCAACCACTAGTTTGTTCTCTGAATCTATGACTCTCTTCTCTGTTATATTCACTAGTCTGTTATACTTTTTAGCTTCCACAAATAAGTGATATCATAGAGTATTTGTCTTTGACTTCTTGCACTTAGCATAGTACTCTCCAAGTCCACCATGTTGTAAATGGCAAAGTTTTATTCTTTTTAATGGCTGAGTAGTATTCCATTGTGTGTATGTATAATATATACATATATATATAATCATGTTTCTTCTTCATCTCTTTTTGTTGGACACTTAGGTTGCTTTAGTAACTTGGCAGTTGTAAACAGTGCTGCCGTGAACACGGGGGTCAGTGATTCCCAGTTTCAGAACCAGTAGGGAGGGCGAAGGCACAGCCACGGGGCCGCCTGGTGACTGGGGCCGGGGAGAGAGACTCAGGGGGAAAAGGAGTCCATGATAGGGGTTTGAGGGTGATTGCTGTCAGCTGGGTCTTCTCCCTGTGACCCCTCACTGTCTTCATAAAGCTTCACATATCCTAGCGTGCCTATCATCATGAGCTTTGGAGGAAAGGGCCAAGTTCAGTATTAAACTGATGTGGGCTACAATGGCTTTTGTGAGTAAGAAGGGCACTGACTGACTGTGGACGAAAGCCCAGAGTCCTTGTGAAATTGTTTAGCTGTGGCTGGTCTTTTATGGGAAACACTATACATCTTTTAAGAACTCAGACAAAAAGAGTGACAAAATGTACATTTACAATGAGAAAGGATCTTTTAAAAAAATATCTGTCTATCTATTTAGCTGTGCTGGGTCTTAGTCATGGCACATGGGATCTTTGATCTTCACTGAGGCATGCGAGATCTTTAGTTGCGGCATGCCAATGCTTAGTTATCGCATATGGGATCTAATTCCCCAACCAGGGATCAAACCCGGGCCCCTTGCTTTGGGAGCATGGAGTCTCAGCCACTGGACCACCAGGGAAGTCCCGAGAAAGGATCTTGACAGATTGGAAAATAGGAAGATGTCCTTTGGGTGTTATAGAGCAAGTGGCTGGTGAGGCTCCAACAGGAAATAAAAATGTCCCAACCAGCCTCCTTAAACTTGGTAAACTCCAGCTTAAAATTTAACCTAAACTGGCTCAAGGGAGACAAGGTTATTAGGCTGTGTAAGAAATGACTGTCAGAAGTTAAATGGAGTGTTTAAAGAAAGAGTCCTTGATCAGCCCCGGTGGCGGGAGTGGGAAACCATTTGGGAACATTTAATAAGATCATTAAACTGAGGCAGCCGAGCAGATGGATTCATTAGATTGCATTTATCTGATGAACTTGGCACTTCTGCCAGGTAAATAAAAGTCATTCCTACTGGAATAGAACTTTTGTAGTTGGGGACTGGCCTTATTTTGTTCAGATTCAGATAGACAGGGCTTTGTTTTGCTCAGTCGTGTGAGGATCGCCCTATAGCATTTCATTTTCGTGTGCCGTAGTGCTGGCATGGGCTTGTAAAGAGAAGTTTTAGCCAATGTGCGTATTTCCATCCATATTTTATGTACCATAGTGTAGGAGGAGTTAGTTTTGTTGGGTGAAATGAGATGTCCTATTGGCAGACTTTAATTTTATCCCTGTTCCGTGGACAAAGCAAAGAGTGGTCCTTTTGGTTGGTTCCCAGGAGCCAAGGAAGTTGAGGCAGCAGGCAGTGGCTAGAATGAGGGAAAGGGGCAATGTGATTTAAAGTAATATGTATTTGGTCTTTGTCCCCATTCCTGTCACACTCCCATACCCCTGACCTCCCTAGAGGGGAGGGGGCTAGATATTGAACTGTCATCCATGGCCAGTGATGATCAGTCATTTCTGTCATGAAGTCTCTGCAGAAATTCTTAGAAAGGATGCATTTGGGACAGCATCCGGGTTAGTGAACAAGTGGAGGTCCTGGGAGAGAAGTGTACCCAGAGAGGGCCTGGAGGCACTGTGGCCCTCCCCCATACCCTCACCCTATGCATGCCTTCCATCTGGCTGTCCCTGAGTTATATTTCTTTATAGTAAACAACAAAAAAAGTGCTCATCTCATCAGTCAAATGCTTCTCTGAGCTCTGTGAACCACTCTAGCAAGTTAACTGAACCCAAGGTGGGTATCATGGGGACCTCTGAACTATAGCCAGTTGGTCAGAAGCCCAGGTGGCAATCTGGATTTGTGATTTGCATCTGAAATGTGTGTTTTTGGAGGAGTGTGGGGGGAGGGTGCACAGTCTTTTGGAACCGAGCTCTTAACCTGTGGTATCTCAGGCGATCTCCAGATAGTGTCAGAATTGAACTGACTTGTCCGAGGCTCGGCTGTTGTCAGAGAACTGCTGTGGGGGTGGTAGGGCAAAAGACACACTGGAGCAGGGGCTGGGCCCCTCACCCACGAAAGGTACGGAGGGAAAGTGGCTTTAGATTTGTGGCAAGATGGCCCAGGGAGTTGGAGGGAAGCTTGCTAACTGAGAGAGGAGGGTGCAAACAGAATGAGAAAGCATGGAGGAGAAGCAGCGGCCTCATAGGCACGCCACCCCAGGCTGGCCTGGTTGAGGGGAGTGGATTTATTTAACGGGGTTGGAACAGGACAGTCTTTCTTTGAATAAAACCAGGTTACCTGTAGTCATGGAGCCTGCAGGACTTGCAAGGTTTCTGAACTCAATTCTGAGGAATTAACTGAGCAGTTGGTTCATGGAAAATGAGTAGCAACTGGGAATAAGTTGTTCTTTTGAATTTAACTTTTTGGACCGTAGTGCCGGGCCCCCAGCAGGAGATCTATAGATATTTGTTGAGCAAGTAAATGAAAATCATACCACGTGGATTCTCTCTGAGAAGACAAAAAGAGCAGAAATGCTCAGCTGGCAAATCCTATGAATGAATTTTCACAGGTGATAGAGAAAAACTTTACTTTTCTGTATAAAACTCTTTTTCTGAGCTATAGAGACATAGGGTTAAAGATTGGGCTGGCTTCACACTGACAGAAGGGGAGGATTGTGAACAAGCGTCCAGCTCCAGTCACGTTGAATGCCAGCTCCACTAGGCGGGAAGCAGCTGACTGCACATCGAGGCTGTTCTGGAAGCTGCTAGGAGTGGCTCTTGTACGCACAGAATGACTCATGTCACAGCTGAGTCAAGAAATCCGAGCAGCTTTCCGCTGAATTCCGCATAGTTTTGAATTGACGTTAATATTAAACACAGAAAATCTTGAGATGTGTGTTTTGAGAAGATGAGATATAAATTGGCTGTATAAATTCAGATTCACCCTGATTCTAGAGCTACATACCCAATGTGACTTCAGGCGAGTTACCTAATGGAGGGAGGGGTAACATGTATTAGTTCTCATGGGATCGCCCTCATAACTCAGAAGGGGGGAGCTACTTAGGTTCATAGAGGCTCAGTAATGTACCTAAGCTCACACAGCTTCTAAGTGCTGGTGCTGAAGTTTGAACTCAGTGATGCCCAAAGCTCTCCCTCAGGTTACAGGATGCTTCAGAAAGGGAACAAGAGGGCCCGTGGCTGGCAATTGAAGATGACCTTTTGGTGGAGAGTCGGGGCCAGCCTGTGCAGAGATGCTGCACATGGATTCTGGGACAATTTTTGTAAGGGGGTTAGAGGGCCCTGACTGGGAGTATCAGGCAGGAGATCCTGGGTCTGATTGTGTAAGTTGTTTCTAGACCTTCAGTCTTAATGAATCTGGGGTTCCCTTGGAGTACAGCCGGGAGGAGATGTGCTGGGGAGAGGTCCTGGTGGGTAGAGATGATATCAACAGGGTTAGCAGCACGAGAAGGTACACGTGAGGTCTGAGCCTCATGTGCCTCCAGCCCTGGGGAGGGAACTCTGGTGGGTGAGCCTGGGGCCAGGGAAGCATGGGGTGGGGCAGCAGCAGCCAGTGGGTGTCTGGAGTTGAAGTTTAAACAACTGAAACAAGAGCCAGCCCTATAGAGCCCTGGAACTGGTTGATGGTAACAATTTTTTGGACACAGGTCAGATTTCCCCTGGGGAGTCCCAGAAAATTGGGGTTGGAGGCACATGGTACAGCAAGACCAGGCAATAGCAGAGACAGAGGTGTGAGTGTCTCCTTTCAAGAAGAAAGCTCCAGGTGGTGCCCATGCCCCGTCCAGTGCTGTCTGTGGCTACCCCTCCGGGCGCACAAGTGGCCGATCCCTAGTCTGCTCTCCCTGCAGAATGCCTGGTGGGGGCCTCTGTCCTGGCCTCACCAGCTGCGCTTCTGGCCTGATCTTTGGTCCTGCCCTGGTGCACACCCCGGGGGCTCCTGCACTTTGGAGGTAGCCACAGGACTCCAGAGTCCTGTGGGTGCCTGGGCACTTGCAGGCATCCTGGGTGCCTTCACTTGGGCTGCCATAACACAGTGCCAGAGATAGGCGGTTTAACACAGACATTTATTTCTCAGAGTTATGGAGACTGGAAGTAAGTTCCCGGATCAAGGTGCAGGCTGTTTGGGTTTCAGATGGGGGTGCTCTTCGTGGCTTGCAGACAGCTGCCTTCTCACTGTGTCCTCACATGGGGAAAAGAGACAGTGAGCTCTCTGGTGTCTCCTCTTGAAAGGACACTGGTCCTCTTAGAGCAGGGCCCCCCACCCTTATGGCCTCATTTAACCTTTATTGCCTCCTTACTCCAGATAATCCCATTGGGGATTAGGACTTCATAATACGAATTTACGAGTCGGGGACAAAACTCAGGTCAGAGCCCTGGGCCCACCAAGCATGCAGGCTGTTCTCCTTGCTTTTCTGTTGCAGGCTGCCTCTGCCTCCTTAGGCTTCTCTGAGGGGCCAGCACTAGGCCTGTCCTTGCATAACCCCCAGCCTCCTGGGACCTCCTGTCTGGCGCCACCAGAACTCTTCAATGCTCAGGATGGCCTTTGAGGTTCTGCAGCTCAGCAGAGATCAGTCAGGAGGGGATGCCTGTGTTCCCTGTACTCATCCTGCCAGCACCCCCTAGCCTACCCACATGGTTCTCTGGGGCTCCCCCGACTTGGCTTGGAAAGGACCCGCTGGTACCTGTACCTGCAGCAAATTCCCTTCAGAAATCCCCTCCCTTCCCATCCATAGGTTGTGGCAGGTGATGGGTTTGGCAATTCAATATCCTGTTCAGTCATTTTTGAAATAAACACTTATATAGCATTTTCTAGATGCCAGAAATTGTAGATGCTTTACGCATATTATCTTCTTTAATTCTTACAAGGAATCTTGTTAGAAATGATAATTAGCCTCATTTTACAAATAAATTGATGGAGGCACAGAGAAGTTAGATAACCGGCCCAAAGTCACATGGCTTGTGCATCCCAGCGGCAGAGCTCTGGAGTCAGGACCTCTAACCACTGTTCTGTGGCCTCTCAGAGGCTAGGATGTAGGTGTTAGCACCTCTCTCATGAGTGAGGAAATTGAGGCTCAAAAGAGGAAGTGACTGAACTGAGTTTTCCCAGCCCATAGATGGCACAGCCCAGAGTCTTAAGTTGAGGCTCATGACTCCAAGTCTAGTGCTCTTCCCTCGGTTCCCTCGGTTGGCTTTTGAATACTTTCAAGCACAGTGAAAGTTACAGGACCCCTCTCACACTGACTGCAAACAACTTTTCTCCACAGTGGAGGCCTCTGGAATATCGTGGGTGGGTTTCCAGAAGAATCAACCCCAATTCTCCACCACTCCCCTGGAGTTCAGTCTACATGCATGTCTTTGGAGCTCTTGTCAAACTGAGGTCGGGAGCACCCAGCCACCCATGTCTCCATCTTTCCTGTGCCCCCTGCTGCCTGCCCTCACCACTCCCTACCTTCCACTGTATTCACACCACTGGTACTCATGCTCCTCCCTCATCAGGCTTGACACTTGGCATGAACCAGGAGCTCTGGGCCACGCTGGCCGCTCTGACAGGAGCCACCATGAGAATAACGGCACCAGCCTGCTGACTCCTAGAACGTAAATCTCAAGTCACAGATTGCTCCTCAGCCCCCTACTCCTTCACTCTGCTGACCATTTTACATAAAGATGAGATGGACTGACTGCCGATTAACACCCACTAAAGCGTTAGCTCATGACTGTCTAAAGGTTTTATATTGCCTAGCATCTGCCTGATACTTCGTAAATATTTGTTGAGCTAATGGATGAGTCAGCCTACCAGGGACATTTTAACAGAGGATCCTGGAAGATGCAAGAGCCTTCCCTGAAAGCATTAATCTCTGGTGGTGGGATCTTGGACGTCACACCAGCCACTGTGATTCAGGGTGTTCAGCTGGGTTTGGCATCCTCACCTCCTCATGCCAGACTCCTCCCTGACCTTAGAGGGGGTGCAGCCACTGAGTGAGATCAGTTCATTCATGCTGCATTCATAAATGCGTGGCAGTGATCTCACACCAGCACATGGTAGAGGCCACCAAAGGCCACTCTCATCTTTGGTTCATCTGATTTGTATGTCAGCTGACTGCCCCCAGGCACTTTGTTCCCCGGTACCACGGCCTTGGATGTTGGTAGCCCTACCCTAATCTCCAGGTGGCTGGAATCCAGACAGCCAGCCTGTCCATCACTGGCCATGTGTCTCACCCCTATTCCCACACAACACCTAACCACTTATGCCCTCAATTTCCACACCCTCCAACCCACTACACCACTAACACCAAGCCCGCATAGTTCCAGTTGCTTTAACGAGAGAATGCATTTTTCTCCTTGGTTTTCCTGGAGATCGGTTCCCCCCTGCTGCCCCAAGTGCACCTCTAAGCAGAAGCCCTTCTCAAGACTTCCAGACCAGCAGTTCTCAAAGTGTGGTCTGTGGATGAGCAGCGGAGCATCACTGGGAAACTTGTCAGACATGCAGATTATTGGGCTTCATCCCAGACCAGGGGAGGTCCTGGTGATCCACATTTAGATCCCTTCCAGGTGATTCTGATATAAGCTCAAGTTCAAAAACCTCTGGACAATCAGTGTTCTTTCCTTTGGGAGGTTTCTGGTGAATCCAAATTTCTTCTTGTTATGAAGGTTTCAAGGGCAGTTAAGCTTCTGCCAGTAACCTCCCTGTTGAGCCAACAGAGCATGGGTTGTGCAGTCAGCAGGCCTGGGCTCTGACATCTATGCTGCTTATATGCTAGGCAGCCCTGGAGAGGGTGGTTCACCTCTCTGAGCCTCAGTTTCTAACCCAAACAGTATTCTCTAATTATACTTCCTCCTGTGATTCTCGTGAGTCTTGAGGGAGATCACATCTTTGGAGCTGCTTTAAAAAGTGGAAACCCAGGTCACCTTATGACTTCCAGGCTTCTTCCCTGAGGGGGGCTCAGGTGGTTTCTCTTCTCTCATCTGAACAGACCTCTGGGTACTAAAAGCCTGAGTCCCTGATTGACCAGTGTGGGGAGAGGGATGCAGGCATGTTGGAAAACTGGGCTTGAAGACAGAACCACGTGGGGTGTGAGCAGTGCTGGCTAGAAGCACCCTCTGTATTTAACTTCCCATAAAGCAGTTTTCAGGCTTCCCTGGTGGCTCAGATGGTAAAGAATCTGCCTGTAGTATAGGAGACCTGGGTTCAATCCCTGGGTTGGGAAGATCCTCTGGAGAAGGAAACAGCTACCCACTCCAGTATTCTTTCCTGGAGTTGGGAAGTTCCCCTGGAGAAGGGTATGGCTACCCAGTCCAGTATTCTTGCCTGAAAATCCCATGGACAGAGGAACCTGATGGGCAAAGTCCATGGGGTCACAAAGAGTTGGACAAGACTGTGCAACTAACACTTAAGACAGTTTTCCCTCTGAACAATCAGCTAATCCCTACCACCCTACTGAGTTAACAGCACTTTTCAATATTCTGAACTTCTTTTATTTTTGTACCCCTAGAAACAGAAATTTTCCATAATGGTAACCCTACCTCTCTACAGTTGACGCTCGAAAAACACAGGAGTCAGGGCACTGACCCTCCACACAGTTAAAAATCTGACTATAACTTATAGTTGACCCTCAGTATATGCAAATTTCTCTGTGTTAGATTCAACCAACCTCAGACTGTAGAACTGTTCAAACTGTTCAAACCGTGTTTCAGGGTCAACTGTACATTTTCTTTTTGCACACTAGGTATATTAAAAACATTTTCTAAGTTGTTACATAATTCTCACAATTGTCACCTTAAATGGCTCTAGAATATTCCATGAGGTGCACATGTTATAACTTACTGAACTGTTTCCATACCATGTGTGCTTAGATTGTTTTTAAATTTTTCTTTGTTGTTCTAGCATCTTTGGACATTGCGCTTTTGGATTCTTTTAGAAAAAAATTCCATGTAGTGTGACCATTGGGCCATAGGGTACCAATAATTTTATGGCTCAAGAAGTGTTTCCAAATACTTTCCAAAATACTCTGCCACTAGTAATATTTGAATTTACCAGTTTTCTTACAACCTTGCCATCATTGGGCATTATCGTTATTTATTTATTTATTTTTTATTTAATCAATGTCATGTGACACACCATAGTTTCTACTTACATGTCTTTGGTAACTGGTGATGCCAAACAGTTTTTTCTATGGAGTTTTATTATTTCTGTTCTCTCTTGGGGAAATTTCCTTCCCATCCCCTTTTCACATTCATCTTCACATTTTAATGATTTGTGCCAGCTGTTCATATTGATACTAACTCTCTGATAAGTCTGTCTGCTTATTGATGATTAATAGTTTCTCTCCAGCTCAACCTGTAATCATATAACTCTGTGTACCTCTAACTTAGGATGCTTGGTAAATTCACCATGTTGCCAGAGACTGAGCATTTGGAATACTGCATGTTTAATTTGCAATTAAATGAATTGGCTTCCTTCAGTCTGCAGTCTAGGCAGGAGTAGGTTTCTTAGCACCTGACGTCACAGGGCTGGTGCCAGCTCTGCGGTTGGACCTTCTCTCTCCCTTTCATGCTTTCCCCTTTGCCTCTCAGTTCTTCTGACTCTTTAGCCGAGGAGGAGCCAAACAAGCATATCCTCAAGTTGACAGTGAGCTTCGCTGCCACCATCAGTCACAGGAAGAGAAATGAGCGAGGGGACTGGATCCCCCTCCCGACCTGTCGGGACACTCCTGTCCCTCTCCAAAGTGTCCTTCCTGGTTCCCTGGGCCGCAGGCAGGGCTGGTTGCGTCTACTCACCATTGCCTGTTAGGTCACGGAACACCGAGGATCAGGCGGAAGTTCTGACTCCCAGGCCACGGGGGTGTCTGGCTGGGGCGTCATCTCTCTGTCCCACATGCTTTTCCCTCTGGGGCTGCCCCAGGCCATCTGCACCTCCCATCGTATCCTGAGTGTGGGAGAAGGGTCAGGGTGCTACAGTCAGTGGTCGGGGACTTAGGGATCTGCCCTGGTTTTCCATCTGTCCTGCTTGTTGTGTGTCTGTTCTCAGGCCATGAGCAGTGAGATCCTGCTCAGCCTTGTGCTCAGTGAAGCCGTGCTCTGCGTTGGTGGCCTTCACCCATTTCCACGTTCCTTTCTGTCCTGCCCTCCTTGACATGATGCTTCTAATATCTCTGGACCCGGATTGCTGTGGTGTTTGAAGCTTTTGACTGTATTTGTTTCCTCACTTTCAACTGCCACTCCTTGTTATTGTCGGCTGCCTCTAATTTCTGCCCCCTCTGAAGTCACTGTTTCTAATCCTCTGTGATCTGGGCTATCGGATAACTAACCTGGTTACAATTCTGTCTCAACTATGAGTCATGGCTGCGAGCATGGCTTTGGTGCACGCACTTGGTACTGGCAGTAGCTTTGACTTTGCCAAAGGACCTTTTGGCTCTCTCTTCTATATTCTGAGTCATGTTCTGAAAGGTGAAATTCCCAGATTAAGTGGCACTGCACCATAGCGGGGTAAGTGTAAAAGTGTGGCCCCAAGGGGGAAAGGAGTGGCAGCTGAGATAGGCCCTGGCAGCGTTGCCTGTGTCTGCGAAGTGTGGTGAGTGGGGGCGGGTGGCCCGGGAGGCCCACGTTGGCTTCCTGCAGCACTGGGCCCGGCTGAGTCCTCCTTTCACATCCACAGACAAGCAAATACCCTGACTCCATGGACAATCCCTTCAGGCCCTTAACTCGAGTCCATCACTTGGTGGTGGGTTATCAAGGAACAGTAGCCAGTCACCAAGGTCATAGGTCATGAAAGGGGACCAGCATGGTTAATCCCCAGATTGCTGTGGGTGTGCCCTGAGGGCAGCCTAGCCTCACCTGCCATTTTCTGTAGCCACTGCTTAGCATCTGTGGAAGCTTCGAGATACAGTACAGTGTCTGCTTGTTTTTCTAGTAAAATTGGATTGGTAAGCACTTTCATATACATGAGCTTGTCAGATCACCAAAATATCTCTAAATGCCAAATATATATATGTATACATCTATTTATCTGTCCATCCACCCACCCGTTTAATTTCAAGTAGTTTGTGTTGTTTGTCCTTTTAAGATTGGAGGCTTTTTAAATACCTCTAGTGTGGGTACTTTACTACATTAGCTCTTTAACCTTCACAGCAACCACGTTACGTGGATAAAAGTATTATCTTTTTACATATGAGGGCGGTAGGCTCTACAGAGAGGGGAAGTAATTGTCCCAGGATCACACAGCAAGTAAGTAGAAAGATTGAGATTCAGTGCCAAGACAGGCTGGTGTCAAATAAAGATAAAAATTTTTCTTCTGACAGTTGCTATAATAGAATATCAAAATCAATTATTTTAATGACATCCTCTCAGGAGTTAGAATCTCCCCTATTTCTTCCCCAAAGAAATCAGAATAAGGATGCATGGATCTGCCTTTAAATTCCATTAAATAGTGAGATGGGATCAAAGTCTGCTGCAGCTGTCTATGTATAGGGAGAGGGACAGAAATGGGTCCAAGGAGCTGGATTCCTGGGGCCGCTCTGCCCCCCACAGGCCACTGCTGACATCACTCATCACCCGAGTGCAGCCAGCCCTCTTCTCACTGCTATCTCCCTCTCTTCTCTGGGGGTGCTGCCTGCTGACTACAGCAACAAACACCCCTCCCCCCTAAACTTCTAAGGCTTGTATCAAGTGTGGATCCATGTTTATTGCAAAGGATAGAATATAACTTCTTCAGGATGGATTATATATAAAAATCCTGGATAATGCTACCATATAGCCCACTTGACTTGAAAAACGTTTCAGTCAAACATTGCGTGGTGGGAACCAAGATACTGATAAAGTCACAACTTCCCTGCCATCTCAAAGGATCCTTTGCTGCTTGCTTTGGACTCTGGTGATGGAGCTCATGCTACCGAGTGAACTGGGGCATCTTCAGGAGCCAGGAAGTTTAACTTGCTTCCTTTTAAAGGGGAAGTAGCCATGGAAGGCAATGGCACCCCACTCCAGTACTCTTGCTTGGAAAATCCCATGGATGGAGGAGCCTGGTAGGCTGCAGTCCATGGGGTCGCTAAGAGTCACACACGACTGAGCGACTTCCCTTTCACTTTTCCCTTTCATGCCTTGGAAAAGGAAATGGCAACCCACTCCAGTGTTCTTGCCTGGAGAATCCCAGGGACAGGGGAGCCTGGTGGGCTTCCATCTATGGGGTCGCACAGAGTCGGACACGACTGAAGCGACTTAGCAGCAGCAGCAGCAGCCATGGAAGAGGGGCATAAACAGAGAAGAATCACTGGGCTGAGGTGGTGGGTTGAGGTGAGTAGACCAGGAAGGAAATCATTGTGGGTCAGAAACTTAGATATAAGGGTACAGTGAAGAGATAGACAGAAGGTTTGTTTTTGGTTTTGATTTTTAAATTTTATTGAAGTATAGTTGACTTACAATGTGTTAATTTCTGCTGTACAATAAAGTGATTCAGTTATATATGAGTGTGTGTGTGTGTGTGTGTGTGTGTATTCTTTTCCATTTTGGTTTATCACAGGGTGTTGAATATAGTTCCCTGTGCTATACAGTAGAATCTTGTTTTTTATTCTGTATAATAGTTTGCATCTGGTAATCCCACATTCCCACTCCCCACCATCCCGGCCACCCTTCCTCTCCTTTAGCAACCACAGGTCTCTCTTCTATGTTTGTGAGTCTGTTCCTGTCTCATAGATATGTTCATTTGTGCTGTATTTTAAATTCCACAATGTAAGTGATATCGTATGGTATTTGTATTTCTCTTTTTGACTTACTTCACTTAGCATGATCATTTCTAGATCCATACAAGTTGATGCAAATGGCGTTATTGCGTTCTTTCTGCGCCTGAGCGGCACTGCATCTTCTCTGTGCACCCGTCTGTGGGTGTTCAGGGCTTCTGTGTCTCAGCTTATAAACAGTGCTGCTGTAAACGTGGGAGTGCACGCCTCTTTTCCAATTATTATTTTGGGGTAAGAGGGAAGGTTTCTGAACAGGAAGTATGAGCTTCAGAAATAAATCAGGGTGCAGAAGGCTTCCCCCATGTTTTGATGGGCACCATACAACAGAATGTCCCTCTGGAGGTTTTTAAAGAGGTTTCTGTAAATTTTAAATCCGTAAATATTCACCTTTGCACAACAATCCATTATTTTAACACAATCAAATAAAAAGCAAAGGGAAAACCTTAATAAATTTATATCTATATCTATATTTATGTATCTATATATATATTTTTTAATGAGTAAAAGGAACCATAAAGTCAATACCAAACAGGTTACTTCAAGGAGGTAAACTGGTTTTAGAGGGCAGGTGAAGTTTTTCTTTCAACCTCCTATTTGGTTTGACTTCTTATAATACCATGTTCTACTTTTTTCTTCTTTTAAAAATTTTTTTTTTTTTTTTACTGGTGAAATAGCTGTAGACTTAGAGGAGAGTTGCAAAGAGAGTTCTCATACACCCACCACTCAGCCTCCTATGATGTTAACATGGTACATTTATCAAAACTAAGAATTAATCCTGCAGCAAGGCTACTAAGGAGAACACAGGGACTCAGATTTCCCCCATTTTCCTGCTAACATTCTTATTTGGACCCAGGACCCTGTCTGGGATCATGCACTGCCTCTGCTCCTCAGGTCTCCTTGGTCTCCAGTTGCTGACTGGTCCTCAGCCTCTACCAGTCTCCTGTGACCTTGACCATGTTGGAAAGTGCTGGTCAGGCATTTCGTAGAGTGTCCCTCAGTTTAGGCTCGCTGTTTCCTCATGTTAGATGGATGGTGGTGATGGGTTTGGGGAGAGAAGGCTGCAGAGCTGAGTGCCTTTCCGGTACCTCTGACCGGGGTGCATGAGATGGGCGTGTCTGTTCCCGCTGAAGCTCGCCTTGGTATGTGGTATCCGCCACTTCTCCACAGCAAGCTTGCTGTTTCTCCCTTAGTAAATAGTCAATAGTTGGAGGGGGGGTTCTCTGAGGTCATCGAATGCCTGTTTCTCCTCACCTTTCGCTCGCTCGCCTTAGTATTCCTTGTGGATCTTGCAGTCACTATGGCGGTTGTCGTGCTCTGATGGGGGCTTCTGTTTCCCCCATTCCTTCTCCTTTGTCAACTGGAGTCCTTCTGAAAGGAAGAGTCATCACTTCTCTCCCATTTATTTATTTATTCAGTCTTTTAAAATATGAGTTTGGGCTCATGGACATTGCATTTATTTGTTGGGCTATAGTAAAATATTACAGCTACTTCTTTTATTACCCCAGTTGTTCCAGGTTTGGCTGGTGGGAGCTCTTTCAGGTTAGCTCTTGTGTCCTCTTGACATGATATACTATTTTTATAAATTAAACAGTACAGCAAAGTACAGATAATTAAAATCACTTTTCAACTGCTTTCTATTATGTTGAACCAGTGTTCTATTCAAATGGGAGAGGCTGCTGAGACCAGCCATTAACATCTCAGCTTTATTTGAGTTCCTCAAACAAACCTTTAACAAGTCTGGATGGAATTTTTTTCTTCCTTTTTTTAATAGGGTGCAGTTCTCTTCTGCTACTGTGCTAGAATATAGAATCAGGAATTTGCCTAGCTTATAAACAACTGAAATAGTTTTTTAAAAATCTAAACAGAGAATGACAGGAACTTAATGTTGTTGAAGAGAATCATGAAAACCATGAATCCTGAGTGTTGCCAGAGTGTTTCTTAATTTGGAGAAAAAAAATTACAAATAAATTCCGGGGTATTGTTTTGTCTGGTTTTAATGGTCAAAGGCTGAAAAGAGGACTTCACAGAGGAAAGAACATTTCGGGTTAATTCATCACCAGTAAAGGGAAATTGTTCTTGTTGCTTGTTTATGCATGCTGTGCTGTGGTCCTTAGCGCTGGAGACACCTCTTACGTTGGCAGTCTCTCTGAAGCATTGCCAGAATTCTTTGAGGTAATGATCTTAGCTAGGAAAAATAAATAAGATTTGGTGTCTGTTGATGCCATTTTAGCAGTGCTAGGTTCAAGATCAGCATCTGGGACAAAAATCCAAGGGAAGATTTGTATTTTAGGATGTCTAAACACTGCCCAGTATGTGAGTGGAAAATTCAGCTTCAGACTGGCTGTTCAGGTAGCCAGTTGGTGAACAAGAGTTTGTTGAAACATCAGGTTATCTCTTACCTTTTTGTGTGAAGATTTGAGCCCTAATCGCAGAACATCAAGATTCATTTTTTTGCCAAAGGGATTAACCTCGATGAAATTAATGAAAGTCACAGTCACCCTATTTTTGGAATACCCAAGGAAAGACTTTTTCAAACTTGAATTTCAGTTTATACAGTTGTGCCTTGATACCTCCAAGGTGTTTGTTCCAGGATCCCTGACTGATATCAAAATGCACAGGTGCTCAAGTCCCTTATATAAAATGGCATAATATTGGCATATAACCTATGCACATCCTCCTGTTAAGTAATCTTTTAAATCATCTCTAGATTAGCTACAGTATCTAACACAATGTAAAAGCTATGAGGAGAGTTGCTAGTGTGTGACAAATTCAAGTTTTGCTTTTTGGAACTTTCTAGAACTCAAAATTTTCTTTCAATCTTCAGTTGGTTGAATCTATGGATGCAAAACTTTCAGATATGAAGGGTCAACTGAACACATTTTTTCTGATATTGTGGCTGAAGAGCACATTTGAAACTCTGTAAGGAACCCCTTTCTCAGCAGCATTCATTCTTTGCCAGATCTCCCAGAGATATTACTGGAACTCAAGCTTGACTTAGTAGCAAAGACAACATACACCCACCTCAAATTGACTTTGGGTGGTGAGGTAAATATTCTCTCTCACTTTCTGAAAACAAGTCAGCATTTGTTGTACATTATTTCGCCTTTTTTTTGTCAACATAAAAAAGTGGCATGCAACAGCCTTGATGTTGGAATGAATCTTGGTGATGTTTTAGCGGCCACTGTTGACCTAAGAGAGGAAAGCTGGGGCAGGCTAGCAGATTGGTAGCATGTGAATAAAATCAAGGTTCAGTTTACCTTTTATGGAAAAATAATTTTGATCTAAACTTTCTATAGCCTTGGTTTGTTTTTAGTAATGATATACAATCTGTTTAGAGACTTTAAGTAACATTAAAGAAAGCAGGTGTTTTTGGGGTTTTTGGGGAGGTATTTAATGGAAAGATGTGTATGGGTTGGAAGCTGAGATTCCCATAGAGATCTCTGTGGTTTTGCCCTACTTCTGACATTCTTTGAGAGTTAAGCTTTTTTTTTTTTTTTTGCTTCTTAGCTAAGATTTGTCTCTAAGTCAGAATGGCTTTCCTTTTAATTGGGGGATGTTGTAGAAGTTGCATTAAACTTCAGTTTCCACTCCCACTCCCTTCTCTTGCTCCTCTTCCAGTCTTCTCCCCCTTCATTCACCTCTTCCTTTCCTTCATCTTCCTTCCCCTCCAGTGCCTTTTCCTCATTCATCTTTCTTCCTCTTCTTTTTTTTCTCTTCCTGTTGTAGCAACTGAAATGCATCCAAACTGAAGTGCTTGCAGTTAGCGTCCCACCCTTTTGACAATAAATGGTCCAGGGCATTGACACAGAAGGGTTTTCTCAGTTGAATGTGGAGCAGAAAATCTGTCAGAGTAGGAGTGGGGAGAGGAGATGTGTAGGTGGCGGGGATCTGCATGTGTGGGGCACTTCTTAGGGGAGGCATTTGTAAAGGTGGGTCAGCAGGTGCTAGATGCCAGGGAGAATCCAAATTCAGTGTTTTTATGATTCACATCCAGAAGAGACTTCTAGGAACTGGAAGGTGTCTTTCTTGAGAAATGTTTCAAAGTTGGATGGATGTTGATCTTGATAACCTGTCCAGGTTGTCTTCTGGGTGCCTTAAATTGCTTTTCTGTGAAATGGGAGCATTGATCTTGGCTTTTCCCAGCAGGTTCCTGACCCCTTGTGGGTCAGGGGAGGGCAGCCTGGGTCAGAGGCCGCAGCATGGGGAGGAGCCAGGGTGCTTGGGCTATAACCAGGCTCTGCTGTTTCCTGGGTGTGTCATTGTCAGTGTGCCGATCACTTCTGAAGACCTCAGTTTCCTCATCTGTGAAATGGGAGAGTTTGGTTTCTCAAAATGGGATGCATTAACTCAATTCAAAATTGTGTCCCCTCTTTCCCCCATGCTCTCACCCCTGACACTTAGCACTTTTGGCTCTATGTTTTTTAAAAGCAGGGCCAACCATAGCATCTGACAAAAAGCAGTTTCTCAGAAATACTGTTTAATGAATGAATGTGTGGATGAATGAGTGCTTATAATCAGGGCCGCCAGGTATGGCTGGGCTTTACACAACTCCGGGGTAAAGGGACACCTCAGTTCATGAAGACTGCGATGGGAAATCGTGACCCAGGAGTTGTGTGACATGGTGGCCTGCTCCCAACGGACAGCATTTCATGACCTGAAATTGCCAAGGAAAATGTGAGGCTCTTGGAAGATGTGTTTTCCTTTATGCCTCTCTGCCTAGTTTCATTTTCTAGAAGGTGCAGAGCAACCACGTGGGTTCTCCATCTCTCTCACCTTACAGAGTCACTGGTCTTGAGTGTTTTCTGGTTAGCAGCAGCCATGGGGCTACATGACCTGCTAAGAACCTACAGCTGGACATCCCGATCAGCAGACACTTAGCATTAACAGAACCAGAAGAACTTATGACATAATCTGATTTTTCACTTTCTTCTTTTAGAAGCTGTATTTTGGAAGCTAAAGAACCAAAGAACCTCTCACTTTCTAATCCAAGAAAATATTGATGCTTCAGGCAGAAAGCAAATTCTTCGTCAAGTGTATTTAAAAGAGAACAATACTTTCTTAGAAGATGCGTAATTATTACAGTTTTTTACGAGTTCATCTGTGTGCCTATTATAGTTACCTCGTGTGTCCCAGCAGTACTCACGGGGACCCCATCCTTGGGAAACACTAGATAAGTTCTGAACATCCCTGTGACTTTGGATGGAGGCTCTTATCACTTAATAGGTTCATACCGCCCCCTGGTGGACATCCCTGCTCAGCTCGACCGTGAAATTCTTGGGCTTGAGTCAATTGGAAATGGCCTTTCCAGCCACGCTGCTGTGGTTCCTGCTCCCCACGACCTTCTTAATTTTCTCTGTGTTTTATGTTGTTTTCTGTTTATTTCTCACAACTTAACCGATGAAGCTATCAGAGGACAAAGAATGAAGGGAGGGTGGAAGTCGGGACCCAGAGTTAAGAGTTTTGGTTGCAGGCACTTCTCCAACTCAGCAGGTGGCAGTGCCAATCTGCCCGACATCTGCTGTTCTGTAGGTCACAAGCGTGGGGAGAGGTGATTCCCAAGGCTCCGTGAAGCAGCATAATGCAGTGTGGTGGTGTCTGGTCAGCCTGGGTTCACATCTGAGCTTAGAACTTGAGTTCAAGTTACTTCACCTCCATGAGCTTTAGCTTTCTGATCTGTCACCTGGGATAATGATGATATGGCCGTCCTGGGCATTATGGTGAGTATCAGACAGGAAATGCATGCAAAGCCCCAGCTCTGGGCCTGGTTAGCTTGTTAGTATGCTCAGTTTGTGGCAATGGCTGTTTTCCTTCACGCCATTATGATCTTCCAATGATTTGGTCCTGAAAGCTTGGCTGCTGAAGAGAGCAAGTCAATTTCTAAAAGAGAATAGGGATAGTAGCACAGTGCTCATTTAGCATTTGAAAAGATTCTAACAGGATTTATTCATTTCTGTTTTCTAGTGGGCAGTAATTCGTTTCAAGAAATGGAGTCAGAGCCACCCATCATCAACCACATGGATGTCGTCACATCCCATCTATGAATGAAGATGCCGTCAGAGACCAGGGTCAGTGATGTAAGAAATTGCATTCACCTGAGCCCCGATCAGGGGGCGAAGACTGGTGGATAATGGTGTTCTCTACCTTTCACCATACAACTAAGACTCTGCTCCCTGTTCCAGAGCAGAGCCAGGCAGTCTGGGTCCTGTGCCCAGCCTCCTCCTCCTTCTGCATTTCTGTTGTCTCTTCTGTTTTGCAAACACATATAGTACTTACTATTTATGTGCTGACCTGAGTACTTTACAGGAATAAACTAATTTCATCCTTCTGACCACCATGTGGACTAGTTCCTGTTATACCCCTTTTACAGATGGGGAAAATGAGGCTCAGAAGAGAATTCTGTGCCTTGCCATAGCCACCAGCTAGTAAGAGGCAGGACTGGACATGGCCTGCTCTCTTCCTTCTCCTTGATCCTGCCTCCCTTTTTCACGCCCATGCATGGCTAAGGGTCCCGTGGGCTTGGGGGAACCAGTAAGTTTCTTTATTACCCATCAGCTCCTTCACAGTTTTTCTTAGTAATATCACTGTGGGTCCTGGTAGCCACTGGAAGGCACCCCACAAGGAGGGACCAAGTCAGGGCTCTGATGACGCTCAGTCCTGATGTTTGCCGTCAGGAAGGCAGAGTGACACCGAGGTTGGGCATATCACAGTGCATGCCTCTTAGGTTCTGCTGGGGGATGGTTCTCCTCGGGCCTCTGGTGTTTCCCCGTGGCTGGTGCTTCCCCATCTGTCCTGTTCTCTGGACTGTCTTTACTAGGATATTTGTACAGCAAACATCCTTGCTAGAAGAGAGAGTCTTCCTCTGGAACAGAGAGCTTACTGCCCACTATAAAATATTTGGGTTTCTGTAGCTCAGTGTTGTTCTCCTGTAATGCAACCCACTGTGTGTACAGGCGTTAGCATGGTTCTCTTTATGTGGTTCTGTGTGGACTGGAGCCTCCCTGGTGGCTCAGATGGTAAAGAATCTGCTTGCAATGTGGGAGACTCAGGTTCAATCCCTGGATCAGGAAGATCCCCTGGAGGAAGAAATGGCAAGCCACTCTAGTATTCTTGCCTGGAGAATCCTCATGGACAGAGGAGCCTGATGAACTAAAGTCCATGGGGTCACAAAGAGTTAGACACGACTGAAGTGACTTGGCATGGCACGATATGGGGACTGGGGCTTAGGAAACGGGCAAAAATGCTACACTATTGCTGTGAGTGATAAAATTCTGTGTCTCTGATCCAGGAGTCTCCTGTCTTCTGGCAGCATCCATGAAAATGTCAGGCTAACTAGTGAGCTGGTAAGTAGGCACGTCTCAGACCTTTCACGGGTTTTGAGGTATTCTAGGCTATCAGATCAGATCAGATCAGTCGCTCAGTCGTGTCTGACTCTTTGTGACCCCATGAATCGCAGCACGCCAGGCCTCCCTGTCCATCACCAACTCCCGGAGTTCACTCAGACTCACGTCCATCGAGTCGGTGATGCCATCCAGCCATCTCATCCTCTGTCATCCCCTTCTCCTCCTGCCCCCAATCCCTCCAAGCATCAGAGTCTTTTCCAATGAGTCAACTCTTTGCATCAGGTGGCCAAAGTACTGGAGTTTCAGCTTTAGCATCATTCCTTCCAAAGAAATCCCAGGGCTGATCTCCTTCAGAATGGACTGGTTGGACCTCCTTGCAGTCCAAGGGACTCTCAAGAGTCTTCTCCAACACCACAGTTCAAAAGCACCAATTCTTCGGCACTTAGCCTTCTTCACAGTCCAACTCTCACATCCATACATGACCACAGGAAAAACCATAGCCTTGACTAGACGAACCTATCTGCCCTTAAAAGAGGTGGAGGGAAAAAGACCCCTGAGAGTATAACACAAGCATTACAAAGGTGGATGCTTTCTGAGTAGGAAAAGCAAAGACTTTCAGAGGATATAGCCTGTGGGTGTGGCTTAAAGGAGGCAGAGGGTTTTGATGGGCTCAGAAGCTGGGCAAGGGCGTTCTGGGCAGAGGGGACAGAGAGAGCAAAGGAAGCAGGTATGAAAGCCAGGGTGAGCTCAGGGGACCCAATGCGGCCATCAGGAGCGCTTGGACGGCCGCACTGGACAGCCTCCTCTGCCATTCTGGAGTCACCCTTCTCCATGCTGCTGTCTGCCTGGGCGGCCGGCCAGTTCCTTTACTGTGGCAGAGCTGGCTGATGGGAGGTACCAGTGGGAGGTCAGGCAGTGAAAGGAGACTGAGGTTTAGGGTATGGATCTTTCTGGAACAAAGTCACTGTTCCTCTCCTGAGGCTTCTACCCAACTCTGTGCTCGTGGCTTCCTCTAGACCCTGTCTGCCCTCACCCTTTCAAACCTCGTGGGTAGTACCAAGCTCCACAACAACTAGCCAGGTGACCATGCTGACCGTGTGGTTCCCCCGCCGGCCCCCTGTGAAGAGTCATCCCCATGGGAACACACACTTCTTCCTAACCTGATTTGGGTGGGCCAGTCTCCCTCTTGGGACATGAGCGGCCGAGGGGGACAAGGATGTTAGGTCCCGTCACGGAGGGAGTGTCATGAGACCTGACCAAGAATGGTCTCCTAGCTTCATGTAATCAACCTCCATTCTTCCTGTAAAGTCCACTCAGGTGACCCCATCCCTGGAAGGACTCCCAGGACCCCTGTGCTCCCCCAGTCCATGGCCTTGATTGGCTGCATTTCATCTGCCACCTCCCCTGAAACCCCCAACTGTAGGTGTTTAGTTGATTTCCATTTCTCTCACAGTGCGTGCAATAGATGTTTGCTGAGTGAATGAAGAAATGTATGGATGGATGATGTGTGGACAGAGGGGTGAATATCATCCTATATCATTGAAGGTTTGGGGACAGGGGAGTGATAGGGACAGAAGCACAAATGCAGCCTCTGCCTTCTCCCTGGGAAGACAGCATATGGGCATGTGATGTCTCTAACTGTCAAAGACCACCTCTGCAGAGATGCCTGGCACATACAGTGGCTGTGACAGGTGGTCAGACAGGAAGACCCTCACCCTGCTCTGAGCTGGGAGAAATCAAGGAAGGCTGCCTGGAGGAGGTGGAGCTGGAGCTGGGCAGTGTAGGGTGGTGTCTTAACTCACTGCTAGGACAGAACACTGGAGACCGGGTGGCTTAAACAACCAATGTTTATTTCTCACAGTTCTGGAAGCTGGGAAGTCTAAGATCAAGACCGGCCCATCTGGTGCCTAGTGAGGCCCTCTTCCTGGCTGTGTCCTCATTGGAAGAAGAGGCTCTTTGGTGGTTCCTGTTAGGGGACTGATCCCATCGGGGGGCTCCATCTTTATGACCTAATTGCTTTGCAATCACTATCACATCGGGGGTTCAGATTTCAACATATGAATTTGAGGGAAGCATGGAGACTGCAAGGTAGGAGGAGTCAGGCTTCCTAGGGCCTTGAACTAGGGAATTTGGAATTTATCTCAGAGGCACCAGAAAGCCATTGAAAATGTCCCAGTGCAGCTTCTTACTTAAAACAAAGAAAACCAATGAAAATCAGGCTGGAGGAAGGAGTGTCAGTTTCAAAGTCAGGCAGACCTGAATCCAGCCTTGCTGATTATTCTCCTCTCCAAGCCTCAGTTTCCTTTTCTAGAAAATGGGACTTGTAATAGTTATGCCCCAGGGCTGCTGTGAAAGAATAATAGAATGAAAGCAACATGCCCATCAGGGTGCTGTGTGTGTGGAAAGTGCTGGAAGATGATGACGATGATGATTCCTACTGCGGCCTTTTTGTGTTTTGTTCTGTTTGGGGAACGCGCTTTGACAATCATACGCATTGTCTGCAGTGGTTTTGGCTGTTATGATTGTGGGTAACAGAAGGAGGAATCATGCAGCCGTAGAACTCTTTTTTTTTTTTCTGGCCTGAAAGAATTAGCTAGTGGACTATTATTACCACTATCTGGGGCCTTGACCCTGGAGCCTGGCAGGGGCTTGTTTTTACAGCCTGAAATAGTCTGGCATTTGCCTTTCCAGCGGGCAGGCTGCCAGGTCAAAGAGTGTGTAACCACCCAGCCTAACAAAACAAAACTATTTTTACCTTGGGGGGCCCAAGAATGCATCACGCAGTTTGCAGGCCAGCCCCACCCGGCCCGGCGGCGCGAGCCAGTCGCCAGAGCAGGCCGGCCGGTCTCCTGCAGGCGTCAGTGGGCCCCTTGGAGACCAGTTTCCCTGGCAGGGAGGCAGGTGTCCTAGAAAGTCCCAGAGTGGCCCACCCCCACCTTCTCCCAGCCAGGAACTAGAAGACCAGGATTCTCACTCGGAGAGATTCTGGAGACATCAGGCAAAAGGCAATAGAAATAGATTAGATATCACCTAATCTAATATGAATCAAAGCAGTACTACTGCAGATAGTAATGCCTGCCACTTATTGAAGTTCTGCTGGGTCTCAGGCTTTCCAAGCATCATCTCTTATCTTATAATATCATAGGGGTATATTGTAATATTTCTATGGGGTGTGGCCCCCATTTTTCTGATGTGGAAACCGAAGCTCAGGGAGGTTAAATATCACTTGCCCAGGGTCAACCAGATAGGAAGCGGTTTGACCCCAGGCTGCTGGCTGGGCTGCGTGGTGAGTGCCCCTCTTACCTCCCTTGTTACCGGCCCTCGCTGCCGGGGGATGAGAACGGGGAGGAGCTGGGGAGCTAGTCCTCGTCCTGGTCTTCCCCTGACCCAGACCTCGCATCAGTGGCTCCTTTGTGCCTTGAAGTTTTTATGGAGAGAATAATGCTTGTGCTCCTGGCCGTGTAGGGCTGTGATAACAGGGAGGATGGAAAGGTTTAGCAAGTGACAGCAACATGTTGATATCAGCCCAGAATGCCCCCACACTGAGGGCGTGCGAGTCACCATGGCTGAATCTCCAGTGGACTGGGGTTGAGGGGCCCAGGTCAGAAACCCGCAGAGCTGAACCTCCAGGCTACCATAGAGAAGTCCAGAGAAGGCTCGTCTTTCTCCCTCCCTCTTCTCTTTTTTACTTCCTCATACCCTGTTTTCTCTTCTTCTTCCTTTCCTCATTTTCCTTTCTTTCCTCCCCCACCCTTCCCTTCTTTCTGTATCCTGGTAGGATGTAGCAGAATGGTTTGCCAGCAGACAGACACCTGGAGTAGATGTGGCAGCATGGTCTCTGGAGTCTGCCTTTGATCCCCCTTCCCAGCCATCTACTTCGCATCCTTCGGTATACAGCTCCAACCTCCCCTCTGCCAGGCAGCCTTTTCTGACTTCTTTCACATGTGTTCCCTTCCACCCGGCCTCCTGTCATATCCACACTCTGTAAATACAGGGCACCTCAGTGGAAGTGACTTCTTAGTGATATGAGACAATTCAAGCGTCCATGCCGAGTCTTTCCAACTGGATTAAAGTCTCCTTGAGGGTAGGGGCTGAATCTTATGTTTCTTTATGTCACTTCACATCACTCCTCTGCCCTTAAACCTTCAATGATTTCTTACTGCATCAGGGTCAAGTATTCATCTATTTATCCATCCATCTGTCCATCCATCCTTCCACCCACCCACCCATTGTTCATCCATTCACTCATCTGTCTATCTAACCACCCACCTATCCATTCATCCATCCATCTATACCTGTCCACCTATCCATCTACCCATCCATTCTTCCATCTACCCACCCATCTGTCTCTCTGCTCACCCAACTGTCTACCCACTCACCCATCTGTCCGTCTACTCAACTACCTATCTGTCCACCCATCCATCCGTTCATCTCTCCATCCATCTACCCACCCAACCATCCATCTACCCATCCATCCACCCACCCATCCATGTACCCATTCATCCATTTACCCACCCATCCAGTCATTGACCCATCTGTCCATCCACTCATCCATTTATCTACTCATCTGTCCATCAACGCATTCACCCATCATTCATCCACTCACCCACCCATCTGTCATGCACCCATTCAATGAATACTTACTGAGTCCAGGGTTAGAGATGTGGAGATATATTAGCCTGTACCAAGGAATCTTGAGAAGGAGGGAAGCAGTTACAATGTTAATTGTATTGGATGTAAGGATGATAAATTTTATGAATAAGAAGGTTATGAGAGTCAGAGAAGCCCATACTCTGCCACTTCTCACCTGTAGGACTTGGTTGAGTCAGTTCCTTCCCTGGGCCTCAGTTTCCTCATCTCTCCAATGGGGATAGTGGTAGCTCCCCTCCCACTAGGTTGAAGTGAGGACTCACTGTGCTGATGCGTGTGAGGTGCCTGGCCCTCACTCTTTTTTTTGCCACATTAGTTCCTCACAGGCAGGGGCATGTGGGGGTGAGATCACTGTGGAGAAGCACTGGCTGCCTGTTGCTGGTCCAGGGGAGCTGAGAGTTTGGGAATTCAAATCATCCGTCATCAAGCGGGTTGTGAGCACTGTGGTCCCAGAGATGCTCTGAATCAGACTTCAATTCGATCAGTCTTTTTTATTTCTCTCCTGCCTCTGGTCTGTAAAATACATTTTTAGGGAGAGAGAGGGAAGTTTCCCCTTTTCCTGGACGAGCCCCAAGCTTCACCTCACAAGCAGAGAATCTAAAGCCCATAGCAGGACAGCAGAACCTGCTGGGGTCACGTTTAAAGTTCAGATCCAGCTTTTGGTTCATCTATTAATACTTGCTTTTGCTGTTGTGAGGAGGCAGAGGATGGCAAAATCACCAGGGGCCGGCTCCTTGCATCCCCCGATTCCCCCCATTTTCTGAAGGACACTCCTTGCCACCTTGGTCTGCATGCACCATTCCACAGCTCCCGGAACCAGTTCAGTTTCCTTGGAAGCTTTGGAATTGTGTCTTCCCAGTGCATGGGGGGAAAATGCCTTCCCTCTTGAGCAGCAGCCCAGCTACCTGAACAGAGGGACCCTGGATTCTGGACAGGAACGGTGGCAGTGTGTTCCAAGAGGTTTCCCAGGCGCTATTGGAATAAACGCTAACATTTGTCCTGGGCCAGGCCTTTTGCTGCCTTTCCTGTTAGGCTTGTTGATGGGAAATGAGCCTTTGGAGATGAGAAAGGGGGAGGGTGCGTATTGCCAGAGCTGTGAGTTTCTCAGTTCTGAGCCTGAATATGAAGCAAGGTTTGAGATTTGTACTTATCCAGGCTTTCTCTCTCTTAAAATTTTATTCTTTTTACCATTGCTGAAATGGGACACAAATTATTATTAAAAAAAAGAAACAAAACCAACAACCCTGTTTTTTATAATGGCACAGGTTTATGCTTAGTTAGAAAAACAGCCTTTGAAAATGCAATTTCCCCTGTTCCATGATAGTACCAGGGGAAGGAAAAAAGTGGAGAAATCTGAACAACCCACCAATGTCCTGAACTTGAAAAAAACCAGAGTGTACTTTCAGAACCTCTGTTTGTTTGCCTCTCTCACCTCCACCTTTAATCAGGAATCCAAGCCTTGTGCTTTAGAAACTCTCAAGCATTAAGTCGAACAAATGCTGGATGGTTATGAGGCTGTATCATCAGGCTGCCCAATTTTCTCTGAACAAAGGAGCAGCAGTGTTTTCTCTCTGCACCATCAGCTCCAAGTGTCAATCAGAAAACTGGCCTGAGGCATGATTTGGGATTCCGTGAAGTTTGTGTGCATAACTAAGTCCAAGTGAGTATTTTCAGGGAAATGAAGTAAGGAGAGTGGGGACTCCTGGGGCAGGTGTGGGAGGTCAGGGAGGCATACTGTTGGCACTGCCTCTGCCATGCCCTCCCTGCAACCTTGGGGAAACCACTCACTGTGACCTTGGATAGTCTGCTCTCTCACTGTGACCTTGGAGAGGTCGCCCACTGAAACACTGAGGTGTTCACGTTTCTCCCCTGAGCCCCAGCACCTCATTTTCCTGTCTGAGAAATGGAATAGTTACAGTAATTCTGCTTCTAATCAGTTTACCCTGTGGAAATATGTCAATCCAGGCATATGTACAAGGAGTTTTTAAAAATTGCATTTTTTTTTGTAATTGCAAAAAATAGGAAATGATTTTAGAGTCCATGAAGAGGAGGATGGTTGAATACATCACAGTACATTCCTACAGTGGAATGCCAGGAAGTGTTAAAGATGGCCAGGGATAATTCTTACAAATGTAATATTAAATAAAAGAAGCCAGACACAAATGAGGTCCAAATCAGGAAAGCCCCAGCCATGCTAAGGTGATGATATTTGGAGGTGGGAGCTTGAGGAGGTGATTCGTGTTCAGTGAGGTCATGAGGCTAGAGCTCCTGACGGGGTTAGTGTCCTGGCAAGACGAGACCAGAGAGCTTGCGCTCTCTCTCTACCATGTGAATATCTCTCTACCATGTGAATATACAGTGGAAAAGGTGGCCATCTGCATGTCATGGAATCACCAAAGCCCACCATGCTGGCACCTGCATCTTAGACTCCCAGGCTCCGGAAATGAGGGAGATAGATTTCTGTTGTGTGAGCCTCCAGGCTAGTTTTACGGCAGCCTGAGATGACTAATGTACGTCCCTGTTGTATGAATTCAAGTGCATGAAGTTCAGTAACAGGCACACTGAGCTTTGGTGTTACAAGTCAGGGGAGTGGTTACCAAAAAGAAGCACGAGAGGGCTTTGGGATCTGGTCCTGTTCTGTCTTCATCTGACTGGTCGTCACATGGGTGCCTTTACTTTGTGAAAATTCACTGAGCCTTGTGTTTTAAACTTGTACATTATTATGGTGCATGTTATATTTAAATGAAATTCCCATAAAGAAAAAAAAAACCCGCCCAATTAAAAATGATTATCAATAAGAGCAAAATGCTCATGAACAATATTTCAGTCATTTCTCTGTTACTGGTATTGAGCCCAGTGTCTGGACTGAACCAGGGCTGTGGGAGGGTCAGGGGAAAGTGAGAGGGGTGCAGCTAGAAAAGCTTTGGGGAGTTAGATTGAAAACTTAGACTCTGTTCCATGGCAACAGGAAGCCACAGAAGATTTGAACTAAGAAGCTTGTGAAGTGCTTTCAGTCCTTCCCCGTTTTCCCCTTTCTTCCATCTTGCCTTCCGGGAAGAGGGACTCTGATCAGTATGAGTAAAGGCAGAGCCTTGGTAGACCTTACGAGCAGGAGGTTTCGTTGCGGGGCGCGGCCGCTGGTAGTGACACAAAGGTTTGCTGGCCCTGTGGTTGTTTTATTTGGAGAAGTCTAGAGCCAGTGATGGAGAAGGCAATGGCACCCCACTCCAGTACTCTTGCCTGGAAAATCACAAGGACGGAGGAGCCTGGAGGGCTGCAGTCCATGGGGTTGCTAAGAGTCAGACACGACTGAGCGACTTCACTTTTACTTTTCACTTTCATGCATTGGAGAAGGAAATGGCAACCCACTCCAGTGTTCTTGCCTGGAGAATCCCAGGGACGGGGGAGCCCAGTGGGCTGCCGTCTATGGGGTCGCACAGAGTCGGACATGACTGAAACGACTTAGCAGCAGCAGCAGCAGAGCCAGTGAAGCCCTTTATATTCTAGATCCAGAAGTTTGCCAAGCCCTTCCCAGAGCACCTGAGACCATGGAGTATCAGGGAGGCAGCGGTGCACAGGGCGGGAATCAGGGAGAAGAGTCCAAGGTGGGTGGGGTGGGTGACTCAACTGGAGAAGGGAAGAGTATTTTGCAGCTTTGTCCAGGACCTGAGCTACTCGGGGTCGTCTTCTCACATGCTTTCCCTCTGGGATGTGGTGGTGGTCACCTCAGCCCTGGGGTCATTGAGGAGCATGCACGTGGTGTAGACCCACGGCCGCTGGCTGGTGCTGCAGAGCAGGTGAGAGGGGCCCGGGTCCCAGGGTGGAGGCGTAGTGGGGGCTGGGATGAGGAAGGTGTCTGGAGATGAGGGAAGGAGAGATGGGCAGTGGGTGTCAGGGCCGAGGAGAGGCAAAGTTGAGGATAACTAGAGGTTTCCAGTTTGTGTGGCTGGGGGGTGAGTGTGGGGATGGTGAAGCCATTGGGCCAGAAGAAGCTGAGGAGGGAAGGGCTGGCCTGGGGAGGAAGGTGATTAGATTGGGGTCATGGCCACAAGTCCATCCTTGCTCAGGGTGGTGACATAAGATGGGAAGCCCAATATCAAGGGGGGAGGAGAAATCAGTTCTGCCACTTTTGGCTTTGAGGGAGGCACCTTGGTGTGTCTGCTGTTACTTATGGCTCTGGCACCTGCAGAGGTCTCTGCCAGGGTCAGAGCTTATCACTAATGATGAGTGAAAAGTACCTGATTCCTGTGTCCCACTCTGCTCCCAACTCCCCTAATTCCTGCACCCCACACTGCTCATAGCTCCCCGCATGGCCCGAAGAAGCCACTGTCTGGGGACCTCAGGGCAAAATGTGAGGGCCTATCTGTCATGGAAGAGATCCTGGGTGCCGGCTTGCTTCTTCCTGCCACGTGACCCTGGGCAAGACCCTTCTCTTACCGTGGCCTCAGATTCCCCACGTGTATGGTGGGGAGGTAGGACCAGAGGATTTCTGAGATGCCAGCAGGTGTTCACCCCCAGCAATGATAACCCCTCCCAGCTGCACCCCCCCCACCATGGGGGCTGTTGAAGGAGGGACAGGTCGGACCCCGGAGCCTTAATGATGGAAGTCCCCTCTGTGGTCACAGGGGCTAAGGCAGGGCTGTCCCTCGGCCTCATAGAGCAAATTGAATTTGTGTTTGAAAATGTAAGTGATCGAATAGAATTTAAAAATTCCAAATTGGTTGTGGAGACAAATGAATGGCATAGGAGGAAGGGAAGAGGAAGGGAGGGAGTTGCTGGCGGCAGCAGCCTTAAGCATTAGGAGACTAGCCTCTAGGACTTCTGCTGGGAATGGATCGCTCTGTCCTCCTTGCGTCCCAGGAGCTGAGGAGGAAAACCTCCCCCAGGTCTTCACCCA
The DNA here is from genome assembly GCF_029407905.1 of Bubalus kerabau. Lineage (NCBI taxonomy): Eukaryota > Metazoa > Chordata > Mammalia > Artiodactyla > Bovidae > Bubalus > Bubalus kerabau. The sequence continues at coordinate 19,549,003 of NC_073643.1, forward strand.
GAGGGGCTGGCAGCCAGGCCACAGAAACTGTTCTAGCTGCTGGGATGTGAAGCACCCAGGCAGCATATCTGCTTGGACCTACCAAAGAGCCCCAGGAGAAATGTACTCTGCAGCCGCGGGCTGGATCTTGAGCTGTCCCCGTCCGTGTTAGGACACTGTGGGGACAGGGCTTTCCGTATTCCCAGCTGCTGGGGAAGCATCCTTAGCTGAGCAATTGCCCCTGAGGGTCACAGTGAATTTCCTCCTGCTGTTCTTGTAACAAGACATTCTGAGACTGGGTTTCTGTTTTTCAAAGCATGAAAGTCTACAAACTGGTACTTTAAAAATTACTAGTAGTCTCATCTCTTTCTTTTCTTTCTTTTTCTCTTCTCTTTTCTTTCTTTTGTTCCATAGATGAGCAAAAACTCATCTGAATAATCTCAGAAGTCCAGAACAATGGGATGGTGAAATCATGGCATGATAATGTTGACTGCATTCATTCATTCATCACATATTTATGGAGCATCTGCTACTTGCCAGGCCCTGTTCAGGGTGCTCAGCATGCAGCAGGGAGCAAAACAGACAAAAATATGTCCTTAGGAGTCTTATATCCTGATTATAGGGTGGTGAGATATTAAATAAAACAGTAAGATAGTTAAAGTGTTGGGTTGTAATAAGTGCTGTGAAGAAAGACAAGAGCAGGAAGTAGGACTGTGTAGCTGGAGAGCTGGTGGAGTTGGTGTGGGGGTGTCTAGTTTTAGGTGGTGGGGTCAGGGATGGCCTCATTGGGAAGGTGACATTTGAGCAAAGGCCTAAAAGAGGTGAGGTAATGAGTTGTGGGGTCTGGAATTCCAGGCAGAGGGCACAGCCACAGAAAAGGTCCTGAGGTAGGAGTATGCTTGGTGTGGCTTTGGAGTAATGGGGGTACTGGAATGGGGGATAGCGGGGACCAGGGCAGGAGGATAGGAGGAGTGTGGGGTACTCCTCATAGGCTGTGGCAGGGGCTTGACTTTCAGGGCCTGTGAGATGGCAGCCAGGGGGTTGTTGAACAGAGGAGGGCTGCTGTGGGACGTGCATTTATAGAAGGATCAGTCTGAGGGTTCTGTGGAACACAGGCTCTTGGGGAGTGAGGGGAGCAGCAGGAAGACCAGGGAGACGCTCCTGAGATGACCCAGGGGGAAGAGGGTGGGGGCTCAGACACAGTGGGAGCAAGGAGTCAGACTGTGACGTGACCCAGACAGTGGATGTGATGTGCTGACCTGCACGCGCATATGGGGAGAAGAGGGGAGTCGGAGGTCAGGGGCACAGAGGTCAAGGGGTCAGTTTGAGAGTCTGTTACAGCCGAGTGGAGATCTGGAGAGGGGCCTGGAGCTCAGAGGAAGGGAGCACATTTGGAAATGGTTAGTGGTCAGGGAGCGGTGTGGAGTCACCTGGGAGTGAGCACGGGTGGATACCAGGTGAGTCCAGGCCTCTAGATTTAGAGTCAAGGGTGAGGAGGCCCCATCCCCACGTCGGCGCGCCCAGGAAGTGAGAGTGAGGAGAGGTGTGCGGCCTGCCATCTTCAGGGACCGCAGGGTCTGGGGCCCCCGATGGGTTGGACGTGATGTGGAGCCCGTGTTGGGCCAACTTCCCAGGAGGAAGCCTGAGGAGGAATCTACAGGCAGGAGGGCAGTGGGGCGGGGGGTGTCTTGGGACCCCGTCCTGTGAGGGAGCAGAGGTGCAGGCCCGCAGGGAGGGAACTTGAGCTGCGGGGCAGTCACAGCAGAGGCCTTGGCGGATTCCGTGGGGACCAGGTTCAGGCAAGAAGACCTTGCATGGACCGGTCCCTGGTCGTGGCCCCTCTGGAGGGTGAGGCATGCCCTGGAGCCAGGCAGCTCCCTTCTGCCCAGGGCCTTTCCATAAGGGACCCCCTCTGGGCTTCTCCCAGACCAGGAAGTGAGTCCTGACAGAGCTGAGGGTGCAGCCCAGTGCCTGCCCGCTGAAGCCCCTGACTGGGGGATATTGGCCAGGCCCTTGTAAGACAGTGGCAGGCCAGGGTCTGTTACAGGAGTTGGTGAGTTTGGGGTTCCCTGGAGAGTCAGGACTGAGGGAACCCAGCTGCTGTGATATGACCGGTTTCCAGGTTAAGTTTTCCATTGTGTTCCATAGTTTTTGCAGCTGAATTTTGTAAAGTGAGATAGCCTGGTTCTAAAGACCTAAAGGAGGGGCCTCACTGAAGTCAAGGGGACAGCGAGCGATGCGGAGCGGAGACCCTGAGGAGATTAAAGGGAGGAGCCAAGGGCATCCGGCCAGAGTGTCAAGTGGCTGCACACCCTGCATGGACTAGTGCAATGAGGGTGATCCTTGGGAACTTCCAGGAAGGCCTGGGAAGGACATCTGTTGAAATGTGGCTCTCTATTGTCAAGGAGACAGAGGTTCAGATTATCATCACTCTGGGAGAATAGGGAAGGTTGAAGAGTGACCTTCTGAAGGCCAGGGAATTGCCAGCATTAGAGTTTCACACCTTTCTTCATGATTTTCCTGTTTGGTTGATTGGGTAGCCAGGTTTATGAGGATGGAGCCATTTTGTAGCCAGTTCAGAAAATCACATCACTCTCTCTTCCCCCAGATTCTTACAACAACACATAGAAATGCATGATTGTTGGTGACCTACATTAGGACTTTGGTGCCAACAGATCTTGCCTCTGCTGTACTTGAGCTTGTGTGACTTTGGGTAAGTCACTCACCCTCTCTAAGCCCCTGCTTCTTCATCTGTAAAGACAGCAATATCTACTTTATGGGGTTGCTGTAAGGATTTAGGTGGGAAAGCACCTGTGAAGGCATCTCTCTTCATCCTTGGCATTTAGGAGGCTTTGAAAGATCTCAGTCCCCTTTCTGTCACGGCAGTTAGGAGCCCCTGATTTGGGGCTGAAGGGATGTGCCGGTTTCCCTGGCTCCCAGGGAGAGGAAGGTGCTTGGGTGCAGTGTTCCAGGAACCTCCCACTTGGGCCAGTTTCTTATTTGTGTCAAGACCATTCTCTTCCACTCCATCCTCGATTCCTGTCATGGGCACCACTGATCTCCATCTACCAGCCTGCTGATAAGCCAGGAACAATGTTATCGCAGCTGCCAGGCCCTGTGGGGTAGAATTCCTTTGTTGGGCAGTCTTGGCTCCTGAGGGGGTTTTGTGGGTGGATCCAGGTTTATTTATATGGGCTGTTGAGGGGGCCTGGGGCAGGGCCTGGCTCCTAGTAGATGCTCAGTGAATGTTCACTGAATGGACAAATGAGTTGAGTGCTGAGAGCTCTGTAGATGGGTGGGGGGGTGGGGGGGGGGGCGGTTGGGCAGAACCCCCATCTGGAAAGAGTAAGGTTGAGTTTGGAACCAGTGCTTAGGTGTTGCCATGTGGCAAGGGGACAGTATGGCACCAGGAATTAGGAGGCTCCGGCCTGGCTTCTTACTGTGTGATCCTGGGCAAGTTCTTTCACCTCTCTGAGCCTTTAGAAAACATCCGTCAGGCGGAGCTAGTAACAATTTGTAAGCTGTAAAGTACTGCGTAAACAGAGAACAAATGCTGGCAAGAATGTGGAGAAATTGGAACCCTGTTGGTGGAAATGTACAGTTGATGTGGAAAATCATATGGCAGTTCCTTAAAGCATCAAGCATAGAATTACTGTATGATCCAGCAAGTCCACTGCTGGGTATATACCCCAAAGAATTGAAAGTGGGATCTTAAAGAGATATTTGTCCACCCATGTTCACAAGAGCATGACTCGCTATAGCCAAAGGGTGGAAGCAGCTTGAGTGTCCATGATATAAATATACAAAGGAATACTGTTCAGCCTTAAAAAGGAAGGTAATTCTAACAGATTCTATAATACAGGTGAACCGTGAAAACCCTGCAATATAAGTGAAATAAGCCAGTCACAAAATGACAGATACTGTATGATTCTACTTACATGAGATCTCTAGAGTAGTCAAAATCATAGAGACCAAAAGCTGAATGGTGCTTTCCAGGTACTGTGGGGAACAGGGATTGGGAAGTTATTGCTTAACAGGTACAAAGTTTCTGCTGAGGATGAAGAAAAAATCCACCATCATCTGTGGATGACAGTCATGGTTATGCAGTGTGAATGTAGTTAATCACTCCGCTGTGCACTTAAAAATGGTTAAGATGGTCAATTTTATGTGCACAATTAAACTTTTTTAGGTGCTCTGTGACCACCACCACTTTCGTGAAAACAGTTCGCTTTGACCGGAATTGAGCCTTTCTACATGGCTTTGTGTAGCAATGGCTGAATCCTGAATCACTAAAATTCTGGGTGAATTCTTTATTTTTTATTAAAAAAATTAAAATTTTATTTTTTTTAATTTATTTGTATATTTTTGGTTGTGCTGGGTCTCCGTTGCTGCACGTGGCCTTTCTGTAGCTGTGGTAAGCAGGCTGACTCTTCGTTGTGGTGTGCGGGCTTCTCATTGCGCTGGCTTCTCTTGTGAAACACAGGCTCCAGGCGTGCGGCTTCAGTAGCTGTGGCACCTGGGCTAAGTTACTCTGCAGCGTGTGGAGCCTTCCCAGAGCAGGGGCTGAACCTGGGTGCCCTGCACTGGCAGGCGGGTTCTTATCAACTGTGCCACCAGCAAAGTCCTCTAGGTGAATTCTTGATGCCATCTGCTCATCAGCTGGTTTTAGTGGCTCTTTGGGATCCGAAGGGGAGAGGAGACATGAAAGAGAAGACTTCTCTATTTGAATGTCCTAGGATAGCTCAAGTTGGAGCTGCCACCAAATGAGATGACATCTTAGAAAATGCTCTATGAATCTAAAAAGTTTCCTCAGTTCTTATTCTGGTGATTGCTGTTACCCCTATAAGATCTGTGCCCTTGAGAGAGGAAAATGAAAATCTGTGAGTCAATAGAATGATCTTACTAAAGAACTTAATCCAGTATTAATCTTCATCTTGACCCCACAAAAATCCTCTTCATAAAAAGGAAAAAAAAAAAACCCACGTCAAGTAGGTTTCACCTCATTTTCTGCTGTGGATTGTACCCTGAAATGACTCTTAAAAGAAAGAAGTTAGAATGCTGAATTGGGCTGATCCCTAAGTCAGTGTTTTTTGTTTTTTGTTTTTTGTTTTTTGTTTTAAGTGTAGAACACCTGAATTGGAATCTCCCAGTTGTTTTGTAAAAAGAGACACGACCCATGATTCCACCACAGACATAATTAATCAGGATTTTGGGAGGTGGAAACTGAGAATTTGTAATATTGGTAAGCCCCTTGGTAAGTTGGTTGAGAAACAAGAGCCTGCAACCAGACACATTGGCCTTGTTGAGTGGCCACCACTTTGATGGGAGAAAAACCAGCCACAGCTTCCAGGGGTCTGAGGTGTGGTCACAGGGAGGATGCAAGCGGGGGCTGACGCTTGTCCGGAGCTGCCTTATAAGAACCAAGTAGAAGCTGCCTCCTCTGATACAAAGAGGTCATCGGCCTGGACTGGCTGAGAGGTGTCCCACAAGGAAGTCTGATGTCTAAGTAACCAGGGAGATCCCCCAGTACTCATTCAACAGTTCCGGTGTCACCAGCCAAGTGAGTGGTGCATTTTCTGCCACGACCACACCAATGTGTGTATCCCCCGTAGTGCCTGATCCCCGACATTCCAGAACATCTTGTCTGCTCCTCTGCTGCAGCCTCTGGGTCTCTGATTTTTAAGTACTGGGTTATGAACTTGTCTCCCACTTAAGACCGGGAGTTCCTCCAGTGAAGGAATTACCTGTTGTTGTTTTTTTTTTTTCAGGGCTGGGCACATGGTGGGCACTTCCTGAACCGTTGAAGGAGCATCTGGTGAACTTTTTGGTGGCTTAAACATGAAACCTACTTGCCGGAAGTCTCTGTCTCTCGTCCAGCCCGTCTGATGATTTCTTCCATCTTGGAGGATGCAGCCTCTGTCCCTTCTTTGCTAGAGCCCAGGAAAGGTGGAAGTATTGTGAGTGACCAGTGTTTCAGAAGCACAGAACGCTGCCTCTTCCGTGATGGAAGCTGTTCAGGGTACTCATTCTGCCACCAGGGGGCTTCTTGGTCACCACACTGGGACTCCTTGTTGGCCTCTGCTCCTGGCAGACTGGGCTCTCGGCAGTAGCCAGACCAGCCACGGTGAGCCATTTTCCTGAGCCCATGCACACCCTCTGTCCCTACCACTATGACCCACTAGGTAGTGGCAGAGTAACTGCAGGAAGGGCCTGAACCCCAGGATGGGTCACACCTCAGCTTTACAGGATGCTTGAAATCTGCTGAAGTCACTCTTTGATGAACATTAACATGAGATGCAAAGGTCTTCATATTCTTTGCCCATTCAGAGAAATCTATCAATATTCCTCATTTCCAGACCTCTTTGTCACCAGTATTCCAGAACTTCCTTCTAAAGTTCTGACCGTCTAGCAGAAGCATTTTGCCCATGAATTGGTAGACTCTTGTTAGTCGTTGAGTTGTGTCCAACTCTTTGCGACCCCATGGACTATAGCCTGCCAGGATTCTCTGTCCAAGGAGTTCTCCAGGCAAGAATACTGGAGAGTGTATCCAGTTCCTTCTCCAGGGGATCTTCCTGACCAGGGACTGAACTTGGGTCTCCTGCACTGCAGGCAGATTCTTTACCATCTGAGCCACCAGGGAAGCCTGGTAGAGACTTACCAGTGGCCATTTCTTCTTTCAGGCGCACTGTTCAGGATTCTTCCACCAGGACGATTTCCTTTCACTGTCTTCCAGGTATGCACTCAAAGGGGGCCATAGTGCTGCAGCGTCCACTTTTGAATTTTGAACCCCGTTTACACTGCCTCTGAAGCCATAAACTGTTAGTTTCTACTACTGTCCACTTTGTCTAGTCATCAAGCTTCTGCTTTAATATTCTTTGGAGAGGCCCAACTCAGTGGAAAGATCTGTCACTAGACAGATCTTCTCTCTGGTACGTTGAAATGGTCCCCCCATTCTGGATTGGCTCTCAATGAGTCTGCTTGTAGCATGAGTGTCCTGAGACTCAGTTCCTCATGACAGCCTTTTAAATACCCGCGGTTATTGGCTGAGCCCTCCCTTTAGGCATTTCGCTCAGCATCGTGTTCAGCTGGTGCCAAACACCATGACTTCTGGATTCTCTTCTAAAGCCCTGTACTGCCCAACACAATTCCTACAGCCACGATTCCTTTGAGTAGTCCCACAGCCACAGTACTCTCACGACTCAGAGAGCAAACTATGAGATCATGCAGACTTTATTTCCAAGAACAAACAAGATTCTCAGCAGTAAACAGATAGAGTTAACTCTTAAATACTTACGGTCTTTCAACAAATGTTTCATGAGGACTTACCATGTGCAAGATGTGAAGAGTGTGATAATGGATCACATCCATGGACCACTGTGGACAGGTTCAGGAAGAAGAGCTATAAGCAACCCTTTTCTTGATATCAGCAGCAGTGATACAGGATAAATGTAAAATGTTGGGAACATAGTTGATGCCTCTCTTCACCCACCTGAAGCCCCCCTCTGATACCAGTAAGAGGGGGGAACCAGTATTAACATCATACTGGCCTGGATCCTAGAATTAACAATGCTTGTTTCTCCTGACACCTGAATACTACGTGGTGATGGATACTGTTTGCCCTCAGTCACTCGAGCATGCCATTGTACTTGCAGACAGCATTCCTGTCTTGATGCCTAAGCAAGATTAGAAAGGTCTGTCAGTTGATTTGTTCATTCTCCATGTATTTCAAGAGAGATTTATTAACCCGCTACTGTGTGATCTAACCTAGTGTTCCGCAAGGGATCTTCGCTGCCTTTGATCACCACTCCCTGGTTCCTAAGGTACAGGTAATGGGTGTCTGCATTTTTGCAGCCTCGAGATTTCTGGACCCCTTAGTACTCAGCTGTATTTAAAATTCTGTTCTTCTGTTTGCCATTTAATAATTTCCTATGACTGTTTCAAATGCTGAGAAGGGTATTTGGCAAGCATACATTGTTGCCTGAAAAGTACTGAACAACAACAAAATACTCAACATGTGATAGTGGTATATTGTTTTAGTTAAGCCACAAATTGCCTCTCTCTGTCTATCATCTGTCGTGTTTAGGTTCAAATACATACACACATGTACAAAGACATAGACACACATGCATGTTATATTTAGAGTAAAATACACACACCAGGCGCATACATCTATGGTAATCCTATTACCATGGGGACAGTTCTCCAAGGGCTTAAAATCATTGTTCAATGTACAGAGCTATCAAAAAGCTAAATGAGTTCTTGAGGGTCTTGGTCTTTCTCACAAATAGGCAGTAATGGAATTAACTCTCAGGTTTAAAGAAAGCAGTGCTCCAGTCCACCATAAAAAAACCTATTTGTGAGCCTTGAGTCGTCTGCGCATATTCAAGAAGCGTTTGTTGGATTATCACTCCTGTGTTCATGACTGCCGCCAGCATTCTGCTGCGGGTGGGCAGTGGATGGAGAGGCTGAATGTGAGAGTGAGGCTGAGGGCGCTCTGGAAACATCTCTGTGCCTGCTGTGGCTGTCGAGGCCAGGCCCGTACTCCTCAGTCACAGTGCTTCCCAGGCGAGCACGACAGTCTATTGTGGGCATCGTGACACATCCTATGGGCACTGCTGGGCTGGGCAGGCAGGGCACAGGGAATGTGCTTTGCCCTACCAAGCCAGGCTGTCCTGGCTAGAGAACTCCTGGTCCAGATGTGAGGGGTCATTGCCAGGGATCCAGGGCAGGTGGTGCCAGCTCATGAGCTCTCTGCTTCCAGCAGCAGCTGACCAGGTCCAGGTGTTCATTGTTCAGACTCCTCTAGAGGAGAGGGGTATCCTTACAAGGGTTGGGGTTGCAGGCATTTCCAGTCCTGATGCAGAAGGCTTAGGAAGAGACCTTTAAAAACCCACAGATGTTTCACAGAGGGCTGGGCCCACGCAGCCTGAGTCGGGAGCTGGCTCTGTCCACAATGTTCCGTGTGGTTTTGGAGCATCACCTCATAATCCCAGCCTCAGCAATTCCCCTGTGAGCCAGGAGGTTGACACTTAAGTCTTGAGAGATCCCATGTGCTTCTCCTCTGCCCCTTGGGGAGGTAACCTCCTCATGGTTATTACAGTTTACATTTTTTGGTGTCTCCTCCTCCCCCATCCTGCCCACACAGCACTCAGGAACCTGCCTCCTTCAGATGAGCCATGTGGCACAGGGGTCAAGAGCTCTGACTTAAGAGTCTAGACACATGAAGATTTGAATTCTTGCTCAGAAAAATGAGCTCCATAGAAGTGCCTGTCTCATAGGACTGTGTGGGGATGCAGGGGATTGGTAGCACAAGCCTGGCAAGTGGGGGGTCTTGTGAGGAGGAGCCCCAGGAGCAGAGCTTAGACCCGAGCAGTGCTCTAATGGGCTCAGCGCTTCCCCGCAGATGTTTCCCTCTGTTGTATTTAAATCGGGCAACAATGGGCCCGCTGTTCTGGGAGGGGCCGAGGGTGGTCCCTCAGATCCCAGTGGCCTGGGCCCACTGGGAGGGCAGACACTTCCTCGACTGGACATCTGGACCATGGACAGGGATCTGAGTGACGATGACAGTGAGTACAGCCGGGCAGGGCAAAGGGCGCCGCTTCCAGGGGACACTGAGTTGAAATCTCTCTGCTGCCCTCAGCACTGTCTGGGTTCTGCGTCTGTGTTGCTAGAGCATCCCTTCCTTCCTTCCCTCTTTCTTCTTGCCTGAAAAGCCCTCTTGCACCCTGCGGGCTGTTCTCCCATTAGGTACCCCTGGGCAGTGGGAAAGGAAGGCAGAAACCAAGGTGAGAACTGTCCTCCCTAATCCTGTAACACTATCTGAATCTTAATATTCTTTATCCTTCCTTTTTCTGATTGATAGTCAGTCCCCACCCCCATTCTCCAGAGCCAAATGTGAGCCCAAATATCAGGGTTCGCATTTCAGTCACAGTTGCATCAGTTCTTAGATGAAGTTAATTTTAAAGAAATGTCAGTGAAAGGTGTTTATGTGTGATCTCCCTCTAACAAGAAGGTGGCTTGTTCATTGCCACTCATCAAACACAGCCCAGGTAACCCCATCTTGTCCTCAGTCACGGTGTCAGGCACTCAGTCATATCTGACTCTTGGCGACCCCATGGATTATAGCCCTCCAGGCTGCTTGGTCCATGGAGTTCTCCAGGCAGGAACACTGGAGTGGGTAGCCATTCCTTTCTCCAAGGGATCTTCCTGACCCAGGGATTGAACCTGGGTCCTCCGGCATTGCAGGCAGATTCTTTATCATCTAAACCACCAGGGAAGTCCATCTTGTCCTTCCCGGGACAGAAATACAATGGAATCCGATAACTATTTAAAGAAATAAAAAAAGAAGTGGTATTTTCAGAAGATATGTGCTGTGTTTTAAAACAGAAATGTTTGATCCTAAATTTGGAACAGGCAACATGGTAGAGCATCAGACTTAAAATTGGGAGGCTAGGGCTCAAGTACCAGCCCTGCTGCCAGTTGGCTGTGTGATCTTGGGCAAGTCATTTAACCTCTCGGAGCCTCAGCTTCCCAACTGTAAAAGGAGATTGGTCAGGAGTTCTTAATTGGAGGAGCATGAAGTCAAGGGCAAAATATGTATATGTGCTCTGTGTGTTGGGTTGGGGTAGGGTAGCCACAGGTCTCATTTGAATCTCAGAGAGGCCTGGGACATTAGTACAGTTTCAGACTTACTGAACTTGGTGACTTGGAAGGTCCTGTGCAAGCCCAACACTTTTTACTGCCTTTAATGTTGGTTTCTCAGAGCTTCAAGCCTCAGAACTTCAGTGGGGTATAAAATGAATGCATGCTAATCTCAGAGAGCTCAGTTTACGTTTTCTTGGAGTCCTTTTTCATGTTGAAGTGAGAGAATGTACATAGATAATGTAGCATGTATTTGGGGAGGACCTACTCTCACCTCTGATATGTTGGAATTGTGTATCCATAGTATTATTATAGTAAGTTTCTGCTAATAGTTGATTGCAATCTTTTATCTTAGAAGCACTGCTCATTAGCTTTTCATTTATATTTGGGTTTTGTTGTAGTAGATATGGGCTATGTCAGAGTTGAATTCAAATCCAAGTGCTGCCTAATTGCTGGGTGACTTTTCCTAAGTCACTAAACCTCTCTGAGCATTATTTCCCCCTAGAAAAAAATAGACATTGTGTCATCTTGTATAATTTGTAAAAGATTAATTTTAATGTAAAGTGCCCAGTATATCACTTAGCCCAGAGTAGTCATGGAGTAAATGATCAGAAAATGATTGGATTATGTCCCCCAGAACTTTAAACTGCTCTCAATGGAAAATACGATTACTGTGCTCTTTCTCTTTCGGCATCAGCCTTTTTGGTAACCAAGGTAAAGAGGAAAGTGAACTCTTTTTAGTTCCCTTAAAATTCTAAAACCCCTTATTCTGCTGTAGGGTCACTCTAAATGCTGGTTTCCAACACAGTTGAACCTTAAGCCAGCACTTTGGGTCTACTGCAAGGTGTGAGATGGTTCTGAAATTTTTTAGAAACTAAGTTGATGAAATCTGAAACTAGGTAAAATTTTTTCCTGGTTTCAGAAAGGAAGGCTGCTGTGGGACTTCTATAATTTAAATGTCCCTTCTTAGGTGAAAGATGGTATCCCCTTTAGCCAATTGAGTTACCCTTCCCAGTCACTAAGCTTTTTCTCCTTAGGTTTTGTGTCTATAATGTGGAGCAGCTTCAGAGAAAATACATTCCTCCAGTGATATACTTTGGTACCAAAGGAGGCATGGATAGGGACATTCTGGGATGTGGCATCCACATGGAAGTCACTTTTAGCATCACCTCCATCAAATTTCAGTGCTTTGACAATGATTAATCAGGAGCAGAAGACGTGGACTCCTTTGATCCTTTGACATCAAAGGAATGACATTTTAAAAACAGAAACTTGAGGGGTTATCCATGAATTGTGCCTGTCTCCACAAGAAAAATTCCTTTCTATACAAAAGAAAAACAGCTGGTGTCTAGTGAATAGAAACACGACCTAGGTAGCCCTTTGTGAAGCTCTCTTGGCAACCACTTGACCTGTGTGCCTGGAACAGTGGGATGTCCAGCTGAGTGGAAAGGCCGTGGGGCTTGGAATCAGGCTCTGAGTTCTAAGTAGTGTTTCTGTCTCTGCTGTGAGCGCATTGTCTCAAATCACGTCTCTGAACCCCATCTTGTCCTTCTACAAAATGCGGTCCTTCTACAAAAGTGGTTGTCATGAGGTGCAAGAGAGACCATGGAGCATCCCCAAACCAGGCCCAGCATTGTTAGGGGGCAGTGGTCCAGCTGGACGACAGCCTTGGAACGCAGCCCAGCATCGCGGAAATGGTGACGTGGCTGGTAGCCCCCATCAGAGCTCCCCATACAGGGCGCCACACAATGTCCCGTGACGTCCGCATTCCTGTTGTGCCTGATGTGATCTGCCCAGGAAATGATGCGTCAGACTGGGCTTCAGCCTGGAGGTTTTTATTCTTGTCTTTAACATAATGGGGAGGTTAATTTAGCTCTGACACATTGCCAGAGGTCAGGGTGACTCCCAGTTGATGGATGGAGCTCTGAGTTTCCCACCTTTTATTCTTCCCCTCTTCCTGCCTCTTTGTTTGGTTTCTAGCAGGACAGAGCAGCCACGTGGCATTTCCTTGTCTTCTTTGTCCAGGAGAGTGTTGATGCCTCATCAGAGTCAAGACTTCCCGGTGGGTGGTGGCCCTCCAAGGGAATGCGGCTGTGATAACCTTGCCTTTCTTTTCACGTTTGACATTTTCACTCTGGTCCCCCGGCTTAAAGGAGCACAAAGAATGAATAAGACCTGCCTTCCTCAGGTCCAAGGCATTGACCAAGCATGTTTTACATGCCAGGCCTGGGGCTGAGAGCTGTATACACATTGTCTCTTTCAGTTCAGTTCAGTCGCTCAGTCGTGTCTGACTCTGCGACCCCACGAATCGCAGCACGCCAGGCCTCCCTGTCCATCACCAACTCCCGGAGTTTACTCAAACTCATGTCCATTGAGTTGGTGATGCCATCCAGCCATCTCATCCTCTGTCGTCCCCTTCTCCTCCTGCCCCCAATCCCTCCCAGCATCAGGGTCTTTTCCAATGAGTCAACTCTTCATATGAGGTGGCCAAAGTTTTGGAGTTTCAGCTTTAGCATTAGTCCTTCCAATGAACACCCAAGACTGATCTCCTTCAGAATGGACTGGTTGGATCTCCTTGCAGTCCAAGGGACTCTCAAGAGTCTTCTCCAACACCACAGTTCAAAAGCATCAATTCTTTGGCGCTCAGCCTTCTTCACAGTCCAACTCTCACATCCATACATGACCACTGGAAAAACCATAGCCTTGACTAGACAGACCTTTGTTGGCAAAGTAATGTCTCTGCTTTTGAATATGCTATCTAGGTTGGTCATAACTTTCCTTCCAAGGAGTAAGTGTCTTTTAATTTCATGGCTGCAGTCACCATCTGCAGTGATTTTGGAGCCCAAAAAAATAAAGTCTGACACTGTTTCCACTGTTTCCCCATCTATTTGCCATGAAGTGGTGGGACCAGATTGTCTCTTTAGATGGGCCCTAATATCACCTGCTCTCTTCCACAGCTGGGGAGGATGAGTATTGGGAGGATGTATGTCTGACAGTGTCATGTATTACTTGGCTCAGATGGTGGCATATCAGAGCCCAGATTCCTAACCACTGTGCCCAGGGATTCTGAGTCTAATCACCTTGGGCTGCAGTCCAACCCTGCCCCTCATCTTTAATTCTTTTGACTGGATTCATAGATACTGCAATGAATGAGCATGGACCCCAGCCCAGAAAGTTTCAAATTCCAGCCTCCACCTTCCTGATCCCCTTCAAACCCAGCCGCACAAATGTGTGGCAGGTCAGGGAGGGCATAATATGGCTCATGAATCAAAGCTCACCCATTGCCAGTTTTGTAAAGTTTAATTGAAACCAAACCACACTTATTCAATTGTCTATTGTCTGTATCTACTTTCAGGGCACAATGACTGAGGCAGACTGTACAGCCCATAGTCTGAAATTACCACCTGTTTATTTGTAGGACACAGCAATAGGTGTTCAAAGCTTTGGGATGATGTTTTGCCAGTAGTCATGTATGGATGTGAGAGTTGGACCATAAAGAAAGCTGAGCATCAAAGAATTGATGCTTTTGAACTGAGGTGTTGGAGAATACTCTTGAGAGTCCCTTGGACTGCAAGATCAAACCAGTCAATCCTAAAGGAAATCAGTCCTGAATATTCATTAGAAGGACTGATGCTGAAGTTAAAGCTCCAATACTTTGGCCACCTGATGCGAAGAACTGACTCATTGGAAAAGATCCTGATGCTGGGAAAGACTGACGGCAGGAGGAGAAAGGGATGACAGAGGATGAGATGGTTGGATGGCATCACTGACTCGATGGACATGAGTTTGAGCAAGCTCCAGGAGTTGGTGACGGACAGGGAAGCCTGGTGTGCTGCAGTCCATGGGGTTACAAAGAGTTGGACATGTGTGAGTGGCTGAACTGAACTGAACTGATTGGTAGAAAATGTTTGCTGATCCCTGGGTGCCTGGTGGCTGGAGTCACTGAGAATGCTAATAAACTCATTAGAAGCAAAATAATATTGAGAACCAAGGTTCAACAAATAATTCCAGGTGAATTCTCATCCTGGGATTTCAGGACACAGCAACAGGTGTTCAAAGGTTTGGGATGATGTCACTTTATGTCATACCCACCTCTGTCCCAGGGCTTTCGCCAGGGTCTCAGCAGAATCGTTCACTTACAGATATAGTTTTCCAGCTAAGAAAGGTACTCTACATCTACAAATGTCCTTCTATTTCTGCTTCCTTTGAAAGTTTCCACCCAGGAGGCAGAACTTTAAGAGATCCATAAGTATTTCTTACTGTCAGAGGACAAGTACATCCCTAACGGGGGAGGTGGTTGAGCCAGGGTTTTTTATTTGTTTTAATTACATCCCCTCTTTCCCTCACTGTTCTTGACCTGAATTCCAAAATTTCAGGCTTCCTCACTACCTGCTGTCTATCTCTGCTTCCAGATAACCTAGGCTGTTCTACTTTTGAACAAGATCTTCTTATTCCTCTTGCCTTTGTTTTTATTAATCTCTAAAGGACAGAACATATTATTTTTATTTTTGTAGTGATAAAGAGCAGCAGGCTTTAAAGAACTGCAAAAGAAAAAAGAGAAGGATCCAGGAGATGAGGTGGATCCACTGAAAGCTTGAATTGAGTGGGCTTCAGTGACTTAATGCAGATAATCCCTTTCCACTAATTGCTTATCAGCTC
Source organism: Bubalus kerabau (assembly GCF_029407905.1). Taxonomy (NCBI): domain Eukaryota; kingdom Metazoa; phylum Chordata; class Mammalia; order Artiodactyla; family Bovidae; genus Bubalus; species Bubalus kerabau. The sequence continues at coordinate 19,564,282 of NC_073643.1, forward strand.
ACCCTTTAAAGTCAACTTCCTGTGGTCAGTTGACCACTAGAAAGATAGAGCTGAGGGATCCTTGTCCCCCAGCATGGGGGCTTTGGGGAACGGGTTTGATGGATGGCCCAGTGGGCTAGAGCTGGAGCAAGGAGCCTTTGTCCTCTAAGTCTAGCGATGTGCATCATCAGGATACTTGAATAACTTCTCTGAGCCTCACACTGCTCGCGTCAAGCGGAGTTAAAAGTTCTGCCTTCTACACCTGCAGGAGGGATGGTGAGACGAGGCACCATGTGTGGGAGGCTTCACGAGTTGTCCTGAGTTTCCAGTTCGTAGACCCGGCGTCTGGCTGGTAGACAGCTGCCTTCTCACCGGTTGCTCACACAGCAGACAGCAACCTTCTTAGGGCTTTGATCCCATCACGGAGCTCCAGCCTTAAGACCTTATGTCAACCTTATCACCTCCAAAAGGCCCCAGCTCTGTTGGGGGTGTGGGTTTCAACATATGAATTTTGGGGGGTTGTAGACATGCTGTTCATTAAAGGGTCAGTGATCTGGCAGGCAGTGATCTGGACTACAGGGCCCAAATCTGCTCATATTCCTGGTGGCTTGGCAGGGTTCTTGGAGAAGGCAGAATACCACTGGGCCCCTGTCCACGTAGTCTGTGGGTATTTCCACTTGGCCTCTCCAGTGGAATGGTCTGATTTCTTACCTGGCAGCTCAGGCATCAAAAGGGCTGGCTTCAGGAGACCAGAAGTAGGAGCTGCGGTTCTCTTCTCTGCTCCGTGTGTTCCCTTGGTGAAGCAGTCACAAGCCTGCCCAGGTTAGAGGGGAGCAAACAGAGGCCCGTCTTGTGATGAGCGGAGCGTCGTAGAAGTGTGCGCATCTGTTACGCAGTGTCTGTCCCCTGGGGCCGTGGAATATGATGCTGCTTATGAAGCACCTGTCCTGACGACTGGCTCAGAGCAGGTGCTGACAAGCAGGAGCTGCCCTGCCTCATGTTCTTCTCCTCCTTATTACTGCTGCTACTCTCATCACCCCACCCCATCACTGCCTGCCCTGCAGATGTGTGTGTCCCCAGGGGCCCGAGGGGACCACAGTGAGACTGACTTAAACCTCGGGGCTCTTCCCCACGTACTGGCCCTCACTTCTCAGCTGCCTGTTGAGCTGCCGTGGCCCCTCCTCCCCGAGGCTCAGCACTGCCTGTTTCCCCTCAGGTGTGGTAGACCTCAGTTTCGAGGCTGAGAGTCCTCTGGCGCCCCCGGCAGAACTCCTGGAGACGCTGCCCAGCTGTGACTGGGTCCTTCAAAGGGACAGTAAGTGTGTGGTCTTCCAGCCTCTTCCAGGGGTGATGCTGTCGAGGGGGTGTGTGTGGAACAGGCTGCCCTGGGAGAACTCCCCTGTCCCCTGGGGACCCTGGGAAGCCCCTTGTCACTGTCTGGAAGGAACTGGAGGACAGGGGTGTAGGCCCTGTGTCCATGGACATTCCATGACCACGTCCATCTCCATTTAAGCCCAGGATGATACTGGTCTTGGAACCCTCCTTCTTCATCTGTTCTTTCTCACATTCAGCCCATTTTTCCTTCTTTCATCCCACAAATGCCTGTGCCTTGAAGCCGGACTGTTGAACCCTGACTCCTCCCCTCTCCTCTAGGACACCAGATATTTTTCCCACCTTCAGAAACCGCAGGGAGACCCCAGGAACAAAGATGCTGGTCCTCATTTCTGGAACACAGGTGAGCTCTAGTGACCCCCAGGGAGCCATCACATGGGGTCATGCATGACGATACCTCGGTCATCTTTGTCCCCTAAGAGCCCTTCTCGGAGATCTCAGAGGCCACAGATTTCAACCTAGACTGTGCCTCAGAGTTCAGTTCCACTCGATTAGATTCTCCAGGGATGGAACTTGGGAATGTGTACTTGTCCAAGCTTTCCAAGCTGTCTGGCTACCGCGCCAGGGTTGAAAACACTAGTCTAGATGAGGGGTTGCAAATGACAGCCCCTGGGTCAGATCCGGTCCACAGCCTATTGGTACATGGCCACGCGTTTTTTTCCCTTAGTGTCTGTGGCTGCCTTTACACTGTGACAGAGGAGCTGAGTGGTGACACAGAGGCCATATGAGCCACAAAGCCTGAAACATTTGCTCTCTAAGCCTTTAGCAAAAGTCTGCCGCCCTTGCTCTGCTCCCTGGAGCAGGCCCTCCTTGTGTGGAGGACTCAGGGCAGAGCTCCGGCTGTCCAGCCAGGTGTGTGTGGACACAAGGAGCTATGCCTGTTGTAAGTCTAGAGCGGCTATGTCCTGCCTTCCAGGGTGTCCTCCTGGTTCCTCTCCCCACTGCTGCCTGGACCACTTCCCTTCTGCTCGTTGGCCACCCGCCCTGTGTGCCCACGGACCCACTTCCTCCGTGGACTTGTCTTAGCTGCCCCAGGCCCCACATCTCCATCTGCTGTGTGCCATCTGTGGGTGCACAGACCTCTCTGTGTCCTGGGCAGGGGTGCTGGGGACACAGCGTGTGTGAATGCAGGGCTTACATTTGGACTTGGGCTGCCATGGAGGAGAATATGGAGATGAGAGGGGAAGAAGGAGGAAGGGGCCTCTGCCTATGGCGGTGGTAGGGCAGGAGGGCTTTGGCTGAGGAGGGACAGGTCAGCTGGGCCTCAGGGGAGTCTCCAGAGAGTTGGCCGAGGAAGGGCCACTTGTCGTCTGCCTTCCACCCAGTGCTGGTCTCCTGCTGCAGGCTCACAGGAAGTCTCCCTGGATGCCACTGTCAGAAGGTTCTCGACTGGGGTCTCCTCCTGAGCGTTGCTTACAGCTCCCGAGAGCAGGAACCTTGTCTGCCTAACTCTGCCTCTGTCTAGCTATGTGACATCTTCTCTGGACCTCAGTTTTCCATATCTATGAAATAACATCATTCATCTCTTTTTTTTTTTTGGTTTTTATTTTATTCAAGTTCTAGGATTCTATCAGCCCTTCTCCCCAGCTCCACACTCCAGCTAAAGTACATTTCTGTCCTCTAGACGGTGCCGCTTTCCCACCGGCAATCTGTTCACACAGTTCCTAATGCCGGAGACACCCTGCCCAGGTGGACGCCCGAGGGCTCTATCCCTGCTGGGGACCATGGCGCCCCCCAACTCCCTGCCCGCCCCAGTCTCCAGTCCTCAGTTAACATCTGCACAGGGAGGGGGCTGGCTGGCCTGGGTGAGCCCGCAGGGTGTGCCCGCACCTACTGCCCCTCTGCTCCGTCCCCTGCAGAGTCCCCGTGGTGACAGAAGAGGTGGCCCGGGAAGCCCTCCTCAGCTTCGTGAACTCCAAGTGCTGTTATGGCAGCTCAGCCGCCGGCGACCTCGTCATCCTGGAGCTGAAGCAGCAGAACCTGTGTCGGGTGAGGTGCCGCCGGCGGGGGTCTGGGGAGGCCGGGGGAAAGGAATCGTGGGGGGCCGTGTGTGTGTGTGACTGGTGGGGACGTTGATTCTGTCACTTTCTGGGTTTGCAGTGAGGGATAATACAAGGAATCATGAGTACCAGTCACCGTGAAGCAGCTTGAATGCCCTGGGCATTATGGAAAGCGCATTCCATATATGTCTTATCAAATCCTCATGGCTGCCTTGCACTGTAGATAACCATCATCACCAGTTAAGAGGAGGAATTGGGTGTTTAGAGAAGTGGAGTTACTTGTTCCCAAACATGAAACTAGAAGTGACCAAGCTGGGATTCAAACCAGATTTGCTGGCTCCAAAGCCTTGTTTTTTAAGACACAACTAATCTGTTTGCCAGAGGGATAAAAGGACCACCTCCTGCCCTGATCCCAGCTCCCTCTGCCTCCCCCAGGTTTCATCTGTGCCAAGGATCATTTATTCATCATCCCCGGGCCTGAGGCTCCAGGGTGGGCCTGTGTCTGGTACCGAGGCCATAGACGCACCTCTGTTGCCTTCTGCCTCGACATGGTCAGCTGTCAGTTCACATGTCCTGTGTCGTTGGCTTAGCTTTCCCCCAGAGGGCACACGGTCACATAGAGATCGGCCTCGCAGGGAGTGGCCAGAGCAGGGATCTGGGGTAAAGGTCTCTGTGTGGCTGTGTGACCTCAGGCAAGTCAGTGGACCTCTCTGATGAGCATCCCTTTCCTCACATGGGAAAGGAGGAGCTGGGCAATGTCCAAGATCCCTTCCGTTTTGTGATCCTGCGGATGAGGCTCAAGAAGGAAGGAAGGTCTGGATATCAGGCAGATAAATTCCTCCAAGGGGATGCTTGGAGTGGCTGATTCCGGCAGCCTCCATCTGTCAAAAGGAGGTTTTGGCTCCAAAACGTACGTGATAGACCATTTCTATGTGTAAAGAAACAGGGAGCCGAAGTTGCCCAATTATGCGCCGGTCAGGGGACACTTCCTCAGACTGAGTGACCCCTGCAGGAGTGCCCCGGGCCACCTGTGAGAAGTCAGTACTGCCAGCCTGTTTGGAGCAGCCCTTGGGTGCTGTGCGTGGCATGATGAGCCCAGGGGTGGGAAGCCTCATTTTCTGCATAAGGCTCTGTCTTCCTAAGGGCATGAGTGTGAACACATTGTTTTTCCTTTGCAGTATCGATTGGAGACCTTCAGTGAATCCAGGATAAGTGAATGGACTTTTCAGCCCTTTACCAGTAAGTGAGTTGTCTGATATCGGTGTAACTGGGAGCAGATATGGACGGGGCTGGTGGTGAATGTCAGGACTTGTCTTAGCTACTAACCCTGAGGAAGATGCTCTGCTGCCCTGAGCCTGATTTCCCATAAAACGACAGCATAGCCTTTCTTCCTGGAGCCTCCCCAGAGCTGAGCTTAGCAAACGCTTCCTTGTTCAAGAAGTGGTATGCAGGAGATCCTGAAAAAGTCGAGTGTTCATCTTTGGCCACAGGCTGGTGCTGCCACCCGGGGCCAGATGGCAAAGGGAGCAAGTGTGCTCGGGTGTCTGCCGGCCTCCCAGGCCACCGCCAGCACCTCCCTGAGTCTCTAGACCCCCTCCTTGTTCAGTGCGCCACCCCGCCCTCTTCTGCAGCACCCAAAGGCTTAAGGCTGTCTGTCTGGGAAGCTCTGTGCTCAACCTGCTTTCCATGCTGACCACTATGGCCTGTCCTCCAAGGCTCAGCTCACGGGTCCCCTCTTTTAGGAAGCCTTTGAAGATTTCCTCTCCTGAACCCTTCACTCACTCAGCTCTGGTCCAAAGCACTTACCGTGTCATATGCCATTGTATCGTGGTTGTTGCTGAGTCTGTCTCCTTGAATGGAGGAGGAGGACGAGAAAGAAGGAGATGGTGGGAGTGGTGAGGGTAGCAGTTCCAGTCCTTGTTTATTGATCTCTCAGCACGTACTAGCCCTGGGCTAATGAGCATTGGTGTGCCTTCTGCTACGCGGTTTTACTACCATCGTGGCACCATTAGCCCCCATTTAGAGAGGAGAGAATTGCAGGGCACAGAGGTAGAGGAGCTGGGGTGGGCTTCTGCAGCCAGGAAGTACAAAGAAACAGGAGTCAGCCGGGTCTGTTCAACTTCAGAGCTTATGTTCTTAACCACAGACTCTAAGGGGACCTGTGCCTACCAGTCCCTTGGCCCCGGGTTGAACCTAATACCTGGTACCAGGTGAAGGTCCAGACTCTTTGATGAGTAAATGAAAGCTGGTACTCCCAGCTGTCTGCTGGTCATAACATGACCCCTTTCTCTGTCAGATCACTCCGTGGATGGGCCACAAAGAGGAACCTCCCCCAGGCTCTGGGACATCAAGGTCCAGGTTCCCCCAATGTTTCAGGAAGACACTAAGAGGTTCCAAGTCCCTCACTCGTCATTGGTCAAGGTAACTTGTTTATTGGAGACTTTACTCCTCTCTGAGCTGGTTTTTCTGGCACTGTGGTTTCTTCAAACTTTATCCTTTTAAAAAAGAAACTGCGAGTCTAGGCTGGTGGTTCATTCCTTGCCCATCAAATGCACAGAATTCTAAGGAAACCCAGTCTATGGCATGTAGTCTCATACAAAATTCCATGTAGCATAGGGAGCATTCACATAGCAACAGGATGGTATGAAATTGTCACCAGCTTTGAATAGTGAGCATTCATATTCTTAGGCCATCTGAGTGTTTTTATCCTTTTTATTTTTTGGCCCATCAGTAAATAGCTGAATGAAACAAATATAAAACAAAATTAAAGCATCATGGGATTTTTTTTAATGGAAGTCATTAGGGGAGCAGAATTCGACATCCATGCTGTTTTACAGAAATGTAATCAGGACAGGCAGCGAGGGTAGCCTAGTGTGTTGTAAACACACAGCCGAGATGTTTATGTTATGTTCTCATCTAATTACCTACCTTGTTTCACTTTAGAACTTGATTCAAGCGTGTCATTTTACCCTCTGAGTTTTCACAACGTCATAAGACGAAAACGACTTTGAGAGATCAAGAAAGTGTTTCATTCTGTTCTCCAGGGCGGAAGAGCTATTTTGATTCAGTTATTGAATTCCAGTAGCTACCTCACTGCCTTTTGCAAAAATACCCTGTTTCTCTCTCTCTTTTTTTTTTTAATGTCTTCTGTTCCCCAAGACTCCTTTAGCCACCTGTTAGGCAAAGGATGCTGGCTTTTGTGGTTTAGCCTGGGAGTATGAGTTAAGACATGGGAGTCAGAGACCAGGTCTCCCCATCTTAGCATCCAGGACAGACTGGAGCTCCAAGGAGATGGTAATGTGACCTCCTTGGCTTGGTGTTCAAGGCGCTTTGGAATCCTTGTCATGAGCGAATGGCCATCTTCCCACTGTGGCCTGAACTGCTGGACATTTATTTGGGATACTGACATCCTGGGGGTGGGGGTGGTGAGATCAGGAACTACTGGTACCTGGGAATGGGATCCAGGCGAGCATCTACTCTCAGGAATGCCACAAGTGCCACGGGCGTGGACGCTACCAGTGCAGGGGCTGCCATGGGGCTGGCACGGTGAGTCACACGTTGCTGTTGGTGAGTAGGTGATGTGTGGGAGCAGGGCCCTGTGGGGGTGGAGTGCTGGGCTGGGGCCTGGGCCTCCCTGCACTAACAGTGGGATCTCAGTCAAGTCATCCTCCCTTTCCCAGCCTCTACTTTCCTGCCTGTAAAATGGGAACGTTGGATTGGCTGGTCTCTACTGACTTTATTTCACTTTGATGCTTCATGATTTTTATTCTCGTCTTTTTTCCTCCTCCACCTACAAACATTTATTGAGTACCTGCTCAGTGCAGCTGCAGGAGGACAGAGACCTGGGATGTTCCTTGCAGGGACCCTCTGTCTGTGGGACAGAGAGACAGATGCCCAGGATTTACAGTGCAGGCACACATGCCGAGAAGGGACACTCAGGGCCTTGGAGGGACAAGACTTGGGCCTTGGATTAGTTTCCCGGGGCAGCTGTAATAAAAGACCACAAACTGGGTGGCTTAAAGCAACAAATTTATTCTCTCAGAGTTCTGGAGGCTGGAAATCCAAAATCAAGGTGTCGGCAGGGTTAGTTCTGGGAGGCCCTGAGGGAGGTGCCATCTTATCCTTCCTCTAGACTTCTGGCGGCAGCTGGCGGTCCTCGGCTTGTAGCTGCCTCACCGCACCTCTGCCTCCATCGCTCCTCCGTGTGTGGGTCTCTGCCGTGCCACAGGGACACGGTCATTGGATACGGGGCCCACCCTTCTGCAGTGTGGCCTCTCCGTTACCAATTGCATCTGCAAAGGTGATTGCCACATGCTGAGGCTCTGCTCGACGTGAATCTGGGGGTGAGGGGATAACATATACTGTTCAGCCCGTCGTGGGCCCTTCAGCACCATCCAGGCCCCTGTGGCATCAGTGTTCTCTGCAGACCCCTGTAGGCACTGGCTGTCCCAGCAGGAAGTCCATGCCCCTTGTGTGTTCTCAGATCTTCCCACCTCCCCATTTGTGCCCCAGCCTTTTGGATACACACTGACCGCTTGCTGCTCTAAGCTGAGCATTTTCCTTCCTTGACCTGCCCACCTCCCACCTGCTGCAGGCTCATTGCTCTCCCAGCTCTGTGCCCTGCGGGGTCCGGCTGTGGCCTCACTCCTGCCCTGGCCTCCTCCCAGGGGCCCCCTCCCCGTGGCCTTTGCTGTTCCCTCCCCTCTCCCCTCCTCCCACATTGTCCCTCAGGCTTTCCCTGGAATGGCTCCAGAGCCCACCCCGAGCCTACTATAGGGGTGTAACCTGGCCCATCTCTGTGGGCTTTTCTAGGACTGAACTGTTACCCCCAATACCCGAGGGGCCAGCCTGCCCATCTCCCTACCTCTTCTGGCCATGGCTGCTTGGTCTGGGATGATCCCTGGGGGTTGTGGGGATCAGAGAAGAGCAGCAGAGGCGAATGTCTCAGAAAAAGCAGGGACATGAGGATGCAGGGTCTTCTACAGACAAGGGGCGGAGGCCCAGAGAAAGGGAGCGGGGAAGTGGCTTGGGGAGGGTCACTGTCTGGCCTGCAGCTGGGCCTCAGGATGCCCTCTGCCTGCTCTGGGGAGGCGGGTGGGACTGAGGCTGCGTGTGTCTGCAGGCTCGGTGCTCCTCCTGCAGTGGTGCCAAGCGCAAAGCCAAGTCCGCCCGGCGGTGTCAGATGTGTTCGGGGTCTGGCAGGCGGAGGTAAGACCGGGCTCCCCAGCCAGAGCTGAGGAGCTGAGCGTGCTCTCACGGGTGTTCTTGCTTGTCACTGCCTGCCCTCAGGAAGGCAAGTGGGTGTGCGATCCGTCTTGTCACCCCTGTGTCCCCAGAGCTCTGGGCATTGTAGGTGCCTGTCACCTCGGAGAGTGTTTCTCCAGACCAGATGGAGCCCGTCAGGCAATCTGTGGGTGGGTGGATGGGAGTGATGAGGCACTTCTGGGAGGAAGGGAGGCAGTGGATGAAGAGAGGAGACCTCTTCCTGCTCACGTGGAGGGGAAGTGAATATAGAAAAGCAGCCAAGGTGAGACTCTTAACTCAGAGGATCCAGGCCTGGGCACACCCTATTTATAACCCACTGCAGGGACTAAATGGAGGAGGAATCAAGGAAGGTCGGCTGATTGGCTAGATCAACAAAGTGCCTGTTTGCAGGACTTTGCAGTCAATGGGCTGTTGCCCATTTTGGAAATGATGGCCTTTTGTGTATTTATAAATTTTTAAAAGGGAACAAGAAACCCCGAGGAGTGAAACTCTCAACAGGTGCACTGGTTAATGACACTTTGGGCTCACCAAGACCCAGGCCATCCTTCTAACAAGCCAGATGGTGAGCTTTGGAGGATCTGCCACCTGTGATTGGTAAAGAAGGTCTTAGATTTGGAAGGAAACTCAGGTTTCTTTCACTTAAAAAGTAAAACAACTCCAATTCAAACTGGCTTTAGCAAAATAGAAAACCTGTAGGCCCATGCAGTGGAAAAGTCTAGGAATAGATTTCTATAATGACTTCAGGTATAGCTGGATCCAGGTGCTAAAGTGATATCACCAGGAATCTGTCTCTGTCCCGCACTCTGCTTTCCTTTGTTTTGGCCTCATTCTCAGGCAGGTTATCTCCTGTGGTGGCAGAGGTGGCCACCAGCAGCTCCAGGCTTGGAAACCTCAGTAGAAAAGGATGACCCTTTCCTGATAGTTCCAACAAAAGTTCTGGGGTAGATCTCAATACACCTACCTGGCTCATGTGTTAGACTTTGTATCAGCCCTGTGGCAAGAGAGATGGAATGAACTGGTTGGCCAGGCTGAGGGCTCAGGCTGGTCCCAGGAGGGATGGGGCACAAGCCCTTGAACCGTGTAGGCTCTGGGGAGTGGGGAGAAGGGTGGTCTCCAGTAGGAGGTTGGAGCACTGCTATGAGAAGCAGAAGATCTAGGTGGTGGGCACGTTGAAGCGAGCCTTGCCCACCACAGCCCACCTTTCTGAGGAAGGAAGTGGGGCAAGGGCCCTGGAGCCACTGGGATGCCACGACTGTCTGTTACCATTGGGGCCCCTCTCAGATGCAGCACGTGCTCGGGGAGGGGGAACAAGACCTGTGCCACCTGTAAGGGCGAGAAGAAGCTGCTGCACTTCATCCAGCTGGTCATCGCGTGGTATGTGCGCCTCTCCGTGCCGTGGCCGGGTGGGGTGGTGGCTGGGGTGGGGCATGGCCTGCAGTGGCGTCTGCAGAGGAGGTCCACTTGGTTGGGGCTCTCACAGTGCAGGCGCCTGCTGGGAGATAGGAGTCCCAGGTCCTGAGTTCCCACGTCAGGAAAGCTCACACACATTCAGGGTTTTTCCCATCAGGCACCTTGCTAGATCAGCAGCTGACCAGTTTCCCCCCTTACAGGTGAGGCTGCTGAGGCCCAGAGAGGCTAAAGCATGTTCCCATGGTCCCAAGGGTAGCATGGCAAGCCCTTCTGCCCTGGGCTGCCTGATGCCAAGGCCATGTTCTTAACCCAACCCCCTGGCTCCGTCTCTCATCCTTCTCACTTCCAGGAAGAACAGCCTATTTGAGTTTGTGTCTGAGCACCAGCTGGACTGCCCTGGGGAGCTGCTTGCTAAAGCCAGGGGAGAGACCCTGTTTAAGGATGAAAACACAACGGTGAGGAGGGCTTTGCAACTGCCCCAAAGGGAGCTGGGTCCCTCCGCCCCTGTGAGCCCGGGCCTTCCGGTTCTGCAGGCATTGCCCTCATCCAGAGACTGGGCAGGAGCAGAGCTTCCCAGGCAGGACACAAGCTGCTGGGACCCTTCAGGGCTACTTCTGTTTTGAGTTTTACATCGTCAACCTTCCATCCTTCCCCTGTTCCTTTTCTCTCCCTCTTTTCCTCCCTTCTTCCCCTGCACAAATCTTGAGACCTTCCTCCTATACCAGGCACTATGCTAGACCCTGGGGATCCTGGAGAACAATCTCTGCCCTTAGATCTCACAGTTGTTGAGGGAGAAGATGATAATGGCATTTTCTTCACAGTGTTGTATGGTAGAAAGACAGGAAGGGGCAGAGGTGTTGGGGTGGGGAGTGGTGTTGGGAGCAAGTGGACGGTGTGACAACAGGGGTCAAGGTGTCCAGCAGAGGAAGCAGCAGGACAGAGGCCGTAACGAGCAGCAGAGAGCGGGGGGCTGGGGGCAGTGAACCGGCCAGAGCAAGGGGCTGAGACACAACAGGTACCGGCAGCCAGATTAGGGAGCGTCTGTACACTGGGGGTTGCAAACTCTGGCCCTCACCCTGCTTTATATAAATAAAGTTTTATTGGAGCACAGCTCATTTGTTTGTGTACTCTCTGTGGCTGCTTTTATACTTCAAGGGCAGAATTAAGCAGTTGAGACTGAGACCCTATGGCCTTCAAAGCCTGTGTTTACTCTGGCCCTTTACAGAAAAGATTTGCTGCCCCCTGCTGTCCACCTGGTAAGGGAATGTGGCTTTTATAGGACATCTACGGAGAGGTTTATTGGGAGGGTCAGGTTTTCCTTATTTCTCTTTTCTTTTCTTCCTTCCTTTCTGTTTTTACAGTATGTGGCTGTTTCAGATTGCCTGGTAAATATATCTAGTTTGACAACCATCACCATACAGTTAAAAATTTTTTTTTCTTGTGATGAGAACTTTTATGAGCTACTCTCAGCAGCTTTCAAATACACAATCCAGTATTATCATCTGTAGTCATGGCTCTGTAATTTACATCCCCAAGACTTTTTTATAGCTGGAAGTTTGTACTAACTGACCCCCTTCACCACCACCCCCCCACTCCCATTACCATCTCTGGTAACCATCAGTATGTTCTCCACATCTAGAAGTTTGGTTTTTTGTTTTTGTTTTGATTCCACATATAAGTGAGATCATAGGATATTTATCTGTCTCTAACTTACCTCACTTAACATAATGCTCTTTGCCACCCATGTTGTTGAAAATGGCATGGTTTCCTTCTTTATGACTGCGCTATAGTCCTTAGCCTTCTTTCTTTGCCCCAGTCACTTTGTTTCCTAAAGGCTCACTTCAGGCATCACAGCTCTAGAAAGCCCCGCAGCCACCCTCAACCTGAGTTAGGCAGCAGCAAAGGTCTGCTGGGTGGGGGAGTACTCTGTCCACAGCCCTCCTCTTTGGTTGGATCCAGGGTCTGTCGAGGTTTAAAAAGCCCCACCCATCCCACTCGCCCCTGGCCTGGGCCCTCCGCTCTCTGGGCTCATGCTCCCATCAGCCGTCTAAGGCTCCAGGTGCTGAGGCTTCGGGTCAGGCGGTCTGCGTCTCCCCCAGGTGTATCCCATTGTGGACTTCCCCCTGCCGGAGATCTCTCTGGCCTCCAGGCGCGGCATCTCAGAACACAGTGCTGCCCTGGCCTCCCGGGCCCGCGTCCTGCAGCAGGTGAGCTGAGGGGGTCCGGGCTGGTGGGAGGTGAGGTGCCGGCTGGGCTGGGGCTCCAGGGCACTGCCCTGTGGACATAAAGGTGGGAGTGGGCCCTTTCCTCTGCAGGGAGGCTCCTTGGCCAGAGTGGCAGGGCGGAAGGATGGGGGCGGGAGCGGGGGAAGGAGCCCCAGTGGGAGGAGCACGGAGGTACTGGGGACTGACTTGGGGCCACAGTGGCCGGAGGGCAGAGAGCAGGGCGGGCCAGCCGAACGCCACAGGGAGAGGTTTGGGTTAATTTATCCAGAGAGCGACAGGAAGCTTGCAGGGTTTCAGGCAGGAATGTGGCTCAGTGTGATTTTGATTCTCACCCCCTGGTATCAGAGAGGGGACGGGAAAGCTCGAGATCTAGGGTGGAAGGCAGGGCTGGAACCCAGCGTGCTGCCCGACAGGGCTCTTGCCAAATCTCCCGCCCCCAAGGGTTGGACCGTGGCCTGGGCCAGGGCAGTTGCGCGGCTGTATCCTCCTGGCCACTAGGTGGCGGTGCTGCCCATCGCGCCTCCAGAAGCAGCGTGGTGTGTGCGAATGGACGGGGGTGTGTGTGTAAAAGAAATGGGGCGGGAAGATGAGGGCTCGAGCCGTGAAGCCCAGCGCCTAAACTTGGTGAGGAGTCTCTCCCGGGTCCGAGTCTTACAGTTTGGGTGCAGATCCTGGTTCTCCCGTATCCCAAAGTGGTCCCACACCAGCTGCGAACTCCTTGCAGTTCAGTTTCTAACCTGTGAACAAGAGATGCTACCATCGCCTCAGAGGGTTTTGAAGGAATGAGATCATTTGCTTTAACCGCCTGGAACCCGATACTTAAAATGTCAGTATTCCTTCCTTTCCCTTTAAAAATTTTTTTAAAAATAATTTTATTTGGCTGTGTCGGATCTTAGTTGCATCCTGCGGGATCTTTTGTTGTGGCCTATGGAGAAGGAAACGGCAACCCACTCCAGTATTCTTGCCTGGAGAATTCCATGGACAGGGGAGCCCGGTGGGCTACAGTCCGTGGGATCGCAGAGTTGGATATGACTGAGCGCACAGTGCACACATGGGCTATCTGGTTGTGGCAATGGGCTTAGTTGCTCTGCCTCATGTGGGATCTTAGTTCCTCAAACAGGGCTCAAACAGGCACTCCCCCCCCCCCCAACACACACACACACCCCGCATTGCAAGGTGGATTCTTAACCACTGGATCACTAGGGAAGTGTCCTTCTATTCCCTTTGCAATGAGTATTCCCCTTCTCTCTGCACATCTACCCTATTTGCAGGAGAGAAAAGGATGCCTTTAACTTAATAGTGACCCTCTTGGAGCTGGAATGAACCTCAGCATGATATGGGGGCACTTCAAACTCAAAGGCTGGCAGGGTGGCTGGTACTGTGGGTGGTACTGTGGGTGATACTGTGGGTGGGAGTACCCCTTATCCAGAAGGCTGGGCCTCCCCTCAACTCTGTGGGGCAGAGATTTCAAACCTTCTGAAGTCCATATTTTTATATGAAACCTTCCAGTTTTTCAATATTGAGAACAAAATTTTAAAAACCACCAAGAACACTGTATGGGCTGCCAGGCTGATTTTAGCCTGTGGTCATCCTCAGCTACCCCTGGTCTACTTTGAACCATGACTTTTCCAATGAATCAGAGGGGGCCCAGAGAGTGGAAGTAATTTAGGTAAGGACACACAGCTTCTTAGTGGAAGAGCCCAGGAGTAGAACTCAAATTTTTCAACTCTAAGGAATATGTTATTATCTACCACATTCAAGGCACACAAGTGACTCTCTGAAAGCCAGGGAAGGTTTGCAGGGCTATCTGCTGAGGGATTCAGGGTGCTTTTCACCTGGCAACCACTGCAGGGATGGTTCGCTTACCAGGTCAGGCTCTGCTCCCTGGTTCTTGCACATGGTCGCGGGTTTTGAACCTTCTCTTCATGAGGGCCTCCATGCCCTCATCTGTAATGGGTGTGGCTGGACCTTGCATTAGGCTGGGCTCTGCAGAAGCAGCTCTGAGACAAGGATCTGTGTGCTCGTCACGTGTTAAGCAAGGGCTCCCAGGGAAAACGGGTAAAGGGGTTGGGGAGCCAGAGCAGGATGGTCAGGCAAGGGGGTGATGCAGTGGAAGCAGTACTCTGTGTCAGCCACACCTCAGCGGCTGTTCACCGGGAGGTGATGCCTGGTCTGCAGCCCCATCCAGAGAGGACGCCAGATTGGTACCTAAGGACCCTAGCTCCTGCAGCCCTGGTATATTCTGGGGGCACTACAGTGCAGACCCCCAAATATTAAGGTGTCTGTTTTGGGACTGGGCAAGAGGATCAGGACATGATTTTAGCATTTTGTGGATACAGATGTTTCTCCTGGGATGTTTTTACTGCTGAGGCTGGCAATTGGAATCCTTTTGAACCCTTCATTTGGCAAAGGGGCACTGACTACCCAAGATCACACAGTATGTTGGCGGCAGGCCTCCATCTACACCCTGGGTCTCCTGGGCTTTCTATGATGGCACAGCCCCATCTCAGGTGACACAGGCCATTTGTGTGGTGGTCCTGGAGCAGGGAGGGGTGAACTAGGGGCAGACACACATATTTTTTTTAAAGAGATGTAATGGGGGAACACTTCTGTGAATCTTTGCCCCAGATTGTCTTTTGGGTTGGCATCTATAGACCAAGATTCATGCTGATATTTTGCTCAGGGTTAAGACATTAGCAAGTAGAATCCAGTTAGGAGACAGCTGTCATATGTGGGGCCCTAATGTCTCCTTTCCTAATATCTCCATGGTTGTTTTAATATAAAAATGTTTACAATGACTTTATCCTCCAATTTTTTCCACCTCATTCTCTCCCCGCCCCATCTAAAAATTAATGTCCTGTTAGATGTCCTGTTTGGGGCTGGTGACTTTCCCTACATCCTGAAACTCCTGTGGGGATGTCTGCGCCCTCGCTTGATGAAACTTAGAATCAGGTGATGGTTAAAGATGAGAAGTCAGTTTGGGGCAGAGCCTCGGTTGAGTGAAGGAGCCTAGGAGGAGATACATCTAGAAGGCAGGTCTGGGCCAAAATGGCAACTCCAGAGCATGAGCTTCCTCCTGCAGGCAGGAGGGAGCTACTGAGGGTTTTTGAGGAGGTGAGTGACTTGAACAGAACACTGAGGTTTTCTTTTTGGCCAACTGTTTCCTCAGCGCCAGACCCTGGAGCTGATCCCCCTCACAGAAGTTCGTTACTGGTACCAAGGAAAGACGGACGTCTACTACATCTATGGCACCGACCGCCGGGTGTATGTGGTGGATTACCCCGAGAGATGCTGCTGTGGCTGCACCATCATCTGACGCCGCACAGCTGCCCCAGAGCCTGCCACGCACGTGTGCCCGGAGGACGGCCGAAGTCCCTGAGGTCACTCACTGTTGGCTCCTCTGGACAGTCACAAACCCCTGCGTATCCTTCCAGAGAATGCAGCCCCTCTGTCTAGCCACAAGTCCCTCCGGAGCCCCTTCGGCAGAATTCATCTTGTATTTAACCCTCAAGAATTCGTCTACACACGTTCCTTTAGGAGAAGTAACTTAAACCAGGGACTTTGCCTCTGGCCTCCGAACTAAAGTACTGATCGAGTGTGGGGTTGATTTTGCTTTTCGCTGGGTCAGTCTCAGTTCTGGTGTGTGTCTGCTAGCATGGGCCTTTTGTGGAGCTGAGTGATCTTGAATTGTTGAAAGATACACAGAAATTTGCTACCATTTAATGCCACTTAGGCAAAAGCATACACAATTTTACTCCTCATTCTGTGGGTCAGAAATTCAGATGCTGCTATTGCGTGATGACCTATCTCTGTTCCGTGATGTCTGGGACCTCACCTGGAAGATTCAAAGGCTGGGGAGGCTCAAGGGCAAGGGCACTGACATCATCTGAAGGCTGGCTCCCCAGATATCCAGTGGTTGATGGCGACTGTCAGCTGGAACACCTACAGGTGGCCTCCCCAAGCAGCGTGAGCTTCCTCACAGTGTGGCGGCTCTCAGGGTAAGCACCCCTCATGTGCACCCCAATTAAGGACATAGAGATCTGCTCCAAGACTGGAGAACAAGTCTGCTTGTTGGGTAGACTAAGGGTCTGTATGCTCATTTCTACTCTGGTGCCTGTGCATGGGTAAATTTTAGAGAGTTTTAGAGGATACATGCAGGTTGCTGTATCGCATGCTGAATTTACAACCCGCCCACTGAGAATAAGGTGAATTGCATGTCTTGTGTACCTTGTCCTGAGCAGGGACGCTGGGAGTGGGGAGGGCACATCCCGCACACTGAACACCTGGTTGGTCGCCTTTGGAGTGATGGGTCAGGGGCTGCGGGAGACACTGTGTGCCTGGCTGTGAGTGCTCAGATGCCCCTGTCAGTCTTCCAACGCCTGCCTCCACCTGGAAGAGGATTGCTCCCCCCTGGCTTGATGTGGAGGGGGAGTCTGGGGCCATTCCCCTGGGGCATTGTACAAATGGAGGGATGGTTTTTGGTTGTTGCTTTCATTGGTGGACGGAGTCCAGGAGAGCTGGGTGTCCAGCAGTGCTCAGGGATGTTCACACAGCAGAGCATCATTCCACATGTTACAAGGCTGGCAGATACCCCGCCGACACAGAGAACTTCCACAAGGTCTTATCAGTTATTAATGCAACACTGATTTTTATTTAGTGTTCACCTCTGTTATTTGATTTTTATAGTATGTCTTTTTTGAAATGGCTTCTGATCCTCTCCCTTAAGTCCACACTTGTAACTCTGTTGCCTTCAGTGGAGTTCCTTGGGCCACGTGCTTGAGCATCACAAATCAAAATACATGTATTAAACCACTGTTTTCTTCTCATTTCTCCTTTATATTTCAGTTTGGGCATTAAATTGCTTTAAAAATGGGATGTAAGTGGGTTGTGTATAAGTGTCATTGTAGGGTGGAAAGGGAACCTTGAGTATGTTAGAGTTGAGGCCATGTAGCTCATATGTGCTGTTGGCATGTGAGCCAGACCCAGTGAGAAAATCTAGCTGGAATAAACTGGGTCATGGGGACACTGTTCTAATTGAGGCCCTGTGAGCCAGCAGCCACAGGGATCCTTGCTTCTGGTGGTTCTGGCAAAATCCCAGATGGTCACTGGGTCCTCTGGCTGTTGGATAACTGGTGTGTGTTTTCCTCTGCAGTGTTATCAGTTTTCATGACTTTGGCTGTGGCCAGGATCTGACTTAATTTGCTCTTTCTGCCTGTTACCCTAGGGCTGAGTTGGCTGTCACTGTTCGCCCCAGACCAGTTAAAGTGACTGGAGGGTAGAGTGCAGAATTTGAGGGCGGCCCTAACCCCTGCACTGGCCGCTGTACACTGTGGCTCTGGTCCCAGTTCAGTTCAGTTGTGGAAGCACAGCAGACGCAGTGGCTAGGTTTCTCTTTACAAACCTGCCAAAGGAGAACACCAGCCCTGCTCTTTACCAGTCACTGACAGACGCTGGGCCTCTGCCAGGAGGCCAGAGCCACGCAGGGTTTGGTGAGGGTTTCCCAGACATCTGATGTCTCTGCCCTCAGACTACAGGATGGAAGGAGAGGCTGTCTGCAAGTGGAGGAAAATGAGAGAATCCATGTGAGAGTCAGGTGGCTTTACAAGATGTGGAAGCCTAAGGGCCAAGGTGGCGGCGGTGGTGGTGGGTACAAGCATGTGTGTGTATGTGCATGTGTATAGATGTGTGCATGAGTATGTTCATGTGTATATATGCGTGTGCATGGTATATGTATGTTTTGTGTGCATGCATGATGTGTGTGTATTTGTGTGTATTGCATGTGTGTGTTTGCCAGGCTGGGAGGATCACTCCTTAGAAGGCAGGAGGGACTTTCTCCCCGACCTGGTTGTCCTCTCTCCCTCCTGGTCCCTGTCATTCTTTAACAGGGTCCCTAACCCCAGCCTTCAACACCTATCAGCTTGTTGTACTTCAGCCAACTTCAATTTCAAATTCATGGGCAGCCCTTGGTATAGACAGCCATGAAAGAACTGTGTTTTCTAAGTCAGGACTGTGGCATTATATTTCTCAGCAGGAAAGACCCATCTAGATTCAGTGGCTGGGACGTTTAGCTTAAACCCCAGTCTCTGCTTGCTTACATTTCATAGGCAGGGATTATGGAAAGAATGTATACATTGTGGTTCAAATTCTGGTTCCACCTGTTATCAGCTTTGTGACACCGGTTCTTTTAACCTCATTTTTCTCCTCTGTGAGATGGGGTGGTACAGGTTGCTTTGCAGGGCAGACTGGAAACAGATCAGACTGCAGAGCTCTGTGTAGGTAGGTGCTCAGTACCTAGAAGGGAAATCTCTTCCTTTTGGGGGCAGTCAGTGCTTGAATGCTTGTTACAGTGCCTCTCCGGATGACTAGTGAGCGGGAGCTCGTGTACCAAAGTGACTGTGAGTGACATGTGTTCCACCAGCGCCCCTGCTCAGCTCAGCCCCTACACACTGCTTCCTTGGGTCATTTTCCCCTCACCCCGAGGTCAGGCTGCGTCCTGCGGCATCGCCTCTTCACTGTCTCCCAGGGCGCATGCGCAAGTGCCAGCCCCTGCTGTGCCTGGTCTCCGCCTCCCCGGGCCCTGGGCCTTGCCCATTATTGCATTATGTGAGTGTGGCCTGTATCGGAGAAAACCTCCCAGCGTGTCCCACGGGCTAGATGGAGGTGCCACACGTTGATTTAACACAGAATATCGGGTTTTGATTTCAGTCTGGCCTCTACCAGCTGTGTGGCCCTGGACGAGGCCATTTACCTCCCTCTGGACCTTCAGGTTTGTACTCCGAGGAGAAGGTTGGATCCCATTTTTTCTTTTCTATTTTTCCTCTTAAAATTTTACCTTTTCTCCCTCAAATGAAATCTTTGGGACCCAGACACACACACCAGGCTCACAGGTCAACAGGGGCTGCCGTGGTTGGAGACCCCAAAGGCCTTCCGTACAGTGTCCCCTCCTCACCTCCTTCCTCCCGCCTCTGGGAACACACAAGAGCCAGGCGCCTCTCACTCCTGTTCTGGGAGGTGGGCGCCTCTCTGACAGACCGCGGGGCAGTCCTGGGAACCTTCTGTCTTTAGTTTCTGTTTTTCTTAGGAGAATTAAACCTTTGACCTGCGCTTATTTTCTGGATGAGTATTTCTCGTAGTGAAACATGCATAGAGACCAGCACCGTAGATATTCTGTCTAGTGGTTCTCTAAGCAGTTGATATTTATCCTGTACTTTGGAGCAGCCTAAGGACATCCAGATTTGGGGTCCCTTCCCTCTAGCCGGGTCCCCATGTTGTAGGAGTACATGGGATTTAGCTGTGGGATTTCCACCTCAAAGAAAGATGTGACCTGGACGTGGGCAGCTCATCTTTGAGACCCAAATGAGGCAGTGTCATTTTAGTGACAGTTTGTTTTTGTCTCATGATCAGAAAATCAGGCAGGGCTTTAAGGGGGCTGGAACACAGGATGGGAGTTCTGCTGGGGAGACAGGGTAGTGTGGCACAGAGCCGCACCGTGTGGTCTCCGTGGTCACAGTCCAGGGTTCAGATCCTACAGCACACCTGTACTGGCCCAGAGGCCTCCAACTGTAAGATGGGAACACTGACCCCTAGGATTATGGGGGTGGAGCATCAAGGAATAGTGTGCATGATGTGCATGGCAAATGAGTTCTCAGATGATTTGGGCTCTTAGTATGATGGGATCCAGGGAGAGGCCGAAGTTGGGAGGAAGAGATTAGACCCTTAGCATTGGGGGCAGAGCAGAGGGAGGGTGCTGTAAACTGCATGTCTCCTCAGAATTCATATGTTGAAATCCTAAGCCTCTAATGTGTGGTGTTTGGAAGTGGGACCTTTGGGAAGTGTTTAGGTCATGAGGGCAGAGCTGTCATGAATGGGATCAGTGTCCCTTAAAAGAGACCCCAGGGAGCTCCCTTGTCATGTGAAGTTAAAGCCAAAAGGCGACTGTTTGTGAGCTAAAAAGGAGGCCCTTCCTGCACAGCATACAGATATGCTGGCACCTTGACCTTGGACTTCTGGTCTTTAGAGCCGTGAGGCATACATTTCTTTGGTTCATCAGCCACCCAGTCTAGCAGCTCACACAGACTTAGAAGGGTGTCTAAGCACAGAATCCAAGGCTATGTGATAACCAGGCAGTGATTTTCAAAAGCTAGTTGGAGTACCTGACTCTACTTACCATCACCTAGAAAGTTTGTCAAAATGCAGATTCTCACTCACAGCCCTAGGTATTTGGCGTATTGGTGGCTAAGATTCTGTATTTTTAACCAGTGCCCAAGATGATTCTATGAATGGTCAGAACAGGACACTGACTTTTGGAGTCAAAAGAATAGCTTTGGAATCAGATTTTTGAGCCTGAAATTTCATTCCTTAGCTCGCCATGGGCTTACCTTCTCTAACCCTGTTTCTTTGTCTGTGAAGTGGGGGAGAATTCCTGCCCTCCCTCCCTTGTGGGTTGTTTGAAGGCTCAGATGGAGGAACCTGGCAGGCTACAGTCCATGGGGTCGCACAGAGTTGAACATGACTGAGCGACCAACACAAACACAACAACCAACAATAAGATGCTGAACGCAAAAGCACTTCGCAAACTAAAACTTTGCATAGATATTCCTCCTGTTAGGAGTGGCAAGGACAGCCTTCATTGTTTCCAAGACTTCCTGCTCACTTTGAATCTGTCCACCAGGGGGCAGCAGGCGAACACACATGAAACCTCGGAGGGTCTCTCCTGCACCAGAACCCTGGGAGGGTCTCTCAGCAGTCCTCAGGCTATCGGGGAACTAGATGTGGCTCCAGAAATTTTCTTCAGAGGTGTAGAATATCTTCCGTTATTCATTGACTCCAGTTAAAACTGCTTTCTCCTTCCAAAAAGAGACCATGGAAATCAGTAGGGACATTTAGAAAAGCAGACTTGAGATGCCAGACTGGAAGTTAGGGTTGTAGGTCAGCACATTAGCTGTTGGATCTAGGGGACCAGGGAAGCAAAGGTGGATCAGGCCCTGATATTGCCTTGAGGACTCTCTGTCTTCAAAATAATGGTGAACATTTCGGGAGTACCACCCATGTGTCAGAGGCTGTTCTTGACTCCTGACGTGTCCTCTGATGAGAGTCCTGCAAGGGACGTCTGAATCCGAACTCCACTTGACAAAGGAGGGACTGAGGCCTGCAGAAGTTAAATTCAAGTCCCACATTCAGCGGAAAAGCAGTTATTTGGACACATGGACATGGACGGTCTGGCTCCAGAGCCCACTGTGTCTGGTTTGGTGGGGAGGTAGACGTGATCATGACAGTGATAAACGCAACAGGAGACTCGTGCCTTTGTGACTCCTTGTCCCCAGGCCTGCTGGTGACGCCCTCTGAGCTAGGCAGTGGGCTCCGTCTTGTGATGGCAGCTAGTTCAGTCACTGCTCCTCCTCACCCCCCTCCCTGGGTGCTGGACAGCCCTTTAGTGTGATCCTTGCCCTCCTTGGTGGTGCCCTGGGTTCCTGGAAGCAATCAGAGGGAGAGATACTGTGCTTCCTGCCTGTTTTTGTTTCAGATGTCCCCAGGGACCTCGTAGAAATCCAAGCATCTACCTTGGGAGCTCATGGCCAAACATGCAGGAGACCCAGCCCAGTGTCGGAACTTTGTTACATTAACAGAACTGTTGTCTCTTCCCACCTCAGTCATACTACAGAGCCCAGTGGGATTCGTCTCGTCTGGCCTTGGCAGGTGCTGTGATTCTGCCCAATCCCCTTTTGCCTTTTCACTGATTGCCACTGGGAATAATGATGACGAATCTTTGTTAAGCTTTTACTAAGTTTATCATGAGCTTTTGTATGTGCTAGACCCTAAATCTCAGCAATCTTAGGAAGAAGGGACTTTTTTTCTTTAACATTATTAATTTAATCTTTCAACACTTATTATTGATTATTTAAGGTATTCCTAAACTGGGCTGTGTTGTTTAGCAAAAGCAGTCTCCTTGTTTAAAGTCTTCACTCTAACTTTATTATTATTTTGGAGTATAGTTGATTTACAATGTCATATTAGTTTCAGGTATACAGCAAAGTGATTTAGTTATACATCTATCCTTTTTAATGTTCTTTTCCATTATAGGTTATTACAAGATGTTCAGTAGAGCTCCCCGTGCTATACAGTAGGTCTGTGTATATAGTAGTGTGTGTATGTTATTTACTTTGTAATTCATCCTTCCCCCGCTTTTTCCCCTTTGGTAAATGTTAAGCTTGTTTCCACATCTGTGTCTATTTCTGTTTTATAAGTAAGTTCATTTGTATAATTTTTTAAGATTCCAAGTATGAGTGATATCTTGTGATATTTGTCTTACTTTGCTTAGTATGCTCATCTCTAGGTCCATCCATGTTGCTGCAAATGGTGTTATTTCCTTCTTTTTATGGCTCAGTAATATTCTGTATATAGATACACCACATCTTCTATATGCATTCATCTGTCAGTGGACATTTCTGTGTCTTGGCTATTGTAAATAGTGCTGCTATGAACATTGGGGTGCATGTGTCTTTTTAAATTAGAATTTCTGTCTTCTGGATATAAGCCTAGGAGTGGGATTGCTGGATCATATGGTAGCTCTATTTTTAGTTTTTTGAGGAAGCCCCATACTGTTCTCCATAGTGGTGGCACCAATTTACATTCCTACCAACTGTGTAGGCAGGTTCCCTTTTTTCTATAAGGAGGGACATTTTCTATCTCCGTCTTACAGGTGAGCAGGTGGAGGCACAGAGAATTTAAATCACCCACCACAGTAACATAACAGGAAAGTTAGAATCATGCTGGCTGTCTTTCAGTCCTGGGTGCAGGGGTGGTGTGCCGGCATGGATGGTGTGCCTCTCAGTGTGTGCAAGACAGGGCGAGGCCCCGGCCCTTCTGCGGGTGAGCAGAGCAGCTGACAGCTGGCGGATGAAATGAGCTGGTTGTCAAGGCCTGGATCCAGGGCTTGGGACCTGCCCTGTGGAAACCTCCTGGATCCAGAACTCAGAATGGCTGGTTCCCTTAGGAAAATCTGGGTGCCATTCCCAGTAGGGGTTGGGGAATCTACACAGCAAAACAGTCAACAATCAGGGTGGGATTTGTGCACACCTTGGACGTGAGGCATCCCCCAGCCAACCTCTTTCCCCAGAGACAGTATAGCTTGTGCCTGTTCAATGTCACCCATGAACTTGATGAAGACCTGGGTGCAGAGTGCCCTCTGAGGATGCAGGGGGTGGGCTGGAGGCTCTCTGTCTACACTGGCCTCAGCTCAGTCAGTAACTGAGAGGAAAATCAGGCTCCCAACTTTGCTTCTTTCCTGCCATGAACAGCGTCCACTGATGGTCGATCTGCCTCCAAGGGGGGAGGTGCTTAGGAAGACAGAGGGCCAGTCTCCTCTAAGTGACACATGCTGTCCTCAGGTGGGGCAGAAAGCAGCCTCCTCACTTAGAGTGAATGCAGACAAGTCAGGCTGTGGGGCCAGTGTGGTGTGGTGATGGGCAGGTGTGGGCCGGGGGCTCCAGGGCAGTGACTCTTGGTGGAGACGAGGGAATCTGGACTCTTGCAGGGGAGCAGACCAGAGTTGATCATGACAACAAGAAAATCCTCCTGGCTTGAAGCATCTGCTTATTTTTTCCTTTCTTCCAGCTTGACTCAGAGAGAGCTTTCTCAAAGATGGATCCAGCCTCCTTAGCATTGCCCTGGGGCGGATAGCTGGAGACACAGCAAATGATCCGTGAAGGGATGGGATTTGTATTGACAGACACATGTTTACCCAGATCAATTAGGGGAAATTATTTTTCTTGCAACACTCCCCAAACAAGGCTTTGCAGCTGATAATGAGTTTGAACTGCACAGTACGAATGACAGAAATGTGAAAGGAGACAAGAAGATGATTTGCCAGATTGCCTCTCAGGGAGGGCGCTGTACAGTTGGGAGGTCAGATGTGGATGACCCCTTGGACCAGAGGGCAAGATGCTCTGTAAATTGCTCTGCATAATGAAGGAGGGAGAGGTGTGAAGTTAGGGTTTAAAGTTGGGGAGGGAGTGACTGGCTTTGAAAGCTGACCCTCAGGCAGAGGAAGGGCAGGAGAGAGGGAGAGAGATAGCACTGCTGAGAGGAGAGGGCCCTGATGATTCAGGTAGTCAGGTGGGGAGCTTTTCAAGGGAAGTTCAGGGTGCTAGGTGACGTGGGCCTTCCTTCCCTGTGAACACATGAGTTTCCAGTAAAGATTATTAAGAAATCCCCCAGTGCTGGGTGGGCGGCGTCTCTTATCTTTACTTCCCTCGCCCTGCGAGGCCATCTTGCATGGGCTCCTTGCCCTCTGGCTTTCTTTGGGTTTGGGCAACAGGGAGCTTTGGGTTTGGCCAGTGGGGAGCCCCCATTTATGTCTGAGTGGGGCGTCAGGGAGAAGGAGGAGGGCAATGGTAGTGGGGAGGCTATTTGTTTTCCTACATCCCCATCACTTTGTGCTAGGGGCTTGTGCTGATGGCAGGGAAACACATGATCTCCTGGGGTGTCTCTGCACCCTGCCCATACCTTTGCAAAATGTCCTTCTGTTAAACATGGCCTAAATGATACCCTGGCTGTTTCCTGCCAGATTCTGACCAACCCACCTGGGGTCAGTGCGTTTTTCTTGAAAGTTTATAAAGGGTTGAGTTTTGCATTGTGTTCACTCCGACAGTGAAGAGCTGGCTTCGGTTACAGCAGACACAGGCAGGAGCTCTCCAGGGGTGTCCTGGCAGTCCTGCTGCCCCTCGCGGCCATGGTCACTTGGACATGTGAATCTCAGAATACCAGAGTGGCTCTGAAATGTCATCAGGGCTGGGACCCCTTCGGCCTTCATGGAATGGTCCTCCTTCCATAGAGGCTGGGAACAGCCAGAGTCAGACACAGAGAGGAGGGAATTGAGGGTTACTGGATGTAGTCATTGGTGTGGAAACTGAGGCTCTAAGTGGTTCAAGGTTACACATCAAGGAGAAGGCAGCATCAAAGGAGCTGGAGTGAAAAGAGGGCCTGGCCCAGGATCAGACACCAGAGGACATGTCAGATGTAAATGCAGAAACACAAAATTGTGAGTACAGAGTTTGTATGCAACATTATATACATTTTTTGAAGACTCTTGCTGTATACTGAGGCCCCGCAGAGAATCTTTACTAGCCCTGTTTCTCCCGCCAGTCACCCAGGAGGGTGCAAATCCCAACGTAGCTTTGCCTGTGGGGAGTTTGGTAGGGCCTCTCTTCAGGGCCCGTTCTCCCCATGCCCCTGCTCCTAGCCTGGCCCTCCCCCAGATCCTGGCCCCTCCCCCTGGTTCTGCGTCTGTTGGTCTGTTGGTATTGGTCTTGAAGGTGAGCCTGGCGCCTGTTGTGTGGTGGGTGAAAGCTGCTTTGGTTCCAAGAGTAATATGTGTCCATCTTCTACTTTCCAGATGTTTCTTCTCTCCGGGTCCAGTTCCATGGCTCCCTGGAAAGTGATATGATGACCTTGGGCTTGAGCCCAAAGAACACAGGAGATTTCTGGCAGGTTGAGGGTGGGTTGGTGCCAATCCACTTAGAACAAAAAACACTGTGTGTTGTGCTCACGTGGAGGAGCGTGTCTGCACCTGCCTCCTGTGGACTCAGGGGCACCGACAGCCGCCACCAGCAGACCGAGGGGGCAGCCGGTCCCCGTGGAGGAGAAGCAGGGTGTGCGGTAGAAAGGATTCATGGGTGGGGGTTTGATGGGAGAGCAGGCACACCCTGGCTGTGGAAGCAGGACGCCGGGGCTGCAGCGACCATTGATGCAAAATCAGTGACCACGTAAAAAGCAGGTACCAGACCCCCCAGAGTCTCAGCTTCCTCCACACTTCCTCTGTGCGAGTTACTGCTGGAAAGCTCGCTAGGGCCTTTTCCATCGAGTGTACACACACTCATGTGTTCATGTCTCTGCACACACAGGGCCAAAATATATATTCTCCTGTGCAGTCTACTTGCTGGGTGGTGGCTAGGTCCCAGCTCATTCATCTTAAGTTGTCAACTTCCTCCTGCTGCCCTGGTGCTGTAAATGCACTTAGCTATAATAATAGCAGCAGCTTTGGAAACCCAGGACTGCCTTTCCCTCGAACAAAGCCCTCTTCCTGTAGCCATCATGGCCCCATTATTTCCCACGACTGGGTAGAGTTTATTTTAATACTAATTCCAAAATATGATTGAGAATGTTGATTTGCAGAGCTTGTGTTTGGACTTACTCAGGGTTTACGCAATGACACTCCATCGCTTTCCCCTCTGAGCGCAGGGAACTTGGAGTTACTAGACATGACCATCTTACAAACATGAAAACTGAGGCTGAGAAAGGAGACATGTTGAGCCCAAGAGTGCCACCCAGTGAGTGGTGGAGCCAGGACTAACGTGTAAATCTCTAGGTTCTAGGCTGGTGCTTCACTTATTTTACCTGTGATTTTATGAAGGTTTTCTGGGAATCCTTCCAACTCAGATGGCAGTAGTGGGGAAGGGGTATGTGTAGCCCAGAGCCTCATCTGCTAGGGGCTTTTAAAGCAAATCCAGATTGGATTACAAGCAAATGATGTTCACCAAGCAACTTGCTCTATTTGGTCACTATTCTCTCTTTCATTTTCCACCCAACAAACTTGGGATGAGTGCTTACTATATCTTTGGCTCCATGCTTTGCATAAGCGAGCTACTTAGTGTCTTTCCAATATATTCCCTGCCCTTGCCTTTCTTCCTTTCTTGAAGTACCTAGAATCTTTGTCTTGTTTTCTATCAATGAGCCCTAATGGGTGCAGGGAGTTTTTATGATCCAGTGGTGAAGCCCATTTGGGAGATTTTAGGCAGGTGAGTCTGGGGCAGAATGAGTGTTACATACAGCAAGCTGGTGACTGAACAGTGGATAACCTGGTTCCTGTGGGCCTATGAGTGGTCAATAGGAAGCAAGAAGATTGATCAGGTATCAATAGTATTGACAACGAGGAAAGAAATGCTGAAGGTCTAAGCTAGGTCAGCAGTTGATTGCATTAAAGGCAGGAAAATTCAGTGATTAAGAGCTTGGTCTCTGATGGCAAACCTGGGTTCAAATCCTGACTCCACCACTGAGTTGGTTTGTAAACATGAGCAAGTCATTTAACCTTTCCCGGTCTGTTTCATTATGTGCAGGATACGCTGGGTGAGATTATCTCTGCTTGTCAAGTGTTGGGAGGATTCACTGATGAGCGCCTGGATCTTAGGAAGCATTCTGTAAATGTCATTTGTCTATTGCTGATGCTGATGATGCTAAAGACAATGATGGTGATGCCAATGATGGTGATAATGGGTGGGGTTAACAGGGGTGGGGATGATAAGTGGGATTTGATGGTAAAGTCAGGGTGACTTCTGGATTTCTAGGCCTGGTAACTGAGAAAACACACACACACACACACTCACACACAAACAGAATATTTTCAGATGGTTCTGTGGTTTTGTAGACTTTGAGAAGTTGGCTGTGGGGTAGCTTAACCCCACTCAGCTGAGATGGCCTTCCCTGTCTTCTGTGATCTCTTTACACTGTCACTTGTATGGGGTGTCCTGGGACGGATGCAAGAAGGGCCTGTGCAGACTTCTTTAGCTCCCTGTTAAATCGGTCTGTGTCATCACACTTTGCAGAACTCTTGAATTGTATCTACTTAACATTTCTTTGCCTTGTCCATGGGAAGCCAGTGTCACGTCCAGTGGCTACAGAATTAAACATGATGGAAAGGGCAGTGGCTGTAGAATTAAACATGGTGGAAATCAAAGTCATTCAGCCTTAGCTGGATCTTGTTTCCTGCAGGGACCCTAAACCTGAGGTTTGTTCTTGGTTTGGGGCTTCCCTTGTGGCTCAGCTGGTAAAGAATCTGCCTGCAATGCTGGAGATCTGGATTTGATCCCTGGATTGAGAAGATCTCCTGGAGAAGGGAAAGGCTATCCACTCCAGTATTCTGGCCTGGAGAACTCCATGGGCTGTATAGTCCTTGGGGTTGCCAAGAGTCGGAGACGACTGAGTGACTTTCACTTTCAGACGACGGAGTGACTTTCACTTTCACTTGGTGAAATAATTGCAGTTTTGCACCAGGAGTTTTAAATCATTGCAAGTAGGCAGACATATCTTTATTTATCAAAATAGGAACCATTACACTCAACACATTTCTGCCAATGAGAAATAAGTTTGCTTATTCCTGTGGCATAAAAATCTGAGCCCCAGGATTTGACAAACTCTTGGAAAGCATTTTCTGCCTCCTGCTGGTTGTGGACGTGTATTCCCTGTACAAGGTTGTAGAGATGCTTGAAGAAGTGGTAGTTGGCAAGAGGTCAGGTGAGTGTGGAGGGTGAGGCAGAACTTCGTAGCCCAGTTCCTTCAACTTTTGAAGTGTTGGTTGCGTGACGTGCAGTCGGGTGTTGTCCTGGAGAACTGGGCCCTTGCTCTTGACCGATGCTGGCGGCAGGCATCGCAGTTTTCAGTGCATCTCATCAACTGGCTGAGCATACTTCTCAGAGGTAATGGTTTTCTCGGATTCAGAAAGCTGTAGTGGATCAGACAGGCAGCAGGCCGCCAAACAGTGACCGTCACCCTTTTTTGGTGCAAGTTTGGCTTTGGGAAGTGCCTTGGAGCTTCTTCTTGGTCCAGCCACGGAGCTGGTTGTCAGTGACTGTTGTATGAAATCCACTTTTTGTAGCATGTCACCATGTAGTTTGTTGTTGTGTAGAATAAGAGAAAATGACACTTCAAAAGACAATTTTTTGGAATTTTGGTCAGCTTCCTGAGGCAGCCACTTAATGAACTTTTTCACCTTTCCAGCTTGCTTCAAATGCTGAATGACTGTAGAGTGGTTGGCGTTGAGCTCTTCAGCAGCTTCTCGTGTAGCTGTAAGAGGCTCAGCTTCAACGATCCTCAGATGGTCACTGTCACCCTCCGATGGCCAGCCGCTGTGCTCCTCATCTTCAAGGCTCTCGTCTCCTTTGCATAACTTCTTGAATGACTGCTGGACTGTGTGTTCATTAGCAGGTCCTAGGCCAAGTGCACTGTTGATGTTGCAAGTTGTCTCCACTGCTTTATGACCCATTTTGAACTCAAATAAGAAAACCATTTGAATTTTCTTTTTGTCTAACATCATTTCACTAGTCTAAAATAAACAGCAAGTAATAAGTCATTATCAAAAAAATAAAGTGAGAAATATGCATTAAAATGATATGTAACATAACCACATTTATTTAGGAATGTATTCTGATATCAAACAGCAAAGTTCAACAATGCAAAAACCGCAATTGCTTTTGCACCAATCTAATAGAAGGATGTTAAAGACTTAACGGCAGCAAAGTGAATGGCAGTGGTTACTTTCTCCTGCAGTAACCAGTGTGACATATAGAGAATTGAGAGTAGCACATGGTAAATCTCTCTGTGTGGGTCTGGGTCTTTTCATGCTGGGTCTGTGGACCACCAGAACCATCCCTGAACTTCCAGGGGAACTCACCCCAGACCATGGACAGTCCTGTCCCCAAGTCAGGCTGTCCCATCGGCACACCACGTGGCTGCATTATTCAGGACCTGTGAAAATTGACATTGACAGGTGGACACAGGTAAAAATTAGCTCAGGATTAATTGGTGTGGCCTGGTGGCTTCCTCAAGCAGGCAGATGGGAGGCATCATCATACAAGCCTTCTATTTAGAGAAGGCATCTGAGCAACTGGGTTTGGATGGGCCAGGCTCTGCGGAGGGGTTGCTGGAATCTCTAAAGCAGGCTCGCTGGTGACATCACTGGAGCCAGGGCACAATAGCCCAGCTCTGAGATCACCAGGAAGCAATTAAAGGGATGAGAACCCCCCCCCCCCATACCTTCTAGGAGCTTCCGCAGAGACAATTCCTTCCTCTGAAGGAGGCTGAAACCAGCTTATTGGCTTCCTGGAAAGAAAAAAAGTGAGGATGAATAGCTCTTTGGTTGTGTCTTTAATGAGCATGCTTTTCTTAGTCCCTGCCCTGCTCAGTAGGAATGTGCTCATATGCCTTTCAGAAAGACTAATAAGCACTAACATAATCACGGACACCAGAATTGACCTTGGGGAAAATATTTGCATCCTTTACAGATTCTCTTTCTAGGCCATGACATTAGCAGGGATGCTCAAAATATTGGCAACGTTTCCTTCTTAAATCTTAGAGCAAATTTTAATCATGTACAAGAGTAGAGAGAATGTTAAGTATAACGAGCCCCTGGTATCTAGTGCCTGGACTCAGCAGTTACTAACTCAGGGCCGGTCTCATTTCATCTCTTATCACCTCCTCTGCTTCTTTTAATCCCACTAGGTTATTTGGAAGGAAACCCTAGAATTGTGTTATTTCATCCACAGATATCTCCTAGTGTATTAGATGGAACTATATGCAGTTGCTACTAGATGCACATATCTCTGTAGAGTTGGTTTGTTTGGCTGAGGCTTTGTGCCCAGTTTGGCAGTGTCTTCATTTTGCTTCTCCTGCCCCTACCTGTCTCCGTCTTTTCTCTCATGTTCCCGAGATTGACAGTCATCCCGAGACAGAAATTTGAGAAGGAGCTAAATTTGTCTTTGGAAGCCCCAAGCTCTTCAGATCCCACCCACCTCCTTTAGGCACCCAGAGATTTTACATTTTCTATGTATTTAGGAATTTTGATTCCCAACACATTCTGATTCCTTGAAAAAAGAGGATCCAGAGATAAGAGAGCCGGTGGATTGGATGGTAGAAGGCCTCCTTGGTGCTTCTGGGCCTCGTGGACCTGACATTTCTGTTTAAGAATTGCACTGAGGCCTTGTGTGACCCTGGCCAAGTCACTGAACCTCTCTGGACTCCACTTGTCTCCAGCGCGACGCAAGAGAGTATCTGCTGGCTTGTTAGTCCTTTCTTTTCCCACTGGTAGAATGGATAGCTGTAGCAGGATGCCTACCACATTGAGAGCGCTTGCTCATCTGCTGGGGGAGCTGAGCAGAGGCCCAAGACTCGTCAGTCCTGCCCCGCTCAGGGTGTCTCCTGCCCCCCTCCTATTGGCAGGGAGGAGCGTCTCCCACCCCTGACTTTGCTTGGCTGATTGAGAAGAAATCAACTGCAGACAACAGTGGAGGGAGAGGTGGGCAGGGCTGTTAGAGGCCGCCTCCCTCGTGTCCTTGAATGGGTGTCCCCTTCCTGGGTGCCAGCCCGTGTCCCGGCACTCAGCTCTATTTCGGGCGCCGTTTGGCATGTGTTGCCTTGCAGAGACCTGAGCCCATGGGGACAAAAGGCCAAAATCTGCCACAAGAATGGTAATTTGAGGAACTTGGCCCTCTGCCCCTGGGGCTTCAGTGTTCTTGGGACAAGTCACTGATGATATCATGGACTTAGTTACTTTCTGGAGCACGTAGGGTCCTTGTCTCTGGGCTCCAGCCCGTGCGAGGCCCCAGGGAGCCTAATTTAGGAAAAGGAATCAGTGGGATGGCAGCTGTTGAAAGTGCTTGGCTCCTGCCTTCAGCCAGAGAATTTAAGGAAAAGGCCCTTAGAGACACCCTGCTAGAGAGATAGGTCTTTCCTCCTAAGGTCTCCCAGGAAAGGCTTAACTTGGAGGTGAAAGGGCCCACATGGGTCATCTTAGCTGGCTGATACCCTTCCCAGTACCCCTAAGAGGTGGTCATTCTGCTGGTACTTGATTACTTCCAGTGATGGGGAGCTCATTCTCTCTGGACACACCTCAAACTGCTGGACTGCACCTGACTTCTGCACAGCCCAGTCTGCCTTGATGCCACTTCCATCTCCCAGTCTCACCCTGTGGAGCCACATGGAACCTGCTGAAATCCCTCTCCCTTGTGACAGCCCTTAGGTATTGGAAAGCCTCTCAGATATTGGAAAGCCCCTCTCCTGTCCCCCCTGAGCTGCTTCTCTAGGCTAAATGTAGCTCTTCCACCGTTGCTCATATGACATGGCTTCTGTCTGCCCCACTGTGGTCACCATTTTCCACTGGATGAGTACTAGCTCTTTGCCATCCTTCTGAAAGTGGAGGGACCTCGGAGGCGCTG
The DNA here is from genome assembly GCF_029407905.1 of Bubalus kerabau. Classification (NCBI taxonomy): domain Eukaryota; kingdom Metazoa; phylum Chordata; class Mammalia; order Artiodactyla; family Bovidae; genus Bubalus; species Bubalus kerabau. The sequence goes on from NC_073643.1 coordinate 19,596,535, forward strand.
CTTGGAGCAGAGAAGACCCAGGCACTGTGTTTATTCCAACTCTCGCACGGCCACCGTCACAGCCCTGCTTGGCAGACACCCCTGCTCCTGACACAGGGCCCAACCCCACGACTTCCTCACACCCGCGGCTGTCAAGTGCTGAGCCCCCTCTGGGATTTGGGCAGCTGCATCTCGGGACCCGAGTGCAGGGCTCTCAAGCATCTGTCCCATTAGAGTTGCGCCTTGTTGGATCCATGCTGTTGCTCCAGGCTGCCTGGATATGTTGGGGTTCTAATTCTCTTAAAAGTTGGCAGCCCGTGTCGGGTCTGTGCTGCCCACACTGTGTTCACCTGTTGCTAAGAAGCATGACCTGTGGGATTGGACACGTGCGTCCCTGTCAGGCTTCAGTGAAGCCATCAGTCAGTGCCCTTTTAGGGGGTGGTCATTCAACACCTTACAGGCTTCATCATCTGGCTCCTATTTCTTCATCCACTCACAGGGTGCTTGGGGGAGCTGGATTGTGATCCGGATAGTCTGTGTCTTCACCCAATCCCTGTGCAAGTTACTGGTCATAGTGTTAAAGCAGGGATGGAGATTGTCCTGATCACCCGTCCTGCTCCTGGTGGTCCTCATCATTTTTGTGGAGGACCGGGTCTCCAGGTGGCCCTGGGAACCTGAGGGAGGCGGTCCTCAGGCAGCACTGCCTGTGTGGTTCTGGGGGCTGGTCAGCAGGTTCTGGAGTCTCTAGGCTGCTGGCTGAGGTCACCAGGAAGGGCTGCATCAGGAGTGACAGATGCAGGAAAGGGGGAGCCTCCTACCTACAGGTCTGTTTGCCTGTGGAACCTTTTCCAGGGACTGGACTCAGTGGTTTTATAACTAGAGTGACTGTAGGTCTTACATTTCTCTGGTTTACTTTTCTTATCTTTCCTTCCTTTCCCACTTTCTCTGACTTCCTTTCCTTTTTCTCCTTTCAGTACCCTCATTGAACTCAACATTGCCCCAGGTGTCTCCGTCCTCCAGGTTGCAAGCCATTGGGCAAGACACATGTCAATCACCAGCATCTGGTGAGAGGTGGGCCCAAGGTGCACACAGGATGCTATGGGAACATGGGGTTTCTGGGTAATCCCAGTGTCTGAATTTCTCCCCTATGGTCTTCATAAACCATTGAACTGTCCTTGGAATCATCATACTTTGGTGTCCAAATGACACCTTCCCACATTGACTTCACACTTGAAGGAGAATATAATTCATCTGTTAGACTCTGGGCTTGTATTTTGGTTTGGAAAATGTGTCCCTGTAATAGGTGAGCTTACAGTCAGTCCAGGTCATTTTGGGATTCAAGATGTTGCTGAATTTGACAACAAAGCCCGATAAATTACAGCTCATTGTGATAAACTGGAACCAGGACTTCCTCTGAGCTGAGAGAGCCAGGAACTCTTAGGACCTGCTGGCAAGAGTACAGATTCTCACATCAGCCTTGGGTTTGTATCGTGACTTTTCCTTTCACTATCTGTGTGCTGTTGAGCCTCTTAACTTCTCTGAACCTCAGTTTTCCACATCTGTAAAATGGGGGTAGCACTTTGCAATTTTTAATTGTGAGGATTAATTGAGTTAGTGGGGTACCCAGTATATAGCAGACATTGTATTTATAACTTCATTGTTGTGCCTCTAATAGCACTATGAACTCTTTCAAAGAATCCTACTCTTCGAAAAAAAAAAAGTTGGAGAACATGAATCATACAGATTCCATAGGGTGTTTGAATTATGCTTTCAAATGATTTTCCTTTATGTTTCTCATGCATGTAACTCTGTGCAAATTGGCCTTTCTTTGCTGCTAGGGTTTGTTAAGAAGTCTTTTCAGAAGGGAAAATGCAACAGCCTTTCAAAAGAAAACCACAGGCCTTGCCTTTGCTTGGGACAGCTGGGCCCCACAGAGCAAGGTCTGGGAGCTTATCCTGAAGATGACCAGGACACGTGGCCAGGGCCTGTCCTGACCTATGCTGTGAGGTTGGGTGAAATCAGGGAGCTTCTGGGGTGTTGAGCTGGAAGAGCTTTTGTGTGGCTGGGAGAGGAGGACAGATCAGTGCCATGGGGTGCCACACAGGCGGGGCTTGGGGCTTTGACTCCTCCTGGGTTCCTGGGTCAGATTTGGGGTGGAGGACCATCAAGGTGGGGGTGATTGCTCCTGCTCCTCTGCCCTTTACCTCTCTCACCCATTTTCAAGGCCAAGATCTGAATTCCATGTTCACCATCCCAACCACTGACCATGTCTCCTCCCAGGACTCAGCCCAGCCTGGCTGCCAGTTAACGTGCAGCCTTGCTGCATGTTAAGTGGGCTTTTGTCCGAGGGTTGTTTCTCTTGTGGATTCACCTTCCTCTCCCTCCTCTTCCTCCTGGGTCCCAGCTGTGCACCATTTCATTAGGATTTCCCAACTCCGAACTCTGTGACACAGTCAGCCCAGGCCATTCCATACCAGGTCAAGTCAGCAGATTTCATCCTATTTATAGGATGAGGAGGCAGTTCAGACCTGATGCCTTAGACTGCCAGCCCGGCGGCCACAATAAACTTTGTTTTCTTTTCTCTTTTTCTTTATTCTCTGAAGTTTTAAAGGTAATTATTCTCACAAGTAATATGTGAATATATTCTCACCAGAAAAGAGTTAAAAAAAATAGAGAAATATAGAAAAGAAAAAAAAAAACAACAGTGAAACATTTAGGTTACACTTCATTCTATTCTGACCGTTCCCAGTGTGTAAGATTCCTTCTAATCTCTCTTCTAGGCATTTATATACTTATCTGTGTAAATACAAGCAAATATATGTGTGTACATGTAGTACAGAGTTTAGCCTTGCCCCAAAGGAGGTCTGGCCTTTGCCCTTGGCTCCTGGAAGGTGATCTTTGTTTGCCCGGGTCAGCCGGATATAACAGGGTGGTTGAGGGTGGGGCTAGCCACGCCAGAAAGACCAACTGGGTGATGCAGAGTGCGGGCTTCGGGTCATGCAGTTACTAGATGACCTGCAGATTAGCCAACCGTGGGGCAGTCAATCAGTGAATCAATAAATCAGTCAGTCAGCTGTGCCTGTGTAATGGCACCACAGTGAACATTCTGAACTCTGCGGCTTGGGTGAGTGTCTCTTGTTAGAGACGCTCTGTGCGTGGTGTCCCATGTGAATGTCAGGAGAGTAAACTGTCGGTGACCCGGTGCAAAGTGGGCAGTGGAAACTCCACCTTTGACCTTTCCCATGGACTCTGCCTTATGCACGTCTTCTCTTGGCTGATTTCAGTCTGTATCTTTTCCCTGTGATAAACCATAACTGTGAGTCTAAGAGTTTTCATGAGTTCTGTGGGTTCTTCTAGCAAGCATGAGGGTTTTGGGAACCACCCTGAGTTTGCAGTTGGTGTCAGAAGTGAAGGTGCTCATGGGGACAGTGCCCTCTAACTTTATAGTTGACTTAAACTCATCTCAGTGTGTGAATTTACATATATGTATGTGTGTGTGTTTCAAATTACATAATTGGGAATTCTATTCATGCTTCTGAGACTTATTTAATCTTTCATATGCTTGGAGGCCTGCTTTAAGGCTTCTTATTTCACGGGTAAAGTGAAAAGTGAAGTGGCTCAGTCGTGTCCAACTCGTAGCGACCCCATGGACTGTAGCCCACCAGGCTCCTCTGCCCATGGGGTTTTCCAGGCAAGAATTCTGGAGGGGGTTGCCATTTCCTTCTCCAGGGCATCTTCCCAACCCAGGGATTAAACCTGGGTCTCCCACGCTGCAGGTAGACTCCTTACCATCTGTGCCACCAGGGAAGCCCCGTTACTTCATGGGTAAAGTGAGGTTAATAGCAGCACCTCCGTCACAGCAGTGGCTGTGAAAATTGCTTTGTTGCTCATCATATCACTGGACTGTTGAGAACAACTCTGATGTAGGTAAGCATTATGATCCCCATTTATGGATGAGAAGACCGAGGCCTGAAGGACTAAGCACCTTGCAGCTGAAACAGTTTTAAAAAATAACTTGCAGTTAAGTTTGCACAGTGGGCTGTGTGGGTGTCATAATATTGTGAGTGACTGTCTCTGTGACCAGGAGAGCCACTCTCCTGGTGGCAAGGGGCTCTTCTTCAACCTCAGGACCTCTACCCCCATCTCTGGAAGGCAGCCTGCATCTTCTTTGACTCCCAGCTCCTTTTTTTTTCCCAGTCTAGCTGCTCAAGTCCTTAGGACTCTGAAAACAGATTCCTTTGGGCTCTTGGTAATGGAGTGTTTCAAAACTGAACCTAAATGAAAAATAAAAGCCTTAATTAGGTTCTTTTGCAGCTTTATCTGCAAACAAACAAATGGCTGCCTCTGGAGGGTTTTCTTCATTTTTCTAGGCACGACTCATTGTCAGATACATGCATCCTCCAGGATATAGTGGAAAACTAAATGAGACTTTAATCTCTGCTGAGAGGAGTAGAAAAACCCAAGTTGAATGCAGGGATGGCCACAGGGCAGCCAGTGAGTGACTCAGGATGCTTTTCTCCATGACCTGAGCATGGACTTTGAAAGCGTGGCTGAGCTCTGAACTGCCAAAATAAGGCCGTGAATGAAACTGGCACTTACTCTCACTGTGAACTTCAGTTTGTGAGGCATCCAGAGACTCTCCCCTCTCTGTGGAGGGGGCCTTGTGAGCACGCAGGGCACCAGCACCCAGAGCCTTTGCAAAGATAGCAGGCCTTCCTCCCTCTGCCACAACTGCTGCTGACATAAAGGTGTCTCCGCCCCCACGCCCCACCTCCGGAACTTGGGATCCGTTTTTCCTCTTTGGAATCACAGCTCGACCTGGGACAGACATGGTGATTGATCATCCTCCCAGGCTCTTGTTCTCACGACCACAGGATCACTGGGATTTGGAGAATTATTCAGGAATCTTCTGCTTGGAGCAAAACAGTTAATTTGCCCATTCTTCCGGCTTCTTTGAATTGGGTACCTACTGTGTCCCACTCAAAATACTAGGAACTGGGAGTGTTGCCTGGAATAGAACAGATGTGGGCCTCCCAGGAAGCCTGAGTACTCTTTTACCGTGACTCCGGGTGTCACAGCCAACAGTCTCGGATGGTACCCACAGCAAGGACGTAGAGAAGGAAGGGATCAGTTTTTCCCATTTTCCAGGTGAGGAAACAGAGGTTGGAGAAGGTCCAGTGACAGTCACAAACCGGTATTGAAATTGGGTCTTCAAAGCCACAGTTTTTCCTTAACCCTGACCCTGAATGTCTAAACCAATAAGCTGTGCAAACTTTAGGAAAGGTACTTAATGTTTCAAAACCTCAGTTTCCCCTGTGATACGACAGGGTTGAGAGAATCAGTTCTGCAGAGTTGCTGAGATGATTGAGTTAGATGAGATAGATGGGTGCTAATAGATAGATATATATCTGTAGAAAGAGAGGAAACATAATAATATGCTTATGGCCCTTGATATACTGCTGAGAACATAAGAATAACCACCTTTATAATAATAATACTAGCTAATAGTTATCAAATGCTTCCTAAGTTCCAGTCAAATTCTAATATTTTCTCTCATTTTACAGTTGAGAAAAACTAAGTGTAAGAAAGTGAGGTAACGTGCCTAAAGTGACATGGTTTATAAGGTGATGAAGCAAATATTTAAGATTTACAATACATACAGATATATTATATATATCTCCTTTGCCTCTTATTTCTCCAGTGGAAAGAAAAGGCAATTATTTTGGAACCATGAGAGGAAAGGCTACAACTTTTCTGCAAATAGTTTATAATATACATCGATCTTCCAGTGCTGTGTGTAGGCTCCTGAAGGAAGACCAAGGCCTGTTTTCCTCTCTGTTCAGTAGGGATTGCTATAATTCTCTCAAGGTGGTTTTGAATATTAAGTGAAAATGCCTTGTACCAGATGTCTTGTCCAAAACACAAATTGCTTGTCTTCAAGCATTGCTTGCCAAACTCCTGGAACCACGACATTTTGTGTTCTAAATGGGTAACAGTGACATTTGACACAGAGAGAAATCATTCTTCTGAGTCTGCAGTCCGAAAGATGGAATCTTACTGGGGTTAAAGGACACCCAGCTGACCACCCTGGGAGAGTTCAAGGAACTATTGAAATTCAATTATTTCACCCTGGGCTATTGATGACCCACTGTTCCAAAGGAAGATCTAACTTTTAACTTCATTTTAAAAAGACTTGTTCAGAAACTGTTTTCTCTTTCTAATTTTGCTTTTAACAACCTCTCTCTTATCTTAAGGGCTTCCCTGAAAAGTCAGTTGGTAAAGAATCCACCTGCAATGCAGGAGACCCTGGTTCGATTCCTGGGTCGGGAAGATCTGCTGGAGAAGGGATAGGCTACCCACTCCAGTATTCTTGGGCTTTCTTTGTGACTCAGCTGGTAAAGACTCCACCTGCATTGTGGGAGACCTGGGTTCAATCCCTGGGTTTAGCAGGTCTCCTGGAGAAGAGAAAAGCTACCCAGTCCAGTATTCTGGCCTGGAGAATTCCATGGACTGTATAGTCTGCAGGGTGGCAAAGTGTTGGACACAACTGAGTGACTTTCACTTTTCACTCTTGTCTTAAAATAATGGTGTCACTTGGTGTCAGTATATTGAGGTACAAAGGTGGAAAAATAGAAAAGTAAAATTTCTTCTCAGGAAACAAACAAAATAGAAATGCTCTCTACTACTCCATCAATTTTCAGATGTGAAAGAAACATAGGGTAATAATTTCTTCCTATAGATTTTTTATAGAAGTATTCTTTTTTATTATGGTAAAACATGCATAACAAAATTACCATTTTAGCCATATAACCCAGTGACATTAAGTACATTCACAATATTGGACAACTATCGTAACTATCCATTTCCAGAACTTTTCATCATCCCAAAGACAATCTGTGTAACCATTCCACACTAACTCCCCATTCACTCTCCCCTCAGCCCCTGTTAACCTCTATTCTACTTTCTGTCTCTATGAATCTGACTGTTTGGGGTACCTCATATAAGTGGAATCGCATAATACTTGTCTTTTTGTGTCTGGCTTATTTAATATTTTCAAGTTTTGTCCATGTTGTTGTATGTTAGAGCTGAGTTTCGTGTCCCTCCTCCCTCCATCTGTGAAAATTTATATGTTGAAGTCCTGACTGTCAGTGCCTGAGAATGTAACCGTATTTGTGGAGTGGGTTTTTACGGAGGTAATTCAGCTGAAATTGGGTCATGTGGATGGGACCTGATCCAGTGTTACCAGTGTCCCTAACAGGAAAAGGAAATTTGGACACAGATTTATACAGAGGGAAGACCATGTGAAGATACAAGGAGAAGACCATCTAAAAGCCCAGGAGATCCTTTCCTCGCAGCTCTCAGGAAGAATCAGCTCTACTGACATGTTGATCTTGGCCTTCTAGCCTCCAGAACTGAAGAAAATAAATTTTTGTTGTTTAAGTCACCCAGTCTGTGGTACTTTGTTTTGACATCTCTAGCAAACGGCATGTACCAGAAATTCCTTCCTTTTTATGGCTGAAAATTACCCCATTGTATCTAGACCACATTTTGTTTATTCATTCATCTGTTGATGGACACTGGGTTATTTCCATCTATTGGCTGTTGTGAATAACGTCACTTTCAACATTGGTATACGAGTCTCTCCTTGAGTCTCAGCTTTTGATTCTCTTGGGTATATGCCCAGGAGGAGAATTGCTAGATTGTATGATAGTTCTATGCTTAACTTTTTGAGGAACTGCCAAACTTTTCAGCAGTGGCTGTGCCGTTTTACATTCCTACCAGCAAAGCACAAGGGTTCCAATTTCTCCACATCCTTGCCAACAGTTGTTATTTTATTGTTTTTTATATGTTTCTTTTTAACTTTTTTGTTCTATCAGAGGTGTTAAGATCAGTAAGGAGTTGCACTTATGGGATGGTAGACTAGGCTCTTAACCAGCTGATCCTCCTTCAGAGAATAACTATAAGCTCTGAATAAGATAGAAAATCAGGACCTGAAGACTCTGTAAAGTGCACAGAGTAAGTAGATTTTGAAGAGGGTCAAAACTTGAAAGAAGTGACCCAGCATTGAGTAGTTTGCAGCGTTTATGGCTTTAGCTTGAAGGTAGGGTGCAGTCATGGTGCAATAAACCGTACCTAAAACTCCAATAGAAATCCTGCCATATCTTTAGCCAGGGGATCAGAGCTTGGTTCTGGGGGCTACTGAAGTGTGACAATGAAGTCCTGGGCAGGAGAGAGAGCTGGAGGGGGAACCCCTACATTCTCCATTTTCTCCACATGTCTCTGGCTGAACAGTGGAAATGCATGTTCAGGGTAAATGTATGTGGCTTCCGGTTAAGGCTAATCAAAGTCAATTGTGTTTTTATGTATTGGCAGTAAACAATTAGAAAATGAATTTTAGAAATTATATTACCACTAACAATTTAGGAATACATTTCATTAAAATAGCCAAGACTTTTTACAATGGAAGTCATCTGCAATAAGAGAAAGAAGACCTATATAGAGTGGTATACCATAATCATGGTTTGAGATACTCATTTTTGTTGAGATGACAGTTTTTCCCAAAGTGATCAACATAGTCCCAATCAAAATCACAGCAGGCACTTTTGTAGGAATTGACGAACTGATTCTAAAGTTTTTGTGAAAATGAGAATGACCTAGAATCCACCAAAACAATTTTGGAAAAGAACAAAGGTGGGAAACTTAGCTCTTCATGGTCTCAAGACTTACTATAAAATTAAAACAATCAAGACAGTGTCGTGTTGGTGAAAGGTAGACATATAGACCAGTGGGACAGAAGAGAGTCCAAAATAGACACATGTATGATAACTGATTTTCAACAAGAATGCCCAAGCATTTGGACCAGGAAAGAATGGTCTTTGCATTCTATTGGCCAAAGTAGGTCCCAACGATAGTCCAGATTCAAGGAATAGGGAAATAGACTTTGTTTCTTGGTTGGAGGGTAGCCAAGTTGCCTTGCTGGGAATATGGAGACAGGGATACAGGAAGGACTGAAATCCTTCATAATGAAGGATGGATGAAGATCCGTCTTTAAGATTCATTGGTACCAACTCTATTCATGGGAGTTCCAGTTGAAAGGCCACCTCCTCTGAGAAGCCTTCCTAGATTGTTCTACCTCTGGGTGACCCACAGGTATTGCTTATCACACTGCCCTGTTCAGCTCTTTCATATCTCCACAGTCTCATTCATCTGTTTCTTTGTTCATTGTCTGTCTGCCCGGTTAGGATAGGATTATAGTTTAAGATGGCTCTGAAGAAAATAGAAAGAAATGAGGTCGGAAAAGTACCCAGAGGCTGGGCCATAGAGGCTTGGAATGTCCCAGTAAGGAGTTTAGTCATGAAGTTGTAGAGAAACAAAGAATCAGGAAGTTAGAGCAAGGGCATGACATGCTAACCCTGATATCTTCTAAAAGATTCTTGTGCCAAGGGCAGTGGGTAAAATTCTTTTCTGGGAGGTGTCTGAAGGGAGAGCTAGAGAGGGTGGAAACAGGAGCCTTTGAGGGTGTGACAGTCTGAGTGAACGTGAGCAAAGGGTCCGTGGAGTTGGAGAGGTGGGTCTCTGAACTCTGATAAGCGCAGCCCTTCTTCTTTTTTTTTTTTTTTCAGCAGAATATGGACATTTAGATGTTCTCTGTGGAATCTCACAATTTTTCATCATTGGCAACTCATAAAAATGCTTAAACTCTTGCTGGTGTGGAGGGGGTGCTATGGCCTGAGTCCCACTGGACAGCTCTCTGCCAAGCATAATATAGTCCTGATTTCAAAGGTGTAATTGTAGCTTAATTTGAATGCCTGGAACCCAGGTTATTGCGCCAAATGACTTGTGTGTGCAGCCCAAGGAGGGTGGGCAAGAGCCAGAGTGGGCTGTGGGCCCCACGGTGGGAGGAGGCCCAGCTCTCCATCCTGACTGGAGGAAGCCTGGATTCTAACACACGATGAGTGGTCAAAGTACAGTCCCGCCACTTCTTCACTTCAATCTCTTCCTTCCAACATAGAAACAGTAATCCGTCCTTCTCAGAGCTGGTTGGCGGAGAAAACAAGGGCAGGTGATTACATCTGTGGTGATGACCGTCTGCCACATGTAGCTCTCTGTTCTCTGCCTAAATGAATGCATTTAACACTCACAGCGATTCTCTGAGGTCATTATTATGTACTACATTTTATGTGGGTAAACTGAGGTGCAGAGAAGTAACTTGTCCAAGTCTGCACAGCTGGGACGTGGCAGAACAGGGTTTCCCCAGGCTTTGGTGCACGCACCCACCATGCTATCCTCTGAGATGTGGACGATCCTGACACTTCGTAGGCCCTCAGCCAAGTTATTCATTTATTCAGTTGATGTTTATTATGCTCCTGCTGTGTGCTGGGCAGTGTGCTAGGCTCTGGAGGTAGAGCAGTGGGGTGGGTAGGCGGGACTCCTGCCCCCGTGTGATCTTTGCATGGGGTTTGCTGAGTACCAGGCTCTGGTGGTTCAGTGGTAAAGAATCCGCCTGCGATGTGGGAGACCTGGTTTCAATCCCTGGATTGGGAAGATCCCCTGAAGGAGGGCATGGCAACCCACTCCAGTATTCTTGCCTGGAGAATCCCATGGACAGAGGAGTCTGGTGGGCTACAGTCCATGGTGTGGCAAAGAGTCAGACACCACTGAGCGACTGACACTTTCACTTTCACCTGTGAAATCAGCCCATGTGGTTCAGGGGGCGACTAAGCACAGGCTGTGTTTGCGGATAGGAGACTGTATTCAAATGTAGGTCATTACTATTTATGTGTCATGAGGCCAACAGATCAGGAGAGGACAGCCCTTGAAAAGAGAGTCTGTTGCTCATTCCCAAGAGGAGGGACTCATAATGCCCTGGGGGGCCATGCAGGGAAACACCAGGGTCCTCAGGAGGCAGGAAGAGAGAGGAGGAAGAGTGGGCAGGGGCCTTTATTGTGGTTTTCACAGGAAGGCATGGGAGAGGCAGGGTGAATAAGCTGAGCTGTCTAGGGCTGGGTAGTTTGGAGAATTTTATGTGAGCTCTGGACTTAGAGGAGAGTCCTTTCTCCAGTATGCAGCCTGGGGGTGACTTAGGGCAGGGGAGTAGTGTCTCAAATTGCAGGAGTCTGATCAAAGGTGATGGATGCGGGGCAGGATCAGATTGGTTTCCATATCAAAGGCCTGTTGTTTAAGATCTCTAAGGAGTGACCAGCCCTGGGAGAGACAGTCAAGAATACAGAAAGTAAGAAAATGCAGTTAATATAAAGACACCTTCTCTGAGAGAAAGAGATATGGTTCTGCTCTGGAGAAGCTTTCAGGCCAGGATGGGAGGACAAAACAGTAGCAAACTCGAATATAGGCTGTTCATTCCTCTGTCAAACAGGTATTCATTCATTCAGCCAGATTTATTGAGTGCCTACTATGTGCTGGACACTGTTGACAGTCTGAGGGATAAAGCATGAACAAGGCCCCTCTTTAATGAAGCTTACATTCTGGTGGAAAAATAAGAAGTGATGAAGAAAATAAACATGATCCACCACTATATGTTGTACACAAGAAAATAGATTTTTAAGTCATATAAGAAATACATGTGTCTTGGTCTCTGCTCCTGCTTCCTGACACAAAATTCCTAACACCCTTGGAATTTCCTAGGTGAGAGGAGATAAATCTTTGGTTCTAATGAGGCCTCCCTGGTTGGGCTCCTGAATGGGGCCGGTCAGCAGAAAGACCAAATCCTGACCAAATTAGTAGCTTGGGGCTTTCAGCTCCCTCCCCCAATCTAGAAAGAAGGGAGAGGGGCTGGAGGGATGAGGTCCAAGTGATGAAGCCTCCATAAAAATCCGTAAATCATGGGGTTTGGAGAGCTTGCAGAGTGGTAAACACATCCTGTGTCGGGCGGGGTGGGAGTGACGTTCTCCAACTCTGTACTTGGGACCCTTCCAGACCTCGCCCTGTGTCCCTGACTATTCATCCATATACTTTATTGTGTCCTGTAGTAAACCTGTAAGCTTTACTGAGTTCTCTGAGCTGTTCTAGCCAATTATCAAACCCATGGAGGCGGTCGTGAGAACCCTGATTTATGTGTGATTGGTCAGAAGTACAGGTGACAAGTGGGGACACGTGATTGGTGCCTGGAGTGGGTGCAGTGTTGTGGGGCTGAGCCTTTAGCCTGTGGGGTCAGTGTCAGAACTGAATGGTTGGACCATTCAGAGAATGGGTGAGTCTGGGAAAGACCCCTGCCTCTGGTCACAGAAGTGTGCTATGAATAGTGACCATACTGGGTTGGGCAGAGAAGGGTCTTCCCTTAGTCAGTGTGGAGAAGTTCTTGTGTCACAGGCAGGGTTGTGACATAGAGTGACTGGGGATGGGCCTTATGGATCAGATGGTTGGGGCAACGTCTCTGTAGAGCTGGCATCCGAGTCGATGCTGGATGGCAACGTGGAGCTGGTATGTGATGACCTGGGGAAGAGGCAGCATCCCTGAACCCAGCAAGTGCAAAGGTCCTGGGGCTGTTATAGCTCAGCACCGTGCAGAGGCCTGTGTGGCTGGAACCTAATGAGCGAAGGTGGGGGTGATGGAGGGTGAGATTCGGGAGGTTGGCAGGCACTGAATTATCCCAACCACAGAAAAGAGACTGGACTGGATGCTATGGGAGACCCCACCAGGCTGTGAGCAGGGTGGGACTTGGGCATGTCAGCACCAGCTGTGAAGCATGGGTCATGTGGGGACAGGGGTGCAAACCAGTTGGGAGGCAAGTGCTGGGTGCTAACCTGGGCAGTAAGGGCACCCTGGGATGGGTCCTCAGGGATTCCCTGTGTAGCGAGCAGAGAGCACTAGAGACCAGACCTCACAAACCTGGGACAGAGCCCCCCACCCCCAACACGTTGGCCTCTTCCTGGGGTTTCGGACCTGCTCTACTTTCCCTTCAACATTTCTGCTGTGAAACCAGCAAAGCTTCTTGTAAAGTGGCCCCTTGTGGAGCCTTGTTGAGGCGTGGCAGAGTCAGGCATCACCCTGAGTGCTGGGGAAGAGCCCATGATGGATTGTTCTGGACCCTGAGTTTCCCTGTCTGTGAATGGAGCGCCAGGACCCTGGCCCCTGCCTTGAGCCGGGGAGCGCTTCTAGGGCCGTGAGCTGTCTGTCCGACCTCCTCTTACACTTCTCGAGTGTTTCCCAGGCCAGCCAATATTTTAACATGGATTCTGTGAGAATGGAGGTCATATTTGCCTTGCAGTTCATTGAATTGCAGTTAAACCCTGATTCACACCGGGTTTCTCTGAGCCGGCAGGATCCAGGCCGTTGTGGATCAAACTAACCGGGGTGGCGGGATTCTGTTTGCCTTTAAACTGCCTGCCCTGCAGGCAAAATATATGGGCAGAGTTACAATAAAACAAAAATACGAGTGTTTGTTCAGGATCAATTCCTCCTTTGCTGGCCAACCTCAATTACCTTCTCTGACCTTAGGCAAAAAATGACAAGGAAAACAACAAAAATAGTGGCAAAAACAGCCTTAGTAACTGCCGCTTGCTTCACCAGTTACCAGCGCTGCTTTTACAGAGGAGGTGAAAGGCCTCAGGACAAGGAACCAGGAGAACAGGTGTCCAGTCCCAGTCCTGTTACTTCCCGGCTGTGTGGTCCCGAGGCCTCAGTTTCCACTCAGGTTATCATCAGCCCTGGTTTGCCAGCTGTCTGCCAAGTGGCCCTAGGCTTGTTCCATAACCTTCCTGAGCCAGTTTCATCCTGTGCAAAAAGGAGACGAGTAACCTGCAGTGCAGGCAGGACTCGGGCTGTGTGAGGGTCCCCAGAAATGCTGTTTCTCAGCTGTGTTATTGATACGATATAGTAATGTCCGCTTACTTGAACAGTCTTGACATTTCGCCCGGAATAATCTTCCTCGGCTCCACACTGGATATCTGGCAATCTTCAATGACAGTCAAAGAAATAAACACAGTGGTTTTGAGCTTGCTTTCCTAAGAGCCACAGAGTCAGTCGGTTTAGGGGAAAAGCAGGACAGAGCTAGTCCTTGTAGTGATGTACGACCGAGAGCCACAACCGTGTTTTGCGTTTAGGATCTGTTGTCCCCTGACGGAGGCTGAGGTAGGTCAGACAGAAGGGGGCACCCCCAGAGCAGCTCCAGGTCCTTCTCAAGGCTGGGTGCCTTCCTGACGTCAGCATCTCGGGTGGGCTGGGCCCCCGACCTTTACCTGCAGGACCCTGAAGCTGGCCTGGAAACCAGCTGCTCAGGGGCCATGATGCAGCTCCAACTGCTTGGCCAGTTAAGCAAATCGAACGTGTGGAAACTTTCCTCATTTCGCCTCCCATCCATCACCATGTGGGTTGTTTGGACAAGAGTTGGGGTGGTGGTTTCCACTTGCAGCATGTAGTGAGGCTAAGCTTGACAGAAACTGAAGGAGAGTCATGAACGTGACCTTTCCAACCTGGGCCCAGATTGCCAGCCTTGTCTCAGACCACTGGCCTTGTCAGAGTCCCCTGCCCCAGTGAACCCCTGTTTCCTGCCCTCAGACCTGAACTGTGTGGTCAAATAAATGGTCTGTTTTGCTTTCTCTTCCCTCCTAATGCCCTTCTTTAAGGAACTTCCAGAAGGAGGGGGGTCTGGCTTCTGCTCCTGCCTCAAGGATGAGCCTTAATGTGGAGAGCCCCTCCCCGCGCCGCCCCCGTGGTTCCTGGGAGCCCTGGGGTCTGTGAGGCGGCCTCGTCGGTTGCTGTCAGTTGAGTGCATACGTGGATTGGGGGGGTCTCTGGCTGCCTTCCCCCTGCTCGTGCTTACAGCCCTGCTTTCCTTTATTTCATGTACGAGGAAGCTGTATAAACTTTATTGACATAGAGCGTTTGGACGGTATTTGCACATGCTGAGTTAGGCCATCAGGGGCTGCCGAGAGAAAGCTCTTCTCAAACCGGATTAGCAGAAAGCCGATGTTTTCTTCTGAGAATGTCAGAGAAGCAGGCAGGGCATGACTAGTGCTCTTTACAATATGCACAGACCATTCCCATCCCACCTCTCATCCGGTCCGCAGCAGGGCTGAGGGGTGGGTGGAACGGATGCTCTCGGCCATCACCCGCCAGTTTTGCAGGTGATACTGAGGTGAGGAAAGCTCTCAGGGAGCAGGAGAGCCCAGGACTGAGCTCCAGCTTTCTGCCTTCTGGGCCAGTTTCCTGTCATCCCCTATCTAGAGCCAGCCTCTCAAGAAAGAAGGCCCTGACTAGAAAAAGTTTAGGTTAATGACATTTGTGGGAATACACCACCCCCAAATGAATGAAGTTCATGGAGAAGCAGCAAATGTAGGCAAACCTGTAAAAACAGGGCACAGGAGGAAATTTAGATTCACAAGAAATTTCTATTTGTGAAGATGATTCCCTGTCTCTATATTATCAGTGGGGGACTCTTTATCACTCTTATTCACAGAGAAAGCTTAGACTTGAACCTGCCTAACAAACCCTCCTAAACAACCCTAGTTTACTGTACTTTTGCTGGTTACCTTCCTGTAACTTGACCAGCTCCTGCATCTCGAAGCCCAAACCCCCTTTCCTTTGTTGAGCCTGAAATGTGCGCTAGAAATCTCATTCATCTAGCTGTCTCTTTGTCAACTCCTGGGCACAGGTATGCAATTAAAAGCTTTTTTCCTTTTGTTAATTTTTCTTTCAGTAGTTTGATTGGTGAGCCCCAGCCAACGAAAAAGAATTTTTTCCTCCCTGCACTAGCCTGCCAGCAGGGCCCAGATCCCAGGTTGCAGAGAGATGGGTGCAGAGTGGTGTCCTTGTCATCAGGAACCTTGCAAAGTTCCTCTTTCTATGTAACAACTGGGACTGACTCCTCTGATGGGTCTTTTGGTGCTAGAGTGTCATGTGCTTCCTCTTCTGAAGCTTTTTCTTGCCGCACTGCAGTGTCTGGCCTCAGGTTAGTACTGAATGCAAGTTCATGTGCCTGATGCACAGTGAGGCCATATAAACCGAAACATCATAGTTTGAGGTAGAGAAAGGTTTTTTGCAGGCCCATGCAAGGAGATGGAGTGGCTTGTGCCCTCCAAGCCTCAAAATCTGTGCAGGGTTTCAGCAAAGCCCTTTTTATGTCTCTAGCTATCTATTTTTGGTTGTGCTGGATCTTCGTTGGTGCATGTGGGCTTTCTCTATAATTGCGACAAGGGGTGACTACTCTCGAGTTGCAGTGCCCGGGCTTCTCATTGTGGTGGCTTCTCTGTTGCACAACACAAGCTGCACGCACGTGAGCTTCTGTGGTTGCAGCACTCGGGCTCAGCAGTTGTGGCCTCTAGGCTTAGTTGCTCCGAGGCCTGTGGAATCTTCCTGGACCAGGGGTTCAACCTGTGTCCCCTGCAGTGACAGATGGATTCTTATCCACTGTACCACCAGGGAAGTCCAGCAAAGTTCTTTTTAAGGGAGAACGAGGGAGGGCTATGGTCGGTTGTTGCAAGTTTCTTGATGTTGGAATCCTTTGTTCTTGCAGCTGTTTACCTGGGTCATGTCATGATGTTCCTGTAAATCTCCAACAAGACAAATGTTTTTCTCTGTTCTGCAGCTTTTTACCTCTATATGAATGAAAAAGTGTTATACCCTTGAGAATGGGTTATCCTGTATATTTCAGGCTATAGGTAGTTTTCTTAACTGAGGCAAAAGTATTAGAATACAAACTTTAAAGTAAAAGAAACAGATTCAACATGGAGTCAGATTTGTTCTTCCCTATTACAAAGTTGCTTCCCGGGTAGCACAGTCATAAAGAATGTATCTGCCAGTGCAGGAGACGGAGGACACGTGGGCTTGATCCCTGGGTTGGAAAGAGCCCCTTGAGTAGGAAGTGGCAAACTACTCCAGTATTCTTGCCTAGAGAATCCCACGGACAGAGGAGCTACAGCCCATGGGGTTGCAAAGAGTCGGACATGACCAAGAAACTGAGCACGTACCCGCACATTACACGGTTACCTGGAGTGGGTAGGGACAGGATGACGAACCGTCTTCCTCTTCCCCAGTGACAGGAAGACCAGTGGGGCCTGCATCTCTAATGTAGTTATTCATACTGCTGCCCAGGGGCCTGCAGATGACTTAGCCTTTTAAATAAGAGTCATCTAATTTTAAAGAATGATGGAAAATTTCTCTGGTTCTCCATTATAAATGGAACAGACAAGATCCACCGACTCTAAATACTATTCCTTTCCTCTTGGCAAATTTCCTGGCATGGAGGATACCACATGGCGTCCTAATGGTTGGAACTGGGTTTGCCTTCGGAACAGAAGGAAGTTTCTTAGCGTGGACAGCGCCCCGGCCCCAGCGTGAGATGGATCCCCACGTCGCTCTCTGTCTGAAGCCGATGGCTGGATTTCAGGGCCACGTGTGCGTACTCCTGTGGGATTCCCTCGCCAGGCAACAGAAGGCAGTCTTGATTTGGGCAAAATCTGGAAGATCTCACTCTGACTGACAGATGGACAGCCTGACAACAACCGAACGGAAATAGACGCGTGTACCCATCAGAAGGCACTTGAAACTCTGAATATGGAAGAAGAAATAAGAGTTAGAAGAAAAGCCGGCCTCCGAGGCCATGGCAGGCTGCCAGCTATTTTCTGACTTCACAGCAGTTCAGAGGACGTGTCTCTGGAGCCACGTAAACTGTTGTTCGTCCTTCCAGCATGCGGTGTTTTCATTTCAGGCTGTGGGTGTTTCATCTAGAATGCTTGGTATTTTCTTCCAGGCCTCTATTTTAATAATCTTTTGATTTTTTAAAAATGTTTTCTTTAGAAAACGATGACTACATAGGTATAATCACGCCTCATTCCCTCAGACCCACATGCTCATTTGGAATTTGTGATAATTCAGCTCCTACAGAATTGACTCCCTTTAGGGAAGTTGCATGCTTGCTCAGTTATGTCCAACTCTTTGCAATCCCATGGGCTATAGCCTGTCAGGCTCCTCTGTCCATGGGATTCTCCAGGCAAGAATACTGAGTGGGTTGCCATTTCCTCCTCCAGTTAGGAAAGTTACACCAGTCATATATGGTAGGGAAACCACTTTGAGGATAGTAGGGGGGTTTCGGGTAGTTGGTGGCAGGGAGACATGTAACTTCTGAAAGTAAATTACAATTTTCTTTTTTTAATTGGAGTGTAGTTGATTTACAATGTTGTGCCAATCTCTGCTGTACAGCAAAGTGACTTAGTTATACACATAAAGATATTATGGCTTATCATAGAATATTGAGGGTAGTTCCCTGTGGCATACAGCAGGACTGTGTTGTTTATCCGTCCTATATATAACAAAGGTCCGTCTAGTCAAGGCTATGGTTTTTCCTGTGGTCATGTATGGATGTGAGAGTTGGACTATGAAGAAAGCTGAGCGCCGAAGAATTGATGCTTTTGAACTGTGGTGTTGGAGAAGACTCTTGAGAGTCCCTTGGACTGCAAGGAGATCCAACCAGTCCATTCTGAAGGAGATCAGCCCTGGGATTTCTTTGGAAGGAATAATGCTAAAGCTGAAACTCCAGTACTTTGGCCACCTCATGCGAAGAGTTGACTCATTGGAAAAGACTCTGATGCTTGGAGGGATTGGGGGCAGGAGGAGAAGGGGATGACAGAGGATGAGATGGCTGGATAGCATCACCGACTTGTTGGACGTGAGTCTGAGTGAACTCCAGGAGTTGGTGATGGACACAGAGGCCTGGCATGCTGCGATTCATGGGGTCGCAAAGAGTCGGACACGACGGAGCAACTGAACTGAACTGAACTGATACAATAATTTATATCTGCCAATCCCAAACCCCAGCCCTTCCCTCCTCAACCATCTTCCCCCTGGGCAACAGCAATCTGTTCTCTGTGTCTGTGAGTCTGTTTCTATTTTGTGGACAGGTTCATTTGTGTCATATTTTAGATTCCACGTGAGTGACATCATATGATGTTTGTCTTTCTGTGACTTCCTTCACTTAGTGTGGCCATCTCTCGTTGCATCCATGTTGCTACAATTGGTATCATTTCATTCCTTCTCATGGCTGAGTTGTATTCCATCACATATAACATTTTCAGTCTCTGGTTCCACATGAATCCCATCCGTTTACCAAAGTTTGGCCATACAGTTTCTCCTAGATGGAAAAGCGCTGGTTGCCCTGACCTAGAACTCGGGCTTGTCACATCCTGCTGTGCTGTGATGGGAGCCAGAGAACACCGTGTCCTAGAGTAGACCCTCAGAGGAGGGTGTCCTCCACGAGTTGATCTGTCGTGTCCTCCATGGGTTTTTGTTCACCGCTCATACCATTCCCTCAACTGACAACTTTGTACGGGGCTGCGGGGCGGAACTCGACCACTTGTCAGCCCGAGATAAGTCCCCATCCTAGGAATGTGATCTTTTCATTTCATGTGTACTTTAGAACCAAGAAAGCAAGATAGTTAACCTCCACTGCCTGTCCCTGCACACGCACAGAGGACAGCACTTTACCAGCTAGAAAGATGCATGTTGCATTTTTAAAAATCCTCTTTTAGAAGGGATAGTTGGTAAAGATAGAGAGCACTCCCCCTGCCCCCTGACCCTGTTTGTGTAATTAGCTGAGTGAACGCTGGCTCCCTGGCCAAATCCAGCCTACCTCCAGTCAAGCTTTATTGGCACCTGGGGTGCTTGTTTGTTTCCGTGTTGTCTGTGGCTACTCACCCGGCACCATGGCAGAGTTGAGCAGTTGCAACAGAGGCCATGTGGCCTGCAAAGCCTAGAATATTTACTGTCTGGCCCTTTACAGAAACATGTTGCTGAGTCCTGGCCTTAGGTTGGGGCGATGCAAACTGGCTGCCTTCAGAGCAGTTGTAGCAACAGGTATGTTTTGTTGGTGTGTTAGACAGCGAAGTGACAGGCAAGCCACAGAAGCAGCTTGGCCCCTGCTGTTGGCATGTGGCCTGCCTCACGGATGTACCCCATCACCTGGTCCCTGCAGGCGCTGGAATCCCATCCCTGGTTAGCGGGTTCAGGAAGGCTGTTGGCTTTGAAGCCAGGAGACCTGGGTGGTGGTCTTGGCCCTACCTTGAGCTTGCAGTGTGACCCTGATAAAGCTCTTCTTTGCTATGGTCTCAGTTTCCTCACTTCTCAGGCAAGGGGTCAGGTTGCCTGGCCTCAGATCAGCCTTCGCAAGTCTAACATGCTCCAGCCTGGCTACACCAAGGGTGGTCCTTAGACCAACGGCATCGCCACCTGGAGCTTGTTAGAGAGGCAGCGTCTCAGGCCCTACCCCAGACCTACTGAATCGGCTGTTCAGTCGCTAAGTCGTGTCTGATTCTTTGTGACCCCATGGACTGCAGCACGACATACTTCCCTGTCCTTCCCTGTCTCTGAAACTTTGCTCAAACTCATGTCCATTGAGTCAGTGATGCCATCCGATAAGAACTGAATCAGAACCCACATTTAACAATGTCATTTCGATATATGGCAAAACCAATACAATATTGTAAAGTTAAAAAAAAAAAAAATCTCCCCAGGCGATTCTTCCAAACACTACATCCGAGAGGCCTTCCTCAAGAATGTCACCTTCCTGGTGTCAGCAGTGAACGCATGCTTAGTCGCTTTAGTCGTGTCCGACTCTCTGCAACCCCGTGGACCATAGTCCGCCAGGGTCTCTGTCCATGGGATTCTCTAGGCAAGAATACTGAAGTGGGTTGCCATTTCCTTGTCCAAGCAGTGAATACTGGGCTCCATGTTTTAAGTCAGAGGCCTTTGGGGATTTCAATTCCTGAGCTATTTTCACTCCTTGACTGAGTTAGGTGAGACATAAAATGTATGGCATTTTCAGAGGAATGTTTCCCCTACCTTTTCCCAGGTATTCCCTTAAGACTTCGTGGAACTCATTGTCGTGAGTCTGGGGGTCAGCAGAGCCACTCACTATTCTTGTTTTTGTTTTTAATGTTTAACTGAATTTTAATGTTTAAATGTTTTTGTTTTTAATGTTTAAATAGTTGATTTACAAAATTGTGTTAATTTCTGCTGTACAGTGAAATGACTAGTTATATCCATATTTGCATTTTTTAAAATATTCTATTCCATTATGGCTTATCCTAGGATATTGAATATAGTTCACTAAGCTCTACAGTGGGGCCTTGTTTAACTATTCTGTATGTAATAGTTTGCATCTTCTAATCTCGAACTCACAACCCATCGCTCTCCCCTGCCTCTGCCCCTTGGCACCCACAAGTCTGTTCTCCGTGTCTGTGAGTCTGTTTCTGTTCACAGATGAGTTCCTTTGTGTCTTATTTTAGATTCCACATGTAAGTGACATCGTGTGATATTTGTCTTTCTCTTTCTGACTGACTTCACTCAGTATGATCATCTCTAGGTCCATCCGTGTTGCTGCAGATGGCGTTATTTCATTCATTTTTTTGTGGTTGCCACTCACCATTCTTAAAACGTGCATGATGCAAGCACAGGGCAGGCATCACTTGGCTTTGAAAAGGTCGACAGGCTTCACTAGCAAAGAGGGGGTGTCTGCATTCCCAACTCTGTGTGTGTAGGTGTGGCAGGATGCCGAAATAGCTCTCTCAGTGGGGATGTGGGTTATATTTGGGCATTTACCAGATGGTCTCAGAGATTAGAAATAAGAAAAGGAAGTTTGCTGATGAACTTTAAAAAAAAAATTAGGAAAAAAAAATTCTTTCTAAGAGTAGAGGTGATTTCAGTTAAGCCATCTTCTTCCAGGGTCCACTGTTGGGTAATACAACCAACACTTAACTTAGTTCAGTAATTACTGAGCACTTACTGTGGACCAGGAGCTGTTCTACATCTTTTAATGTGCACACTCCCATTTAATTTTCAGAAGAGCCCTATAAAGGAAAGGCTATTACTACCCCCATTTTATAAAGGAGAAACTTGGGAACAAAGTGAAGTGACTTATCTAAGTGCCGCAGTGGAGGTGGTTTTAACATTGAGGCATCCAGCTGCCGTGCCCATGCTGTCAGTAGCCAGGCTGAGCTGCGGGACATGTGGGATCTATTTGGTGACTGAGTGAGGAGGGTCAGGCCTACTACTGGCCTGTTTTCTAGGAGGCTGGGGAGACCTTGGCAAGGAGCTCAAGCTGGAATTCTGCTAGGATGCAGGTCTGAGTGGATAATGGTGTTATTGGTGGCTCTCCTCTGATAAATTTTGACTCTGTTGGTGCAGAAACCATGTCTCTTTCATCCACTATTGTATTTCTAAGGCCTAGCACAGTGCCTGTTTCCTTGTAGGCATGGTGAGTGAATGAATCAAAGAATGAACTAATGCATGAGTGAGTTGCCTTTTCTGAAGACAAACGTGGAGTCTGACACATGGAGTCTGGTCAAAGGCCACGTCAGTTGCATGGTTATCTGAGACTCTGGACATCTGGAGGAACCAGCAAGGGCTTCCTGGAGGAGGGAGCATTTCTGCTGAGCCTTGATGTGGAGGTGGCAGAAGGGTGCCATTTGGGGCGGGAACAAGGGCTGAAAGCTTCGTGTTTGCAAGCCCTGGCCCAGATGTCACGGACACCTCTCCTGCAGAGGGGACCACACAGGCACCGTGTTGAATAAACACTGTCTTCCTTGGTCTGGGACTCTGGTGGGAGCATAGTCCTCTGTCCAGCTTTGGCACACATGGTCCCCTTGCATTGGCCAAGGATGTCTGCCCACCCGTCACCTCCTGTTCCCTCTCCCCTTATCAGCTGAAGATGAACTTCGTGGAGCTCTCCTGTCAAACAATGCACAAACTATTCCCTTGTAGGGCAAAGACTTGTGGATCTTTGCAACAATTTTTCATAATTTATATATTTGATTAAAAACCGGAACCTGTGCCAGCAGTCTGCATGATCTAGCATATTGGGATCATTAGCTGCTTGGGTCACTCTTCTATTTTAAAACTTTCCATATTTGAACTTGTGCATGTACATCCTTCACATTTATTAAACTTTTCCCATAAAAACAGCTTAGTAAGTCTCCATCATCTTTCATGGAATAAAAGAAAAAAAAAAGGTCCCAATAAAACCCTGCAGACATTTCCTTTAGGGAATACCATTTTATTTGGACCTTTAAAAACATTTGTCTATTCTTGCCAGTAATTAAAAAAAGTGCCAAGACAAATGAGAGTTTTAGTAGCACGATAATTGCTTCAAGATGAGCTCTGTGACTTGGCTTCCTCCCTGGCTCTTTGCTGTACTCCTCCCAGGAGTCTGCATTCCCCAATCCCGGATGGCCTCATCCTTAGATTCCTTGGCTTGGTTCTCTTCTAACTTCTTGAAGTGCTCCTTCTCTGTGATTTGCCCCTGTAGTTTTATCCACCCTCCCTCTCTTTGCCCAGAAGGATTTCCTTTGTCACCTCCAGTTCTAATGGGACCTGTCTTTTCTACAAGGGCCTGACTTATGTGATTTAGGGGTGGCTGATCCCTTCTCTTCCCCTCAGGGATTGGCTGGTTAATCAAGGCACTGCCCATCAAGGTACCCTGCCTGTCTGGGCATAGTCATTGGTCAAGGGACTAGTTACATGACCCACGTTGGGCCATTCCCAGAAAGCCCAGAAAAGGGAGCCCTTTCATTAGGCTTACTGGCTCCAAGGACGAATATAAGCTTTGTTGCTTCTGGGTGAACCTGCTTGAGCATGAAGTCGACACTGAGAAAAACAGAGGTGAGAGATGGAAAAAGGAAGCAGGTTAGTAGATTCTAGAATGTGGATTCCCTCCAATTTTTTTCTTTTCATTGTTGTTGTTTAAACTGGTTTGCGTTGGACTTCCCTCACTTGTGAGAGAAGCCTGGATAATATTTCTTCTGTCTGAAAGTCCAAATCCTTCCTGTTGTTCAAGAACCAAAGCTGTTCCAGACTCAGACCAAAGAAACTCATTATGCTGATACCCTCAGATTCTATCATCATAAAACCGAGGGAATCAGTCCAAGAGATCATTTTGCTTGAAACTAGTAGAATCTGGCTGAACACACATCGTGCTTGAGAAGAAGGAGCAAGCACACTTCTTCCTTCAACAGCATCATCTCCAGTCTCAGGTCAAAGGCAGGGAAGTGTGAATGGTCTGCATGCATGCCATGGCACACTCTCAGCTTCCATGGAACTGTCTCAGATTTGAAGCCAAGCTTTTGGAGCCAAAGTCTGATAACCTAGTGAGTCAAGCACTCATGTCACTATTGCCTGTGTTCCCCTGGACAGACTTGACTAAACGTCCAGATGAACCAGGGGGTGTAGTGGCTTCAGAAATGTGTCAGTCAAGCTGAAACGTGAGACATCTTGGGTACTAGTCACATTGTTTCTGGCTACAGTGAACAAGACCTCACTAATGAGAAACTGTATGGTGAGGAAAGGTATCACACAATTAAGGAATGTGTAGTCCAGCACAGAGTAGAAGGAGAGTGTCTCATGTAACAGGAAAGGCGGAAGTGAGTTCACTGGCTTGATGACGCAACCAAGGATCTAGGTACTGTTTAAGTCTCAGCTCCATCTCCCTCAGTTTATTAACTTGGTTCACGTGTCTCCTCATGGTTCTAAGATGGTGCCAGGAGCTCCCACCCACCAGCACCCAACTTAAGAAGATGGGACTTCCTGAGAAACTGCTGAATCCAAAGCTGGGGCAGGAAAAGCATAAAATGAGCTGAGAGCTCCTTGTGGTACCAGAATGTAAAATTATGTTCAAGGCATGATGGCAACCTGTAGAAAGAGTATAACAGCCTGCTTGTAAAAGTCTTTGTTGGCCATATTTGGGACAGTTTGAGCATCAAAAGTAATAATGAGAATAATAGATAATAAGCAATTTAATAAAATAGACATCTGTAACTCCAAACTGACAGAACAGTGAATAAATACATAAATAGGGAGAAAATAAATCTTTCCCTTATAGTAGAATGCTAACTGATAAATATGGAAGGAATGATTGAATTAGAAAAAAATCAGCATTTGGCAACTATTGTAGTGATAATTAAATCATTCAAGAAACCTCAATGGATACTGACAAGCAGTGGGTGGAATTTTGATGAGGAACCAGGATATTAACATAGTCTCAAAGTATCTTCCCACAAAATAGTCATTAAGTACAAAGAGAAAAGGAGTAACTTTATAATGAAAGAATCTAGTATAATCAAGTGTTGAAAATTAATATCAACACTAATGGAACAAATAAGAATCTTGTATTATCTTATAGGATGCAATGAAAGGAAAACAGCATCACTCCTGTGGGCTTCCTACCAAAAAAAGCATAACCTGAATCTAATTATAAGAGAATATCAATTCTTAAACCCAATTTGATGGACAGTCTACTCATTAAGTAACCTTTAATCATTTAAGATGTTAAGATGGTAACTGTCACGGCAAGAAATGGGATTATTTCCCAACTGAAGAAAGCTAAAAGGGACAAGTTAAGTTAACTGCAGTATGTAATCTTGGACTGGATCTTTTTGTTATAAAAGACATTATTGGAACAACTGGTGAAACATGACCAAGATCTGAGAATGAGAAGGTAGAATGCTAATCCCTATTTTTGATGTTATTTCATGCTTAGGTTAGAGAACGTCCTTGTGTGTAGGAATCACACGCTAAAATATTCAGGAGCAGTGGGGCATTGTGTCAGCCACACTCTCACGAAGTTCAAGAAGTCAAGTTCTTTGTTCTCTTTTTGAGACTCGAAGTTTGCAATTATATCAAAAGAAAAGGAAAGCAGGACTGTTTCCTCCAGAGCATCTCTTTTCCTCAAAGAAGAAAGTATTCTTAAGTAGCTTCCCTATGGCGAAGCCCCACTGGCCTGGCGCAAGTCACATGCCTGTCCTCCAGCTGCCAAAGAGGCTGGGAGAATGAGTGTATGTGTTGGGAATGGGCTGTCCCCACCAAGAAGAAGGAAGTGGGGCCAGCAACGTCTGCCTCAGACTGAAGTTCCCATATTTGATTTTGGCGCGTTTGGAACCCACTGCCATTAGCAACAGTGAATCATCCCAGGGCCCTCTGCAATTTGTTCTTTGATTTAGTTGCTAAGCATTATTCTAAGGATTGGAGACCAAAGGTGGTGACAGCATGTATTGTCTCAAGAAGCGCATAGGGGAGCCTTTCTCTAACTATTATTTAGAGCACAATAGAGTCAGTGCAGTGATCGCTGTAAGCCTAGGGGGTTTGGGGAACACGGGTGAAGGGGAAGGGCACCTACAGCGCTCTTGGAGGGAGGGTGAGGCCGGGGAATGGCAGTGATGAGCGTGACAGCGCTCTTCCTGCTGACATAGGGATAAACCAGGCATGAGTTGTAGCACTTTAGAGCACAGGTCCTTCCAATTCTGATGCAGAATCCCGTTCAGCTCTGGCAGCCCCATGGGCCAGGCAGTAATAGGGCGCCGTGTGGGGAACTCCGGGCAAAGGGAGCAGCCGGAGCAGCCAGCAGAGATGGGGGAAGCTGGGGTGTGTGCATTTGGCTTCTGAAAGGAAAGCGGGAAGTAAGGTGGGTTGGGGCCAGGAAAATTAAGAAGTTTGACTACAAAGCTAGGAGTGAAACTCTCTGTCATGTCCGACTCTTTGTGACCCCATGGACTATACAGTCCATGGAATTCTCCAGGCCAGAATACTGGGGTGGGTAGCTGTTCCCTGCTCCAGGGCATCTTCCCAACCCAACGTCAAACCCAGGTCTCCCGCATTGCAGGTGGATTCTTTACCAGCTGAGCCACCAGGGAAGCCCACAAAGCTTTCCACCTTCTCCTGTATGTGAACAAGGTGCCCCTGTTTTGTAGAGGAGACTGCATGGCGGGGCTGTGTTTCTGAAAGGTCTAGCTGAGCAGTGTGTGGACAGGGTGAGTTTGTGGCAGGAAGACTCACTAGGAGACCATTGTCAATCTGGGCAGAAAACATACAAGGTAAAGTACAGCCTTGGGGATGGAAGGAAGAGGTGATGGGAGAGAGGGCTGCATTGAGTGCCCATCAGAAGGGGGTGTCAGAGGGGATTCGGGTATTCCAAGTGCAAGGTCAGTGTCGTTAGTGGACACTGGGAAGGCAGGAGCATGCTCTGGGTGGTGTCCACCAGGGTCTGTGGGGGGCATCACTCCTGTCCACAATAGTGTAGACAGAGGCACCAGGACAAACTCAGGCAGGCATCACTCTGGGGCTTCATGTATCCCGTGGTCTCTCTGTCCAGCCATCACCAACCCCTGCTGAAAACTCTTTGCAGGCTTCCTATTGCTCTTAGGACAGAGACCGGTCTTGTCTGCTGCCCACAAAGCTGATAAGCCCCTTGTGCCTCAGCATCCGTGCTCCCTCTCTGGACCTGCCACACCTGTCCATGGACCGTGGTCACCGCTGTGTCTCCAACAGCAATAAATAGGTGCTGAATAAACTGGTGCTGCTTCAGCCACAGGGCCTTTGCACATGCCACCCAGGCATCCATCTTTAACATCTTCCTTTCCCTCTTCAGATCTCAGTTCACATGTCGCTTTTCCAGGAACACCTTTCCAGACATCCCTGATTAGGCCCAGTCTCTTTCATTTGCTTTATAGAGACACGTTTCCCCACCACCGCCTTTATAGTACCCATGAGTACATGCACGCATGCTCAGTTGCTAAGTCGTGTCTGACTCTTCGGCCATCTCATGAACTGTAGCCTGCCAGGCTGCTCTGTCCATGGAATTCTCCAGGCAAGAATACTGGAGTGGGTTGCCATTTCCTCTTCCAGGGAATCTTCCCGACCCAGGGATGGAATCTGCGCCTCCTGTGACCCCTGCATTGGCAGGCAGATTCTTTTCCACTGAGCCAGTTTTGAAGCTATAGCATCTATAGTAGCAGTAATTTTAAATCTACTTGTGGGAATATTTGCCCAAGGCCCATTTCCTGCACAGACTGTAAAGTCCAGGGGCGTTATTCTTTCTGTGAGCACCATCCCCACCTGTACTCAGCAGAGGAACTGGAACTCTATAGTGCTCAGTGAATATTTGTGAATGAATGAATGAGGGAATGTATGAGTGAATATTCCATTGGTGCTATAGGAAGGGCTGAGAAGGTTATGTTTCAGAAGCACCTTCTAGAACAGAATTTCAGTGGGGAGGAGTTGGCCTTCAAGGAACCAGCACAGAAAAGGGATGTGGGGAGAAGGGGAGGTCTTGATCCAGAGGAGTTTCCTGAATGTTTAAGAGAAATAAGGAAATTGAAATCTAGAGAAAGAAAGGTTTTAAGACCAGAAAGACAGTTAAGCCAAGTGTTGGAGGGATTTACATGTCAGGGTGAGGACTTTGTTCTTGAGAGGCAACTGGGAAGCAGGAAGAATGCATCTGGAAGCTTCTCTTTGAAAAGGTGGACATGGAAGAGAAGCAGGGTGGCTGGAGAGAGGAGCTGGACACAGAGGACCACCTGGGAAGGGCGTGGCCATAGCTTCATCGAGCTTGCAAGGCACGTGAATGGGGCTATTGTAGACAAGATGATGTGAGTGGAAGTTGAGTGATGAAGGTAAAGAAATTGGGCAACAGATGGGCAGTTTAAGAAAGGCCATGGTTGCCTTGACTGTGAGCTACTAAGACTCGGGTCTTTTTACACTTAAATCCCCAGTAGAGAGGGAAATGTCTTTTTTTTCCTGAAACTGTGGGAAGGAAATGAATTTGGAGGCTGTAAGTGCACCAAGGTCATAAAAGAGAAACTAGCCAATGAGCTAGTCTGTTTGGTTGGCAACATTTACAACAGGGAGTGATTTCTCATGAAGTCCATATAACTCAGGTTGGCCTGCACTGGTCACCATGTCCCATGTGGCACCCATCGGTTGAGCTTAGGTGAACCCTTAGGTGTTCACTCTACCTGGTCTCACTCCCAGAGGGGCTCACTCATCACCTGCCTCAGCTCTGAGAGCATTGAATTGCTGCTCCTAAGTTTCTAGGAGGCTGTTTTTAGGTTCCCGTGAAACACAGCACTCTCATTTCCATCAGTGCCCTGGGGCTACCTGGAACTGGGCCATGGAGGGTCCTGCCCTGAGGACCTACAGTCCCCAAAGAAGTCTGATGAGACACAGCTGAAGAAGAGGCACACCAGCATTTCCGGGGCCTTCTGCCACCAGCGCCAGCATTCAGGGTCTTGGGGCAAAACAGATGCCCTGAAATGCTGGCCACGTGGAAATAATAAGATTAAGGTGTATGCGAACTTCATAAAACTTTTATTGGTGTATTTATCATGCCAACATTATTTTTTTTATTTAAAATTCAAATTCCATTTGAAAAGGAGGAAACAAAAGATCGTTGGGATCCCAGGCTGCTCCTGGAGGAGCCTCCGCACTCACGAGAAAGTACGCACACCCTACAGCTACAGGATTTGATCACTCAGAGTTGCATTCTGGTAAACTCCTCCTAGAGAGCCCTGGCAGGATGCCTTTCATTGGTAGCAGGGAAACAACAACAACAACGACAAAACAACTGCATCCTAAGACTTCTCAGAACATCTTTGGCTTTGAAACTATTGACCCTGAAGGATCCATCACCACCCAACCTAGAATATATGTGTGTATATATATTCCCACTGAAAAAAAGATGACTGTTCTTGTTGCTGGCTGTCTCACCAGACCCTTAGGATGGCCTTGGTGCACTGGGCTCCCCTCCTCAGCAGGATCCTGTGGGTTCCGGCCGTGGGCAGTCAGCCCTTCAGGAGCGTTTGGACTTGCTGCATGTCGGGCACAGGAGCTGACCCTTGGTGACAATGTACGCCCGGCCACCCAGCTGCTGCTCGCAGCCCTCGCACACAAAGTGCTTTCGGTGCCAGGCCAGGTCTTCCACACGCTGGTAGTCCTCTGAGAAGATTATCTGGGGAGGGGAGCAGAAGACACGTACAACTCAGGTTCTATCCCGAGGAGACAGGGCATGTGAGATGGTGGTCCCTCCTCCCCCATTCTTGTTTTGTCCTTTAAATGCTTCAATGGAGAAATCTGACATAAGTCTCAGGCAGTTAAGTACAGTATTTGATGAAGATCATGGTTGCATCTTAGCATCTCGGATGGAAAAAAAACCCCACAACCCTCCGCTATTGGCAGGTTTTATGAATCTGGCATCTGTGATGCTCTGTGGGTCAAATCCAAAGCCCAGTTGTGCTCTGAGCTGGTGAAGACCGCCTCGCTACAGCCAAGTGGCCAATGGCCAGTCTGTAAGAGGCGGCACACCCAGCGGTACTTGGGCTTGGAACAAAGTGAACTTTGGAACATCTGTGCAATCTGGTGAGGAACCAGAGAGCGGAACAGCAAACTGGTTAAATGTGCCTTCTCATCTCGAGGTCAAACAGGGATCAGGTGTGAATGTTCATTTACATACTTAACAGCTGCATGACTAGGGGCAAATTTCTCAACCTCCCTGTGCCTCAGTTTCCACATCTGTAGGATGGGGATATAAATACCACCCAGCCCAGGGGGTTTTATGAGTGTTCCAAGTGTTGCTGCAGATGGAGTACTTGGAATGGTGACAGAGACAAAGTCAAGGCTGTGTGATTAGCACTGACCCCTCTGAGCTACACTTTTCCTCAGATGTCAAATGGAGATAGTGATTCCCTCCCCTTAAAGGGCTGTTGTAAGATGTAAACAGCACATCACGGAAAAGTCTACAGCACATTAGGACGAGGAGGGGTTACCACGAGCATACTGTGGTCCTTAAAATGTAAGCTGGGGCCCAGGCCTGCTCACAGCCCTTTTCCCTTCTTAACGCTCTTGCTCACACAGTTGCGATACAGGAGGATTACAGGGTCTTAACTTCTTACGGTGTTGGAGAAGACTCTTGAGAGTCCCCTGGACTGCAAGGAGATCGAGCCAGTCCATTCTTAAGAAGATCAGTCCTGGGTGTTCACTGGAAGGACTGATGCTAAAGCTGAAACTCCAGTACTTTGGCCACCTCATGCGAAGACTTGACTCATTGGAAAAGACTCTGATGCTGGGAGGGATTGGGTGCAGGAGGAGAAGGGGACGACAGAGGAGGAGATGGCTGGATGGCATCACCGACTCGATGGACGTGAGTTTGAGTCAACTCCGGGAGTTGGTGATGGACAGGGAGGCCTGGCATGCTGTGATTCATGGGGTCACAAAGAGTCCGACACGACTGAGCGACTGAACTGAACTTCTCACAGAGAGCAACATGTGGAAGGTGGGAGGGGAAGATCCTAGCTCAAAGTGAAGAAGGCATTTCTAACCCTCATGTGTGCCAAAGGTGAAGGTAGCGAGTTTCGCGTCACCAAGGGCATGCAGACAGTAGTTGCTACTGCCATAACTGTTCCTGTCACTATTCACACACCTGTGAGTGCCTCTAGTCTAAACCCATATTGGAGAGCTGCGCCCCTTTCCTAGCATCTCTAACTGTTGGCTTGTGTTATGCTGATGCTACACGTTACAATAATACTGTTGTCTCATTGTGTATTACCTGATTCTAAGAGTCATGGCAGCTTCTATTTTTTTAGTCACTAGGTCGGGCCCATGCCAAGCATTTTAGGGCACGATCTCGTTTGTCCTCACAGCAACTGCATGGGGTGGGCACTGTCACCCTCCCATTTTGTAGGTGATAAAACTGTGACACAGGAGTTAGGGACCCATATGCAGAGCCAGGTATGACCGTGTTCTGTCTGCCTCCGGGCACACCCCATGATGTTCTGAGCACTTACTAAGTGCCGGGTCTCCTGCCTAGGATAAGATTTGACAGGTGCTGTGTGTCCCACGCATCCCAACAGACCTGGGGGCAGGAACTAATTTCTGCCCATTTTGCAGATGGGAAAACAGAGGCCAAGAGTGTGAAGGGGGCTCTGAGCCCCAGTTTTCCTACCTGTGGATCACATCATTGGCGAAACCACACCCTCCTGGGCCTCGGGGTCCTCTCCTGCAGTCAGAGGTATGCCTACCCCACCGTCCACCCCTGCAGGTCCTCACCTCATCGCAGCCGGAGCACCGGGGCCGCAGGCTCTCGCAGTAATGACGGCCACACCAGGGCGCCCCGTCCTTCCAGAAGTAGATGAGGTCCACCAGCGGCTCGGAGCACTTGGTGCACACGAAACAGGCAGGGTGCCACTGCTTGCTGTAGCCTGCCCTGTCTGAATAGACCACAGGGCTGTCGGCAGGGGCCACGCCCTTGCAGAGCTCACAGACCTGGAAGGAAGGGTGGGGGCGGAGCCCCAGGACACAAGGTCGTCAGGAGTGCATCATGACCCGGGTTCCAGTGTTAACGCCAGTCCTCTGCTTCCTGAGTGATCTTGAGCAAGCTACGGTACCTCTCTGTCCTTCAGTTTTCTCACGTGCAACGTGGAATAATACTACTACCTACGTAGCAGGGAGTTGTGAGGACTGAAGTATTTGTTTAGTACAATGATTCTCACACATTTTGTTCTCAGGGCCTTTAGACTCTTAAAAAATTATTGAGAACCTCCAAGAGTTTCTGTTCATATGGGTTAATAGCTCATGGTATTTACCATATGAGAAATCATAACTTAGGAAAAAGTTAAATAACTACTTATTAATTCATTAAAAATAGAAAACCAACAACATGTCAATATAAATATTTGTAATTATAAATAACTGTATTTTCCAAAACAGGAAAACAGGAATTGAGTCAGAGTGTGGACTTGTTTACATTTTTGCAGACCTCTAATGACTGGCTCAGTAGAGAATTTCTCACTTTCTGTGACTGCTTTAGCTTTTCATCTTTTGCATTATGGGGTTTTCTGAGGAATTGAAAAAGGCATTTTTAAATAGCCCTTCCAGATAATTGAACTATTTTTCTTTGCTATTAATCAAAATTTGACAAGCGGCAGTTTCTCAGAAGCAAGTTAATGTAGAGTCTGAAACCATACCAACCAGACTTTCATCCCTGTTTTCAACACAGTAAAACCCACTGGTCCACCTTGCACTTTGAATGAATCTTTTACCTGCGCAGGGTTTGCCTTTTTTTTTTTCCTTTTTGATTTGTATTTCTTTTTTTTTAATTTTATTTTTAAACTTTACAATATTGTATTAGCTCTGCCAAACATCGAAATGAATCCGCCACAGGTACACGTGCCCCCCCATCCTGAACCCCCCCTCCCTCCCCCCTCCCCACACCCTCCCCCTGGGTCGTCCCAGTGCACCAGCCCCAATAATATCATGTATGAAACGAGTCGCCAGTCCAGGTTCGATGCACGATACTGGATGCTAGGGTTTGCCTTTTAATAGACTTAAAATTTTAGAAGTTTTCGATTTGCAGAAAAAATTGTACAGCTAGTGCAGAGGACTCTTGCAGACCCCACACCCACCGTCCTGTTTGCTTGGCATCTTACATGAATACGGTGCACTTGTCAGAATCAGGTAACCAGTACTGGTATGTTATTATTAACTAAAGCCCAAACTTTCTCCAAATGTGCTTCGATTTTACCTAATGTCCCTTTCCTCTTCTAGGATCCCATCCAGGATCCTGCATTACGGACAGCGACCATGTCTCCTCAGGCTCCTCTGGGCTATGATAGTTTCTCAGACTTGCCTTGTTTTTAATAACCGTGGAGGGGTTCTGGTCAAATATTTGGTATTTACCACAGAGGTAAATGGCTGTTCCCATCACATCCTATCCGGACGGCATCCTCAATCTGTAAAATCTCTCCAGTTGTTCTGGAGTTCTTGCCCACTCCCCAGAACGCCAGTGATGAGGGTGATACTGGTTGTCATCTCCCGGGGGCAGGTGTATATCCAGTATTATGCGTGGGTGTTTTCACTCCTGCTGCTGCTGCTGCTAAGTCACTTCAGTCATGTCCGACTCTGTGCGACCTCATAGACGGCAGCCCACCAGGCTCCCCCATCCCTGGGATTCTCCAGGCAAGAGCACTGGAGTGGGGAGCCATTGCCTTCTCCGTTTCACTCCTGACTGATACCCTTATGGAAACCCAAGATAGTTACTTTCCCTTCTCGAGTTATTTTCCTTTTAGGGAGACCTGTATGTCCTGCTCCCTCCCTCCCCCTCCCCCCCACCCCCCAAACACGGCAGAACCCAGGTTCACAGAGATTCAGTCACTGTCGAGTAGCAACGGTTGATGGGAGGCAAAGCTGGGATTTCAACACGGGCCCAGCCTGACCCAAAGCCGAGGTTCTTTCTACTCCACTGGGTGGTCTTTCCATCAGTGCTGGCACAACTGTGGCAAACACAGCTTCTGCCTGTTCTTGTAGGAACCATCAGCTTCAAATGCATCTTACGTTTGAACTCCAATTTACTGGCATGTTTTTCTGCCCCCGGAGAATTCCATTTTTCACGAGCAGGCCTGTGTTACAGACTGAATGGTTCACCTCCCCCAGTTAATATGTTGAAGCCCTAAAGTGTGACTGTATTTGGAGGTAGGGCCTTTAAGGAGTTCATTAAGTTTAACCGAGGTCATTAGGGTGGGACTCTAATCAGACAGGACTTGTGTCCTTAGAAGAAGAGAGACCAGAGATGGCTGGCTCTCCTTCTGCTGTTCTCTCTGGGTGTACCCACAGGGAAAGCCATGTGAGGAAACACTGAGAAGGGGGCCCTCTACAAGCCAGAAAGAGGGGTCTCACCAGAACCCAGTCGTGTCAGCACTTTGAGCTTGAACTTTTATCCTCCAGAACTGTAAAAACACACATTTCTGTTGTTTAAGCCCCCTGGTCTGTGATATTCTTTATGGCAGCCCGAGTTGACTAATACAACATGTACTGTAAAAGCCTGTCTTAATTATCCTACTTTATTTTGAATTTCAAAAAGTTGTGGACATTTATTTTCTCTCTTGCCACAAAAAGTTCTTATGTGATATCACTGATTTTAACTCTTGGCCCATAACACCTAATTAATTGATTACCTGGCCCTCTATAGAAATGCTTGTTGACCCATGGCTTGAAATGAACATACTGTCTTACTAAGCACTAATTATATGTCAGCCCAAATAGAGATATTTATTGTTTTGCTATGTAAAGATGAGTAGGCATATAGTCAAAGCCTAAACACTTTGTCTTATTTATATACTTTAATTGCATACTTAATATATTCTTTTAAATGAAGAAGAAATACAATTAAAATGGTGATAATCAGGGAAAGAAAACCAAGTGACAAAATAAGCCCATGTACTGAGAGTGGTCCCTAAGCACAGCTGTGGCTGAGCGCGTGCCCAGATAGGAACGCGTTTGATTAATTAGTCCTGGCTGCCTGATGACGTGCCTTGGACCATACTGGATTTGTGGTTTCATTTATGCCCACAAGAATGATGTGTGTTAGTTCCTCCCCAGAGCGAAACCCTGTCCCTTGCACGTGACTGAGCCCCAGCTCACCTGGAACTCATCAGAGCCTGCCTGTGTATGACTGCTCTGTCATGTCCAACTGTGCGACCCCACAGACGGTAGCCCGCCAGGCTCCTCTGTCCATGGGATTCTCCAGGCAAGAACACTGGAGTGGGTTGCCATTTCCTCCTCCAGGGGATCTTCCCCACCCAGGAATTGCACCTGCATTTCCTGCATTGGCAGGTGGATTCTTTACCACTGAGCCACCTGTGAAGCCTTATGGGAAAAACAGATAACGCATCCACATTCATTGATTGTCACATCTCTTAAGCATAGCTGCGAAGTGTCAGCTGTCTGGCGAGGGCTGTTTGAGAACCAAGTGAGTTTCCTATCCATCTGTCTTTCCATATTTCACAGAATGACGTGTCCAGCCCCTGTTCTCCCACACAGAAGGGCTTTCTGTCCATCCATCATGCCTGGTCAGGTATCACCAGGCAACATCAGTGGGGCTCCCAACTTCAAATTTCCAGCTGTTTTTCTAACACAGAGGTGGGAAAAGGAAGGGATGTAAATGCGCCCGGGTGTGCCTGGGGCGGGGGGGAGTGGTGGTGCTGGTAGGTGCCTGCGACCCACAGAAGGAAGCAGAGGGATGTGAGTCAGAGAGGCAGTCTGGGGTGATCACGGGTGACTCCGAACTGTGGGTTGGGACCTCACTCTGGAGGTAATGGGGAGCCCGTGCTGGTTCTGAAAGCCAAGAGTGCTGAGTTCTGGTTCATGCCGTGGGAGAATTCTGGAAGCACTGTCTGAGAGGGCTCTGTCAGGGCCTCTTTGGGGAGTGTCTTATCCCTCGTTGTCCCCCAGCATTCCTGCTCTGCACCCCATTACTACCAGTAGCCAGTCCTTTTTCTTTTAAGCCGATCCTTTTTAAAGCAAACAGTGTCACTGCCATTTTACGAAAACATGATGTTTGATTAGTAAGTCCTGTCAACATGCGTCAGGAACCAATTTCTTCTTGCCTCTGAACTGTTTTCCATGCCCCCTTCCTGTGGTCCCAAAGGATAAGAGATCTGATAGTGTCCTGGCTCTATCAATCTGGCGGCCCCTCAGCCACCAGGGGCATCCTGGCAACCAGGAGTCCGAAGGCCCAGCCTGCCTGGGTCCTGTGATCCGGGGCCTTTCTTTCCATAAACTTATTCTATCATCCTCAGTACTGAGGGTTACAGTTTCTAAACTGCAGTGGATGCTTGAGGGAGGAGGGGGCTAGCTGTGTGACCTTGGGCAAGTTAACCAACCTCTCTGTGCCTTAGTATTTTCCATCCGTCAAATGGAAAATACTACTAATGATACTCAGAACATCATAGGCCTGGTACATGGATTAAGTGAGATCCTAGAATAATGAACTTTATAACGGTTCAGTACTAATTAGCTAAAATCTACTTTCATCCCTACCCAGCCCTATTTATAAAAAGCTGAGGCCTGGAGGAGCTAAATCCATTTCCTAAGATGACAACGATGTCTCAGGCAGGATCTGCTTCTGGTTTGGAGGCTTGGGTTCCTTTCAGTAGGACCATGAGCACGTGGAGTGTGAGGAGGTCATTCCTCCCACCCGCGGGCTCTGTGTTTTTCCATGTCTGTTCTCTCTCTCTGTACAAGGCCAGAGAATTAAGTCAGGCGACTTCCATCCTGTCACTACCCCAGACTTGGCTACAACCAGTCCCTGGCTTGACAGGCCTGCTTGTCTCCCTCTCCCATCGTACCCCCTCTAAGACCGTGCTCTCCGGTTCCAGACAGGGAGGTGCAGCACCTCCCCAACCCTGCAGGGTCTGATGAGTAGATCTGGGGGTGGGGAAGGAATTTGCAGACTCCTAGGGGATGCTGGGGTAATCAGGGGGCCACAGTTCATGAACCACTGTCATACAGCATTTAAACATGACCTTATATATATAAACTCAGCAAAAATGACATCACCAGTTAGGTTCAGTTGGCCCAAAAGCCAATTTGAATTCCTGGGATGCTTCAGTTCTATACTGTTCTGAAGAAAGCTCAATATAGTCATTCCCAGGCGATGTCCCCTCTGGAGGAGACAGCGTGGTCCAGTAGAAGTCCTTTGGGACTGGTTAAAAGGAGCAGAGAAGAACATTGATCATTGGCATGTCAGTGGGTTCTCATTCAGACTTCCAACTGGCTATAATCAGAGCTTCCTCATGGGAATCCGTCCATGTTCTGGTTGCCATGTGACCTAGTTTTCAGACTGTTGTCCCTTGGGGAGAGGAGCTGTCGCACAGACCTCTCTTTTCTTTTTTTTTTAAAATATTTATTTATTTATTTGGCTACTCTGGGTCTTAGTTGCAGCATGTGGGATCTAGTTCCCTGAGCAGGGATCAAACCCAGGTGCTCTGCATTGGGAGCATGGATTCTTAGCCCCCAGACCACCAGGGAAGTCCCCAGACCTGTCATAAGTAGAACACACGTGACATTTCTCCCGTGAACGTCTCTTTACGCAGAAGGTTCGCCCTGTCCCTGTTCAAATGGTGAAAGTATTTATCACAAGGGTCTAAATGAGAGGCTTTTGTCTATCCCGTACTTCGGGTCTTTGTAAACACCTGCTTTGAGAAAGCAGAGGAGCATGCTAGGTTCAGTTGCCTCCAAAGCTCAGACCCTGTAGGGCTGGGTTCCGCCCACTGTGATGTGTGGAAATGATGCTGGTGGCTCTGTGCACCTTCCTCCCACCAGTGGGCGTCTGATTCCTTTGTTCACATGGGTCCTGCCTCAGTGACTCATTCCTGTAGAACCGAATGTGGCAGACGGGATGCTGTCTATTCCCGAGGCAGGTCATAAAAGGCAGCTCAGCTTCCACCAACTCTTCTTTGTGAGTTTAGGTGGAGGCGGAGGCGGGGGACTGGGAAAAATTCCCGAGGCCCCCTTTCTAGGGAAACTACGCAGAGAAAACACAGAGATAGGGAGAGGCCAAAGCCCCTGCTATAGTCCAGCCCCAGCCTTCTCCGTCTTCCCAGCATCATGGCTGGAGACAGGCTAGCCCGCTGAGCCCTACCCAAACTGCTGATTTGTGAGCAACACAGACATCAGTGCTCTGAGCTGCTGCATCCTGGGGTGGTTTTCTGTGTGGCCCTAGGTAACAGGTCCAGCTCATGCGGGCACACAGAGTCATTCAGGCTTCTGAATGGAAGTAACCAACACACAAAGCGTTTCAGGAAACAGCAGGTCCAGGCCAGTGGCCCCAGGTCCCATGGCCAGAGAACTACCTCCAGGGATGAGACACGCTAGCCTTCAGAGATGAGTCTGCAGGCACCGAGAACCTTCCAAACCAGCCACAGCCTCTCCGTCAGGGTGGCCAGCAGTTCTGTCCCAATCACGCCCTTCCCTTCTGGAAGGCTCTTATCCAAAGGCCTCCCCAGTCTAAACTCAGATTACCTCGTGAAAAGCTCACCACTATAACACAGTAAATATTAACACAAGGGCCTTGAATCCAGGCGCTGGCTTCCCTCCAACACAAATACTCAACAATTTATTCATAAACAGCATCTCCCCATTTCCTCTTATGGCGATTATTCACCATCTTGGCTTTGCAACCTTGTGCATCCCAGAGTAGTTTGGTTCCCCGCCCCGTCTCTCTGCTCTTTCCTGGCCCGGTGTTGTGGCGGGCATCTTCCGCCCCTTGTGCTCCAGGCCCCCACACTGTCATCTTCCCGGGCTCCTTCAGGTGCAGACTGCATGGGATGGTGCAGGCACGGTGGTCAGGGTCCCGGGCTTTTGTATGGAGTCCCAGCATCGCTTCCTCTTGGGGGCACCTTGGATGACTCAGCCACCTGTCTGAGCCTCAGTGTCCTCCTCTGTGACACAAGGTGGGCCCTGAAGCTGGCAAGTGCTTAGCCACCCCGTGCTTTGCCTCCCACGTCTTCTCAGCCCAGGTCCTTGGGGAGGGGGCGCTCTGCCAAGCGAGGTAGAATGTCAGGCGTGTAACCAAGTCTCCCTCACTGGTGGTCTGCTGAAGGGGGAGGTGGGAGCCACAAAGTCTTCTTAAATGCTACACTTGGAAGAGAGACTGTCGGCCTGGGGTGTTCTTGGTCCCCCTTTGACAAGCATGTCCTTACAGAGGGAGAGTAGGGACAAGGCTCACGTGTGGCCATCTCCACTGCAGCAGCCTCGCATGGTGCCCAGGCCCCCTGGGAGCTCTGGAAGTCAGGGAGCTCCCATTGTTTGGAGTCTGTGCGGGGTTTGGGGTGAGGCTGACCCGCGTTCCAGTTCTGGCTTCAGCGCTCACCAGTTAGACGACTAGCTAGGGGAGAGTCTATTTTGTCGAGTAATTCTTAGAATTGAATAAAACAGCCATGAGAAGCCCCTGGCGTGGTGCTTGGCATGACATAGGCCGTCAGTGAGTGGCAGACGACACCACCCTCCATGTCATCGTTGTCACGGAGTAACCTCCAACAGGAAAATGAAAGCCCTGTTTTAGTCAATGGACTATTACGCAGCCCACTTCAAGGGGGGTAGGGCGGGGCAAGATACTTGTGAAGCCTTATGTGGCAACACGGAGAAGTATTTATAGTATCAAAAGTGGGATGAAAGGAATTTTCTGTGGAAAAGAAAATCTCCTTTAATGTCATTAAAATATCTCCGCCGTAAAGGAGGAGGCAGGCGGATGTGGAGGAGCCTGGTAACCGTGGCAACTGGGAGGGCTGCCTCTTGGGCCTTTGACCCTCGGTCCTCAGCTCAGATGGGGCTCTTAGGCATGGGGTGGTGGTTTCAAGTGTGCAGAGAGAGACTGGCTCTCCTGCCAGCCCACAAGCCAAACATCTGCTCTGACCAAGCTTTGGAAGTCCCTTGCCCACAAATATGTCCCCGTCGGGGCTGGAGTTGGGCTGAGCTGCCAGCTGCTGTAAGTTTCCATCTGCGAGGCCGGCTCACGGGAGGGAGGGGACCAGGCCTCTGGTCCCTCCTCTGTGCATTCTTGTGGGGAAACGGGGTCGGGGGAGGTCCACTGTCATTTGGGACCTGAGGAACACATCTTTACGACTTCCAGAAATGTCTTCGCTTCTTTCAGTCTGTTCTTCTTTTAATCTTCTCTGGGACCATGGCCTGGCCTGTGAGGCAGGAGCTGGGGGGCTCCTGGCAGGAATGAAAAATACGGAAGGGTGGAGATGACATTAAATGCTATGTCCTGGCTTGCTTG
Source organism: Bubalus kerabau (assembly GCF_029407905.1). Taxonomy (NCBI): domain Eukaryota; kingdom Metazoa; phylum Chordata; class Mammalia; order Artiodactyla; family Bovidae; genus Bubalus; species Bubalus kerabau. Next base: position 19,636,838 of record NC_073643.1, read on the forward strand.
CTTCTTTCTTCGGTTACAAGTTTGGGGTGTAGAGAAGGGAGGAAATTCCTGGGCAGGATGACCATGCCCAGGAAATCTGTATATTTAATTTCTGAGAACATATCCTGTAGGCTCTGTGAACGCAGGGCAATGGTCTGGTAGAGCCGTTCACGGTCAGTGCATCAAGGTCTGGTGTCTGTGGGATCCATCCAGGTGGGAGGGGTTGGGAGCTGGATGCGGGGCCCCGCCGTGCGGCTGTGGAGTAGTCCAGGCTGCTGGGGTGGGCAGTTTCCTGACCATGGGATGCTTCAAAGCGCCCAAGACCCCTGGGAACCTATGGCAGGTGGGATTGGAGTGGGGCAGACAAGCCCTTTCCTTGTTCCGGACCTGCCCCTAAATTCTTTGCTGGCTGGGCTGTGAGTCCACACATCTCCACTCACCCCAACAAACAGAAGTGCACATGCCTTTGCTTTGTCCCCACCCTGCCCAGACCCCACAGGGCTGGTGACGCAGAAGGACCTGGGCTGGAATCTCACTAGCAAACCAGTTAACCTCTCCGTGCCTCAGACTCCACATCTGTAAAATGGGTATAACAACCCCACCCTCTCTCACCGGTTGTTCGGGTGATTCAAAGAGATGAATGAGACTGCTGTGCAATACCAGCTCCCTTCCCCACTCCACGTACAACTCAGGGAGAGAGAGGGAGGCTGAATATTGGGGGGTTTACTTGGCCTCAGTGATTTAAAGGGCCTGCTTTGAGAGTGACAGCCGACAAGCTGGTACCTGGGATTTTCCTGTGTGACTTTTCCTCACGAAGAGGGCTGACTCTCATGGGCATTTCCCATGCTGCCACCTCTCCTAAGCACAGCGTCAGAGTGGCACTTCCAGGGACCTGCTGCTCCCGCCATGCCGCCGCTCTCCGGCTTCACCCAGCACTCAGCCCGTGGGCAGGGATTCCATACGGATGACTCCGAACAGGCTTTGGTGGGAATGCTCCTCTGGTCTGGTCAGTCTGGTGGAGGGAGGAGTCGGCAGTCCGACCCTGGCATCGCTGCGGTCCCGGCTCCTCCCAAGGTTTCCAAGGTAACAGGCTGCCCAGCCTCAGGACGGAGCCGAGTGAGCGCCGGGGAGGACCACCGTGGGGTGCAGGCTGTGGAGGCTCTGAGGGTGGGGCCCCTGGCCTCTGGCTGCTGAGAGCAGAGTGTTGTGAGCTCCCGGCTGGGGCGATCAGGGCCGGGAGAGAGCGGGGGGGCTGTATTATCTGCAAATGTTCCCTGAACTCCCCGTGGGCAGTTCAAGGAATTCAAGAGTTCTGACAGTGTTCTCAAAGCTGGACGCCGGAAGCTGGGCCGGGGGAGGCCAGACACGTCTAGAACACGTCCATGTTAGCATCTCGCGGACCCTCATTGGCGATATCGTTTTGGCTGAGCTTATACATCAGGTCATTTTCAATCCTCTATAGCAGTGGTTCTCAAAGGGTGGCCCCTAGCCCAGCACTGGCATCAGCCTGGGGACTTGTTGGAAGTGCTGGGTCTCAGGCCCCACCTGCACCCACTAGTCTGGGGTGGGACCCAGGCTGCTGGATTTTAGCCAGGGTGCCAGGTGCTTTTGGACATTGCCATAGTCTTCTGCAGGCTCTGAGAAGTCCAGCCTGAAAGAAACCCTGATGTCCCCTTTACACGGCCACGTGGCCCTTTAATAGCTTCATATCCATGAGCTTTCTGGGCAATAAACCTTGGGAAACAGGAAGATGGGCTTGGGGGCTGACAGAGGTTGGTTTGAACCCCACAGCCCCACCTCCTGTGGCTGGGAGCTCTACATCAGATGCTCCCTGCTTAGCACTGTCCTTGGTTCAGCAAAGGCCAGCGATGGCACTGACGCTCGCCATCAGGATGATGAAGCACGGTGTGTTACAGTCGTGCCATCAGGATGATGAAGCACGGTGTGTTACCGTCGTAGCGCCAGTGCACTGCGTGGCACATGTCCCTCCTTTTGCCTCCTCTTTCACACATCACTGATTTGGAGTGTCAGTTCTATGCTTCCTCCCTGTGCCCAGGTTCTTAGGTTGAATGCTCCGGTGGCTTCTAGCCAAGTTCGTTTCCCTCCTCAGGGGAGGAGGGTTTGTGCCTGACATTTGGCTTTGGAGGCTGTCCTGCTGCCCTTTTATGAGAACAAGGGGAGCCCGGCACACAGGCCGGCCAGCACCCACGTCCCCTTGATATGCTGCCCCCTGGGTTGGGGCTGCCAGGGACACAGTCTACAGCCTGGCAGGATGTTAGTTTCCTTAATAGAATTTGCTCCCTGGCTTTGAGGAGATAAACATTGAGTTAAATACAGATAACAGGCAGGGTTCTATATTCAGCATCACACAGTAGAAAGAGTATCAGATCCGGAGTCTGACCACCCCACTCCCCCCCAGAAACGATGGGGCCTCAGACAAGCTACCTATCGTCTCTGAATCCCTGAGTCCTCACCTGCAACACATGTGTGCATAGAGTCATGTCTGACTCTTTGCAATGTCGTGGACTATAGCCTGCCACGCTCCTCTGTCCATGGGATTCTCCAGGCAAGAATACTGGAGTGGGTTACCATGCCCTCCTCCAGGGGATCTTCCTGACCCAGGGATTGAACCTGCCTCTCTTGCATCTCCTACATTGGTAGGTGGAGTCTTTACCACTTGCGACACCTGGGAAGTCCCACCTGTAATACAGGGGTTGTGAAATCCACCCACCAGGTAACGGTCTGAATTAATCCGAGACCTGAAAGCGGTGAACGTAGCATGTAGCACACAGAAGATGATCAAGGCATGTAAACTTGAAATCTCATTGTCCTCTCAAGCAAAACAGCCACCCAAGTGGTCCCCATCTTTAGAGGATCAACTTAGTTTCAACATTCATTCATGCATGCATCACATAATTATCAAGCACCTTCTCTGTGTATTATATCAGTGGTACCTGCTGCAGAGATGGGGTGGTTTGATTTGTGGCCCTCGGTTACGGAGATGGACAAGACAGGACCTCAGTGTCTAGAGGGGGTAACGGATGTGGTCTACTAGTGACACAATTAGTTATCTAATGAAGATCGGGTTTAGGAAAAGGAAGGGGCTATGGTGCTGGAGAAGACTCTTGAGAGTCCCTTGGACTGCAAGGAGATCAAACCAGTTAATCCTAAAGGAAATAAATCCTGAATATTCATTGGAAGGACTGATGCTGAAGCTCCAGTACTTTGGCCACCTGACGCGAAGAACTGACTCATTGGAAAAGACCCTGATGCTGGGAAAGATAGAGGGGAGGAGGAAGATGGGGAGACAGAGGATAAAATGGTTGGATGGCATCATCGACTCAATGGACACGAGTTTGAACAAACTTTGGGAGATAGTGAAGGACAGGGAAGTCTGGCGTGCCGCAGTCCATGGAGTCACAAAGGGCTGGACACGACTTAGCGACTGAACAACAACTACAAGGGAAGGAAAAGTCTGTCTTCCCTAACCAGCTCAACCCACCAATATCACCTTCCTGTGGATTCTCTATTTACTGTCTGGTCTTGTTTAAATGCTTCTAAAGTTTCAGAGCCATTTCCTAGAGCTGACTGTTGCCAAGGACCTGGGATCTTAGGCTGCCTCTGCCCTACTTCCACGCTGTCCAAACATGTGGAATCCAGGATGAAATACGTTCTCAGATCAGCATTTCTCTCCTGGGAATGGCAACTGGGAGATGTCACAGACTTAAAGAAGCTGCCTTCCAATTTGGAATTCCACAGTACTTAGTTGTTAAGAGGCGATGGCTACTGGAGGGTGGATAGAGAGCAGGGCTGGGTAGGGGGCTGGTTTCTGAAAACATGGTCACTGCATGTAATTTTTAAAAATCAATTCCTGGGGTGTGAATTCTTCCTGAGAAACAGGTCTTTTCAACACCAGCACTAATTTGTGCTAAGGAAAATCAGTTTCATTCTTTTGTCTTCGAGTTCATCAGATGGCAATCCCAAATGAATGTGCCCATGGGGTGGGCGTTGGAAATGCAGGATGCAGGTTTCGGATAGCAAGTGTGAGTTACAGAGAAGAGAGACCCCTTCTTGATGTAGTGACAGCATCATTTGGGTGGGTATTTCCCTGGGGTTCCTGGCTCACGTGGGTGACTCTTGCCTGTTGCCAGCAAGGCAGGTGATTTGCTTGATGGACTGGGACTCATGTTTCCAATGTCACGTAGAGTCACAGGGCCTCTTGACTGATGGGGGTTGGGGTTGGGGGTCCCATGAAACTTAGCAGATAGCCCCACGTGGCCCCCAGTCTCAAGCCCACCACTGTTCTCTATGGCCCTTGGAGTAAAGTCCTAAGTCTATGACATCCCAGTATGGGGACAGGGTCCTCTGCTTGTTTAATTTCCTGGATCTCGGCAGACAGTACAGGCTAATGGATCCTTGAGTGATGGATGGATGGAGTGCATGACTCTTCAGGAAATGTGCCTCTGCTGACCTTGCCAGCCCCCCAGTACCACACCATCAGCCACCTGCCACTTCATTCAGTCCTTTGACTGTGCTGTGCTCTGAGACTCTCACCTCTTTTAGGGCATGCTCACCTCTTGAAGGCAACACAGGCCTCCCCTGAAGAGCCCAAAGGCCTGGGGGACTCCTAGTGACTCTTGCAAGGCCAGAGGGGGCCTCCCCTCCTCCCCCAAGCCCACCCTCACCATCGAGCAAGGAGAGATGCCCTTTCTCTGAGCTGGTGGGGTCTGCTTGTCTGTGACCGCCTCTGGACCATGACCACAGATGGATGCAGGAATGAAGGAACAGGGCCTGGAGCTGGGGCCCTAACCCTGCAGCCCTGACCTGGGCATTTTCATCCAGACCCGAGGCATGAATGGATGGATGGACGGAGGGGTGGGAGAGACTTACGTATTCCTTGGACGGGTCACCGATGCTGCCGTTGGTGGTCGGGGGCGCGGTCTCGGCTCCCTCAGGCTTCTCCTGCTGCTTCCCCTCCTCCTTGGGCAAGCCGCCCTGCCCGGGGAGGGCCACCTCGCCCACACCTAGGGCCTCGCTCTTATACTGCTTCACAAACTCTTCCATCACTTTCAGCTCGTTCTCCAAAAGTCCGCGGCAGCGAGAGGGGTCCTGATCGTAGATGGGGAGCTGGTGCATGAGCTGGCGCCGGCGGTAGAGGGCGCCCTCGGTGCCGGTCACTGGCTGCTTCTCCTTGGGGATGAGCTCCATGTACTGCAGGCCCTGGGGAGGGGGAGACCCAGCACCGTGATTCCCATGCACCCGGGCATGGGAGATCTGAGCCCTGGCAAGACCTGTGGTTTCCTGCAGGTTTCCGGAAAACCCAAGGATTAGTCTCAAGGAAGAAAAGGGGTGAATTTTGGGGGAACACCCAAGGGAGGCCTGAACAAGCTTCCACTCTCCCCCAAGCCATAACCACAGCTTCACATGCTTGATGAGAATGGGATAATTTCAGTAGACTTTCATTTTAGATCCGCCGGCTCTGCAACATGGATTTTGTTTCCTTAAAAACAGAAGATTTTTACCTCGTTTACCTCATGGCAATGCTTCTTATAAAAAAAAATTTTTTTTAAATCGCTTTTCTTAGCAAAGTATAATTAAATCCTTATAGGCAGAAGGCATTTCATGGTTTATTAATTTTAAAATATGCAAGGGCCCCTTCTAATAGTAGAATCGACAAGGTCTCAGGTCAATAACATTTCCACACTGATAAGGCTGGGATAGATGGTAGACCATCTGACTATAAATATGGCCATGGATAACTGTCCGATTGGCCTTTCATTAGTTTGCTGGCTTGCTTTTCTTTAAAATGAGTAGAAATCTTACACTTGGGTGGGTCCCAGGTATGGGGAGATAAAGGTCAAGGCCACACAGATTGAGAAAGTGTGAAACGAATATTGTTTATACTCTGCTACTGTTTGCCACCTCTGTGCCCAACCCTGACCCTAACCCTCCCACCGGATGGCCTGATGCCCATGGCCCGTGGCTGCTGCCTTCTGTGGAAGCATTGCCTGGTGCCAGGATGCCCAGGCCCTGGGTCTCTGTGTGGCTCCCACCTTCTAGGGCCTGCACCCCTCCCTGCTTGACTTTATAAATCAACCCTGTGTTTGAGACCGTGTGTGTGACCTGCAGAGCTAAGGGGTGCCTGGCTGGCATCCTGGAGACAGAGACCTACTTTTCCTGTTGCAGCTTAAAGCCCCAGCTGGGTACCAGCTCTCTGCCTTTGCACTGACAAGGCCCCAGCATCTGGTTGCTGCTGGTGTGTGTTTCGTGATCCTGGCTGACTTGAGGCCTATGCTACCACTCCCTACTCACTCACACATGGCAGACATTAATAATCAACCCCAATGAGGGTCTCAGAACCCACCTCAGCATAGCTCTCAGACAGTTGCCATCATTGGCATGGACTTGGGAAGGGGGCGATGGAAAGAGAGATTGGGTCAGAATCAGCAGTCTCCCTAGGAAGCCAACCAAGGTCATGTTCCCAAAACCTTTAGCAAGAGGCCTTTTCTCAGATCAGTTGGGAAGACTGCGTTAGGTCCTAAACCAATCTTTGGTGTAAGACTGGATGACCTTTCTGAATCATTTGGTGCTTTGCCCTCCGGTGGAGAATTCTTGGGGAAGAGGTTCCCAGAATCAGGCTTTACCAGGAGACAAATCAAGGATCAGAGAGAAAAGTGGAGGAGAAAGGTGCTCTTTCCCAGGGTTGGGCAGTAGGAGACACACGGACTCTGAGGTCAGAAGGCCCAGTCCCGATTTTGCTTTTCCTGATCTTCTCCAGCTGTCAGACAAGGACAGTAAATGGGCTTCACATTCCATGCAAATCCTGGTCAGTCCTGGCAGCCTAGAGTGCGGTGTTGAGAAGGATGCTGAGGTCCAATAGGGCTCAGTGGGAAACTGATCAGTGGGAGGCTGAGCAGTGGTGTCTGCCCTGGGTTCAGGGGCAGATGATGGCACACGAGAGTGCCAGGCCTGCATGGACTCCTCCACAGGCTCTGTTTGCTCCTCTGTAAAATGGGAGCAATAATGCACCCCCTCCCCCAGATGGCTCAGATGGTAAGGAATCCGCCTACCAATGCTGGAGACCTGGGTTCTTCTATCCCTGGGTTGGGAAGATCCCCTGGAGTAGGAAATGGCAACCCACTTCAGTATCCTTGCCTGGGAAATCTCGTGGACAGAGGACCCTGGCGGACCACAGTCCATGGGGTTGCAAAGAGTCAGACACAACTGAGCGACTAACACTTTCCGTGCATGTATAGCTCTTAGCATAGCGCCTCGCTCACAGTATGTACTCAATAAATACTAGCAATTAGGTTTATCATGACTTTAGTCTTTAAAAGCTCAAGCATTTCTCTGGTTTTTATTCTGGTTGGGAAGGGTGATAAAGAGCAAGATTCAGGCCATTTCCAAAATGTAATCTGTCCCGATCACTTGGTAATTTAAGGAAAAGTCGGAAGGGTGAGTGGGAGGAGAGTCATCCAATCTCAGAAATGCGACTTGCTCAGGCAGGCCAGACACAGGGCAGACAGAAGGGCCTTTATCCCGTGCGGTTTTATGAGCCGGCATTAATCACGGCCCGACGATGCCTTCCTCTGATTAGGCTGGGGCCGAAGCATTTGAGGTTTTCACCAGCCAGTTCCTGTCGCCCACAGCCGGCTCTTTTATGAGCTTCTTGCTTTAGTTTCCACTAACATCTTGAAGACCCAGTGATGGTTCACCCAGGCCCAGGCGCTGGAGGCAGACCTGTGTTTGGAACCACCGGAACCCGACACTGCTGTTGTTCAATGCCTCCCTCTGTGGCCCCCGACCTGCCCCTGCCTATCCCCTCATGCTGGCAAAGGGCAGTGAACCATTCTGTGTCCCCTCACAGGTAAACTGACCCCTACCTCACCGGGTGGCTAAGCTCAGGCACCTCATGCATGCTGAAGTGTTCTTTGAAAGTATGCTTCTCAAAAAGCAAAGCTTATAAAAAAAAAACCAAACTTTGTCTCTCTTTACTTTATCTAGAAGGGATTTCTGCACCCCTCCTTCCTTAAACTCCAGGCTTGAACCTTCTATGGTAAAGAATCAAGGTTTGTTTGGGGGTTCTGTTGGGTGGTTTGGATCGCAGGACGATCTGTGGGCTCACTGTGCCTGGTGAGACGGTTCTCAGGCCACAGGAGGCTGTGCACACAAGAGCTTTGTTTGGCCATCACGCACTTGGGTGTCAGTTGCCACAGAGGTTTCCCGATATTTATTCTCCATTCCCGCACTTCTGTTTGTGGGCCACTCACAAGGGTTTTTACGGAGCAGGTCCAGCCCACTCACTGACCACTTGTGGTGTGTCACTGGCTGGGAGGTCACGTGGGCATAAATACTCATCAAGCCCGCTGCACGCTCTGTGCAGTGTGAGGCGAAGGATGCACCATGCACAGGACATGTGTGCGTATGCTCTGGGTGATAATGAAGCATAGGCTTGCATGAGGCAAGGACAGCTTGAAATAAGAGCTTCTAAGGATATACCTATGGCTGTTCATGTTGAGGTTTGACAGAAACAGCAAAATTCTGTAAAGCAATTATCCCTCAATAAAAAATAAATAAATTAAAAAAAAGAGCTTCTAAGGATACCATGGAGAATGGAGAGAGAGAGAAAAAAATTTTAGTGGGATGAGTGACGTCAACTGTAGATGGGGTAGTATGGTGAGGCCCGTCTGAGGCTTGATTGACAGAAGGACCCAGCTATACAGAGAGCCAGGAAAGGATGTTTCAAGTAGAGGAAACAGCATGTGCAAACCCTGCGGAGGGCAGGAGCCTAGAGTGGTCCAGGGCAGGAAGGCAGGAGGTCAGCGCACTGCCCGGTACTGAGTGAGGGGGCAAGGCAGGAGCTGCGGGAGGAGCCTGCAGGGCCAGGGCCGCACAGGACTGGAAAGGCACTTCTTTTCTCCCAGGAGAGATGGGATTCAATGGCAGGTCTGCATTGCTAACCTTGTAGGGCTTTTTAAAATCTCATTAACCTGTAGAAATCACCCAGGTCCTTGCTACTTCAGATGTGGTCTAGGAGCTGGCAGCCTCAGCATGACCTGGGAGCTTGGCACACCAGCCCCGAGCCTGCTGGATGTGTTTCTGCAAGCTCTCCAGATAGTTTCTGCACTTGTGGAAATCTGAGGGGCACTAGCCCACTGCTCTGGGTCTTGAAGGGGCCTGCATGGGATGCTACCTGGGGCTTCATTTAAGTCCTCATGTCTGATGATTCTGACCCTGCTGTCTGGAGCTTCCCAACTTAACTGCCTGGGGTAAGGCCTGTTCACAGGGACCTTCCTTGGGTCCTTTTAGTTGGAAGCTGAAGGGGGGTGACTTGTGCAAATCACCTGCTCTCTCTAGGCTTTGTCCTTCTCTGGGTGCCATTTCCCCAGAGTTATGTAAAGTAAACTGGCATAACTCCCTTCTAAGCCCAGGAGTTAGGGAGAAGAGAGGAGTGTTCCTGTGTTCTCCCCTAGCCTTGCAAAGGGCACATCCCAGATCACTCTGAGGGAAAATGAACAACTTGTGGATGAAGAAAAGCACTCTGAGAATTCTGAAGGATAAAGCATCCTCTATTCAGAAGCAGAGAGCCCAAAGGGAACCATAAGCAACTGTGTAATGCAGCTGGAATTCCCATGAACACCTCTACCCATTTCATGGATGAGGAAAAATGAGGCCCAGATAGTTTTCACTTCAAGAACCCAGAGGTAGGAGCAGCTATGAAACCATAGCTATTCCTACCATTCTTATAACCTTGCACCTGTGTTCCCTTGTCTTTGACATTCAGGAACCCATGGCATGACTCCTATTTACAAGAGAAAGGAAATAACCACTTGGTTGCAGGAAGCTGTCTTACCAGTTTCTGGGTGACTCCAGGGGGAGCCCACTCATAGGTGATGGTGTCAAAGGTGGGATCTTTCCCTGTGGCAATGGGGTTGGTCATGATCATCCGGTTCCTCTTGTAAATCCGGATGCCGTCCCCGCCTTTCACCCGGGCTGTGAGCGTGGAATACTTGGAGTCCATCAGCAAGCGGCCAATTTTCCGATCATCTTCCAGGTCAGAGCTCAAGCAGTGGTCCTCTTGGCTGCATTTGCATGACTTGCATATTTTCCTGAGGGGTGGGATGGGGACAAGTGAGATCAACCTCCAGAAAAGAGAGGCAAAGTCTCCCGCTGGCAGCATCTACGCTTTGGAAAGCAAGCGCAAAGTTTAACTTTAGTAACTTGAAAAGGTTAGCAGCAGACAAATGGTAACTGGAGACCAAAAGGCCTTTGGAATCAGCACCTCAATGTCTTCCTATCAATCTGTCTCTGGGGAATTTGGTATGACTTTTGTTGGTAAAAAGAACAGCACAATTTTTCTCTTGAGAAATTTTCCACTGCATTGGGGTGGCAAAGGCTGGTTCATCATTGGAGATGTTCTAGGTCAGGAATCTTCACAGCCTGTGGGCTGAACCTGGCCCACAACTTGCTTCTGTAAATAAAGTTTTATTGGAACACAGCCATGCCTATTCATTTACTGTGGTCTGTGGCTGCGTTTGGGTGGCAGCAGCAAGTGAGTAATTACAAAAGAGATCAGAGGCCTGCAGAGCCTAAAATATCTGCTATCTGGCCCTTTATTTTAAAAAGTCTGCTGATTCTTGCTGTAAAGAATTATTGAAATTGTCTCCCAAGATTCATGAGTCTCAGAGCTTCAGCAATTTGTAAACACTTTAGCACTCATCCTGAAGTTAAAATACAGCTGGAAGTTTTCTTCAAGAAACTGGTGGACAGGACTTGGGGGGAAAGAGGATGAGCTTAAACCCCTCCGGCTGGAGAGATTGACATCCATTGGCAAGGCTTCGTCTTGGGGCTGGAAGAAGAAAAGCGTCCTGGGGAGGCTTCATAGGCTGACTTGAAAGCCTGATGCTTCCCTCTGACAATTAAAAACAAAAGCAGTTGGCAGCTTTGTGTCATGCTGTTAAGGTTTAGCTATCCAGAATTCCCAGAGTGAGAGGAAAAGCGCTCCCCTCCCTTCCTGGCCGGGTCCCCTTAGGCAGGCTGCATCTCAGATGCTGGAACACACGCGATGTAGATAGAGCTTGTTAGGTCAAGCGAACTGCATCACGACCTCGGTGGGGCGGGGCGGGGCTCAGCGGGGAGATGTCAGGGCAGTTGCCTGCGCGCTTCACAGCCAGGCTTGCTCAGAGGAAGCCTCCCTTTCTCTTCGAAATGCAGGAGATTGATGCATTTAATCAGTTAGCACAAATTTTGATTGTGGGGCTCTGGGAAGCTTACCTTGATGCTCTACATCAGTGGTTCGCAACCACGGTCAGAACTGTCCCCAGGGGGCATATGGCACTATCTGGAGACACTTTTTTTTTTTAATTATTGGAGTATAGTTAATTTACACTGTTGTGTTTCTGCTGTATGGCAAAGTGAATCAGTTATACATATGGATGGGCATATAGCCACTCTTTTTTTTTTTTTTTTAAAGATTCTTTTAGATTCTTTTCTCATATAGGCCATTACAGAGTACTGAGTAGAGTTCCCTGTGCTATACAGCAGGTTCTTATTAGTTATTTATTTTATATATCATAGTGTATATATATCAGTCCTAGTATCCCAATTTATCCCTCCCCCAACCTTATCCCCAGGTAATCATAGTTTGTTTTCTACATCCGTGACCCTATTTCTGTTTTGTAAATAAGTTCATTTGTACCTTTTTCTTTAGGTTCCACATATAAGCAACATCATATGATATTTGCCTTTCTCTGTCTGGTTTACTTCATTCAGTACAACAATCTTTAGGTCCGTCCATGTTGCTGCAGATGGCATTATTTTTTTATGGCTGAGCATGGAGACATTCTGGAGAAGGAAATGGCAACCCACTCCAGTGTTCTTGCCTGGAGAATCCTGTGGACAGAGGAGCCTGGCAGGCTACAGTCCATGGGGTCGGAAGAGTCAGACATGACTCAGCGACTAAACCATGGAGACATTTTTGATCGTCCCAATGGGGGGCTCTGGTGTCTGGGTAGGGGCCAGGGTTACTGCTAAACATCTTACAATACACAGGACAGCTCCCTCCACAGCAGACAACCATCCAGCCCCTACTGTTGGTAGTGCTGAGGTAGAGAACCCCTAGCCTGATATGAAGAGAAGGAGGCCCCATCGCAGCCTTCAAGGAGACTGCAGTGGGGATGGGAGAGAGAGAGAAGATCAGGTGGAAACTGTAACGTATGGTAGAATCAGGTTGGGCCATGTGAGTTGCATATACTCTGGGGTGGTTCTGCTGCCTGGACCAGTTCCCCCAAGAAGTCAGGATGTGGCACATGGAAAAGTGCTCATCGGTGATGAGTTTGGAGGACAGTGGGTTATAGAAAGTTAAACACATTTCTTCAGTGCAAGGCTTGCTTCTTGTTTTTAACGCACGGTGTGCAGTGTGGTGTTCAGGAGAAGAGAAGGAAGCCTTTTAAGCGTTATTTGGGGAGAAGCTTCCAGTTTGCATTCAGTGGGCTGCCATTTCAGTCAGTCCAGTTCAGTCACTCAGTCGTGTCCAGCTCTTTGCGACTCCATGGACTGCAGCATGCCAGGCTTCCCTGTCCATCACCAACTCCTGGACCTTGCTCAGACTCGTGTCCATCGAGTCAGTAGTGCCATCCAACCATCTCATCCTCTGTCATCCCCTTCTCCTCCTGCCTGCAGTCTTTCCAGCATCAGGGTGTTTTCCAGTGAGTCGACTCTTCACATCAGGTGGCCAAAGTACTGGAGCTTCACCTTCAGCATCAGTCCTTCCAATGAATATTCAGGACTGTTTTCCTTTAGGATTGACTGGTTTGATTTCCTTGCAGTCCAAGGGACTCTCAAGGGTTTTCTACAACACCACAGTTCAAAAGCAACACATCTTTGGCGCTCAGCTTTCTTTATGGTCCAATTCTCACATCCATACATGACTACAGAAAAAAACCATAGCTTTGACTATACAGACCTTTGTTAGCAAAGTAACATCTCTGCTTTTTAATATGCTGTCTAGGTTTGTCATAGCTTTTCTTCCAAGGAGCCAGTGTCTTTTAATTTCATGGCTGCAATCACCATCTGCAGTGATTTTGGAGCCCAAGTAAATAAAGTCTGTCACTCTTTCCATTGTTTCCCCATCTATTTGCCATGAAGTGATGGGACCAGATGCCATGATCTTAGTTTTTTGAATGTTGAGTTTTAAGCCAGCTTTTTCACTGTCCTCTTTCACTTTTATCAAGAGGCTCTTTAGTTCCTCTTCACTTTAAAGTGGTTTTATTTGCATATCTGAGGTTATTGATATTTCTCCTGGGAATCTTGATTCCAGCTTGTGCTTCATCCAGCCTGGGATTTTGCATGTCATTTGGGACATGTTAAAATCTGCACGCTCAATGATAACTTCAGGGAAATTATCTCTACAGATAAATTAGCACCCTAAAGATGGTAGGTAGCAAATGCAAGAAGGCTTTTCTTTTCATTCTCATGAGAAGGGGTTGCTTGTTTTATGTAACTGGAGCATTTTATTCATGATCAATGGGCTTCCCAGGTGGCTCAGTGGTAAAGAATCCACCTGCCAATGCAAGTGATGCAGGAGACGTGGGTTAGATGCCTGAGTCAGGAAAATCCCCTGGAGAAGGAAGTGGCAACCCACGCCAGTGTTCCTGCCTGGGAACTCCCATGGGCAGAGGAGCCTGGCGGGCTACAGTCCACGGGGCCATGAAGACTCGAGCATGACGAGCGACTGAGCACACGTGCACATGCGTGACCAACGGTGTTCTCTGTGAGCCAGGCGTGGCGGAGACTCCTTCTTTAAGGAGGCTGGTGAGGGCACTTTTGGTTTATGGGGGTGAGGTGGCAGCAGAGCCGGAAGTGGAGAGAGGAGGAAGAGGAAGGAAGGGAAGGGAAGCCCAGAGTCCCATGGGGTCCTCTGACATCCGCAAACCTTCCGTACTTGGATCTGGGGGAGGAAGCTGCCCTTTGGCAGTTTTGGTTCACGTAGATGCTCAGGATGCTATGAGAGGTGTTGGGATGTAGAATACTTTGAAACGGAAAATGCTGAGAAATATGAGATGTCCTTTGATTGTGTCAACATTATTTCTCCTTTATTTGTGCTGTTTTTGTTGCCAGACTCATTTCTGGGACCTTATAGATGAGAAAGACACCTCCTTGGTCCCATTCCTGCTCTTTCCAGGCATCCAGATTGAAGAGGACATCCATGCATCTAGAGAGATCCTCAACAATGCCACAATGGCCATTTCTTCAGGCTGTCACAGGCAACTTGAAATTGTGGAAGAGGCATGACATTGGGATATAATCTCAGCCTGAACACAAGCCTACCACAGGCTCCTGTCAAGCTTCTTATCTGTAAAATCAGGCTTTGTCTACATCAGGGGTTGGCAAAGTATAGCCCACTGGGCAAATTCAGTCCATCACCTCCTTCCATATGGCCTATGAACAGTTTCTACATGGTTGAAAAAGATTCGGAAGAAGGTGATTACTTGGGGACATAGGAACATGGTGAGAAAGTTGAATTTCAGTGGCCCTCAATAAAGATTTACTGGAACACAATGACATTCATTCATGACAGATTGTCTCCAGGGCCAAGTCAAATAGTTGTCATGGGAGGCCATGTGGCTTGTGTCCTGGACAGGCAGGACCTACAGGCTGAAGTCTGTATTTCTCAATTAAAGTTCACTTGATGTTCTGGGAACTGGTAGGATGATGAGAAAATGTCAGGATGGAAATGATCCTGAGAGGCTTCCGCTCGCAGCCAAGAGGAAGTGTCCAGAACTGCCCTCCTGCTATAAACAACTAGGAAACCAGAGAGAATACACCAAACACCCATTCTCAGAGGCCTGACAACAGGCAGCGTGGGCCTGTGCACCTTGAGAGGAGGGAGCATTGGGGCCCTAACTCCATGTGTACATTTAGGGAACATGATCCTCTGGGCCCAAGAACTCTGAAAGGGAGGCACCATCTCTTGTCTTCAGGGAGAACTGATGAAAAGCCAGCCTCATCCTCTGACACCCTGATGGCAGCGTCAGGACCGGCGCGGTGAGACGATGGGCAGGCAGACCCTCTTCAAGGCCAGAAAGAGCTCACATGGCCAAAACAGATGTGTGGGGAGAGGACGTCCTAGCTGTGGGGGGTAATTGGTGCAGGGGACGGGAGTTGGGATTGGATGACCTTGACGGTCCCTGGCATCCGGAAGCCAATACGAGCTCCTCTGAAGTGGGGAGTGTCTGGGAGTAGAGTCAGGAACAATCTTGGACATCAGGACTCTGTGTAGAATGGCTGGCAGCATGGCATGGGGCTTTACTCACAGACCTGAGTTTGAGGTCTGCTCCATAGTTGCCAGGCTCTCATTACCCACCCTCAGTTTCCTGATCTGTAAAATGGACATACTAACACCTCCTGCTCAGGGTTACTTCAATATTCAAGTAGAAGAGATTTAGCTCAGCTCAGTGTATATTTTTGTTACTGCCATCTCACGGTGGAAATCAACTTCTCGGAGACAAACGCCTCCTGAGATGGGTTCCCTCTCTGAGTGCCCAAGGCCACCCTCTGGCAGTGGAGACAAAACCTCCTTTTAAGCTGTCATGCCCTACAGAGCTTAGCCTCTCTCCCCCAGGGCTAGGGGGATGGCCCCCTCAGACTGTGCCCTGCACACCTCCAGGGGGTGCCAGCTACACAGATGCTGATGTGAACAGTGCCTGAGGCTTGTGTAGAATGGCAGCAATACCTCTTGTTGTGAAAAAAAAAAAAAAAAAAGAAACAAAACAAAAGAACAGTCTGCGAATCCAAGCCCGAGCCAGATCTCACCGCCCTCCCGCATGGACGTGAAACCAGGCCCTGGCTTTCAAGTGCTGCAGACACAGCGACTTTTATTTTGGTCCCTGGGGCACTCTGAGATCAGAATCCCAGGGGGCTGATGGTGCAGGAGGGGAGGATGAAGCCCACACACCAGACCCCAGGACAGACGGGTCTACCCAGCATGGCCCAGGCAGCAGCTAACGACTGCCCACTGCTTCCCCAAGCATCCTCGCCGCCACCTGGAAATGGTTTATAAAGCCTGAACTCCTTCTTCGTCTTGGCTCCTCAAGGGCTTTTCTGTCATTTCTGAATTAGGCCAAGCAAGAATGCGTTCACTCCCAAGCCAGTCAGCCAACAACCCATGCACCCTAAGCAGTCCCAGGGTTCCCAGAAAGGACAGCCAAGAAATGAAGGCAGGCAGAGCCTTTCCTGACAAACTCCGTTACCTCCATGAATGTGGCTCGAAGCCCGAACACGTCCCCTTGCATCTCAGACAAGGCACACCTCTTGCTGACTGCTGCTGGCCCAGAGACATCTGGAAAAGGAGACAGAAAAGAGGGTGTTTTCCTTCCAAACGTCTTGGACCGGAGATGCTTGACCTCTAAAGACTTGGCATGCTGGTAAAGCAATTGTGTGGGGTTCAAAGGGCTCGTGATGAATAAGCCATGGCTTTACTGTTTACCAGGAACAGAGGAGACCAGCCGGGAAAGTGGCCACAGGGTAGGCAGGTGTGGAAGGGTGGAGCCCTTCCCATAAAAATGCACTGGGGGTTCATCGGCTTCTTTCTCCCACCCTCACCCACTCCCCTGATCCACTTGTCACTGGAATGGAATCTTCCAGTGAGTGTTTCTTCTCTCTCATTTATTTGTGATTTATTGATAGGGTGTGATTAAACCAAAGCTACAGGCACAAACAAATGTTCAAGCTGCCAAATGTTTATAGCTCAAAGCATAACTTAAATATTTTGCTAAATCATGGACAGTCAGAAGCATTTGAAATCTGGTTATCCTTTGGAAAGAGAACAAAGTGGGAGACAGGTTTTATTGTTCATTATCAGCCAAAGGTAACCAAAGTGCATTGACTGCTATTGGCTGATGCATTTAGACTCCAAAATGGGATCTTGCATCACCAGAAGCTTGCAGGAAATGCCCCACCTCTGAGGGTCTTAGCCCTTTTGAATCAGAATCTGTATTGGAAGGAAATTTCCAGGAGGTTCACAGGAGGTGAAACTTGGAGAAGCAGTGGGTTAGCAAATGGATCTGCCAGCTGAGAAACTGACTTGATTCTGTGCTGGGGATGGGGACTGCCTTGGGGGTGGGTACCATGTGTACTAGGATTTTATAGAAGCATAGCTCCATCAACCAGTGAGATAAAGGGATAAGCTGCTCATCCCACAAACTGTGGACTCACTGAAGCATTTATTTAGCATCTGCTATGTGCCAGGCACAGGGATATACTGTGACTTGTGGTGCCCTGGAGGAACACACAGTCTAGTGGGAGGTGAAGAAACACACACTTCATGGAAGGGCTAAGTCTGAGGCAAGGGCAGCTGTCTATTTTGTGGTAGAAACACATGGACTTTGGAGCCTGAGAGACCTGGATTTCAAACTCAGCTTCATGATTTAGCAGCTGCGTGACCTTGGACAAACTAAGCCTCAGTTTCCTTACCTGTCAAATGGGTACAGAGATAATGCATGTGATGTCCCCAAACACCTTAGGCACTACAGATGGTAGCTGCTATTATTTTGCACATAGACTTCAGGAGCACAGAGGAAGGGTAACCTGAGTGGGAAATCAGGGAGGCTTCTTGGAGGAGGTGGCTCAGAATTGGGGCTGTGCAATGTATGCAGGCAGGAGAAAGGAGAAGAGAAATCCTAGCAGGAGGAGGCGGTGTGAAAGGGCAGAAGGGTACAAAAGGGCTGGATGCTAGGGTGTCACAGTCTGGCCATGCTCTTGAGGGCATGATGCCTTTACCCTTCTGCTTCTAAGTGGGAGAAAGACAAGCTGTGAGGCTACCATCATTGCTAGTGTTGGAGTTCAAAGACGGAAGGGAACGGTTACTCTTCACATTATTTCTCTGCTCCCCCACCAGTTCGTCTCATGATGATACCCAGCTCCACGCCACCTGCTTGGTGACTTGACATACCACGTCTTCACACGCTATGCTGTTCTAACACACCTTCACAACTCGAGGAGGAAGAGTCATGTGGCATGTATTTGGAGGGTTGCATGCTCATGTCTGTGCCTATTTGGTGTTCGATTCATGTTAAAATGGAAAACCAAGACGATGCTCACGGCCATCTCATTGTCTGAGCCAGGGAACTTTGATTCATGGGTGGAACTTTGCTCCCTAAAGCTGTTGGCATAGAAAACCTTGCCTCTCATTTCTGACCCATTGGATTCTACTAGTTGAAATACAATGGTCCCCTTACACTTAATATTTAAGTCATTCAAAGTTTTGGGCAGAGGTAAACAATTTATGAATCAGGCTTCATCACTGGATGGTTTCAGATCGACCCCTGAGGCAACAAAGCCTGAAACAGGAGAGCTCTGTGGGAGTGTTTCCTCTCTGGTGAATTACCCTGCCCGCTTGAGCACTGCTTTATTCTGGCTGATTTAACAGCCATCCTACAGGGGGATTAGTCCTAATGCTTGGCCAGGAGAGCTAACTGCTGGCTCAGGGTCTGGTTTAGAAACAGTGGTGTAAGGCAGCTCAGTGCAGCCGGGTTCTGGCCTACAGGGCAAGGGGCTGGCCCTCTGGTGCCAACTCTGACATTTATTAGCTGTGCAGCTAGAGGCGACTTATTCCCTGCCCAGCCCACATTAGTCCTCTGTGAGATGAGAAAACTGGCCTGGATCGGAGTGGCCCGTATCCTGTTCTGTGGAACCCTCATTGTGTGGGATGTTAGAGAGGGGCTTATGGCTGGAGGCAAAAAGGATGAAACGATCAAACCAAAATGGCAGACACTGGATGGACAGTGGTGTCCAGCGCCTTTGAAGAGCAAGGCTACAACAGAGACATGAAGAGAGATGAAGAGAAGGCAGCTGTTTCAAGTCAGGAGGTCCAGGCTTTGGGGTCAGAGGGCTGGTTTTGATCCCAGTTCTGTCCCTTTCTTTTGCTGGACTTGGGCCAGTGACTGCATTGCGGAGTCTGCTTCTTTGTCTGTGTCACGGGGACAGTAAGAACCCCCCAGGTGCGTGGAGTCACTGAGAGGGTTAAATGGGCTATGCACTCAAGGGCTTAGCATGCACTTATTATACTCTGAATGTTTGCTGTTGTCGGTACACCTTGTATAAACGTACTCTGAATCAGACATTCTCAAAAAATTTTTTTTTACCTGCTTCAGAGTTCTCGGGAACTTTAGAGGAACTACTTTTTAAACTGCATGCCTCATATAGTTTCTTTTTCTAAAATTAATTTTTATTGGAGTATTGTTCCTTTTTTTTTTTTTTTTTGGCCTCGCTGTGTAGCATGTGGCATCTCGGTTCCCCAACCAGGGATCGAACCCACACCCCTGGTATTGGAAGTGTGGAGTCTTAACCATTGGATCGCCAGGGAAGCCCCCACCCCATACACTTTCTTACTCCCTCCTTTGTTTCATGATTATAAACGTTGCCTCTCTCATGGTGCAGAAAGCAGGGTTGGCCTGCGTCTCCATCCTGCTAGTGAGATGGTTTCTATGGCAACAGAAATTCGTGGGTGAGAAAAATAAATGGCCTCGCAAGGAAGAAACCAATTTGGGCCATTGGACCACACTCACTGCCAGTTTCCTGGCTGCCTGTTCCACACAACGAGCAGTCATTTGTCCAGGGCAGGCATGCCAGCCAGCCAGGGGCCAGACAGATCCAACTCACCCCCAACACAGAAAATGATTCTCCTGTTTGTTGACGTGGGGGACAAACATCAACCAGAACAAGTGTTTCAAATGAGACATTCTGGTTTGTAAACAGTAGGTTTCTCTGATGTGGATGCAGTTGCAGATGAAAGATGGCAAAGTGGCTCACAGTAGCTGAGAAGAGAAGAGCTTGAAAGGAGCCACCACTTAAAAAAATGGGTTCTTGGAATGCGGCCTCCTTTCTGTCCTTTTTCCGGAGCAGGGGATAAAGTGTCTGGACAATTTTCTTTGGCTCAGGATAGCAGGATGTGGTTCACCTGATGCTGTGCCACTGAATCATGTCAGGGACTTAAAAGGACTGGGATGAGACCAGGAGCCCTCTGGGATATAAAGGGTGGGGGCCGCGGGTGCCTCCCTCCCTCCCTCCTTTACCTTTAGTGAAGCCCAAGGGAAGTCTGAAAAGAGACAAATGCCACTGAGAGCAATGAGGGGCTGAGACGAGAGTGCACTGAGAAGGCCAAGTGGGAGATGGAGTTTTGGGACGAGCGCCAGGCTCAGAAGTAGGAAGCAGGATTCTCCTCCTAGCCCAGCTTCTCTCTCTCCTTGTGAAACAACTCAGTTTTCTCCTCTGGAAACGGGTTTTCCCTGACCTTTTTGCCCCAACAGGGCCACTATAAGCATCATGTAAGTGAAGTGAAATAAGTATTTACCGAAATTGTTGAAAAAAAAAAAGAAATCCAAAACTTGGATATAAGGCAGAAACGGGGGTGGTACAGCCTTCAGTGTCCCATGTGGCAGCGTGATGGTGTTCCCCACTCCATCCCGTCCCTGCGAGGGTCTGGAGAAGTTCCCTCTGTGCTCTTCTTACGCTTGGCCAAGTTCCATGTTAACTTGTGGATTTTTGTCCAGTAGTGACACCCATGCAGATAGTTTTTGTCATTTTGAAAAAGACAACCCCAAAGGTTATGGTTCATTGTCATGTAGGATATCAACTAGTTCTATACCTATCGATCTTGCCCTGATATTAAATTGCTCATGAACCCCGAGCTCCTCAAATGCTTTTTGGACTGCTCTAAATATCTTATTGGTTCCTTCACTATATTATGAGTTGAGTATAATCTTTGCTAAGTTTCGTTTTATAGTTGCACAAGAATGCTGACCTTACCTTTTTGAAAACTATGTCTTAACACCATCACATGCCCTCCTGACTATCTGTGGGCTTGCTCTTTGAGCAGGGATGTTCTGAACTGATACTAAATTCTATTCCAAAGCAACTCCTCTGACTTGTCTTTTACAGGTAAGCTCTATAAGCATACCTGTGTTGTTATAAAACATTACTGGTCAACGTGCTTTGTGACTTAAAAACATCCCTTTCCCCCAGGGGTCCAGGACCCAGGAGAGGAGGTGGAGAGAGGATGGAGATGAGTGGGGAAAAGGTGAAGTTATGAGAAGGTCCAGAGAACTGAGATCATAAACAGAAACATGATCAGGAAGTTACTCCACTACCCTCAACAACCCCCAAGTAAAAGTAGCTCGACAGTCCACAGAGCGATTTCCCTATGAAACCACTGTCTTCCTCAATAATGCTGACAGCCCTGTGGGGGAGTCATATTCCCAGTCATCAGGTGATGGTAGGGCCGTGAGTCTGAGAGGAGAAGCACCTTGCCCATTCAGAATGCCCCTCTGGGGAAGGGTGTCCTTAGTTGATCCTTATTTGTATTACAACTTTAAGCTAAAGTGTTTTATTTTTCTGGGACTCCCCTTGTGGTCCAGTGGTTAAGACTCTGTGCTTCCAATGCAGGGGATGTGGGTTTGATCCCTGGTCGGGGAACTAAGATCTCACATGCCATATGGTATGGCCAAAAAAAAAAAAAAGATATATACCTTAAAAAAAAACTGTTTTATATTTCCTAATGAGTATGATTATAGCTAGCATTTATTGAGTATACCTTATGTGGGGGCATATGCCAAGTATTTGCATAATATTTAATTTAAGCTTCTTGATGAACCCACAGGAGACACTTTTAGTAACCTTGTTTTCAGGTGAGGAAACAAGCTAAGAGAGGTTTCGCCTCCCCTTCAAAATCCAACAGTCAGTAAGTGGTAGAGCTTGGACATGAAGCCAGGCAGGTCTTACTTCTTGACTATGCTCTCATCTCATGTTCTATGGCACAGGCACAGCACTTTACAGGTTACAAAGTGTATTCACATCCCTTCTCTCACTTGGTTTTCACAACCAGCCTAGGATGTCAAGATTTAGCATTTGGCTCATGAGCAAAACAAGCTCCCAGAACTGTTAGGATACACCACTCAGAGCATGATCCATACTCATGTCTTTGGATGCAGATCCTGCGGCTTCCAACCACACCAGGTGTCTCCAGACTCCAGACAGCCTCCCGCGAGTCTCGCCTTGACTCAGGGCCTTGGACTATGTGGGTCCAAAGAGGTGGACAGCATTTCTGTAGGGGTGGGATATCCTGGAAGGGTTAGGGGCAGGGGGCGGTAGGACAAGGTCATGATCACTCTGGTCCTAGGATTTCTACCAGCCAACCTTGTTCTGCGAAATAAAGTGTAGATGCTCAGGGCATTAGACAGGCTTCAGTGGGAGAGGTGGCAGCCAGAGGAGAAACTGGATCAGAACCATGGGCAGTGCCTGTGTGAGTGAAGCTCTGGGCACTGGCTTCCCCCAGTTTATCTGCCCTGTCCTGGAAGCTGGAAATGACTACAGGTCACAAATGGATAGGACCAGGCCAGGGAGCTGGTGCTTCTGCTGTGACCCAAGTTTACATTTCAATTTAACCCATACACTCTAGGCAGTGTCAAGAAACTATCTCTAGGTATTCTGGGGCCCTTACACTGACTTCCGTAATAACTCACACACATGAGCTGAAGCTCCAATACTTTGGCCACCTGCTGTGAAGAGCCGACTCATTGGAAAAGACCCTGATGCTGGGAGAGATTGAGGGCAGGAGGACAAGGGGACAAAAGAGGGTGAGATGGTTGGATGCATCACTGACTCAATGGACATGAGTTTGAGCAAACTCTGGGTGAAAGTGAAGGACAGGGAAGCCTGGTGTGCTGCAGCCCATGGGGGTCCCAAAAAGTTGGGCACGACTTAGTGACTGAACGACAACACTGACTTCTGTAATAACTCACCTGAATACACTGCTACAATTACAAATGCAGTCAATGCCAGGAAGACGGAAAGGCATGTGCCACAAGATTGTACTTGAGTAAGACGATTTGGCTTTGTCTCGTGGACCAGCGCTTCTCAAGTTACCCGACTCTCTGATTAGCACAAAGATCCCCTGAGATCTGGCCAGTGTGCAGATTCTTGTCTAGCAGATCTGGAGTGAGCCTAATATTCCATGGTACTCCCAACCTCCCAGAGGAGGCCAGTGCTGCTGGTCTGGGGGCTACACTTTGAGTAGCCAGGGGCCACATCAGTGGTTCCCAAACCTGAGTGCAGATTACAATCACCTAGTAATGAAGTGAAAGTGTTAGTAGCTCAGTTGTGTCTGATTCTTTGTGACCCCATGGACTGTAGCCCACCAGGCTCCTCTGTCCATGGGATTTTCCAGGCAAGAATATTGGAGTGGGTTGCCATTTCTTCTTCCAGGGGATCTTCCCAGCCCAGGGATCAAACCCGTGTCTCCTGCACCATGGATTCTTTCCATCTGAGCCACCAAGGAAGCCCCTAGAATCACCTAGAGATCTTTTCAAACTTCCGAAGCCTAGGCTGAATCCCAGAGCAACTTAGCTCCAATCTTGGGGGATGGGCCACAGGCTGTAGACATTTCGGAAGGTTCCCCAGGGGATTTTAACATGAAGACAAGTTGGGAACAACCGGGCCTCAGGACTGGGCCCTTGGCTATTCCAACTCGGACTTGAAGGCTCTCAGCTCCTTGGCTTAATGTATTCTTATCCTGTACTCCCCTTGCAGACCACCACTCCTCCAGGGTGAGGTTTTACGGGCTGCCTGACTTTTGTTGTCCCTTCATTTTGGTCCCATCTGCCCCGGCACAGGCCTGCCTCACAGACTTCTGTGCCCAAAGTGGTAACATTCTTAACAGCCAGACAGAAGGGAAACCACACCCTTCCTCTTCCTTTAAATTTCACTGGCGGCCCAACGCCCCTCAGGGGCTCTCAGGGATCCTGAGACCCTCTGCCAGGCCTGAGGTCAGGGGTGGTCCTCCCCTTACCCCACCCTGGGGCCAAAGCGGGGAGCGGGTGACGGTGCCAGATGGAGGAGCCCAGCCTGGCTGTGGCTTCAGATCTTGGCCATGAGAACCCTGTTTCCCCAAATAGGAGAGGAAAGGCAGGGCATGTGGAGCCCAGACCCTGGCAGGGTCTTTTATCCCCTCCTCCGCCTTGGTAGCAGCAGTGAGTGTGCAGAACCAAGTGCTGGCAGCCGCTCCCTTTTCCAAATTTCCATCCTGTGCCGTCCCACCCATACTCTCTACGATGACGTGTGTATCAACCATGGAGACAACTTTGGATAAAGTGCCTTCTAAAACCACAGAAAGTCCCCCCAGGCTAAAGCAACATCCTTGTCTACGTTAGAGGTCATATCTCGGGGCAGAGATGTTCTCCAGGGGGATGTGTGTATTCAAATCTACTGTTTCTCCCCCACATTTGCTCTTTGAGAATTTCTCTTCCTGTCTGGACAAGCACAAATGTGAAGAAATCTCTTGAGTTTAGACCCTCTTTTCCTAAATTGTGTAATGAGGCTAAAAATGTACAGACTAAACAAATTGAGATGAGCCCTACTGATCTAGTGCTTAGAATTCTGTGCATGGAAAACTTTTTTCTTTCTGATTATAAAGAGCAATCCTATTTAAAGTGACAGTAAAGGGAAGCATTGGGTGGGTGACGAGCTGATTGTAGAAGTGGCTGAGTAGTTTGCATTCTGGGGTAAGACTCAATTATTTTTCCTATTACATATGTGTGTTGAAATTGATTCCTTGGACCGGCTGTGGTTGGGAGAGTTCATCTGATGGCTTTAGTTTAGGATGTTAGGAGTGTCTGGCGTCCCAAAGATAGTTCTACAGATGCCCCTAAAGAGTACTTTTCACTCTCTATGAGAAATGGTGTTTCATTTGGGTTTTGTCCATTCAGATAGTTTGTATGGGTTCAGCTCTAGGAAAATTTGGGTTTGGGGCAAAATATACCATGTTGTCCTTTATTGTCCTCTTTTTTAGAAAGCTGAATATAGTTTCCTGTGCTATACAGAAGTACCTTGTTGTTATCTGTTTTATAAACAATAGTTTTTATCTGCTGGAACAAAACTCCTAATTTATCCCCCTCCCCTTTCCCCTTTGGTAATGGTCAGTTTGTTTTCTATATGTGTGAGTCTGTTTCTGTTTTATAAATAAGTTCATTTGCATCATTTTTAGATTGCCTATATAAGTGATATCATGTCTTTCTGATTTGCTTCACTTAGTATGATCATCTCTAGGTCTATTCACATTGCTGCAAATGGCATTATTTCCTTCTTTTTTATGGCTGAGTAATATTCCATCATATAAATGTGCCACATCTTCCTTATCCATTCATCTGTCAGTGGACACTTAGGTTGCTTCCATGTCCTGGCTGTTGTAACCAGTGCTCTGTAAACATTGGGGTCCATGTATCTTTCTGCATTAGAGTTTTCTGTGGATATATGCTCAGGAACTGTCCTTTCTCTCTCAATACATCATGTTTAACAGGTAAAATTTAGTTTAACTCGGGGTGGCCAGGAAGGAGAATTGAATTCACAGATGCTCCAGAGCTGCAGTCCCCAACCTTCCTGGCACCGGGGACCAATTTTGTGGAAGACAGTTTTTCCACAGACCAGGGGTGTGGGGGGCTTGGTTAGGGGATGATTTAAGTGCATTACACTTATTGTGTACTTTGTTTCTTGTCTAATGCTGCTCATCTGACAGGAGGTACCGGTCTGAGGCCTGGAGGTTGGGGACCCCTGCTCTAAAGTACGTGAAAGGCAGGCAGAAAGCCTGGTGGGTCCAGACCCTTTATGGGGTGAAGGGGCCTGTCGCTTCTGCATCTCCCCCACAAGCTGTCCCTGAAGTGTGTCCCAGGGGTCTGTTCAGGCTCCTCGATGAGCTAGAAAGTTCTAGAAACCACCATCCATTTCCTCCTATCGCTTCCTCTGGGAGGTTCTTGATTTTCCTAGACTGGGTCCTCTCTCCTGCCCCCCCTTAAGTTCCTAACCACCATACATAACCCTTTATGGCACATTTTTAATAGTTGTAATAACTTACATGGTTCTGTTCCCCTCCAGGGGAAGACATGATTTGAGATTCCCAAGGTTTACATCATGTGTGAACAAGGGTTAATCTGGCTAGGAAAACCAAGTCAGAAAGCAAATCCATATGTGGCCAGGGAAATGTAAAATGAAAGCCTTCTCTGTTTAAGGCCCAGCCTTTGCCTCCCCTGCCCCAACCCTTGTCAGACAAGCCTCATTGATTTGAGGTTGGTTCCAGAAAAGCAGGAATGCCCAGACCGCCTGCCTTTGGGGCGGCTGGTTCTATTGATGATACGGCAGCCGCCCCGCCGCCCCTGCACCCCAGCTGACCCCATGCTTAACCGGCTGCATCCTGGAGCTTTCCCCTGATTAAAAATGTCTTATGGCCATCACGGTGGAGAAGGAAATGGCAACCCACTCCAGTATCCTTGCCTGGAAAATTCCACCAACAGAGGAGTCTGGCAGGCCACAGTCCATGGGGTCGCAGAGTCGGACACAACTGAGCGACTGAGCACGCACACACACATTGCCATCGTGGGTGCCTGTTATCTGGCCTGCTCGGCCAAGTCTGTATGTAATGTCTGCCTGTCCCACATCATCACTTGGCAGCACAGAGTGGACACCGAGTGCTCGGATAGCCACGGTGGCGGATTATCTACCCCTCTTTTCTTCTCCTCCTTTCTGTCTGCCTTTTCCATACATTGACTCTTTTGTATTTTTAGCACTTTCGTCAAAAAAGAAGCTGAGAGGCCACAAGACTGAAATCAGGACATTTTTTTCCCAAGGGTTGGCAGCTCATGGAAGGGCCTGACAGGAGGGCCGTTTGGACGGAATGGCTGCAGCAATGCTATGAAGCAATTGGCGTGGCCGGGCTCCTCTCCAAGCTGGCACTGCCAGAGCCCTGGTAAGGGGGCAGCCTCGAAATACTTGAAGAGTATCTTTTACCTTTCAAAGGAGATGGAGCTTGGGGTCATTTTGAGAAAAAGGAGTACTCACTGGGGCAAAAAGCCCCATCTCCTAAGCTGAACCACCGATGGCTGGGTAGCTGGATCTACTTAGTGGCTACAGAAAACCTAGGGCATTGTCAGCCCCCACCCAGGATTCTGACTCCTTTGTTTAAGATTCCGTTGGCAGAGAGACAATGATGACGACCAGGGAGGAAAGCAAACCAGTCTCTTGGGCGGCCAGCTTTTTGTTGATAGCTGACGTATCCAACGCAGGTCTACAAGTCTTTGTATTAGGTCGGCCAAAAAGTTCATTTGGGTTTTTCCATCTGTAGCATCTTATGGAAAAAGCTGAACGAACTTTTTGGCCAACCCAATATGAGGAACCCAGCTGGACTCAAGTGATAGGTGTTTGTTTTGGACTGAATTCTTATTTCCCTTTGACACCGGCTCGCTTCGCACCAACTGCAGAACCTGCCTGGGAGACCGTGAAGAGAGCGCCGCAAAGCACAGAGAGGTCAAACCAGCCCGGGGGCACAGCCCTTCTCTCCTGTTTTTGAGAATCACCCACTTTTAGAAAAGCCTGCCCATCATCTGAGCAGCTCGCTCGCCTGCTTAATCAGTGTGTGTGGAGGGGAGAGGTTCCTCCTGTCTTCCTGCTCTGCCACCCCCAGACTTTTATGGATCTTCTGAGACACTCAGGTTCCCAGAACATGGGCACCGTTTCATCCACTGTGAAAGGGATTTCCACAGGGCAGGAGCTGACCTGGCATTTCTTTTCCAACTAAGTGTTTCCAGAAGCTCCAACAATTTTTTTTTTTCCCCTTGCAGTTGTCTTTTTTTCCTTCTTGGAAAGGCCCTGCCTGCTTTGGGGGAGATGGAAGTAAAGCCACCAGTCTCGCTCAGAGCCAGGAGTTATCCAGTCCTCCTGGGAATCTTATCTAGAGGTTTACCAAGTAGCTCGTGGAGTCAAGATCAAAGAAAATGAAGTCCCTGAATGGAGTATTTACCCGCCTACCAACTCCCCTCTTCTAAAGGAGAACAAGCCTGGTGTCCCGAGGTTACACTTGAAGGAAAGATCTCATTGGTTACATGGTTCTTAGGTTTGGACCCTTAAAAGACTCCTTCTCAAGTATAAAACTATAAGCTTGAGGCTGGCAATGTTTACTTATTATCTCTCCTCCCTTTTACTAAAGCACTTCTCATTTTAGAGGCCTGGTGTCTTAAGAACAGATTCCAGGACTTCCCTGGCAGTCCAGTGGTTAAGACTCCATGCTTCCAGTGCAGGGGGCATGGGTTTGATCCCTGGTGGGGGAACTAACTTCACTCATGCTGCTTGGGCAGCCAAAAATAAATGAAAAAGAACAGCCTTCTATAAGGATGTAACTTGGGGTGTGTGATTGTGTGCATCTGAATCCTGAAATGGCAGCATCACTGAGCTTTTCAAGGATAATACACTTTTATTGGAGTTCATTTTGGAAATGTGTGTATGTGGTGGGGAGGACTTAGCAACTCATATTGGAGAATTTTTTTATCTTGCCTGTCTGAATCTTAATATCTTGAAAGGAAATACGTGGTGTAAAGGTACAGCCCTGTTATTAAAAGTCTGAAGGCTTTACTTATATAAGTGATTCCTGCCGGGAATCTCTCAGTTAATGTATAAGACAAGGGAAGCATTGATATACAAACGTTTCCTTCAGCCAACACTGGGGCCTTGATGGAAAAAAGCACTTGTGTTTTAGGGTGGTGTCTTTCACAGGACATTTTCTTGGTTTAAAACAAGATCCTTCTTATAAATGACTTCCCTCTTCTGTCTTTATTGCTATCATATGTTTCTAAAACTAACATTCAATGCACTTTCAAATATTTCATCCTTTCCTTGATTTTCCAACCCTGCATAATGCACTAGTTGTCCATACTCTGTAGAGTTGAATGCAGCATTTAAGAAAACCTGAGGCAAGAAAATCACAGATTCTGAGAAAGGAAAACACCATAAAGGGGAGGTAGGCCAAGTTTTTCATGTTTATGAAACAGAAATTAGCAGATGTCATTCATTTTGCAAGTCATTCACTTTCCAGGTCCCACCTTTGAAGCTCATGGAACAGAATGAAAATGTAGGATTAGAGATACAGAAACCAAGTGCCCTGCCAGCAAATTATCTCTGGAGTAAATTTAGAATTACTCATGTAACTGTATGCCCTAGAAAAGATGCCAAATTCCTCTATACCTCTAAGCCAGCCCATAGGCACTTCTCTCTGCTTGGACCATCTTCCTTCTCTCCTCCCTTCACCTAACAAACTTCTACTCATCCGGCAGGTATTTAGGGTCTTAGAAAAGCCTGCATCTTGCATTTCTTTGTTGTATCCATTGTGATTATCATTATTTAATCATGGTATACCCATGATTATATACACTCTGATGTCATTTTTTCCTGCTGGGCTGTCAGTTCTCTGGGGGCAAGGTCCCTGTGTGTCTAGTTCATGCTCCATCACCAGTGCCTACGGTAGTGCCTTGCGCCTGGTATTGCCTCTGTAAACATGGGTATCAATAGCTTCCTCTGCAACAATTTCAGTTTTGCCTTTGAGCACTGCTTTTTGGTGCTTTCCAGGTGGCTCAGCTGGTAAAGAACCTGCCGGCAATGCAGGAGACCCTGGTTCAATTCCTAGGTCGGGAAGATCCCCTGGAGAAGGGATAGGCTACCCACTCCAGTATTCTTGGGCTTCCCTGGTGGTTCAGACGGTAAAGACTCTGCCTGCAATGTGGGAGACCTGGGTCCAATCCCTGGGTTGGGAAGATCCCCTGGAGGAGGGCATGACAACCCATTCCAGTATACTTGCCTGGAGAATCCCCACGGACAGAGAAGCCTGGTGGGCTACAGTCCATGGGGTCATAAAGAGTTGGACATGACTGAGCGACTACGCACAGCACAGTGCTTTTTGGTGCAGTAAAAGCTAACACATAATAGTGATCTTCCACCTGAAGCTGATGTCTGTAGTTTGAGTTGGAAGAAGAAAGATTGACCTTGGTTTCCTGTTGTTTCCAGAATTCTAGCCTCCCCTGATCACCCCACCTGCCTGGCCAGCCCTTGTGTGCTTCCCTCACTTGCTGCCCTCCCCTTTCCTGGGTTCTAGTGCTGGGCTCTGGTCTCTCTTTGGTTCTCAGGACGCTTCTGTCTTAGGCATCAATCTGCTCAAACTCTTCCCTCTGGCTCGCAGCATCATCCTCAGGAGTGTGTTCTGCTCCTGCAAGCTCTTCCTGGATGGACTGATGGAAATGCCAACTCACCTCCTTGGTCATCCAACCCCACTGGCTGTCCCATATTTACGGACTCCCTGCCCATCCAGTCACCTGGCCCTGCAGTCTGAACCCTGGTCAACTGCTGGAAGAAATGTCCTTCTTCCTGGGCAGAAGCTGGCTTTTCCTCTTTTATAGTTTGTGTCATCCCTTCCTTAGTGGACCCCAGAAAGTTGGACATGTTCTTCTAACAGGAGAACCAGTTTTGGAACCGTCTAAAAAGTGAGTCACTAGCAAGAGAAAGTCAGGCTTCTCTAGAAAAACTAGAATAGAGCAACTTTAGGCTTGTCCATGAAATAGAATGTATACAATCACTGGGAACTTATAAAACTCAGGCCAATCAAGAGAGTCATCAAGTTCTACAGATGTTCTCCGGCATTTTGGGCCTTGATTAGTTGCCTTGGAGTACCCCTTTATTCCCTCCTGCCCTGACATGATGTGCTGGCAGAACACTGGAGGAGACACCATGGATCTTGGACTTGACCCTGAGCCCTGGGTGCTTCTTCACTGTCTGTGTGACCATGGGGAGCCGTTTCTGCTCTCTGAACCTTGATATTTTAAACGGCTCATCTTTGAAATGGATCATAATCCCTAACAGCTTCATGGGGTTGTGGTAAGAATCCAGTGGGGGTCATTTACATAAGAGATGTTGCAAATTGTAAAGCGCTATAGAGATCAGGGATTATCAAGTATTAGATGTTTATGAAGCCCTATGTTCCTCTTTACTGAGTCCTATCCTCAGTATACCATCTCTGTGGTTATTTACTTTTAATATTTCTTCAAAGAAATCACTTTTTAAAAACATATTTCTTGAAAAACCCTTTTTCCTTACACTTTAGAAAAATAGGAGGTAAGCCATAGACATAGAAAACAAACTTCTGGTTAACAAAGGCAGGGAAGGATAAATTAGGAGTTTGGAAATAACACATGCAACACCATTATATATAAAAGAGATAAACAACAAGTACCTACTGTATTGCACAAGGAACTATATTCAAAATCTGGTAATACCCTATAATGGAGAAGAATCTGAAAAGTGTATATATGTATATATACACACACACGCATATGTGTATGTGCATGTGTGTGCACACACACACACACGCACGTTGTATAACTGAACCACTGTACACCCAAAACTAATACATTATAAATCAACTATATTTCATTAAAAAGCCGCTTGTTTTGAAAAAATAAGAGGTAATGATAAAAATACAATAAATATGAACCAACACCATTAAATTCTAGCTAATACTCTTGTTTTAAAGCTCTGAGCCTGAGGACTGCTCTCTATCTGTTCCAAGTGCCGCTGGGCAAGTGATGCAGGCATTAAGGCCCTATGAGCACCAGGTGGAGACTTTCTCCTGGTTATAATCCAAAAGGTGCAAGGACTGAAAATGGAGACAAATTCTGACTAACGTGGTTCCACACTGTTGATGCATGTCTGGGTACCAACTTCATTCATCTTGTGACCAACAAGTTCATGGCCCAACATTGTGGAACCCTAGAAACATGTTTGGTGTAGATGAGAAATGGTTTAGAGGGAAGGGGGTTGCTGAGGACTGAACTGTCTACATTTAATTCCCATTCATCACATTAGCTCTGTCACAGTGGCAATTTACTTCATCCCTCTGAACCTTAGTTTACTCATCTGTAAAATGGGATTTATGTAAAGAGGAGGGAAAAACCCTATGTAGCCCAATGTCTGACACACAGCCCATGTGTGGTAAGTACAGGTCATATGCCAAGTACAGCAAGGCTTCTATTTTTGCTCCTCATACCAAGAGCATAACTGGTTCAAGTTTCTGGTGTTTTGGTTCTGAGGAGCATGGAATGACTAAAAAAACTGAGGAGAAAATCTGGGGCCATTTCTCTGCAAGCAAAGTAAAAAGGAGAATTAAAGTGATGAACTGGGCCATTCAGATTTTCAAAAGATGGGGAAAATGTCAACCAACAAAACAATCTCACCCAGCAGAACTTTGAATAGGCTTATCCGCTCTTTCAAAAAAGTGGTCATGGTCAGCAGGGTGTCAAAGACTGGCCAAAATTATAAAGCACTGAGAGGTGTTGATATTATGCATTTTTAAAGAAGGGAGTGCCAACTCTGAGTCTGCAGGATAAGAAGAAATATGATGGGTCCAGGGCCTTTTCAGAATTATTCTTGCACTTCAAAGAGCATGTACTTGGCATCGATTCCACCACTTTCCTGAGTTTGGTCAACGTGGCTGAGGAAAGGCAAAACTCTTAAAAATCCACACAGATGGAACATTTCCACTGGCCCTATTTTGGTATAAATATTCATCAAGGACTAGAAACTTTAAGTAGATATCGGTGTGAGCTATGAGTGCTTTGGACTAAATTTCAGCCAGTTTTCAGTCGTCCTGCTGTATCTTATCTCTCAGGAGGGCCAACCCTTCTGAGATGTGGCTGCTGTTGTTTAGAGATCCCAGCCAATCTGTCTCCCCGGACCAGGGAAATCATGGGAGTTTGTTCTCAAGAGGCTTCCCGCCAGAAACAGGGGGCCCGCTTCAAGGTTCAGATGGAGGTCTGTGTTAGCTGTCTGAAGGCAGGAAGCACGTCAAGGCTTGGCTCCTCTGCCACCTTGAAGTCCACCCTTGTGTAGATGAGTTTGAAGGAGGATGATACAATTCGGCACCAGACATGGAAAATTCAGGCTGCTCTGGGAGGGTGCCTTTCTGATTCCCCCCTCACTTTCAGTTCCTTTTCATCTTAGGATCCTTCCTAAATACTCTCTAGGAGTCTTCCTCCCACTCTTCTGGCCCCTTTCCCATCTTGCCAGTTCTGACTGTGGCCCACGAATCAGAAGGTTTTAGATTAAGCAGCGTGTGTGGGGCTTTGGGAGAGGTTGCTGGTCCAGACTACTCTACTCCATGTCTCTCCATGTCCTCTGCCCTGCTCCTCTCCGTCTCCCTGTCTACCCCTCAGGATTCCTTGTCTCTGCCAGGAAGGAAAACACATTTGCTCTTACTTCTTTTGATGCCTCTCCTTCTCTCTCCTGTATCCCAATTCCATCTCATTTCCTTCTCACTCCATTCATATTTTTGAGCCCTTCCTGTATGCCTGGCTTTCCGGGGTGACACAAAAGAGAAGTAAGGCCTTGTCTCTGCTCTCAAGGAGCTCACGAATGGAGGATGTAGACACAAGAAAGATGTCATGGGATAGGAGTTAAATGGCCAGGAAAGAGCTCGTTGGAAGAAGAGCTAGGATTAGAACTCAGGGTGTCTTAGCATTTCAGATTCAGAAAGACTTAAAAATGATTTTGTCCAAGTACCCCATCCCACATTAAATGGGAGATGGAACACGTGGCCAGATGTTGTGAGAACCACTTATAAGCACTGAGACCTCGTCAAAAGATCAAGTTTTTTTTTTTTTTAATTCCTTTAATTATTAGACAGCTCTTTCTTATTTCGAGCTAAAATCTCTCTCTCTGAACCTAACCTCCCTCTCGCCCATTGGTTCTGTTTCCTTAGTTCAGGGATGCAATGGCTACTTTTTTCTCATATCTGGTTCACCATCCAAGTCCTACATATTGGTCAAGATTGAGGTCAGAGCATGTTTCTCGGGTGACTTCCTACCTGCTGGGAGGCCTAGTAGGGTTCAAGGGAGGTACCCGGCAGGTGGCAACAGCCCTTCTAATTAGTGTGAATCTTGGTACAGAGTGTGTTCTCCCAGTGGGCTGTTTGTGCCTGTAGGCTGTGAAAGAGGGCAGACTTGAGGAAACCCAGCTTTTCCATCAAACCTCACCTCTTTGTCAGATCCTTGCAAACCCAGGGGCGGTCCCCATAATTTCATTTTCCAGATAATTGGCAGGGAATCATCTGTCTTCCCCCGACCCCAACCTGTTTAACATACCATCTGCAACTGACACAAATCAACTGCCCACAATTTTTCCAGTGGCATTTCGATATACAAACCACGCGGTTTTCACTGTGCTGCATTACCTGCTCAGAATCATGGCAGGAAGGGGCCCCACAGTCTCAGACCAAGTCAGAAACCTGAAGGAATTGTTCTGATGCAAGGGATCATTCTTACTCAGGTTTCCTGATTTTCCTTCTCATAGTTTATCAAGGAATTCTCTGTGGAATTTCTTTTCCTCTAATTACTAGCTGAATGACTTCAGAATTGGAAGGTGGATAAAACTTGGGGTACACACTCCATCCTTTGGTCCTCACAATTGTGTTTTCACATTCTGCTCACAGGCAGAGTATGCTGGATTTCACAGAGGGTGTGTGAGTGTGTGTGTGTGTGTGAATGTGTGTTTCTCTCTCTTTCTTTCTTTCCATATATGTTGCATATCCTCAGTTATTATTATTTTTCCCTTCAATCACAAATCTACATCTTCCTGTAAAACTTCAAACTGAGTGGGGATGAGCTTGCTGTAACTCCTCTGCTGAGCTTGGGAGTCTCAAGCATGCCAGCTTGGCAGGCTGTGCTATCCTATCATCCCAAGGGTGTTGGTTGAGAGGCGAGAGCGACAAGTTCTCAGATGAGAAAGTTACAAGATGTGCCTGATGGATGGATGGATATGTAGGAGTGTATCTCTGTGTAGTTGAAGATGGATGATATTTCTCAAGTTAGAAGTCAACTAAAACTGAGAACATGCGTGTCAAGACTTGGAACTCATAACACTGGCCTGTGACCCAAGCATAATATTCATTCATCCTTGTCTTTCAACATTCAGCTCAGATGTCGCCTCCTTGGTGAGCGTTCCCTGACCTCCCCAGGTCGGGTTAAGTACTTCCTCTCTGATCTCCCTCACTCCCTCATTTGAACCTCTGATCAAGGCTTTGATTCTCTGGTGGCCGGGCTGGCTGTTCCATCTCTCGAACTATCAGCTTCTGGGACTTCTTTCCTTTTTACTTCTCTGCTTCCCAGCTCAGCCCCTGACTTATAATAATTACATGGAATATGTGTTTGCACAGAATGAATTCTTAAAGTTGGCCAAATCAGAGGGAGGTGATGAGTTTCACCAGAATAATGTTTGCACATTTTACTTTCATTGGGTCTTTCAATAGTGATGATGACTCATGTGTAACACACACTCAGTTCAGTTCAGTCGCTCAGTCGTGTCCGACTCTTTGCGACCCCATGAATCGCAGCATGCCAGGCCTCCCTGTCCATCACCAACTCCCGGAGTTCACTCAGACTCACGTCCATCAAGTTGGTGATGCCATCCAGCCATCTTATCCTCTGTCGTCCCCTTCTCCTCCTGCCCCCAATCCCTCCCAGCATCAGAGTCTTTTCCAGTGAGTCAACTCTTCGCATGAGGTGGCCAAAGCACTGGAGTTTCAGCTTTAGCATCATTCTTTCCAAAGAAATCCCAGGGCTGATCTCCTTCAGAATGGACTGGGTGGATCTCCTTGCAGTCCAAGGGACTCTCAAGAATCTTCTCCAACACCACAGTTCAAAAACACACACTCAGGAGCTGTCAAATGCTGTGTTAGGAACTTTATAGGTTATTGTCATGAGGACAACTTTTAGGCCCATTCAATAGATGAAAAAACTGAGGCTCAGAGGTAATGGGATTTACCCAGATAGGAAGCAGGTGACAGAGCTGGGATTTGAACTCAGTGTGTGTACTCCATCCCAGAGCCTCAGAACTCAACCCACATGTGTGTGTGTGTATACATATGCATGTATGCAAATATTTGTGTGTGTCTATGTAGAGTATTGTTAGAGCTTTTTTTTGACTGAAGTCTTAATCTGTTTGTGTCCTTTTGTCTGATATGAAAGTGTCCCTTCTTAGAACCATGTTCTAAAAGCACAAATGAAAATATGTAGGATTACAAAGAAAATGAATATTATGGAAATAATATCAATATGTAAAAGCTAATCTGTAATTTAGTAACATAACATGCCTTTGTTAAATTAATTAACAGCACCAGTCATGGATTTAATGACTGTTATTTCAGAATAAGCATGAGTATGAGCAGTATGCCTGGCATCTCTCTTGGCTGTAATAGTATATGAAAATATCAGATTTCCGTAGGTATGAAGGACACAGGGCCTGTAGCCAGTTATCTTTTTCTAACTTAAATGTCACATTCAATAGCTTTATTTGCTTTAAAAAAAAAAAAGGCACAGAGGATGCTACACTGCCAGGGCTTTTGTTTTCATTTATAATGAAAAAAAAAAGAAATGTTTCATTTTGGTTAGAGGTTAGGTATATAAGGATGCACTATTTTTCTTCATTTCTGTTCCTGGATAATATCAATTCTATCCACAGATCCCTGTTTAAAAAAAACCCTCTCCTCTGTTGATGCTAACAAGAGTAAAAACCAAATCTCCCTCCCACACTTTCTCTAAAATAAGCCTCAAATGCTGACCCCTCACCCCATCAGAGCCAGACCCCTTAACAAGGACACTGGTGACCACAGGGCCAAAGTGGGGGTGGGGAGCACAGGTGTCCCTCGGCAGGTGGGTGGCTCTCCTCCAGGATGAGGGCAGGGCTGGGCTCCATTCCCCTCCGACTCTTTAGCCAGAGGACTAGCTGGGTCAGTCACCTTGGTGGTCAGCCGTGAATCAGTATGTGGAAATGCCTCTTAGTCACACCGCCCAAATAGCTGTTACCTTCCTAAGGCAGGTTTCTTATGGGGCATTAGTCAGCCAAGAGCTCTCACCCTGTGTTCTTGCTCTTTGGTGCCCCTGACACCAGCATCTGAAAGGACAGAGCCTGGGGTGCTGAGCTGCCTTGGAGGACATGGGCTGAGCACAGACAACTGGTCTACCACCGTGTGTTTGCAACGGGGCTGAAGGGGCCACTGTTCACTGGTCATTGCCTTTCCCAGACTTCTCTTCACTCAATGCCCTATTAAAATGCAACAACCGGGAGCAGAATTGACATACGTACATCACTTTGATACTGTAGAGATGACTGGGGTTGGGAGTGGCTCAGATGTGTGCAACGCTCAAATCCGAGGGCAGACAGTAAAGGAGGAGAAAAAGAGCGGTGTGTCTGTGTGTCTCTGTGTGAGATGGAGGAGGTCAAGGAAAACACAGAGTAATAGAACCTGACATGATTTGGCTCTTCCCTCCCATGTGTGCCAAGTTGCTTCAGTTGTGTCTGATTCTTTGTGAGCCCATGGCCTGCAGCCCACCAGGCTCCTCAGTCCATGGGGATTCTCCAGGCAAGAGTACTGGAGGGGGTTTCCATGCCCTTTTCCAGAGATCTTCCCTCTTCTCATACTTTCATGTGAAACACAGTCCACTGGACTCAAGTCTGCAAGGCAGGGACTAGAACTTTCTTATTCATTGTCTTGTATTGAGTGCTCAGCAGAGTGCCTGGCATGTAATAGGTATTAAATAAATATCTGCTAAATCAAGAAATGGTGACTATTGTGCTGTTTTAAAAAGCAAGACATCCGAGGCTTGGCGTGGCTAAGTGCCTGGGTAAAATCACCTAGCTGGGACCAACGAATGGTCTCCGTGAAGAGGACTACTTTTTACAAGTGTAGCAACAGGACACCCAAGGCACATTGTTGCCATTGTCCTGATTTTTGCAGATGCTGTGACCCGGGTCTATTTATGGCCAGGTCTAAGTTTAGCTACAAAGAGAAGGTCCTGCAATCTGATATCTCAGAAGCCACCTGTGACGTCAGTAAGATGAACTTGGTTTTCCACGTTCTAGCACTTAACTTCCTATAGGATTTCTGTGCTGGGGCTGATGAGAAGAGGGTACCAATAGCAGCAGGAGGAAATGTTATTTTGAGAACATGCTATGCATCCAGGTGCTTTACATGCTTTCTCATTAGACTATTGCTTAAATATAGAACTATTATTAACTCTCTTTCTCAGATGAAGAACTAGAGGCCCAGAGAGGAGTAAGCCCAACTGGGTTGCAGACCCATGAAAAGGCAGAACTACATATCACATCTAGGTCTCCATGCCTGCAAAGGTTGCATGTTTAACCGCTTCTCAAAATGGCCTTTAAACTGTGTGGCCAAAGCTACATTCACAGCCAAAATGATCACCTGACCTTCTGAGCTTTGAGGGTATGAGGGTGACATGAAGTCAGGGGACCCTTGGCATGGAAGTGATGAAACAGAGAAGATACCTTTTTCTTTATTCTTTCAAGATGCTGTGAGCCAGTGCCTCTCTGCTACATCACATGCAAATTTTGGATATAACATTCTGCCCCCATGTCCCCTCTGCCACCTGAAGGGACTGACCAAGCAGATAAGTAGATTCTTCTCAGCTCTTTTATCTAATGATTCCTTCACATTTTCTCCAAAGATTTATTTTACAAAGGAATCCATATTCTAAAATAGGAGGAGGGGGAAAAATCAATACATACACATATCATATGGATTTAAAACAACTGCCACGGGCTGGACCCTGGCGCCAACTTTGTCCTACAAAAAGAGTGACTTGCCAAATAGAGCCTTTGGTTTCTTCTCCCTCAGCAATCTTATTTCCTTTTAAAGCATGTCCTGGTGGGGGCTCGGGCTATGTTTTACTTGGTCCTGATTCCTGTGTTATTGGGTAGACCGTGAGTCAGGCTGACCAGGCATGTAGAGAATACGCATTCCAGAGGCCAAGCTTATCCCCAGGATAGAATTTCCTGGAAGCTCTGGAGCTTGGATCTCTAGGATTTTTTTTTTGTCCAGTGTCCTTGCTTCTTCAGTAATTTTTGGATACTATTATATGATCCCTTAGATTGTCTCTCTACCAGCCTCCTCTCTAGACAGTTCTAGCAGACTTCTAGAAAACCAGGAAGGAACAGATCTAAGAAGTCTTTCTTTTCTACCTGGGAAATGGCTTTGACTTGGTGTGGATGACAGCATATACCTGGTTGTGGCCAAGAAATATCAGAGAGGTACAGAGGCCTGGTAACCTTTGGCAAATGCTAGGCCATCCCTGAATCACCGTCAGCAGTGGGCTGACCTTCATCTGTGTGTGAAGCCTGAGGTAGTAATCCTAGTCCTTCTCCACCAGACTTCTGCTTCTGACAAAAGCCTTCTGGTGTCTTCCTGCAGTGGAAAGGGCTTCAGTTTTAGAGTCAGAGAAAAATGGGTGTGAGTTCTTAATCTGTCATTATATGATCTTAGGCGAGTCATTGAAACCCTCAGTCCTCATTTATTCATGTGTAAAAAGGACATCATTATGTTTGCAATGTAGTCCTAAAGACTAAATGAAACAAGCGAGAGAAAACTTCAGGCATCCTGAGTGTACTCAAAAGATGTCTCTCTTTTTTCCCTTCCCTTGCCTTTCCCCAAACTTGTCCATCCTAGCAGAGAACAGATGAATCTTTGTGCGGATCTCTGGGGGGACCAGAGTCCAAATGGATCATGAAAGTAAGACCAACACAACCTGAGAAAGCAGGTAAGCACTTCTCATATAGAAGAGCAGACAGTGAACAAAGGGTTGATTTAGGGGTTTTCCAAAGCTCTGTGATTGTACTATTATTTCTGCTTTTCTGAAAGCCCAACTGAAATTCCACATCAAATATTTAGGCCTAAATACCAAATACAAGTTTAGGCCACTAGAATAGTCTAGGTCCACACAGGAGACTAGACTTATTTCACTGTTTCTTGAAAAG
Organism: Bubalus kerabau; assembly: GCF_029407905.1. NCBI lineage: Eukaryota > Metazoa > Chordata > Mammalia > Artiodactyla > Bovidae > Bubalus > Bubalus kerabau. The sequence continues at coordinate 19,676,498 of NC_073643.1, forward strand.
CTTTATAGAAGACAGTTCTGGAGCTTCTGCAGATCTGGGCCATTGATACACTCTAAGCTCTGAGATTTAAAGATGCTTGCTTCTTGGAAGAATAGCTATGACAAACCTAGACAGTGTATTAAAAAGCAGAGACATCACTTTGCCGGCAAAGGTCCATATAGTCAAAGCTATGGTTTTTTTCAGTAGTCATGTATGGATGTGAGAGTTGGATTATATAAAAGGTTGAGTGCCAAAGAATTGACACTTTCGAACTGTGGTGCTGGAGAAGATGTTGAGAGTCCCTTGGACAACAACGAGGTCAAACTAGTCAATTGTAAAAGAAATAAACCCTGAATATTCATTGGAAGTACTGATGCTGAAGCTCCAATACTTTGGCTACCTGATGAGAAGAGCTGACTCACTGGAAAAGACACTAATGCTGGGAAAAACTGAGGGCAAGAGGAGAAGGGGGCAACAGAGGATGAGATGGTTGGATGGCATCACTGACTCAATGGACATGAGTTTGAGCAAACTCAGGGAGATAGTGAAGGACAGGGAAGCCTGGCATGCTGCAGTTCATGGGGTCACAAGGAATCGGATATGACTTAGGGACTGAACAACAGAGCTCCAAGAATGGGTTCAGGACTGAAAGTTGCATGGGAAATGAAGGAGATGGTATGACCTTGAGGGTCTCCAGTGGAAGTGGTTGGTGGCCCTGCACCTGGTGCGATCACAGCAGCAGCTGCCAGCCAAATCTTCCTAGTCAGCAAATGAAGGAGAAGGGGGACTCTTTGCAAATGAAGGCACGTAGAGAGCAGCAGCTGTCTCTTCCCCGTGGAGGTCTCAAAAAGCTCTTCCCCAGTTCTGCTCTCAATGGAATGGCGTTTGTGTCCTGTTTTCCCATAATCATGTGTTATTTAGGAGACAGTCTGGGGTCCAGAAAAGGTCAGTGGACGGCAGGAGGAACGAAGTTTCCAGCCGTCATTCAAAGTCAGCCCCTTCTGAGGAAAAGCGACCTGTCCAAAGTCACCAGTAAATGCTTGCCGTTACTTTGACAGCTTGTCCCCTTGCCAGAAAACTCTGCTTATCATACATATTTCAGTGGTGTTGGATGAACATGGGGGAGATAAGGACTGCCAAGGTCTGTGCTTTCAGGACCGATTTCCACTTTATTATAAACACACTATTTTGAATGTGCAAGTTGAAAAGAAAGATTTTCCCTTGCAAAGGCAAATGGCATCTCTCTGTTGGAGCCCAGCTGACCCTAGAGGGTGCGTTACAAGAGGTACTATTCCCTGACTTCTCTGCTCCTGATCTAACCCTCCCTGGAAGTGGCCAGGGCAGTGGAGGGAAAGGAAGATGCCCATGTGAGTCTGTACATTTGCCCCTCCTCCTGGTCCCCAGCCTTTGCTGAATCCAGCTCATTCTTTTTCTCCCTCATCACCTCTGGCCACTTAACATGGAGAGGAGATCAAACTGTGGGATCTTCAGAGGGGAATGCCAAAGTCACTCCATGCCCTGCTTGTAGAACTGTTGGTCAGCTCTGGGCCAGGAGAAGGTCTTGGAGCTGAGATGGCTAGAATAAAGCCTAGAGCTGATCTGCAAGATACCTTTCCCTGCCCCCCACCACCTCAGGGGGCAGATGTATTGGTGCGAATCAATTGTCATCCCTAACCCCACATATTTGAATACGTCTGTGCGACATGACAAGCATCTTCAGTGTATGAGCAATGGCTTCGGCCATCTGTCTGGGGAGAGCTTTCAGGACTTGGATAATTTCTTTCTTTCTTTTTTAATATGGCTCTCTTTGGGCCAAGTTGCTTATACACCTATGGGCATGTCTCCAATGATTTGGCTATTAAAGTCTTTAAATGACAGCTTAATATATTTCTAAGATGGAGGGAGCCAAGGACAATTCTCGAGGAGCTGTGTTGACATTGGATCGGCTCACCCAGGCGGCGTGCCAGCAGTTTTGCACACGGCAGGAACTGGAGGTGAAAGCAGGAAGGGCTGAGTACGGGGGGGAGGGTGAAGCTGGAGGACAGGAAAGCCAAGAGGGACGTGATGTGGAGAAGGGTGGAGGGAGACGCCCAGCTGACCCTGGCAAAGCACTTGGACGAACCATCCTTTCATGCTCCTCAGACATTGTGCTGAGGGGTGAGAAATAGAACCCTCTGGAGCCGGTCCACTGGCAGGCACACAGGCAGCAGTGAACATGCTCTCAGATCTCTTTGTTCTAGTCCTTTCTAAATTCCTGCAAATGGTTCTTTGGCAGCCAAGAGCCTGTATTCTTGCAGAGCCTACTGGGCCCCGGCCCACCTTCTTAGCAGTCTCAGAGAAAGGACCTGACTACTCTGGGTCTCGGTTTCTATATCTATAAAGTGAGAAGAGCTCCATGTCTCCTTCTAGGCCTAACTATTCCAGGATTCCAGAGTGAAATGCTCACTGACCGATGATCTCTGTTGTGTAAGCAGATTTTGTATGTGTTAGGCTAGAATGAAGACAAGGTCATCGGTCATTGTTCTAGGTTATCAAGGCCGCTGGCTTTCATTCAGTTGAGTGAAAATTAGTTGCTCTTCAGATGGGCCAGTCATCTGAAGAAGAAAAGTATGTCCTCATTCACCAAAAGACTCCATTCAGCAATCACACGCTCACTGAAATATACAACCACCACCACCGACAATAATAACGGCCAAGTCTACTTGCACTCAGGTGCTGAGTCCTTTGTATACATCAGCTCATTTAATGATTATGGGCCCCTTGGAAGGAAAGTTAAGTACTTTGGCCACCTCATGCGAAGAGTTGACTCGTTGGAAAAGACTCTGATGCTGGGAGGGACTGGGGGCAGGAGGAAAAGGGGAAGACAGAGGATGAGATGGCTGGATGGCATCACCGACTTGATGGACGTGAGTTTGAGTGAACTCCGGGAGTTGGTGATGGACAGGGAGGCCTGGCGTGCTGTGATTCATGGGGTTGCAAAGAGTTGGACACAACTAAGTGACTGAACTGAACTGAACTGAACTGGGAGAGAGATGCTTTTAGTGTCTCCTCAGTTTTCAGATGAGGGCACAGACTCAGAAGTTAATCAGCTTGCACAGGAGCACAAAGCTAGTAGGTGGTGGAGCTGGGATTTGAACCCCAGTCTGGTTACAAGAATACTGATGACTTAATAAACCAGAGAAGAACACACCCACAGTGGTGGTTGATTCCATCAAGAGAATGGCATTTGATCTTCCAGGCTTTTTGTTACCAGGGAATGTTGGCTAGTTCCTGATTCTCAGGGAACAAGATCTCCATGCTAGGAAACTTTTTTCCCAGTAGAAAAACAAACCAGGGTTCAAGAGTAACCAATGGGAGCATCTGGCTCAGTGCAGATGGGAGGAGGGAAGGGACTGTTTCTATACCCTGGCATGAACTAAGGATGGGACCCATGGCCAGTCCCCCTGTCTGCCTGGAATTGGGGAGATAATCTCAAAGGCTGCCCCAACTTGGGGATTTTAATGTTTTCTCTCTCAAAGACTGTTTTCTGGCTTTCCAGCTCTTGGGATTCCCTGTGGCCCCCCTCCCTTTGGGTGCAGGGCAGCGGAGTCCTCATGGAGGCCATTTGAAACCATTTCTCATTTTGTAAATCGGTCCCTTGCAGCTCTAAGAGTCTATGAAATTGCTTCAAAATGCCTAAGTGTGATTATGCCTCCTGAAGCCAAATGTTAGCAAACCCACCACTGTTGCAGATTTAAAAAGTAAATATGCCATAAAAGCTCTGCAGCACGCTGTTGATACAACCCAGCATTTAACTGCTGATACACACCTCAGCAAGGAGAGATTTCCCCCATTCCCTTCCCTTCCCTCGGCTTTCTGAGTGGAGGACCTGGGTTCATCACCCATGTGGTGATCCTCCTTCTGATTGTCACAGTCCCAAGGGGTAAAAAATATCCGCCCTTTCATCTATACCCACCACATTCTTTCACTAAGCCTGTAATTGGATCTAAATGGAAAATAAACCCTTTGCAGGGCAAGGAAGTTGGCACTAGAGGGTGACAAGTAGGAGACTGTGTTCCACCTCTAATCCAGATAATCACACTCTCCCATGCAAAGGAAAATAAAAACAAGGCTTCCTCCGAGTGGGGACCTGGGCTGTGCTGAGGAGAGAGGTTCCGTGTCTCCTGTCTCCCTTCACACATTAACTGTCCATCAGCTTGTAATAAAACCACCCTGAATCATCCGATGTACCACTGGACAATGAGACACTGCCCCTTTCGCTCTGAACTCTTTTACTTTGGCTGAATCTGGGGAGGCAGTTCAGACACACAAATATGTTGGAGCTGCCACAAGTTAGAAAACAGTAACACATAGACTGTACTGTCTGCGAACACTATGGTCTTAGCTGGTTCACTCGTTGAGTCATGCTGTGCGTGGCAGCCTGCGTCGGAACAGAGATGAGCAAGAAAGGTTTGTCCCTCCAGGAATTTAGAAAGATGGGTAGAAAAGTAAGAGCAGTGCGTGCCTGACTCATTAGTAGGTAGAAATTAACAGGACAGGTAGCTTACTAAGGTCTAACATGTTGTGAGAATTCCAGAGAAGGAGAGATGACTGGATTCTGCGAACAGTCTGGCAACTGTGAAGCGGGGGTGGGGGTGGGGGGCAGGAACATTCCAGAGAGATGCTCTCTGGATGAAGTCTGCCCTGGTGTACACATTCAGAAGGTCCGATGGACTCTGTGTGGGAGTCTGGGGCAGGTCAGCCTTGCAGTGGTACAGTCGTAAATCAGATGCGTAAATCCTGCACCTCTAAGTGGCTGACTTGCATTTTGATTTTGACATAGTTTTTCTTTTTCTTTCCCCCTCTCATTCTATCCCGCCTTGCCCAGGTAATAGCAAATGTTTACAGGGGACTTTGCCTTGAAAGACCAAAACTCTGATTTTCCCTGAAATCAGAGTTTAAGCTTAAAAATAACTACTTTGGGAGAGAACACTACGGGGTACCATAGCTATTATTGCTGCTGTGAGGGAGGCGGGGCCTAACATCCCTCTATGGGAGATAAGGGAACTGAGGCTCAGAAAGGTGATGGACGTGGTTGGTCATTGTGGTGCAGCTAGAAAGTTGCACAGCTAGAAAGTGGCACAGCTGGGGTTTCCCTGCCTAAGGCTTTCCTATAGGCTCCACTGCCTCCCTGAACCAACTCTCTGTGACCCTGAGACTCAGTTTCTTCACTGGTCTAGGCTGTCTCTGGGCTTCCTTCCAGTTCACAGGTCCTCTTAGCCCCTAGCCTGTGACAACCTCCCCCCTCCACGCCCCCGCCCCCCACTGTCTGCAGGTAAGTAACCATCAGGGATTGGAGCTAAGGGCACAGCTGCAGGCCCCTCGGGCAGTCATTCACCCATGACCTTCTGGGCTCCCAGCCAGCCCTTCTTGAAAGGGAAAAGTGAAGACCCTGGGGACAGAAATTAGTTCCCGTGTGCTGGAACTGTCGCCACTGCCAACACCAACTAAAGAAACTGGTTTCTTTGTATGTGTGTGTGAAAAACAGAAAATGTTGGGATGAGAGCAAAGGGGTAGATTCCTTGTGAGTAAATATTACCCCTTCCCACCTTCACCTCAATCACTGGAGGAGGAGGGTAGGGTTCCTTGCCCACTCCTCCAAAAGCACAGAGTTAACATTTAAGAAAAAAGTTTTACCTTATTTAAATTTTAATTAGCATCATCAAAGAACCAAGATCCTTTGCAAATACTTTACACAAAGGCTTTTAAGAGTAGCATTTGGGGTATGTGCCTGTTAGCTCAAACCTGTATTCCCAACGATTCTATTTTCTATAAAGTCTTGGAATTTAGTGAATTTTTTTCTCCATACATCTACGAAAGCCTCTTCAAACAGGAGAGGGAAATGGGAAAATAAGGAGTCTGCCTAAGTACAGACAGATCTCAGCTCACCTTCTGAACTCTCGGGTTGAGGTCCTTGGCCACCTTTGCCATCCTCTTCAGACAGACAGCGCCTGGCTGCTCAGGCTTAGGCGCGAGGGCGTGCAGTGGGGACAGCTGTGCTTGAATGGCTAAGATCGCTGGCCCAGGGAGAGCTCTGTGCGCAGCCGGGTGCGGCGGGGCCCTTTAATTGGAGAGCGGGACTCCCTCTAAAACCTCGCCAGCCAATCGGCGCGGGCGCTTGCACTTGGCCAGCCAATCCCAGCTCGCGGGTACCCCCCCAACCCTTCGGGTGTTCGGGCCCGGCCGGGCGGCTGCGGCCGATTGAGCGCTTCCCTGACGTCAGTGAGGCCGCGGCCCCTGCCTGTCCGGGTGGCGCACATCTGTCCCTGAGCAGCAGGAATCCGTCCCCACGCCCTTCTCCTTTAAAGGACAATGGGTCGAGGGTGGAGCGGGCCGCCGGGGCCCTGCGATCCATTCAGGTCAAAAGGGAGAGTGATCAAACAGGGAGGCTTGGGGTATTTTTAGTGAGCTGGGTCCAAAAATAAATGCTGAGCTGTGTTCTCCTGCCCACCCTTTCTGCCCTGTCGTCTGGAGGGTGTGAGGGGAGCGGGGGTGGGCAGGTTGTGTAGGCGGCAGCTTGACTCAGCTGGTTAGCTTTTCCCAAACCTGGGCAAGTTTGCCAATCACCGGAGAGGAGGTGAGATTCCAGTGAGTCGTGATTTCTTTAAAATTAATGTTTGTAAAATATTCATCTGCCTTTTATAACTTGCTTTCGTGTAAATCGTCCCGATTCAGGGAGGGAGAGAACACTGTCCTGATTTTATAAATGCCAACATATACATCTTCACTCCTGGAGTCCTATTTTCTCATGACAATCTCATAATTATCACAAGTGTTATTATAACATGATGATGATGATGATCACTCCCATTTAAGAGATGAGGGAATATGATCAGAGAGGGTCAGTGGTTCAAAGCTGGACTTTTCAGTGAGGCTTTAACCAGGGAGAGGGAGGCTGAGATTTCACCTGGGTAGAAGGTGCTCAGGATAATGATCCATAAACTAAGAAATTAATTTTTTTTTTTTTTAGATTAATTGGGTCATGCAGGTCTGGACAAGCAAGTTTTCTCATATCCTTGAGATGAAGTCTTTTGCAACATCTCACAAGTCCTATAAGTCAAAATCTACCAGGACTCACTGTGCCATGCTGCTCGCCTATAAACCCACATCTATTAAGCCAGTTCTACAGACCTGGGTTCCTAGAGCCATTATCCTAGCCTAGACAGAGGATTAAACACAGTCCCTTTTCACCTTTTTTCACAGACAGAATACTGTTTGTCATGAAGTTTTCTTCCTGTCACCCTCTGCTGAAAACCACGGCTCAAGTGGACTAAAACCTGGGTTGTAAGGAGACTGCCTGGAAAATCCCATGGATGGAGAAGCCTGGTGGGCTGCAGTCCATGGGGTCGCTAAGAGTTGGACACGACTGAGTGACTTCACTTTCACTTTTCACTTTCATGCATTGGAGAAGGAAATGGCAACTCCAGTGTTCTTGCCTGGAGAATCCTAGGAATGGGGGAGCCTGGTGGGCTGCCGTCTCTGGGGTCGTACAGAGTCGGACACGACTGAAGCAACTTAGCAGCAGCAGCAGCAAGGAGACTGCAGAGTGGCTTCACATGCATGGTATGGCCTGATGTGAAGGGAATGGGGAGCTGCAGGTCACTACGTAGGGCTTTTTCTCTTCTTGGAGGTGCTTTCCTTAAAGACACCTTCCATTGGTTCTTTTCTTTTTCTTCTCTTTTGGCTGTGCTGGGTCTTCATTGCTGCATGGGTTTTTCTCTAGTTGTGGTGAGCGGGGCCTGTTCTCTGTGATGGCTTCTCTTGTTGGGGAGTATGGACTCTGCTGCTGCTGCTAAGTTGCTTCAGTCGCGTCCGACTCTGTGCGACCCCAGAGACGGCTGCCCACCAGGCTTCCCTGTCCCTGGGATTCTCCAGGCAAGAACACTGGAGTGGGTTGCCATTTCCTTCTCCAATGCATGAAAGTGAAAAGTGAAAGTGAAGTCGCTCAGTCGTATCCGACTCTTAGCGACCCCATGGACTGCAGCCTACCAGGCTCCTCCGTCCATGGGGTTTTCCAGGCAAGAGTACTGGAGTGGGGTGCCATTGCCTCTTCCGGTATGGACTCTAGGGCACTTGAAATTTTATAGTTGCAGCTCTCAGACTCCAGAGCACAGGCTCTATCAATAGTTGTGGCTCATGGGCTTAGTTGCTCATTGGCATGTGGGATCTTCCCGAATCAGGGATGGAACTTGTATCTTCTGCATTGGCAGGCGAATTCTTTACCACTGAGCCAATAGGGAAGCCCTCTAATTGGATCTTAACACATCATCATCTTCAGTGATCCCAAATCTGATTTTGGGATCCCATGATCCCTAATTGTGGCTCCTTTTTCACATTCTGGAAAGGGCTTTCTATTTATGACTCCTCTTTTGCAACATGAAGAATGATCTTTTTCTTCTTTCATGGATTTCTGCTATTGTCAATGTTTGTCTCACTTGCCCCTACCTGTAGCTCTGACACCTAGCACACGAGCAATGCTCAGAACGTGTCGGTGGAATGAATGGAGGTTGGCTTCTGGCTTTTAATCAGCAGTCAGTTGGCAAGGTGGGACTAGGAGAGATGGCAAAGTGCCATCCCTGGTCTGGTTTGTCCAAACTTCCTAGGTGGGCTGCATGATTAAGCCAGGGTGTAAGTAACTGGTAGCCAACGGAAGCCTGGCCTGGGAGAGGTTTCCATGTGAATAGCCCTTTCAGTGGCAAATCCTAGGAACAATGGTGTTGAAACTGGGATGTTCTGCCAGAAGCCTTTATACTTCAGAGCTACAGGGAACAGAAGCCAGGAGAACAACAAAGGCAAGCTTTATCCTTTGCAAACTAGGCAGAAGCCTGCCCAGTGAAGTCATTTCCCACTCTCTTCCCAGCCACAATCTTTGCCCCATCTTGAAAAATTATCATTTCATGGAAAAATTTGACTTTTATGAGCTTTAACAACGAATCCAAATAAGACCCTCTTCTCCTCTCCTTATTTTTATCCTTGGCCCCAGTTTCAATCAAGGAGGCAGATATTGTGGCTGTTTCTGAGAATGTAAGAATCAAAAGCTACTGCTTGGATGGCCTTGTCTTTTGTGCCTGCTAAGTTGCTTCAGTCGTGTCTGATTCTTTGCAACCCTATAGACCAAAGCCCACCAGGTTCCTTTGTCCATGGGATTCTCCAGGCAAGAATACTGGAGTGGATTGCCATGCCTTCCACCAGGGGATCTTCCCGACTCAGGAATCAAACTCGTATCTCTTATGTCTCCTGCATTGACAGGTGGATTCTTTATCTGTGAAGCCCTCTGGCCTTGTCTTTTTTTTCCTTTTTCCTAGTAAAGAACCTGTCATGGGCAGAAAGCTGCTCCCTGCTCCTCTTGTTCTGTCCCCAGCTGAAGAGGCTGACTCTGACTTTTTAAATCCTACTCTCAAGCCAAAGTTTTCAGGGGATCTATAGTCAGTTTTGTCTGGACACCTGGACAGACTCTTATAATTGGGATTCTTCTAGAAGATGGAGGAAATAGGATCCATTACATCTTAAGCCTCACTCCATGGCTAGGATCCTTTTGCTTCTGTTTGGAGGAAAATGGGGTATCTGAAAATAGGGTATCTTTTCCAGGTTGGGACAATGGAAAGATCTGATTTCCCCAAGGTCATTGCTTTGTGATGCTGGGGATTTTTAGACACTTTATTCATCCATCAAGTAGTTTTGGGGCGTCTGCCTTAAACCAATCCTTGTTCTAGGTGCTTAGGACACCCATGTAAATAAAAGAATCCTTCCCCTTCAAGAATGTCTTGGTCTGATAAATATCACTGGGACTCTTAGACTGACAAAGCTGTCATCTTACTTGATCTTCAAGACAACCATGATATGATTCTAATTATTTCTTAATAATTCTAATTATACCTCTGGGAGAAAATAGAGATTTGGGACAGTCATGGGCTTCATACAGGGTCCCACTCCAGCAAGTGGCAGAGTTGAAATTCAAACTCAGGGCTTTTAGCTTCAGACTGTGTCCTTTTAGTTAGTACACTGCCTCCTATAGTGACTGTAGAGGATTGATTACAGGATAAGAGTCAGCAATCGAAGTGAGATGGTGGTGTCATCCTCCACGTCACTGGGTTTGTCCTAAGTGGAATTTTTGTCTCTGAGTTTCTTGCTCTTTTCCCTGTTCATTCATGCATTCAGCAAACACTGAGCTGAGAACTATAACTGGTGGAGCCCTGAGCTGAAGATGCAACACTGACTGTGTGAGACCAGAAAGCGTCCTTCCCTCACACAGCTGCTGTTCCCCTGTGGGGAGGCTGACACGGAACAGACAGATCATCATATGAGGTAGCTAAGAATGGGGGTGAGAGCCTTGGAGGAAATGAGGAGTGAGTCACTGAATGTGTGACCCCTTGAGATCAGGTGGTCCAGAAAAGCCTGGCTGAGGTGATGTGTGAGATGAAATAGAAACAGGGAGTTTGAGTCAGCATTGCAATGAGTAGAGCACCATGGAAGGAGCATTCCAGAAGGATGATGTCATGCATGAAAAGACCCTAAGGCGGGCATAGGCTTGATGTGTCTGAGGGATCATAGGGCCACTGCAGTTGGAGAATAATGAGGGACAAGGAGAATTTGTGAGGAAACCTGGGGGGACCAAATCACCTTGGATACTGCTAAGGAGTTTAAATTCTTTTCTGAGGACAGTGAGAAACTGTAGATCAGTGCTTTCCCTCTGAGATATAACGTGAGCCACATATGCTATTTAAAAGTTTCTAATAGTCACATTAAAAACATTTACAGAAAGGTAATCTGTTTATATTTTATTTAACCCAGTATATCTGAAGTGGTATCATATCCATCTGTGCATGCTATAAAACATTCCCTTCTCCAGGGGATCTTCCCAACCCAAGGATCTAACCCAGGTCTACCCACATTGCAGGTGGATTCTTTACCAGCTGAGCTACAAGGGAAGCCCTAGAATACTGGAGTGGGTAGCCTATCCCTTCTCCAAAGGATCTTCCTGGCCCAGAAATCAAATCTCCTGCATTGTAGGTGGATTCTTTACCAAGTGAGCTATCAGGGAAGCCCCTATAAAATATTATCGAGATGTTTTCCATTCTTTTTTTCATGCTACATCTTTGAAACCTGGTGTGTGTTTTATACTTCTAGGACATCTCAGCTGAGGTCAGTCACACGGCAGATGCTTAATAGCTCTGTGTGGGGAGGGGGGTTCAAGATGGGAAACACATGTACACCCATGGCTGATTCATGTCAATGTATGGCAAAAACCACTACAATATTGTAAAGTAGTTAGCCTCCAATTAAAATAAATAAATTAAAAAAATAAAAGTAACTGTTAAAAAGGAAAAAAAAATAGCTCTGTGTGGACTCTGGCTACCATATACGACAGGGTATTACACAGAGTTTTAAGCAGGGGCGTGCGAGTACCTGATTTACTAGTTAACTCACAAGAAGGACACCCAGGAGGTTCTAAGAGAAACCCAGTTGGTAACTAACAAGGCCGAGGGGCGGGGGGCCCACAGCTGAGTGTCTGCTGACCTACGTGTGTTTCAAGCAGTGAGCTGGGAGGGGAGAGTGCTTTCCTCAAGATCATAGAGCTAGAAATGAGGCCAAGCAAAACCCTGAACCCAGATCTCTTTGTTTCATGCCAATTTAGAAAATCCGCAATCATCATGGCTCAGGAAGATGATGTTTTTACTGTGTTGCAAGTATGGCTTAGTTGTTTCAATACACAAACATGAGTGATGGCTTCTATTTGGTTATGATTGTTCTCAGCATACTGTTTTCATTAAAAACAACCAACACTTAAGAGTAGGTAGATATCAATAATCCCTGAACCACACAGTATATTTTAATATGTATTAATTGATATAAACATACCATGAACCACATAATACCTTTTAATTGTATCAGCTTGGCCCATCATTTGTACAATATATATGTGGATTGTTCACAACTTGAATTTTTTTCTTTCCTGCCATTCTTATAGTAACTTTAATTTTAGAATAACTATCTAATTTTCTCCAGATTTTTGGATGGACTCCTAGATCAAGAAAGGCTTTGCCTGTGAGGCCAAGTCATTTGAATGAGAAGAAAACATGATTCCTGGACCCAGAAATTCTCTTGCCTTCGAGCCTGTCTTTGACAGGGACAGTGAAAGGCACAATGAGATCTGCCCATTGTGAAGGAGCACTGAGTCAGGAGTCCAGAGCCCTGCATTTGATTCTAGCTCTGCTAAAAGCCATATGGCTGCCATCGTGCACAAGGCCACTTGCAACTCATTTATCATTTACTGGGATCAAGTGATCAATAAGCTTTGAACATCAGCTACGTGTCCCACTTGATGGCGCAACAGAGCCTTCCCTTCTTTGCCAGTTTGAAAAGTGGAGGAGAGAGAACATGATTTTAGATGCAGAAAATCTCCCTGTGTGTTTCAGCTTCATCACAGAGGCGAGCTTATGATTTGGGTAATATATTTAAGAGTCTCTGAGTCCCTGAAAAAATGAGGTTAACCATCTTTATTCCTCTTACCTTACAAAGCATATCCTTACATTCATTTATATGTCTGTACTGGGCAGAATTCTAAGTTACTGCCAGGTTACCCGGGCCCATGTATAGTCCCCTCCCTGTGAATGTGGGTGGTACTTGTAACTTTCTTCTAACCAACAGAATGTGGCAAAGATTGTGGGATTCTGCTCCTGTGATTCTGCTGAGTCTTGTGGCCAAAGTGAAGCGATCTTACAGGTGGAATTAAGGTCTCTAATAGGGAGAGTCTCCTGGGTGGGCCTGACCTAATCAGGTGAGCCCTTCGCAGGCAGAGCCAGCAGTCAGGAAATCTCTACCTCTGACCCACTAGCCTTCAAGAAGTGAGCTGCCACGAGTTCAATATCTGTAAGGAAGTGAATTCTGCCAACAACCACGTGGCAGGATGATAAATGAGGATTGTTCTAAGTTGCTAAACTTGTGGTAATTTATCATGCAGTGTATTGACAAACTACATTCTGTCATCCTAATCCTTGGATCTGTTTAAAAGATTTACTTCTCTGCCATTTCTTGGGGTGAAGATGTTGGGTATCCGTTTTCAAAAAGAGATACTTCTGCTCCCCTCAGTTCTTAGCACTTCTTGGAGCATTAAGTTACAGGAGTTGGGTGAGTCCTTTGGGAAGCAGCCTTTACCATGGACAAGTGTCTAGTTACTGTCCTGGAGGACTGAACCATATCCACATTTAATTTCTGTAGGTGTACTATTTACTGCTATCCTCAGTGTGTGTGCGTGTGTGTGTGTGTGTGTGTTCACGCCCACATGCGTTTCTGGATGCGTGCGTGCGATTCCCGGTGCGCACGTGGCTTTCTCTGAGCGCACGTGGCTTTCTCTGAGCACACGTGCCTTTCTCTGCAGGCACCTGCACTTCTGCGCACATGCATGCGCGCCTGTCAGAATAGCGGGGAAAGATGAGAACAGGTGCGCGGGATTTGCTCTGTGCAGTCTGCATTTCACATGGATAAGCCTTAAGACCACCCCCAGGTAGCAGGTGTTGTTAATCCTATCTGCAGATGAGCAAGTGAAGCTCTGCTGTGTAACGTGAGCTGTTCAAGCTCTGAAGAGCTAGTTGGGATCCACACCCAAGTGGGGTTCCTCAGGAGAGGCCTGGCTTTGGAGAGAGGGCTCAGCCCGGATGACGGCGGAGGGACAGGACTCCCGGTCGTCAGAGATGGTTCTGGATGTTCCTGGTGACCCCTCCTGCTCTGGGCCTGGGAGGCAGTGGCTAAGACCTGAGGTGGGTGTCTTTAATCTCCCGGCTTCCTCCTGGCTGGCCAGGGTGTTGGATGGTCGTTTTCCTCCACCTGTCGCCACAGCTCCTATCAGCCCGGGGCCCGCTGTCTCCCTCGGCCCCTTCAGGCCGGGCGGGGTCCCGGAATCCCGGGTCGCTAGCCCGGGGGTGATCCCTCCTCCCCTCCCGAGTGGGTTCAGGCCGCTGCTGTTTCCTCATTCGTTGGTTGCCCTTTCGTTAAACTCTCTTCAGTTACTCCTTCGAGTGTTTCCAGTCAGGACCCTGACGCGTCCGGGAGCAAAAGTGGGCTTTAGGGAGGACTCCTCCCCTGGTTGTGGAGATGGACGTCGCCCTGCGGTTTCTCACGTCGTGTTTTTGGCTCTTGGCGTGTGAGTGAGTTAAAAGGCTTGGCAGTTCATTAGGATGGGAAACCCAGAGAGAGGAGCTGGGAAAGCAGGACAGGAAGCTGGCGACCCTCTCGCGGAACGTCTGCCGGCCGCTCTTGAGTCTTGAGGAGAAGACTGAGCATGCAGGGCTCCTTTGGCGGGTGACAGTGACTCGCGCGGTCCGTCAATCCCCTGCGCCTCCGGTACCTGGTGTGTGAAGACGGCGGCTGTGAGGCACGGATGCTGGGCTGCGGCCTGCACCGCCTTTCCAAAGGGGCCTTGTTCCTATGCCCGCCCAGCTCACGTGACTCTCAGTTCAGTTCAGTTCAGTCGCTCAGTCCTGTCCGACTCTTCCTGACCCCCATGAATCGCAGCACGCCAGGCCTCCCTGTCCATCACCAACTCCTGAAGTTCACTCAGACTCACGTCCATCAAGTCAGTGATGCCATCCAGCCATCTCATCCTTTGTTGTCCCCTTCTCCTCCTGCCCCCAATCCCTCCCAGAATCAGAGTCTTTTCCAATGAGTCAGCTCTTCGCATGAGGTGGCCAAAGTACTGGAGTTTCAACTTTAGCATCATTCCTTCCAAAGAAATCCCCGGGCTGATCTCCTTCAGAATGGACTGGTTGGATCTCTTTGCAGTACAAGGGACTCTCAAGAGTCTTCTCCAACACCACAGTTCAAAAGCATCAATTCTTCGGCACTCAGCCTTCTTCACAGTCCCAGTCTCACATCCATACATGACCACAGGAAAAACCATAGCCTTGACTATATGGACCTTTGTTGGCAAAGTAATGTCTCTGCTTTTTAATATGCTGTCTAGGTTGGTCATAACTTTCCTTCCAAGAAGTAAGCGTCTTTTAATTTCATGGCTGCAGTCACCGTCTGCAGTGATTTTCGAGCCCCCAAAAATAAAGTCTGGCACTGTTTCCCCATCTATTTGCCATGAAGTGATGGGACCGGATGCCATGATCTTCATTTTCTGAATGTTGAGCTTTAAGCCAACTTTTTCATTCTCCACTTTCACTTTCATCAAGAGGCTTTTTTGTTCCTCTTCACTTTCTGCCATAAGGGTGGTGTCATCTGCATATCTGAGGTTATTGATATTTCTCCCAGCAATCTTGATTCCAGCTTGTGTTTCTTCCAGTCTGGCATTTCTCATGATGTACTCTACATATAAGTTAAATAAGCAGGGTGACAATATATGGGCCTGATGTATTCCTTTTCCTATTTGGAACCAGTCTGTCATTCCATGTCCAGTTCTAAATGTTGCTTCCTGACCTGCATACAGATTTCTCAAGAGGCAGGTCAGGTGGTCTGGTATTCCCATCTCTTTCAGAATTTTTCGGTTTATTGTGATCCACACAATCAAAGGCGTTGGCATAGTCAATAAAGCTGAAATAGATGTTTTTCTGGAACTCTCTTGCTTTTTCCATGATCCAGCAGATGTTGGCAATTTGATCTCTGGTTCCTCTGCCTTTTCTAAAACCAGCTTGAACATCAGGAAGTTCCCCGTTCACGTATTGCTGAAGCCTGGCTTGGAGAATTTTGAGCATTACTTTACTAGCATGTGAGATGAATGCAATTGTGCAGTAGTTTGAGCATTCTTTGGCATTGCCTTTCTTTGGGATTGGAATGAAAACTGACCTTTTCCAGTCCTCTGGCCACTGCTGAGTTTTCCAAATGTGCTGGCATATTGAGTGCAGCACTTTCACAGCATCATCTTTCAGGATTTGAAATAGTTCAACTGGAATTCCATCATCTCCACTAGCTTTGTTTGTAGTGATGCTTTCTAAGGCCCACTTGACTTCACATTTCAGGATGTCTGTCTCTAGGTCAGTGATCACACCATCGTGATTATCTGGGTCATGAAGATCTTTTTTGTACAGTTCTTCTGTGTATTCTTGCCATCTCTTCTTAATATCTTCTGCTTCTGTTAGGTCCATACCATTTCTGTCCTTTATCGAGCCCATCTTTGCATGAAATGTTCCCTTGGTATCTCTAATTTTCTTGAAGAGATCTCTAGTCTTTCCCATTCTGTTGTTTTCCTCTATTTCTTTGCATTGATCGCTGAGGAAGGCTTTCTTATCTGTTCTTGCTGTTCTTTGGAATTGCATTCACGTGACTCTAGCCTTGAGTTTTTGGAGATGAGGTTCTTTTCAGGAGATGCTAGGGAACCCGGAGCAGTTTGCGGAGCTGGGCCCTCTTCCTAAGATGAAATCCCTGTAATTCGCTGACCTGGATGGAATTTGTAACCACGCGGTAGCAAAATACTTGTATTCCGCCGGGTCCACTGGGAGGGAGGTGTTGGTATGACTCACTCCAGAGAAAGGCTGTTGAATGCGATGAAGAGACAAACCTGCAGTTCTGAGTTCCTAGCCTGAGAATGATTTTGATCTTTGGGTGAGGGGTGGACTTGGAGGTGGTGCAGTGGAGGGTTTACCATGGCCTGTCCAAGGAGGAGCTGCTCAGCTTCAAGGGAGGTGCTCAGGATAATGGAACCCAAGTGCCCTTTTGGAGCTCCCATCAACAAGACTCTGCCAGACTTTGTCCCTGAGCCATTCCACAGTATCCTCACAACACTTTCCTGAGGTGGTGGTCTTGTCACCCTTTGACCGAAGAGCAAACTGAGTCCCAGGGATGTTATATAATTTCGCCAAGGTCATGTAGCAGGTTGCAGAGACTTAAATTGGACCCACGTATGTCAAACTCCAAAGATGGTAGGAATAGAAACTACAAAACAACAACTAAAGCACCAGCAACCATTTCTTGGACTGTTCCCCATATGTCAAGCTAAATTTCATCATGTTTAAGTACTCTGCAGTGTAGCATCTCGATCCCTAGCATAGATGTAAAAAGCATTTCAGCCCCCGACCCCCAACACACACTTAACACTGGTGGTTGTCTAATTGTAAGTAACCCTCATGATCTAATTATGACAACTATTTAGAATAAAATCTGTTTTTAAATTTTTTGAAAACTTTTTATTTTATATTGGGGTACAGCTGACTATGTGGATCACAATAAACTGTGAAAAATTCTGAAGGAGATGGGAATACCAGACCACCTGACCTGCCTCTTGAGAAACCTATATGCAGGTCAGGAAGCAACAGTTAGAACTGGACATGGAACAACAGACTGGTTCCAAATAGGAAAAGGAGTACGTCAAGGCTGTATATTGTCACCCTGCTTATTTAACTTATATGCAGAGTACATCATGAGAAATGCCAGACTGGAAGAAACACAAGCTGGAATCAAGATTGCTGGGAGAAATATCAATAACCTCAGATATGCAGATGACACCACCCTTATGGCAGAAAGTGAAGAAGAACTAGAGAGCCTCTTGATGGAAGTGAAAGTGGAGAATGAAAAAGTTGGCTTAAAGCTCAACATTCAGAAAACGAAGATCATGGCATCCGGTCCCATCACTTCATGGCAAATAGATGGGGAAACAGTGTCAGACTTTATTTTTGGGGGCTCCAAAATCACTGCATATGGTGATTACAGCCATGAAATTAAAAGACGCTTACTTCTTGGAAGGAAAGTTATGACCAACCTAGACAGCATATTAAAAAGCAGAGACATTACTTTGTCAACCAAGGTCCATATAGTCAAGGCTATGGTTTTTCTAGTAGTCATGTATGGATGTGAGAGTTGGACTATAAAGAAAGCTGAGCGCTGAAAAATTGATGCTTTTAAACTGTGGTGTTGGAGAAGACTCTTGAGAGTCCCTTGGACTGCAAGGAGATCCAACCAGTCCATTCTAAAGGAGATCAGTCCTGGGTGTTCATTGGAAGGACTGATATTGAAGCTGAAACTCCAATACTTTGGCCACGTGATATGGAGAGCAGACTCATTTGAGAAGACCCTGATGCTGGGAAGGATTTAGTGCAGGAGGAGAAGGGGATGACAGAGGATGAGATGGTTGGATGGCATCACCAACTCAATGGATGTGGGTTTGGGTAGACTCCGACAGTTGGTGATGGATAGAGAGGCCTGGCCTGCTGCCGTTCATGGGGTCACAAAGAGTCAGACATGACTGAGCAACTGAACTGAACTGACAGCTGATTAACAATGTTGTGATAGTTTCAGGTGTACAGCAGAGTCACTCAGCCATTTAAAAAAATATTTATTTGACTGCGCTGGGTCCTAGTTGTAATTCCACATGGAATCTTTGCTCTTTGTTGTCCCACGCAGCATCTAGTTCCCTGGCCAGGGATCGAACCTGGGCCCCCTGCATTGGGAGTGGAGAGTTTTAGCCACTGGACCACCAGGGAAGTCCCTAAAATCTATTTTAGAATAACTTTTACACACTAGGGATAATGGGGAAATTCGGCCCTGTTCAGCCCATCAGGAAGTCTCTAATGAACAAGAGATTGGGTGGGTGCCTTGTAGCACCCAAGTTTCCCAGGAGAATTTAAGCAGCAGAGAGGAGATAAAGATCAGTATAGTTAAAGCTGTCATTAACATCTTTTCCCATCATCATGTTTTCCATTCAGTTTGCCATATTGGCATTTTAATTTTCCAAAGCCTTGCGAACCCATTTCCTGTTAATATTTTCTCTTGGCATGTTGAAATCATTCTGTACTCTGAAAAAAAAAAAAAAAAAGGTAATTGTGCTTTTATATGTTATCTTTAGGAGCAAAGTTGACACATGCAGGCTTCATTCAGATTGAAGTGTCTGAGGTCCCGTCTGTGAACCTGTGTTATGGGCAGTTTGGAACCAGTTGTATAGCTTGGTCTCAAGGCCAAAATGAGACTGAATTGTGAAGGAGGTGATGTCTGGTTTGAGCCATTTCCTGTTTCTTGTCTTCAGTGATTAAGTTGGCCTGTCTGAACAGCCCATTCTGACCTACTCCCCATGTCGTACTCTACACAGCAGCCTTATCTTTCCTTTTCTGTTCGTCACAACCTACCTGTCCTGAGAACTATGCTTTCAGAGCTCTGCCCAATCCCCCCTTCCCTGAGTTCAGTATGTACTTTGAGTACATATTGAATTGATAATTCCAATTTTCACATTGTTATTGGAAACCATATTAATAAGTTATTAATAATATAGTTTTAGTTATAATAAAAATAATAAATAAATAAAATAATAAAGTTTTAGTTATTCCCATGCACAGTATGAAAAAAAAAACTTTGGAGAAAAGAGAGATGGTTTTGAAATAAGGCATATCTGAGTCTGAACCAATTATGAGCTGTGCAGCCATGGGCAAATTAACTCTTAGATTGGTCTAGCTGTGAGATAATCATGAGGACCCTACTTTGAGAGGGTGGTACCTGCCTTTAATAAAGGAATGTAGCAATAACACCCCACTCCAGTACTCTTGCCTGGAAAATCCCATGGACGGAGGAGCCTGGTGGGCTGCAGTCCATGGGGTCGCGAAGAGTCAGACACGACTGAGCGACTTCCCTTTCACTTTTCACTTTCATGCATCGGAGAAGGAAATAGCAACCCGCTCCAGTGTTCTTGCCTGGAGAATCCCAGGGATGGGGGAGCCTGGTGGGCTGCCGTCTATGGGGTCGCACAGAGTTGGACACGACTGAAGTGACTTAGCAGCAGCAGCAGCCAATCTATTGTAAGCAATACAGTAATACCCCCAGTTTCCTTCCTCTCCCAATAATTTTGTCCCTTCTCATGCCCACCCTCTTCTTCTTTGTTTATCACAAATAGATTCAGAATAACAGTTCCCCATCATTGCTTCCTTTCTCCTGCGGGAGATGAAAGTGTCACAATGGACCAGTTCTGCATAGGCTGTTTTAGTTGCGTGCCTGTGGCAGATAACTGCAAGGGTAAGTTTGTCAGATGGTTACTAAGCATCTCCCCAAAGCTAACAGAGGGACCTCTGAGCTATCTCCCATCCCCTCCTCTTTGGCACCCAACAGGACGTTTGCTGCCACCTGCAAGGACTCTTTCTGTGTCTGAGAGACCATTCTCTGACCAGACCCAGCAGTTGGGGACAACACTCATTGTTACAAGGTGTCCTGCTACCTTGGGCTGCCATCTGCCTTCTGGGCTGTCACTCATCTATTCTTTCCAGCCTTTGGAATCTCGTTGGAAGCCTCTCCTTTAATCACGTGATGGCAATAGATCAGCTAGCAAACTGGTCACATGTTCACGAGGTCTTCTCTGCCTTCTCCCCTTTAGATTTTAGGCACCACTTTATCCTTCTTAAGTTACACTCAACTCTTCTGTTCCACTTTGTTGGCAGTCACCTTTCCCTCCTATCTCAGTGGGCTGTGGTTCAGCCTCTGCAGGGGTAGGAGCACCAGCTTTGAAATTAGATCTGGTTCATATATGTGTTGACACGTACTGGAAGCCTCAGTTTACCTGTCTGTAAAGTGGAAACAGTAATACCAATGTCATAGAACTACCATGCAGGTTAAATGCTCTGCTGTCTAGAAAGTGTACAGTCTGGTGCATGGAATGGAGAAGGTGTTTGATACCTGGTGGTTGTGTAATTATTATTTAATTATTAGGCAGTTATCATTTGTTCAGTTGCAGGTAGGTAGTCATCATGTTTGGTTCTCTTAGGAAGTCTTCCCAGGGACACTTAAGATTTTGCCCAGTCTGGATGTGGGTGTTCTTTCCTCCCTTACAACAGGAAAGCGACCTTACGTAGTGTTTCTGTTATTTTCTTTATACTCACAGATTCTTGGGAGGATAGGATCATCAAAATACCGTCTGATGGTCATGTTAAGTACCTTAGTTTGAGGCAGGTTATCATTTAAGAACAGTTTGCATCTTCTTTGGCTGCGTATGTCCTAAGAGGCTCCCTGAGAATGCAACACGATGTCCAGACGTCTGTGGGCAGAATTCCAGAGCTTCTGAAAGATGAGCCTGTCCTGTGGCTGATGAACAAGGTATGAAGACACTAAATCCCCCTGAGCGAGTCTAGCAGGGCCTTGCCCCTGACTGGCCTTTCTGGAAAGATGGGATGAGTTCGCTCAGAAAAAAAGGGATTGGGGGTGTTTTCAAGGAAGAGTCTTCCTTGTCAGAAATTAGACAGTGAGAGATCTGGGGTTTTCTGTTGATTTTCCCAGTTGTTCTCACAGCCCAAGACACATGGTTTGGCCATGATGTCATCTGACATGGATAGACATGCCACAGCCAGAAGCTGTCAAGCAGGTCCTGGGTTATGATGGAGGGTGGGAGGGATGTGCAGTTTGAAGGCTACGTGAGTAATGTTTTCCAGTAGGGTATTATCACCCGTCCCATCACTGATGGAGGGGATAGAATTGAACTCCTTAAAATACTCAAAACCAGCTTTTCTGTATCGTCCCCAAAGACCCTGATTTTCCAAGTTAAAATCCTGTATTTAGCAGTCTTGTCTTTTGTCATGCTAGGAAGTATTTTCAGATCATCCAGTTGAATGTAGATGATGAATTTCAGTCATTTGTCTATTAATTCATTCAATCAATGGATCGTTCAGTCATTTGGTCTGTGGTTCAGTTGGTCATTTGGTCTCATTCCATTGGTCCATTGATTTTTCAGTCTTTCAGTCATTCAACAAACAGCCACTGCAGAACTCTGTATCAAGAGCTCTGTGGGTGTGGGGCATCCCACAGTGATTAAAAAAAAAATTAACAGGATCTTCTGCTGGGAAAGGCAGACGTTAAACAAGAAATTAAAGCCAAAGGTGATGAATGAGGAGCACTGTGATAGGAAAAGCAAGGGCCCTGAGGGAAAGGATGACCAGTTTGGCTGGATATTACAGTTCTCTGTCATCTAAAACATCAGATTCCCGTGACTTAACTTCCAGGGTATCTAAATAAATAACTCCACACAGCCCTCCACTAGAAAGAATTAGAGCTCACATTTGTGAAGCCTTTGATATGTGGTCAGGCCCTGAACTAAGATGAACTAAGATGAACAAAGATGGTCATAGTTAATCCTCGCAATAACTATAGGTTAGGGACTCTTAAGTATCCCCATTTCACAGATGAAGAAGCTGAGGCTCAAAGAGCATTAGCAACTTGTCTGTAGTTGCAAAGAGTGAAGTGGCAGAGCCAGGATTGAACCTTGTTCTCTCTGCTTCCAGAGCACGTGGTGCTAACCACAGATGCTTTTTTCCTACTCGTGCCCAGTAACTGGGAATCCTGTAACAAAGGGAGAGAACCCAGGGCAAAGAGAACCTCAAAGAGAACCCAAGGCAAAGAGGACCCTTCCTAGCTTACTTCTAAAGAGCCAAGTGCTCTGCAGTGAGGCTAGCAGCCCATGGAAATAAGAGCAAGGACTTGGGGTGACAAGTCAGAGAACATCTTGGGGTGAGCTGTGTTCCTGCATCCCAGAGAACCTGAGAAGTCTTTACAGGAAGCTGTTTGTAACAGCAGAAAGACCTTAGGCAATCCAGCCCAGAAATAAATCAATCTTATGCTCACGCATGCATTTTAAATGTAGCTAGAGTAATACAAACTGAATCAAGAACCTACTGCCCACATGACATCTTTATTTGGTTGTAAAACACTCTATTACACACACTTGTTTGTTTTTTCGATGATCAGAAAAAGAAAGTCAGTCAGTCATTTCTGCAGAAATAAGTCCTATGTTTCAAAAGAAAATAGTTTTCTTAGAGAACACAGCCTTCTTTCTATTTTTTCCCCATTCCTATGTCCCCTCCTCCCATTCAGTAATATGTATCTCCTGTCCAGATGTTAGATGACTTTGAACTAATTTGGAAGTCTTCGTGCTTAATTTAGAAGTGATTCACATACACACTGAGTAGTATCTGAGTTTGGCCAGAGATAGAGATAGTTGTGGTGATGTGATTCAGGCTTGCCAGTGAGAGGTCAGCCTTCTATCACTTGAGATGTGACTGAATCACTATGGTGACTCAGCTTGAGTCTCTACAACTGTGAACATAATGGTGAGCCTGCTCAGCAGCTTCTTTTAGTGTCCGCCACGTGGTATGAGTTGATTCTCTGCTAATGGGCACATGTTCTCAATGGAGATGTGAGTGGGTCATGTTTCCTCATCTCTCTCTGTCCATTTGGCTTGGTATCTGCAGGTACCACAGGCTTCGTTCATCCATCATTCCTTCCCCAAAGAGATTCTTTTACCTGATGTCTTACTATCCTTAAAGACTGTGTGTGCTCAGTCATGTCCAACTCTTTGAGACCCCATGGACTGTAGCCTGCCAGGCTCCTGTGACCGTGGGATTTTCCAGGCAAGAATGCCGGAGTGGATTGCCATATCATTCTGCACGGGATCTTCCCAGCTCAGGGGTCAAACCTGTGTCTCCTGCATTGGCAGACAGATTCTTTACACAGAACTACCGGGGAAGCCACATCATTAGAAACCGCTTCACCATTAAAGAGGAATAAATTAGGAGTTGGGGATTAACAGGTACACACTATTGTATATGAAACAGATAAAGACCTTTGGTATAGCACAGAACTATATGTAGTATCTTGTAATAGCCTATAATGGAGAAGAATCTGAAAAAGAATATATGTATATAAATGGCCACCCACTCCAGTATTCTTGTCTGGGAAATCCCATGGACGAAGGAGCCTATAGTCCACGGGGTCACAAGAGTCAGACACAATTTAGAAACTAAACAACAAATATATATACACACACACACATATTCACACACATATATACATACACACACATGTTTATAGGTATATACACACACATATATAACTGAATCACTTTGCTATACCACTGAAACTAACACATAAATCAGCTAAACTTTAAAAAAAAAAAAAAAGACAATTCCTTCCTTTCCAGAGTCGCAAACAGTGAGCATCAGAATCCAACTAGTCGGCCTGAACGCCATCTAACTACAATGGTACTGTCTCTGCTAGCGCAGTATTATGACTGTTACCACCATCTGCACTCCTGTTAGTACCAGCAGGTAATACAGTGTAACACTTACGAGTTACAGCCGCTGGTTGAATTCTTTATATGCTGTGTCTCTATTCATCCTTGTACCATTCACATTCAGAGGGTGCTATTTGGATCCCCCCTCTTCTACTGAAGAAGCAAAATGCAGGGTCAGATAAGCAAAGGAATTCACCTGAGTGTTAGCCATGGGTCAACGGCAGAGGTATTTTGTAAACCCGATTAACTTGACACTGTACTGTAACCGCCTCATCGGTGTTTTCCACCTTCCTGATCTTTTTCACCACCTCATATCCAGTCACCTCTGTGCTGTTGTTTACGTGATACTGGTGGCTTGGCACTCACCATGCTCAGAGGAACAAGGCGGCAAGAGCAGCAGAATCATTTCCAGAGGTCACAACTTTTAACCTACTGATACTTCAGCTACAGTCTGCCTCATCCATCAAAGAAGATCCCCGGAAGGAAAGCAGAAACCTGGATTAGCACGGATTCTGCAGGAAGAGCTTGTTGAGCCTCTCTGTGATACTTTTCTTATCAATATCCGGGCAAGAGAGCCATTCTCAAAGTACTTTCTTTTTGCCTCATAGACTTTTTTCCCCTTATCACACTATTATTACAATTTTGCTTCCTCTCCTGAGGATTTTAGCTTGTTCTTTGTAGGAATAGTCTAAGGTCATCTAAAAGGTTTTGTGCAAACTGTGTTTCCCTGGATTGGTTGACTCTGATCTCCACTCAGGAGGACCTGATGGTGTGTTTGGACACTGGAAAGCATTCCATGGCTTCTAATTTCAAGGTGGAGGGGTTACTCCCACAGGCAAGAGTGGCTCCTGTCCTGGGGACTCCACCCTGGCTTCCTGGTCACCCAGTCCTTCCAGGCCAGGTTTAGGTTCCTTGGGCCCCAGAACTCCCTGCTCGAAGGAGCTTAATCCCATTTTCAGAGCAGAGCAGGTCTCTCCTCTGGGGCCATTCTCCTCCATGGAGAATGGTGGAGGGAACCAGGAGGTGGCTGCTTATGGGGTATGGATTGAGTTTGAGAATCTGCACATGTGTGAGTTAAGACAGCTTAGAGTGTGGGGTGGAAAAGGAAGATGGAAACATACTAGAAGCCAGAGGGAAATCTAAGAGTTTGGAATCCAAACCTAGCCTTCCAGGTAGTTTTACAGACATTTATCATGGTAGGAAGATAAACCATATTTTTATTGAACAGTGTGTTATCTGGGTTTATAACTTCTGTATATTCAGACATATACTATGTAAGCCTCTGCTGGTACCCTTTCCCCTGGGTTCTTCAAATATTAGGAATAGGCCTTTAGCTACCACTAGGGTGATCATTTGTTCTATTTTATCTGGGATAAAGGGGTTTCCCAGAATGCCAGATTGAAACTGCTAATGGAGAAAGACCTAGGCAAAAAGTGAATTGATCTCTTGAGAAACTCACTATCTGTAATATACTGACTGTTCTTGGTTTGTTTAACTAAACAAAACTCAAGACTTCTTCTTTTTGGGGCTAGAAAGAGCTTCTATTTACATTTTCATCATAATAGCACACTAGAAATTCCATTTAATGATAGACCTGTTCACAGAGTCAGGAGAAAATTAAAGGTCATTTAACCACAGGCAGGCCTCCTGTCTCCAGGCAGGATGCTGCCATTAGCCGTGGCCTTCGTAAAATTGCCACCCAAATCATCAAGAAGTGTTCAGTGACCGCTAAAAGAAGAAACGTCATAAGAAGGAAATCAAAATAGGTTTTTTATATCTGGGATGGTCTTATTTTCTCCACGAACAAGGAGACTGGACTGGTTCCACCAGCATCATTCCTATCCCATTTCTGACTGTGATGTCTAAAATGACTCCATGCCAGAGAGAGCCTACAGGTAACCAAGGACTGTGGACATATTGGGGGTATTTGGCGCCTGAAAGAAGACTAGATGGGAGCATCTTTAACCAGACAACTCTCTAGGTGGTATTGAGAGGTAGACGAAGCTCATCTTTACTCAGATTGCTGCTTCTACTTTTCCTGAGTTCCTGGGAATAAGACATCCTTTCATTTATTGAATGAGGCCAATAGGGGTAGCTTTCCAAGCAAGGGGAACTGCAAGAGCCAAGGCTCTGCAGCAGGAACATACTTACTTGAAAATCTAAAAGCAGACGAGAGGGGTGGGCTGGCAGAGGGGAACTATGGGGCAAGATGGGATCTTAGGGGCGGGGAGGGGCCAGGTCACCTAGGAGCTAAGAGCTGCAGTAAATGTGTCAGATTTTAACAAGGGTGGTGGAAGCACAGCGTGGTAGGCTGAATTGTGAGTCCCCCAAAGAGATCCACATCCTGTCCCTGGAATCTGTCGCAGACAGAAAGGGGCTTTGCAGATGTGGCGAAGTTAAGGATCTTCAGGTGGGAAGATGACCCTGGATTGTCTGGGTAGGCCCTGAGTGCAACTCCACGTCTCCTTGAGGAGGTGGAGGCAGAGGGAGCATTGTCACAGGAGAAGAGAAGCAGTGTGGTCGATCAGGGAGTGGTGGAGTGATGGAGTCACAAACAGGGAGTGCTGACAGCCTGCTGAGGCTGGAAGAGGCAATGAGCAGATTCTCCTCTGGAGCGCCTGGAGGGAGCCACGATGACTGCAGCCCAGGAACACCGGTTTGGACTTCCAGCCTTCAGAACTGTGGGGCAGGAGAGTTTTTCTATAAACCACCATGTTTATGGTGATCTGTTACAACAGCCAAAGGAAGTGGATACAGTTACTGCTTAACTTTAGGCTGGAGTGTGATTTGATGGGTTTTGCATCTTTCGGTGACCACGTTGAGAGCTTTGTGGAGCAGAGAGCAGAGGCAGGCAGAAGTGGAAGCAGAGAGACCAGCATCAGAGTTCCCGAGTGATGCTGACGCTGCTGGCCTCTGGACCACACTTGAAATAGCATGATGTAGGGGTCACTCTCCAATCTGTAAGCCCCACATGTTAAGGATGAGCCTGACTCCAGTTTGGATGTGAAGCTGCGTGTAGCAGAAACAAAGGTAGCTGGACGCATGATGAGCCCTGTTGTGCAAGGGCCCAGCTGTGATGGGGGTGCCACCCCTTCTCTTCCGAAAACCAGGGGCACTCGGTGTTCTCTCCTGCTGAGCTCACAGAGGCTCCTTGCCAAACCCAACAGGGACCAGCTTCCTGGACTGGGCTGTGAGGCTGAGGTCTGCCAGGCTCACCCCTTCCAGAAGAGCCAGGGCCAGACGACTGCCTCAGCCTGGTGCTGTCCGTCTTGCCTGGGGCCCCGTGAGGGCTGGCTCGCGGTCCTCAGCTTACTGTTTGTCATGCACAGTCCTGGCCATGCTTCCTCCTTACTTCAGACCCTGCCCTGCTCACTGGTTTCCCCGTAGTTCCACTCCTATCTCCAGCCTCTACAACCCCGCCGGATATCAACCCCTCGCTTCCTCTGTTCACTTCTTCTTCTCTCTAGGCCTGAGGGGTCACAGTTTAACTCAGAAGCCATCCTCATACGATGGAGAAGGATATCTGTGGTGATGAGAGAGAGGAGCAGGATCTGGGCCTGAAGAGAGACAGTGCAAACTGGTGGCTAAGAGGGTAGATTTATCTCAGTATAAATCCCAGCTTGGTTGTACCTCATCTGGGTGACTTGGGACATTGGTGGGACCTGAGTTTTCCAATCAATAAAATAGGGGAAATAAAACTTGATTCTCAGGGTTGTTGTTGTAAACAGTCAATGAGCTGATGCACTTTTAAAATTAAAAGGCTTTATTCTGCAAGGGGCACGTTATAACGGCAGTTCAGATTAGCTACTGCTGTTTGTCCTTCCCTCTTCTCTCCTAACCTGGCTATCATCGCCCCTTCTCTCCTGGCTCTTAGAATCTTGAGCCTTTAGTTGAGGTACAATCCTCAGCATGTCCTCCAGGTGAAATTCCAGAGGTAGGAAGAATTGATTGTATTCCAGAGACCATTTTTTTTTTTTTAAATTGCCCCGTGGGCATGGTTTGGGGCTACCCACTCCCCTGGGCTGGCCACAGCCCTTTAAAAGGAAATGAAGGGAAGTACTGACAATTCCGGCCATTAGTCCAGACTTGAAACAAACAGGAATCTCTAGGTCCAAACATTTCCCCTGTACAGCTTTGTTTACCTTAGAGACCAACAGCAACACAATTAGGTTTCAATGTCAGCAACAAGGAAAGGTTTGCGGTCAAGGGCAGTGGAAGTCTTTTAAAAATCTAGTGTCTGGGACCAGAGTTAATGCCTTCCTTCCTAGATGGGGAGGTGGAGACATTTCAGGGTTGCCCCATCATATTAAATAATGAGGAGGTGACATTAGGTTTGATGTATGGTCTTCCCTAGATGTTTGGAAGAGACTCTCTGAATCAGTGCAGTTGAGGCCCCAAGATGAGCGTTGGCTGGAGCCCTGCCTCCTCCACGGCCAGCCAGAGTACACATTGTTGTCCATGGGCCACTGATGGAGAAGAAATAGAGGCTTTGGCTGGGTTTCATTCACCTACATGCATCACCAGATGTTCCTCAAGTACCTGGTACACATCAGTGGCTGGTGGAGAGGTGGTGGTACAGCTGTGAAGGAAATGCAGAAATCCTGGGCTTCACGGAGCCTGCCTTTGGTACATGTTTAAGTCTTAGAAAATATCTGTTTGCTTCAGCCTGAATTCAGAGACATCAAGGATTTCAGAACCTGGGTTTGGTTGGGAGAGCAAAGATTATCTCGTCTATTGGTGCCTTATCTTTCTTAGGGTCTCTTGAGCTGCACCCCACAGGCCTACAAACCCTGTACTTGACCATCTTCAGGAGCAAAGAAAGAGTCAGAGTCAGCAACAGAGGCATCCACGGTTTAATGGATGGGGGAGCTTACATGCCTGAAGCAAGGTCCCATAGCGACACTGCTGTGCGGTGGAGAGCAGGCAGGATGTGGTGCCAGTCTTTGCTCTGGTGTCAGGGAGGGGAAGGTTACCAGTTATAAGGGGAATTGATGTCAGGTTGGCTCATAGGTTACCAAGGAAATGAGCAGAGGAGCATACCCCTCAGCATCCCTTTGTTAAGCCATCATGGTGACTAACCTTAGACCAGTCACTAGCCTGGGGCAAGCATGTAGGAATGTCAGTCAGGTGAGTCGGGTATAAGTGAGGCAGGCACTGGTCCAGCAGGCGATGTTCAGAGAGCCAGAGAATGGCCATCTTGAGTTGCATACTTCTATGAGAATATTAAGGAGCTGTGAGCCTGCGTTCCAGTCTTGAAAACTTCTGTCTTCAGTTTCAGAAAGTTTTTATTCCATCCTCTCTTCCTCCCCAACTTCCAGCTTCTGATCTGGTTCCACCAGAACATTCCTCAGCATCTTTGCTAAGAGGGGCTTAGCACAAAGTGTGTGTGTGTGTGTGTGTGTGTGTATTTTTTTTTTTTTTAAGACATGGGAACTTGCCGCCTTTCCAGGCAGCTCATTTCATTTTAGAACTGTGTAGACCATGAACCAGTTTCTTCTTTCACCATGTTCTCTGCCTCCAAGCCCTGAGACTGAGCTGCTGCTGCTGCTGCTAAGTCGCTTCAGTCGTGTCTGACTTTGTGCGACCCCAGAGACGGCAGCCCACCAGGCTCCCCCTCCCTGGGATTTTCCAGGCAAGAACACTGGAGTGGGGTGCCATTGCCTTCTCCCCCGAGACTGAGATCTGCCACCTTAATCACCAGTGTCCTGATTTTTACTTCTACTAACCCTTCTGGGATTGGGGGCTTTTATGGGCTTGACTACTGTCATTTTCCCTGAAAGGGAAAGACTCCAGTAACGTTTCTTCTCCTAGTCTCTCCATAAAGATACTGGCCTGGGATAGGCCTCCTTAATCTCCTCCACCCTCTGTTTACCTTCTTATCTGAAAATATGACTGGATTTGCAGATTAGCCAAAGGAAACAGAGACATGTTTTTAAGGCTGGCGACTTGCTTTTTAAGCCTGCCGGTATTTATAAAAGCTTAAATGACTTCTCTGTTCCTTGTGTTGTGTGGGAGGAAAAACTCTTACCTACAGCAGGCTGGGAGAGCGGTGTCAACAAGCTCCCCCAGCCCCCCTCCACCTCTTTCCTGCTGAAAGCCAGTTTTCTTTTTAACCCAATGTCCAGGCTGGGTGAAATCCTTCAAAAGGAGAGAGCCAGAGACTCAACTAGGAGAGTTCTTTCAGAAGGGAAAGTAGTGCAGGCAGGTCACAGCCCTTTAAAAGTGTTTTTACCCAAAAAAATGTCAGCTGAAGATTTTGAAAGTAACTGGGTCTCATCATCTACTGGACAAGAGCTGGGTGGTGTTCAAAAGCACCAGGCCCAGCAGAGTGGAAAGGCTGCATTGATTCATAGAGTCGGTGGAGCCGTGAGGCAGAGGGAGTTGGAGTGGAAGGAATTTTATTTTCTTTAGCTCACTTGAAGCTGTTTTCCAGCCACATGCACACCATGAGCGTGCGCCAACCACCACCCCACAGAGGATGCCTGTGTGCTGGGTCCCCACGGCGTCCCCGCTGGAAGGGACCATTGTCATCCTTGCCATCGGTCCTCGGCATCTCAGGATTGGACTAACAGTGATTCTGAGTTCATGAAACATGCGAAAGCTTACACATTTTAACAATGCAGGGACCACTCATGGCCTGAACTTAAAGAAGCGCAGACACTAACTCGCACCTCATCGCGGGAGTCCCTTCTCCTGGCACCTGGGATGCCCCTTGGAGACAACCATTGTTTTGAACCCCATTCCCACCACCCTGAGCTTTGTCTGTTTATACAATTGTGTGGCCTCTATGTACATTCATATATATATACACACAAATGAGTATTTCATTTTAGTTTCTTTTCCTTTGTATCACAGGCTCTCACACGCTGTATAACGTGAGGGGCTTGGTGTTTCCACGTGATACCTGGCTGAGGTCATCTGTATTGCGCCCTTCTCCTGGTGTATCCATAGTGATGGCCGTAGCAGATCCCACCGGGGGAGTATCCACGGCTGATTCTTTCACTCATGTGCTCCTAGGTTTTGGGTGATCACCAGACTTTTGTTCTTGTTAACAGTGTGGCCTTTGAACATTCTGCTGTGTCTCGGTTTTCCAAAGTGGCCCTGTCCATTTACACACTTATCAGCAACGTAGGAGAATCTCATTATTATTCTGTGAGCTGGGGTTTCTGGTAGCTACTGACAAGAAACCAAGCTGTGTGTTTTTCACATACAAACCTGGCCGTGCTGTGAGAACTTTTTGAACATTTTTTTTTTAATTGGAGTGGAGTTGCTTTACCCGAACTTGGGCAAACTCCGGGAGTTAATGAAGGACAAGGAGACCTGGCATGCTACAGTCCATGGCGTCGCAGAGAGTCGGACACGACTAAGCGACTAAACGGCAGCATGGTTGCTTTACAGTGTTGTGTTAGTTTCTACTGTACAGCAAAGTAAAGCAACTGTATGTTACATATATTCCATCTTTAGGTCATGACAGAGCACTGAGGAGAGTTTCCCTGAGCTATACGGGGGCTCTACATAGTATCAGTAGCATATGTGTGTGTGTGAGTCCCAATCTCCGAATTCACCCCCCCACCCCCCTACCCCTCTAGTATGCAAACCTGTGTTCTCTTCACCTGTGTCTCTGTTTCTGTTTACACAAGGAGAACTTGAGTTTGCCTCTCATTTGGCAGAAGGGGCTCACAGAATCAGGACTCAGACTTCCCGTGCACCATCTCCCCCTACCCCCGAACCCCCCCACCCTCCCCTTCACCATCCCCACCCGCCATCCACCAGAGCTGCACTGGCAGGCGAGGAGGACTCTCCTCTGGCAGCTTCCCTACAGGCCTCGGACTCCCTCTCAGTGGCCAGACTGAGCTTCAGGTCCTGATCCAGTTCTTGTAGTTGGCACCACGGAATATGCCAGTAGATGAGACCTGGCTCCATCAGGTGCCCTTGGAACTGAGAGTGGATTCTCCACTCCCAGACTCCGGGAACCCAAGTGGGAGATGGTCATTCCCCTCCAAGAAAATGAGACTGATGCTCCCAGGAGAGAGGAACGATGCTAGGCAGGCAAAACCAAACCAAATCTAAAAGGCAAGTTTTTAGAAATAAAAATGGTTCCATTTATTATCATATGAGCTCAGGCAGGGAGCCCCTAACATGTCCATGTGGAAACCTCCTGTATGTCTCTCCGAGCTCATAAAAACCTGGGATTAACGAGGGAAAAACAGTTCTAGAACCTGGATCTTTGTGTTTCTTCCAGTTTATCTCTTTTATCTCCATTTTTGGATATTTTCAGGCTGGGAAATGTGACCCTTTGGAATACATTTTTAATATTGTTTCTCATCCAAGAAGGCCCTTGCTATTATAGCTGCTCATGCAAATCTACGGCTGTCATTGTTTTCATTCTTGCAGTTGCCAAAGGTGAGTTCCAGAGACTGGGTCAGGACATTTGCGAGAGAGGGTAAAGTTCATTCCCAAAATATTATTGAAGCTTCAGGGTTGCCATAGTTGCAGATGTTAGCAAGGTTACATGTCTCTAAGAGGTCTG
Source organism: Bubalus kerabau (assembly GCF_029407905.1). Classification (NCBI taxonomy): domain Eukaryota; kingdom Metazoa; phylum Chordata; class Mammalia; order Artiodactyla; family Bovidae; genus Bubalus; species Bubalus kerabau. The sequence goes on from NC_073643.1 coordinate 19,709,011, forward strand.
GGGTGTCTCTTGTGGCTTTGAGAAATCTACATTCTTTAGAGAATTCTTTTCCCGACTTAAACCATTTCTCAATGGGCAGGGCTGGACCATAACAAACAGACACCCACAACCCAAGGAACAGGCACCTGATTAGGGATTCAGACTTGCAGTAAGACTCGTGTCCAGATCCTGGCTCTACCCCTTTTTAGCTGTGTGATCTTAGATAAGTTGCTTAACCTCTCTGAGCTTTACCTTTTCATCTGTCAAATGAGGCTAACACTGGTGTTGAGAAGACTAGATGAGACCGTGTATGTTAAACTTAGGTCAGGGAGAGAACAGACCCTGTCTTTGTTCTTAAGAAGTTAATAGTAAAATGATTATTAGTACAGTAGACAAGTCCCTGTAGTGTGTTACAGCAGGAATGCCGGTGCTGGCTTCTAGCTCAGTCTGGATCCAGCCCTGGCTAGCCACTTAACAGCTATGCGACCTTACCTCCCTGAGTTTTATTTACCATTCTTGTTTGTAAAATGAGGGTGAGGATACCACCTCACGGGATGAGGATGTGAGTTAAAGCAGTTTCCGTAAACCACTTGGTGTGATGCCCGGCACAAAGCAAGTGCTCAGCCAGCAGTGTTACCCTTCCCCTTTTCTTTCTGAGACACTGGAGCCAGCCCCTGTCCCTGCAGTGAGAGCAGGGTGGCTAATGTTATAGCACAAACCAGCTGAATTCAGTGGGGCTGAGAAGAGAGAGTGTTCACAGCCTGCCTCAGACACTGGCAGTCCAGTGTGGAGAACTGCCAGATCCCCACCTCTGGGTACTCAGGGAGTGCTCATTATGTTACTTCCCCTTTTACAGGGTTTAACTTATAGAACAACTGCCATTGCTGTGTGCGTGGCAAACATCATTCGAGACATGGGGAAGCATGGTCCGATGACCAGGGGGAACCTCGGCTGTTTGTGTGTGGGCAGGGCTGTCCCCTGGTAGCTAGCCGGTTACACATGCGGCCTGAGGGCAAAGAACCGTGTGGCACTTTACTGCTATGACCCCAACTGGAGAATGCTTTGGGAACAATTAATTGTGGTGTAAGAATCTGGGTGGGAGTGCTTGGCTTCCAGAGTGAATAATTCTCTGAAGACAAACCATCCCAGGCTGCCTCCTGCCAAGAGAACACTGTTTCTCGTTCTGGCACTGCTGTAGCCAGGCTCGCTGAGCAGGAGCCGGATGACAGGCAGGTCCGATCAGAAGCAGGAATACACAGGAATGGATTTGCCCGGAGCTGGGAGACTTACAGATTCCCTTTGGGGGCCCTCGGCAGTGGGACATAGTGAGGATATACACTGATGCTTGTTGCTGGTCGCCTTTTTCTCTCCCTAACCTTCTGTCTCTTTTCTGTTTAAACTCATTCCTGTCTTCCCTTCCAATATGTTTCCAACTCTGCCTTCTGTGTCTTTCTCATCGTCTGACCCAACAGTGTCTTGCAGGGCAGCCCCGCTCACAGTCAGCTTGAGAGAAGTGGAGAGCTCTCCATCTGCCCAAGTGATCCCCTTAAAATGTATTACCCAATGTCTCCTTGCAAGGGCCTGAAAGTCTTACTCGGCCACGTGACACTGGAATTTCAGAAGGTCCGTATTGTAGGAAAAATTGATTAACCAGGAGATTAGTACCAAAATCCACTGATGCCCAATGTGCTGTTCAGCTATTGCTGGATAACAAATAATCCCAGAATCTTAGAACAAGGAGTGTTTCGCTCATAGCTCTGTGCATTGACTTAGGTTGTACTGGGCTGGCTTTGTTCCACAGGGCTTCATTCTGGGGCTTAGTGGAGGAGTCTGCGTGTCCCCGGGGGAACCCATTTCATGGGGATGGCAAATGTCAGTGGATAAGCGTAACTGCACAAGCACATCTCAAGCTGCTACTTGTATTTAATCTGCTAACATCCTGTTGGCCAAATCAAGTCACATGACCAAACCCAAGGAGAAGGGAAAGGGTCATACAACTTGCCTAATTGTGGAGGAACTTCACGGCTGCATGGCAAGGGGCACAAAATGCAGGGAGAAGTGAAGAATTGAGGCTGATAATTCAGTTTGTGACTGCCAATAACACCTGAGTGTGAATTAGGTAGCTTAGGCCAAGAAGAGCAGGAGAACCTGGCAGGTAGGTCTCATACAGTTCTATGAGGGGAGGTGAGAAGAACATAAATAAAGCCTGTTTGTCCTCGAGATGTGGCAGAGATTTGGGGCCTGAGGACAATGTGAGGCCATTGGATAACTAGGAGCTGTGTTCTCAAACTTCAGCGTGTATTAACCTGGAGAGCTTGTTAACACAGACCTTTACACTGTCCTTCCAGAATTTCTGGGAGCACAGAGTTTGTACTTTCAACAAATTCCTAGGTAATGTTTATGCTCTTCATTCAGGAGCTACATTGTGAGAGCCACTGCCCAATGGATATGGATATGGCTGATGGCCTTTCCTCTCCCCCTGGATTCCATGCCAGTTCTGTTTCCTTCATTCCCACTCATCTCGCTCTTGATTCTGTGCCCCCTTTTCTTACCCGAGTGCTGTCCAATCCTTCTCCTTCTCCCTAACTCCTTGACATGTGTTCCCCTTTTCCTTTCCCCTGAAGACACTAGAACCCAGTGTGTGTGTAGCTGGAGTGTGCCTGCCACACACACCAGACAAAGCTTGGCAGCTGAGTCACAACCACCTGGAGGAAAACACTCCATGTTTTGGATGGAGATAACTATTCAATACAGAGATAATAAATATCCCAAGGAGTATATAGGTCCCTTGGTTCTGTGATGACAGTTTTTTTTTGCATCTGTGCTACATCATGTATTTGTACTTTCTCTTCAAAAATATGTGTTTGGTGCCTGGTGTCGGCCATCACAAGGCACTTGGCTATAATGACTTCTGAGGGATGAAGATGGTCCCCATGGGACCATAACAAATGTGTCATGAAACTTACCTGGGATTTTGGGAAGTGGTTGGACCTCAACCCAATTCACGCTCACAACCCAACTCACCAGCACCATCATTAACTCCCAAGGAGCCCAGCTCAACCTCCTGGGCTGAAGTGCATAGTGGCCAAGATGACGGTTGCTTCAGCATGTCCTTCCGCTCTTGTCTGAACAAGTCAGTGATCTAGAGATGTTAATAGCTGGTCCTCAGAAAAAAACAGAAAGATAGAAGAGGAGGCAGCTACTATGCAGGAGCCTACCAGTGGCTCCTTAATGGCTATGCACCCCTTTATAACTGGGGCCTGGGTCACACACAACAAAAAATTCTCTTTCTTCTTTTTCCTGTAGACCTCAGGGTCTCAGTCTGCTATGTCCTTGGCCATAACACACATCATCCTTTGGGACTTTCTGGCTCCCAGGCCTGGCTGGGGGTGGAGCAGTTCTCTTTCTTTCTCCTGCTGCTCCAGAACACATTCCCAAAAGGACATTAAAGTCAGTTTAATGCTGACTACCAGAGGACATCACAGTCATGTTGGCCAGTGGTTTACAGATTTTGTCTCTGAAATAGTAAATAAAAGCATCATGTTCTTTATTTTCTTGGTTGCAGGCCCTATAAATTCTGACTGCTTTCAGTTTGGCTTGAGTGCAGAAGGCACCTTTAGTGGAGGTGACTTTGTTTCTGTAAATGATTGAATGACTTGAGTCTTCTCAGTATTAGTTTTCTACTGCTGTGAAACCATTTACCACAAATTCAGTCATTTAGGACAAGACAGTTGTTGATTACCTCAAAGTTACTGTGGGTTTGATGTCCCAGCACCGCTTAGCTGGTTCCGCTCTCAGTCTCACCTGCCAGCTGTCCAGGCGTCAGCCAGGGCTGTGGGCTCATCAGGTCAACTGTGGAAAGAATCACCTGTGAGCTCCCTTGGGTAGTTGGCAGACCCCATCTACTGGGGTTGTAGTACCGAGATCCCTGTTTTCCCTCTGGCTGTCACTGGAGGAGCTCTCTCAGCTCCTGACCACTCTCAGGACCCTTTGCCACCTGGCCCTGACCATCGTCTGTCTCACAACACGACGGCCAACAGCAGAGGGCAGACTTCTTTCACTCTGGTTGGCCAAGGCAGAGTCTCACATGATGCTGTGTACGGGTGAAAGCCCACTGTCCCTGCAGGTTTTGTTTTCATCATGTGTTTTTAGTTCATTCAACAAATGAACTAATAGCATTTTTTTAATGTTTTTAAAAAATTTTTATTGGAGTATAGTTGCTTTCCAATGTTGTGTTTCTGCTGTACAGCAAAGTGAATCAGTTATGTGTATACAGGTATCCCCCCTTGTTTGGATTTCCTGTCCATTTGGGTCACCGCAGAGCATGGAGTAGAGTTCCCCATGCTGTACAGCAGGTTCTCATTAGTTATTTATTTTATACATAGTATCAATAATGTGTGCATGTCAATCTCAATCTTCCAATGCATCCCATCCACCCCCATTCAACAAATACTGATGGAACACCTATCAGATCCTGGGCACCGTTTCAGGCACTGGGGAAACAGTTATGAACTTTACAGGGTCTCTGTTCTCATGCAGTTTTCATTTCAGTAGTGGAGAGAAACAGTAAACAAAAATGTATAAGTAAGTGACAAGTGCTGTGAAGGACATAAAACGTGGCTGGAACGTGCCAGAGGAATACTTTAAACGGGGGTAATGAAACAAGGTGTTATCCAGCAAGTGGTGTTTGAGTTGAGCCTTGAATGATGACAAGGAGCCACCCTTATCATCATTTGGAGAAAAAAAAACAAATTAAGGTAGGGAAAGAGCGAGTGCAAAAGGCCCTGTGGTTCAGAGGAACTTGACCTGTTTGAGCAGCTGAAAGGGAAAGCCCAATTGGCTAGAGCTGGAGGGACATGAAGTTGAGGATAATGGCTGTGGGCTGATCTTGTGGGGTCTACAGGGGTACGAGAAAGGTTTGGATTTGATTCTTGTGTGATGGGCAGCCACTGGAGGGCTTCAATAGGGATGTCATGTACTGTAATTTGTACTTGATGGTGTTCAGTGTGGTTGCTTTAAAGAGAACAGAGTTTAGGGCAGCAGACAAGGGAGACTGTAGGACCAGCCCATCTGGAGTCTACTGCAGTTTTCCAGGCAGTGAGACCATTAGCTTGGGCTGAGGTCGCAGCAGTGGACTTGGGAGAAGTGATGGGAGTTGGAATGTCTTTGTTGCTTCATTTACCTCTGAAACATGCGAGTTGAACACACTCTGGTCATTTAGTTGGTAACGACATTAGTCCTCAAATTGAAGATGATCAGTTTCTTCAGTTTCGTGAATGTTTGCACATTTCCCTGATGAGCTGAGGAGGTGATGGAGGCCTTTCCCACGTCCCACTCCAGCTGTCCCGTCGAAGGCTCCAGCATCCATTTTCAGCCACAGGAGGGCTTGCTCCAACATGGAGACTCACAAAGTAATTAGAACTTCACTGACTGAAGAATTCCACATGCTAGGCCCTTGTGCAAACTGACTTCTGCCCCTGTGGTGTGGCTGTGGGGCATCCATAAATATTTCCCCTCTGCTTCAAGGAAGAGAAGAGAAAGGGCCACTAAGTTCCCAGGGCAAAGGAGGGAAGCAGACTGTGCTGCAGCTTGAAGCCAGTGCTTCCTGTTAACGCAGAAACACAGTGTCCATTCATGGCCACGGACTCAGAGTCTAGAGTGAGAATGTCTGGGTAAAGTCCCTGTTCTGCTGCATCACTCTGAACTACTTGCTTAGCTTCCCTCTGCCTTGGTTATCTCATCAGTAAAGTGGGAGTATAATAAAACCAGTTTCATTGGATTTAACACATTCACACTTGTGAAGCACCGTTTCAGAGTAAAAGGAAATGCTATAAAGGTGTTAGCTAAATTAAAAGCAAGTCAGACATTGCTGTTGTCTTTAAGACCTTCAGGATATAGAAGGAGACTATTAAAAATGCAAGGTGATTTTTCTTCCTTTAATGTAAATGTCACTGTATTTATTATGGAAAAAAATGTGAGATTTGGTGTCAGATGGAATTGATTGAATCCCCAAACCCTGCCATTTACAGACTATGTGACCTTAGGTAAGTAACTTCACTTCAGAGCATTGTTTCCTTCACTGGAAAAAAAGAAAGGATAATTAGAGAGGTGTTCCAATAAATGGCTGATGACAAGCTCTTGGCTAATAAAGAGCTTCTGTTTGTAGTTGGCTGATTACTTTGGAGTAAATGCATCACGGGCAGTGGGCCTGAAGCTGTCTGTGTGATGGCACGAAGAGCAGAGGTGGTAGGAAATGTACATGGTCTGCTCTTGGGCCAGCGTGTCTGCTCCTGCTTCTGAATGAAAGCACTGCCTGCCATTTACTGATCGCTTAACATGCATGGGCTTCCCAGGTGGCTCAGATGGTAAAGAATCTGCCTGTCGTGCGGGAGAACTGGGTTTGATCCTTGGGTTGGGAAGAACCCCTGGAGAAGGAAATGGCAATCTACTCTGGTATTCTTGCCTTGAGAATCCTTGTGCGCAAAGGAGCCTGGCAGGCTGCAGTCCATGGAGGCACAAAGACTTGGACATGACCGAGTGACTGACACCAACATGCATGCAGATCAAAGCCGATATCAAGTGAAAGAGAATACTTCACTTCATCTTCAAAGCAGCTTCATGATGAAGGCATCACTGTGATCTTTGTTTTACAATAAATTCCATCAAGGCATAGATGGGTAACTTGCTCAAGGTTATACCCCTGGTAAGGATGCAAATTGCTCAGTTTAGTGCCTGGCCCCTGGGAAACACTCAAGAAGATATACACATTGATATTAATTGCTTCTGTGACCGAGGGAGAAATACTTAATAGTCGGTCATTTCTATAATGTTCCATTGGTTTTCATAAAATCACCCCCGATTGTCATACTTCTGAAGGAACTATAAGTTCATTCTTTCCATTGACAATGAGAGTGTGAGGCACAAAGAACTACTCTCTTAATTATTTATTGATAGACAAAAGCTGAAGATTTGACTTTGCTATATACTTGGTAGAAGGATTAGGGATGGAGAGAAGATGTGGATGCTAACTGAGTACCTACCAAGTGCTTGGTGCTTCAATGCATTAAATTGTCCTAGAGGTAGAAAGAATTATCCTTGCCCTGCTTCCCATCCAACAGATGAAGATACTAAGGCTCAGAGAAATGCAGTGACCTGCCCAGTTTTACATCACGATAAGTGTCTGTCCTGGGATTTGAACTCAAGCACATGAGCAAAACTTGGTTCTCTTTGCTGTACCATGCTGCTCATGCTTGGGCTCCCCTGTTGTGTGAACTTCGACGGGACTGTTTACTAGAACTCAAGTTGGAATGCTGTGAGATAAATAGAGCCTTGCCAGTTACAGAGCATCTTCTGGCAGCTGGCTCAGCCCTTCTCCCTCTGACCACCATTAGTAAGAGCAGGGCTCAGCGAATGTCACCGCCGGTGGCTAGAAAAACACAGGGGCCCTGCTGTGGGCCTCTGATAGTGTTTACATGAAACCGTTCCATCCATGCCCCTGTGGTGCCCCAAGCTCTGGCCGCTTGTTGAGGGAAAATATCAGCTAGTGCTCCATTTCTGGTTACCATCTGTACCCATTCCAAAAACGAGCGCTCCATTTTAGCTCATGACCAAGTCAACTTCGAGACTGCAGATCCACAGCCCTACTTGTCACGACTCACATTCATCTGTTTGCTTTGGGTCCAGAGCCAGTGTCCAGAGCGGTCCTGAATTTAAGTTCTTATCTTCATGGCCAGAGGGCTGAGTGGATGAGATTACATAAGAAGTACCATCGGAAACATAGACAAAAATATTACTGCTGTAGTATCTGGGGTTTTCTGACCCAACAAATTGAATGGGAAGGGTTTTTTCCTGCTTAAGAGGGGTTGCAAGCCCATGTATTTTTCAAGCATGACAGGGAACCCTAGAATGTCCCAGTGGAAAGGGTCTCCATTTCCCATATTCAATCATTCCATCACTCATCAGATGTTATTTGAGCATCTTCCGTGTTTCAGAAACTGTTGGGTGTCCAGATTAAAAGGTGAATGTGGCATGATGCTCATTAATATGAAGCTTCTGGTCTAGGTGGGGAGGAAGCTTCAGAAACAGTCCTATAAATACATCTAAAATTGCCACTGTGAAAAAAATTGTATGAAAGGGAAGAACATGGTCCTGTGAAAGCACTTAATAAAGGGTCTTCATGCAAACTCTGGGACCCTGGGCGGCTTCCCCAAGGAAGTGATATTTGAACATGGAAGATGGAAAATGATGGCTGAAATGGAGGGAAAACTCCAGGTAAGGGAATAGCATATGCAAGTTCTGGACGTTGAAGACAGCATGCTTGTCCAAGAGTAGAAAGAAGGGCAGAGTGGCTGGACCATTGAGATTAAGTGGGAAAGAGGGATAAGCTGAGACTGGGGAGCCAGGTGGGGAGGGACTTGTCTCTAGGTTAAGGATATTGCTCATCTCCCGAGAACCAGGGGAGGCATTGGAGGTTTCCAAGCCCCATGGTGATGTGATCGACGCTGTCCTTTCAGCAGAGCACCTGTGGACAGTAGTTGGAGGGAGGAATAGGTGGGTGCAATGTAGGGATGAAAGGTTCAGATACATCTTTTCAGGTGATGAGGGAGAGAATGATGGTGGCCTGACCTGAGACAGTGGTATTAGGTGAAGGGGAAAATGAAGACATTCCATTCCCAGGAAATTCAGGGAGCAGGTTGATAGAACTTGAAACATTTTTTTAGGAAGGAGGGCAAGGGGAAGAGGTACCAGAGGTAAATTCCAGATTTATAGTTTATGCGGATAGATGGATGTTAATCTCCTTTACCAATGTGGGAATATGTAAACTTTTTTCCAGGTGTGTGGAGTTCATTAGTTAGTTTAGGCCGAGGTGTGTGAAGGTAACAAATGACCCCAAAATCTCAGTGGCTTGCAAAAATGGAGGTGTATTTCTTGCTTATGCTCTTTGGCCACAGTGGTCAGCTGCATTTCCGTTGCATGTCCTCTTTGGGATCCAGGGTGTTAGGACAGAGGCTATTCACAGGACCAAGGGAAAAGAAGGCAAAACCAGTGTTCTTAAAGCTTTGGAGATGACACACCCCATGTCTTAGTTTTCAGACGACAAAGCAGGTCACATAGCCATGCTCGAGCATATAATCCTCCTACAGGCAGGGGTAGACGACACATGTTTGAACAGCATAAAAGTCTTCAGAAGGAAAATTAAAATTTCAACTTCATCATCTGTAAAACCTGGATGATGACGGTATTTACTTCATAGGATTCTTGTGATGATTGAATGAATTAATGCAGGGAGAGTGCTTAGAGAATGCACACAGCATACCCCATGTCTTAGACAGGAGAAAGAATCTGCCTTGGAGTCCTGTTTTTATATAGACCCACTCCACCTATCTCCCAGCTATGTGGTAAAAGTTAACTTCCACCTGAGAAACACACACTGGGCATATACTACGTGCTGAGCTGAGATTTGGATAGGAACACTTCTGGAAGTAGTTTGTGGGATAATAGGGCAAAAGCGTGTGCCAACAAATGTTAAACCCAGGGACCGTGCAGCAGTGCTAAGTCAGAGTGGTCAGCTCTGGGACTTCCATTTCTTCTTTGGTTGAGGAAACACGTCTGAAATTCCCAGGGTGTCTCAGAGATGGTGGTTCTTGACCTAGGTCTTGAAGCCTTGAATAGTTCATCAGATGGGCAGTGTGGAAAGGGAGTGGCGGAAAGAGGGAACGGTACATGCACTCACAGAGCCGCAGCTGCGTCATGTGTTTGTAAACTCTACACGGTGAGTGAGGAACGTCCACACCTGTCACTCCCTGGCCTGGGCTTCACCACGAGTGCCCGGGTGTCAGGGTGTGTCTGATGAACTGACTTCAACTTTTCAGCTAGCTGCCTGGCCCTTACTTTGTTCAGTGAATATTTGAGCTGAGGGTAGGGTGAGGAGGGGGAGTTAACTTCAGTTGGAGAACAGTTTTTTTTTTTTTTTTAATACTTATTTATTTGGCTGTGCCAGGTCTTAGCAGCGGCATGTGAGATCTAGCTCCCTGATTAGGGATTGAACCCAGGCCCCCTGCATTGGGAACGTGGAATCTTAGGCACTGGACCACCAGGGAAGTCATTGGAGAATAGTTTTGGTATCAAGAGGGGAAAGAGACAGTTGACAGTTATCATAGGGAAAGGAATTTTGAGAAAATATTTTTTAAGGGACATTTGGTGAAATGATGCATGGTCTTAATCCCCCTTTTTGGCCTTCTCTCCAGAGACCTTCAGTAAAATTCTGCTTTATGGTCTAACTGGTACAGATGGTGGATTTGTGTGTCTATGTATATGTGCATATGTGTGCATAAGCACATGTGTGTTTGAGAGAAGGTGATATGTTGACCTTGACTATATTGCCTTCGTGAGCTGCCTGTGAAAGTCCAGGTACATTTGGGTCCCAGATAAACAGCTTGGTATTGTTAGCTTGTAAAGTAAAGTAGAGGCACTGGTAGGGTATGAAAATGTGGAAGCAGGCAGGGTCAGTTGTAAATAGTATTGAGTACCAAGCTAATATCTTGGACTCTAGCGCTCAGAAGCAAAACCTAGTTACAGGTACACAGGATTGATGGTGTATGGGGGACTAGAGAAAGACTATAATCGCTTGGTGAAGATATGTCCTCATATGCCCTCAAGAGAGTCTGCCAAGACTGGTGTGATTGTGGAGTGAGAGAAAAAAGGGGAGAATTCAGTTCAGTTTCAAGATAAACAGTATTTTTTTTTTAAGCCAAACCTACCATATCTCCATGAAGTGTTGCCATGGAAAGAGCTATTTTTATCGAATGTGAGAGCAGGAAGCCGCATAAAACATAGAGAAATGGCTAGAATGCAGGCTTGAAATATCCCTGGGCTGCCCTAACTTAGTAGCGTTTTTAGAGAGGGCAGTTTCTTCATGTTTATATGACTGGAATGACAAAAATGTAAGGTCTCAATGACCTCTTCCTTCCATTTTCCCACTGAATGAGAAAACATGCCTAAAATTCATGGAACAGATATTCCAAATAAATGACGACTTGCTGAATGAAGAATGGTTTCCAGATGGCACGTCTGGGATCACATGCCCATCACCACCTCCCCCTCCCAACACCAGTACCATCTTGGAACGACGTAGCGGATCTTGTTGCTTCCCTGTTACACGTCTGCATTGAAGAGGTCCAGGCAGTGGCGGTTGACTTTTTAAGGGGCATATTATGCTCCAGTGAAATCTGGAAGGCCATAGTGAGGACATACAGATCTTTCCAAGAAAAATATGTTTTAAAAAAGAAGCATATTCATAATGTTGGATGAAAGGAAAGCAGAGTCAGAACTTGGAATGAAATTCTGGAGCCACCTTAGGGGTCTGGAAAAATGATCAGTGCCCCATTGAATGGTGAAGTTAGGGACCAGGACAGGAATTTTCAGAGTCTGGGGGACTCTGGGAATTGAAGGCTCCTGTCAAACACACCAGAAACCAGGGAAGCAAATCATATTTTGTTAGCATGCCTGGCTTCTCTGTGACCCTGTGGTCAGGATCTTAAAGTTGACAGAGCCCTTGAGGCTAGACAAGGGAAGAATTTGCAATTTGACGCAGCAAAAGACTAGGACATTAGGTCTTGTGTTTTTTTGGACAATTTTGGCAGGGGGGAGGGGTAACAGACCTCTGCTTGAGAAGTGGGTGTGAAGATGGATCCATTTCAGAGAGAGATGAGGCCCAGATAACAACCCACCCAATGTCACTTCCTGCTCCTTCTGTGCAATCACCCTGATAAACAGGGGTTAGAAGGGCAGAGTACACACACTCGACTTTTGAAAACAATTCTATCTGGTGTGAGAATGTGGGGCAAGATTACTTTCTTATGGCTGGCAGCCTTTCTTCTTAATGTTTTGCTCAAGGCACGAGTCATATGGATTTGCCTTCTCTGGAGAGCTGAATATCAAGGAGTACAGAAGCCCCTCGAATGCCCGGGTCAGGTTGGAATGGCAACCAATTTAATTTGCAGAATGCAGAACATTTACTGAGCACCTACTGTGTTTGAGGCAAAATGCAAGACTTTAGAAAGCAAAGAGAAACTGCGTATCTTTCTCCCCTTGAAGAATTCACAACCTGTCGATACACACACATCCACAGATCTATGTGATTAATGCTGGAATCCTAAAAGAGTTGAGTGAGATGCTGGAGCTGGACCTTTCATTTTCTGTGTGCTTGACCCCATGTAACCCTCCCAGGAATTCTGTTAGCTGATGCTATTCTGACCATTGCTGTTCAGATGAAGAAACTGCGGCCCAGAGAAATGAACCGTTTTCCTAAGCACCCATAGCTGTAAGGTGGGGAGCCAAGATTCATGAGATTGTCCAGGGATGTGGAGGCAGAGGAGCAAGGAGTCAGCTATGGTCCCTGTCTGGGCAAAATGTCTAAGGGATGCCGGTGATAATCGATCCATCTTTCACCAGTGCCAGTTGCTGGTGGAGGCACTGGCCACACAATGACAACCAGAACTGGAGAGTACTCTGTCGTATGGAGCATCCTTAAGCTAGGACATAAAGAAGTCTATGAATGTGCCAGTAGACCACAGACACATCAGCTACCGAGATGCTGAGAATTCACATCACATTGGGAAATTGGTCCTGTGGTCAGGCCTCTGTGATGAAGTAACATTTAGGTTGAGGTCTGAAGACCAGGGGCTTCCCTGGTGGCTCAGTGGTAAAGAACCTTCCTGCCAATGCAGGAGATGTGGGTTCGATCCCTGGGTCAGGAAGATCCCCTGGAGGAGGAAATGACAACCCACTGCAGTATTCTTCCCTGGGAAATCCCATGGACAGAGCAGTCTGGCTGGCTACAGTCCATGGGGTCACAAAGAACTGGACACGACTTAGTGAATAAACAACAACTGAAGACCAAGTACGAGCCAGCTGCACAGAGATCATGGGGAGGGGCAACTGGAGGGGGAGCAGTCAGTAAGGGCAAAGGTCCCTCAGTGGGAAAATTGGGTCAAAGAATCTGTCCCCACCAAAGCTACGTCGCGGTGTGTGCTTACTTTTGTCATGTGGCCACATGATGATGTTTGATGCCTAGTAGAGGCTCATGCAGGATGGCTCCAGTTTGGAAATTCTTCTGAAATTAGTGCCTTGATTGTGGGTTCTGAGTTCCATAGAACCTACTCACGTGTGTTATGTGTTCAGTCATGTGTTTTATCCAACTCCATCTCCAAGCAGCCAGCCAGCTCAGATGATTCTTTAGGCTGTGTGCTGTTTAAACGCGCCTGCTGGGTTGGTTCTGCCCTGGCCCTGTCCCCACTCTTTCCCCTCCGAACTAATCTTCCAGTGATTAAATTGCCACATTTTAACTAAATGGCATCAATTACGCTCCCCTCTCTGTTTTCACTGTGGCCATGAAAAGCAAACTTCATTAATAATCTCCCGAGTGTTCCCGTTCTAAACCTAGGCTAAATGAGGTTTCTACCACTGAGATCATTTGAAGACAGCCAGTTTCCGTTAATTAAACATGAACTTCTTTTCCCAACCACCTACCCTGCACTTGGTTTGGAATGATTCTTAAAAGTCATTTTTGTTGTTCAGCCAAGAGAGGAGAAACTATTGAAATGCACAGACTGGTCACTTGGTTCCTACCTGCCAGGGAAAAAATTAGGTGGAAGCTGTGAGTAACATTGGAAAACGCCAAAGGGAGGCAGTAACGTGACCCAGACCTGGTGGGTATGTGACTGGAACTGACCAGTCAGCCTCCCTCTGGACAAAGAAGTTGGATCGGGGTGGTACCTGGTCTGAGGCAGGCCATCGAGCATCACATCAGGGACTTGGGCTGGAAGACTGGGGAAGACGGTGTCCTTTCTCCTGGGGTTGTTGAACTGGGAGCTCTTGGGCCTGTGGCTGCCTTTGACCATCCCATGAAAAGCAGAGTCCAGAGATGAACTGAGACAGGTTCCTGAAAATATTATTTGAATACCTGGATACAATACAGCCATGTCTCAAAGCCAGTACAACATCAGACTTCTCAATAATGGGAACCAGTAAAATATACTTAATCTTCTCTGAGACTATTTTCAATGGGTGCCTATTGCTTCAGACTCAAAGGATTATGTTGAAGATGTGGCCACAGCGGCTCTGCTGCTTCAGCTTTGGTAACCGTCTTGATTTGCTTGTTCCTTTTCCTCACTCGGAAACATTTATGGAGCTCTTGCTGTATGCCAGGGGCATGACCACTGCAGCAGACCATTGACCAGTATCTGTTCCTCACCTGCCACCTCCTTTCCTGGCTGGCAGAGTCCCTAATAATTCACTCCTGCCCTTTTCCATAGAGCTGTGCACCAGGCACAGTGATACTTTCTTCATTCCCCATAATGGATCTAGTCCAAGCAATTCTCTTTTTAAAAAGAAAAAAATTTTTACTTTTGCCTAATTGTAAGGGTCTTGGGACCAATTTCTGGCCAATGAAATATGAAGGGAAATCATCATGGAGAGGGGGCGCTTTGAACAGTAACAGTAGGGCAGGAGAAGTCCCTTTTCTTGTGATGAATCGTATTTCCATGTGAGACAGTGAGAGTTATAGTGAGACCATGGCAGAGCAAAAGGTTGGTTGCGAAAATGTGGCCCAGGATGCCATCACTGAGCTGCTGAATTGACTCTGGGTCCTCTGCACTTCCTAATGGGGGGAATAATGAGTGGCTTTATTGTTGAAGATGTTGGATTGTGTCTTCTGTTGCTCACAATCAAAAGGATTCTAATAGGTACAGATGCTCATACACAGCGATGCATGAATTCACAGCAGTGTGCCTCCTAGAGAGGTTGTCTGATCCAAGCAGATGGTCCCATGGAGAGTGAGGGCACTGTGTCTTTCTTTTTAAAATTTTTCTTTGTTGAAATACAATTGATTTACAATGTTGTATTTGTTTCAGATGCACAGCAAACTGACTCAGTTATATATATATATATATATAAAAATGTGTGTGTGTATCTATTCTTTTTTCAATTCCTTTCTATTATGGGTTATTGCAGGACATTGAGTGTAGTTCCCAGTTTTATACATTAGGTCTTTATTGGTTATCTATTCTAGATACATAGTTGTGTGTATATTTTAATCCCAAACTCCCAATTTATCCCTGACCCCCTTTCTCCTTTGGTAAACATAAGTTTGTTCTCTATGTCTGTGAGTCTATTCCTGTTTTGCAACTAATTTCACTTGTATCATTCTTTTTGTTGATCCCACATATAAGCGATATCATGATACTTGTCTTTATCTAGCTTACTTCACATAGAATGATCATCTCTAGGTCCATCCACATTGCTGCAAATGGCATCATTTCATTCTTTTTAATGGCTGAGTAATATTTCATTGTATACGTGTGTGTGTGTGTGTGTGTGTGTACACGCAGACAGCTCACATCTTCTTTATTCGTTCATCTGTCGACAGACACTTAGGTTGCTTCCAAGTCTTGGCTGTTGCATATAGTGCTGCTATGAACATAGGGGTGCATCTACCTTTTTGATTTATAGTTTTCTCCAGATATTTGATCTGGAGTAGGATTGCTAGATCATATGGTAACTCTGGTTTTAGTTTTTTAAGGAGCTTCTGTACTGTTCTCCATAGTGGCTGTACCAATTTACATTCCCACCAACTGTTTAAGTGTCTTCAGCATTTATTATTTGTAGACTTTTTGATGGTGGCTATTCTGACTGCTGTGTAGTGATGGAGAAGGAAATGGCAACCCTCTCCAGTACTCTTGCCTGGAATTCCATGGACAGAGGAGCCTGGTGGGCTACAGTCTGTGGAGTTGCAGAGTCGGCCATGACTGAGTGAGTGAGCACATTCTGACTGCTGTGTGGAGATGCCTCACTGTAGATTTGATTTCCATTTCTCTAGTAATCAGTGATGTTGACTATCTTTTTATGTGCCTGTTGGCCATCTGTGTCTTTGGAGAAATGTCTGTCTAGATCTTCTGGAGGGCACCGTGTTCTGTGTCTGGTTTTTTATTATGTGAGCTTGGACACCTGGGAGACTGGGCCCAGGGGACTGACTTCCTGGTGATGACCAGATTCACTTAAGATCCATTAGGTATTAAAAAGAATTGGAGAGTCAGTTTATTAATGTCCATTTGAAACGTAACTCCCGTCTGAACATTCTCTCCCTATAGACAGATCTTCATCAGAAGCCAGCGATAACTGGAGAGCAGCTGACTGAGCTTGGAGGTGGAGCCACAACCAGGGGCTTAGTTTTCCATTGCCTGACTGTAATGACGCTTGTCACCCAGCTGCCAAGACTGAGGCCTCTGTTGCCACCGTCTGTCCAACCTGGTCTTGCAGCTCCCCATTCTTGCCTCCCCCTCTGTTTCCTCCAGACATGCCACTGTTTCTGTATAGGACAGTTTCCATAGCCAGCTTCACTCACCTGGCAGACTTCTGTTTGTCCTTCAGATAGCAGCTTGGTGTCACCTCCTCCAGGAAGCCTTCCTTGACTATATTCTCCCTCCTTCTAGTCCGTATCGTTCTCCTCCCAGATTGCTATAGTTCCTTTGTGTTAACCTAAATGTTTCATTTCTCCTGATGAATTGTAATTCTCTATTGATTTGCTGTCTACTGTTCAAGTGTGAGCTCCTGAGAAGGCAAGGACCATGTTAGTCTTGGTTCCCATTTTATCCCCATTTCCTTTGGCTTTGCTTGGCACTCCAGGTGATCAGTACATGTTTGTTGAATAAACAATGAGTGAATAATTGTGAGGATATTTCCAGAGCCAGTCCCATCCCCAGTCTTACTTGGTGGGTACTGGCAGAGGCCTCTCATGACTGTTTTTTGATGGATTAGTTCTTCTGTAGTTACTTAAATTCCCTTAGCTGGTTAATTTCAGCTACTCCCAGTCAGTCTGGGAGCCCTGCTTTGGATTCAAACCTGTGTTTTAAGAGCTCTCCTCTGTCATTTACTTGTGATCTTGGGAGATGTTCTTAATGCTCAAGAACTATAGTTTCACATCTGTAAAATGGGGCTGATGGCAATACTCTGTCTTATAAGTTACGGTGAGAATTAAATGGAAAAAATGCCTATGAAATGCTTTCCACAGCATCTAAAATACACTAGATGCTCAATTTACATTCTTAGTCATTATTATGAAGCTTGGTGGCCCTCCTTTGAACTCGGGCTGGAAAGGGAGTGTTTCTCCTAGGATTATTGACCCCTGACATTCTCTGCCCTTCATAACAGAGGAAGACAGAACTAAGGACTTCCACCTAGCATTTCCAATGATTGTATTTGTCCATAAATGTTTAAAAAAAACCACAAAACACAGTGTAAGAATGAGTTCAGCCCAAGAATGTACGTTATGTTCTTTAAAAAGGAAATGTCAACAGAGTGTTGGGTGACAACCAGTCTCATGCAGATCCTTCCAACAGCTCGAAGAGGGCATTCCACAGAAAATAGTTCTAGAGGGCCTTCTCCGAGGGAAGTTAGTTTTAAGTCAGAGGACAAGGAATCAGATCATGAGATGGAGTGAGACTTCTGGAATGAGCCTCCATAACAGCCAAAAGGACCTAGCCACTCCCTCTGGAGCACCGTGTGGGGGCAGCCTGGCCTGGCAGGGGCGCTCCAGTGGTAAGGGACACATAGGCTGCATGGTCCAAACTCTGCCACCTCCTTGCAGAGGCTGACATCTCCAAGCCTCAGTTTTCCCATCTGTAAAATGGGCATAAGGATAGGTAAATACCTAATGAGAGATGTTGGGAGTGGAGCAGTGTCAGAGCCCTTTCTTGTTCCTCTGCCACCTCCCTTTCTCTGGAGCCAGACCAGAGAGGTGCCAAGAATGTCAGGGTGTCAGGGCAACAGTGACCTTTGGTGCTGGCCCTGACTCCGAGCCTGACCCTGCGTGACGGTGGACACAGTGAGCAGAAGTAGCACACGGTGGTCGTTGTGGCCAAGCCTCAGGTCGCAAAAGAAGAAACTGGAGCCCAGGGAGGTGAATGACTTAAGACCAGTAATGAGAGCACTGACTCTGGAGCCAGCTTGCCTGGGCTTGCTTACTGGCCGTGGGCTTTCTCCATGCCTCCATTTCCTGATCTGTGACCATGCCCCTAATTCACTGGATCGTGATGAGCATAAATGTGTGAGCATGCGTGAAGCACATGGAGTGGTGCCTGGTGCCTGGCTAGTGCCCTGTAACTGCTAGCTCCTACAGTTGTTATTTATTGATATCATTATCTCACCGGATCTCACAGAATCTGTTCATTCTACTTGTCTGACTTTGCCCCGCCAGCCCTGCTGTTCCATCGGACACAGGATGGAGTTTTCTGGTAGCAGATGAGGAGGTGTTTACAGGTGGTTGTGACCTTCCTTTGGGGCCAGCACCAGTGAGAGGATGGGCAAGGAGCAGAGGGAAAGCTGAATGGCTCTCCAGGCTCTTCAGCCCCTCAACCCCCCAGGGGCTCAGGAGGTGTTCCCTGTGATGCAGAAAGGGCCAGGCCTTTATACACATCCTAACTCAGTTGTGGGCTGCTCCTGGAGCCTGGAGCTCCTGGGAACAGCCCTCTGCAACTGAGGCGGACCACTCCCCATGAGCCAGGAGCCAGAGACAGCACCCTCCTCTGAAGGTGGATCTGGGGAGCACAGCTCTGGGTGTGTGGGGCCATGTGCTGGCTGGATTTACAGGTTGCTGTGATCTGTTGATCACTCCATACAGGGCTTCTCTTGAGTTCCTCCGAGAAAGACTGCAGAGCAGAGAATGCTGCAGCTGGAAGAGGCCTGCAGCCTTCTGGTCAGGCCCTCCCTTCCTTTATTTTCTGATGAGGACTCTCCAGTGAGGGGATGGGATTTGCCTAAACCAAACCCCTGAGCTGGGATTAGAAGCCAGTGGAACCGAAGACTGGCATTTTAAATTTTAATTTCAAATAATACATATTCAATATATTCATTTGAAAAGTGGCTGCTGTATTCAGACAGCGTGGTAGCCTTAGCAGAAGGCATCCTGTTAATCTCCCAAGAGCCCTTCATGTCATCGCTGGACAGGCTGCAGAGAAGGCAGAGACAGGAAAGTTTTGTGACCTCTCTTCCCCTCCCACACCGAGACCAGTGTTCTGCCCCTCTTCTCAGTCTTTCTTGGTATCCTTTGATTTCAGTCTATTCAAAGGACTTTGCAAAGATTGTGAAGATTGCTTACTCTCTTTCCCTCATCTCTGCTATTTACAAATACGTAATTTGCTTACTTGCAGACTAGTAATCTCTTACATTCCATTTGTAAGGCATCACCTTGCCCCTCAGGTGCCCTAATTTACACCAGGAACTCTAAATTCAGCTCCCCAGGGGTCCACACTTGGGTTTCTCCTGTGCCTCCCTCCATCTCACTTCTGTGATTAAGCACCGTCATTCGCCCTCTGCATGGCCGTCTCTTCAGGCCTGGATGTGCTTAGCTGCCTCTCCCAGTGTCCGCAGGGATGCTTTGTGGTGCCCCGCGGCTGCGATGACTTTGCGGGTGTGTACCAGTAATGATCAGAAAGCGGCAGTGACCTGCTGTTTGTTATTAGAAAGCGTCTTGGAGCCTTAAGTCCCTGGTTCTGCTTGTGAAGATGAGGATGTGGTTCTAGGTAACAGACAGCCAGCAGCCCACCCATCAGAATCCCATCAGGGCTGGCTCGGTTTCTGGGCACTGCTTCTTAGCTGATTTAGATTCTGAGAACTTTTCTTCTTGCCTTCCTTCCTTTCTCCTTTATTTATTTTCCCTTTCTCTCTTCCCTCTTTCCCTTTCTTCTTTCCACCCTCCTTCCCCCTGCCTCCTCCTTTCTTTAAACTATTATCAACTGTGGAAAGCTTATTAAGTACCTTATAAATAAAGACCAGTAAGATGAAGGCCCTCATTACTTCATCATTTGTGAGGGTCTCGCTTACCTTCCTACAAGTCTCAACTTTCTAGATTTCCACTGAAAGGTGAAGTTCTTTAGTTGTAATTAATTTAAAGGAATAGCTTTCATTGCTTTGTGAATTCAATATTCTTGACCTGATTATCCGTAACCATAGCTGCTGGCTTTAATGAGTACTCATAAAGGATTCCACATCAGAATGAACACTTCTTATTTTTTTCCTTTTAATCCTCAAGTCCACCCTGTGAATAGGTACCAACATTGTGCCCATTTTACAGATGGAAAGGGAGAGGTTGAGGAAATAACTCGTCTCAAGCCACACAGTGGGGGAATCAGAGTTTGAACCAAGGTTTGACTGCTGAGCTCACGCACTTGACCCCTGCCACCCAGTTACCTGTCACGCAGTGAAGGGAGAGGTGGAAACCCGGGTGGGAGGGCTTCCGTGGTGGAGGAGGTGTGTTTGGTGAATCGGTGTTGTTTTTGACTCGCCAGCAGTCTTTCCCAGCCTTTCTTTTGGTAACACACCTTGTCTTTAGGCCAAGTTTTCTGAAAGCAAACCCTGAGAGGGGATTTGGGTACAAATTGAGAGGGCTCCCCTGGTGGTTCAGCAGTAAAAAATCTGCCTTCAATGCAGAAGACAGGTTCGATCCCTGGATTGGGAAGATCCCCTAGAGGAGGGCAGGGCAACCCACTCCAGTATTCTTGCCTGGAGAATCCCGTGGAGAGAGGAGCCTGGAGGCTATATAGTCCATAGGGTTGCAAAGAGTCAGACATGACTGAAGCGACTGAGCATGTACACATATGAGTTGTTAAAAAACTGTTCCCAGGAGACCCTGAGAGAAAGTGGGAAAGTAGAAAGTGCCAAGGAAGCTAGGTCCCATCCTCAGCCAGATCCTGTGGGCACTCTGAACTGTGAATTTCAAGTCTGTTTCTAATGTGAGGCAAGAGAGCTGGATTTCCCACCCCAGTTCAGGGCTGTCCTTGGGGGACGGACATTCTCAGGCCCTGTCAGCTCTCTGAGCCCATAAGTGGCTCCCACAGCTCGAGGACCATCCTTTGAAGGAAGTGGGAGGTGGAAACAGTAAGCTGGGTGAGGGGAAAAGAGAAATGGCCAAAGGGCCTCAAGAAATCTAGGCAGAGCAGACAGTGGACATGTCCTCTACACCCTCAACTCTCCATTAAGGACATGTTCCTTTTGCATTCCTGTTGGACCAATGAATCAAGACTGGAGTAGTAGTGTCTCAGCTTGGTACTACCGATATTTGGGAAGGAAGGGTCTTTGCTGTAGGGGCTGTCCTCCTTATAGGATATTTATCAGTTCCCTAGTTGTGAGAACCCATGGATGCCCTGGGATGTGTCCAGATAGTGCCAGATGTCTCTGGGAGGAAGGGGAGAAAATTGCCCCATGTTGAGAACCATTGGTCAAGATGACTTGCTTTCCCTGGCTGAGAGATGGACATTGGGTCCAGACCCTTCCTCTCAGGAGTTTCACTCTTGCTGAGTGAAGCAAAGCATACATGTTTGGCATTGATTAATCAAGAAGGCAGTGTCATGAAGAGACTCTTCCGGCCTCTTTCTTGCTCCCTAGATGCTCAAGATGCCCTGACTTCTGGCTTTTCGAGGACTCTTCTTTCCTCCCAGTTTTTCTCCTATTCTATGAGTCATCCCACATGCTTCAATGTATTTCTTCTCTGCTTAAGTTAACCTGAATCAACTTCTGTTGCCTCTGATGAAAGACTCTGATTAATCTATTAAATTTTATGGCATGGTAACTTAAACCAAGAATTTGAAAGTATCTGAAGACCCAGAATGGAGTGGAAAACTCAGCTAGACCGAGTTCACATCTCCTTTTTTTCTAAATCTCCACTTTCTCCCTCTTTACTACCCTCGCACACACTGTTGACAATTTTCCTGTCATTCCAGGTTTGTTAAATAAAAGAGCCAACAATCCCCTTGAGAAAGCCTCTTTCTTTGTTACTTCACCATTCGTTGGCTACAGAACAATCTATTGCTTCAGGAGACATCATCTTCCTAGGAGACATAGATATGGATTTTTTTCCCAGGATTTATCTTGTCCAGATCTCACATATAGTTCTTCCCCTGCAAAAAAAGGAGGTGTTCTTTGCTTTTTGTTTTTGATTTGGAGACTATTCTTTCTGTATTACTGGAAAGTTTCCTAAGGCACTGGAATATTTCCACTCACAGAGATGTATTGTATAGATTGTTCTTGACGTTTGAGTGTAGCTCTTTGGGGACTGGGTCTGTGACTGAAGCTCCCAGTTTACCATCTTATCTAACTGCTGGCTTGTACCTTTCCGTCTTTGCATGAGGCTGGACTACTGTAAAATATTAGGGAATAGCATTAGTGATAGACTGGCAATTTTTAGAAGAACTTATCATATTCCTGTATTTAAATCATTGAAAGATTTTGATCATTTGGAAATGTTCTTTGGGAATTGGCCACTAGGGAAAAACCTTTTCTTTACTTTTTGTGAAGAATCACTTGTCCGGATCCTAAGAAGTAATGTAGCGTTTCGCTTTTTCTTCTGCCTGCCAGAAAGCTCACAGTGAAATCTGATGCTGCTCATAGATTCTATGTTATCTATGCCACCGCGTTTCATTTCCTTTCTCCTCTTTTCCTTTGTCTGTATTTATTTTACTAGACTTGTCATACTCTTTGCTGTAGGCGCCCCTAAACTTTTAAGAAGTAGGATATGAATAAAAAGTAGTTTAACACCAACTGTTGCTCCGGTGAGATGGATGAGACTGTGCCAAGTATCTCCGTGTTGTAGACTCTGATGTTGCCCTCGTGCTACTTCTCCATCTTTGAATGGAGTGAATGGAGCAGCCCCAGACATATTCAGTACTTGGTTGGTTGTTTGATTTTTCATTGTCTTGTTCATCTTTGGCTCTTTGGATTGGAAAGGATCATGTACCAGGATGCTTAGTTTATTTCAAAGTGAGGGGAAGGACATAGGAAGGGACATTTTGTTTGGTCTGCTTAATGTTTTAAGAGCCGACATAACGAGGCAGGAGTTTCATTTGATTGAACAATAGGCAGCTCAGCTCTGTCACCTTGCCCTCACTGGGGTTCAGCATTTGATGATGCCTGTTTGGCTATCATGGTCACTTACATCTGAGATGCCTGCTCTATGATTATGAACCCATTTTACCAGTTGTTAACAAAGGTGTAAAAACAGAATTAGGTCCTAAATGATAAGAAATGCCCAATATTGAAGTCATTCCAGATTCATGTTGAATGAATGCCTATTTTGTGTTCTTTTTGCAAGCTCTGACCCTGGAATTTTAATGGAAAAATTTGTCCAGTGCTGAAAATCTAATTTTGAATGCATTAAATTCTGTAGATGTGTTTTATCTTTGAAAAGAGGTAGCTTTGTATGGGTGTATCTCAGTGTCCTTAATATTCCACATATGAAATGGCATCACCTCTTTGTGTATATTTGCACGTGCATGTTGGGTGTGGGGGAGTAAACTCAGTGTTCCCTCAGTCCCTTCCAATACTGGTGAGTTCACACGTGACCTGAGAACAGCTGCTGTAACCCTCGGGGCCTCAGTTTCTCTGAGAACTTGTGACTGGCTGCATTCATGGCCCATGTCTGTTATCAGCCTGTGTAGTCCTGTCATCGCCTTGGAATCGAATGAAGCTTCAGAGTGGTGTGGCCTATGGAGAGAGTAAAGAGACAACCCACAAAGTGAGACAAGATGTTTCATCCTGCATTTGATACTGATCTTCTATCAAGACCACATTAATATCTCTTAAAGTGAAGTGAAAGTCGCTCAGTCATGTCCGACTCTTCACAACCCCGCAGACTGTAGCCTGCCAGGCTCCTCTGTCCATGGAATTCTCCAGGCAAGAACACTGGAGTGGGTTTCCATTTCCTCCTCCAGGAGATTTCCCCCTCCAGGGATCAAACCCTGGTCTCCTGCAACTCAGGCAGATTCTTTACCCTCTGAACCACCAGGGCTCAACAAAAAGACAAATCAGTTAAAACATGGGTAAAGGACTTGAATATTTCTCCAGAGAAGATATATAAATGGTCAGCAAGTACATGAGCACAAATGAGGCTCATGTCATTAGCCATTAGGGAAATGCCAAATCAAACCCAGAATGACATACAGCTGACACCCCCTAGGTTGGCCACAACAATAATGACAATGACAAAAAAACCCCAAAACAAGTGCTGGTGAGCATGTAGAGAAATTGCAACTCTTCCACATTGCTGATTGGAATGGAAAATGGCACATCCTATGGAAGACAATAAGGCAGTTCCTCAGTAAGTTAAACAGAATTATAATATGACCCCCTCCTACATGTATACCTCAAAGAACTGATGACAGATGTGTAAACAAAAGCTTGTTTGTGTGTGTTTATCAAAGCACTAGTCACGGTAGTTAAAAGGTAGAAGCAACCTAAATATCTACCAGCTGATGAATTTGATCAACAATGTAGTCTAGCCACGCAGTGGAATATTATTCAGCCGTAAAAATGAATGAGAGACTGATGATGTTGCAACACAGATCAGATCAGATCAGTCGCTCTTGTCCGACTCTTTGCGACCCCATGAATCGCAGCATGCCAGGCCTCCCTGTCCATCCCCAACTCCCAGAGTTCACCGAGACTCACGTCCATTGAGTCAGTGATGCCATCCAGCCATCTCATCCTCTGTCGTCCCCTTCTCCTCTTGCCCCCAATCCCTCCCAGCATCAGAGTTTTTCCAATGAGTCAACTCTTTGCATGAGGTGGCCAAAGTACTGGAGTTTCAACTTTAGCATCATTCCTTCCAAAGAAATTCCAGGGCTGATCTCCTTCAGAATGGACTGGTTGGATCTCCTTGCAGTCCAAGGGACTCTCAAGAGTCTTCTCCAACACCACAGTTCAAAAGCATCAATTCTTTGGCGCTCAGCCTTCTTCACAGTCCAACTCTCACATCCATACATGACCACAGGAAAAACCATAGCCTTGACTAGATGGACCTTTGTTGGCAAAGTAATGTCTCTGCTTTTGAATATGCTATCTAGGTTGGTCATAACTTTCCTTCCAAGGAGTAAGCGTCTTTTAATTTCATGGCTGTAGTCACCATCTGTAGTGATTTTGGAGCCCAGAAAAATAAAGTCTGACACTGTTTCCACTGTTTCCCCATCTATTTCCCATGAAGTGATGAGACCAGATGCCATGATCTTCGTTTTCTGAATGTTGAGCTTTAAGCCAACTTTTTCACTCTCCATTTTCACTTTCATCAAGAGGCTTTCTAGTTCCTCTTCACTTTCTGCCATAAGGGTGGTGTCATCTGCATATCTGAGGTTATTGATATTTCTCCCAGCAATCTTGATTCCAGCTTGTGTTTCTTCCAGTCCAGCGTTTCTCATGATGTACTCTGCATATAAGTTAAATAAACAGGGTGACAATATACAGCCTTGACGAACTCCTCTTCCTATTTCATGGATGGACCTTAAAAACATGTTGCTCAAAGAAAGAAACCAGACTCAAAAGGCCACATATTATATGATTCCATTTATTTATGTATTTAAAAATATTTATTTATTTATTTGGCTGTACTGGGTCTTAGTTGTAGCATGTAGGATTTTTTTAGCTGTTGAATGTGAGTTCTAGTTCCCTGATCCCAGGGATCAAACTCTAGCCCCTTGTGTTGGGAGCATGGAGTTTTACCCACTGAACCATCAGGGAAGTTCCCTATATGATTCCATTTCTATGAAATGTCCAGAATATGTAAATCTATATAGAGAGAAAGGAGATTAGTGGTTGCCAGGGATTCAGAGAAGCCAGGAGTGGGAAGTGATTGCCCCAAGGGTGTTAAGTTTCCTTTTTTGGTGAGAAAGTTCTGGAACTAAATAGTGGTGATTGGTCCACAACATTGTGAATGTGTGAAATACTCACTGAATTGTATACTTTAAAATTATTAAAATGAAAAAAAGAGATTAAAATGGTAAAATGTTTTGTACTGTGTATTCAATACAGAACTGTAAAACATCCAAAGCGTGCAAAACTTTTCTGGATTAAAGGAGATTTAAAAGACGAAACAACCAAAAAAAGGCATGGCCATTTTTGTTTCAGTAGGATTTGTATGGATTCTTTATATGGAGGTACATTAAATAATA
Organism: Bubalus kerabau; assembly: GCF_029407905.1. Lineage (NCBI taxonomy): Eukaryota > Metazoa > Chordata > Mammalia > Artiodactyla > Bovidae > Bubalus > Bubalus kerabau. The sequence goes on from NC_073643.1 coordinate 19,734,978, forward strand.
TAGAATAATACCAGTTTTACACCAGTGTTACTCAAAGTGTGATCTGCAGATGGGTGATGTCTACACCGTCTAGGAGCTTGTTAGAAACAGAAATTGCCAGGTGCCTCCCAGACCTATTGCATCTGATTCTCGTGCGCTCCAGAATGGCTGCTCTGATCTCTCCAGGCAGCTCTTCTGCAGGCACACTCAAAGAGCATGGCTTTAAGTTCATCAGGCCCGTGGGGATCAGTTTTCATCGTGGGTCAGAGTCATCTGGAGATCCTGCTGCACATCCTCTCTCCTGAGTCTGCAGATTAAAATTCCTTAGATGTGGGTGATGCTCAGAAACCCTGTTTCTAACAGGCATCCAGGAGATTCTAATGCAGGTGGTCCAAGAACCCATGGTCAAAATAATCGTGGGAGAATTGATTTGAAAACTTTACTGGGCATGAGTATCCCCTAGGGAGTTTGCTGAGAATGCTGATTGCTGGGCCCTGCTTCCAGGCAGTCTGGTTTTAAAAATCTAGGATGGGGGCCCCCAGGAACCTGCATTTTAAATAATCACCTCTGTTAATTCTGGTTCAGGTGGTTAAGAAGACCACAATTTGAAAAACACTGCTCCAGACAGCTCTTTGAGGACAGATGACAGCTTTTAAATCATCTTTCTGGAATAGAGCTTTGACCTCAGTCTAGTAAAATAGGATTAACTGGGATGGTTGACAAATCCAGGACTTGAATCTGGATCATCAATTATGTCAGTAAAAAATGTAGGACATGTAGCTGAGCTGTAGTTGATGTAAAAAAAAAATAAGGAAAAAAATCACTTTGTGCTTTTATTCAGTGGTAGATACTAAGGCAGCTTGAGGCTTCCTTACCAGAAATGAGGGAGGTGATTATCTCATACATAATAATATAGTGTGCAGACCATCCTGAGACAATGTCTAGTTCTAGATGTCACACATTATATGGATAACCTGCAGTGGAAAGTGAAGGCACTGTTTATTAAGCGCCTCCTATATGCCAAATGTACATTTCCCTTTTTTGTTAACCTATGTTATCTCAATGAATGCTCCCAGTGACCTTGTCATGTGTAGATTATACCCATTTTAAAGGTAAGCATAATTGAGGCCGCCAGAAAGGGGAAGGAACTTGCCCACTGATTTCCCACTTCTTTCCAGAATAACTTCACATCTCTTTAGCCAGTCATACCTCCAGTCTGGAAAGACTCCATGCTACAAGATACTATAACTGTAGCAAATTGTAGAGATGCCCCATTGCCAGCCCCATTGAATTGGGAGATGGTCCTTTGTAGCCTGGGAACCAAGCCGCACCGTTTCCAAGTTCAACATTGCCTCCTGGAACTCTTCCAGCACGGCATTGGGATGACTTACTGTTTGCTTTGTGTCTCTGGTATGTGCCTGGTGTAATATTTACCAACACGTCGGCTCTGTGGACACAGCGGGCCGTGAGACTGTCTGTGTTTGCCCCACTCGGCTTCCTGGCTGGGCCCGTGTCCATGGTAACGGCCTTTCCTGTCAGCAGCCTTGAGGAGAGGTATCAAAGAGCACACTGTTAGGCGTTGTTGTCTGGGGCCTAATGGGGTCAGAGTTTTCTCTTGGATCCTTAACAAGGAAAGTGGCTTAAGTCTTGCTCTTAAGCATCCCCACTGCATTTTCCTGTGCCCTGAAAACTATCTTCTCAGCTTTGTGCTCTGCATCAGCCAGGGAGGTTAGATGATGTGATTGGGTAGTGAGCAGGGATTTCCCTCCGGAGGACTGTAATTGGATCCTATGTCCTTCCCCAGTGCAATGTCTGAATTTCACCTGCCAGGGATTTTCTCTTCTCCTAAATAGCTCTCCCAAGTTCCCCCTGTCTCTGCTTTGTTCAGATCTAAACACGTCTGCTTTAGGAAATTGTAATGGCCCCCAGAGAGCCCTCCCAAACCACAGCTTCATCCCTCCCATCTACAGCCGCCCAAGGTGTTTCTGAATCCTCAGTGTGCTGCGTCGATCCTCTGCTGCAAACCTCTGGTGACCCCCTCTTGCTGCCAGAAGAGCCCTCGGGATGGCATTACATGCCCTCATGAGATAGCCCAGCACTGTCCAGGGTAGCGGTAAGGAAAGCTGCATTTGCCATCTGGAATTTTCTACTAGCCACGTTAAAATAGCAAAAACATGCAGGCAAAATTAATTTCAGTAATATATATTTTATTTATTTAACTCAGTACATCCCAAATAGTATCATTTCAACTGAGGAACAGTATAAAAACATTAATGAGGTGTTTTGCTTTCTTTGTCTCCCCTGAGTCTTCACAGTCTGCCCTGGATTTTACACGTGCAGCACATCTGCCTTCAGACCAGCCACATTTCAGGTCCTTGGTGGCTCGTGGGCCCTGACTCCCCCTCCAGTCTCCTCCTGGTCCACCTCCCTAATTTCCTCACATTTCCCAGGCCCCCAGGCCCTTCCAGACAGTGAACATTTGCCATCCTGTGAACTTTTCTTGCCCTCGACCCCCTGTGCCTTTGTGTCCGCCCTTACTATTGGTCAGCATCTCGTCCTGTACCTGAACTTCTATTCAACTTGGAGGTCCCACAGTGTCTGGCATCATTTCCCTCAAGCCTCTTCTCTTGTCCCTGCTCTCTTTTTTCCCTCCATGTTGTCTGAATCTCCAATGCAGCACTGGGTGTGTTGTCTATGATTTCTCACTTAGAGGTCTTCATGGTGGGGACCGATCCTAAAGGGACAAGGGTGTGCCTTGGCTGCTTCTGTGGCTCCCAGGACATGTTCAAAACAGGGAACAAGTGTGTCATTGGGGTTTTCTAGCTCCTCTTCTACATGCAGGATCCCGCTCCACTCCCTCTCTTGTTTACCCTAGACTTGGGAGAGCTCAGTGTGTGAGTGGCAAAGTGTGAACCTCGCTGAGCTTTCTAGGCATCTTCCATGATGTTTCTCTTTCTGTCTGCTTCCTCATCCACTTCCTATATCAGACAACATATCCTCTCAGATGAATATTATCTCATGCCACACAGTTTGGGGAAGATAAATAGGTTGATTAAAAAACAAGCAAGACCCTCCCTCATTTCTCCAAATAAAATGCAATGTGTGAAATATATACAAATACCTCAAATCTTAAAAAAAAGAAAAAAAGTTCTGTTGGTTGGGATCATCCAGGCTACCATTCCAGATGGAGTGGTACCAACCAGCTGTTGTAGAATCAAGCAGAGATGTTGTATTAGGAAAGTGGAGTTACTGAATGAAGGAACTGCTCGAGTCTGCCTTTCGAACCTCATGACTCACTGGACAGGTGACACCATGTTATGTCCCTGGGTTTATGTCACTGTACAGGTGAAAGAGCCCAGATGCAAAGTCAATCCTAGAGACACTTCCAAGCTATGTGAACTTGAGTCAGTAAGTGCCTTTCAGGCTGTCAGTGTTCTCACCTGTAAAATGGGCTAGCAGTGGTCTTGCCTCTTGGGGTGTTCTGAGGCTTCACTGAGACTCTGTACATCTGAGATGCAGACACCAGACCCCAGAGTTGTGGCGTCACCTTTAGAGATATTAGGAAAATCAGTCCTCCTTGACCTCAAGTGACCTAGGTGTAGTATTCCTTAGCTTTAAGACTTTGCAGGGACCGAGTCCAGGTTATTTTTAGGATTGAGATTCCCTGGCTTTTTCCTTAGCCTCGTTTCTAGTGGGTTTTGCGTTTGGTGACACCTAGTGGTTGGATGAGGTAGTTGCCAAAGGCAAGTGCAAGGCCTCAGATTTGTTTTTCCCTCCCAGCTCTGCTCTCCCCAACCTGCCCCTTTCCCCTCCACCTGCCATCTCCCTGTCTCTGTTCCTCCATCCCTCTGGAGCCAGGCAGCATCCTTCCTGCAACATCCCTTACCAGTAATACAGAACTGATCCCATTCCATCCCCTCTCCTGCAGAAGGGCACTGCTGGGAGAACCAGAGCTAAGGTTCAGATGCTGGGCTCCCCTCTGCCTAAAGCCCCATGATCATCCTCTCTGCTGGGCAGAATCATTCTTCATACTTCAGCACTCACAGCCACCAGCTCCATGAATGGTCCCTGCTCTGCCCCAGCCATGCCAGGCACTTTCTTCTCTGGTGTTTCTAGACATTTATCTATTTGAACTCCCGCGTCCGAGGTCAGGGGCGGCGGCCGGGAGGAGCTACCCCATGCCCCCATGCCCCCATGCCCCCACGCCCGAGGCCAGGGGCGGCGACTAGAGGAGTTACCCGGAGCCGTGGCTGCGCGGGCACATGAGGGCCTAGAGGAGCTATCCCACATTGAAGGTCAGGAAGGGTGGCGGTGAGGAGATACCCTACGTCCAAGGTAAGGACCAATGGCTGCGCTTTGCTGGAGCAGCCATGAAGGGATACCCCATGCCCAAGGTAAGAGAAACCCAAGTAAGACGGTAGGTGTTGCAAGAGGGCATCAGAGAGCAAACACACTGAAACCATACTCACAGAAAACTAGTCAATCTAATCACACTAGGACCACAGCCTTGTCTAACTCAATGAAACTAAGCCATGCCCATGGGGCAACCCAAGACGGGCGGGTCATGGTGGAGAGATTTGACAGAATGTGGTCCACTGGAGAAGGGAATGGCAAACCACTTCAGTATTCTTGCCTTGAGAACCCCATGAACAGTATGAAAAGGCAAAATGATAGGATACTGAAAGAGAAACTCCCCAGGTCAGTAGGTGCCCAATATGCTACTGGAGATCAGTGGAGAAATAACTCCAGAAAGAATGAAGGGATGGAGCCAAAGCAAAAACAATACCCAGCTGTGGATGTGACTGGTGATAGAAGGACGGTCCAATGCTGTAAAGAGCAATATTGCATAGGAACCTGGAATGTCAGATCCATGAATCAAGGCAAATTGAAAGTGGTCAAACAAGAGATGGCAAGAGTGAATGTCGACATTCTAGGAATCAGCGAACTGAAATGGACTGGAATGGGTGAATTTAACTCAGATGACCATTATATCTACTACTGTGGGCAGGAATCCCTCAGAAGAAATGGAGTGGCCATCATGGTCAACAAAAGAGTCCGAAATGCAGTACTTGGATGCAATCTCAAATACGACAGAATGACCTCTGTTCGTTTCCAAGGCAAACCATTCAATATCACAGTAATCCAAGTCTATGCCCCAACCAGTAACGCTGAAGAAGCTGAAGTTGAACAGTTCTATGAAGACCTCCAAGACCTTTTAGAACTAACACCCCAAAAAGATGTCCTTTTCATTATAGGGGACTGGAATGCAAAAGTAGGAAGTCAAGAAACACCTGGAGTAACAGGCAAATTTGGCCTTGAAATACGGAATGAAGCAGGGCAAAGACTAATAGAGTTTTGCCAAGAAAATGCACTGGTCATAACAAACACCCTCTTCCAACAACACAAGAGAAGACTCTATACATGGACATCACCAGATGGTCAACACCGAAATCAGATTGATTATATTCTTTGCAGCCAAAGATGGAGAAGCTCTATACAGTCAGCAAAAACAAGACTGGGAGCTGACTGTGGCTCAGACCATGAACTCCTTATTGCCAAATTCAGACTGAAATTGAAGAAAGTAGGGAAAACCACTAGACCATTCAGGTATGACCTAAATCAAATCCCTTGTGATTATACAGTGGAAGTGAGAAATAGATTTAAGGGCCTAGCTCTGATAGATAGAGTGCCTGATGAACTATGGAATGAGGTTCGTGACATTGTACAGGAGACAGGGATCAAGACCATTCCCATAGAAAGGAAATGCAAAAAAGCAAAATGGCTGTCTGGGGAGGCCTTACAAATAGCTGTGAAAAGAAGAGAAGCAAAAAGCAAAGGAGAAAAGGAAAGATATAGGCATCTGAATGCAGAGTTCCAAAGAATAACAAGAAGAGATAACAAAGCCTTCCTCAGCGATCAATGCAAAGAAATAGAGGAAAACAACAGAATGGGAAAGACTAGGGATCTCTTCAAGAAAATCAGAGATACCAAAGGAACATTTCATGCAAAGATGAGCTCGATAAAAGACAGAAATGGTATGGACCTAACAGAAGCAGAAGATATTAAGAAGAGATGGCAAGAATACACAGAAGAACTATACAAAAAAGATCTTCACGACCCAGATAATCACGATGGTGTGATCACTGGCCTAGAGCCAGACATCCTGGAATGTGAAGTCAAATGGGCCTTAGAAAGCATCACTACGAACAAAGCTAGTGGAGGTGATGGAATTCCAGTTGAGCTATTCCAAATCCTGAAAGATGATGCTGTGAAAGTGCTGCACTCAATATGCCAGCAAATTTGGAAAACTCAGCAGTGGCCACAGGACTGGAAAAGGCCAGTTTTCATTCCAATCCCAAAGAAAGGCAATGCCAAAGAATGCTCAAACTACCACACAATTGTCCTCATCTTACACGCTAGTAAAGTAATGCTCAAAATTCTCCAAGCCAGGCTTCAGCAATATGTGAACCGTGAACTTCCAGATGTTCAAGCTGGTTTTAGAAAAGGCAGAGGAACCAGAGATCAAATTGCCAACATATGCTGGATCATGGAAAAAGCAAGAGAGTTCCAGAAAAACATCTATTTCAGCTTTATTGACTATGCCAAAGCCTTTGACTGTGTGGATCACAATAAACTGTGGGAAATTCTGAAAGAGAGGGGAATACCAGACCACCTGACCTGCCTCTTGAGAAATCTGTATGCAGGTCAGGAAGCAACAGTTAGAACTGGACATGGAACAACAGACTGGTTCCAAATAGGAAAAGGAGTACGTCAAGGCTGTATATTGTCACCCTGCTTTTATTTAACTTCTATGCAGAGTACATCATGAGAAACGCTGGACTGGAAGAAACACAAACTGGAATCAGGATTGCCAGGAGAAATATCAATAACCTCAGATATGCAGATGACACCACCCTTATGGCAGAAAGTGAAGAGGAACTGAAAAACCTCTTGATGAAAGTGAAAGTGGAGAGTGAAAAAGTTGGCTTAAAGCTCAACATTCAGAAAATGAAGATCATGGCATCCGGTCCCATCACTTCACGGGAAATAGATGGGGAAACAGTGTCAGACTTTATTTTTCTGGGCTCCAAAATCACTACAGATGGTGACTGCAGCCATGAAATTAAAAGACGCTTACTCCTTGGAAGGAAAGTTATGACCAACCTAGATAGCATATTCAAAAGCAGAGACATTACTTTGCTAACAAAGGTCCATCTGGTCAAGGCTATGGTTTTTCCTGTGGTCATGTATGGATGTGAGAGTTGGACTGTGAAGAAGGCTGAGTGCCGAGAGTCCATTGGACTGCAAGGAGATCCAACCAGTCCATTCTGAAGGAGATCAGCCCTGGGATTTCTTTGGAAGAAATGATGCTAAAGCTGAAACTCCAGTACTTTGGCCACCTCATGCAAAGAGTTGACTCATTGGAAAAGACTCTGATGCTGGGAGGAATTGGGGGCAGGAGGAGAAGGGGACGACAGAGGATGAGATGGCTGGATGGCATTGCTGACTCAATGGACGTGAGTCTGAGTGAACTCCGGGAGTTGGTGATGGATAGGGAGGCCTGGCGTGCTATGTTTCATGGGGTCGCAAAGAGTCGGACACGACTGAGCAACTGATCTGATCTGAGTCTTCTCATTTCTTTGAAACTATTTGCTGAGAATCTGGGCTTCCCTGGTAGCTCAGATGGTAAAGAATCTGCCTGCAGTGTGGGAGACCTGGGTTCGATCCCTGTGTTGGGAAGATTCCCCTGGAAGAGAGCATGGCAACCCACTCCAGTATCCTTGCCTGGAGAATCCCCATGGACAGAGAAGCCTGGTGGGCTACAGTCCCTGGGGTTGCAAAGAGTCGGACATGACTGAGGACTAAGCACAGCACAGCTGAAAATCCAGTACTTATCAAGCCCTTGACACATGAAACTGTAGAAATATAGTCACACACCCATGTCTACCATTAAATATTGAGACCCCACTCCCCAACCCCCTCTTTGCCCTCACTCTCACTTTCTTTCTCTTTTATGGTCTAGGCACTAACATACGATGGGCACACAGCATGCTCTAGGTAACGTTTTTTTTTTTTTTTTTTTTTTAAATACCTTTTTTTCAGTATTACACACAAGAATCATCAATGCAGAAAATGTCAGTCCCCTTGGCACCTGAGATGGGTAATATTTTCATCCAGTTGGAACTGGCCTTCAGATTACCACCCCCTCCAACTGCTATGTATCTTTTTTTTTTAAATTTTATTTTATTTTTAAACTTTACATAACTGTATTAGATTTGCCAAATATCAAAATGAATCCGCCACAGGTATACATGTGTTCCCCATCCTGAACCCCCCTCCCTCCTCCCTCCCCATTCCATCCCTCTGGGTCGTCCCAGTGCACCAGCCCCAAGCATCCAGTATCGTGCATCGAACCTGGACTGGCAACTCATTTCATACATGATATTTTACATGTTTCAATGCCATTCTCCCAAATCTTCCCACCCTCTCCCTCTCCCACAGAGTCCATAAGACTGTTCTCTACATCAGTGTCTCTTTTGCTGTCTCGTACACAGGGTTATTGTTACCATCTTTCTAAATTCCATGTATATGCGTTAGTATACTGTATTGGTGTTTTTCTTTCTGGCTTACTTCACTCTGTATAATAGGCTCCAGTTTCATCCACCTCATTAGAACTGATTCAAATGTATTCTTTTTAATGGCTGAATAATACTCCATTGTGTATATGTACCACAGCTTTCTTATCCATTCATCTGCTGATGGACATCTAGGTTGCTTCCATGTCCTGGCTATTATAAACAGTGCTGCAATGAACATTGGGGTACACGTGTCTCTTTCCCTTCTGGTTTTCTCAGTGTGTATGCCCAGCAGTGGGATTGCTGGATCATAAGGCATGTCTATTTCCAGTTTTTTAAGGAATCTCCACACTGTTCTCCATAGTGGCTGTACTAGTTTGCATTCCCACCAACAGTGTAAGAGGGTTCCCTTTTCTCCACAGCCTCTCCAGCATTTATTACTTGTAGACTTTTGGATCGCAGCCATTCTGACTGGCGTGAAATGGTACCTCATAGTGGTTTTGATTTGCATTTCTCTGATAATGAGTGATGTTGAGCATCTTTTCATGTGTTTGTTAGCCATCTGTATGTCTTCTTTGGAGAAATGTCTATTTAGTTCTTTGGCCCATTTTTTGATTGGGTCATTTATTTTTCTGGAGTTGAGCTGTAGGAGTTGCTTGTATATTCTCGAGATTAGTTGTTTGTCAGTTGCTTCATTTGCTATTATCTTCTCCCATTCTGAAGGCTGTCTTTCCACCTTGCTAATAGTTTCCTTTGATGTGCAGAAGCTTTTAAGGTTAATTAGGTCCCATTTGTTTATTTTTGCTTTTATTTCCAATATTCTGGGAGGTGGGTCATAGAGGATCCTGCTGTGATGTATGTCAGAGAGTGTTTTGCCTATGTTCTCCTCTAGGAGTTTTATACTTTCTGGTCTTACGTTTAGATCTTTAATCCATTTTGAGTTTATTTTTGTGTATGGTGTTAGAAAGTGTTCTAGTTTCATTGGAGAAATATACCATGTTCATGGATTGGAAGAATCAATGTAGTGAAAATGAGTATACTACCCAAAGCAATCTATAGATTCAATGCAATCCCTATCAAGCTACCAACAGCATTCTTCACAGAGCTAGAACAAATAATTTCACAATTTGTATGGAAAAACAAAAAACCTCGAATAGTCAAAGCGATCTTGAGAAAGAAGAATGGAACTGGAGGAATCAACCTACCTGACTTCAGGCTCTACTACAAAGCCACAGTTATCAAGACAGTATGGTACTGGCACAAAGACAGAAATATAGATCAATGGAACAAAATAGAAAGCCCAGAGATAAATCCACGCACATATGGACACCTTATCTTCGACAAAGGAGGCAAGAATATACAATGGATTAAAGACAATCTCTTTAACAAGTGGTGCTGGGAACTCTGGTCAACCACTTGTAAAAGAATGAAACTAGAACACTTTCTAACACCATACACAAAAATAAACTGCTATGTATTTAACCAATGGTCAGAATAGACAAATGTATGGCTCAACTGAAAATATAACAAAATAAATAACCAGATAGTTGCGGGGGGAGGGGGGAGGGGAAGTACAGTGGGTTTTCAGGGTGTGTAAAGCCAACTGTGGAAAATTCTGAAAGAGATGGGCATACCAGACCACCTGACCTGCCTCTTGAGAAACCTATATGCAGGTCAGGAAGCAACAGTTAGAACTGGACATGGAACAACAGACTGGTTCCAAATAGGAAAAGGAATACATCAGGGCCATATATTGTCACCCTGCTTATTTAACTTATATGCAGAGTACATCATGAGAAACACTGGGCTGGAGGAAGCACAAGCTGTAATCAAGATTGCTGGGAAAATAACAATAACCTCAGATATGCAGATGACACCACCCTTATGGCAGAAAGTGAAGAGGAACTGAAAAGCCTCTTGATGAAAGTGAAAGTGGAGAGTGAAAAAGTTGGCTTAAAGTTCAACATTCAGAAAACGAAGATCATGGCATCCGGTCCCATCACTTCATGGGAAATAGATGGGAAAACAGTGAAAACAGTGTCAGACTTTATTTTTCTGGGCTCCAAAATCACTGCAGATGGTGACTACAGCCATGAAATTAAAAGACGCTTACTCCTTGGAAGAAAAGTTATGACCAACCTAGACAGCATATTCAAAAGCAGAGACATTACTTTGCCAACAAAGGTCTGTCTAGTCAAGGCTATGGTTTTTCCAGTGGTCATGTATGGATGTGAGAGTTGGACTATAAAGAAAGCTGAGCGCTGAAAAATTGATGCTTTTAAACTGTGGTGTTGGAGAAGACTCTTGAGAGTCCCTTGGACTGCAAGGAGATCCAACCAGTCAATCCTAAAGGAGATCAGTGCTGGGTATTCATTGGAAGGACTGATGTTGAGGCTGAAGCTCCAATAGTTTGGCCACCTGATACGAAGAGCTGACTCATTTGAAAAGACCCTGATGCCGGGAAAGATTGAGGGCAGGAGGAGAAGGGGATGACAGAGGATGAGATGGTTGGATGGCATCATTGACTCAATGGACATGGGTTTGGGTGGTCTCCGGGAGTTGGTGATGGACAGGGAGGTGTGGCTTGTTACTGTTCACGGGGTCGAAAAGAGTTGGACACGACTGAGCAACTGAACTGAAAGCCTGGGGGAACAGGAGGTTATAGTAAGGATTTTGACTGCTTTGTTTCCCTGCTTAAAAAAGATGTTTCCCTTTGCCAAATGCACTGATTTCCAGTGTTTTGACTGTGTCTCAGCTATGAATAATCCTAAAATACCCCCAGTATGTGGATGGTACTTAGAAATTTGTGTGTCCTACTTTAGTAATGTGCTATTTTTATTAAAAAGCATATAAAAAGAGAAATTTAAAACTAATAAGTGAACATAAATTGGTGCCTGCCACTTTGCTATGTCCCCATCTCCATGACACCCAGAGCCTTCTGACACTCTGGTGCAAACTCTCTTCTGGAGTCAGTCTGGTTCACTCATACTTCCTGTCCCTTCTCCCTGCCCAGTGTCATGCCATTCCACCCTCCTGGAACTCTCCTTCCCCTACTCCCACCCTCCTTGCCAAAATCTGTCACCTTCCAAGGTCTGATTCTAGATCCTTCCATTTCAGAAAACTCCCCAGAAACTGAGACCCGAGAGAGGAGGTTGCTGTTCAGGGAGGAGAGTGGGGAGGAAGGGGGTGGACCCAGTCCTGCATCGGATTGTACATTCATTCATTCATTGAACAGGTCCTTATCTAATATTCTTGCACTGGGCAGGCATGGAACCTGGGTCCATTGTATTTTAGCAAGTTCTCATGGGTTGGCAAGCTGGGGTTCATTGCCCTTGATGTATTTGGAGGCTGGAAAGATATTTGAATAAACTGTGAGGTCAGTTGGATTTTGTGGCATAGTCTGAACTGAGTAAGCTTTGCTTCTGAAATCAGATGAGTCTTGATTTAAATTTTGCCCCAGTGACCGACTTTCCATATGAATTTAGTCAACAGTTACCTTTCCAAGCCTCAGTTTCTTCCCCTGTAAATAGGGGGCCCAGTGACCAACTTTCTATATGGTTTTAGGCAAGACTTGCCTTTCTAACCTCAGTTTCTTCATCTGTAAATTGGGATCTAGTATCTACCTCATAGGATCACTGTGAGGGTTAAAGGAGATGATACCAAGTTCGATGACAAACTTGTCCTTGTTTCCCTGGGACTTTCCTGATTTTAGCCTTGAAAGTCCTGCCTCCTAGAAACCCAATGTGTCTAGGGAATGGTTGGTCACTTTAATTGTAGAGAAGCTGCCTGGAGAGGCCGGGTCACTTGGTAGGTGCCCCATAAACGCTCTCTTCATCTTCTGCTTTTCTGTTTAGGCTTCTGCTTTTCTTGCACCCTGGATACTTCTTCCTTCCTTCAGTCTTCTTGTAAGGTGTTCAACTTGATCCTGGCTGAGAGGGTAAGTCTGCAGTGCTGCAGGTTTGTCTCTTCCTGAGAATTGTGCATTTTACTAGGTGGTTTTTTGTTTAGGTCCCAAGGAATGAATTTATAATGACAAAATTTTGGACACAGCAAGGGGGGCTATGGCAAACCTCTGAGACAGAGACTTCCCCTCTCATGCGTTCTGAGGTTTTGATTGTGTGCTTGCTGTGTGCGAGGCTCCGGGCTAGGCACCAGGGATCTTGCAGGGGGCAAGGTGAGCCAGCTCAGCGTCCTGCGGGTAGCCTGATGAACACCAGCGCCAGGGTCTGACGCCCTTTTGTGTGTGGAGTCGTGTCACTTTACCATGAATTCCTAGCGAAGGCCCTGAAATTATTCGTCCTTATGTTTTCCTCCTCCCTTACCACAGTGGACTTTCTCTGAGGGGTGTTACAAATGCCCTTTGCTCAAGATGCTTTTCATAACTAAAGCACCTAGGAAATGAGATAAAGGGGCTCAAAGTCATGCCCAGAATTTAGCAAGGTTGCCAGACCCTGACACAGATGTCCCCCAAGCCTTCTGGGAGACTTCTGAACCCTTCTGAGGGCTTTGTGTCCCACTCGTTGTGCAGAGGAGGCTAGCCGAGACCTCTGTCAGCACTCCTGCTCGGTCCCTGGAGGAGGCCTCCATTCCCATCTGATCTGTGATGGTTAGAAGCGCACCAGGGCACGGCTGGAGAATCTCCATGACTCAGTGAGGAGCTTGAGCTGTAGGCATGAATCTAGTCTGAGCACTGAGTTTAGTTTGGTCTCAGCTGCAGAGGTTAGAAAAGGAACAGTTAGTGAACAGAGCCTTTGAGAGTGGCACTTTGTTGGTAGCTGTAAGTGGTCTAAAATTTGAGGACCTGTGTATAAGTCTAGAAGTGTGTGACTGTGTGTGTGAGTGTGTGTATGGTGGCCTCTGGGGGGCACAGGGACACTCTAAGAACCCAGCATTGAGTTCTGTCCTGGTTCTACCAACACATAATAAGATTCTTGGATAAGATGCTTAACAGCTGAATTTTTCCATCTGTAAATTGGGAATAACTTGTGGGTTTGTTATGAAGACCAAGCCACCTGATTTTGCTGTTTGACAACTGACATTTCAACATCTCCTAATTTGAGTGCATCTTCCAAGCAAGAGTGTTGTCTTAGTGTGTTACAGCTGCTGCGTGCAAGCCAAGTCGTTTCAGTTGTGTCAGACTCTTAGCCATCCCATGGACTGTAGCTCACCAGGCTCCTCTGTCCATGGGATTCTCCAGGTAAGAATACTGGAGTGGGTTGCCCTGCCCTCCTCCAGGGGATCTTCCTGACCCAGGGATCGAACCTGTGTCTCCTGTGGCTCCTGCACTGCAGGTGGATCCTTTACTGCTGAGTCACCGGGCAAAACCAAATACAACGAATTGTGTGACTTAAACCACAGAAATCTGTTCTTTCCCTCTGCTGGAGGCTGAAAGTCCCAGATCAAGGTGTGGGCAAGGCCATCCTCCCACCAAAGGCTGCAGGGGAGGCTCCATTCCAGGCATTCTCCCAACTTCTGGTAGTTCCTTGGCTTGCAGCAGCATGACTCTTATCTTTACATCATGTTCTCCCCGTGTGCATGTCTGTCTCCTAACATGGTGTTCTTTTCCTGTGGACACCAGTCATACTGGATCTGGGGCCCACTGGACTTCAGTATGACTGCATGTTAACTGATTCCATCTGCAGTGACCCTGTTTCCAAATAAGATTACCTTCTGAAGTCCTGGGGGTTAGGGTTTCAGTGTAGGAAATTTGGGAGCATGCGATTCCATCCATAACAATTCCACCCATTGCTATTATAATTGATAGCATTTTTAAAAAATTGACGATGCATCTTTTCCACGATGGCACGTTCAAATCAGTGAAACAGCAAATGAATATATACAAGCATTTAGTACAACACCCACCATATGGCAAACACTTGACTAATGATAATGATTGTTATCATCACAGCAGTGAATACGTTCTTTGTGCTTCAGTTTTATTATCCGTCAAATTGGGACAAGGATACCTGCTTGGCAGAATTCTTACAAGGCTTAAATGAGGCATTACGTACGCCTGTGACCATGTGTGTTCCTGTATTTAGCTGACACATAGCCTGTGTCTTTTCCTTTCCTTTTTTTTTTTCTAAACTGTGTCTCGTCTAGTGCCCAGTGTCCACTCTAAGGTCACAGTCTTCCATGTTTATAGCATGTTGTAAACACCTGTGGAGGACCTAGTAAATCAATGAATGATGGCTAGACGATTGCATTAGTTGAGTTTCTTTAGTTTGGGAATAACAGGAACACATCTTATGTGAGCTGAGGGGGGCCTTTGTTGGCTCATAAAACCAGACTACAGTAGGGGTGGGGATGGGGCTGCCTTGGGTGACAGCTGGGACTAGGTCCCCACAGGCTGGCAGGGCTCTCCTATTCCTCTTCTCAGCCTGTCTCTGCCTCAGGGCTTTCTCTTCTCTCTCTGAGCGCAGGCTCCTTCTGCCTCCTGGGGATATAGCAGTCCCCCGAGCCCCACTATCATCCTGAGAACTTTCAAATCAGAGCAGAAGGCTCTGCTCTGCATCTCTAGATTCTGCTAGAAAAATCCCACAGGAAGAGCAGTTGGTCTGGGAGGGTCTAGACAAAAGTGCCTGTTGCCTCCTCCCCAAACCCTGTGGATTGGGATATGAAGAATCTATTTCCCTGAAGACGTAGCATAGATGGCCCCTGGGGAAATGTGACTTGGGTAGCCACCCCTCCCTGCCCACCCCCCACCAGTGCCACCCCCAACAACAAGGATCGGAACAATTAAACACGGATGAGAAGAGTTCAGGAGACTTCACAAGGCATTACAAGCAGCTCACCCATTCTGTGCTTATTTACTTAACCATGGGGGATGGTCAAGCTCTACCTGGAGGGAGAAATACCTATATCTGTTATTTGGAATTATTCCATAAATGGAGATTTATCCTTTCTTCCCATTTATTCATTTATTTGGTTGTTTGTATCAGTATGTAACTCTGAGATTTATCTTATATTTTGAGTTGTAATCCAATACCGTGCTATGGATTTTTGGTCCCAGAGTCCCACTTTTGGCCACTGGACTCTCTGGTTGGTCCTGCTCTCGTTTCCTGTGGCTGCTACAACAAATCACCATGAACTTTATGGCTTAAAGCAACCCAAGCTCATTATCTTTCAGTTCTGGAGTCAGAAGTCCAAACTGGGGCTCACTGGGCTGGAATCAAGGTGTTGGCTGGACTGTGTTGCTTTGTGGAGCTTCTGGGGAGAATTCCTGCTGCTGCTGCTGCTGCTGCTGCTAAGTCACTTCAGTCATGTCCGACTCTGTGCGACCCCATAGATGGCAGCCCACCAGGCTCCCCTGTCCCTGGGATTCTCCAGGCAAGAACACTGGAGTGGGTTGCCATTTCCTTCTCCAATGCATGAAAGTGAAAAGTAAAAGTGAAGTCGCTCAGTTGTGTCCAACTCTTCACGACCCCATGGACTACAGGCTACCAGGCTCCTCCATCCATGGGATTTTCCAGGCAAAAGTACTGGAGTGGGTTGCCATTGCCTTCTCCAGGGGAGAATTCCTAGCCTTCCCTTTTGTGCTTCACAAGGTTTCTTGGCTGATGGGCCCCTTCCACTCTCAAAGCTCGCAGGCGCTTCTCTGACCTCTACTCCTACTCTGTCTCTGACCCCCCCACCTCCTCTCGTATGTACGGGGACTCTGGTTACTGAACCTCCCAGGATAGCCCAGGATGGTTCCCCCCGCCTCGGTCTGCTCAGGCTGTCATATCAGAGTGTCCTGGACTGGGTGGCTAAAACAGTGGACATTTATTTCCCACAGTTCTGGAGGCTGGAAACCCAGATCAAGGAACTGCATGTCCTCGTATGGCAGGGACAGAGAATGTGAGCTTTCTCCTGGCATCTCAAAATCAGTGCCAATCTTAAGGGCCCCGCCCTCTGACCTTAATTACCTCGTTGTAGGGCCCTTTGGGCCTCAACATGTGACTTTTGGGAGGCACCCACTTCAGTCCAGAGTATCCTTATCTCAAGATCTTTAGCTGCCTTGCACCTGCAACGTCCCTTTTGCTACATAAGGTAACATATTCATAGGTTCTGGGTGTTATAATGTGGACATCTTTGGGGACCTCTTGTTTTGCCAGCCACCAGCTCCTACATCCCTTTGACATGCCCCCATCAAGCTTCTTAAAATTTTTCATTAGTTTAAATTTGATCTCTGAGCCTTCATTGTTCATGGTGCCAGCATGTTCCAAGTCATTATTGTGGTTCCTCCTCCTGGAGTCCTGGGTGGCTACGGGGGGGTGGATGTATCTAGGCAGCTCCAAAGCACTGATCCACGCTGGTGACTCCAGAGCAGCCCTGTGTCCCTGCTTACCAGGTCCATTGAAGTCTTGGATTCTGCTGTCAAGCCTGTGACTGGGCCTACAGGTGGGGTCCCACTGATGTCCTGTCACCCCTGGAAACTTCTGGGAACTTTCCTTCTATCCTTCTTCCTACCCTCTAGACAGGATGCCCAGCTCTCCCTTCTCCCTTTGGAATGTCTAGCCTAATCATGACGATTAATTTAGATGTTTACAAAGCATAGGAAAAGCCCCTGGCCCTGCAGAGGTGCTTGTAGATGTGTGGACATTAAAATCTTTGCTATGTCTCGTAACTCGGGCAAGATGTAGCTGGTAAGAGATGACCGTGGAACCCAAACTCAGACGTGTCAAACTCCAGAGAGAACAGTTCAATGATCCCCTGCTTCAGGATCACTTGGTAGAAAAACATTTTACCTGTTTCCACCTCAGATCTTTGTCAACAAAAATGTTACTTTGTCAGCAAAGGTCCCTCTAGTCAAGGCTATGGTTTTTCCAATGGTCATGTATGGATGTGAGAATTGGATTATAAAGAAAGCTGAGCATCAAAGAATTGATGCTTTTGAACTGCGGTGTTGGAGAAGATTCTTGAGAGTCCCTTGGACTGCAAAGAGATTCAACCAGTCCATCCTAAAGGAGATTAGTCCTGGGTGTTCATTGGAAAGACTGATGTTGAAGCTAAAACTCCAATACTTTGGCCACCTCATGTGAAGAGCTGACTCATTGAAAAGACCCTGATCCTGGGAAAGACTGAGGGCAGGAGGAGAAGGGGACAACAGAAGGTGAGATGGTTGGATGGCATTATTGACTCAATGCACATGAGTTTGGGTGAACTCTGGGAGTTGGTGATGGACAGGGAGGCCTGGCATGCTGCAATTCATGGGGTCACAAAGAGTCGGACACGACTGAGTGACTGAACTGAACTGAAGCTCAGATCTGACAGATGATTAGATTGAACCTAGTTAGTTAGTTCAGTCACTCAGTCGTGTCCAACTCTTTGCGACCCCATGAATTGCAGCATGCCAGGTCTCCCTGTCCATCACCTAATGAAATGTCCATTTGTGAACTTACTTACTGAACTCATGGTTCAGTCTAAGAATCATCATAGAGGTGGAAGCTTCATAAAGCAAGTTCTCTAGGTAATTGTGACGCTCAGTGAAGCTGGAGGTCCGCTGCCCAAAAGCCAAGTCCCGGGCACTGGATGGCTCATGAGGGGCGTTGACAAGCTTAAGAAAACAAAGGGATTGGGAGCAGGCCCCGACCTTGAGTAGCCAAGGGCTATCTCTTCATCAGCTTGCTGCTTCCTGGTACACTTTAACATCTAAAAGTGAAGGCTTTGTCTTTTTAAGTTATGATTTTTTATGTCTACCTAGCCTTTGGAGTGAAGAAGGCAGTAGCACCCCACTCCAGTACTCTTGCCTGCAAAATCCCATGGACGGAGGAGCCTGGTAGGCTGCAGTCCATGGGGTTGCTAAGAGTCGGGCTGAGCGACTTCCCTTTCACTTTCATGCATTGGAGAAGGAAATGGCAACCCGCTCCAGTGTTCTTGCCTGGAGAGTCCCAGTGATGGGGGTAGCCTGGTGGGCTGCCATCTATGGGCTGCCGTCATGCAGAGTCAGACACGACTGAAGTGACTTAGCAGCAGCAGCAGCCTTTGGAGAAACCCAGGTCATGGGATGCAGGCCTTTTCATCTCCACTGTTTCCTCCATTAAGTATATATAAAAAAAAAGTTGGTATAAAGGCAAATATATTAACACCCTATAGTAAAATATTTTATTCACCCTAAATGTTCATTTTTTTTTTCTTAAAAAAAAAATTAAAGCCTGTTCAAGGTCCCCTGAAAGTATTGCTTCGTGTGCCTCATGGGTAAGTCAGCTTTAGAGAAATGTACCCGATAGAGGGAAGGGTGACGGATCAGCCTCTGGTTACGATCTGATTTCCTGGTGGAGTGGTCCGCCAGCCTCAAACACACGGTAGAGCAACTCACGGGGTGTCCGGTGGGAGGCGTGAGAAGATGCCCCATGTCACTCAGCTGAGCCTCTGGCAGAGCTAAGCTGCCTTTATGAAGTGATTGTTTTGCTGGTTCTGAGGAATTAACAAACCTTCAAAGACCTTGTTGGCAGGCAGGGAACCACTTCTCCTCAAGGCATCTTTGAAATGCAAACCTGGTCTCTCAGCAGACCCACTGCATCTCAGCCTTCATGATAAATGCTTCACACTGGCAGCCGACCCACTCGAGTTTGGTGTCGGGCTTGCCGACAGATTAATCCTATCGATTGCTGGCTGTTTGTTTGCCTTCGTGGCCGTCTCTCCCTTGTTGGTTCCCATTTGCTTTCTCCAACCGTCCAGCGCTGGGCACAGCTCTGCCTTGAAATAAACCAGTGCCGATCAGCACACTGGCGGGTGAAGGAGGGCTGCAAATCTGTCTGCTTTCATAAGGAACTACCCCAGGACAGGCCTGTGGGCTGAGGCTGGGATTCCAAAGCCCTTTCCTCTATGTTGTATTTCCGATGCCTTCAGGGAAGAGCCCTGACCTGTCATTAAACAAGAGGGTACCCTGGCTGGAGGGGCAGGAAGGGCATGTGGTAAAGTGATCCCAGAGCTGCCTTGGGAGAATCTGCCAGACACGTGGACCTGACTTGGCCGCCAATGCATGTGTGTGGCTGTGCTTTGGCGGAGTTCTGTGCTTCTCTCGATATTCTCAGCAAGATAATAGTAATAACGGGGACTGATATCTACTGAACTCTTAAGAGGCACCAGACATTGTTCTAAATGCTTTCCAGGTTTTACCCTTTTAAGCTTCACAGCAGCAGCAGCAGCCAAGGGTTAGAAGCGTGAAGTAACTCAGCCAAGATCAAGAACTGGCTGTTCAAGGCTAAGCCCAACTTTGAGGTTTTGCTACCTCAGAGTGGTCACTAGGAGTCACTCAGAATTAATATTTTGAGATTGTAGGTTTAGCCATTTGGCCGAGTGGCCATTCACCTTTTCCTAGGTGCAGTGGAAAGTTCTGGGCTTCCCAGGTGGCTCACTGGTAAATAATCCACCTGCCAGTGCAGGAGACACGAATTTGATCCTTGGGTCCGGAAGAACCCCTGGAGAAGGGAGTGGCAACCCACTCCAGTTTTCTTGCCTGGAGAATCCCATGGACAGAGGAGCCTGGCGGGCTACATACAGTCCATGGGGTCACAAGAGTCAGACACGACTTAGCGACTGAATAACAGCAACAACAACAGTGGAAAGTTCTAGTCACAGTGTCTGCAGTAAAATATAGTGGCGATGAGCACAAATGCTGCAGCCAGCCAGCCTGCTTGCATTTAAATCCAGTTCTACTACTGAGCAGCTGTGTGACCTTGGGTCAGTAACTTGACCTCTCTGTACATTGCTTTCATCATCTGCAAAAGGTGACTAATCCTAATAATAGTGACTTCATAGGGTTATAACAGGGGTTGCAGAAATTAGTGCTTGTATGCATTTCGAGCAGTGCCTTGCACATAGAACGCATGATGTGTTTGTTAAAATATTTCGATTATCCTTCATAAATAAACATGAAGCTCCAGGAACTGAATCTAGGAGATGTTGCTGTCTCACGTTAGCTTAGACTGGTGGATTTTTGTGGCCTTGTAACCTTGAGTGCAGAGGCTGTGATTTTAATATCAGATGGAATAATTAAGTGTTGCCAGACTGTGAAAGAACAGGGCATGAGGGGGATCTACATCCCGTGGCCCTTTGCATCGCATTTGATTTAGCAATTAACAGGAACAAATTCCCAAGTAAGAGTGAAAATTAAAACAGAGGGTAATGCTTTTTGTAATGAGGATTTTGTCATTTTGAAGCAGAGCAAGGTATGTGAATTTTGTTCTTATAAAAAGCTGCTCCCCGTTGGTAGAAGGCCCTTGATGGGTTTATGACGATGGGTCCTTCAGGGTCAGCCAGCTGCTTTGGGGAGGGGCTCCCGGGGCTGATGGCTGTTGGCCTGGGAAGAAGCACTAGTTCCTCTCCAAGCCTGAAAAACAAAAATCAGAGCTGGAGTCAAGGAAAATCTGCGCTGGTGATCTGGAGAAGATTGGGTAAAGTCCTCTTAGGAACCGGTCAGCAAGGGAAAGCTTCACCATGCCTGCAAAGACTTTGAAAAGGCACCAGGAGAAACCCGCCCCAAAAGACCCGGGAACCACAGCAACCGGAAGCAAGACCAGTGGGGCCTTCACATGTCCTCTGGACTACGAGAATCCCATGGGCTCCTCACACAGCCCTGGGAATGGGAAGGGGCTGCCGGAACCATAAACCAGGCCAGAAGCCTTGCTCTTTATGACACGCAGCAGAAGGACAAGCCAGACTGATTTGCTGTGCACTCCGCAGAAAATATAGATTGGTTCTGGCTCCCACTTCTTGTTGTGACGTTGGCCCATGAGTCGCATGGTACCTGCCTACAGAGTACAAACTCGGCTAACAAACGTGTAGGCCAGGGCTCCCGCTCGGGACCACAGGGAGGCTCCGAGACATTTCCTGAGCCCTTTTCTCCAGGTCTGAATGCTACAGAGCTTAGGGATGCGGCCCCATCTATGCTTGTTACACCTCTTGGGTGGTCCTGCCCCCTCCAAGGATGCTGTACTGGAGACAGACAGGCACTGTCTTCTCCTAGATCCTCTCATATTGGGACATCTGCCCGCTCTCCTGGACTAGGCCACTGCCCTCTCCTGCTCCCCTGGGCACTCTCTCCTTTGTGGACAATACAGCTTTAAGGCTCTACCTTCTTCCTGGACCTATAAGTTAAAAGTGTCAGGGGTGCGGAAGAGAAAACTTACCACTTCTTTTATTATCATCATCGAAAGGCAGATGTCACGTGTTTGCTAGCCCTCCTGTGAATGAGGGCTGTGCATTGTTCCTCCTGATCTTCACTCCAGGTCTGTGAAACTGTACTATGATGGTCATCCCATTTGCAAACAGGGGAACTGATGTTTCGAGGTTCAGTAGTCTGGATGGGGTCATACAGCTGATAAGTGGTGGCCCTGAGGTTCAAAGCCAAGTTGGCGACTCCGGGACTCACACACTTAACTACTGTGTAATTGTCCTCTGTGTAAAGTGACAATTTAAGGTGGCTTTGTGAGCCCAACTTCCCTGAAGGGGTTGGCGATCCTCTCTATTTCAAATATCGTGTCTTCTTAATATTTCTTAAGAGTGATGTGAGCTTATACCCAACAAAGATAAACATGAGTGTCCTCACTGATGGGGCAGGAAGATTCCTGTAAAACAGGATGTACCAGACTCTAGGGCGATAGAGAAGTGTGTTCACCTTGTTGATTGATGTGGGAGACTGCAAAAGTCGCCTTTAATTCATTCCTGCCCTGTTCCCATGCCTTTGCAATGTGACTTTAAGCTCTACCCATAAAGATGTGGAGTCTGTTTCTCTGCTCCTGAAGGTAGGCTACCCGTGCTTGGACATGCCAGTAGAATACTGGAAGGAAGGGTGTGCCAGCTCCAGCCTGGGACTCCAGAGGCCCTGCAGGCTTTTTCTCTTTCTCACAATCTTGCCACTGCTGTGATGCCGTGGCCGGGAGATGGCAGACACGTGACCTGATCTGAGATTAGCCCAGTGGATGTACCAGCCACCCCAGAAACGGGGCTTCCCACACTCAGCCACTGACAGCTGATGCACGAGCGAACTGAAGCCAAAAGACTCTCCCAAGTGGCCAACCCATAGAGCCATGTGCTGTATTCAGGGTCACTATTTTAAGCCACTAGGTTTTGGGTTTGCAGTTTGATAGGCCACAAAATAAACAGGTTACACTCAGCTTCCAAGTCACACTCATTCATCCCAGAACTGGGTGGTGGGACTATTAGGTGGAAGATAGGGCCACTGAATTAGAGCCTTTTCCCCCACTTCCTCATTTCTCCGTGTTCTGCAGGTTTGTGTCACAGATGCTTGATGCTGTGATTCGATTTCTGATCACCTGAGCAGAAGAAATGAGCCATCAGTGACGGCTGTGATCTGGTCCCAGCCCTGACACCACCTTGCCACATGGTTTTTTTCAGCGACTCCTGTAACCTGTCTGGGCTGCAGTTGCTCACATAGTTAAGAATATGAGACTGACATGCACATGCTGTAAGCTTTCTCCCAACCCTAGTGCTTGGTGTCTCTGATGCATCACTGCTGCTCCTGCTGCTAAGTCGCTTCAGTTATGTCCGACTCTGTGTGGCCCAATGGACTGAAGCCCACCAGGCTTCTCCGTCCATGGGATGTTCCAGGCAAGAGTACTGGAGTGGGGTGCCATTGCCTTCTCCCTGGTGCATCACTAGCATGGTGTTTATCCTGTCTGCATTTGATTTGAATTGTTTATTCTGGACCTCTGGAGTGGCACAAAATGACGAGATGAATTTTTTTTTTTTTTAATCCATCCACATAAAAAGAAACAGACCATAAACTGGCTAGTGCCACTCAAGAAAATTCCTTTACTAACAGTGAAGCAAAAAATGTCTTAGTTATAAAAGTATGGGTTTGGAAAGGAAATGCTCAAGTTTCCTGATAAAGAACAGTCTGCATTATTAAAGATAGAGGGTTTTACGGCTTCTTGTTAAAATTTACAAAATCACATTGCTTTTGGCTTTTCTCCTGAAAGCAGATAAAGGCTTGGTTGGTCCGGCTTCCTGGGCGCTATAAAATGTGTTCCTTCTTTCTTTCCTCCCTTCATGCGTTTATCCAGCCAGCGTTTTATATGAGTCAGACACTGTCCTCCTCCTGAGAGAGGCAACCGAATGAGACAGGCCGATCCCAAGCCTCTAGGCGCTGACATTTGTATGGCAGGAGCAAATCTGCAGTTAAGTGTTAGTGTCCTCTAGCGATTAACGCTGTGAGAAAAAACTTAATTGTTGGAGGAGAGATGAACCCTAGAGCAGGAGAGCCACTTACTATCTTCACATGGTCCCACCTCCCCCTGCAATTTCTCATTCATTCTCAGATCCAGTCCCTGGAACTGAGAGGCATCTGTGTTCACTGATGCCTGTCTGACAAGTCTCCCTAAGCAGGAATAAAACCCAGGGATGTGAGACTGGGGAAGAGAATGACTCCTGACAGCGCGCCTTTGGGGGACAGGCTGAGTGCGAGGCTGGGATCTGGGGAACATTGTGGCTTCCTGGAGCAAGTGCCACTGAATTAAGGGACAAGACCTTCCCTGGGAGTTAAAAGCCCGGGCTCCAGTTTTATCTCAGGACTGGATTTTATGTGTGATTTTGGACATCTCGTACCCTCTGTTTCTCAAGGTGTGTTTTAAAGATTGTAATACTGCTCCCTACCGCTCCATGTGGTTGGATGATCAGGTTCAATAACACAAATGGAAGCATTTTGTTCAAGTTATTTTCCAGATGGACTGTCTGTTTCCTGAGGGTGGGAACCATGTCTTATTCATCTTATTTCCATAGAGCTTGGCCTGTATCAAGTGCTCAGTGATCGCATGAATGAATTGTCCTGGGAATAAATTAGCAAAACAATGAAATTGAGTCCTGCGGGCCTTAGTTTCTTCACTTTGCAAATCGGGCATCCATGTAGAGTTGTGAAGTTTGTGCACTGCACAACTGAACTTGCTGGAGATAATTGGAGGCGATTAAAACCTAGATTCTCTACTTGCCAAGTCATGAGCCTGGTTCAGAGAGGGGTGCCTTTTCTATTTTTCATAAAGGTACCATATAGACCAGCGTGGCTCTGATTAGAAGAATGATGTTGGACTGTCTTGCCTCTCAAAGATTCTGACTTAATCATTATGGGTTGCGGCCCCAGAAGCTCTATTCTTCAGATCTCCAGATGATTCAGATTTTCCTCCTAATTTGGGTACCATTGGATTGGTGGTCTGTTAAGGTCTTTCTCCCTCTAATAGGAGGTAATTTTACATTAAATTTTATATTCTAGCATTTCATTGCTAAATTCTCTTTCTTAACGAGCACACGAGCTGCTGTGTTTTGTCCTTACTCACCCTTCCCACCATCTGTTTTCAGCAGAGAATAGCAGTTGGGGTGTGTGGAGTATATTCATTCATTCTCATTCATCAATAAGAAAATTCTGCACCAAGCTAAAGGAAAAAAAAAAATTCCCAGGATTTCTTTAATCCTCCAACACTTGTGTTTTTTCTCTTACTAGCAATAAGAGGTCAAATAATAATTGAAAACATTGCAGGGATCTTGAGACAAGCCAGAGCTGCTAAGACTAAAACCTTGTGATGAACTTTCCTAGGGTCTAATTTCATCTACCTGCCTGCACTTCTCCGTCAACCCCTGCATGAGTCAGGGTCCAAGGAGGAGAAAGAAACCACACAGTTGTCTCAGCAAGGAAAGCTTTGTGCGGGGTTTCTCAGCTATAGCGACCATTGACACTTCAATTCAGTTTAGTCGCTCAGTCGTGTCCGACTCTTTGCGACCCCATGAATCGCAGCACGCCAGGCCTCCCTGCCCATCACCAACTCCCGGAGTTCACTCAGACTCACGTCCATCGACACTTGGGGTTGGATAATTCTGAATTCAGGGGAATGTTCTTGCCCCGAGGATGTTGAGCAACAGCCCTGGCCTCTGCACACTGGTTGCCAGAAACAATCCTTTCACCTCCCCCAGTTGTGAAACTGAAAACACGTCTAGTCAACCTCCAGTGTCCCAACCCCCAGTGTCTGAAAGTGGCCCCTGCTTGGTCACCACTGGTAAAGGAATCATTACCTGTATCAGAGATTATCAAGAGGGAAGTAAGGAGAACCATAAAGAATACCTTTGGGCTGAGTGAGAGTATGAAGGAAGGGACCCCAAGTGGGATTCAGACTGGGTTGAACCTCACCCCTGTGGCGCATTGTGTGGGGATATTCTCTGGGCCAGAGCAGGTGGGTGCATCTATTGGATACCGGTGGGCTGTGGCTGGCAGCTGAGGGCTGGGTGCCCATGACTCACTGGAAACCCATCCTGGGGGTATGGGAATGAGTGTCACTGGCTGTCCCCCACCCCCCAAACACTGCTGGCAATAGCTTTTGGTAGAAACCAGAAGCAGCAGATGGAAAAGTGTGGAAGTGGGAAGAGAAGCCCCTTCTTCTTGCATTCTCTCCCGCGCCCTCTACTGACAAAATTTAGTGTCATATCATCTTCAAAAGAAGTATTTTGCACAGAGCCTGCAGTGAAAGATGGATTTGGAGCTGAAAGGCAATAAGTTAATAGTTGGCATACTCTTGTATTGTAACATCCTCTTACTTATTTTTGTACCATTCTATTTGGCATGGGTCTGGCACTTAGTAGATATAAAATCACTAGTAATGATCGAAAGAAGGTATGAATGCATGCATCAGTTCACTTTGGTCACTCAGTTGTGTCCAACTCTTCGCGACCCCATGAATCGCAGCACGCCAGGCCTCCCTGTCCATCACCAACTTCCGGAGTTCACTCAAACTCATGGCCATCAAGTTGGTGATGCCATCCAGCAATCTCATCCTCTGTCGTCCCCTTCTCCTCTTGCCCCCAATCCCTCCCAGCATCAGGGTCTTTTCCAATGAGTCAACTCTTCGCATGAAGTGGCCCAAGTATTGGAGTTTCAGCTTCAGCATCAGTCCCTCCAATGAACACCCAGGACTGATCTCCTTCACAATGGACTGGTTGGATCTCCTTGCAGTCCAGGGGACTCTCAAGAGTCTTCTCCAACACCACAGTTCAAAAGCATCAATTCTTCGGCGCTCAGCCTTCTTCGCAGTCCAACTCGCACATCCACACACGACCCCAGGAAAAACCATAGCCTCGACTAGACGGACCTTTGTTGGCAAAGTAATGTCTCTGCTTTTGAATGTGCTATCTAGGTTGGTCATAACTTTCCTTCCAAGGAGTAAGCATCTTTTAATTTCATGGCTGCAATCACCATCTGCAGTGATTTTGGAGCCCCCAAAAATAAAGTCTGACCCTGTTTCCCACTGTTTCCCCATCTACAGATGCCCAAATAAATGAATGGCAGAGTTTGCTTTTGCTGTTTTGGAAAATACCGTTGTTACCACAGGTTTGAATTTTACCTACAGAATAGCTAATGCCAACTTTTATTCCATCCCATCCCACTCTCATACTAAATTTAAAATTAATTGAACTATCCTGTTAGGTCTTCCCAACTCTCATGTAACTGATCAATTGCTAAAAATATGTTAAAGAATTGAGCAGTTCAGTGGAAAGAAATTAATTAAACTTGTTTGAATCGATCAGTTGATTAAATTCCCCAGTCGAGTGTTGATTAGGTAGCCAGGAAAACATGAGACTGGTATCGTTTTTTTAGACCAGAATATTAACCAAAGTACTGTTGACCAATGAATTAAGTCCAGCAAAATTGATGTCCAGAGGCTAGGAATATTAATAATGTGAAAATCAGAATTAATTTTGACTTAGTTTTCAAATGGTTACTTGTGGATTGCAGCATGGTTAAGTCAGCTGTGGCCAGGGGCTAAGTCACCCTGTATTTTAACACTAGGAAGTGTGTTGAAAAGATGACTGGATTGGGATATGAAGTTTACTGTGGGCTCCCTGCTAACGTGGACAGCTCTGTCAGCCTTTCTGGGCCTCCATCTCTTCTGTGTGTGCAAAAATTACCACACATTTCCATTTGAGGATGAGTAAATATAATCTGAATTATCACTGGAAGGACAGATGCTGAAGCTCTAGTATTTTGGTCACCTGATACAAACAGCTGATTCATGGGAAAAGTCACTGTTGGTAGGAAAGATTGAGTGCAGAAAAAGAAGAGGGTGTCAGAGGATGATCTGGCTGGATGGCATCACTGATGCAATGCACACAAACTTGGGCAAATTCCAGGAGACAGTGAGGGACAGAGGGGGTCTGGCATCTGCTGTCCATGGGGTCACAAAGAGTCAGACACGACTGGGCAACTGAACAACAATCTGAGTGCAAAAGTGTTTTGAAAATTGAAAGTAGCACACGAATTTGAGGCTCTTCTAATTAGTTCATAGTTGCAAAATGGGCGCTTTGGGATTGTTTCAATTTTCTTAGGTTTCTAGAAGATTCCGAGTATATCTGGGGTGCTGAGAATGTACTTCTGTTTCCTAATGTAAAGCAGAAGCCCATGGAAAGGAATTTTGCTTGTAGGATGATACGTTGCAGTGGAGTACCCCAGGGCCTTTGCACATGTAGGTTCCTCCTCCTAGAATTCTTTCCTCTCCTCTTTGCCTCCATAACTCCTACTTATCCTGTTCGCTCAACTGTCACTTTCTGACGACCTGAACTGGTCAACCCTCCCTGTTACATGCCCTTCTGTACTGCATCTCTTCTATCCACAGCTCTACCATGATGGGTATTTCACATTTTATTATGATTATTTGATTGTCTGTCTCCCCAGCTAGGCTATAAGCTCTAAGATGGCAGGGACCACTCCTGCTTTTGCCCACAATAACATGTTTGGTAGCTGTTTGATGACTGTTTGTTGGATGAACAAATGAATGTTTTATCCAGAGTTGACTAGAACCTACTGGATTTTGATGTGGTGGTCACATTTTGAAAGAAAGGATGGTGCTTGGCTTTCTGGGGCTGTGGAAAGGACACAGTGATAGATCCAGGTCCCTGGCTGCCTCAGCAGCCAGCACAACCTCTGGCATACAGTAGGAGCTCAGCAAATGTTTACAGAATGAGTTAACTGTGGAGCAGAAGCGTGGAACCTGAGTTTTGTCTCTCAAATTTACCAGCTCAGCAAACTCAGTGAAAATGTTTAGGCCTGCTGTGCAATACAGTATAATCAGGCTCAGAGGCCAGCATTCCTAGATCCAAATCTCCACTGAGAAGGTGTCTGACAAGAAGCTTAACATCGCGATGTGAATGTGCAACTCTGCTTCTTTACACAAATGAGGGTAATATCGATATCCTGAGGTTATTTCAGGTGTTAAACCAGAGAAAGGGCTTGCCTAATATAGCCTGTGTTAGGTACCAGTAAATGTTTGTCCTTTCCTTTCTCTCGGCTTCCATAACATGGGGACAGCATGACCCACGTTGAGCCAATTGTGTCTCAAATAAGATTGAAAATATCATACGTTTGTAACTTGAGGTCCAAGATTCACTTTTCCTCCTTATTCCCATGCTGCCATCCGAAGAAAAATGTGCAGAATCAGCATTCACCACCAGGTGGCACTGTGACAATACCTTTGATTTCACTGTTTTTGCTTAACAAAACAGCACCTTCGTGTACCTTTTATATTCAAATCCTGAGGTGAGAAAAATGGGTTGCATTTAAGAGGGAAGCATTGCTCGATAATGGAATAATGTCTGTTGTAAATGATATTTTAATGTCCAGGGTCTTACTCTGGAGAATCAGAAAGGAAAAATTTTTAAAACATTCCTTTAAATTCTTAATTTGAAAACAAGAACCACAAGAACCAGGTTAAGTGAGGAATCAAAGCTTTTATTTGCGTTATTACAACATAATTTTATCACAGTTTACAACTTTTTCCTCTTGGAGATCCATTTTGTGTTTCAATTATTCTGGTAGCATATATACTTTAAATTTTTTATTTTTTGAAGGAATGCTTAGTTTGGTCAGCGAATACTTGAGTGCCTAATGCATGCCATACACTGTTCTGGGTGACTGAAATCATGGTCATCAACAGAGAAGATAAAGCTCCATATCCTTAAGGCAATGGGGACACCCATTATTAACTAGTGAAAAAAGAAAATGAGCCAAGGAACGAATTTCAACTGGGTGATGGGATGAAGGGAGACTCAGATAAGCATCTTTGGTAAATGAATTCTGTCCCAGTGATCTATTACTGTAAAACCAACTCTTCCCACCCCTAATTGTTTTCATGACCTATGTATTTTGCTGACAGCTGTGTGGGTATTAGGAGTCTGGGAAAAATTCAGCTGGGAAATTTGTTCTGATCCACTTGGCATGACCAGCAAAGGCAGCTGAGGCTGGGGGACCCGCCTTCAGGACGTTTCTTTACTGACATGTAAATAGACTCACGGACACCTTGAGGCTGACAGGCCAGTCTCCTCTGCGTGGTATCTCATCCTCAGAGCCCTCCAACTGAACCAGGATGGTCTCAGATGTTTGTGCTTCTCACTTGGCTGTTGGCTTCCATGAGACCAGAGTAGAAGCTACCAGTCTTCTTAAAGTGAAAGTGAAAGTGAAAGTGAAGTCGTGTCCTACTCCTAGTGACCCCTTGGACTGCAGCCCACCAGGCCCCTCCGTCCATGGGATTTTCCAGGCAAGAGCACTGGAGTGGGTTGCCTAGGCCTAAAAGTTATTTCTGGCATGGCATCACTTTTGCCTAAATTCTACTCATCAAAGAGGCCAGTCCTCTTCAAGGAAAGAATAAATGGACATCATTTCTTTCTTTTTTTTTTTTCTAAATTGTAAAGCTGTTATTTATTTTCTCCCACTTTTTAAATACTTAGTTTTTAATTGAGATGTAATTGACATATTAGTTTTAGGTACATGATATAATGATTTGATATATGTGTATATTGTGAAACATTCACCACAATGTTTAGTTAATATCTGTTATCACACATAGTTAGAATTTTTTTCTTGCGACGAAAACTTTGAATACCTACTCTCTTGCTGCTGCTAAGTCACTTCAGTCATGTTCGACTCTGTGCGACCCCATAGACGGCAGCCCACCAGGCTCCCCGTCCCTGGGATTCTCCAGGCAAGAACACTGGAGTGGGTTGCCATTTCCTTCTCCAATGCATGAAAGTGAAAAGTGAAAGTGAAGTCGCTCAGTCGTGTCCAACCCTCAGCGACCCCATGGACTGCAGCCTTCCAGGCTCCTCTGTCCATGGGTTTTTCCAGGCAGGAGTACTTAGCAACTTTCAAATATACAATCCAGTATTATAATTACTATAGTCACCTATATTGTACATTACCTCTCCAGGAGTTGTTTATTTTATTCCTGGGAGTTTGTACCTCTCGACCCCCTTTATTCATTTCACCCACCCCCCAGCTGGCAATCTCCAATCTGATCTCTGTTTCTATGAGTTTTTTTTGTTTTTCAATTTAGTTGATTTACAGTGTTGTGTTAGTTTCAGGTATACAGCAAAGTGATTCATATATATATATATATGTATGCATACACATGTATGTTTATGTATGTATATATATCTATTGTTTCATATTTTCCATTAGACGTTATTATAAGATGTTGACTATAGTTCCCTGTGCTGTACAGTAGGTCCTTGTTGTGTATCTGTTTTGAATATAATAGTGTGTTTCTGTTAATCCCAAATTTCTCATTTATCCCTTTCTCCACCTTCCCCTTTGGTAACCGTGGGTTTGTTCTCTATGCCTTTGAGTCTCTTTCTGTTTTGTAAATAAGTTCATTTATACCATGTTTTTAGGCTCTTCCTGTGAGTGATATCATATTATATTTGTCTTTGTCGGACTTACTGCACTTAATATGATCATCTCTAGGTCCATTCATGTTGCTTCAGACGACGTTATTTCATTCTTTTTTATGGCTGAGTAATATTTCATTGTGTATAATACCACGTCTTCTTCTGTCAATGGGTGCTTAGGCTATTGTCTTGGACCCGAGACATTTGGTCCATGTCTTGGCTGTTTGTAAATAGTGCTGCTGTGAATATTGGGGTGCATGTATCTTTTTTGTTTGTTTTGGGTTTCTTTGGGTTAGTTTTAAACATTCCATATATAAATGAGATTATACTGTATTTGTCTTTCTCTGACTTATCTTACTTAGCACAGTAGTGGACCCACCTCTTGATGGAAGGAGTAGTAAAGAGTTTGTAGCCATTTTCAGTTGAAGCAGACTCTTACAAAGTTGACAGAAATTCCCTGTAAATGGCTGGAGGTCAGATTTCCACAGCCCAACACTATACATCTGGTTCCTCTGTAGCATGAAAATCATACCACAGCTTTGAGGAGTGTTCCTTGGGATCTAGACCCGTAACTAGGAGAGTCTGCGCCGAACAAGCAGAATCCACTCTGCCAGCTGATCCCACGAGCATTGTCGTCAGCACTAACCTCAGTGCCCAGGAGGCCTCTTAAGTCTTGATTGCAAAACTCTAGATTGAAGGCTGGGGTTGAAAACGCAAAGCACGATGCCAGCTTCTGTCTAGGAATTTTCCTTTGCAGAACAGTTCTGGGATAATCTTTGAGGAGTGGGAGCAAAGGCAACACATGGTTACAGTTCAGATACTGAGAGTGTTTGACCTTGAAATAGTCCATGGAACAGCTGTAACGTTACACTAGTCAATAGCCAGGAGGGTGTTTACTAGGTCTGTCCCCTTACGAAAGACAACTGAGCCAGCTGGAGTTAGAGTCCTCTTCTGAAGTAAATGGACTTTCCTGGTGGCTCAGATGGTAAACAATCGGCCTGTAATGCAGGAGACCCGGGTTCGATCCCTGGGTTGGGTAGATCCCCTGGAGAAGGAAATGGCTATCCACTCCAGTATTCTCGCCTGGAGAATCCCACGGACAGAGGAACCTGGTAGGTTATAGTCTGTGGGGTTGCAAAGAGTTGAACACAACTAAGCGACTAACACTTTTTGAAGTAAGGGTGTGAGGTCTTACATTTCTGGACCATAACAGTCCTTGGGGAGAAGGAAAGAGACCCATAGGAACTGACGATTTTCTCTGGTGGACAGGGTATTTGAAGGGGAGGGAGCCCTCGAGGTGAGGATAAAACAAGCTGATTCTGATAGACTCAGGCGGTCCAGACTTTGTTCTACATTGGTGTGGCAATCAATAGAGCAAATGATTTTTGAATTGACACATGTCCCAAATCTAATGTTTGCCTAATGATGGCAGCTGGTTTCACTCAAGATGAGTTGAACTTAAAAATGTTTGCTTAATCATGATGGCTGCTAAGTCAAGATAAAACTTGAACCTGAAAAAAAAAATCAACAGCATTTACATTCACAATCCTTGCATGTTCCTTCTGCTGACTGTCTGTTTCTCTTAGTACCCTTTGATATGCTGAGACTCCACAGTGGTACCATTAAATGAGCAGCTCTTTCTGTCCCTAACTAATCTGTCAGTGTGGGCAAAGTTTCCAGTTTGGGCATCAGAGGGAGCAGAAATAAACCTCTCCTTATTCTGTTGTTTCATCTGGAACAGCATTTTTATTATTCATTGTTATGAGTTTTAGTGTGAAAATGGTCAGATTTACCTGAATGAAAGGTTTTCATGGCAGCCGTGACAGTGAACTGGGAAGGTGCACTTTTGGTCATATTGTAATGAAAATACAACTTGGTCATTCAAATCCCACAGTCACATGCTGTCTCTACATACAGACCGATTGTCTCAGTTTATTAAGATGGTTTTGGAGTTCTTGACTTGAATGCAAGAAAACAATTGCATTAATCACATATCAATTGGCTCTTAAGTTTTATATAAATAAGAGAAGAATGCTTCAAATGCTGTCTTTCTGAAATCAAATCTGAGGTTGGATTAAATGGCAACCCACTCCAGTGTTCTTGCCCAGAGAATCCCAGGGACGGGGGAGCCTGATAGGCTGCCGTCTATGGGGTCGCACAGAGTTAGACATGACTGAAGCGACTTAGCAGCAGCAGCAGTATCTATATGTGCCTGTGGGACCAAGTGGAATCATAACTTCCATTTGTACTGGCTCTTGTCTCTTCTTGCACACACTTGCCTGTTCCTTAAAAGTAACCCCCAGGCATCTTTCAGGGTCTTGGCAAGGAATTTTCAGGTCAGGTCAGTTCAGTTCAGTCGCTCAGTTGTGTCCAACACTTTGCGACCCCACAGACTGCATAATGCCAGGTCTCCCTGTCCATCACTAACTCCTGGAGCTTGCTCAAATTTATGTCCATTGAGTCAGTGATGCCATCCAACCATCTCGTCCTCTGTTGTCCCCTTCTTCTCCTGCCTTCAGTCTTTCCCAGCATCAGGGTCTCTTCCAATGAGTCAGTTCTTTGCATCAGGTGGCCAAAGTATTGGAGCTTCAGCTTCAGCCTCAGTCCTTCCAGTGAATATTCAGAACTGATTTCCTTTAGGATTGGCTTTGATTTCCTTGCAGTCCAAGGAACTCTGAAGAGTCTTCTCCAGCACCACAGTTTGTAAGCATCTTCAGCATTCAGCTTTCTTTATGATCCAACTCTCACATCCATACGTGACTACTGGAAAAACTATAGGTTTGACTAGACAGAACTTTGTCAGCAAAGCAATGTCTCTGCTTTTTAATACGCTGTCTAGGTTTGTCATAGCTTTGCTTCCAAGGAGCAAGTGTCTTTTAATTTCATGGTTGCAGTTACCATCTGCAGTGATTTTGGAGCCCAGGAAAATAAAATGTCTCACTGTTTCCTTTGTTTCCACATCTACTGCCATGAAGTGATGGGACCAAATGTCATGGTCTTAGTGTTTTGAATGTTGAGTTTTAAGCTAGCTTTTTCACTTTCATCAAGAGGCTCTTTAGTTCTTCTTTGCTTTATGCCATAAGGGTGGTGTCATCTGTGTATCTGAGGTTATTGATCTTTCTCCCAGCAGTCTTGATTCCAGCTTGTGCTTCATCCAGCCTGGCATTTCACATGGTGTACTCTGCATAATAGTTAAATAAACAAGGTGACAATATACAGCCTTGATGTACTCCTTTCCCTATTTGGAACCAGTCCATTGGTCCATGTCCAGTTCTAACTGTTGCTTCTTGACCTGCATACAGATTTCTCAAGAGGCAGGTAAGGTGGTCTGGTATTCCCATCTCTTGAAGAATTTTCCACAGTTTGTTGTGATCCACACAATCAAAGGCATTGGTGTAGTCAATAAAGCAGAAGTAGATGTTTATCTGGAACACTCTTGGTTTTTCTATGATCCAACGGATGTTGGCAATTTTATCTCTAGTTCCTCTGTCTTTTCTCAATCCAGCTTGAACATCTGGAAGTTCTTGGTTCATATACTGTTGAAGCCTTGCTTGGAGAATTTTGAGCATTACTTTGCTAGTGTGTGAGATGAATGCAATTGTGCGTAGTTTTAACATTCTTTGGCATTGCCTTTCTTCAGGATTGGAATGAAAACTGACCTTTTCCAGTACTGACCTGTGAACAAATCCATTCAATCACTCGTGTGCTCAAGGGCTTTTGGAACTTTCTCTCTCTTTCTTCTTCTGCTCCGTTTGCTGACACGCATGCCAAAACCTCAGGCTCTGGGCACTAGTACTGAATTGAATATTGGAAACAGAGTTTTGGAAAACAGTAGCTTTCCTGCTTTGCCATCCAAAGGGGAGACAATGGGCTGATGCCCTGGAAAACTGGCATGTGTCCCCACCTGGCAGGATTTGGGGAGGGGTTTCACAGCAGTGGTCAAGGGCAGAGTTGCTGAGGATCAGGGTGTGTGCAGGGCCTGCACTGCTCTCATCTGGCCGCAGGTGGTCTCCTGATGAGCTTTTGTTGTTGTTGCTCAGTTGCCAAGTTGTGTCTGATTCTGCGACCTCATGGGCTGCAGCACTCCAGGCTTCCTTGTACTTCACCATCTCCTGGAGTTTGCTCAGACTCGTGTCAATTGAGTCAGTGATGCCAGACAACCATCTCATCCTCTGTTGTCCCTGTCTCCTCCTGCCCTCAATCTTTCCCAGCATGTGGGTCTTTTCCAATGAGTCGACTTTTTGCATCAGGTGGTCAGAGTACTGGAGCTTCAGCCTCAGTCCTTCGGAGGTTATCGAACTGTGACCTTGGAAGAACGCTGACATCTTCCATTTGTTGGGGGTCTTCGTTCCGTAAAGACGTCAAAGATACTGTTACGTGTATCCCATGAGGGGGAACCAGGACCTTGCCCCAAGGCTGCACAGCTGTTTCTTGGCTGCTCCTCCCTTGTCTTTGCATCCCCTCCCTTCCCTGACTAGCAGCTGTTCAGATCTGCCCTTTGGAACTCACAGAAGGTTGTGGAGGCTGGCGTCTCTTCCCCACAAACAAGAAGCAGGTGTCACTGAAAGTTCGAGTCCAGGAGCCCCACAGGGTCCTGCTCGGTTTCAGCACATCCGTGGGGACTTGTGGGATTTGCCAGGCCCAGCCGTCCTGTCTCTGCAGCTGGTTGTTTCTTTCTGTGCAGCCAGGCCGGGTCACTTCAAGTTTCCTAACAGGGTACTCTGCTACTGTGAAGTGAGGGGAAAGCCACTTTCCTCTTTTCAGCACCCGACAGGGGACCACCACCATATTGTTGTCCCCAAAGAGTTCCCAGAGTGAATCGGCTCTTGTGGTTTTGGTGAGCGCTCTCCCTGCTCTGTGGTGACAAGCCAGGTCCACAGGGATGAATTTAGGACAGATCAGAGTAAGAGACAGCCTGCCTCAGTTGGGCACATCTTCCTCCACTGCTGGACTTTGGGCCGTGTGTCTGGTGTAGCAGAAAGAGCAGAAGCCCTAAGGCTGGGCAGACCTGGGGACGTTCCTAACTCTGTCAGCTATAGCTTTGTGACCTGGAGCAAGTAACTTTCAGAACCTGTTTCCTCATCCTCAAAAAGGAATAGCGATGAGATAACATACGCAGAGAACTGGTACTGTTCCTGGCACAGAGCTCCCAGAACCCTGAGGGTTTTCTTAATGACAGGAATGTCCTTTGTATGCTAACGAGGTGACTCTGGCTCTAAGTTTCCTAGGCAGCTGGCTTCCAGAAAATCCACCAAATGATCAGAGAGGGGGAACGTTCATCCCTGCCCTGACCTCCAGGGAGAGGAGGGGTTGAAGTCTGAGTTCACGTACTAATGGCCACTGGTTTAACTAATCATGTCTGTAAACAGAACCTTGATAAGAAAACGTGGACCAATGAGGGTTGAGAGAGCTTCCACGTTGGCACAGTCGAGCGCTGGAGGGTGGCACACCCCAGCTGCATGGCACAGAGCTGTCTGCACTCGGGACCTTGTGTGCCTCATCACCTGTCTGCCCACTTGTGTCCTTTCTAATGAACTGTGACCATAAATATAGTGCTTTCTTGAGTTGTGTGAGTCATTCTAACAAATGATTAGATCTAATGAAGTTGTAGTCAGCTGGGCAGAAGGGAGGGTAGTCTGGGGACCCCATTTGCAGCTGGGGTCTGAAGTGGGGGAGCAGTCTTGTGGGACTGAGCCCTTAACCTGTACTAACTCCAGGTAGTTAGTGTTGAAATTGAGCTGGATTGTAGGACTCTCAGCTGGTGTCTGGGGATTGGAGTTGGAGTGAGGTCAGGGAAAACCAACCAGAGCCTAGTGAAATGTTTAGTTCACAGTAAGAACCTAGGAGGTGAGAGGTTATACTGTTGTGAGGCTGTTCGTGTTTTATTATAAAATAGAAACAAAATTTAACTATCTAGATAGGGCTTACTACTTAAAGTGGCTCACTTAACTTGTGTGCCCAAAAATTAGGTACTTGTATTATTTCCATTTAACAGATGGACAAACTGAGGCATCAAGAGGTGCAGGTGCTCCGCAAGCTCACATAGCTCATAAGTGGAAGGTGCAAATCCAGGCAGACCATGGCCTGGGCCTCGTCTTTATAGGATGTTGTTGTCGTTGGTCTTATGACGACTGCAATTTGTTCAGGGAGGCCTGAGGAGCCAGACGAAGACTAAACATGCCTGGAGCCCATCAGAGAACCCTGACTTCCTGTTAAGATAATCAGATATATTTGTTTCCAGGCACTAGCCTTAAAGCACTAGCCTTAAAGGCAATAACAGCTTATGTAGGACTTGGGTTATTAATAACCTTTGTTTCTCCCCCAAAGAAATTTCTATCATCCCTGGGTGAAATGGAGACATGTGAGTGCCTGCTGTAAACTGTTCTTGCCTGGAGAGTCCCAGGGACAGCAGAGCCTGGTGGGCTGCCATCTATGGGGTCACACAGAGCCGGACATGACTGAAGCGACTTAGCAGCAGCAGCTGTAAACTGTTGGGTGTGCAATGTGTTAGGAATTAATTGACTTTTCTTGAAAAAGTTTAACCACTTGAGAGCAACTATCCCTGTTGAACCTATACAACCCTGGAAACTGTATGGTCCGTTCAACTCTGGGCATGCAGAGCAAATGATAAATGGGCCCTGTGCGGCCTCCTCCGGAGCCGGACTCACAGGGAAACCTGCCACTCGCTGGTGCTACCTGCAGATGGAGGGAGGAAGGGCCGTGTCAGTAGCACTGCTGAGCTGTCCGTGGAAAACACACACCCATTTATCATAGCGGGCCTGGCAAGGGGCCATACCTGCACAGGTTTGTAAATAAAAGGCATTTGAAACCAAGACCTGTTGGAGCAAATAGGCATCATCAGCAAGTGAATAGATTTTTTTGGGAATCTGGTATAACCTTTATTGGGCTTTCATTTAATCATACTGTATGAATCTCTTATACTACTTCATTCTCACAAAAACCTAAATCCCAGGTGGCACTAGTGGTAAGGAACCTGCCTGCCAATGCAGGCAGAGACGTGGGTTTGATCCCTGGGTCGGGAAGATCCTCTGGAGGAGAGCATGGCAACCCACTCCAGTATTCTTGCCTGGAGGACCCCCATGGACAGAGGAGCCTGGAGGGCTATGGTTCATAGGGTCGCAAAGAGTCGGACACGACTGAAGCGACTTAGCACACACACATTAGAGTGATTAGGCATCCTAGTTTGCCCATTGTCCTAAAGCAAATATTAAAAGAGCCCCTTCTCACTTTCCAAAGTGCCCTGGTTGGACCATAAATTAGATTGTCACCCAAGACATTATTTTATGGAAGAGGAAACAGAGAAGATAAACGACTCACTCAAGTTCACCCAGCAGGTGGGTGATGGAGCTGAATTCTAACTCAGGTCAGTGTATCTCCAGTAGCCAAGTCTTTCCTGCCAGAATCTTCTGCTTCAGAGAAATGAGCACATCTTCCTCACAGTTAATGCCTTTAGGGGAGCTGGAACTTCCCCTAAACAATGGTTTACCATGGTTTGAAATTTACCATTTCAAAGAAAAAAATTACTCCAGAAGGTCATCGTTTGAAACACTCTTGGACCTCGTGTTTTGGAATGACCTTCTGGAGTAATTTTTTTTCTTTCAATACCATTTTTAATATTAGTTAATCTTGGTCCTTTGAGGACAGTGTTCATTTGTTTGAATTTTCCTAAACACTTTGATAGCCAAGTCTTGTGAATAAGGTAGGAAGTTATGCTGGGGAACACCATTTTAGAGCCAAATCAAAGTCTTAGCTTGGAGTAATGAATTGCTTATTTATTTGCTTGTTTGGTAAAATTCCCTTTGGAAAACAATTCTCCGAGACTCATCTTGCAGATGTTTGGAACAGTGACAGTGCCATTTGAATGGGGTGAGTTTCTTTCCAAGTTACATTTTACATACTTGGTAGATGTGATGTATTATGTCCAGGCTTTCGTATCTAAGCTCATTTAGTTTGGAATGTATGGGTGAGCTTGCCTGGGTGGTTGAAATTACTGACCTTAGATGAAGAAAATAAATCAGTCCTTCCCCCAGACCTCAGGTTTCCATTAGCCAAATTCCAAAGCCTTCATGTTTCATCCACTGAATTCTAGTGAGTATCCTTGTCCCTCATTTTAAAGGCCAGGTAACCTCTGTTACTAGTACTTGTCTTTCAACATATGAGAATGGTTTGGATGAATTTATTAAATGTAACTATTGTACACTTTTAATTGCACCTATAAGTTTACAAAGCAATATCAATTCTGTTTTTTTCTTATTTCTTCAATTATTCAGTGGGATACTGTGAGTCAGGTATCATCACCCCATGTTATCAGTAAAAAGGGTGAGGCTCTGAGATTGTGTCTGATCTACAGTGATAGCACTTGAGGATTCCCAAGGCATCTAGTTACTGGTTAGTTCCCATTCCACTGAGTATACTCCCTTCCTCTTTTTTTTTTTAAATACAGTCGAGAACAATTTTATTTTTTTTTATTTTATTTATTTTATTTTTTCATACATTTTTTAAAATTTTATTTTATTTTTAAACTTTACATAATTGTATTAGTTTTGCCAAATATCAAAATGAATCCGCCACACTTTGCTTTCAGAGATTATTGACCTTTTAAAGTCTGTATTGGTCTTCTATGGCTACTGTAACAAAATACAACTTGGTGGCTTAAGTTTATTCTTTTTGGACGTCAGAAATTCAAACTAACTGTAATGGAGCTAACTCAGGGTGTCAGCAGGACTACCCCCAGCCTAAATGGCCCAGACAGGTGATCCAGGATAATCTTCCCTCTCAGGATCCTTAATCATATCTGCACATTTCTTGTTTACTATGTGAGGTAACAATCATAGGTTCCAGATCAGCTCATTTCAGGTCTGTTTTCCATGTCTGCATCTTGCGGTGGTGATGTGATATTCAGGAAGACCCACTGTGCAGCGCGACTGTGCATACAGATTTTGTTGCCCTTGCCTCCAGATGCCTTGCGTCACTCCCCCATCCCCTGGTGGTGACAGACCCATGCTCAGCTTGTAGGGTAAGCCAGGCTGGACCAGTCCCAGATTCTCACTGTGGTGGGTGGATGATCCAAACCAGCCAATCAGAATCCTTCCCAGAGATTATGACAGTGAAGAGAGAGAGAGAAAGAGAAAAAGAAAGAGATGCCATAGTTAAGAGGCAACTGGAGCTGCCTGTCTCTACCATGTGGTGGTGGTGAAAACAGATGGACTCACCTTGCTGGGTTTTTTTTTTTCATTCCTGAAAAAATGTTTCTGGATCCTGAAATACACAATATTTATATATTTATGTATAAATATTATACATTATAGATTATATATTATGTATAGATATATATTTATATATTTGTGTATTTATAAATATATAAATTCTCAGCATTCTCAGGAAGAAAAGTCTGTCACTCAGAAACACACAGGCCTGACTTCTTGACTGGAAATGAGAAAGTCAGCAGGTCAGGGTGGCAGTTTTGATGTATCTGAGCCCAAGGAGAAATTTTAAATTTCTAGAGGTTACTCTAGTCCATTAGTGAAAGTGAAAGTTGCTCAGTCATGTCCGGCTCTGCAACTCCATGGACTATACAGTCCTTGGAATTCTCCAGGCCAGAATACTGGAGTGGGTAGCCCTTCCCTTCTCCAGGGGATCTTCTTAACCCAGGGATCAGACCCAGGTCTCTTGCATTGCGGGCAGATTCTTTATCAGCTGAACTGAAAGGAAGCCCCATTCTAGTCCATTAAATAACCAATAATCACCTTGGTTATTTACCTTGGTTATAATACAGTCTCCTTCATAGCTACACAAAAGGTAGCTTAAATTCTGACTAAATAGCATACATTGATATCTGCTCCCTCCTGAACCCCACTGAAATGATGGAAGAGGAATTAGAATGTTAGAATCCTAAGCTGACAAAGAGCATAGCATAGAGGAAACAGTAGCAAGTTAAAGATTTCAGCCAGTGTTGAAAAACGGAAGGCAGGTGGGCAAATGGCAGCTGGGCTGATAGAGTCAGAAAGCCAGAACGGAGGGTGAGGGCCTGGAGAGTGCAGTTCAAACAAGGGGCGGGTCAGCTTCTGCCACAGAATCCTAGAGAGACCAGACAATCGGAGCCCACGGATGCCTCAAAGGACAGATGTAAGATATTCAGTTCAGTAGAGGGTAGCCTTCATATTTTTGGCTGTCCATCATCTTTTGAATTGCTTTTCTG
Source organism: Bubalus kerabau (assembly GCF_029407905.1). NCBI lineage: Eukaryota > Metazoa > Chordata > Mammalia > Artiodactyla > Bovidae > Bubalus > Bubalus kerabau. The sequence continues at coordinate 19,776,393 of NC_073643.1, forward strand.
TATTTAGGGAAATCTGAAGGTGTGAGCCTTGCTTCTCCAATCTGAATTCTAGCTCCCAGTTTCTCCTACATCTAGTCCACAGTCATGTGGCCTGGCTGTGCCAGTTGGAAGCACATAACATTTAAAAAAAATTGTTTATTTATTTGGCTGCATTGGGTCTTAGTTGCGGCATGCAGGATCTTCACTGCAGCACACAGGCTCTCTAGTCATGTTGCACAGGCTCAGTAGTTGTGTTATGGGCTTAGCTATCCTGTGGTTCAGATGGCATAGAATCTGCCTGTGATGCAGGAATCCCGCGTTCGATCCCTGGATTGGAAAGATCCCTGGAAAAGGGAATGGTTACCCACTCCAGTATTATTCTTGCCTGGAGAATGCCATGGACAGAGGAGTCTGGTGGGCTATAGTCCATGGGGTCGAAAAGAGTCAGACACCACTGAGCCACTGACGCTTTCAAGTAGGGTCTTAAGTTACCTGACCAGGGATGGAACTCACGTCCCCTGCATTGTAAGGTGGATTCCTAACCATTGGACCACCAGGGAAGTCCCAACACATATAACATTTTAATACAGAAGAGAGTTGAGGAAAGAGGACCTGTGTGCATTTTCATTTTTGAGACAGGGAACTCAGGCTTGTAGTGGAAACAGCCAACCAGTGGTTTCTTGTGTAGCTTTGATGTTGGTGGGAATAGGAGCGGTGATGATCTACCTTTATGCTCAGCAGGGTAGCAGAGTCTGTGAAGATTTCCTCATCAGGCCTGTTCTGTGGGGTGACTTGGGGCATATTTCTGTAAGATGAGCCTGGAGCCTGTTTCTTCAGCCCTCTCAAGAATTCAGTGAACCACCCACCAGTTAACAGACTCCTTTCCCATTTAAATTGCCAGAGTCTATTTCTACTGTTTGCAATTTTAAAAAAAGAGAAAAAATAAATAAACTGAAAGCAAACTTATTCATACTGAATGTGTAGTAGTTTTATTCTCAGATGCCTCTTCCCATTGCAGAGAGCTAGCAACAGCTCCTTCCCCACAGTATCTGGAAAAAGGAAATTCATCTCTGAAGAAACTGTCAGAGGGGCCCACTTTGAGGACATCTGGAGCAATGGAGAAATGGCTTCAGACATTATAATGAAATGAAGAACCTTTCATTCCATCATTTTCCTCTTCTCAATTCCCAGAATATAGGCAGCTTGGTACATACTCCCCAGGCAGAGAAGGGAGGGTTTTTCTTGGGGAAAATTAACCATTCCAAGAAAAAGACCTCCAATGAATTAGATAAATGTCTACCCACTCACTCAGTAAAGCCCTGCCTACTCACAGAGAACTGACAATCAGCTTTTTACTGCCTCTCTCTTAAGTATCAGTGAATGTGTAGGAGTCACCAGACTTTTGAAGAAAGCTTCTGTTCTTAAGGGAGAGAAACCAAAGCAAATCCTAGGAGAAAAACGAGCTTGATGAACACAGTGTTAGTGGAAGGAATAGGAGGCAACTTAATTAAAAATGTTATAATTAATATTTTCAGAAAGAAAAGTGAAGATACTTCTTTGATGAAACATTACAATGCTGTTTTTTAAAAAAAAAGGATTGAAGAAAAAGGAGCTCTTAGAAATTAAAAATATTATAGCAGAAATGAAAACAAAAATCACTAGAAGGCTGGAAGTTAATGTTGAGGGAATGTCTTGGAAAGTAGAACAAAGTCATGAATCAGATCAGATCAGATCAGTCGCTCAGTCATGTCCGACTCTTTGTGACCCCATGAATCGCAGCACGCCAGGCCTCCCTGTCCGTCACAAACTCCTGGAGTTCACTCAGACTCACGCCCATCGAGTCAGTGATGCCATCCAGCCATCTCATCCTCTGTCGTCCCCTTCTCCTCCTGCCCCCAATCCCTCCCAGCATCAGAGTCTTTTCCAATGAGTCAACTCTTCGCATGAGGTGGCCAAAGTACTGGAGTTTCAGCTTTAGCATCATTCCCTCCAAAGAAATCCCAGGGCTGATCTCCTTCAGAATGGACTGGTTGGATCTCCTTGCAGTCCAAGGGACTCTCAAGAGTCTTCTCCAACACCACAGTTCAAAAGCATCAATTCTTCAGCGCTCAGCCTTCTTCACAGTCCAACTCTCACATCCATACATGACCACAGGAAAAACCATAGCCTTGACTAGACGAACCTTTGTTGGCAAAGTAATGTCTCTGCTTTTGAATATGCTATCTAGGTTGGTCATAACTTTCCTTCCAAGGAGTAAGCGTCTTTTAATTTCATGGCTGCAGTCACCATCTGTAGTGATTTTGGAGCCCAGAAAAATAAAGTCTGACACTGTTTCCACTGTTTCCCCATCTATTTCCCATGAAGTGGTGGAACCAGATGCCATGATCTTCGTTTTCTGAATGTTGAGCTTTAAGCCAACTTTTTCACTCTCCACTTTCACTTTCATCAAGAGGCTTTTGAGTTCCTCTTCACTTTCTGCCATAAGGGTGGTGTCATGAATAGCATGAAAGTCATGAATAGCAGGAGAGAAATGATGGAAAAAAAGAGCAGAGAATCAATGTAGTTGGTCCAATAATAATCAAGAGAGACATATAAAAGGAAGAATTAAAAAAATCCTATATGTATTGAGAACCAAAGAACTCACATATCTAGATTGAAAAGGCTCACTGTAGTCAGTGCATGAGTTAACACCACGGCACATTAGTTTGGGATTTCAGAGCACCAGGGATGAAAAGAGATGAGGCTCAAAGTTTCCAGAGAAGAGCAAATGGGTCACACATCAGAGGACCAGGAATCACAATGAGATCCTGCTTCTCAGTGGCAAACTTAAAGCTAGAAGTCAAGGGAGCATTGTCTTCAATGCTGAGCCCTGACTTCTGACCTAGACATCCAAAAGCCTCCCAACTGTCAATCAGATGTGCCGGAAGAAGGCAGGCATGGATGGGAGGTCTCAGGAGCATGCACGTTCAGGGAGCTACTGGATGATTTGCTCCAATAAGCAGGAGGAAACAGCAGGAAAGAAAATGGAAGATTTTGGAGACAGAGGAATCTATCTTTGAGAAGTGGTAAAGGAATTCCTGCTGCTGCTAAGTTGCTTCAGTTGCGTCCGACTCTGTGCGACCCCATGGACTGCAGCCCACCAGGCTCCCCTGTCCCTGGGATTCTCCAGACAAGAACACTGGAGTGGGTTGCCATTTCCTTCTCCAATGCATGAAAGTGAAAAGTGAAAGGGAAGTCGCTCAGTCGTGTCCGACTCTAGCGACCCCATGGACTGCAGCCTGCCAAGCTCCTCCGTCCATGGGATTTTCCAGGCAAGAGTACTGGAGTGGGGTGCCATTGCCTTCTCCGAAGGAATTCCTAATATAATGATAAAGGAATTTTCCAGCATGTCAGCTGTTCAGGACCGTCAGCAGGAAGACAGAGGTCTTTTCTTCCAAGAAAATCACCTCCCCTTCCAAATCCCACAAAACTTCAAAGGGAAGATAAAACACTGATAGATTCCTAAGGAGTTGGACCTTTTAAAGATTTTTTGGATGTGGACCGTTTTTAAAGTCCTTGTTGAATTTGTTACAATACTTTTTTTTATTTGATTTTTATTTATTATTTATTTTTATTTATTTTATTTTTTTATTTGATTGGCCAAAAAGTTCATTTGAGATTTTCCATGAGATGCTTTGAACAAAGTTTTTGGCCAGCCTGTTCATTATGGGTTTTTGGCCACAGGGTATGTGGGATCTTAGCTTCCTGACCAGGGATCAAACCCCCTGAACACCCTGCATGGGAAGGTGAAGCCTTAAACACCAGACTGCCAGGGAAGTCCCAGAGTTGGACCCTTTTAAAAGGGATTTTCTAATTCCACCAAAGAGTCCAAGAAAAATTGATCATTAGAAAGTTAAGTAGATGAAAAATAAAAGTAATCACTAACTTCAGGGAAAACAAAATTTTGTGTAAGGAAATGTAATCATAGTATAGCTGTTTCATTTTGAATAATAATTACATAGCAATAATTTAAACAATAAATACTGATACAGCAAACATAATAAAGCTGTATTATAAGGAAGGTAGATGTGAAATGTTTAGGGGGACCATGGAGGCACAGGGTGAAGAATGCGGAAACTTTTCTATAGGAGGAAATCAATAGATGATCCTTAAAAAGAATTAAAAAAATAAAAGTGTGATGTCTAGGAAAACATAGATAAATGCTGGAAAAAGAGGCCAAAGGAATTACACATGCTTGGCTCTTGGGAGTAGGACTTAAGGGTAGGGTAGGGGACTACTCCTTTACCTTATAACCCTTATGGGATTATTTGCTTATTAAAATTATGAATGTGCATCATATGATGAAAATTGAAACCCAGCTAAACCTTGGAAAAAATTCTTAGATCCATAGGAACTCTGTCATTGGGAATGTAAAGACAGAACATTTGCCTTGCCTGTTGCCCTTTTACATATCACGTTAGAAGTCTTCATTGTGCCAGCCCTCAAGGAGGGAAGAGGGAGTAAGTTACCCTCTCTTGACCTTCACATCATCACACTACAAAAGCCCTTCAGGCATTTGCTTTGCTATCTTGTTCCTGATGAAGGGAAAGCAGAGTGAGACACTCTTGAAAGTTCAGCCACTTACACCAAATTATAGTGGGTGGAATTGAAGGTGAGTTAAGCAGCCAAAGTTGGCTGGTAATTAGATTCATACCCATCATGGATTCGGTCAGCAGCTTGTGAGGGGAGGGGAAGCCCTTCTCCAGAAATGTTCTGTTGAGGGGAATACACCAGGAGGGGAGATGCTAGGAATTCTCTAGGACACAGGACAGAACTTGGGTACCACTTGGCCTCTTCCTTTTCGCTGTCAGCTCAGTGATGACTTGGGGGCCCAGTGATGATTTGGGGGTGCAAACTCAGTCATTGTGTAGAGTCAGGAATTGTATAGAATGGTAGCAATCAGTCATTTAGATGCCTGTGATTATCTTTGGTTTTACAAGGGATATAAAACTGATCAGTAAGTTCAGTTCATTTCAGTCGCGCAGTCATGTCCGACTCTTTGCGACCCCATGAATCGCAGCACGCCAGGCCTCCCTGTCCATCACCAACTCCTGGAGTTTACTCAAACTCATGTCCTTCGAGTCGGTGATGCCATCCAGCCATCTCATCCTCTGTCGTCCCCTTCTCCTCTTGCCCCCAATCCCTCCCAGCATCAGGGTCTTTTCCAATGAGTCAGCTCTTCGCATGACATGGCGAAAGTATTGGAGTCTCAGCTTCAGCATCAGTCCTTCCAATGAACACCCAGGACTGATCTCCTTTAGGATGTACTGGTTAGATCTCCTTGCAGTCCAAGGGACTCTCAAGAGTCTTCTCCAACACCACAGTTCAAAAGCATCAATTCTTCCGTGCTCAGCTTTCTTCACAGTCCAACTCTCACATTCATACATGACCACTGGAAGAACCATAGCCTTGACTAGACGGACCTTTGTTGGCAAAGTAATGTCTTTGCTTTTGAATATGCTATCTAGGTTGGTCAGAACTTTCCTTCCAAGATGTAAGTAAGCGTCTTTTAATTTCATGGCTGAAATCACCCTCTGCAGTGATTTTGGAGCCCCCCAAAATAAAGTCTGACACTGTTTCCACTGTTTCCCCATCTATTTCCCATACAAAAAAGATCTTCATGACCCAGATAATCATGATGGTGTGATCACTGACCTAGAGCCAGACATCCTGGAATGTGAAGTCAAGTGGGCCTTAGAAAGCATCACTACGAACAAAGCTAGTGGAGGTGATGGAATTCCAGTTGAGCTATTTCAAATCCTGAAAGATGATGCTGTGAAAGTGCTGCACTCAATATGCCAGCACATTTGGAAAACTCAGCAGTGGCCACAGGACTGGAAAAGATCAGTTTTCATTCTAATCCCAAAGAAAGGCAATGCCAAAGAATGCTCAAACTACCACACAATTGCACTCATCTCACATGCTAGTAAAGTAATGCTCAAAATTCTCCAAGCCAGGCTTCAGCAATATGTGAACTGTGAACTTCCAGATGTTCAAGCTGGTTTTAGAAAAGGCAGAAGAACCAGAGATCAGATTGCCAACATCCGCTGGATCATGGAAAAAGCAAGACAGTTCCAGAAAAATATCTATTTCCGCTTTATTGACTATGCCAAAGTCTTTGACTGTGTGGATCACAATAAACTGTGGAAAATTCTGAAAGAGATGGGAATACCAGACCACCTGACCTGCCTCTTGAGAAAGCTATATGCAGGTCAGGAAGCAACAGTTAGAACTGGACATGGGACAACAGACTGGTTCCATTAGGAAAAGGAGTATGTCAAGGCTGTATATTGTCACCCTGCTTATTTAACTTATATGCAGAGTACATCATGAGAAACGCTGGGCTGGAAGAAGCACAAGCTGAAATCAAGATTGCCGGGAGAAATATCAATAATACTGAGAGTCATATAATATTATCATCATATAGAATAAGAATATGTTTAAGATATAATACTTAGAGGAGATACAATACTTAGAGGAGATAATTCACTGTGGACTCAGGAGATTTGGATTCACATCCCTGGTCTTTAACTATTTGTGTGTATTTGGGCCACTTTCTTGTTCTCTGTTTTTGTCCCATTGCTGTCTTGGGTACATGAAGGTAATTATGCCTTCACTGAAAGGCTTCTTGAGGCTGGCACAGAGTGAGTGGTCATGAGCTGCTTGGAATTCCCCTCTTTCTTGCTGTTAATTGTAGGCCAGAGAAAGCTGTGCAGATGACCTTGTACTGTCTCTTCCAGGCCAGGAAACATTGACTTGGCTTGCATTCATTAACTCAGACTTGTTTCTTTTGTATATTAATTTACTCATTCATTGGACGTAAAGAAGTTGTTCATCTCCCCGCCTGTCCATGCTTGGGGAAGGGAAGGCTGGTTTTGGTGAGTGTTAAAGGTTTATTCATTTTTTAAAATTTTGTTCATTTTTGAACATCAAAAGAGAGTACACAAAATATGCTTGTAGGATAAGAGTATTTTGCTTTGTCCATGCAAATGTACACATAGTCATTACACAATCTAAAGGCTTGGTTAAGAGTGACCATAGCTTGGGAGCTAAATGGGAGAGTTTTGGACAAAACTGTCAGGTGGCCATCTTGAGGGCACGTTGGGTGGGGTAAATGTGAAATTTATTGGTACTTTTGTGTTCTTTTTGATTTCCTATTTTTGTCAAGTTTTTGCTTTTTGTGTATATTAGACTTGTGATCAGAGGCAAAACTATTAAGAAATACAGTTTTGTTGAACTATGTTGAGGCTAGAGGTCAGCAGAAAAGATTCTTCATGAGTCCAAGCTGTTTTACTTTGAAAAACAAAGAAGTCTTCCCAGGCAGTGTTTACTTTAGAGACTATAAAAAGCAGTCATTTTCCTTTGAAATCATCATATTATACTTGTCCTTGTAGATTACAGCTGGTTGTCTATGTCAAATTATTTTCTTTTTTCCATTAAGCATTATATTGTGATCATTTTCTCATGTTACTGGAGAGCAGTCTTTGGAAGCATTTAACTGGCTGCATAGTATTCCATTACATAGCATCCTTAGTTAACCATTGCCTAATTGTTGGACATTTGGACATTTGCTTCCTGGTATTTTGCTCTTATAAATAACTATCATAAATGTCTCTGTGCATCAAGGGTTATATGCCTGTTTGAGGATTTCTTTGGAATAAATTTTGAGAAGTGCAATGCAGAACCAAGAGCTTGCCCTATTAAAGGCTTTTACATGCAGCACCCTCTTGGGAAGCTGTAGAGGAGGGTCTCCTTGCCCAGGGGCTTCTTGACCTTGCTTTTGGCTCAAGCATGCTCAGCCATCTAGAGAGAAGCTGGTATAGGGGAAATGCCTCCGGATTCTTAGCCTCAAGTCATTACCCAGTGTGTAACTTTAGGCAGGAAGCTTCCTTTCTCTGAGTCTCCCTTTCCTCATGTACAAGATCAGAACGATGACATTGGCCCCCAGATTATTCTGGAGCTAAGGAATAGCTGTCCGCCCGCAGTTGTGCTTGAGCCTTTGAGTAGCTCCTAACATGTAAATGTGGGAATGAATATGGGGTAATATATGGGAAGTGATTTATGGGCAGGAGTTTGGTCAGGTGCGTTTCCTTGTCTCTTAGAAACTTGCTGCACCTTTGGGAGCCAGCAGGCAGTAGACGGTATCACTTGATGAGAATGGGAAGCGTGCATTTTGATAGGATCATTCACTTTAGGATTTATTATTTAAAATAGCTAAAGCTTGACTTTAAATTGCCACATTAAAAAAATAATAGATGGTGAATTTGTAACTTTTGTTTTTAAGCTCTTGTTTTTCTGATCAGGGAAGAAGCTTCCAGGGAGCACCCCCTTTATCCCTTCCCTCTCTGGGGTTCTCTGAGGAGCCTTGAGGTCATTTTGGGATGGCAGACCATTTCATCTGAAATTTAAAACCTTGATTTTCTTGCTGATTGGAGGCACACACTCCTATCTGGAACTTGTTTTCCTTTCTCTTCCTCCTGTTTCCTCAGCTAGCAGGGACTAAAGAGAACCCAGAATCCCATGACCCAGATGTAATTGTACCTAATATTTTGGTATCCTTCCTTCCTGATTGAATTCAGATGTATTCCCAGATATACAGGCAGAATATGTTAACAGAATTGGGTTTCATGGTATATATTTTATAACTTGATTTTCTTGTCATTAATATTATATCGTGAATATTTTATTATATCCTTCAGTGTTCTTTCGTAATATGATTTTCCGCGGTTGTAGAGCTTTCTGTCACATGAACATACTCTAATTTATTCAACCAAGGCCCTATTATTAGATGTTCAATTTTTCAACCTTTCACTCTCATAAATAATGCCACAGTGAATATTCTAGTAGAGGAATAGCTGTATGTATATCAGTGACAATACTGTGTCAGAGGGCAAGAATATTTACCACTCCTTGCTATTTATTCCAAACTGCCTTCCAGATACAGTGGACATCTTGACCCGAATCAGCTATAATGAGTATGCCTATTTCATTGGATCTACATTTGCACTTGATATGATCTCAAAAATATTTCTTCCAAATTTGATGTGAGAAATACTTAAAATTGTGTTTTCCCTTCTGATCCGAGTGCAGTTGCAGAGTTTTCCTGTCTTCTGGCTCCATGGTATCCCGTGCATGACTGCGTGTCTCTGTCACTACTGGTCCACCCTTCAGTCTTCTCTCTTCTCTCCACCCCTGGAAGGTGACCTCTGAAAGTTTACCAGTGGACTAACTTGCCTGTCTCTTCTGTTGGACTGGTCACTGGGAAGCCCCGACAAGAGGTGGGGTGGGTCAGGAAGGAGAGAGAGATCCTTGCTCCGTATTCCGTACTTGGTCAGCTGTGACATAGATCCAGTCCCCCATGTGCCCAAGGTGGCGTGTTCCACGTGACTGTGTTTCCTTCTGTGTTTTGGGACTCACTGCTCCTTGGTCCCTTGGGACCTTGGGTGGCTTTACTGTTGTTGGAAGTTCGTGCATTGTCCCTTGAGCCTTGGAATGAATCCCTCAGTAAAGAAGCCCTCTTGGACTGTTCTTGAGTGTTGCATGTGTTTCCTGTTGGGACCTTACCTGGTAAGAATGATCTGATTCGTAATTGCAATAGATTGTGCACTCTGACAGGTCACCACCCTGTGTTGCAAGCCAGAAAGTTTAGGCTCAGGAAGACCCAGAGTCTAACCTTTACTAAGTGTTCTGGTTGCACCAACAGAAGGATGAAGAGTGGTGAGATTTCATTTCTAAGGGTTTTTCAGGAAAGGTAATTTCTAGCATTTAAATATGATCCACTGTTCAAACATCATCATACTTTGCTTGATCTTCCATATCATGGTCTTCTAGATGCTGCTTTTTGTCTGTGTAGCTGGATTGTGAATAAGAAATGAACATGAGAGCCATGACCTCACTCAATCCCGAGGACATAACCAAGGTCAGAGCTCCAAGAGGGCAGGGGTCATTTCCTCTTTTGCTTCCACATGAGTCTTGAGTGTTTAGGATTGTGTTTGGCATGTGGTAGGTGCTCAGTATATGTTGTTGAATGTGTCAAGGGTTCTGAGACCACCCTCAGGCTTGGTGATTTGGTAAAGGAGCCACAGAACTCACATAGTTGTTATGCTCAAGGTTATGGTTTATTGCAGAGAAAGGATACAAATAAAGAGAAGCAAAGGAAAAGGGTGCATAAGGTGGAGTCCAGCAGGAGAGTGGGCATCAGCTTCCCTCTCCCAATGGGATCACAGGGACAATACTTCATTCTCTTAGCGATAACATGAGATAACATGTGTGAAGTATTGCCAACCAGGGACACTCACCCAAGCTATGGTGTCCAGGGTTTTTACTGGAGGGGGTCATTCACCTAGATATGGATCACCCATTTAACTGATCTTAGCTACTCAGTCTCCAGCACCCCTAAGAGGTCAAACTGATACATTGTGGCCCTGGGTCCCAGGTGAACAAAAGCAGGCCTTCACCACTGATTATTACATTGTTTCTTGGAAGGAAAGTTATGACCAACCTAGATGGCATATTCAAAAGCAGAGACATTACTTTGCCAACAAAGGTTCGTCTAGTCAAGGCTATGGTTTTTCCAGTGGTCACATATGGATGTGAAAGTTGGACTGTGAAGAAGGCTGAGCGCCGAAGAATTGATGCTTTTGCACTGTGGTGTTGGAGAAGACTCTTGAGAGTCCCTTGGACTGCAAGGAGATCCAACCAGTCCATTCTGAAGGAGATCAGCCCTGGGATTTCTTTGGAAGGAATGATGGTAAAGCTGAAACTCCAGTACTTTGGCCACCTCATGCGAAGAGTTGACTCATTGGAAAAGACTCTGATGCTGGGAGGGATTGGGGGCATGAGGAGAAGGGGACGACAGAGGATGAGATGGCTGGATGGCATCACTGACTCAATGGACGTGTCTGGGTGAACTCTGGGAGTTGGTGATGGACAGGGAAGCCTGGCGTGTTGCGATTCATGGGATCGCAAAGAGTCAGACACGACTGAGCGACTGAACTGAACTGAACATAAACTATCTAGAATGGCCCAAGGCCACAGTGGTACAAAGACACACTTAATAGAATATTGTGAGGACTTAGGAGTTATCTCCCAGGAGTGGTCAAGGGCCAGTCCTTTGTGTGGGCTGCGCAGGGTTTGAGGATCCCATGCTCTCTGAGTTTACTGCACAGGCCAAGATCATAAGCTCCAAGTGGGCTGTTAACTTTACTTCTTTTGTACCCCTGTAAGCTCCAAGAGTTTAGGATGATGCCAGGCACATGGCAGATGCTTATACTGAGGTTCTTCAGAGAAACAGAACCAGCAGGAAAACCAGTACTTTTGTTAAATAATTGGCTCATGTGATTGTGGAGGATTGGCAAATGCACAATTTGCAGGTTGGACCAGCAGGCTAGGTTTCCAGGAAAGAGTTGCAGTTGAAGCTTGAAGACCACTGGTTGACAGAATTTCCTCTTAGAAGTCAGTCTTTTTCTTAAAGCCTTCAGCTGAGTGTGTAAGACCCATCCACGTTAGAGACAGCAGTGTAACTTGCTCAAGTTCACTGATTGAAATGTTAATCCCATCCAAAAAATACTTTCACAGAAATGTCTAGAATAGTGTTTGACCAAATATCTGGATGCCATGGCCTCACCAGGCTGACATATAAAAATAACCATCACAATGCTCAATTGTTGAAAAACCATAAACCATTAGGATCAGAAGAGACCAGTGGAGTCAGGACCCAGCTTCCTAATTCCACTTACCTCTCTCCCTGGCAACTCTTCTCTCTGTGTAGAAACCCTTGAATATCCAAGGTTCTGCTTCCCTTTGCCCCCAGGGTTAAGGCCACATCTGTGACTACTCAGTAGTTCTCTTCATTCCACCCTAATTTGTTCCTTTCTACTCAAATCATATCCTGAAACCTTCACCACCCTAGCTCAGAGCAACCTCAATTATTGGACTGTGTGATAGATTTTTAGTGAAATGGCACCTCCTTCTTTCTTACAAACAAGTTAATAGCAATGAGAATGTTTTTCTAGTCCTCTTGGGGGGAAAAAGGCATCAAATAAAAACAGTGATTTTTCTCTATAACTGAATCAGACAGTTTATCCCTCAGGCTGTTGACACAGGAGAATCTGAAGAAGGAAAAATAGCAAATATTTTCAGCCAGGGTAATTCCCAGTGAATAAGACAGCAATATATTCCAACTGATAACAGAAATTAAGTCAATATTTCATGTAAGGGCAGGAGAGTTCATATCACATGTGGTCCCCAGGTCCCAAACTGGAACCATAACAATTTCCTACTACAAAAAAAAAAATTCTATAGTAGGCTTATCGTGATTACCTTTTATTTATTTATTTAATTAAAAAATTACTTAGCACTTTGCATATTATTGGTTTCTTGAAACCCTCAGGCCAAGATTCTTAGGGACATTCAAGCCAATAGATCTTTTCCCAGTTTTAAAAGCATTAGAAATTAACATTTTTTTCATTGATTGAAGGAGATGATTCTGAGTGGTGTTCTAAAATCGTACTTGCTGCTGCAGCTACTAAAAAACTTTCTTCTGGGGTCAGTCAGTGCTAACCAAAGATAGCCATGGCCAAAGTGTGGAGCTGTGCAAAGCGAGCAAGGCTTTGGTTCTACACGGAAGCAGTCCTTGACCTTGGTCCAGTGGCTGGGATGATCAGAAGGTCAGAAGTGTAAAACACATCGGTTTGAAAGCTGTGTAAGGGAATGGCTTACACAAAAGAAATGGCTTCTCCTTTTGAATCTTTCATCATATTTTTCTCCTAGAGTGGACTATACCTCCTGGTTCACTAGGAACTGTCTGGGTTTATGCTTCTTATCCTGGTTTAGCTGGTAGAGCTCACACGTCTCTGGTTCCAAGAATAAGCTAGTGATATGTAACTCCAGGCCCTTGCATATGCTCTTCCTTCAGCTTGCATTTGCTGTTTTCCTATTAATATATATGATATGGACATGGTTTGCTACTTTATGTCCTCAAGTCTTAGATCAAATAGGCACCTCCTTCGTTATTCTCTAACAGGTGATGTTTGCTTTTTCCTTCTCATATGGTCTGAATGTTTGTGTCCCTTCCCTACCCCTGCCTCACCAAATTCATACGTTGAAATCCTAACCTCCAAAGGTGATAGTGTTAATAAGTGGGGCCTCTGGGGGGTGATTCGATCATGAGGGTGGGGCCTTCGTCAATGGGACTGGTGCCCTTAGTAAGAGATCCCGCAGAGCTCCTGTCCTTCCACCATTTGAGAACACAGTGAGAAAGCTCTGGCTGAAGGCCTTTATCAGAATGTGGCCATATTGGCACCTCAGTCTTGTACTTCCCCCCTCCAAAAATGTGAGAAATGAATTTCTGTTGTTTATAATCTACCTAGTCTGTGATATTCAGTTGTAACAGCCCAAATGGACTGCTATTCCAATGTCAGTTCTCTTGTGTGTTTACCTTTTTATTTTCTATCCCTCCTCACCCAAGGCATCCAAGTTGTCTGGAACTATGCCAGGCTAACAGTGGGCTCTTGATGGTATGCTGGCATAAATAAAAAAATGAATGAATGAATGGACTGGAAGGTACTGTATGAGTAGGTGGCAGAATCCTAGCAGTAGTAATAGAAAACTACTCAATCTCAGTGGCTTAATAGAATAGAAATTGAGTTTCCATTGATGCCAAATGTAATCTGTGATGGTTCAGTGGCAGTGCAGAGAGTGAGAGCAGAGTCTCTGCTCCATTGAGTCATTCAGGGATCCAGGCTGACAGAGATCGTCCTATCTGTGATGTCCCACAGGCATTGACATCCAGCCAGTGGAAAGGGGAAAGGATAGAGGACATGCAGGAAGTAAGCTTTTCTAGTCTGCAAGTACTGTCACCAATTCTTTTTTTTTGGTTAGGAAGTGATGAGTATGACCCTGTTGAGATGCAAAGCGGCCCAGAAACATGGTGGGCAGCTACTTCCCGGTGACCACTTTCTGGACAGCTAGTCACTGGTACCTCTAGTGAAGTCACATTCAGTGGCCAAGCGCTTCCACCACGGTCATTATATTGGGAGCTTCATGAGGGCAGAGACAGTCTCTTTCATAACTTGAGCTGAAGGCCTAGCACAGTCAATGTTTGAATGAATAACCAACCACCTCTTGATCACCGACTATATTTGGGGCACGATGTCAGACACAGAGCTTGCCATGGTGTGAACACATAGAATTCCACAAAGACTTAGAATCAACAAAGAATCTTTTGTCCTTTGAAGACAGACCAACCCCTGACTCCATTACAGACTCCATAAAAAGCAGAAGATGGCCGGGCACGTTCTGAAGTGACTTTCTTCACCCTCAGAGAGCAGGATAAAATAAAAGTCTTCTAGTGTAAGATGCATCAGTTTGAAAGCTGTGCAAGGAAATGGCCTCTGACCCTCCTTTTGGATCTTTCATTGTATTTTGCTCCTTGGAGAGCAATGGAAACTGCTTCAGAACATGATCTTTCTACTTTCTATTTCTTCTCTGAGATAGAAAGTGAGTTTTTGTTCTCCTTTTTTTCTAGACCTCATGTTCTGTTCCATTGTATGTCCTGCAGTGGAAATAAAAAAGAAGTCAGACTGAATTTCCCAGCACATTTTAAACTCCCATAGTTTAGAAAAACAGGAAGTCCTTGAATGTAGACCATCAGATGAAGTCCTAACCCCATGTTATAGGAGATTAGGTTCTTCAGAGGGCCAAGATCTGTGTCTTTTACACTGGTGTCCTTTAGCGCAGGGGTCCCCAACGTCCAGGCCATGGACTGGTACCTCTGTCAGATCAGTGGCAGCACAAGATTAGAAGTAAAGTGCACAATAAGTGTAGTGTGCTTGAGTCATCCCAAAGCCACTCCCTCCCACCCAGCCCCCAGTCTGTGGAAGAACTGTCTTCCGTGAAACCAGTCCTGGTTGCCAGAAAGATTGGGGACCGCTGCTTTAGGTCATCAAGGGGAAAGTCACCTTGGCCACTAAAAATACGCACAGGCATTTTCATTGTTTTCTTCCTCATTGTCATGTTGAAGTTTTGCTGAGCTCTTCCATGGAGAGAGCAGAGTAGGGTGCAACTTTGTCCTATGAGACTGCAAAAATTTCAGTGGCTGGCTTGAAAGAGAACACCTAGATAGTATTCTGGAAATTTGACCTCATATGGGTATCTGACCATGATCTTGACTCTGAGCTTACAGAGGAGGAAAGTCGTATTCCCATGGCATGCCCTCATCCTCCTTTAATTTCCTCTCTTTTTCATCCTGATTCCATGGCCACAGCAGTTAGAGGCCCCTTAACTTTGTATTGTCCCCTGTATGTCACCATAGTGCTGTCCTTCACCATGCCTTACAATTTACCAGACTTTCACTCAAGGTATGTTGTAGGAGCACTTTGAAAACTAGGAGTGCGGCACAGATACATGTAAGAATGTCACAATTATATGCCTATTCACTTCGCCAAGAAGCATGTCTGAGGGCATCACTGTTTCTCACCGTTTTCAATACTTCCTCATTTTTATCCGAATAGAAATACCCCAAAGGTAGCCCCAAGCACATACTATCCCATCATCTGTCCCAGTGTCTATTTTAAGAAGTTATTTGTTCATTTTTTATTATTCCTTGTTGGCTGTGCTGGGTCTTTGTTGCTGTGTGCTGGCTTTTTAGTTGTGGTGAGTGGGGGCTACTCTTCAGTGTGGTATTTGAGCTTCTCATTGTGCTGGCTTATCGGGTTGCACAGCACAGGCTCTAGGGTGTGTGGCCTTCCTTGGTTGCAGTTCCCGGGCCCTAGGGCAAGGGCTCAGTAGTGGTGGTGCATGGGCTCAATTGCTCCATGGGATGTGGGATCCTCCTGGACCAGGGATCACACCCAGGTCCCCTGCACTGGCAGGCAGATTCTTTACCACTGAGCCACCAGTGAAGCCCTCAGTATATTTTTTGTATTGACGCAAGTAAAGGGCTTCCCAAGTGGCTCAGTGGTAAAGAATCTGCCTGCCAATACAGAAGACGTAGGTCGAATCCCTGGGTCAGGAAGATTGCCTAGAGGAGGAAATGGCAACCCACTCCAGTATTCTTGCCTAGGAAATCCCATGAACAGAGGTACCTGGTGGGCTACAGCCTATGGGGTCTCAAAGAGAAGGACATGACTGAGTGACTGAGCATGTATGCAAAACAGTTGATTTATAATGTGTTAATCTCTGCTGTACAACAAAGTGCTTCAGTTACTTTATATATATCATCTCATTTAAAATTTTATTTTCCATTATGGTCTATCATAGAATATTGAATATAATTCCCTGTGCTAAATATACAGTAGCAGCTTGTTATTTATCCAGTCTCTATATAAAAGCTTACATCTGTTAATCCCCAACCTCCTAGTCCATCTCTTCCCCAGCCCCCTCCTCCTTGGCAATCACAAGCCTGTTCCCTACTTCTGTGATTCTGTTTCTGTTTCATAGATGGGTTAATCTGTATCATGTTTTAGATTCCTCATGTAAGTGATATCATATGGTGTTTTTCTTTCTGACTTACTTCACTTAGTGTGATAATCTCTATTTGTATCCGTGTTACTGCACATGGCATTATTTCATTCCTTTTTTTATGGCTGAGTAGGATTCCATTCTATATATGTACCACATCTTCTTTATCCATTTATCTGTCAGTGAACAGTTAGGTTGCTTCTATGTCTTGGCTATTGTGAATAGTGCTGCTATGAACATAGGGATGCATGTGTCTTTTTGGATTAGATTTGTCTTGATGCATGCTGAGGAGTTGACTTGCTGGGTCATATGGCAACTCTCTTTTTAGTTTTCTGAGGAACCTCCTTACTGTTTTCCACAGTGGCTGCACCAGCGTGCATTCCCACCAACAGTGTAGGAGGGTTCCCTTTTCTCTACACTCTCTCCAGCACTTGTTATGTGTAGACTTTTTAGTGATGGCATTTCTGGCCGAATGAACACCACAAACTTAGTGGCATAAATCAGTAGCTTGTGTTGCTGTGTTCATAGTTTCTCCAGGTTAGGGACTTCTGTGGAATAATAGTGTGTGTCTTGTCTCTGAGCCAGGATGTCTGGGGCCTCAGCTGGGAAGACTGCACTGGCTGGCTTCGGGGACCTTCTGGAGTTTTCTTCATTCAGCTCTGTGGTGCCTGGAGGGGTTGACTCCTATGCTGGGGTCAGTGGGGCTTTCCATGGGAACATCCAGATATCCTCTCCATATGACTTACTGCGTTTTCAGAGGAAATTCCCTGGCAACCAGCATGTCAAGGGAACCGAACAGTACTGCAATGCTTTTAATGAGCTAGTGAAAGTCATAAAAAGTGAAACCATATAAAATGACTCTTGCCATAATGATGGTGACATATCCATTACAATGCAGTGGTATCCCTGAAAAGAAAGTCCTGCTAGGGATGCTGTTTTTAAAATGTCTCATTTTACAGATGGCAGGCCTCAAGTGACTTAAAGCCTTTTTTAAAAAATGTGGACTATTACCAACACAAAAGGTGCACACATGTAAACATACAACTTAATAAATTATTATTAAGTAAACCCCTATATAATTACAGGTCAAGAAACCAGTGGTCAGAACTCAGAGCCCACAGGACGCCCAACTCAGTGACAACCCCTTTCTACACCATGAACATGTCCACAAGGCCAACTTTTCTGGTAAGTCACTGGTTATGTTTTATCTGTTTTTGAACTTTATATAAATGGGCTAATATTGTATATGTTCTTTTGCATGTGGCTTTTTTTTTTTCTTCTCAACATTAAGTTTATGAACTCTGTCCTTGCTGTGTGTGTAGTTGTGACTTGTTTACGTCACTGGGTGGGTACGTATATGCTCAGTTGTGTCTCGCTCTTTGCAACTTGATGGACTGCAGCCCACCAGGCTCTGCTGTACATGGAATTTTCCAGGCAAGAATACTGGAGTAGGCTGCCATTTCCTCCTCCAGGATCTCGTGACCCAGGGATTGAACCCCTGTCTTCTGAGTCTTCTGCATTAGCAGGCAGATTCTTACCACTGAACCACCTGGGAAGATATGGTTATGTCATTAGTGCAGAATATTCCATTGTATGAACATTTATCCATTCCACTGTTAATGGACACATGGATTGTTTCCAGTTGTTTCCAGCAAATAATACTGCTCTGCACACTCTTAAATGTGTATTTTGTTGTACCCGGGCATGCATGTCTCTTAGGTATCACCTTAGAGGGGGTGAGTAGACAGTACTGCTGCTGCTAAGTCACTTCAGTCGTGTCCGACTCTGTGCGACCCTATAGATGGCAGCCCACCAGGCTCCCCTGTCCCTGGGATTCTCCAGGCAAGAACACTGGAGTGGGTTGCCATTTCCTTCTCCAATGCATGAAAGTGAAAAGTGAAAGTGAAGTCGCTCAGTCGTGTCTGACTCTGTGCGACCCCATGGACTGCAGCCCACCAGGCTCCTCCATCCATGGGATTTTCCAGGCAAGAGGACTGGAGTGGGGTGCCGTTGCCTTCTCCGGAGTAGACATTAGCAACCTGTCTAAAGTGAATGTACTATTTCATGCTCCCCAAGCCACACAAGAAACTTCACCATAACTTGATATTAAGGTTATTAGACTTTTTCATTAGAGTGGTTTTTGAGGGGTTTTTTTGGCCTTGGGTTTTATTTTTTTTCCCTTCATTTAGAGCATAGTCCTCTGTTTCTTCATTTTGCTTGACTCTCTGTGTTGGATTTAAGCATTAGATGAAACAGCTACTTCTCCCAGTCTTGAAGGACTTAAGTTTTATTTGAGGCAAAACGAGGACTGCAGCCTGGGAGGCAGCATCCCAGATAGCTCTGAGAGACTGCTCCAGAGAGGTGGTGGGGGAAGGTCAATATATGTCAATATATATTGGTCAATATATAAGGTTTTGGTGAAGGGAGAGTTACATCATTCAGCACTCATTTTACAGAAGGTTTTCTGCTAGTCACGAGGATATGATGTCACCATGAAGGGATTTAGTGCTTTTCTAGATATGAGGAGATGCAAGGATTGACAGCATGCAATCTGTTCCTAAAAACATCTAACTAAAGACCTGTCCCACCAGATTCCCTGGAGTCAGGGTGCCTCATTCCGCCCTGAGCTCCCCCAGGGTGCTGCCGCTGCAACAGTACAGGGTTTAATCTCTGCAGAGGCAGACGGCAAACGCCCTTGTTGTATGGTCATTGGCAATGGTCTTGGGAAGTGCCAGTCTGTAGTTCACAGTGTCTCCTGGATGTGATCCCTGTTGCTTTTCAAAGCCATATGCTTTGGTGGCCTGTCTCTCAGGTAAAGTCTTCAGGGTGGCGGTGCCTGGTGTAAGTGCAGACCATGCACTCCTGGGCAGAAACTCCAGGTTTGTTGAGTTCTCCACTGACTGTGGGTCACACAACCTGGGATGGAGTTTTTGGTGACATCACGTCCTAGTCTTTCCTACCTGCTCGATGTGGGTCTTCCTTTGTTTTCCTGGTATGAAGGGCTGCTCCGCTAGTTTTCGTGTTTTTTCCAGAGGAAATCGTTCAGTCAGTAGCTATAAATTCGGGGTTAGGAATTGAGTTCAGGATCCTCTTACATCATCGTCTTGGATCACTTCTGCTGCTGCTAAGTCACTTCAGTCGTGTCTGACTCTGTGCGACCCCATAGATGGCAGCCCACCAGGCTTCCCTGTCCCCAGGATTCTCCAGGCAAGAACACCAGAGTGGGTTGCCATATCCTTCTCCAATGCATGAAAGTAAAAAGTGAAAGTGAAGTCACTCAGTCGTGTCTGACTCTTAGCGACCCCCTGGACTGCAGCCCACCAGGTTCCTCCATCCATGGATTTTCCAGGCAAGAGCACTGGAGTGGGGTGCTATTGCGTTCTGGATCACTTCTAGCGTTTTCAATTCTTGCCATTCCAGTAAGCATGTGAGCTTCCCAAGTGGCACTAGTGGTAAAGAACCTGCCTGCCAATGCAAGAGACATAAGAGATGCGGATATGACTGCTGGGTTGGGAAGATCTCCTGAAGACAGGAATGCAACCCAGTCCAGTATTCTTGCCTGGAGAATCCCATGGACAGAGGAACCTGGCGGTCTATGGTCCATGGGGTCACAAAGAATCAGACACAACTGAAGCAACTGAGCACAAAAATACAGGTGAGCATGAAGTGGTGCGTTATTGTGATTTTTACTTGTATTTCTCGGATAACTAATGAAGTTGATCATATTTTCATAGGTTTCTCGGCCATTTGGGCATACTTTTTTTGGTGAAATGCTTGTTCTTGTCCTTTTCCATTTTTCTTTTTCGCTAGTGTTTCACTTATTGATATGAAGAGGTTCTTTATTTATTATAGGCTGTGATATTGTGATTGTTAATAAGAGTTATATTTGGTTTTTGTCCTTGTTTCTGGCAGAGAGCTTCTAAAACTCTTAGAATTTACTAAGTGATAAGAGCAACAATGATGCCATTTTTTATGTTAATAATGTGAGTTCTGGACCACACTTCAGAATGAGGCTAGCTTCCAGGGGACCCACCTATGTGATTATATGGTCTCCTAGCCCCTGATCTCTGGGGACAGCAGAGGAGCTGGAGATTAAATCACTTGCCGACAGCCAGTCATTTAATCAATCATGGGTGTGTTATGGAGGCTCTGTTAATCCCCCAAAGGACCAGGTTTGGAGAGCTTCTGGGTTGTGAATATGTGGAGGTCTGGAGAGAGTGGCATGCCTAGAGAGGGTGTGGAAATTCCCTGCTGTGTCCCCCTACCTTGCCCTCTGCATTTCTTCCATCTGACTTTTCCTGAATTAGATCTTTTTGTAACAAACCAGTGATCTAGTAAGTGAAATATTTCTCTGAGTTAGCGAATTGCTCTAGAAAATTGATTGAACCCAGAGAGGAGGTCATAGGAACCTCTGATTTATAGCCAATCATCCAGAAACACGGGTAATAACCTGGGCTTAAGAGTGGCATCTGAAGCGAGGAGGGGCTCAAGTTTTGCAGGACTAAGCCCTTAACCTGTGGAATCCAGTGCCGTCCCTGGGCAGGCAGTGTCGAAACTAGTTAAATTGTGGATCGCTGCACTGGTGTTGTAGAGTTGCTTGTTTATGTGGGGAAAAACACAGATTGGAATTGCTTCCAGAATAGTTTCACGGGTATATGGCCTTTGTTAATTATATAAGTGGCAAACTTCTTTCCCACCCTGTAGGTTACCTTGTCACTCTCTAAATGATGTTTTTGTATGTCCATTTGTATACTTATTTTTCTGTTCAACATTATGTTGTGAGATTTATTCATGTTGTGTGGGTACCTATGAGCTGTTAATTTCATGACTATGTCATATTCTATTATTCCTAATTCTAATAAGCCCACTTACTACACTTTTTTTGGAAGAGTAACTGCTTTTCTTTGTATTTTAAACACTCTTTCTATATGTCAAGTAGATACTGCTGTATTCTAAAAGCTTTATTGTTTTGCCTTTCTCATTTATAGCAGGAATCAGCACATTATGGCTGGCAAGAAATTCTGTCCCACCACTTAATTTTGTTAATAAAGTTTTATTGGAACACATTCATAGTCTTTCATTTACGTATTGTCTATGGCTGCTTTCATCCTGTAACAGCAGAATGGAGTAGTTGCAATAGAGACAGGAAACCTGTGAGCCTTATATAATGGGTTGACCAAAAGGTCATTCAGGTTTTTCTGAAACATCTTACCAAAACCCCGAATGAACTTTTGGGCCAACACAATATTTACTACTGGCCCTTGGTGAAAAATATTATTGACTCCTGATGTAGATCTACAACATACTTGATCAAAATCTCTGTATTTTCATATCACTGGATGGGCTTTTCACCTTCCACTGAAAAGTCTTCCTTTTCTCCACAAACATTCATTTACTAGCTACTCTGTTGGAGGCCTTGTAGGCATTGATGACATATGGATGAGAAATATGGTTTGTGCCCCATATGATCTCACAGTTTGGTGACATTGTCCTTCACTTGCATTAGCTTTCTCACACCAGCAAAGCCATGTGTAAGTTAATGGACATTTACTGAGCAGACCTAGGAGGTACCCCATGTTTTGTTAGGGATAAGAAACTCCTAGATAAATAAGACTTTCTCCCAGCCCTCCAGGTGTTTACAGTCTAGTAGGGTGGCCATACGGAGAGGTAAATAGCTGACATCATCATCAGCCGATACTTGGTGACATAGTAGATGCTCGCAGCTGTGGCTTGGTGACACAAGGGCTGTGTGGACTCAAAGGAGTTAAAAATAATATCATTTTTGGTTTGTGAAATAAAGCCAAAGCAGAAGTGACTTAAAAATTCTGATTTTAATGTTATTTGTAACATTGAATTGTAACATTCTCAGCAAGTCCCCACCACACACCCTGTGAGGCCTGTGCACACTGATCATGGTAGTCATTAAATTAGTCATCCTGATAATTACAGGAGCTCAGAAATAGCTAGTCATCAGCCTGAATACAAAACCAATCCCAGGATTCATTGAAATGCACCTAAGAAGGGTTGATAATTCTGCACACACACTTAGAGGAAGTTATATATAAAAAAGAAGTTGCATCTATCCTTAGGGTATCTTCGATAACCTTATACGTCATCTGGATGGCCATTCAGCATTCCTCCTCCACTGTTTTAAAACTGCATGTGTGACTACATGGTAACATATTTGAAGTCTCTCTATGCCGGGAATTTTTTCCCTTCTCTCAGTAGATTCTGTTGTAAAATGACAGGTATGGTAGAGGCACTACTTGTCAGGAGACAGTAATTACTTGTCAGGAGACAGTAATTACAAAATAAAATCACTAACAAAATCAGCTTATTTAAAAAAAAGGATGAGTAAGCGTGAAATGGGTTATGACAATCCAATAATTAACTAGTGGCCAAAGCCAGTGTTTTTCACATTTGAATGATGGATTAGAAAATCCCACACACAGTAGAGAAGCTCAAGTAGAAATGTACCAACTCTTCACTTTAATAAGAGATCTGATCTCCCGGACCACTGGGATCATTAATATTTTATTTTAGTTTTGTAGTTTCTTTGTGTCTTCACAGTTTTGATTTCAAATGATCATACCGATTTTTTTTCTTTTTACTGACCAAATGACCCAATGCAACTGCTTTTCTGATTGTGATCTCTCCCATTCCTCATTCAGAACATAGTTTGGGAAATGAATCACCTGAGATTCCTATCTCTTTTTGTGAAGGTCTGTGTTGGAACAATGCCAAACTAGAAAGTAAGTGACACCATTGCTTTATTTATCAATTGCCTGGTCAGAATAATGATTGAATCACATTCTTTGAAACTCTACCATGTCTACCATGTTCATTCTCTTTGTCCATGGATCCTTGCAATGTTTTTAGATTGGCTTCTTATTGGAGAAGTGTTCCAACTAGTCATTTGGCACCCATTTTCTTGAAGTATAGGATAACTGTTGGGAGAGAAGCTTTGATGCGATGCTCTGTGCCAAGAACCAAGATGAAAATATTTAGAGGAGGAATTGTGGAAATTAATTTCTGCAGGGGTTAAAAAGAGATGTTAGACCTTGTCACAGCCACTCAATTCTGTCCTTAACAGCACAAAAACAGCCATCAGTTCAGTTCAGTCCCTCAGTTGTGTCTGACTCTTTGCGACCCCATGAATCGTAGCATGCCAGGCTTTCCTGTCCATCACCAACTCCCAGAGTCTACCCAAACCCATGTCCATTGAGTTGGTGATACCATCCAGTCATCTCATCCTCTGTTGTCCCCTTCTCCTCCTGCCCCCAATCCTTCCCAGCATTAGGGTCTTTTC
Source organism: Bubalus kerabau (assembly GCF_029407905.1). NCBI lineage: Eukaryota > Metazoa > Chordata > Mammalia > Artiodactyla > Bovidae > Bubalus > Bubalus kerabau. The sequence continues at coordinate 19,800,181 of NC_073643.1, forward strand.
CAGTGAGTCAACTCTTTGCATCAGGTGGCCAAAGTATTAGAGTTTCAGCTTCAATATCAGTCCTTCCAATGAACACCCAGGACTGATCTCCTTTAGGATGGACTGGTTGGATCTCCTTGTAGTCCAAGGGACTCTCAAGAGTCTTCTCCAATACCTCCATTCTTCGGCGCTCAGCTTTCTTTATAGTCCAACTCTCACATCCATACATGACTACTGGAAAAACCATAGCCTTGACTAGATGGACCTTTGTTGGCAAAGTAATGTCTCTGCCTTTAAATATGCTATCTAGGGTGGTCATAACTTTCCTTCCAAGTAAGTGTCTTTTAATTTCATGGTTGCAATCACCATCTGCAGTGATTTTGGAGCCCCCAAAAATAAAGTCCGACACTGTTTCCACTGTTTCCCCATCTATTTCCCATGAAGTGATGGGACCGGATGCCATGATCTTCGTTTTCTGAATGTTGAGCTTTAAGCCAACTTTTTCACTCTCCTCCTTCACTTTCATCAAGAGGCTTTTTAGTTCTTCTTCACTTTCTGCCATAAGGGTGGTGTCATCTGCATATCTGAGGTTATTGATATTTCTCCCAGTAATCTTGATTCCAGCTTGTGCTTCTTCCAGCCCAGCATTTCTCATGGTGTACTCTGCATATAGACAACACTTAAACAGCATTTGGTGTGTTCCAATAAAGCATTATTTACAAACCAAAGCAAGTAGTGGGCTGGATTTATTTTGTCTATTTTTTTTTTTTGGCTTGCATTTTGTATTAGAGTATAGCCGACTAACAATATTGTAATAGTTTCAGGTGAACAGTGAAGGGGCTCACCCCCACATATATATGTATCCATTCTCCTCCAATGGCTTCCCTGGTGGCTAAGATGGTAAAGAATCCTCCTGGAATGTGGGAGACCTGGGTTCGATCCCTGGGATGGGACGATCCCTTGGAGGAGGGCATGGCAACCCACTCCAGTATTCTTGCTTGGAGAATCCCTGTGAACAGAGGAGCCTGGAGGGCTACAGTCATTGGGATAACAAAGAGTTGGACAGGACTGAGTGACTAAGCACAGCACATTCTGCCCCCAAACTCCCCTCCCATCCAGGCTGCCATATAACATTGAGCAGAGTTCCATGTGTTATACAGTAGGTCCTTGTTGATTATCCATTTTAAATATAGCAGTGTGTAAACCCCAAACTTGCTAACTATCCCTTCCCCCATTCTTCCCCCTGGCAAAATTCATTCTCTAAGTCTGTGAGCCTTTTTCTGTTTTGTAAGTTCATTTGTAACATTTCTTTTTAGATTCCACATAAAAGGGATGTCATATTTCTTTTTTTTTTTTTGGTCTGAATTACTTCATTCAGTAAGACAATCTCTAGGTCCATCCATGTTGCTGCATGGAATTATTTCACACTTTTTAACGAGTTAATAATATTCCATTTTGTATGTGTACCACTTCTTCTTTATCCATTCATCTTGTCAGTGGATATTTAGGTTGCTTCCATGTCTTGGCTGTTCTAAACAATACTGCAATGAACGTTGGTATCCTTTCAGATTGTGTGTTTCTCTGAATATATGCCCAGGAGTAGGTTTGCAGAGTTATGTGGTAGCTTTATTTTTAGTTTTTTAAGGAACCTCCATACTGTTCTCCATCGTGGCTGCACGGATTTACATTCCCACCAACAGTGTAGGAGGGTTCCCTTCTCTGCACATCCTGTCCAGCATGTATTGTTTATGGATTTTTTTCATGATAGCCATTCTGGCTGATGTGAGGGGATATCTCATTACAGTTTGGTGGGGTGAAGGCAGTCTGCTACCCACCTCATACACTGACTCTCCCCCAACTCCGGCTTGGCTGCCACCTTGGAGTCCATTATGTAAATTTTGTTAAAACATCTAAGGAAGGGAAAACCCAAATGAATTTTCAGTTTGTATCTCTTCTCCTGAACATAGCATAATGAAACCTCAAACAAAGGTCATTTCAGAAAAGAAGTATTTTACTTCACTTAAAGCCAATATTTTCCCCAAACTGTTAGATTATTCCCATACACACAGTGTATTTGGAGAGAGGAGAGGAGATAAATAACACAGAAGAAAATTCTATTCCAGATAACTAATTATGTCTTTTCCCTCCTGAAAAAAAAAAACATTGATTTATAGATACAAAGTTAAAATCTTTTCTACAGCTTTTATTCTTTGGCACAGAGAATATTGTGTTTTAACATTATCTGATTATTGCATTTTGTTGTTTTTGATGTGAAGCATCGCTTTGTATTATTCTCTTATAGAACTATATGTGTGACAATGTATAAAAGCCATCTTAATGAAATTGCACTGTGTGTGTGTGTGTGTGTGTGTGTGTGTATGTGTGTGTATGTTTCCTCAAGGAATTAACATTCAGTGAAACAATCAGGGTTTTTATTTTGCTGGATCATTTTTATAATTTATTTGTTTTAAGAAAACAGCATCATTTACATGAGAGTCATGATGGGACTTGCGAAAGAAATTTTAAATGTTTTCTTGATGGCTTTTTTATATGGCTTATTGTTATTTTTAAATTGACTTTTAGTTATACAAGAATTGTAACTGCATTATAAAAAGAACTGAAAGCTGAGGGAAAATACCAGCTATATGTCTAGATGACTTATAAAAGAAAGTTTAGAGATTTTCAGTGTTCTTTTGGTTTTGAATCTTGTGGTTATATGGAGTCCTCTGTTTCAGCATTCCAGGGAACTTGGTGAATCAGGCATATGCCCAGGCCCCCACCTGTCTGAAAGCCTCTCAAGACTTGTAGATAAATAAGAATTTAGAGAGGTTGAAAAGAGGGGAAAGGGCAATCTAATTTGAGGAAAGGAGAAGCCAATAGATAAGCCTCGGCAAACTGACCAAGGTTTCATAGAGCTGGAACGTAGGGTTTCTGAGCCAAGTGACAGGAAATGAGGTTGAAACAGGGGTTTTGAATCTGATTGTGAAGAGTCTTAAATGTTCTGCTGAGGAGTTGAGGCTTTGCTTGTTGTTCAGGGAGCAGAGAGACACCCCGGACAGAAGGACTCTTAGAACCTCCACTCACGGTCCTGAAATCTGTAGATTAAGAAGTAGATCAGTGGTTATGGACAGGCACAAATGATGTCTGATTCTTCCCTCCACCTCATCACCGTTCACAAGGAAAGCAGGGCTGGGAAGGAGACTGTGGGCACTGTCCTCCCCGCCCGCCCCCCAGCCTGGCCACTGGGGTCATGGGTCACCACTGTGGCCTGTGCAGGGGAGGGAAGGGAAAGAGGCTACTTTGGAATGGATATGAAATTGATGCTTTGAAACAAAGGCCCAACTTGAGACTGTTCTAATAACCACAGGTGACCACAGTTACACAATCAGACGACGTCAGGAGGGAGATGTCTACCCCGGCAGCAACAACAGTTCTGCAGAGGACTGTGCTGTGCTTAGTCACTCAGTTGCGTCTGACTCTCTGCAACCTGGTGGACTGTAGCCCACCAGGCTCCTGTGTCCATGGGGATTCTCCAGGCAAGAATACTGGAGTAGGTTGCCATTTCCTTTTCCAGGGGATCTTCCTGACCCAGGGATTGAACCAAGGTGTCCCATATTGCAGGCAGATTCTTTACTGTCTGAGTCATCAGGAAAGCCCAAGAATACTGGGGTGAATAGCCTATCCTTTCTCCAGGGGGACTTCCTGACCCAGAAATAGAACCTGGGTCTCCTGCATTGCAGGCTGATTCTTTACCAGCTGAGCAGGACAGTTGGTGGTGATTCTTAGAGAAGATTAAGCCATTTCACACTTATTCTCCAAAGAACAGAGACCCCCTTTTTCAATAGTTTGTAGTGAAGCCTAAAAAATTTAAGTAAAGCAAATGGAAAGGGGATTTATAGAAAAGGATAATTGTTAATATTTCTATAATCCCAGGAGATAACTGTTTCTAGGGGCTCAGGGAAGGTTTTAAAAAATCAAGATAATAAGTTTACTTATTATTATGCAGAAGATCCTTCTGCATTTTGCTCAGTTTTATAGTGTGATAATGTGATTTTGTTGTCTTAAGAACTTAATAAATAAAAAAAAAAACCCAACTCTTTCCCCATTGAATTGAAATAAACATTTTTAGTCTTCTTAGTTTTCCCTGTAACAGCTGCCACAGACTCCTCCACAGAACCCTCCCACCCACAGCAGCCCCCCCGCCCCAATCCCCTCCACCTGCTCAACATTTCAAGTACATTTCTTTGTGGAGAAAATCTTCAGTGGTTACAATCTATCAAGACATTCTTTTGAGATTATGACTAAGAAGCAGTGTTAACTAATTTAAAAAAAGGGAAACTAGGAGGGAATATAGAAGACACTGCAAATGAAGCCTGGTGGGTTCAGGATTCAGCGGTTAGATTAGACCAGCTCTCAGAAAGAAGCTTCACTTGTTTTCATATTGTGTCTTAAGGCAGGCATGGGGACAGTTGCACCAGGCAGTTGTCTATGGATAATCTGCATTGTATTTTAAGGGAGAGAATGGGCTAGAGAGGTATAAAAGAGAGAGATAGCAAAAAGGTGACTCAATAAATGGTTTTGGTTTTTGGCAGGAGAGGAGTTGGATTGAGATTTATTTATTCTGCACACACGCACACATACAGTCATACACAGACTCATTTTTATTTAGATTTTTACAAAAGAAAAGAAATCACTAACCTTTATGAAAAAACAGTATCAATCATAATAAGCAGAAAGTTCACATAATGTATATTTAAATATGTGTAGTTATTAAAATGAAAATAGTCTAAAATCTATTTTCTAAAATCTATTGTCTCCAGTGCCACCAATGTTGTACCATTGTGATGAGGGAACTGCTTTCATTAGCTGCCATAATGCAGCTTTAAAAAAAAGAAGTATTAATCTCTATTCTATTGTCATCTAATTTTGAACAAAGGCATTAAGTCCACAGTTAGATTCATCAATCATAACACAGGAAATGTGACTGACAACCATTATGAACTCCACAGTTGATTAGCTCCCTTGATTAAATAGTGGTGCAGCTGATGGGTAAACAGCAGAGGAGGCTACCTCTCCTGTGCAGAGAATTCCCAGCTCAGAGTCTCCATGGAGTTTAGAGAAGTGGGAAACAGAAGACAAAAGTCGGGCTGCTTCACCAGTAACGCAGTATTTTCCAAAACATCAACCCACATGAGCAGGCCCCAGAGATATTGCTCAATTACTTTTTATATAACCAAAGGTATTTTGAGTCTTTTGTTTTTCTTTGGCAGGGGGAGGGGGTGGGGTTAACCTTAGTTGTCATTAGAAAAGTAAGACCCTAAGTTGGGAAAAAAAAAAAAAAAATCACAGTGTCTGATGTGAATGACACCTGAATGCTGACATTAACCAAATGCCACCTTTTTGGACAGCGGCATAGAAATAATGTCAAAATGTTCTGCTATGGCTTTTTTTTTGGAACAGCAATTTCCCTGAGAGATTGAAAAAGCAGGAGGAGGCAATCTGATGACATTTTGATTGTAGGCCCCACTCGGAAAGGCTTTGTGGAACTTCCTGCTTAACAAAGTTCAAAAAACCTGCCATCTTGTTCTACATTCTACTTTTTAAAAATTTTTTAGTAAATGGTAGAATGCTCCAGGAGTGGTTTGTAGACTGGTGTATGTTTCACTGGCAGCTAGTAAACTCCTTGAGATGGATAATTATTTGTTAATGGTACTGCTTTCCAATTTAGCCTTATCTGTAAGGCCCTGAATGACATGCTGCTTTGCCTTTATTTCCACCTTTGACTTTCTCCTTCATGAGGATGTTTCCATCTCTCCTGTGAAGTTGCTCTTCTCTTCCAACTCTCACTACTTTTTCGTACTCTCCTATGTCATATGTTCACCAGCCCTGCTCTGGAGTTACTTATATGATAGTTTACCAAGTTCTTTGAGGTTAGCACTTTGTGTTTCGTAGACCAATTGAACATCTGGTGAGTGCAATGAATGGATGCACGGATGGAGGTATGAATAAATGGTGGATGGATGGGAGGATAGATGGGAGATGAAAAGATGGATGGTGGGATGGATGGGTGGTGGGTGGATAGATGATGGGATGGATGGATGGAATGAAAGTTTGGACAGATGGGTCAGTGGAAGAAACTGAAAAATATTTCTGACTTTTATGGTACTTGAAATTAGAATGAGAGAGACTTTACCATCTTTCTACAGATCTTGAGAATGATTTAGTAAGTAATGGTACTGTTTAAAATAAAAATAATAAATATAAATGTAATATTATTTATATAAAATAAACTAGTATCTTAAAAGAAAAAAATTTTTTTCTTGTTTTGGTCTTTTTCCTATGAGCCTACCTTGTATTTTCTTTCAGAATTTAGGATATAATATTTGCTAGAGCTTCACAAATAGACTGATTAGAAGGGAACTAGAGGTACAGTTTTATTTTAAACTTATGACTTTTTAAAATTACATCTTGAGATATCCCATAAAAATTTTATGGGGCACTATTGATAAATTGTAACAATATAATAGCCAAAAGCTTTTTCATTTTTTACCTTTCCTCCTTTTTTCTTTGTGTTTCTTATTGTCCCAAATACTTATGCTAGAGGGTTGAAAAAAATTAAGCTTTGTCATTTTTTTCATATCCTTTTTTTAATAGAAAAAAATGAGAGAGTAGTTAAAATTTACCCCTGAAGTTACTGAAATAAATAAAAACGATTCATTGTCCAAGCCACCTCTGTAAGTGTTCCTTGAATTAAATGGACTATCTTGAAGACAGGATACTAACCTTTTATGCCAGTTTCCTATTCATACACAAGTAATATCAATTGTGCCTCCTGTTATTACTTTTGTGTTTTGTTGCAATGAAAAGCATGTTTGAAGTATATTTTCATCTGATACAGTGTGGGTAAGAAAAAACGAACAACGGTTGATTTGGATAGATATGGATGCTAATTTTTTTCTTCGTATTTTCTGTCTTGTATTTGTGTTAAAAGTGTCTATCTTTTCGATATGTGCATCTAACAGCAAAACAGTGTGTGAGTGTGTACTTTAGAGGCAATAAATCGGGCAGTGAGGCAGTGTGACGGTGAATGTGAAGACTTCGGAAGGGCACTTGTTTAGTTTCAGTATCATAACTGTAATGAGCTTGTGAGCCCTGTAGTTCATGGTCAGAGTGGTGTTAGATATCAGTCAGAGCAATGCTAGGCATTCTACAGTAACAAATAAACCCCTACCTCTCGTGGGTGTAACACGTCAAAGGTGGTCTCTCACTCTGGCAGCCTCTTCCATCTTCTTCACTCTGATATCTACAACAAATGATTTACAGGTCTCCAGAGAGAGAGGAGAGAGTTGGAAAAGTCACACCAGCTCTTAAGTGTGTTGGTCCAGAAGGGGTCTGTGCCTCTCCATTTACAGTTCTTTGACAAGGACTAGTCCCACGGTCCAAATCCTAAGTTCAAAAGATGTCTGGGAATGCCAGAGAGCCCATGAAATTGTGGTGAAGACTAGTTGCCTCTGCCACATATCACATTCAGGAAAGCTCAGTGCAAGCTGGAGTTCTGATCTATCTGTGGTAGGCATCCAGGCCCCTGTTTCCTGGCCCCTAAGGCAGCAGCATTTTGGAACTATTGACTCCTTTGCCCAGGAAGGGCTCTTGTCCTCATTTTCAATGTTCTGTCCCCACCACATCCCACGCCATAGAGCCAGGGGCGGGGAGAGGAGTGGTGTGGTGTATCATTAGCTTGCAATCTTTTCTTCATGGGCATCAGCAGGCAAATAATTTTGTTGTTTTGTTTTTGTCCCTTTTTCCAAAAATTGAAAAGGAGGTCTGTATCCTTTATGCGGGTTGTAGAAAGAGAAAGAACTAAGACAGTATCTTATTTTTTAAGTTGAAATATAGGTGATTTACAATGTTAAGTTATGCTGTTCACAAAGTGATTCAGTTATACATATATATGCATTTATATGTATATTCTTTTCCATTATGGCTTATCACAGGATATTGAATATAATTCCCTTTTAGTAGCCAAGTTGTGTCCAACTCTTTTTGTGACCCCATGAACTGCAGCCTGCCAGGCTCCTCTGTCCATGGGATTTCCCAGGCAAGAATGCTGGAGTGGGTTGCCATGTCCTTCTGTCTGGGCTATGCAGTAGGACTTTGTTGTTCATCCATCCTATATATAATAGCTTACATCTGCCAATCCCATCCTCCCATTCCATCTGTCCCACAGCCCCCCTCCCACTTAGCAACCACAGATCTGTCCTCTGTGTCTGTGAGTCTGTTTCTGTTCATCTTTGTCGTATTTTACTTAGGTTCATTTGTGTCATATTTTAGATTCCACATATAAGTGATATCATATGGTACTTGTCTTTCTCTTTCTGACTTACTTCAATTAAACCAGTATCTTCTTTAGCTGGCAGAGAGAGGGAAAAGATAGCTTCCTTCAATATGTTAACAGTTATTCCACATCGCTGTCATTAACAAATATATGCTTCCATCTACCCTTCCACCCACCTACTCGCCCATCCACCTATCCAGATTTCGTAGTAACAGGCCTAGTACAGGTCCCTTGAAAGTCAAAGGAGTGTCATACACCTGGTTAGCTTTTTCCAATTATCCTTCCCCTTGGGTAGACAAATTGTTTCCTCTGTCATATTTTTGCTAATATTTTCAAGTGTTATCAAGTGCGGGGTTTGAAAGGCCTGAGTTTTATTCACTTCTATAGTAACCCCTGGAGAAGGCAATGGCACCCCACTCCAGTACTCTTGCCTGGAAAATCCCATTGATGGAGGACCCTGGTAGGTTGCAGTCCATGGGGTCACTAAGAGTTGGACACGACTGAGCGATTTCACTTTAACTTTTCACTTTCATGCATTGGAGAAGGAAATGGCAACCCACTCCAGTGTTCTTGCCTGGAGAATCCCAGGGACGGGGGAGCCTGGTGGGCTGCCATCTATGGGGTCACACAGAGTCGGACACGACTGAAGCGACTTAGCAGCAGCAGCAGTAGTAATCCCTATAGTAATCTCTAGGGTGGAACCAAAACCTGACTCTGATGGGCTCTGTAATGTCTTTGGGCTGCACTGCTGGATGCTTCTCTTCATTCGACCCTGGGAGGCCTATTTCCTCAGACCTGAGTCTGTAGCTAAAAGCTTCTCTTCACAGCTTTGTGCACAGCTCTCTCCATCTGAAGGGCCACAGGTCCAGGGAGTGAGAGGTTCTGATGGTGGCCTCCAGATGATCACACCAATTGCCAGAGCAAGGCTGCTAAAGGGGCTTGCCTTGTCAAAAGAAAAAAAAAATCCTATTTGATTAAAAATGATCTGTAGTGCTGGATAGGCGTTATTATCTTAAAAAACAACGTGTTCCATTTTGGTTTCTTTACATGACTCTTCCTTCAGGCTGCCTCCTAAAACTAGGCTTTCTTTCCATAGTCCTTCGGCCATCCTACCTCATGCACACCACCCGCTCTCACCTTCTTATCTCCACCCCCTGTTTCCTTTCAAGTTCCATACTTGGATTCTCAACTTCTACCTGGAAACCTCAGCAGGATGTCCTGCTGTACTCTAGCGCTCAGCATACTCTAAAGGGGGTCAGCCTTCTGTATCTTAGCTAATAATGCCATATCCTCTTAATTCACTCAAACTCAAAATCTGGAGTCACAATCTCCTTTTCGTCCTTCTGCATCCTCCCACTGTCAGGATTATTATACACCATTATTCCTATTTCTTCTCCTGGAAAATTCTTCTAATACTATTTTTTTAATGCTGATGTTGTCAGACCATCTTACTCTCTCCTCTGTATGCTTTGACTGTTTAACTCATGTTTCTGTATTTTACTTTGTTTTTTTGACCCTTCCTGTTCTTGTTCTTCCTAGAGTTTGGCCAGTGATATTTATCAAATATATCACTTCTCTTGTATTTTTGATGTTCTTTTTATCCTCTAAATAACTTCCAGTTGCTAGTGTAGCATCTGAGGTCTCAATCTTCCTTCTAACTTCATCTCCACTCTGAGACTTCAGCCAGTCTGTACTTCTCTTTCACCTTAGTCATGGCTCATATTTTTTTCTTGTATATGGTGAGCATGTTACTCAAATCTCTAGGTAGAGACATTCTCACTATTCTTTCAGTACCAGAGATCTCTGTGGTAGGCATCCGTCTCTTCTCCCTGTAAACTCCAACTCAGGTATGGCGAGTAGGTTTCATCTCAGAAGTGAAATCTGGTTGGTTAATAAAAGCTGCATTGAGAAGGATTCTGAGGTTCAGTGGGAAACACTGTCATGATCGTCAGTAACATTTGTCAAGAGGGGAAAAAAGAGGAGTTGATGTTGTCATTAGGGACCTTACTATTTTCTAGGTACCTTCTCTGATCTACCATTGTGCTTCTGACAGGTATGCAACATCATCTACGCCAATTGATAAGTTCTTTAAGGGCATAAGTTGTATCTGCTGAATTATATACCCATCCATTACAGTTTACCTATACAATGTACTGTGTTTAATATTTGTGAAGTAAATTCCTGAATGCCGTTTATTTGCCTAAGATTGAAGAGCTTGGGCAGGGTGGTGAACGCATTGGTCAGGCACCTGCGTTACATTAGAGTGTCTTTTAAGTTTCAGTTTGTGTCTGGCTCTTCCAACGTGAGAACTGCTTCTGCTCAGTTACCTTTGGTGACAAATGGGACCAGGTAGTGCTGTATGAATGGACCACAGACCGTACTCCAGTACTGCCTGTAATAAATTAAATTTCAAATAGCATCGATGTTTTCTACCTTTAGACTAACTTTGACAGGCCAGCAAAGCATGTTGTCAGATTTTCAGCCCCTCAGCCAAAGTCAAAAGCCAAAGGCTGACTTGAAGCACATTTACCAGGAGGACCTTACTGATTTGGTAGTCCTTGTAATGTCCCAGTCATTCAAAAAGTCAAGTAATGATACAAATATAAAATTTTATAGTCATAACTGTGAAATTATGATTTCTGCCTTTTTTTCCCCTCTCTGATAGATATCTCAAGTATTTCAATCTTTCTCATGATGTGGTTTTCAGAAAGTACCTCATTCTGCTCTTCCTCCTCTGAGTGTCTTCCTTTTATCTGGTAATGTAACTTGAATTTGTGAGCATGCTGGAAGGGCTCTGACCAGTGAACATCAAGATCAAGAATCATACCTCTGTGGTTGTATGCTCTATATTTCTGTCTTGACATCCGAAGGAAGCATTTAATCTCTCAGTGGCCACATTGCATTGTTGTCTTGTGGAATTGAGGGGCACGTGAAAAATTCCTCATCAGAAAAAGGCATTTTATTTCACTTTGGGTTGGTAAAACCTCTATTTATTGGAAAATCAACTGTGAACTGGCCTAACCATAAAAGGGACCTTGTGAGGTGCTATCACCAACATGTCCAGAGAGAAGTGAAAGTTTGGTCAAAATTTCATCCCCACTCATTAAGCTTTCAGCTCCACTTCCTCTGTTTTAGCTGCATTCTTTGATTGCTTCTCTTCTCGTGGACGATAAATGGCTGCAGGAGCTCCAGCCCAAGTTGTTTTTGGCTCAAATTCAACAGGAAAAGGAGGAAGCACCTCTTCCTGGGAGGTTCCATGCAAATCCTGGAGTTCACTCTGATGAGATAACTTGATCATGTGGTCACTTCTAGACCAATCACTGTGTCTTAGAGTCATCAGTGAGTTGATGGACTAGCATGGGTCAGATGACTCAACGTTGAAATAGGAGTTGGGCTATGTGTGTTGAGATCAGGGCACCATCACCAAAAGGAGGGAAGAATGCTGGGCAGACCCAGAATGACAGAGGTTCTCTGCAGTGTGATTATATCAATATTTTAAACTCTCTGAAGGCAGAGATTTTGGGTTATTAATTATTTAACGCCTTCCTTCTGCCTTTAACAAACGATACAATAAATATTAAAAAAAAAACCTAGTAGTTGATGAAATGAGTGCCTCAACATAAATGGCCACAAAAATGAATGCATTGGAAATGGATGCTTAATGTAAAAATATCTTTGTCTGTCACTTACTGCATTGTCAAATATAGACCAAACTTAAACTCCAGTGTCAGCTGTGTTTATGTAAAGGAAAATAAAAGTATAAAAAACTTCTTGATATGTCATAAGGAAGTACTCCTGTGCTCTGTAGTACTAGTGAGGCAAAATGATACATCTTAAATGCAGAGGAAGGGGACATTTTATTCTAGGACAAATGAAATGAAAACAGAGCTTGAATGACAGTCTAGTAACATTAATAATAACTTGACAGTAGAGAGCTGCTCTTATTTCAAACATCCCGAGCAATCCTATCAGAAGAATAAATATTCTTTTTTCCAAATCGTAGTACTTACAGTTGCCTTTGGTTAAGGTGATTGTTTTCTCATGGCCACATGGCAGCTTTATTTAACAAGCATATTTTAGTTCCTAGGTAAAACTGAAGTCTCCCATCACCCAAAATCCATCCTTTCCTTCCTATTGGGGGCAGTTCATTTGATGCAGTAATTAGACGCAGTTGTTTCTGATGCTAGAGGCGCCCCATCCCCTTGCCTCTTCACCATTTCAGTGCACTCTGGTCTCACTTCCACTTAACATCCATGCATGCCTTGCAGGCTAAGAAGGCCAGATAATTACCACCTTAGGAAGCATCCCTCAACCAATGACTGATCAGAAGTGAGGGATAGAGCCTCAAAGGGTGCTTCCTTATCCTCAAGGGATGACTTGGAGACACCTGTCCTGAGCTCTATCTCTAACAGATCCCTATCAGAATTTAGCCCCCGTTGCCACCATCATAAGTTTCCTGATTACACACCTTCTCTTGCTTCTTTTCTCCCTTTTCTGCTTTACTTCCCTCTCCTCTTCCTAACTTTCCCAAGATTACTTCCCAAATAAAATAGTTACGTTTTTCCAGTCTTGTCTCGGTGGCTGCTTTTTGGGGGAACCCAAACTATGGTGATTGTTTTCAAGGAAGCAAAGTTGGCTTTAGTCCTCAGTGGGTCCTGATAATAGATCATCATGTCATTAGGCAGATGCTGGAGTGAAGACTGAGGACCTGCAAGGCTTGCTCTGGGTGGGTAGGATCTGGTCGCTGTAACTATGTGCTGTCTAATAACGGCTTCATGAGGGGTTAAGTTCAGGGAGAAGAACTGTGTTTCTCTAGAGCATGAGAACCTAGAGCAACTGCAACAGTCGTACCATGACCTTTGATGGATATTCCCAGTGAGGAAGGCCATCCCCAAGAGGAATGTGGTCCGCAGTATCAGAAGCCACTGAAAAGTAGGAAGAAATAGAGATTCTGGAAGTGGGAGGATTTGGGTATGTGGAGGGTCTTGCACACAGATCTAAGAGGTCCTGTGGGGTAGCTGAAGGTATGGGATGAGGCAGTGGGTTGAGAAGACAAAGGTTAGGAAGGATAGAACTGGAGCAGTAGACTGACGTTTCTGTCATTTGGGGAGCTAAAGCAGGGAAATGCTAGAGAGCAGAGGATGCAGGTTGGCAAGATAACAAAGCCCAACTCTTGAGTTCTTGCCTCAGTGCATGCCAGAAACTGTAGTAAGTGCTGTGCATTTTCAAAATCCCATGATGTCGGCTCTTTTTATTATCCCCATCTGACTCAGAGGAAATTGCAGTACAGATAGGGTAATTAGGTTACCCAGCCACTCAGAGCTGTAAAGCAGAGAGCTGGAATATGAACCTGGACCTTTTAGCTCTGGAGACCTGGCTCTGATCCAGGTGTTGGCAAATGTTTCCTGTAAAGGGCTAGATAGTAAATGTTTTTGGCTTTTTGGTCTGTACAGTCTCTGTTTCGACTCCTATACTCTGCATTTGTAGCACGAGAGTGTGCTAGGTATAGAGAGCATTAGGTTTCAATAATATCTAAACACAGAGCAAGGCTGTGTGCCAATAAAACTTTATTTGTAAAAATAGAGGAGGGCTGTAGTTTCATGAACCCTGATTTAACTACACTGTTTAACACATTAGTATAAAAGGTGATTTGGGGGACTTCCCTGGTAGTCAAGTGGTTAATACTCTGCCCACTTCCAACGTAGGGGTCACAGATTCAATTCCTTTTTGGGGAACTAAGATCTCCCATGCCACATGGTATAGCCAAGAAAAATGAATGGAAAAAATGGTGGTTTTGGCCAGAGGTGATCTGTTTTGGGTTTTCTGACAAGCCATTGCTAGCATGCATGTCTTCATAATGAAATATGGTGGGAGATACTGGGAAGATGAGGACAGTTAGGGAAAAATGTGAGGGTGATGCTGGAAGGGAAAAAAGAATAAAAGCAGCAGGAATGGAAACTCCAAGTTCTAGCTCAGTCACTTTCTTGGAAGCTGCAGGTGGGAGAGAGAAACACTCAATTCTGACCAGTGTAGTAGGGCAGCTCCAAGTTGCAGGAGCAGGTTTAAGAAATGCCATAAAATTCAACTTTATAGGATTTGGGCTTTATAGCATATATTGTAGCAGCCACATTGAATAAATGCATGTTTTTCATTATATTTTTATTGCACATTTAAAGCACATTAAGGCACACACAGCTTCCAAGAAGAAAAAAATAGAGGAACTTTGACCTCACAAGTAATCACATTGATTTGAAAGGCGGTTGTATGTTATGAAGACAGAGAAAGATGTATGGCTGTTGTCCTTCTCAGTTTTATACTAACTCATTCTTCTTTGGGAAACAATATTAATAGACTTTTTGCTACATTTGTCTCCTGTTGAAGGAGCATTTCCTTTTTTTTTTTTTAACATAAAGAATATCATATTGTGATATTCGCTTTTGAGTTGCAGGTAATTGGTTGCTATTCTCAGTCTGTAAAACAACTTGCTTTGTTGGCGTTTGGAAAAAAGTGAAAAACCATTTCAAGAAATTGCAACTCGAAATTATTTCTGGATTTGAGAAGCCGTGTATAGCATCCAGTGGTCTTCGATGATATATTCATTCATAGCCCCTGGAGTTGTGCAGAAGCAGTCAGTGAATCATGAGGGACAGCATGCTCACCATGTATTGCTGTGAGGTTGGACGTTACACAAATGCCCCTGGGGCTGAAGTGCAGTGTGTGCCCTCTCCTCCAAGCCCTGTGCCTGCCTGGATGAAGCGGCACCTTTTTATTCATGCCAGTGCACCATTCACTTAGCCAAGCCATGGCCTTTGGGCCAACTCTGCTTAGAGGTGGTGACTTTTTCTAATCTGTGTTCTCCAGGTTATTATGTGTGTGGTGTTTTTGCAAATGATGTATCATCACATTTAGGATGCTGTTGATTTTAGGATGTACCATTATCTTTTGTACATTTAAGAAAGATGAGATGCCACCAGTCACATCTTGATAGACCATTGATGATAAGACACATGCCAGCTTCAAAGATGATAAAAGGTGAAGAAGGTAGAATGGAGTTATTTGTCTATTGAGTGAGTACACCTTTCTTTAATTAGCACAAAGGTGCCTTATAGCTGCCACCATATAAGGATGAGGTAGGCATGTCCTGAGAAGGAGGTTTCCACTCAGTTTTGTTTATTTTTGATGATAAAGTAAAAAATAAAGTAAAATAAAAATTTTCTCTGCTCTCCTGTCATTGGTCCAGTTCTAACAGGAATAGAAATGTTAGAGTGAAATTGACCTCGGGGAGCATCTTGCATCTCCACTCGGGGCAGTTTCACACCACCCTGGGGACATTCGTCAATACCTGAGGTTTGCTGTCATAACTAGAGGGAAATGCTACTGGTGCCTAGTGAGTAGAGGCCAAGGGGTCGCTAAATGTTCTACAGTACACGGGATAGCCTCCCACAACAAGAATTGTTGTTGTTCAGTCGCCCAGTCGTGTCTGACTCTTGGACTGCAGCACGGCAGGCCTCTTGCCATGAGAACCTCATGAACTATATAAAAGGACGGCAGGAATTATCTGGCTCCAAAAGTCCTGGTGACAAGATTGAGAATCCCTGATATAGTGGGATGATGTGTGGCAGGGGATGAAAACTGGATATCGGAGTCAGGTAAACCTGGGTTCAAATTCCCATCTTAACCTTAACTGACTGTGGCTTTGGACAAGTTAAGTAGACTTACTGAGTCTGAGTTTCCTTGTCTGTATGGAGACTATAGTCTCTACTTTAGAGGGTTGCTGAGAGTATCAAGTGAGATAACTAAGGCAAAGATGGCAACATGGCGACAGCCACATTAAATGCAAATGCAGTTCTAAGAACCTTTGTCTATACTAATGAAATCCTGAGGACGACTCTGAAGGAAGCATTGTTTGTAACCTTCATTTTACAGGTGAGCAAACAGAAAACTTAAGGCACTTGCCCAAGGTCACTCAGGAATAAGTAGTGGAGCCAGGGTTTGAATCCAGGGTCCCTGTTCCAGCCAGTTCAGTCCTCCCAGCACAGTACCCCATATTGCATGAGGACTTGGGAAAAGGAGGCTGCCAGTAGTATTGTTATTAATATTGTCCAGCTTAAAGCCCCCGAGAAGGCAATGGCACTCCACTCCAGTACTCTTGCCTGGAAAATCCCATGGATGGATGAGCCTGGAAGGCTGCAGTCCATGGAGTTGCTGAGGGTCAGACACGACTGAGCACAACTTCACTTTCACTTTTCACTTTCATGCATTGGAGAAGGAAATGGCAACCCACTCCAGTGTTCTTGCCTGGAGAATCCCAGGGACGGGGGAGCCTGGTGGGCTGCCGTCTATGGGGTCTCACAGAGTTGGACACGACTGAAGTGACTTAGCAGCTTAAAGCCCCTCCTTACAGATGGCTAGTGACTCAGAGTTTGGAGAGTGGTAGGACTTGGCAAGTTCTCTGTGAGAGGAAAGCTGACCTGGACTAGTTTTTGGGTCTCCTGCTCTTCAGGAACGAGTCTTTTTCCCTTTGCCATGCTACCCCTGCCAAGGAACCAATATGGAACCACCATGGTATAGCAGGAGAGAGAGCCTAGCTTTAGCCTTGAGCCGTGGCACCACCATTTACTGTGTGACTTTAAGATCTCAAATGACTCTTTAGTGTATACAGAAGGTAATCATACCTATCTAATGGAGTTCTTGGGGGTGATGACATGCAATCGTAGATATCAGATGTTGGCTAACAGCAGTAGGTATCTGAGTGCTTGGGTGAGGGCAAGGTTTCTGGGGTCTCCAGGAAAAGGCTGTCCTGATGATCATCTCGAAGTTGAGGCGGCTGTATACTTTACATCTAAAACGTTTTAGTTTTTACCTCAGATATTCTATTTTGATCTTTTATTTATTTATTTATTTTATTTTTTTAAATTTTATTTTATTTTTAAACTTTACATAATTGCATTAGTTTTGCCAAATATCAAAATGAATCCGCCACAGGTATACATGTGTTCCCCACCCTGAACCCTCCTCCCTCCTCCCTCCCCATTCCATCCCTCTGGGTCATCCCAGTGCACCAGCCCCAAGCATCCAGTATCGTGCATCGAACCTGGACTTTATCTTTTAAAAAATAGCTTTCAACTTAAATTTTTGAGCTTTATAGAATAGAATTATAGTAACTGTTTTAATGTTCTTTTCTGCTAATTCTGACTTCTGTTCCATGTTTGGGTTGGTTTTGAGCAATTGATTTTTCTCCTCATTATAGGTTACACTTTTATGCTTTTTGAATACTTGGTGATGTTTCATTGGATGTCAGACATTATGAATTTTATGTCACTTTTTGCTGAATATTTTTTGTATCCTTATAAACATTTTTAAAGCTTCATTTTGTTATGCAGCTGCATTACTTAGAAAGAGTTTGATCCTTTTTCTTTAAATATTTTTTTTAGAGAGAAAACTCCCTCAAGGCAGTAATCTAGGACAATTCTAGGACTTACCTTATTTTTCATCTCTAGGGTATCAGTGTCCTTTATTACTTGTTGTTGAGTGTTTTGAAAGCCACTGTTTCAGGTGAGAGGATAAATCTACTTCCTGTTATTCCAGCTTGGATGGTAGCAGAACTGTGGCCAGCCTTTCGGATCATTTTTATTATTATCACTCAATATTATGATTGTTGTCTTCATTTTTAGATAAGGAGATAGAGGTTCAGAAACATTAAGTCATATAAAGACAAAAGTAGTTTAAGACACTGCATTTTTTTCCTCAGAATGAATGTGAGTAATCACAAAAGTAAATTTACAAAGCAAAGACCAACAGGCCAGTTGCTGGTGACCTGTCATGTAACCCTCTTTTCTTCTTAAAGGTAAATTAACTCCTGATCAAATCAAAGTGACTTCCCTCTTTCTTACGCTTGCACAGCACCAGCTTCTCTCCTTTTGTCTTTTTGAATCACTGATTTATACCTATGGATTTTGACTTCTTTGGGGATTAACCAGTCATGTGTTACCTTATTCAACCATAAGGATAAAAGGGGTACTGAAAGAAATTTCATGGAGAAATGAATATCTTTTTTCCAGTATATTCTCTGAGGTGCTGCTGTGAAGTCAGTGCTAAGAGGGGAGAATTGAGAATGATGGCATGTGCCATCAGATATTTACTTCTGTTTTTAAAGACTATTGTCATTTTATGGCATGATCTAATGAGAGGCTCTCTAGACTGGAGGCACCAGGCATGTGAACTTGAGTTCCAGCCAAGTTACCATTTGGCAGAGTGTATGTGTCCCCATGACCTTCACTGTTAAGTGGACGCAGAAATACTCCAACTCATCTGTCCTTGTAGGTCACTGGTAAGGCCAAACACAATCATGGATATTGCTTTAGTAGGAAAAGTTTAAAAGCTGAAACTAATTCAGTGGGAGAAGGCTAGGGTGGGATGATTTGAGAGAATATTATTGAAACATGTACATTACCATATGTAAAATAGATAACCAGTGCGAGTTCTAGGGCATGAAGCAGGGCACCCAAAGCTGGTGCTCTGGGACAACCCAGAGGGATAAGGTGGGGAGGGATGTGGAAGGGGAGCTCAGGATGGGTGGACACATGTACACCTGTGGCTGATTCATGTTGATGTATGACAAAAACACCACAATATTGTAAAGTAATTATTTTCCAGTTAAAATTAATTAATTAAAAAAGCTGAAGCTAAGAAGGCTATTATTTGGGATTCTCTTCCTTTGAGAAACTAAATATAAAGCAGGCATTCACCTTTAGAAGGAAGGCTTTGTGTGAGGATGCCACACTCAGGGCATTTTTTTAAAGTTATTTATTTATTTGTCTGTGCCAGGTCAGTCATAGTTGTGGTATGCGAACTCTTAGTTGCAGCAAGTGGGATCTAGTTCCCTGACCAGGGATTGAACCTGGGCCCCCTGCATTGGGAGTGCAGCATCTTAGCCACTGGACCACCAGGGAAGTTCTACTCCAGGGATATTTTGTCAGAGAAAAGATAAGAGGTTTAGTAGAAAACCCACAGATTTGGGAATTCAACCCAAATGAATTCTGCCAGCTGTGGTGTTTACTTACTTACATCTTGTTTTACTCCAACCCAGCTTTCAGAGCAGTAACCGTGGTGGAGTCTTGAGCCTGTCCCCTAGTCAAGCTAAGTGGCCACCTCTCCCATAATGTGCCCTTCACCTGCCTTGGCTCTTCTAATCTGCCCAAAATATCTTGACCCAGCTCTATATGTCACTCAAGCACTGGCCCAGTTATCTTCTGGGAGGGCTTCCTAACAAATTAAAATGTTCCTTTGTCTGTACATCTCCTGAGCTTTGTGCTGTTGCTCCAGAGTTGATCATATAACATTTCTGGTTATTTTAATATATTTTCAGTCCTTCAAAAGCTGAGAACAGACTTAATTCATAGCAGTATCTTAGACCCTCTGATCCTGAAAACATTTGAAACCATTTTCATAATTTTCATTTTTTTTAAAGAAAAAAAAAAAAGCTGGTAACTCATCACATTTCACAGACTCTTGAAACAGAAGATTAATTAAAGTAAAATTCCCCATGTTCCTCTAACCCTTCCTGTCTGTCTTGCCAGTGGGAAGAACCATTCACAGTTGGGAGCAGTAATCATTTAGACATGCATACGCGTGGTATGCCTTACAGATATGTACATTCAAGGTCTTAGAAAAATTTTTTAAATGGAATTATGATTTACATATTATAAGCAACATACTTTCTTTGCTGAGGACACTTGATATTATTTTCTAATATTCCATCTTAAGTACTTTATTCATTTGTTTTCCTATTGGAAGACATATTTTCCTTTTTTTTACTATTAAAGACAAGGCTATGAAAAGTATCCCTGAAAGTTTTCAATCTGCTTCACCCCAAATTTGGAAATGTTGCTTCATAACTGACTTTGAGATGCTTGATTTATTCTCTCCCCTTCTCATTGAGATAACAAAAACTTTAAATTTCAAACATGATCATTTGAAAACTGTTGGCTTTTACCACTGTTTCCAAACGATTTTTACCATTTTGAATACGAATGTCTTAACACACAATTTCAATGCATTTTAGATATTAAACTAACTTATTTGTAGGGTGGCTGACAAGTTGAAACTTTTTGACAATGATTTCATATTCTACATTTTAATGATCTGAGTGTTCCAAAATAACATCCTAATATTTTGAAGCATTTGGAAACTCAGAGCTTTTAAAAATATTTATAAAAAATTTAAGTGATGATTAGAAACTGCAGAAAAAACATTGCTGTTCATCGTGTAGTTTACTGTTCCAAATATTTTTTTTTCCTTTCAGATTTTGTCTTCTAAAGTTAAATAATACATTTAAAATATGTTATTCTTATTGCAGGAATATGAATTATTTCTTATCATCATGGCATTCTGCTTTTCTCCCATCTGAAATGGAACTCCCTTTCCTTCGTTCACTTGGCAAATATTCATTGAGGGCCTTCATTGTGTCAGCCAGTATTCTAGGTGTTGGGACACAATAGTATAATAAATAAGAGACAAAAATGCCTACACGGAGCTTACATTCTAATGGGGGAGATGAAAAATATATAAATTAAGTAAAACATGTAAGATAAGATAAATTCTGAGAAGAAAAAGGTGAGAAAAAAAAAAAAGAAGAAGTTTTGAGGGTAGGGCTTGCAATTTTAGGTAGGGTGGCCAGGAAATAGCTTACAGAATGCACTTTTGGGTAGAAGGGCTGCATGAAGTGAGGGTGGGAGCCATGTGGATATTTGTTAAAAGGGCCTCTCAGGTTGAAGAATCGCAAGTGCAAAGGTCCTGAGGCAGGAATGTAGCTGGCGTGTTTGAGGCCCTGCAAGGAGATGGTGTGGCTGAATTCCAGTGAACAAATAAAGTTCAGGGAGAGTAATGGGAGATGAGGTGTTCAGGGAGTTAATGCGGGTGGAACAGAGCATGTAAGGCCTTAATAGGTCATTGTAAAGAATTAGGCCCATTCTCCAAGTGAAACGGGAGGCTGTTGGGTGGTTTGCCTTCAGTCTGAATGATCTGATTTACAATGAACAGGATCATTTTGGCTGCTGTGCTGAAAAGTACAGATTGTTAAAGGTAGAAGCATAGGGATCAGATGAGAAATGATGGTGCTGGAGTGGAGGTGGTGATAAGGGGTTAAATTCTGGGTAAAATGAAGGCATGCTGCTGCTGCTGCTAAGTCGCTTCAGTCATGTCCAACTCTGTGCGACCCCATAGACGGCAGCCCACCAGGCTCCCCCGTCCCTGGGATTCTCCAGGCAAGAACACTGGAGTGGGTTGCCATTTCCTTCTCCAATGCATGAAAGTGAAAAGTGAAAGTGAAGTTGCTCAGTCGTGTCCGACTCTTGGCTACTCCATGGACTGCAGCCCACCAGGCTCCTCCGTCCATGGGATTTTCCAGGCAAGAGTACAGGAGTGGGGTGCCATTGCATAGTGGAGAGGATTTCCTGGTGGATTGGTCAGAAATTATGAGCAGAAGAGAGGAGCTAATGCTTTTGATGAGCCTAGAGTGAATGGACTTGTCCTGTTGTGAACTGCAGTGGGATGGGATGAGAAGGCTGGAGAGGAGTTGAAGAGGTCCCATAAATTGGTTTGGGACATTTTACGTTTGAGATCCTTTCAGTATTCAAGTGGAGATGTCAGGTGGGCAGTGGGATATGCAGGTGTGGAGTTCAGAGGCAAAGCCATGGCTGGAGATGGAAATTTGAAAATCATCAGTCTTTGGATACTGTTTAAAGCCATGAGATCACCTGGCATGGCTGTTAATATGGAGGAAAAGAGATCTAAGGACTGGGATCTGAGATGCTCCAACACTTTGAGAAATCAGAAAACAAGGCAGAGAAGGCCCCATCAGAGAAGTAGGGGGAAAGCCAGATGAAGATGTTGTATCCTGTCAAACCTAGACAGGAAATATTTCCAGGAGCAGAGAAGGCAAGCTGAACAGAATCACTGAGCGAGGTGACTTTATCTAGGTGTTAATTTAGGTATTGGCTCTTCTAGAAAGCCGTTTCATTCCTGCCCCGACCCTTATTTCATGGTCAGATTGGACACCCTTGCCCTGGGCTCCCAGCCTCTTCATGGTAGTGCCTTTTCTTTTTGCACCCCACGCTGTCATACATGGGTCAGTTCACAGCATCCTTTCCCTACATCAGACTGGGAGCCTTTGACAGGCAGGGCCTGTCTTACTCAACTCTGAGAAGATACTCAATGTATTTTTAATATAAGTAAGTCATTTATTTTAATCTGGTTTTACTTTGCACTTTTAAAAAATGAGTTTTTGAAAAGTTTTTGGTATTTGTAAGCTTTTTAAAATCTTATGTTGGGGTACAGTTTGTTCAAAATGTGTCAGTTTCAGGTGTACAGCAAAGTGATTCAGTTATATATATATATGTCCATTCTTTTTCAGGTTTATTTCTGATATGGGTTATTACAGAATATTGAGTAGAGTTCCCTCTGCTAGACAGTAAGTCCTTTGTGATTATCTCTTTTATTTATAGTATTGTGTAAATGTTAACCCTAACCTCCTAATTTGTCCCTCTCCTGTACCTTTCCTCTTTGGTAACTAGAAGTTTCTTTTGAAGATGAGTTTTGAACCAAGTATATAATAATTTGAATTTTGGAAACTTAGCAGTTTTGGAGGGT
The DNA here is from genome assembly GCF_029407905.1 of Bubalus kerabau. Taxonomy (NCBI): domain Eukaryota; kingdom Metazoa; phylum Chordata; class Mammalia; order Artiodactyla; family Bovidae; genus Bubalus; species Bubalus kerabau. The sequence continues at coordinate 19,823,144 of NC_073643.1, forward strand.
GGCAAAAGAATCACATTAGCCTCTTCAGGTGACTTTGTCCATTATATATACAGGTTTATAATCTTCTATATACCACAGTGACTGTCTGAGGTGTGCTTTGTAACTCCCTCCCTGTATGCCCTTGCTAAAAGCCTTTCTTTCCACCTGGAATGGCCTTCCCTTCATAAAAAAAAATTGAAATGTCCCTAGCTCAAAAGAACCATCTCCAAGTAACCTTCTCACTTACCACCTCTGACCCAGGCTTAAATGCTATTAACAATTTTCTGGCTCTTATATTAGTATCAGTCTGCATTCTTAAATTTGTGAAGATTAACTGGCATATATATCTCTGCTGGAAGCCAGCAACAGATTCATTTTCCTATGGCTTATAGCTCACAATGCTTCGTCTGAGTAAAGGGAGAACCCATTAACAGTTTGCGGCATCAAAATTATTCAAAAGTAAGCAATTTCGGTTTCAGAGGCAATCCATATTGAAGACAGCCATTGTGCAAGAGTCATGAATTGATTTAAAGGCTTTCACAGATGGACATCTTCCTAATAGAAATCAGTGCAATGTTCCTCCCCATTGTTTAGCCAATGGACCTTCTAAAAAACCAACTAGGCACTGTGATATGTTGGGAGGATCTGGAGAAAGTAAATAATTCACTGCTCATGATTCTTAGCCTCAAGTAAATTGCCTACCTTGTGTTCTCTAAAAGGTCAGTGGAATCAATCGCCATTGTTCTTTTATGCTCATTAAGTATTTTGTGTGAATACTCAATTAGTCCCTCAGTGCTGCTGCTAAGCTGCTGCTAAGTCACTTCAGTTGTGTCCGACTCTGTGCGACCCCATAGACGGCAGCCCGCCAGGCTCCCCCGTCCCTGGGATCCTCCAGGCAAGAACACTGGAGTGGGTTGCCATTTCCTTCTCCAATGCAAGAAAGTGGAAAGTGAAAATTGAAAGCGAAGTCGCTCAGTCGTATCCGACTCTTGGTGACCCCATGGACTGCAGCCTACCAGGCTCCTCCATCCATGGGATTTTCCAGGCAAGAGTACTGGAATGGGGTGCCATTGCCTTCTCCAAGTCCCTCAGTAAACACTGACAAATGGCCTAGTATGTGTTCAGCATAGGGAATTGTGCTTTGGAGTCCAAAGCACTTACACATGATTTCCATCCTCATGAAATTATTACATACCATGGCATCTACAAGTATCTCCCTGCTCTTTCCAGTGATGGATGTGACTCATTCTGAAATTCTATGTTGCTAATCCTAAGAGTGAACTAAAATTTTTCTCAAGGAAGCCACATAATTGGAGCTCACACATGAGGTGAAATCTGCTGGCTCTTCTGTATGCAGGATTTCACAGCATGGATGCAGTGAGGCAATGGGAGTTAGCCGGAGCACAACAGTGAGAATTGGAAGCCAGCTTCCTGGCCCAGTGGATGGGTCACTGCGCAAGAAGTCAGGAGTGCTGCTTCCATTGCCTGTTTTGACACTAGAAATGCAATTTGGGGCAAGTCACTTCAACTTCTGGACCGTATCTTTTGGATAACCCCTATGTATAGTATGGTCAAAGCTATGGTTTCTCCAGTAGTCATGTATGGATGTGAGAGCTGAACCATTAAAAAGGCTGAGCACTGAAGAATTGATGCTTTCAAACTGTGGTGTTGGAGAAGACTCTTGAGAGTTCCTTGGACTGCAAAGGAGATCAAACCTGTCAATCCTAAAGGAAATCAACCCTGAATATTCATTGGAAGGGCTGATGCTGAAGCTGAAGCTCAATACTTTGGCCACTTGATGTGAAAAGTCGACTCACTGGGAAAGACCCTGATGCTGGGACAGATAGAAGGCAGGAGGAGAAGGTGACAAGAGAGGATGAGATGGTTGGATGGCATCACTGACTCAATGGACCTGAGTTTGTGCAAACTCCAGGAGATGGTGAAGGACAGGGAAGCCTGGCGTGCCACAATCTATGGAGTCTCAAAGAGTCAGACACGACTATGTGACTAAACAATAAATCAACCCTTATGTAGACAGAATATATATATTTATTTCCAAACCATCTCAGTTTATTACAATAAGGTATCAATTATTATTGATGAGTCAGTGATCCATTGTGACAGATTTGTTTCAAGTTCAAGATCAGACTTAGGTCTTTCTGATGTTTTGAAATAGCGGCAGCTGTCAGGACTGTGTTCTGATGGTTGATGACAAGGGTACAAGCAGTAAAATCAAGCTGCCCAAGACTCTACTCAAGATGTTGTAGACAGAATATTTTCACAGCAGTTGCTTCTTTATATGTAGGAGCTTGGCTCAATTCAGGGCTTAGTATTTCTCTTACCCAAACTTCTGCTGGAAAATCCCTACTGAGCACTTACTCTGTGCCAGACCTGCTGCTAAAGGACCCAGTTCCCACACGTCTGTGAGGAGTTTTTCCCATGTCGCCAGACAGTGCTCCAATACCAGCTGAGTGTTTTACAGTTCAACTCAGTTCAGACACTATATGCCTGGATATATCTCCAGAAGATATTGAAGGACAGGGAAGCCTGGTGTGCTGCAGTTCATGGGGTCACAAAGAGTTGGACATGACTTGGAGACTCCTGGATAGAACATCAGATCCCACAGTTAAAGGCTCAGTTCCCCAAAGACTGCCCCACATTAGATGCCAATCACAGGTCCAGGTTATCAGCCGTGCTTCTGACCAGTGGGGAACTATAAATCAGAGGTTCCCAACAATCTCCTTGTTGGGTTCAATTAACTTGCTGAAATGGCTCCCAGAACTCAGGAAACCCGTTCACTCAGTTGATCATCAACTTATTACAAAGGATGTTAAAGAGTAGGAATCAACAGTCAAATGGAAAGATACACAGGGTTAGTTCTTGAATAAAAGAGCTCTGTCCTCGTGGAGTCTGGGGTCTGGCACAGAGAAAAGTGTTCTCCTCCTCCATCCTGGAAGCTCTTCACGGCTCCTCCTTCTGGGTTTTTCTGGGGGCTTCATTACTTAGGCATGATTGATTACATCATTGGCTGCTAGTGACTGAGTCAACCTCCAGCGCCTCTCTCCTCCCCAGAAATCAGGGGAGGGACTGAAACCTCCAATCCCCTCTTCATGGTTGGTTTTCCTGGCAACTAGTCCCCATCCTTAGGTGCTTTCCAAAAACCAGTTCATTAACACAAACCCAGATGTGGTAGAAAGGGGTTTGTTGTGAAATACAGGACATCCGTTTCCCCTCTGTGGCCCTGAAGTCACTTCAGGAACTGAAGATAAGAGACCAAATATCAAAACTAAAGATGCTCCTGTGGCTCTTTTCTAAGGCTTTTGGGAGCTGGGAGCTGTGGATGAAGACCAAGCTATGTTTGTGAAAAATCACAGTATCACAGGACTTTGTCTTTGTCAAGCAGTTTAATTTTCTCACTGACCCTATGTAGTAGGTCCTATTAATATCCCCTTTAGACAGATGAGGAAACTGAGGCACAGAGAAGTGAGGTAATTTACCCCAAGTCCTACAGCTATTGATTATCTTTGAGTTTGAATCCTCCTCCAGACTCCCTTACCTCCAAATAACTCTGAAGTCCATTCCTTGATTTGCTGCACTTGACTGAGGCCATTGTGGTTTCCAGAATTTGCTCTCTTTGAAGCCGGGGACGTGGACTGCAAGACCCTGCCCCCTTGGCCCCTCGGTGCTCCTCCAACCCCACACTTCTCCTGAGGCACCCCTGCGGAACCCAGTGGATCCAAGAAACACCTTCAAAACCTCTGGACTGGAAGACCCCTGGCGTTTCAGTCCCTTGCGCTTGACTAGCCCAGCAGCATGCGATAGCAGCATCAATTTCCCAGTCCTCAAGGGAACCACTTGAGGTATAGATGATGCTAACTTGTATCCTGGCTTTGCAAAATGTATCCAATAGGACGTGATTATTCAGGGCTGTTCTGAGGGCTGCCAAGGATGGTGTTTGTTATATTATTCAGTGTCTTCTTGCTGGGGGCCCAGGGGAGGCATCTTTCTCTGGCCTCTGTGTGAAGGGCTTTTCTTGACCACTGGTATTCTTTAGCCTCAGAGACTCTGTGAATCGCCTAACTCACTGTGGCTGTCTTGACATATTGGCCTCTGGACAACTCAGTTCCAGTTTAGCGACAGAGTCCTAGAGAGTTTACTGGCTTTGCTCATGGATCTAAATGCTTCCTCCCCTTATTTTCCTTTTGTCTCATTTTTCTTCCTTTTAATTTAGTTTATATGTCTGTGGCCTGTGCATTTGGAGAAGCAACCTTAAATCTCTTTTGGAACAAGGTGGAGCATGAGTGAAGAAAAATTATTATCTTTAATAAGTTATTTCCCTCTCATGACCATTCTGGGCTTCCTTAATCAGCTCAGCGTCTTGGATGAATGAGTTTTTCATTGCTATAGATAGTATTTTAAAGTTCATGGTAAAGGTGGACCCCAGTCTTACTAGAGATGAAAGAAAATAAGGGGTCTGTTCCCTACTTTTCTCATATGGTAGACATACCATTGTGGATGTAAGAGCTGTTCAAGATGAAGAAATGAGAGTGAAGCTGGAGAAAAAGAAAAGGCATCTCAAGAATAGAATTCCTGTTAGCCGAGTCCCTATTTTGTGTTAGAGACTATGCTATACCATGTATATTATTGCATGTATATTTTGTCATTTAATCTTTACAGCAAATTTGTGACTTACTCTCCTCCTTTTACTTAAACAAAACCTGAAGTTTGACGAGGTTTAGGGAGAGAAGTAAGGACCTGGTGGTTGGATGTTTCCATTAGTTTTCTGCATCCATCTGTCTTCATAGTCAAGCGTATTATTCCGAGTTCAAACAGCATCATTTCTCCGGCGGGGCTGCCACTTCCCAGCTGACCCTGTTGCCTGCAGCCTGGTGCCCTCTACCTTGTTCTTCAAACTGTGGCCCGATTTGGAGCGAATTGCAACTCTGGTCATTTTACTTGCCAGAGATCCTCGGATTTAAAGATTTATTTGTTTGATCATTCATTGATTCAATGTTTACTGAGCATCACTTATGTGCCAGGCTCTGCTCTAGGTCAGGGGACAAAAGGATTGTCTAATAGAGAAAAAGATCCCTGCCATGGTTGGAGTTTGCATTCTTGTTGGGGAGACAGACATTAAATACTCAAAAACATACATCGAGAAATCAAAGGAAAAAAAGTAGGACTCAGGAGCTAGAGAGTGCTGGGTGGAGAGGCAGGCAATTGCAATTTTAAATAAACTGGAGAGCGAAAGTGTTCCTGATCAGGTGACATTTAAGCAGAGACCTCAAGGAGGTGGAGGGGTTAGGCAGTGAACCAAGTAAATATCTGAGTATTCTAAGCATAGAGTAAGTAAGTTTAAGGGCACAGGGCTGTTTAACACATCCATGGACAAGAAGGAGACCAATGTGGCTGGGGTGGAGTGACCAGCAGACCCTATCTGTGGTGGAAATCAGCTTCATGTCAGATGTTAGGTCTAAAATAAGATGCAGGCAGCATGGATTCAGAGAATTCTCCGTGAGATGAGCCTCTACACCATCTGGTGACCAGCATCTCAGAAAGAAGGCTGTCTTCAGTCATGACACTGAAGGAAAAGTAGATATTTTACAAACACTTCCAAACTTAAACACTCTTTCCTTGCCCCTAGCTACCCGTGAAATAAAACCACTGAAAAATATTAGTTCAGTGATACACACTTAGGGGAAATCTTGATGTCCAGGTTCATCTGGAGCTACTTCAGAAAGATTTCTTAGTTTGAGTGTTTTATTTTGAGGAGTTACTGAGTAGTAAACAAAAACAAAAATAAAAACAGAACTTATTAAAATATTGACATATAGTTGGTTAACAACTTTATGGTAATTTCTGCTATACAGCAAAGTGATTCACACATTCTGTTTTATATTCTTTTTCATTATGGTCTATTATAGACAGTGTATTAAAAAACAATGACATCAGTTTGCCATCAAAGGTCCATATAGTCAAAGCTATGGTTTTTCTGGTAGTCATGTATGGTCATGAAAGTTGGACCATAAAGAAGGATGAATGCCAAAGAATTGATGTTTTCAAACTGTGGTGTTGGATAAGACTCTTCAGAGTCCCTTGGATGCAAGGAGGTCAAACCAGTCCATCCTAAAGGAGATCAACCCTGAATATTCACTGGAAGGACGGATGCTGTTTGAATATACTTCCCTGTGCTATGCAGTAGAACCTTGTTGCTTATCCATTCCGTGTATAATGATTTGCATCTTCTCTCACAGACTCCCCATATATCCTTCCCCTAGCCCCCTTCCTCCTTGGCAACCACAAGTCTGTACTCTATGTCTGTAACTCTGTTTTGGTTTCATGGATACATTCATTTATATCATACTTTAGATTCCCTGGTGGCTCAGCTGGTAAAGAATCTGCCTGCAGTGCCGGAGACCCCAGTTCAGTTCCTGGGTCTGGAACATCCCCTGCAGAAGGGATAGACTACCCAGTCCAGTATTCTTGGGCTTCCCTGGTGACTCAAGACGGTAAAGATTCTGCCTGCAATGTGGGAGGCCTGGGTTCGATCCCTGGGTTGTAAAGATGCCCTGGAGAAGGGATTGGCTACCCACTCTAGTGTTCTTTCCTGGAGAATTCTGTGTATAGAGGAGCCTGGCAGGCTACACAGTCTATGGGGTCGCAAAGCGTGGAACACAACTTAGTGACTTTTCACTTTTTTCTCTTTTTAGATTCAATATATAAGTGATACCATATGATATTTGCCTTTTTCTTTCTGACTTACTTCACTTAGTACGAAAATCTCTATGTCCATCTGTGTTGCTAGAAATGACATTATTTCATTCTTTGTATGGTTGAGTAGTATTCCATTGTGTATATGTACCACATCATCATTTAGATCTTACCTTTTATGTTACGTGGTATAGCACAGTCTGCTGGTTAGTCTCCCATACCCATTTCTCATCCTCCCACTGTAATGGAACTCCTAAATTGAGTTGAAGATATAGATGCCTTCCATAAAGACATTTAGCAGCCTCCCCTGTGCTCCATGTGGCCATGTGGCTAAGATCCAGGCAGTGGGTGGGATATAAGCAGAGGGGTATGGACAGTTCAAGAAAGTGTCTTTAAGGGGAAGAGTATTTCCTCCCCTGTGCCCTTTCTTCTTGCTGGCTAGAATTAGGGATTTGATGACCACTGCACCTTACAAAAGAGGCCATGTTCCAGCAACAATGAAGTGGATATCTGGGAGGTGACAGAGTCCCTTGGAATTTGTATGCTCTCATGTTGACACTGAACTGCTCATCTCTATAAATTTCATGGGAGGGAATAAAACCCTCTTGATTCCAACATTTTCATCTGTGTTTGAGGTCACATACCACAGAACCTAATTATAACTAATACTGAATTTTAGGAGTCAAGGAGGTCTGAGATAATAGAACTAATATAGATGTTTATGTTTTGAGCCTTTGAATTAGATACAGTCTGGATGAGAATGGCGGGAGTATGTGTTTCAAAATGAAATTTCTTTTATTGCTAGTTTTTATTGCCAAAGCAATACATGCTCACTTGAAAAAGAATAAGAATAGATAGGCAAACAAAAAAGAAAATTAAACATACCCATCATTCCACCCACTTAGAAGTAATCTTTTAATACAACAGTGTATTGTTTCACATATATATTTTTAAAAGAGGGTAATATCCTAGAAATAGCTTTGTGACTTGCTTTTTATAAGCTTACTGTATTGTGAACATCATTCCATATCAAGGAATATATTTTTGTATTCAAGTTTTTAATGATTTTGTGTTATTCAATTGTGTGGATGTACTATACTTCTTTTAACCATATGTTTGTAACTAGGTATCTAGGTAGTTAATAATATGATGAATATCCTTGTTGCTAAATCTTGGCATTGACTTTCCTGAACATAAATTCCCTGAGTAAATAAAGTGTAGTGAGCATGTGAGAGCTGGGACTGTCTCCAGGGAAGGAGAAAAAAGGGGGGATGGGGGGCCCCTGAGGTCATCTCTGTTCACGCAGACTTATGTGGCTGCAGACAGACCCTGAGTGGGGTTCAGGGAGATGAGCCATGCTTGCTTCTCAGGCCTGGCCCGTGGACCAGCAGCGAACAGGTGGAAAGTTGACAGCCTTGATGGGAGCCTCAGGGCCTGCAGTTTGAAGCTCGGAGGACAGGTCATTTCCTTAAGGCAGTGGTTCTCAAACTCTGGTCCCTGGACACCAGCAGCCTTAGCATCATCTGGAAACTATTAGAAAGGCAGATTTTCAAGGTTCACCGCGGAACTCCTGAATCAGAAATGCTGGCGTCAGGCCCAGTCATCCACGTTTCATCAGGCCTTACCAGTGAATCATACACTGTTAAAGTTTGAGCACCACCAGAGAGAGGGAGGGGCTCCCGAAGAGGCAAAGAAGATGGATGTTATGAGAATTTAGATTTTTCTTTCACTAAAATCCCACAATGCTCTTACAGTTTGTCTTACACCCATACTCTGTCTCCCTGATCATGTACTTCTTTTTTTTTAATTTTTTTAAAAAATTGTGGAACTATAGATGATTTACTATGTTAATTTCTGCTATTCAGCAAAGTGACTCAGTTATATGTATGTGTGTGTGTGTGTGTGTATGTACACATACACATTATTTTTCATATTCTTTTCCATTATTGGTTTGTCACAGAATGTTGACTATAGTTCTCTGCTCTACAGGAGGACCTTGTTTTTTTTTTTTCCCCCTTAATTTAAATTTATTTATTTTAATTAGAGGCTAATTACTTACAATATTGTATTGGTTTTGCCATACATCCACATGAATCCGCCACGGGTGTACACGTGTTCCCCATCCTGAAGCCCCCTCCCACCTCTGTCCCCATACCATCCCTCTGGGTCATCCCAGTGCATCAGCCCCGAGCATCCTGTATCCTGCATCGAACCTGGACTGGCGATTCGTTTCTTATATGATATTATACACATTGGACCTTGGTTTTTATCCATCCTATGTGTATTAGTGTTCCTCTGTGGATCCCAAACCCCCAGTCCATCTCTCCCTAACCCCCCTCACCTGTGACAGACTGTGTACCCGTTGGAGGTCAGTCAGGGCTGCTCTTCAGCTGTGTGTCCTCTGAGCACAGCGCAGTAGGGGTGCTGGCATCTTCCCCCTGCCCCTCCCTCTACTCCCCATCCTCCTCTGCTGTCCGTCCCCTAAGGCTGACCTCTGCATCACATCAGTGGGTTCTTCTATCCCCTGGATCCCAGATAACTTTGGCCAGTGGACAGTTCTGGTCCCCTTCCCCGCCCTGCCCCATAAAAATGGAGGAAGAACAAAGACTGAGGTCAAGGTCTTTATTCCTCCACTCCTCCCTGTGAGTGTCTTTCAGACCAGGTCTGTACCCCCACCTCCCAGGCCACTGCCCCTGTAAAGGCAGAGCACTGTTGGACTCCCTCCTCCCAGGTCTGCGAGCTGTTCGCTCCCTTGGTCCCTCTGGCCTTGGGGCACATGGCTTCACTGCTGCTAACCCAGGTGCCCGCCACCACCCACTGTGTGTGATTACCCTGTGCTTACACCTTCCTAATCTGCCTCTTTGTAAGTAAACCCTCCAGGAGTATTGATTGCAAGTGCATCGTCTACTTCTAGCTGAGACTCAACTGAGAGAACCAACACCTAATAACTATTTTTAATGCAACTGGAACTTTTTAAAAACTCTTTTTGTTGAAAACAGAGTATACATGTACTTTCTAGTGTATTTTTAAATTTTTATTTATTTTTTCCACATTCTATCAAGTAAAATTCTTTTGAGATGGATAGCTACCCATTTAGCCTTGATGAGAAAAATAAGTCCTAAAATATTTATAAGGAATCAAGACAAGTATTCTATTATTCACATTCTTGGTTTAAATCATGGCAGAGAGGGTGAGGTGGGATCTTCTCTAACTGCCGTTCATAGTGACAACTTGGGCCCTTGACCTGTGCAAAATCTCCAGGGATATATGTATTTGTCAAGATGGGCAGTGCTTTGATTTATTTTTAAAGTTTTTTTTTTCCAAAATTGTAATAACATAAATTCAAGGCACTTGGAGTTATATTGTAAGCCAAATAAATTAGTTTTAGTCTTGACGGGTGTAAATCAAACTCGGTATTTAGGGAGAGAAATGTTCCCCATGGTCATTGATGGGCCCTCACACTGCAGTTTATAAATCAGAGGTACAATTTGAGAATAAAACACTTATTATGGAATCGAATGTCAAGAGCTCCTTCTTAAATTTGCTGTAACAATTAATTTCTCAGGTGAGAAAATGCCTCTTTTTCAATGTTTTATTAACTCTGTCATTCAGCACTCCATTCAGGACTCCATTTATAGGAGCAACTCTTCATAGTAAGTACACATTAGGATGACTTTTCACCTCCATTTAAATGAAAAGTTTGAGAGGAGAGATCAGTTTCTGTCCGCAGGCTTAAATAGCAATGGAAACTGTATCCTTGCCAGTTGGTGGAAACGAAAGGAGAAGGGAAAAAGATGGTGACTGGTCAACCCAGTCCAGGCTGGCTGGTGTGGAGGTGGAGACATGCTCCAGCTAATAGTGGGGGCAGAAGGTCAGGGAATGCCCTCAGGAAGAAAATGTGTAAACTGGTGTGCAAGCTGCTGGTATCAGGGTCATGAAAAATGAAAAAGAGAGGGAGATTAGAGATGGGGAGCTCAGGTGGATAGAACAAAGAGAACAAGAATGAGGCCCAGATAAAAGCAGAGACTCCCTGGTAGAATGGCCTCGGGGCTTCCTTGGGGCTGGACCTCTTCCCGATTCTAGCCTGGACCACACCATGGTGAGCTCCTCTCTCATGAGCTGGCTCAGATGGACTTCTGTGCTTTGTGACTGTGTGACGCTGATTTGAGTCACTGTGGACAGTGTTAGAGATTTCAGGCACTGCGGACATCATCTAACATTTGCTTTCCACTTGAAAAAACTTAGTCTAAGAAAAATGAAAATGTTACCTGCTCCAGCTGCCAGATCAGGTTGGAGGGAAGATGTAGATAGAACTGTTCACTCTTCTTCAGGAGGGGCGCACAGGGGTGCAGTGTGCTTTTTGTTGAGGATGATGATCCCACTTGGGGATCTTTTCTTTTCTAGATCTGCTTTTCAAATCTGCTTTTCAAGAGAGTCCTGCATGTGGATGGAGTAGATAGCTGTCTACATGGTATTTGAGGAGCACTGGGAAGCTTTTATTTCTTCCCTGCTGTCCTCCCCTCAGCCCCACTTTGGGTGCTAACACCTGGATGCTCAGATTCAATGCAAACGTTAAATGAGTTTGTGCGTGCGTGTGTGTATGTGTTAAATCCTCACCACAGTGCTTGGTGCATAGTAAGAGCTAAAAGGATCATACCTACACAAATGGATCAAGCCAGTGTTCTCACTCATCTACTCCTGGCTCCAGAGCTCGTGCAAGTAGATGATGCTCTTAATGACTCCTATTAGCTAGGCTTGTTAGATTTAGTTTAGAACCACACCTGGAAGACGTAATCAGTAGTACTGTGTTGATACCATCTGTCCTGATACAAAAGAAAGATATCACACACTAGTTTAGCACTTCTATGAACCTGGCTACCTATAGAATCTCCTTTAACAAACCTAAACATTGCAATATTGATATCACCATTTTACAAATGGAAAACCAATGGCTTATATATTCTGTGCAAGAAGCATTTTGAGAACCAGCAGCACTTGAGGGAGGGGAAGAGAGTGGGCCAAGTTGGGGTGAATTTTCAGTGTTTCATCCAGGACCAGCTCTCCTTGCCTGGAAACCTTCAAATAAAGGGCACTCTCTCCCCTAGCTCTGAGTGTCATTCTTCTCTGTCCAGGCTAAATGTCACCAATGTGATTAGCACCTGGATCAGGGAAATCACCTCCTTGGGGTGCATCTACCTTTCTCATTCATCTCTGTCTCTGCAGGTGATGAGAGTGGCAGCTGGAGGTGGGAGAATGTTCCTTGCATAATGAAAGTGACTCTTATGGATCCAGCAGAGACTCCAGGTCAACAGAGGTAGGAAAGAGGTGGATGGGTGACTTCCTATGGTGCAGTGTATTGAATTTATTTGGAAGGTTTTTGCTAGAATTTGAGAAGTGCGAAGCTGCGTTCCTTTTATGAGGACGCATTGGTGTCTGGGACTCTCCTGCTACTGACAAGCCAGGTGGTGCTGACCCGAGAGGCAGGCAGCTGCTGGGTGTCAGCGGGCGCAGATCCAGCCTGACAGCCGCCACTCTTGGAAGGGTCTATCTTTTCATGAAATGGCCCTTTAAGAAACTATGAGGACTGAATGCCTAAATTTTCTAAGTTTTTTGGCAGTTCTGAAACTGAGACATGTTTTTAAAGCTTAAGATATTTATTTCGATCAAAGTATTTTTAGTCACTTGAGAAGTTCACTTCAGAGAAATCCATTCCTAGTTTGAATTTGTATGCATAGCCCACTTTAGACTTTAAGAACTTAATTCTGAAATAAAATTCTTGGTTGCCATCTCATGTGTCAAGGGCCCAGTTTCTATAGTATACTTATTTTTTAAAAAACAAAGTTTCACCTAAAATAGAATCTATATTATGTTTTATTTCATAATACACATGAAGTATGGCTTTGGAATTTATACATAGTATATCTACCCAGAATCATAACATCAGTGTGGATATTAGAGGCTTATGGTTGTATCTTTGGAACTGTTAAGACAGTAAAGTAAAATTGCTGCATTTTAAGTAATAGGTTAGTTTTAAGGGGAAAAATTTTTTTTTCTGAGACATTTTTCCCCTAGAAAAACTTATTTGCAAAATTACAACTACCTTTCCTGATATAGTTTATTCCTTCATGTTTTTATTGCAGTGGTTCCACATAAAGCAGTTCACTGCTCTGTGTATTACATTTTTGGTAAATATAAATACCTACTTGGGCATTTTTGGACTGATTTCATTACAGTATCAGAACTTGTCTGATATTACAGATATCATTTTACCTAAGCAGTTTGACCCTTCTATCCTGGTTGCTAATCATTAATTTTGATTTCATGATATATAGCAAAAGAATCAAATAACATCTCTGTGATATTAACAGTATAGATTCATTTTAGTAGGTTGGTTTAATTCTAAGTTTCTTTGTCTTGCCAACATGACCTATTTTTCAGCCTGCTGTTATCTGAAAAATAGCCTTTGATATCCTTTGGAACTTGTCTAGTTTGTTTGCCCTCTAATATTGTTATCATTGTTAGAACTATATGCATTTTTTTTTTTTTTGCGGTGGGGTTGGGGAAGTCTCGGTGTACTTGGCAAATCAGAATAACAATTGTTAGTTAATCATTATTGTGTGCTGGGCAGATAACAGCTCTTTAAAACGAGCATAGGTTTGTTCTCCACAGACAATAATTTAGAGACTCGGTTTTATCCATCATTCCATGGCAGCATCTGAGGCTGAAGCTTGACTTGAACCTCGGATAAGAGATGAGAAGAAGGGAAATGCACGTGGGGAGATGTGTGCAGACTCAGTAAAACCTGACACTTTGTCCTCACCTGTGTCCTGGGTGGTTTCTGTCCTCCTGCCCCACCCCGACCCTGGTTGGCTGTGGGCCTGGTGAACTGAAAGGTTGGAGAGATATACCAATGTGTGGTACAGACATTTGCTCTATTTTGTAGCCACACAAACTTTTCTACAAAGTCTTTGGAGAATATTCACAATATGAACATGTCCTATCCAAGAGGGGAAGTCAAATACCAACTTCTCTAGACTTCCTTGCTGCTCAGTAGAGGCCTATGACAGCCTCAGTAAATAAGATGCAAACACAGGTGGGATTTTGATGTAAAGTGGCAGGAGGAAGCAAGCTGGGCACACAGTCCATTTCCTGGGGAGTATTGTGGGGGAGGGGTGTCCCTGGTCAGCTGGTAAGGAATCTGCCTGAAACGCAGGAGACCCTGGTTCAATTCCTGGATTGGGAAGACCCCCTGGAGAAGGGATAGGCTACCCACTGCAGTATTCATGGGCTTCCCTGCTCAGACAGTAAAGAATCTGCCTGCAATGCGGGAGACCTTGATTTGATCCCTGGGTTGGGAAGATACTCTGGAGGAGGCCATGGCAACCCATTCCGTTATTCTTGACTGGAGAATCCCATGGACAGAGGAGCCTGGAGGGCTACAGTCCACGGGGTTGCAAAGAGTTGTACATGCCTGAGCGATTAAGCACAGCACAGCACACAGTGTGGGAGGATTCCTGGTGTTCACATCCAACCAGTGGACAAGATGCCCTGAGTGTATGTCCCAGAGGCAGTGGGTCCACACTGGGGCAGTTCTGAAGTGATGTGTAGAGTTTCTACTTGCCTCATAGCTGTCCTCTTGAATATCGTTTTTTAAACTTATTTTAAAATTTAGATTGTGCAGTATGATTTTATTTTTAAGGTATACAGTCTGATGTTTTGACATACATTTATGTGAAATGATTACCCGCATCAAGCTGATTAACACACCAGTCACATCACAGTTACCTATTTGTGAAGAGAACACTTAAGATCTTCTCTCTTAGCAGATTTTGCATGTACAGTTCATTATTAACTATAGTCACCATGATGTACATTAGATCCCTGGAACTTTTTTATCTTAAACTTGAAAGTTTGTACCCTTTGACCAACCTCTTCCCTTTCCTTGACTGTTGAGCTCCTGACAACTGCCATTCTCCTCTCTGGTTGTATGAGTTTGACTTCTTTAGATTCAGATTGTAAACCATTTGCCTTTCTCTGTTTGGCTTTATTTCACTTTGCATGGTGTCCTCCAGGTTCATCTGTGATGTCACGAACTGTAGGATTTCCTTCTTTTTTATGGCTCTTTTATGGGGAAACACATAAAGGAATTGGTGTGAGAAGAATCTAAGCAGTCTTCCGTAGAGTTTTACCCAACGATGAACTTGGACTTATGTCTAGTTAGTTATAGCAATTACAACACAGTCTTCTCACATGGGACAGGGAAAGTCTTTTACCCCCAGAGAGGTAGTGAGAAGCCCGTCACTGGCTCTGACTCTGGGCTGTGTGGGTCGTTCATTGATTAGGCTCTGCCTTTGCTTTGGTGTGCTTTCTTGCTGGTGGCCATCTCCTTCTAGAAACAGGCTGATCATAGGAAGGCAATTTGAGGGCTGTGTCTCCTGATGGTTTAGTTTGCTGAAATATGTGGCTTTATGCCCCTTAACTGATACCATCAATATTTCTGAAGTTGTGTTTTCTGGTTCTGCCCTTGGGTCTTGCTCCAGCTCTGCTATTTTGAGTCCTCTGCTTGAGGAGCACATCTGCTCTGGGTTGTCAGGAAAATCGTGGAGTAGCAGGGATCACACTCTGTGCCCCAGTGCTCCATTGTACTGGCCCCTACACCTCCTGTTCTTCATGGTAGGCTGTGGTAACCTGAGCTGCCCTTGGATTCTCTTCCTAAGCCACTTTTTAAAAGTTGTCTGCATTACATAGAGTCTGAGTTCTTGAAGGCAGGAACCCTGCCTTGGCTGCTTCTTTGTCCTCAATCTCAGAAATAGCACTGGACACATTTCCATCACTGAGTAATGCATCAGAGCCCTGGTGCTCTGAGAGACCTCAGTCTTGGCTGCATGGACCCAGAGATATTAACACTGACTATCTCTCTGTTCTTACTTACTGCCTAGGTCTGACTTACCCTCTAGGTCTGACTGACCAAACCTATCCATTTGGTCTCCAAGTGAGACCTGGTCTTGTCTTCCAGTGTCCTATCTGTGACCTTTTATAAATCCCCTCATGATCCCTTTTCCTAAGACTTATTAGGATGTTTAGGTTCCTCCTTTGACTTCTTAGGGCATGCACTTGTTTCAGTTCCTAAGGAACACAATTCCTTTTTCTGTGACTTTTAACCTTCCTTTCTTAAACAAAACAAAACAAAAACAGATCCCATTTCTTCCACAGTTGCTGGGAAGTGGACAAAATTGTTCTTGTTAGTCGACTAAAGCAGCATTGTGCATTTTAAACTGCTGTGGCCCTGGAAAATAGAATACATAAACCAAAGGCCTTGGAATCCTTTAAACTGTGTCTGTCCCTACTGAGTGGGTTACGTCTGTATAAAACACAAATAATTGAGTGAATAGTAGAATGCGTAGTATTATATGATTTTGATTCCATAACTACAAGTATCTAAATGTTCAGGAATACATCCAAACCATAAAGCAAAGAGGAACTAAAGAGCCTCTTGATGAAGGTGAAAGAAGAGAGTGAAAAGGCTGGCTTAAAACCCAACATTCAAAAAAGTGACTGCAGCCATGAAATTAAAAGACACTTGCTCCTTGGAAGAAAAGCTAAGATAAACCTAGACAGCGTATTAAACAGCAGAGACATTACTTTGCCAGCAAATGTCCGTATAGTCAAAGCTATGTTTTTTCCAGTAGTCATGTGTGGATGTAAGAGTTGAACCATTAAGAAGGTTGAGCGCCAAAGAATTGATGCTTTTGAACTGTGGTGTTGGAGAAGACTCTTGAGAGTCCCTTGGACAGCAAGGAGGTCAAACCAGTCAATCCCAATCAGTCATGAATATTCATTGGAAGCACTGATGCTGAAGGTTATGAAGCTGGACAATAGATGGCTGAGGAAGTAAAAGGTCAGTTTTGTTGAACAGCAAACCATGGGCAGGTACCTGATCAGCCATGACCAGTTTAAGGATTTTGGATTTAGTCTAAGAGCAATCAAGAGTAACTAAAGGATTTCACACAGAGGAGCAATATTATTAGATTTGTGTTTTAATAGATTACTCAGGTTGCAATATGGAGAATGGATTGAAAAGGGGTAAAGATGGAAAATGGCTTTTGCAGTGTTCCAGGAAAAAGAAAATGTTGGCTTGGACTTTAGTGGTTGTAGTAGATGTGGAAAGCTTTGGGTGGGTCCTAGAGATGCTTAGGAAGTAGAACCAATGGTTCTTGACATTAATTTGGATGTTGTAGACAAAAAAGGAGGACGATTGTCCTTGAAGCTTCTGGTTTGTAACAGTTGGTGGGGCTATTCCTAGAGACAGAGGACTTTGGAGAAAAATGAGTTGAGAATCAGATCAAGAGTTTAATTTTAGATGTGTTGATTTTGAGGTACTTGTGGTATATGGGGAAATGTCAAGTAGACAACTGAGCATGCTGTTCTTCAGCTCAGAGGAAAGGCATGAGCTGGATATATAAATTTGTAAGTTACTGGCATAATGATGGTCATATGGGAGCCAGGAGACAGAGTATGAAGCCAGAAGAAGAGGTTGTAGAGATATCCTTAGGGATATCAAAATGTAAAGGAGGATTAGTGAACAGAGGAAACAAAGAAGGTAAGGGGAAAACCTTAAGAGTAGAGTTGTGGAAGACAGGGATAGGACAGAGGTCGACTCTATTGAATGCAGGTGAGAAGATTAGGAAGCTGAGCAATGACACTTGTCTGTTTATTGAGCAACAGGAAATTCATTAATAAACTTGGCAATAGTCAGCTGGCACAACAGAGATGGAAACCAGATCACAGTGGGTTCTTGAGGGACATGAAGATGGAAAAGGTTAACGAGAATAAGAATATAGCCTCCAAGCACTCACAGTTACTGTTTGTGCAGAAGCAAGCCTGATGTGTGTGGTCGTAGAAAGAGACCTGCCTGAGCTGAAGGAATGTTCACAGATGGACATTGTCAAAGAGGAGACACAGTCTTTACCAGTGTAGTTAGGAGTTAAGTTGTACTAGTTCAGATGCCAAGAATTCATAATTTGGATAATGGCTTTGCACAGAATTACCTATAATTTTGTTATGAAATAAGGATGAATGATATTTGTGTTTGTGTAAATAATATTAATTGGGATAGTTGTTGTACTGGGAAGGAAACAGTTTCCATATGTCTTTTCATGAAACCATTGATTCGATGATGACCTATCTTTCCTATTTCCATTGGATATGAAGTCCCATGCAGGCAAGATCCTGCCTGTTCTCTCCCGTTGCATCTTTATCACTCAGAACAGCATCTGGTCCAAGGAAGAGGTTCAAGTACTGTTTGTTGAATGAATGGGTGCTAGTTATTTCTCTCGGATCCTTGGAGTTTGTCCACACTCAGAAGAAGCACGGTGGTGCTAGTGGTAAAGAACCTGCTTGCCAGTGCAGGAGACATAGGAGACGCAAGTTCAACCCCTGGGTCAGGAAGATGCCCTGGAGCTGGGCATAGCACCCCACTCCAGTATTCTCGCCTAGAGAATCCCATGCACAGAGGAGCCTGGCGGGCTACAGTCCACAGGGTCATAAAAGTCAGAGACAACTGAAGCGGGTTAGCACTCATGTACCTTGGCAACAATAGCCAGTGCATCTGACCCCTCTGACAATTGAATAATTCAGGGTTGACATGTTACCAATAAGCCCAAGTGAGGGAAGTTATGCTCTTCTGAAAAACTCACCATTGAAGTGAGCTCCGCATGACTTCGACGGCACCAGATGGAATTCTGCTTTCCAGAAACCCTGAGTAAATAGCAAGTAAGTGGAGCACAGCACAAGGTAATTGTTTGCATTTGCTAGCAAACCTTACTATTACCCAGTGCATGAAGGGCGCGTGCTCAGAATGGGAGAGCACAGAGCTGAGCAGTGTGTGAAGAGCCCCAGGAGTCTGGAAACATCTCCGACACTTTTTCCTCAATGGCAGCAAGGATATGAGAGATGTTGGGTTTGTCTGTAGCAAGTGCTCTCAGTTTTTATTTAATCAGAATTTGCATTGTTTTTCCATCATGGTATTAAAAGTGTGAATGTTGCCTTCACGTGCTGTGGAAATAACAAAGCCCCCAAACAGTTGGTTTTTATCTGTATCACCTTCCGTCTTAGAGTCTCCCAGGATCTCATAGGCTGATAATGTTCTTTCCAAATGAGCTATTTTGTAATCACACTCCACATGATTGTTTAAAATGATTATTATTGTTTCACCTTAATATAAAAAGATTTATTTGCCAATAGAAAAACCGAGTTTCCCCAGGAATGCTTGTGTTAACTGCCTCTTGGCTCATCAAGGCCTGTGGGACTCTGGAGACAGTGAAATGCAAATGTTAGTTTATGGTTCTGTACATTTTAAGAAAATGAGGAGCTAAATTTCCATATCCAAAGATGTGTTTTACCCTTCTGCTCCAGTTCTCAGAGTAGGGCGTTAACTTCAGCAAAAGGAAGGAAGGATGAAGTGGAGGGGGGCGTGGTGCTCATGGGAGAAGGGAATGGGGCAGGAGGATCAAGTGAGAGCTGGCTGTGCATCCCTTTCTCCCCACTCCCCCCACCCCCAGCCCAGGGTTTAGGATTAGGATCAGATTTCTAAAACTCTGGAACTCTCTTGTCCAGCATTCCTGAATTTCCATCACATATTGGACCCGGGCTTCTGTTTCATTCATAATTATTGTAAGTAGACACCATCTTACTCTAGACATCATGTCACTGACTGACTTTCATCCCCTCCCCACCCCCCTACCCCCACCATTGACTCAGTCGCTGCCTCAAGTTCAGTTCAGTTGCTCAGTGGTGTCCGACTCTTTTTGATCCCTGTCCATCACCAACTCCCGGAGCTTGCTCAAACTCATGTCCATCGAGATGGTGATGCCATCCCTGCCTGATGCTCTTTAATACTTTCCTGACAATATCGAGACTGCTTTTAGGTCAACAATTTTGTGATGTACTTGGAGGTTTTTATCTTATCATCCTTCTACTCACTTTATGCCAAGATTCTACATTATGTAGGTCAAAGCTACACAGTTTTTTTGACTAACCATACATGGTAATTTTCCTGTTCTGAAATCACCTCCACTTCATCGTAAGATGACTGTCTAAATCAAGGTTGGCAAACTTTTTCTGTTAAGGAGAGAGTAAATATTTCAGGCTTTGTGAGCCATATGGTCTGTGTTGCAACTGTTTATCTTTACCATGGGCATGTACATGCCACCTTATGCAATATATAAGAATGAGTATGGCTGTGTGTCAATAAAGCTTTATTTATAAAAAGAAGTGGTGGGCTGAACTTGGCCTATGGGCTGTAGTTTGCCAACCCTGTTTCTAAATCATAATTCCCACAGTTTCTCCATTTTATGATGTTGAGACAGGCCCATACTGGGGACTGATGTCTCTTCAGCTTTGTCATTCTCTGTCTTCCCACATAGTTAGTGAAAGTGTTAGTCGCTCAGTCATGTTTGACTCTTTGCCACCCCATAGACTGTAGCCTACCAGGCTCCTCCGTCCATGGAATTCTCCAGGCAAGAATACTGGAATGGGTGCGTTCCCTTCTCCAGGGTATCTTCCTGACCCAGGGATTGAACCTGGGTTTCCTGTACCGCAGGAAGATTCTTCACCATCTGAGCCACCAGGGAAGCCCATAGTCAATAAGAAATCTTGAAATCTTTTTTAGGGTAATAACATCATCTTAGTGGCCTCACCATTGGCTCTTTCTGATCTTGCTTTCTGCTCTTCTCTCCCTTCATCACTCTAATTCCTCTGGCTTCTTTGCTGTTTCCCTGAAATAACCAGACATGCTCCTGCCTCAGGACCTTGGCACCTGCTCTTCCCTCTGCCTGGAATGCTCTTCCTCTAGGTCATCACAAATATTATTCCATTCTCTTCAAGTCCCTACTTACATGTCACCTTCTCAGAAAGACATTTTTCCTTGGTTAGTGTTTGGTCAGAAGCATAGGAACAACTAGATCTTTCATACAGAATTTAATATAGGAGACTGGTTTTCAATTGGAGGAGCAGAAGGGATAGGACGGCTTGTGTAGACATTAGGGGCTGAGGAGGGTGGGACAAGGAAAGGGGAAATGGTGTAACCCAGAGCCCATGCTCCCAGTGCCACAGAGCAGGCAGCTGCTGGACCCACCACCACCATTGCCTTGCAGGAGGGCCAGACTGGTCACTTCCATTGGTGCTTGGGCACTTGAAGAGACCTCCACTTGATGTTATCAGAGTCGCTAACTGCTGCATGGATGCTGTTAATGAATCACTGTGTCTGATCAGGGACCCAAGAGCCCCCTACTTGACCCTGGTTGCTTGAAGCACCACTGGAACCAGGAAGAATACTGCTTTCTCTTTTCCACTGGTGCCTCCCATTGGCAGAACCTAACCAGCCCTAGCTGCAAGGGAATCTGGAAAATGTAGCAAGGTTCCAGCCCCTTGCTACAGAGAACTGACCCTGGAAGGATGAGAACAGGGCAGAGACATGTTGAGTCAATAATCAGTGTGCCCTGTCCACTCTGTATAAACTGACAACTCCCCACAGTCCATTCCTTTTCCCTACTTTATTTTTCTCCATAGCTTGTATCACTGCCTAACATATGATTTATATACTTTCTTGTTTATTATCTGTCTCCCTTCCTAGAAAATAAGCTCAGTGACAGCAGTAATTTTTTTTCATAACTGTACCCTCATTTTCTAGAACAGTGTGTGGAATCCAGGGAGCATTCAGTAAATATTTGTAGGATTAATGAATAAATGAATAAATGCCTTAACAATACCCAGGGTCTACTCCTGGAAGCTACTGTGGTTTACAGAGTCAGATTTGACAACATTAGAGAATCATAGAAAAATAAAGGCTCAGGAGAAAGTCTCTCTCTTTTTCTCTTCTCTTGTTCTCTCACATTTATGTATGTCATATCTAGAGTTTTTTTTCCCTCTGGAAAGCATGTGATTTGAAACACTGACCACTTTTGTTGGCAGAATAAACCTGTTCAGAGAGAGAAACCTACATCTGACTCTACTTCTTTAGTTCTTTGGCAATTACTTCAATGTTTTGGGGGAGTTTTATGAGTTTTCTGGGGCTGCTGTAACACAGATTGGGTGGCTTACACAGTAGAAATGAATTTTCTCCTAGTTTTGGAAGCTGGAAGTCCAAAATCAAGGCATCTGCAGGGTTGGTTCTGGGAGCCTTTGGGGAAGGATCTGTCCTCATCCTCTCTGCTTAGCTTATCGTTGGTCGTCTCCTCCCTGAGTCTCCTTGTGTTTGTCTGTCTCCTCCTCTCTCTCCTCTTCCCTCTGTGTGTAAATATGTCCAGATTTTCTCTTCTGATAGGATCACCAGTCATATCAAGTGGGGATTCATCCTAATGACCTTGTTTTAATATAATTACCCTTGAAATGTACAGCTTTAACTCCAAGATGCTTCCATTTTGAGATTCTGGAGGTTAGGACACAATTAAGTCGAGAGCAAGAGTCGAGGCAGATCCTCCCCCAGTTCGGTTCAGTTCAGTCACTCAATCATGTCCGGCTCTTTGTGACCCCATGGACTGCAGCACGTCAGGCTCCCCTGTCCATCACCGACTCCCGGAGCTTGCTCAGTCATGTCTGTTGAGTCGGTTACCTGTATTTCAGCCTGGGTTTTTGAACCAATGCTTTCAGGTTCACGATGAAAAGCCTTGTTCACTTCTGATCTTCCATGTTTCACATTTCCAGTTTCCTCCTAAATCACTGAGGGAATGTGGTGACATCACACTTCTTGTGTTTGTTTTCCTGAACCAGGAAATGTCCATGCCTGTCTTCAGAGGTGAACGTGGGACAGATTCTTTCTTTACAAGCACTGTCCAGAGCTGATTGGGTGAGTATAGGTGCCCATCAAGAGGTTAGGTGTCAGCTATTCCAACCAAAATATCAGGATTCCATTGGCAGGGAAAGGGGCTCTGTGAATGTCCTGCACGTTAGCCCTGTGATGAATGTTTCAAAAAGCCAATATAGCAGATTGCATAGCAAGGAACCCCTCAGACCGTGAAATTACACAGCACCTTTGGGCTGGTAATGCTGGTCCTTTGTTTATAGGTCGGCGTTCCGTTAGGGAGGACCCTGACTTGGTAGCTGATGGGTGAGCCAGCAACTATGACGTAGAGGAAGGTTCCGCAGGAAGACATATCGTCTCTGACCTTGATGTAAATTACATCTGTCACAGAACACACAGCCGAGCTCTCGTCTTGCTTGTCTGTGTGCAGACTTGTTCTATGAACTGCCCGTCAGATATCTTTCCATTCTCTTCCTCGAATATTGAGTGACCTTGGAAATAGCCTAATCTATCTTGGCCGATTAAAGATAGAGAAGACAAGCAGGGGAAACAGACCTGCTGGTTCCTGCTATTGATCAGTGGCTTGAATGAAAGCTCATTATGCGCTGGAGAGACGTGTCAGACACAGGTGTCAAGGGTGGAAAAACTCAAAACAGACCCTGGCATCAGAAAGAAGTGGTAATGACAGCAGCAACAATAACAGTAGTGCATACATCAGAAACCATTGTGCTTTCCTTGGGTTAGTTTTATTCTGGGTATTTGGCCATTTCTCCCCACTCATGGGGCTTCCTAGATGGCTCAGCAGTAAAGAATCTGTGCTAATGCAGGAGACAAGGGTTTGATTCCTGGATTGGGAAAATCCCCCGAAATGGCAACCCACTCCAATATTCTTGCCTGGGAAATTCCACGGACATAGGAGCCTGGTGGGCTACAGTCCATGGGATTTCAAAAGAGTCAGACACAGTGACTGAGCAACAACAATAAAACCCCAATCGTGGGAAGCTATGTAAGAGAGAGAATTCCTAGAAATCAGTCATTTAGTTACTCTAGTCCCCTCACTGGATAAACTGAGGCCAAGAGGGATGAAATAACTGCCCACAATCCCACAGGGAGTTTGCAGCTCTGTAGGGATGCTCAAACCATGTCTGAGTCAATCAAAATCCAGGTTCTTTCTCCCACTTTATTCAACTTCTCCCTCTTGCCCAGTGCTGTGTCTCAGGATCCCAGCGTTAGAGTCTGCAGTGTGAAGACTCTGGCTCCAAGCCGATCAACACAGTTCTCAAAACAGCACAAAACTGAACAGATCCACATGGATTCAAGTTGCTGACACCAGACATATAAATTGGACATTCCACTTTACCTGCTTGAAACTTACATCCTCAGTTTTTTAAAAAAATGGACATACAAATGTTCATTCACCTTGCTTGTCTGGGAAGATGTGATATTAAAATCACACTTGTAGGCACCAGTTACAATACATATTCTCCTGGAGGAGTAATCTCTGAGTCTGTTCATATCTAATAATGCTGCAGCCAGAAATAGTTAATCAGATTGTCCCAGCAAGCCCAGGGGAGGCAAAGCCAGAGCCATGCATTGTGATTAGAAGGAGTGGCATATTTGTCAGGGTTCTCCAGAGAGACGGGACCAATCGTATGCAGGTACATATATAGAGAGATTTATCTTAAGGAATTGGCTCACATTGGAGGCAGAATTCCTCCATCCTTGGGGAATCTCCATTTTCTTTCTTTCAGCCTTCAAATGATTGGAGGAGGCCCTCTTACATGATGTAGGATGAACTGCTTTCCATCGAGTTGCCTGATTTCAGTGTTAATTACATCTAAAGAATACTTTTCAACAGCATCTTGACCAGTATCTGATATAAATCTGGGTGCCATGGCCCAGCCAAGGTGCCACATAGTATTAATGATCACAGGTAGAGATTTCTAAAGTCTAGAAATCTAGATGGGGTTGGGGTGTGAGCCTCCTAAAAGGGAAGGAAGAAGTACAGGGGCCAGAGGAGACTCAGCCGCAGAATGTCAGGCTGTTCTGAAGCACTCATTTCACTGAGAACCAGACTTGTCTTATAGCCCTGGAACAAGTTGAATTCTTGAGTCTCATCTCTGATCACAGAGGAAGTACGAAGGAAAGGGGGAGAGGTGGCACCCCCTTGTGGCCTCTGCTGTTCTCCAACACCTTAGTCCTTTGCGTGCTTGCTAAGTTGCTAGGGACTTCCCTGGTGGCTCAGACGGTAAAGCATCTGCCTACAATGTGGGACACCTGGGTTCAATCCCTGGGTTGGGAAGATCTCCTGGAGAAGGGAGTGGTAACCCACTCCAGTATTCTTGCCTGGAAAATCCCATGGATGGTGGAACCTGGTAGGCTGCAGTCCATGGGGTCGCAAAGAGTCGGACACGACTGAGCAACTTCACTTTCACTTTAAGTTGCTTCAGTCATGTTCGACTCTTTGGACTGTATGGACCGTGGCTGGCCAGATTGCTCTGTCTGTGGGATTCTCCAGGCAAGAATACTGGAGTGGGGTACCGTATCCTCCTTCAGGGGATCTTCCCAACCCAGGAATCGAACTGATGTCTCTTGCGTCTTCTGCGTTGGCAGGCAGATTCTTTACCATTAGTGCCACCTGGGAAGCCCTCCAGTTCTTTACTGGCCCCAATTCCCTTTTTTCATAGTCTCCCCCACCAGTGCCAACCTGCCAGAGGGCTGCACCACCTTCAAAGGCCTTCTCTGTCTGAGGCAGGAAGGAGGCCTGATCTCAGTGTCATCCTATAAATGTCATTTCTTTGAAAGATCACAGGCTCTATTAATTTCTGAGTCTTTTCGTGTGTAGACGATTCCAAACAACAGTTGCTTACATTATAGATTAGATGAGTAGATGGCTTACAAGGGGAACCAGGTCTGGGCATTCTTGCCAAAGGGGAGAGAAAATTGGTATCTTCTTTAAGATTGCCACCACACATCAGCTCTCAGTGGTGACTCTGTGTGTTACACATTGCCCGTCCCCCATCACAGCTTTGCATGATCCTCTTCCCTCCCTCCTTTCTCCTACTTCTGCCTTCTTTCTCCCCTTGCTTCCTTCCTTTCTCCTCCACTCCTTCCTTCCATAAATGTTTGTTGGGTTCCTACTATGTGCCAGCCTACTGTGCAGTGTAACGCTGTAACAGCAGTGAGCAAAATAAGCATAGACCTCTCATCACGAGCTTCAGTTTCGGAGGAAGGTTGGCCGAGATAGATATGAAACACATAAAGTCACAAGTAAGTAGTCATAGGTCAGGGTAAGTGCTATGAAGGAAAGATACAGGGGCATGGGGGCCTTTGGCAAGGGGACTTGATCTATTCCATGCTGTGAGGGAAGGAGAAACTGGCCTTAGAACTGAGAGCAGAAGGAAGAGAAGAGTTTATTAGGTAAAAAGAAGGGATAGAACAGTCCAGAAAAGTTAAATGTGCTGAAGCCCTGATGCGGGAGGGAGCTGTCCTACATATGGAACAGGAAGGACACCAGAGAAAGGGGGTGGGGAGAGATGGGGGCAGTGGAGATGGATGGACAGGTGGGAAAGTTAGAGCTACGACCTGGAGACTTGGGTTCCCCAAGACCACCAGGCTGATGCGTGGAGAGCAGGTGGTTGCTGCTACAGGCAGCCAGTGAGAAACGATGACTTTGGCCTGGGTGGTGATGGAGACAAATACTTGGAAGCCAGAGAATCTGAGGAAGGAAAAGCAGCTCAACAATTTAACTAGCTTTGTGACCTTGGACAAGGAAGTTGGTTAACTGCCTTGACCTCTGTTTCCTCCAGAGCACAGTGGTGCTGATGTTACTGGCCCTCCTTTGTCCCCAGGGAGTCTTCTCATGTCTTCTGGATATGATTCACCTGCTGTGCATGGGCATGGGAAGGCAACAGTAAGTGGGCCGCGTCCCTAAGGGACTCACAGTCTATGGAAGATCAAGTTAGTGTCATAAAGTGTGCCAGGCGCATGATCCAGGTGAACGGGCAGAAGGTGAAGAAGGCCAGAGAAGCAGACACGACTGTGTCTGTGAGAGCAGGGAAGGCTTCCAGGAGGAGGTGATGTCTCAGTCAGCCGTGAAATGGATGAGTAGGAGCTTGCCAGGTGAAGGCAAGTAGAGAGGCTGGAGAAAATGACAAGTGGAAGTGATTCTTACCAGGGGCAGCTTTGTCCCCAAACATCTGGAGACATTTTTGGTTGTCACAGCCAGAGTGGTGCTACAGATGGATAGTGGTCAGAGGCCGGTCATGCTAGACATCCTACAATTCACAGGACAGTCCCCCAAATGTACAAAGAATGTCAACTCTGCTGAGGTAAAGGAACTCTGCTTTTTAAGGTAGTTGCTGGAGTAATACATGTGAAAAGCCTTAGTAAGTTAGACAATTCTATATACATAAGTCTCTTAAAATTTTCTAGTCCTTTATGACATCATTATCATATGTGACTGAAGAGTGAAAGTGACTGTTTCTATTGCACGAAAGCCTACATGTGTGTCAGGACTCGTACTTTGTTACCGTGGTCTGTTGAGAGGCAGGGATGATGTTATGGAGGAACGAGGCAAGAATGCAGGAGAATGAAGTCCCTGTTAGGAGGGTGTGGAATCTGATGGCGGCTGGGTGACCCTCTAAGCTGTGTGAGTTGACAGGCTTGCTCTGAAAGATAATCCCACCTATTTGCTTATGCTGAGAGCCAACTAAAACATAACTGCTCTCATTTCCCAGCATTAAATCACAAATAAAATGAAGCCCAGAATGGCCTTAACTGAGGCATAATCGTTGGATACTTTCATTTCTTCCTCCCTTTCCTGAGGAGTATCTCAGTTCCTTGGCATCTGGCTGAGTTGATTTTATCCACGTTCAGTCTCTTTAAAGGTGGGGGGGAGTAAGGAAAGGTGAAGATCGTGCTGTCTTATCAGGAATGCTATTGCATTGCAGGACCCTTTAGATTTTGAAAAGGACTGGATTATTTTAGAAAATGCAATAACAATAACCACACACCTAAAAAAAACCACAAAAAACCTCAACACAAACCGATTTTCCAAGGTCAAATAATAGAATGCCACATGTAACCCAAATGCTCTCTGGGTCCATGAAATTACAGTTCTCAGATCTGAAACCACCAGGTTTAAAGAAGAATGCACCTCTGACTGTCTGAAATGAAATTTTCTTTGCTTTATATGGGGTGCACTGCTTGGAGCACTGTGGTTTCTTTACAGGTATTTCAAACCTCTGTTACATCCCTTTTTCCAGGGGAGGGTGAATATGGCTCTGAATAATCTTTGATAGGCGTTTCAGCAGATGGCATCTCTTGTGCTCTTTTGTATCTATTCCTATGAATTACCTCTGTGTGTCTGATAATAATCTCCCTATTCTTAAAGTCATTTCATGACCCTCCATTTTCTATTGAATTAGGCACAGACTCCTTAGCCTGTGTTAAAGATACTGGTTGCAAGTAACAGAGTCTGACTCAAGCAAACAGGGTAGTGAGTGAACCAAAGGAAGAGACAGATATCCAAGGCTTGGGAATGGTGGGACCCAGAAATGCCCCTAGGGCCTCAGAGCCCAGAATTCATGGCCTGGACTTTAGAAAACTGCCAGAAAGTGAATGACTTGGGTCCAGCTACTCTTGGTGCTTGGGTATCTGAAGAATACTTGGATTCCCACAATAGAGAATCTGACTGGTCCAGGTTGGGTCAAGGGCCCTGCCTTCCACCTTGGAGCAATCGATGTGGTCAGCGGGGGTACTAGAGTTGGCTTAGTTGGGTCACATGATACTTGCTGGCATCTGTTACCAGCAGGAGAGAAGATGCTGGGGGGCCACAGCAAGGCCAGTACCGATCGGTACTCAGTACTCTCCGAGGCTCCACCAGGCCATATGATAGTTATGCACCCAGTACATCTGCTCTCTTGTCATACCACCTGTACTTTGGTCTTTTGAACTGAACTCTGATTTGGGACATACGCATGCATTTGATTGAAGTAGGAAGTGGCAAACCACTTTGGTATTCTTGCCTGGAGAATTCCATGGGCAAAGGAGCCTGGCAGGTTACAGTCCGTGTGGTCGCAGAGCCGGACATGACTGAGCAACTGTCACTCACGCATGCATTTAAGGACATCCCTACTCTATACCTTTGTCCATAGTGCTTACATCCCCCACAGCTCAGTTCCTCCCCCAAAGCATCAGGGTCAAGTGCTGCCCCTCTCTAAAGCCCTGTAGGTTCCAGTTGCAGCTGGTTGGGTTTTGCACATTTTGAGCTCCTGCAGCCTTTGCTCCCTGACTCTCTACTTGTGGGTGTGAGGTGCGGTAGCACTAGCGGGACTGGGAAGGAGGGATGATCCACTGACCATCACCCCACCCCCAGCATGGTACGGAGGTCCTCTGGGCCGTGTAACCACCAAGGGACCAGATCAGGAGCCTAACAGAGAGGGGAGTTCCATCACAAGAGACTGTAGTATAGATGTAGTGGTTAAGTGTAGAAGGCAGTGTAGATGCGAGTCAGACTGGCCTGGATCTGAAAGCTGGCGCTGCCACATTCTGACCTCGTGACCTTGACCTTATCCTTGTGCCTCCTCCTGTTCCTTGTTTCCTTATTTACTAAACAGACAGCATGATGTGGGGTGCATCATGCTGTGCCCAAGCGTAGCCTGGAAATGGAGATTCTAAGCTTTGGTTTCTTAGACAAGCCAGTTGTTAAAGTGTAACGCTGAATTGTAAAAAACAAGCTAATCAAAAACCTTTGTGAAATCCAAAAGATGCTGGGCTGACCTAGGCCTTTCTTACTTCAGTTCAGTTCAGTTCAGTTCAGTCGCTCAGTCGTGTCTGACTTTGCAACCCCATGAATCGCAGCACGCCAGGTCTCCCTGTCCATCACCAACTCCCGGAGTTCACTCAAACTCACGTCCATAGAGTCAGTAATGCCATCCAGCCATCTCATCCTCTGTCGTCCCCTTCTCCTCCTGCCCCCAATCCCTCCCAGCATCAGAGTCTTTTCCAATGAGTCAACTCTTCGCATGAGGTGGCCAAAGTACTGGAGTTTCAGCTTCAGCAGCATTCCTTCCAAAGAATACCCAGGGCTGATCTCCTTCAGAATGGACTGGTTGGATCTCCTTGTAGTCCAAGGGACTCTCAAGAGTCTTCTCCAACATCACAGTTCAAAAGCATCAATTCTTCGGCGCTCAGCTTTCTTCACAGTCCAACTCTCACATCCATACATGACCACTGGAAAAACCATAGCCTTGACTAGATGGACCTTTGTTGGCAAAAAAAAAAAAAAAAAAAAAAAGGAAGAAAAGGTTGGAGAATATTCATCCCTAAGTATTATTGGAAAAAAAAAAAAAAGGACCAAG
This sequence comes from Bubalus kerabau, assembly GCF_029407905.1. Lineage (NCBI taxonomy): Eukaryota > Metazoa > Chordata > Mammalia > Artiodactyla > Bovidae > Bubalus > Bubalus kerabau. The sequence continues at coordinate 19,852,997 of NC_073643.1, forward strand.
TTGGGCACAACCTTCAAAGAATAACTGCACATTTTCTTATCCTCAGTATATTGAGTTGGCCAAAAAATTTATTTGAGCTTTTCTGTAATGTCTTATGGAAAAACCCAAATGAAGTTTTTGACCAACCCAGTAATATTTTAATGAATTAATGAGATAAAGTAAACCTGAAGTATCAGTTTAGCCATTTAAATGTGTAAATTATTTGGAAACTTGATTCATTTACTTAAAATTGTGAAACATGTTTATCACAGGAAATTGGCTTCATTTACCTAAGCTATGAAATGAGCTCACTGGTCTTATTTTAATTTAGCCCATTGTTCTAAATATCCTGTAGATATTGTTGCTGATCAGAAAAAAAGGGAAAGAAAAGAAATCCCCAAACCTCTAGTTTTCAGTTTTTCCTTTTAGGTCAGTAACGTATGTAAATGAAGAAGTGCCTTTATTTAGATTCATGTTAAAATACAACTCAGGCTGCCGTAACAAAACAGCATAGGCTAAGTGGCTTAAACAAGAAACGTTTATTTTCTGGCGGCCAAAAGTCCAAGTCCAAGGTCAAGTTTCCGGTGAAGTTGAATTTCTGGTGAGGACCCTCTTCCTGGCTTGGAGACAGCATGCTTCTTGCTGTGTGCTCATATCCACAGAGGAACAGTGTGAGAGGGGTTTTCTTAAACACGAATCTGGTCATAGCAGGGCCCCACCCTAATCTTAGTTACTTTCTTAGAGGCCCCGTCTCCCAGTACAGCCACACAGGAGACGAGGGTTCATATGAATTTTGTGGGGACACATTCAGCCCATAGCACCTCCCAAAGCCTCACTTGTTCATGAAGGTAAATGTTCAGTGCAGGTTAAGTAGTTGCCGAGATATTGCTGAGCAGTGGATGTTTGGGTGCAAGTCTTCTTGATCTGCAGTGACTATCAGGGGTCCAGATAAGCAGTCTCTTCTCAGTGCATCTTTAGGTCTCCATGGAAACATCACTTCCTCAGGAAAGCCTTCCATGCATCCCTGATTGTGTTTGGCTACTCTGTTATTCACTTTCATAGGACTCTGAACCTGTGAGTTTAGTGACTCTGAACCTATGAACTCCATGGCATTGATCCCTGTTTATAATTAATTAATGGCTAACTTTCTGCCCTGTGAGTCCTGCAGTCCAGTTTCTGGGTGTAGATACAGCATCAGTCTTGTATCTCTATGGTCTCTCCATTCTGGGCGCATGTTTGTGAAATAAACATGTGCTCAAAATCCAGAAGCAGTCCACTGCTGGGAGCTGACAGAGAGATTGCTGGACATCAGCAAGGCATTTGTACCCTGACAGAGTAGGGGCCTTAATCTTAGCAGTTACATAAGGAAACCAAAGCCAAAACCCAGGTTAATACATTAGGGCTGCATGGGTGGTATGCAGGTACACGCTGGGGGCACATGGGGGCCTCAAGGTCCCCAAGTTCAGGCAGCAGCCAGAAGAGGTGCTGAGGCCATGGGCAGTCTGCTGTCCTGGTCAGGACGGTGGGTCTTGTGCTAGTGGGGCAGCTGGCTGGGGGAGGGCACTGGGGTTTCTGGTTCTGGAGAACTGACTTGGATGGTGTGCGTCTTTCGTGTCACCAGAAGCCTGTGCTTTTGGGTTGTGTTTACTTGTGTCTCTGCATATCACCCTCCTACTTCAGAATAATGCCAGGGACCAGATGTGATAGCATACATAAAAGGGCCTTGAGTTTTTCTTGTATTTAAGAGTGGAAACAGCCTCTGTCATCTCCAGTGTCTTTAGCCTTTCTTCCCAGGGTTGCTACGTAAGCCTGGGTGAGCCCACGTATATCAGTCTTAAAAGAAAATAAAAATCATCCGTTCTTTCTACTCTAAAACTGGCAATGAAAATTAATATTTTTTAATTTATATATTTTTAATTGAAGGATAACTGCTTTACAATACTGTTTTGGTCTCTGCCGTACATCCCCCTGGAGAAGGAAATGGCAGCCCACTCCAGTGTTCTTGCCTGGAGAATTCCATGCACAGAGGAGTCTGGCAGGCTACAGTCCATAGGGTCGCACAGAGTTGGACACGACTGAGTGACTCACAACACCTGCCATACATCAGCATGAATCAGCCATAGGTATGCATATGTCCCCTCCTCTTGAGCCTCTCTCCTACTTTCCACCTCATCTCACCCCTCTGGGTTGTCTCAGAGCACTGGTTTGAGCTCCCTGATCATACAGCAAATTCCCACTGGCTATGTGTTTTACATATGGTAGTGTATATGCTTCCATGCTACTTATGCTGTGTTCTAATGACATGAAATTATGGCTCAAATCAACACAGTTCACCTGCAGGGTCTAGTTCTTAACTCTGGCTTCACCTATAAGAGCAGGGCATGTGACATTAAGGTCACCAACAGCAGTGGTCCCTGAGGGAATGGGACTCAGGTTAGGCAGGGTACCCAGGTCTCAGAGGTGTAAACGAGTGTGGCCCAGGCTTGAACCCAGCTCTTTATGAAGACAAAGCCTAATGTCTGCTAACCCATTATGCTACAGTATTTGCCTATCAAATAAGCACTACTCTGCTCTCGGGGCCTTTGCTTTTACCAAGAAGCATCTTAAAGATGCTCTGAGCAAACTTGAGACAGAACAATGAGCTTCTACATCACTAGGTGCCCTTAGATTGCTGTGGCAAGTAGCTGAAATCCAAGCAGTTCGGCCAGTCCCTAGGCTGCTGTTCTTAGATGTCAGACTGTCTACCTTCACGGGCTGACCTTTTCACTGAGGGGTCTTCCAGTTTTGAATCCCATCCACCTAGCTCTGTCACCAAGCTCTGTAAACATAATGGCCAACATCTGGAGACAGATGAGATCGGTTACCCCTCATCCAGATGCTGTGATGCTCATTCATGTGGCAGCTTATTAAGGATGCATTGTGTTCACAACTCTGCATGGGCTGGCTCTCCGGTAGGGGACGGATTCATTTTTTTTTTTAATCTTCCAGATGTGTTGCATGATAGAATGGAAACATTATCTCAAATCCTCATAGAGGCAAAATGAGTGGGAAAAAATGACGGAGATTATAAAACAAATGTCTCTGACTAATTTACATTGAATTAGCAAGATTTATTATTAATAATAATGTTGTGGGGTAGCTTGCATTCACGGAGAATGAATGGTACGTCAGGCAATGCAATGAATGTTTAATGTATATTATTGCCCCATATAAGTCCTGAACCTATTCCCAATTGAGACATGAGGTTTCAAGGATTGGGAGAGGTCTGATTCCAGAGCCCTAACTCAGCTGTCACGTTAGTGACTTTTCTGTGTCCTTGCTGCTCAGAGTGTGGCGCAGAATTTGGCCTTCCTCCACAGACCTACACTTTACCAAGACCCTCCGTGACCGGTGCTCCATGTTCCAGGTGTGGTTCCCAGATGGCTTTCCTTCAGTCACTGAGTGTTTGTGAAAATGGCATTAACATGGGGTCCGTGCCAGGTGTGCTGAATAAGATTCTTTGGGAGTGGGACCCAGGTTTTTGGACTATCCTGATGATACACTCACACCTGAAAACCAGCGCTATGTGACATTCCTTCCTTTTAAGGTTTATCTGGGGCTCCAGGCTTTCTTTTGGGACTGGAAGATGTAACCTAAGATGGGAGGAAATGTGTCCTTCGAGGGGTCCTAAGGAGACATTCACTTGTTGCTGATTTGGAAGCTTTCAACTTTCCTGTCAGAGCCACCTCATCACTTCCATTCAGTTCAGCAGATATTTGCTGAGCCTTTATACTTGGCATCAGAATCAGGGGGACAGATTTTCACACGAGAAGCTGAGGTCCAGGGATGGCAAATGTCTTCTCCAAAGGCAAGTAGTGAGTGGCGCTACAGGAATTTGAGCGCATTTAATCTGATCTCAAAGAACGTGCCTTAAAATGGCCTTGGACCACAGTTCCTTCCCACAAGACATTAATTTTTTGAACTCATCAAAAAAGAAGAGTCAATGACTCCAGTTAATTCCGGGAGCAGGAATCTATCTTTTTGCCTACATTAACTGGATGAATGAGATGTTGTGTGAAAAATGGAATTTGTTATAATGCATGTAAACAATATTGGCATTAACCTTCGATGTCTAATTACAATTAACGTCTATTGTCCTGATTATTTTGCATACACTCTGAGCTACATGAAAAGCCTTTATTATGGTAACAGTAATAGTCAGTCTCTATGATTTATAACCCCCAAATGGTGTGTCTGATGAGCCAACAACGATGAAGTTTTCAGCTTGTAAGTGCTAGGACCTGGAGAAGTACCAGCAGAATCTTGTAGCATACCTTGATTGGTTAATTGGGTTGACTCACTCATTCACATTCATTTTTCCCTAACTTTTGACAGATCTCAATTTCATTTTTTGCATCTTCCACAAATATCCTTAGCTTGAGCGAGTGAATGACAACCTCCTTCCAGACGCAGGAAACTTATATCTCTACTGCTCTGTGGCTGTTTACTTACTCCTGGATGGCACAGAAGCACAGGAGCCAGCTGGTGGGTGCCTTGAAATGGGATTCAACTTGTAAATACTGGCATTTCTCTGTGGGGTCAGGGCTGTACTTAATGGTGGCACCTGTTATGGACTGAATTGTGTGTCACCAAAATTCACATGCTGAAGTCCAGACTTCCGACATGACTGTGTATGGAGATAGAACCTTTAAGGAGGTAGTTGAGGTTAAATGAGGTCACGAAGGCAGGGCCCTCAGCCTTTAGGGGCCGATCCTGTAAGAAGAGGAAGCGCTACCCAGAGGTCTCTGTTTCCATGCATGCGCAGAGGAAAGGCAGTGTGGCGAGGCAGTGAATGCTGGGAAAAGAGGGCTCACCAGTAACCACCCCTGCTGGCCTCTTGACCTTGGACTTGCAGCCTCCAGAACTGTGAAAGGATACATATTTGTTGTTTAACCCCCCTAGTCTCTCACGGAGGCCGGAGCCGACTCAGACGACAGCCATAGAGGCTCACTTATTTTCCAGGGGACTGCAGGTGTGCTGTGGGGCTGGGTACTGTAGATCACAGCAGTGAGGGAGCCTTGGTCTCCACCCCTGATGGTTATGCCAAGTGACCAAGGAGGTGAGTACAAGAAATGTATTCACGTCCCTGAGTGCAGAACAGGTGCCCAAGAAGGGGAGAGGAGTGTTGGGTAGAATTGACACAGGTGGACCTGGGGTGGGTTGGGGCAGAAAAAGGTAAAAAGTTTTCCTCAGTGCGTTGCTCAGTGCATTGGTCTTGTCTGCCTGATCTTGTGAGTATGTTAAAATTCCCTCCTGGTTGTGTTCTTCCAGGCCAAGTCCTGCTTTAATAAAACATTTTTAAGGGGTTTAATGATGGCAAGGAATCTAAAAGCTAAATTGCAGCATTTGGCATTTCTCTACACAGGCATCATCTGAAAAGCTGGAATTCTCCCATTAGAGTGGTATAACCGAAGGTGTTCTGCTTGGCAAGTGAAATTCATCCTCCCCTTTTTTTCTTTCTTACTTGAGCAGAAGGGTAACTATTTTGCTTTTTAATGAGTTCTGAGGAGTTATGGTAGGCCAAAAGCAGGGTTTCCCTATGGATGACTTCCCATGTGGTCCGAGCCTCCTGAGTCCTCTAGGCCTGTCCGTCTGGTGCCCAGGGGTGGCTGTGTGTCCAGGAGCCAGGCCTTTGAAGTCAGACAGACCTGGATAAAGAGTCCTACCTCCTCCGTGCAGCAGCTGTGTGGCTCTGGGTGAGTTACAGGGTCTCTTGGAGCTCTGCTACATCCACCCAGGAAGGGAAATAGTGGTTCCCAGGATTAAGTCAGTGATGCAGTTATAGAAAATACCAGGCACAGAGCCTGGTACATGGCAATGGCTCCAAAACTATTTTTGTTGCTGTGTAATTTGGAAGAGACTGGCAGAAATTTAATGGTGACTAGTAGGCAACCACTGTGATCCAAGGCCTCAAATGTCAGTTTACCCATCCATTGAATTTGACCATACCCCTTTCATATGAAGTACAGGAGGGCAAATGCAGTAGCACAAAGCTCCCTCTGGATCATAGTGGGTGCTCAGTATGTCACTTTCCCCTTCCTTCTCATTAAGAGCAAGTTTTGTCTATACCTTAGCTGCTCGTCTTAGCAGTTAGTGTTCTTGACTCCCTCCAACCCCAGTGGATATTCATGACTCGCCGTGCATTAACCTCTCACAGTGGGTAAGAAGGATTTCATATTATCAAGGCTCTTTTAACGTGACACCTGTGAGCCAGATTTGAGTGTTAAATTTTCAGTGTTATTAATGTTCCAATTATTTCCAAGTCAAAGGTGATACTGCTGAAGATAAAGCCAACACAGATTTCTGGTCTAATTCCTTAGTTCAGTCTAGAGAATTGAAATCGCCTGGTATCCTCTAGTTAAATAATTCAGGTTAAGGGCTATCAGGTGTGAAAGCTGAGGCCCTTGCCCTCAGAGTCCCCACGGTCTATTCAGTCTATTCACAGTCTTTGCAGGAGTGGAAGTTGCTCAGTCGTGTCTGACTCTTTGTGACCCCATGGACTGTAGCCCAGCAGGCTCCTCTGTCCATGGAATTCTCCAGGAAAGAATACTGGGTTGCCATTCGTTTCTCCAGGGGATCTTCCTAACCAGGTATTAAACCCGGGTCTCCTGCATTGCAGGCAGATTCTTTACCGTCTGAGCCACCAGAAAAGCCCCTATTCAGGAGCAAGCAAGCAAAAACCATTAAATAAACTGAAACAGGAATGAGGCATTCTGTAGTCAGACAACTTTTATAAATAGTGAGCACCTACTTTATCTCGTAAAATCCATTTGCCCTTCAGACATCAGCTCAAAAAAAAAAAAAAAATCACATTTTTTTCCTGAAAACCTTCCTGTATCACTCTTCTCCATCTCTACACACACATAGGTGTGCATGTACACACACACATACACACACTCTCTCTCTCCCTCACAAACACACTATAGATGAGATCTCTCGATTCTTTGAGCGAAGAAAATGGGGTATCCATAGAGGCTACACCAGGGGGTCCTGACCAGTAGTATTTTCACTGCTTCTGACAATGTCACTTTCCTACAGTGGAATCTCCAGACCAAGGTGTAAACACTGAGCAGGGACCTCTTCAGATCCGGCAGGAGTTGGTGAGAAGCCTTGTTCCTGCCTCGCAGTTCCAAGAGCTAAATGGTTAAGATGCAGAGTTGAAAAGGCTTCTGTCCAGTAGGGGGAGCTCTGTCCCTTAATAGTCACTTGTTTTTAGAGCCACAGCACCTCACATCAGAGGGACCAAAACCCATCTAGTCCAACCACTCCGAGAGCAAGAATTCCCTCAAGAAATAAGGTTGCTGTCTTTATATATTTCCTCCCCTTCCTTTTTTAGACGTATTTATTGAGCACCCACTGTGTACCAGATTATAACGATAGATAAGGTGATCATGAACTCTCCCCCTTTTCTACTTACAGCCTCACTTGATTACCTCCCCAAACTGGGCAGCTCCTTCCTACTACCCTTGAGGATCCGCCTTCCTTGGGCTGCTCTGAAACCTCAAGTGTCCTTTGCATTGAATCATAAACCCTTCCCTGATACCTTCTGTCTTTGATTCCTGTTTGTGGCTCAGCTTTGTACCTGGTATATCATGAGTGCTGCCTTCCAGGTCTTCTGCCCCCTGAGTTCCTTTCAGATACTTGAAAAAAGTGATTGAGCCTCTTTGAGTCGTGTTGTTAATTTTCATCATTGTTTGGTCCCAACTTTGGGTTATTGTTGTAGGAAGGGAGACCCCTTGCAGGGTCCAGCAGTGGGCTTTTATCTAGCACTCAGAAATGAACTGTCCGAGGAGACACACGTGCTGACAAAGGAAGAGACTTTATTGGGAAGGGACACCTGGGCAAAGAGCAGCAGGGTAAGGCAACTCAGCAGAACTGCTCTGCCATGTGGCTTGCAGTCTCGGGTTTTATGGGAAGGGGGTTAGTTTCTGGGTTGTCTCTGGTTAAGCATTCTGACTCAGAGTCCTTCCTGCTGATACACATTCTGGGAGGTTGGTAGGACCTATGGACTGACATTTCCTCGCTTGTTTTGACCACTCCCGAATTCTTCCGGTTGGTGGTGTGTAGCCTGTTACTTCTGCCTTCCTTCCCAGGACTTCTGTTGTGAGATAACTCAGGCAAGTGGTTACCAGTGTGCCTGCCCAGGGTGGGGGTTTTGCTCAGTGGTTTCCCTAACGTTATGAATCATCTTTTTGGTGAGTGAGGTGGTCAGGGGATAGGCAGATAAAGTGCTTTCACCTTGACAAAATGTAAAATCAGTAAGATTAGATTTAAGCTTCCCTTGTAACACTTCTACGTCGTCTTCTCTCTTCCAGGGTTTTCATGTTGAGTTCAGAGTTCTTTGATCTTGCTGGGGTAGGGCAGAGCCAAACTCTGTCTAATCTGTCTGTCTGTTATGCAGTATCGGGAACTAAGAGGGGATATTTTCTTGAGAGATGAGCAGTGTAAAGGGAACATGGAGGAGATAACCAGCTGGACCCAAGCAGTGCTGGACCCAAGCAGGGTCCTGTCTGGGGCTGCTACTCAAAAAAATTTGAGTTTGAATCAATCAATACATCAGCTGATGTATTCCAGACTTTCTGATCCTGACAAATTAAGTTCCTAGGATCTTTTAGGCTCTATGTAGACAAAGCTTTTGATCGCCTCCGAGGAGCTATGGAAAATAATGGCTGTCAGACATGAGACGAACAAATATGATGGGATTAAAAAAAATAGCTATTGATTAGGTGTCCTTGATTTCAGTCTAATAGGGAACAGATTTATTAACGGGAGTATCTTAAGTACTGGCAAATTTGGGGGCAGCAAAGAGGTTTAAACTGGTGTGCCAGTTCCTGGCCTGTTGAAAATGCTTGTTGACAGAGAAGACAAGTTGTGAGTTTTGGCTCAGTGGGAACTGGTTAGTGATGTCTGCCTTAGGCCTGGGAATGGAGCGTGGTGGCATGCATAGCAGGGATTTGCTCTCCCCAAGCATTCCATTGGCTCCTCCTCTCTTAGGAGGAAAGAGTCAGTGACGCGGTCTGATCTGGTGATCGCGTGTAGTCAGCTTGACCCACGTGATGGGCCTGTGGGTCCACCCCACGTATCCTGCTCTGACTGCCTGGACACTGGGGGAGGGGTGTCTGGTACACTGTCTGTACCGGACAGAATAGGGTAGGGGTGCAGGCTATGCAGAAGCAAGTGGAAGGTAGATCGGTGGACACCGGTGATCAGTGGACACGGGGTGCAATTAATTCACAGATAAGATGTGCATACGTCACCCAGGCCCTAATTCTGAGAGGATAGGAGGGAGGGGTGTTATCTTATAGAGAAGACACTTTAAAAAAATTTCATAGAAACTTGCATTTTAATCATAGGCCCTCCATACAAACGGAACTGCTATGATGAGGTGAACAAATACAAAGTCTCTCCGCCCATACATAGTAAGGGTCACTGTGGTGGAAAGTCTGTATAATGAGATTATATTATGCATACAGTCATTGGCTTAGCAAGCAGTGGTACAGAACCATGCTTACTTCTAAGTGCTTTGTATGTTAATCTATTTAATCCTTTAAAAAATCATATGAAGTAGAAACAATTGTCCTCATTTTACAAATGAGACAGACTCTCCCAAGGTCAGTGAAGTGCTGGAGCCACCGTTTGAACGCAGCCACCCTGGCCCCAGAGTCGTCGTATGTGGTCTCCACACACAGCCCTGAGGTGCGTGCGATATTGATGCTGCCCAGCAGTGCCACGGAGTCTCTAAGAAGTCCATTGCCCTGTGTTTTTTTCCCACTGATTTTTCTCTTCTTGGGATAAGAAGTGTTAGGGTTTCCTCTCTAAACAGCTTTCGTATGTAACATACAGCATTATGAATTGTATTTATCAAGTTACACCTGACATACATAGCACTTATTTCTCTTGTAACTGGAAGTCTGTACCATTTTGACTGCCTCCATCCAATCCATGCTCCCCCACCACACTCAACCCTTCCCCGCCTCTGGAAACCACAAATCTGATCTTTTCTATGAGTTTGTTTTGTTTCTGATGTATAATCAACCTCCAACACTTTTAGTTCCTGTTTCACAAATAGGGATTCAAAATTTCTATACATTTCATACCGATCGCCATAATAAGTCTAGTGATGATATTTTTCACCATTCAGAGATATTACTTAGTTATTCCCCCACACTGTACATGTCACACCTGTGACTCACGATTGGAAGTCTGTACCCCGAGATCTTTCTCATCTATTTCTTTCCTCCCTGGCCCCCCTTCACTCTAGCCACCACCTGTTTGTTTTGTGTCTGACTCAGCTTCTGTTTTATTTGTTGTGTTTTTTAGATTTCACGTGCAAGTGAAATCATACAGTATTTAGAAAACAACTTTTTTTTTTTTTTTTCCTTTCTGTCTCAACAGAGGCCACGTCTCTGGAAGGGACTTTGTGGAGATTACAGTGGTTTAGAACAGCATTGAGAGTCTTCCCTCTCCCCACGCACCACTTCTCCTTTCATTAATATCTGCTTTGTATAAGGACACCTGATTACGTCAGTCACTTGACGCAGAATAGGTGAGGAGCTGGGGTCACTATGGTAGTTCCATAAGATCGCTAAGAATTTCAGGGATATAGTGTTGAGTTATTCTTATTTGTCTTGAAGGGTTTGTTTTTTATCCCCCCAGATTATTTAATTTACATAATTTGGTAACCAACCAGGACCTACTGTATAGCAAAGGGAACTATGCTCAATACCTTGTAATAATCACTAATAGAAAAGAATCTGAAAGAATATGTATACATATAAAATCACTTTGCTATACACCTGAAACTAGCATAACATTGTAACCTAACTTTACTTCAATAAAAATGTTTTTAAAAATGTAGAACAAGCAAATAAAACTTCCTTTACTTAAGATGATTAGCCAACATAGTGTGAATGTACAGTCATAGAAGAAAAAGTGAAATGATGGCGGGTGTTTGGGCTAAAACCAATCAGAAGCCTTCTCGGCATGTGTGCCCCAGCCCTTTGTACTTTGGACAAATGACTTATTCTCTCTATGCCTCAGTTTCTTCCTCTGTAGAAATGGTGCCTGCCTCCTCCATCTCTGTAAGAATTAAATTGTGTCTACTGCATTTAGATTGGTGTCTGGTGTGTGTTAAGTGTGTCTACAAGGTAGCTGTTATTGCCTTGCAGACTTGGGTTACCTACTCCTGTGACTTTTTTGGGGGGCCTTTGCATTTTCTATTTTTAAAGTAATTTGTGCCATGGCATGCCCCAAGGATAGCATGTATAGGTACAAGTAGAAACAAGTCCGCTGGGAAGAAAAAGACATCACCCCTTGCTGAAACGGAAGATTTAAAAACCCTTGAGATACACCTTCTAGATCAGGAATCAAAATATTCAATTTCTTGGGAGTGCAGCCACAGATTGCAGTAAGTACTTTGTAAAATAGAATTAACAGAAGCACCTTGGCATTCTAAGGATCTCAACACTTGGTTTGAATGACTCTGTGTATATTTTGAAGCACCAATTGTGCTATGAAAGAATTCTCTACCCGGCAGATAATGAACTGATAAGAGATCTTTCTGGCTGCCAAGCGTGGGTTATCAGGAGGGTCCAGATTCCTGGAGGGGAGCAGGGCCCTATCTACTGCAGGCACTGCCTGGGTCAATATTGTATTGTATAGGAGGCTGGCGTGTAGCCTGTAGTTTCTCAAGGTGTTGAGACAACCTGGCTGATGGAATATTGATCTCAAGCCTGTCAGTTTCAATGGAATTCAGGAGTGAGTTGCAATAAAACAAGTTTGTATTTAGTTTTCTAGATAGTTGCCATCCTGTTAATTTCTCTTTGATGTAACTTTTCCTTCTGTTCTCATAAAACACATATTGCCTCTCTTACCAAAGGAACTTTTATGGAACTAGGGGAAAACTATGTGTTAAGAGAAATACTTCAGGCCTCCAGTGTTCTGTCTGTGAGCCATGTTGGGAATAGAAAGACTCCAGGGCAGTGATGATTTTCAAGCCAGGTTGTAACCAAGGCGGTGTGTTTGCTAGATGGGCTCATAACGGTGGTAAGATATTTCAAATGTTAGGTAACCAAATCTGTTGCAAGAGGAAGACTTTAAACTTCCAAATTAGGCATAATACACACTATCCGTGTCACTGAGACCCCTGAGGTGGGACCGAGCTGAGTGAATTAGAAGCAAGCTTCACTTTATTTCCTGGTATACGATCAATTAAGCTATTTCCAGAAGCAGCAGCACAGATGGCATTTTACTGAGTTTTATAGGGTAGTTTTCCACCCTTTGATACAAGGGGAGATGAGAGTAGGCAGCAGTAGGCTTTCTTATTATCCGCTTTATACTTTCTTAATGAGCCTACTTGATTTCTAGTCTGTGTCTTCCTGGGTGCAGAGGGCAAAAGCATTTTCTCCTGCCAGGTTCCATACTCAACACTGGATCTATTAATATACTCATTCCTGATCAAAGGTTTGGCAGAGAACCATGGGAAGTGTTCTTTAAGCACTCTCCCTCTAAACCTGTACCTCCAAGGTGAATGTGCATCATGGGATTGATGTGCATCTCAGCTTAAGATGCATCAGCTGTGAACTGAACTGTGTCCCCCTAAATTTGTATGTTGAAGTTCTAACCCACAGTCAGATATTTGAAGATGAGGCCTTTGAAAGGTAATTAAGGTTAGGTAAGGTCATGAGGATGGGGCCCTGATCTGGTAGGATTAGTGTCCTTAAAAGAACAGGTATCAGAAAACTTGCTTTCTCTGTCCATCATGTAAAGACACAGTTAGAAGGGGGTTGCCTAGAAGTCAGAAAGGAAACTCTCTGACTATGCTGACTCCTTGATCTTGGACTTCCAACCTCCAAGACTTCAAGAATGTAAATTTCTGTTGCTGAATTCACCCAGTCTTTATTTTGTCATGGTGTCACAAGCCAAGATAGCATCTTATCTATCTATGAACTTAAATGTGGCATAGTAAAGGCATCTTGCCAGCCCTGGGTGAGGCTGCTCATAATAGAGGGAGCAAGCAAGTCTTACTTCAGGCCTTCCAAGCCCTCAAATAATTTTCCCACCCTCTGCCTCTGTGTATTCAGCTCAACCTTAGTAGTCCATTCCTTTGGGATTCCAGCAGTTGTCTTTTTGGTCAGCTTTTTTCTTTTTACATTTAAAATGGAAAAATAATGCAGTAATACAATCATCCTTCTGAATCTAGGGGAGATTGGTTCCAAGACACCTGTGGATACCAAAATCCACAGCTGTTTGAGTCACATATAAAATGGTATAATGTTTGCTTATAACTGACACATCCTCCTGTGTGCTTCACATCCTCTCTAGATTTGCTATGTGAACAGTCAAAAATACAAGTGCTGTTGAAGTAGTTGCTAGAGTGAGGCAAATTAAAGTTTCCTTTTTGGAACTTCCTGGATTTTTTCCCCCAAGTATTTTCAGTCTGTGGTTGGTTTAATTCTCAGATATAGATTCCTGGGATATGGAACCTTGGGATCAGATCAGATCAGATCAGTCGCTCAGTCGTGTCCGACTCTTTGCGACCCCATGAATCGCAGCACGCCAGGCCTCCCTGTCCATCACCAACTCCCGGAGTTCACTCAGACTCACGTCCATTGAGTCAGTGATGCCATCCAGCCATCTCATCCTCTGTCGTCCCCTTCTCCTCCTGCCCCCAATCCCTCCCAGCATCAGAGTCTTTTCCAATGAGTCAATTCTTCGCATGAGGTGGCCAAAGTACTGGAGTTTCAGCTTTAGCATCATTCCTTCCAAAGAAATCCCAAGGCTGATCTCCTTCAGAATGGACTGGTTGGATCTCCTTGCAGTCCAAGGGACTCTCAAGAGTCTTCTCCAACACCACAGTTCAAAAGCATCAATTCTTCGGCACTCAGCCTTCTTCACAGTCCAACTCTCACATCCATATGTGACCACAGGAAAAGCCATAGCCTTGAGGGCTAATTTTACATGGTTGTCAAACAAACAGCAGTAACCATACATTACATATGGGTAGCTAGTGAAATGTTTCCTCTCTGTGTTCACATCCTGAGATCTTCAATTTTTACTCCAGCATCTCATGGACTTCAGTGTCTTTGGATACTTCTTTAGATACTATGTATGTATGTAAATATGTTTGTATCTCTTCTTTTTAAGAGACATGTACACATACTATTTATATTCCATTTTCTGTGTATTGCTGGTAGTATTAAGATACTGAGAAATTCCTGACAGATTGACACTTTGAGTCTCCAACATTTATCAGGACAATTAGTCCTCTGACTGGAGGGTCTTCTCAATCTAGGGAAGACAAAAAGAGGCTGAAGAAGAATAATGGATGTCCAATGCACAATTCAGAGTCTTTCTGAGGGTGCCCAATTTCGCCTAAGTAGATGCTATAGAAAGTCTGTGGTACTATTGTAGCTGTATCTTATCATGTTCACATGACTGATTCTTTTTTATCTCTCATGTCTCACTTTTGATGTCACATCCTCTGAGAAGCCTTCCATGACTACTCTTCCAAAAATAGCTTCCTCCACTGCTCCTCAGCAGAGGATTGGCACAGCTTTCCTTTTTGTTTTATGCATAATTTCTTTCCATTTGAGTATTAGGAACAAAATGATTTTTGCATCTTACAAATGTAAATTTTTTTTTATTGGAATGTAGTCTTTTGAACAATCACCTTTCTTCAGCAGCAGAGATTTCAGCATTTGTAAACTTCTGAGTTCAGTATCCTGTCAGATAGACCCTGAAGTTAGTAAACATGGTGACTAGCTCTTACACATTTGTATATCTACAGTGCCTACCCAGGGTTTCAGTAAATATTTTATTGAATAAGGATAATGTCAAAAAAGAATGTCAAGAAGCTTTTCCTGTACACTTTTTGTCTAGTATTTTTTACAGTTTTGGGTTTCATGTTTAAGTCTTTAATCCATTTGAAGGTGATTCTTCAAGGTAAGAGGTAAGGCTAGGTAAGAAGGTAAGAGGCTAGGCTCATTCTTCTCTGCATCAGGTTCTCCAACACTATGAAGAGATTATCCTCTCCTTGTTGTGTGTTCTTGACACATTGGTCAGAGGTCAGTTAACCTCAGATGCATGGGTTTATTTACAGGCTCTCTGTTACATTCCACTGGTCAGTATGTCTGCATTTATGCCATTCCCATACTGTTTAGAGTACTACAGCTTTTAGTATATTTTGAAATCAGAAAGTGTGATAATGCCTTCAGCTTTTTTCTTAATGCTGAAGATTGCTTTGTCTAATTTGTGTGTGTGTGTGTGTGTGTGGTTCCCTATGAATTTGAGGATTTCCTATGTTTGTAAAAAATGCCTTTGGTGTTTTTACAAGGATCACATCAAATCTGGAGTTGGCTTTGGGTACTCCAAAAATATTCCTCCAGTTCACGAACATGGAATGTCTTTTCATTTGCCTGTGTCTCCTTTAGTTCCCTTCGTTAGTATTGTGTCAGTGTACAGTAGAAGCACACTGCACTGAAGAAGTACTACTCCTGTTGTTCCCTATCACAGTATTTCTCTGATCATGATTTACCTGCTGCATCTAACCTCTCTCCTGATTTCAAATTCTTTGCAACCTAGAGGCAATTAAAAATGATTTTGCATCGCAAATTTAATATTGCCAACCATTACCTTAAAGGGACTTGAAATTCAGATTAAAAAGGGATATGATTTCTACCCCTTTAAAATTATATTTTTAGTGTATTTAAAGAGATGGTTTTGCAGGACACTTTAATTTTTTATTACTTTTACTGAGCCCCATTTAGTAGCTTTTTCATACCTTCTGAAGTTCTTTGACTTTTCACATTGTCCATGATTGAGATGATAAAGAACAGTCTCCCCCACCACCAAGAAAAGGACTTGTATTTGGACTGTCTCCAAACCTGACCATCATGTTTGGCATGTGGCTTCTGAAATGGAGAGGGACATATCACAAAATAATTAGTGTATTATCTTCCTGAAATTTCCTGTCTTTTATTTGGGAGGAATAAGCAAATTGAGTGACATGAATTCCAAAGTGCTCATCGTGTGATATGATCTTAAATTATTCTAACCCTCACTGCTCGAGAGAGACAATGTATTATTTTAACTCAGGAAGAGGGAACTAATTGGGAGTCTCAATCCTTGCAGGAAATGAAGCAATTAAGATATCATACAAAGAAAAATAGGATGCCAGATAAATGAACAGCAGTGATATCCAGACCACCATTACTTAGGTACTTACTACTAAGAAGAAACTGGCCACATGCACGTCAGCTACCTACAGAAATATGGGACTCAGCCCTGCCCGGAACTGAAAGCATATGCATTACTCTTATCTTAAACATTTCATCCAGGGGTTTCTTCAGGCTTTTGAAAAAATGCATGCAATGACTTTCTATTCCTAGAAATGTTGGTTGTCACAAAAGGTTTAGTTTAATTTTTTTAATCTTTTCACTTGTCCACAGAATCCTTAAGATGTTTGGGCCTTTAAGGATGGGTAGGAACTTGCCAATCAGATGATGGGAGCAAGGACCCATGACAGTTGACCTACAAGGGAAGTGTGCTCAGTAGCACCTGGAGGTAAAGCTGATGGGGTCTTGGATGCCGGCTAACCATGCCTATGCGCTGTGCTTTAGGCAGGAAGGAGGGGTTATGGACTCTAAGGAGGAAAGATGCAGTCTGGTCATTTATAAGGGTCCCTTGGGTAGCAGGGTGTAGAAAGAATAAGCCCACGAGAGACTTGAGGCAAGAGAATGTTGGGAGACCATAGCAGAAAAGAGGTGAAAAGATCGTGACAAGGGGCTTCAGAACAGAGATTCAAAGCACAAGACTTAGGGGTGGGTTTCCTATGGAGAGTGAGTGAGTGTGCATGTGTGTGAGTGAAGGAAGGCATGATGGAAGAGGAGTAAAGAAGAGGAGAAAGGAGATGGAGGGAGGAAAGGGTAGAGGAAGGGGAGAGAGGGACAACCTTTGACCTTGTATCTGTCTGAACACACATTAGACAAAAAACTGCTAGATAATGGAAAGACATTTTATTTTACTCATTTGTACATTTTTTCTTTCCTATTTCTTTTGAAGAGTTTGTTGAATTAGATCAAAATGTGGGATGACTGTTGGCTCCTCCTTGTGGCATCTGTTCTTTGACGTCTCACCTTTCCCTTTGCCTCTGGCTTTTGAGTCCTGGTGGCTCAGCTGGTGAAGAATCTGCCTGCAATGTGGGAGACTGGGTTCGATCCCTGGGTTGGGAAGATCTCCTGGAGAAGGAAATGACAATCCACTCCAGTACTCTTGCTTGGAAAAGCCCATGGATGGAGGAGCCTGGTAGGCTACAGTCCATGGGATCACAAAGAGTCGGACACGACTGAGCGACTTCACTTCTTTGAGTCCTGTGAGTCATTGTTTCCTAAACAGAGGTTTATGGTGAGCTTACTCTGCACCAGGTACTGTTCTGGAGGCTGGGGATGTAACAGTGAACAAAACAAGTTAAATTCCTGGCCTCATGGGGTGGTTTCTCCTTGGCTATTTTTTTGGAAACTTACATTGATTTATTTTTGCATCAAAGTCTTTTTTTGAGCTTCTCTGACCTAGCTCTGTTTTTCTTGAAAGGGCAAGAGTAGTCGCTCAGTTGTGTCCAACTCTTTGCAACCCATGGCCTGTAGCCATGAGGCTCCTCTGTCCATGGGATTTTTCAGGCAAGAATAGTGGAGTGGGTTGCCATGCCCTCCTCCAGGGGATGTTCCCAACCCAGGGGTCGAAGCCGGGTCTCCCGCACTGCAGGCAGATTCTTTACCATCCCAACCTAAGTCCTAAATTTTCAAAAGAACTTCAGAGGAGGAGCTGAGCTAGGACCCAGAGGTTGGTTGTTCTAAATGTTGGAGGATCACTGAGGTTGGCAGAAGGTGGGAGGAGAAAGGGTGTGTGTCAAGGTGCCAGGGTGGGAGGCATGTCTCTTAATAAACTGGTTTCTGTGTTGTTTTTCTGTTTGGAGATCAAAAATGTGGTAAACAAAATGTCCCACATAAAATAAAGAACCCCTCAACTGAGTACAGTCAGTCCACAGAATCATGAGAAATAATAAATCGTTTCTGAAGCAATTAAGTTTTAGAGCTATTACCCAGAAAGAAATAACTGATACAGTACCCAAAGTTACCCAGAAAGTGATGGAATTGAGACTTCAAATGCCTTATTCCAAAAGCCTTTCTCTGTACTATACCATCTCAATGATAAAATCTTGTGACTGAAAGAAACACAGAAAGTCAAACAAACAGAAAACCTAGAAACAGACACCAAAGTTATTTTTAACAATTCAACTAAAGTTACATTCTAGCTTTATTTTCCACAGAATAAGAAGATACTAGGATTCCCTGGTGGCTCAGATGGTAAAGAGTCTGCCTGCAATTCAGGAGACCCGGGTTTGATCCCTGGGTCAGGAAGATCCCCTGGAGAAGGAAATGGCAACCCACTCCAGTATTCTTGCCTGGAAAATCCCATGGATGGAGGAGCATGGTAGGCTATAGTCCATGGGGTCGCAAAAATTTGGACATGACTGACCGACTTCACTTTCTTTCTAAGAAGATACTAACTGATCTATGTTTTCTAATAGTTCCATGCCTTTTTGATTAGTCTTTAGCTTTCTAGGACAATCAAATTAAAGAAGTATTATGCTTCCATTTTCTAAACCTACTTTTCATTCAGTGTAAATCCTTTAAAATGCATGTAAAAACATTAGTAACATCAAGCAAAAACAGTCAGCAAGAACAAGATCGGGAGCTGACTGCGGCTCAGATCATGAACTCCTTATTGCCAAATTCAGACTCAAGTTGAAGAAAGTAGGGAAAACCACTAGACCCAGGTATGACGTAAACAAATCCTTTATGATTATGCAGTATGGACACTTTGTAAATAAGAAGGAAGCAAAGTGTGAAGACCAGAGGTGCCCTCTGAGGTCCCTGACACATGATGAGTTTAGAGAAGGTTTTTCTGTTTTCCTTAGTGTTCCTCTGCAAGTTCCATCTCATGTCTTGTTTCAATGAGGACATCCCTTATGCCTAAACAAAACCCCTATTGCCAGAACCCAAGCCTGCTACCTCCATGGCTCTTCTCTGCCAGGTTTCCCATAGGAGGGGGCGAAAAGGAGCCTCTACGTGCTGTGGGCTCCAGGAACTGTCAGCCACCTGCAGGGGGCATCCTTGCTGCGGTGATTGACAGCCCTGGGTTGTACAGGTGATGGATGGAGACCATCACTCTCCCCTCCCTCTCCTGTACCTCCAGATTGTGCCCGTATGAAGTGTGCGCTGACCAGGCAGCTGGATTTGTTTTGGCTCGTGGCAGTCCCATACACTTTTGCTGGTGCCATGCTGGCCACTGACTTAGGTGAATAAAGCGGGATCCAATCAGTGGGTTAGTCAAAGACAGACAATTGTATTGCTGTATGGTGAGTATTACACTAGGCGTGTGTGTAAGTTGCAACGCAAAGGTGGAAGGAAGGGTCCTGAGTCCTAATGGGAGGTGCAAAGCGGGAGCTAGCAAGGAGAATGGCATTTGAATTCAGGAATTTAAGGATGAGTCAGTTTGACAGTGGTCCATGGGAAGGTATTAGTCCAGATCCAGAGAACATGCACAGATACTGAGAGGCGCCTGACCTCCAAGACTCTCCATTAGTTTTGGAGCTAGTGCAGCATCTCCACATGGTTGGGGCTCATAACGGAGAGTTTGAAGCATAGATATGAGTGCCATGCTGTGGAGTACTGGGAAATCGGAGGTTTTTAAGCAGGTGGCAATCAATCCAGATTTTAGAAACACCCCTCCAATAGGAACGTGGAGGACAGTGATAGGAGATGGAAAATCAGAGGCGAGGAGCCCAACTGTGAGATCATTGCAACAACACAGGTGAGCGATGATGCGGACCTGGGCTTGGGCCGTATTCCCAGTCTGAACCTCTTTCCTGAATTCTGGCCTCTTCTATCAGACTGCCTATCTGATGTCTCTGCTCAAATGTCTAATAAACATCTCAAACTCACCATGTCCAAGACAGAACTATGGGTCTGCCCTTCTGTAAGTCTGCTCCCTCCATAGCCTACCCCATTTCCATTGATGAGAGCTCCATTCTGTCAGTTGTTAAAAAAACTTGGAGTTGATTTTGTGATTTATACCCTCCATTTATTGTTGTTGTTGGTTAGTTGCTAAGTTGTGTCCAAATCTTACACGACCCCACGGATTATAGCCTACCAGGCTCCTCTGTCCATGGAATTCTCCAGGCAAGAATACTGGAGTAGGTTGCCATTTCCTCCTCCAGGGGATCTTCCTGACCCAGGGATTGAACCCGTGTCTCCTGCATCTCCTGCACTGGCAGGTGGATTCTTTACCCCTGAGTCACTGGGGAAGCCACCCTCCCTTTTACCAGTCATAAAATCCCATCATCTTTCCCTTCCTCATTGTCTCTACTGCTACCATCCAGGTCTAAATCCCTGTAATATTTTCCCTGGATTGCTGCAATAAAGTCTTCCTGCTTAAGTCTTTGCTCTTTCAAATCCTTGCTCAGACTTCATCTTCTTAGAAACATCTACCCTGCCCACCATATCTAACACTGTAATCTACTTTTACTCACTTTAGCCCATCCACTTACTATACATTCACTCTATTTTCCATAGTACTCATTCCAATTATATAGCATGCTGCATAATTGTTTTTTTGTTTATCAACTCTACATATACATTATATACATATACATATATACATATATATGTATATATACATATATATACATATACGTTATATACATATACATATATACATTATATACATATACATATATACATATCAACTCTACTATACATTCACTCTATTTTACATAGTATTCATTCCAATTATATAGCATGCTGCATAATTGTTTTTTTGTTGTTTATCGACCCTTTCTATACTCAAAGGTAGCTCCACGGGGTGGGGTTCTTGGTCTATTTGCTCACTAGAAAAGAGCCTAGCACAGAATAGGAACTGAGCAAATATTAGATGAATGAATGAATGAATGGGAAGTCTGCTGTAAAGAATGGAAGACGTACATTAGCAGGATAGAAAAGAGAGTTCTTGGCATCATACTGCCTTGAGGGTGGAGAGAGGAAAACAGTAAAGAGTGATTCTGGGTTTCTTAACTTGGACTGATTCATTTACCTAATGAGGGGAAGACATGAGGAAAAAAAAATATCTGGGAGAACTTAATGAATTTACTTGAGTCTGAATGTTTGTGAGATAGCCAAGTTCAGTTACTCAGGACATGGGTTTTACTAAACAGAGAGGTCAGGCTGGAATTAAAGTTTTTGTAGGCATCGCCGATAGGGGTGGTTGAAATTCCCTAGGGAGAGGGAACCAAATGAAAGAGGAGAAGTAGGTGGAAAGATGCTAGGAGACATACTCCTTTATTTAGAGGACATGCCCAGAGTAAGCCAGCAAGTACTATTGAGCATTCTTTGGCACAAGTTTGGTCCCCTTGGCATACTTGGACGCCGGTTTGGAAGCTGAAGAGAGAGGCAGATGTATGAAGCGGCAAAGAGTGAGATGGTCAGAGCACCTTTTGTCACACAGTCTTGGGTGAGTCTCTGTAATGTTGGGATTGCTTCCTAAGCCCCTGCGTCCTCCAAACATCCCTGCCCCAACTTCCTGAATCCTATCCTTAGCGTCCATTCCAAGTTGGGGTTATTCTCACATCAAGGTGGCAGACAGCAGAGCCCTGGCTTAGAGCATTAAAAGCTCCAGCAATTGTTTTCTTCACTGAGTTGTCAGAAAGGCAATCCTGCCTACATCCTATGCCTCTCACATTCCATGATGCATTTGAGACAATTTGCTACAAGGCTTCAGATTCCAATTTTGCAGAACAGTCAGAGATCACTTAACTGCATTTTGCCTGTTTACGAGAGCTGATGATGCCTGCTTCACCAAATGACTCGAAGGAAATTCAAACAAAAAGCCATTTTCTTTTCTTTGCTGTTTTTCTTTTTCAGAAACTTCTCAGGGAAAGGTGACAAATGTATATGCAAGAATCTCTACGAGCCTTTAGCTGGGTAGAAGGATGGGGAGTTGGGGCTTGGCACTGAATAGTCAGCACTGCTGAAAGTCAAGGACCCTGATAAATGACAGCATCTGAATCTTAATGCCATCCTTTGGCAGGCAGCTATTGTTAAACTGGTCATGCCCACTCCAATCTGGAAGGATCTTTTGAAACAGCTATTTTAAAAAAGGAACTTTCATATGGAAGTGCAAAGAGTATATGGGGTGTGTTTCTTTTCCATAAAGAGAGGGTTTTCTCCATTTGATAGCTATTACTTTCTGGGCAGGTCCTCCAAACCTATCTGAGCTAAATAGGCCACATCTTTGGGTCTTCCTCTTCTCAAATGTCTCCTTTAGGCACTTGGGCTGTCGAGGTGTCCTCTGTCTTCCCATAAATACAGCTGCTGCAAATGGACAGTGTCGTGTACATGGGATCTGTCTCATGATGGTATTCGTGACCATGCTGATCTTTTTGTGGGTGGTAGTGGATGTTTGTTGTATGGTACTGCAACAATGTTGATTAACAAAGCACTGCAAACTCAAGCGGCTTAAGATAACAGTCATGTCAACTTAACAAAGTGGATAACCTCAATGTTGAGAGTCATCTTTTATTCAGTGAACATAGTGTTTAAGCCCCAGGAGACAGTTCTCAGATACTCCTGAGGCACTGTTCTGAAGAGGTAAGGGAGGAACCAGGATATATAAGAGTTAAAAAAAAACCAAAAACACAGGAAAATCAAAAGATGACTGCAAATTAAAGAAAACTCTAGACAACGTAAATTAATGAACTTAGGTCTTTTTTGGTTGGGAAGATACAAGAGTCCAGGCTTACTGATAGCATTCCTTTGATATGTACCTCAGTTGTCTTGGTCCAATCTCCTGTTCTTTTCCATCCTGAATTCCCTCAGGGTGTACCTTGGTTGGGGGTGTGACTAACAGTGGCTTATGATCTGATGGCTGTAACATCCTTTGTTTACTGATCTGGCAGGTGTCATTCTTGGTCCACAGGTGTTGATTCTTGCTTACCTATCATGGGTTGCCTGATGTTTGACTGTCCTAGGCTGGGCTCCTGGGAGACTCTGCTTCAGGTGCAGCTCAAGCTGGGCTCTGTTTCTTACCAGGGTTGTTCCACATGTGTTCATTCCAGATCCCAGATTCTACAGAGTAGCAGTTTCCTCAGGAAGAGTGGCAGTTCTTTTCACGATAATGAAAGTGTAAGAAGATAAGCAAATGGCACTGTCTTTACTACATCAGATCTGCCTGCATTCTATTGGATGAAGCAAGTTTTTGATACGTGGCCACGACCTGAAATCAAAGGATGGGGAGGAATTATATGCCATCATGAGAAACAGTGAATCATTTTGGCAAGCCTAATATCACTCAAGCAGGTATATGTATTTCTTGTGTGGGAGAGGAATAGGGAATGAATAATGGTCAGACAGCATTCTGTTCTCCCACAACCACCTACCATTCCTGAGCCATGTACAAGGTCTCCATTTATTCTTACATGGTCAACTAAGGCTCTTTGCATCCCTACCATGTGTCAGGCACTGTGCTAAGCATCAAGGTTATATTAATGAAGACATAGAGGGAATTTGATCCTGGGATCCTGCTAGGAGAGCTAGCAGAGGCCTGATCTGATTGGGGAGAAAGATTTGATCTTGAGCTTTGGAAAGTAAGCTTAAATCTTGGAGATCCAGCATTCTAGGGGTGGTAAATACAATTGATATTTCCCATTTTCCAGAGACTAAGTTCTTTCTGCTAGCCTCTTCTTTCTAAGAGACACCAGGTAATATTTTCCTGGTCTAGAGGGAATATGTGTGTCTGGGAGACACATGTAATTCAGAAAAAGCTTAGCATAAGTGAGTCAGGGAGATCGGCTATACTAGATAAGGATTTCTAAAACCAGAGTCTTGTTGGATCCAGGCACCAGCTGCCAGGATCCTGAGGTCCCCAGAGAGGTGGCTGCTGTCTCAGAGATATCTAAGACTTGATTGGCTTCAATCCAGTGGTATGTGACCTGAACAGAAGCTTCCAGAACTCATGGAAACAGTAGACACTTGGTTAGATGGTAGCAAGGCAAAGCCTTGTGTCAGTATTTTCTGCAGTTGTGGCTGGTTAATACCTGCATGATTTTTCTCTGGCCATGACTGATGCTCACAGGTGTCTTTGAATTTGTTCAGTACATGTTTTGATTGCATTTCACAAAAAGATACCTAGACAAATGTTTCGTCCACTTGCATCAGTGGGGCATCAAGTTCACAGACCTTTTTAAAGGAGAAAAGCTCTCCTAGAGAATCAAGATTGGAAAACAAAGTAATGGATGAGCTGGAAAGGAAGCTTTTATTAAGTCTTTCAGTGAAGGATTGAGTAAAGCTTGGTGAATATCCCAGGATGGCACAAGTCATCAACAAAAATATAGTACACAAGCATGACTGAAGCAGCATTGGTTCTTGCTGATTTGAATAGTACTGATTAGACAGTCAACTAATTTTCAGTTTCACTGGATTTGGCCCTAGAATTTTCAGTATTAGCAGCTAACTTTTTTGAGCCCTTGATGTCTCTTATGCTTGAATCCACAGATAAAGTGAATAAGAGGAACATAGCTTGATCACGTCGTAATCCGTTAATGTCATTTATCATCCACTGCAGTGAAATAAAAGCTTTCTCACCATGATAGTGACTTTTAGAGCTATGCCTGTGCAGTTTTCTCCTTAAGGAGTTTTTTGAAGCACACATTCAATAGCCATTTCTGAAATTGACCATCTAAGGTTTCTGTAGAGCTGGGGTCAGCAAGCTACAGCCTGAGAGCTGAATCTGTCCTGCCAACCTGTTGCTGTAATTGTAAGTTGTGGTCCAGAATTTTGCTGGACCACAGCTCTGCTCCTTCATTCACATACTGTCCACGGCTATTTGACTGCTCCAACAGCAGAGTTGAGTAGCTGCTGTAGAGGGTTTATAGCCCACAGAGCCTGGGATATTTACTATCTGGCCATTTACAGAAAAAGCTTTGCAACTCCTACTGTACAGAGTAGACTGTGCTAAATGGTGTGCACGTACACTGAGGGGGTAGGGCAGGAACTCTTCTTGTTGTGATAGGACCCTTTCTGGAGTCTGAGTCTGGAGACCCCAGGTGTGGATGGGGCTTCATGGACTCAAGGATGTCACTAGGACTCATTCTCAAACTCTTGGCTCTGCTTTATTCTTCTTTTTTAAAAAATATATTTTAAAATTTATTTATTTGGCTGTACCAGGTCTTAGTTGTGGCATGCGAACTCTTAGTTGTTGCATGTGGGGTCTAGTTCCTGGACCAGGGATCAAACCCCAGGCCTCCTATATTGGGAGCACAGAGTCTTCACCATTGGACCATGAGGGAAGTCCCTGTATCCTTTATTCTCAGGGAGTCTTTCTTTAAGTGGTATAAAAGATAGCCAGCGGTAGATCTGGGCTTATACAGTGCTCAGTTTTTATAACTGCTGTTGGACAGAAATTCTTTCTCCCAGCATCTATTGTAGCCCACATCCCAATTCCACAGGGCTCTGATTGGGCTAAGTGCTCAATCTGGACCGGTGTATAATAAGCTCAGATGGACAGAAAATGGTATGGAGTGATCATTAGTGTTTTAGACCCAACTTCTACTCACAGAGTGGGAAAACAAGGGACACGCATTTGCAGCCCTAACACAGCTGGGAAAAGAGGGGTATCCCACAGGAATCAAAGGGAAACAAAGAATTGATGGAAAATTTGGAGATAGCCTAGAACCTAAGAATTCTTGAGAGGCTTTTATTTGTCATATTTTCCCTCACACCGTGATTTCTTCCAGCTGCTGAATTTTCTGCCTCTGCAACCTGTCTTGCACCTCTCATCCCTCATCTTCTTCAGTGACTCCTTGGTCTGTGTTGCTCAGACTGTCTGCCCTTTCATTCCCTCCAGGTTCAATTAAAGAAGGCTTTTGTGTGGTGCAGACTTTACCATAGGCATGCAGTATTTGAGGGTAAAAACAACTGAGTTCAATACAGCGGAGACAACTTACAATTTAATATCCCTCATTATTGCCAAGAAAACTTAACCAGTCCTCACCATAGTAAGAAGTTGTTTCTAACCCTGTACTCCTCTAATGCCACAGCTTTCCAAATATTCTTGGTCAGTTCTTCCTCTGAAGACTGTTCTTCTCACTGAACTCCAGACTCCAGCATCTCAAAGTTTACTACATATTTTGCTCAGAAGGGTTTTACTTTGTCTATCCTGCCTCAAGATAGCCTCCAGAACAATCTATACCCCACGTATTTGTTTAGTAACTGTGAGAAGCAGAATGCATCCTTCCCAGGTCGTTGACCTTATGGTGCTAACAAGTGTGCCATTGTCACGGTTGTAGAGGTGACGGGGTGGTGGGGAGGAAGGGGACTGGGGAGAATTTTACTTGCTTTTCACATGCATATTATTCTTTACATTTAGAAATTACAGTCTTCACAAATGGTTTTTTGTAAAGAAAGCTTGACTACATTATCAGTAAAAAGTGTATAAGGCTCATGTGGCCAAAATCAGAGCCTTTTTTTTGGGCAATGAGAATATGTCTTAGGCAGTCACAGGTCCAAGAAGGTGAAGATCTGAATCTAAATCACCATCTAGAGAAGTGTAAGAGGAACACATTCCAGATCAACTAAAGCCAGGGATCCTGCAGAATAAGAAAAATATTTGTTGCTTTAAGCTATGGAACGTTCATGGATGCTTATCACACATTATTGCAGTAGTAGCTGACTGATACATTGAAGCTGAGGGTCAAAGCCAGTCTGCCCACAGCCCTTGCTTTTTGCTGTTCCAAGACACTTACGTTTGTCTTAGCATATTGATGTCTTTTTTCTCTTCCTTCTACTAGACCGTAAGTTCCTAAAGGACAGAAAACTCATCCCTGCCATCTCCCTCTCTCCCCCACCCAACCCCAGCATAACTCTCTGTACCTTATTGCTGTTTGAGACAGGTTTTGGATAAATGGTGAATTTGAGCCTCATGGTGGTGATAGCCTCAGATAGAAATTATGTCCTAATTACCTGCTGGTAAATAAAATCACTGATTTCAGGGAGAACCAGATGAAATTTAGAAATAGATTGGCACAAACTCATTTCCCTGATAATGACAGAGTTTAGACCTGGCAGCAGAAATAGTGAGGGGGAACACAGTAATGTTCATGTAACATTAATGGTCTCACTATTATTTCACCTAAGTGCATGGTGAAGGGTATTTTGGGATTCACCTGAAAGGATTTGTGTTTAGAGTAAGTGACTATATAAAAATGAAAATAGTTTACAGATAGTGTTCTCTGCTTTCCCCAAGAAAACCATTTTGTCTACTGAGAAAATTGGAGAGTGTTCTTTTCTGTTATTTAAATAAGTCCTTTCATTTCCTGGTTTTAGTCAAATAGATTTCCTTAAAATGGCCAAAAGCGTGACATACTGGTATGTAACATGCTGTCACACCTGGTTTTATGATTTCTGATAGGACTTAACTGTTCTAACAAAAATGCATATCAAACTATAAAAAATGGAAAGAAAATACAAAGGAACAGTGGTGCTTGGCTTGTTCTTGGAGCGACACACAAAGTTCTGAGCAAATCAAGGCAAAAATATTACAGGTCAAAGATACATGGGGTGAGTGCTAAAAAAAATCCACTTAGCCAGAACATGGTGTGCTGATTCTTAGTTTGATCCTGAAATAACTGGCTGTTTTTAGGCAAATGGTAGTAAAAATAGGAAAGGCTATCACAGACAAAAAGGCTCAAAATAGGACTGTGATCATATCTTGTCTTATGATTCCAAGGAGAACAGATACAGAACCCTCCAGTATTTTCAAACCATCTCTGCCTTGGCAAAACTGAGAGACCTAGCAGGACCTCAGAAAAGAGAGAGGATGAGAAAGTTTTAGCATCTAAGTTAAATAGGTGATTAAATGTGTTTTAGTTATGCCTAGGCTTCTTTTGAATGAAAATGTTCACAGGGACTTCCACTTGCAAGAGAACAGGAATGGGGTTTAAAAACTTTCACCATGACCTTTTATGTGATGTAAAGTCCTCTTAACTCCCTCAAAACCTTCAGGGATAGAGTCTGGTTCAAGGTATGAGTTTCTGAGGTAGTGACTGAAGGCATTCAAAATTGCCTGCTAGAGTGTTATAACATCTCAGTGCTGGTCAGCTGGTCTACCTTTGTGTAGTACTGCCAGATACTCTATCCAGTGATTTCATAAGAGTTCAGCTTCCGACCTCTGATCTTGCAGAGCCTGAAGTCCACTCCTTTGGCTGACTCATGGGGATGTTAATCACAGGTACTGAGCCATTAAAATATTTCTGCAAATGTCCAGATTTAGATGCGGAATTGGAGCAGTCAAGGATATTTACGTTTGCCTAAACCAACACATCTTAAAAATCTCTGATTCATTCACATCATTCTTTCAACAAATACTGAGTGCCTGCTGAATGCTGGCCACCCAGAAGACCATGATAGAGGCAGTGAAGTCGTGGTAAACTAAACAGACTGCCCTGTGTCCTTGGGAAACTTACATTCTAGGAGACAAGTCAATACATAAGATAATTTCTGATAGTGGGAAGACAGTACCAGTAACTTAAAACAGGATTATAAAAATGAACAGAGGTATGCTACCTGTGATTCTTCATGGTGTTCCAGTTCCATTTGTCCCTGAAGAACAGCTCTAACTATTAGGTTTTTCTTTCTTTTTTTTTTTTTATTTTGCTGTACCCTGTAGTATGCCGAAACTCAGTTCCCCTGTTATAGCCACACGTTCCGGGAAACAAACTCACTCAGAAGGACAATGCAGATAGCGGTGTGCAGTTTATTACACTGGCGGGCCCAAGGCAGAGTCTCCTCTTAGCCAAGGACCCTGACCAGCATTTGTGAAAATCTTTTATACCCCATGTGTACATGTCCGAACCCACCACCCCAATTTCCTTGAGTCTTACATAAAACAAAGGAAGGGTAAATACAATCACAATAACCCCATCATTCATGTGTTAGGTGTTCAAACAGTTAATAATCAATAAGCCTGTAGTTATATCCCGATAGATACAGAAAGAATTTATGATCTGTCCGGAGGCAGGGGTGATTAGAGTATGTTTTCTCTTAGGCGATGAGTAACATGGATGTGATCTTCAAGATTCCCCTGTCCAGAGGGGGTCTTATCCTTCTATTGTAGTTTCCATAGGCACTAAGCACAGAGTTCAGAGTGCATTGGAGAGGTGGCTGAGCATGATCAGCATGAACAGACCTAAGATGGAGTCCAGCTCTGTCTGTTTCCTCCTTCACCCCAACCAGGGACTGAGCCGGTGCCCCCTGCATCGAGAGCACAGAGTCTTGACCACTGGTCCATTAGGGAAGTCCCTGTAACTGTTAGTTTGATTAAGACCAGGGCCTCACTTCCTTTGTTTGTGGTTTCTGTTGTTTACAGTCGAGTTCTGACTCATGAGCTTCATGACTAATAAAGTCTGGATTTGTGAGTCTGGTGTTGGAGACCACTCTCAGTCTGGTCCCACTTGGCATCTGCCGCCCTAATTCTCACTGTACCCCAATTCTCACTGCATCCCAAAGCACCTTCCACTCCACTTGCACCCATCTCTAACAGTGTGAGTCCCCTTGCCTTATACAAGAGAACAGAGAAAGTGCTAGAACTTCCTACCTGGACGGGACCTTTGGTGCTGCCCGTTGTCTAGAATTACCCCTGTCCCAACTCCCTGGCCAGTGTGTCAACCTGTCAAATATAAGAGGTGTTCATGTCCCCATTCACATCTTCCCTCTTCAAGGAACATTTCCAGTGCTTCAGCTAAAATGAATCTTCTCGTTGCACACTAAGCCTCTGTCAAAGCATTTAATAAAATTTGCCTTGCAATATAATTACTTACATTATGGGTCTAATTGTACCTCTAGCATATGAATCTCTGAAGAATGGAATCTGCATTTAAAAACTTTTAACTTTGTTCTGTCTTCATTGCTTGGCAACAGAAATTGAATTAGCATCTCTAGAAGGTGTAACATGCTGTAAAGGGTTCAGGGTAATAGAAACAAGAGGAAGCATATTTTGTGTGTTTTCTTGCATAATGCCCGAGATAGAACACATAATCCTTGTATGGGCTAACATAGCATTAACTTCTCTAAGAGCTATTCATCCTGGGGTCTCAAAGAGTCAAACACGCCTGAAGCGACTTAGCGCACACACACTCATCCCACACCCTTATTAATTCTTGTCCTTCTCTACCCTGAACTATCACTCCTGCAGATAATGCCTCCATCCAGCTCCCAATGCTGGGAACGTCCATGCCTGAGGCCGAGTGTCCCCAAAGAACAGTGTTCCCTGCTTTCCCAGGTTTCTTGTGCTGTACTAGGGATGGGTTCTCAAAATGTGACTTAAGCTTGCACATATGTCAAACCAGTTGGGTGAGTGAAGGGCTTGATTAAATTTAATTTCACAAAGTAAAGAAATCTGCCTCATCTTGCCATTTAGCATTTTAGGGTCATTGGTGCCTCTTTGATCCTATACCAGGGTGGCCCATTCAGAGCCATTTGCTATTTTTTCTCTTAATTAAGTTAACATTTTTTTATCTGCACTATGTGACATGCAGGATCTTAGTTCCCTGACCAGGGATTGAACTCCTGCCCCCTGCAGGGGAAGCACAGAGTTTTTTAACCACTGGACCACCAGGGAAGTCCCACCCTTTTTCGTTTTTGACCACTTGGGCTTCCAGGGCACCTTCCCTCCTGATCCAAGCTTGTTTAGGTCAAAAGCAGACTCCAAAGCCAGAATTGAGAGCAGGAGTTTCCCTGGACGGTGTCACTTTGGGCAAGGTTGTTTCCCTGGGGATTGAGAGCATTGAACCTGAAAAGGGGTGTGGTGGGTGGGGGTTGTCTGGGCAGGACAGTGTTGCACCCACTGGAGCTCCCAGCAGCCCGTGTCTGAGTTCTCTCAGCAAAGAAATGAGAGACCCTCAGCTTGCTGGGCCCCCTTTGCCAGATCCTTCAGAAAGGCCAGAAGTGCCTGAGAATCTGCATAGCCCAAGGCAGCCCTTAACCAATTGTTGTAGGAAGGGGAGGCCCCCCTACAGAGCCCCAAGAGCAGGCTCTTGTCTAACACTTGGAAATGAATTGTCCGAGGAGACACGTGCTGACAAAGCAAGAGACTTTATTGGGAAAGGGCACCTGGGTGGAGAGCAGTAGGGTAAGGGAACCCAGGAGAACTGCTCTGCCGTATGGCTCACAATGTTGGGTTTTATGGTGATGGGATTACTTTCCGGGTGGTCTTTGGCCAATCATTCTAATTCAGAGTCTTTCCTGGTGGCGCACGCATCGCTCAGCCAAGATGGATGCTAGCGAGAGGGATTCTGGGAAGTGGATGGACATGTGGTGTCTCCTTTAGACCTTTCCCGAACTCTTCCGGTTGGTGGTGGCTTATTCCATATTCCTTATCAGGATCTCCTGTCATAAAACAACTCATGCAAATGGTTACTATGGTGCCTGGCCAGGGTGGGCGGTTTCAATCAGTGTGCTTTGCCTAACACAATGACTGACACAAACTTCCAGCTTCCTTCACCCCCCATGGCTATAGTTCTGAAGTGTTGAAGTTCTGAAGGGGACCCAAGTTGTCCCCTGGAGTTCCCCTGTGAGAATGAGTCAAGCTCCCCTCCATGGGATGGATACTTGCCCAATGTCCCCATCTTGTTTGATTCCCTTACCTTCTGGGTCACATGTTCCCTTAGATGGTGGTTTGTTTTTTTTTTCTGGAAGGGCTTCATATTACACTCTGCTGAATTCAACAGTCAGCATTTTCAGTTCTGGAGAAATCAATCCAAGACAACCAGCTTTGTGACTTGTGTGAATGTTATTTAACCTGTCTAACCAGTTTTTGTACATTCTGCTGTGTATTCTTGCCACCTCTTCTTAATCTCTTCTGCTTCTTTTAGGTCCTTGCTGTTTCTTTTCTTTATTGTGCCCATTTTTGCATGAAATGTTCTCTTGGTATCTCCAATTTTGAGAGCAAGAGCAGAAGGGGACAACAGAGGATGAGATGATGGATGGTATCACTGACTCAATGAGTTTGAGCAAACTCAGGGGGATAGTGAAGAACAGGGAAACCTGGAGTGTGGCAGTCCATGGGGGTCACAAAGAGTTGGATATGACTGAGCAACTGAACAGCAGCAACAGCAACAAGCTTGTTTCCTCACCTGCAAAATGAGCCTCACAGTAACAATGAATTTGTCGGATTGTTGTGAAAGCTATGAGACCATGCCCAGGACAAGGTAAGTCCTGGATAAAGAAAGCTGTTATTAACAAAAGAGTGGCACTCTGTGGTTTTGGCTAGAAGAGCCATTTAATGGGTCGTTTTAACTGAAAAGTGTGAGCTTTGTATTCTCTGCAGCTGAACTTGAAACTCTTCCTATACCTGAGGTCTTGTTGCAGTTTGAGTCAAAAGTATTGGCTGCGTGTCCCGCTCCCCCCCCCACCCCCCCCACCCCCAAGTGTGAAAGGAGGAACTTGCTGAAGGAAAGGCCCTGACTGTTCTTTTGAGCTTCTGTAGATTTGAGTTTCCTGTGTCAACTAAAAAATGATTCACAGCCTAAAAGTTGAGAGAGTTTTTATTTGGCAGGAATTTTTAGGACTTGGAGACTGGGAGGCAACATCTCAAGTAACCCTGAGAGAACTGCTCCTAGGAGGCAGAAGGGATTGCCAGGTTTTAGAGAAGCTTTTCAACAAAGGGCAGCTAGTCTGAACATCTAAACATATTGTTAATTAAAAAACACCCAAAAACAGATATCTCAAGGAATTGAGTGCTTTTCTTTGTATGGGAAGATGTAAGAGTCTGGGCTCACTGAAATCATTCCTTTGATATGCACTGTGGCTCTCTGGGGTCAGCATCCGTGTCTTGTGTCCTGAGTTTCCTCAGGGCTGAGCCTAGTGAAAAAGTTGGCTTAAAGCTCAACATTCAGAAAACTAAGATCATGGCATCTGGTCCCATCATTTCATGGCAAATAGATGGGGAAACAGTGGAAACAGGGTCAGACTTTATTTTTTTGGGCTCCAAAATCACTGCAGATGGTGATTACAGCCATGAAATTAAAAGACGCTTACTCCTTGGAAGGAAAGTTATGACCAACCTAGATAGCATATTCAAAAGCAGAGACATTACTTTGCCAACAAAGGTCCGTCTAGTCAAGGCTATGGTTTTTCCAGTGGTCATATATGGATGTGAGAGTTGGACTGTGAAGAAAGCTGAGCGTCGAAGAATTGATGCTTTTGAACTGTGGTGTTGGAGAAGACTCTTGAGAGTCCCTTGGACTGCAAGGAGATCCAACCAGTCCATTCTGAAGGAGATCAGTCCTGGGTGTTCTTTGGAAGAAATGATGCTAAAGCTGAAACTCCAGTACTTTGGCCACCTCATGTGAAGAGTTGACTCATTGGAAAAGACCCTGATGCTGGGAGGGATTGGGGGCAAGAGGAGAAGGGGCCAACAGAGGTTGAGATGGCTGGATGGCATCACCGACTCGATGGACATGAGTTTGAGTAAACTCCGGGAGTTGGTGATGGACAGGGAGGCCTGGCGTGCTGCAATTCATGGGTCGCAAAGAGTCAGACACAACTGAGCGACTGAACTGAACTGAACCTGGGGAGTGGCTGCAGTCTGATGGCTGCTGCTGCTGCTGCTGATGGCTGCTAGAAGGCAGGTACTCTTTCTTTCCTGAGTTTCCCCAGGGCTGATGTTGGAGGGCTGCAGTTGCTGATGACTGTGACATCCTTTGTTTACTGATAGGGCAGGAAATACTCCATTTCTTACCTGATAGCCTCTCCTGATAAAGAACCTCTTGAACTAATTAAGCTAATTGAAGATGAAACTGGCTCATTTTTACGTGCTGCTCAAGCCTGACACTTAAGAATGTAAATTTCAGTAAGTTTTTAAACTGCATTTTTCTTTGGGGATCTTGGTGGCCAGGGGCTTCACTTGGAATCCCTGGGGAAAAGCAGAAGGGCTCATCATCCCTGGGGTCACCTGTGCCCTGGGTCCAGCCCTCCCGTCCTGTCCTCTTGCCAGGGTCCATTGCTCTGGCACCATGGCTGGTGTGGTGACCACAAACCACTCAGTTGTCCTGTGGGCGCTGATGGCTTTGCGGGACCACCCTTGGTTGCAATCCTCAGTCTCAGCTGCCTGGAGTGAGGCTGGCACTTTGTGGTTAATTTGTCGAGGTGGCCCTGCTTAGTGGCTGCCTGAAGAGCTGTGTTAAAAGGTATTCTGAGTTCTTCTTTTGCCGCCACAAAAAAGAGAGCAGAGATTTTTGTAACGTCTGTTGTGGATATTTAGTAGGAGTTGATAACCTGTGTTTTCCAGACTGGCATAGGGTTCTATGTTTCTGCAGAGATACCAGGTTTTCTATGGATAATAAAATTTCCTTCTTATTTTATTTAATACTGTATTATATATTTGATTTTATTATAAATTGGAATATATTCAAATATATCCATATATGTAATTATATAAAGTAAACATTATAATACAAAATATGAAAGTATATAATAACATACATAGGAATTTATCCCAAAATTTGTATACATATATATGTGTGTATATGTGTATGTGTATATATATATAGACAGAGATACGGATCCCAAAAGAGGAATATGATTAATAGTATCCACCCCCTTTGACCTTCTTCTAAACCCTCATTCTCAAATGAATTCAATTATCAGCCCAAATTACCTTTGCTGACAAATCGTGTTATCTTTGACAACTTATTCAATTTTCCTGTGACTCAGTTTCCTCATCTGCTAAGTGGATGAGAGGGTCTGCCTTCTAGGGTTGCCATGGGAACTAAACGAGTAACCACCATCTGTGGTACTCAGGGCAGTGCCTGGTCCGTAAGTGTTAGCTCTTACAATATTAAAATTACATTATGGTGTATCAAGCACCCACTGTTTGCCACCAGCCAATGTTCTGTGGAGGCTGCTCTTTGATCTCCTAGGCTATTCACTTAGCTCCCATTTCAGTCCAGAGGAGGAGACAGTACTTTGCATCTTTATGTCAGCACTGCTGCTGTTCTGATGAAATTTCCAGGACATGGAAACCCCAGAGAGAAGGCTTCTTTAATAATATTATTCTTTAATAATAACCCAGGGAAAGAATATACATGACCAAAAAAAAAAAACAAACCAGCAAACTGTGTCTTTTCCTGTGAGACCTGGAAGATGAAATGAAAACTTGACATCTTTTCCCTTCTTTAATGTTGATGGGATTTAGCTATTAAAAATAACCCTTTACATAACTTAGCTCATTGGGTTTTCTCATTTTTAGACGTAGATATCATTGTCAGTTAGCTTTGCCTTTGCAAAGCATGGTGGACTAGTAGAAAGAAGCAGGATTTTGGGGTCAGAGTTGGGTTTGAATCCCAGCCCCTTTGGTGCCCTGTCTCACATTGTAAGCAAAGTGACTTGACCTCAGGAAGCCTCCTGTCCTTAACTGTAGATTGGAAGATCAGCCAGCCTCTGCTGTTTTTCAGACCTCTGCAAACTAGTGCTTAGGGCCCACTGCTTAGTGAGGATTGTACTTTACAATGAGGGTCCTGAGATGCTTCAGATTTCTGAGATGCCTTCTGAATCATCAGAGTGGAAATTGAATTACATCTAGTGATCTCAAATGTAGTGTATTATACTTTAAACCTTTGCACATCACTATACCTATGTAGGCTGGTCTGGTACTTTGTTCAGGTTAGGGGTCATTCCCAGCCCAGGGAGGGTGACCATAGCCTATGCTGGTTGGCTGCTGGATATCAGAATTCCTTTTCTATAGAACCATGGTGAGGCCTGGATTAGTGGCCCAGAATAGCTCACAGACACCCACTCAGCACATAAAGCCCTTGGAATGTATAGTGTAAAATTTACCTGCATTTGGGCTTATATAGTTGTCAGTGTACTTGAGTTAAATTCTGGCTCTGTCACTTGCTAACTTTGGAATCTCAGCTTCGCTAAGCCTCTGTTTCCTCTGCAAAATCAGAGTGAAAATGGTCTTCTTAATGGGATAGTTGGAGAGGGGAAGTGATGTCTGGCCCACAGTAAGTATTCAATCAATTGTGCTTGGGCCGGCTCTTCTATTAATTGTTGTTATATTTATTCGGACCAAACTTACCAGCATTTTTTGGGAAAATGTATAAGGAGAATTTCAGCTCCAGATTTCTGGAACAGGCCTTCCTGCCCCATGTTGCTCTGGAACCAGTGTTCTCCAGATCCTAGTCTTGGATGGTGTCTCCCACTGTCTGGGGGGAAGTGTCCCAGGGGACCCAGTCTTGGGGAGTAAAAGATCAGGGTGGGAACTTCAGGATGTAGAAGCCGTAGGTGACCTGACCAGGTGGGGAGTCTCCTTGGGCTGAATCCCAGTGTTGCCTCCATCACTGCCTTTCTCCTTAACCAGCCAGGACTCTGGTTGGTCTCCTCCCTGACCCTCCATGAAGATTCATCTCCACTGGAGTCCCAGAAAGGGAACCTCAGGGTTTCCTCCTGCTCTTCTGCTCCTTATGCCATCACTAGGCTCACTCAAACTTTCCTTAAATGGTTTTATTTTATATTAGAATATTTTTATGTAATGTCACTTATATGTGGAATCGTAAAAAATGATACAAATGAACTTATTTACACAACAGAAATAATATTCACAGACATTTAAAACAAATTTGTGGTTACCAGAGGGGAAAGAGAGGGAGAAGGGGAAAACTAGGAGATTGGGATTAACATATACACACTACTATATTGAAAACAACAAGGACCTTATATATGGCACAGGTAACGATGTTCCATATCTTGCAATGACCTATAATGGAAAAGAATCTGAAAAAGAATAGATGGCTAACTGAATCACTTTGCTGTATACCTGAAACTAACACAGTATTGTATATCATCAATTCTTCAAATAAAAAGTGTTTTTTTAAAGTT